>NC_064646.1:80479551-83030511 GCF_023864345.2 Schistocerca serialis cubense | reverse complement strand
CTATGGGTTCAGAACGTGATTGTCCAAAACCTTTGTCTCACAGGTGTTAGTCTATGGCATGAGGCATTCTCATGCTGGTGCAAACCATCACCGTCTTCGAACGTTTTCTCTACTGTGCACAATGGTGTAAAATGTCTTCAAATACTTCCGTACATAGTGTTTTCTTAACCTCAATAAGAGGACCACACCTTAATCACGAAAAATACCCCCATACAGTAACACCATCTCGTCAGTACTTGTCTGTTGACAATACACGTAGTGGCAGGTGACCTTCTCCAGGCATTCACCGAACTCAAACCCTTCCATCTGATTGCCACACCACCTTCAAGCGTCGCTTGTCGTCGACTACAGCGTGTGGCTTATCAGAAGTTACTTGACCATTGTACACTATTCTTTTTAACGCCCTGCTCACAGTCGTTGTGCTAGTTGGAGTGCCGAAAGTACTTTGAAACTCACGGGTGATTCGTTCACCTGATCTAACGAGATTTCTTACAACCACCCTCCGCAATGATCGACGGACGCTGTCCAACGGTACATGGGGTACCAGGTCTTGGTTTCATTGTGGTTGCTCTTTCGCGTTCCCCTTTCACAAAAATGGTTCAAATGGCTCTGAGCACTATGGGACTCAACTGCTGTGGTCATAAGTCCCCTAGAACTTAGAACTACTTAAACCTAACTAACCTAAGGACAGCACACAACACCCAGCCATCACGAGGCAGAGAAAATCCCTGACCCCGCCGGGAATCGAACCCGGGAACCCGGGCGTGGGTTCCCCTTTCACAGTGTCACCGCAACCGAATTGTGCAGCTTTGGAAAGATTGACGATATTGTTGCTCAGGTGACATCCAATGAGTACTCGCATTCTATGTCACTAAGCTCTCATGACCTACCCATTCTACTGTTAAGACTTCTCTCCCAACAACACATTTTATACTGTCACCTCTTTTTATATCTTGTCCGCCTTGTGACATCTAGTGGTTAATTACGCATTAAATAGTGTTGTCCGAACGCTTTTTATCATTTATTTCTTCCAAACTAATTGAATTGCAAGAATAAAAATTAACAGTGCTTTTCTTACACCAGACAGCTGCTTCCTGCTCTTTCGGTTGTCGAATTAGCCTTCACGGCTGTTTCATTTCTGGCATCCAGTGTTTAAAGTGCGTATCGTCATTCGTTATTTCCGGCGTACCACTTGTTATTTATCTTTATGAAATTTTCTGCGACGTAGACTTTTACCATTTCTGTTACACCGCACAGGCTGCTAGTACGCCCTTCTTTCCAAAAATGGTTCAAATGGCTCTTAGCACTATCAAACTTAACATCTGAGGTCATCAGTCCCCTAGACTTAGAACTACTTAGACCTAACTAACCTAAAGACATCACACACATCCATGCCTGTGGCAGGATTCGAACCTGCAACCGTAGCAGCAGCGCGGTTCCGGACTGAAGCGCCTAGAACCGCTCGGTCACAGCGGCCGGCTGCTCTTCTTGTTCTTTCTCATGTCACTACCGAGAGAAGCTAGTGCAATACCGAAACTAATGTCTCTTGTATACTTCACTCAATCACCCAGGCCGCATTACGAAGTATTAAACTGTTTAGAAGTGTTAATACATCGAGAAACCGCATGAGAGGCAAGCAATAAATGGTCTTCTCGAGAACTTCCCTTGCTCATCCTATCTACATAGTAATTAATAAATTAATAGCATATATCAGTAGCTGTGACCAAGTTGCTCTATTGGTCGTGGGTCTGTTGGGAGAACTGATGTACAGTGAAGGATCCAGAAAATGGAGAGTGTAAAATTTAATTTGAAATTGGCTTTCTTTTTTTAAAGAAAAGCAGAAATCACTTTGACGTCTTTGTATGAGGGTTATTCAATAAGTAGTGCAACAAATTTTGTTCTCGTATAATTTCGGTTGAAAAAGTGAAGAATTTGTTGTGGGAGATAGTGGAATATTCCCGCTTCAGCCCCTACAGCTCAATGAAGTTCTGACAGGTAGCAGCCTTCAAAATGTCGTCTGTAATGTAGGTGCGTTCCAAGGTCAGAGCAGTCATGAAGTTTCATTTGGCCGAAAACCAGAGCATCGCAGATATTCGCAGGTTGTTTACGGAGACCTGGCAGTGAAAAAAAAAGCACTGTAAGTCGTTGGGAGAGCCACCTCCCATCATGGCAGTAAAGTCGCGCAAACCTTTTCTTTCCCATCCACACCATACCCCGGACCTCGTACCTTCCGTTTTCCATCTGTTTGCCCCAATCAAGGATGCATTCAGTGGAAAGCAGTATATGGATGATGCCGATGGGGAGGTTACTGGTGCAGCAAGAAGTTGGGTCCGACGTTGACCAGCAGAGGGTACCATGGGCGCATACATGCCCTCCCTGTAAGATGGCGTAAGGCCGTCGTATTGAACGGAGATTATGTTGAAAAACACGATTTTGTAGTCAGATGTCTCGAGAATAATACGGTGTATTGGAATCCTCAATAAAACCAATCTGCATTCAGGAAAAAGATGTGTTGAACGTCCGTTAACTTTCTCCTTTAATTTGTAACCTGAAGAATGGTATAAAAATCACCAAAAGAGCAAAACACAAGTTATTGTTACAGTGGTTCTGAATGAATTTCTTCAGATATGAAGCTATAATTACACGCGTATATGTAACATAACTCGCTTTTTTACTGGCCTCGTAGAAGCTTTGAAGATGTTGACAAATATTGATAGAAAGTAATTAATGCAAAGCAATTTATGAGAGTGTTACCAGTGGTCGCTACAGATCGGAAGAATCTGACAAACAATTAATTTCTTTAACTCTCATTACGTCCGTATCAATTTAGTGACACTAATCTGACGAACAAAGAAATGAATTTCAGTTGTGGTGTATAAGTAAACAACGTTATGTGGATACAGGGTAATGGATACAGGTTGGTTTTTGAATGTGGTGCACCTTTTTTCACTTGAAACATATTTATCGTATCTTATTTGTTGTTTCGCTGTTGTAATTGTCAACTAATGTTATGATTTTGTTGTAATTGTCAACTAATGTTATGATTTTGTGACTGGCTTCCGGTTCAAAATGGTTTAACAGGCTTCTCATAAACAAATGAACACAAAATATTCCTATAATGTGCCACTTTTATACATTTGTTTTATCCTTCCGGAAGGATGGGGTGTCGCATTGTCCTGCGTACTTTAATAAGGCCGCTTTGCTTTCAGTGTAGACATTTGGCCGAAATGGATTGTCAGTCACACGAAACATAAAATGTATTCTAAGATCAAATAAATACCTAATAAACTGTTGGGCAATATGGTTAGGTAAAAGCAAATATAGAATTATTTTACTGAAAGAGGATTGGTTTCGTTATTCATTAATTTTACTTTAAGATTCCACGCCGCATTTTAGGTCATCATACTTTCATCGTCAGTTGTGTTTTATAAAAGTGGCACATCGTAGGAATATTTTGTGTGCATTTGTTTATGAGAAGCCTGTTAAACTATTTTGGCCCGGAAGCCAGTCACAAAATCATAACATTAGTTGACAATTCTACAACCCACACATCCATAATTGCTACAGAATGGCTCCAGGAACACTCATCTGAGTTTAAACTCTTCCACCGGCCACCAAACTCCCCAAACATGAACGTTATTGAGCGTATCTGGGATGCCTTGCAACGTGCCGTTCAGAAGAGATCTCCATCTCCTCGTACTCTTACGGATTTATGGACAGCCCTGCAGTATCCATGGTGTCATTCCCTCCAGAGCTACTTCAGACGTTAGTCGAGTCTACGCCACGTCGTGCACAAAGAATAATTTAATGTTTAATGCAAAAACGGTAAAAATTGTTGGTTTTGTAACTTTGTAACTGACTCCCTCGTTTAATGTTATATATGAAGGCACTGGTACACAATTACATCAATAACCCATGATCGACATCTTCTCCTATTCTTACCTCTATTTTAAATTTGTCACATGGGGTAATTTCTTACACTGTACGTTTCTTGTTGTTATCAGTTTTGAGCAGCGTGTCTGGGAAGAAAAATTACTGTTTTGGAAATCAGAGGAAAGACAGAGTTATAATAACATTACACAGAGCTTTGCAGAAAAGTCAAAATTGAGTGGGAGGAACATATCTATTACTCTAGTCAAGACTTTTTATAACACACATTGGTATATATTGTTTCGAGAAACAGAGTTTGTACCTATTGGAGAAATAAATATTACAATGAACAATAAGTACAAAAATATAAAAAAGGTATAGCTACCTACTGTAAAGTACAAAATTCAAGAAGCCACCTCTAGTTAGCGCTGCAACAGCTGAATAATCTAGGACGGCACTGGAAGGAGGTTCAAAAGTGCTTCATGGCAACAGTGAGAACGCTGAGAAGTGCAAGTGGCAGTGGCAGCAAATACAAAAATTTAAGATGCCATTGACAGGACATCGAAAACGAGCAAGTTAGCTGAACTATCCCAGTTGTACTAAGTTTAAAGTGGTGGACAATTCAAAAAATCCAAGCAGGTTGATCTAGCTCTTTTGTCGTATGTAAGTCCTCTATCATTACAATCCAAGATGACGTCACGTTGAAAAGAATCCGAATTACCTGAATGTCACATAATGTCTGAAAGTATTCGATTATTTATCAAAAATACGTAAAGGTGTTGACTGTATTGGTGCAACTTGCAACTAGTCGTCTAAGTTATAGGTTAAGCAGCACTTGCAACGAGTTAATTCGATTTCTGCACCAAATCTAGTGTAAGACACAATGGAGCCCCCAAGTTAAATATTTCCACATTCAATTTGTCTCCATTATTTATCAAAACTATGCAAGTGCATGCACATGTACACATACGCCCCATTCCTCCCTCCCCTCACCCAGCCCCTCCCGCCCACACACACACCTACATCTACAGATATCCTCTGCAAACCACCGTACAGTGAATGCACTACTACTACTCATGTCCTTCCCTGCTCCGCTTTCAAATTAAACGGGGTTCAAATGGTTCAAATGGCTCTGAGCGCTATGGGACTCAACTGCTGAGGTCATTAGTCCCCTAGAACTTAGAACTAGTTAAACCTAACTAACCTAAGGACACCACAAACATCCATGCCCGAGGCAGGATTCGAACCTGCGACCGTAGCGGTTTTGCGGTTCCAGACTGCAGCGCCTTTAACCGCACGGCCACTTCGGCCAATTAAACGGGGGAAAACGACTGTCTGTATGCCTCCATATGAGCCCTAATCTCTCATATCCTATCTTCATGGTCCTTATGCAAATATATACTGGCGACAACAGAATTGTTCTGCAGTAGGTTTCAAGTACCAGTTCTCGAAAAGAATGCCGCATTCCCTTCAGGTATTGCCATTTGAGTTCTTGAAGCATCTTTGTAAAATTTACGTGCTGTTCGAACGTGTTGTTCGAACCTATTGGTAACAAATCTAGCAGCTGCTGCTGAACTGCTTCGATGTCTTCCTTCAGTCCGACTTGGTATGGATCCCAAACACTGGAGCGGTACTCGAGAATAGATTGCACTAACATCCTATATGCGGTCTCCTTTACAGATGAGCCACACTTTCCCAAAATTCTCCCAATAAACCAAAGTCGACCATTCGCTCTCCCTACGACAATCCTCACATGCTTGTTCCATTTCATATCGCTTTGCAACGTTGCGCCCAGATATATAAACGACGTGACTGCGTCTGGCAGGACACTAGTAATGCTGTATCTGAACATTACGGTTTTTTCCCTACTTATCCGTATTAACGTACATTCTGATGCATTTAGAACTAGCTGCTATTCATCACACCAACTAGAAATTTTGTCTAAATCATCTTGGATCCTCCTATGGTCACTTGTCTTCGATCCTTCCGTACACTACAGCATTGTGAGCAAAAAACTGAAGATTTAACAACATACTGGGCTTAATTATCTAATAAAACTTCGAGCAAGGCACACATCTTGGATCCTATTCCCTATACTTGTATCTTCATTAACAGTCTGCCGAGGGGAACCAAATCAGATGCTTTCCAGAAATCTAGAAATGTGGAAACTTTCTGTTGCCCATCATCATCAGTTCACAGAATATCAAGTGACAAAGGGGCAAGCTCAGCTGACACGCACACACACACACACACACACACACACATACACACACACACAATGTTCAAAACCGATGCCTAATACATGACATGAAATGCCGCAGCGCTATTTCCACTTGTAAATTGTTTGGAACAGTACAAAAACACGTGGCTATAAAATATTAAGGAGGCAGCTGACACTTCATTTAGGCCTAAATGAGGGATTTCCAAATTAAGTACCACTATGCTGTTTCCTTGTCAAAACAGTCTGTAATATTTATCAAAATATAAGGATGTTGGAATTTCGAAGTTAGGCTACTTGAGGCTATGTTAACAGTAGTACAAAAATCTACTTTCATCAACTGATGTTTTTGGAAGTTTTCCCGTAAAGCATCCTTTTAGAGGGGAAGAAGACAATGCTGTTTATTAAACACCAGAAAAAGGTAATCAATGTTATTGACTGGCCTATATAAATTCTTTAAATTACATGTGATCTGGAACCTACTGTGGTATTGTGTTTATCTGCTGACGTTATAGTTTTCTAGCACTTTAGCACAACAAACTATACTACATGTCATATGTTTTGACGACATTTTAATGGATTCTATCATTTACCTTATATATTTATGTGATAAAAAAGGATGACTTCAGAATGATTCAAAAACGAAATTTAAACACACAAAACGACTAAGGACAGAGAGTAAAGTTCAATATCTTAAAATTGATCTTTGAACCAAAATAAAATAATTTGTGAAATATGCGAAGATTTTGAATACAAAACACATGTAGCCTGCTTATTTTAATAGACGTGTATAACTACAGTTATCAAATTATGAATGAAAATTAGATCTTGACGTCAAAATAAATTTATCTGTACTATTTATCAAAGTGTGTAGGTTTAGAGTTCATAAGATATGGAGCACTATTGTCATTACCTAATTGTTCTTTAACATTAAAAAATACACATGGCTCACTTATCAGCACTTGACACTTGTCAATGGACTTACCCTGTAGTTCGATTTAGATATCAAATGGTTCAAATGGCTCTGAGCACTATGGGACTTAACATCTGTGGTCATCCGTCCCCTAGAACTTAGAACTACTTAAACCTAACTAACCTAAGGACATCACACACATCCATGCCCAAGGCAGGATTCGAACCTGCGACCGTAGCAGTCGAGCGGTTCCGGACTGAACGCCTAGAACCGCTTGGCCACCGCGGCCGGCGATTTAAATATCACACTATAAAGAAAAAAGTGTGTTATTTATGAAAACATATAAAAATTTGATGTTTCGTTACAAAACACAAATGGCATTTACCACTGACATAATTTACAGGTTAAATCGCACTTCTCGACAAGGAAAGCTTACTCCTTGTACCAAAGTAAACAATGTTATTCCCACATCTGTATTATCTTTAATATTATCCATTACACACGTGAGATGTCTTTATTCGAATAAAACCTACATCAAAGTTAGGCATACATTATGGTGACCACCACACTAGAATAAAAACTTTATTTTGCAGAGTAAAACGTTTTTCATCTTCTGCTGGTATTGGTAACTTATGCTATCACATTGTGCCATTAATTTGAAATTCCTGCCACACCCAGCTGGCCTTGACAGCACTGCTCTGGTGCCAGTGTTTAGCCAGTGATCATGATTGATGGCGTTTGAGCTGCAACTAGCGCCACTCCAAGGTGAGCTAGCGCTGGTGATATGAGACAGAGGCAGGCAGTTACCTGCTCCATGTTGAACCACGAACGTCACCTGGAGGTCAGAATTATGGCCATGGAGGAGTGGCCAGGAAGCTTGCGGTGTGGTCAACAGTGGTCAATGTGGGGCTTCGTGAGATTGGGGTGATGTTCAAGGTTTTGGTGGAAAGGGACTAGGCCAGAAAGTGTGGTGGTGGTGGTGCTGGTGGTGGGGTCAGTGGAGTAGGAGATGCAGTGACACCTACTGGAGCCTCTGCCTGCGGCTGTGGTGATAGCAGCTGACATATCTGCATGTGGAGCCTGACCTGATGCAGTACACTGGCTCGATCGATTTTGGATAAGCATGGCAGAGCTAAGGCATCGCAGTAGGGCGCAGTTGGAACTGAATGGCTGCAGCAGAGTGGACAACAGAGAGCAGTGAGTCAGTTGGTAGCCAACAGCCGAGGAGATCCGATGTGATCTGGTGAGCGCTGAAATCACGACATTACAATCACAAACGGTCAACATGAGTCGTCACTGAGTAGTGTGGATACATTTGGACAGGAGGACTGTTGGTGTCTTTCCCAGAGGCGAGAGAGGTCGACAGCTAAACAAAGGTACGTAGACAAGGGCTACAGGTGCTACAAAAGCAAGGGGCACTAGGAGTGTGCTTTATTGGCCTTTAGTAACTTTTTTGTAAGATGGCCAAAGGCAGAATCGTGTGAACTATGTGCAGTATACAGTGAGCAGAGCAAGCGTTGTGCCTAGAGCGTAATATTTTATGGTTGCCATGTATCGTATGGCAGGCCCATGAGCATACTACACGATATTGGCTGTTTAAAAACTGTTTCTCTTACACACTGTGTGCATCTCATAGTGTGTACCGAGACAAGAACTCTAATATTGTGTACTCTGTTTATTACGCAGCAATCAGTTTTAAAATTATATACATACACAGATCTGTGTGATTGACTGCTATTGTAGCGCAGGAAGAATTTTATCTCTTTGACAGTGGTGCTAGTGGTAGTAAATAATTAGTGTATCAGCGGGTTGGTAGAGGTAGAGCTGCTTTTCACTGCGAATGGATACTCTATTGTAATGTCTAAGAGTCGAAGGCTGACTTTACTGTTGATATTAATTTGTGATTTTTGAGAAGTAATTCTGATTATCTGCTTAATTGTGATTATTGTGGGCTAAGAAGTCTAGTGTTATGATTTATAAATTGTTCTTTCTGTTGCTCCCTGTGGTGCTACCTGGCACAGTATTTAATATTGAATTGATTTACAATTGTAATGAAAGGTATTTTGATTTATTTGTATTATTCTGACGACCAAATTCTCAATTATAGCTGGGAAAATTACCTTGAGTGGACTTTGTTAATTAATGAATGTGGTTTTTTGCTAATTAAGACCACACCTCTATAACTTCCAGCCCTTGCCCTTATTTTTTTTTTTTTTTTTTTTTTTTTTTTTTTTTTTTTTTTTTTTTTGTCATCAGTCTACTGACTGGTTTGATGCGGCCCGCCACGAATTCCTTTCATGTGCTAACCTCTTCATCTCAGAGTAGCACTTGCAACCTACGTCTTCAATTATTTGCTTGACGTATTCCAATCTCTGTCTTCCTCTACAGTTTTTGCCCTCTACAGCTCCATCTAGTACCATGGAAGTCATTCCCTCATGTCTTAGCAAATGTCCTATCATCCTGTCCCTTCTCCTTATCAGCGTTTTCCACATATTCCTTTCCTCTCCGATTCTGCGTAGAACCTCCTCATTCCTTACCTTATCAGTCCACCTAATTTTCAACATTCGTCTATAGCACCACATCTCAAATGCTTCGATTCTCTTCTGTCCCACAGTCCATGTTTCACTACCATACAATGCTGTACTCCAGACGTACATCCTCAGAAATTTCTTCCTCAAATTAAGGCCGGTATTTGATATTAGTAGACTTCTCTGGGCCAGAAATGCCTTTTTTGCCATAGCGAGTCTGCTTTTGATGTCCTCCTTGTTCCGTCCGTCATTGGTTATTTTACTGCCTAGGTAGCAGAATTCCTGAACTTCATTGACTTCGTGACCATCAATCCTGATGTTAAGTTTCTCGCTGTTCTCATTTCTACTACTTCTCATGACCTTCGTCTTTCTCCGATTTACTCTCAAACCATACTGTGTACTCATTAGACTGTTCATTCCGTCCAGCAGATCATTTAATTCTTCTTCACTTTCACTCAGGATAGCAATGTCATCAGCGAATCGTATCATTGATATCCTTTCACCTTGTATTTTAATTCCACTGCTGAACCTTTCTTTTATTTCCATCATTGCTTCCTCGATGTACAGATTGAAGAGTAGGGGCGAAAGGCTACAGCCTTGTCTTACACCCTTCTTAATACGAGCACTTCGTTCTTGATCGTCCACTCTTATTATTCCCTCTTGGTTGTTGTACATATTGTATATGACCCGTCTCTCCCTATAGCTTACCCCTACTTTTTTCAGAATCTCGAACAGCTTGCACCATTTTATATTGTCGAACGCTTTTTCCAGGTCGACAAATCCTATGAAAGTGCCTTGATTTTTCTTTAGCCTTGCTTCCATTATTAGCCGTAACGTCAGAATTGCCTATCTTGTCCCTTTACTTTTCCTAAAGCCAAACTGATCGTCACCTAGCGCATTCTCAAATTTCTTTTCCATTCTTCTGTATATTATTCTTGTAAGCTGATTGTGCGATAATTCTCGCACTTGTCAGCTCCTGCCGTCTTCGGAATTAATTGTGTGGATGATGCTTTTCCGAAAGTCAGATGGTATATCACCAGACTCATATATTCTACACACCAACGTGAATAGTCGTTTTGTTGCCACTTCCCCCAATGATTTTAGAAATTCAGATGGAATGTTATCTGTCCCTTTTGCCTTATTTGACCGTAAGTCCTCCAAAGCTCTTTTAAATTCCGATTCTAATACTGGATCCCCTATCTCTTCTAAATCGACTCCTGTTTCTTCTTCTATCACATCAGACAAATCTTCACCCTCATAGAGGCTTTCAATGTATTCTTTCCACCTATCTGCTCTTTCTCCTCTGCATTTAACAGTGGAATTCCCGTTGCACTCTTAATGTTACCACGGTTGCTTTTAATGTCACCAGAGGTTGTTTTGACTTTCCTGTATGCTGAGTCTGTCCTTCCGACAATCATATCTTTTTCGATGTCTTCACATTTTTCCTGCAGCCATTTCGTCTTAGCTTCCCTGCACTTCCTATTTATTTCATTCCTCAGCGACTTGTATTTCTGTATTCCTGATTTTCCCGGAACATGTTTGTACTTCCTCCTTTCAGCAATCAACTGAAGTATTTCTTCTGTTACCCATGGTTTCTTCGCAGCTACCTTCTTTGTACCTATGTTTTCCTTCCCAACTTCTGTGATGGCCCTTTTTAGAGATGTCCATTCCTCTTCAACTGTACTGCCTACTTCGGTATTCCTTATCGCTGTACCTATAGCGTTAGAGAACTTCAAACGTATCTCGTCATTCCTTAGTACTTCTGTGGTGTCACCGCCAGACACCACACTTGCTAGGTGGTAGCTTAAATCGGCCGCGGTCCATTTAGTACATGTCGGACCCGCGTGTCGCCACTGTGTGACCGCAGACCGAGCGCCACCACAAGGCAGGTCTCGAGATACGGACTAGCACTCGCCTCAGTTGTACGGACGACATTGCTAGCGACTACACGGACGAAGTATCGCTCATTAGCCGAGCAGATAGTTAGCATGCATTGCTCATTAGCCGAGCAGACAGTTAGAATAGCCTTCAGCTAAGTCCATGGCTACGACCTAGCAAGGCGCCATTTGTAACATTGCATGTACCTCAAGATAGAGTCTCACTTGTATCACCAAGAACGTTGTAAACTAATGAAGATATAAAAGTTAAGTGTTCTAGTAGCTACATACTATTCTTTATAACATTAGTAAGTATCCTGTTTCAGACCTCTATCTAACCTCCTTGAAATAACGCGTGCATTTCGGCTACTTCAGTGTGGCGTAGCTGTCTTGTTACGCCACAACAACTTCCGTATCCAACTTCTTTGCGTATTGATTCTTCGTGACTAATGTCTTGAACTTCAGCCTACTCTTCATCACTACTACATTGTGATCTGAGTCTATATCTGCTCACAGGTATGCCTTACAATCCAGTATCTGATTTCGGAATCTCTGTCTGACCATGATGTAATCTAATTGAAATCTTCCCGTATCTCCCGCCCTTTTCCAAGTATACCTCCTCCTCTTGTGATTCTTGAACAGGGTATTCGCTATTACTAGCTGAAACTTGTTACAGAACTCAATTAGTCTTTCTCCTCTTTCATTCCTTGTCCCAAGCCCATATTCTCCTGTAACCTTTTCTTCTACTCCTTCCGCTACAACTGCATTCCAGCCGCCCATGACTATTAGATTTTCGTCCACCTTTACACACTGCATTACCCTATTAATATCCTCATACACTTTCTCTATCTGTTCATCTTCAGCTTGCGACTTCGGCATGTATACCTGAACTATCGTTGTCGGTGTTGGTCTGCTGTCGATTTTGATTAGAACAACCCGGTCACTGAACTGTTCACAGTAACACACCCTCTGCCCTACCTTCCTATTCATAACGAATCCTACACCTGTATAACATTTTCTGCTACTGTTGATATTACCCGATACTCATCTGACCAGAAATCCTTGTTCTCCTTCCACTTCACTTCACTGACCCCTATTATATCTAGATTGAACCTTTGCATTTCCCTTTTCAGATTTTCTAGTTTCCCTACCACGTTCAAGCTTCTGACATTCCACGCCCGCTGCGGGTGACTTGAATCTACAATGTGTAGAGAGTGACGTTGTGGAATCACTGCATGTGGTATGGACAGACATTCTTACGAAGTACTTTTTGACATATTTTCCGAAAACTACTTTTAACACTTAGTTGGTCAATCCACACACAATGAAATTATTTTAGATCTTGTAGGTCCGACTTTACTGACAGTGTCTATATAGAGAAAGGGATTAGTGATCATGATGCCATGACAGCGGCAATGGTTACAGAAGTTAATAGATCTGTCACGGAGGCTAGGAGAGCATTTATTCTAGAAAAAGCAGATAAGCAGTTATTAGTATCCCACTTACACACTGACTGGTCATCATTTACCTCCAATATAACGTACATAAAGGAATTGTAGGCCAACTTTAAACTGATTGTAAATTGTGTTCGGGAGTGTGTGAAGTGAGTGGACTATGCATGGAAGGACCCTCTTTGGTTTCGGAAAGTACTGAGGAAACAGGTTCCAAGCAGAACACACACATGTTGTCAGCCGAAAGATAGTAGAAATTCGTGCATGGATAAGAAGATCAATACGCGAAACACACAACTTCTACCATCATACCTTAGTGAAAGATCTTATAGAGAACACAAGAAAGTTCTCATATGTAAGTTCACTAATCAAATCGAAAGCTTCTATCCAATCATTTATCGACCAGCCTGGGATGACACAGAAGACTGCAAAAGGAAAGCTGAAGCTTTAAATTTCACATTTAAGAAATCATTCACACATGAGGAGCATACAAACATACTGTCATTTGACTGTCGTACAGACGCCCAGATGGAGGACATAGAAATAGGCATCTCTGACGTACAGAAGCAATTGAAAAAGTTGAAAAGAGTCCTTATGTCCCCATTCGGTTTTAAAAAGAGTACTCTGCGGCTTACCTTGGATTTATCATGAGTCTCTCGCCTAGAGCGAAGTTACAAGTGAATAAGAAAAAAGCGTTGGTGACTCGTATAAATAAGAAAAGTAAAGGAACGGACCCACATAATTACAGACCAATTTCCTCAACAATTGTCTCCTGCTGGGTTCTTGAACACATTTTGAGTTCGAATATAACAAATTTCCGTGAGACAGAAAAGCTTTTGTCCACGGATCAGCATAGATTAAGAAAGCATCGCACATTCGAATCTCAACGTGCCCTTTTCTGATAGGATATTCTACAGTCCATGGATGGAAGGGGGCGGCAGACAGTTTCCATATGCCTCGGTTCCCAGAAAGTGTTTGACATTGTGCATCACTGCAGACTGTTGACGAAGACCCAAGCATATGGTTACGTTGCTGGATATGTGAATGGCTCAGAGACATTTTAAGCAATAGCACCAAGTATGTTGTCCTCGACGGCGAGTTTTCATCACAATCAAATGGTGCCCCAGGGAAGTCTGATAGAACCACTCTTATTCTCTATATAAGATCTGATGGGTAGGATTTTCTGAAGATGCCGTGGTGTATAGGGTGGATCTGTCACTGAGTAACTTTAGGATTACACAAGATGACTTGAACGGAATGTCTAGTTGGTGTGATAAATGACAGTTTGCTCCAAATGTAGAAAAAAAAATGTAAGTTTATCCTGATGAGTTGGAAAAACAATACTATCACATTTGAATACGTCATCAAGAGGGTGCGACTTGACAGTCACATCTGTTAAATATCTAGGCATAACATTGCAAAGCGATATGAAATGGGATGAGCTAGTCAGGTTGGCAGCAGAGAAGGCGAATACTCGACTTCTTTTTATTGGAAGAATTTTGGGAAAGTGTAGATCATCCGTTAAGGAGATGACTTATAGAATGTTAGTGCCACCCATCCATTAGTAATGTTCGGGTTTTTGGGGTCCCCATCAGGTCAGATTAAAGTAAGATATTGAAGCAGTTAAGAAAAGTGTTGCTTGATTTTTTTCCAGTAGATTTGACCTGCAAACAAGTACTACGGAGATGCTTCTTGGAGGGAAGATGATGCTCTTCTTGTCAGGTATTATTGTGGGAATTTAGATAACTGGTATCGTGTAAGGGTCACGAAAATAAGATGCGAGAAATTCGGGCTTGTGCAGAGGCTTTTAGACAGTTGTCTTTCCCACGTTCTATTTGCGACTGGAACAGGAAAGGAAATGACCGGTAGTGGTACGTGGTACCCTCTGCCGTGCCCCGTTCAGTGTTTATGGAGTAAGTATGTAGATGTAGATAATACTAAAAGATATTGCTAACTTACGCTGTAACACATTGGAAACTATATGACATTTCAACCTACACATCACCATTTTACAGTAAAATTATAAGAAATTGCTCACTAAATAATAAAACTGTAACTAATCGCTTCATACATCACCATTATTACACAAGATTGTAACAAATTGCACCATACTTTGCCGAGTAAGCAAGCAGAGATTTGTTCTGACGTCTTGTATCTTATTCCAACAAGAAAAAGATATTAGTCAACAAGTTGAGACTTGTCAATGCCAGTAAGTCAAGGCTTGCTCAAAAACGCAAACTGCTTAGTCGCCTTCGTGATGTCAAATAGTTGGGTTGGTACCCTGCCTGCGATCTCACAAACCACACTCTTTTAGTACGACAGCAGCATGAGGTCATCTACAGGTCACTGACTCAGCCAACGTGATTCCACAATAAGGGAAGTATTTCACTGACAATTAAAATGAAACAGACTATCAGTATGTAACTGCTATCTTGGATTGTGGTACCATGTTATGCTGGTCAGTGACCAATAAATGACTTCATAGTAAAGACAATTGGCTTGTAATGTCATGGATAGGTTTCGTGCGAAATTTATTAAGCGTTTTGCTTCTTGAAACAAGTTGTGACTTGTTGCAATAAAGCTAACTAACCACTTTTGTTTGTTAGAATAAATTATAACTTGCCTGAACAAATGTCAGCTTACTTAGTAGGTGACATATGGAACAAACTGTTACAATTTTTTGTAACAATGGTGATGTATGCGGCCCTTTGTTACAATTTCTTATAAAAATGGTGACGTATGTGATATTAGTTGGACTTTTGTTTGATGCATGGTATACAATTTGAGACCCAGTTGCTGACAGTCACTGTCAGTTTATGGCATACACAATGTCAACTGTAATTTATGAGCGTTTGCAACACTCTAAAACGAATTCAAGGAATCGAGATATTGATGTCTACAGTCATGCAAGTATCGATACATCTGTTTGACTATACATTGAGTGCATAGGTGCCTGAATATGGCATTAACGAGATGCCGAAACCGGTCGGCTGAATAAAACAACTTCTGAATACATACGTCTGTTTGATGATTTTTGTGTTTTAAATATTTGGCCAGTCATTGACCTATATCCATGATGGATCAACAGAGACTGAAATAAAACATCCCTTTTGAAAAACGTATATCGACTTCTAAGTTATTAACGATTTCTTCTCTGAGTAACAAATCCACAGTAAACCCAAGTATCACAAGAAATTGGAAATATTATTCTTGTCCTCGTGTTCTGAGTGGCTACAGAGCTCCTCATTTTATAGCTTTGGGAAGCTCCCCCATCGATCCAGTATGTCTAATATATGAAACAAGCATAGTAATAAGCTTAGCTTATGCTTATAGCATCGATTCAAGATCTTGATATGTGCAGCAAACCTCATTTCCACTGCCTAGCAAAGCCCACATCTGCATACCTTTTACTCCTGTGCATATAATGCGACTATCCCTGGCTCACAACTCTGTTCTATTTCTTCTAAAAGGGCAGTTTCTACTTCCTTCCCGTCAACTAATTCATTATCTACACTGCTCACTGAACATTTACCTTTCCTAGGAGTAGCGTCTTTGATTCATAATCAAAACGTCTTCGGTCCCGGGTTCGATCCCCGCCACTGCCTAAATTTTGACAATCAGCTTTGGCGGTCGAAGACTTCCGGCATAAGAAGTCAGCCTCACTCTGCCAACGGCCTTGTCAAAGAGGGCGGAGGAGCGGATAGAGGTTCAGGGCACTCTCTTGTCCTAGGGGTGGGAAATTGCCTAAAGGCGGAAGAATCAGCAATGATCAACGACATGAGGATTCAGAAGGCAATGGAAACCACTGCATTAAAGACACGTAACGTGTATCCATAGGACATGTGGCCTGTAATTGAAGAAGTGTCATGATGATCTCTCCATTGGCAAAAGATTCCGGAATAGTCCCCCATTCGGATCTCCGGGAGGGGACTGCCAAGGGGGAGGTTACCATGAGAAAAAGATTGAATAATCTACGAAAGGATAACATTCTACAAGTCGGGACGTGGAATGTCAGACGCTTGAACGTGGTAGGGAAACTAGAAAATCTGAAAAGGGAAATGCAAAGGCCCAATCTAGATATAGTAGGGTTCAGTGAAGTGAAGTGGAAGGAAGACAAGGATTTCTGGTCAGATGAGTATCGGGTAATATCAACAGCAGCAGAAAATGGTATAGCAGGTGTAGGATTCGTTATGAATAGGAAGGTAGGGCAGAGGGTGTGTTACTGTGAACAGTTCAGCGACCGCGTTGTTCTAATCAGAATCGACAGCAGACCAACACTGACGACGTTTGTTCAGGTATACATGCCGACGTCGCAAGCTGAAGATGAACAGATACAGAAAGTGTATGAGGATATTGAAAGGGTAATGCAGTATGTAAAGGGGGACGAAAAACTAATAGTCATGGGCGACTGGAATGCAGTTGTAGGGGAAGGAGTAGGAGAAAAGGTTACAGGAGAATATGGGCTTTGGACAAGGAATGAAAGAGGAGAAAGACTAATTGAGTTCTGTAACAAGTTTCAGCTAGTAATAGCGAATACCCTGTTCAAGAATCACAAGAGGAGGAGTTATACGCAAAGAAGTGGGATACGGAAGTACTAAGGAATGACGAGATACGTTTGTAGTTCTCTAACGCTATAGACACAGCAATAAGGAATAGCGAAGTAGGCAGTATAGTTGAAGAGGAATGGACATTTCTAAAAAGGGCCATCACAGAAGTTGGGAAGGAAAACATAGGTACAAAGAAGGTAGCTGCGAAGAAACCATGGGTAACAGAAGAAATACTTCAGTTGATTGCTGAAAGGAGGAAGTACAAACATGTTCCGGGAAAATCAGGAATACAGAAATACAAGTCGCTGAGGAATGAAATAAATAGGAAGTGCAGGGAAGCTAAGACGAAATGGCTGCAGGAAAAATGTGAAGACATCGAAAAAGATATGATTGTCGGAAGGACAGACTCAGCATACAGGAAAGTCAAAACAACCTTTGGTGACATTAAAAGCAACGGTGGTAACATTAAGAGGGCAACGGGAATTCCACTGTTAAATGCAGAGGAGAGAGAGCAGATAGGTGGAAAGAATACATTGAAAGCCTCTATGAGGGTGAAGATTTGTCTGATGTGATAGAAGAAGAAACAGGAGTCGATTTAGAAGAGATAGGGGATCCAGTATTAGAATCGGAATTTAAAAGAGCTTTGGAGGACTTACGGTCAAATAAGGCAAAAGGGATAGATAACATTCCATCTGAATTTCTAAAATCATTGGGGGAAGTGGCAACAAAACGACTATTCACGTTGGTGTGTAGAATATATGAGTCTGGCGATATAGCATCTGACTTTCGGAAAAGCATCATCCACACAATTCCGAAGACGGCAAGGGCTGACAAGTGCGAGAATTATCGCACAATCAGCTTAACAGCTCATGCATCGAAGCTGCTTACAAGAATAATATACAGAAGAATGAAAAAGAAAATTGAGAATGCGCTAGGTGACGATCAGTTTGGCTTTAGGAAAAGTAAAGGGACAAGAGAGGCAATTCTGACGTTACGGCTAATAATGGAAGCAAGGCTAAAGAAAAATCAAGGCACTTTCATAGGATTTGTCGACCTGGAAAAAGCGTTCGACAATATAAAATGGTGCAAGCTGTTCGAGATTCTGAAAAAAGTAGGGGTAAGCTATAGGGAGAGACGGGTCATATACAATATGTACAACAACCAAGAGGGAATAATAAGAGTGGACGATCAAGAACGAAGTGCTCGTATTAAGAAGGGTGTAAGACAAGGCTGTAGCCTTTCGCCCCTACTCTTCAATCTGTACATCGAGGAAGCAATGATGGAAATAAAAGAAAGGTTCAGCAGTGGAATTAAAATACAAGGTGAAAGGATATCAATGATACGATTCGCTGATGACATTGCTATCCTGAGTGAAAGTGAAGAAGAATTAAATGATCTGCTGGACGGAATGAACAGTCTAATGAGTACACAGTATGGTTTGAGAGTAAATCGGAGAAAGACGAAGGTAATGAGAAGTAGTAGAAATGAGAACAGCGAGAAACTTAACATTAGGATTGATGGTCCCGAAGTCAAAGAAGTTAAGGAATTCTGCTACCTAGGCAGTAAAATAAGCAATGACGGACGGAGCAAGGAGGATATCAAAAGCAGACTCGCTATAGTAAAAAAGGCATTTCTGGCCAAGAGAAGTCTACTAATATCAAATACCGGCCTTAATTTGAGGAAGAAATTTCTGAGGATGTACGTCTGGAGTACAGCATTGTATGGTAGTGAAACATGGACTGTGGGAAAACCGGAACAGAAGAGAATCGAAGCATTTGAGATGTGGTGCTGTAGACGAATGTTGAAAATTAGGTGGACTGAGGTGGAATGAGGAGGTTCTTCGCAGAATCGGAGAGGAAAGGAATATGTGGAAAACACTGATAAGGAAAAGGGACACGATGATAGGACATCTGCTAAGACATGAGGGAATTACTTCCATGGTACTAGAGGGAGCTGTAGAAGGCAAAAACTGTAGAGGACGACAGAGATTGGAATACGTCAAGCAAATAATTGAGGACGTAAGTTGCAAGTGCTACTCTGAGATGAAGAGGTTAGCACAGGAAAGGAATTCGTGGCGGGCCGCATCAAACCAGTCAGTATGCATTGCATTCAGGTGTTGTAGTTTCTGTGCCAATGACAAGCTTCAGCGCTGATTAACAATCTCTCTAGTCTCCAGTTCGTCTAATACTACCTCCTTCTCTTCAAATTTTACCTCAGCTATCGGTATGTTACTCTCACAATTAATAAATATTTCCATTTTATCTACATCATTATCTGAATCCTCTTCCTGATTATGGATGTTGTTTCCTCTACATTTTCAGTTGCACATTTCCCTTTCAATATCTCTTATTGGGCAGTATTTCCAGACATCTACGTTGTTTAAAGCTTTCAGCTTTCTGTATCGTGATATCTGTGATTCTTTCTTCATACCTCTTCAGCATGCTTCTCTTAGCCACTCGTTCTTTGTCAACCACTTTTTAGATCAGTGAATCTAACATACTTCCTTCCCACTATCCAAAAATTATTCATTTTCTGAAATGGATTTTTCTTTATTACTCTAATTTTTGATTATTCCTTCTCTAATTACCTGTGTCCACATGGGTTCTTAAAATTGTTTCTTGGCCTTTTATTGTAATATCCTCCAGTTTGGGCCTGCAATGAAGCTTTAATTAGTTTTCATGCTTTTTTTTTACCTGACATCTGTAATTTCCCTCTAAACTAATCCTGAAATCTAGTGCTTTGGACTGTGTAATTACTGTAAAGACCCTCTCGTAGGTTGCTGATCCACGTGTCACGTTGCTGTTATTAATCCTCTAGTCAAGATCATTCTATTAATGTTACTATTACCATTAACGTCTTGTCTGCTGTGTTCTCACAAGCCTCCCAATGCTTTAAAAAGCCCAAAGAAGCATGTAACACTGTCCCCAGGTGCAGAAATCAGCAACTTTATTACTCTTATTGGTGCCTTGTTCCCTAAACCCATAATAATTGTTTCTTCGACTGTTTATGTATATAAATATCTGTTCCTGTCCTCAACTCTCAGAAAACGATTTCACTGTCCTACTTCTAAAGAAAAGTCACTGATAACAGACTCTTGTCTTTCATTAGACGAAAACTCTCAAAAAAAATTTCAAACTGAGATGCAGACTCATCTTACAAAACTGCTTACATCTGACTAACATACTGTCACCATGCACAATACTACTATAGGCACCTTGAGTTTTACAGTTCCTGGTTTTACCTATATGGCTAACTTAGCATCTGCCAGTTTTTAAGAGTGTCTTTATGTGTGAGAGACTGCTCTTTCTCCGCGTTAACGAACCTACTACATTCTTCTTTAATATTTTTGTTTTCATGGCTATAGTTATTAACCTCTGTGCTGATCTGCAATATTCTTGCACTAGATTAATCTGAATTTCCATTTTGTTTGTATTATGTGAACAATAATCTCGGAATTTATCTACTATGTCTTGAAAACACCTAGTAACCGCCTCAGTTTGTCCGGACTTTACAGTTTCTGACTATTAACAATTGTCTGCAGTTGCTCTTAAATGCTCTAATCTAATACTCAGGCTCCGTTACTTTATCTCATTGGTATCAGACCTCATCTATTTCATGAATCATTTAAATCCCCTTCGGATACGCAACTTTAAACAGTGCTCCTTGCGTGAGTTTAGGCACTCTGAATGGACTGCTAACACAATCACTATCTTCAACTGACTGTCCACTAGTGTACGAGTGCTAGCTGTTTTCTGCTCTGCTACTACTGACTGCAGCCTTTCAGCCTCCCTAATCAACATATAACGTGCCCATGCTGATACTAGTAATACAGTCACTATTGCTACTGCCCACTTATTGAATTTTTCAGACTCCCACACACTGAAGCTACAGCCTTCACTGTTTAAGTAGGCAAACACGTTAAATCCACTTTGCCTCCACCCAGGGCCGTAGTAGCGTGATGCCTCTCCAGGCTGACTCCATGACAGCCAACAGGTCGTCCTCTTGTGTGCTCAGTCGAGACTGCAACGGCCTATTCTGTTCGACTGTGCATGCACAGCTTTGCCGTTCGCTCGTATGTTATTTGGCACCTGGTGTAACACATTGTGCTGCTGCTGCCCATTGCGTGATTCTCTGCACGCGGCTCCTCACTACCTTTTGCAGCTGCTTGTCGTTCTTTCGGTCACTGATACTGTCCATATTACATGCCCTTGTTTTCGGTTACTATCCACTGTCCTTTAGAGGTCGATCTCTTTGTTTCTGCTCTATAAGCGATTAATATAACACACGTTTCCTGGCCGATGCATTTCCACCCAACAAAAAATTATTATTTGTTCAGAAACGCTGCACATATGTTAAATGACCACTTTCTGACGCCTCTTAAACCATAGTTTAGCTGCACAGAAAATAGAGTTCAGAAATGTGCGTTGTCGGCTCCCAAACGAATTGGCTCAGTTATCTTTCAACACTGACTCTCTTCTCCTTTTATAATAGCGATACCACAAGGTGAGGGGGAAGCAGCAACCCATATCCGGCCCTAAGTCAACTGTTAACCTGATATGTTTCATCTTAATCATCACAAAAATGTCTATTTCTGCTCATAGGTGCATCCCAAAATCCAATACATGACTTTGGAATCTTTATCTCACAAAACTGTGCTGCAGCTGGTATCTTTCTGTGCCCCCTGACCTTTTGCAAGAATACTTCACTCTATTACGATTCTTGAACAATGTATTTGCTATTACTAGCTGATATTTGTTGCAAAACTCAAGGAGTCTTTCTTCTCTCTCATTCCCACTACCAAGCCTGTATTCTACCATAACTCTGTCTTCCATTCGTTCCCCGTGGCTATTAGATTTTCAGCTATTTTTACATTCTGCTTGTCATAAACTATTGTTATTGGTATTGTTTCGCTGTCGAGTTTGCCTAGAATAATCCTACCAATCAGCTATGCATAGTAATTCATACCTTGCCATACCTTCCTATTCATGACGAAACCTACTCTCATTACACCATTCCTCCTGCTTTTGATATCGTGCAATATTCCTCTGACCAGAAATCTTTGTCTTCTTTCCATTGCACTTCAGTGACTCATACAATATCTACTTCTGGGCTTTGCATTTTCCTTTTCAGATATTCTCTCTTCTGTATCACAATCAAACTTCTGACAAACCGCAACTCATTGAATGTTATCCTCTTCCTTTCCCCAGATTCGTCAATCTGTTTCTTATGGTCTCCCTTTTCGGTTCCCTCACAATGGTCAGAATGCAGGCTAATCCATAACTTTTTACCACTGGAGAAATTATCATGTCACTCTTTCTCTTTTTCACGTTTTTACCTACAAACCGCATTTTCAGTGGATACGCGTCAAATGGGTTTGGTGCAGTGGTTTCTAGTACGCTCCGCATTGTCATGTTATTGACCATTGTTGATTCATCCTCCTTCAGGGACCACCCTTACGGAAAGAGGGCGTCCTGAATCCTCCGTCTGCTCTTCTTTGAAAAAAGAAAACCATTGGCTGAATTAGACTGGAGGGCTGAAATTCAGGGCTTAAATCGGTAAATTTCCCCACTGTCTGCGCATGATTGACTGAACTACTTCTCTGAATAACCAGCGTCTGTAATATGTTTTTTAATGGAGTCATTTCTATGTGTAGCAAGCCATTTGTGTTAATTTCGACAGTCCAGTGCAGTTAAATTGTAGATGAAGGTGTAATAGTTGTAGAATTACCAGAGGAATCACACCGATATTCGCTCTCAGTACATTTGATGACGAGCATACCAAGTTTCAAACAACTATATAAAGGAGTGAAGCAATTGAGAAGGCTGTAGTTTATTCCCTGTGCTATTTAATATTTACAATGATGAAGCGGTCCACAGATGGAGTTACAGGGTAAACTGATCTCATGCCGATTTTTTGAAGAGAAATGATTTACAAAAATGAATTTATGAAGTAAATAAAATATATGTAAAATATAATATGAAAATACCTTCTAGTAAGTCTAAGTCAGTGGTATTTTGTGAAAAATACTCAGTGAGCACTGACATAGCAGTTAATGAAAAAACAATTGAGCAGTTAAAATATTTCAACTCTCTCGTATCTAAACTATTGTATGAATATGAAGGTAATACACAGGTGAAGTTGAATAGATCTGGAGGTACCCGTAAATTATTGTACCTTTAGCATAAAATACGGAAAGAAACACAACTGAAGTTTTATAAAACAGTCGCATTGCCAACCCTTCTATATGGCAGTTAATCGTGGGTAGTGAATAATAGATAAGAAAAACAAATACAAGGAGCAGAAATTAGATCTATTAGAAAGGTGAAGGGGTGTAAAAGAACAGATAAAATACAAATTTCTAAAGGAGCTGAAACTTTGGAGTGTGAAAGAAAAACTGGATAAAAGCAAAAAGGAATGGAATGAAAATGTACAAAGAATGGACCCAGATAAACTACCACGTCAGATAAAGATCTTAAAATCAAGAAGAGAAAGAGATTCTTGCAGATTGGATACCTTCTTACTGGTACCTGGCGCTGGAACGGAACCAAAAGTGCCAGAAATATTCAACAAATCTTTATAGACCAGCATACGTCTGCGACGGCGATATCCAAAACGGCGACCCATTCTAGAATGATGCTATTCATATAATGAATGCGCGAGGTTGCATCAGCAGCTATTTATAGCTCATGATCCAAGCGCATGCTGACGTCATGCCGCCAGCCTATACTAACTCCGCGGCAGTGCCAATCGAATCCTTATGTAAACAAACGGGCTCATTAACACAGCGCTCGCAGGCCTGTGTTATCTCCATGTTATAAGCCCCATGTAAACTCCGCGGCACGGTCCTAGTAATTTTAAGGACCGTGCTCTCTACTGTGAGAGGCCACTGAGGGGGGCCCAGGGCAGCAGGATACTGAGTGAGGTGTGGTGCTACAAAAGAATAAGATCGCTTCTCTGCTTTTGGCAAGATCAATGTGTAGTTTTTATTAATGATAATAGACCATACAATCACCAAAAAATTTACAATCTTCCATATTAGATGTACCACTTATTTTTGACCAAGGTACCAGTAAGAAGGTATCCAATCTGAAGAAGATTGCGGGTATATCTGTATTGTCAGGTCCTTAATACTTTTTAGGCCTAAAATTGAATTTTTCTATTGCTAAATCATCTGAATCTAGTAGTATAGGTAATGGTTGGATTACATTCGCTGCTGTTGTTTGTCATGATGCTTCTAGGACTGGATTGGAAAGTTTTACATCTCGTGAAGTTTTGGCATTTCGTACTGTACATTTGTCCGAAATTATTGTTATTAATGAAGGTTCTTATTTAGTACCTTATGGTTCATTGTCTCTTAATTGTAGGTCTAGGCGTAAGATTAATTCCGATGAAAAAATTTATATTTGGTCAAAAATAAGTGGTACATCTAATATGGAAGATTGTAAATTTGTTGGTGATTGTATGGTCTATCATCATTAATAAAAACGACACATTGATCTTGCCAAAAGCCGAGAAGCGATCTTATTCTTTTGTAGCACCACACCTCACTCAGTATCCTGCTCCCCTGGGCTCCCCTCAGTGGCCTCTCACAGTAGAGAGCACGGTCCTTAAGCATAAAAGGTCACAACTGACCTAAATGGAACGCGCAGGAGAAGAGGTAGAAAAAACAAGACTATCAAGCCTCAAACGTCAGACTTAACAGTAGTACATTGGAGCCCCCTGCTGTCACCATCGGCAATTCTCAGTGAACGCAAATCTTCGCTTTTCTGTTGACAACTGAATAATTATTAAATCGTTAAAAAAATCTCTTTTTTGGTAGACCTTCTACAATTTGATGCAGAAGCTATAACCAAATGATGTTCGTAACTAAAGAGAAAAGGATGGATACAGCAAAAATGTGTAAAGGGAAGATCCTCTGCAAAATCCATCCAACCATCATAAGTACTGTACCGATCCTGAATTATTCCTTTAAACCCTTCCGTGCCATACATTTGAATGGGATCAACCCATTGCCTCAAGACAATGAAAAACGTCATTTATACATCCAATACAGAGCTGAAGCCTCCTCAAAACTTTGAGAAAAAGAATTGTAGCCGCAGAAGATACATTCGGGAGTTACGTGCTTTGCCGCAGACACCGTGCTGGCTGCCAACACAACGACGACTTCAGCAAATTCCCACCACCTGTGAGGGATGGAGCAATAACGCAGCGGCATTGTAAAATTTAACCTCTTCCTTCAGACATTTACGGCATACTGAGTCCTTTTTCTCCATCTAAACGATTTTGCTGTAGTAGATAACGTCCTAGTGTGTGTCTGTGCTCCATAAACATTCGAATGCTTAGTGACTAAAAATACACAGCTCTTGTGCAGATACAGAAAAAGAAGATTGATTAAGAATAATAACTGCAGATACATCCTTTATTTTCAGGCAAATGGATCATCAAATGGATATGTCTCTTCTGTGCACAAAGACATAGGGGTCTGTCGATCTGCCAAACATTGCACTTGTTCGTTGATATGGACCACTTGTTTATTACAAAACTTAATTAGTTCACAAGAATCTATATGACGCTATCGATAGCTATTGTATAACCTCACTAGTGTACATATCATTCACTCAGTAGTAGGATATATCAACCTTGTCCTTTATCATTACGTTTACAGGAAGTCGTACCTGGTGATTGATACATTCCTCAATATTTTAAAGCTAAACATGTGTTAATTCATAATTATATGTAAATATTCTTGATGAGCAATATGCACGTCAAGGGGTACCACAATAAAAGTATGTTGTTTTTATTTTATTAGTTAAACAAGAAGTATGTTGAGTAAGATTTCACGAATGGTGTTTGTTCAAAATTCTGAAGATAACCAAAATATCATATAAAAATTTTCTTTTGTTCTATTATCTATAAGACAGTTGTGAGAGTAAACCAGATTACCTTGTACCAAAGTATGCATTGTATGACTGATGTGGGAATCACCTTAACAGTGAGGAGAGCGCCAGTGTAACTCTTTGTAAACTTGTCCTTGCTCTTTCTCCTTATGAAAGACGTAAAGTAGTAGAGTCACGTTTTGAGAGCTGACACCAATTCATCAGTCTTCATTTATACAAAATGTCATACCTGAGGATGTTGATACTGAGTAGCTCATTGTGAAATTCACTCTCGCTTTATGACAACTACCTTGGGCCTTAAACCACGAGTCCACAAGTTTGGAGTTGGATTTATCTTGATTGGGTATTCCCACTATGATTGTGTTAGGGTAGTCATCTCAGTTATTTCTTGTTTGATATTGTGTCATTCCCGCACCCCTCTCACATTTCCAGCTGACCATCGATGGGAGAGTGTCTTGTAGCAGTCATGGTACATGAGAAATTTAAATTTTGATTTGAGAGATGACTTCTTAAGTCTTGAAATGAGTCATCTCTTAATACCAAATTAGTTGTAACTGGAGTCTAACGAAAATATCACAGATTTAATATCACGTTACTCACGTTTAATTCGTTTTTTATTAACTTTTTATAGCCTATAAGGTCACATAAACGATAAGATATGTAGATTTGTGTCGAATCAGTAATATCTAAACAATGAGACTGCATATATTTCCTTTGTTGTTTATACAAGTAACTTCCTTTTTTATTCTTATTACAATTGTAGCTTGCGGTAACTTATAAGCGTGGAAGGTTCTTGTCAGAGCTGAGTGGCAAAGGACGAGACACGATGAACAGCGCGAGCCAGGGCCGTTGGTCTGACTGCTACAGAGTTACGAGTTTACAACAAGGCGTTACTCTCCAGGATGCGGCCTGCTGTCTCTCCATGGCACGATGAACGGACGGGACAATTTTTTTTTTTTTTTTGCTCCTTAACTTACAATTGGCTACAGAGCTTGCTAAACAGAATTATTATTTTTACATTCCGTTTTACCGCCTCTGCTTCGTTAGAGAAAGGCTCTACTTTCTCTCTCCACGCTGGGACTACAACTGAGTCGGCAGATTGGAATCTTTAAAAATGTCGACACGGAATGCAAAAAAATAGTACCCACGTCCCACTTCTAAAGTGTTTCCCTTGTTGAGGAGAGTTATTGGTGAAATTTCATCCCGTTGCAAAAAAATCGCCTGTGACTGAAAATTTATTTCACAACTTATCATGATGTGGTGAATTCAGAGGATAAATCCAATTTTCGAAACAAAATTTTTTCATCATTTTTTTAATTTTTGAGTTTTGAGAAAACATCATTATTATTTCAAATCCATACATAGAGTAGTTGTAAGATGGCTAGAACTATGCCCCTTACATGAAGTCATTAAAGATCATCAAACTCACGTTGAGCGAACAGTAGGGCTGAACAAAAAAGACTGACAAGGCACAATGCATCTTGTAGAAGGTATAGTATGGACGTATTGGAATAATTAATGTCAGGTGATGGTTTTAAAGTAATTCACATGATATGAAAACTTTGTGGAAATGCGTCAATTTACTGGAGGCTAGTTTATCCCAGGAAAGTATTCAGAGTTGACTGTGGTGGGCTGGGGAGCGGCGAAGGGAAGTGACAATAGGCAGCTTAGAATGGCTCGAAGTCTGAGAAAGTGGTAACAGGGTGCGGCCTCCAACTGCCTTAAGATGACAATGAGGGGGGGGGGGTGGTTGACCCCATGCTGGTGTACCGGGAAACAGACATAGAACTTGTACACCTGTTGATAAATGTCCATCGTCCTGTTTTCAGTGAAACATGCGAGAAAGCCACGCAAAGCTACGGTGGAGCGGTCAACAGAGGCCAAAATATGTGTGTTCATGACTATAGCAACTTCACTTCACACTGAATTCATGGTCTGCAGAGTCTGAAGTAAATCAGGTGAAGAGCGACAGAATGATATACGCCGGCCTCCGATGGGAACATAGCACCAAGGAATTTGAAGTACTCTCCTGGGAGTCAGAATTCCGGAAAAATTGGTGTTTTGTGCAGATGTTAACCTTGATGGGTGGCCTGGGAGGAGCTAAACAGCAGGAGTTGAGAGGAAGGGAAATTTTGTGGGAATTTGTTCACTTCCCAGAGCAGCCATTGGTCTGCGCTGGGAAGCAACGCATAATTAACGTGACTTGCGCTACAATTGGCGTAAGTGATTTTGCTGGAGGGGAAACCGAGGTGAAGAGGGACTGGCAGAAGTCTCCGTAGGGGTCTTCCGTTTCCACCTTGCCTAGAGTGCAGACGTGGCGTTCTTTACTCAGCTTGCCTGAGAGAGAGTGAGCATCTCTGCAGTTTAGAACTTAGCAAATGGAACGATTGAGCTTGGAGATAGAAAGTTTTCGTTCAACTATGTACTGAGCAAGATAGCTAGGAGTGAATAGACGAGCACAGCCTTGCAGCACCACGAGGTCGGCCAATGTCCGCACAATGACGCTGCCCCGCCACGCTGAATTCGGTGATATTGCGCCCACTCCAGCTTGAGTTCAGGCCACTGATTAATTTGTTGGATCACGTTGGCAAAGTTTCCATGAGGGTTTCATAGGCCATGTATTGTAGAATTCTTCTCGCACTTCACATTACTCCTGGGTCAGTCAGTAGGAATTACTTTTGATTTATCGTGCTTTACTCCACTCAAACGCAGTTTATTATCACTGCCTGTTAGGAGAGTCATATAATGTGATGATTGAAGGTTGTGAGTTAAAATATATTTGTGCTAATCGACTGCATCTGTTTTCAATCAAGTAGTTGAAATCCCAAGTCACTTTCTTAAATAATTTTATGTTCAACATTTGCATCTGGTGTTCAATAGCTGAATATAACATCAATGTGCACCCCTTTTTAATTAAAAGGGATCAATCAGGAGGCACAGGGCCTTATTACTTTCTTTGTGTTATCCAATATTGAGGCAGTTTTGCACCCTCTGTTGATCTGTTAGTCAGTTAACTGGGGTGAACACTTGTCAAAATCAGATAAGTGACGGGTGGAGTGTTACGTAGTTGTTTACCACGGAATATATTCACAAAAAAGTTTTCAACTAAAAATTTTTAAAACTGACAGGAGTTCAATTTTTTCGTTTCGACCATTTTGATTTTTTCAAAGAAATTGAAATATAGTTACTTTTTCAACAGTAGATATACACAAAAGGTGTAAATCAATTACAAAAATTTTGTTTTTATACTATGTGACAAGAATTCACTGTAAAATACGACACCTACTACATTACACAATGTTTGGCCCAGTAGGGAGGTAAAATAAACGAAAGACAACTTGGTAAGTTTGAAAATTGTATTCTTTTCTTTTAATTTACATATTACATCACGTGTTCCCGTCTCCACAGTGTCCGCATGGGCGGAAAGTTGGCCACTGGTGTAGCTGTCCACACGAAATGAAAGTAGGTCGTTTCTGGCCGCCAGGCGTTGTGCTGTGGTCAGGAGCCGAGCTTCCGCGTCTCTAGAGTTGGGGTGTCACTGCAGGAGTGTATGTGTGTATCGTGGTACGAGTGAAATTACGTAAAGTAACTGGACTGTGTTCGAACGCTGATCATCTGCTCGACCTAACATCCTCACACTTCGCCGCGACCCATCCTGGACCTGAAACCTTTATAAATAGTTATTTCCCAGCTCACAAATGAGTCCGCAGCGAACGTAAATCCGTATGTCTGGAAATTGCAAAAGAAAGTAAATTATGGTAACACTTATTTATTTGCGTTGATTTCGCATGTACATGTAGATTAGGCACACATGCAAACACGATTACGATTATGCACATATAGAGACATAAAAAAACATAAATTAATGTTTCAACAAAATATCTGCACGGTCCTTATCTATCTAATGATAGAAAACGGTCTATACTTCATCATTTTTGAAAAAATCAAAATGGTCACAAATAAAAATGCTACTCCATCGTCAGTTTTAAGCATTTTGGCTCAAACTTTTTTTTGTGAATACATTCCTTGATAACCAACAACTCCACGTATAGATTTGAAAAAAATAATGATTTTTTTCAAAACTCAGAAATTCAAAAGTGACAAAAAAAATTTGTTTAGCAGACTGGATTTACCCACTGAATTCAGCATACCAAGGTAAGTTATGGAACAAATGTGCAGCCACATGCAAATTTTTTACGAGTGCGTTGAAATTTCATTAGCATCTCTCCTTAAATGGAAAACATGCTTCTACATTTCGTTTTACAGTCTCCATCGCCTCAGAGAAGTGCTCTACACTCTTTCTCTCCACGCTGGGAAGACAGCTCTGTCAGCAGACTGGAATCTGCGGACACAGGACGCAAAACTACTCTCCCCCTTTCCCACCACCATCCAATTCTAATACTTAAAAAAAATTATCTGAGTTATAGTGTAGGAATACTGGATCATTCAAAGTGCGCAGTTCCTATTGGCGAAGACCTTGTAACATCAGAGGGGTGGCAGTCGTGTTCCCCACCTGGACTAATTGACTGAACCTAAGCCTTCAGTTGGATAAAACTCTTTTTTTCTTTTGGTAGTGAGGATGCACGTGGAGCTCATGCCTGGCATGGTAAAAGGTTAGTGGAAAAGACAGAAACACGAGTTTTCGTAATTCCCACTGAGAGACATACGTGCATCACTCAAACTCTGCTCTCAACCCTGGGAACTCTTCATATTCTGACGCCAGGCGCACTGTCACATGCTGTTTTCAGTCTCAACAGATGAAACAGTCGTCTAGTTCAGCCTATGCATTCGCAAGAAAACTTCTGCCTTGAAGTGCAGTCGTGGACAACTTCTACTTAGTACTATGCAATTGGGCAATGACCTCCATCCTTAGCATTCAGTCGACAGATTTGTGTTAAACCTCCTGCGTTGTCAGATTAAAATATGTCATTAGATATGAAATTTGTCCGGCGTATTGTTCAGGTTTCTGAAAGTGTAGAGTACTTGGAATTTTCCTATGCCAGAAGAAGATCTTCACTCTTAAGTGTGGGTTACTCTTAAGTGTGGGTTTGATATGAACATCACTTGCGATCACTTATTTTATTGAATTGAATCCTTCTGACTTAATTCAACCGAAAGAAGATTCCTTAATTTTGTGATTTGGATGTTGAGTGCTTAAATATTGTATGTATACATCATGAAGCAACGAATGAAAATTTGTACCAAGGCCGGGAATCGAATGCGTGTCTCCTGCTTACTAGGCAGGTGTGTTAGCCACCTAGGCACGGTGGTTCACACAACTGCACTGATTACTGTGATGCTTCGGTGTATTCCAGAACAAGGAAAGCCTCGGCAATTCTGTTCGTGTGTAAGTGGGAATTTAAAGTAAACTGAGACGGCAGTAAGAACTTGTATCGACGACGGATGCATATCAGGGTAATCCGTGAGGCTGTGTGGACAACTGTGCCAATGTGGTTTAGTGGTTTCCCAACGCGAGACTGGCGACAGATTTTACGAGCTGCCCATACGCCTCTCCTCACCACGGCAGCGAGATCGTCATGGTATACATTCATCAACTGCAAGACAGTCAACCACCAACGATTGTACGACACTCGCATGGTAGATTCCCCACTCTGCCTTATATGTGGCATGCAGGACACCGACGAACATTCTCTGCAGTGCGGTGAGGCAAAGGATGTTTGGCAGCTGACGCAACGCAACACGGCCCTCCTCCGACGCACCGGCGAATCCACGATCACGACGGACCCTTTATTTTTCCCTGACGCTATCTTTTTCCCCTCACAAAAAACATCGGCAATCCGATGGTTTGGAGGACACGCATCGCACTACGTGCTCTCGCGGACCTTGATATCGGGCATGGACTATTGGCATTATCTACTAGAACAACACGAAATCATCCGACGCCACTCTAAATATAAAACGCATTTTGCGAACTTTCTAGGCAGCATGTTTCATAACACCCCCGAAGCGGTGGGGAGTCCCAGGTTTACGTTGTTTCGAGGGATAGGATTTACTCCCAGTGAAGTGTCGAGGATGTCACTTCGTCCCTATATTTCTTTCCCTCCTTTTTCATATATGATTTTTCTTTTGGGACATTAAAATTAAATGAATATATAAAATATTATTGTTACTAATAAAAAAATTACATAATTGTACAATGTTTCCTTCCCGCTGCCTCTCCCTTATCCTGTCAGGAGACGGAAAAAAAAGTGGCTAACGCACCTGGCTACTAAGCAGAAAACCTGAGTTCGGCTCTGGCCTTGGTGCAAATTTTCACTTGACGCTTCAGTCTACATACATAAAACCATAACCATATGACACCAGTAAAATATCTGAAATTGTGACATTTCATTTGTTGAAAGATAGGTTTTGCACTGGAATCGATGCATACTGTCATCCTCATTTACATACGTTTCAACAGGGATTTTTCGTTACTTATTTGAGCATAGGAAGGGATTAGTCGCGTTTTCGCCACCAACCTCCACATTTTTATACACAAACAGACCTGTTACGCAGCACAGGAGCCGTGCCTTAACAACTGCAGTCGCAGCCAAGACGATGCAGCAGACATGCTCGATACAGTAAAGTACAGCTCAGTTCTGGCAGTTCCGTTAGTCTCGATGTTGACTCCTTGCTCAGCTCTGGTCAAGATTCAGTTGATCTTTAAACTTGCATGGCAACTTTAATTTTATAATACACATTTATTGTTCATTAGGAAGGGCATATTCCTTTGTGAATGAGTAGTAGGAAATCTGTTACGTCACTCTATTCACTTTCCTACGCTTTAAAAACATCTGTCAGCCAGCTTATTAAGTTCATTTTGTTTTTTCTTTCGTTTTTTAGTAATTCATTTTTAGTTTATGTTCTCCACTCAACCATCAGTGTTACTGAAACATGTTGACTGTGTTTTTTTTTGTTTCTTAAAAAAGTAAATGTACGACATTTGTGATAGGGTCGATGTCACCACACCAGGGCAACTTTCTTGGTATGGGCGACTTTATTGAGGGGCAAGATTTAAGGACGAATGCCCCTTAGAGTCTTACAAATATGTCTGAATTTTGAGGCAGATGTATTCTCATTGGAGGAGTCTGTTAGCGCCACCACGATGGTAGGGCACTGCAGGCTGTGAGGTGACTGGGTGCCACCAGCAGCATCTCAGCAGCTGTGGGCTAAAGACTGGGCTGCGCCCGCAGCCAGCATTGGGTTCCTCACGGGACTCGATGCCACAGCACCGCCAGCCTGCCGTCCACACCTGGGGCCACCAGCACTGACTTCCCTCCCCAGGACTCAGTGCCACAACGCCAGCCACCACCCGACTTCTGCCACAACTAGTGGGTCGAAGCCTGTGCACAGCAGTCTGTCGATTGCCACAGCGACCACGTTGCAGAGCCAGGTGCGGTCCCAACGGAGTAGTGGTGATCAGCGACCGTGGCCTTCAGAGGCCACTCACCACCCACGGGGCCTGCCCTTAACACTGTGGGGTACCGACATGGCATCGTCTCACCAGGGTAGACGTTGCCACCCATATGTCAGCACCGGCCAGGGTCAACCACGTGAGGCGTGTTTTGCCTCGCCGAGCCATGTCAATGCATTTACTGAGATTGGTTAAAAGCATTATTTACTGTCCGCAGTGTTAACTCTGGGTCCTCTGGCTTATCGCTGCCACCACCACCACCACTACTCACCCGTCTGAGTGCAACTGCACTTTTAAGTGCGGTTATACCTATAAGAAATACGACAACTTGAAGCGAGATGTTAAATAATGTAAAGAATAAAGAAGAAATATTTACTTGATTTAACTAGAAAATAACACTAGTTAACAAATTTAAACTATTTTCTGCATCTGGTTTGTAAATGGGTGGATTTACCTAATTTTGGGGTGCTGAATACTCTGGTAGCATTAGTTTTTCTCTATGACGTCACATTTCCTAGATACAAAGCGGAATAAAAAACGGTAACAGCGAAGATTGACGCAATTAAATCAAACAAAAATTCACATACAGAACGTTTGAAAGCAATACTATTTTGTATGTATATATGGGCATGATGCCAATAAAAGGTCCAAATTAGTCCAGAAGATATTTTCACCTTTAATCGTCTTTGGTTTTTGAAAAATGTGACGACGGAGCTCTTCGCTTCTTTGCCGTTTCATCATTCTCCTTAACAAGACCCCAACAGTAATCGCCCATCATCGAAGGGTTCCAATGGTCTTGGTGACGGTGTTTCATGGTAAGAATGTCTTGGTGAAAGCGTTCACCATGCTCATCGCTTACGGCTCCCAAATTTTCCAGGAAGAGATCAAAGTGAGGATGTAAAAAGTGAATTTTAGGCGACAATGTACATCCCATACTCTTATAGTTGTCCAACAGATCATTCACAATGGTAACATGATTTTTGTCTTTTCTGTTAGCCAAAAAGCCCTTCACAATTGCTTTAAAAGAAGACCAAGCAGCTAATTGTGAGTTAGATATCAAAGATTGGATCTTTCAGCAATTTTATTTGTGGTCCAACAAATATAGCCTCTTTCAGCTTTGCCTCACTTAATTTGGAAAGCTTTTCTTTTAAGTGATTGAAGCCCTCGCCTTCTTTATCCAGAGCTTTTACAAAGTGCTTGATGAGGCCCAAATTGATATGAAGGGGAGGCAAAATGATTTTATCGGGCTCAACCAGCGGGGTTTTGTTCACATTTACGTTTCCAGAAACATTTTACTTCCTTATAGCCCATTCCTTGACAGTATAGTGGTTCTTGGTGTCACGGCTGTCCCAAAGGCAAAAAAAGGAGCAGTATTTCGTGAATGCAGCCTGTAAACCTGTAAGGAGTGCAACAACTTTTAAATCACAGCAAAGCTGCCATTCATGATTGATTGCCTCTAGCAGCAAAGCCATGGTCTCATAAATTTCTTTCGTGTCTATTGCGTAAGCCAAAGGTACCGATGGAAATGCATTGCCAATATGCAGTAGTACTGCTTTCAAGCTGATTTTATTGGAGTCAATAAGTAGCCGCCCCTCCTGTGGATTATGTTGTATATTTACTGACCATTGACATCTCTACATACACACATTGAATTCTGCATATCGAAATATTGAGCGAAGGCAGCACCTCTTGATCTGAAACGCGAACATTTTGTCGCTGGGGCTAGAAGGTTCTGTTGTTGCAGTCTCGACCCCAAGAGTTCAGCTTGCTGTTTCGAAAGTTTTAGATCGCGAACCAAATCGTTCAATTCCTTTTGATTAAAGAGCTGAGCTGAAATGTCATGATATTTAGGGCAGTACTTTTCTATATGTTCAATACCTTCTGATTCACTTGACGTGGTGTCTGGTTCCGAGGCTTTCAAGCTACAGGCAGGAACAGTTAACCCCTCATCATGGGCCACAGGCAAATGCACTGAAGAAGCACTTGGATACTTTATTGTATGTCTAGTTTTGCTTGAATGTCCCGAATGGCATAGCTCGGCATTTTCCTTTCAACCACTCGGTTAAGGTTGTAGTACAGGTTATGCAGGCAATATGAGGTGCAAAATTTTTATCTTGATCACCATCAGGACAATCAAAATACAATTTATATGCCTTCTTAACCAAATCAGTGATTGGTTTCTTTTGGGCTTTTGGAGTAAATTTCCCACACACATAACAAAAGTTGTGGTGGTGGTTTAGACAGCGAGATTTACTAGTTGCCATTTTTCTTAGTGTAAGTTTTAAACACGAAAAACTTGCTCTATCTTTCACAGGAAACACTCACTGAGGCTCCCTTTCACACCAGGATTACCACACCAACCATTTATTGGGCGATGTGTAGATCTTCTAGCTCTCCTATGTAAATCAAAAACAAACAATTAAACATCATAACAGAAGACCAGCAAGGAGAGAAATACCGAATACGAAAAATAAAAAACCTTTAAAAACCTAAAAATGGTACGTGCTAGAACATTTTGAAAGGTACATTCGGATTCTAAACACCAAAATAAATACTAGTTGATGTATACATCCGAGATGCAAAGCGCCTGTAGACTCGTTTTTTTCTGTTATTTGTCACACATTTTCTGTATTTTATGGTACTTGACTTTTAGTGTAGTAACATAGTGTGAGGATACATTAAAACGTCTTTCTCGTAGAACATAACACGTTTAAATGTGTTGTTTTGGAGCGTGTTGCCTATGTTGATAGTTAATAGTTGTATGTAACGGTATGTAACTGTATGTAGCTGTAGCAGTAGTAGTAGCAGTAGCTATAGTAGTAGACCTGGACTTAGTTGTACCCATCTTTGGCTCACTCTTACAAGGATTGTAGGTATGTCATGGTGTTGCAATTTAAGAAATAAAACATAATTCATGTGTAGAGGTATTTTCATTTTACAAATCCAATTTTAAGAGCGTGGGAAGTAATGTTGGGGCATGACCACATAGGTTTCCACTATATTCTTCACGTAATGGTTAATATAATTAAGTACAAGTAATAAATACGTATTTGCTTACGTTCAAAGTCGAAAATTTTAATTTCCCTGCCGGCTACCGGTTTCACTGTACAGTACCATCCACGGGGGATCCTATGAGCAAAAATCGCAGTACATTGTTAAAATGATGACGTGTGAAACATTTACAAAGAATCTGATCTTTGTAATACCAGATGTATGGTAAACAGTCAATCCTCAAAATATGTAGCCGGCGCTTTATCCCTGGTATGCAGTCGCGACACTCACTTACCAAGTTGGTGTTTCAAATACGAAAAATTAAGCTTAGCGCGGAGCTTTAAGTAGATGCAGATTGCGACCAGCAATGACAAGAGTGCCCGCTATTCTTTGCTCGTCTTCTTAAATAAGTCACACTGTAAAACACATCTAAGAATAAAAATACCATAAAATATTAAATTTACGAAATCACGTCGTAAAACAAAAGTTAAAACAGTCCCCTCTGTAATAAAACATTAAAATCAAAGTAGCAACTCTATCTATGTTTACATTCACTGTTCGTATAAGTTTTATATCACTGTATGATCGGAGTCAGTTAACCAAGTTTCATCATTTTAACTTCAAATGCGAACATTTTATGTTAGGATTTAGCGTGACTGTAATTGATATCGAAGGAAACCAGTATACTGTTACGAGTCACTGTTTATTTATATCCAAGACGTCTTTCGAAGGTTTAAATCCCCATTATAAGGGGATTTGCTTGTGTTTTACTGACATGTGTCTGTGTATTGTGTTACGATTTTGGTTAACTTGTAGCACTGTCTCCAGTGGTCACAGGTTCCTCTCTCTGTCTAAGACACCACATGTAAACTGTCATATTTTGTAAACAAAGATCGTCATAATAACAGCATTAGACATTGAAAACCTGAAATTACAAAATGGGTCTAAGGTTCTCAAATTAGATTGACTACTAGATACGCTTTTGACCCATAATTTACTCGTATTGTTACTAATCTTCCCTCCCTTCCCCAGCTTTTTCTTTTTGACTTTACTTGCATAGTTTTATGTGCTTCTGCTTCCCCCTATGCTTTTCGTTCTCTCCATTCTCCCTATTCCCTCTCCACCTTAGCATAACCAATAATTTTATATGCAAATGTATGGTGTTTAGTCCCACTATTTACCGTGTTGTAACTGATTTTGAGATGAAGGGCCCATAGGAGGTGTTTTAAATGCCCTAGATGTATTGTTTTAAGTTTCAGACGCACAAAGTAACTCTGGACGTAAAGTGGTCTCATCACTTATGAACGTACACCACTATCCGGATTAGAACATAAGTACTATATTCAAGTGCAACAATCGGATGACATTTACAGCACGACACGGCTGTGAAGTAGTGCTGTGACCTCGCAATACCAAAGTGCACCAATACAACTTGTCTCAAGTGCACGGCACGTACGAAGAGTGCTCATTACGGCCGCAGCGAGCTGATGAACTGCGAAAAGGCATAGAGGGAGCGCGAGCCCCTGCGTACTTGAAACAGGAATCGTGGCCAAATCTGCTGAGTAATTCTTAGCCACACTGCGCCACTGTTCGTCCTGAATTCTGGATATCTTCTCAGTAAAAATAATTTCGGGTTTTCAGCGTGTAATGTATAACACCGAAAATACAGATAAAATACCTTCTGCAACATTCAAAAATTTACGCCGTTTAATACCCGTTGATAACTTGTGACATGCGGTTTCGCAAGATCGAGCGGATCAGGTTATGGTTGTGGAAAGAGACTGTAATGAGTTACTGTTAGTTGCACAAACATAGAAACTTTTATTTTCCTAAGAGCGACTTAATTACATATTGCCTTAAAAGGATCAAATTTAAACAATACGGCTGAAGGCCTAGTTAAGAAAGCTTGCAATACCTCCTTGGCTGAAGGCCCAAAAGCGCAGCGGAAATAAAAACGGCTGAAGGCCTGAACAGAAGTTATTAAAAATTGCTTTAACGAATACACGTGGCTGAAGGCCTTATTAAAAATATAAATACTTGGCTGAAGGCAAGACAGTGAGCAACTCAGAGCTCAGAGCTCAGGGCTTAGGGCCAGGACAACAAGAATTTGGGAGTAAGCAAATTTTTTAAAGAATTAGTTTTAAACAAATCAATTTTAAAATTTTAATTTAAAACGGCTGAAGGTCTTATCTTAAAGAAATTTCACGTAAAAGCTCGGCTGAAGGTCACACACTGTACTTGAGACTAAAATGAAAATCACAACCTAAAAGCAACAGAACAGTGGTGCTCAGAAGTGTTCCAAGGGTCGGCCTGAGGAGGCAGCTCTAACGTAAGGTGAGGTGAGTATCAGCTGAGGACGAAGATACCAGCAGCACTGCATCTTCAAAAGTGGCGTCTAAAAACAGCCAAGGCACAGTAACTACTCTAAGAAAAAAAAAGATCTAACAACTAAAAGGCTGTCTAACTACACGCTGTGCCGGACAGCATCAACAAAAAATGGTACAAATGGCTCTGAGCACTATGGGACTTAATATCTTAGGTCATCAGTCCCCTAGAACTTAGAACTACTTAAACCTAACTAACCTAAGGACATCACACACATCCATGCCCGAGGCAGGATTAGAACCTGCGACCGTAGCGGTCGCGCGGTTCCAGGCTGAAGCGCCTAGAACCGCTAGGCCACAACGGCCGGCCAGCATCAACACAGCAAGGAAAAACACACTGCCAGAAAACTACGCTAACGACCAGGGCAGGTAACTGGGGCGTCAACGGCCACAAGGCAGAAAATACTGCTGGTCCACTTAAAGAATAAGTAACAACCAATTTAATAGTTAAAGACCATACAGGAAGATGGCTGCAAAATTTCGCCGACTCCAACACACCATACGTTGCTGATAGCCGGAACGGTCTGGGAAGCAACAACCAGCAATGAACGAAGAGATGTCACAGCAGCCGACGTTTCATAACAGGTTAACTGATCACTCAACTTCAGTGTCCACGTTTGGTGTGCAACAAACTCTGTAGCTCTCGCAGCTAGGGCCTCAAAATCCGACCGTGTGTGCACGCCGCCAGCTGTCTCGGGCTGACCTATTGTCGCGAAGACTTCCTCGCTGCTATGTCCTAACTGACCGACTGCCTGCAGCACGCAGACAGCATTAAAATAGCTGCTCAGTCAAACCACACAAGCCACACGCGATTCCACGAAACACTTCCACAAACAACTGGGACAACACTAAAGCCAGTGACTGTGGAAAACAAGCACAAATCACAAGTCGAAACACACGGAGAACCCAGAAGCGGTCGGCGACCAAATACACGTCGTCCGATGAGACGACCGACCTAACGACCAACCAAGGGCGTCCCACTCAAGTCATGGGTGTCGGCAACGGTCGGCGAGTCATGGGTGTCCGAACCTCATTGCTGCTCCGTTCCAACTCTTTTTTTTTCTTTATTATCAACAGGCAGGCTGTCAGCAGCATTCTACGCTGCTCTTCAGCCATAGACAATGAGAAAACAACAGAAAGAATACACATAAGCTACATAACGGTGGGTAATAAAACAGTAGACACATAAAGACAAACACGTAGCCGTTCACACTCGACGATAATCCACACTACAAACTGTTGTCACGCCGCACTAACACTGAAGATGGCGATGGTACAGGCGAACGATGGAGTGTGACGGTGAACACTAAACACGACGGAACGCACGAGACACTGATGGTGACGATCTCCGGCGCGCGAATGTCCACTGAGCATGTGCGAGTCCGGAGACCTGCCAAGAGGGGAAGAAGGGGGAGGTGGGGGAGAGGGGAGAACAAAGATGCCAATGGCTGAGGAGATGGGGGGGAAGAGGAGAGGGACAGGGGAGGGGAAGCCCGGGGAAGGAGTGGGGAGAAATGGAGGAGGGAGGGAAGAGGGAGAGAAGGGTGGGAGGGTGCCCAAAGGAGCAAAAACAGGAACAGGGAGGGAGAATCAAAGTTTGTAGGAGGGCTAGATGGAGGGGAGGAGGGCATCATCAGGGAGAGGGAGCTGGTGGAAGCCACCTTGGGAGAGGGTAAGGAGGGTGGAAAGATGGAAACCGGGTGGGACGTGGGAATACAGGCGCGGCAGAGGGTGGGGGTGGGAGAGGATGGGTGAGACAAGTGGGTGAGGAGGATCGAGTTTGCAGGAGGTGTACAGGATCCGTATCCGTTCAAGGAAAAGGAGGAGGTGGGGGAAGGGGATGAGATCGTACAGGATCCGCGTGGGGGAGGGGAGACGGATGCGATAGGCGAGGCGGAGAGCATGGTGTTCAAGGATTTGGAGGGATTTAGAAAAGGTAGGGGGGACGGAGATCCAGGCCGGATGGGCGTAACAAAGGATAGGGCGGATGAGGGATTTATAGGTGTGGAGGATGGTGGAGGGGTCCAGATCCCACGTACGGCCAGAAAGGAGCTTGAGGAGACGAAGTCGGGAGCGTGACTTGGGTTGGATTGTCCGGAGATGGGGAGTCCAGGAGAGGTGAGGGTCGAGGGTGACGCCAAGGTACTTAAGGGTGGGAGTGAGGGCGATAGGACGGCCATAGATGGTGAGATAGAAATCAAGGAGGCGGAAGGAAGGGGTGGTTTCGCCTACAATGAGCGCCTGGGTTTTGGAGGGATTCCGTTCCGACTCAACTCCCGACACACGACGACCCGGAAATACTAGCGGTCGCTCCAAAGATTATACGTCAGTACTCTTATCGATAAGCGCTGCTGCTGCCACTCACGAACAGGCAAGCCAGCAACTTAGTGACGGCAATAAATTGAATAAGAAACGGGACGGCAGTACCACAAAGACAAGATGTCAACAATAAATGACACGAGCACGAGCCATGCATGGCTCAACTTGTACAGTCCTGCTAATTCTGGATCTGGAAGCTTCATTACAGAAATTACATTTAATATGTAATGGATGTAATAGTTGAGCTGTGCGTGGCTTGTGTTCGTGCCATATCTCATTTGACATCCTGTTTTTACGGTACTACCACCTCGTTACGTTAATTTCAATTACTGGTGTCACTGAGTTGTCTCCTTGCCTGCACGTGAGCAGCAGCAGCGGCGCTTATCGATATAAACCCTGGCGTATTACCATTGCTGACTGCTATTACTCGCTGGTTGTCGTGTGTTCGGGGTTAGTTCGGATCTGCAGTGAGTTGGGAGGCGCTAGCAGTGCAGTTCGGACCTGGCAGTGTTTCACTTAGGACGCAGCAGAAGTTCAGTCGGGGCGCGGCTGCAGTGAGGTCCGGACAGCCGTGACTCGCCCGAGGTTGCCGAAACATATCACTTGAGTGCGGAACACCTTGGTTGGCCGTCGGTCGGTCGGCCTGTCGGACGACGTGTGCGAGGTGCATTCAAGTTCTAAGGCCTCCGATTTTTTTTCTCCGGACTGGAAAGAGATAAAAACATGCGCATTGTTTTAAAATGAGGCCGCGTTCATTGTCAATACGTCCCACAGATGGCAGCTCCGTACGGCAGACGGAATTTTACCGCCAGCAGCGAGAATGAGAACTGTTTTAAATACTTAAAATGGCGACGTTTTCTTTATTTGAACAGCGTGCAATCATTCTTTTTCTGAATTTGCGTGGTGTGAAACCAATTGAAATTCATCGACAGTTGAAGGAGACATGTGGTGATGGAATTATGGATGTGTCGAAAGTGCGTTCGTGGGTGCGACAGTTTAATGAAGGCAGAACATCGTGTGACAACAAACCGAAACAACCTCGGGCTCGCACAAGCCGGTCTGACGACATGATCGAGAAAGTGGAGAGAATTTTTTTGGGGGGATCGCCGAATGACTGTTGAACAGATCGCCTCCAGAGTTGGCATTTCTGTGGGTTCTGTGTACACAATCCTGCATGACGACCTGAAAATGCGAAAAGTGTCATCCAGGTGGGTGCCACGAATGCTGATGGACGACCACGTGGCTGCCCGTGTGGCATGTTGCCAAGCAATGTTGACGCACAACGACAGCATGAATGGGACTTTCTTTTCGTCGGTTGTGACAATGGATGAGACGTAGATGCCATTTTTCAATCCAGAAACAAAGCGCCAGTCAGCTCAATGGAAGCACACAGATTCACCGCCACCAAAAAAATTTCGGGTAACCGCCTGTGCTGAAAAAATGATGGTGTCCATGTTCTGGGACAGCGAGGGCGTAATCCTTACCCATTGCGTTCCAAAGGGCACTACGGTAACAGGTGCATCCTACGAAAATGTTTTGTAGAACGAATTCCTTCCTGCACTGCAACAAAAACGCCCGGGAAGACCTGCGCGTGTGCTGTTTCACCAAGACAACGCACCCGCACATCGAGCTAACGTTACGCAACAGTTTCTTCGTGATAACAACTTTGAAGTGATTCCTCATGCTCCCTACTCACCTGACCTGGCTCCTAGTGACTTTTGGCTTTTTCCAACAATGAAAGACACTCTCCGTGGCCGCACATTCACCAGCCGTGCTGCTATTGCCTCAGCGATTTTCCAGTGTCTTGCCGACCCAGGACATCAAAGTTGAGTGGTGATTTAACTACCGAAGCCAGACTGTTCACATTGTGCCGTTAGTTTTCATGGTTGGCTATTGGGGGGGTATTCCCGTGAGCAATAGCGAGTGTTCGAGTTGACCACCATCTGATGGAGTTTAACTGATTTTTGGTTTTCTGAAGTCCAAGTGCATCAGCGGAATTAACTGCCTTGTGGCCGTTAGCGTTCGGGTTACCTGCCCTGGCTGCTGACGTAAAATTCATGCAGTGTCCTTTCCTCACCGTGTTGTCGCTGTCCAACATGTGTGTTTAGTTTTGACAGCTTATGCATACTTGGTTGTGGGCGGCTACGACTTTTACCTTTTGGCTTTGGAGTTCCTTGTGCACTGGTCAGGTGGAAAGCAAGGCGTCTTGTCGATGGGTCCGTTGACTGTCTTTTGGTTGGGTTGCCGGCAGATTGGATATAGTTGGTACCGACTACCTGTGTCGCCTAAGTGAACGTTAATATTTCAATTGCAGACCGACCCCCAGAAACTTCTCAGCGCCGCTGGCTGTACTGCCTTTTCTTATTGGTGTTTGATTGTGTATTTTAATGGCTTATAGCCGATGGTTTGAATTTGTATGCTTTTGGTTGGGTTTTTAACAATGGGCCTTCAGCCGTTTTAGAATTGAAAGTTCCTTACTTGTCAAATCTTGCATTGTTTGGGCCTTCAGCAACATTTAAAATATTTTTTGGATAAAGCTTTGGGCCTGCTGCCTTTTGAAAATTTATTGTAGTTGTGTTTTTCAATAATGGGCGTTCAGCCACTTTAAAATTTAAATTCCTTACTTGTTAAATCTTAGATTGTTTGGGCCTTCATCCTGTGTAAAATATTGTTTAAAGATAAGTATTTGTGCCTTCTGCCTACTAAAAGTTATTTTAGTTGTTTTAAGTCATCGGCCTTCAGCCGTTTTTAAATTAAAGTTCTTGTCTTTCAAGTATCAGACTGTGAGGGACCTTCAGCCTAATTGAAGATAAGGCCTTCTGCCTTGTGTTTTTTTTAATTAATTTTACCTGCAGTCTTAAATCATAAGCCTTCAGCCATCTTTAAATTAAACTTGTTTGCTTTTCAAGTGTTACATTTGTTGGACCTTCAGCCAAGTTATAGAACTTACTTACGTGAGGCCTTTTGCCTTCTAAATATTCTGTTTTGAGTCTGAATTTTAAGTTAATGGCTTTCAACAGTTTTTAAATTTTAGTGGTTGTGCCCTTAAGACACAAGATAGTGTGGCCTATTTAGGCGATAACTAAGTTCAAAAGTTTTTGCTGTATTGTTTGGACAACTAAATAAAGTTTGAGTGTAACTGACAGGTCCCTTTCGGCCCCTTTCCACAATTCCAACTACTTGTTCTGTCCTGCGGACTTAAGCAGGGCGTCTCAATAGTGTACTCGTTTCTGACTGTGTATAACTGGTTGTAATTATAATGAAAATGTTGTAAACTGCTGGATACAAGCCAAGAAAACTTAGCACGGTAGGAGTGGTCAGGCGGAGGAAGCTGCAATTCCAACTACTGCCTGTCCCATAACTGTCCGTGGCTCTGGAGACGACTCGTGGTTCTCAACCAGCAGCAGCAACAGCAGCAGCTCAGCACTGTCGTCGGCTACATTTTTTGTCGTCCGCACAGCTACAACATCGTAAGACTGTTAAGTGACAAAGCACAGCTAAAATTGTAGAGGCATTTCTTTCACAATTTTCGATTAACTTTCGTGAATAATAACCTGCAGTTGTTTAAACTTGTAAGGTACCTGCGCTGTCATTGTCCTCAGAAATCATTACCAAGAAGAGTCTCTTTCCTTTCAATGAAATCACCGAATGTCGCAAAAACATTGAAATTGATTATTACTTACTTGCAGTTTGTTTGCTAATGACCAGTTTCAGTCTAAATTTAGTTGCTTCAGTAACTGTTCATTCATATAGTCCATAACAGAGGCTTAACTACACTCCTGGAAATTGAAATAAGAACACCGTGAATTCATTGTCCCAGGAAGGGGAAACTTTATTGACACATTCCTGGGGTCAGATACATCACATGATCACACTGACAGAACCACAGGCACATAGACACAGGCAACAGAGCATGCACAATGTCGGCACTAGTACAGTGTATATCCACCTTTCGCAGCAATGCAGGCTGCTATTCTCCCATGGAGACAATCGTAGAGATGCTGGATGTAGTCCTGTGGAACGGCTTGCCATGCCATTTCCACCTGGCGCCTCAGTTGGACCAGCGTTCGTGCTGGACGTGCAGACCGCGTGAGACGACGCTTCATCCAGTCCCAAACATGCTCAATGGGGGACAGATCCGGAGATCTTGCTGGCCAGGGTAGTTGACTTACACCTTCTAGAGCACGTTTGGTGGCACGGGATACATGCGGACGTGCATTGTCCTGTTGGAACAGCAAGTTCCCTTGCCGGTCTAGGAATGGTAGAACGATGGGTTCGATGACGGTTTGGATGTACCGTGCACTATTCAGTGTCCCCTCGACGATCACCAGTGGTGTACGGCCAGTGTAGGAGATCGCTCCCCACACCATGATGCCGGGTGTTGGCCCTGTGTGCCTCGGTCGTATGCAGTCCTGATTGTGGCGCTCACCTGCACGGCGCCAAACACGCATACGACCATCATTGGCACCAAGGCAGAAGCGACTCTCATCGCTGAAGTCGACACGTCTCCATTCGTCCCTCCATTCACGCCTGTCGCGACACCACTGGAGGCGGGCTGCACGATGTTGGGGCGTGAGCGGAAGACGGCCTAACGGTGTGCGGGACCGTAGCCCAGCTTCATGGAGACGGTTGCGAATGGTCCTCGCCGATACCCCAGGAGCAACAGTGTCCCTAATTTGCTGGGAAGTGGCGGTGCGGTCCCCTACGGCACTGCGTAGGATCCTACGGTCTTGGCGTGCATCCGTGCGTCGCTGCGGTCCGGTCCCAGGTCGACGGGCACGTGCACCTTCCGCCGACCACTGGCGACAACATCGATGTATTGTGGAGACCTCACGCCCCACGTGTTGAGCAATTCGGCGGTACGTCCACCCGGCCTCCCGCATGCCCACTATACGCCCTCGCTCAAAGTCCGTCAACTGCACATACGGTTCACGTCCACGCTGTCGCGGCATGCTACCAGTGTTAAAGACTGCGATGGAGCTCCGTATGCCACGGCAAACTGGCTGACACTGACGGCGGCGGTGCACAAATGATGCGCAGCTAGCGCCATTCGACGGCCAACATCGCGGTTCCTGGTGTGTCCGCTGTGCCGTGCGTGTGATCATTGCTTGTACAGCCCTCTCGCAGTGTCCGGAGCATGTATGGTGGGTCTGATACACCGGTGTCAATGTGTTCTTTTTTCCATTTCCAGGAGTGTAATTTACGGTTTCGAATGTAATCTTCAATCATTGAAAGTAACGTAAAATTTCACTGCCACAACTAATAACTGAAGATGCAGCGCAAATTAAGAGTGTGCAGCTTCATTTATTCTGTATTTAGGGCGACGAGTGACTTCTGCTGGCTTGGTACATATCTCATTGATCTTTTGTCAAAAGTAAATCGGTTACTCATTTGCTTTAGTAAATTATATTCAATCTTTCAATAATTAAAAGTAAATTGCTAGCCCTTTTCAAATTTTGCATTACGTTATGCTGAGTTTACTGAAAGTTATTTTTATGTAACAAAGTTTCAGGCAAGTCAGTCAGTCATTTAACCAGAAACTTCATTTAACTTTACTTTCAAAATTTAGTATTTCCGATTAAGTAACTGCAAACTCAGTGTTTTCTGATCATTTATTTTCTCACTAACTGTTGGGTTCTGTAAATGCGTTGCTACGCCGGTGATTATTTGCTTAATCTTCTTTGTCATCACCTTAGTATTTTTGTATTATCAGTATTACTTATACTAAAAATATTACGCGGTACCCTTTTCCCCTCTGTGTGGTTCCTGAGCGATTTCACTATGTTCCATCCATTTCAAAATTATTATCGGTATTTAGATCAGGTTAAAAATAGATTCTTCCTTCAGAAGAGTCTGTGGTTCACTTTCTTCCTACTAACCAGTATTATTTTACTCCGGTAATGATAGCTATACTCACTGTAAAATTTCATTAAGCATACCTTGTTATGGTCAATTATATCGCAATCCAGTAAGCCGATTAGGAAGGGGGGTGGGGGGTTACAAACGCTATTAACTGGTCCATGGTCCTATTAATGTTTTATAGCTAAGTAAACCACATAAAACGGTGAATGCAAACATGGCCTCCTACATTTGCTATTTTTCTTTTAACATTTTGTTACAGTGGGGACTGTTTTATTCTTGGTTTTATTGTGTTATTTCAAAAAGTTCATATTTTATGCTATTTTTTACAGTTTTTTTATGAAGAAACTCTGTACATAGTGGGAACTGCACGCCGCAGTTTGCATCTATTTAATGCTTAATATTGAACTTTACCCTTAGTTTCTGACACACCTACTCGGGAAGTCATCGTGACTGGTAAGTGCGAGGATTAAGATGCTAGCTGCATATTTTAAGACTGCACTGTGTACCATACGTTCGCTATTATTGAGAGGTACTTTGTAAATGTTTCTTCATAATTATTTTAACCACGTGCTATGTTGTTTTGATCAGAGGGTGGTATAACTGACCTCTATTGGTATTTGAATTTATCTTACTACAAGAAAATAATGAAATCTTTATTTCATTTGGTTGCCACAATATTTCGTGAGTATCAGTTATAAATTCGTCGCAGCCGAGAAGATGGTTACCTCGATTAAATGACATCTCTGACTTAAACACTGGACTATTAGCAAAGATCTGTTCTTCAAAGTAATATATATGCAAGTTCTGTTAAACAGTAGATCCAAGAAATTGCTCTTGAAGATAAAAATAATTTAACTATAACACGCAAATACACTCTATCTTCCACTAACATAATTATAGTGGCCACATTAAACTTCTTTAGGATAATAAAAGGGTAGGAAATTACGTAAAGAAGATTAAATAACCCTTTTTTGTTAATTATTATTCCAATTAGAACAAGAAACTTACTTTCATTTGTACAGAAGTGCTTTTTTCATATGTAATCCCGAACAGAACAATGGCAACAATGAACGACTCACTGTCGGAACTAGTCATATAACATGAAAAATGAAACAAGCTAGCAGCGCTGGCTTCTTAGTGTGTTGTCGCTCTTACACGAACATGGAACTGTACGTAAATCATTCATTTTCGTGATAGACTCGTAGAATTACTTTTCAGAAAAAAGAACGAACGGAACTCTTTCTTGAAATATTAAATGGTTCATTAAGACGTGTCGCAATGGCCGGCGGTTGGTACTGTGTACAAAAACCGGTAGAAGGTAGACAAAATAAAGGAACTGCGACTGTAGACGAAAACAGATACTTCTTTCTGATTGTCACTGTCGTTGCTCCAACCGGCACTATATGGAGAATATGAAATAAATAGATCGTTGTAGCTAAGTTCTTTTCTTTTCAGCGACTCTCTTTAACTGCAACACTTGTGTTGTATGTGAGAAGAGAATTTTTACCGGTCTCTCGAAGTCTTAAGTGTTACACGTGGCTGGTTTCTTAAGTCAAATATTTAGTTTGTCTCATTTTCATTTCAAACATCGTTTCGTAACGAGCCAGAGCTAAAACGCCTGCGTACATTACGTCACTATTCTCAGTATGTTTACGTTGTGATGTGCTTCGAGGATCTTTTTTCTCTTTGAAAGCGGGAAGCTATAGCTTTCGTCATCTTCTGTAAAAATAATTATTGAAAATATTAAATATTTTTACATTGTTCTTCAGAATTGCAGAACATTTTCTTTATTGGCTACAAAACACAACAAAAAATTTTGAAACGACTAAAGCAATGGTACAGACAGTATTCACTGGAAGCGCGTCATGTCCTAGAAGTACATCGCAGGTAGATGGAGGGCGTCGTATTGCAGCTGACCCCTTCTCCAACAGCAAGGTGAGCTCGTGGACAATACCTGCGCGGGAAACAAAGTGTGATCTCCAACAAATCTAATGAAGAAGACATGTTGTTTACTTGTTTCAAAGTAATATGTTACTACACTACTGGCCATTAAAATTGCTACACCACGAAGATGATGTGCTACAGACGCGAAATTTAACCGACAGGAAGACGATGCTGTGATATGCAATTGAGTAGCTTCTCAGAGCATTCACACAAGGTTGGCGCCGGTGGCGACACCTACAACGAGCTGACATGAGGAAAGTTTCCAACCGATTTCTCATACACAAACAGCAGTTGACCGGCGTTGCCTGGTGGAAAGTTGTTGTGATGCCTCGTGTTAGGAGGACAAATGCGTACCATCACGTATCCGACTTTGATATAGGTCGGATTGGGCCTATCGCGATTGCGGTTTATCGTATCGCGACATTGCTGCTCGCGTTGGTCGAGATCCAATGACTGTTAGCACAAAATGGAATCGGTGGGTTCAGGAGGGTAATACGGAACCCCGTGCTGGATCCCAACGGCCTCGTATCACGAGCAGTCGAGATGACAAGCATCTTATCCGCATGGCTATAACGGATCGTGCAGCCATGTCTCGATCCCTGAGTCAATAAATGGGGACGTTTGCAAGACAACAACCATCTGCACGAACAGTTCGACGACATTTGCAGCAGCATGGACTATCAGCTCGGATACCATGTCTGCGGTTACCCTTGACGCTGCATCACAGACAGGAGCGCCTGCGATGGTGTACTCAACGACGAACCTAGGTGCACGAATGGCAAAACGTCATTTTTTCGGATGAATCCAGGTTCTGTTTACAGCATCATGATGGTTGCATCCGTGTTTGGCGACACCGCGGTGAACGCACATTGGAAGCGTGTATTCGTCATCGCCATACTGGCGTATCACCCGTCGTGACGGTATGGGGTGCCATTGGTTACACGTCTCGGTCATCTCTTGTTCGCATTGACGGAACTTTGAACAGTGGACGTTACATTTCAGATGTGTTACGATCCGTGGCTCTACCTTTAATTCGATCCCTGCGAAACCCTACATTTCAGCAGGATAACGCACGACCGCATGTTGCAGGTCCTGTACGGGCCTTTCTGGATACAGAAAATGTTCGATTGCTACTCTGGCCAACACATTCTCCAGATCTCTCACGAATTGAAAACGTCTGGTCAATGGTGGCCGAGCAACTGGCTCGTCACAATACGCCAGTCACTACACTTGATGAATTGTGGTATCGTGTTGAAGCTGCATGGGCAGCTGCACCTGTAGACGCCATCCAAGCTCTTTTGACTCAATGCCCAGGCGTATCAATGCCATTATTACGTCCAGAGGTGGTTGTTCTGGGTACTGATTACTCAGGATCTATGCACCCAAATTACGTGAAAATGTAATCACATATCAGTTCTAGTATAATATATTTGTCCAATGAATATCCGTTTATCAGCTGCACTTTTTCTTGGTGTAGCAATTGTAATGGCCAGTAGTGTACATATATTTTAAAAAACTGATTTTTGTAGTTGTTGATGGCTAAATGAAATAATTGTTGAAGCCTAAATAGTGTTATTGTTGAGGGGTAGGTAGTGTACTAAAGCTAAAGGAAAACAAAAGCGCCAAACAAATCATCGTTGCGCTTATTTTTACCTGGTGCCATTCGGATGTTTACCTGGTGCCATTCGAATATTGTGACTGTTAATTGTACGAGGAGCGTTCAATAAGTAACGCAAAACTTTTTTCCTGAAAGCAAGTTGGTGTTATTCAGGATTCCAATACCCCATATTATTCCCCACTCTTGGCTGCAAAACGCTAGTTTTCAACGCAATTTCCGTTGAAGGCAGCGGCCTTACTCCACCTTACTGGGAGCGTCTGTATGCCCGCATGGTACCACACTACTGGTCGATGCCAGAGCCAATGTTTAGCTGCATCAATAGCTTCCCGATCATCCACGTACTGCTTCACGCGGAATGCGTCCTTCATTGGGTCAAACTGGAGAAACCCTGCGAATACACACCTTTGAGTACCGTAATTGGTGGACGACTTTATCAGCACTACCAGCAAAAACGTCCAGTTGAACAGCAAGGTGTTTGACTGTGAACTGTCGATCACCTCGAATGAGTGTGTCCGCACGTTCCAACATTGCAGGAGACACAGCTGTGGGCGACCAGCTGGTATTTGTGAGAGTGGACAGTTTTGCGCGACCTTGTTGCGATGTAGAGAGACGCCTCGCGCCGGCCGTTGTGGCCGTGCGGTTCTAAGCGCTTCAGTTTTGAACCGCGTGACCGCGACGGTCGCAGGTTGGAATCCTGCCTCGGTCATGGATGTGTGTGATGTCCTTAGGTTAGTTAGGTTTAAGTAGTTCTAAGTTCTAGGGGACTGATGACCTCAGAAGTTAAGTCCCATAGTGCTCAGAGCCATTTGAACCATAGACGCCTCGCCCAACGACTCACCGTTGTTTTGTTTACTGCCAAGTCACAGTAAACATTCTGCAAACGCTCATGCACATATGCGATGCTCTGGTTTTCAGCCGAAAGAAACTCAAGGGCAGCGCTTTACTTGGAACGCATCTCTTTTACAGATCCCATTTTGTGGGCTATGTATGGTGCCACCATCTACTGGAACTTCATGATACTGTAGGGGCTGAGACGGGAATATTTCGCAACGTGAAACAACAAATTTTGCAGTTTTTCAATCTAAATTGGCAGAGAAAAAATATGTGTTGCTTTACTTATTGAATGCCCCTCGTAGTGTATTATACGACTTATCTCAAATTCAGTCATAGATGTAACTGACAGCAGAGAGCTACCACTATTGTGGTAGCTGCTCGCCGTTGCATTATATTAGGTTGTTTATTTTGGTAGACTGTCTGCTTCACATGTCCACATAAGAAATAATCAGAGGCATTCTTTTTTTGGGGTGTGTGGTGGCTACATTGAACCGCCCTGAAAACCTTCTTCATATCGATGGGACGTCATACGGTGCCGAGAATGCTAGTGCAGGACATCCAGAAAAACATTTGCTGTGTGAGGAAGATCTCCATTTTGCATGAACCATAGTGTCTCCGTCGGTAACCTTGTTGGTAAAAAAAGCGGAACAAAATTGTTCTGCAGCATATAAATGTAGCACGCATTGTTAATTGAATTTAGAATTATATATTAATACCTTCAGCTGCGGACGGGCGTTGATATATATCAACAGGGACAGGTGAAAATGTGTGCCCCGACCGAGACTCGAACCCGTGATCTCCTGCTTACATGACAAACGCTCTGTCCATCTGAGCCTCCGAGGGCACAGAGGAGAGTGCGACTGCAGGAACTATCTCACGGGCTCTTCCCGCGAGATCCAGATCCTCACCAAATATATCCACACATTACATTCGTAGTGTCCCTACCCAACATACTCATTACTCGTGGAAGACGTTCTTACCAAGACCCGTAAGAGTTTGGGTAATATGTGTGCATCCGTACAGAAGAGGAAGATCGTGGGCGGTATTGCCAGAACTATATACTTATGTGGATATGGTGTGTGTTCTTTCGTACATGTCCTTGTTAAGCTTTAATGTGTGACTGGGCAGTGTTTGAGAGAATTCGTAATTCACTGCAGAGACGAACGGAATACTGCATCTATAAGCGATAATGACTCGTGTAACATGGGACAACTTTGAGTCGTATTAGGTGAGAACTTAATCCAAAAGTTCACTTTTAAGATGAAGAATACAAATAGGACAAACTGCGTAGTGAAACTAGCGGCATCTCGTAACCACATGTTCGCTTATATATCGCAAACGGTTCGCTTGCTACTACGTTTAACTGTGATTTTAGCCTCTATTATGGGGTACTTTCAGCAGTGTCAGTTTTCTCTATTATTTATGATTCAATCTGTGTGTATGGGTAGTGTAAGACACAGTAAAAAATACAAGCGAACAGCGACGGATACCGAAACGTAATAGAAGATAGTGTGAAAAGGGAGGGAGTGGGTGGGTGGCTAGCGGTTTAAAGAAGTAAGTGTGAGGATAGTACTGACCTGGATTTTAATTTCCACCGCAGCCCTTGAGCGTACAGGCTGCCGATATGCCGTCGTCTCCACACCGGCACACGTTACAGTTGTCCATGTACGTAGTTCCCGGTACGCAGTACTTGTCTGCAACACAGAGAGTGTATCAGCAGAACATTTTCTGAGCAACGTGTCTTCAACATCTAAGTCACCAGAAAGCAGAGAGCGACATTACACAGTAACATTGGCTTAGCGGCCGCTGCTTCGCTCGCGGTGACAGTATGGTCAGCACATACTTTTTCCCTTTAACCGAATTTTGTTGTTGTTCAGAAACTGCGACATCTTCTAAACTTTGCACGCTAATTAATACCACAGAAGCATGGTATTTTACGAATTTACTTCCGACCAAACGGCGATTCTGGCAGCTATAGTATGACACCTTTGTTAATGGTGCCTTTCGATTTCTTTTGGTGATGTTTCCTTAAAAACTGTCATCCCTAGGCATATATTTCCTTAGAATTCAAATACAGATTTTCTTAGATTTAGCTTTAAAACTGTTTTAGTATAACAAAATAGTTTCATAAAATTTTTGATCCGCTATTTCAGCCCCTTAGGGGTTGAATTTCCAAAAAAAAAAAAGCTATTTTTTTTTAAATTTCTGATCGAGAAGTGAAATGCAAATTTTCAGAAATTTAGTTTAAAAAACTATTGCATAATGAAATATTTCCATGAAAACTTTCTTCCCCTATTTTATCCCCTTAGTTGCTGAATTTTCGAAAAGACCGTAACCCTTACGTTTTTATATCCAACTGAGAAGTGAAATACGAATTTTCATAGATGTAGCTTTAACAATACTTTTTGGTACGTAAGTAATAATTTACTGAAAAAGTCTTTCACACACTACTTTACCCACTCAGTGGCTGAATTAACAAAAATCATGAAACACTTATTTCTTTATTTCTGACAGAGTAGGCAAATACTTATTTTTGTAGTTCTCGCTTCAAAATCGAATTAATAGCTATGTATTTAAAAAAATTCATCCCCTATTTCACACCCTTAGGGATGGAATTTCGAAAATTCCATCTTAATCGATGTCTATAGTACAAGTTCAAACCCTCTCCAAATTTTAAGTTTCTATCCTTAGCTGTTTCGGTTTAGTAATCGCAGAGCATTGGAGTGCTGTGGAACGTGCGACCACTGTGCGGCCGGTTTTCAAGCAGGGTGACAGCTTGACTACTGTGCGAAGGATCTTTAGAGATATAGGGCGCCATGGACGTCTCGCAGTCTCCTCAAGCGTAATTTTGAAGAAGCTGGTGCAGTGTTAAAGAAGAAGCTTCCAGGTGGTGTTCGAACGGTGCATACTCCAGAGAACATTGCAATTAGAGATTTAACGACGAATCGTACAAAGAATTCTGCAAGAATTAAGGTTCCATTTCTATAAATCATAGATTGTGCAGCAGATAAATCCACGAGATCATGTGTCGCGTAGGAAGATTAGCGAACAGGTGTTGGCTAAAATCAACGACGACACTAGATTCCTCAACAACATAAGAATTCTAGACAAAGACCACTTTCCACCTTGATAGATACGTTGATAAACAGAGTTTTTGTCGCTGGGGACAGGGAAATCTTTGTGAGATTCACGAGCGCCAAGGTTACAGTACACGAATTGTGCGCTGTGTCATTTTATGGTATCATTGACCTTTAATTTTTTGAATATGTAACAACATTAACATGCTTTCCATGTGTTAATATGCTTGAAACATTCTTTACATCGAGACTGCACGATCTTAACATCGAAAACGTGTGGTTTTAGCAGGACGGAAACGCGTCACTTTCGGCTTTACAATAGAAGGAAGCCGTTCGCCAATTGTTTGGAATGCGCTTCATTTCACGTAGCGGTGACATTCCATGGGCTACGATATCCCCTGATCTCAGTGTGAGCGATTTCTTTCAGTGCGACATTTTAGAAGCAACGTGTACCTCACACGTCCTACAACTGTTCTTGAACTGAGACCGAAGATTGAAGACGAAATCACTGCCATTCCTTGAGACACGCTGCACAGAGCATTCTGGAGTTTCCATAACGAGCTACTAGAATGTGAACCCCAAAAGGGAGCGTAGCCTGCCAACGTCATCCTTAAGCAGTAAAGAGACAATTTGCGACTTTTGTAATGAAAACATAATTGGCGCACATTAACTTCGTTCAATAAAAATATTTAAAATAATCATGTGAAGTGCAATGCGCGGAATCACTCACTCACTCACTCACACACACACACACACACACACACACACACACACACACACACACACACACACGAACCATTTTTCTGCTCCTGACTTCTGATACGGAACTTAAGCTGTGAAACAATTCGAATTAAATTTTTAAACTGTAGTAATGTAGGTTCTTCATTTGTATGGCCATGGCGTCTATATTTGTTTTGTAATTATTAAAGTTATTTAAACTGACGGACGGGATTAAATACTTTTAATTTTTTGGCTGTGTAATCAATTTCTTTGTGTGCCAAGTTCAAGTGGTGATTTAAATAGTGGAAGCCATTTATACTTCCAGTTTTGTGTTTATGAACGCTAGTTTTATTTGGAACTTGTCAAGGATGTATTTTGGAATGAAATAAGTGTGTCGTACAAATACACATAGTGGGTTAAGCGGGTATCTGTAGGACTTTTCTAAATATGTGCTTATACTGCACGCAACTAGACGACGGTTACTTTATTTTTATGTGTAGAAATGATGCAGTATAAGATTCCGTATGATATTAATGAAGCACACATGGTAAATTTATTTTCTTATAGTTTCATTGCCAAATTCAGAAATACAGAGCAAAGCTTTCTCAACTTCAACGTGTAGAAGTCCTGTAATACACCTGTTTCATCCGCCTACACCACTAGAATTTCAGAACGTCCTGTTTTACGCTTTGCCTTTCCCTCGAGATACTGTACAGGACAGTACGTTCTTTTCTTTAGCTAAGCGGCGTTTTATTTGCAGAAGACATAGTTTTTTTTCACACATGACTCCCCAGGATAGCAGCGTCGCTTCCGTGATTAGGGAAGGCGCACCGGCCCCGTATGGGATCCGCCTGGCGGATTAACGACGAGGGGTGGAGTGCCAGACAGCCTTGATGTGGTTTTTAGGCGATTTCCCCACATCTGACTAGGTGAATCCAGTGTCTGGCCTCAGTTAGACGATTCGTAAACATGTAAGGGAAGTTAGCACACTTTCACTCGGATAACATTAGACACAGGCAATGGCGATACACAAATTCTGTCTCAAGGGTAGAGGATTGGTTACAGGAAGGACATCCGGCAACCGTACAGCTCTAACATTGCCAACCGGCTGCATAATGTTAATTGAACATGCCAAATCGTAACGACAGGAGATAATGGAAAGGAAGATTGCCGTTTTGTGGCTACGCGCCTGTACGACAGCAACCAGACGTGCACTCTCGTCCTGCAGTAGAGAAGCATCAGGCGTCAGCCTCTGCCGCCAGCCTGCATGCTCGCAAACCCACCCCTGACCACCCCTCGCCTTGTGTGTTCACACAGCAAAGGCTGATTTGTTGTCGACAGAATCTTTGCCAGTTGCCACAACAGGCTCCAGCTTGCTGACAGCAGTTCGTGCATCCAGAACGACGGTGCTGCTATCCTGGACACCATTTCACCTCCGTGTGTTATGAGCCCAGAGGCAGATCACACGATATTCGTACACAGCGACCTTATTTATATCGGCACACAACGAAAGAACGGCAGTTCAAGTTGAGCTCTCCACGGACGAGTTCCCTGGGCTCTACACTGGCTGCTACTGCTCATTCATCTTTCAGAGTCTTTCCTTGAACCTTGAGTAGCCTGCCCTCCAACTCCAGCCATTCTATCGACATTGGGTCTTCGCCTTTGATGCTACATTGAGCTGCCAGCAGCCTTCGCCTTGCTACATCGGGACTTGGCCTCTACTTTAGCAGACATCCAGGATTTTGGTGTAATGGTGAGTTGTAGTGTTGGTGCAACTAGCGGCAATTATTACACCATGTGAGACATTAATTATAACCCTAGAAATAGTGACTCATCTTCCCTGGCTGCCAGCCCACCGAACGTACCGTTTCTCACCCACTTAAAGACAGAGACTTGACTGATAACTATCTGAACCGTTAATTTACACTTTCAAAAAATTTTTACTAGCGATTCATCAAGAACATTAATACATTTAATCACACTAGGTGAACGTGGAAGTAGTTGCCAGGAAGTAACTGATGGAAAATGAAATTACTTTTAACAAATGGGAATTTTATTCCTAAAAGCTTTTTCAAAACAGATTTAAAATTATAAGCAGAAAAGTACCCTCGAAATATCAAGTTACAATTTTACTTGGAGGCAGACAGAACAATATTAACAGTATGAGCCTTGGGGCTGAGAAGCTTGCCTGCTCCCTTTCATCACGGCCGTACTCACGACCGCTCACAACAACCTCTGAAAGAGTACACTGGTGCAAATCTGCAACACACCCGATTACTTTAAACAAAAAAAATTTTTACAACTCACACAAACACGTAAACTATGCACCCCGTAAGAGGGATGGAAATGGTACAACACTCAAATAATTTGTCACCGAAAGTGCAATTTTTTTAAAGGACTCTTTCGGGGGAAGGGTGGCAACCTTATAACTTAAAATGACTATTTAAATAAAACACATAAAATGCAGATTCACATAAAATGTACAACATGCTCTACATTACACATATACCACCTCGCAAGATGAGAGGCAAGATAAAAACATATTTCAAGAATTCGGCCTTTAAGCAATAAATTCGTTAACCGCGAATCCAACAAGCATGACAGACGCAGCTGTTAACGTACGGCAGACCGATAGACAGACACTAACTGTCTAACAAATGCGGACGAGAGACAGACGAGCAAGCTAGGGACGAGAGACTGACCAAGAACACAAGTAGAATTTAACAAGTAACTGAAACAACATATCACAAATCACTTATCTTCTAATAACTGCGGTTTCTGGCAAAGACCTGGCGCAGCACCCCCAAAACGCTCTCCCGAACTGTCCGCTGCCAGCCGCTTCAACGGAAGCAGGAAGGCGCGCCGATCTCCCGTCTCACGGCGTCGCAGCTCGCACCGGCCAGACCGATGTCGTGGGTTGACTCCTATTGTTCTCGTGTTGGCCGTGAAGCCACTACGCCTCGCTATACGGCGCGGCCACTGGACTCACGTGGCGACCTCACATGCGCCGACGCTCCAGGCGGACAAGTCATCTTGTGTCCCAGTGCGCGACCGACCAACCGATCGATCCAACCGCCAATGCCCCTTGCCTGAGCAAACTCGAGCAGACTGGCGGCTTAACACATACTAGCACTCCGGACGACAGACAGACACTAACCGCCTCACCAATGCGGACGAGCGTCAGACTCAGACTAACTTGGCTGACCAACTGACCAGACTCGCCAATACTGACAGACCGCCCTGGTTGACCAACTGCCTCCGACTGACTGACTCAGACTAACTCCATGCCGAGCTGATAGCGCCACTTAAATGCACGTGAACAGGCAACCTTTCCGCTTTCCCACCAGAGGGAGACACCAAAGCTGCGATTGCCACAGCGGCGCCTCCGCCAGAAACGGAGGGCGACTGCTTCACACTACACGCTGCGGCGCTCTCTTCAAAACAGAAAAATTTTCCACGGCTCACTATCTCTTGTGTAATTAAGCTCCAGAAAAGAGGATGAGAAGCGTTTATGTTATTAACAATCTACCTTGAGCATCAGTATTTCTTCAGAGAACCTAACGTGGACCAGAACAACTGGTGATACAGCTAAACATTTCTCTCTGGTTCCAGCGTCACCACTATCTCCAGTTATGTCCCATTTCCTGGCGACAGCTTCATCATATTTCGTTCCATAACAATTGGTGATGAGGATGCAATCTTCCAGTTTTGTCCCAGCTTCTGGCGATGGCCTCAATTGGTGACAAGGGTAAACATTTTTCACTTGTTCCAGCGCCACCAATGGCTCCAGCGCTACCATCCCTGTTCCATCTCAGCACTGGATATGGCTTCTACCTTTTCGTCCCACCAATGGCGACGACTTCAAGGATTTCAAGTTTCGTCCCACCACTGGCCATGGTTTCAAGGATTTTACAGTTTCGTCCATGTTTTTGGCGACGTTTTCCAAGTATCTCAGTCCAAGTCAATTAGTAACTTAGGTTTTTGTAAACTTGCTCGGAACTTGTGTGATACTCCCCAAATAGACCGGAGGTGTCAGCTACCTTGTTCCATCACTTGGTGGGCTAACGTCCAGTTTTCTTTGAAGTATGTTTATCATTCGTTTCGATGTGACTCCACACCTTCCACATCTGTTCCACGATATGCAGCAGTCGCAGCACTGCCTACAGTAACCACTGTGGTTGGAGATGATATCCAGCCTCACTGCAACTTCAGAGCACCTCTACTGTTCATGGACTCCGGGTGTCTGCAGCTTACCTCTTCTCAGTCAGCACCCTCGGGGCACAATGTTTATACCATCTTCTTTCCAGTGTGCTCTCGCAACACTCCACCCTCTGGACATCCTGTGCATAGTTATCAGGTGGTCTCATACCACTATCAGACCTCCAGGCACAGTATATCTTTTACTGGTTTTGTTATCCTTGCAAATTCTGTTAAGACAGTTCGCTTCTGGGCTGCTGACAGCCACTGTGGCTCCGCCCATGTCATCGTCAGGGTGTACCCCAGACGCCAACGTATGAGCACAGCCACTAGATGACACCCCTGGCAACATGTGCCCCCCCTTGCTGTGGACAGACACCACGATAGTGCCTCGCCATCCATCTCTGATGTCACAGCCATTGTTATGCTGGGGAAGAAAAGAAGCAGTGGCGTCACTCACCATCAAGAGAGCCTCTGCATCTCTACCCTAGCGAAGGAAATGATTGCTTGTATTTAATTTTGAATGCAGGCATATGTGTTACATACATTCGGTAACAAATGGGTTCAAATGGCTCTGAGCACTATGCGACTTCACTTCTGAGGTCATCAGTCACCTAGAACTTAGAACTAATTAAACCTAACTAACCTAAGGACATCACACACATCCATGCCCGAGGCAGGATTTGAACCTGCGACCGATTCAGTAACAGTTTCACTGATTTAACACTTATAATTGTTATGAAAAGTGTACCCATTCCAAAGGTGAAATGGCATTGGCAGAATAGGGATAAAAATTGAATTCCGTCTCCCCTTAAGACAGAGACTTGATTGAGAAATATTTCTTGTGTAATTAACCCTTAAAAAGGGAGAAGCAGGAAACATGTTCTTCAGACTACTTTGGGCAACAATTTTCCTAAGTCGAACCCGACGTCGGCAATAACAAAGGTAGTTTATTTAGCCGTCAGAAGATACTACGTAACAACCAAACGATTATAGTGTGGACTGACAGGCATTTTGCAAACATCTCGGTATAACATCGGAGAAGATTGAGGTTTCGTTACATAAAGCTAACATTAGAGCTGTGTTTAACACGAATGAAAGGTTAAGGCTCCGTATCCATCGCGATTTTTCACATGAGCCTAACAGATACTAGCTGTATTTATAAAATTGCAATTGAAATAAGAACACCGTGAATTCATTGTCCCAGGAAGGGGAAACTTTATTGACACATTCCTGGGGTCAGATACATCACATGATCACACTGACAGAACCACAGGCACATAGACACAGGCAACAGAGCATGCACAATGTCGGCACTAGTACAGTGTATATCCACCTTTCGCAGCAATGCAGGCTGCTATTCTCCCATGGAGACGATCGTACAGATGCTGGATGTAGTCCTGTGGAACGGCTTGCCATGCCATTTCCACCTGGCGCCTCAGTTGGACCAGCGTTCGTGCTGGACGTGCAGACCGCGTGAGACGACGCTTCATCCAGTCCCAAACATGCTCAATGGGGGACAGATCCGGAGATCTTGCTGGCCAGGGTAGTTGACTTACACCTTCTAGAGCACGTTGGGTGGCACGGGATACATGCGGACGTGCATTGTCCTGTTGGAACAGCAAGTTCCCTTGCCGGTCTAGGAATGGTAGAACGATGGGTTCGATGACGGTTTGGATGTACCGTGCACTATTCAGTGTCCCCTCGACGATCACCAGTGGTGTACGGCCAGTGTAGGAGATCGCTCCCCACACCATGATGCCGGGTGTTGGCCCTGTGTGCCTCGGTCGTATGCAGTCCTGATTGTGGCGCTCACCTGCACGGCGCCAAACACGCATACGACCATCATTGGCACCAAGGCAGAAGCGACTCTCATCGCTGTAGACGACACGTCTCCATTCGTCCCTCCATTCACGCCTGTCGCGACACCACTGGAGGCGGGCTGCACGATGTTGGGGCGTGAGCGGAAGACGGCCTAACGGTGTGCGGGACCGTAGTCCAGCTTCATGGAGACGGTTGCGAATGGTCCTCGCCGATACCCCAGGAGCAACAGTGTCCCTAATTTGCTGGGAAGTGGCGGTGCGGTCCCCTACGGCACTGCGCAGGATCCTACGGTCTTGGCGTGCATCCGTGCGTCGCTGCGGTCCGGTCCCAGGTCGACGGGCACGTGCACCTTCCGCCGACGACTGGCGACAACATCGATGTACTGTGGAGACCTCACGCCCCACGTGTTGAGCAATTCGGCGGTACGTCCACCCGGCCTCCCGCATGCCCACTATACGCCCTCACTCAAAGTCCGTCAACTGCACATACGGTTCACGTCCACGCTGTCGCGGCATGCTACCAGTGTTAAGGACCGCGATGGAGCTCCGTATGCCACGGCAAACTGGCTGACACTGACGGCGGCGGTGCACAAATGCTGCGCAGCTAGCGCCATTCGACGGCCAACACCGCGGTTCCTGGTGTGTCCGCTGTGCCGTGCGTGTGATCATTGCTTGTACAGCCCTCTCGCAGTGTCCGGAGCAAGTATGGTGGGTCTGACACACCGGTGTCAATGTGTTCTTTTTTCCATTTCCAGGAGTGTATATCAGAGAGACCTGTAGCATATTTAGAAGACTCCTTACTGAACACACATTTGGACAGAACATAACTGTACTTGAGACGCAATTGAACGCGCATGAGCAGACAACAGATTGCCTCTACATAGTCCTCTGTGGTCGATGTCGGTAGCCTTCCATCCTGATCAGTATCACTCACGCCTGAGCCAAATTGACCAAATGATTGGCCCCATGTCACTACAGGTAGACGTGACATATGCCGCCCCTGAATTTCACGGCGAACCTGTTAGCAATTTAGACGTTTTGCCCACAGGAATTGTACTGTACGTCATACTTCAACTTTGGAGTACGTTTCTAAGCTGTCGCCCCATTTCACTCGCATGCTATGATGAATCTCTTAGCAGTACGTCTGCCGATGCGCCTCTCTTGTCTGCATAGTGGTACGCTACTGGCCATTAAAATTGTTACACCACGATGATGACGTGCTACAGACGCGAAATTTAACAGACAGGAAGAAGATGCTGTGATAAGCAAATGATTAGCATTTCAGAACATTCACACAAGGTTGGCGCCGGTGGCGACACCTACAACGTGCTGACATGAGGAAAGTTTCCGACCGATTTCTCATACACAAACAGCAGTTGACCGGCGTTGCCTGATGAAACGTTGTTGTGATGCCTCGTGTAAGGAGGAGAAATTCGTACCATCACGTTTCCGGCTTTGATAAAGGTCAGATTGTAGCCTGTCGCGATTGCGGTTTATCGTATCGCGACATTGCTGCTCGCGTTGGTCGAGATCCAATGACTGTTAGCAGAATATGGAATCGGTGGGTTCAGGAGGGTAATACGGAACGCCGTGCTGGATCCCAACGGCCTCGTATCACTAGCAGTCGAGATGACAGGCATCTTATCCGCATGGCTGCAACGGATCGTGCAGCCACGTCTCGATCCCTGGGTCAACAAATGGGTACGTTTGCAAGACAACAACCATCTGCACGAACAGTTCTACGACGTTTGCAGCAGCATGGACTATCAGCTCGGGGACAATGGCTGCGGTCACCCTTGACGCTGCATCACAGACAGGAACGCCTGCGATGGTGTACTCAACGACGATCCTGGGTGCACGAATGGCCAAACCTCATTTTTTTCGGTTGAATTCAGGTTCTGTTTACAGCATAATGATGGTCGCATCCGTGTTTGGCGACATCGCGGTGAACGCACATTGGAAGCGTGTATTCGTCATGGCAATACTGGCGTATCACCCAGCGTGATGGTATGTGGTGCCACTGGTTACACGTCTCGGTCACCTCTTGTTCGCATTGACGGAACTTTGAATAGTGGACGTTACGTTTCAGATGTGTTACGATCCGTGGCTCTATCTTTAATTCGATCCCTGCGAAACCTCACATTTCAGCAGGATAATGCACGACCGCAGGTTACAGGTCCTGTACGGGCCTTTCTGGATACAGAAAATGTTCGATTGCTACTCTGGCCAGCACATTCTCCAGATCTCTCACCAATTGAAAACGTCTGGTCAATGGTGGCCGAGCAACTGGGTCGTCACAATACGCCAGTCACTACTCTTGATGAACTGTGGTATTGTGTAGAAGCTGCATGGGCAGCTGTACCTCTACACGTCATCCAAACTCTGTATGACTCAATGCCCAGGCGTATCAAGGCCGTAATTACGGCCAGAGGTGGTTGTTCTGGGTACTGATTTCTCAGGATCTATGCACCCAAATTGCGTGAAAAAGTAATCAACTGTCAGTTCTAGTATAATATATTTGTCCAATGAATACCGGTTTATCATCTGCATTTCTTCTTGGTGTAGCAATTTTAACGACCAGTAGTGTACTTTCTCAAGTTCCCTCGTAGTAATGACGATATTTTATAATAAGCTGTGTAGTGATTTCTATGAGATATTCTCACCTCTTGTGTACGTGACTCATAAGATCAACAGGAACGTGAGAGGAACATGTAATGGGAGGTTCGAGTTCTCCCTCGGGCATAGATGTGTGTGTTGTCCTTAGCGTAATTTAGTTTAAGTGGTGTGTAAGCTTAGGGACCAATGACCTCAGCAGTTTGGTCCCATAGGTATTTACCACAAATTTCCAATTGTAATGGGACATGTATGGGGTTCACGAATAAGCACTACACTCCACAGCATTCTCCACGTTTCAACAGCACACTGTAGTTTCGACTCTCACTGTTATTCATGCAGAGCTCCTTTTGATAGTAGCGGTTTGATAGTGGTGTTTTGAAGAGTAGGCCTCTTTCATCAATGCTATAACATAGTTTCGTAAAACTTCAAAGATATTCTCTGTACAGTATTTTACATGAATTTAATCTGTTAATTTGGTCCTTCCTGATTTGTAGGACCTTTCAACCTTTGGGAATACATTGCGCAAAGAAAAGAAGGATCACTTCTTCGAAACGCCGTAATTGTCTGCCATTAAGACGCATAATTTTGATATTTGGCTCCAAAAGGTCTACAACCTTTCTCTGTAACGGTGCAAAAGCATGGCGCCCAGCGGTCTCACACTAGGGCTCGAAAACGCTACAGAAAGCAAAGTGTCGATACAAGTGGAAGAAAACGCCGCAGTTCAAAATTTCATGTGGCGTGTAAGGTGGGTTACTGGTGTCGCACTGACAGCATATCCCGCTACAATTCTAACCCATGCCATCGTGGACATGTCACACGATGGGCAGGTCGTCAGATTCCTCTTATCCACATTTAACCCCTCCTTTTGACGCCACTGTGGAAGAGGCCCGAACGGTGATATCCTGCGCCGAAATCAAGAGGCTTTCTTATGGGTGGCCGGGGAAACGTCCCACACACCTCGCCGCCCAGAATCGACAAGAAAAGCCTTCAGAAGGTGGCGTAAAGGGCGTCAATGAAACCGCCCCCACCCCTGAGCGCTTGATTCCCACACTTCCTCGTTGCGGTATGGGAGGCATTGTAAACGTAACAAGAAAACAAGAAGACGCAACTCTTGCCCTCTATCGCTGAATTCTCACTCGTCTCAAAAATGAGATCGACAGGAAGTGCAAAATGGCTAAGCAGGGATGACTATAGGACAAATGTATATCCATAGAGGCTTATCTCACTAGGGGTAAGATAGATACTGCCTACAGGAAAATTAAAGAGACCTTTGGAGAAAAGAAAACCACTTGTATGAATATCAAGAGCTCAGATGGAAAACCAGTTCTAGGCAAAGAGGGGAAACCAGAAAGGTGGAAGGAAAATATAGAAGGTCTATACAAGGGCGATGTACTTGAGGACAATATTATGGAAATGGAAGAGGATGTAGATGAAGATGAAATAGGAGATAAGATACTGCGTGAAGAGTTTGACAGAGCGCTGGAAGACCTGAGTCGAAACAAGGCCCCGGGAGTAGATAACTTTCTATTAGAACTACTGACAGCTTTGGGAGAGCCAGTCCTGACAAAACTCTACCATCTGGTGAGAAACGTGTATGAAACAGGCGAAATACCCTCAGACTTCAAGAAGAATATAATATTTCCAATCCCAAAGAAAGCAGGTGTTGACAGATGCGAAAATTACCGAACTATCAGTTTAATAAGTCAAGGCAGCAAAATACTAACGCGAATTCTTTACAGACAATGGAAAAACTAGTAGAAGCCGACCTCGGGGAAGATCAGTTTAGATTCCGTAGAAATATTGGAACACGTGAGGCAGTACTGACCCTACGACTTATCTTAGAAGATAGATTAAGGAAAGGCAAACCTACGTTTCTAGCATTTGTAGACTTAGAGGAAGCTGTTGACAATGTTGACTGGAATACTCTCTTTCAAATTCTGAAGGTGGTAGGGGTAAAATACAGGAAGCGAAAGGCTATTTACAATTTGTATAGAAACCAAATGGCAGGTATAAGAGTTGAGGGGCATGAAAGGGAAGCAATGGTTGGAAAGGGAGTGAGACAGGGTTGTAGCCTCTCCCCGGTGTTATTCAATCTGTATATTGAGCAAGCAGTAAAGGAAACAAAAGAAAAATTTGGAGTAGGTATTAAAATCCATGGAGAGGAAATAAAAACTTTGAGGTTCGCCGATGACACTGTAATTCTGTCAGAGACAGCAAAGGACTTGGAAGAGCAGTCGAATGGAATGGGTAGTGTCTTCAAAGGAGGACATAAGATGAACATCAACAAAAGCAAAACGTGGATAATGGAATGTAGTCGAATTAAGTCCGGTGATGCTGAGGGTATTAGATTAGGAAATGAGGCACTTAAAGTAGTAAAGGAGTTTTGCTACTTGGGGAGCAAAATAACTGATGATGGTCGAAGTAGAGAGGATATAAAACATAGACTGGCAATGGCAAGGCAAGCGTTTCTGAAGAAGAGAAATTTGTTAACATCGAGTACAGATTTAAGTGCCAGGAAATCGTTTCTGAAAGTATTTGTATGGAGCGTAGCCATGAATGGAAGTGAAATATGGATGATAAATAGTTTGGACAAGAAGAGACTAGAAGCTTTCGAAATGTGGTGCTACAGAAGAATGCTGAAGATTAGATGGGTAGATCACATAACTAATGAGGAGGTATTGAATATGATTGGGGAGAAGAGAAGTTTGTGGCACAATTTAACTAGAGGAAGGGATCGATTGGTAGGACATGTTCTGAGGCATCAAGGGATCACCAATTTAGTATTGGAGGCAGCGTGGATGGTAAAAACCGTAGAGGGATACCAAGAGACGAATACACCAAGCAGATTCAGAAGGATGTAGGTTGCAGTAGCCACTGGTAGATGAAGAAGACTGCACAGGATAGAGTAGCATGGAGAGGTGCATCAAACCAGTCTCAGGACTGAAGACCACAACAACAAGTTCAAGTCAGCAAAGTCTGCCAAATAACACGAGGTAATTTCAGCAAATCCTTTAGCATTGCAGTTTCCTGCTTATATCGGCTGCTGACTCTTAGTGGACAGCTCATCGCTTTCTGTGTTTATGGCAGTGTCACGAATTGGAATACTTCAGGGTGGGTCAAATGAAATTGGCCCTTTCACACAATAAGACAGGCAACCAAACTTTCGTTACCCGCAACCGGAAAGGATGATGTAAGTTAGGCTGCTTATTTTAAAGTGCATGAAATATATTCCGGGCCAATTTTATTTGATCCACCATGTGTATTCGTGGTCGGACAAGACGTTCCATTAAACGAGGGTGCCTGCCAAGATACGAGAGTTTAATGAGCTATAAGGGATGGAGTACTGTTAGGAACAGCAGAGGGAGCGTAGAAGAGGGTACAATTTTAAATTTTTGATTCCTACGTAAGATGTGATCAGTCATCGCTACGTAATAAGGCAGTAAATTTTATAATGTCTATGTTCAGTTCTGAAACCTTCTTTGGACACTGGAGACGAAACATCAGCAAGCTATTGTTACTTCCTCTATACCGTCTCTTCTGTTGCTTTGAATGTTGGCACGTACTCTTGTAAAGTCCCATACCTAGGGCAGATATAGCAGAGTGTAGCCAAAACAAGAAACCCTGAAACTACAGAATTTCCTTCTACTCGAGGAATACGACAGCCCAAAGTGAGGACAGGTAGAAGTTAGCCGATATTCGTGTAAAAAAAATTGTAAATTTGTGGTAGATCTTTTGGGACCAAACTGCTTAGGTCATCGGTCTCTAAGCTTACACTATACTTAATCGAACTTAAACTAACTTACGTTATGGACAACACACACACACCCATGCCCGAGGGAGCCACGTGGAACCTGACAAGACGCCCAAGACCGCAGAGATTCGTGTGTCTGTAAAAAAATAACTCTGTACTTTCTTTGTAATCGTCATCAGTTTGGTATCGTGGCCCAGTACGCTTGCCAGCCACTACGTGGAATAGTGCGCTTCGCAAGTTTTAGAAAAGTGTGGCTGAAATGTTCTACCAAGGTAAACCGCATTGAACAACTCAAAAAGACAGAGCAAGCGTTAAGGGCGAGGAAAGAGCAGGACAGACAGTTTTTATATCTTAGCAAGGAATCTAGTCGAGTACCAGGGAAAATTCCGGTCCTACGTAAAACAGCGGAGCGGGTCATAGACTTTTATCCAGTCACACGTTGACCAATTTGGTGTGGCAACGGAAGATAGCAAAATGAAAGCTGGAGTTATAATTTCTCGTTTAAGAAATCGTTTACACTGCGGCAGCACACAAGCACACAGTCGTTTGAATATCACCCAGATTTCCATACGGAGAACATATAATAACCATCCCTGCCATAGGGAAGAAACTAAAAAAGTTTCCGGATGGGTCCCAATTCGGTCAAGAGTACAATACGGCATTGGTCACTAACCCAGTTTGCATTTATCGCGTACCTCCTGCCCAGAACAAAGTTCCCAGCGACTGGAAAAAAGCACAGTTGTCTCCTGTATATAAGAACGGTAAAAGAACTGAGCTGGAAAATTACAGACCAATATCCTTAACATCGATTTGCTGCGGAATCCTTGAACATATCTTCAATTCGAATATAATAAAATCCCATGAGACAGCAAAAGCTCCTGCGGAGCTCAGGTTGCCCTTTTCTTATACCATATCCTGTGATCTATGGATGAATGGCAATAGGCAGATTCCATAACGCTAGATTTCCGGAAAGAGTTTAACATGGCGCCCCACTGCAGGCTGTTAACGAAGGAACGAACTACGGAGTAGGTTCCCAGATATGTGAGTGGCTCGAAGGCTTCTTAAGCAGTGTAATGGAACGTGGACGGCGAGTGTTCATCAGAAACGAGGGTATCCTCGAGAGATCTCCAGTGAAGTTTGATAGGGATGCTATTATTCTCTATATGCATAAATGATCTGACGGACAGGAAGACCTGCGGTCTGCGGTTGTTTGCTGACGACGCTGTGGTTCACGGGAAGGTGGCGAACATCACAGGCGCCGACTCTATGGGGCCTGAAGGGGCCCGAGCCCCCTCAGAAATTCGTTTGGGGAGGGGGGGGGGGGCGGAGGCCCCCAATAATTTAAGGCGATTATTAGTTATATTATGCTTTGTAAAATCACAAAACTATGTTGGAATTTTTTATTTGCCTTGTTTGACGATAGTTGTCTTTTAAAATACCGGGTGATCAAAAAGTCAGTATAAATTTGAAAACTGAATAAATCACGAAATAATGTAGATAGAGACGTACAAATTAACAGACATGCTTGGAATGACATGGGGTTTTATTAGAACAAAAAGATACAAAAGTTCAAAAAATGTCCGACAGATGGCGCTTCATCTGATCAGAATAGCAATAATTAGCATAACAAAGTAAGAAAAAGCAAAGATGATGTTCTTTACAGGAAATACTCAATATGTCCACCATCATTCCTCAGTAATAGCTTTAGTCGTGGAATAATGTTGTGAACAGCACTGTAAAGCATGTCCGGAGTTATAGTGAGGCATTGGCATTGGATGTTGTCTTTCAGCATCCCTAGAGATGTCGGTCGATCACGATACACTTGCGACTTCAGGTAACCCCAAAGCCAATAATCGCACAGACTGAGGTCTGAGGACCTGGGAGGCCATGCATGACGAAAGTGGCGGCTGAGCGCCCAATCATCACCAAACGACGCGCGCAAGAGATCTTTCACGCACTAGCAATATGGGATGGAGCGCCATCCTGCATAAACATCGTACGTTCCAGCCGGTGTTTACCAGCCAGGCTGGGGATGATGCGATTCTGTAACATATCGGCATACCTCTCACCAGTCACGGTAGCAGTTACAAAACCAGAATCACGCATTTCCTCGAAGAAAAATGGCCCGATAACGGTAGATGTGGTAAATCCAACCCATACCGTGACTTTCTCGTCGTGCAATGGAGTTTCCACGACAGTTCTAAGATTTTCGGTAGCCCAAATTCTGCAGTTGTGGCCGTTGACAGACCCTTGGAGCGTGAAACGAGCTTCGTCGGTCCACAACACGTTACTCAACCAATCGTCATCCTTCGCTATCTTTTGAAACGCCCACACCGCAAATACCCTCCGCTTCACTAAATCGCCAGGTAACAGTTCATGATGCCGATGGATTTTGTATGGATAGCATCGGAGGATACGCCTCAGTGTCAACCAAACAGTAGTGTATGGAATGCCGGTGCGACGTGCTACTGCATGAGCGCTGACTTCGCCAAGCATAGACGAACCCGCTACAGTCTCCATTTCTTCCTGAACTGTCTCAGCAGCATTACGCCTTGTGCTCAGTCGGCCACTACGGGGTCTATCGTCGAAACAACCCATGGCTTCGAACTTCGAAATCATTCTTGCTACAGCTGCATTTGCCAACGGACCTTTACCCGTTCGAATCCCCTTCCTATGGCGATAGGATTGTAATGCTGAACTAGCACATTCCTCATTCTGATAATCCAGCTTCACTAGAAGCGCCTTTTCAGGTAACGTCAACATGCTGCGGCTGCTGGCGCATTTGATTCTCTCTCTCTCTCTCTCTTTTTATTTTCTTTATTGTGATTTTAAACACCTTGAAAAAAGGTGGGCTGTCAGCAGCATAGTACGCTGCTCTTCAGCCTCGAGTAATACAATATAAGACATAAGGGAGGCACAGATAATACAATACAAACGGTGGGCAAAAAACTGTAGACACAGAAAACAATATACACGGAGCCGTTCACTGGACAAGAAAAGACACTAAAACCTGTTGACACGGCGCACACACACTGACGATTGCGACGGCACATGTGAACGGTGGAGCTGACGGCGAAAGAACACTAAACACAAACACGAAGGCACACACACGAGACACTGATGGCGATGATCTCTGGCGCTCGAATGTCCACTGAATGTGTACAAGTCCTGGGACCTGCCAAGAGAGGAGGGGGGTAGGAGATGGGGAGGGGAGAGCAGAGATGCCAAAGGCAGGGGAGATAGGGGGGAGGAAGGAAGGGAGGAGGGGGCAGGGGAAGCCTGGGGGAAGAGGGGTAGAGAAGGGGGGATGGAGGGAAAAGGAGAGAGAATGGAGGGAGGGTCCCCAAAGGAGAAAACACAGGAAGTGGGAGGGGAGGATCAAAGTTGATAGGAGGGGTAGATGGAGGGGAGGAGGGCATCATCAGGGAGTGGGAGCTGGCGGAAGCCACCTTGGGAGAGGGTAAGGAGGGTGGAGAGATGTAGACCGGGAGCGACCTGGGAATACAGGTGCGGCAGCAGGTGGGGGTGGGAGAGGATGCGTGAGACAAGCGAGTGAGGAGGATCGATTTACGGGAGGTATAAAGGATCCGTATCTGTTCGAGGAAAAGGAGGAGGTGGGGGAACAGAATTAGGTCATAAGGATCCACGTGTGGGAGGGGAGACGGATGCAATAGGTGAGGCAGAGAGCATGGCGTTCAAGGATCTGAAGGGATTTGTAAAAGGTAGGGGGGGGGGGGGGGCGGAGATCCAGGCCAGATGGGCGTAACAGAGGATAGGGCGGATGAGGTATTTATAGGTGTGGAGTATGGTGGAGGGGTCCAGACCCCACGTACAGCTGGAAAGGAGCTTGAGGAGATGGAGTCGGGAGCGTGCCTTGGCTTGGATTGTGCGGAGATGGGGGGTCCAGCAGAGGCGACGGTCGAGGGAGTCGCCAAGGTATTTAAGGGTGGGGGTGAGGGCGATAGTACGGCCATAGATGGTTAGATAGAAATCGAGGAGGCGGAAGGAAGGGGTGGTTTTGCCTACAATGATCACCTGGGTTTTGGAGGGATTGACCTTAAGCTACCACTGGTTGCACCATGCGATGAACCAGTCAATATGGGATTGGAGAAGGTGTTGGGAACACTGCAGGGTGGGGGCAAGAGCAAGGAAGGCGGTGTCATCGGCAAACTGGAGAAGGTGGTCGGGGGGTGACGGCGGCGGCATGTCCGCCGTATACAAAAGGTACAGAAGGGGGGAGAGGACGGAGCCTTGGGGCACACCGGTGGAGGGAAAAAAGGTGTAGGAATCCGTGTTATGGATGGTGAAGTAGGAAGGACGTTGGGAGAGAAAGGAGCCAATCAGACGGACGTAGTTAATGGGAAGGGCGAAGGTTTGGAGCTTGAAGAGGAGACCAAAATGCCATACGCGGTCGTAGGTACGTTCGAGGTCCAGGGAGAGGAAGATAGTGGAGCGACAGGAATTACGCTGTTCAGAAACGAGATGAGTGAGGTGAAGGAGAAGGTCATCGGAAGAGAAGGATGGCCGAAAGCCACACTGGCTAACGGGAAGGAGGCGGCGCTGGCGGAGATGCTGGTGGATGCGTTGGGTGAGGATGGATTCCAGGACCTTGCTGAAGACCGAGGTAAGGCTGATGGGACGGTAGGAGGAGATGGTGGACGGCGGTTTACCGGGTTTAAGGAACATCAGGATATGGGAGGTTTTCCACAGGTTAGGGTAGTAGCCAGTGGACAGGACTACATTGTAGAGACTGGCCAGGGTGGAGAGGAAAGAGACAGGAGCTTCACGAAGGTGGCAGTAGGTGACACGATCGTGACCAGGAGTGGTGTTGCGTTTGGTGCGGAGTGTAGCAATGAGGCCCTGTGTAGTGATAGGGGCATTGAGTTCCGTGTGTGCAATGTTGTCCAAGTACTGGAAACCAGGTGCGAGGGGAGGGACAGAGGTGTCAGTTCGATCGCGGACATCCAGGAAGAGGGAGTAATCGAACTGGGGATCATCGGGGATGGAAAAGACATCAGAGAGGTAGGAGGCAAAGTGATTGGCCTTACTAAGGGTGTCAGGGAAGCGGTGATCATCATGGAGAAGAGGATAGCAGGGGGAGGGTTTAGTTCCGGTAAGGCGACAGAAGGCTGACCAGAACTTGGACGAGTTTATAGGAAGGGTAGCATTTAAACGGGTGCATGTCTGTCGCCAGTCCCAGCGTTTCTTAGCCGTGAGCAAGTTTCGGATATGTCGCTGGAGTTGCCGGTGGCGTCGGAGTGTGTCCAGGTCACGCGTGTGGAGGAAGGCACGGTAGAGACGGCGGGATTCACGGAGGAGGAGGACGGCCTGTGGGGGTAAGGTAGGACGGTGGGGGTGGATGGTGACAGTAGGGACGTGGGCCTCCACGGCCTCAGACAAGGGCTGCTGGAGAAAGGAGGCTGCATGGGTAATATCAGCAGGGTGGTGGTAGGTGAAGGGGTGGCTATCGACCTGGGTGGAGTGGGTATCCCGGTAGGCATTCCAGTCGGCACGGGAATAATCATGGACGTACTTAGGGGGAGGGTCATTACGAGGGTCGGAGCGGGGGCGACGACCGTCTGAAACGGTGAGGAGGACAGGGAGATGGTCACTACCAATGGAGTCCAGGACATCCACCGCTATTCGGCCAAGGAGGTTAGGGGAGGAGAGGATGACATCGGGAGTGGAGTTGGATTCGGGGCGGGTGTGCTGGGGAATGAGGACGAGGTCGCCTTGGAGGGAGGAGAGGAACCGATGCCACCACCGTAGATTCTCTCTCTCATTACAGCTCCTTCTATACACGATTCTCATGCGCAGCCACTGACGTTTTGCTGTCCAGCGCAATCTGTCGAACATTTTGTGAACTTTTTTTTGTTCTGATAAACCCCCATGTCATTCCAAGCATGTGTGTCAATTTTTACCTCTCTATCTACATTATTACGTTGTTTATTAAGTTTTCAAATTTATACCGACTTTTTGATCACCCGGTATATTCAGTAATTAGTTAAAACAAATAATTATTACGGTAGTAAGCAGGTTAACTGAAAACGAGTGGTGTGAATCATGATAGTGTTACGTGGCTGCGGGCACTCTTAAAATTTGTCCCGGTGCGCGAACATTCGGGGAAAGCCTGGCGCCGGCGGGCCAGCGCTGCGGCCGCGGTGACTTCAAAAGGACTGGAGCAGGAGCACCTGGAACCCTCTGCCTTGTGTCGCCTTGACGCTTCGAGACATTACGACGCCATGGCTATATAAAGCCCACCCTGCTGTTGCAGTCATTCAGTGTGGATGGTTTCGTTCATTGCATGCTGCAGATGTGTTTAGTGTTCCGACTTCAGTGTCTAGTGGACTATGACTATATTTTATTCGTTTCCTTTAGTCTCGTAGTGTATTGTGAATTAAGTTTGCAATGGATAAATTTGTTACTAAAAAGGCGCGCTTGGAAGTTGACGATACTGCAAGTCAACCTGCAACAATTATTGTGTCGTCAACTACTTCGTCGTCTTCACGCGAGAACCGTTCACAACCGAAACCTGGACAATCCGGTGAGGGAAGATCATTTCAGATGTCTTGACTGATCAAATATACACTGCTAGAATATGAAGTATCTGCCGAAAAAGTTTTTTGCAAAACGTGCAAAGAGGCAGATGCTAAAAATCTAGTACAATTTTCTTCAAAAAATAAGATGCATTTACTTCTGTAAGGTTTTCTAACCGGAAAACGCCTTCGGAAAAATTTCGTCTTCAAGAAAATACATTTACGCATAAAGAAGGTGTTCTGAAACTAAATTCTGTCACTAACCGATGTGTGGCATCCCAATTGAATGAACAGTTAGATAGTGATATGAAGAAAGGCCGTTTAGCTCTTGCAACAGTTTTTACTTCCGTGCAATTTCTATGCTGACAAGGACTAGCAATTAGAGTACATGAAGATGTAAACTCATTTTTTTCAATTGTTGGAACTCCGAAAGAATGACATACCTCAGTTTAAAGATTAGTTAGGGCGTTTGGGGCATAAGTGGAAGTCCCACGATATTCAAAACGAGATCATTGATCCACTAGGAAAGTCTGTGTTGAGAAAGGTATTGGCTTCAGTCAAGAAGACTGAACATTTTTCTGTTATGGTTGACGAAACAAGTGATTCTTCGATTCACGAACAAGTGTCATTTTGTATTCGTACTGTCGATGATTCCTTAATCATCAATGAAATCTTTATTGGATTATACGAGATCCCCAACACTGAATCACAAACTCTGTTTAGTAATTTAAAAGACGTTTTTGCTGGTCTTGATTTGTTAATGCATAACTTAAGAGGACACTACTACGATGGTGCCTCGAATATGAGAGGTAAGTTCAAAGGACTAAAAATGTTAGTTTGGATATACAACCAAAAGCACGTTATGTGCACTGCACTGGTCACAGTTTAGACTTGGCAGTTGTAGACAGTCTCCGCCATCTTATGTCTATGAGGGACTTTACAGCTTTAGCCAAGGACTTAATAAACATCGTCTGGGAATCCAACAATAGGATTGGTCTTTTCAGAAGCATACACTGTGAGAGCGCCAACGACCGAGCTGGTCTACGACCCCTTTGCCCGACTTGATGGACTATGCGAGTTGAGAATATTGAAAAACGTTGAAGAACTTCTAGAGTTTTTTGAAACATTTTCTGCACGGGTGATGTCCTTAGGTTAGTTAGGTTTAAGTAGTTCTAAGTCTAGGGGACTGATGACTTCAGATGTTAAGTCCCATAGTGCTTACTGCCAGTTGAAGCAAAATCTGCAGAGGACAAAACAGAGGCAGGTTAGAAATGTGCAGGCTACCTAGAGTCAATGCTACAATTCAAGACTTATTGCTTTTTACGTCTTTATTGCCATGCAATGAACCCAGAAGAGAATGTCAATGAAAAAATTCAATGTCCTCATCTAAGTGTTGCTGATCTGGAAAAAATATATGAGGCCTAGATTTGTATGTTGAATGGAAGGCTTGATAGTTTTGAACACTTTTGGGAATTGTGTTTAAAAGAAAAACCTTCACAAGTTGATGATCATTCGCTTCCTCGGAATCGAAGTATACCAAAGAAGTATGAAAGAAACGAAGCCAGCTGACCGCACACTTTCAAAACCCCAAAGGAATACTACAAAGCTATTGACATTGAAGTCTGTGAAACGGTGCTTACTTAGCGGTTTGCTTCAACTGGACTCACACAAGGTACTGCAGTTGAATGAGAGTGCTTGCTTTTAGTAAACAGAGGTGAAACAAATTTGGAAAAATCAACAGAGTTTTTCAAAAATGACTTAGACATTGAGAGACTGCGCTTACACTTGAATATGTTAGCCGATATCGCTAATAAAAAACAAATGGTCTTAAAAAACATGCGTGATGTAAGGAAGTACAATACACAAGAGTCTGCAGTTGGAGAAATGTTATGAGAAGTAGTGAAGTGCATTAAGTTTCTCCAAGTAGTTCCAATCACGACAGCAACAACAGAACGGTCATTTAGCGCCCTTAGACGTCTGAAGTCATATCTCCGATCAACAATAGGACAGAAGCGATTGAATAACTTTGCTGTTCTGGATGCCCACCGAGATGTTTTTGATGAATTGGATATCAGACCAGTCATCAACGACTTCATATTCAGTAATCGAATCAGACGGTCGACATTTGCACTCTATCCCTAATAATGGCGTTTAAAGCAATATTAAAAACCTTTATAAAACAGAGAATTAAATACATACATAATGTTAAAGATTCAGTTTCGAAGTATTAGTACTAGTTTAGTACTTTATTACAATATTACTATAGTACTGTATTAGTTATTATCAAATACTTAAATATTTTTAGGGTATAACACCAAGTTAAAACCCGCTATTTACATACTTTCTGCCTGAAAGTATTGTGCATACTGTATTAACTTTATTAACTGTATTAAAGCATTAACTTTCAGAGATTGTTTTTATTTAATGAACCCTGAGCCTTATTCAAAGTAAGCTTAAATTAGCTATTTCACTTATTAATCAAAGTGCTATTACTGTGCGACAGCAATATTTTATGTTTTATTCTTTTAATGATAGTTTAGGATTTATTTAAATATAATTTCAGTCTTTTCAGAGCTATATATTCACTGCTCTGTAATCGTCAATAAGCAAGATTGTTACTGTAAATTAAATTAGCTTTTTACGAAAATGTTTTGTTTCTCTTTTCAAAGCCAAAAAATGTGTCCGTCTTGTCAAGTTTCCCAGAATGTCGAGTTATCGAGAGTCCAGTTTTCGGGGTTCTAATGTTGATCATATGACTCTAAAATGCTTAAAAAAAACTTGAAAACTCACTATTTTTCATCCAAAATTTATAAAATTTCCCGGGGCAAGACCCCCAGTATGGGTCCATCCAATATTTTTTATAAGTCGGCGCCCCTGGCGAACATGAGAGACTTTTGTAGGATGCAAGATGATAGAAAAAAATTTTAATTGGTGTGATGAATGGCAGCTAGCTCTAAATGTAGAAAACGTTGAGTTAATACAAAAGAGTAGGAAAAAGAATCCCCTAATGTTCGAATACAGCATTAGTAGCGTGCCACTTGACACAGTCATGCCGATTAAATATCTGGGTGTAACGCTGCAGAGCGATATGAATGGGAACGAGCATGTAAAGATTGAAAGATTTTAATGGGGAATGCGGGTTGTTGACTTCGGCGTTTTTTTTTTTTTTTTTGTGGTTTATCAGTCTTCTGACAGGTTTGATACGGCCCGCCACAAATTCCTCTCCTGTGCTAACCTCTTCATCTCAGACAGAGTACCACTTGCAACAATCTACGTCCTCAATTATTTGCTGGATGTATTCCAATCTCTTTCTTCCTCTGCAGTTTTTGCATTCTACACTCCCATCTAGTGCCATGGAAGTCATTCCCTCATGTCTTAACAGATGTCCTATCCTTACCAGTGTTTTCCACATATTCCTTTCCTCTCCGAGTCCGCGCAGAACTTCCTCATTCCTTACCTTAGCAGTCGCCCTAATTTTCAACATTCGTCTGTAGCACCACATCTCAAATGCTTCGATTCTCTTCTGTTCTGGTTTCCCCACAGTCCATGTTTGACTACCATACATTGCTGTACTCCACACGTACGTTCTCAGAAATTTCTTCCTCAAATTAAGGCCTGTGTTTGACACTAGTAGACTTCTCTTGGCCAGGAATGCCCTTTTTGGCAACGCTAGTTGGCTTTTGGTGTCCTCCTTGCTCCGTCCGTCATTGGTTATTTTACTGCATAGATAGTTGAATTGCTTAACTTCATCTACTTCGCGACCATCAATCATGATTTTACGTTTCTCGCTGTTTTCATTTCTGCTGCTTCTCATTACTTTCGTCTTTCTTCGATTTACTCTCAGTCCATATTCTGTACTCATTAGATTGTACATTCCGTTCAGCATATGATCTAATTCATCTTCACTTTCACTCAGGACAGCAATATCATCAGCGAATCGTATGTTGCTATTCTTTCACCTTGAACCTTTATTTGATTTCCATCATTGCTTCTTCCGTGTACAGACGGAACAGTAGGGGTGACTGACTGCATCCCTGTCTTAGACCCTTTTTAATCCGAGCACTTCGTTCTTGGTCGTCCACTCTTATTACTCCTCTTGGCTCTTGTACATATTGTATATTACCCGTCTATGCCTACCTCTATTTTTCTCAGAATTTCGAACATATTGCACCATTTTACATTATCGAAGGGTTTTTTCAGGCCGACAAATCCTACGAACGTGTCTTGATTTTTCTTTAGTCTTCCTTCCGTTATCAACCGCAACGTCAGAATTGCCTCTCTCTTGCCTTTACCTTTTCTAACGCCAGACTGATCGTCATCTAACACGTCTTCGGTTCTCCTGTATATTATTCTTATCAGCAACATGGATGCATGAGCTGTTAAGGAGACTGTGCGATAATTCTCGCACTTGTCAGCTCTTGCAGTCTTCGGAACTGTGTGGATGATATTTTTCCGAAAGTCAGATGGTATATCGCCAGATTTCGGTTTATTGGGAGAATTTTAGGAAAGTGTGGTTCATCTGTTTAAGGAGACCGCATATAGAACACTAGAGCGACCCATTGTGGGTTTCTGTCCTAGTGTCCGGGATCCTCACCAGGTGGGATATAGGAAAACATCGAAGCAATTCGGATGCAGGCTGCTATATTTGTTTCCGGTAGGCTCGATCGACATGCAAGTACTACGGTCATGATTTGAGAACTGAAACAGGGATCTCTGGAGGGTAGGAAACGTTCTTTTTGAGGAACACTATTGAAAAAATTTAGAGAACCGGCATTTGAAGCTGAGTTCAGAACGATCCTACTGCCATGAACTTACATTTCGCGTAAGGAGCACAAACATTAGATAAGGAAATTATGGCTTTTATGGAAGAATATAGATAGTCGTTTTCCCCTCGCTCTGAGTGGAAAAGTAAAGGAAATGACTAGTAATGGTACAACACATCCTCCACCACACACCGTACGGTGGCTAGCGGTGTACGTATGTAGATGCAGATGTAGATGTAACAGCAATGATATAACGCGACTACTTGGGAACAGTGCGATATACAAAATCACTTGTCCCGATTGTGATAATTTTTATATTGGTTACTCAGGCAGAGACGTAACAACTAGGTTGGCTGAATGAACGCAGCTGGAGGTCGCAGAACTATGTCTGCACATTTACTGAGGGCCACAGCTACCAGCCACTGTCTAAGGCCCTCCGCTTAACATGCAAAGGCCAAAAAATTAGTTTGTTGGAAGCCCTGAAAATCAATAAACATCTGGTTCACAGTCCCGATTTAATATAATGGTCAAACGCAGCTGAGAACATACCTTCACATTTCTCCATTTATTCTCACACTGTCTGTTCCATTCTAGTCCTCCATTTCTTCCTGTATTTGTGTATTTTGCTGTATTGTTTACATATTCTGTATATATTTATCTTTTACTGTCCCTGTATCACATTCCAAATGCAATACTTCAAGCTATTTTTCTGTACGCTTGTGTTAATTTTAAGTTAAACTTTCATATAGGTTATTACGCTGTTTTACCGTATGTACATCCTCTTTTCTGTTGAGCGAGTGTTATTATTAGCTTCTGTAGAGACCGACGACCTCAGCAGTTTGGTCCCATAGGCTCGTACAATAAATTTCCAAATTTTGCAGCCCTGCAGGATTCATGGTGTCAATTCCCTCAAGCTCTACTTCAGACATTAGTCGAGTCCATGCCACGTCGTGTTGAGGCAGGTCTTCTTGCTCTCATGGGCCCTACACGATATTAGGCAGGTGTAACAGTTTCTTTGACTCTCCAGTGTAAAAAACCTTTATAAGCTATACATTATGTAAAATATAAGTAAATACGATTGTTTGCAGATGCACTGATGAAGGCAATAAAGCCGTAATTGCCTTATATACAAAAATAAAAGTCAGGCAGCATATTATCTACTAATTCTAAACTGCAGGTCCCAGAATAAAGAAAATCTCTTTCAGTGTTACTCAGCAGCAGTGTACAGTCTTTGTCCACGATAGTTAGTGTGATGATGTACCTGTAAGTCAAGAACCGGTTAACGGGATAACTTAATTATTTAGAACATCCACAATACTGTGCTTTTCATTTATATCTCCCTTACCTGGACAGACCCACACTCCAGTCGCGGAACACGTGCACACTTTGCAGCTTTCCCGCTTAGTTTCGCCAGCCGTGCACTCTGGAACAGATCAAAATTGGGCTCGTTGTGACATTGTGAATACATTTGACACTAATATATACTCTGAATTTAGTGTTCGTATTATTCAGTAGTATTTCAGATGTCGAAGCATAATCAAGAAATGGTAGGATGTTCAGTATAGCTGAAGAGTTAGATTACATTATACGCCTTAAACATAGAAGTTCTACGTATTCACAGAGAGAAGGTGAAGAACATGTCATAAAAACAAAAATACCTAAAAGAAGTAATATTGCTTCAACAGATCTTAGGTTAAATGGTTCCCAAAGGGTGTCGAACAAGTGAAAAATTTTAAATACATTTTCATTTAAGTGTTAATACTAAATTTGTCAAAAAAAGTCATGCAAACTTATATTTGTACACTGAAATGCATAAGATAATTTTTAATCTATTGGAGCTACGCATCCGCAAACATAAAATAGTTTACAGATCTTTTTATACATATCACATTCCTGCACTGAACATTGCAGATTTTATGTACTTCACACGTTATTAAGTGTTATTAATAATGTAAACATTACGCAGTCACCTGTATGCAGAGTGGGAAACATGTGATTAGCTAATTTATGAAAGTGAACACAGGTATTTTTGAAAAAAAGTGACAGAGCTGGAAAGTCTCTTTCACAGGAGAAAAGAATCGGAGGAGTATCAGTGCCAAAGAGGTACACATATCTACAGTGGTTCTAGGGCGCATTTGGTTGTCGGTTCTATACCTGACGGCTGTACAGATACACTATTTAACAGTATTAGCTTTTGGGAGCGATACGGCACGTTGTACCCACGCTAAATACATGGACTCTTGATGCTGTGCTTCTTGGTGGCACGCCCAGACTAGAATTTTGGGGCTGGTACGTTACCTATGCAATGCAGGTGTAACTAAAAAGCCAGAATAAAGAGGATTAATCCAACAGCATTATTGTTGTTCTTTTTTTGGACGTCAGTCCGAACACTGGTTTGATGCAGCTTTCCCCTCTATCCTGAGCAAGCCTCTTCATCTCCAAATAACTACTGCAACCTACATCATTTTTTATTAATTATTAGTAAAAGAAATTGTGACAAAGGTGGAATTTAGTTTACTATAGTCGATGGACTCTTCTGTCCAAGCTGGGACAACACATTGACAGACGTCTGACCAAGAGATCAATAGCTCCAAGCCTCCACTACCCAGTATACTTTGAAATGACAATTCTTGAGGCCGCTGCGAGCTCTACAAAATATAATTTGCATTAGTTTTGAACTTCAGAACTTTTAGCAAAATAAGAATTCTCTGTCTCGAATTGACAGTATTTTTATTGGCACGTGACTGTTTTCAGTGCCTTAGGCACCGTCATCATCGGATACAAACTGAGTCTACTGCTTACGATAAGAAATATATTGTGTGTCAGTTTACTGTTGACCAGAATAAGTAAAGAGAGAAATGTCTGAGTACGTTCAGTTTTGCTCAGCTGTTTGAAGATCGAATAACGTAAGAGGTTTACCAGCAAAGTAATTTATAAATTTTTCTAAGGGGATGTTTCATAGTGTGTGTGTGTGTGTGTGTGTGTGTGTGCCAGCAAATGCTGGCAGTAAGAAAAGGGGTTCGCTTTTAGGGCACATTCTGAGACATCAAGGAATTGTCATTTCAACATTTTCAATGTTTCAGTTGGGTGTAGTTTCCAGTAGGCTTACTCAGAATAGGCTAGCGCGGAGAGCTGCATCAAACAGTTCGGTACGAGGATGCAACAACAGCAGCAGCAGCAACAACAACAACAACAACATAACACACGAGTACTAGTGTCCACGTGGTATTGCATAGGACACGTGATTATGGAGACCAACACACAACCATAGTGAAGCCTTTGATCTTTTTCCAGGTTATAGTGCACATGAGACGGCCATCATTGCCTGAGATGGAACTCATAACCAACGAAAATATCATTTCCTAAGACACCACGATAAGATGCATTTTGAGTTCACCATGATGTTCGAGAAAATAATTTTCGTAAAATGCACTGAAAATTAGTAATTATGTTTCATTGTGCACAGTAATGGAGGTGTATTACTGTATCGCATGATGACATATCTGAGGAAGCTCTGATTTGACGCTATTCTTCGCATTGTTGTCACTGTGGTGTTACGCGTTTAGCCGTGATGAACACCGTAGTCCAGTGTCCAGATTGATTCCGTTCTTGTTGTTTTTTGGGAGGCATGTGAAGATGTACTGCACTGTTACTTAGTGAATAAGGCACTAAGTTATGGAATAAGCTACCAACCATGTGACTGAAAACAAGCAAAACCATCAACTATAAAAGTAACTTCGGTGTTACTACACTGGAGTGTTACAGAGAGGTTAATCTTCGCTATATATATATAAATGTGCCGGTGATTAATGTAGCAAACGTCATGATCCCGCCAGGAAACTGTAGCGAAAAACAATACGACCTGCACAGGATCGAACCTTGGTGCAGAATACATAAATCATAAGCAAAAGTTATGACATGCAGAGAGATTGTTAAATAATTAGTTCAGTGTACTACTGGGCCAAAACATTGCTATGTGCCCAAAGCAAGCAATCCCACAATCAACAAGATTCTGCTCCATATCCAAACAACAATGGACATAACCGCCCTCTTCCACACACACACACACACACACATACACACACACACATACTATGAAACATCCCCTTAGAAAAATTTATAAATTACTTTGCTGGTAAACCTCTTACGTTATTTGATCTTCAAACAGCTGGGCAAAACTGAACGTACTCAGACATTTCTCTCTTTACTTATTCTGATCAACAGTAAACTGACACACAATATATTTCTTATCGCAACGCAAACTGACTTTTAATAATCCTTACAAAAGAATGGCCCTGACTAACAATAACCTACACCTTTCATGAATCACTTACCTCACAAAAATCTTCGTTACTCAACTACTGCAGTACAGAGAGCGCCAATACTGACAGCTAAATAAAGGATTCTAACTATTGAAGGCACTAACTACTGATAGGCATAGTTAGCAAATGAAAGATTTCGGTAAAGAACAAACAATGTATTTACCTCAATAGTGTTCAAAATTCATAATGTATATATCAGTTCAAGACATCCAGTCTTACAAATTTCGTTTTTCTGGCAGACACACGTCCAGATCGTCCGCTCTGAAAATTCTGCCATTTCTCTCCCCACATCCACCACTGCTGGCGGCTCACCTCCAACTGTGCAACGCCACGCACTGTTCACATCCAACTGCCCAACACTCCAATAGCAAATATTCCAACAATGTTAACCAGCCACAGACTGCACACAGCATAGTCAGTGATTTTCATACAGAGCGCTATCTGGCATTACCAACATGAAAACCTAAACAGCCTACTTACAATACACACACACACACACACACACACACACACACACACACACACACACACACACACCAAACACAAACACACACACACACATACACATACACACACACACTTTTTCTCACAGGAAGCGACCGCATCGAGGTTATATTAGGTATATCTTGTAATTTACCAGTTTGTTACTTTAAAATTATTTTACTAACATTTGTTTATTTGTGTGTAAAGAAAAAAAACGCTTGATGATGAGTCAAACAGGTCCAGAATGCGTACCAAAGTATTAAATTAAGTAAACAAATAAATATTGTGACCCATAGCGAAACAAAACAAGTAATTCATCCTCAGTTGTTCTTCTCACGCACCATTCATGAACGAAATGGGAAAGGTTCCAGAAGTACCCTCTGCCATGCAACGTTAAGTGGCTTGTGAAGTATAGATGAAGATACAGACGCCGTTTCTCTGGGTCATCTTACAATGCACTTTTGATTTTGTTATGATCCATCAAGAACACTCTGACACCTCGAAGCCGGCCGCTGTGGCCGAGCGGTTCTAGGCGTTTCAGTCCGGAACCGCGCTGCTGCTACGGTCACAGGTTCGAATCCTGCCTGGGGCATGGCTATGAGTGCTGTCCATAAGTTAGTTAGGTTTAAGTAGTTCTAAGTCTAGAGGAATGATGATCCCAGATGTTAAGTCCAATAGTGCTTAGTGCTATTTGAACCATTTGACATCTCGACATATTTTTGGTTGTTAGTTTTTCCAGGGACACTTGAGAGGTGGCACCTCAATCTTTCACTTTAGCGACACTGTCAGACGGATTAATATTCATATTTTAGATCATGGTTTCCGTGTTCCTCAGTAATACATTTAGATATTGTGGTTTTACGACTTTTTACATGAGGAAATTGTGGGCAGAATGTTCATATAACTGCATGTGTAGCCTGTAGAGAACTTGTTCTTTAGGGGCCATATTGAAGGTGATGGAGAACAGGGAGAAAGACAGGTTGTGGGCCATAAATGTTGTGTCCAGCGACCTGGCTGTGTGAGTGATTAGGGTAAGCAGCGCTCTGTGAATTGTGCCTGCAGAGGGACTTTGGGTCATGGCCCTCGACTCTTCCCACTTAGGGTCAGAGCAGGAGGGTGGCAGTTCACAAAACATTTTACCTGGGCCAGGTGACAGTCTGTAGCGGAAGCGGCCAGTTGGCAGACAGTGAGTGGGGAAAGCCATTTAAGAGAGACTGCTGTTCAAAAATGGCTCTGAGCACTATGGGACTCAACTTCTGAGGTCATTAGTCCCCTAGAACTTAGAACTAATTAAACCTAACTAACCTAAGGACATCACAAACATCCATGCCCGAGGCAGGATTCGAACCTGCGACCGTAGCGGTCTTGCGGTTTCAGACTGCAGCGCCTTTAACCAGAGACTGCTGTAACGTGAGCTTTTGTGCAAACGGCGGGAGAGTCATAAAACTACAAGCATTCTCATGTTAGAAGCTGGAAAGCTATGAACAGAGTGGCTAGTGCATGCGTTTAGTGGAGGCAAGACTGTAACTCCCCTACTCCACAAAGTCGCCAGTTTCTTTTGGAGAACGGCAGAAACATGTATTTCACGGGTGTGACTGTCTGGAAAGCTGAATAGTCTTGTTTCAAAAATTGGAAATGGTTGGCCTTAAAAGATTAGATCTCTCCATAAATGAGGGACTGTGGCCCCGTCTAGGTAGAGTCTTTTGCCGAAACATGGCCATGCTTACTGTGACAACGACGCCTCCCTAGTCTAAAATCTTCTTTTTTCAAACAAGAGAGATTCTGATTCGCTGACTGGCTTCTCTCAGGATATGCAAAGCAGAGGCTTGCTCACCCAGCACGGGAGCTCCGGTGCTGTGTCTGGATTAGCTACCAGGCCAGCAGAACAGTCAAGAGGGGAGTTCGATTGGTTTGTACAATGTGGAGGCGTATCTTCTGGTAAACCTTCCGGGATGTAAGGTCATGGTCCATGAAACTAACTCTTCAGCTCCTAACGTTTCGTCCAGAGCTGCGCTGGACATCTTCAGAGGGGTGTTTCTCCTCCGGTGAGTCTTGCCGACTGACGGGTCGGACGTCTGAGAGCGACTTATGTATCGTAGAAAGTGGGCGCGACCAGAGTTACACGTAATATGCAGAGATAATCTTTGTCAGAGATAAAACTTAACTATCGATCGTAATCTCGTCACGGATAAAACTGTCTAGCAATTATGTAGTGCTACTGTCCAAATATTACTAAGTTTCATGGTCTCTTCTTTCCGATTAAAATTATCCCTATGTTTATATATTTCAATTGCTTCTCTACAAAGCCGTGGGTAATAGTTCGTCGTCGTAGATAAAATTTTTGTTTCGGAAAACTTCACTTGATGATTTCCTGGCTGAAAAGCGTGTTCTGCTACAGCCGATTTATCTGTTTTTCCTAATCGGCAAAGACTTCTGTGTTCTTTTAACCGTGTATTTACGCTTCTTTTTGTTGTTCCAACATAAACTTTACCACATGTACACGGAATTTTATATACGCCACTGGCTGATAGAGGAGCGCGTTTATCTTTTACAGACCGAAGAACATGACAAATTTTCTTCGTTGGTCTAAAAACGCCCACTTTCTACGATATATAAGTCGCTCTCAGACGTCCGACCCGTCAGTCGGCAAGACTCACCGGAGGAGAAACACCCCTCTGAAGATGTCCAGCGCAGCTCTGACGAAACGTTAGGAGCTGAAGAGTTTCATTGACCACGACCTTACATCCCGGAAGGTTTACCAGAAGATATGTCATCCGGTCGTGAAAGCTTTCATACTATGAATGTGGAGGCGGCTTTTTCAGTTAATTCAGCTCCCTTACTGAGGCTCGTTGGACAGTGATTGTGACTCTTTGCCTTTTTCGTCTTCTGATCCTCACCTGGTGGAGAACGTCAGGTCTTTCCCAAGTGGGTGAGAGTTGTGGTCTACAGCTTGTAGTGGACGAAAAGCCAGCGGCAGTTTCCAACTGTACCGAGATTGGAACTGCATATCATCTCGGACATATTGCATATCATGAGGGTGAACTTATTCAACCTGAGTCTGCCATCTGAATTTTGACAATTCCCGTGCCTGTGAGTCAAATTGTTCGTCCAGGCCGTGGAATGGGTGCGCCACACACTGAAATATGCCGCTCATTGCTCACAACGCGCCGTTTTCTGCCGCCGCCTGAATCAATGTGAAGTATTGCTGCACCGACCTAGGGTTGTTGAATGATATTCACAGCTCCCCGTTCTCCGTGAGCCACAGTTCGTGACGCACTTGGTCGTAGCTGATTCCATTTGAATAGAGTTGGATCTCACAGTGGAGTCATGTAAACGAAGTCAGATTGCGTTGTAAGAGGGATTAATTCAGGGTAGATTTTGTATAGTTTTCATCTGAATAAATGGTATCCCAATCAAACACCATTCCTTTTTTCTGCCTTATGTTTGGCATTTATTTAGTAAATCCGACGGCGTTGGCGCAGTGGTAACTCAGGTTCCCATCAGATCACTGTAGTTAAGCGCTGTCGGGCTGGGCTAGGACTTGGATGGGCGAGCATCCGGTCTGCCGAGTGCTGTTCGCAAGCGGGGTGCACTCAGCCTTTGTGAGGCAAACTGAGGAGCTACTTGATTGAGAAGTAGCGGCTCTGGTCTCGTAAACTGACATACGGCCAGGAGAATGGTGTGCTGACCACATGCCCCTCCATATCCGCATCCAGTGACGCCAGTGGGCCGAGGATGACACGGCGGCCGGTCGGTATCGTTGGACATTCATGGCCTGTTTGGGAGGAGTTTAGTTTGGTTTAGTTTTATTCTTTAGTAAGATTTATCAGCTCGATTGTAGCTATAGAAGGATGAATAAAAACTTAAATACACCACTGTTCTCATTCATACTCCTCCAACCGTCCACGGTTTTTATTTTATTGTGATGATACATGGATACACCAGCAACTAAATCGTATTAAATTAGTTAATTTTATGATTAGAGTTCTGGAAGTGACTGCAGACGTAGGCAACAAAAGTGCCATGAGTAAATTCACAAATTTCATGTATAAAAATGAAGGGTGTACCTCACGATTTGAAGATTGTTGACAAAATGATACTTTTATTTACGCAAAGATAGTTATATTTAGAATCACTTGGACGTATATTTATGATTAAAGCAAGTGACCATTTGCAGTTTGGCGCAGTGGTTAGACATTGGACTCGCATTCTGAAGGACGACGGTTCAATCCCGCGTCCGGCCATCCTGATTTAGGTTTTCCGTGATTTCCCTAAATCACTCCAGGCAAATGCCGGGATGGTTCCTCTGAAAGGGCACGGCCGACTTCCTTCCCTAATCCTATGAGACCGATGACCACGCTGTCTGGTCTCCTTCCCCAAACCAACCAACCAACCAACCATTTGCAGTTGGCGACCCTTGGCCAGGATCTTGAATTCAAAGCACTTTTGTGCCGCAGTTAGTGCGCAGTCATGGGGAACGGGCGCTTGGTTTTCTTTTTTTCGAAGAGTGACTTTGGTGCACTGAGAGTATTAGAGTCGGTTATAGATATGCTATGCATTGTATCTCTATAATATGTAGTATGTTGTAATCATTTTAGTTTAGTACATGTATTGTCTGTGTCATCTATTGTCTATTGTGTCTTTGTAAGTAGGCTGTTTATGTTTTCTCTATGTAAGTAGGCTGTTTAGGTTTTTTATTGACAACGCCACCTCTGTATGAAAATCACTGGCTGTGCTGTGTGCAGTCTGTGGCTGCTTTGCATTGTTGTAATACTCGCCATTGTAGTGTTAGGCAGCTGGCTGTGAACAGCGCGTAGCGTTGCGCAGTTGGAGGTGAGCCGCCAGCAGTGGTGGACGTGGGGAGAGAGATGGCGGAGATTTGTAATTTGTCATGAACTGCTATATTTATATATGATGATATCAAGGTAAATACATTGTTTGTTCTCTATTAATATCTTTCATTTGCTAACTATCCCTATCAGTAGTTAGTGCCTTCTGTAGTTTGAATCTTTTATTTAGCTGGCAGTAGTGGCACTCGCTGTATTGCAGTAGCTTGAGTAGCGAAGATTTTTGTGAGGTAAGTGATTTGTGAAAGGTATAGTTTAATGTTAGTCAGGGCCCATTCTTTTGTACGAATTATTGAAAGTCAGATTGCGTTGCGCTAAAAAAAATATTGTGTGTCAGTTTAAGCACAGTCCTGTACAATTGTTCAAAGGGGACGTTTCATATGTCGACCCTTAGCCTAGCATACCTCACTGGAATCTTCTGATTTTTTGTAGTTTGTGTAATTAGTGTAGATTTTGTTTATTGCTAGCGCGTAATTGTAGAGAAAATCTCCTTTGTAGTTGTAGTTTTTCATTGTTGTACAGTAAAACAGTTGTGGCATGCATGTAGATTTGCAGCAAGTTTTTTGCAGCTGCGCTTGCAATTAACTAAATATTATTTTCAGTGCTATGTTAACGTGTTCTCTTATTTTTGATCTTCAAATTGTGTTTTTCTGTGTTGTCGTGTGAAATATTGTGACAATAATGGCGTGTGAAAAACGTAATACTAGGCTCCAAAGTAAACTGAGAAATGACAGTGAAAATGAAAGCAGTGTGTTAGCGCCACCGAGTAATGAATTAACTGATGTTCAAAGTAGTAATTTGGTAATTGTGCTTAGGGAAATGGAGCGGGCTGCAAACAATGGTGTAGACAGTGAAACAGGTAGTGAACAGGGAAGCATTATCGATCGATCGGTCGGCAACAGCTCGCCTCAGGAATCCGAAATGACAGGACACAATTTCGCAAATACTGTAGATTCAGGTTTTGGGTTATCACCGTTTTCTCAAATAAGTCAAGACGCATTTTCTGCTTGTCAAAATGTAAATGTTGCCGGTGCAAATGCACTGCCGAAAAGCGTAGAGAAACAGATTCCAGACACTAATACATTATTATTGCAATTAATGCAACAAATGGAACAAAATCAGAGACAAATGGAACAAAATCTTCAAAAGTTAGACACAGTGGAACAAAATCTTAAAAAGTTAGACACAATGGAACAAAATCTTCAAAAGTTAGACACTACACTTAAACAAACACGTGAAGATTTAACCACTGAGTTACATAACATCGAATCGAAATGTCAAAAGGTCTGTAATGACGTAAAAACACAAATTTGTGAGCATTTCCAACCTATTTTTTCGCGTCATGAAAATGTATTACAGAATCACGAAGCAGCCATAAAAGAACTGCAAACTATTGTTCATGAAAATCATGAGACCTTGCAAGCTAAAATTGACTCAGTTGCATCTACCGATTCGGTTACGCAACTTGCAAGAACTCAGGAAAACTTTAAGGACACAGTAGATACCCTGAAAATTGGTTCAGAAAGACACATGGAGGAAATAAGTACACTATCGGAGAAAGTAGCCGAACTTTCGGATCAGGTCACTAACTTATCTACAAAGGTAGATGATGATCTGAATGACACAAGACCCGTAGCCTTCACTGACACAGAAGAGTATGAACAAATAAGAAAATTCAAACAAAATCAAAATCAAATCAATACACAGTACAAAAGAGAAATCCGGGAAGTACAAGATCAGCTGACACAGGTAATACAAGAATTACGTATTTCAGAGAACACTCGCGCTCCAATACGGGAAGAGGGACATAGAAATACGGAACAACCACAAAATAATAACACAGGACACTTCGGAAATTATGAAAGAAATTGGCAAGGCGCATTGGATTTTGAGATGGAACCGCCGAAACGAAGTAACAATGACCGATATGCGACTCGCCGACATGATGATTTTGACTATAAGCTGTTCATTACTACACGTAAATTCAAAACATTTAAGAATTCTGGCAACGACATTCATCCACAAGCATGGCTCCATCAATTCTCGCATTGTTTTCCTCCCAACTGGTCGTTAGAACACAGATTAGAATTTATGTGTGGCTACTTGGAGAATGAACCAGCTGTAAGAATGCGATCGGTAATTCACGATTGCCACAGTGAAGGAGAGTTTTACCATGCCTTCCTCTCAGCATATTGGTCTCAAGCCACACAAGACCGAATAAAACATGGCATCATAATGATGAAACATTTCGAACAATCTGAATTTTCCAGTCTTGTGAAATATTTTGAAGACATGTTGCATAAGAATCAGTATCTTTCAAACCCATACAGCCCCTCAGAACTTATCCGCATTTGCTTAATCAAATTGCCTGAACATTTACGACATATTATTTTGGCAGGACGTTGCAAAGACGACATTGAAGCATTTCAGGGACTCTTACAAGAATTAGAAATTGACACAGACAGTCGCCGGATACGAAAACAGGAAAACAATCACTACAGGTCACATACATCACAATTTCGTGACGACAGAATCAATAAGTGGACACGACAAGGCTATTCTTACAACGCAAATCGTGACCAAAACAGACACCACCCATATGACAACCACTGGCAGAGTAATAATAGTTACAGAGAAAGATCGCATTTCCATAGTAATGAATAAGACAGAGACAATCAGAGAAACAGGCAATATGGGAACCAAAATAATTATTATCAAGGGAGACAGAATAACTTTAGACGCAACGGTCCAGCGTGCAGTTACGACTCAGGGAGAAATTCTCCACCACATGACCGACAAACAAGAAACTACGTAAACTACCGACAAAACGACAGACGTGAATTTCATCAGAACTGGCGGGATTCTAACAGAGCTGGGCCCTCTCGGCAAGGCGAATTCGTAGAAGTTAGGTCTCCTAATCCCAATAACAACGCGCGCCAACAAAGAGACAGACAATGACTCGCACAGCAGGCAGCCGCGTGCGCCCGCTGGCTCCGAGAAAAATAACATAAGACGCTAACCTTAAGAACAATTCCAGTATTGTTTAACGACGTATACCGCATGATAATTGCGTTGAAGCTGAAACTCTGCGTACTAGGAAGAGTAAAGGTTTACACCACATTTCACATGTAAAACCATTTATTGAGAGATAATCTGCTTTTTAACTTTGTCATTGCCATAAAACTTTTCACTTTACATTACTAGTATGCTTGTCAGACTTAGAATCTATTAACATGCAACAATGTTTGAAGTTAAATATCCGATCAAGAACCTAGGGAACATTTTTAAACAGAAATTACGAATGCATTGTTATAGTGAACTGACGACACAGCGTTATTGTGTGTGTATATTCTTGCTTGTTTGTGGCACGATTACGTAAGGACTATCAGGCTTACATACTTAGGACATTTACCAGTACTGCTAATGAGATTTTAATGCAACATTTTGGTTACCTGAAAATACATTCTGTATTTAAAGTACTTTCTGTGAGATACCAGATGACACAGTGGTTAGTTTATGTGACAACTACACGGTTTTATCATGACGCTACGAATGGGTGAAAATTTACAATGTTGCTTTTGCAGTGTTTCTGTTTTATATCTGCACAATTTTCTGTTTTATTCTGGAAAGTAAAACAGGTTTTAGTAGTAACTTTTGTAGTATAGCTACAATGAGACTGCCTTTTCCATAGCACAACAATACGTTACAGTACGTATTACGTTATAACTAAGACATTTATACGCAAAGCATTTCACTTTTGTGTATTATGTGGTAAGTACATTGACTTCTGCAGAACTTAGCTTTCGGAGGACGATAACTACGACACTTCCACACAGATTATGTTGCAACAAGACGCACATTTAGCGCTACAGTACACGTATTTGAGTCATTAATTTTGTACTTAAAACATTTATTTTTAAAGATTTTTGAACTACAAAGAAAGTTTTCCGTGATACATTTCATTCCATTGCTGTAATCTGTAACACCTGAGGGTATAATTACATTAATCCTCAGGGGGGTACACGCTTACTTTGTGTACCATGTGTGTGGCAACCACAAGGAGCCCTAGCTAATATGGTATTTGCTTATACAACTTTACACATCGGTACCATATTTCTCTAACACACAAATTACACAGCTATCTGATCATGTAACTGAGAGATAAACTTTTTTATTACATAAGTGACATATGTTTACGCAATTACAGAGTTGGATTACTTCACACTTACGAAATTGTATTTTGTCTGTACTTTGTAAACTGTTCATATTTTTTTCGGAATCATTGTGATACTATGAGAGCTTTGAATGATGTATTTGGTAAGGGAGCATGATTTTAAAGTACGTTTGAGGTAGATGACACTATTGAAATGAGCAGAGAATTTTTTTTAGGTTTTGAAATTATTGCAGAAAGCTACGAGGTTTTTGAGATTTGACTGAGGTGTTATGATGTTATTATTATGACGACGATGTGTACTATGCTGTTGAGATATGTTTATGATCAATAAGATGATGCTACCGTATATGAGGAATAAGAAGTATGTTGGAAATCAAGAATCGTACTTTAGGAGTTATGAAATGTGCGTAAATTCGTGATGTATCACAATGCTGACGAATATTTTATTTGGACACTTATATTTATAGGATTTTCTTTCTACAGATTTGCAACGCTAATTCTTGACCTGTGAAATATTTTCATATGAGACTGTCACTGTAGCGGAAACTGGTGTCGTAAATATTTCCATAAGAAAGTTAAGTGACCACCTGCACGTAATGCGTCGCAGGCACCCACCTGGGCGACAGCCGCCCGAAAAAAAGCCATTAGCCCTTTTCAGCGGCACAGAAAAAAAATAAAAAAAGACGCCATTAACCTCGCTTCTGACATTCCTTTGTAGAAAGCATCGTAAAAACGACACGGTCGAACTTGAAAATATATGATTACACTGGATGCCTAATGAAATGACGAGAAATATTTTTATGTCTATACACCTGATTATGACAAGTGTCTTTCTATGAGAGTTGAGAGCTACTGACTTACGAAATGCCACATGACTATTGAATGATATTTTTATGCTTTGGTTTGCGTAATTGCTTATTTCATTTGATATCTGGTTTCCAGCTGTGTTGCAGCATTGCTTTTATAAAATAAAATGCATTTGCTAATGGGAACACTGTCTGTCAACAGATCTATTAAATAATAATTTTGTGATCCACATTCTTCAAAAAAGGAGCACTTGGAAAAGAAAGAACAATAAGAAGAGACTAGTAACAGTAACACGTAATTTTCTTTTCAAGTACATGGTAATATTTCTTTTTACAATCAGTTGTTGTGGTGCACCACTTTAATTACATAGATATTAAGATGTGAATATACATTTCCCTTATCTGTGTTGTTGTCTTTAGTGTACTATTTTTTCTGCTTGTGCGTTTGTCATGTTTAGATATAAGTTATTACATTTACTGCTGCTGGCTTTGCCATTTTGCATTCTTTTCATTGCTGTTTGTATTAATTGTTTTGTGCTGCTGCATTGCCTCGTCCCTTAGTTTAGCATCTGAGCTCAGTAGATTTAAGTTAGCTTAAGAGGGGGTAGTCTATAGAAGAGAATGAGTTGCGATGAATTGGAAGAAATGCATTGAGAATCTATACGAAAAACGTACAGAAAGCAGGTATAGGTAGGATTTTCTTGGAAATAAATAATGAGGTAAGAAATATGTGAAATAAATACAGAAAGCATGCTTGGATAGGATTTTTTTGGTGGAAGCTAAGGTTGAAATAAGACGAAAGACCTATGGAATGAAGTTTTGGGTTGGACTGCAGTACCAAATGTTACACTGAAAACGAACCCTGTCCTTTCCTATTGGTGTTATCCCACTATGTGTTTGTGTACCCTTGTGTATTTATCTTCTTCCTGTCTCTGTGTAGTTTCATAGAATTTTTTCTTCTTTTAATATTAAGCTACATTCACTATGATGAGGAATACTGTTATCCTCGAATATAATTGGCATTAATAATATGTTATTTACTTTGTAAAGATGTTAGACATTATTAATTCTGTTCTGTTCAATGCTCATGTGTGAAGTTGATGTTTCAAAAGTTATTGTGATCCATTATGTATGTACTCATGTCATAATTCCACTGATGTATATGTTTATTTCTATTCTTTTGTAAAGCCTGTGTTACTGCAAATGTTATCTGTATTGTTATGTTCTTTAATGATGTATTTTGTACCTTTGTAATTGTATTTTCATGTTGTAAATTTATAAAATTGTAATTGACACCAGTTCATCTTATTATTAACTTGTAAGTTACATTTCACTGCACACGTTTCTGTTGGTCATAGTATATGGACAATATGTGAGAAGTAGGGACTGTTAGTGTTTGCACGTGTGTTGGTAATTCAGCAAGGGACTGGATAACAGCATTGCTGGTTCTAAGGACAATTAAAAACAACTTTGTGAGTGCACAAGTGGTGGTTTATGGACTTGCTATATCATCTGCAAGACTCTTCAATGGTGATTGTGCACCTGCACAATCGCAACAGATGGCTGCTGGCCATCTCTACAAAGACTACAGTGGGTCTGCATCTTTGATGGCCCACCATTACCATTATCTCTACAAGGACTACAGTGGGTCTGCACCTCTGGTGGCCCACCAATACCGTAATCTCTACAAGGACTACAGTGGGTCTGCATCTTTGATGGCCCACCAATACCATTATTTCTACAAGGACTGCAGTGGGTCTGCACCTCTGGTGGCCCACCAATACCACAATCTCTACCAGGACTACAGTAGGTCTACTCTGTGATGACCTATCTACCAATCTTCTTCAAAACGTCGAATGACTCTGCTGTGGGTTTGCTCTGTTGTGGCCCATTACCTGTCTGCGTGTCAAGAGTCAGCACTGTCTTTCCGTTGGAAGGACCACACTACTTCTTCAAGACTGCATGGAAATCCACTACTTCTGTGTGCAATTTTTTTTACTAATGAGACAATGTGAAAAAAAACTGTAATTACGATTATGATGAATGATCTGGACTGTCTTTATGGACTGTGAGAAAATTTTAGCTTTTGACCAACATAGTATCAATAAGAGTGTGCATTTGATTTCTTTGTTATTGTAATTATGAAAAATTTTTTCAAATCTGTATTGGCCACTGCCCAAACAAATTTGTAAAAATTTTTTGTGGGGAGCATGGGGGCTATGTAAGTAGGCTGTTTATGTTTTCTCTATGTAAGTAGGCTGTTTAGGTTTTTTATTGACAACGCCACCTCTGTATGAAAATCACTGGCTGTGCTGTGTGCAGTCTGTGGCTGCTTTGCATTGTTGTAATACTCGCCATTGTAGTGTTAGGCAGCTGGCTGTGAACAGCGCGTAGCGTTGCGCAGTTGGAGGTGAGCCGCCAGCAGTGGTGGACGTGGGGAGAGAGATGGCGGAGATTTGTAATTTGTCATGAACTGCTATATTTATATATGATGATATCAAGGTAAATACATTGTTTGTTCTCTATTAATATCTTTCATTTGCTAACTATCCCTATCAGTAGTTAGTGCCTTCTGTAGTTTGAATCTTTTATTTAGCTGGCAGTAGTGGCACTCGCTGTATTGCAGTAGCTTGAGTAGCGAAGATTTTTGTGAGGTAAGTGATTTGTGAAAGGTATAGTTTAATGTTAGTCAGGGCCCATTCTTTTGTACGAATTATTGAAAGTCAGATTGCGTTGCGCTAAAAAAAATATTGTGTGTCAGTTTAAGCACAGTCCTGTACAATTGTTCAAAGGGGACGTTTCATAGTGTCTTATCTGTGACTTCTGCGTCACTTCTTCTCTGATGTTGAGTCGCTGCTAACAGCGTTGTGCCAGCTTTTGTGTAGCAAATCCGTTTATGGGGATGTGTACATGTTAGAGTAGGTTTTGTTTAATAGGCTTAGGCATAAATGTGTGCATTATTTGAAAGGAGGTTAGAGTAGAGTGAGCTGTGGCGCTTGATGAATTAGTGTCGGAAGCAATTCATCTGAATGCTTAGGAGAAACAAAGCTCGTGTATGTAGTAAGAAAGGCTGTGCACTAATGTCGCCCAATATAGAGCACGAGCCAGTCATTGATGCAGAACAAGATAGGACGGCGGAAGAAGTTCATTTAAATCATTCTTGAGGGTATTTTGTGCTGTCGTTGCAACTACAAAAATACGTGATTTTTTTTTCCCGCCAGACCCGTTTCACTTTATTGAACTAAAGCATCATCAGTGGTCTGTAATTATTTACATTTTGATTTGCTTTTATATCGAAAACAGTTCTTTAAGATTAAGCTGATTTGTACTTATGATGGTCGGCCGGGGTGGCCGAGCGGTTCTAGGTGCTTCAGTCCGGAACCGCGCGACCGCTATGGTCGCAGGTTCGAATCCTGCCTCGGATATGGATGTGTGTGATGTCCTTAGGTTAGTCAGGTTTAAGTAGTTCTAAGTTCTAGGAGACTGATGACCTCAGATGTTAAGTCCCTTGGTGCTCAGAGCCATTTCAACCATTTTGTACTTACGATGATTTCCGCTTGATTTCTCGCTTGCATTGGAAAATGCCGTTTGCTAGCACATCATCGTTTTCTGCGTTAGCCTCTTATAATTTTGGTCTAATTTTTAGTTTTTCTGCAGCACTATGCATTTCTTATGTTTTTCACCACACACTTTTTAATGCACACCACTATATTCCGTTTGTTTTTGTACTTCTAAGCACGTGTTGTGGTTTGTGTTTTGTAGTGTTGGCAACATAACCTTTCCACTACTTTGTCTTTGAAAATGGCTCAAATGGCTCTGAGCACTATGGGACTTAACGTCTGAGGTCATCAGTTCCCTAGAACTTAGAACTACTTAAACCTAACTAGCCTAAGGACAGCAAACACATCCGTGCCCGAGGCAGGATTCGAATCTGCGACCGTAGCGGTCGCGCGGTCCCAGACTGAAGCGCCTAGAACCGCACGGCCACATCGGCCATTTTTTCTTTCACCTACAACTTTTTTAAAATTATATTACTATAAGCGTGCAATTTTAATTAATTATAATTCTGTGTATTTATGTACTATGTAAGTCACCTTCTGGTCTAACTCACACTTCATCAGACTGCTGTGTACTTGTGTCCAGTTACCATGGCTTCTCCCTCTCCTGAAAAAAAAAAAAAAAAAAAACCCTCCATCGCTATTCCTTCCCTAGTCTTACATTTATGATTTTCTATATTTGTGTTTGTGTAAACATTTATTGCAAAAACAAGGCACTAAAAATGTACTAAGGATTTTGCAGAGGACTATGGCGTTCCAAACGGTGACTTAGTAGAAGCCTGCGGCTGGACGTGGCTTGGTGCACCGCAGCCGTCCGTATCACAAGGCGGCTGGCAGGCTTTACGTGTCTTTGCGAGAGCTTGGGCGCAGCTGCCAGCGTGACGTCACAGCAGGGGTGACGTCCCCGGACAAGAGACCAGCTGACCTGACGTCACTGCAGGGCCAGATCGGCAGCTGTGAGTTACAAGCGACCCGCCCCCCACCCTGGAGCGACAGTGCAGGCATCCAGCGGACGCACTGACACTGGAGCAGCTCCAGGGCGACGGAGGCGTGGATTCAGTGCTGTTCGTCTCTTTCACTCGTGCCAATGGAGAGCGATAAGCAACCACATGAATGCCTCGCCCGCAGCCAGCAGGTAACAGAGACTCGCCTCTGACGTCACATGACCACCTGGCATCACCACAGTCTGCGCAAGAGTATCGAGGGAGCCGACCTGAACATAAAACCGCTGCTGACCAGACAGCAGTGACTGGAGAGTGCCGGACCAATCGATTGACATCTCCGGACACCTGCCATGACACTGACTGGAGGACTGTCTTCAACAAGGACAACCGTTTGTTATCTGCTGCAACATCTCTGGTCAGTCAATAGTCCAGATGCCTACGTGTTGCTGACATAGATGGAGACAGGTCCTTCCCCGAAACTGCTGCCACTACCGATTATGTTTAGCAACAAATCACCCACTACACCTGCCACATCCAACCTGTTAATACTTCTTGACTGTAGTGCTGTGTTTATTTGTCCATCTAATGTTTAAGTTAGTTTTTGGACTCACTAAAGGCCCTTCAGAAGGGAGAAATAGGAGACTTAAAATATTTTTGTGTTTTTTAGTTCCTATTGTTGTGTGCCTTGCTGTATTTATTTTATTAGGTTAAAGGTAATCTTTTAAGGGACAACTCTATTTTTAGATGTGTACTGGGGTAAAAGGTCACTCTCATCTAAAATCTAAGGTCACACAAAAAAAATACACTAATAATGAAACCACCTGTTAAAATTGACACATGTATTTATTATGTCTGTGTCATTTGTGTAAAGTCTCACTATATTACACGTTTCATGTACATTTTGCTTATTTTGTGTTTACACCATTTGAGGCGGAGACTGCTTAATGCTCAAAGATATTGTATTGTAGTTAGGGAAAACAATCATCTCTGACCTCAACTTCGATGTGACTGGGTTAGATAAATGTCTCTATGATCTTTTAAACGTACGATCATTGTATTTACGTGCAGGGGTGTATGTCAAAGACGTGAGGGTCCACAGGAACAATTTCGACACCCAGAAAAATCACAAAACTTTTGCAGGCATGCAGCAGTGAGTGTGTGTACGAACCCTGGTTGAATGAGCAAAAGAGGAGGTGTAGTTTTTGTTTTGGTTTTTGGTTGGCAAAGTCGGCCATCTGAAGTTTGACAATTCCAGCATGGGCTATCGTGCCTGTGAATCATATTGGTTGGTCAGACTAGCGTATGGGTGCACCTCACACTTTTTCAGGGCTCTGAGAGGGAAGTTTCCCGCTTTCTAATAATCAACCGCCAGTCCGCGTAGTTTGCAAGTTTTCGTGGACGCGTCAGGACATTACAGTTGCCGCAGTGCGCCGCTCATTGCCCACAGCCCGCCACTTTCTGCTGCCATCTGAATCAAGGGGAAGTATTCCTGCAACGGCGTAGGGTTGTTAAATGATATTCACAGCTCCCTTTTCTCCGTGAATCATAGTTTGCGTGCACTTGGTCGTAGCTGATTCCATTTGAATAGAATTGGGCCTCACAGTGGATTCATGTAAGCAAAGTCAGATTCCCTTTTAAGGGGGATTAATTCAGGCGTGAATTTGTATATTTTCCACCCCAATAAATGCTTTGCCACTCAAACATCATCCTTTTTTTCTAATTTATGTTTCGCATTTTCTTAGTAAGTTTTATCAGCTCGACTATAGTTATGAAAGAATGAATAAAAACTTGTTATTATTTTTGAAAACTTAAATACACCATTGTTCTCATTCGTACTCCTCCAAACATTCACGTTTTTTATTTTATTGTGGTAATACATGGATACAGCAGCAATTCAAAATTCAACCGTATTAAATTAATTAATTTGATAATCAATTTGTGTTCTGAAAGTGACTGCAGACATAGACAACAAAAGAGCCATTAGTAAGTTCACTAATTTCATATATAAAAATGAGGGCTGTAGCTCACTATATGAAGATTGTTGAGGAGATAATACTTTTGTTTAGGTAAAGATAATAACATTTAGCGACCACTTGTACAGTCCAGTACTTTCTTTAATGTCTTCTATCCACTTTCTATTTGTTTTCCTCTACGTTCGACCTACATCTACATGTTTACTCTGCAAATCACACTTATGTGCCTGGAAGACGGTTCTTCAAACCATCTTCAGACTGTTTCTCTACCTCGTGTTCTTCCGAACATTACAATTATTTTACAGTCTGTCTTCTGCTCTAATTATATTCCCAAAGTATCTGAATTCCATCTGCAGTATTTTGACCTTCAAATATATTTTTGGTGATATTTTTCTCTGCAACTGTTCTATTCTTTTCTTTTTCAGCCCACTCCTGAGACAACTCTTCAGCACATTTAATAGACCCTTATTTTTCTTCACTTTCTCAAATGATAGCAATGCCGTCAGCGAATACTATTACTGTATAGACTAAAGAGTAAGGGCGGTAGACTACATCCCTGCCTCACACTCCTTTTAATCTGAGCACTTCGTTCTTGGTCTTCCAGTCTTATTCTCCCCTTTTGGTTCTTGTACATATTATTATCCGTCTTTCCCTGAAGCTTATGCTTATTTTTTTCAGAATTTCGAACATCATTCACCATTCTACATAATCGAATGCATTTTCCACGTCGACGAATCCTAAGAATGCGTCTCGATTTTTATTCGGTCTTGTTTCCATTATCAACTGCAACATCAGAACTGCCTCTCTTGTGCCTTTGCCTTTCCTAAAGCCAAATTGATCTACCAGATGATTTTCTTTTCCGTCCTGTATATTATTCTAGCAGTAGTTGGCTCTTGCTATTTTTGGAATTGTGTGGATGATGTTTTTGTGGAAGTCTGATGCGTTCTACACTCCAAAGTGAGTAATCGTTTTGTTGCCACTTCCCCCAATAATTTTACAAATTCTCATGGAATGTTATGAATCCCTTCTTTGAGCTCAAGTCTTCCAGGACTCTTAAATTCAGACTCCAATGCTGGTTCTCTAGATCCCCTATCTTTCGAAAGCCGACGCATATTTCTTTTCCTATTAAGACGATGGTTCAAAACAGAGTCCGGCCATCCTGATTTAGGTTTTACGTGATTTCCCTAAGTCACTTCAAGTAAATGCCGGGATGGTTCTTGTGGTGTCACCGCCAGACACCACACTTGCTAGGTGGTAGCCTTTAAATCGGCCGCGGTCCATTAGTATACGCCGGACCCGCGTGTCGCCACTGTCAGCAATTGCAGACCGAGCGCCACCACACGGCAGGTCTAGAGAGACGTCCTGGCACTCGCCCCAGTTGTACAGCCGACGTTCATAGCAGTGGTTCACTGACAAATACGCTCTCATTTGCCGAGACGATAGTTAGCATAGCCTTCAGCTACATTTGCTACGACCTAGCAAGGCGCCGTATTCAATTGATAATTAATATTATGAAGCATGTACCGTAACGAGAGATGTTCTACAATTGTGGATTAAAGTTAAGTATTCTACCAGTTACCTCCTGCTTTGCTAGTCTTATTTCTCTGACCTGTTCCAGACCTAACGCCAGTCAGCGTGTAATTAAACGCGTGCATTTCGGCCTCCTCTAGAAAAACAGTGTTGGCTCTTCTGTCAACACTACAGTTCTTTTGAAAGAGACCGGACGATTGCCTTCAGCATCCTTCCGTCATCCGAGCTTGTGCTCCGTCTCTAATGACCTCGTTGTCGACGGGGCGTTAAACGCTAATCTCCTCCTCCTCCTCCTTTCTGTTACGTCATTAGACAATTACTCACCCTCACAGAAGCCTTCAGCGTACTCTATCCGCTCTCTCCTCTGCGTTTAACAACGGAATTCCCATCACGCTCGTAATGCTACCCCCAATATTTTAATTCCACTGAAATTTGTTTTGACTTACTAATACTAAATACTAAACACCTTTTTCCAAAGCTGTTTCACAGAGGAAGACCGCACTGCAGTTCCTTCTCTAAATCCTCGCACATACGAAAAAATGGCTGACATCGAAATAAGTGTCCAAGGAATAGAAAAGCAACTGGAATCACTCAATAGAGGAAAGTCCACTGGACCTGACGGGATACCAATTCGATTCTATACAGAGTACGCGAAAGAACTTGCCCCCCTTCTAACAGCCGTGTACAGCAAGTCTCTAGAGGAACGGAGGGTTCCAAATGATTGGAAAAGAGCACAGATAGTCCCAGTCTTCAAGAAGGGTAGTCGAGCAGATGCGCAAAACTATAGACCTATATCTCTTACGTCGATCTCTTGTAGAATTTTAGAACATGTTTTTTGCTCGCGTATCATGTCATTTCTGGAAACCCAGAATCTACTATGTAGGAATCAACATGGATTCCGGAAACAGCGATCGTGTCAGACCCAACTCGCTTTATTTGTTCATGAGACCCAGAAAATATTAGATACAGGCTCCCAGGTAGATGCTATTTTTCTTGACTTCCGGAAGGCGTTCGATACAGTTCCGCACTGTCGCCTGATAAACAAAGTAAGAGCTTACGGAATATCAGACCAGCTGTGTGGCTGGATTGAAGAATTTTTAGCAAACAGAACACAGCATGTTGTTATCAATGGAGAGACGTCTACAGACGTTAAAGTAACCTCTGGCGTGCCACAGGGGAGTGTTATGGGACCATTGCTTTTCACAATATATATAAATGACTTAGTAGATAGTGTCGGAAGTTCCATGCGGCTTTTCGCGGATGATGCTGTAGTATACAGAGAAGTTGCTGCATTAGAAAATTGTAGCGAAATACAGGAAGATCTGCAGCGGATAGGCACTTGGTGCAGGGAGTGGCAACTGACCCTTAACATAGACAAATGTAATGTATTGCGAATACATAGAAAGAAGGATCCTTTATTGTATGATTATATGATAGCGGAACAAACACTGGTAGCAGTTACTTCTGTAAAATATCTGGGAGTATGCGTACGGAACGATTTGAAGTGGAATGATCATATAAAATTAATTGTTGGTAAGGCGGGTACCAGGTTGAGATTCATTGGGAGAGTGCTTAGAAAATGTAGTCCATCAACAAAGGAGGTGGCTTACAAAACACTCGTTCGACCTATACTTGAGTATTGCTCATCAGTGTGGGATCCGTACCAGGTCGGGTTGACGGAGGAGATAGGGAAGATCCAAAGAAGAGCGGCGCGTTTCGTCACTGGGTTATTTGGTAACCGTGATAGCGTTACGGAGATGTTTAATAAACTCAAGTGGCAGACTCTGCAAGAGAGGCGCTCTGCATCGCGGTTTAGCTTGCTCGCCAGGTTTCGAGAGGGTGCGTTTCTGGATGAGGTATCGAATATATTGCTTCCCCCTACTTATACTTCCCGAGGAGATCACGAATGTAAAATTAGAGAGATTAGAGCGCGCACGGAGGCTTTCAGACAGTCGTTCTTCCCGCGAACCATACGCGACTGGAACAGGAAAGGGAGGTAATGACAGTGGCACGTAAAGTGCCCTCCGCCACACACCGTTGGGTGGCTTGCGGAGTATCAATGTAGATGTAGATGTAGATGTAGACTTTTCCGTATGCGAAATCAGTCCTTACGACGATTACTTCTTTTTCGAATTCTTCATATTTCTCTTGCAACCATTTCACCCTGGCCTTCCCCGCTTCCTATATGGTGACAATTATCGAGCTATACGGAAGGAAACGCAAATTAGTTACAAACTATGGCGTGCACGCACTTTATTCAACATGTGACCGTCACTACAGATATTCAGGTTATGACATGTTCGATATGCCTGTAATCATTGGCGATGATGTGGCGCATACGAATAGCCAAATTCCGCATGGCCTGCTGAAGTGTCGGAACATCGATGCTGATGGCTGTTTTAAGCACACCAATGGTTTTGGGGATATTGCTGTACACCTTGTCTTTAACATAGTCCTACAAAAAGGAGTCACACGTGTTCAGAACCGGAGAATATTGCGGCTAATTGAGGCTCATTCCAGTGGCCTTTGGGCACTCCAGGACCAGAATGCGGTTTCCAGAGTGGTCGTCCAGGACATCAGGCACTCTCCTGCTTCGATGGGGTCGAGTTCCGTCTCGCATGAACCACATCTTGTCGAAGTCTGGGTCACTTGGGGAACGGGGATGAAATCATCTTCCCAAACCTTCACATACCTTTCGGTAGCCACCGTACTGTCAAGCAATATCGTAACGATTGTTCGGTGACTGGACATGGCACACCACACATTGCACGTTGAGAGTGAAGAGACTTCCCTATCGCGAAGTGCGCATTCTCAGTCCCACGAATGCGTCAGTTTTGCTTATTGACGAACCCGTCCAAATGAAAGTGGGCTTCGCCGCTAAGCAAAATCATACAGCCCATATTAATTCCCATAATGCCCCACGACATGCCATGCAGTTTGAACGTCCTAACGCGAACCGTTCAGACGTTATGAGGATTTTATTTCGTATAGTTCAATAATCGTCACCCCTTGTTTATTTCATTCCGAAGTGACCCATACTGCTCTATTACTTTCTTCCTCGGAACATATTTGTACTTCCTGCTTTCGTCCGACAATTTAAGTACTTCTTCTGTTACTGAATGTTTCTTCGCAGTTACCTTCCTTCTACCTACGTTTATATTCCAACATGTCTGATTGCTCTTTTTAGAGACATACGCTTCTCTTCAACAACAGCAGTTGATGTATAAATATTTATTAATTTAATTGCAACGGGGTCCACAGTTGTAATAATCTTCTTCAAGGAATTAACTTCCTGGAGTGACTGTTTATCATTTCCATTTTTTTTCTTATTTTATGGTTCAGCAGTATAGCCATTTTCAAGCAACTGCATACACGTCAGAAAAACTTAGTTACAATACAAAACAATCGTTGGCTATAATCACCAGAATAAAAGTAAACTAAAAAGAGAAGAGCAAGTGCACTTACAGCAGCCGAAGAGCTTATATGACTGTAACGTATACAGTTAATGGGTTAAACATAGTAAGTGCCGTTTTCATTCTGATTTTAGTCCGAATTTATTCTGGTGGCTCTAACAAATGGTTGCTTTGTGCTCTGTTTCTACTTTTGTTCTCATATGCTTGAAAACTGCTACACAGATACAAAGCAAAAATGAAATAGTAACGAAAAATAGCCACTGTAGAGAACTTATTTTTTTCAAGTAATTTAAAATATTTGTACCATGGATGCAATTGCCACAATCCTTCTTTCCACGAACAATACGAGACTGGAATAGAAGGGAGAACCGATAGAGGTACTCAAGGTACCCTCCGCCACACACCGTCAGGTGGCTTGCGGAGTATGGATGTAGATGTAGATTACAGCGGACTGCCTGTGGGTCTACTGTAAATCGCCAAATCCTCAGTTTTATCCTATGTTCTTGTACAATATGATGTGGCACCATACCAAGACAACTTTTGTTAACTGCCTCTGGGTATGGAAGCCTACGCAATTATAACTGAAATGACTCTTTTAGTCATGTTTCTTCCGTTTCATTGAGTGAAAAGTAAAACATTTTCTCGTCCATTCCGTTACATACGTGTATCACCAGAAATTGCAAATTTTCCAGTATCGCTGTACATATAAATAAAAAAATTAACTGGGAGATCCTATAGGGCCAACAACGGAACACAGAAAGGCTGACTGAAAGTCTACTAGTAAGGCAATGTTTTTCGGACGGCCGGTAACACAGTCGTGTGGTGGGTAGTGGATGGGAGTGAGGGTAAGGTAAACGGTTCTTTTCCCCACTGCCCCTCTTGGTACTCTCAGGCTGCAGTTTTTCAGGTAAAGGCACTGTAGATTATCAAAAAATTGTCAGGTTTCGTATGTTCAGCAAGTTATTTGCTAATGTGCTGCTTTGTATGGCACGTTTGTCAAACAGAGACATTGTTCGACATGTTTAAGAGAAATTTTGATTGACGACCGACCTGATAACACTTTCACTAGTTAAACAAAAACCAGCTGCTTGCGGAACTTCGACGACGACGGACCGTACGAATGTTGGATGTTTCTCCATCCATTTTGAGCGAAAATGAATTTTTATTGCCGTTTATCTCTTTGTTTCAACCACAGCCAAACCAACACCAGACCAGGTAGACTTCATATATTGACTGATGGAAGTGTGGAGCGGGTAAAAAAAAAAAAATCGCATGAATTCAGCGAAAAGACTCAGTAGTGAGTTACAAACTGCTACAAATAGTTCACCTATCACAATGGCTTTTGGAAACTGAGACCAAAGGGTTATGTGCACAAATGAGAAGCTCAGGCAACACTACCAAAATGGTAGATAGGTTGCGTCTTTCTCATCCAAAAAATACACAGGAAGATGAAAAACAAAAATCAGTATTCTATGTGCTGTAATAAATTTCCACAAAGCTGTGTCTTTCTCTTTTTTTTTCAGTGTGAGAGCGAGTAATTGTAACACGTAATTAAAAGTTTGACTGTTCATTCGGAGAAAGTTGATGTAATCATCAGGTTCTGAATAGCTCACTAACAAATTTTCGTGGCTACGTTCACCTGTCAGTCTAAAACTTTCCTTGTACCAGAGTCTTGTTTTCTTTTTCTTCTTTATTAATAGTGCTAAAGGCAACGCAAGAAAAGCGTTGTCTTCATTGGTAGCCATTCCCACTACTGTCAAAATAATACACGGCGAGGTACTACGTCAGAGCTGCTTCAGAAGTGAGGTTAAGTTTTAGAAACTTGATTTGACCATCTGCATGTTTGTTTGACAATCACGGAAACGAAGATAGGGAATTTGACAAGAAATGTGTCTTACATGAAATGTACTCGCATTTGCGACCATGGACAAACATTAGCTATGTAAGCCGGCCGTGGTAGCCGAGCGGTTCTAGGCGCTTCAGTCTGGAACCGCGCGACCACTACGGTCGCAGGTTCGAATCCTGCCTCGGGCATGGATGTGTGTGATGTCCTTAGGTTAGTTAGGTTTAAGTAGTTCTAAGTTCTAGGGGACTGATGACCTCAGATGTTAAGTCGCATAGTGCTCAGAGCCATTTGAATTCAGCTATTTAATGGAATGAAGACAAATATCCCTACCAGTCCTCAGCTTATTGTTGGCTGTCCCTTACCATTTGGCTGCCTGTGCACGACTCACGACCAGGCCTAAACTTCCATATGTCGTCAGTCACGCGTCCACAACCTGTACTCGTACCTGCATTATGTATATTCCCGTACAGCGAGACATGTTACGTGAAAGTCGCGTGTCCCAAGGAACTTGGCATCGTATTCCGGAATAACAAAGGTACTGGAATATTGTAGAAATCTGTTCGTTTGCTGCAGCTCTTAAGCCTAGTTTACACTAAGACATTGGGTTGCGCCACTCGTTACGTGGAATGAGTTGCACGCAAATGGTTTCGTATTTGACTGTAGACACGGCGAAACCAGTGTGTACTTCAGTTTCGTCGTTTTGTGGGTCCCTGAGTCGTGTCTGAAATGAAAGTTTTGGCGCTGCACGTCGCACGAGATGTGATGGAGTTAAAGTTTGTTGCGTGGAATCGGTGCATAAGGAAAAAATAAGAAACGTGTTTCGATTCGTGACTGGACGAAGAAAAAGGTCACCTCGGTTGCTTAGCATCCTTGCTGAAATAATTTATAACGGAAGATGCCAGAAGTTCTTTTAATTCTCTTAGAATGTCACCAGAACTGTTCACGTTCTTCTACATAGAGTTAACTATGCGATAAGGAATAAAGGTACTGTAATGCGTGAAGCACTGTCGCCAGAACTGAAATTATGTGCCGGCCGGGGTGGCCGAGCGGTTCTAGGCGCTTCAATCTAGAACCGCGGGACCGTTCCGGTCGCAGGTTCGAATCCTGCCTCGGGCATGGATGTGTGTGATGTCCTTAGATTAGTTAGGTTTAAGTAGTTCTAAGTTCTAGGGGACTGATGACCTCAGAAGTTCAGTCGCATAGTGCTCAGAGCCTTTTTTTTTTAAATTATGTATCATTGCGTGCATTACAATCGAGAACACTCAGCATGCTATAAGATACGGTTTTAGTTGGTGATGACGCTATTTCATTAACACCAATAATTATTAACATTAACAGTAATAATTATTAGCATGAGCAACAATAATTATTCGAAGCAGGCCGCATTAAGAAGAGAATGGTTTGCAAACTACTCTCTTGAAGACAGATCTGTACAATGGCAATATTTCAAAATTCTAACATATGTGAATGTGGAGCACTGCAGCGACGTTTTAAATAGATGAATATTGAATAACGAATGCAGCTTCTTGAATTTGTATAGCATTCCCACCTGTCAACAATATTCCTTAACAAAGAGTTGGCCAACTCGTACGATGTGATTTTAGTCTTGTAGACGAGAGCATTGCCACAGCTACAAATACACTCGCTTGTATTTTACTTAATTCAGTTGCATATGTGCTCCTAACTCAATAAATTTTGCCCCGCAGCTCAGATATTGTCAAACCATCTGTTGTGTTCACAGTTCCATGTAGTCAGCGAGTACACATCTTTCCCAATAGAGCGCACCCTGCTAAGCACAACAGTGCAGGCGCAGCGCTCGTCCATCTCCGCACTACGAGATGGCGCTGCCTTAGAGACAGACCAAATTCTGCTTCCGCCGATCCGCGTATTAATACGCCTTGCAGCCAATGAGATTGCTGCTAACATAGAACCTTTTTCTTCGCGGATCACCCTAGTGCAGTGATACCTGAATGCGCGGGGTATTATGACGAGTGTACAGACCTCCGATTAGTCGGTCTGCATTAGTCTGCATTTGTATGCATCAGTCTGTACCAGTCTGCATTAGTCTGTACCAGACTATAGTCAAATTTCAGTCTGCGCCTAATAAGATTATCATGTTCCTGTACATAGCCATGAAGATATACGTTGTAACCTCCCCACAGTAATTTAAAAGAAATGTCAATATTATTTAGGAATGCTAATGGTCATTGCTCTATGCGTAACCTGCCCACAATGAAATGTACTGACAATGGGAACAAAAATGTGAAATTCGCAATCTGACTCAAATATAAATTCTTCACCAAAAAATTAAAGTCCATTCACTGACAAGAAAATTCAATTAAACCGAAACATCGGTCTTTGGCCCTGTGTAAAACAATCAGAATTAAAGTCTTACCTCAGAATAACTGGATGTCAAATTTCTGCTCTTATTTCTGCGCACGGCTTGGAGGAACTGCATTGCAAATAATAATATTCCTTTTTTCTGTGAATTTACTGAAATTTTTTTTCAAAAGAAGTGGAATGAAATGGGAAGTGCAACGAAATCTTTAGTTCAATAAAAAATTAAATTTTTGAAAAAATGCTTTTGAAATAAAAATTATTATTGGGGGACTTGTTGGAGAATAATTACAGTAAATAGATTTTTACATTATCTAATGATTATATTAATTAATAGTATACCTCATTCACCATCTTGACCAGTGTTGCCGACCGCCTACATCACACAACCGCACTGGGCTGCTACTACTGACCGACCGCTCTGCATGACGACTACTAGCGTACAGCACTGCACGACTACACAGAGCTACAGACTCGCAACGACTGACGACAGAGTACTGAGAACCGCTCGCAACACTCGCGCGGTCAAGCGCAAACTCTCTGGTCACAGATGCTACAATGCCTCGCCATCGCTGCTATGTTACATACGTGTTTCATAACCCTCCACTGGGGGGGCAAAAATTTGGCAGCGATGGTGAGTCATTTGGACTTGCCAAGCGTGGCAAAATTTTTCTTTAATTAACAAAATTCTTCAACTTACAGAATATTTAAACGTTGTGCACACGCACTAAGTACAAAATATATCAGACAAAGACAAAATGTGAGTACAAAACATAGTAGCAAATCAGAAAAAATGCATATACAAATTATTTGACAGATAACAAAGTGCACAGGCACTGAAAAAATTCTTTAGCATATTCAGAACAAATAAACAGACTGGTAAGAAAAAATATCATGATGACAAGTGACATAAGTGTACTCGCATTGGAGTTCAGCGAATCGAAAAATGTATAACCTATGAACATACATGATGTTACCAAAAAATTTTTTTCTTTATGTGACAAGAATCAGGATAGGAAAGGGAAGGATTGCATCATGGTTGTAGCACTTTAGATTGCACACAGCTGTTCTGAAAGTCCATATCTTTCCACAGAAGTACAACACCAAGTGACACAACTTGAAGTTCTTTTCCCATCAGAATTTATCAGTGTAGCCAAGACACTGAACTGTCATAGTAATGTTCCATGTTTTCATTTTGGCAGTACATTAGGTACACCAAACAGTGGGACCATAATAACGTCTTCATTGCTCACGGTGGTGGACAGCATGTCGTGTCAACACCACGCTCTTACAAGGCACACCAAGGTAGAATTAGTGCAAAACCAAAGATAGTGCTCCATGATCACTAGGATAAACAGGACAAATGGACATTGCAATAATTCAGGGTAGTTAGCTCATGAGGTGAAGGACATTATGTCACATACCATTGACAATTACAGTCTTCATTAGTAGTTTGCGGCATTCATAGCCCAGTTATTGAACATTTCTGTACCAAGTATGCAGTATTACAGAAAAATGTTCATTAATTGTTTTACATAGAATCAGTAGCCTTCTTTTCCTGGTTACAAAGTATTATGAAATAATCGCATTCTTTTCAGTTACAGAGTATAATTAAGAATCATTAACCTTCTCCTAATTACAGTTAATTAATCATTTGTCATTCCAATAATACTCATTATCCTTTTCCTAATTACAGTTGATTAATCATTTGTCGTTAATTAATCATTTGTCTAATTACAGTTAATTAATCATTTGTCTAATTACAGTTATGTAATCATCTGTCTAATTACAGTTAATTAATCATTTGTCGTTAATTAATCATTTGTCTAATTACAGGCAATTAATCATTTGTCGTTAATTAATCATTTGTCATTCTAATATAGTAAGAATCATTAGTCTTCTCCTAATTACAAAGCATTATTAAACAGTCACATTCATTTCCAATTACAAAGTATGAACATTGAAAACAAGAGTTAATTAATGGCATAATTAATAACAATTCGTGGAGTGACATTAATTATTGGCACTCAGTGGCCAGCAAGTATTGAATAGAATCATCATTCAGTATTATTCAGATTATTATGAAGTCATTATTAAAAATCCGTTAATTACAGTCATAGCATTAATAATCATGGGCATTACAAGTACTCATTACAATAAACAGTGTTCCTCATTCAGTAGTATTCAGATTATTACAAAGTCATTATTAAAATCAGTTAATTACAATCAAAGCATTAATAATCATGGGCATTATAGGTAGTCTCATTACAATAAAACATTGTTCCTCATTCAGTCAGATCATTACGAAGTCATTATTAAAAATCAGCTAATTAGTCATAGCATTAATAATCATGGGCATTATAAGTAGTCTCATTACAATAAATAGTGTTTCTCCTTCAGTAGTATTCAGATCATTACAAAGTCATTATTAAAATCAGTTAATTACAGTCAAATCATTAATAATCACAGGCATTATAAGTAGTCTCATTACAATAAACAGTGGCAGTTATTAGCTAGTGACAAAGCATTATCTTAAATATATACCTTTTTTTTTTTTTGTCTCATTAAGAAGTCATTACTCAAGTGACGTACTATTCAGAGCTAATCAGTATTATTCAGAATTGTCTCAAACTGGTGTCACTATTTGGGACTGGTAATACCTTTTTTTTTGTCTTTTTTTTTTTTGTTAGCAATGCATTGCGTTGGGATCGATAATTAATTGCTGAGGCATAACACTATTTGCTTTTGACCTATTGCTGCAAACGAGGATAGGTAACGTCATTCGTCATGAGTCAGCTGTAGCAAGGTTATGTAACAAGGCAGTATATGTGATCACATTTATAAATGATAAACACAAATGGGTAAAAAATAAAAATGCAAGTACTAGAACAGGTATAATAACTAACAGGTTTAGCAAGTATCATGAAAAGCTTCTCCTGGAAAAAATACAAAATGGATTATTGACCTGAAAGAAGAAACGCACACTATGCTGAAAAGTAGTGAACTTCGAATTAACAGGTAGTGAAATGTGTATAAAAATGTGTTCCATAGCTGTCCTTTCCAAAACTTTCCGTCATCCTACTATGCAATATAACACCTGCTGTCAAAACAAACTGCAACAAATACTTAAATAACTACATAGCATAAATATAAAACTTCAACATTATCCTCATCTGTAAAAAAAAAACTTCATTATCAATCACTTCATTATCAACATTATCATAACTTCATTATTATCATCACCTGTAAAGAAAAACTTCATTATTCATAATACCATATCCTTCATCATTATTCATCAGTATTCATTATCATCTGCAAAAAATCACTTCATTACTCATTATACAACTATTCCTTATCTCTAGCATATTTCATCACTAAAACTAAGATGTGTAGTTCAGTCTGACAGCCTGCATCAATCACCTTGTATTCTGAAAGAAAAATTAGTGAAGACTGCTATTCTGTGATGAGTATAGTATATTCTTGTTAATGCCTGTTAATCCTGATCCATTTACTCTTCCTCATAAAGTTATTGCATCTCCTTTCGTTTATTCCATAGGTGAAATTCCCATTTCTGTTGGATTTATTTCTTACATACATCATTTCTTTCTGAAATTGATGAACAAAGATTAATGTCTTGCATTTAAATCATATACCCACTAAATAATGACTGGTTTATGGTAACATACTTAAGCATACAGCATAACATGACAGAAAACGTAATATGTCAAAAACATTGACAGTGTTCAAATGCAAAAATATACACAGAATAATACAATGCAGCAGCAAAAAAAAAAAATGTAAAACAGTCACGATGTTGAGATGTCATAAGGCAAAAAAATGTCAAAGTCGACTGGTGTGTGTTATATCTTAACTATTTCACAGTGCATATAAACAAAACTGGAGTACAATCATATACACAAAAAAGTGGAAAATGTGCACGGTCTGATGTGTAACGACAAGAAAAGCGACCTGCTAACCTTACCTTGCCGGGCACTTGCCAAGAAAAAATACGATAATCATCAGTAATTAGTCATGTGAAATAATTGCATTAGTAAATGGCATCATAGTGTGTTGAATCATACAGTGGTTTCACTCAATAAACGGTTTAATGTTTGAGATATGGTGATTGCCTTTCGATTTTCTAGTTCTCAAAGTTTCGACGTGTACAACATTGGGGTGAGGGATGCTGCGAATCCGATACGGACCTGCGTATAGAAGTTCAAATTTACTGCACTTACCTTTTAATTTGCTGGATAAATAGTGTGTACGTACTAGTATCTTCTGTCCAACGTGAAAGACGCGGCGTGTACAAACCTGTTTTTGCTGTGTTCTCCGGCGCTCTGCGGCACGTTTGATGTTGTTCAGCGCAATGTCAATTATTTCGTGGTGTCGTAATCGACGAGATGTAGGAAATGTTATTAATTCTTTAATTTTGTTAGGTGGTTCAGCATTTTTCAGTATAACAGACGGAGATAGCATAGTGGATTCATTTGGAATGGAATTAATTACATCTTGGAATGAGAATATGTGTGTGTCCCAATCAATATGTCTTTTGTGGCAGTATATTCGGCACAGTTTACCAATTTCTTTCATTAATCTTTCACAAGGGTTCGAAGAAGCGTGGTACTTGGATATATAGATCGGAGAAATGTTTCTGGCTCGTAACATGCGTGTCCATACGCTACTACGAAATTGTGATCCATTATCAGAAATTACTTTCATTACATGCCCTACATGAGATAGAAAATGTTTTACAAATGCATTTGAAACAGTTTTAGCAGTAGCTTTGCGTAATGGAGTGAAAGTAACAAATTTTGAAGTGAGCTCAACAGCGACAAAGATGTAGCAAAAACCTCTGTTAGTTCTCGGAATCGGACCACAAATATCTACTGCGGCCATATGTCTTAATTTAACAGGTATAATGGGATATAAAGGAGGAATATGTGAAGTGGTGTCTGATTTAGCTTTCTGGCAAATTTTACAAGACGCTAAAACTCGTCGTATACGTTTTTCCATGTTGGTAAAATAACAGTTCTGTCTCAGTATAAGAAAACATTTTCTTGCTCCGTAATGTGCGTAACTTAAATGAGTGTACCAGATTAATTTGTTAACCACTTCGTCAGGAATGCATAATAACCAATTGTTGCTGTCAGGATGAGAGCGGCGAAACAGAATGTCATTGCGTACAGTGTAGTGGTTCCTAATCGTTACATTATTCATATCTAGCCAAAGGTGTTTAATTTCTTTCCACACGTTGTCTTTATTTTGTTCTTGTGCTATGTCCTGTAATGACGATGAAATAAAGTTTTCAAATGCAACTTGCTGAATGTACATGACACTGAAATTTGTTTTGCAGAAGTTGGTTGCTACGTCTTGCTGATTGTTGCCGAGAGAACGCGATAGTGCGTCTGCTATAACATTTTGTGTGCCGGGAATGTGGACAATCGTAAAATTAAATTCTTGTAAATATAGTTTCCATCTGCTTAACCTGTCGTGAGTGAGTTTAGCCGAAAGTAAAAATTGTATCGCTCTGTGGTCTGTGTAAACGGTGGTATGTCTGCCATAAAGAAAGTGCCTAAATCTCGTAAAAGCCCATACAACACATAATGTTTCCAATTCTGTAACAGAGTAATTTCGTTCAGCAGGTGACAGAATGCGACTTGCAAATGCGATGTTTTTAATTACTGTAGAACCGTCTTCTTCAATTTCCTGGAAAATGTGTACGCCTAAAGCGGTATTGGAACTGTCAGTGGCAATGGAAAAATTTCTGGTAAGATCTGGGTGCGATAAAAGTGGGGCGTTCAACAAAGCATGTTTCAGGTTCATGAATTCAGAATGTGCTTGCTTATCCCAAGACCAAATTGTGTTTTTACCTGTTAATTGGCATAACCTGGGTGTGTCTAAAGCAGAATGATGAATAAATTTACGAAAAAAGTTAATTAAGCCCAAAAAACTGCGTAATTGCTTCTTCGTCGTAGGAACGGTAATGTCACGTAGAGCTTGAAGTTTTTCCGGATCAGGTGCAATGCCTTCTGCTGAAATTACGTGTCCAAGAAATTTTATGGAAGTTTTGCCAAAGTGCGATTTACTAAGATTAACTGTAAGTCCTTGTGCATGAAAAGTTTGTAACAGTTGTTCAAGAATCAGATTGTGTTCGGACCAGTTAGCTTCTGCGATAAGAATGTCGTCTACATACGTCGTAATTCTGTCTTTAAGTTCTGTCGGAAGTATAGTGTTCAAACCGCGAATAAAAGCTGCAGAAGAAATAGTTAAGCCGAACGGTAGTTTGCAAAATTGATAACAGTCGCCGAAACAGAGAAAAGCTGTATATTTTCTGCAGTTCGGATGAAGTTGAATTTGCCAAAATCCCGATTTCAAATCTAGTGTAGAATAAATAGCTGTACCATGAAATTTCTGTAAAAGTTCCTCTAGTGTCTGTGGTCGATCTGTTTCGTTAATAATAATGTCATTAATGTGACGTGAATCAAGTACAAGGCGAAGTGAGCCATCTTTTTTCTTAACAATATGTAGCGGGTTTATGTACGGACTAACTGCTGGTTCAATAATTCCTTGATCAAGCATATCCTGCAATTCTTTTTTAACCTGTTCTCTGTGAATGTATGGAATAGGATAATGCTTTGCTTTAAATGTGTCGTGCGGTTTGACTTGAAATTCATACATAAAGCCGGACATAGTACCAGGAATGTTGTCAAAAACTGGAGCTTGCTGTAAAAGAATTTTGTGTAATTGCGTTCGTTCGTCGTCTGTAGTTGCACTGCTTTGTCTAACTTTATCGGAAATCATTTGTATTACTTCGTAGTCCATTTCGTCTGGAGTATTATAGTTGTGTACGTACGTATCCGTTAACAATGTGGGATTACAGTCTATGTCACGTGTTGCGGAAATGACCTCTGTGCGGTTGATTGTTTGTTCTTCCGCAGATAATGAGTGCTGAAATTCTAAAGCAAGTTGTACATTTTCATCCTTTAACATTAAATAAGAATTCTGAAAATCGATAACTGCGTCGTGTTGTACCAGAAAATTCGTGCCTAAAATAACGTCTGTTGTCAATAAAGGAACAATCCAAAAATTAGAGTGAAACGTGTGACCTGCGATACAAAATGATAAATGCGTCTGTAATTTAACGTCTACTCCTTTACTCGGTACTGCTCCTTTCACTTTTGTTTTGCCTAAAGGTAATGTCGGATAGGTATTCTCTTTGTTGCACTCGTTGAAAGTCTCCTCATTTATTACTGATATTGGTGATCCGGAATCAATTACTGCTGAGAATTTCGATGAACCAATTTTAATTTCGATAACAGGATGTGAAATGGTTTTCTGAATAACTGGTCTTTCCTGTAAAAGAGTGTCTCTGATGTCGTCAAAAGTAATTACATTTTCGTGAACAACATTTTGCGTGTCTAAAGTAGTGCTTGTATTATTGGAAGATGCGATCTGTGCAGTATCTAGTCAGATTCTATCTGACGCGTTATTATTATTAGGAGGATGTTGTGGCATTTCGACTATTTGAACTGTCCTATTACTTCTTCCAGACGTATTACGTTCTGGATGGTACCTACTGTCGGGTTCATTCATGAGAATAGGTCCTTGTTGATTATTTTGTTGCTGGTGAGACCGACTGTTATTATATGTACGCTGATAATTCTGCTCATCGTTTTTACGTCTGTCGTGATAGTCATTCCTATACGGTGCATTACGATAGGCATTGAAATACTGTCTTCTCTGTACGTAATTGTTTCCTTGTTGCCGCGCGTTACTATTTGTTGGATCTTGGGCTATATGCGCACGCGGCGGAACATTAAAGCCTGGTTGACCTTGTGCATTACATTGTTGGTTATGTATTCCAACCGGCTGACTTTCATGCTGTTGTGGTGGAAAACGTCTATTGTTACCAAAATGTGTTTCCTGTTGCTGAAAATTTTGACGATATTGATAATCTGAATTCTGTCTGTTATTAAAGTTTTGGTAGTTGTCGTTCCTAAAACGTCTGTTATCTTTCCGATTGGAATTACGTCCCTGATCATAATTGCAGTACGGTTGTTGACCTTGGTTGTTACTCAAAAAGTTTTTGTTTACAAAAGAATAATCAGATTGCTGTACTTCCAAGAGCTGTAAAAGATCTCTGAATGCTGAAATGTTTTCTTTTTGCTGACCCGTTAGAAGTGACACTCGTAATGACCGTGGTAATTTGGAAATGCATAATTGTATCAGTGCGGATTCACTGTACGGTTCACTTAGGTACTGGTTTTGTTGTACCATGTGCTCAAAAAATTGCGTTACACTGGGAAAATTTGAGTTTTCATAGTTTGGCAAACTAATTAGTTGATCTTTAATTCCGCGCTGTGTCGTCTTCGACCAGTACGCTGACAGAAAAGCATTCTGAAATTCCTCTACCGAGTAACACTGTCTCGCGATCGGTCTCATACGAGTTGCCGGTTCGCCTTCCAAAAAACTGCAAATAAATTCAAGTTTATGTGTTACAGGCCAAGTCGGTGGAAGAGCAAAGCTAAATTGTTGAATCCAATCCAGTGGGTGAATCTGCGTTCTATCGTTTTTGAAAACCTTAAACTTTCTCACTGACAGAAAATGTTTGTAGTCGAAATTATCATCTCTGTGTGATGGAACAGGTTCAGGATCGTAAGAGAATCTATTGAACTGTGGTTGATCGGAATCTAAGTCCCGTACTCTCTGTAGATTACCCAAATTATACGCGCTGCGTGAGTCTGACACATGTTCATAAAGTGGCGTCTGTTGTGATATGTTATTAACTGAAATGTTTTTCATCTCTGTTACTTCTTGTTGTAAATTTGATAACTTCCTACGTAACGTATTGTTAGATGAATCGATCTCATTAATTGTCTGCTGTAAATTTTGAAATTCAGGTGTTTGGTTAAATGAAACCGGTGCAGTATCGTCTGATTTATTGTCATTAGCACTTTCGATAGCATCAATACGACTGGCCAATTCATCACATTTTTCAGTCAGTATCTTAACCTGATCATCGGTTTTAGAATCAGACGCATTAATCTGTTTTTGCAACTTACGCGTAGTTTCGCTCAGTTTTTTAACATCAGCTTTGATGACATCGCAATCCTGTGTTAGATCTAATTGTTCGAATCTGTCTGTCACTGTTTGAATATTTACTGTGTGTGTATCTGTTTTTGATTTAAGATCAGAAATTTCATCCCGTAATTCCGCGTTCAATTGTTCTATGGTATTAATTTTGTCGGACACTGTAGTAATATTATTGTCTACATACGTCTTCGCTTTCGCGAATATTTTACGTTTGTCCTCTTGTCTTTGTGCAGTGATTGTTTCCATGACTTGTCGTTTTACTTTGTTTTGATCCTGAATAAATCTGCGGAAACGCGTATCACTGTTCTGAATGTGCTGATTAAAGCGCTCGTTAATCTGAGTGTTCTGCTGTTCGAATTTCGCGTCTATCTTTGCGTCCATAGTGCGCGAAAGTTCTACCGTCATTGTTCTAAACTCGTCCCGTAATTGTGCAGCTTTTTCAGAGCATTGTTTAGCGACTCCGCTAATTTCGTCTCTGAGTGTTTCTGTTGCGGCTGTTTGCATTTCCCTTAATTCTTGCGCAACAGACTTAATTTCTTCGCTATTTTTATGTGAACAAGCCTCAATTTCCACGCGCAACTGTTCCTTAGTGTCATGGCACTGCGCGGCAACGGCTCTAATTTGTTCACTAAGCTGTCTGGAATTGTCGTCTAATTTTTCATTCTGTTGTCTGACCTGTTCACTAAGTTGTTTGAGATTTTCGTCATTATTGTCAAGTTTCTCATTAATTTTATTAAATTTTTTATCCTGTTCACTAAATTGTTGTTTGAAATCTTCACTCTGTTGTTGTAGCAATCTTACCATAATTTGTTCAAAGCCAAAGTTATCGTTTATACTCTCTGTGCTGTTTAGTGGTGGATCTGGAACTCTCTCGCTTACTGTAACCATTTGGTTATTCTGAGATTTACAAAAAGGTTTGTCAGTCGGATGTACACTGTCAGACATTATTTCGGAATTAAATAAATCCGTCCTACTTTCAGTACATTGTTCATTTTCACTAGACAAAATTGTCTGTACGTTACTTGAATTTTCCAAATCGCGTGTATTAAGCTGGGCAGCGCTCATTACAATAGAGCGTCCCGCGTCATCGATTGTCGTCAAATCAACAGAGGACATAACCGAGTTCGTTTGTTCATCATTAAGACAAAAGTCATCATTAGTGGTTGGAATACACTGATTGTTAGTGAACGCAGGATTGTCATCATCACACTGCGTGTCATAATTACTATCGGTCACGCTGTTTAAGTCGGTAATTTCATTCAAAATACCTCGCGATACACTATTCACAGTCTTTCGCGGCATTTTTACAATAGTCACAATTTTTCAGAAAATAAATAAGCACAATGCAAAAGCAACACACAAATACAACAGAGCAACAATTGCCGTTGACCTGTAGAAAGAAAGTCACAAGATTAGTAAAAGCGTTGCGCCAAATCCTAATTATATCTAAGCAAATAAGAGCAGATATCTGACTGTTGCTCAAAAGACTCTCAACGAAATTCGATCCTGGACTGGGTGTCGCCAAGTGTAACCTCCCCACAAAAATTTACAAAAGAAAAAAGAAAGACAATATTATTTAAGAATACTAATGGACATTGCTCTATGCGTAACCTGCCCACAATGAAATGTACTGACAATGGGAACAAAAATGTGAAATTCGCAATCTGACTCAAATATAAATTCTTCACCAAAAAATTAAAGTCCATTCACTGACAAGAAAATTCAATTAAACCGAAACATCGGTCTTTGGCCCTGTGTAAAACAATCAGAATTAAAGTCTTACCTCAGAATAACTGGATGTCAAATTTCTGCTCTTATTTCTGCGCACGGCTTGGAGGAACTGCATTGCAAATAATAATATTCCTTTTTTCTGTGAATTTACTGAAATTTTTTTTCAAAAGAAGTGGAATGAAATGGGAAGTGCAACGAAATCTTTAGTTCAATAAAAAATTAAATTTTTGAAAAAATGCTTTTGAAATAAAAATTATTATTGGGGGACTTGTTGGAGAATAATTACAGTAAATAGATTTTTACATTATCTAATGATTATATTAATTAATAGTATACCTCATTCACCATCTTGACCAGTGTTGCCGACCGCCTACATCACACAACCGCACTGGGCTGCTACTACTGACCGACCGCTCTGCATGACGACTACTAGCGTACAGCACTGCACGACTACACAGAGCTACAGACTCGCAACGACTGACGACAGAGTACTGAGAACCGCTCGCAACACTCGCGCGGTCAAGCGCAAACTCTCTGGTCACAGATGCTACAATGCCTCGCCATCGCTGCTATGTTACATACGTGTTTCAACGTATAGACACTTTGACAAGTATCAGAGATATATGAGAATAAGATTACCGTACCAAGACCAAAGGAACTTCAGATTGTCTATTGTAAACAGCATCCAGAATCAAGTTATGTAATATCTATGTTTTTTATTATTTTAATAAATGAGTGTGAAAATTAATCAAGTTCCATTTAAAGTTTGTCACCGTCAATCTGCTACTCTAAGCGTGTAAGTGGCATTTCTATCGTCTGATCTAACGGCATAAGATAAACACGCCACGATAAGACCGCTAGACATATTGCTTACACTCGCCTACTTTGTTAGAGCGACAAGTCAAATGTATGTATGTATGTACCGAAGGTCTTACAGTACGCACACCACACCATCTATGTTATGATCGTACATGACGGTCTATGCGGCAGCAATATGTTGTTTATTTTTGTAATCAGCATCACTGAAATGCCACAAACAGGCAAAGCATAGATATCGAAAAAGTGAACATTATTCTCCGTTTCCCACTTCATATTTCAGTTTGTCTGTACTCTACGAACACACATAACCTCAAACTCACACAATTAGTGTCACCAAAGTTGGAACACGCCGAAAGTGTTTAGTTTCACCAACGAGTTGCGCAAACGCGCGGCGCGCATGCGCCGTGGCCAGTAGCGCAGTTGCCTGCAACCTAGTGTCGTCGTGTAAACTAGGCTTTAGACACGAAGAGAGAGAGACAGGTGCTGGACTCACCCCGGTTTGCCTGCACTGAGGCGAATAGGAGGAGCGCCGCGCAGAGGTAGGTTGCGCCCTTCATGGCGGCCGCCGTGCTGCGCATCTGATGACGTAGCGTCCTCACATCGACGCCGACGCCCTATATATATATGCCGCACCGACGCCCCTCCACGTCGCCCCGACTGACGCGGGTCGCCACGAGGGGACGGTTGTCCTCTGTCCTCTGTCCTCTGTCTAATTACAAATATGACGCAGTGTTTCCAAATATCTTACGTCCAGATCTCCTCATTGCTCTTTGTTTCTTTTCCGGGAACTTACAGTACTCAAAGGGGGACGGATTTGAGTACCTGTCCGATACTGCTGTGTACAGCGAGGTGTTAAAAGAAATATGGATTTTCTAAGAAAGAACGATTTATACATCCTTCGAGTTTTAGAGCCAGTCGTATTCGACGGCAACAGTGCAATCAAAATATTCTGCTACAAGAGCACAAACGAGCAGTCTTTGACCAGATGTACGGAGCGAAGGGACTTCGAAGCGTACGTTACACATTTTATGGCAGGCCAAGTACACCGTTAGATCAAGCGTGCACACACACCTATGTAATGCGGAACTGTGCTGCCAGTAGAGGACAGTAACAGCAGAATGGATCGATCAGGGCACTTGAAACGTCCGCTCAAAACTCTGGCATCTCTCTCCCCACATTCACCACTGCTGGCGGCTCACCTCCAAGTGCCCAACGCTCACACTGTTCACATCCAGCTGCCCAACACTACACAAGCGAATATTCCAACAATGAGTCCAACCAGCCACAGACTGCACACAGTACATTCAGTGATTTTCGTACAGAGCGCTACGTGGCGTTACCAACATTAAAACCTAAACAGCCTACTGTGACGTATATATAATTTACGGTGCCTACAGTGTCATGTCTTTCAGTGTCACACAAATTTTTATTTTTAAGCGGGATCACTTAAGACTATTTCCATGGGTTCGCCCCTCAATTTTCTCCCTCATATCACAAAATTGTCGTCTGATGTAGTACAAACTGAAAAAATAAATTCCTTTTAAAGCACAGTTTCGTATATAATTTATATTCAAAACCTTACACCTGTGTCACAGAACAAATCCTACATCGAGAATACTTTACACAAGTTTAAGGGAAGAAAAGCTTTCGATAATTATTATAGTATTTAAATAACATCAAAATATGAACAGGCTGAAATGAACAAACAGTACATGAGACTATGTTAATCAATTCAACTGTAAAAAGGTAAGGAGCATATTATTAGCAAAAGTGAAATGGCAAAAAGAACACTTCTCAATTGGGAGTAAATCAAATCAATCAGAATGGCTGAAAGAGAGCACAATAACATGAGCCATAAACGAATAAGAGCTAAGCAAATAAGAGAATAGGTAAAAATGAAATGCCAACAAAATGAGAGCTGGCCGAACTCCGTCGGCACTTATATACGGTTGCGCTCGTGGCGTCACCTAGCGGCCCGTACGTAACACGCGCGCCTGCGATCGCAATGCACTCTTAGCGCTCGCGGCGGCGTCTAGCGGCCCGTACGCAAGTTGTGCGATTGCTGTCGCAGGTCGACCCTTAATCTATGATGTTACACTACTTACAAGCTCAGTGTCTTTGGGTGTCACCAAACAGTTCCCTCTTAGACAATCTGTCCCTCCTAAACCTGTACCAAGCGACTGTTGGTGATTTGATTGTAAAGTGGGAACGCGTGTAAACAACCACAGCTAAATCACTACCAGGCAAAGTATACCTCATGGTCTGACGGATTGGAACTGTTGAGTGGGTAAAAAAAATTGCATGAAATCAGCGGAAGGAATCAATCATGAGTTTCATACTGCTGCCAGCAACTCTGCTCGCACAATGACTATGCGCAGGCAGTTAAAAACAGTGGGGTTTGCCGGTCGGAGTGGCCGTGCGGTTCTAGGCGCTACAGTCTGGAACCACGAGACCGCTACGGTCGCAGATTCGAATCCTGCCTTGGGCATGGATGTGTGTGATGTCCTTAGTTAGGTTTAAGTAGTTCTAAGTTCTAGGGGACTGATGACCTCAGAAGTTGAGTTCCATAGTGCTCATAGCCATTTGAACCAATGGGGTTTGCCGAAAGCCTGGAGAACGACACCTTCGATCATGTGAAGTGGAAACAGTGACGTGCGAGAGGGGGTATTACAGTACGGGGATGTTTTTCGTGGTTAGGGTGCGATCTCCTTATTGAGCTGAAGGAAACGCTAAATGTGGAAGGATCTGAACACATTTTATGGCATTGTGTACTGCGTAAAGTAGAGCAACAGTTCGGCGACGATCATCGTATCAGCATCACAATGCAACCTCTTATAAAGCACCATCCGTGAGGCAATCCTCGAAAGGTGTGGTCTGCCTAAAGTCCCGACATTAACCCAATGGTACACCTTTGGGATGAGTTAGAACTTCATCTTTGCTTCAGACTACAGCGTCCAACGACCAAATGAAAGAGTCCTCAACAGGGCTCGAGCCGTCACAAAGGCAAACGGTGGACACACCCCATTCATTGAAGTTCATCAATATGTGTCCGGATACTTTTGCTCAGATAGTGTAAACACTATTGAAGGCTGCACTGAATTTCAAACTGACAGATACATAATACTATTTTTCAACGTAGTTAGCAAATCTCTGCTAACGACCGTCGTTGTGTGTGCCAGTCGTAAATCTCTTGCTTCCCCCCCCCCTCTCCCCCACCCCCAGATGTTCTTTCAGCTTGCTGAAGAGATGGTAATCGCCTGATCCAAGAACTGGACTTCTTGATCAGCGACCCCGACGTCTGTACCTCCTTGGTCAAATTGTCGACAGCGTTTCCCTACGGCGGGACGTGACACAGCATTTGGTCGTCACACTCCTCAATTTCGCGGGTAGTCTCTGTGGATTCATACTTCCTGCTTCCAAGAGTCGTACTGCCATTAGGACTACGTTTCCAGTTGCTGCGCCATTTCACTCCAACACGCTCCAACGGCGTCATGCACTTCTTATCCGTACACCAATAGTGATGTCATTTTGGGAATTGGAAATTTGTGGTAAGTTCGTACGGGACCAAACTGCTGAGGGTCATCGGTCCATTGGCTCACACACTACTTAATTTAACTTAAACTTACGCTAAGGAACACACACACACACACACACACACACACACACACCTATTCCGCAGGGAGGACTCGAACCTCCGACGGGGGTAGCAGCGCGAACCGTGGCAAGGCTCCCTTTAGACCGCGCAGCTGCCCCGCTCGGAAATGCCATTTTGGCTTGTATGTTATCGATGCACACGTCAGAGAGATAGAAAGTTACGCCACTGTTAAACAATTTTTGGTCTTGTCGTGGCACAGTCTTTGCCTCTGCGCATTCTGATTCATTCTTAGTTGAAGTGTGTTAGGTGATAGACGCATTCAGCAGTGCTGTATTGACTTGTGAGCGAATCTGTTAGATGAAAAAAGATTTATTGTAAAGGTCTACAAGGATGAATATGATGTATGTACTGGAAGGCGAAAAAATAAAAATTTTGGACAATGTTATTTTTTTGAAGATAAGAAGTTTGAGGTAAGACCGCAGCATTGCACAGATAGTTTGTAGGAATGATTATTGTCAGCTAATTAACTTTGTTCACTTGCTCAGAGCTGAGAGAAAGACTACCACACCACTTCCCTGATTAATGAATTAAGATTTCAACTGGTTAAGTTCTTTTATTTCTTATAGAAATTTTCTGTTAAAATTTTATCCTTCTAAATCATTCCTCACTTTGTGAAGCAAAGTGTTGTTCAGACCAGTGTTATGTGTGAAGGTCCCGCAAAGTTCTACTCAGTCTTTTTGAATATATACTTGATTATAAAATGGTTGTTCAAAAATGGCTCTAAGCACTATGGGACTTAACATATGGGGTCATCAGTCCCCTAGACTTAGAACTATTTAAACCTAACTAACCTAAGGACATCACACACATCCATGCCCGAGGCGGGATTCGAACCTGCGACCGTCGCAGCAGCGCGGTTCCGGACTGAAGCGCCCAGAACCAAACGGCCACAACGGCCGGCAAAATGGTTGTCTTGGAACATCATTTCATACGAAAAGTTACACTCTATAGCTTTGCTTCTTGAAGACAGTAATGTGAATCAACTTATCGATATGTAACTACAATGGAACCACTATACGTGCTCATAGAATTGTAATTACTGTTATCTTTGTATCGTAGTATATAAGAAAAAGATTTCTTTGTTTCATGCTCTTGTCTTCTTCTTTGTCTTCTGTGTCTGGTTGGTTCTGACGTCCCGTCTGACGGTCGCATGCAGATCACGGTCTGTAAATAATTATTTCAATTATATGTCAAGTCATGACAATTTTTGTTACATATATATGCAAATAACTTGGTAGTATGTGTTTTTTTAGTAACAAAAACTACCTTCTCTGACCCATAATTATCATTTACGTAATAGTTAAATGTTTCCCTGGCCATTTTGTGTAGTTCATTGTTGCAGCGAAGCCGTTGGTGTTAAAAATGATAAAACTTTTAATAATCATTTAATTGAAAAAAGTATTAAAGACGATAATTCAAATAAATGCAGAACGGTGTCTCGTAACATTTTTTCCATTTCTTTTTGTAGGCTAGAGGTACAGTTGTATTAAAAACAATTATTTCAATTGTATACGCTGCCATTGCACACAGGCAGCTCTCCTGGAGCATCAAGCCTCACAAAGAAAAATAAATAATTTATTGAGTATTATATTCAATATGCTTATAACGTAACATTAAAGAAAGTTTTTATATCCATTGTGAGTAAGACGGATGTCTTCACGTTGGAATAAGTATAATGTTTCTGGTGAGAAAATTTAGCCGTAGCTTTTAAAGAACATAAGATTTTTTAACAATTTCATTCCAGATTTAACAGGATATTTATTTCATTCACTTTTTCAAATAGTTACGCGATATCTCCCCAACCACACTGTTTATGGTTTACGCATTACCACATGTGGTATGCAACAGTCGGGAATTTTATTTATAAATAGAAATCTAGCTTAGTCGCTGCCCGCTTGCTGTTCGCTGTTGTGCTTTCGAGAAATCTAACAACGTTGTCAGGATGTGGGGTAAGTGGAAATTGTGATTAGGGCCAGATAATTGTTTTATTTCAGTTACGCATTTAATATAAGGCAAGTTGTATTCAGATCAGTTACAGTTTTGGTCGAATTAGGTTTTGTTTAGTCAAAGGTTAGCATTCGAGTTTAAGATGGATAACAGTTTATGGGGACATAGTTTTGGCAATACGTAGACTTTTACAGAGTGTCTAATTCCATGTATAAACGAAATATACAAATCGAGTCTGCAGGGAACGTGGAACATTTACTCTCTTCTGAAAGTGAGCCAGTCTTGTGGGTACTAGTCTTAGCGTGGGACGACATGTGTAACTTACTTTCTACAGTCCTTGCGTACTTTCGGAGGCTATGTGGTAACAATACGATAAGTAAACAAACTATGTTCTTCTGTCACTCCCCTCTCTCTTCTTTCGATAATGGTTCACAACATGTTCTTTCCGCTATTGTGACGATACAGGCAGAAAGTCCACCTGTTGATTCATTTCGCGATTGGTGAATTGTCAATGAAACAATCACATCCATCAAATAATTTGCTGTGTGGAAACGGTGTGATTTGATGCTGGACGACCACATAAAACTACTTGTGGGAAAAACAGATTTCTGCTTTGCTCATTGGACGAATCCTCGGGAAGTGTAGTGTACCCATGAATAAAATTGCGTAAAAACACCTGTCAGACCGATTCTTATTTCTCTTCAGACTGGGACTATTACTGGTTAGCAGTGATAGAGGAAACAGACAAGATCCAAAGAAGAGCAACGCGTTTCTTCACGGGCTCGTTTAGTAAGCGCGAAAGCGTCACAGAGATGCTCAGCCAACTACTGTGGCAGACAATAAAAGAAGGAAGTTGTGCATTACCGTGTAGCTTGCTCCTAAAATTCCGGAAGTGTACGTCGCGAGAAGAATTTATCAACATAAGTGTGAGAAATAGGTTGAACATTAACGCCAGTAACGAAGGACAATTTGTGGCTTCGAATGTTTGGGTATGCTCTCAATGTAATATAAGGCATTTGTTAAAGTCAGAATATGGCTTTTTATTCAGTTGACCACAGTGAGAGAGAAACACATTACACAAATGTTTGTCCCTTTAGTACACAAACTGTGTATTGTTGCTGATAACTCATTTTACATTGTAAGGCTTTTTAATGTTTTGGAGGAACTAAGAAACACCCGGCAAAGACAGTGCATGTTTAACAGAACATAAAGCCAAACTCTTCAGACGAACCGCGTATGTTTACGAAAGAGGGATATTCTGAGTCGCTTTGGTATCTCTAACTTGACGTAGGAGATACTTGGTATTCGTAGCGGCTGCTTTATGACGCACACGTGTAACTGTGTAGCTGGCGGAAGGAGTACGTTTACGGCTCTCGAGAGAGCCATTAAACCGCCAGTATAGCGTGCCGGAGGGCATTTCTCGCCATTCAACTTTGCTATCATAGCAGAGAAACTCTTTATCGTGGTTCCCGTGGCGAGTAACGTTATTGCAAAAAGCAATAACGGAAACGTGACTCATCAGAGGTGAATGTTGTTGCAGTGAAGAATTTAAACTGCTACAGATTTAGCTTGCCAGTGGCGAAGGGTATCTTGTACCACTACTAGTCATTTTAATTCCTGTTCCAGTCGTAAACTGAGCAAGGGAAGAACGACATTCAATTTGTGTCCTCCTACACCTCCATAAGAGCCCTAACTTCTCTTATGTTAAATCTTCGTGGTCCTTATGTGACACTGTGTCAGTAGAGTCGTTTTGTTGTCAGTTGCAACTGCCTGTTATCTACTTTCTCTCGATAGTGTTTTGTGAACACAACGCCTTCTTCCCTATATTGTGTCCCATATGAGTTCCCGAACCATCTGCGTACTTACTCGCGTGTAGCTAGAACCTATCGGTAGCAAATCTAGCTGCACGCCTCTGTAATCCTTCGATGTCTTCCACTAAGCCTGTAAGTAGGCTGTTTAAGTTTTTATGTTGGTAACGCCACGTAGTGGTCTGTATGAAAATCACTGACTGTGCTGTGTGCAGTCTGTGCCTGGTTGGACTCATTGTTGGAATATTCGCTTGTATAGTGTTGGGCTGTTGGATGTGAACAGTGCGTAGCGTTGTGCAGTGTTGCCAATTTAGCGACTTTGTCGCTAGAAATGGCGACTTTTGCCTTCGTCTTAGCGACAAAAAAAACTTTTTAGCGACAAAAATTATTTAGCGATTTATCTGGCGACTTTTGGACTACTAACGACTTTTGAAGTACAAATCAGAACTATTTTGGGCCAGTATTTTCATTAACAAAACTAAGATTTTAACTATAGAACGGGTACTACACTGACTTTGTTCTAGATTTAAGAAGTTAAATTAAGCTCTTAGCAGATCATGTAGCATTGTTCAGCATTTAGTAAGCCTGAATGTAGGAATTGCCTACAGAGTAAGAAAACCTTGACTATAGAACAATTTATTATTCATTACATACTAGCCTGTTATCATCGATAGCGTATCGATCTATAGTTCTTCAACTTTTGAACTCCTTTTATTTTTCGAATTGACAAAAAACATACGTTATATTAAGTACAATAAAACACATTTCTGTCCAGCAACCTCTAATTTTTCGAAATTTTTACTAACAGTGAAATTATTACCACAAGCACAGTGGTAACGCAAGAACTATTCGGTGGGGGTACCTCAGACATTATTACGTTTTAAACAATGAACAATAGGACTGATATCGAGTTACTGAGTGAGTAGATTGTTTCATGACTTCTAGTTCGCCTGAGTTTTGATGTATTTTCAGTGATTATAAATTGATGAAACTTATGTGTGGTGGCTTACAAAATGGATTTACTGCAGAAGAAGAAGCAGCACGCTCAAAAATATCGGGATGCGTTGGAAGCAGAACCTGAATTCAATGGGTGGCTGAAACCAGAGTTGGAGACGTATCCAAGGCAAGATGTCAAGTATGTGCAGCAGAGTTTGTGATATTAGAAAACTATTAAGCATAAACAAAAAATTGATTTAAAAAAAACACAAACCACCTTACCTGTGAAAATTGTCCCGAAAACTACAGTTGGAATAGCAAGCAGAGCGCAAGGCGCCTTTTCTTTATTTATTGCTAAACATTGTTCTATTTTAGCTGTAGATCATTTAGGAATACTGTGCAAGAAGGTGTTTTCCGCTGATGAGGGCGCTAAAAACATTCAATTACATCGTACGAAGTGCACTAACATTATAACTGAAGTTTTGGCTCCATATTTTACACAATCATTGGTTGAAGATATAGGTAACCAAAAATGCAGTGTACTAATAGATGATTCCACAGATGTATCAATATCTTAAATGCTAGGTATCGTTATACGGTACTATATTGTAAACAACCAAACCATTAGATCAGCATTTCTCAAACTCGCTGTAGTAGAAACTGGAGATGCAAGAAATCTGGTTGCTATTCTTGTGAATTCTTTGAAAGATCTCAAACTTCCAATCAGTAATATGGTAGGAATTGGCACAGATAATGCTTCTGCAATGGTTGGAATAAACAATAGGCTTTTTTAACAACTCAATAGAGAATATGGTTTGAAGGATTTGGTATTGATCCGTTGCATTTCTGACTCTCTTCAGCTTGCAGTTTCGCACGCCTCACTGAATACCATACCTAGAAACATAGAGTTTCTTGTATGGGAAACCTACAACTGGTTCTCCATTTCACCCAAAAGACAAGAGGAATATGAAAAGGTTTATGATACAATAAATTGTGGAAAACAGCCACTAAAAATTTTGAAGGTCTGTGCAACACGTTGGCTTTCAATTGAACCAGCAATACGAAGAATTCTGGAGCACTGGGAAGAACTAAAGCTACATTTTTCACTTGCCATGGTTCAAGACAATTGTTACACTGCCGATCTTTTGTACAACATGTATTATGACAACTCAAATCGTCTTTACATGTGTTTCCTTAAACATGCTTTAAAAGACGTACAAATAGCAATAAAAGCTTTTGAAGGAGAAGACGATGACCCCACTAAATTACTACATACACTTGTATTTCTCATGCAGTCGCTCGGACAAAACAGTTTTTCCAACTGTTGATTTGTTGACAAAACCAGTTCCAAGCGAATGTATGAACGCAAATCCGAACCTTGGCTTTATGTTTGAACAGAAATTGTCTGAACCAAGTTTGTCTGAAGAAAATAAAGTTTATTTGAAGAAAAGATGCATTCAGTTTAGTCTGAAACTCACAAAACAAATTCAACGAAGACTGCCAAGTAACGTTACGATCCTGAAAAAAAATGTCAATGCTGAATGTTGAAGAAACACTAAAAGTGAATAAAAATAATGCTGTAGCGGATGTAGCCAAAGAATTAGGTTTTAGTGGCGATTTCATAGACGGTATGCTGCAAGAATGGCATAATATCAACTTCATTAGGAATAACACTACTAACACTGTTCGATTTTGGAGTGAGGTTTTGCAGTATAAAAATGCCGCAGGTGAGAATCCTTTTTCTTTGATTTCACAACTAGCAATGATTGTTCTATGCCTACCGCATTCAAATGCAGAAGTGGATAGAGTATTCAGTTCTATGAACATTATAAAAACTAACCAATGTAACAGATTATCGTTAAAGACAATTAATACTTTGATCATATTGAGAGTCCAGTTGAAGAAACAAAATAAAGATTGTGCATCTTTTGACATACCATCAGACGTATTGGAGCTTATTGGTGCCAACAAAAGTTACTCTTTTGCGACAAAACCAATCGAACTGCAACATCATCTTTTGAGCGATGTTCAACCCTGTGCATCAACTACAGTTCTGTCAAGCATGAAACAGAAGAGTTATTCGATCTTCTGAGTGACGACGATGAATAGCTCACATACCGGAATGTATATATTTTGTAACCTAATTTGATTTCTTGCTTTCTTTTGTTACAAATATAGCTGTATATTTCTAGTATATTTGACTACTGTGATTGAAACAACAATTTATGTGTTGTGTCAATTATGATAACATGTTTAATTAAACGTTAGTGTATTTTATATGTATGTTGTTGCAAGCGATGCATCATTTAATTAAGACAATATCGCAACTATGTATGAGACAATTTTTATTAATATTTTATTACCCCCCCCCCTTCCCCACTGGCTTATTGCACCATTCACATTTTCAGTACAACTCTAGTAAAATCAGTTTTAGCGACTTTCTAGCGGCTTTTGATATTGAATATAGCGACTCAGGTTTTTTAGAGTTGGCAACACTGGCGTTGTCCAGTTGGAGGTGAGCCGCCAGCAGTGGTGGATGTGGGGAGAGAGATGCCAGAGTTTTGAGAGGACGATCTGGACATGTGTCCGTTAGAAAAAGGATATTTGTTTAATTGGATGTCACAAAATTATACAGGGTGGTCCACTGATAGCGACAGGGCCAAATATCTCACGAAATAAGCATCAAACGAAAAACCAACAAGGAACGAAACTCGTCAAGCTTCAAGGGGGAAACCAGATGGTGCTATTGTTAGCCCGCTCGATAGCGCTGCCATAGGTCAAACGAATATCAACAGCGTTTTTTAAATAGGAGCCACCATTTTTTATTCATATTCGTGTAGCACGTAAGGAAATATGAATATGTTAGCTGGACCACTTTTTTCACTTTGTGGTAGATGGCGCTGTATGCCACAAACGTATAGGTACGTGGTATCACTTAACATTTCCGCCAGTACGGACGGTATTTGCTTCGTGATACATTACCCGTGTTAAAAAGGACCGTTTACCAATGGCGGAAACTGTCGATATCGTGTTGATGTATGGCTATTGTGATCAAAATGCCCAACGGGCATGTGCTATGTATGCTGCTCGGTATCCTGGACGTTCGCCGGATGGTTACGTTATTTAAGGGAACTGGAAGTGTTCAGCCACAACTGAAACGTCAGCCACGACCTGCAACAAATGATGATGCCCAAGTAGGTGTTTTAGCAGCTGTCGCGGCTAATCCGCACATCAGTAGCAGACAAATTGCGCGAGAATCGGAAATCTCGAAAACGTCGGTATTGAGAATGCTACATCAACATCGATTGCACCCGTACCATATTTTTATGCACCAGGAATTGCATGGCGACGACTTTGAACGTCGTGCACAGTTCTGCCACTGGGCACAAGAGAAATTACGGGACGATGACAGATTTTCTGCACGCGTTCTATTTAGCGACGAAGCGTCACTCACCAACAGCGGTAACGTAAACCGGCATAATATGCACTATTGGGCAACGGAAAATCCACGATGGCTGCGACAAGTGGAACATCAGCGACCTTGGCGGATTAATGTATGGTGCGGCATTATGGGAAGAAGGATAATTGGCCCCCATTTTATCAAAAAAAAAAAAAAAAATGGTTCAAATGGCTCTGAGCACTATGGGACTTAACAGCTGTGGTCATCAGTCCCCTAGAACTTAGAACTACTTAAACCTAACTAACCTAAGGACATCACACACATCCATGCCCGAGGCAAGATTCGAACCTGCGACCGTAGCAGTCGCGCGGTTCCGGACTGCGCGCCTAGAACCGCGAGACCACCGCGGCCGGCTCCCATTTTATCGATGGCAATCTAAATGGTGCAATGTATGCTGATTTCCTACGTAATGTTCTACCGATGTTACTACAAGATATTTCACTGCATGACAGAATGGCGATGTACTTCCAACATGATGGATGTCCGGCACATAGCTCGCGTGCTGTTGAAGCGGTATTGCATAGCATATTTCATGACATGTGGATTGGTCGTCGAAGCACTATACCATGACCCACACGTTCACCGGATCTGACGCCCCCGGATTTCTTTCTGTGGGGATAGTTGAAGGATATTTGCTATCGTGATCCACCGACAACGCCTGACAACATGTGTCAGTGCATTGTCAATGCATGTGCGAACATTACGGAAGGCGAACTACTCACTGTTGAGAGGAATGTCGTTACACGTATTGCCAAATGCATTGAGGTTGACGGACATAATTTTGAGCATTTATTGCATTAATGTGGTATTTACAGGTAATCACGCAGTAACAGCATGCGTTCTCAGGAATGATAAGTGCACAAAGGTACATGTATCACATTGGAACATCCGAAATAAAATGTTCAAACGTTCCTACGTTCTGTATTTTAATTTAAAAAACCTACCTGTTACCAACTGTTCGTCTAAAATTATGAGCCATGTGTTTGTGACTATTACAGCGCCATCTATCACAATGCGAAAAAAGTGGTCCAACTAAAACATCCATATTTCTTTACGTACTACACAAATATGTAATAAAAATGGGGGTTCCTATTTTAAAAAAACGCAGTTGATATCCGTTTGACCTATGGCAGCGCCATCTAGCGGGCCAGCCATAACGCTATCTGGTTTCCCCCTTCAAGCTAGACGAGTTTCGTTCTTTGTAGTTTTTTCGTTTGATGCTTGTTTCGCGAGATATTTTGCTCGGTCACGATCAATGGACCACCCTGTATAGATATTATTTTTGCACGCTATTAAGGTAAATACGTTGTTTGTTCTCTATCAAAATCTTTCATTTGCTAATTATGTCTATCAGTAGTTAGTGCCTTCAGTAGTTAGAATCTTTTATTTAGCTGGCAGTATTGTCGCTCGCTGTATTGCAGTACTTCGAGTAGGGAAGATTTTTGTGAGGTAAGTGATTCATGAAAGGTATAGGTTATTGTTCGTCAGGGCCGTTCTTTTGTAGGGATTATTGAAAGTCAGATTGCGTTGCACTAAAAATATTGTGTGTCTGTTTAGTGACGATCAGAATAAGTGAAAACTGCTTGAGTACGTTGAGTTTTACTCAGCTGTTTCTGTATCAAATAACGTAAGAGTTTTTCCAGCACTGTCATTCATAATTTTCAAAGTGGACGTTTCAACCCGACCTGGTGGGGATCCCACACACTCCAGCAGTACTCAAAAATGGACCACACTAGCAGTCTCTGTCCGCGTTCTCCTTTACAGATGAGTCACACTTTCCTTAAATTATCCTGTTAAATCGAAATTGATGATTCGCTTTCCGTAGTATCAGTCTTTCGTGTTCGTTGCATTTCATATCGCTTTGCAACGTTACGCCTGGACATTTTATTGGAGTGAATGCGTCAAGCAGCACGTAGAAATACTGCACTCGAATATTAACGAAACTGCTTTTCCTACTCACCTGCATAAATATACATTTCTTTTTACATTTTGAGCATGCTGTATACATCAAATCAAATAGAAGTTTTGCATGTTGCATGGGGGCTTAATTAAATAAAATGCAAATAATTTTAATTTTCAGTAGCTGTATGTCCGGCTACGAAGTCTCGTAACCGGTTGGCCCTGACTAGTATTAGTACGCAATCTGACTGCTTAGAACAACAACAAAGAATGGAACGAAATTTCCGTTAACACAATTAATTAATTAAGTCCCCAGCAACTATGAAAGCTACGAAACAACAAGGCGCAAGTGTCGCTGTTCTGTGTGTGGAAGTGTGATTCAACGTACACATCTGGCACGGTTCTTCTTCAATACGACAAGATATTTTAAATACCATTTATACTGAAGTAATTAAAAAAATAAACAGAAATACTATAATTGCACATAGAAACCAGAAATACAGTCTAATACAAGAACACGAGCCAGATGCTTTGTTGACTGAACCTGTGACCGAGAGGCATTATTGTTTAAGACATTGAAATAATTAAAAAAAAAGGAATTTTTTTACCTTTATATATATTGACGAAAAGCACACTCTGATCATTACAGCATCCCCAATCCAACAACATCTGATGTCTAGCCCATCAAAACAATACTACATGTTCTGAACAAGCACTCTCCATGGGAACTTCTCAGCTACGGAGGCGGCGGAATAAAACTCTTTGGCGCAATCTCTGGCGCTCGGTATCCTTCTGGAGTCACTCAACGACTACACTTTGTCGTACGCTATAGGGCCATCAGCAAACAGACGCAGATAGCTGCCCACCCTGTCTGTCATGTCATTCATATATGTAGAGAACAAAAGCGGTTTTGTCACACTTCCGAGGCCACTACTAACGATGCCCTAGTCTCTGACGAACAATCGCCGTTGAGGATAACGTACTGGTTTATATTACTTAAGAAGTCTTCGAGTCACTCATATATCCGGGAATGTATTCCATATGCTCGGATATTAGTAAACAGTCTGCATTGGGCACTGTGTAAAACACTTTTCGTAAATCTAAGAATATGGAATCTGGCTATTGCCCTTCTCCCACGGTTCGCGAGATATAATCGTGAGAAAATGGCGAGCTGAGCTACGCACGGGCTATACTTTCTAAATCCCCTCTGATCTGTGGACAGAAGCTGATGTGTCTCAAGGAAACTTATGATTTCCGAACTCGCTCAAGAATTCTGCAACAAACTTGTGTTAAAGATATTGGTCTGTAAATTTGTGGATCCGTGCTTTTACCCAACTTCTACTGGGTGGTTCTGAAACGGTCTGAAAAGATTGTAAGGGTGTCGCAGGGGACGTTGTGCTGAAAAATAGTTGTCAGGAAAAAATTCAACACTTCACACAATATCCGAGTTACACTCGAGGTATGAATTAAAAAACGCCTTCAGTCACAATTTTTCGTGTTTTATTCAGTACACGATGCATCTCGGAACCTGTGGGTCCATCTTCAGGTGTAATTCGTCTTAACATATGATTTATTTGTTCTCTTGAATGAGATGAAATGCATATTCCTGTCACGAAAATGTTTGATGTTAGGTTACGAATTTCGTAAGTCAGATGCGGAAAATATGTACGAAAGAAGGGAAAAGATGAATAGCGTAAACTTACGAAATAATCCAAGAAAAGAGTTTTTAACGTTTTAGTAACAGCATGAGCTTTGTCCTCCATCGAGGACACATTCATCTTTTCCATTATTTCGCACATATTTTCCGTGTCTGACTTACGTAGTTCGTAGCCTAGCATCAAACATTTTTGTAAGGGGAATACGCGTTTCATCTCATTCAAGAGAACAAATAAATCATGTGTTAAGGCGAATTACACCTGACGATGGACCCACAGGGTCCGAAACGCATCGTGTACTGAATAAAACACGAAAAATTGTGACTGAGGGCGTTTTTTAATTCATACCTCGAGTATTTAGTACAGTCACGTTTGAAGCTGTAAAGTACGGATTAAATTTTAAAAAATATCCGAGTTAGTTAGCGTTGGAGTTAGCCAATCAGTTTGCTGCGTGCGCCAAGTCAGGTTTCCCGCCAGTGTCATTTGTTCTCACAGTGTAGACAACAGCACGTGAGACTGCTTAGCCTTTGGCACCGGTTCGATCCTTACTAGCGCCCCACATTCAATTTCTTTTATTGTTTTAATCGCTCTCTTGTTCGGGTTTCAGAAACCAAATGAAGAACACGTTTGGTGACATTAGCACTGGCGGACCGCTTGGATTTGCGTGCAGAACGACCTGATTGAGTGACTTCAATACTAATTAACTCGGAAACGGCGAGACGTATCAGTTTCTTTCTTCAAAATTAGTTCTCATCACAACCTACCCTGTGACACTTTCACAGACTTTCCAGTTGGTTTCAGACCACCCTATATACGAGGTGTGGCCGTAAGATAACGGCACAGATGTTGTCACATAGAAAGTACACATGTATCAAAGATGAACGACCAATAGATGTGAAGCATTTAGCCTTCTCAATAAAATGCTTCATCTCTGGTGTCTGTGAACAAATCAGTATGGCCGTGGCCTTCGTTAGTGTATGAGCTGTTATTGTGCTCTGCTGGGAAAATGATTAGCGTAATGATAGAGCAACGAATAGTCTTAATGGTTTACATGAAACGTGGAAAAAGTGCTATTGAAACCCATCTTCTACTAAAAGAAGTGTACGCCGAAGACTGTTTATCACGTATGCGAGTTTCTGAATGGTTCGAGAATTCCCAAAATGACCAAGAGGACGTTGAAGATGACTCACGGCCGGGAACCATGCAACATAAAAAAGGATGAAAATATCGAAAATGTAGGCAATCTGACTGCCGCTTGAGCATTCGATCGATTGTTGAAACGATACGAACAGGTGAAGAATGCGTAAGGCAGAATCTAGATAACAAGCATAAAATGAGAAGTGTGTGTGCGAAACTGATGCCGAAAATTCTCATGATCGAACAAAAAGAAGCTCTTGAAAACGTTTATACTGACACTTGGAATACCACTTAAAATGACCCTAATTTCTTGGCAAAAGAGAAAACAAGTGAATAATCTTGTTTTTTCAGCTAAGCGCCTAATCATGTACTGAAAGGGCTCAACTTGACCGAGAGTGAAAAACGGCCGAATGAACAAATAAAGATTCAAAGTGATGATGATTGTTTTTTTTTCAATAATGAAACGAAGAAATTGAAGAAATGTATGATGAAATAAAAGAAATTATTCAGATAGTGAAGGGAGACGATAATTTAATAGTCATGGATGACTGAAATTCGAGTGTAGGAAAAGGGAGAGAAGGAAACGTAGTAGGTGAATATGGATTGGGGCTAAGAAATGAAAGAGGAAGCCGCCTGGTAGAATTTTGCACAGAGCACAACTTAATCATAGCTAACACTTGGTTTAAGAATCATGATAGAAGGTTATATACATGGAAGAACCCTGGAGATACTAAAAGGTATCAGATATATTATATAATGGTAAGACAGAGATTTAGGAACCAGGTTTTAAATTGTAAGACATTTCCAGGGGCAGATGTGGACTCTGACCACATCTATTGGTTATGACCTGTAGATTAAAACTGAAGAAACTGCAAAAAGGTGGGAATTTAAGGAGATGGGACCTGGATAAACTGAAAGAACCAGAGGTTGTACAGAGTTTCAGGGAGCGCATAAGGGAACAATTGACAGGAATGGGGGAAAGAAATACAGTAGAAGAAGAATGGGTAGCTTTGAGGGATGAAGTAGTGAAGGCAGCAGAGGATCAAGTAGGTAAAAAGACGAGGGCTAGTAGAAATCCTTGGGTAACAGAAGAAATATTGAGTTTAAATGATGAAAGGAGAAAACATAAAAATGCAGTAAATGAAGCAGGCAAAAAGGAATACAAACGTCTCAAAAATGAGATCGACAGGAAGTGCAAAATGGCTAAGCAGGGATGGCTAGAGGACAAATGTAAGGATGTAGAGGCTATCTCACTAGGGGTAAGATAGATACTGATTACAGGAAAATTAAAGAGATCTTTGGAGGTAAGAGAACACTTGTATGAACATCAAGAGCTCAGATGGAAACCCAGTTCTAATCAAAGAAGGGAAAGCAGAAAGGTGGAAGGAGTATATAGAGGGTTTAAACAAGGGCGATGTACTTGAGGACAATATTATGGAAATGGAAGAGGATGTAGATGAAGATGAAATGTGAGATACGATACTGCGTGAAGAGTTTGTCAGAGCACTGAACGACCTGAGTCGAAACAAGGCCCCCGGAGTAGACAACATTCCATTGGAACTACTGACGGCCTTGGGAGAGCCAGTCCTGACAAAATTCTACCACCTGGTGAGCAAGATGTATGAAACAGGCGAAATACCCTCAGACTTCAAGAAGAGTATAATAATTCCAATCCCAAAGAAAGCAGGTGTTGACAGATGTGAAAATTACCGAAAAATCAGTTTACTAAGCCACAGCTGCAAAATACTAACACGAATTCTTTACAGACGAATGGAAAAACTAGTAGAAGCCGACCTCGGGGGAGATCAGTTTGGATTCCGTAGAAATACTGGAACACGTGAGGCAATACTGACCTTACGACTTATCTTAGAAGAAAGATTAAGGAAAGGCAAACCTACGTTTCTAGCATTTGTAGACTTAGAGAAAGCTTTTGACAATGTTGACTGGAATACTCTCTTTCAAATTCTGAAGGTGGCAGGGGTCAAATAAAGGGAGCGAAAGGCTATTTACAATTTTTACAGAAACCAGATGGCAGTTATAAGAGTCGAGAGCCATAAAAGGGAAGCAGCGGTTGGGAAAGAAGTGAAACAGTGTTGTAGCCTAACCCCGATGTTATTCAGTCTGTATATTGAACAAGCAGTAAAGGAAACAAAATAAAAATTCGGAGTAAAAATTAAAATCCATGGAAAGGAAATAAAAACTTTGAGGTTCGCCGATGACATTGTAATTCTGTCAGAGACAGCAAAGGACTTGGAAGAGCAGTTGAACGGAATGGATGGTGTCTTGAAGGGAGGATATAAGATGAACATCAACAAAAGCAAAACGAGGATAATGGAATGTAGTCGAATTAAGTCGGGTGATGTTGAGGGTATTAGATTAGGAAATGAGACACTTAAAGTAGTAAAGGAGTTTTGCTATTTGGGGAGCAAAATAACTGAGATGGTCGAAGTAGAGAGGATATAAAATGTAGACTGGCAATGGCAAGGAAAGCGTTTCTGAAGAAGAGAAATTTGTTAACATCGAGTATAGATTTAAGTGTCAGGAAGTTATTTCTGAAAGTATTTGTATGGAGTATAGCCATGTATGGAAGTGAAACATGGACGGTAAATAGTCTGGACAAGAAGAGAATAGAAGCTTTCGAAATGTGGTGCTACAGAAGAATACTGAAGATTAGATGGGTAGATCACATAACTAATGAGGAAGTATTGAATAGGATTGGGGAGAAGAGAAGTTTGTGGCACAACTTGACCAGAAGAAGGGATCGGTTGGTAGGATATGTTCTGAGGCAGCAAGGGATCACCAATTTAGGTTCAAATGGTTCTGAGCACTATGGGACTCAACTGCTGAGGTCATTAGTCCCCTAGAACTTAGAACTAGTTAAACCTAACTAACCTAAGGACATCACAAACATCCATGCCCGAGGCAGGATTCGAACCTGCGACCGTAGCGGTCTTGCAGTTCCAGACTGCAGCGCCTTTAACCGCACGGCCACTTCGGCCGGCTCACCAATTTAGTATTGGAGGGCAGCGTGGAGGGTAAAAATCATAGGGGGAGACCAAGACATGAATACACTAAGCAGATTCAGAAGGATGTAGGTTGCAGTAGGTACTGGGAGATGAAGAAGCTTGCACAGGATAGAGTACCATGGAGAGCTGCATCAAACCAGTCTCAGGACTGAAGACCACAACAACAACAACAATGAAATTGTCCAATTTTACTGGGTTGCTAAAGGTCAGACTATTAATCGACGTTACTGCCTTGAAGTTCTTACTGAACTCTGTGAGGAAACGAGGAAAAAAGGACCCAAATTCTGGAAGGAAGAGTCATGCACCATGGCAAACACCGACTTACACCGATTTCTAGCGGAGTGCAGCTTCCCAGTGTTAGACCATCCTCCTTAATCGTCTGACCTAGCACCGTTTGGCTTTCATCTATTTACGAAGGTAAAATCTACATTAAAATTAACAGGATTTCAATCCGTTGAAGCAGTGTAAGGAAAAGGTGTCATCACGAAACTCATAGAGGAAGACTTCACCGTTTTCATCAATGGAATATTCAAATGGAACGTTGTAGGGGTAGAGGAGGGGAGTATATTGAGGGTGACAATAACAAAATATGTAAGTTTTTGAAATGACATGTTTTACAGCAATAGTCCCGTTGTCTTATAGCCACATTTCGTGCAGGAGTTGGTTGGGAACTTGCGCTCGGTGATAGATTCGCGGGAGATGCAAGTTCAGGAGCCAGTGCCGAAAGGTACTCTCTGTAAATACGCATTAGGACTCCTTACGGATCTAGTGGTATTTTAAAATTTCTGCTCTGTCAGTTGTTTCTCAGCGTCAGGGATGACTATAGCTATGTCCTCCACACTGGATTTTGACCATAGTATGTGTATACGATCGTCCTGCAAGAAGGTTTTTTTTCATCGCGAAATTTAAAACTTCAGCTATCTTTTGCTGTCTTCTATTACCCCACAAGACTGGATAGAAGTGTTCGATCTGCTTCGTTATTATACGTAAGGTAAGAATTTTCTAGAGTTGGCATGCGGACCGGCTTGTCAGAGCACTCATGGAACACGGTATCATCGATTATGTAAGTGCGCTCTTTTTCAACGTTTATGTTTTTCATGTAAATTATTATAATTTTAGTTTTGTAAAAAAAAAACGGGGGCCCTGGGGAGGGGGAGGAACAAGGCCAGGTTAGCCAGGTTACAGTTGGAAGGAAGGGTAGATGTCACGGCGAACAACATCTGGGAGGGGGAGGAGCTGAAAATTGCCCTGATGGAGGGTGTGGAGTTGGAGAGAGAGAGGGATACAGTGATAGAGGCATGGCAATGGGTGGGGGGGGGGGGGGTGGAAAGAAAGGAGGAAACTAGGGGATGGGGGGGATCAAGCCTGAGGACACTATAAAGGATGCAGAGATGTTGGAGGAAAAGGAGGAGGTGGGGGAAGGGGACGAGGTCATACAGGAGCCGTGTAGGTGAAGGAAGTCGGATATAGAAGGCAAGTAGGAGCACAAGGCGTTCAAGGGTTTGGAGGGACTTGTGAAAACAGGGTTGGGTGCAGAGATCCAGGCAATGCTGGCATAACAGAGGAAAGGACAGATGAGGGATATGTAGGTGTGGAGGGTGATGGAAGGATGCAATCCCCACCAGACAGGAGTTCCGGGAGGCAGAGGCAGGAATGGGCTTTCTGCTGGATGGTCAGGGGTCCACATGAGGTGAAGATCGAAGGTGAGGCCAAAGTACCTCAGGGTGGGGGTGAGCTGGACGGGACGACCATAAATGGTGAGGTAGAAATAATGGAGATGGAAGGAGCGGATGGTGCAGCCTATGATGATTGCCTGGGTTTTGGAGGAGTTGAGACGAAGGAACCACTGGCTATACCAAGTGGTGAGCTGGTCAAAGTTGGTTTGGAGGGTACGTTGGGGCCATTGAAGGGTAGGATAGAGAGCCAGGAAGCTGGTGTCATCAGCATACTGGAGAAGGTGGACAGGTAGGTGTGGCTTGGGCGTATCAGCGGTGCACAGGAAATAGAGGAGAGGGGAGAGGACGGAGCCCTGGGGGACGCCAGCAGTGGGAGAAAAGATACAGGAGTTGTGGATTGTGACATAAGAAGGACGGAGTGAGTGGAAGGAAGCGACCAGACGGACAAAATTTATAGGCAGGTCGTCGGTTTGGAGTTTGAAGAGGAAACTGGGATGCCATAAGTGGTCATAGGCATTTAGGAGGTCGAGGGAAACAAAAATGGCGAAGCGACGGGAGTTAAGCTGGAGGGAGAGAAGGTGGACGAGGTTAAGGAGTTAGTCTTCGGCAGAGAAGGAGGGTCGAAAGCCACACTGGGTAAGGTGGAGGAGTGGTGTTGATTAAGGTGCTGATGGATACAACGGGAGAGGATGGATTCGAAGATCATACTGAAGACGGAGGTGAGGCAGATGGGACGATAGGAAGAGGCGTCAGAGGGGCGTTTACTAGGTTAAGGGAACAGCAAGACATGCGAAGTCGTTAAATAGTGCTCGATAGCGCGTTAATCTATTGCATTTCGCCAGCTGCAGCCAATGAGATCTTACTTTACATAGAAATATTTATGACGTGCAAATGAAGTATAAAACACAGTAAAGTTATATGTATATAAATTGTGGAAGTGTTGCTTTTTAAATAAAATTGCTTAACTTTAAATAAATTTTAAATGCAAGTGCACCAATGCAAAAGGTTGTGCGAATGTTGAGAGCCAGCTGGTGGTTCTTGTTGGTACCTCAAGGTGACGCTGTTTCCATGGAAACGGCCATGTGTTGGCTGTTATTTGTCAAAGACTATGCCGTATCACGCTGTTGGCAAGACGACAATGTATACTGCCTATTGGTCTCCAAAGACGTTTGTAAACTACGCTGTTCCGGTGGAAACGCTGTCAAAGATCATGCTGCAGGACACTGTTGCCTAGGCGACTTTGTACAGTGCCTGTTGGCGTCCAAAGATGTACAGTATGTAGATTACTCTGTTCCCATGGAGATGTTGTACAGGTGATCGTTACTTTCGGTAAATTGACATTTTACTCGAAATTTTCAACGTTGTGCTTAGAGAATACCGAGATATATAAAAGATTGGGAGAATTAGACTACATTTGCAATAATTGTAATATGTGAATAAAACAGTGTAGCATGAGAGCATAATCTTTACAGTGCACACACTCTGCAGATGGTTAACTGTATGTTCCGAAACCGATTACTGTTCCTTCACAAGAAATTCTCGCTGCAATGTTGGAATAAATGGCGTGTAAATCTTGCCTTTGTCGACGAATCAGAATACGGTGAAGCGCTATCAGCAGTTGTGATACTAGCCAGTAATTACTGAGAGCTGCTTTTGGTATACAGTCTGAACAAGTTTTATGAATGAGTTGTAATGTGATTGTGATATTGCTCAGACTGCAAAAGACGAGTTTACTCTCCGCGTTACTTCATAATCCTTGTCTTTGGGTTCATACGGCGATGTCTCCAAGTACTTCGAGACTCTGTGTGAACATGGAAAATTTGGATCCTAGCGTGAAGCGCTTGACCGATTAAAAGTATTTCGAAGCCGTTATCCAGCAACATCGCTTCACTGCTTAGTGTATAAATTCGCGGAGAGAGCACGTTCGATGTCAAGTTTTGTTCAGGCCGTGCGTGGTATGTCAAAATCAGATCCCGATGCTGTGTCAAAAAATTCCAGGTAAACTGCTCCAAATTACACCCACAAATTTATCAAGACCATCCCATTTCTCACTACGGCTGAGTTACGATCAGTCTTTTATTTCCCACGGTCAACTGACTTCGGTGATGTGCCATCTTCAAGTACTTACCCACAACCTCGTAATTTTACAGAGACTGTCAAAATGGAGCAGTGAACGAAAAAATATTTCTAAAACCGGAAAATAGCTGAAATACAGGAGGTCTGTTTGCGTGTCTCGAATTGAAGACCTATTGCAATGTGACATTCAGTATAGTGTCACCTGTCCCTGTGGGCACTAAAATGCTTGGCTTCTCCATTCCATGATTAATTGTACAACAGTTTTATTTTTGACACCACACCTATCAAACCAGCGTCCCTAACAATTCCTGCAATCCATTTTTGAAGAAAGTAAAATTATAATAATTTAAACGAAGAACACAAACGTTGAAAAAGAGGTCCTTCGACAAGGTGGTCCTCATTACAATCCGAGAAAGTTCTGGGCCTATGTAAAATCACTAAGGTTCAAATGGTTCAAATGGCTCTGAGCACTATGGGACTTAAATTCTGAGGTCATCAGTCCCCTAGAACTTAGAACTACTTAAACTTAACTAACCAAAGGACATCACACACATCCATGCCCGAGGCAGGATTCGAACCTGCGACGTAGCTGTCGCGCGGTTCCAGACTGCAGCGCCTAGAACCGCTCGGCCACCCCGGCCGGCAAAATCACTAAGGGGTTCACCTGTCGACCAGTCTGATATGACAATAGAAGACAGAAAGAAGAAAGCTAAAGTCTTCAACTTTGTGTTTAAAAAACCTTCATGCAGCACGATAGTACAGACGTACAATCGTTTGACCTTCCCACAGAATCCAGTATTGAGCGCATAGAAACAGTCATCCGTGATGTTGAGAAACAACTGAAAGATTAAAAACACGTTAGTCGCCAGTCCGGAGGCAATCCGAATTCGAAGTTACAGAGAGTTCCCTTCGACACTGGCCTCTTAGCTTGCACTTTTCGCAAATCTCTCACCCAGCGCTAAGACCCAAGAGATTTCTGTGTATAAAAAGGTAAAAGCACGAATCCACAAATTTACAGATCAATATCTTTAACGTAGGTTTGCTGCAGAATTCTTGAGTATATTCTACATTCAGAAATAATAAATTACCTTGAAGCAGAAAAGCTTCTGTCGACAGTTCAGCCTGGATTTAGAAAGCATCTTTCGTGCGAGACTCAGCTTACCATTTTCTCATGAAATGTCCTGTGAAACATTGATGAAGGGCAACAAGCAGATTCCACATTTCTAGACTTCCGGAAAGCGTTTCCCATAGTGACCCACTGCAGACCGTTTAAGAAGGTCTGAGCAGATGGAATAGGTTCCCAGATATATGAGTGGTTCGAAGACGTCTTAAGTAATAGATAGCAGTACGTTGTCCCGGACGGAGAGCGTTAATTACAGACAAGGGTAAAGCCAGGAGAGTCCTAGGGGAAGATTGACATTGGAATCCAGTTTGCCGTCACTAATTGTATCCTTAATTTTCACTTACGTAGAAAAAATATACATGTGCCATATAAGAATCGTAACTTTGTGTTGTAAGTGATGTTTGTTTACACTTACGGCTCTTGCGTTCCTGTACATTGTGTGAGCCCCTGATACACGTACATCCCTAACTGCACTTTTCACGATGTTTCGTAAATACATGAGATGACTAACTTAGATAGGACACTCTGTTTATTGGTGTTTTTGCCACTCGAGAGAATATGTGGCTGCAGAGCCGGATTTAACCGAACGACGAATTACAATAGGGAGAGGCCCTGTCCGCAGTTGCGACACCAACCAGTAGACACTGAAAGCTGCTTTCGGTAGGTTCTGCAAAACAAAAAGTTTTAACATGAGTGAGAGGTTGTTCAGTGTGGAAAAGAAGAGTTTACAAGATCCGCCTTTGCTTGATAATCCTCGTCCTTTCATCACTCGAAGACATTTATTTATTTTATTGCTTCCTTCAGTCTTTTTTTGCGTCATCACTCTTCTGACTTGTTTGATGCGGCTCTCCACGAATTCGTCTCCTGAGCAAATCTCTTCATCTCAGAGTTACATTTGTAACCTATGTTCTCAATTATTTGCTGGATGTATTCCAATCTCTGTCTTCCTCTACAGTTCCTGTCCCTTCTCCTTGTCAGTGTTTTTCACGTATTCCTTTCCTTTCCGATTCTGCACAGTATCTCCTCATTCCTTACCTTACCAGTCCATCTAAGTTTCAATATTCATCTATAGCATCACATCTCAAATGTTTCGATTCTCTTGTGTTACGGTTTTTCCACAGTCCATGTTTCCCTAACATACAATGCTGTGCTCCAAACGTACATTCTCAGAAATTTCTTCCTCAAATTAAGGTCTATGTTTGATACTAGTAGACTTCTCTGGGACAGAAATGCCCTTTTTTCTGATGCTAGTCCTCATTTGCTGTCCTCCTTGTTCCATACGTCATTGATAATTTTGCTGCCTACGTAGAAGAATTACTTACCTTCATCTACTTCATGACCATCAATCCTGGTGTTAAGTTACTCACTATTCTCGTTGATGCTACTTCTCATAACTTTCTTCTTTCTTCGATTTACTCTCAATTCATAATCGGTACTCATTAGACTATTCATTCCGTTCAGTATATCATGTAATTCTTCTTCACTTTCACTCAGGATAGGAAAGTCATCAGCGAATCTTATCACTTCTAACATTCTGCGTGGTGTCTGTTTGTTCTATATCGTGTCTCCCTACCACTTTCGCGCAATTGACTAGTTTGAACCTGGGACCTGTTGCTAGTAAGGAGATGCCAGACCACACATGACATGTAGAATTCAGAAGAGTTCAGTGAGACTAGCGATGATATAACCAAATACTTAATGATTTCAGCGTCAGCTCCACTGCACTCCCTGTAAAAGAATCTTAATACTAACTAAATTTAGTGGAAGGGGTTCAAGGCTTTCCTATTTTTAGTTATCTGGTAAAATAACGTCGAAAAAGCAGTTAAGTTTACCATTGGAAATTTTATTCTACTCACAAAACATTGTTTATCAATTGCACTATTGATAAAAGGAAATGTTTTAATACAGGATGGTAAAAACCAACTGCGTTCAACAAAAATGTGAACGAATATTCCCTGAATGGGTTTCCAAGTTCTACAATGGATCGAAGGATGAGCTATGCCATATCACATCTATAATCTCGGTTTAAATTAAGTTTCACAAAAGAGAAAACTATCAAAATGGTCTACAGTGACCCTCAATTATCTTTAATTACTTACTTGTCGTAAATTACAGTGGCTGATGTGGCTTCTCAATAACTATGTAACAGAAATATCATCGCGTTTCAGATTTTTACTTCAAGTGGCAAATGTGAACACCATGAGCTTTAATTGACGATCGACACCAGTATTACGCAAAAAGGGGTGTAACAGATGAGACTTCTGCAGTTATGAATGAAGCTTTATGCGCTGTTATGCGGCATCGCGTGCGTTCATTACCTTGTCGGTGTTCGTCAGGGGGCAGCGGACAGCACAGCTCCGCTCACCTCGCCGTCTCGGAAGCAACCCTCTCCTAACTTCTCCTTACTACAATTTACCGAAGTTGGTTTAAAGAAACTATCTGGCTGTGTTTTCATCTGGCCAATCAGGGTCTCAATGTTAACCTTAAGCTCCGCCTTCAAAAATTCTGTCTATCCAATGAGAAACGTTATACTTTTCGTGGTGGGGCAATGTTTTTAAAGTTTGCAACGTAACAGAAACGCGAAAAAGTCTCCCGCTAAAACTTGCAGCTGGTGTGGTCCTTTTAGTGTTATCGTAAGATCTATACTGTTCTTCTGGAGGGCTCTATCTTTTAACATGGGCTGGGGGGTGGTCCTGACGTAACAGAGACGCGAAAAAGTCTCACGCTAAAACTTGCGGTTGGGGTGGCCCTTTTTATGTTATCGTAAGATCTATACTGTTCTTCTGGAGGGCTCTAGCTTTAACATGGGGGTGGTCCTAGCGGTTAGCTGGAGACGGGGTGTCCATCTCTTATCGTAGGGCCTTCTAGCTTAACACGGTTCTGCTCTCGGCTTCTGCTCTCTTTCTCCCCTCGGAACTGCGTCTGTCTCACGGTGGGAAGGTATGACATGCATTTAGGCATTCTTGTGTTAGTCTGTGGTATTCCATTTGCTCACTCGTTACTCGTATTACTTTGGTTAATTTAAAGTCACGATTTATTCGGAGCTATGTGACATACTACTGGATTTGCTTATCATGTCAGGGTTTTCATGGAAGGTCTTGGATTTGCCCGACACCTTACACACTGATATCCTATCACCTCGAATTTTAATTCCACTCCTGAACCTTTCATTTCCTTCATTGCTCCTTCAATGTATAGATTGAACAGTAGGGTTGGAAGACTACATACCTGTCTTACACCTTTTTTAATTCGAGTATTCGTTGTTGGTCGTCCAATCTTATTATATCCTCTTGGCTCTAGTACATATTGTATATCACCCATCTCTCCATGTAGCTTACCCCTGTTTTTCTCAGAATATCGAACATGTTGCATCATTTTACATTGTCGAAAGTTTTTTACAATTCGACAAATTCTGTGAACGCATCTTCAGTTTTCTTTAGTCTCGTTTCCATTATCAACCGCAACGTCAAAATTGCCTCTCTGGTGTCTTTGCCTTTCCTAAAGCCAAATCGATCATCCTCGATTTTCAGGCTACTCTCTCTTTGTGTATATATCATGTCTCGTTTTAACATTTTTTGAAGATTTTATATGCTGTTATTGATTGTAAAGTTAACTGAGCATAAAAATTTGGATATAATAATAATGTAATGGTAATCAAAATGTATGGCTTCGGTGTGAAACACTTGAACTATTAAAAATATGTAAGCGTAGGCTTCCGCGGCCGTTGTCTTCTTCAATAAAATTCTTCAGGGTATCGGACCGCATCGTCATAATTTTAAAAATGCACCCTTTTTTTTAACGTTTCGGCCAGCGTTGCAGCTAGCCTTCATCAGGGCCTTACGTTAACTGCTAAATGAACACACTTGGATTCCTTAAATAGCTGCACGAGAAAACCGTGTCGTTATTTGATTGGCTGTACTAGGAAGAGGAGGAGGGGTGAAAGGTATGCTTTATTGGTGTTTCCTTTATTATCTGTTATTGGCTGAAATAGCTGTTTTCTATTGGTCTTTATATCAATCCACCCCATTGGAGGAGACGGACGAATAGCGAACAGGTGATGGCTGTGACGTCACACTGTTTCTATGCTGTCCAGAAGCCGGCTGCGGCGTGCCATTGCTTTGTGTGCTCGCGACCACTACTGTGGCTCTCCGCGTGTCCGCATGGGCCGCCTCGGCTCTGCCGCCGCTCCGTAGCCCTGCTATTGCAGGCAGCCAAGACCTCGGAAGCTTGTACCCGTCCTCTCTATTCATGTTGGCGGGTCTTTTGGCATTTTTAAAATTATGACGATGCGGTCCGATACCCTGAAGAATTTTATTAAAAATATCTATAAGCTGTTCACCACTGAGGTCGCTTCATTGCCCACAGCATAAGTTCAGGTAGAGAACACAACAATGGGATCGTCCTGTCCACCTCACCACTACACTGAAATACCCTGGCCTCACCCTCACCATCACCTCACCTGCACTCCCCATCTCCTTACAATCCAACAAAAGCCCCCAATAGACTCTGCCTCCTGACTCCCGTCTGGCTGGGCGTGGGGACTGCATCCTTTCACCATCCTTCACACCTAAAAGTCCTTGATCCATCCCATCCTTTGTTATGTCAGTATCGCTTGGAGTTCCGCCCCTCCCAGATTCTATAAAGCTCTCAATATCACCAACTCCACCTCACCTCCATATCTACCTTCCGTCCCCTATGCAAGACCTCTACAACCTCATCCCCTTACCACATTTTCTTCTTTTCCTCCAACACATCCACACCCTGTAACTGGCTGCTTACTCTATCTCCCCACCCCCAGCCCATTGTCACATCTTTACCATTGTGCCCTGTCCTCTCTCCAACTCCACACCCTCCACCTCCTTCCCCAACGCAACTTCCAGCACCTAGCCCTCCTGGATGACGAGATTCGCCCTGATCTCTACCCCTCCTACCAACTCTAACCCCAACTTCCCCCTCCTACTCCTCAAGGCTCCCTCTCCCTTCCTCTTCCCTTCCCCTGACCTGTTTTCCTCCCTTCTACACCCCCTCCCTTTCCTGTGCCCCCTCCTGACTTGCCTTCCCTCTTCATCCCCCACCCAACCCATCTCGTGTTCCCCTCTTTTCTTTTCCTCCCCCCCTCCAACCCCCCCACTATTGCATCTCACTCCCCTCTTTCTCCCTCGTCTCAGGCCTCCTGTTCTTGTCGGCGGGTCCCTACCAGCGATTTTTATTCTTTATGTGTGCTCTGTCGCTTCCAGTGTTTTTTTTAAGTGTATCTCGTTCTGTGTGTTTTTATACTATGACCGACTTTTAAATTGTGTGTGTGACTCCAGTGTACTTTAAGTGCCCCACAAGTCACCAACTGTGTTATTTTAACTTTATATCGACTTTTTTAACTGTCCCCCAATGAATGTCCCCATGTTAGTGTATATTTTAACTTCCATTGTCTCCATTTACTGTGTTTTTATACCCCCTTTTTCCACCCTTTTCTATGTATAAGTTCCCACTTTTATTTTTTGTAATTCCATTCAGCTGAAGAGCGGCGGATTGTGCCACTGCCAGCCCTCTCCTGCCCATATGGGCAAGGGAATGAAATTACAATAAAGGCTGTAGAGCCACTAGAATGTAAGTTAATGCAGATGAGTAGGAAGATCAAACCTGTAATGTTTGGATACAGTATTACTGGTGTCCTGCTTGACACAGTCAAGTTGTTTAACTGTCTGCGATATGAGGTGAAACGAGCATATGCGATCTGTGGTCGGAAAGGCAAATGGTCGGCTTTGGTTTATTGGGAAATGCCAGGAAAGATTGGTTCACCTGCAAAGGAGACTGCATACAGGATGCTGGTGTTACCTCTTCTTCAGTTCTGATCGATTGTTTGGGATTCGTACCAGGACAAACTGACGGAAGGAACTCAGAGGGGGACTGCTAGATTTGTTACTAGTAGGTTCGAAGAATATGTAAATGTTATGGAGATGCTTCGGGAACTCAGATGGGAATACTTGGAAGGAAGGTGACGTTCTTTTGGGGATCACAATGGGGAACATTTAGAGAACCGGAGTTTGAAGTTGACTGCCGAACTATTCTATTGTCGCCAATGTACATTGCACCTAAGGACCACGAAGATAAGATGCGAGAAATTAGGGCTCACACGGAGGCATACAGACAGTCGTTTTTCCCTCGCTCTATTTGCGAATGGAACAGGAAAGGAAATGACAAGTAGTGGTAGAGGGCACTCTCCGCTACGCACCGTGCGGTGGTTTGCGGAGTACCTATGTAGATGTAGATGCAGATGTAGCAGGTATCGTTATGACAACACGCAGCTGCTCAGCACGTCACCAGCTCCAGAAAATGGGTAAAACATCACGCCTTTTTTAGTACATTTTATGCACGGCTGACTTCCGTAATTGCCATGCACTTTTATAATCTTTACAGTGTAATAAATCTGAAGATGGCTTACTGTATGTGCCAAAACTGGTCATTTTAAATGAATGATATTTTGCGACCGTGATTGTTTCTTCATAAGTAACTATGACAATTAAGATCACTGACTGTCCAAGCCATGTTGGCTAAAATCATGATTGCAGCGGGAGATCTCCTAGAGTTGCGTCAACACATAGCCTACGTAAATAAACAGTCCCATAATTCGCATTTGAGAGTAGAGCGGCAGATGCAGGAATCCTGCACCGTAGTTCATGGCAAGGTCCTGGTGGAGTTGATTTGCCATTACCGTACTACCACCTGTCGAGAAGTGTCAAATGTGATGAGTGTTTGTGCATTGTAGTGTTCAGTTCGTGTTCTTATTTATAAAGGGAAGGGACAGTGTGAAATCCGGGGTCAGCACACAGCTTACTCCTCGCATGTGGCACCAAGGGGGATTCCGAGCTGAACGTCCCCTTCAGACGTTCGGAGCACCACAGTGTGTCCAAGCCTTCACTTTATGAGACAGTGCGGAGTGTTCTGGAATATAATACAGGACACTGACGCAAAGACTGGTGATCTGGAACCTAAGGCCACCACCTCTCCGTGCCTTGACGGCCAAATACTGGGGGTAGAAGTTCCATCCACCACCAGGATTCGAGCCGCCTTATGTTTGAGTCGAAATCCATCGCACAGGAATACGTTAGCCACCTCGGCTATGAGGGCGGGTCAACACCTACCGTATTTTATACGGACTATAAGACACACTTTTTCTCCGAAAATTGCTCCCAAAGCTCAGGTACATTTTACACTCGAAATTAATATTAAAATATACTGTGTTTGATTTTCAATTCCCGCCAGTCTTGGAAACTGGCATACATTCGATGCCACAGGAAACCTGTCTCTATTTCGCAACATGGGATTCAACTGTCGGAAGTTCCATGCGGCTTTTCGCGGATGATGCTGTAGTATACAGAGAAGTTGCAGCATTAGAAAATTGTAGCGAAATGCAGGAAGATCTGCAGCGGATAGGCACTTGGTGCAGGGAGTGGCAACTGACCCTTAACATAGACAAATGTAATGTATTGCGAATACATAGAAAGAAGAATCCTTTATTGTGTGATTATATGATAGCGGAGCAAACACTGGTAGCAGTTACGTCTGTAAAATATCTGGGAGTATGCGTGCGGAACGATTTGAAGTGGAATGATCATATAAAATTAATTGTTGGTAAGGCGGGTACCAGGTTGAGATTCATTGGGAGAGTGCTTAGAAAATGTAGTCCATCAACAAAGGAGGTGGCTTACAAAACACTCGTTCGACCTATACTTGAGTATTGCTCATCAGTGTGGGATCCGTACCAGGTCGGGTTGACGGAGGAGATAGAGAAGATCCAAAGAAGAGCGGCGCGTTTCGTCACCGGGTTATTTGGTAACCGTGATAGCGTTACGGAGATGTTTAATAAACTCAAGTGGCAGACTCTGCAAGAGAGGCGCTCTGCATCGCGGTGTAGCTTGCTCGCCAGGTTTCGAGAGGGTGCGTTTCTGGATGAGGTATCGAATATATTGCTTCCCCCTACTTATACCTCCTGAGGAGATCACGAATGTAAAATTAGAGAGATTAGAGCGCGCACGGAGGCTTTCAGACAGTCGTTCTTCCCGCGAACCATACGCGACTGGAACAGGAAAGGGAGGTAATGACAGTGGCACGTAAAGTGCCCTCCACCACACACCGTTGGGTGGCTTGCGGAGTATCAATGTAGAATGTAGATGTAGATGTAGATTAAAACGACGTGGCGAACATGAATGCGGGGATTCACAAGCTTGCTTACACTGCCTCCCTCCCTCCTCGCCTTCGAAACCCAGAATACTGTCTGGCCCATGATGCGTCATTGAAATATACGGTGCTAGTGAACTTGAAAGTTATGTGTGTTGTCGGTAACAGTGCAACAGTTTTGTTAGTAGCCAGTTTCGTAATGGAAATAAATAAAAGTTATTCATATGATGCGGGCTATAAACTGAAAGTAACAGCATATGCAGAAGAACATGGAAACAGTGTAGCTGAGCGGCATTTCGGCCTTCAACCAACAGAAAAACTGTTCGCGACTGGCGGATTGGTACAGAAGAACTGGAAAAAAGTCAGTAGTCTAGAGTGAGAGAAGTCATTGTTGTTAAATCTTTCAAGAAGTGCGGCATACGTAACGCTCTCGGTGGCAGAGCCGACATCTTATGTATGAAGAGGACAACGACGACGACAACGGCGGCGACGACGACGACGAAGAAGAAGAAGAAGAAGAAAGTTCAGACGACGATTTTCAAGGATTTTATAGATCAGTTCGTTTTTATAAAATAAGAGCTTTTTTTAGTTTGGCTTTGCAGTCTAATAAAAACTGATAAGAATGTTATTTAAAAAAGGTTTAAAAATTAAGGTGCATCATATAGTCCGTGAAATACGGTTTATAAATACGAAAAAAAAACAATAACGAGAAAGGATTCTTTTCGGACGAAAATTTGTTTCCTTCGTACCTCTTCTTGCTAAAGTAATGACACTTGCTACGCCCTTGATAACACCATCGCCACAGCATAAACTGCATGGATAAGCTTGGTTGCTTGGGGCAGGATGGCTGCAGTTGGAGAGTCAGAAATGGTTGAGGCTTGCATTGAGGATGGACTCGGAGGATTGCGCTCTCTTTTAGAAGAGCGGGTCCTGCCATCTGTTTCGATGTACAGTCATGCTCAAAAGTATCCGAACGACCTGAATTGAATTTCCCTTGATTCGCATGCAACCCACATAACGCAGCTGTCTAGCAGGTCCTCTAATCGCTAATATGGATTCAAACCAAGGTCATGCAGAGTAAGATTTCGTGACTGACGGAAACTAACAGTCGTTTGACTATTGAAAATGGTTCCAACGAGTCACCACTAGAAAACTCTGCTCTGTATCGCAATCACTCAAGATGGAAAGTAATACCACGATTCTACAAATATCAGGGAACACCTTATCACAGATGAGACTGTCCTTAAGGCTTGTAAGCTCACATTTATTCCAATAAATAACATACGTGAAATGTTACCACTCTCATTATTACGTCAGGTAGTTAATGCACGTAGTACGTTCGTCGTATTCATGATTTCCTCTTCAAAGGAGCATACCGTACTTGTTATTTAAAACAAAATGACATTAAAATTTGCGTTATTCACTAGCAGCTAGTTGAGAATATGTATGAAGTTCAAATGACACGACGAACCGCCTCGTTCTGCATATGGATTCAAACCAAGGTCATGCAGAGTAAGATTTCGTGACTGACGGAAACTAACAGTCATCCCTGACTAGGCATACAGAGAGTGATATACCTCGATTTTAGACAGTACCAGTTAGCAAATATCAACTTTAAATTACATAACGTAAACATTTTTAACGGACACGTATTCCTACCCAGCATCTATTGTCCCTGTTAACGAACTACGAGGGATGTTAAATACTGCTTTTCAGAAGTAACTTACTTGAAATGCCGTGCGGTAAAGCTTTGTGTTGGACAGGAATTCTAACCCAGAACCTAATCGGATTGTTATCGAAGCACAATCAACAGTGACACATCGGATTTTCTCGGCAGTAGCTAGATGTTTAAACTGAAATGACGAGACGAAATATTAATTTTTTCCTTCCTAGGACACCAACCCGGCACCTATCGCTGTTATATTCTAAAGAAAACGGACGTTAAATATGGGTTTTTTACACCAGCAGCGACATGTGAGCATGTTTGAAATAGAAATAATATGACGAAGAGGTCAGTGCTGACTGGAAATGGAACCCCACACATATCGTTATTGACTACACACAAAGAGACGTCAGCTGCCGAATTTTACTCCACCAACAGCTCGGAATAACATCCTTGAACTTACTGTGATCTCTCCAATAGTTCTGTGTCTCACTGGGAGTCAAAAACGTCAGATATCGGTAGTGATGACTACGACTGAAAATGCATTAAGAATCAAAATTATGGTCCACCAGCAGATAGGTGTTCTCATGCTAGAGCTTGAAAATGCATAATGAAAACTTTAGTGCTGGGCCAGGATTCGAAACCGTTCACGCGCAATCTGTGGAGATGTTGAGGAATCTGCAGTTTTGAACAAACAACAGATAGTAGTCGAGCTGTATTGTCACGAAGGGATCAAATTCCGCGTTAAGGGCGGTCTGCGTTGCATTCCAAGTTCAGAACCAATTTTATCGACACACAGAAGCTCAAATAAAAGATGGAATAAGTGTCCTGTGACCCTCCGTAGCGTTTGTTTCGTCAATAGAAATAAATAACTAGTATAAGAAAGGTTACTGGTGATAGAGTTCCCACATTTCGCCACCGCTGACTTTATTGTGGTTCAACCTAACGTCTACTTAGTAGAGATGGAATATCATGTTTAATGTGAATTTCAGACCACAATGCCATTATACCTTCTTCACTAGGTGTAGCCAGAAGAGAATAGAATCTGTCTTTCCCTATTAAAAATGATCGGCAGAAATTGGAATCGAACCCAGACCACCATCATAGGAACCTATCATCTATCGCACAGACCAACAAATACTCTTCTCTGAGGCTCATTTTTCTATCGTAACACCGTTGCCGCACACTCGACGAGAATTCTGACACACTGTCTCTCTGTAGTGGGTTGCAGCATGTTCAGTACATTCATTTACTTGGTTGACCGAATCGCCATGAACTAGCTGCCTCGGCTACCCAGTGCATACATTCGACTCTATTTTGTAATCATCGAAATAAAATCACGTAACTGCCACCTACACAGAACTGCCAACAGTGTAGGATGCAGAAATTTAAATAGGAAGTGTTTCTTTTCATTCGAGCTACTCTAATGCACTATCTGTTTGTTGAAAACGTTGTGCAGTGCAAAAGAAAAGCTGTAACTGCCTGTCTCACAGAAGTTTAGATCCGACCATATGCTTAATCTCACAGCACTGTGACTGCGGAAGTTCTGGAAGAACTGCTGTTGACTTCTGGATCTGCAATAGTTATACGACAACTAGCAGCATAATGGTAATCGTCGCGCAACCTAGATACGACGTCGAGAGTTCTGTTATATTCACTGCTACATTTTTTAAAACGCAATTCTGCTGTCTGCTGAAGTTATAAATTTAATGGAACTTTAAACATAATTCCCTTCACTTCTCAACCCAAAATAGCCACATGTGGAAAAAGGGCTAACTTCTGCGACATTTTGTTCTTTTCAGATTTAATAGACGGCCAGGCAGCAGATGTGTCTCGAAGCTTATGTATTATGTATTGGGGGAGCGCATCGTGCCAAAATAGAAAAGTATTTTCTACATTAGCAGTCGTCTGGTAGTGGCATTTTATTCTTCTTCAAACCTTGTTTAACTGCTTTAACTCAGAACAAGTTTTCTACATGCATGTAATCAATAAACTGCATGTGCATTGTCAGACTGTTATAGATAACATCAGAGAAGTCACATATATCGTTGATGATTAATTTCTCTCTCAGGTTTAGTATTGTTTTAACAACACTAAAAGAAACCTTACGAAAATTGTGCACTGTATTATGTTGTTGTTGTTGTGGTCTTCAGTCCTGAGACTGGTTTGATGCAGCTCTCCATGCTACTCTATCCTGTGCAAGCTTCTTCATCTCCCAGTACCTACTGCAACCTACATCCTTCTGAATCTGCTTAGTGTATTCATCTCTTGGTCTCCCTCTACGATTTTTACCCTCCACGCTGCCCTCCAATACTAAACTGGTGATCCCTTGATGCCTCAGAACATGTCCCACCAACCGATCCCTTCTTCTAGTCAAGTTGTGCCACAAACTTCTTTTATCCCCAATCCTATTCAATACTTCCTCATTAGTTATGTGATCCACCCATCTAATCTTCAGCATTCTTCTGTAGGACCACATTTCGAAAGCTTCTATTCTCTGCTTGTCGAAACTATTTATCGTCCATGTTTCACTTCCATACACGGCTACACTCCATACAAATACTTTCAGAAACGACTTCCTGACACTTAAACCTATACTCGATGTTAGCAAATTTCTCTTCTTCAGAAATGCTTTCCATGCCATTGCTAGTCTACATTTTATATCCTCTCTACTTCGACCATCATCAGTTAATTTGCTCCCAAAGTAGCTACTTTAAGTGTATCATTTCCTAATCTAATTCCCTCAGCATCACCCGACTTAATTTGACTACATTCCATTATCCTAGTTTTGCTTCTGTTGATGTTCATCTTATATCGTCCTTTCAAGACACTATCCATTCCGTTCAACTGCTCTTCCAAGTCCTTTGCTGTCTCTGACAGAATTACAATGTCTTCGGCAAACCTCAAATTTTTTATTTCTTCTCCATGGATTTTAATACCTACTCCGAATTGTTCTTTTGTTTCCTTTACTGCCTGCTCAATATACACATTGAACAACATCGGGGAGAGGCTACAACCCTGTCTCACTCCCTTCCCAACCACTGCTTCCCTTTGATGTCTCTCGACTCTTGTAACTGCCATCTGGTTTCTGTACAAATTGTAAATAGCTTTTCGTTCCCTGTATTTTACCCCTGCCACCTTCAATATTTGAAAGAAAGTATTCTAGTCAACAATATCAAAAGCTATCTCTAAGTCTACAAATGCTAGAAACGTAGGTTTGTCTTTCCTTAATCTAGCATCTAAGATAAGTCGTAGGGTCAGTATTGCCTCACGTGTTCAAATATTTGTACGGAATCCAAACTGGTCTTCCCCGAGGTCGGCTTCTACTAGTTTTTCCATTCGTCTGTAAAGAATTCGTGTTAGTATTTTGCAGTCGTGACTTATTAAACTAATAGTTCGGTAATTTTCACATCTGTTAACACCTGCTTTCTTTGGGATTGGAATTATTATATTCTTCTTGAAGTCTGAGGGTATTTCGCCCGTATCATACATCTTGCTCACTAGATGGTAGAGTTTTGTCAGGACTGGCTCTCCCAAGGCTGTCAGCAGTTCTAATGGAATGTTGTCTACTCCCGGAGCTTTGTTGTGACTCAGGTCTTTCAGTGCTCTGTCAAACTCTTCACGCAGTATCATATCTCCCATTTCATCTTCATCTACACCTTCTTCCATTTCCATAATATTGTCCTCAAGAACATTGCCCTTGTATAGACCCTCTATATACTCTCCCCACCTTTCTGTTTTCCCTTCTTTGCTTAGAACTGCGTTTCCATCTGAGCTCTTGATATTCATACAAGTGGCTCTCTTTTCTCCAAAGGTCATTTTTAATAGGGAGAGACAGATTCTATTCTCTTCTGCCTACGCCTAGTGAAGAAGGTATAATGGCATTATGTTCTGAAAATCACATTAAACATAATATTCCATCTCTACCATGTAGACGTTAGGTTGAACCACAATAAAGTCAGGGGTGGCGAAATGTGGGAACTCTATCACCAGTAACCTTTCTTATACTAGTTATTTATTTCTATTGACGAAACAAACGCTACGGAGGGTCACAGGACACTTATTCCATCTTTTATTTGAGCTTCTGTGTGTCGATAAAATTGGTTCTGAACTTGGAATGCAACGCAGACCGCCCTTAACGCGGAATTTGATCCCTTCGTGACAATACAGCTCGACTACTATCTGTTGTTTGTTCAAAACTGCAGATTCCTCAACATCTCCACAGATTGCGCGTGAACGGTTTCGAATCCTGGCCCAGCACTAAAGTTTTCATTATGTATTTTCAAGCTCTAGCATGAGAACACCTATCTGCTGGTGGACCATAATTTTGATTCTTAATGCATTTTCAGTCGTAGTCATCACTACCGATATCTGACGTTTTTGACTCCCGGTGAGACACAGAACTATTTGAGAGATCACAGTAAGTTCAAGGATGTTATTCCGAGCTGCTGGTGGAGTAAAATTCGGTAGCTGACGTCTCTATGTGTGTAGTCAATAACGATATGTGTGGGGTTCCATTTCCAGTCAGCTCTGACCTCTTCGTCATATTATTTCTAGTTCAAACATGCTCACATGTCGCTGCTGGTGTAACAAAGCCATATTTAACGTCCGTTGTCTCTAGAATATAACAGCGATAGGTGCCGGGTTGGTGTCCTGGGAAGGAAAAAATTAATATTTCGTCTCGTCATTTCAGTTTAAACATCTAGCTACTGCCGAGAAAATCCGATGTGTCACTGTTGATTGTGCTTCGATAACAATCCGGTTAGGTTCTGGGTTAGAATCCCTGTCCAACACAAAGCTTTACCTCACGGCATTTCAAGTAAGTTACTTCTGAAAAGCAGTATTTAACATCCCTCGTAGTTCGTTAACAGGGACAATAGATGCTGGGTAGGAATTCGCGTTCGTTAAAAATGTTTACGTTATGTAATTTAAAGTTGATATTTGCTAACTGGTACTGTCTAAAATCGAGGTATATCACTCTCTGTATGTCTAGTCAGGGATGACTGTTAGTTTCCGTCAGTCACGAAATCTTACTCTGCATGACCTTGGTTTGAATCCATATTAGCGATTAGAGGACCTGCTAGACAGCTGCGTTATGTGGGTTGCATGTGAATGAGGCGAAATGCAATTCATGTCGTTCGGATACTTTTGAGCATGACAGCACTTCTCCAGCAAAAGATATGCACGATAACGGAGGGTCCTACAACGAAAACAACCAAACATCTTCTATAGACAACAACAAGTGTCAACGTTTTGAATGTCTAAATGGCCCGAGAAGTATCCACTTTGAAATTCCGTTAGCAGGTTTGGTCATTGATGGTTCGAAACAGGAAGGTGCGTCGGCAACTTAATCGAGAGAGATTCTGTGGAATCACGTTTCTGCCATGTGAGAGAGCGCTAGGTGACGACGACGCGTTTGTATCCCTTCGACCCCTCCATCCCCTGTAGATTCAACAAATTCTTATGCAATAGAGTGTGATGCACTAGGCATTAAAAATTAATAGAAACTCTGTAAAAAGGGGTGAATCGAAACAACTGAGTGAGTAGAATCGAAAGTTTCAGAAACGTTTTAAGTTGTTGAGTCGGAGGACAAGTGAGGATATCAATCGAAGACCTATTTGGCTAGGTTGGTACTGAAGTAATCTAACAAGGAAACCATCAGTATGAAATTTGGAGTCTCTGGCAGTTGACGTTTTATTTGCTCTATAAGGAACTTCGCAATTGGTATTGAATTTGCATACTTCTAACTTTATCTGTTGAGTACCAGTCTATATTGTACTGTTTTAGTTAATCACCTAGAAACAAATTTGCAACATCGTTTCGTTATCCAGGAGTTTAGTTTTAAAGTAATCGTTAATCTGATTTGTGATTCGTATAACTGGAACGGTAGGGTTGTGTTTATCTGGATTTGTGGCGTGAATGTAAACAGTAATCGCCAGTGTTACTTCAGAAGAAGACCAAGAATTTGACTGAAATGGAAAACTACTTGGCATTGTTCTCGAGTCAGTAGGTTACACTGCGCATAAAGTGTTAAAGTGTTAGGAAAAAGTAAGACGTCATTTATACTGTATGCATGTAAAATTTGTTCTTTGGAAGGCATGTGGTATGTTGGCGTGATTTTTATATATATATATATATATATATAATCAAGGCCAATGAAATATGTTTATTTTAACAGATCAGGAGTCATTTTTTAATCAAGGAGTTGCTGTCCGAAAACTCTGCTGTTACGTTTTGGGGAACGCACGACTTGTAGATTCAAAGAGAAGTATATCAGCTAAACTTTATAGTAACGTAATTAGAGGTATAATACTGTTTATTTGGTAAACAGAATAACAAAACACAATTTGTGTAATATCCTTAGTTCCGTATAAGTGAAACTTATCTAGAACCAGAAAAATTGTTTCTTGCTCTCCTAGAACCTAAATAGATTTCCGCAAGTCCGTGTTTACCCAAAGGATTGATAAATAGAAACAATAAAAAGATTAACAGTTCTGTTTCCATTCATCCCTCCATGTGGGGTGATAGAAACACCAACTATTTCATTTTTTTATGTTGAAGAATTATGAGCTAGGTCCAGAAAATGATCTCAAGTTTAAAGTTAGACACAAGTCCCATGATCCCATATAGTTTTAACTTTCGCTTTTGTTCTTTACACTACCAGTTTTTCTTTTTTGAAGTTGTAATCAGTTTCTGTTTACCCCATTCTACGGCACATTTTACTTTAAATATAATCATTTATTTAACTAAACTTTTTAGTTTTTTTGGAAAAAGAATGTAACGCTCTCCACGTCCGTGGACAAAAAGCTCAGTGCTTTCTGCCTGTGATCCTATCATGAGACCACAATGAGGTCATAATTCCTGGCATGCTGCATCCTCAGAAACTCTCGCAAGAGCCATTTCGTTGCAGAGTTCAGCGCAGTTTACCACGTTGTGAACGTTTTTCTCGGAACATCACATTATTCTTTGCATGTGTCTCTATACGGCAGCGGTCATTTGCCTTATTTTGCTTCGTTAATGGCAGGAATAACATTAACAGCCCTTTTTAACAATCTTTATGACCGCTATTCACTTTTTGACGCACTTAACTGATGTAATTTTCTGTGAAGAACAGCTGTAGCAACGAGGAGAGAATTTACGTTCCCTGACAATTTACAATCCCTGCAGTCACTATGAATCCGGAAACTTGCTCCATTTGATACACGTCATTATGTTATGTCCGAAGTCTGGCCGGAGAAATTGCTAGATTTGTCTATGAAGATACGTTACAATCTCATACTATTGTAATTCAATTTCTTGCTTCCTGTTTTACTGTTTTAGGAAGCAGCTTTTGTAGTAATTCCTGTGTTAGAGTTTTATTAATTCATATTATGTTTAATTAATAACTTAAACTTTTGACGATTTTTCCGCCAACAGCTATAGTTGCTAAATCTGTGACGGTGTTTGGTATTTAACAATCGGCCGCGACATCAAGCAGTCATCAAGGAAGTTCCACATGCTAACAGTCTGCCGATATATTGGAAAGTACAGAATCTGGCATACGGAGGGTAGTCTTAATGTTTAACTGTCACTTCGAAAAACTAGATTTACGTAATAATTTTTGTTTTGTTTACAGGTATATATTCGTAGACTTCGTAGACACTGAAACTCCTTCGCCACAGTACCGTAGCACGCATGTAGAGAAGGTAAAACGAGATGGTGCTGCCCACTGATGAAATGGAATATCGTGTGGCATCTCGTTTTCGGCGGCAACGCTTACTTTAGCGATCTGGATTGCCCTAACACGACAGTAACACATCCGCTGATGCCAGAAACGAATTACTAATATATCCACCAGAGACAGAACAAAAGAAACACATGCAGGTAGGAATTGCTTAAAAATTTGTCAAACTCAGTCAGCTCCGACAGGAGGAAACCTTAAACACACCGACTTCAATAATTTCAAGTTTGGGATATTTATGGAAACAAAAACACTCTGATCTTGACTCAATCCACGAGTCTCGGGCAAATAGTGGTTTGCGAGCACCGGTTTGTTGGGATTCATTAGGTGGTGTTTTTGGCCACGATTTTGGATGGTGTGCACTATTTGTTCGATAAACACTATTTTATCAATGGCTCTGAGCACTATGCGACTTAACTGCTGAGGTCATCAGTCGCCTAGAACTTAGAACTAATTAAACCTAACTAACCTAAGGACATCACACACATCCATGCCCGAGGCAGGATTCGAACCTGCGGCCGTAGCGGTCACGCGGTTCCAAACTGAAGCGCTTGAACCGCAAGGCTACACCGGCCACTATTTTATCAAAAATATCCGGACACCACTACATAATGAAAAATTAACTGTTAAATGTCATGAAAGGAAGGCCCTGCAGTATGAAAGGAGTCGGGGTGTATTGTGTTGTCAACACAAGATTGTTAGCTGCAGCATGGGTAGGTCAAGAGAGCTCACTGACTTTGAACGTGGACTGACCGCTGGATTTCATCTGAGCGACAAATGCGTCTCCCTTCTAAAGCTGCCCAAGTCGACTGTTAAGAATGTGACTGTGAACTGAAAACTGGAAGGAAGAAGCCCAGCTAAACCAACACCAAGCGGACCGCGTGAATTAATGGACAGTGACGGTCGAGCATTGGTGGAGCGTGGTTGTAAGAAATCGCTTGAAATCACAGGAAGTGCAACCAGGAGTCCAGCTAGCACAATTATTTTGCGTAGGGAGTTAATAAGAATGGCGTTCAACGCTGGAGCAGCTCCTAATAAGCCACACACATCTGTAGCTGGTGCTAACAGGTGCCTGAGACGATGTAGAGTGTGACGCTAATGTACAGTAGATGTCTGGAAACGAATGACCTGGAGTGGTGAATACTCTCTGGCAGTCCGATGGAAAGATTTGGGTTTTGCTGTCGCCTCGACAATGTTACCTGACGTTACCTGTTATTACGTGCAGTGACGTACAGAAGAGGCTGTGTTACTGTATGGGGATGTTTCTTGTGGTTAGAGTGTGGTGTCCTAAACGCGGAAGTATATTAACAGGTTTTGCTGTGTTGCGTATTTTGTATAGTACAGGATCTACTCGGAGACGATGATCGTTTGTCCCAGCACGACTATCTCGTCATGAAGCAATGATTTATGAATGATTGAATTCCTGAAATATACTGTGCTGCCTAGAGCCCCGGCCTCAACCAATGGAACGTCGTTGGGATGAGATAAAATGGCGACTTCGCTCCTGACCCCAAGCATTCAACATCACTATCTTTTTTGGTTTCTGCTCTTACAGAAGAATAAGTACACATTCCTCCTCAGGCATTCAGACGCCTCACTGAAAGCATCCCCAACAGAGTTCACACCGTTATTAAGATAGTCGACAGTTACCAACCTTGTGCTTATGTTTTTCTTTCCACCTTCTGAGATTGCCCTTTTTGAGATGTTCAACCCTCTTCAACTGAAATGCCTAGTGAGAAATGCCTAGGTACGGAACCCTATAAATGGTTCATAGCCTTTCTATCCTTCTCCACGTCAGCTTCCTTGGCTGCTGCTCTGGTAATGAAGAAGGCAATTAAAGTATCGAAGAAGGCAATTAAAGTAATGAAGAAGGCAATGAAAGTAAATCTAATCTAATCTAATCTTAAAACAAGCCATGTAGCAATAATCTAGCATTACGCTACGGAAATGGCTTCTACTGAATAGCTGGAGGAAAGTGACATCGTGAGGAACATGTGGTTGGGTTTTGTATCAGTGATGGGATATTTGTATAAGTTACGAATGATCTTTACTGGTTAAGAAGCGGTTAAAAATTTGAACCACGCATGTAAAGCACTAAGACAACTTTGCAAAGAATGAATGATCACCACATTGTTACACGGCAAGGAATGGTCCTCCTAACACAATGTCGACGTAAATATACCGCACATGCGTTGATTGGGAGAGGAAACTAAGGAGGTAGTTACGTATAGGAGAGAAAAAAAAATTGTTTTTTTTTTTCGCAAACCTTGCAGACACACCTAGCAAACATAGTTCTCTGCTAACTACCATTCACTGTTACAAATATTGGTGACGGAGTCACGAAAAAATACAGCCTTGCATGGACCTTAAAAGCAGTGATTGGAAACATAAATAGTAATCCCACCAGGATGACTTACGGCATGCAATGGTGACTCGCCTTCATCCAACCAACTGCTCAAGGACTCGCGACCCATGCACCAACCGAGGATGCACAATACAAACGTCGCTACTTGAGACAACGCTGGAAGACTGCGTGTCACCAGCCGAGACCAAATCCCAAGGGAAGACGCTGGGAGAAACCATCTGCTGTCTGCGATGAGCCGCCTACTTATCTGTCTACTAAGACGAAAACAGCAACAGCAAACACATGCCAAACTTGCTCAGACAGAGCTCGTTGCTGACGCTGTGTGGCTTCTAGTTGGGCTCTGCATGAGGACAATTGACACTTTTGGAGCTCACGTGACAAGGTGAACTCAACGGAATTTCGTTCTGTACACATAATCCTAGGCATGCATAATACCTTTCATCGATCAAGGAAAGGCTGCATACCAGACAGGTTTTACACGATGAGAAAGCATCTACGAATAATGATTGGTAACAGTTGGAAATTAGGCTAACGAGGTATATCAGTTGAGAGGACATTTCGTATAAACATCGTTAGATATCTCATGAAGACTGAGTAACTGAACGCGTACATCTCTAGCAAGTAAAAAGAACTATGGTCTCCTTGAATCGTTCAGAAACATAGTAACGCTATTGGAATGTGTACACGTTATGTAGATGTATTAAAGATGACTGCTACTAGTAACAAGCGAAGGTTTTGGACACATAGTTACTGACTTGAACTCCTTGACATGGATATGGTATTGCAGCAATCTATAGAGTGAAGGCTATGTACTGAATGACTAGATGGTGTTCTCTGGAGAGGAGTAGGCTAAAGAAACTTCGAACTGAGCCGAGTCTTACCAAGACCGTCTCGAACCCCACATCATCCATTGCTCACTGAAAACGAAAATCGTCTCGTCTCCAGTGAAACCTAACTGTATGTCGTTGTCTTTTATAGACAAAGAGAAATATGATAAGTCAAATTCGTGAGACAAATTCAGAAAAACCTTGAATAGGTGATTCATAACATGGGCCGTTCGCTTGTATTTCAAGGATGAAAGTATAAATTTTGATAACTGCCACTGACGATTGTACATGTGTATTATTTGATTTATGATTGAAGTAAATGGTATCACAGCCAGCCTGGTGACGCAATTTTGCTAACAACTTCAGTGGTGCAATTTTAGAGTCATTACTTTATCCCAGAGTTATCGATAAAATGGTTGTATGATTATGTAACACAATTATATATTTCATGAAGTGTTGAATCTCCATGTGGAGAGGATATAATTGCGTTTCATGACTTCAAAAAGTCTTAGGATAATTCTCACATGTTTTATTTACCATTCGTAATTTGGTTTACAACGAGGTGCTTCTTAGTACATCAAACACATATAAAAGTATCATGATTTCACGAAAATATTTTGGTAGTCCATTTAATTAACATTGTGTGCATGAGTTCGTAATTGTTGGTCACATTTTTCAAAGTGTTTTGTCGATGTTGGTTGTTGTTGTTGTTGTGGTCTTCAGTCCAGAGGCTGGTTTGATGCAGCTCTCCATGCTACTCTATCCTGCGCAAGGTTCTTCATCTCCCACTACCTACTGCAACCTAAATCCTTCTGAATCTGTTTAGTGTTGGTTATGCTTCATTATTTCTACATGACATCTGTTTCATGGAGCAAATGAAGCTCTAACTGTGTAAGTAGGCTGTTTAGGTTTTTTTATTGGTAACGCCACTTAGCACTCTGTATGAAACTCACTGGCTGTGCTGTGTGCAGTCTGTGGCTAGTTTGTACGAGGCCTGTTCAGAAAGTAAGCTCCGATTGATTGCCAAATTGAAACCACAGTGAACATCAGAAATGTTTTACTTGTAACAATTAGCTACACCTTTCAGCTACTTCTCTACGTAGTCGCCGTTCTGACTTAGACTTTTGTCATAGCGTTGTACCAACTTTTCAATAGCCCCATCATAGAAGGCAGCCGCCAGTGCTTTCCGCCAATTCTCCACGCTGGCCTACACCTCGTTGTCTGTGTCAAAATGTTGTCTTCAAAGACAGCGGTTCATGTGACCAGAGATGAAACTCAGGGGGAGACAATTGCGGACTGTATTGTGGGTAATCTCACATTTCCATTTGAAAACGATGCAGGAGCATCTTCATTGCCCCTGCAGAATGCGGCTGAGAATTGTCTTGAAGTAGAAACAGCACGACAGTTATGTAATGTTAGCTGCATAGCTTCAGGCGAAATTTCTCACCAGGCCCTCGTACTTGGCGGCAGACACTATTTTCTAGACATCTTTACGCACTCACTGCGAGCTCAGAAATGAGAAGAGCGACGTGATGCTAACTGGGGTTATACTAGAGACACTACCCAACACATCTGTGGAAAGCTTTATCGGATTTTCGTAGTCATTTCCATTTCGCGACCGATCGGAGCTTACTTTCTGAACGCCCCTCGTATTATTGTCTGCCATTGTAGTGTTGGGCAGCTGGATGTTAACAGCGCAAAGCGTTGCGCAGTTGGAGGTGAGCCGCCAGCAGTGGTGGATGTGGGGAGAGAAATGGCGGAGTTTTGAAATTTGTAAGACTGGATGTCATGAACTGATATACATATTATGACTTTCGATGACTATTAAGGTAAATACATTGTTTGTTCTCTATTAAAATCTTTCATTTGCTAACTATGCCTATCAGTAGTTAGTGCTTCCGTAGTTTGAATCTTTTATTTAGCTGGCAGTAGTGGCGCTGGCTGTATTGCAGTAGTTCGAATAACCAAGATTTTTGTGAGGTAAGTGATTTGTGAAACGTATAGGTTAATGTTAGTCAGGGCCATTCTTTTGTTGGGATTTTTGAAAGTCAGACTGCGTTGCGCTAAAAATATTGTGTGTCAGTTTAAGCAAAGTCTTATATAATTTTTCTAAGGGGACGTTTCATATGTCGACCCTTAGCCGAGGATACCTCACTGGAATCTTCTGATTTTGTTCTTGTAGTTTGTGTAATTAGTGTAGCTATTGTTTATTGCTAGCGCGTAATCATAGAGAGAATTTCCTTTGTAGTTGTAGTTTTCATTCTTGTACAGTAAAGCAGTTGTGGCATGCATGTAGATTTGCACCAAGTATTTCGCAGCTGCGCTTGCAATTAACGAGATATTATTTTCAATGCTATGTTAATGTGTTTTCTTATTTTGCTCTTCAAATTGTGCTTTTCTGTGTTGTCGTGTGAAATATTGTGACAATAATGACGTGTGAAAAACGTAATACTAGGCTCCAAAGTAAACTGAGAAATGACAGTGAAGACGAAAGCAGTGTGTTAGCGCCACCATGTAATGAATTAACTAATGTTGAAAGTAGTAATTTGGTAAATGTGCATAGGGAAATGGAGCGGGCTGCAAATAATGGTGTAGGCAGTGCAACAATTAGTGAACAGGGAAGCATTATCGATCGATCGCTCGGCAACAGCTCGCCTCAGGATTCCGAAATGACAGGACACAATCTTGCAAATACTGTAGATTCAGATTTAGCGTCCTCACCGTTTTCTCAAATAAATCAAGACACATTTTCTGCTTTTCAAAATGCGAATATTGCCAGTTCAAATGCACTGCCGAATAGCACTGAGGAACATGTTACAGACACCAGTGCACTGTTATTACAGTTAATGCAACAAATGGAACAAAGGCTACAAAATTTAGTCACAACGCTTCAACAAAATCAGAAACAAATGGGACAAAATCTTCAAAAGTTAGACACAATGGAACAAAATCTTCAAGAGTTAGACACAATGGAACAAAATCAGTGACAAACACAGCAAAAGCTTCAAAAGTTAGACACCACACTTCAACAAACACGTGAAGATTTAACTACTGAGTTACATAACATTGAATCGAAATGCTAAAAAGTCTGTAATGACGTAAAATCACAAATTTGTGAGCATTTCCAACCTATATTTTCGCGTCATGAAAATGCATCACAGAATCACGAAGCAGCCATAAAAGAACTGCAAACTATTGTTCATGAAAATCATGAGACCTTGCAAGCTAAAATTGACTCAGTTGCATCTACCGATTCGGTTACGGTACTTGCAAAAACTCGGAAAACTTAAAGAACACAGTAGATGCGATTTCAACACAAATGGACACTCTGAAACTTAGTTCAGAAAAACACGCACAGGAAATAATTTCACTATCGGATAAAGGAGCCGAACTTTCAGATCAATTCACTAACTTATATACAAAGGTAGATGATAATCTGAATGACACAAGATCTGTAGCCTTCACTGACACTGAAGAATATGAACAAATTAGAAAATTCAAACAAAATCAAAATCAAATCAATACACTGTACAAAAGAGAAATCCGGGAAGTACAAGATCAGTTGGCACAAGTAATACAAGAATTACATATTTCAGAGGACACTCGGCTCCAGTACAGGCAGAGGGACATAGAAATACTGAAATACCACAAAATAATAACACAGGACACTTCCGAAATTATGAAAGAAATTGGCAAGACGCATTGAATTTTAAAATGGAACCGCCGAAACGACGTAACAATGAGCGATCTGCTACTCGCCGACACGATGATTTTGACTATAAGCTGTTCATTACTACACGTAAATTCAAAACATTTAAGAATTCTAGCAACGACATTCATCCACAAGCGTGGCTCCATCAATTCTCTCATTGTTTTCCTCCCAACTGGCCATTAGAGCACAGATTAGAATTTATGTGTGGCTACTTAGAGAATGAACCAGCTGAAAGGATGCGATCGGTCATTCACGATTGTCACAGTGAAGGAGAATTTTATCATGCCTTCCTCTCAGCATATTGGTCTCAAGCTACACAAGACCGAGTAAAACATAGCATCATAATGATGAAACATTTCGAGCAATCTGAATTTTCCAGTCTTGTGAAACATTTTGAAGACATGTTGCACAAAAATCAGTACCTGTCAAACCCATACAGACCCTCGGAACTCATCCGCATTTGCTTAATCACTGAACATTTACGACATTTTATTTTGGCAGGACGTTGCAAAGACGACATTGAAGCTTTTCAGGGTCTCTTACAAGAATTAGAAATTGACACTGACAATCGCGGAACGCGAAAACAGGAACACAACAATTACAGATCTCATCTGTCGCAATTCTGCGATGAAAGAAATAATAACTGGACACGACATGGCTATCCTCACAACACAAATCGTGACCAAGACACCATCCACATGACAACCGTTGGCAGAGTAGTAATAATTACAGGGAAAGATCACCTCTCTGCGGTAGTGACTATCACAGAGACAATCAGAGAAACAGACAATATGGGAACCAAAATAATTATTATCAAGGGAATTATCAAGGGAATTATCAAGGTGAATTTGTAGAAGTTAGGTCTCCAAATCCCAATAACGACGCGCGCCAACAAACACACAATGGGGAATGACTGATACCGCTAGCAGCCACAAAACGTACTTATGAAACTGACGACGCAGCTGCCGTAGCTAGTAATTACGTAAAAATGGAAGACATTAGGGACATCTTACTCCAGGAACACGACATAAAACATAACAACATTGCATATCCTGTGATTCACATTACAGTAAATGACGTAAAATTTACGGCAGTACTTGACTCTGGCAGTCCCATTTCAGTAATTAGTAAAACAGCTTTTAGCAAATGCAACAAATCGAACGATTGCCCCACACTTCCGTTACGTAAGATTAAATTACAAGGTGCAATCGTTGGAAAAAGTGTAGATGTACGCCAACAAACCAGCTTAGAATTCTTTTGCCAAAGCCACAGTTTCTCTATGAACTTTCTTATTGTTCCATTATTGTCGACAGAAATTATATTGGGAGTAGACTTTTTGAATGAATACAAAGCAATCTTAAACTTTCACGATGCTGAAATGAGTTTAGAGAAAGAAGGTAAGTCAATAGCTTTGAAATTTGAAGATTCGCTCTCAAACCATGACGAAGAAATTAATCGGCTTTACCTCCTGTTAGACAACAGTTCGGAATTTTCGACCGAACTTGACACTAACAATCACTCTGCAAGTACTGACAGGGGTGATATCGACGGCGCATTTGATACTAATGAGTCAATTCAGAATAAAATTCAAACAATTGAGAATTGTAATGACAGTGACAGGCAAGACCTTTTTGAGATTTTACAAGCACATTCCACAGTTTTTACTCACAAAACAGGAACAATAAAGGGATTTCAATACCAATTTCATGTTCGTGAGCACACTAAATTTTGTGTTAGACCATACGTAATTCCAGCACATTATAGGGACCGTGTTAGAACAGAAATACAATCTATGTTTGACGAGGGCATTATTGAGCCTGCAGTAAGCTCATACAACAATCCATTACATGTTGTTGAGAAGAAAAATGGATCGATCAGGCTTGTCTTAGATTCAAGACAAATGAATACTATCATTATTCCTGAAACAGACAGGCCGCAAACGTTGGAAGAACTTCTTCAAAATTTTTGTTACGTATTTTTGCAGAATATAGAATTACAGTTAACTTGGAGAAGTCTGATTTCGGTAGGTCAAAGGTGAGGTTTTTGGGACATATTATTTCTTCTGAAGGCATTCAGCCGGATCCTGAAAAGTTAGAAGCAATCAGAGCCATTCCAGTTCCATCCACAAAAAAACAAGTCCGCAGTTTTCTAGGTCTCGTAAATTTTTACCGTCGTTTTCTGAAAATGCAAATTCTTGTTACACCAAAACTTTGTTCTCTCACTGGAAAAAATACTATTTGGAACTGGGACGAACAAGCACAGTTGGAATTCAATTCTCTGAAAGAAGCGTTACTTAACGCGCCAACACTAGCTCATCCAGATCTGTCACAAGGTTTCTGCCTTAGCACGGATTCTTCTAAAGTCGGTCTTGGTGCCCATTTATTTCAAGAAGCCATAGAAAATGACACTACTGTTGAGAAAACCATTGCTTTTGCTAGCCGAGTGCTAACAAAATCTGAAAAAAAATATTCCGTTACTGAATTAGAAGCTTTAGCTATCGTTTGGGCATTTAACAAATTCCGTTTGTTTCTTTCTGGTAAGCACGTAAAAGTATACAGTGATCATCGTGCATTACAATTTCTTATGTCTTCAAAATTAAATCATGACAGGTTAAACGTTGGGCATTGTTTCTGCAAGAATTCGACTTCACAATAGTCTACATTCCCGGCAAGGAGAACATTGTTGCGGACGCACTGTCACGCGCACCGGCTGGGCTTGAGAAAAGTAACACAGATGGCAACCGCGAGAAAAATTTCAGTATTCTTTACATTCAGAAAGTCGCCTTTGAAAACTTCATCACCACATCTTTAAAGGACATTGCTCATGAACAAGATAAAGATCCGATTTGGAAAGACATCAAAAGCAAATGGCATGAAAAGACACACACACAGATTTGGCATTATTACCTGGTTAGAAACAACATACTGTGCAAACGCTGCACTGTTGATGACAAGCTATGGGTACTTTGCATTCCTGACGATTTTGTTAATAAGCCCATTTGGTACATTCATTTCAGCTATGCACATTTTGGCCCACGAAAATGTTATCATATTCTTCGAACGACTTGTTATTTTAACAATATGGAAAAGAGAATTCGAAGAGTCTTGTCTATTTGTAAACTTTGTCAAAAGGTGAAACAATCTACTATCTCCCATCGTGCTCCGCTGTTTCCTATCATTCCTTCTAAATTAAAAGAATCTGCTGCTGTTGATCTCTTGGGACCGCTTGTCAGAACATCTAATGGATTTTCGTACGTTCTAGTCGCTGTTGAACTTACTTCAAAATTTGTTTCTCTCACACCGTTACGTAAAGCCACTGGACGGTCTGTATCCAACGCTTTTTTAAAAATTTCTTACGTGAAGTCGGACACGTTAGTAAAGTCATTTCAGATAACGGACCGCAATTCAGATATGCTGTTTGGTCACGCATGAATCATAAAATCAAACCTGTTTTTATTTCATTGTACTCACCAAATTGTAACCGCTCCGAACGTATTATGAAAGAAATCAATAAGCTTTGCAGACTTTATTGTCACAGAAAGCATCAGCACTGGGACAGATATTTACGCTTATTTCAAAACGTGCTGAATGAAATGCCTCATAACTCCACTGCTTTACCACCTACTCTTGCACTGAAGAATGAAGAACCACCGAACAGAATCAGAGAGCTTGTACCTTTCCCGAATACACGTAAACTTCGACACAAAGACATAATTGATTTGGGTATTGTAAATATAAAATCTGCAGCAGACAAAAGGAGAAAACTACACGGTAAAGCAAATGCAAAGAAATCATATATTGGTCAGAAAGTTCTCATTAAAGCTCATTCATTGTCACATAAGAAGAAGCACTTGAGTCACAAATTCTTTCTTGTTTACAATGAACCTTACAGAATCCGACGTATACCACATGATAATTGCGTCGAAGTTGAAACACTGCGTACTAAGAAGAGTAAAGGTTTACACCACATTTCACATGTAAAACCGTTTATTGAGAGATAATGTGCTTTATAACTTAGTCTTTGCCATAAAACTTTTCACTTCACGTTACTAGTACGCTTCGTCAGACGTAGAAACTGTTAACATGCCACTATGTTTTAAAGTTAACTATCCAGGCTAGAACATAGGGAACATATTTAGACAGTATTTACGGGTGCATTGTTATAGTGAACAGACGACACAGTGTTATTGTGTGTGTACATTCTTGCTTGTTAGTTGCACAATTACGTAACGACTATAAGGCTGACATACTTAGAGCATGTACCTGTACTGCTAACGAGATTTTAATGCAACCTTTTGGTATACTTGAAAATACATTCTGGATTTAAAGTACTTTCTGAGAGGTACCAGATGACACAGTGGTTAGTTTATTTGACATCTACACGATTATATCACGACGCTACTAATATGTGACAGAATTTACATTGTTGCTTTTACAGTGTTTCTGTTTTATATCTGCACTGTTTTTCTGTATTATTCTGGAAAGTAAAACATGTTTTAATAGTAACTTTTGTGGTGTAGCTACAATGAGACAGCCTTTTCTGTACCACAACAATACGTTACAGCACAGTACTTTCTTCATCATGGCAATAAGCGTAATAACTAAGATATCTATACGCAAAGCATTTCACTTTTGTTTATCATGAGGTAAGTACATTGACTTCTGCAGAACTTAGCTTTTGGAGGACGATAACTGCGACACTTCCACAAAGATTATCTTACAACAAGACGCACAGTTGAGCGCTACAATACACGTATTTGAGTGATTAATTTAGCACTTAAAACATTTATTTTTAAAGATATTTGAAGTACAATGATACAAAGGTTTTCCGTGATACATTTCATTCTATTGCTGTAATCTGTAACACCCGAGGGTATTATTCATTAATCCTCAGGGGGTACACGCCTACATCGTGTACTATGTGTCTGGCAAACACAAGGAGCCCTAGCTAATATGGTATTTGCTTATACAACTTTACACATCGGTACCATATTTCTCTAACACAGAATTACACAGCTATCTGATCATTTAACTGAGAGACAAACATTTTTTTTACTACATCAGTGACACATGTTTACACAATTACACAGTTGGATAACTTCACACTTATGAAACTGTATTTTGTCTGTACTGTGTGAACTGTTCATATTTTTTTGGAACCATTGTGATACTATGAGAGCTTTTGAATGTCGTATTTGGTATGGGATCATGATTTCCAAAGTACGTTTGAGGTAGATGACCCTATTGAAATGAGCAGAGAATTTTTTTTAGGTTTTGAAATTATTGCAGAAAGCTACGACGTTTTTGAGATTTGACTGAGATGTTATGATATTATTACAACGACGATGTGTATTATGCGGTTGAGATATGTTTATGATCAATAAGCTGATACTATATGAGGAATGTGATTACGTGTTTATATGTATATGAATAATGAATATAAGTTAGGGACTCTGGTTTGTGAAAAAGGATGTTGGAAACCGAGAATCGTACTTTAAGAGTTATGATATGTGTGTATATGCGTGAATGTATCACTATGCTGGCGAAAATTTTTTGGACACTGTTATATTTACAGGATTTTGTTTCTACAGATATGAAACGCAAATTCTCGATCTGTGAAATTTTTATATGAGACTGTCACTGTAGTGCAAACTGGTGTCGTAAATATTTCGGTAAGAAAGTTAAGTGACCACCTGCACCTAATCCGTTGTGGGCACCCAGCTGCGTGACAGTCACCTGGAAAAAAAGCCATTAGTGTGTGCCTTTCAGAGGCACAGGTGGAGAAAAAAAAATTAGGCCATTATCCTCGCTTTTGACATTTCTTTGTAGAAAGCATCGCAAATACGACACGCTCAAACTTGAAAACATATGATTATACTGTGGAGCTCTTAATTTATGATATTTACTAAAATGCCTAATGAAATGATGAGAAACATTTTGTGGCTATTGTCTTGCTAGTTGAGAGAAATGCCATATGGCTTGCTTTATGTATTTATTTACTCATTTTGTTTAACATCTAGTTTCTAGCTGCACTGCAGCATTGGTTAAAATAAAATTTAATCGATGTACTAATATAGTTATTTTATGCCTACAGATCCAGTCAATAATAACTTTATACTCTATTTCAAAAAAAGGAGGGAGCACAAAAAGACATTTCCCTTTACAGGAATTGCGTACATAATTTTTGTCAATGGCTTGGTAACTTGTCTGCTAGAGCAAGTTACAGTGATGCATCACTCTAGTGTTAAGATGTGACATAGCTATTAAACATGGCCACTTTTACTGTAATATTTTTTCTGCTTGAGCTTTCTCATGTTTAGATATAAGTTATTGCAGTTGCTGCTGCTGTTTGCCAGGCATAGTGCTACTGAATTTCACTTTGTATTACTCTGTTAAGCTAGTTTTACTACTGATTTATTTTTCTTGTTTGCTGCACATTGCCTTAGATTAGTTGTAATATTGCATTGCTTGGTAATTTAGATTTGCTGTAGCTTGCTTTGCAAATTTCCATTTTTTTTGTCATTGCTGTTTGTGTTAATTGTTTTGTGCTGCTGCATTGCCTCGTCCCTTAGTTTAGCATCTGAGCTCAGTAGATTTAAGTTAGCTTAAGAGGGGGTAGACTATATAAGCGAATGAGTTGTGATGAATTGGAAGGAATGCATTGAGAAGCTAGAAGAAAATGGTTTGGCCAAAAAAGTATATTGAAAGAGGATAGGAACAAAAAAGTAGGGTTTAGGGACAACAGGTTTAGGTAGGATTTTCTTGGAAATAAATGATGACATAGAATAATGGAAAATAAATAATGAGGTAAGAAATATGTGAACATATAAATACAGAAAGCATGCTTGGATAGGATTTTTTTGGTGGAAACAAATGTTGAAATAAGACAAAAAATCTATGGAATGAAGTTTTGGGTTGGACTGCAGTACCAAATGTTACACTGAAAACAAACCCTGGCCGGCCAAAGTGGCCGTGCGGTTAAAGGCGCTGCAGTCTGGAACCGCAGGACCGCTACGGTCGCAGGTTCGAATCCTGCCTCGGGCATGGATGTTTGTGATGTCCTTAGGTTAGTTAGGTTTAACTAGTTCTAAGTTCTAGGGGACTAATGACCTCAGCAGTTGAGTCCCATAGTGCTCAGAGCCATTTGAACCAAAACAAACCCTGTCCTGTATTTTTGTGTTATTACACTATGTGAATTTGTGTTTTTCCTGTCTTAATGTGTTTAACTAATAAGAGTTATGTTGTAGAATTTTTCTGATAATATGTTATTTTCTTTGTAAAGATGTTTAGACATTATTTATTCTGATCAGTTTTAATGCTCATGTGTAAAGTTGATGTTTCAAAAGTTATTCTGATCTTTTGTGTATTTACTTATGTCATAATTTCTATAACACTGATGTATATGTTAGTTCGATTGTTATGTTCTTTAATGATATATTTTGTACCTTTGTCATTGTATTCTCATGTTATAATATTGTAATTAACGCCAGTTCAGCAAATTAAGTAACTTGTAAGCATTCATTTCACTGCACACATTTCTGTTGGTCATAGTATATGGACAATCTGTGAGAAGTAGGGACTGATAGTGTTTGTACATGTGTTGATAATTCAGTAAGGGACTGGTTAACAGCATTGCTGGTTCTAAGGACAATTAAAAAAAACTTTGTGAGTGCACAAGTGGTGGTTTATGGACGTGCTATATTCTCTGCAAGACTCTTCGATGGTGGTTGTGCACCTGCACAGTCGCAACAGATGGCTGCTGGCTGTCTCTACATGGACTATAGTGGGTCTGCATCTTTGATGGCCCACCAATACCATTATTTCTACAAGGACTGTGCTGGGTCTGCATCTCTGGTGGCCCACCAATACCGTAATCTCTACCAGGACTACAGTTGGTCTGCTCTGTGATGACCTACCTACTAATATTCTTCAAAACTTCGACTGACTCTGCTGTGGGTTTGCTCTGTTGTGGCCCATTACCTGTCAGCATGTCAAGAGTCAGCACTGTCTTTCTGTTGGAAGGACAACACTACTTCTTCAAGACTGCATGGAAATCCACTACTTCTGTGTGCATTTTCTTTTACCGCTCAGACTTTGATAAAAAAAACACTGCAATTTTACTGTGATGAATGATCAAGACTGTCTTTATGGACTGTGAGAAAATTTTAGCTTTAGACCAACATTGTATCAATAAGTGTGTGCATTTGGTATCTTTGTTATTGTAATTATGAAAAATTTTTTCAAATCTGTATTGGCCAGTGCCCAAAACAATTTGTAAAATTTTTTGTGGGGAGCATGGGTGCTATGTAAGTAGGCTATTTAGGTTTTTTTATTGGTAACGCCACGTAGCACTCTGTATGAAAATCACTGGCTGTGCTGTGTGCAGTCTGTGGCTAGTTTGCATTGTTGTCTGCCATTGTAATGTTGGGCAGCTGGATGTGAACAGCACATAGCGTTGCGTAGTTGGAGGTGAGCCTCCAGCAGTGGTGGGTGTGGGGAGAGAAATGGCGGAGTTTTGAAATTTGTAAGACTGGATGTCATGAACTGATATACATATTATGACTTTTGATGACTATTAAGGTAAATACATTGTTTCTTCTCTATCAAAATCTTCAATCTGCTAACTATGCCTATCAGTAGTTAGTGCCTTCCATAGTTTGAATCTTTTATTTTGCTGCCAGTAGTGGCGCTTGCTGTGTTGCTGTAGTTCGAGTAACCAAGATTTTTGTGAGGTAAGTGATTTGTGAAACGTATAGGTTAGTGTTAGTCAGGGCCATTCTTTTGTTGGGATTTTTGAATGTCAGATTGCATTGCGCTAAAAATATTGTGTGTCAGTTTAAGCACAGTCATGTACAATTTTTCTAAGGGGACGGGGACGTTTCAACTGTACTTTTACATATGTGCGAGGAAACTACGTATTGACGGTTCTTGATTTTTTTATTGCAATTTAAAGTTCTGTATATAAACAGATATTTGTGTTTTGTGTTGTTACGTGCGGTAAGGACATGTGTCGATGTCGATAAAGATAGTACATTGTTCAAACAAGGAGTGAATGTAATTTTATGACAGCTGTTTTAATAAGGAACGAATGTGAGTAGTCAAGTAACCTCTCATTAGGATTAGGGTGGGAATGAGTCAGTCAGCAAGATACGCAAATTTGCAAGATTATGTAAGTTTGAATGTGGATAATGTCAGAAGAATAATCATTGTAAATTTTTACAAAGATAATGAAGGAAATTTATAAGCTAGTACATCCCATATTATGCTGTATTTTCGAAAGTAAGGTTTTCAACACTCTTGTGCCAGCATTAAGAGCAAGTGGATAAGACGGCTTTCAGAATGAGTGAGTACTGTAAGATTTCTCGGCGAAGCACTCTTTTCCTGCTCATTCTAACCAACCCTTCCCATTAAGAATAAGGGATAAGAATGATAAAAGTTTTATTGGTGTTGTCGCACTGCGACGAGTCTCTGTGCAACTACGTCTGCACAGATCCTTCCCTGAAGGTAATACAACACTAGCCTATTACACGTCACTCTCCCCTAACTACCAAACATTAAGTCCTGTCACGGGAAAAACCACGTATAATACTAGCCTGTCGTGACACAAACTAATGTTACTCTCTGAGAGGATATATAATTTTGTCCGTGCTTGTATGTCTAACTTATAAAGGTATCGGACAGTAATTTTGAATATGATGAGTTGAACAGAAAAACTAAACAGGCTTTAAACTTCAGGGTTTAATGAAAGTAGTAAGTTTCGTATGCGAATGAAAAAATGAGCGTCGCCAGCCCAATTAGGCACATGAATTTGTAAATATATGTTTAAGATAATTAGATATTAGTTGTCGAAGTTACTTTCATTAATATTTCCCTTTGAATAGTACACAGGATACAAACGGACACAGGGCACTCTGAGCTGTGTGTAGCAGCAGTCACCAACACTGCATGTACTAGTAATCATAGAAAGTAAAATTTGTACCAGACTCAGACTAATAAAAGCTACACTCAAGACTGTTACTTGGATCAGTACTGAAATGTTACTACAAGAAGTGCAGAACTAAAATTGGCCAGGAGCGGGTTCTGGCTTGACTGACATATGAATACCACAAAGAAAAATAAATAATACCACAATTACACTGCTTATACTCCCATTTATAGAAATGTATCAGATTTCCTTAGCAGCAGTAATATTCCAATTATCTTTCTAATATGAGAAGAATATGATGGGGACCCATAAACTGATATTGTATCACTAGTCAAACTCTATGATTATTTCAGCAGTAAAATTCAGTTTAACTAAGTTTAATTCTTAACTTCACTTGGAATAGTTTATGTTTTTACTTTTCAAGGCAAATTATTCAACACCGAGCTCAATTAGCTTCAAAAATTCGTTCATGATAGTAATCAAGGCTAAATTAAGTTTCAAATGTGTATAACGTATTCGCCATTTTTCATCACCTGTGAAGCAGGTATTTTAGACAGTAACATTTACACAATCTGACACTGAATTTTTGCAAAACGATACTTTGCAATAAGTTGAGAGTATTTTAGTTAAATTCCAACTAGCTTCCCTTTTAATAATCCTTGCACATCCGACAAACATAAATAAACAATAATAGTGCATGTGAAACAGGATACTCGGTTTTATAAGCACTTGGTAGGGGATCCTGCATAGGTTTATGAACACGAAAAAGTTATGGTTCTAAAAACAGGTTTATAGCACTTGGATTACTATTAAAATCACTCACACAAATTAACTGGTCCATGCTCTGATACATATCTTTGTATGCATGAAGTTGGTTGGAGCAGTGGCGAAGTAGTGGTGGCAAGCGACGTGCAGGCCAACTGTACTAATGGCCCTTGATGTTTGAATGCTCTATAGAATTTCTTCTTGGCGGCAGAGATTTGATGTGTTAGAGCCATTCCTTATTGTCGAGAGTACCATGCAACAGCCAAACCCATGTCTGAGCAAAATTCCTTGCAAAACGGCTTCCAATTGCCTCCCTTGGCACTGACGATTTGTACCGTGGAACGTCTGGCCACTGACTGCGTATCGTTCCCACCAAGTAGCCGCCGAGTTCGACCGCCAAAACCACCTTTTACATCGCGCCGAGCCATTTCTGTTGCGGAGGGACTTCCCTAAGTCTTTTACATATTACAAACACAAATGCCCCACGAATGAACCATCTTCCAATATACGAAGTTTTTCTTCTATATATACACATGTTTTAAAATTTCACTATTTTAAACTTCATTTGGCTTTATCCGTATGTACATCACAATAATTTAAATTTCCTGTTACAAATCAATGAGCTTAATCAAAAAGAATAGACACTTCGTAATTACAGATACACAGTTACATAACATAAAACTACATCTAATCGATGTTACGGTAAGAGTGGTGATACCTGATCGTCCGTTGTGGACTGGTGTGTTATTCATAATTTGATTTAAACAGTATTACTGTCCGAAATTTATTCACAACGCTTAATAAAACAGTTAACGATTGTTATGAATAGCATCAGTGATTACCAGATTTAAGAATTTCTTCTTCTTCTTCCAGGTGGCAGTTTAGCATGTGATTTTCGTTGTAGTTCAGTTGGGTAGATGATCTGCCAAGCTGAACACAGAGGGCCAGCCTCGTGGCCTGATGTTCGCACTGATTCCCCCTTGTGGTGAGGGGGGGGGGGGGAGGGGGGTTGCGCCCAGCCTTATCAGAGGGAAGGTGAGCTCACACCTAGTGGCAGGTACCACACACTAACACAGCTTTGGAAGTTGGAAATTTGTGGTAAGTTCAAATGGAACCAAATTGGTGAGGTCATCGTCCCTAGGCTTACACACTACTTAGTCTAACTTTAACTTACGCTACAGACAACACACACACACATGCCCAAGGGACGACTCGAACCTCCAACAGGGGGAGCCGCGCGAACCGTGTCAAGGCATCCTGGACAGTGAGGCAACACGGTTTTGTCACGGCCGGCGATGTCCTGTCGCCTTCCTGCAGTTTTTGCGTAATTCAGTGCGCTCTTCACGATATGTGTCCAGAGCTACATTCACAGAAATAGCTAGCGTGGTGTGAAGACCACCTGCACTCATGGAGTCTCAGCTTTCATAAGTTGAGGCATATGTATAAAACAACAGGAAACTTTATTTTGAGCCCAGGTGTCCCCTTGCAGGAACGCTAGACGATAGGCTGTCAGTGACAAATAAACATATTAGCAATGTGTGAGATGCAGCTGGGCAGCTTAGGGAACAGGAATTATTATCTCTTTGTAAAGCACTTGGCCCGACTTTCTGTAGCCGCTTTATGCGAGGTTAATTATCTCTGGCTTAAAAAGCTGTAACAGCGCTCCTCCCTGGCTGCCGGCTGGACTGACCGAGCGGTTCTAGGCGCTTCAGTCCGGAACCGCACGACCGCTACGGTCGCAGGTTCGAATCCTGCCTCGGGCATGGATGTGTGTGATGTCCTTAGGTTAGTTAGGTTTAATTGGTTCTAAGTTCTAGGCGACTGATGACCTCAGATGTCCCATAGTGCTCAGAGCCATTTCATTCCTCCCTGGCTAAACTAAAGACATATCAGAGTAGGGGAAATCAGGACACCAACTTCAATGTAGTGCGTACGTGGAGCTGATCTCATTTGCTAAAACGTGCGTCGGGGTGGGGTCGGTCGTCTGCTTTTTAGTTAACGCTATCGTTCAGACCACCTACCTCGATAGGGTTCTTGCCGACTTCCCTTCACTCTGTGGTAGCAGATACGTGCTAGACAGTGTAAGGCAGCGTTGATGAAACGACCACCTACTACCTACCACACAGAGGCCGCAAAACTCCAGTTGAAAGTCAGTTACTGAAAGTTCATGAAGAAAATCGGGCGTTCGGGATCTTCAGTCTACTTGCAGAAAAGCGTTTAAAATGAGATTAACTCCGCTTTTTATTCATATTGCAACACATGAAATGGCTATCAAATCCGTATTTAATATTATGAAACGTTATCATTCAAAGTTTACTGTCTGTATAACAAATATTCACTCGAAAAGCAGCTAGAATTTTAATAAGTCCGACCCGACTAATTTTCACGCTCAGCCAGTCACAGAACCACGTCTATTCGTGAGTTAAATATTCGGTCGTTTCAGTGGTCGTCTTCATAAGAGGTTCTCGCCAAAACATTCCGTACCGAGCGCGAAACACGCTGAGTTGTTACTACGACCAGAAAGTTCACACTCTCGTACCTTTATTTAACTTAGAAACACCACACTTTCATTAAAATGTTCGTAACTCCAGTCGCTTCAGTCACGATATGTTCGAACCGAAACTAGCTCACTATTTCCTCATCTTACAGAGTATTTTTAAGGAGCGATCTGACATCGTATTATCCGTAGACCGGCTAGCAAGCGACTCTCCTCGAGGTACTCTCCTGTATGCCCACTCCTCTATTTGCGCAGGAACAGCTTACTTCTCAATGGCTGTTGATCTAAACGACCAATCAGAACGTTCCTTCCAGATAATTCTCGCGGTAAATCTTGCCTTATCCAGTCACTAATTTGATAGTAATTAATGTCAGCAAAACTTCAAATTCTTGTATTTTGTTTAATCAAAATAAATGAAGTGCGAAATATTTTTCAAATTGATAAATAAACTTATTCCGCCTCTAACTTCCATTCTGGCTGCTTTTATTCAAAAGCAAGCAAACACCAACATACGTCACCTGAATCATGGTTGCAACATATCTTTCCCAACGCTTAGTTTGTAAAAGGTTTTACGTAAAATGAAGTATTAAATTTTAACGTATGTTACACATACACTCTCTCAATCATTCTCACGCACTCACATGGCAAAATATAAACAAATAATAAATCTGAACGATTTTTGTATTACGTAATGCACAGTGACTAAAGTTCAAAAAGAAAATCCATATTAATTGATTTTTATGCACTGATAACTTTGGAATGGCTTCAAATGATAATAAAAGTTAATCTGTTATTGTACCTAACTTGGTTTTAAAAAACAAGCGTAGGTTTTAGGAGTTTTAGCAATTCTCTTTATCTCCAGAGCTATTGTTGTTGTTGTTGTGGTCTTCAGTGCTGAGATTGGTTTGATGCAGCTCTCCATGCTACTCTATCCTGTGCAAGCTTCATCATCTCCCAGTACCTACTGCAATCTAAAACCTTCTGAATCTGCTTAGTGTATTCATCTCTTGGTCTCCCTCCAGAACTATAATAAATAAAAATCTGTAATTTTGTCAGCATCATTCCACTAACAACAAAAAGCTGTGTACAAAATTTGAACAAAATCGGATAATAACTAATATCCATTATTTAGATTTGTAGAGGGTATGAATCTTCGTATCGAATGAATGTTACGCTTTGCCGTTCTCACGGCAGGCAACGTCAGCTATGCTGTGAGGAAAAAAAAAAAAAAAAAAAAAAAAAAAAAAAAGGAAAGAGCCATCCTGCAGCCACCGCTCTAGACGGCTGCGTGCCTTGCTGCAACGAATGTCATCTCGTAATAAATTGCTGCGTTGCAAAAGTCAAACTGAATGGAGAGTAACTCATAATTGTTTGAGAACTACGAGCCCAGGTAGGTGAGATTCTATTTGCTCCTTATTAGTTATTAGCAGTGAATAAATAATTAACTAGATGTAAAGGACATAGGGGTATAGTTGATAGTTGAGAAAAATCCTTTTCGGCGGTTGTGTTATTATAATGTTCTTGAGCATTGTCTGGTTTAGCGAAGCAAACTCATTGATAATATCGCTAAATTCAAATTTAGGAATTTATGTTCTATTGAAAACACAACTAAACTTGACAGCCTGCTGTCACCCATGGTCGACCTTCTATAGTTTTGCACCGTCTCTAGTTTGCTGAAACAATGATCACAAGATCCGCAGTCGCTGGCAGTGTCACAAATATCCTCAAAACTATTCCGATGTTTGAATAGGCATCTGGTAATCAGTACATTGAAAGAAACCTTGAAAATTTCCAAATGAGATGATGTGTCAACGATCTTTAACACTTCTTTCATCTGGAGCTGTTAAGTAGCTGTGTTTTCAACAAGCTCCGCTGTATAATATCTGTTCTACTTGACTCCAAATACAGCTGTGTATGACAGAGCACAGATTTATGTAAAAGTTAATTTTAACATGGATTAATAGACTGCAGCCGATCTCTCTGTTTGGAAAAATAACTAAGAAAATTTGCGTCCTTGATCTCAGATTAGTACCTGGATTATTGGGGTCCAGGTCGTTGATCTACCCAAACGATTGAACGACCCTAGCGATGAAGAGTGGCCCTACAGTCGTAAGGGTGGGTGCTCCACTGCTGTGCTTTTGCCTTAATAAGAGCCCCAGCTCTATTTTTTATAGTCCGAATAATGTTTTCAGGCAAATAAACGCTGCAAAAGTTGCCTGGAAAACTGGAAAATTCAGGAGAACCTGAAACCGATTTTCTATGGGATTTTTGTTGGATTAAACACCATGGCTCACGATCCGAATGATGGATATGCGTAATTATTGTTTTGTTTTCTTTTGTTCGTTATGGTCCTGGAAAAGCCTGCAGAGGCCCTTGTAGCAAATGGACATAGCACAGTTACGCTGTGTGCTCACAGCGGAATAACGTCGACACACTACCTCAAACAGCTACCCATCTACGTGTCTATATCTTAGCGTTGGTTTTGCCACTTACAAGGGGAGGCCGCCAATTGTGAAATTCAGATTCGATTCATACTGCGCATAATAAAAGCTCATGGGCAGAGGTGTAATATGGCAAAGCACTAAGATGCACTTCTCAGCCGTTGTCGAGAAAATCGACAGTTAAAAGAAACCGTTGCGGTGAAATACTCTCTACGATTAATAACTCTCCACAGCGTCGTGGCGCAGCGGTAAGCGCTCGGGTTCGTAATGCGAAGGTAGCCGGATCGAATCTCGCACTATGCAACCTTTTTTTTTTAGTATTTGTTTTTTATAATTCAAATATATATATATATATATATATGATTCCCGGCAATCAGTTGCAACAATTATGCATATAATAAGTTGTTGAAAGTCGTTTGTCGTGGAAAAACTGGCGACATCATTATGTTTTCCGCAAACAAAGTTGTATTTCACAAATGTTATTAATTGTCTTCATAATGTTAACCACGTATAGTTAACGGAAGACGTAGAAACGATATTCCGAAACGAATACGTATAGCGTAAGTCAAACGTTCGAATTAGAATAGAGATCCCAAGAACACAAATTTGCTGTGGCAGGTATGAAATATAAACTCCGTTACTCGCTCGTTACACTTGAATGACAGATGTTGAATGGGCCGAAACGAGCCGCCGCATAACAGCGTAGTTGCCTGCTAACTTCGAAAGAAGGTAGATGCGGTGCCTAGCGCAACTTATAACATTGTCGAAAATCAGTGCGGACGGGAGAGCTTTGGTACACCCTGTTAAAAAAAACGGACAAATGGAGGCGGTACAATTGGAGAGCGATCCGCCTTCACCAACATGCGTAAGCAATTCATTAATACTTTACATATATATATATATATATATATATATATATATATATATATATATATATATATATGAATTACAAGAAAGTAATAATAAAAAAAATGCATCGCGCGAGATTCGATCCGGCGACCTTCTGATTACAAAACCGAACGCTTACCACTGCGCCACGACGCTGTAGAGAACTATTAATCGTAGAGAGTATTTCACCGCAACGGTTTCTTTTAACTGTCGATTTTCTCGACAACGGCTGAGAAGTGCATCTTGGTGCTTTGCCACATTACACCTCTGGCCATGAGCTTTTATTATGCGCAGTATGAATCGAATCTGAATTTCACAATTGGCGGCCTCCCCTTGTTAGTATTCATTTGGAGGAGTAAGCATATACGCTGGCTGAGTTGGGGCTCTGTATCAAATTTGGACGGCATTTAAATATAAAAGCAAGCCACTTCTGGTCGTGTAAGTAGTAAGATCATAGGCTGATGAGCCAAAGCATTTATGACCATCAGCTTAATAACTTGTTTGTCCGCCTTTGCAAAGAAATACATCATTGATTCTGCGTAAGAGGGATCGAACAGTTTGTTGATACGTTTGTGGAAGTATACAGCGTTAGATATCTACGCACAGGTCATGTAATTCGCCTAGATAAAAGGCCGCGGATTTGTGTAAGGGGCGACGGCGCCCCATAGCGACCCAGATGGATTCCTTACGATTTACATCAGGCAAATTTGGTTGCCGAGAGATCTACATGAGTTCGCTATAATGCTCTTCAAACCACTGTGGCGTGGTTCAAGCTCCGAGACACGGACAATTATGCTGCTGAAAGAGGACACGTCGTCAGGGAAGACATCAGGCATGAAGGGATGGTTCGCAGTTGTGAGCGTCTCTTAGATTACTACGAAAAGTCTCACACAAGCGCAGGAGAATGCCTCCTTGGCATAACAGTGGTCCTACCAGCTTGCATCCGTGGCGCGCTGCACATTTCGGGCTGGCGTCCACCTCGATGACGGCATTTGTGGAGACGACCAGCGACCTAGTGTAGCAAAAATGTAATCCACTCGAAGAGCCGACACTCTTCCATTGAGCGACAGTAGAATCGCGATGGTGCGATGCCCACTGCAGTCGTAATCGACGATGTCGTTGTGTCAACACGTGAACAGGCAGGGGGTGGTCTGGTGCCGAGCTCCATGACCCACAATGTACGGTGAACAGTGTGCTCCGAAACACTGTGTGTGCACCGGCAGTGTGCTCTTTCGCCAGAGAAGCCACAGATCACCATCTGTCCCGCTTTACAGTGCAGACAAGCCTCCAAACTCCACGTTCTTTCAAGAGTCGTGGTCGTCCAACTATTTGACAACTAGTGGTAGTTTCACTGTGCTTCTGCCTCTTTCTCTAGATGCTCACGGTAGCAGCGCATGAGCATTCGACCAGCATCGCCGTTTTCGAGATACACGTTCACAGGCTGTGCGTAATCATAATCTGCTCTTTGTCAAAGTCGCTTATCTTAATGGCTTTCCACCATTTGCAACCTGTATCTTTGCTAGGATGATTCCCCGTCCGTGTCTGCTCCGCTTCCGTACTTTTGTCACCCCGTCCTGTGACGGCATCGCCACCAGACGGCATCTGACGTCGTGGTGGGCAGTGGTCATAATGTTTCGGCTCATCAGTGTATTTGTACTTGTACACTTACATATGGAAGAAATGGATGAATATCAAAAAACGTTGGAAATATCGCAAAATTCGGTAAAAAATACGAAACAGTCACACAGGATATCTGCATTTATACTTAGAGTGTAGTTGGGATGTGACATAAAACTCTGGATGAAAGCGCCTGGGGGAGAGCTCTTGGTCGCTTTCCGAGGAAGCCATGAGGATGAGCGATCTATTAGAGTCACTGCACAATAAGTCTTTTAATTGACTGTGCTAAAAATTGAAACAGCAAGCTCGTTATAGACTTCTTGGGAAAAAAACGTAAGGATTTCCTTGTTGCTTATACAAAATAAGTGACTGACAGGGAGTCATAGATATATTTGGAAAAATGCTCTACTTATGATACGTTTTACCTTCTATTCGAATTGTTCTGTCCGGTGGTATCAGTTGTGGGGGCTTTACTGCTTTAGACACATATACAGTGGAGTGATTTGGAAGAGAATTAACAATCACTGGAGAGAGAGAGAGAGAGAGAGAGAGAGAGACGGAGAGAGGCCGCCTGAGACGTTGTCAGTCCCGATTGCATGCCTATTCGTGGCTAAGGTCTATACAGTAGGTCATGTACAAGTCGCAGCCGAATCAACAGGGTAGACTAAACAGCTACTTGCCTGCGTGCAGTTTACTGTAGCAGCTCGCTGTTATGCAACTCACCGTCATACGGTATCATAATTTAAAAAACCAATTGCTCTCTTGCTATAAAGCAGCCACAGTGACTTTAAAGTGAATTTCCGCCATAAATATGCAGTTACGAAGACAGAAAATAAAGTCGCAGCCAGCCTGCCCGATGGCCCTGGAGTCTGCACTTAAGAGAGTGTAATACTACCTTTAGAACGTTTGACCAAAAGGTTTTTAAGCCTTTACCCGGATGTTTTAATACGAATCATCTGCTAACTGTATCTGACGTTCGCGGAATGTTGTCTCTATACAATTTTTAATTATTTAAGGTAGAAATCTATTACTCGAAATCGAACTACTGGTATGTGCTCATATAAAGGAGACTTTATTCTGATCCGTTTACCACTATTACTACAGATGGTGCATAATCACTGGGCTGAGGACCTAAGTTTAGATTACACGTGTGATTTTATCAAAATGCCAGTTTTGGTTTTATTTAAAACGATATGAAAGTCATACATACAAACAGCAAAAAAAGTTTTGCATCAGCCCGGTTCCCAGAAGTCCTGAAGATAGACGTTCGCTGTGGATATTGTGTCAAAGACACAGTCCCTTTGCTGTTCAGAGATGTCATTAAACCCGCCCAAAGATGTAAACAACCAAGTGTGAGCAGCGCCTATTAGACGGAGGGAGTCCAGTCATTCCACCAGGAAGGATGTACACGGCTTGTGTTGTCTGTAGTTCAATCATTCCTAGACAGTCAATACCGCGGTTCGATCGCGTCCGCATTGTTACTTTTTGCTAGGAAGGGCTCCCAACAAGGGAAGTGTGCAGGCGTCTCGGAGAGAACCAAAGCAATGTTGTTCGGACATGGAGGAGATACACAGAGACAAGAACTGTCGATGATATGCTTTACTCAGTTCGCCCAAAGGGTACTACCGCAGTGGATGACCGCTACCTACGGATTACGGCTCGGAGGAAACCCTGACAGCAACGCCACCTTGTTGAATAATACTTTTCGTGCAGCCACAGGAAGTCGTGTTACGATTCAAATTGTGCGAAGTAGGCTGCATGATGTGCAATTTCACTCCTGACATCCATGACGAGGTCCATCTATGCTACCACGACACCATGCAGTGCGGTACAGATGGGCCGAACAACATGCCGAATGGACGGCTCAGGATTGGCATCACGTTCTCTTCACCAATGAGTGTCGCATATGCCTTCAAGCAGTTAATCATTGGAGACGTGTTTGGAGGCAGCCCGGTCAGGCTGAACGCTTTAGACACACTGTCCAGCGAGTGCAGCAAGGTGGAGGCTCCCTGCTGTTTTAGGGTGGCATTATATGGGGCCGACGAATGCCGCTGTTGATCACGGAAGGCGCCGTAACGGCTGTACGATACGTGAATGTCATCCTCCGACAGATAGTGCCACCAATTCAGCACCATATTGGCGAGTCATTCGTCTTCATGGGCGACAATTCGCGTGCCCATTGTGCACATCTTGCAAATGACTTCCTTCCGGATAACGACATCGCTCGTCTAGAATGGCCAGCATGTTCTCCAGACATTAACCCTATCAGACATGCCTGGGATGCATTGAGAAGGGGTGTTTATGGACGACGTGACCCATCAGCCACTCTGACGGATCTACGCCGAACCGCCGTTTAGGAGTAGGACAATCTGAACCAACAGTGCCTTGATGAACCTGTGGATAGTATGCCACGACGAATACAGGCATGCATCAATGCAAGAGGACGTGCTACTGGGTATTAGACGTACCGGTGTGTACAGCAATCTGGACCACCACCACTGAAGGTCTCACTGTATGGTAGTACAAATAGCGATGTGTGGTTTTCATGGGCATTAAAAAGAGCGGAAATGATGTTTATGTTGATCTCTATTCCAATTTTCAATACGGGTTCTGGAACTGTCGGAACCGAGGTGTTGGAAAACTTTTGTTGATATGTGTTTATTATAGTGATCGTAGGATCCATTATCATGTTTTTCCATACTGCTGTCGGGCTTGAGAACTGTATCTCTCTGTTCTTATAGACATTTCGGCTGATACTTTAATAAATATACACCACTAAGTATGCATTTTTGGTGTGCTGAGTAACAATATACATTTTGACCGTAGTTTCTGGCCCCACCTCTTGACTCTGGAGCTTCCAAGTCACAGCACGATATAGCGTGAATTATGTCTTGTTTAGGAGAACATGTGACTGGGAGTGTCGCCATCATGATATACACCCGATTTGCTAATCGTTAGTGAAAAGCATTTGCTGTTGGGCTTATGCTGCCACGTTGTGACGCAATTCAGTGTTTGTCCTAGACTTTTACAAATACTAGCGTAGACTGCAGGGCGATGCGTGCTCTGCAACGTGTTCCCATGTTGGCGACAAGTTTCGTAAGAAATTACTTTGGTAAAGCATTGTATTCCTCCACCAGCACTCATGACAACTGATGGATGAAAAAGTTTGGAAATTTGTGGTAAGGACTATTGGACCAAACTGCTGAGGTCATCGGTCCGTAGGCTTACGCACTACTTAATCTAACTTAAATTAGCTTACACTAAGGACAACACACACACTCATGCCCGACAGAGGACTCGAACCTCCAACGGGGGCAGCCGCGCGGACCGTGACAAGACGCCCTAGACCGCACGGCTACTCCGCGCGGCTCTGATGGATGGGTCGTTGGTGCCTGTGTACGTGCTACTGTACGACTCTCCAGCTAGTATTACACGAGCTCGACGGGATTTAAGTTGGTGGGATCGGGCAATCCAGTCTATTCCCCAAACATCATCTCGTTCCAAGAGCTCCTGCAACTGCGCTGCTTGAAGCGGTACCGCATTGTAATCTATAAATACGAAGACAGGCCTGAATGCAACCGAGAAAAAACACGCATCGGGGTACTGAGCTGCAATAACGTTGACTGGTGAGCGTACTGTGTTGAAAGAGTTGGATTCGGGAGGCCCATGCAAAGTTACACCTCACACCAGCATAACATATGGACCACGAAAACAATTACGTTCGATAATATTGTAGGGTGCATTAAGTGTTCCCATGTCTCGTCATATGAGGATACGTCCAGACTCACTACTCAGACTGAACCTACTCTCATTATAACGGTACTTTGCGGGGAGGCGTGTCAATTAGCATCATATTAATTAAAATCGGGGATAAATAGACTATTTTGGAAGAATTAAAAAGGTGAAAGTAAGACGAAACTTAAATAACTGCACAGTATTACTAAGAAGCAATATAATGAAAAGTAATAAAAAGCAAAGTAGCAAAGACCAAGCGGGACAGAAAGATATAGGGGCGCGTTTGTTTTTTAATACATATTAAAGAATATGTAACACATTACTGAGCTCTCTACCTTCAGTTATCGCGATCGGGCAAGTCGATGAGAAAGTGGTACGCTACTGCGAAATTCGTTAAGGAGATTATTTAAAGACTCTTAAAGCACGTTTAAAATACATTTCGTGTGACGAAGTGATCAGAGACGTTTATTGTCGGGTGAAGTGAAAATGATTCCGACAACATAATTCGAATTTTGTGTTAGCTGGGAAAGATACTCTTGGGAAACTATTATGGTTGTGGAACCCACGAAAGTAGTACGCAACGGAAAGCTATAGTTTACGTAATTCAGCATTTTATGAAATTGTGAAACGTGTGTGCGCGGAACATTAAGAGAAGTTTATCCTTGGACGGTTGCGGGGGTAACTGATACCAACAATGCGCCAGCATAAAAATAGGTATCTTTATTAACTACCAGATATTAATCAACGGGGACCTAAAATACTAAAAACAGTGCATACACCGTTAAATTGAACCCTGTGTGTGAAAGAGAATCACATCGAACATTTCGAGAACGAAGAATAGACATTTAAGTGCGGAATTGAGAGCCTGGGTCGTGTCGATATTTGGACGTTATATGACACGCGTTATTCAGAACACGATATCGACCATCTAATACTGAAAAGAAGGATAGGATCATCACCTCCAATACCGATTCATATTTCATATTTAGTTAGTGATAAGAAGAGTGTTAATAAACAAACTACATTTCAATTTTATCAACGATTTTGGCTTCATTATGTAGTCTTGACTGCATGATAAACAATATCTGTGGAAGTTGTATGCAACGTATCGTCGTAATATACAGCCAACCAATATTGTGGGACACCAAAATGTAAATGCATGAAATTGTTCTTACAGTGGATGTATAATGTGTGAGTGCGACGAACTATATTGAGAAACTGAACATCCATTACGTACTTGGATGTTTATCTGCGAAAATGGTCCTTGTCGGTACATCAGCATAGAGTTCTAAATAGAATCGCTGGAACATTGCAAACTATTCAGATTAATCGAACATCTAAATACGCATAATGCTGGTATCACCAGGATGTGTTCTTTCTCCTCACCCCCGTGGCAGTAATTGAATTAAGAGTCAGCGGGGAATAAAATTTAAATAAATTGACGACCATTGAGCAATTTTCAAACGTCCACTGCCATGTATGAAGGCGAGTGACAACACGAGTGCTAACGTCGATCGAGGGGTGTCGTCGTGATCGTATTGAATGACATTGAGCGGTCGCATCATCCAAGAAGTGGCTACACCCTCCGATGTATGGGTATCAACGGAGCAGAACATACTAGTGATCACTCAAAGAGACCACAACCAGTATGCTGTCGCCCTACGACCCTGGAACGTAAGACTGTGACCCTTGCAGGCCTGGCAGTTGTACCCGCTGTTAGACGTAGGTCTCTTCTTGTCTGTCACACAATGTAGAGGTCGTCTGCTGTGGTGGGTGTCCGTAGTGGACCAACTCTTCTCCATTGGCAGCAGTGTCTGCGGTTCAGAACGCTGTCCATGCACGTGAAACAATGCTGTGAGCAGTAGCAAGCTCCTGAGCTACACTCGCCACACTTAGACCTCCTTCGAGTTTTCGTATGATTGTCCCCAACGTGAAGTCTTCCAAATGTTGTCTTGGGTCATGCTGTAATGGAAAACACCACCAGAGTGCACCGTAGCCGCTCGATGATTGATACACACTGTCTTCTTGCGCTCCTTCAACCGCCTCGTGTTGTGGAGCCAGATCCATTTGAGGCTATAGTCACATCGACCCACATGTGACATCCTGCTTCCTGTGCGCGGTTGGAGGACCTCTAGCAACGTGCCCCCACACTTTCATTCATTGATCCAGTCACAATAGTGAGACCAGCTCTTATGTTCGACGTCAACATGCACACCACTCACTCTGCACGCGAACAGGCCTTGAAAGGCCCAACGGTACCGACCGGCTGCCGTCTCATCACCAGCCACAGGCGTCACTGGATGGTGGTATAGAGGGGCATGTGGTCAGCACACCGCTCTCCCGGCCGTATGTCAGTTTACGAGACCGGAGCCGCTACTTCTCAATCAAGTAGCTCCTCAGTTTGCCTCACAAGGGCTGACTGCACCCCGCTTGCCAACAGCGCTCGGGAGACCGGATGGTCACCCATCGAAGAGCTAGCCTGACCCAACAGCGCTAAACTTCGGTGATCTGACGGGAACCGGACATCACTCAGAGACGGCGTTTTTGGGTCGACGTGTGCATGTTGTGTAAGACTATAGTTTCAATGGATTATTCGATAATGATGCTCTACTTAGAAAAAGTCAATCAGGGCATGTAATGGTTTAGAAATAAAGTATTGGATATCAATAGCTTTATTGTGGTAATCGATATCACGAAGCAACTATATTGGCAGTCGAACTAATGATGCAGTTCAGAGTGATTCTGCCGGGTGATTGAAACTCATTTCATCTGATCCTTTACTTCCAACAGAATCGAGACAAGTGACTAGCTTTCGTATGCTCTCGCAGCTATGGTTGATAGAAACATCGTCTTTCCAGATGTGTCACGGTTCCTTTGCACGTTGCAAATGTCAGTATGGTGGTAGATACGATTGGTATTAGAATCAATAATAATTTATCAAGTACATAACATGCTTAGTGTTACCGTGGTGTGTTATAACAAAATTCTGAATTTGATAGATAGCCCGAAACCATTACCAGGTTGCTTTAATGACTGAAGGCAGCAATTATTGCACGAGGTACTTCCATGGAAGTCTATTTTTTACTGACAGTCCATTGCTTACATACTCATAATTCTAATGAAAGCCACTGGAAAAGAATTCTGGACTGTTACTCCTTGGTGATTCCCTCCTGTCTCTGAGTTTGCGAAGACACTTGCCACGGTTGCTTGGAGACAATGAGTTGACTCTCCCTCTGGAACGTCTGAGAGGGATATTCAGTGTCACTGTATGCCTGCGAATTCGCAGTGGCGATGCCGGCGTTCGTGATCTCTGGGTCTGTAGATCCGGCAGGTACGAGCAGGATATGGTGCTCATTGCACTGTTACCAGAAATGTGCAGTTCGCTTTTACAATGGTCAATCTGCGTTTGTTGTTCGCATTGTTTAAATCATGTTGGTAATTGGTCTTTCAAGAATATGCTTATCGGTACATGGTGATCGATCCCTGAAGTCATATTTTATAGTATCGTGCTCTATTTGAGTCTGTGGATTTGTAGGAAGAGTTTATTTTTTGCTGCAGTTTGACTATTTCTCAGTCTCGTTTGCATGTGGCCATGTCGTGTACGATAATTTCCGCATATGTTTACGAGACTTGTAGTGATGCGACCCTGTAATATTGTGAGAGTTGTTACATGTCTGTCAGATCTAGCCCACCGTCGATGTGTTCCTAGGATTATATGTGCTCGGTAATGTTTTTCTCCTATGTACCAGACACGTGTCACACAAAATGAGAGGGCTATATATGTTGCAGCAGTTCTGCTCCCATTTGAGGGATACTTATTATTAAGGCACAGGTAAGTTTTCGTAGCGCATACGTCAATGTGCTGGCTTTGCAGCATATGTTTTTCGAAATCTATGGATGAGTTGAAATTACATACTATACTTGGATTTTACCATGGTTAGTATGCCAGGCTTGTAGTAATGTCACCTCTTCTTGCAGGATTTATTTTATTACGAATCTTCACTCCCCTCGGAGGCAGCCTAGCTGAAAATGGAGTCACCCGCGCTAGTTTCAAAAACATGGCGGTTGGAGGGAGGAGGCGGGGAGTATGTTTCTGATTGGTCCTGAAAGAAAAGGTGGTGGGAAGGGATGTGATTATTGCTTAAATTGTCAGCAACGTTCGTCCACAAATGAGACCACAGATTTCCAGTCGTGATCATGTAGGTGTCTGCGAGTTACGAGTGGTTTGCCCAGGTGATTGTCCAGAGAGAGAGTGGGGACCACTTGGTGATGAAGCTGTTAGCCACGTTTACCTCGAAAAACGAAGACAAGTTATGAAAGGTTTTGCTATGACGGACCGCCCTGTTTCAGGATAATTGAGCGCCATTCGTGCCACTTATTAAGTCGGAGATGATTACTCATACATTATGCATATTTGTCTACCATGCCTGGGGAGGTGGTCTGGTGGTCATGATCGTACGAGGATTTCCGTACCGCAGCGGCGTTATCCAGCAAATACAGCGAGGAGAGCGGTGTGTATTTGCACCAGTATTTGATATTTCTGTTTGCCATTATTTCCGCGAGTGGTAGAACACATGGCTAGCAGTATCCGTCATCAACCGCGACTTTGTAGGCAATTGCTGGCCACTCTGTCAGTGATCATCGGCGTTTGCGACAACATCCCACATTTTGAGTCTGAGGGGTGATCTACCCTCCAACAGGCCACATGACTTTTGCTTTTGTTGGTGCTGATATTGTTGAACGACTCTGTCTAGAGGTGTGCTACAGTGTCTTTGGTTGGAGGTATCATAATTTTACTATGACGTCACAGAATCTAGTAATGTAGTGTGTTACTTCTTATGCAATATATTTGGCTGACATAATTCTCTATGACATCACCATTTCTACCAATGTGTTTGTTTCTATCACTCTGATGTCAGACACTAGTAATGGAATAGTCGCTTAGCAACTTTACATAAATCGGGACCAAAGCTAACAACATCATGGTGTCAACGTGACGCAACGTGAGGTGCTGCGACGAGTTGTGACAGGATGTGACGTCATGACGAGACATCGTGACACGATGCAACATGATGTTGATAAATAACTCACGAAAGGGGCTACAATGTGTAAAATTGTGGAAAATACGTAAAAGTGAGACTAATTACATATCTGTCTGTGTGTGGTGTCTATTTGTGTCTCAAAATATTAAACAAATAGACAGACTCAGCATATCCCTATGTTTTTTAGTTCCCCAGTTATACAAAAATGGAATTGAGAAAGTGTGCTTCCGTATCAGTGATATGTAATTCATTTTGATTGTCTCTGAATACCATGAGATCGACGTAACTTCGGGAGCAGTAATTGGTCAGTAATACATAAAATTAAGGAAAACCTGGTAAAAATACGTGAAATTGCGGAAACTACGTAAAAATGAGTGGACTCACTGACCTGCCTTGGTGAGGTCTCTGCTTGTGCCACGTAATTTTGTTATAAACAAATAGCACTCGAGTTATGTAACCTGTTATAAATAAATAGACACAACCTCTCCCTACGCTTCAGAGTGCTGGCAGTTATGAAATGGGAAAACGGGTGAAAAATACGTGAAATGGGGAAAATATGGAAATCACGTAAAAAATGAGACTACTAACATGTTTGTCTGGTTGTCGCGTAATATCGGTATTAGCACATCCTCTTCCTATGCTTTCCGGCTTCAGAATAACCCTGCAATGCAAATGTCCCAGTTACTAAAGGTGAACGTTTGAAGGGGTGCATATTCCGCATTGGTCCATAGCGAATGGGCAGGGATTGCCGCCCTTTCTTTTGTCACTCGACCGGTTACATCATGACCTTGAATGTAGGTAGCACAATTACCTGGGTGACCTTGATAAATTCTGTGAGTAGTGGTGGGGGGTGGAGTGAGGGTGGGGTGAGAGAAGCATGGAGCCCAAGTGTGTAACCTCACACCGGATGCCCCTATCAGTATCCTTGAGGTAAGATTGTTATCTCAGCCAGTATGCCCACTTATAACCTAGTTCCTTGCTGTCGGTTGACTTGTGCTTTTCCGTCGTGACCAGAATGTATTTTATGTGTATTTCCGTTATTTTTCTCTTTTGGACTTTGTGAAACATCAGTAAAACCAATCGCTAGAATACTGACATCAGGCTATTAATTGATGGAATAGAAAACGAGCATTTTACAATACTCCGTCTGATTGCATAAAAATAACGTTTTGAGACTGTGAGCTTCGGAAGAATATGTTTTGATCATCTGTGAGGGAAGCGAGTAACAAAATAGGAAAAAATAGAGATAATATTATTGTTAACAAGTACACTTTCCTCCATATCATACGATCTGAAGTCTACGTAATCAACAAAATAGCTGATAAATTTAGCCAGAACATTTCATGCTGATGAGGTGGGTCCCCCCCTTACACTTATGAGATGTCTTCGTGTTTAAATTATCTCTCATTCGAACACAGCTGTGAAGTACCGCAGTCGGTTTTACAATTTCTTCACCACAATCAATCCAACGCACGTCTAATGGGTGATGTAGTACTCTCCACTTATTACACGCTATACCGAAAGTACACTCAACATTCCTACGTGCTTGAGTTAGCCGATAGTAAAATATGATTTTTCCGTAAATTAAGTACACTGTTCCGTAGCGTCACACTACATTTTTAGTCAGCCCAAATCCTTCACTGCGTCCACTCAGGTATGAAAGTGTCATCTCACGATCTGCTGCTAAATTCTTTGTTTCGGTATAACCAATGGTTTTCCCGTGAGTCTTTCGCATACAATAGAACGGGGTCTCTGCAAATACGCGAGTTGCTGTCTCTTCCATAAGCACGAATGTCTAACCGGATTAGGATATGGTCATAATCGCTTACAACCAACAGCTCTAGAGAAGAAAATAAAAGTGAAGTATAAGAATTTTGTATTCTGGCATGTTTACCACCGAGAAAATGAGGAAACTGCTTACTGTTCAAATCACTGAGATGTTTCAATCCATTTTTCTTCATATGATATTTGGTCACAGTGTCTTTTGATTTCAATAGTTTTATCTCGAAACTCTTCCAATGGTCCGTGTTTACAAAAACGATAAACATGGGAATGTGGGCTCACGTTGATGCAAAACAGTTCTGTTAGTTATTTATGTAGACCCAAATTAGTTTAAGCGAGAAATATCACCATCAGCAGTGGGTTCTTTGATTCTTATTTACTATACTTCACAGCATAATTTTACGATTTTTGTCGCTGATTCCGGCATATTTTCTGCGTTCTTTTGTTTCCGTTTTTCTCCGCCTACGTCATGCCATCTGCAAGTTCGTTGGGCAGCTTGCAGCTTATTTTAGACGCAGAGAAACATAGCTTTCTCATATTGTTCGTAATTCAAAGGATTACGGCGAACTTGCAGATGACATGGTGTATACTGAGAAATACGACAACAAAAAAACGCAGAAAATATGCCGGATACAACGACAGCAATCGTAAAACCATGCTGTGACGTATAGTAAATAAGAATCAAACAACCCACTCGCTGAAACTAGTTTGGTAGTAAATAAATAAATAACGGAAGTGTTTTGCATCAAGATAGACCCACAATCCCATGTTGTTAATTTCATCCAGTTGACTTTCCATACTTGACGAATTATCCCTGACATAATTGACTTTCCACCACTGTGTATCCGCTTTTAAGATACATGAAACCGAAACAGACTGCACGTGGTTATTGCAGGGACTAACGCGCTCCACGGCTCTCCATCTGAACCCTTCAGAAATTTGGTCGGGCATTAGCGAATGTCAACGCGCATTACATCGGTACACTACCAATACGTTCTAAATGCCGCGCTTAAAAACGGGAATTTTTCAGAGACCATACCTCGGGCTCTATCATTGATACAAAGATAGGGTCAAGTGTTTTGGATAGCCCTTGGGACAAGGACCATTAATGTACCCAACAGAAGGATCGTCTTTTTGTCAGTATCCTACAGTACATGGTGAATATTTGAAAATTACACACTTCGTCCAACTTAGGAAAATGGAGCAAATCGGTTGCTTCTTTCTGCATTAGATGCAGTCTACGGTGGACCTTAGGGGCTTATGGTAGCACCATTTAGTTCATGGACGGTTCCTGAGAAAACCTGAAAAAATTGTTTTCACATCCGTCAGCAGCGGATGTAATAACTGCCTGCAGCTAATTGCTCAAATTTTAGCGTATATTCTCTAGGCATTTATCTAGAAGTGATATCTTCCAGTTCCCAAAAATCTTTGTCCGTTATCGAGAAATACCCCAAAAACATGTTTTATTGGAACCAAAACTGAGCCGTGGTTTCCAGGGCGACAATGCACAGCAAATAGCTGAAATTCTTACGACGTAATACTAAGATCTCGGTCTCGAACAACCTCAAAAAATTTCTTGGTATCATTATCCGTTTCCGAGACACAGGGATTCAAAGTTACGCTACTAGCCACGTGAAATACGCACATAAAATACGACGTGAGGCAAAAACGTAGTCTATAATGTGATGTAGCACAGCGAAGTATGCTGTAACTGTCTCCTTCATCGTCAGAAAAGTTCTGGGAATCCCTTTGTTGTAGTACCGATGCACATGCAAAATTTTTGTGTACGTAAAATGCAGTCTGAGATGTAAAATTAGTTTTGCGTAATTTCAATGACTGACCCATGCAGGTATTTTCAAATGTGTGACATGCTCTGGTGTAGCACGAAAAAGAAGAAAACCAGTGGAATAATGCTTCTATTAGAGCTGAAAAGAGCGAATACACTCCTATTAAAAGGCTCTGAAAAGCGGGGTACCAGCTGCCTCATTCTCCTTTCCTCAACACCTTTAAAAGTTATCCCAACAGTTTTAGCATGCGGACATATTTACGTTTTCCTATGCTGAGAGAGAAGGAGACAGTGGCAGTGTGAAAGAGACGGAAAAGTAATATAGTAGGATACAGTGGTTGTGTTACAGAATGAGCGAAGGAGACAGTGGCAATGGAGCATAGTTTACAGAGACGGAACAGTGCAAAGAAAAGGGTAAAGGAGACAGTGCCAGTGGAGAGGAATGAAGAGTAGGAGAAACTGGAAGTGGGTGAGAGCAAGTGATAATGAGAGAGACCAGATCTATGACAGTTACAGCGAGGAAGAGAGGGAGATAATGACAGTGACAAGAGACAGCAGAATTGAGAAGGAATGAATAGTGTAGTAGCAGTAAGAGATGGCAAGAGGGAGACAGTGACAGAGAGAGGAGACAGTAGTAATAGGACAGAACGAAGGAAACTGTGGCTGTGAGACAGGAGTTAATGACAATGAGCTGGGCTGAATGAGTGTGTGAGAAAGGGTAACTGGGAGTGGATTGGTATGAGCAAATTACAGCGACGAACTAGTGTATGAGAGATAACAGGGTAGCTTGTGGGGGTGAAAGGTGACTTGCATGTTAAAAAGAGTGGGAATATGTTCAGATAGAAAAGTTTTGAGAAAATTTTAAAGGCTCTGAGAAAGGTAGAATGAGGCAGCTTGTACCCCACTTTTCAGTCAGATTCTTTTAAGCAAGAGCATATCTGCCTTTTTTCTGCATTTGTCCGATGGTCTGAATTGCCCAGGGCTAGCAAACTGTCAGCCGGACTGGTAAACTCACAAGAGTATAGCTGCCTTAGGTACAACGAGTACCAACTCCAGCAATATTGTTAATCAGTAACAGAACACTTATTCTTCAATTCTCTTTTACTTGCAGAGCAGCTAGTACCACCAAAACTTGGGAGGAGCAGCAGTACTGGCTTGAGTACTGCTCGTCCTCAGGCGGCAGAAATTTATAGCACAGTCAAACAGGGTGTCTGCTTCACCATCCACTCGCCGACCTTTGGCATCCTACAGAACCTTAACGATGTACCTGGAAGAACTCTATTGTTAGCGCTCTTGAGGGGGTGGACTATTTCGCCATTGCCTTGCTACGGCCCAACTGTTAATGGAGATCTTGTTAAGATAATTTGTACCAAGAATAGTTATATCCGAGGAAAATTATGCTGGCAATTATGTGAACCTTGGGTTTTTTTGACTACTGTGCATACACGAAAAATTGATTCATCGGAATCACCACTCTCTTTCACGTATATTCATCCTACGTCAAGTATGGAAGTACCTACTTAGAAAAAAAGATGAGTCTGTATCGATCTATCGTGATGCTGAATTGACAACAGTGAATGTGGGACAAAGATTCTTCAGGCGGTCCTTTAGATAGCCCATTGTTTGTCCTAGCAAATTCCTTAGACAAAAATTACTGCCTTGTGGAATTGTGAAGTCTGTCGGGCATTTGAGTGTGCATTTCCAATGTTAAAAAGACTCGAGGCACCAGAAGTGATCGATCAAATGAGTAGAGCTATAAAGACAAATGACAGACACATTTGGAACACAGCGATGAATTTCTAGGATGAAAGTTTACTAGGGGTAACCCGGGCCCTATCCACCATATGTACGGCGCCGTGGAGGGGGCACCGGTTCGATATCTGAGTCGCCAGTGCGCTGATGCAGCTCCGACAGTCCGCGTGCTACGTGGCTGAACCACAGCCAGCATGAAACGCGCACCAGCCACTGTCTGTGCAGCGATGATCCTACTAGACCTCGTGGTCCGGGCGGATCAGGGTGAGTTTGCAGCTTAAGGTATTATCTGTAAAAGCAGCGGAAAATTAGTCCGGGCTAGTGCTTTCCTCTTGATGTTGCTTTTGTCTAATGAAAGCATGATGTTAGAGATATATCATTAAAACTACGCAGCTGTAAAACCAGGTAGCCGGTGCAGAACACTACTGTATTCCTGTGACGTCCCTAACATCCTTTGTACAACGTCCAACTACTCTTTGTCAAATGCAGAACACTGCTGTATTCCTGTGGCGTCCCTAACAGCCTTTGCACAACGTACAACTACTCTTTGTCAAATATGGGTTATCAAGCGAAATTTGTGACTCGATTAAGAACCTTTTGGTAGGGAAGACATAGCATGTTATCTTGGATGGAGAGTCTTTATCAGATATAGATGTAGGTGTGCCCCAAGGAATTGAGTTGGTCCCTTGCTGTTCATGTTGTATATCAACGACATTGCAGACAATATTAATATCAAGCTTTTTGCAAATGATGCTGTTATCTATAGTGAAATACTATCTGAGAGAAGTCAGATCTTGCTAAGATTTCAAGACGGCAAAGAGATTGGCAACTTGCTCTACATGTTCAGAAATGTAAAATTCTGCACTTCACTAAACGAAAGAAGATAGTATCCTCCGACTATAATATCAATGAGTCACTGTTGGAATCGGCCAACTCATACAAATACCTAGATGTAACACTTTTTAGGGATATGAAATGGAATGATCACATAGGTTCAGTCGTGGGTAAAGCAGGTGGCAGAGATGGCTTTATTGGTAAAATACTGGGAAAGTGCAATCAGTCTACAAAGCAGATTGCTTACAAATGACTCATGCTACCTATCCCAGAATATTGGTCAAGTGCGTGGGACACGCAGCAGGAGATATTGAACGTATACAGAAAGGGGAGCACGAGTGGCCACAGGTTTGTTTAATACCTGGGAGAGTGTCACAAGGATACTGAAGGAACTGAAATGGCAGACTCTTTAAGACACACGTAAACTATTACGAAAAATTCTATTAACAAAGTTTCAAGAACCGGCTTTAAATGTTACTCTAGGGATACACGACAACCCCCTATGTCCCTGCTTGGCAGAGAAGTCTGCATGATCGCTATCCACCTCCATTATGGTTACCTGGACTTTTGAATTTTTTGCAGAAAGAACGGGATAAGATTCCTTTGAAAATCTTACAGGACTTGTATTTATCCATTCCGAGACAACTGGAAGCTGTTTTGAATGCCAACGGTTTTCCTACACCGTATTAGGCATGACAATGTGTTGTGTTCTTAGTGTTTCCAAGTTTTTTTTTTCATCCACTGTAACTGAGTACTTTGGATGAATCGCTTTCGGAATATATACAAGAGTGTTGGGAAGTTATGGAACGTTTAGCACTCCCTCCGCGTTTACAGTGTAGTGAAATTGCAGGTGGTTGAACTGTGAATCAATACTCTTTATTCGTAATGCGACACACATGTTTTTCTCCAAAGTCGCGTCACTTCCCGCGACAACAAGCAAACAGATACAATCTTAAAGATCTTTATCTAAATCACCTGTGCCTTGGAGCATATTAGCCCTAGCTATGAGATGTAATAAAGATTCCATCTCTAAACGTTTATCAGACGCCGGAGTTTCTTATACAACCGGGTCAGCTGATGGAAGTGGGTCACAGGCCTATTTGTACTATCGCTGAACACGAAAAATTGTGAATTTTTATTACGCATGGCTCTGCACACAATGCCCAGTTTACGACTCCACTGTGTAGACATGTCCCTTCAGTCTGTCGACCCCAGCCCAGACTTTGGCTGACGCCAATGCAGGTATAGCGGCAGTGTCCTGCTGGAGACCTGTCTTGACTAGGGGCTGCTCTGTATGCCCTTTACGACTGTGGGCCTATCTGGCAAGATTTACTGAGGGATGGGCTCACCGCCAAATGCTTTCAGCTTCCAACATGCCGTTTCTGCGAACTAAGAACCATAAAAGTACCTCATGCTTTTAGCGCCCTACCAGACTCCATCACTGTCTACTCAGGCCATTAATTTTCTACAGTCTCGCTAGAGGTGCATAAGATTGTAACAAAATCTTTAATAATTTTCCATATACAAAAAACAGGTGAGAGAGTGGGTTGTCCTCTCTCATACTGTTATCTGATTCCTAAGATCGCTTTTTTGCTCTGGACGCTTTGACAAAGTTAACCCATACTACCCAGTATAGGGTCATTAGTTCCTCCCCTACGATTGTAATTTTGGCGTTATAAAGAGACACTTGAAACAAAATGATTGTTTATACAAAGCTACAGAGTGTGCAAAAATGTAGATGGGGGTTAGTTCAAGTTGTAAGTTTATAAGCGTATTCACACGGAATTTTTTTCAGTTTATTTAAAAAACTAGTGGAATAAATTTTATAAGACAAAGTTTTTGTCTGCTGAATCTTTAGGGAGGCATATCCTAAAGAACAAAAAGAATAGTTCCGCATATCAAAATACTACATGTGTTAATGCTTCAAGCACAATAAGAGAGTGTCGAAAACTTATGATTATATTGACAGATTTAGATCTCACAGTTTTAAATTGGCAAAATGTGAAAACAAATTATTCTCTATTTGTCCAAATAACTCTAAGAAAGTGGAGGACATCAAAAATCTGCAGCAGTATATTCCGGGAGAACATATTATATCCTTCTATGAGGAGCTCTGTAAGTGGCCAACAAAGGACGGAGAAAAAGCAAATTAAAAGGCGTTATGTCAAACCTTATGCAATAAAATGTTGCACAAAGATGCACTTTGTATGTTAATATATCTTAGAAAGTGCCGTTATCGTACTGTTGCTCAGTTTTGTAAAATTAAAATAGTTTAAGCTGTATTATGTTTGTTCTAAGATATTTTCATTACCTTAGTTTTGAAAAGGGCATCAGTGTCATTGTTTATTATTATTTTTATTTGTTGAAGAAATTGTAAAAAATAAAGATTTGGAAGAATAGTCATCTTATGGTGTTGCAGTTCTTCTTATGTTCGTGCTTGCAATTAAAATAGGACTAGGAATTATGTCTTGAATAAATTTCGTAGAATATGTTGTTGACAACAAGTAATTACGAAAACAAGTTGCGTCTCTAGCACTGATAATTTTTCGGCAAAGAGATTGTTTTTAATTTTCCAGACGTTAGGTGTTGCTCACTTATGCCATTTTCAAAACTACTGATTCCACACCTGTAGAGTCGTGTAGGGTGGTTGGTTTCCGCTACACCATTATCTGGACGAAGAAAATTACGCCTTTTTTTAACAGGCCAGGTGTGTGGACTGGACTGGAGAATAAGAAATCACCGCAAGAAGAGTGGAACTGTTTTCTGAGGACGAACATATGACCGCGCCGTTGCACTTTGCTGTTGCATTTGTCACCGTCTTATGGGCCTCAGCACTTGGAGTGGAGGCATGGGATACCAACTTTCACACAGTTCGGTCACCTGTTGTCCGCACAGCCGGTAATTTGGATAGAAGCCATTACATTTCTGACGTGTTACGCCACCTGGCTGCCATATCTTCGAGTTCACAGTGACGTTATCTTAGACTGCATGTTGCTTGTGCCATTCTGATCTACTTCAGACACGGAGTGTTCCACTATTGACCTGGTCGACACGATCACCTAATATCTCGTCCATAGAAAACATCTGTTCATGGACTGCCAAGAGACTGGAAATCCACCACTTACCAGCCGCTACTAATGATGAATTTTGCCGTACAGTTCACGCTGCATGTAATGAGGTACCCATACGTCATTCAAGCGCAGTTCGACGCAATTTCCAGCAGGATTAGGGCCGTTGTTGCCGACAGAAGTGGCAGATCTGTGTGCTAAATTTGTTACCCCGTATACTCAGAAACCACCTACAAATACAGTAACCAATTCTTCCTAGTGCTGCTGTATTTGCACAGTAAGTAAAATTTCGTTCATTCCGTCCTTTCTCGTGCTGTAATTTTATTGGTGTGCAGTGTGCACATTACTCTAGACATTTACAAATGTGATATACGAGTTGCGTTCGTGATCATGTTACAGACTTTCAGAGGTGATGAGAAAGGTGTAACCTCCCCCCTCACTTATCGACCTTAATGACAGTGAAAAATTAAACCGCGTGTACCTAATGGAAATTTGGGAAAAGCAATCGTCACCGAAGTTAATCTATCGGTAAAGAGGGAGGAAAGGGTTACATCTAAATGAAAGGAAAAATGCAAATGAAACTGGTGGAAATTAATTTTGAAAAGGGGTAAAGTTAATAAAGAAAGTAAATGTGCGGCCGTTACGTTAACAATTAACTAGCGGTAATTAGATATTTGAGATTTGGGGGAAATCACGGTCGCCAGTCCTAAGGACAATTACTATAGTAACTGAAAAGGAAAGGTTATTACACATATAATTAACACTAGAAGCGTGGCAACTGAAGGTTGACACGTGTAGTGTGAAAACTGAAAGTTTGTCAGAAGTAATAAATTTCGCTACACTCTGACTTAATTTAGCAAAAGAATTAATAAAACCGGAAAATCGAAAGTTAATTTAGTGACTGAAGTTAATAGTGAGCTTTCTTTCTGAAGCACATCGAAATCCAGTAAAATACGGTTAGTCTTGGGCTACCTCAACAATCATTTCAAAAGCAGCTTGACTCTACGCAATTTAGAAACAAGAGATTTAACTTTGAACTTGAATTAAATGATTCTGAACTATTAACAATAGTAAAATTTAGTACGTACCAAGCTGAGCTGCAGTCACAGGTAAGCTAAAATATGCTAACAAAACTCGCACTTTAAATTTGTGCTCGTGTAACCTAAATATTGTAGCCAGCTACTGAACTTTGAAATTAAAGCAGTGAAATCTAATTATATTATTTTAATGCTGGCGCTTGAATTTCAACGACACTCGGGTTCATTTCGGAAAAGGAAGGGACCCTGCTTGGCAATGCAATTGGGACAATGAGCAACAAAGGTTCATGCTAAGTTGCTGTAATTTTGCGAGGCAAATGGAACAATTTGAAAAGCTGAGGTCTGCCATACAGTTCTGAAACTTTACGTGGTTTTAGTCTTCCTTGTTGGTTGATTGAAGGTTTGTAGCCGTCGATCGAGGAGGTGGCGACAGTCACTCATTGTCGGCCGTCGCTGTTGCAGAAGCTGGATGTTGGCGCGTCTTCTTCTTGACACGGTCACCAGGCGAAACGGGCTCTTGATGTGCGCCAGCTAATGCTTCCCGTCCGCGACACCATGTCAGAAACTATCATCGCGAGTCGAGCGCAATTACATGCTGCCAAACCCCGAAAGCGCGGCAACTCGCGGGAGCGTCACACAACCCCTGCTCCACTCGCTACTCCCGCCAGACTCTCACTGCTCTGCCCGCGCTCCACGCGGCAGAGTTAACACTACCAAAGATCCTACACACTTTGATTCTTCACACGACCCATCGATGTAATCGTTCGATAGCAGTTTTCCCTAGGCAAGACCCAGCGTAAAAATACAAATAATATTTGCGAAACAAACCAATTATACATCGACATAAGTGCATAAATATATATATGTCCAAACAGTAAAGCAATTACAATATATAAAGGAACAGAAATGTCATATCTTGAGGTAACAAAACAAGGAAAAAAAGTATAGTACAATAGATGGAAATAGGAGGATATGCATTTCCGGCGTTACACGTGCCCCACATTGTCTGAGGATGTTCGTGTAACGTAAACAGACTCAGAAAATGTCCCAAAAAAGAAACAGCGGAAATGCATATGCTCAAAACATCAACAAAATTTAGCATTCGTCTAATTAACCATAAATCAATTTTTTAGACCATAATAATTGAGTGGAGACACTCCTAATCTTATTCCACTCTGTCATCTTGCACAAAATAAAACAGGTTGACAACATATTAAAATTCATAGAAAACATAGAAAATGGTTTAGCTATTCTAAAATTGTCAAAATTCCCAACAGTATCAAGAAATGGAATACTATTTACAAAATTAATCAGAGTACATGGTCACAAAAACAGGTAGATCAAAATACGCAAATTAATAATTAATTACATAGAATACACATTTTTACATAACCCTTCCATAATTAATATTCTCGTCATGGGAGTCCATTAAACGCTAAACAAGAAAATAACACACATCAGATCGAAAAAAAAACATAAATATTGACAGTAGAATTCTTTCAGCTGTCCAGGAAGAAAAACAATTCCGCCTTCCGTACTCGCAAGTACAAAGAATGCCGACAGCGGCCCAAGAGCCAACAGCGGCACAAAGGCCGACAGAGGTTCCGCCCCACCAGTATTGTTGCGCCCGCCTGTGCGGCACGCTTGATCTCTCTCGCCCTTGTAACGGCATTTCCAGAACGTCCGTTTCACTGAATTCTTTCGGAAAAACTCACTCCCGAGTAATCTCAAGGAGTCCTTTAATACTATCACAGTGGATAGCTCAACACTGTCCATCATCACACGCATGTACTAGCCTGAAACTTAAAACAGCGTCTAAGTACATCGGGAATGACTAATAAAACACACATTCATGAAATCTGACAGCTAGTTACAAAAGCATATTTACATTCTTTAATCTACTGTGACTCAGCTGAAAACTTAAACTAGCAGCTTGGATTTTTCAGTTGATTAGATCATGATTAAATTGATTAAAATTAAACTGATTAATCAAAATTAATTACTTATTAATTACAACTTCTTTAATGTCCTCTTGGTCAGTCAAAATCATGGCAATCTAGCAAACCTTAAATCTTACACTCTATATTTACATATTGTACAAATTACCCATTGTGTGGTATTAATCGATCCTAGGTTGGTACAATTTCAAATCTATTATATTTCGTATACCTAACAGCTTTCCAGAGCTTGGATACTCTAAGCAATAAGCATTTGTGTGAGGTATACCAATGACTTTATATGGTCCATTATAAACAAACTTAAATTTAGAGATTTCATTGTCTATCTCGCTCGATTTCTCATGAGCTTTTACAAGTACTAAGTCTCCGATCGCAAACTTAGCAAAACGCGCTTTAGCGTCATGACGACGTATGCGAGCATCGGCTTTAAGCTTCATTACTTCTCGCAAACGATCTTTTTTCACACCAATACTAATGTCAATCCGTGGAGGGAATTTGATTATCTCTTCCACTAAACTTGTACTTCTGTCACCCAACAGGATTTCCTCTGGAGAAAATCCCGTAGATTCATGTCTCAAGGTGTTCATAATTCTCTCAAATACTGCTACATATTTGCCCCATGCCCTATGGTTGTGATGGCAATAGGTACGGGAAAGTCGGCCTCGTCTTTGTTCGTGTGTTACGTTTGACACACCGTCTACAATACTTTCCAATTCACTTTCTACATTATTGTCAATGCCGAGATTCTTCACATTACAGTAGTTCAGCTTCATACCTACGTCAATACCATCCGGCCAGTTAACAATGTGTATAGGCTGGTATTGCCTATGCACACCGTCTCCTGCCTCGTCAAAACTAACTACTATTGTTTTATCTTGGGACGTACATGTCAACGTTTTGCTTTCGCAGTTAATCGCTGCACGGTACTTTAATAGCCAATCTAACCCGATAATTACTTCCGTAGTGAAGTCTGGCACGACGACAAACTCTTGTTCAAATCGTGCCCCACATATCTCGAAGTTGACAAAAATCTGTTTTGTGACCGGTTTACTGGCCTTCCCAGTAGCACCAATAATTTTCACTCCTGTTACTGGCATAACTACGATGCCAGGTCTGTCTTTCAGTAACTCAAATATTTTCCCAGATACAGCACTCAATTCTGCACCGGTGTCAATCAACACGTTTAGTTGTAGGTCGTGCATATTAACAGACACTACTATCTGTCTACACTTGTCCTCGACTGTTTCTTTATTTTCCCACAGTAAATCCTCGTCTATATCCAGGTCATTCCAGAAAAAACCATCCGGCTTTGATCCTAACTCCGATTTATCTGGCGGCTTTTTCAGCCTCTGTTTACATACAGTTTTAATTTTAACACGTTTGTCCTGAGGCTTAGTCTGTAGCTTCGCCTCCAATACCGAAACCTTTTCCTGTAACTCGTCAACTAGTGAGTGTTGCTTTGCTATCAATTCACTAATCGTCACCTTCGTTGATTCCACTTTGGTCAGATTAATCTCATCCGCCAATCTACCTGGAGAAATGTGCCCAGTAGTATCTGCAATTACTTCCTCTGGATCTGCGCAACCCACACTGCTACCGTCTGACCGTATAACGTCAGCTCTAACCTCGTACACGCTGTAATCTATGTGCTTTTCTACCAATCGTGTCCGGCTATCACTAAAATTTTCGTAATCTTTCTCCTTAATACTCTCGCAATGTTTAAACTGGAGGTTTGCGTCGGATGGGTCGGCTACTTCTACCACTATAACTTTCGGTAAAGTCTGCCGGTTAGGGCCAGAACTTTCCGTTACTACTTCAACATCTAACTCCTGCGGGACGAAACACGACGAATCTTGCTCGTGCTCCCCATTAACATCAACTATTTCTGGTAAAGTCTGCCGGTTAGGGCCAGAACTTTCCATCACTTCACAAATACTATCTTCCTGTGGGACGAGACGCGGCAAATCCTGCCCGCGCTCCCTATAAACACTCCTCCCGTACAGGCCCCTATAATCTCTTAGTTCGTCGTATAAGCGACCGAACTGCCTTAACCAGACCTCATCCCTCTCTGCATCCCCTCGCTCGATGACGGACGTTTTATCCGACATCTGATCTTCTCTCAACAATTGCGAATCATTCTTAAACTCAATCTCCAGTTCCGCTGTGGGTATTACAGCTGCCACTTTATAATCGATTTCCGGAACACTACTTAAATTGTTCTCACTGACAGTGAATGTATTTTCTGCTGCCATGTATACAGCTGATTTACTACTTGTGGGCGCACTCCTTTCTCCTAACACTGGCACACTCTCCCGCCGTTGATTATTCCATACGGAATTTTCATAACGACGACACCTGGGTTTTCTCCTGTTATTGGGCCGCCAAAATTTCTCCACGCCCGGTCGGCCCCTCACCGGCGCGGCTAATGGTTTCCCTGTCTCGTCCCAGCAGATACGCTCCCCGGATACTGCTGAGGCGGCTGGTCACACCCTCTGGCATTATTACTATTCTGTGAAGCCCGTATCACGTTAGTATGATACTGGTTTCCGTCATTCCGGTTATTATTTGCATTGTACCGATTGTTATTACGGTCCGAACCATTATTGTTAATGCTGCCATGGTTGCGGTATGCATTATTCCCATGGTTATCGTTGGTGTGGTTGCTGTGGTACCCGTTGTTGTTACCACGGCCTCTACCACTGTCGCGATTATTGCGCCAATAGTCCTCGTCCTCAACTCTTCCCAGGAAATCATTGATTGTCCTGTAATTGCTTCCTACATAGCGTTTTGTATCATCTGGAAGCTTCATGTAGAGTTCCCAGACTATTTCGGATTCCGTGCGGCGATCACGCAAATATTCCAACTTGCGGATCCAGCCCTCACAAAACTCCTTCATCGAGCCGCCCGAATTCGCATCGAAAGGCCTCGATACGACAAATTCGCGCCAGACACTTTGCTGTTTTTGCTCTGACCAGTATTCAGCCAGAAACAAATTTTTAAACTCGTCAAAAGTCAGGTTCGTAATGTTGAGGTTTAAGCCCCAACGCTTGGCATCACCAGCCAACACATCAATAACCGCATTAATTTTTCTCTCATTAGTCCATGATCTGGGTAAAACTCTTTCACAATTTTTAATGAAATCCGTCGGGTGTATACCGCCTTTTTTCAAGGGGTCGAACCGCTCCTCTTTCGTCAACAACTCCGAACTATGTGCACAGATTGGCACATAGCTCTGTTTTTCGTCAAGTTTCCTTTCTAATTCCGACACCCTCGTAATCACTTGGCAAGTGGTTGTCGCAAGCGTTTCCACTTCCCTCTTTTTCTCTTCGCAGGTGTTAGCCTGCTTCGTCACTTTGGTATCTACTTCGGATACTAAAGCCTTTAAAGTTTCCACCTTCTGTTGATCCTCTTTTCTCACTAATTGAATTTGTTCCGTCACCTTATTGTCGATGATCGGAGCAACTGCGTCTCCTACACTTTTCTCGATTCTGCTAATTTCTGAATCAAAACGAGTATTTATGCTCGCAATTTCCGCCTGAACGCCTATCATTTCCTGTTTAAGGTTACCGATTTCGGTATTAATCACGACAATATCGTCTTTGATTTTATCAACTTTTGTGTTAACAACTTCAACATTGTTGTTAACAACATTAATAGCTTTGTTCTGATTGTCTAGCATTCGTTCAATTTTTTCAGACTGAGCTACTTGCTTGGCAGCCTGAGCTGCTTGCTCGGCAGCCTGAGCTTCTTGCTTGGCAGCCTGATCTTTAATTTCTGCCGATTGACTCTTGATTTCGTTAATCAAAACATTCAATAAATCAGTTAAATTCCCGGAAACCACCGGTTTTACTTCCGTAGCGGCTTCCTCTTTCATTGTCCCCCCGTATTCGTCATCAAGGGATTCAGATTTGATTTTCACTTCCGATTCCGAAACATTTTCTAAAGTCTGGAATTCCATTTCTGCTCTTTGTTGCGTTTCGGCGGTCGCATCTTTCATGCTAGCCGCCTGCCCCGGAACAATGGGTACCGCTGTGCGCGTTTCCCACTGTTCGACCGATTGTTCCGTATCCAAGTCTACCAAATTTTGGTAATTGTTGCCTTCACTCATTTTAATAATTTTCAATATAAATGCAAAATCTCAACTCTAATTAGGATTCCTCACACGAATATTCTCGCTGACGTATCGACCATTTCGTAACCAGTACTTTGTTACGAGATTTGCACAATGCAAAATTCGTGTCCAGAACAACCTCAAATTTGAAGATTGTCCTGTCACCAGGTCGCCACGTGTAACCTCCCCCCTCACTTATCGACCTTAATGACAGTGAAAAATTAAACCGCGTGTACCTAATGGAAATTTGGGAAAAGCAATCGTCACCGAAGTTAATCTATCGGTAAAGAGGGAGGAAAGGGTTACATCTAAATGAAAGGAAAAATGCAAATGAAACTGGTGGAAATTAATTTTGAAAAGGGGTAAAGTTAATAAAGAAAGTAAATGTGCGGCCGTTACGTTAACAATTAACTAGCGGTAATTAGATATTTGAGATTTGGGGGAAATCACGGTCGCCAGTCCTAAGGACAATTACTATAGTAACTGAAAAGGAAAGGTTATTACACATATAATTAACACTAGAAGCGTGGCAACTGAAGGTTGACACGTGTAGTGTGAAAACTGAAAGTTTGTCAGAAGTAATAAATTTCGCTACACTCTGACTTAATTTAGCAAAAGAATTAATAAAACCGGAAAATCGAAAGTTAATTTAGTGACTGAAGTTAATAGTGAGCTTTCTTTCTGAAGCACATCGAAATCCAGTAAAATACGGTTAGTCTTGGGCTACCTCAACAATCATTTCAAAAGCAGCTTGACTCTACGCAATTTAGAAACAAGAGATTTAACTTTGAACTTGAATTAAATGATTCTGAACTATTAACAATAGTAAAATTTAGTACGTACCAAGCTGAGCTGCAGTCACAGGTAAGCTAAAATATGCTAACAAAACTCGCACTTTAAATTTGTGCTCGTGTAACCTAAATATTGTAGCCAGCTACTGAACTTTGAAATTAAAGCAGTGAAATCTAATTATATTATTTTAATGCTGGCGCTTGAATTTCAACGACACTCGGGTTCATTTCGGAAAAGGAAGGGACCCTGCTTGGCAATGCAATTGGGACAATGAGCAACAAAGGTTCATGCTAAGTTGCTGTAATTTTGCGAGGCAAATGGAACAATTTGAAAAGCTGAGGTCTGCCATACAGTTCTGAAACTTTACGTGGTTTTAGTCTTCCTTGTTGGTTGATTGAAGGTTTGTAGCCGTCGATCGAGGAGGTGGCGACAGTCACTCATTGTCGGCCGTCGCTGTTGCAGAAGCTGGATGTTGGCGCGTCTTCTTCTTGACACGGTCACCAGGCGAAACGGGCTCTTGATGTGCGCCAGCTAATGCTTCCCGTCCGCGACACCATGTCAGAAACTATCATCGCGAGTCGAGCGCAATTACATGCTGCCAAACCCCGAAAGCGCGGCAACTCGCGGGAGCGTCACACAACCCCTGCTCCACTCGCTACTCCCGCCAGACTCTCACTGCTCTGCCCGCGCTCCACGCGGCAGAGTTAACACTACCAAAGATCCTACACACTTTGATTCTTCACACGACCCATCGATGTAATCGTTCGATAGCAGTTTTCCCTAGGCAAGACCCAGCGTAAAAATACAAATAATATTTGCGAAACAAACCAATTATACATCGACATAAGTGCATAAATATATATATGTCCAAACAGTAAAGCAATTACAATATATAAAGGGACAGAAATGTCATATCTTGAGGTAACAAAACAAGGAAAAAAAGTATAGTACAATAGATGGAAATAGGAGGATATGCATTTCCGGCGTTACAAAGGGTATGTATCAATTTGAGATCAGCGGCCTGCTCCGGAATCGAATGAGTCGAAAGTTATAAAGAAAATCTTTTAGATACCTCTGGCAAAGGAATACACGCACCGGTACTGTTGTTGCTACGACTGTGCAGTGGGCAGCTTTCAGAGGAGTATTATGGACTGCAACAAGAAAAACGTCTAGTGAACATGATCAATAAAATGGATACCTTAACAGCTATGAGCACTTGTACATCAACGATACTGCAAAACATATTTCTTCTGCTGCAAGCTCTTTGGTTTACATACTTTTTGATTAGGTAGTATGGACCAAAACAAGAAGAAAAAGTCCAGTAAATATGGGCTCTAAAATGAATACCTTAAGAGCTATGGACACTTGTTCTGTGGAAGAGATGTGTTTCGCAGTTGAGAGGATGAACAAGTGCTCATAGCTGTTATGATTCGTCTGCATTTCAGAGACATTATTTTTCTTGTTTTGGTTCGTACTACCACCTCCGGAAGTTGCCTACTCTACAGTCTAACCAACAACAGTGCCAGTACATGTATTCCACTGTCAGAAGTAGCTGAACGATTTTCGCTTATAGCTTTCGACTTTGGTCCCTTACTTCAAATTGCTACATTTACCCTTCTTCATCACCCCTTCAGGTCTGCAACATCATCACGTTATCTCTCTGTATGGTCTTCCCAACAAATATAAATACACTCCTGGAAATGGAAAAAAGAACACATTGACACCGGTGTGTCAGACCCACCATACTTGCTCCGGACACTGCGAGAGGGCTGTACAAGCAATGATCAAACGCACGGCACAGCGGACACACCAGGAACCGCGGTGTTGGCCGTCGAATGGCGCTAGCAGCGCAACATTTGTGCACCGCCGCCGTCAGTGTCAGCCAGTTTGCCGTGGCATACGGAGCTCCATCGCAGTCTTTAACACTGGTAGCATGCCGCGACAGCGTGGACGTGAACCGTATGTGCAGTTGACGGACTTTGAGCGAGGGTGTATAGTGGGCATGCGGGAGGCCGGGTGGACGTACCGTCGAATTGCTCAACATGTGGGGCGTGAGGTCTCCACAGTACATCGATGTTGTCGCCAGTGGTCGGCGGAAGGTGCACGTGCCCGTCGACCTGGGACCGGACCGCAGCGACGCACGGATGCACGCCAAGACCGTAGGATCCTACGCAGTGCCGTAGGGGACCGCACCGCCACTTCCCAACAAATTAGGGACACTGTTGCTCCTGGGGTATCGGCGAGGACCATTCGCAACCGTCTCCATGAAGCTGGGCTACGGTCCCGCACACCGTTAGGCCGTCTTCCGCTCACGCCCCAACATCGTGCAGCCCGCCTCCAGTGGTGTCGCGACAGGCGTGAATGGAGGGACGAATGGAGACGCGTCGTCTTCAGCGAGGAGAGTCGCTTCTGCCTTGATGCCAATGATGGTCGTATGCGTGTTTGGCGCCGTGCAGGTGAGCGCCACAATCAGGACTGCATACGACGGAGGCACACAGGGCCAACACCCGGCATCATGGTGTGGGGAGCGATCTCCTACACTGGCCGTACACCACTGGTGATCGTCGAGGGGACACTGAATAGTGCACGGTACATCCAAACCGTCATCGAACCCATCGTTCTACCATTCCTAGACCGGCAAGGGAACTTGCTGTTCCAACAGGACAATGCACGTCCGCATGTATCCCGTGCCACCCAACGTGCTCTAGAAGGTGTAAGTCAACTACCCTGGCCAGCAAGATCTCCGGATCTGTCCCCCATTGAGCATGTTTGGGACTGGATGAAGCGTCGTCTCACGCGGTCTGCACGTCCAGCACGAACGCTGGTCCAACTGAGGCGCCAGGTGGAAATGGCATGGCAAGCCGTTCCACAGGACTACATCCAGCATCTCTGCGATCGTCTCCGTGGGAGAATAGCAGCCTGCATTGCTGCGAAAGGTGGATATACACTGTACTAGTGCCGACATTGTGCATGCTCTGTTGCCTGTGTCTATGTGCCTGTGGTTCTGTCAGTGTGATCATGCGATGTATCTGACCCCAGGAATGTGTCAATACAGTTTCCCCTTCCTGGGACAATGAATTCACGGTGTTCTTATTTCAATTTCCAGGAGTGTATAAATAACCATTTTAGTTTTTAGTAGTAACAGAGACCTGTTTCACATCAAATAAAAATTCAAGTGCAACCAAACTATCCTTGTTATTAGTTTTATGATTAGCCACTATTTGCCTGTTTGATAATGCCACAAATTGTATGATCATTAAGAATACGTCCCCAACAGTCCCTCAGCATTCTGTCTCCTCAACGCGTCTCCTTTAATAAATATATACCATCCTGATGTGTCGACAGAAGTGCCGACACAGTGTGATTTGAGAGGACCGCAATGCACGCTATAAACACACGAAGGATGGCGTGAGGTCTGAAACAGGATACGTAATGAATGCTATAAAGAAAAGTACGTAGCTTTTGGAATACTTAACTTTAATCCATCCTTGTTGTATACATCGTTCTTGATGAGACATGCTTTATACGATAAGTATCAATTGCTATGTAAGGCTAATGGCGCCTTGCTAGGTCGTAGCCATAGACTTAGCTGAAGGCTATTCTAACTATCTGCTCGGCAAAGGAGCGAGGCTTCGTCAGTGTAGTCGCTAGCAAAGTCGTCCGTACAACTGGGGCGAGTGCTATTCCGTATCTCGAGACCTGCCTTGTGGTGGCGCTCGGTCTGCGATCACACAGTGGCGACACGCGGGTTCGACATGTACTAACGGACCGCGGCCGATTTAAAACTACCACCTAGCAAGTGTGGTGTCTGGCGGTGACACCACACATCCAATCTTAATTACAATACAGGACTCGGTTTAAATGGTGCACGGGAGATAGCGATTCGTAAATTCTAGAGGAGTGTGACGTATATAGTTTGACACTATATTCTGCTTAAGACGTACGGTCTCTGAAGGTGGAGTCTAAAAGAAATAGGGAGAACGGTACAAAAAAGTAAACATGCTGGAATCTTTTCAACGCCGTTCCTGCTCAGTTTGGATATGATTCATCAATATTCGTGTTTTACAAAATGCTGAAACACATTCTACTCTCATTAAAGTAAATTACCAGCATGACATCAAAAGAGAAACGTTATCACATTCCGCGATAGAAATCCTCTTTTATTCTCTCTTTTCTCATTTTTCCTCCTCTCCATTATCACTTTTTCCTGTCTTTCAAAGTAATTCATGTTATTTTAGAAGCTAATTTCTTTTGCTTCCTCCGTCTTCTCCACGCCATCTGTGGCAAACGGACCAAAGTGAAAACTTATACTGCTTTTGTACTATTACACCTACACTTATATCAACAATCGTTGTTTTCAGATTAGTACTTAAATTTCCCTCTCTTTAGAAATACATAGATTGCTGGGAGAGCAAAGCTTAATTTGATCTACTCTCAGGAAAAATAACTGAAAACCACTACGCAATTAAAGGCTGATAAGTATCAAAGATGCTGGAACACACAGCTGACAATTAGAACCTTATTTTCTCTAAACGCCATTGCGCAGCTACCGCTTTAGCCAAAATCATCAACATATCAGGCAAGCCCTGTTCGGATACATATTCAACTTCTAGTACTGCTTGATTTATCGAAGTATTTGATATCATTACTTACGTATTTTACTTTTCAAAACGAAACAGCTGAATTTCTCCAATAATGCTCTAGTATAGTCTGACACCTACTGCACCTGAGAGGTAAGTATCTCGCCTGCGGTACCGAGAGATGCTCACAGAAAAATGTGCTCTCTGGTTTCCCTCTGAGTTCAGTGCGTTCATTTTCTCATTGAACAATGCTGATATCTCTTATATTGTATGTTAGTTCTCTTGCACGTTCCGTGGACCATAAATTCAACATCTACCTATTATGTGAAACTAATCAGTACATCTTCTCAGCGACTAATATGCCGACATACTGACCGTGTATATTACTTAAGTTTTTTTTAATGCATACAGTGTTTTATACTTAGATATGCTCAATGTCTCACTCTTGTCCCCATTGAATACCATCTGTTCTACATTTTTATTATCCATTAAAGTCTTTACATTACTCAGTCGGGGCCTACGATTTTTATAGCGTACTGTCTCAAACTTTTCCGGGCCCCACTAAGAATGAGTGATAGATAGTGTAAACCATTTCTCCTTCTGGCATTATGCTTACGAATGTTAACTGTCGTTTTCAACCTGTTATTGATTGTTGACAGAAAGCTTCATTATGTAGTAAATGTACTGTGAGGCTGTTGTCAGTATCCCAGACAGATTAAACAGCTGCCTACAACATTTTCTACTAGATAATGTTAATCATTTCTTCTTTTGCTATTATACTTATTAATGTTACTGTTGTTTTCAATCCGTGATTGACAGCTGGTATAAAAACTTCATAAGATAGTAAATGGACTGTGAGGCTGTTGTCATATGCGCAACTGTTTAAAGAGATGTGTACAAGAGGTTCTACAGTGGACACCACGTATAGTGTAGATAATTTATGCTTCTGGTATTAGGCTTGTGAATGGTTCTGTTATTTTAAACTGTGACTGGAGGTTGGCAACGAAGCTCATAATGGAATGTGAGGCTGTTTTCAGTATGGCTGACTGTTTAAAAAGTTATGTACAAGAAGTGCTAGGGTACCCACATGTTATCCTTATCATTCTTATTATTCTGTGCAAGAAAGACTCTTTTCCTCAATGACGCACTGCTGTAGAATAAGACCTCTCGAGACTTTAGTGTGTGAAGTACTGATATTATTCGTAAGAGAAAAGTTGCAGAACTTAGGAACTGAAGAAGTTTGGTAACGTGTGAAATCTGGGTCAGGTTATTATCAATATAAACACCTAAGAGTTAATGATATTCTGTTTCATTTATTGTTTTACCCTCCTCCATTGTCTCTGATAGTGTTATCAGGCGTTCTGCAGTACTGTATTCCATGTATTGTGTTTTATCTAAATTCAGTAACAGTCCATTTGCAGTGAATCAGTTATTCTTTTTCGAAAAAATGCTATTTAACTTTCCAAGTATTGAATTTACTCTATAAGGCTTGATTGTAATACTTGGATCATTAAGAAAGGGAACTATTTCTGACTCTTTCTTGCACGACAGAAGAGCATTTATATATGACAAAAAGAAGATCCAGTACCGATTTCTATGGTTCAGATGCAGTGGTTATTCCACGTCTGCGGAACGAGTGGTGACGAGGTTGACTGAAGATGACCGTGTGGCCGAATGAGTAAGCCAGTATCCTTCCAGAAAACTGCGCCACAAGAACATCGTAGGACTATCGGCTGGATCACACGAATAGACGGATGACTACAGTTGAAGTCTGGGCAGAGGTTACTCTTCGTCCGGAATATACTAGTGGACCCTGGCTTGAGATGCCGAGTTGTGCATTGTTTATGGCTGACACTGTACAACAGACCAAAGATACTTTCAAGGTTTGGAGGCAGAGTCAACTGGGGTACGTAATGTAATTCTGTGCTGCTCAGCGAAGAGACTTACTTCTGTTTACGGCGGTCACATCGATGCTAACGTATCCAGAGACGACCTGATGAATAGCAAAAATGTTCCGTGATTCTCATAACCCATACCTCTGCAGCTCGCGAAGCAATTATGTGGGGAGCTATTGCAAATGACAAAAGGGCTGATTTGGTGATTGTTGAAGGGAGGCTGAATGTTGGCCAATGCATAGTGTTAGAGGTTTAGGCACAGATATTGCGATCATTGGTATCTTAATATGTGCCCACTGCAGGGTGTCAATTGTATTTTCACTGCATCTATCAGTTTTTACACAAACACGTCACATAATTCACTACCTGAAGTTTTCTGCACAGTTTTAACTATGCAGTGTAAAGGACTGTGCCTGCCAGTATAGTGTATCCATTTGGGGTCCATGTGTCCACGCTTCAATAACTGGGCTACTGCCCAGGGGAAATGAACATTAATGGCTTGCTTGTGCCAAGTGTATTTGGAGGTACTAACCGACCTAAAAACATAATTGTCGTAATAGCTACAAATTAGAAAGGCTGATGTAATATTCAGCACACTGTCCTCACTCATGAACAGATATATCTGCACTTACCCTACTAACATCCTCTATGTAGCGAGACTGGTAAAGCCTGTTGCCATATGCTTTATGACTCGGATATCATTTTTGATTTTTGAGGAGTATATTGCAAGAATGCAGTTCATACCACAAACGCATACCAATGTTTGACTAACTGTCTCATTCCCCAGTTTGTCACCCATGGTGCACGTCTAGGTTGCTATGGGAACACATATACTTTTCACTCAAGACTCCAACCAGCAATCTTCATGTTTCTGGCATTGCAAGAAATCCCTGAAGTTGACACACTGAGGATGTTTCCTTCCATGTTACAACGAGTAAAAGGGTACATTCGAACCTCATTCTGAAACTGACATCAGTATCGAATGGACTAAAAGTTTAATCGTTTAGTACCCTTTATATAAAGAACTTCTGTACAAAGTTTGATAAAAATCGGACTGTTGCTTCCTGGTGTTAACACTTTCCATTTTCCAGTGTTGTATAATCCTTGCTGCTTTATTCGAAACGCCGTTCGCCAAGTGCATAATCGACGGATGCTACTCGGACCACCTACTTCGTTTTCAGTTCGCAGTGTGTTGGCTCGTTTTCGCTACGTATGTCAACAATGGCGTGGAGTTCAATCCATGTGAAAGTGAGGCGACAATTGTGTGGTTGTCTGCTTACCTGTTGTTGTGAAACACTTTCTTTATTCATTAAACCTGGCAAACTACAGCTTAATTTATCTTCTTTAACCCGTAACTGGTACACCTGGGTCCCAGGGACCCGAGCGAAATTTCTTTTTTCCAGCTCCGTGATGTGTGTGGTAGCACTGACTTCCCTCTCCCTGTACTCTCCTAACAATCAACTGGCTACCAGCCCACAACATTGTTGCAGGCGTTTCTTTGTTAGTTTTGTTTCTATAAAGGTGATCGGGTCCCGTGGACCCAGGTGTACCGTTAGTGAAAGTTTTCTTTTCGTGGCATTATTTCCGGTATCTTGGATTTACGGTGTAGTGCTTCAGAAAAATGAGCGAGGAAGATACTACAGATAATCTGAACGAACCATTGGACAGTGATATTGAAGACATAAGTGGAAGCGACAGTGACTATGAAATTAGTGAACATGAAACTGGAAGTGATGAAAGTGATGATGGAGACAGTAACAACGAACAATCTGGAACTAATTATATCTATGGAAGAAACAGATTCAAGTGGTCAACAACACCCAGCATACGTGGAAGAACCTCTCAAACCAACATCATTGCTCCAATTCACTTTCCTGGCATACGTAATGCAGCTAGACAGGTAACAGAAAAGACCCCTCTAGCATTTTGGGAACTACTTTTCAGCAAAGAAATGATTGCAGAGGTAGTACTCAGAACCAATGAAAAGATTATGTCATTGCCACCTGAGTCAAAAAAGAATTCTTTTTCAAATCTAACAGACAGTACTGAAATAAAAGCTGTCATAGGTCTTTGTTATTTGTGGGGAGCCTTCAAGTCAAACAACGAAGATCTGAATGGTTTATATGCTACAAACGGCACTGGTAGACCAATTTTTAGGGCAACTATGCCCTTGAAACGTTTGCTGTTTTTATTACGTTGCCTTCGTTTTGATGATGCAGCAACCCGTGACGCAAGGAAACTCACAGATAAACTGTACCACATCTCTTGGCTCTTCAATTCATTGATAGAAGCTTGTCAAGAAAACTATTCAGTCGGAGAGTACGTCACTGTTGACGAAATGCTTGTAGGATTCCGTGGTAGATGTCCATTTAGGATGTACATTCCATCCAAGCCACGGAAATACGGTATAAAAATATTTATTCTAGCTGATGCCAAAATGCACTACTGTTTGAATGCAGAGATATATTCGGGAAAATCAGCTGTAGCCATCCCGCGCCGTGTCCTCTTACCAACAGCTGTTGTCATGCGGTTGGTTGAACCAATCAAGGGAAGTAACAGAAATGTGACAGGGGACAACTGGTTCTCAAGTGTGGAGTTGGTCAATGAGTTGTCGAACTGTAATTTGACTTATATTGGCACCATGAGAAAGAACAAGGCTGAGCTACCACCAAGCTTTTCAACAGCAAAGGGCAGAAATGTGTCTTCTTCAATCTACGGATACTCTGGTTCTGTAACAATACTTTCACACGTCCCCAAAAAGAACAAGGTTGTCAACCTGATATCGACAATGCACCATGGAGAATGTATGGTGGAAAATAAGCCTGAAATAATCCATGACTACAATAAAACAAAAGGTGGAGTTGACGCACTTGACGAAAAGACGCATAATTACACGACTTCTAGAAGAACAAGGCGGTGGCCTATGGCAGTCTTCTACACTATGCTAGATATAGCAGGTGTAAATGCTTTTGTTTTGTACCATGGGAAAGAAGATACTGATGATGTGACACGCAGAGAATTCCTCATTGAACTAGGTACACAACTCATAAGTGATTGTATGAAAAGAAGATTGGATTCTCCATTTTTGAGAAAAGATATCCGAAATTCCATTTGTGATATTCTAGGCATGACCCCCTCCAAGGCATCAGGAACATCCCAGGTTCACAGTGAAGCTGGTGCTACTAAATCGAAGAGGAAAAGATGCTCAGTGTGCCCATCTAAAAAAGACAGGAAAGCATCCCGGGCGTGTGCCAGATGTCGAACACCATTATGTTTGGAATGTTCCACTGCTTTATGTCCAAACTGTTTCGGTAGTCTGGATGAATGAAATAACTGAAATGGACTGGTGAAGATGCTGTATAATTGAAACCTAATATTTTGTCATAATTTCTGCTATTTTCAAAGATCACATAGTCATTTAGCTGAGAAATGTACTAAAATTTATCCAAAAGTTGTGCCTGCAGAAATTTTTATATTGATTTTGAACTTTTCTTCTGGCTTACTGTTGTGAAGCATAGTACATTTTGTGTTTAAACGTGAAGTTTCAGTTGTCTATCTTACTATTTGTAACTGATGTGCAGGACTTTCCAAAAGTATATTTTTCACATTTCGTATTTTATGCAGTTTATTGTCCTTTTTTGTAACATCTTTAAGGTATGACCATAAATGAGGAATGTGGTTTTAAAACATTAGTAACAAAACATTAATAAAAGTTTCATATTTAAATTTCATTTAAATGTGTTTTTTTTACCAAAATATACTCAAAACTTGGGTGGGTCCCGAGGACCCAGATGTACCTTATGTGTTACAATTTATAGGTGTACCAGTTACGGGTTAAAACAGATCACACGTGTTCAATATATATTTTGGGGACCTTTTCCAGAAAGTACAACTACAGAAAATAGATATTACTGTCTAACTCTTCCATAAAGTGATGTTAAACAGCCGTAAAGTTTTTTATAAAATGCATTTTATAAAGAAATAAGAAAAAATATATTATTAGTTCTTTATTGTTATATGCCAAACGTTACACACGAAGTTCAAATTTAAGTGATAAGAATTTCGGTGCAGATGGAACACTAGGAAGCCGTATGTTGTCCTTGGACTGCCTCAAGAACGTCTGGAGATATTAGTATTTTTCAGCCATCAAAAGTATTATAACATGAGGAACTTCGTCACCAGTTGGCTGATACTGGAAGGCACCCTGTAGACAAAAAAAGAACAATGCCTGCTGTTTAAAGAAAAATAATATCAATACGTTTCTTGTAACGTAACATTTCAGCGGTACTGGAACGGATTTATTCCACTTTCTCATGTGCTGCTAATTTCTCAGTCACAGGAAGAAAACAATGTCGGTTAACATGCCTTTTCAAGCCTTTTCATACTCATCTTCAGATGAGACATGTAGAAGCTTCACATTTATTTTCGTGATGCGAAGCAGGGAATGTGATATTTGACAAGGACATAGGAAACACTTAAGTTTATTGGCACGAGTGAAAGTTACCTGGAAAGTTGTTTCGAAAAACGTATTTCCTTACTTACTGCGGCAGTAAGCAAAGATATTCGTTCTTCGACAATACTCTCCGTATAACTAACACACAAGGCCAATGCCTCATACGAAGATGGGTCTGAAAAGTCTCGAAAATTCGTTTACAAAAACACACAGAGTGACTGGTCGCAACTATCTGTATTTATCTTCAATTAATATAGCCACTTGTTCTAAAGTGCGGCTCCCGATAATTGTTTTTTTTATAGAAAGATTTGTCTTATGCACCTTTCATTACATCAGTATGTTACACAGCGTGCAGTCCTTATTATCTTGCATGGAATTTGAACCTACATTTACACTGTGCAAACCACTGTAGAGTGAACGGCAGAATGATTCAGTCCGAGGCTTAAGCAAAAGAAACAGAGTAGTCTACTGAGAGAACATTGTATCCACAGAGAATCAGCAACCTTTGCTATAATAATAATTATTTGCAATCGCAGTTAGTATGAACAGTTCGTATAAACTACTGAAAAAAAAATCACTGTGTGCGCAGTTGGGGCCCGCAGGGTAGATTTTTCGAGAAAACGTTCAGATGAAATCATAACTAGTGTTTCGTATTAATAAGTAATTTATTTGTCAGTCTCTTTAATATAGTAGTTACACAGAGGAGTACAATGGTTACAGCCTAGAACAGCAACGTAGTCGCTTTGCAACGTTTCTTCGTTTCCTACTTGAAACTGCTGTACCTCTAGCATTCGCTCTGCACTGGACTTTTTAGACTTTTTGGATTACTTTCGACGGGAGATTCTCTCTGATTTGCGTTTCCTACAATTCCGAGCGTATTTACAAGTCATATGAGACAATGTTGGAACACGTGAAGCAGTACTGACCCTACGACTTATCTAAGAAAATAGGTTAAGGAAAGGCAAACCTACGTATCTAGCATTTGTAGACTTAGAGAAAGCATTTGACAATGTTGACTGGAATACTCTCTTTCAAATTCTGAAGGTGGCAGGAGTAAAATATAGGGAGCGAAAGGCTATTTACAATTTGTACAGAAACCAGATGGCAGTTATAAGAGTCGAGGGGCAGGAAAGGGAAGCATTGATTGGGAAGGGAGTGAGACAGTGTTGTAGCCTATCCCCGATGTTATTCAATCTGTATTTTGAGCAAGCAGTAAAGGAAACAAAAGAAAAATTCGGAGTGGGAATTAAAATCCATGGAGAAGAAATAAAAACTTTAAGGTTCGCCGATGAAATAATAATTCTGTCAGAGACAGCAAAGCACGTGGAAGAGCAGCTGACAGTGTCTTGATAGGAGGATATAAGATGAACATCAACAAAAGCAAAACGAGGATAATGGAATGCAGTCGAATTAAATCGGGTGATGCTGCAGGAATTAGATAAGGAAATGAAACGCTTAAAGTAGTAAATGAGTTTTGCCACTTGGGGAGCAAAATAACTGATGATGATCGAAGTAGAGAGGATATAAAATGTAGACTGGCAATGGCAAGGAAAGCGTTTCTGAAGAATATAAATTTGTTAACATCGAGTATAGATTTAAGTGCCAGGAAGTCGTTTCTGAAAGTATTTGTATGGAGTGTAGCCATGTATGGAAGTGAAACGTGGACGATAAATAGTTTAGACAAGAAGAGAATAGAAGCTTTTGAAATGTGCTGTTACAGAAGAATGCTGAAGATTAGATGGGTAGATCACATAACTAATGGGGAGGTATTGAATAGAATTGGAGAGAAAAGAAATTTGTGGCACAACTTGACTAGAAGAAGGGATAGGTTGGTAGGGCATATTCTGAGGTATCAAGGGATCACCAATTTGGTTTTGGAGGGCAGCGTAGAGGGAGACCAAGAGATGAATACACTAAACAGATTCAGAAGGATGTAGGTTGCAGTAGGTACTGGGAGATGAAGAAGCTTGCACAGGATAGAGTAGCATGGAGAGCTGCATCAAACCAGTCTCTGTACTGAAGACCACAACAACAACATGAGACGACATCTTTCATAATTTTCTAATTTTCATTTTAATACCGATCTTCATTTTTAGTTGCGCGAGTATTTTTATTGCCTCAAATTTTTGGAAATTTGTGGTAAGTTCCTATGGGACCAAACTGCTAAGGTCATCGGTCCCTAGGCTTACACACTACTTAATCCAACTTTAACTAATTTAGGCTAAGGACAACACACACAACCCATGCCCGAGGGAGGACTCGAACCTCCGACAGGGGTTGCCGCGCGAAATGTGGCAAGGCGCTATAGACTGCACGGCTACCCCTCACATATTGCCTCACTTTGGCTTCAGTTGCGCTCCAGAAGTTCTTCACAGTGTGATCTGAATAAGTATTCCAGCTACACGCGTTTACATGCTGCACCAGTTTATAGCTGTACACAAAGATAAATGTCTATTTCACGCAGTGCACGCCAACGGCCATCTGTCAAATGGAGCACAAAACTTGAATCATCTGAAAAGGCCACCTGTCGGCTCTCAGACCAATTTCAGTACTGGCGAGCTAATTCCGTCCTCAGTCGCCAATGAGTAGCAGTCAGCAAGGGTACATGAACCACCCGCCTACTGTAGAGGCCCGTACGCAACAACGTTCGCTAAACGGTCGTACACCATAATTACTCTAGCCCCTAGGTTCATCTGAGTGGTCAGTTGCTCAACAGACGCACGTCTGTTTACCCGTAGACATCTCTGCAGCCGTCGTTCACCCCTGCTATCTATGGCTCGTGGTGCACCACACTTGCCTTCGGCCCCGTTTTGGATAGAGTCATTTTACCATGCTTGGCATACTTTAAAATGTGTGTGAAATCCAATGGGACTTAACTGCTGAAGTCATAAGTCCCTAAGTTTACACACTAATTAACCTAAATTATCCTAAGGACAAACACACACACCCATGCCCGAGGGAGGACTCTAACCTCCGCCGGGACCAGCAGCACAGTCCATGACTGCAGCGCCCAGACCGCTCGGCTAATGCCGCGCGCTTGGCATACTTCAACCACGGTGGCACGCGAGCGGTGTGCGCACTACGGAAATGCTTCCATTCTTGACCCGAAAGCCACTGATCACACCCTTTAGGACGTCAGATAAATCATTCCGTTTCCGCATTACGGCAACGATCGCTCTGTCTTCCTCCCCCCGCCTCAACATGGTTTATGCACCCTCCTATGCTATTGCTGCCACCTGCGGTCTGTGAGGGATTATTGCACGCTGACGTCGAACATAGGCGGTGATCGCATTAATGTGAGTGGACCGTGTAGTTTGGAAAACTCTTTCTCAATATTCTTTTGACCACGCGAAATTGCTATGTACATCCATCTGTGTAATGAAGCAAAAGTGCCATTGAGCAGGGCTCGCTAGGTCTCCAATAGCGAACGGAACAGTGTGCTTTGGGTGGACTCTGACAATAAGCCTTGAAGGGCCACTCCTCGCTTAGACCGTGAGGTCGTTGTCACTCAACAGCAGGAAAGATTGGTATCCTAACTAGCGTATACCACGGCGCTGGCGTTCGAACGCTGCTGCGGATTTTGATTTCACATATGTGTAAAGATATGCGCTTTCGAAGAGGCTGCCTTTGTTTTGATTATTGTTTTATTTTCCAATACAATTACATTTTAATTTCGTATTTAAGGTTGAATATTTTTGCAGTGCAATAAAGCGGCTGGGGTGGATGAAATGAAGTCGGAACTCATCAAATACAGTGGAATGTCAGGTCTTAAATGGCTACACAGGATAATTGAAATGGCGTGGGAGTCGGGACAGGTTCCATCAGACTGGACGAAAGCAGTAATCAAACCAATCCTTAAACATGGAAACAGAAAAGATTGTAACAACTACAGAGGTATCTCTTTAATCAGCGTTGTAGGTAAAATTTTCTCAGGTATTGTTGAAAGGAAAGTGCGAGTATTAGTTGAGGACAAATTGGATGAAAATCAGTGTGGGTTTAGACCTCTTAAAGGTTGTAAGGACCAGATCTTTAGCTTACGGCAAATAATGGAGAAGTGTTACGAGTGGAACAGGGAATTGTAGCTATCCTTTATAGATCTAGAAAAGGCATATGACCGAGTTCCTAGAAGGAAGTTATTGTCTGTTCTACGAGATTATGGAATAGGAGGCAAACTTTTGCAAGCAATTAAAGGTCTTTACATAGATAGTCAGGCAGCAGTTACAGTTGACGGTAAATTGAGTTCATGGTTCAGAGTAGTTTCAGGGGCAAGACAAGGCTGCAACCTGTCTCCACTGTTGTTCATATTATTTATGGATCATATGTTGAAAACGATAAACTGGCTGGGTGACATTAAGATATGTGAAAACATAATAAGCAGTCTCGCATACGCAGATGACTTAGTTGTGATAGCAGATTCGATTGAAAGTTTGCAAAGTAATATTTCAGAGCTAGATCAGAAATGTAAGGACTATGGTACGAAGATTAACATCTCCACAACGAAAGTAATGTCAGTGGGAAAGAGATATAAACGGATTCGCTCAGCTACGATCTACTCTCTTCTGCAAGAAGGAAGTCAGTACCAAGACTAAGTTATCTGAGCACCGTTCAATCTTTCGACCAACTTTGTTGTATGGGTGCGAAAGCCTGGTGGATTCAGGTTGCCTTATCAATAAGGTTGAGGTTACGGATATGAAAGTAGCTAGGATGATTGCAGGTACTAGTAGATGGGAACAATGGCAGGAGGGTGTCCACAACGAGGAAATCAAAGAAAAACTGGGAATGAACTCTATAGATGTAGCAGTCAGGGCGAACAGTTTTAGATGGTGGGGTCATATTACACGCATGGGAGAAGCAAGGTTACCCAAGAGACTCATGGGTTCAGCAGTAGAGGGTAGGAGGAGTCGGGGTACACCAAGGAGAAGATACCTGGATTCGGTTAAGAATGATTTTGAAGTAATAGGTTTAACATCAGAAGAGGCATCAATGTTAGCACTGAATAGGGGATCATGGAGGAATTTTATAAGGGGGACTATGCTCCAGACTGAACGCTGAAAGGCATAATCAGTCTTAAATGATGATGATGATGATAACAAGTACACCGTTTTTGTTCTATTGATCTACTGATCAGCAGAACAAAAGCAGTATACTTGTTATTCAACCTTAAATATGGAATTGTTCTGACAAGAAGCAACGGAAGAACCCATAAATAAAATTTCGGTTTCGTATGGTTTGCTATTTCATTCCCCCTCCTGGATAATGAAATTGTGTTTCAGTTTCATTAGGCTTTTTCTTTCAATCTCTTCTCCTGAGTCTAATCCCACAAACGTTCGAAGATACGCAGTTGAAGTGCGAAACGTTTTTTGAGTTATTTATTAAGCAAATAGTGTAGTTACAGGCAATGAAATTTCACACAATGATGACATGTATACACCAAAATTTGAATGAGAAGTTTGATAAACTATAAAAGCTGACATCATGTTGTAAGACGTGTTATCTCTACAGTATTAGAGCACATATCTAACAAAGGAGAAAGGGAACGTTCTACCTCACCTGTTGTCTAATAGTTATTGCAGGTGTTGGCGGTACAGGAGGCTGACAACCCATCTGGTCCACATTTGCAGGAGTTACACTGATCCATGAATTCCACGCCTGGTTCGCAGCTAATATCTGCAATACAGTTAAGCTGTAAATCGCAGGTTATGATCGACAGAATAAGGGGGATATTTTGAGAGCAATATTTCTGCAGAAGAAAGTTTTAAAGCAATGGTCAAAGATATACTGAGATTTCTGCTGCTGGATTCATTATGGCATCATTTTAAAGCTATTTCCGTTTTACATGCAATGCTGTAACAGTATCTATATAATCTGTCGCATTATTTAGAAAAAAAACAGGATACAGATTGTTGAATAGGTTGTTATATTTAATTTAAGTTTCAAATGATTAATTAAAAAGCAGTGAACATATATACATATATATATATATATATATATGTGTGTGTGTGTGTGTGTGTGTGTGTGTTCATATATATATATATATATATATACGCGCTCGCAAACACCCATACGCGGGTTCAATGTACACAAAAGGTCATCCATGATGTATGATGAGCTCACAAGTAATCGTCTAGCATGTTTTACCATGAGTGTTGCATTGTTTCTTTGCTTTTGGGATGGTGTTCCGCCTTAACAGACATGCTTGCTGTTTCAGTAAGGAAAATGTTTTGGCACGTTTCTTTATCTTATCATGCATATAGTAATTTAATGCGAAACCAGTGACATGAGGTACCCCATTTATGTAGCCGTTTTCGGTTATGTACTTCATGGTCGGAACGTATTTGCTGTATATTTCTTTCCCCTGGAAAGCCAGTTGTTCAATTACTGTTGCCGTTACCTTTTTCAGTCTCTGAGTGTCACACGCAGTTTACAGATTTCGTAACCACAGCATAAACTTTGAAAATGTAGTTTGTTTGAAAAGTTCCTGAGAAATTCGTTTCACAGAGATTCCTAGACGTTTTGCGAATCTTTCCATCTTGAAACTTAGGGCAACAATTTGCGAGTGCAGAAACCCTGGAAGATTAAGTTTCTCTCTTGATCCATCATGGACAGGGGATACCAGCTGGTCAAGTAATTATGAGCGACATTCGCCTAACAGTCGTCTACTTGAGATATTATTTTATTTTATTTTAACTACCAGTTTCGGCTTTCCACTATGCCATCTTCAGGCCCATGCATAATAAAAGAGTATACTGGTAGGGTATATCAGGGTATACTAAGCAAGCTATACAGGAAGTGACGGGTAATATATAACAACACTTAAAGCCACAAAATGTACACATAAATTTAACACCGCTAACTTGAAGAGCTAATTACATGCAGTTGCTCTCCAATGTGATTCTGATATGAAATCCGTCCGATCAGGCCATCAAGGCCAAACGGTACCGACCGGCCGCCGTGTCATCCTCAGCCCATAGGCGTCACCGGATGCGGATATGGAGGTCCATGTGGTCAGCACACCGCTCTCCCGGCCGTATGTCAGTTTCCGAGACCGGAGCCGCTACTTCTCAATCAAGTAGGTCCTCAATTGACCTCACAAGGGCTGAGAGCACCGCGCTTTCCAACAGCAGACCCGGACGATGACCCATCCAACTGCTAGCCAAGCCCGACACCCATTAACTTTGGTGGTCTGACGGGAACCGGTGTTACCACTGCGGCAAGGCCGTTGGCGTGATGTTGATATAGCAGAAGTAATTTCATTGGTGATATGTTGTAAAATCATCAACAGAAGAAATAATGTTTGTAATTATCACGAAATGTGCTGATTAGTTTATGTGAACTGTTACTTAGTAAAAAAAAAAAAAAAAAAAAAAAAAAAAACCGTCCGCAGCTTTCTAGACAAGTAGATGCCCTCAGAAACAGCGATGTGTAAAAAGAACTGGCGTGCCTGGTACCGTTTCAAGGAAAGCGTGTTTCTTACGCTAATAGCTTTTCGTGCATGAACACTTTACTTTCACTTAATCGTGTTGTACTTTAAATTGAGTGACATGAATCAAAATGCAGAGACCACTGTTCATCTAAAGACGATGCAGGCATGATTACCCGATGCAGTCATTCTCAGTTGAGTTTTTCTTGATTTTTAGGGCTCCCGTGCCTCAATGGAATACTTGCAGGGTCGCTTTGTTACCCCTCCGACTCACTGCCTGTCCGACTGTTAAGGGGAAATCGTACGTGAAATTTGACATTTTCTGTTTTCTACTCTACAATGTACGTTAAACTTTCCTGAACATTTTGGTATATAATACATTGAAATCAGACAGTTGTGACACCTTCAAATGATATTTTGAATGTTGACGTGAGACTGTCAAATTTCGTGGCTACGCATATACTGCCACAGTTGAGCAGTCATATCTTGGGAACTACACAATCTAGAAGGCTGTGAATTGCTTTGTTTTGTGACTACTACTACGTCTCAGAAGTTAGCATTACGAATAAACAAATCAGTCCTTTGTTTCTGATACTAGTTTTCTTTGGAAGTAGTGTGATTATAGGCTATTTTTGTAGTAAGCTAACTTCTATTGCTTTTTATGCGTGCATAAAATGATTAAGTTTTAAAGTAACTTCAAGAAACACAAATTTGCGGGTAACAGATATGTGAGACCTGAACAACTGGAGGAATGGAGGTAAAATGAGCAGTTAATATTTTCCAGCGTTGGCAGAAGGAGAGAGGTGTCAGATATTTGAATTAATTAGGTGATGGAGACAGCAAGGCTTTCATTGCAGTACAAAACAGTAAGCCATAGGGTGTTCCTATACAAAAACTTGAGTGTGTAGGACATGTGAAGAAAAGGATGGGAACACGTCTGCTTAACCTAAAAACCAAGCTGGGTAACACAAAACTGTCTGATGGCAAGACAACAAAATGTGCTGGAAGGCTAACGGACAAAGTAATTGATGAATTACAGTAGTATTATGGGAAGGCCATTAAAGATAACTGTGGCAATTTAGAGAAGATCAAAAGAACTTTCACCGAATATCAACCGATGAAAAGCTATGTCATGCTTTCTGCCCACCTCCACCAAACACTAGATGTAAATATAGGCAAGCTGAATTTTCTGGCACCCTGCATGAATTTACATTTAAACATTATCTTCCTTTGGTAGGAATGGAGGCAATAAATCCTATTTACAGAGATATGACAAATCCTGAGCTACTAAAGAAATGTTTACTTCGGTACACTCAGAATGTGAATGAATTTTCAATGATGTATGATTCCATGTGCCTAAAAATGTATTTTTTGGCCTTATGACTCTAAAGGTAGCAGTGTATGATGCTGTAATAACTTTTAATGGTCGGAACTATGAATGACTTAACGTTGTGGAGAAGTTAGGGGTCATATTTGGTCAGAACACATATAAAAGACTATGGGAACTGTATGAGCTTCGTGTACGTGAAGCACAGTAAGCTGCTCAGCAAATGACAAAAGAAGCAAGAAAGAAAAGGAGGAGGCAAGCATTGAGGTGTTGTCACACTGAAGAAGACACAGACTACGGGCCAGGGCAATTATAGTGCATAAAAAACGCAGACATGTAAGTCTGTATAAGAATTTGTAAAAAAAAGGTTTTAAACCTCAGTATCTATGAACTACATTTTTGCAATAAATGACCCATTTTCTAAAAAAGTATTGATGGTAAAGACATGAAATTTTCACAGCCCCCAAGTGTGAGATTCAACACATATGGAACTAGAATAATTGAAATATCCTGAGTTGATCTGTTTTTATGTTAATTTATTTATAAAATTCTGTCAAATAATTGAGTGTTTGAAGAAAAGAGATAACGAGCCCAATTTTAGTAATAATTCTAATTCAGTGTGTCTATAAAGGTGCATTCAATAATTATGGAAATTTGTAAATTGGTGCACTAAAAAGTTTCCAAGATAATGGGTTACAAAATTCGATAATTTAACATTGGTGGCATAGGACATACAATGTCCCCTTAAGACCAATTTTTCTCTGGAACGACTGGACGTATCAAGTTCAAATTTATGTCACATATTAAGGCCGATGGTCCTTTGGCGGCGTCAAATTTTTAAACTTATAAGTGAACCAAAGAAAGAGATACGGTCGTTTATGTCACATATTTTGTTATTAGGACACTCGCTCATCAAGACCTATAAGGTACTTCCCATTGACCTAGAATCATGAAGTCTGGCAAGATGCAAGGTATCACAGTACAAACTTATAGAACAATTCGATAATTGTTAGTTTGTAATAATATAACAAGAAAAAATATTTTTTGTCTTTTTTTTTTTGTTCGTCCGTCTGTTTGTCTGTCCGCCAGTTAAGACAATTTTTTCTCTGAAACAATTTGCCTTATCGCTTTCAAATTTATGTCACATACAAAGTTAGACCGTCCCTAGGCGGTATAAAAGTCTTACGCTTCTAAGTTAATGCAATAAAAAGATACAGCCGTTTATGTGATGTATTTGGATACTCGAAAACACACTCATCAAATCCCATAGGGTGCTTCCCGTTGACCTAGAATCATGAAATTTGACAAGAAGCGAGGTTTCACAGTACAAACAAAAGAAAAATTCGAAACTGATAATTTGTAACTGTATCGCACGAAACAAAAATATTTCGTTTGTCCTTTGTTATGCGAATTCATACTTGAAACTGAAACATTCTCCAAAGCCCGGGAATCCCTGGGAGCGATGTCTTGCCGATAACAACCAAAAATCGTAAATATACTCGAGTCTCGGAATGGATAAACTGTCTGTGTACATAATTAAGTTTGTACAGAACGGTCAGTGCGCGATTCTTACTCGCACTTGGCCAATTTTTCCAAAATTACCAAATATGCAGCAACCAGTCGCAAAATCATGTTTTATTTATTCACTTTTGCAAATCGATTTCAACTGATTAACAGCCATCATCGGTGCTTTCAACCAATACGTGCTCTGAGTAGTAATAGTGTCTTAAGCAGAGGTCAAACATAAAGTGACGGTATTACTACCCAGGGCACATATTGGTTGAAAGCACCGATGATGGCTGTTAATCAGTTGAAATCAATTTGCAAAAGTGAATAAATAATACATGATTTTGCTACTGGTTGCTTCATATTTGGTAATTTTATGGTTTACGGTCACTGCACGACTTGGGAACCACATGGAGCCCACCGTTCATATTTTTTTCAAAGCTTTACATTCGAAAGGTTGCACGGTTCCTACTCGTAAGGCCACGGCATGAACGAGACAACTGATGCCCGTCGGTAACCTTTTCAATATGAAACAAGTTCTTGTGCTGTCTGTTATTGTTTTCACTGTTATTCTTTCTGTAATAGATATTTTGATGTTTATTATTTTACGTTTAAAAATGTTCCGGGTGTCTAATGGTGATCGTGTACCACAGCGAGTGCGATGAAATTAGGGAATCTGGAACACTGACCTCTCTTGGCGCGGCACTTCATCCCGGTGCAGGCCCACTCGCCGCTGGCGGTGCAGATGCACGCATTGCAGTCCTCGCTCTTTGTCTGGCCAAAGGTGCAACCTGCAAGAGACAAAAAGTGAGATTGTCGTGTGACTCAGACGGCAGTTTCCAGTCTGCGTCCCTAATGGCAAACAAGTTTAAACGCAGCCAAAACCTCTCAGACAAACAGAAGCTAAACGATGTCAAAGTTAGCGTAAGGAGGGCTATGCGTGAAGCGTTCAGTGAATTCGAAAGTAAAATTCTATGTACCGACTTGACAGAAAATCCTAGGAAGTTCTGGTCTTACGTTAAATCAGTAAGTGGCTCGAAACAGCATGTCCAGACACTACGGGATGATGATGGCATTGAAACAGAGGATGACACGCGTAAAGCTGAAATACTAAACACCTTTTTCCAAAGCTGTTTCACAGAAGAAGACCGCACTGCAGTTCCTTCTCTAAATCCTCGCACAAACGAAAAAATGGCTGACATCGAAATGAGTGTCCAAGGAATAGAAAAGCAACTGGAATCACTCAATAGAGGAAAGTCCACTGGACCTGACGGGATACCAATTCGATTCTACACAGAGTACTCGAAAGAACTTGCCCCCCTTCTAACAGCCGTGTACCGCAAGTCTCTAGAGGAACGGAGGGTTCAAAATGATTGGAAAAGAGCACAGATAGTCCCAGTCTTCAAGAAGGGTCGTCGAGCAGATGCGCAAAACTATAGACCTATATCTCTGACGTCGATCTGTTGTAGAATTTTAGAACATGTTTTTTGCTCGAGTATCATGTCGTTTTTGGAAACCCAGAATCTACTATGTAGGAATCAACATGGATTCCGGAAACAGCGATCGTGTGAGACCCAACTCGCTTTATTTGTTCATGAGACCCAGAAAATATTAGATACAGGCTCCCAGGTAGATGCTATTTTTCCTGACTTCCGGAAGGCGTTCGATACAGTTCCGCACTGTCGCCTGATAAACTAAGTAAGAGCCTATGGAATATCAGACCAGCTGTGTGGCTGGATTGAAGAGTTTTTAGCAAACAGAACACAGCATGTTGTTATCAATGGAGAGACGTCTACTGACGTTAAAGTAACCTCTGGCGTGCCACAGGGGAGTGTTATGGGACCATTGCTTTTCACAATATATATAAATGACCTGGTAGATAGTGTCGGAAGTTCCATGCGGCTTTTCGCGGATGATGCTGTAGTATATAGAGAAGTTGCAGCATTAGAAAATTGTAGCGAAATGCAGGAAGATCTGCAGCGGATAGGCACCTGGTGCAGGGAGTGGCAACTGACCCTTAACATAGACAAATGTAATGTATTGCGAATACATAGAAAGAAGGATCCTTTATTGTATGATTATATGATAGCGGAACAAACACTGGTAGCAGTTACTTCTGTAAAATATCTGGGAGTATGCGTGCGGAACGATTTGAAGTGGAATGATCATATAAAATTAATTGTTGGTAAGGCGGGTACCAGGTTGAGATTCATTGGGAGAGTGCTTAGAAAATGTAGTCCATCAACAAAGGAGGTGGCTTACAAAACACTCGTTCGACCTATACTTGAGTATTGCTCATCAGTGTGGGATCCGTACCAGATCGGTTTGACGGAGGAGATAGAAAAGATCCAAAGAAGAGCGGCGCGTTTCGTCACAGGGTTATTTGGTAACCGTGATAGCGTTACGGAGATGTTTAATAAACTCAAGTGGCAAGAGAGGCGCTCTGCATCGCGGTGTAGCTTGCTCGCCAGGTTTCGAGAGGGTGCGTTTCTGGATGAGGTATCGAATATATTGCTTCCACCTACTTATACCTCCCGAGGAGATCACGAATGTAAAATTAGAGAGATTAGAGCGCGCACGGAGGCTTTCAGACAGTCGTTCTTCCCGCGAACCATACGCGACTGGAACAGGAAAGGGAGGTAATGACAGTGGCACGTAAAGTGCCCTCCGCCACACACCGTTGGGTGGCTTGCGGAGTATAAATGTAGATGTAGATGTAGAATACGCAGTGACGTTGGTGTCTGCACCATCTTACTTTCTATTGCAGTCTCATGTTGTGTCCTGCTGCTTAATATCCAACCTCTCTGGACACTGAGGTCATCAAAAACGACATTTTCACATTCTCATAGCTAATCCTAAGACTGGATTGCAACAATGCTGACTAGAACTACAGAGCTAGGTAGCTCCGTGGTTAAAACACACGACTCTGCTTTTGTTGCCCGCCTTGCTCCGTCCGTCATTGGTTGTTTTGCCGCCTCGGCAGCAGAATTCCTTAACTTCATCTACTTTGTGACAATCAGTCCTGATGTTCAGTTTCTCACTGTTCTCATTTCTGCTACTTCTCGTAACTTTCGTCTTTTTTCAATTTACTCTCAATGCATATTCTGTAGATATTAGACTGCTCATTCCGTTCAGCAGATTGTGTAATTCTTCTTCACTTTCACTCGGGATAGCAATGTCATTAGCGAGTCTTATCATCTAACAAATCCTCAATTTTCTGTTTCATTCTTCTGCATATTATCCTCGACAGCAACTTGGATCCACGAGCTGTTAAGCTGGTTGTTTGATAATCCATGCACTTGTCGGATCTCGCAATCTTCGAAATTGTGAGGATGATGTATTTCTCGAAGTCTGATGGTATATCGCCACTCTCATACGTTCTACACACCAACGTGAACAGACAAATTTTGCCACTGCCCCCCAATAATTTTAGAAATTCCGACAGAATGTTATCTGTCCCCTCAACGTTATTTGATCTTAAGTCTTTGAAAACTCTTTTTAAATTCTAATTTTAACGCTGGATGCCCTAACTCTTCCTAACAGTCTCTTTTTCTTCTTCTGTCACATCGTTCAAATCTTCTTTCTTGTAGAGACTTTCAGTGAACTCTTACTACCAATCCGCTCTCTCCTCTGCATTTTACAGTAGAATTCTCCTTGCACTCTTAATGTTACAGCCCTTCACTGAAGGTTGATTCGACTTTTCTGTATGCTGTGTCCGTCCTTCTGCCGATCAATTCTCTTTCCATTTCTTCACACTTTTCAAGAATGCTTTTGTCTTGTTCCTAAGTGATTAGTATTTTTGTATTCCTGAATCCACCTGACCATCTTTGAAATTCCTTCTTTCGTCGAATAGCTGAAGTATTTCATCTGTTATCCATGGTTTCTTCGCACTTTCCTTCCCTGAACCTACGGTTCTCTTTCCAACTACTGTGATTGCCCTGTTTAGAGATGTTCATTCCTTTTCAACCGAAATGCGTTCAGAGCTATTCATTATCGCAGTATCTATAGCCTCAGCGAACTTCGAGCGCGTCTCTTTGTTCCTTAGTACGTCTGTATCCCATTTCTTTGATCGCTGATTCTTCCTGACTAGACTCTTTAACATAACCTACTCTTGATCTGCGTCTATGTGTGCCTTCTCTGGCTCCTACTTCCAGGCCCATATCCTCTCGCAACCCTTTCTTCAGTTTGCCCCTCCCTCTCTACAACCGCCTTCCAATCAGCCATGATCTTAGATTTTTATATCCGTTTACTTACTGAATTATCAGTTAAATATCCTCATATATGTTTTCTACCTATTCAGCCGGCCGTGGTGGCCGAGCGGTTCTAGGCGCTAGAGTCTGGAACCGCGAGACCGCTACGGTCGCAGGTTCGAATCCTGCCTCGAGCATGGATGTGTGTGATGTCCGTAGGTTAGTTACGTTTAAGTAGTTCTAAGTTCTAGGGGACTGATGACCTTAGAAGTTAAGTCCCATAGCGCTCAGAGCCATTTGAACCATTTTCTATCTCTTCATCCTTTGCTAGCGACGACCGCAAATACACCTGAACTATTTTTCTCGGATTTGGTTTGCTGGCTGTTCCGATGAGAACGATCCTATCACTGAACTGTTCGCAGTAACTCACTCTGTGACCTGCCTTCACATTCATAATGAATAACTTAAGATATGGGGCATCAGTAGGCTAACAAATACACTGTTTTACGATTGCGATATTTGTGGCAAATTACTGTGAAACTTTAAAAGACCTAGCACTAAGCATCTGTAGGACCTAATGTGGAATGTCACATGAAAAGCAGTTGCCATTCCAAGATTCATAGGAAGAAATGTGATTCATTCGCGAAGTGGCTTACAATACGCTTGTTGGTCCGATTATTATCATTTATCAGTTTCGGACCCTTACCAAGAAGGATTAAGAGAACATATAGAAAAGATCCAACAAAGAGCAGTGCGTTTCGTCACGGTATAGTTTAATCGACTGAAGAGTTTTACAGACACGCTCAACAGTCGCCTGTGGCAGATACTACAACAAAGGCTGGGTGTATTACGCAGAAGATTACTACTGAAATTTCGAGAGCGTACTGTAACGTAGTAAATTATTACGAGTCGTCATCTTACATTGAAAGCGTAGCTTGCCGTGGAGCCGGGAGGAAAGCAGATTTTGTTTCTCACGCTCGCACAAGTTGACGATTGGCTAGTGGGCTGCGCGAGCCGTGTACTTGACTAATGCCGCGCCAAATACGTTACATACACTCTCTGTGAATCTGAGGAAGTACTACTAAATATTAATCAATCTTTTTCATACCTAGTGTACCAAATTCTAAGGATAACAAAACCATACTGCTAAAATTTCAAAGCAATAACTTCTATACTTTCGGAGATATAAATTTTTACCTAAAACACATAATAACCGTGATGGCATTGTGAAACTTGAGTTAGGAACTGTAATGGCTTCATATATAGTGTCAATTGAAAATACAACCGAGTGAATGGTTTCTTGTAATCAAATTTTCAACAATTTTCTTTAGTTTCATCACCACAGATTTCTGGCGTAATGAAAAATAATTTAGTAAATCATTATTTCATCGTGTTTCGGTTGTGTGTGTGTGTGTGTGTTTTGGAGAGACTGAGAGAGCAAATGGAGGACATACGTAAAGTGAGAATGTGATATTGTATTAAAACTATGTAAATGTATGCGTAAGAAAGTCGTAGTGTATAGAGGAAATTACGACGTATGTCCGAGTGAGCTTGATGTTGTTAAAGGCAGCCAGAAGGGGCGCTGAGTATAAAATGTATTAGTAATTTGTTTTGTGGAAAGGTATCGTATTTTGTTTTCATCAAATTTTATTTAGTTTAGAAATTACGAAATTTCTAAAAAATGTTCAAATGTATGTGAAATCTTATGGGACTTAACTGCTAAGGTCATCAGTCCCTAAGCTTACACACTACTTAACCTAAATTATCCTAAGGACAAACACACACACCCATGCCCGAGGGAGGACTCGAACCTCCGCCGGGACTAGCTGCATACGAAATTTCTAGCATAATTACTTGTGGTAAAGTGATTGGCTGACATTAGATATACCGCGACTATAGACGTGCTCGGGATGATCTGATTGGCTGCTTAACATACTAGCCAATAGGAGTTCAGCTTCCCGAGCGTCGGAGTAGGGCTTGGTGCTTGAGATCTATGAGTCGAGATAGTCGCTCGGAAGTCGTCTTCTGGAAAACATCTATGATAAGTCGCGCTGATCAAATTTGTACCAACATGACGAAATTAGTGCTTTTGATCGGTTCTCGTATCGTTGACGAAAAGCGATTACAGTGTTGAATATTTTATGCAATTTTGAACTTTGTCAGTGGTTTATTTTGGGAGATATTCGCGTATGAATATTTCAAATAGTATATAAACTACGCGTGGCATGTTCCGAGCAGATATCGAGACATTACGGCGAACACTTCTTTACAAAAAGCGTGCTGATCGACTGACTGCCTTAACCCGCAAGTAGTCGTCGGTCAGTGATTGTTTAGGACGTTCAAAGTATCGGGTAGGAGTAAATATCTTCTGACTGCATTTAGGTGCGAACATGTTGCAGAGACAGTCAGTAACATTGCATAATTGATGTCGGGATATTAAGTACTGACTTGACAGCCGGTTTTCTTGTTTTAAAGACAATAAACCAACTAAAAGGAAATTTCTGAGATTTTTTCAAACGACTCATGAAAGAATCACGAACGGTCTATAATTTAACTAACTTTGAACTACTGCCTATGGACTGGAGCTATGTGGCCTTTGCGTGATAGGTATTTAGTCGAATTTTCGTCAACGCTGCTTTTGTCGACTAAACCAGTATCTGCCATAGCAGAGTGAAGGGCCAGACAGCCTCAGGCGTGTCCAGGTAGGTGGACAGATTGTTTAAAAGGATAGTGAGAGACCGAGCCGTCCTGCCATTCGAAAACAATTGGGTCACATATTACTTGATCCTACGCCTCGTGAAGTAATCACGATTAGAAAATCAGACAAGAAGAGCTCATACGAAGATTTCGACAGCCGTTCTGCCCAGGCACTATTCCCGAAGGGATAAGGGATGATGATGATGATGATGATGATGATGATGATGATGATGTTTGGTTTGTGGAGCGCTCAACTGTTCGGTCATCAGCGTCCGCAGAAAGTCCCAATTGTTACGCAGTCTAATTTTTTCACAGTCCTATCTAGCCACTGTCACAAACGATGATCGTGAAGAGGAAATGATGAGGACAACACAAACACCCAGTCCTTGGGCAGAGAAAATTCCGAACCCAGCCGGGAATCGAACCCAGGACCCAGTGATCGAGCGGCAGCAACGCTAGCCACTAGACCCCGAGCTGTGGACGAAGCGGTAAGGGAGAACACGATACGTGGTGTCAGAGGTGCTCTCCGTTAGCAACGCAAGGTGGCTCTTGCGGAGTGCAGATGTACATCTGGATAATTTTGCCGCCTTATTAGCTAGTATAACTACATAATTATGTTAGAAGAAAGCAGTATTAGTTAAAAACAATCTTGGTTGCAATTTTAGTTTTTTTTATTTTTCAACGACGCGTTTCGCCTTATTTAGGCATCTTCAGGTTATCTTTTCTAGACGGACGCGAGAGGCACCAAGATCTGCATAACGCGTTCCCGTTCACAGGAGCGAGCAACAGAGTAAGATGGGGGCATGCTTACTACCTGAGCCCATCTTACTCTGTTACTCGCTACTGTTGAAACGTCCCCTTAGGAAAATTATACATGACTGTGCTTAAACTGACACACAATATTTTTTAGCGCAACGTAATCTGACTTTCAATAATACCTACAAAAGAATGGCCCTGACTAACGTTAACCTATACCTTTCACAAATCACTTACCTCACAAAAATCTTCGTTACTCAAACTACTGCAATACAGCGAGCGCCAATACTGCCAGCTAAATAAAAGATTCTAACTACTGAAGGCACTAACTACTGATAGGCATATTCAGCAAATGAAAGATTTTGATAGAGAACAAACAATGTATTTACCTGAATAATGTTCAATATATATATATATATATATATATATATATATATATATATATATATATATATATCAGTCCATGACATCCAGTATTACAAATTTACAGTCTCTGTCAAGATCATCCGCTCTCAAAACTCCGCCATCTCTCTCCCCACATCCACCACTGCTGGCGGCTCACCTCCAACTGCGCAACGCTACGCGCTGTTAACAGCCAACTGCCCAACACTGCAATAGCAATTATTGCAACAATGCCGACCAGCCTCAGACTGCGCACAGCACAGTAAGTGATTTTCAAATAGAGCGCTACGTGGCGTTACCAATAAAAAAACCTAAACAGCCTACTTACACTGTGAACGTGAACGCATTATTCAGTCCTTGGTGCCTCTCGCGTCCATCTAGAAAAGGTAACCTGAAGATGCCTAAATAAACCGAAACGCGACGTTGAAAAATAGAAAACTAAAATTGCCACCAAGACCGTTTTTAACCAATACTGTTAAGCACTGGTTTGCTGTATGCCGCATATGGATTGGAAGAATTTCTTAGTAGAAAGCAGTACTGAGAAAAAGGCCGTGAGATGGACAGACCACTTGGCAGGTCCTCTACAGGGATCAAATGAGTGCCGGACTCACCCTGGTCGGCCTGGACCAGTGCGACGAGCAGCAGGAACACCGCGCAGAAGGAGAGTGCGAACTTCATGGTGACTGGCGCTGCTGCTGCTTCTGGGCTGTCCTGCCGATGCTGACCTCTGTGCTGACCTCTGGAGGCGTCTGCCATGGCCGCCACCACTTCGTCCTATATACTGGTCCGACGCCCCTCCACTGCGTCCAGTTTATGGCCGTTGTCGCAAGTTCTGCTGTTCCAGCCAGAAGATACAGCATTGTGTAGCAAAGTAATCTCCGTCTAACTGTCTTTACCGCTGTCGGGCTCATCTTTACATCTTTGACCGCGTAATGGAAGACGTTTAACGTTAGGTGCCGCAGTTACGGTCGAAGATGACGTGACAGACGATGAAGAAGTGGCATGTGACCGGCCAGGTATGGCGGACAACGGTTTTAAGAGCTACAAAAGTTCTTTGTGAGTGGACAGGTGGAATGTGGAAGTTGCAACAAGGACGGTACAAGGGCTGGCCGTTAACCATATGAGGCAAGGCGATTCCAGCTTGCTTTAATAAGTGAATGATATAGTGGCCCTTGACAGTAGAGGGATTGAAACGTCGATTGTGTTAGCAGAAACGGAAGAGGAATATGACGCAGCTTAACAACCTAGAAAATTTTTGCCTTCTGTCTGTTTATTCCTTCCGATTAAGCTCTATACATTGAGAACGCAATTATGGTGTGGCATTAACTGTCTGAAGTAACCTATCTGGGGTTGGTTGGCTCCCTGGTGCCACTCTTTCTATTTGACGCCGCGTTGGCGAATGGCGTGTTTTCATTGAGGTGAAATGATTAGACTAACACAGACACCCAGTGCCCTAGTGAAGAAATCCTTCGACCCACTCGGGGTCGAACCCTGGACGCCGCGGTGTAGAGACTGCTGGGCTAACCACTAGATCACGAACTGCGAACGAATACACTTACTCGACTGCACTTATTGCTCCCTTTTCTGTGTAGTCCATTATCTTAAGTACTGAACCTGTTCTTGCTGCGTGGACACAATAGAGGGTGTCCCAGAAGGACTGTTGAAAAAGCATGGATACAACAGGAACTCTCATTTGAAACAAAAAATTTCATACTAACTTATGCTCTATTCTGTATGGTTTACCACACAGGACACTTTTGATTCACATTTGTTTTCCGAGTAATGGCACGCACGTATCTACGTTACAAACTCGATCTCTCTACCGTTTTATTATAGCCCAACCTACCTCGTTACTTTCATCCTTTTTTTGTTCTCGATGTCTTACTACCATAGGAATAGGAGTGGAGCCCTGTGGGACTCACTTTGTGATTTTTTTTTTTCTCCCAAGTCACTAAAATTTCTTACCTTTCACTTTAAAAGGGAGGCTTGTCATATGCTGACTATGGCACCACCTCCCAAGCGTGACATGCACTGCGGAAAGAAAAGTAATGCCCCTGGAATTAAATATCTCTAGATTTTGATCCGATTACGGCATACACCACCCGGGATATGGTAGTTGCACTGTTACTGGTTCCAACGTCAGCCGTCAACAGAGAGCATTGTGATACAGATACAAGAGCGCCATCTATGTGTACCGTTTAACAGGGAATGCTCACCGTCAGAAGGTTCAGTGTGGTGCAAACGCGTGAAACAAGCAGGTAAACATGCCGCGGAAGAACAGAATTGAATTGATCATATATTTAAACTTTTTAACGACCTTCATGAAAAAATTTCTTTCTCTATTGAACTCGAAAACGAAAACCGCCAATTACATTATTTAGACTTGACGCTTACAATAGAAGACAATAACATCACTTACAATATTTTTCGAAAAGAAGCGTTACTGACCAAATCGTGCCTGCTTCCTCTTTTCATCCACAGTCTCAAAAAATGGCCTTTCTTCACTCTGCCGTCCACCGAGCCACCTCTATACCACTTTCAACAGAAAAGTTTAATGAGGAGATTAATTTACTTAAAACCATAGAAGTCAATAATGAATATACGCCTAACATAGTGGACGATATCCTAAAAAAGAAAACTGCAAGAACTACCACGCTCAACACCTCATGCACTGAAATTAACCAAAAAAAAAAAAAACGTTTTTCTATTCCTTTCATAGGACCCATTTCGTATCAGATTCAGCACACGCTTTGCAACAAATACAACTGCAAAGTTGCCTTCTCTACTAATAATAATCTGAAGAGAAACTTCATTCATAATTTTAAATCCATTCGCTCCCCTACAGAAAGTTCTGGAGTTATAAGATCATCTGCGATACCTGGTCCTCCTATTATATAGGGCAAACTGGACGTGGTTTCACCATCAGATATAAAGAACATCTTTTGAGAAAGAACGGCACCAGTCTCCTAAATTCATCCTTTGCCGATCGTCTCTTAATTACTGGACACGTGCCTAAAGCCATAGGCGATAACAATATTCTGCATACCGAAAAGAAGGGGCGTAGGTTAGATATTTTAGAGGAATTGGAGATTTTCAAACATCTCTCTCGTCATGATGGCCTCATTCTCAACTAACAGCTGCAGCTGCGAAATAAAAACTTTTTCGACTGTATAAAGCCACTGCTTGATCTTTGATTCAGATTTCCTCATGCAATTTACCGAAATGTTGTTTTCCTGTTACATCTTTGCTGTTTTGTTGTATGTCAAAACTGACGTTTTTTTACGGTACAAAATGTATCTCTGTTTAAAACAGGAAAATATGTAACTTCATCCTATTATTATTAGTGCTTATTTGTTGTATGTCATAACTGACGTTTTTTTACGTTACAAAATGTACGAGGGCTATCCACAAAGTACTTTACGTTTTGGAATTAAAAATAAATAAAATATTGGAATTTTTTTTAATTATATACAGATGAAAGCCACACTTAAATACTACTTTTCTACATAGTTGCCATTTAAATTAAGGCACTTATCGTAGCGATGGACGAGCTTGGAAATTCCTTCGTCGTAAAGTTCGGCCGCCTGCGCCTTCAACCACGTGTGTTACCTCTTCTCGAAGCTGTGCGTCGTCATCAAAACGCTGCATAGCCAACCACTTCTTCATTGCTGGGAATAAGTGAAAGTCGCTCGGTGCCAGGTCGGGACTGTACGGCGGATGAGGAAACAACTCCCACTTAAAAGATTCGAGAACTTCACGAGTGGCATTTCCCGTGTGGGCCCGGGCGTTGTCGTGAATCAGCAAGATCTTTGAGCCCAACTTTCCCCTGCGCTTGTTTTGTATTGCTCTTCTGAGGTTGTGCAGAGTTTACCAATATCTTCGAGAGTTTATTGTAGTGCCTCTTTCCAGGAAATCCACAAAAATCACACCTTTTCCGTCCCAAAAGAGCTAACCACGTGGTTGAAGGCGCAGGCGGCCGAATTTTACAACGAAGGAATTTCCAAGCTCGTCCATCGCTAGGGATAAGTGCCTTAATTTAAATGGCAACTATGTAGAAAAGTAATATTTAAGTGTGGCTTTCATCTGTATATAATTACAACAATTTCCAATACTTTATTTATTTTTAATTCCGAAACGTAATGTTCTTTGTGGATAGCCCTCGTATCTCTGTTTAAAGCAGATAAATATGTAACTTCATCCTATTATTATTAGTGCTTACGTTATGCCTGAAGCAGCTGCATCACAATTTCATGTGTCTAATTTTGAATGTACAGTAGCCTAGTTGTTTCTGCGGCTACTAGATGGCGCTCGTAGCAACACCATGTTTACTTGCCCACATTTTCTAACGTGGGCACCTCAGTCTTGTTGCAACCCTTGTTCATTCAAGTACGAGCAGCCCTTAGCGGCTCGCCATCTTATTTACAACTATTCATGACGTCGCCTTTCCGGCTTAGATCTTTTTTAAAATGTGACTTGTAAGTGCTGCATCTCTTTCCAGTCAGCACAAACTTTTATTAATGTATTATATACCTAATATGTTTTAGAACAGTTAGTCTAATTCTGAAGACGACGTATTATATCTCTTAAAAAAGTAATGTAACTATTTATTTAGAGGAAACACTCTCCTAGTAAATTTGTTTGTCCTTTGATTTATCGTGATCTGTTACTGATTTTTAGTGGAGTTTTTTTTAGCTTTCAAAAAAAATACGAAAGAGATATAATAAGCAAAATAATGAATTTCGTAGGTTGCCAATTACGTATTATATCTGGTTTTATCGAGCGCCAGGCTCCCTACAAATTACTGTAAATGCAATAGCGTAGTATTACTCAGCTCCAGTTCACTGTCATAGAAAATAGACAAGTTTTAATAAAATTATTTCACTGGATTACTTAAATTAATCTCACTGAATATTTTTACATAATTTCTTCCGCTCCGGCTATCAGACATTGTGCTGTGAAAAAATATTTTTAAATGTACCGCGTAATGGCGGCTAATTGTTAACAATCAGAGATCACTGGTACTCGCTCCGCAGCAGCTGGAAACATGCTAAATAATTTTCATTAAATATTCTTTTCATAAGATAAATGTGGTGTAGGTTCTTGAAATAACACACGGAGATCACTTTATACTAATATATTCTTACAAGGACACAGTTTACACCATTAAATATTTGCAATTACGTTACGACAGAAACAAATGCAAGCGCAGCACAATAGCTTGCGTACGTTATTCCAGCTAACACCAGAACGAACAGAACAAAACAGACTAGACAGAAGAATGAACATTGCATTGTGTTTTATACTCTTACAAAGATGATAATACTTCTTGTAATTACTTACACATTATAATCTCATACACTAAAAATAATGTCTTTTCTGCATCTATCGCTCTATATTGCATATTTTTACTGTTATTGTTATTCCCTTTCGCAGATAAATCGATGTTTGCAGTTCATTTTCGGTCACATACAGTCATTTTTTATTTATGTTTCACCTCGATAAGGGTGAATATTGCAAAAGGGACACTACAGACGCTCATAGTAACGTCGAAACCTGGTCATTTTTGACTTAATATTTGTGACCGATGGCTTATTTGTTCTAATATTACACATGTGCTTCCTACTGCCAACTGAACAAGTCTGAAACAGGTGAAACTGTGGCCTTCCGAGTAGCGGGATGGTCCTTTCGGAGAACTGCCACACGAGTTGGACGTGCTGCGTGAGTTGTGCAATGATGCTGGAATCAGTCACCAGGTGGACACTGTCACATCCATAGACGAGCTTCTGGATGTCCACGCAGCATAGACGCCCGCTAGGATCGTCCCATTGTAAGGGTAGCAGTGGCAGGTGGTACGGCTACCACAGCGCAGATAAGAAGGCCTGTGAGCCCCGAAGTGTCAACACGAACTGCTGCGAGTAGCTTATTAGTACTGGGACTATGAGCACGCACACCTCTTGCCCGTCTTCCGCTGAGGCCACAGCACCGGCGTGCCCTGCTCGAACTGTGCCGTCACAGGATCATTTGGAAGATGGAATGACTCGCCGCGATCTTCAGCAATGAAAGCACGCAAGTGATAGTCGTTTGCGTGTACGCGTAGATCTGATGAACACTGTCTCGTAGACTGCATTCGTTCAAGACAATCTGGTCCTAATACAGGCTTTATGATCTGGGATGCAACAAGCTACAACTTTCGTCCATCTTTGATGTTTCAGGAAGGGACGCTACACAGCGCTCCTGCGTGCAGAACGTTGTTAGACTCGTTCTTATGCCTTTGGTGCAACATGAAAGAGATGTCAGTACAACGTAAAACCAGCGAAAGTTGAAAACTTCACTTTTTGTTTTATTTTCTTCGTTTACTCGATGCCAAGTTTTATGCCGGTACCCATTTTCAGGTCATCGTAAGAGATAGTCAGAATGATATTTCCGAAAATGCAAAATCATACCAAAAATGTATATGTGCTATTAAGTGCAGACGAAGAGTTACGGCGCATGCAGATAACTCTATATGCGCTATAACTGTTCGTTGGCACTTCAGAATGTGTATAAGATTTCGACATGGATTTTGAATTTTCGGAAATACCATTTTGACTATGTGTTACGATGATTTGTTAGTGGGCCCCTTTCCGAAGCTAGTCATCGAGTAAATAAAAAAAGTTAAATTTGTAACTTTGGACTGTTTCCAGTTTTACTGATTAACAGAAGTTGCTGACCTACAATGATTCCAGCAAGCTAGTAGTTTGTAAAAAAGGAAGCGAATGTTTTGTTCCGACAGGATAGTGCTGGCCCCCAAGGTACCCATAAAACTCAACGTGTCCTGAAACACGTGCAGCAACTTCCCTGGCTGTAACGATCTCCAGTTAAGCACGTTTGGATATGATGAGACGAGAAGTGCGACTCGTCAACCAACAACTCTTACGCAACTACATGTACAGTGGCCCGCCCGGTTGGCCGTGCGGTCTCATGCACGGCTTTCCTGGCAGGAAGGAGCGCCAGTCCTCGGCACGAATCCGCCCGGCGGATTTGTGTCGAGAATCGGTGAGCCGGCCAGTCTGTGGATGGTTTTTAGGCGGTTTTCTATTTGCCTCGGCAAATGCGGGCTGGTTCCCCTTATTCCGCCTCAGCTGCACTATGTCGGTGATTGCTGCGCAAACAAGTTCTCCACATACGCGTACACCACCATTACTCTACCATGCAAACGTTACACTCGTCTGGTGTGAGACGTTCCCTGCTGGGTCCACCTGGGGCCGAACCGCACAATAACCCTGGGTTCGGTGTGGGGCGGCGTAGGGGTGAAGTGGACTGCGGTAGCCGTCGTGGGGCTGCGGACCACTGCGGCTGCGGTGGAGACGGGGCCTCTCCGTCGTTTCTAGGTCCCCGGTTAACGTAACATGACATGTACAGTTCGAGCAGGAGTGGCATAACGTATCCCACGAAAGGTCCTCCATCTGTACGATCGACTGGATGCTGGAGTCAGCGCCTACATTGTCGCCCTGAAGGCTACACCAAATACTAATTTGGGTGTTTTGGCGTGGGTCGATACCTGGTACTACAGAACCGCTTGTGCTGTTGGCCTTTAAATGTAACCAGTTCAAGTACTCCATATGCACTGTTGCAACAACTAATCTTCAGAATTGAAAAACCTTCCGGCAGTGTAACAGCAGCTGAGAGTGCTGCTTTACGTTCACTTAGAGTTGATCGGGATAATAATCCGCAGGCGGTCAAGGACAATGTCATAGTTGTGATGAACTTGGGAAAGCTGGATTACTTTCAGAAGATGCAGTGTTTACTGTCTGATTCAATGTATCGCAGGATCGGTGCTGACTCCACAAAGAGAGCGGAAGACTAACAGCCCTATGAAGAAAAGGACCTTGTTGGAGAACATCAAGAACCTTAATTCTTAGTGAGCTGTTATTGTTATATGGCCTTCAGAAGGACCACTAGAAAGTGATTGCTCTTACGCTGATTGTAACGTTGGTGCTCCGACGTATCTTGTAGCAAAACACCTTGCTACTTTGTTGAGCGTACTATTAAGTCGATGTGAGCATTACAGTAAGAGCTCGGCGGATTTCTTACGTCAATAAGAGGAAACGCAGTTGAATGACTGATATTGTAGTAAGTTTTGATATGGTCCCTGTCTTCACTAGTGTTCCTCTGTCTGATTCCTTACGGTTGATTAAGGATTGGATTGGCTTGTTTGGGGGAAGAGACCGAACAGCGAGGTCATCGGTCTCGTCGGATTAGGGAAGGACGGGGAAGGAAGTCCGCCGTGCCCTTTCAAAGGAACCACCCCGGAATTTTCCTGGAGCGATTTAGGGAAATCACGGAAAACCTAAATCAGGATGGCCGACGCGGGATCGAACCGTCGTCCACCCAACAGCGACTCCAGTGTGCTAACCACTGCGCCACCTCGCTACGATTGGTGTTGAATTAACCAACCTATTTCGGCATGCGTTGGCTTCCACAGACTTTTAATTCAATGACCAACGCTATGAGCAGACAGATGGAGCTGTGATAGGAAGCCAGTTGTCACCCATTATTGCCAATTAGTTTGTGAAAGACTTCCAAGAACGTTGAGTTGGCGGCTGTGAAACCTGTTTGTTTTTCAGATATGTAGACGATATGAACTATTGTTTGGCCTCATGGCTTTGAGGGCACTTGAATCCACCTCACCTGAATATTTATTTCACGATGGAGTTAGAAAAGGCTGGCTGCCTTCCCTTCCTTGATGTGTTGGTCAAGAGGAAGTCTGATGGTACAATGTGGCATGCTGTTTATAGGAAACCTACTCACACTGACTTACCATCTACAAGCTGATAGTTGTCACCATCCGGCTCAGCGTGAAGGAGTTCTTCGTACCTTCGTTCACAGGACCCATGCCGTTGAAGACCTTGAGAGTTTGACAACCATGTTAGCCCATGGTCATCTTCGGTCAGAACGCTTATAATGGAAGACAGATCAGATGTTGTCAGCGCTATGTACCAACTGTGCACCAAATGAGTGATGATAATATCGAGGTGTCACCAAAGTCTACTGGCCTTTCTACTTTACGCAGGTAGCATTCCCAACAGGACCATCTAAGGTGAAGGTCTTTTTAGGTTCTGTAAACTACGGTCTTGGTTTGCGTATGGCAGGTGACTACCAGAAACTTTCCCATTGTGGCGTTTCGTATATTGGTCAGATGATCTAGACCGTGGGATACCAGTGTACTGAGCATAAGCGTCACACACGCCTAAAACAGCCGTGTAAATCTGCTATTGCAGAAAACTATCTTGGCAGCGGTCATTCTAAGGAATATAACAACATGGAGATTGTGGCAAGCACTTCTAGCTGTTGGGGTAGTGTTATTAAGGAAGCAGTTGAGATTAAATTAACAAGTAACCCGATAAATAGAGACGGAGGTTTCTGTTCAAATCATGTGTGGAATCCTGCTCCCTTCCTTGTCAAAAAACAGAGGGACAGAGTTAAGGCTACCTCACCCATTGGTTATTAATGTTCACTGTCGATAACTTCTGACGTCAGTCTTCTTTATTTGTATGATGGCGCTAGTGTTCAGTGTTTGTGTTTGTGTCTGTGTGTGTGTGTGTGCGTGTGTGTGTGTGTGTGTGTGTGTGTGTGTGTGTGTGTGTGTGTGTTATCTTTCCTGAATTGCTCTGCAAACCGAAGTTTTAAAGCCCTTACTAGCTACAATTTCGCCTTGAAAATTACAGGGCGCGCACCTCGAGACGACGTCACCTGGCCGCATCCCCGTATTATCTGAACATTGTTTGAATTGTTCGGCAAAACGTTTTGCTCTCTGTTTGTTAAATATGATTCGAACCCATTGTGTGTAAGGCTAGGAGTTCCATAAATAGCAATGTACCCTAAATGTGTTCCATCTCGGAAACCATTCAGAATAGGGCGTATGTCCATTCCTTCGAATGACCGTTCCTATCATTTCTCTGACCATTTTTCCTTTGAATATTGCTTATGGTTCAAATGGCTCTGAGCACTATGCGACTTAACTTCTGAGGTCATCAGTCGCCTAGAATTTAGAACTAATTAAACCTAACTAACCTAAGGACATCACACACATCCATGCCCGAGGCAGGATTCGAACCTGCGACCGTAGCGGTCGCTCGGCTCCAGACTGAAGCGCCTAGAACCGCACGGCCACACCGGCCGGCGAATATTGCTTATGATTGTATCTAAACTGTAGTCAGTGTATTTTTAAATATTTTGGGATACTGCCTACCCTCGAATTTATCCTATCATATTGATTAACTTCTCTCAACAAATCAAACTTCCAGCAGGCTGAGAGTCTACCGAACCTTATTTATACACAGCAAAATTTTAGCACGACCGATCGATGCTGTCACCACATTCGAGTCTATAGTTTTGCGACGCTCCATATTAGGGTACCACGACGCACCAGATCAATGCCCAGCATTAGCGAGATGGTGTTAGCTGACTGCTGTGACAACACACCGCGAGCCGTATGTCTTCTGTACACATCAGAATTACGTGGAATGTTATTACAGTTTCCTGAAAAGGATATCTGCTCAGTATATTGGGCTGCTTACGAGTAAGTGCATTTCTAAAGAAGCAAGTATCGAAATATAAAAACGAGTACAGCGGCTGTTGAAAAGCAGAGAGGAGAACAGCTTTTCTCGCAACTGGTGACTATCACAAAGCTCGCAATTTCTCCACACGTGGCCTGTCTCTCAGTCACATAATTTCAGCATAACAGAGAATAATGACGCGGGTCGTTCTGAAGGGACCATAACGTTTTACGTGCAGTAAAAGCCGCCAAAACAGCGGCGGTGAATTGTTAATGTGAAACTCCTGACATTATGAAGCACGTATTACGAGTTATGCAGCAGAATGTCTTATATTGAAAGTTTCAGTACATTCAAGCAGGAATATCGCATCCAACACTTGGCAGTGTCAATTTTGAGATTCTTTTTTAAGGAGTTAAATGCCTCCGAGATTACCGAGCTCACAGGAGTAGGACAAAACAGAATTTTGTCTCTAGTTTCTCAGGCACCCCAGTTTGCTGCCTACAGTGCTGGAGGAATTCCAGCTGTAAGATGTGATGGAGCGACTGGGAGTGTAATGGACGAAGAGATTCTTTATTCAGAATGGTGGAACCTCTGTTTGTTGTATCACTTATACGACGTTCCACCCCAACCACACGTCAGATGGAAATTATTGCGCTCGAAATATGATTTCGACGGATATTTCGCCTCCAAATCCCCCCTAGATAGAAAATCGTTCTGTAACGATACGAGCAGCGAGACGTGGCCTTGCGAACCGATAGCGTTCCAGGTATTCTGTATGAGTTCCAGAACAGGTGAAGGTATCAACATGAGCCCTCTATTTGCTTCTAACAAGGGAATGGTCCAATTAGACGTTTCCAAACTTATCCTTAAAGTTTTTGCACAGGACGAATACATCGAAAGATATACAATGTCAAAATGTTAGCTGCTAAGGCGCACTGTAAGTATCCATTTAAAAAACGTTGAAATTACTCATACTGGCACACGAAGAACTTACAACTGCTGTTTGTACAGCCCTTCCTGCCTAGCGCGTTAGTTGGCGAATAAGCGGGCGCAGCCGTGTGACAAGTCCAAAGTGCTCACTCACGAATTTTAAGCACCTAAACCACACCAAAATGTCTCAAATCATTGGCTGCCAATTTTATGAAAGATGCTTTAGACTACTGAAAAATTTTTCCGGGTGGAATGCGAATTATAAAAATAGTCTTTCTTCGTCCTCATAAAAACGGAGGTGTCGTTGTGTCCAGACAAGGAGTTCAACAAAAGGGATGAATTATTTTCTGCATATGGTAAGAAGACGTTTCGGATGTAACATTGAAAATTATTCTTTCCCATTTTTCCAATCTTTTTCTACGTCGATTGCAGCATTAAGCAAACATGACTTTTTTGTTTCATTTTTCATTCCAGTTTACCTCAATGTTCCTGAAGACAGATATAAAGCTGAGGAAACAATAATCCACTGGTACTTATGACTGGCATTGTTATATACGAATGTATCACAGTATTCATCGACTGCACGAACGCCTGTCTTTTCTTCGCGCGAAATGATAAAGTTTGGTTTGCACGGAACCTAACTGACTGGTTTTATACGCAGCGTTTTATGGGATAACAAGAAGCTTCACTTTCACAAGAGATACGAATATCTCTATAGTGTCGCCTGTTAATGAAATATGCTCTACACGTAATTTTGCGACGTCTTTTTACGCATTTATTTTATTTATTTACACGTCAAGTTCCGTAGGACCAAATTGAAGAGCAAATCTCCAAGGCCTTGGACGTGTCAGTACATGAAATTACAACATAAAAGTAATAACAGATAAAAGTAAAATGTTTATGAAACCGAGAAAAGCAAAACCATTAGTTTAAGTAAACGTAACCAACAATACAACAAGAATCAGCTTAATTTTTCAAGGAAATCCTCGACAAAATAGCAGTGACCCATGAGGAAACTCTTTGTTTCGATTAGAAAGCTCTTGGAATACAGCTAAGATTTTTGATTTCTACTGGTAGCTTATCTAAAATGGTTGCAGCAGTATAATGCACACCTTCTGCACAAGAGTTAAGGAAGTGCGATCTAAATGCAGGTTTGATTTCTGCCGAATATTAACTGAGTGAAACCTGCTTATTCATGGGAATAAGCTAATATTTTAACAAGAAATGACAGTAAGGCATATATATATATATATATATATATATATATATATATATATATATATATATATATATATATATATATATTTTGAGAGGCCAATGTGAAAATACCCAGGCTCGTAGCCGCGCGGGGTAGCCGTGTGGTCTTGGGCTTCTTGTCACGGTTCGCGCGGCTTCCCCCGTCGGAGGTTCGAGTCCTCCCTCGGGCATGGGTGTGTGTGTTGTCCTTAACGTAAGTTAGTTTAACTTATATTAAATAGTGTGTAAGCCAGTGGACCGATGACCTCAGCAGTTTGGTCCCATAGTCCTTACCACAATCAGCTGATAGGCCTGAACTTTTTTATACTTACATTTTTCGTCGATCAGTTAAATATTCCTTTTGAGAAGCCTAGGTTTCTTCGCAGTTACAATACTCGTGCCTATGTCTGTCCGTCCAGCTTCTGTGTGTGGCCCTTTTAGAGACATGCATTCCCCTTCAACTGAACTGCATGTGTGGTATTCATTAGTCACATACTTTTCTCAAGTTACGGTTTAGTCGAATACTTCTCGTTGCAGACCATACTCCAGTTATCATATCACGTAAAAGCTGTTGATGTACACTGACTGATGAAGACTTCTCACAACTGAAACGTCGATCGATATGTGATTTTATGTACCCATATAAGCGCAGCCATGCTTCATCATGGCGTCACGGTGTCTTATTCTTCATCATGCGCAGACTGAAATGGCCAGCTTCTGTAGTGACATCAAGAAACAGTGTACGCTTTTGCAAGATTTCGAGTTTGTGGACAGCTTTGTGAGCACATGCGTCTGACACACCGTTCTGAAGTGCTAAGTAGCGCAACGATTTTCTGGGACTTTTCTCAGGCCACTCCTACCTAGTCTAGTTTATTCTCGGCTGTGGCCGATATGCCTCTTTCCCGTATTCGAACCGCAGTGTGGAGCATCACGCAGTGTTTATAATTAAATTGATGGTGTACAGAGGGCTGCTTTGCGGGCTGTACATCGCAGGACGCTGAAACATCCTAGGTAATATGTGGAGTGTGCTGCATAGAATATTTCCACTTTGGCCAGGTGAAAATATAGCTCTGTAAGCAGTCAGTACGCTGTGTGAGTGCAGGAAATGGGAAAGAACGATCAAACACATGATAAAGGTGGTTCTGGAATGTTTATTAAGACACGGTCCCAAGTTACAGCATGTAAACACGTCCTCTCCTCATTCAGCAAAATGCTGCATCCACAACACGGCATAGTCGACAGTTGCTCGTAGGGTATCAGAATGGCCGGCCGGTGTGGCCGAGCGGTTCTAAGCGCTTCAGTCTGGAACCGCGCGACCACTACGGTCGCAGGTTCGAATCCTGCCTCGGGCATGATTAGATTAGATTAGATTTACTTTCATTCCAATTGATCCGTAATGAGGAGGTCCTCCAGGATGTGGAAAATATCAGAAAAACGACAATACGTGACAAATATTTACAACTAAAACAAATAAGCTAATGTACCATTCCACAGGTCCCAAGTGGAATGATCGTCATTTTTTAATGAACACTATATGAATGAGTCATTTTACAAACACTAATGCACTGAATTTAAAACAAAAAAGTTTTTATTTATAAGGTAATAAACATGTAATACAACTACTATAATACATATTTACAATGAACACATTGCTGCACTGAAATGGTGCAGAAGTTAGATTGTACTTACACACACACACATTTACAAATTTACAATGAACACATTACTGCACTGAAATTGTGCAGAAGTTATATTATATATATATATATAAGTTGGTTTTACTGAGAAATTTATCAATGGAGTAGAAGGAGTTGGCCGCCAATAAATTCTTTAGGCTTCTCTTAAACTGAATTTCATTGGTTGTTAAGCTTTTTATGGCTGTTGGCAAGTTATCGAAAATGTGTGTTCCTGAATAATGCACACCTTTTTGTACAAGATTAAGTGACTTTAAATCCTTGTGAAGATCATTCTTATTTCTAGTATTGATTCCATGAATTGAGCTGTTGGTTTGAGAAAGTGATATATTTTTACTGGCAAATTTCATTAAGGAATAAACATATTGGGAAGCAGTAGTTAGTATCCCTAGTTCCATAAACAGGCTTCTGCAGGATGTTCTTGAGTTCACACCACATATAACTCTTACTGCACGTTTTTGTGCCCGGAAAACTTTAGCTTGGCTTGATGAATTACCCCAAAAAATAATCCCATATGACATTATGGATTGAAAGTAAGCATAGTATGCTAGCTTTTTCATTTTTATATCCCCTATGTCTGGCACAATTCGCATTGCAAACAGAGATTTGTTAAGACACTTCAGCAGTTCTGTGGTGTGGTCCTCCCAGTTGAATTTATTATCAAGCTGTAATCCCAAGAATTTAACACTTTCCACTTCTTCTATCTTCTTGTCATCGTATGTTAGACAGATACTCGTGGGACACCCCTTACAAGTTCTGAACTGCATGTGGTGTGTTTTTCAAAGTTTAGTGACAAAGAATTGGCTAGGAACCAATGATTAATATCCACAAATATTTTATTAGCTGATCTTTCTAAGACTACACTTGATTTGCTATTTACTGCAATGTTTGTATCATTGGCAAACTAAACGAACTTGGCATCTGGTAATGTTACTGATGAAAGGTCATTGATATACACAAGAAAAAATAAGGACCCCAAAATGGAACCTTGTGGGATCCCAAATGTAATTAGTTCCCAGTTGGATGATGCCTGATAGCTTGATACATGTCTCTTTCCTAATAACACCCTTTGTTTCCCGCCAGAGATATAAGATTTGAACAATTTTGCAGCATTTCCTGTTACACTATAATATTCTAATTTACATAAAAGGATATTGTGATTTACACAGTCAAATGCCTTTGACAGAGCACAAAATATACCAGTTGCCTGCAATTTTTTGTCTAATGAATTAAGCACATTTTCACTGTAAGTGTAGATAGCCTTCTCAATATCAGAACCTTTTAGAAATCCAAACTGTGACTTTGACAGTATGTTATTTGAGATAAGATGGTTATAAAGCCGACTGTACATTACTTTTTCGAAAATTTTTGAGAATGCTGTCAACAGTGAAATTGGACGGAAATTTGATGCTATTTCTTTATCTCCCTTCTTAAACAGTGGCTTAACTTCAGCATATTTCAGCCATTCAGGAAATATTCCACTGATAAACGACTGGTTACACAGATAGCTTAATATGTTACTTAGCTCAGAATCACATTCTTTAATTAACTTTGTTGATATTTCATCATACCCACTAGATGTTTTTGATTTTAAGGATTTTATGATGGAAATTATTTCTGTTGTGGTAGTGAGGGTCAAATTCATATTATGGAAGTTACTTGAAATGTCTGGTCTGAGGTATTCCATAGCAGCATCTACCGAACTTGACAACCCCATCTTTTCAGTAACAGTTATAAAATGTTTGTTAAAAAGTTCTGCAACACTATACACATCTGTCACCAATGTATCATTTACTGTTAATGCTATTTGTTCCTCTTCATGTCTGGTTCTACCGGTCTCCTACTTCACTATATCCCATATTGTCTTTATTTTGTTATCTGATATGACTATCTTCTCCTTGTAATATATTTGCTTTGACATCTGTATTACAGTCTTTAATATTTTGCAGTATTTCTTGTAATGTGATATTGCATCAACATTGGAACTGTTTTGGATTGACAGATACAGTTTTCTTTTTGTTTTACAAGATACCCCTATTCCTTGAGTAATCCATGGCTTCTTTGTAGACTTTGCTCTAACCTTGGTAAGTTTTGGGGGAAAACAGTGTTTGAATAAGGTAAGCACTTTATTAGCAAAATTGTTATATTTTTCATTCATGCCATGAGCACTGTAACATCAGTCTAGTGAATGTCTCTGAGGAGTGTCCTAAAATAATCAATTTTTGGCTTATTGATTACCCTCTTGAGCTCAGATTTAACAGATTTTACATCCTGTTCAGTATTAACATTTAACAGAAGGAACTGCATGTCATGGTCTGAGAGGTCATTGACTATTGGTTTTTTAATATAATTTTGTTCACTGGACTTTTCTATAAATATATTATCAATGGCTGTTTGTGAGCAAGTGGCTACCCTAGTGGGGAACTTTACTTACTAACTCAAATAAGTTATTATTGGGAGAGTCTTTAAGGAAATCTACATTGAAATCACCAGCAATCACCATTTCTTTGTTTTTGGTTGTTAAATGGGCCAGTACAGCTTCAAGGTGGTTTACAAACAGATTAAAGTTACCTGCAGGTGCTCGATATACACTTAATATTACGAAGGATTTTTTGTGAAATTGTAATGCTGTTGCACATGCGTCCATATGCTGTTCTAGGCAAAATTTATGAATGTCTATATTCTTAAATTTATGACAGTTCCTGATGAATGTGGGTACTCCTCCTTTCTCCATTTCTGATCTACAAAAGTGTGATGCTAACCTAAACCCTGTAACACTTAAAAGCTCCTATACCAGTCGTTACATGATGTTCAGAGAGGCAGATTATGTCAGCTGGGTTCCAGGACTCTAATTCATCTATGCAGATAGTTAATTCATTAATTTTATTTCTCAGTCCTCGAATATTTTGATGCAATAAAGATAGCTGACATTTCACATTGACTGAGTTAAAATTGGGTAGAGTTAAAATATCTGCTGACTGTTGAAAATTCTTAACCAATAGCTTTTTATGCTGATGTAATAAGCTGTAATTATGTTTTTTTGATTTATTTCTCAAACTGAAGGTTTGTCTCAGTTCTAACCTCTCTTAAAATTTGCTTTCTTTCTGTCCCCCCTACCCTAAAAAGGGTCTTTTCTTAACCCTATAACCACTGGTATTTTACCACTCATGACAGTGCCTCCACCCTTTAACTTTCCTGCTATTTCCCCAACCAGTTTGCCCTTCCCCTTCCTGTTGAGGTGAAGGCCATGAGAGAATCAACAGGAACCACATCAATGTGTGATCCTGCCCCCGACATAAGCAGCCATTCCAACTCCAAATTAACTCTCTTGACAGAAGAGTTCAAATGAGGTCGGTAATGGCGCCCAAGAACAGATACAAACTCAACACTAGTATGCTTCGATGCTGATGCAATCTTCGCAAGGTCACACTCTATACTGCACCCAGGATCTCTGTCAATACTGTTACCTGCCCCACCCACAATAACCACGGTGTCTTCCTTAATGAAATATTTGCAAAGTGATCCTAAATCCTCTGTCACCTGCTCCAGACCAGCACTAGGTTTAAAAAAAAATTGGTGACGTGGCATTCTGATCCTAGTTCATCCTGCAAAAGTTGGCCAACACCTCTTCCATGGGGGCTACCTAACAACAACACTTTCTTTCTCTTTACTGATTTCCCTACATTCTTACTTTTCAATTTGCTGCTGAACGTTTGTTGTGCCCTGTCTACACCTGCAACTGCTTGAGGCTCACCAGCTTCTAACTGAAGCAACAGGTCAAATCTATTTTCCACATTCACCTCGAAGCTGTGTTCCTCCTGTTGCCCGTTGCCACTTCCCACCCCTCTTTACCCTTCTCCCTCCTTAACCTGTCAAGATCTCCCCTGGCCTTGTCTAACTCAGCCTGAAGGGCTCCTGTTCTAGCATTTTCCTATCTCTACTACAACTCCTACAAAACCTCTGATGGGTCTCATTTGCTTCTCCTATTCCCACGCCACTACAGTCACCCACATGGAAAAAACTACAGCACCCATCACACGAAAGTCCCGACCTAACAATTCTACGGCAAGTCAAGCACTTTTTACTCATGATAAACGTAATAGTTTATTAAGAATAAGTCAGTTAAATTACAGATAAACACGAAAATATGGTTACACAAATTTGGCCTATACACAACTGTGTGTAAACAAAAACAAAAGTGCAAAGTTTCTGAAACAACAACTTTACGCTACTTTTCAGAAATGCTAGTTAAATAATGAAGAGGTACGCTAAGTTAAATTGCTGGAGAGAGCAAGGAACAACTAAACGAAATTCTATAGATTTGCTGCAGCAGAACGTAATCAAAAAATACGACTGTACGGTCTTTTCGCGTTTTCTGCTATATTACGTAAAGAAAAATGAAACCTTTAATGGTACACTTAAAAGGCACACTAATACACCTATTTACCACGTAATCAGTACTAATCTATATGTTTTATAATCTAAAATGACTTATCTTTACGAGAACACCAAAACTCGCGCTAGTCGCCTGGCTGCAGGGCTGTGATGTCCTTAGGTTAGTCAGGTTTAAGTAGTTCTAAGTTCTAGGGGACTGATGACCTCAGATGTTAAGTCCAATAGTGCTCAGAGCCATTTGAACCATTTTTTTTTGTATCAGAGTGATACCTTATCATATGCTATTCTTCAGATCAGAAAGAGTCCGGATGCATCCATGATAGAGATGATCTTAGGGATATCGCACAACCAGAATTCACATGGAATTAGATCGGGGGAGTTGGAAGATCACACGTCTTGAAATTGCCTAGACATGACGCAGTTGTTAAGGAGGTTTCTCGAAGAAATCTTTCACCTGACAAGTGACATCTTCCAAAGCTGGAATCACAGACTGTACAAGAAGTCCGTTGCAAGGTTCAGATGTCACTGACCATCAAACAGATCCGGGAGGTGTCATATCGACGAAGAAAACCGGTCTGAGAATGAAGATGTGTATGAAACCACACGAAATAATCGCATAAGATGAGTGCAATCGCAGATGCAGGGTACAGGCCCATATGCGACAGTTCTGTGCATTCAAAGCACTGTGCTGAGTAAAATGTCCCTCGACCGTCCAACCAATATTCCCCTGGCACATGTCATCTATCTCCATGTGTGCCGTGGGAACGGGTCGCCTCTATCACCGTGCTGCACCACCTAATAATTCACATGTTTCTTCAAGTGTCTTGACCATATTCTGTAGCCCATTTGTTGACATGGGGCCTCTCCGCAGGTGTTCTAGTCCGCGAAATTCTCCTGATGCAGCGCTGCCATTGCTGCCATTCTGCTAAACCAACTTTTCCAGCAGTGCGCGGTCTTCCTTCGCAATACCCATTACGTTTCGTACGGAAAGCTTCGCCCTTATGAGCCTTTAAAAAAACAGTCACTTCGCAAAAGAAATCACACATGTCGCCAAGCCACAAACAGCTTACTAACGACGAAATATCAATCATATCACATTCTCATAAAGTTACCTCCATTAGGAATGTGGGTGCACTGAACTACTGTGATATGACCTTCAAATGATGGTGCACAGCAATCAGTCGTCCTCTTCTTTCAGGTTTTATTAGGGAAATCTAGATTCTGTCACAGAAGTCCGAACAACAGGAGACTGACGTACCGGTAGTAGGACATGTATTGGTACTATGAAACAGTGCCTCGATAACGGCTAGGCACTAGCCCAAATCTAGATTTGCCTAATAAAACCTGACAGAAAAGGACGACTGATTGCTGTGCTCTATCATTTGAAAGATTTCTCATTCTGACTGCTTTCAGCGCCATATTTTCAGCTGCTGGGAGGTGGTGGAAACACGCGAGCGCACCGATTAGTGAACAAACTTACGACATTGCAGCTTCCTGCGATGTATAAAGCCTGTACTGTGGCACTCGGAACAACGTCAGTTTGGTTACAACTGTACAGTAGATTTGTAAACTTGTCTTCAGTGCGCGGTCTTTCTTCTCAATGTTATTTTTATATCGCAACTCCTGCGTTCCTGTTACGTTAAGTATTTAAATATTCATTTTATCACTGTGCATAGCGTTTGGTTGCGTTTATGAAGTCAGTTTCAGATTCACGTAGGGAAAGTACATTTATTCTGGCGTGAATCAAGTAACTGTTATTAATAAATATTTGCTAACAAGAGTTGCCTTTTGGCGTTCAGACATAAGGAGGATTCTACGGATCATAAAAAATATCTTTCAGTAATTTTACAATGCGAGGCACTGTTGATATTAATTAATAAAAGAATAATTTTGGCATAACCAAAGATGTACTTATATATTATACCGATCGTATGCTCACGTTACAGACTGTGCGCCATAGTCGACAGTTGCCAGTAGGCTGCCTTTCGATCTACTTACGTGGTAGTTATTGCTCTCCTACCATTAATAGTCAGCTTACAATCAGTGTGAACAAGTTCATCTTACGGCATTTCTTAAATAAACGCATCATAATGGAATCCCACGTAAAAACTAGTTGCACAAAAAAACTTCTTCCTGCTTCATTACGTAAAACAATGACAGTTGTATTGCACTTTCAGAATCCGATAGCACGGGGGTATAAAACTACTAGAGCATCTCCACATAAGAGATACGAAGAATTCTTAGACGACAGTTCACTGAGTCAATTCAAGGAGGGTCTGATTTAATTATCGCAAAACGTGGGTGGAAAATATGGCCATTTATACTGTGCATACTGTATACCACCATCTACTGACTCAATGCATAAAAACTGAGACATTTCTGATGGTTTATTACAAGGAAGGGGGGGCGGGGAGGGGTTGCTCCAAACCCCTTCATTCATGCCTTCGGGAACTCGCAAGGACAAAGTGGGGTGAACTTTCGTAAACCTGTAATACCGTTTTTTACCGCCTATATTGTTTTCTTTATTGAAGTGAAGCAAATTTGTAGGCAAGTTTCCTTAATTCGGAGCCGGCCGGTGCGGCCGAGCGGTTCCAGGCGCTTCAGTCTCGATCGCGCGATCGCTACGGTCGCAGGTTCGAATCCTGCCTCGGACATAGATGTGTGTGATGTCCTTAGGTTAGTTAGGTTTAAGTAGTTCTAAGTTCTAGGGTACTGATGACCTTAGATGTTACGTCCCATAGTGCTCAGAGCCATTTGAACCATTTGAATCTTAATTCGGGTGTAGTTAGTCCGAAGAACCTGGACTCTGAATTAATTACATGTTGTGCTAATTCATCTTTCACCTCTGTTGTCATATCAATAGGTCTTCCACACTTTGATATCTTATTTAAACCCTTCAAATGGCGACGCTATGTAGGCTTTGGTATATTATATCTTCTATATACATGCTTCATTAAATCCAATTTCACCATTCCTATGTTTCAGTAAGGCTTCGTCCATATCCTCCTGCTTCCACTCATTGTACGCTTTCTTCGTTATGTTGATCAGCTGAAAGGGGGGGGGGGTGGTTGTTTGGGGAAGGAGACCAGACAGCGTGGTCATCGGTCTCATCGGATTAGGAAAGGATGGGGAAGGAAGTCGGCGTGCCCTTTTAGAGGAACCATCCCAGCATTTGCCTGGAGTGATTTAGGGAAATCACGGAAAACCTAAATCAGGATGGCCGGACCCGGGATTGAACCTCAGCTGAAAGAAACAGTTTTTAGTTGGTATGCAATTTCCATGAACGAATTCTCCACAGGTACGACTTAGGCAGTGAGACCTTTTACGTTTCAAAACAGTACGCCAGACATAACCTCAAAATTTTCTGCCATTTCATTACGCTTAAATGAATGGCAAAGTACTACGAATATAGACATGGTACAGAAAAATTACTTTATTATCAAATCCGTTTCTGAAGTTGCTTACAACTGAGTGACAGAATGTAATAAAAGCAGTCAAACAAACTCACTGGTTAATTATTTTTCCGTCACGATAGCCAGTGTTCTGCTCACTTGTTTTTATCTACTCGTACGACTATTTAGCTCAGTTTTAAACCACTTGATGTCGTATTTTCCAAACGCGGAATCAGACATTACTGCAGTACGACTCAGGCTGTAGTACAACTAACGCAACTTTAACCTACTGCCTGAGGATTCGAAACAGAGGCTGTTCATTCGGATCTCCTGGGCGACATCTAATGGCTGATGACCGTGACAATTGAATTACTACACTACAACCCCTCAGTATGCACCATGGTGTCGCTGAAGACAATCATTGAGGGTGCTTCCTTTCTTTTGGGCAATGCATTTTTTTTTAAATTTTCGACTTATTCGTCTTCTTTGAATCTGTGTGCCTGTGTTAAGGCTATTTTAGACTATTAACTACCCATTTCGCTTCAAAAATCTGTTAAACTGAAGACGCTATATCTGCATGTCTGCAATAACACTCGGAAGCCACTGGACAATGTGTAAGGGGGATTCTCAATTACAGCAGATCTGTTAAAGTTTTGTGTGAGGAGAAATGACAGTCTCTATGCCTCTGGGCTCGCCATATTGCTAACAAAATGCCTGTTAGACTAACGTCGACAGTCATAAGTTACTGTACATCTTGTACTGTGAGGGCACGATGATTTACGTGGGCACTATAGTTGGAGTCACGAACGATAGTGGTCAAGTTTAGGTTTGTTCAGCGCATTTACGTCACGCATTCACCGACAACCAATTAGCGATTTGTACTATTCTCAGCGCACTACTATGAGTGTCGTAGCCACTGCGAGCATTGCTAGTGATCGTAGCGTGATTTAGTTAATTTTTATTTCATTTGTTGCGAGTTGTCACAGCTTATGGAGGAGGAAGCGACAAATTCTGCACAAGCAAGCAAGAGACATAATTTGCAGTATACACACTTTCTTGAAGCGCAGAGCAAGTGAATGCGCTTACCGCAACCGTTGCTTGTACCGGCAACAATGGAGTCGTCGTCTCCCCCCCCCCCCCCCCCCCCCCGTGTGTGTCGAGCTGCGTGAACCGCCATCGTGTGTGGATCGGAGTATAGTCGATCTGGGCTGGCCGGACTACCATGTCTATGTGAGTGGAACTTCTCTGAGGAGGAGAGAGGGTTTATCTGTGGAATGGGGAGACACTGAAGGAGGAAAATCGGTGGTTGTTGAAAGAGCGAACAGACGCACGGAAAAGGAAGGAACCTGATCTAGTGTGGAAAACGCAGCGCCAGTCGACTGCGTGACACAAAGCAGACAGAAGTCTGTGTAACGTGTCTCACGTGGGCCCATACATGAAGAGTTTATGCAGCCGCTGCGTTAATGGAAAGTTTGCGAAAGGTGTAAGAGCTGACGGATGGGACATATCGTTGGACAAGGTGTGCGTTGGAGCAGCGGTTGCGAGACACCCAGAAGTTACTAAACGGGGGCAATGTTCCTATTCTAATTGTATCAAAATCAATGTTATTGATCGTTAAGATCATTTCTTCTATAAGTCCTAAATAAAATTTGTGTTGTAAGGGCATGGCATTTTGATTATTGTGTGTTTTCGATGTGCATATCAGAGAGAGAGCAAGTTACATTACTGTTAAACAATATTTGGTCTTGTCACGGGACAGTCTTTGCCTCTGCGGAGTCTGGTCCATTAGTTGGACTGTGGTAGGTGATGGATGTATTTAGTATGCTGTATTGATTTGTGATTGTATCTGTTAGATGAAGAAAGATTTATTGTAAGTGGCAGCAACGATGAATAAGCTGTATTTCTGGAAAACGAAGAGAATATAAATTTTGAAAAGTGTTATTATTTCTGAAGAGAAGAAGTTTGTGGTAAGACTGCAAAAATGCGCTCTTAATTTGTAGAAATGATTATTAGTAGTTGATTAACTTTGTTCACTTGCTCAAAGCTGAGAGAAAGACCACCCTACTTCCCTGAGTCATGCATTCACATATTAAATCACTAAAGCTGTTTGGTTTTTGTAGAAATTCTCTGCTAATATTGTACATTTCTTAAATCATTGTTGACTTTGTTAAGCATTGTATTGTTGAGACCTATGTTACGTGTGAAAATCACGCGGAATTTTACTCTGTCCTTTTATAAACATATTTCATTCTACAAGGTGCATTCAAGTTCTAAGGCCTCCGATTTTTTTTCTAATTAACTACTCACCCGAAATCGATGAAACTGGCGTTACTTCTCGACGTAATCGCCCTGCAGACGTACACATTTTTCACAACGCTGACGCCATGATTCCATGGCAGCGGCGAAGGCTTCTTTAGGAGTCTGTTTTGACCACTGGAAAATCGCTGAGGCAATAGCAGCACGGCTGGTGAATGTGCGGCCACGGAGAGTGTCTTTCACTGTTGGAAAAAGCCAAAAGTCACTAGGAACCAGGTCAGGTGAGTAGGGAACATGAGGAATCACTTCAAAGTTGTTATCACGAAGAAACTGTTGCGTAACGTTAGCTCGATGTGCGGGTGCGTTGTCTTGGTGAAACAGCACACGCGCAGCCCTTCCCGGACGTTTTTGTTGCAGTGCAGGAAGGAATTTGTTCTTCAAAACATTTTCGTAGGATGCACCTGGAACGCAATGGGTAAGGATTACGCCCTCGCTGTCCCAGAACATGGACACCATCATTTTTTCAGCACTGGCGGTTACCCGAAATTGTTTTGGTGGCGATGAATCTGTGTGCTTCCATTGAGCTGACTGGCGCTTTGTTTCTGGATTGAAAAATGGCATCCACGTCTCATCCATTGTCACAACCGACGAAAAGAAAGTCCCATTCATGCTGTCGTTGCGCGTCAACATTGCTTGGCAACATGCCACACGGGCAGCCATGTGGTCGTCCGTCAGCATTTGTGTCACCCACCTGGATGACACTTTTCTCATTTTCAGGTCGTCATGCAGGATTGTGTGCATATAACCCACAGAAATGCCAACTCTGGAGGTGATCTGTTCAACAATCATTCGGCGATCCCCCAAACCAATTCTCTCCACTTTCTCGATCATGTCGTCAGACCGGCTTATGCGGGCCCGAGGTTGTTTCGGTTTGTTGTCACACGATGTTCTGCCTTCATTAAACTGGCGCACCCACGAACGCACTTTCGACACAATCCATAACTCCATCACCACATGTCTCCTTCAACTGTCGATGAATTTCAATTGGTTTCACACCACGCAAATTCAGAAACCGAATGATTGCACGCTGTTCAAGTAAGGAAAACGTCGCCATTTTAAGTATTTAAAACAGTTCTCATTCTCGCCGCTGGCGGTAAAATTCCATCTGCCATATGGTGCTGCCATCTCTGGGACGTATTGACAATGAACGCGGCCTCATTTTAAAACAATGCGCATGTTTCTATCTCCTTCCAGTCTGGAGAAAAAAAAATCGGAGCCCTTAGAACTTGAATGCACCTCGTAAAGTCGTTGTCTTGGAATATCACCGAGCGAGGTGGTGCAGTGGTTAGCACACTGGACTCGCATTCGGGAGGACGACGGTTCAATCCCGTGTCCGGCCATCCTGATGTGGGTTTTCCGTGATTTCTCTAAATCACTCCAGGCAAATGCTGGGATGGTTCTTTTGAAAGGTCATGGCCGATTTCCTTCCCCGTCCTTCCCTAATCCGATGAGACCGATAACCTCGCTGTTTGGTCTCTTCCCCGAAACAATCCAATCCAGTCTTGGAATATCATTTCATAGGAATAGTCAACCTCCCCATCCCACTTTACCATTACGCTTTACCACATTCCACCATGTGGTATCCAACAGTTTGAATATTTATTTAGATATAGAAATCTGGCTTAGTCGCTGCCTGCTTGCTGTTTGCTGTTGGGCTTTCGATAAATCTGCAACAATGTTCTCAAGACGCGAGGTAGGTGGAAATTTTGATTAGGGCCAGTAACTGTTTTGCTTCAGTAGCGCATTTAATATAAAGACAAGTTGTATTGAGATCAGTTACAGTTCAGTTCAAATTAGATTTTGTTGAGTCAAAGGTTAGCAAACGAGTTTAAGTTAGTTGACGGTTTGTGGGTGCATAGTTTTGGTAATATGTAGACATTTATAGAGTGCTAGGCAAATTTGGGCTGGATTTCGTAAAGGAAAATATGCACTATGTTTCCGTAACAGTGCACAAAAATTTAACGGGCATAGAGAATGCTCCACTGAACAATTTGCGGTAGGGAAACTGAGGTCGGAGAAGCAAGCTTAAGGAGATAATAGGAATAAAATCAGATTATTATGTACTTTTTTATTTGCATTTGTTACAGTTAACTGGAAAAACCATTACTGACACATTTCACGTACCATTTGTAGTGTATCTTTCAAAATATGCTGAAAGTGACTGCTATCAAACTCATTGCAGATACGACATCGGCGAACAAGATTCTGACACACCCTGACAAATATTCCTAGTGTGTTTCGAATCAGGTCCCTCGTTTCGTCTTTCCAATGAACCAGTTTCCCGCACTTGTCGATCGAGAGGAATAAACTCTCGTCGTGACGGATGATACCTTTTAGGAAATCGTTCCCTGTACAGCCTTTCTGCGGCGAGAACGTTGCACCGCACTTCCCCACACACAAGGTGCATGTCAGTGAGTTGTGTGAGTCTGTACCGGTACTGCTCCATCGTACTGTACTGTACGTCTCTCAGTAGCTTTGAGTAATGAATGGGTCTGTTGTCGATTCATAGCACGTTTTGTCATGGCACAACGTAAATACGGTAGAACAGAACCATCTGAAAGACAAGTAAGGTAAACAAATCCTCGATCATGACTTCCTAGTAACCAGGCTCGTCCTCCTTGTCTCCTCGCAGGAAATAAAGAATGCATATGTAAATAAACAGCACGGTACGTATTAACTTGTAGGCATGTTAACTGTAAATAAGCTGGAAAACAGTAATTTTAGACAAAGCGACAGACAAGTTTACTTCCGTAGCTCCGTAAGCTGGCTTCTCCCACGCCAGGTTCCCCATCTGAAATTGTTCATTGGAGCATTCTCTGTGTCCTGTTACATTTTTGCACGCTCTTACGGAAACAGCCTGTACAGTGGAGAGGTTACAGTGTACATCTACATCTACATCGACACTCCGCAAGCCACCTGACGGTGTGTGGCGAAGGGTACCTTGAGTACCTCTATAAGTTTTCCCTTCTATTCCAGTCTCGTATTGTTCATGGAAACAAAGATTTTCGGTATGCGTCTGTGTGGGCTCTAATCTCTCTGATTTTATCCTCATGGTCTCTTCGCGAGATATACGTTGGATGGAGCAATATACTGCTCGACTCCTCGGTGAAGGTATTGTAAGTAGGCTGTTTAGGTTTTTACGTTGGTAACACCACGTAGCGATCTGTATGAAAATCACTGACTTTGCTGTGTGCAGTCTGTGGCTGATTTGCATTGTCGGAATATTTGCTATTGTAGTGTTGGGCAGTTGGAAGGTCATTTATATATATTGCGAATAGCAACGGCCCTACGACACTGCCCTGCGGCACACCTGAAATCACACTTACTTCGGAAACCTTCTCTCCATTCAGAATGACATGCTGCGTTCTGTTCTCTAGGAACTCTTCAATCCAATCACACAATTGGTCTGATAGTCCATATGCTCTTACTTTGTTCATTAAACGACTGTGGGGAACTGTATCAAACGCCTTGTGGAAGTCAAGAAACACGGCATCTACCTGGAACCCGTACCTATGACCTTCTGAGTCTCGTGGACGAATAGCGCGAGCTGGGTTTCACACGATCGTCTTTTTCGAAACCCATGCTGATTCCTACAGAATAGATTTCTAGTCTCCAGAGAAGTCATTATACTCGAACATAATACGTGTTCCAAAAGTCTACAACTGATCGACGCTAGCAATATAGGTCTAAAGTTCTGCACATCTGTTCGACGTCCCTTCTTGAAAACGGGGATGACCTGTGCCCTTTTCCAACCTTTTGGAACGCTACACTCTTCTAGAGACCTACGGTACACAGCTACAAGAAGGGGGGCAAGTTCCTTCGGGTACTCTGTGTAAAATCGAATTGGTATCCCATCAGGTCCAGCGGTCTACATGCATATCGCCTTAAGGTTAAAGATACGGTATTTGATTTGGTAATGCTGCATCACGAGTAAGTGTGGAGAGGAGGCATTAAAATTGTGGAGTGAGTTAGATTTAGGTAACTTAAATTTCTAACGAAGAATAATAACTGAAAGACTTGTATAAAGGCTTCAATTTTTTACGATGTTAAATTGTAAATTTTCTTATCAGTGCTGGTATGATTGTAGTACTTTTCAATACTGTTTTCCTTAAGGAAGTAATTTCATTTGAAGTGTTTACGCTGCATTGTATAACTGTACTGAGTATTGTTTTTTGGTTATCAGTGACTGGCTGCCGTTTCTTGTTCAGTGAGGTTTACGAAAACAGCAACGGTGTCTCAAATCATCGTATATAAAATAAAAACAGAAAATATGGAGAAATAAAACAACTCTCCGACATAGGAAGCAAGATCGCAGAAGTTGGATATAATAAATAAGAGAAAATAGCTCTGCTGTTCTTGGGTATTGATACCGCTTCGACGAAAAAGTTTCTATGTGTGGAGCAGAGCATCATATAGAAGTGTCGCGAGGAAATTGGTAAGAACAGGAAAGAAACTGCGCCAACAGCGTGGCGCTGCGGGAGAATGCAAAAGAAAAAGTGATAGGGCAGGCACCGTGCAACGTGAGACAGAATCTGCCGGAAGCATGCAGTTTCAGCCCAAACATTGAATTTTTTTTAAATACAAACCACGTGAAAGTGCTGTGCCAACAGAACTCGATTTCATATGTAGCGCTCTGACTGGCTATCGTTGTCGCGGAAGGTTTCACTGCGGGCAGTAAAACGGTTAAGTCACAACAGTCTTTTCAGAGAACGAGAGACGTTATGATAAGTACATTCTTCTGTGTAAAAGAATCGTAGGTATCTGTGGACGTAAAAAAGTTACAGTTATTAACCATCAAGTAAGATATTTGTTCTTTTATGTACCATCACCTGCAAAATATTCTAACAAAAAGGAGATATAAACGGCGATGCAGAGACCTGGAGGGATTTTGTCTAGTGACACAACGATGGACTGGGAGATCAAAAAGTCAGTATAAATTTGAAAACTTAATAAACGACGGAATAATGTAGATAGAAAGGTAAAAATTGACACACATGCTTGGAATGACGTGGGTTTCATTAGAACAAAAAGAAACACAACAAAATATTGCTAGACTCGTGCAAGATCTCTTGCGCGCGTCGTTTTGTTTGATCGTGTGCTCTGCCGCCATTTTCGTCATGCTTGACCTCCCAGGTCCCCAGACCTCAGTCCGTCCGATTACTGGCTTTGGGGTTACCTGAAGTCGCAAGTGTATCGTGACCGAACGACATCTCTAGGGATGCTGAAAGATAACATCCGACGCCAATGCCTCACCATAACTCCCGACTTGCTTTACAGTGCTGTTCACAACATTATCCTCGACTACAGCTATTGTTGAGGAATGATGGTGGACATATTGAGCATTTCCTGTGAAGAGCATCATCTTTGCATTGTCTTACTTTGTTATGCTAATTATTGCTATTCTGATTAGATGAAGCGCCATCTGTCGGACACTTTTTGAACTTTTGTATTTTTTTGGTTCTAATAAAACCCCATGTCATTCCAAGCATCTGTGTCAATTTGTACCTCTCTATATACATTATTCCGTGATTTATTCAGTTTTCAAATTTATACTGACTTTTTGATCACCCGGTATTTTCAGGAAGAAATCTTAAGAATACAGATGTGAGTTTAGTTTACCAGGGAAGAACGACGTGTCGAGATGGAGCGCCGGTGCGGTGTGGACGCTATGGAGTGTGTCGTGGTGGCTGCGGCTTTTAACTCACTTTCCTAAGAACTGGGCGAGTTAAACTAACGAAAGGTCTACGGATTTAAAAATACTGGGACACGAAGTAATAATTTTCCGGAATACCTGTCTGTGGCTTGGCTTCGTATTTTCGCGACCGTGAAAATTTGAAAGATTTCAAGTGTGATAATTTAATTTGCACAGGAACTGGACTTTTTAATCAAATTAGGAACATGTTCTAAACAAATACTAAAATTCGTAGTTATCTCGGTGAGATAACCGCAGTAGTTGCTATGCAATTTAGCTCAAGGCGGTTTTTGCGGCTTGTACACCAACACTCTCCCAATTTTTCCACGTGGTGATCTGTTAATTCAGTCCCAGAAGTTGGAAAGAGTAACATAGGTACAAAGAAGATCACTGGGTAACAGTAGCAATACTTGAGCTGATCCGTGAAGGAAGGAAGTACAAAAGTGCTTAGGGAAGCTCAGGAATACAGAAATACAGGAGCACTTAGGAATGAAATAAACAGCAAGTGCAGGGAAGCTAGGGCGAAATGGCTGCATGAAAACTGTGAATAAAAGAAGTTATTGTCGCAGAGAGTTACTCAGCATGTAGAAAAATCAAAACAAGCTTTGGTGAAATTAAAAGCAAATGTGGTAACATTAAGAGACTAATGGGAATTCCAATGTCAAATGCAGAGGACAGAGCGGACACTTGGAAAGAGTACACTGAAGATCTCTACGAACGGGAAGACTTGTTTAGTAACGATATAGAAGAAGAAACAAGAGTCGATGTATAAGAGTTAGAAAATCCAGTATCAGCATCAGAATTTAAATGAGCTTTGGAGGATTTAAGATCGAATAACGCAGAGGGGATAGATAGCATTCCACTAAAATTTCTAAAGTTGTTAGGGGAAGTCACAACATGACGACTGTTCACGTTGGCGTGTAGAATGTATGAGTTTTGTGATATACCATCTGACGTTCGGAAAAAATCATCCACACAATTTAGAAGATTGCAAGAGCCGGAAAGTGCGAGAACTATCGCACAATCAGCTTAACAGCTCACGCATCCAAGTTGATGACAAGAATAATACACAGAAGGAAGGAAAAGAATATTGAGGATGTGGTAGATGACTATCAGTTTTGCATCATAAAAAGTAAAGGCAACAGAGAGGCAATTCTGACGTTGCGTTTTGTAATGGAAGCAAGACTAAAGAAAAATCAAGACACGTTCATTGCATTTATCGACCTGCAAAAAGCGTTCGACAATGTACAATGATGCAAGATGTCTGAAATTCTGAGAAAAAATAGGGATAAGCTATAGAGAAAGACGGGTAATAGACAATATGTATAAGAGCCAAGACGGAACAATAAGAGTGAAAGATCAAGAAAGATGTAGTTGCATTAGAAAGGGTGTACGACAGGGATGTAGTCTTCCACCTTACCGCTCAGTTTATGCTTCCAAAAAGCAATGACAGAAATAAAAGAAAGATTAAACAGTGGAATTAAAATTGAAGATGAAAGGATATTAGTGATGAGATTCGCTGGTGACATTGCTATCCTCAGAGAAAATGAAAAAGAATTACGTGATCTGCTGAATGGAATGAACAGTCTTAATAAGTACAGCATTGTTGTTGTTGTGGTCTTCAGTCCTGAGACTGGTTTGATGCAGCTCTCCATGCTACTCTATCCTGTGCAAGCTTCTTCATCTCCCAGTACCTTCTGCAACCTACATCCTTCTGAATCTGCTTAGTGTATTCATCTCTTGGTCTCCCTCTACGATTTTTACCCTCCACGCTGCCCTCCAATGCTAAATTTGTGATCCCTTGATGCCTCAGAACATGTCCTACCAACCGATCCCTTCTTCTAGTCAAGTTGTGCTACAAACTCCTCTCCTCCCCAAAAAATTCTATTCAATACCTCCTCATTAGTTATGTGATCTACCCATCTAATCTTCAGCATTCTTCTGTAGCACCACATTTCGAAAGCTTCTATTCTCTTCTTGTCCAAACTATTTATCGTCCATGTTTCGCTTCAATACATGGCTACACTCCATACAAATACTTTCAGAAACGACTTCCTGACACTTAAACCTATACTCGATGTTAACAAATTTCTCTTCTTCAGAAATGCTTTCCTTGCCATTGCCAGTCTACATTTTATATCTTCTGTACTTCGACCATCATCAGTTATTTTGCTCCCCAAATAGCAAAACTCCTTTACTACTTTAAGTGTCTCATTTCCTAATCTAATTCCCTCAGCCTCACCAGACTTAATTCGACTACATTCCATTATCCTACAGTACAGCATATGGATTGAAAATGAATCGAAAAAAGACGAAAGTAATGAGAGGTAGAGAAAATGAGAATAGCGAGACACGTGACATCACTATTGATGGTTACAAAGTAGACAAAGTTAAGGAATTCTGGTACTTTGGAAGGAAAATTAGCCATGATGGACGAAGCAAGGAGGACATAAAAACTAGACTAGCGCAGGCAAAAACGTCATTTCTGGACAATAGAAATCTGCTTGTTTCAAACATTGTCCTTAATTTGAGGAATAAATTTCTAAGAACGTACGTTTGGAGCACAGCATCGTATTGTAGTGAAACATGGGCTGTGAGAAAACCGGAACAGAAGAGAATCGAAGCATTTGAGATGTGGCGCTACAGAATAATGTTGAAAATTAGTTGAACTGGTAAGATATGGAATAAGGAGGATCTCCACAGAATCGGCAAAGGACGGAAGATATGGAAAACAGTAACAAGAAGAAGAGACAGGATGGTAGGACATCTGTCAAGACAGCATGGAGTAACTTTCATGGTGCTGTTAATAACACAAGAGAGAGACTAATGTTAGGAAATAATAAAACTAAATTGTTTACTGATATAAAATCCGTAATTATTCGCACCAATACACTTACAACAATGATTAATAAATCTTAACGCACCAAGTCCAGGAGGGGAAAGGTAACGTAGAAAGTGAGAGAAGAGGGAAGAAAAAAACAAATTACAAACATCACTTCACAAAGTCTATACCCCTTCCTCCAGATATTGAAACACTGTGGATTCAATGACTCAGCGCATAGTTATAATTGGTAAATGTAATTTTACTAGAACAAGAAAAAATACTGATATTTCGTTATAGAGTCCATTTTAACAGAGCCAAGGAAATGTTATTTACGTAACGATATCAAACATAAAAGCATTTCATTAATTCCAGATGTCTAGGAATAATAAATATATAGTACCTTAAGTAGGACTAGATCAAAAGTTCATATAAGAGTATCCATAGGCAGAAATGAAGATTTTATATTCGCGTTATCAAACGCACACATTGCTCAGAAACACATAGATAAAAGGTAAGGATGTCTTTCATTGTGTTGGATCGTAATGTTCAACAGTTTTAAATCTCATAAAGTGACTAAAGTTGAATGCTTATTACAGAGAGTAATTATTCAGTATATTTAGTTCTTCTAGTCTTTTAACACATACCACTAAATCACAAATGATTCAGTTTCGATTATAGTTCTTCCTTTAAAAGTTTTAATTAAAAGAGTCTCAAGTGGATAGTGCTGGTGACATGCGCCTGAAAGCGATGGGGCAGGTGTAGGGCTGCATACATTATGGCGTGAAGGCCCAGAACCTGTTTTTGTAGCCAGAACCCTCCAGGAAGATTAGTCGGGATTAGTGGAGAGTGTACCTCCCAGGACAGGGTTCCATGGAGATTATGGCGACGTCATCATTCGGTAGATTACATGAAAAAGTATACAGACGCGTATTAGGATAGTTGCGCAAATGAAATACAGTAAAAATTTACATTAGAGTACAGTTAATTTGCGTTTTCTTCATCGGGTAATAATCGTTATTACTTGCATCAGGATTTACGTGTTAGAAATTCTCGTGAATGTACACTCCTGGAAATTGAAATAAGAACACCGTGAATTCATTGTCCCAGGAAGGGGAAACTTTATTGACACATTCCTGGGGTCAGATACATCACATGATCACACTGACAGAACCACAGGCACATAGACACAGGCAACAGAGCATGCACAATGTCGGCACTAGTACAGTGTATATCCACCTTTCGCAGCAATGCAGGCTGCTATTCTCCCATGGAGACGATCGTAGAGATGCTGGATGTAGTCCTGTGGAACGGCTTGCCATGCCATTTCCACCTGGCGCCTCAGTTGGACCAGCGTTCGTGCTGGACGTGCAGACCGCGTGAGACGACGCTTCATCCAGTCCCAAACATGCTCAATGGGGGACAGATCCGGAGATCTTGCTGGCCAGGGTAGTTGACTTACACCTTCTAGAGCACGTTGGGTGGCACGGGATACATGCGGACGTGCATTGTCCTGTTGGAACAGCAAGTTCCCTTGCCGGTCTAGGAATGGTAGAACGATGGGTTCGATGACGGTTTGGATGTACCGTGCACTATTCAGTGTCCCCTCGACGATCACCAGTGGTGTACGGCCAGTGTAGGAGATCGCTCCCCACACCATGATGCCGGGTGTTGGCCCTGTGTGCCTCGGTCGTATGCAGTCCTGATTGTGGCGCTCACCTGCACGGCGCCAAACACGCATACGACCATCATTGGCACCAAGGCAGAAGCGACTCTCATCGCTGAAGACGACACGTCTCCATTCGTCCCTCCATTCACGCCTGTCGCGACACCACTGGAGGCGGGCTGCACGATGTTGGGGCGTGAGCGAAAGACGGCCTAACGGTGTGCGGGACCGTAGCCCAGCTTCATGGAGACGGTTGCGAATGGTCCTCGCCGATACCCCAGGAGCAACAGCGTCCCTAATTTGCAGGGAAGTGGCGGGGCGGTCCCCTACGGCACTGCGTAGGATCCTACGGTGTTGGCGTGCATCCGTGCGTCGCTGCGGTCCGGGCCCAGGTCGACGGGCACGTGCACCTTCCGCCGACCACTGGCGACAACATCGATGTACTGTGGAGACCTCACGCCCCACGTGTTGAGCAATTCGGCGGTACGTCCACCCGGCCTCCCGCATGCCCACTATAAGCCCTCGCTCAAAGTCCGTCAACTGCACATACGGTTCACGTCCACGCAGTCGCGGCATGCTACCAGTGTTAAAGACTGCGATGGAGCTCCGTATGCCACGGCAAACTGGCTGACACTGACGGCGGCGGTGCACAAATGCTGCGCAGCTAGCGCCATTCGACGGCCAACACCGCGGTTCCTGGTGTGTCCACTGTGCCGTGCGTGTGATCATTGCTTGTACAGCCCTCTCGCAGTGTCCGGAGCAAGTATGGTGGGTCTGACACACCGGTGTCAATGTGTTCTTTTTTCCATTTCCAGGAGTGTAGCTTGAGGCCATAATATTACAGTGTGACCATAAAAGCTTTTGGTACAGCACAATTAATTTACAGAATATTGTAGAGCAAACTCGAAACAGAAAAAGATCAGTTTGAGAGCTAAAAGCAAACTCTAATTTCTTGGTGTCATTTGCTACCTGGATCTGTCTTCTCACTGGCCATATGAGATGCCACGTTACCAACCGATGCGCCCTCGCTGGCACTTGGTTGCAGATTATAGACAACATAGCCAGATTCCAGACACAAAAAAGAATGGTAGGTAGAAAAATAAGAGCAAACAAAAAAGTCAGATTGATGATAAGAATGACATGGCAAAGAATTAGAAATAAAAAATTAGATTTAAACCACTTATCTGAGTAAAAGTGATAATCAAACTCTTTTGATTAGATTTAAAAATAAAATGTTTAATGACACTGTCCTGTCTTGCCCCACACATTGGGTGTGAAGGCTAGCAAGTGCCAGCAGCTTCTCAAAGAGCTGCCGTGCGATGCCACATCTGCGGAAATATCGCGACATGTCTGCACCTACAGCAGGGAAATGTCACAGTCGTAATCACACACAAAGCAGGCGATATGCTCCTCATACAGTACAGGTCATACAGAACAGGCCACAGCGCATCATGACATCGGTGTCAGCATATCATTGGTGCTATGCCAGTGTAACACGTGTGCCACCTTTGCAATGCCATCTGATCATTCAGTTTTGCTATAATCTGTTACAGCAATAAAAAACTGTTCAAAGGTTTCTCTCACCGCAGAGCGCAGAACTCGAATGGTTCCTCTTCAGTAAGAACAGGTTCGCAGAACAGCTTCTGTGAAGTATGGAAGGTAGAAGACGAGGTATTGGCAGAACTGAGGCTGTGAGGACGGGTCGTGAGGCGTGATCGGGTAGTTCAGATGGCAGAGCACTTGCCCGCGAATGGCAAAGGTCCTGAGTTCGAGTCTCGGTCCGCCACACACTTTTAATCTGCCAGGAACTTTCATATCAGCGTACACTCCGCTGCAGAGTGAAAATCTCATTTTGGACGATTTCCCCCTCCCCTCCCCCTTCGTTCCCTTTCCTCTCCCTTCCATGGGTGACCTTGGTCTGTGTCACCAGTGACCTTCAATATGACGTGCACAGATGTAATGGACACCAGAAAAAAAAATGCTGACAGATGCTGCGTCAGCGATGGGGGCCAGAAACTGCAGTGATCCCTCTGCTCTCCTGACGGTACAATTGTCTCTGATGTGTACTGATATCTATGCCTCGTACAGTTTCGTTTAATCACACCTCCAAGTATAATTTTCAGTAATGCCTCATATCGCAATATGCACCCAACTAGCTTGCCTGTTCTATTGAGTACTTCCTTATTAGATTATTTTTATCTTTGACTTGTTGCTGGACGTCTTCATTCCTTTCTCGATCACTCCCTCTGATGTTCAACATTCCCTCATACTGTATAAAGTTCTCCTTTAATATTATACATTGTATGTTAGAAGTACAAATTTAATGCATATAAGTGAGCAACTATATTGATGCAAGAGCGCTGTTAATGCAATATATAAAGAAATGTTTTAAGAGGAGAACATTAAACTGAATTTGAATTTGCTTAACTTGCTACGTTTGTTTGTGTGACCATCTTCGGCAGCAGCTGTTAACATCAGTTATTATAGGTTATCTGTCTTGAACTGACTGCAATGTAATTAAAAGAATTACACCAGACGCGTTTCGCTTTTATTTGCAAAGTATCTTCTGTGGCATTGGTGTTTCTTTACATAGTGTTACTAGCAGTGGTTGATGTCGACAGATTTTATTTCACATCTGCAGTTTTTTGCATTTTGCTTTATTTCCTGCGCTGCACTATTTATAATTGACTTTCTTAACTGTTTTTCATTCATCACAGCTACAGTGTTCATGCCTATTCGAAAAACAGACGAACTGTAGCAGTGATGAATGAAAAACAGTTATGAAAATCAATTATAAATAGTGCAGCGCAGGAAATAAAGCAAAATGCAAAAAACTACAGATGTGAAATAAAGTCTGTCGACATCAAACACTGCTAGCAAGAGAGGAAGGTGCAGAGTATGTAAAGAAACACCAATGTCACAGAAGATGCTTTGCAAATAAAAGCTAAACGCGTCTGGTGTAATTCTTTTAATTACACTAGTGGCCATTAAAACTGCTACACCAAGAAGAAATGCAGATGATAAATGGGTATTCATTGGACAAATATATTATACTAGAACTGACATTTGATTACATTTTCACGCAATTTGGGTGCATAGATCCTGAGAAATCAGTATCCAGCACAACCACCTCTGGCCGTAATAACGGTCTTGATACGCCTGGGCATTGAGTCAAACAGAGCTTGGATGGCGTGTACAGGTACAGCTGCCCATGCAGCTTCAACACGATGCCACAGTTCGTCAAGAGAGTGACTGGCGTATTGTGACGAACCAGTTGCTCGGCCACCATTGACCAGACGTTTTCAATTGCTGAGAGATCTGGAGAATGTGCTTGCCAGGGCAACAGTCGAACATTTTCTGTATCCAGAAAGACCTGTACAGGACCTGCAACATGCGGTCGTGCGTTATCCTGCGGAAATGTAGGGTTTCGCAGGGATCGAATGAAGGGTAGAGCCACGGGTCGTAACACATCTGAAATGTAACGTAACGTAACCCCATACCATCACGCTGGGTGATACGCCAGTATGGCGATGACGAGTACACGCTTCCAATGTGCGTTCACGCGATGTCGCCAAACACGGTTGCCACCATCATGATGCTGTAAACAGAACCTGGATCCATCCGAAAAAATGACGTTTTGCCATTAATGCACCCAGGTTCGTCGTTGAGTACGCAATCGCAGGCACTCCTGCCTGTGATGCAGCGTCAAGGGTAACCGCAGCCATGGTCTCCGAGCTGATAGTCCATGCTGCTGCAAACGTCGTCGAACTGTTCGTGCAGATGGTTGTTGTCCTGCAAACGTCCCCATCTGTTGACTCAGGGATCGAGACGTGGCTGAACGATCCATTACAGCCATGTGGATAAGATGCCTGTCATCTCGACTGCTAGTGATACGAGGCCGTTGGGATCCAGCACGGCGTTCCGTATTACACTCCTGAACCCACCGATTCCATATTCTGCTAACAGTCACTGGATCTCGACCAACGCGAGCAGCAATGTCGCGATACGATAAACCGCAATCGCGACAAGCTACAATCCGACCTTTATCAAAGTTGGAAACGTGATGGCACGCATTTCTCCTACTTCCACGAGGCATCACAACAACGTTTCACCAGGCAACGCCGGTCAACTGCTGTTTGTGTATGAGAAATCGGTTGGAAACTTTCCTCATGTCAGCAGGTTGTAGGTGTCACCACCGGCGCCAACCTTGTGTGAATGATCTGAAAAGCTAATCATTTGCATATCAGAGCATCTTCTTCCTGTCGTTTAAATTTCGCGTCTGTAGCACGTCATCTTCGTGGTGTAGCAATTTTAATGGCCAGCTGTGTACACCGCAGTCAGCCCAAGACAGATAACCTATAATAACTGATACTTAACTTGCGGTTGACATTAGTGTCTAGGGTTCTAGTCCAGTTTATAACCTTAATGAAAATAAAAATTGGTCCAAGGTTGTCTTTCAGCGGTGACTGATGTATAATTCATTAATTTTTTTATCGTCTTTTTATTTGCACCTCTTTGAATTCGGTAGATATATCACAAACATTTTCCGCAACACCTGAAGTCACAGTTTGCGTAGCAGAACTTTTGTGTGTAGTGCATCTTTGTTCACACCGTTTGTAGCAAAGAGTTCCTCGAACTGCACAAGAACATAGTCGAAAAACTAGTGACAAACTAACTGTCTCTTTAGCGCTTATTTATGCTATATACCAGTTCTCTAATGTTCTGGAAACTGAGAATATTCGTTGATTCAGATTGGTGCTGTATAAACTTCCGCTCTTAATATTCAACAGAAATCAAAATTAGCTGAGTATTTCACCTACAAAAATATTTCAAAAATATTATGGAAAAAAGCGATATTTGGAAAAAATGAAATACTAACTCGTTTTTCAGAAGTACGGATGTTAAATCACGTCCTGAGATCAGCATAATGTAGGTGGGTAAATTACACAAATATAAGTTCAAATGGTTCAAATGGCTCTGAGCTCTATGGGACTTAACATCTGAGGTCATCAGTCCCCTAGAACTTAGAACTACTTAAGCCTAACTAACCTAAGGACATCACACACATCCATGCCCGAGGCAGGATTCGAACCTGCGACGTAGCGGTCGCGCGGTTCCAGGCTGAAGCGCCTATAACCGCTCGGCCACCAGCGGCCGGCCACAAATATAAGTGCTATTTCACATAAAAGATGTTTGTTTGATTTTATAAGATAGAACTGAGAACAAAGTTATGTTTTAAATTTTGTTGTTTACATTTATAGGAAGAGTAATTTTTGTACCATAACCCGAAAACGTGTAAAAATATCGATATATACTAGACTAACTTAATACAAGGCAGAACTTCGCCAGACTAATACAACATTAAGTAAATATCCAGAAACATGAAACGGACACTAATATATCAGAAAATAAGTATAATCATGATTGAAAATAATGTGGTATCGCATGTTTCCTTAAGATGAAAAAGTTACACAGACCTTGTTCTATTATGGTTTTACCCCTGACGAAGATGACGGAGATAGTCATCGAAAGCTTGGGATTTTATCCAAATTTGACGCGGCAAGTAAACCGAGAACTTTTTATGCGAGGACTCCGTCGCGAAAGACTTCGTAATCGTAGCCATCATGTTGCAAAGCTTTCGAATCGTTTCAGTCTTTCGAGTTGTCGCATCCCTACAGAGCTGTACTCAACTTGTCATTAAACATTTTCTGGTCTCAGGCTTTATATTTTTGAATGTTAGCAGCTGTTTTTACAGAGAGCCCTTTTTCCTAGTGCACTACTTACTACGATGACTTTCGTTCGTATTCCATGATTATATGTTTTACTTTCGGGATAGCAATCTTCGTCCACAAGTGAAAGGGAACGAACTACACTAAACCGGCACACTTTCGCCTCACATTTCACATATCCTCTGGTTGTTATCAGCGCGCAGTGTTTCATTACAAACAGTGACGTGTGACATAGCTGTATTCAGTTTTAAAGAAGCATCGGAAATCATTAAAAAAGGAAACACCGTTGCCTAAAAACCTCATCGGAAAAAGAATTCACGAATTTTATAGGAGGGAAGTAATATCCTCGACGCGTTACTTCATATCGCCCGAACGAAGAACAGAAATAAAGACTCACAATGGATTGTATTTCCGAGAAGAAACGGCAGTGAGTGAGTACATTCGTGCGAAAAGCGATGCATAAAAGCGGCGCAGTAGCGGGGAAGGGGGACGCTCGCTATAAAAGGCGCCGCTGCGGCGCCTGGGGCAGTCGACGACCGCGTCATCATAGTCGTCGCAGCAGTCATCATGAAGCTGGCGCTCATTGTTTGCGGGCTGCTTCTCTTCGTCGTACTCGTCCAGGCCAATCGGAGTGAGTACGCCGGTTGGCACGTTCCTTGCGAAAGCTCTATTCAGCGACCGTTTCTGGTTGCGACTTCCACCTTAACGCCGCTTTGTTCTGCTTGAATTACGACGCTACAGCTACGGAGGCATCTCTTACATAAGGCAGCTGTTAAGCAGAACCAGCCATTGTACGACATCCTGCTCGTGTATAAAACCTTCAGTCCTCGTTGGCAAAAATTTGCTTAGCCACAGTCCGTAGTTTCATTACGTCGTCGCCATACCACCTTACATGAACTTCTACTATTCACTGTGCAGTGCATGGCGGCGTTTACTTTGTGCTGTTGATAGTCATCCATATTTCTGCAGCTGTGTCATACAGAACCGAAGCTAAAATTATTGGCTGTATGCCTCCGCACGAGTTCTGTTGTTTGGTCTCAAGATTGTTCTGATGTAGATATAGACGACAGTCTGTTTTGGGAAAGGGAGCTCATCTCTGCATAATTATTGCAGTCACTTGCATTTGGTTACTGTAGTCAATTCTTGGTATTCCTGTACAATTTTTATCCTCTCCATTTCACTCCCTCCCTTTCACCCCCCCCCCCCCCTCCCCACCTCCCGGCAAACAGTTCTGTCCACTATCAAGCTAACTATTCCTTAAGGCGCAAGGTGTGTCATGTCTACTTTTGGTGCCTCATTTGTTAATACGAACTTTCACCGTTATCTAATGTGATTCGACTACAATCGTTTAATCTTGTACGTTCTTGACCTTCAATTTTCAAGCCACACTATCCATACCGCTCCTAATTCATTGCTGTTCCCAACATAATCAGAATACTACCGGCTTACATTTTAGATTCCATTTCTAACCGTGTGTATAGGAGGCATGTCCGGAAAGCTAGTACCGTTTCCGAAAAGAAACCATAAAAATATTTTTTTATAACCAAAATTTATTTTTACAAGAAAGGGCACTATTTAAACTATTTTTCCTCATAGTTGGCATGATTGTTCAGGCGTCGCCAGTGAAGACAGCCACTGCTGTTTTTTATGGGTCGTTTTCTGCTAGTTGAGTTCCTTCCCAGAGATGAAACCACCAGTGTGGTACGCTAGCGTGAAACACTGTGAACGGCGCGCGGTTCAAAACAAAAGGCGAGGAATGCCCAGTCGTGGCATTGTGTTGCTTGATGATAACGCACGCCCACATTCTGTTGGTGTCAATCAAAACATTTTTCAACAATTCGATTGGATGCACGTCGATGACCTACTGCACTGCCCCGGCCTTTCACCTTTTGACTGCCACTTGTTCCTGAACCTGGGCGTGATTTTGATGGAGGGAGATTTGACAGCGAGAAAGACGCAAAAAACGGCGTTCAGCAGTGGCTGTCTTCACTGGCGAAACCCTGCTAGAGAAGAGGGCCTAGAAAAACTGGTTTCCCGTTAGGATAAGTATCCGATAAATAGTGACAACTACGAGGTCTGTTCAAAAAATTGCGGAACACTGTCCACGAATTTTTTCTACGCTTACCTATTACTTATTGTGCATGGTCTCCATGTAAATACCCCCTCCACAATCGATACACCGCTTCCAACTCCATTTCCACTTCCGGAAGCAGACTTGGTACGCCTCTTGATGGATCGCGCGAAGTGCCGTCTAGGAATTTTCTCTTATCTCGCCTGTCATTGTAAATCTTCGTCCTTTCAACGACGTTTTCATCTCTGGAAATAAAAAAAAAGTCCGAGATACCAAGTCTGGAGACTACAGAGGATGAGGCAGCACAGTGATTTCCTGTTTTCGTGCAATAGTTACGCACCAGCAGGGATGAATGTGCGGATGGGTTATCGTGATGCAGGAGCCGTGAATTGTCTCGCCACATTTCAGGCCGTTACCTTATCACATTTTCTCTCAGGCGTCGCAACACGTCCCGATAATACCATCGATTAGCAGTATGTCCCTGTGGCATGAATTCATGGTGAACTAATCCTTCAGAGTCAAAGAAACTATCAGCATGGCTTTAACATATGATCTGACCTGACGAGCTTTTTTTGGCCTTTGAGAACCTTTCCCGACGCACTGTGAAGACGGAACCTTGTTCTCAATATCATAACCGTATACCACGTCTCATCAGCAGTTATGATTCTCTTAAGGAACATCTTGTTCTCATTTACGCGTACCAAAAGCTCTTCACAGATTCCAAGGCAAAGGTCTTTCTGGGCGTGACTCAAGAGCCGTGGGACGAACTTGGAGGCGACATTATGCATTCCAAGACGCTGTGTCACGATTTCAGGACACGATCCGACTGAAAAGTTACATTCTTGTGGAATCTCTCGGACATCAGTCTTCGATTGGCACGAACCATTTCGTTGACCTTCCTGACATGAGCGTCGTCGGTAGACGCCGAAGGGCGTTCAGAACGAGGGCCATCTTTGTCAGTCCGATCATTTTTAAACCGTGTGTCCCATTCATAATACCGAGTACGGATTAAGCACTCATACCCGTAGGCTTCCACATCAGTTGGTGTGTCTCTGTAAATATTTTCTTGAGTTTGAAGCAACATTTAATGAAGACTATTGCTCCTCTAACTCTGCCATATCGAAATTCGCAAACTGTGTGACACAACGTTCTGCTCATTACAGCACTGAACAATAACTGACAGATATACAATAATGAAACTTCCAACACTTACACATTAAACACAGGCGCGTGCAGTGATGCCAACCCGCATTTCGCTTCAACACACCGTTGGTTCGAAAATACGAATGTTCCGGATTTATTTGAATAGACCTCGTACATAGGAAAATAGTTTAAGAAATGGTCTTCTTGTAAAAATAAATGTTGGTTTAAAGAAAAGAACAATGTTTTTATGAGTTTTTTTTTTCAAACCGAACTTACTTTCCGGATATGCCTCGTGATTCTTTTTCCAGATATCTCCTTTACTGCATTCTCTACGTGTAACAGGGGGCGTAGGCTACAACCCTGATTCACTAATTTCTCAGTTATTTCCCCCGTTCCACGCCCTTCGAATTAAAGACTGCAGTCTGATTTCAATACAAGGTTATAGATGACCACCCGAGTTTCAAAGAGTTTGGTCCAGTGATCATTCTCATTTGCTTTCTCTTAATGTGCAAATGCTAAAATGTAGGTCTGTCTTTTTTCAATGTATCCTCTAATCTCATATATTTAGACCTTAATGGTCCCTACACGGGGTGTACAGTGGAGGCATTATAGTCGTGCACAGTGTTTCATAATGCTGGTTTTCTAAACTTGCTAAACAACATGTAGTAAAAAGATTGACTTCTCCTAAGACCGCCATCTAAGCTCAGGGAGACTTTCCGTCACTTTCTCATACTATTCGACCCGACCAGAAACAGACCTCTCATCACGCCTCTTAATTACTTCGATATCGTCCTTTAAGTAAGTGCGGATCACGAACATTAGCGAGGTAGTCAAGAATGGGTCGCATAAGGGTTCTGTATATGGTCTTCTTTCCAAACATTCTCACAGTAAATTGAATGCATTGTTTGTGGTTAATCCTGTGAATAACTGATATCATTGAATAATCGGTCTTCATTACATCTGACCTTATGTCGTCGTTCCATGTCTTCCCGTAACCTTACACCTGGATCTTTAACCTACGTCAGTCAGTTAAATAGCAGGTCACTGGCAATGATTCAAAAATTACGGAATTTATATCCAATTCTTCCGCACTGACTTAGCTTCCTACACATTTAGAGCAGTGTGCCATCCATCGCACCAAATGGAAACTGTACATGTCAACCTGCAGCCTGCTGTAACCACCCAACGACGAGACAGCATCATCAGCAAACAGTTCCAGGTTGATGTCAACTGGTTTATGTACAAAGGGAACACGAGCACACATATCATATTCCCCTGTGGCATTCCTGACTTTAGCTTTGTCCACTGAATAAGCAGTTGTGTATTCCTCAGAATACGCACCCCTCAGCACCTCTCCTCGAGCATCAGATTTTATCACCTCACTGCAGCTGCAGTTACATCGGTGTGGCAAGGAGCTCCTTCAGTGCGAGGTCAAAAAAGGCCAAAGACGTTTACGCCATTCGGCGGCTCAAGTATTGTCTACCATACAACAACAATATTGGCTGCTAATTGGAACAGGGGGTGGGATTGGAGGCACCCAGTGGTGAGCACAGCATGGCTCTATGGAGCATACACGAACTGGGTAGTCGACGAGTCACTCACAACAGTGCTAGTGATGTTGGTACAAAGCAGAGCAATTACAAATATAAACAAAGCAGACATTGGATTATATCTACAACAACGGTTGGCGAAGTTGAAATTTCGCTTGAAAGGAACCCAAGAAATTTCTCAGAGTGAGAAAGGAGTGGCAGATATCAGCGTTTCTGCAAGATCAGTTGGTGGAATGTGTGGTGTCGTATGCGCTCGACTGTGTGGACAATGGGCCTGAGAAATACAATTATGTCGGTACGTAGTTAACAAGTGAAAGCGATATTGAAACAGGTGTCGAGCCATATAGCCATCATCCTTATTGGGCAGGGAGCCACAAATACCGTCTCCAGTAAAACGTACTAGGGAAAGGTGGGGTTAAGTGGCCATTCTAAGAGAAATTCAATTTTTATGAAACCATGGCTCTTAACGGAAGTTAGTGGCATATACACCTCGAATATACATACTGTAAGATATCACACCAAATATTTATAACAAAGGTATGAGTATATTTTATAGGATATATAAACGTTTTTCTGAATGTGGCCACTTTTCCCTACCTAATGGGATAAAGTGCCCACGCCTTTGCCACCATTCCCAAATAGAGTCTTTAGTTTTAAAGAATGGGTAGAATTACAGTTTTTATTTCACCATTGATTATTATTAGGAGAACATAATATAAATAAGAAAGAAATGTGTTGCGATACATTGTTGGCACAAAACAATATTAAGTCATTTACAAAATTCGCTCTTTAAGTTGTCATCGTCCTCATCACATCCAGCTAATGGTTCATGAGCCCAGAGTTTACAGCTAGGACGTCTTATCCACCTAGTCTTTGCCTGCTATTTCAGACGATGTGGCATTCTGTTGTGCTCTACCAACCTGAATGCTAAACGCTGCAGGTCATTCACTGTAATTCCATGAAATTGCTTTTCTATTCCTAAAAAGTAATTAAGGATGTCTTGCTCTTGTTCTTCATCGAACTCTGCCCTTAAGTTGCCCATAACCTTTTTAATGCCAACTACACTATTTTTTCTAGAACTCTACATTTTAGGGTATTACCTGGAACATTTATTTGTTTTGCTGCTGCTGAAAAAAACATGTTATAATTTCTAACTAGTTCAGTTACCTTTTGCATCGCAACAGCATCCCACGTTTGTTGCCCTGTTTTCTGGATGTACACACATCAGAAAAAGTTTTCCATCACCCTGGTTCCCAGAACTCCTGAATGTGGTGGGTGTTATATCACACAGTCCCTTTGACTGTTCAGTGATGTCACTAAACCCACACAAAGACGTAAACAACCATGCATGAGCAGCGACTATTAGACGGATGGGGTCCATTAACCGATCAGTTCTAGTCATTCCACCAGGAAGGAGGTACGCGGCTCGTGTTGTCCGTAGTTCAACCAATCCTGGACGGTCAATACCACGGTTGCTACTTTGTGCCAGGAAGGGCTCTCAACAAGGGAAGTGTCCAGGCGTCTCGGAGTGAACCAAAGCGATGTTGTTCGGACGTGGAGGAGATGCAGAGAGACAGAAACTGTCGATGACATACCTCGCTCAGGCCGCCCAAGGGCTACTACTGCAGTGGATGACCGCTACCTACGGATTATGGCTCGGAGGAACCCGACATTAACGCCGCGATGTTGAATATTGCTTTCCGTGCAGCCACAGGACGTCATGTTACTACTCAAACTGCGCACAGTAGGCTGCCCAACGTCCATGGCGAGGTCCATCTTTGTAATCACGACACAACGCAGCACGGCACAGATGGGTCCGAAAACATGCCGAATGGACCGCTCAGGATGGCATAAAGTCTCTTCACCGATGAGTGTCGCATATGCCTTCAAACAGACAATCGTCGGAGACGTGTTTGGAGGCAACCCTGTCAGGCTGAAGGCCTTAGACACACTGTCCAGCGAGTGCAGCAAGACGGAGGTTCCCTGATGTTTAGGGGTGGCGTTCTGTGGGACCGACGTACGCCGCAGGTGGTCATGGAAGGTGCCGTAACGGCTGTATATACGTGAATGCCATCCTCTGACCGATAGAGCAACCATATCGGCAGCATATTAGCGAGACATTCGTCTTCATGGACGACAATTCGCGCCCCCATCGTGCCCCTCTTGTGAATGACATTCTTCAGGATAACGACATCGCTCGACTAGAGTAGCCTGTATATTCTCCAGACATGAACCCTATCGAACATGCCTGGGATGGATTGAAACGGGCAGTTCATGGACGACGTGACCCACCAACCACTCTTGAGGGATGTACGATGAATCGCCGTTGAGGAGTGGGACAATCTGGACCAACAGTACCTTGATGAACTTGTGGGTAGTATGCCACCACGAATACATCAATGCAAGAGAACGTGCACTGTGTCGTAACGGCAATCTGGACCACCACCTCTGATGGTCTCGCTGTATGGTGGTACAACATGCAATGTGTGGTTTTTATGAGCAATGAAAACGGCGGAAATGATGTTTATGTTGGTCTCTATTACAATTTTCTGTACAGGTTCCAGAACTCTCGGAATCGAGGTGATGCAAAACGTTTTTTTATATGTGTATTTTTATCGGATCTTGAAGGTCTTGCAAACTCTTGCAGAAGAGCAAGATAACAGATATTTGTTTTGTGGATAAAAGGATTTCTAATGTTTTAATTTCAATAGTTATGCATTGAATTAGTTAATTCTTATTGGAGCAATACACTGAAAAAAAGTCTGGAATAATGGCCATGTATCGGGAAAAGTGGCCACCTTTTCCCGACATGCAGTGTAGCCAGTTTTCGCGATCAAACTCCATGTTTGCGTCAGTGGATCACACGCGAAACAATACAACCGAAGGAAACGACAGTGACTTACATTCGCAAGCCAAAAGGCATTTCGTGAACTGTAATATCGCAAAAACCTACTGCTCTACATAAAAGTGAACAAAAGTTATATGACTGACTTCTCTGACATTAAACGATCGAGAAACCGAAATGTTTTCACAGAAAAACAACGGAGGAAGCTCCCTTGTCAACGTGACTGACAACACTAATATTGTCGATTACAGCTAGTTTGGTCGCTTCTCGGTAGGAAGGAGCACTGTTGAACACATCAAATGAGTACTGACCACTTTTCCCAACCTGGTCATTTTACCCTTCTTTCCCCTAAAGGGCAATCGTTATCCAAGGAGCGGATGTTAAACATAATTACGTATGTGGGAGATCACCCGTAGCACATTAAAAAACAATTATGAACAGAATTAGGGTAAGCCCGCAGCAACATAACCGCGTAGTGCATAAAAAAAATTACGGATATTCAAGGGAGGACGAGGCGCACCTGTTACACAAACTGGTGTTCGTGCATTTCAGTGACTCTCGATACTATAAACAGGATGCACATGATAGTGACCTACGGCGTTATGAACATCAGATGTCACGCGACATAGATTATACAGCTTTCGATGGAAGTATTGGACGGTTCCGTATCTTTGAACAGTGCTACAGAATTGGAAGAAGTACGATAACGAAATTTGAAACAACACGCCTACTTTCCAATGCTTAGCAAACTGCGGAATCGGTGCGAAAAATTGCCGCTGAGTGAAGCAAACTTATCCCACCGTTCACCAAGGAATTTGTTTTCAGCTCAGACCAATACGGATTTGAGGAGGAAATACATTTGAAAGGAACCTTTCAAATTAAAGGTAAAAAGGTAGTTGTATCAAGATCAACTAGTATCAATGCCTTAACGCATTCGTATACAACGATCTAGACTATTATTCTGGGTGAAAAATTTTCTGGCGAGTTATTTATTGTGTTGTGAGAACTTAGAGGTGCTGTGCCCCCTTCCATTCTTTCTCGTGTGCGTGATCTTGCAAGGGCAGTAGGGAATATTTACGTCACTACAAGCATGAGTGGGCAAATAGGAGTAAGAGATCTACGGTACGAGCACTACATTTGGCCAATTGCTTGTCAAAATAACTTTCTTTTGCTTATTTACTGAACTGCGTGGAAAAATCGTACTCCTTTGAAACAAACTATTCCTCCTGAAAAGTGAGTGATATTGCAGTTCATACCATCTGGAAACACTGGAAAAATTCACCATCCGGATGACTATTTTTTCCGTACATATAAAACATAGTATCGCACTATGAAGATAGTCTTAAAGACCAGTTTCACAATAAGTTCCACGATAGGTTGTTTCGCATTCGGTTGCATGCCATCAAATCCATCAATTCTCATCACCCCGTTACACAAATATGATTCTAGTGGATTCGTAGCTGAACGTCCTGCAGGATTTGTGGCTCCCAATGAGTTCGTCTTCGATCTTGATAGTGAGAATCTTTGTGGTCACTGTGGAGCACTATTTTTCATTCTGTGCTCACGGAGCAAGTTAATGGTTTGTTTTCAACATTTCTTGCATGTCGACGATGTCCATTTTGTGAAGTGTAATACATACGTCCCACAGAAGGTTATCTCTGCACCACCTGTACCCTCATTTTCTGTCGCCTTTCTGAGGAACTTGGTGAGCCATCAGCAGCTAATATTTTTCCTGTCGTAATTGTTAACACAACACTTCCGAAAGAGCCTTAGAAAAGACAGAACTTACGACTCGCACCCAAGGAGTTCCTCACGTAACACTGGGTACACTCATTCATAACGTGAGACGTAGCCTGAATCTTCCTCCATTGCCTCTCGAACCGACAATGGTATATTTTGCATGTTATGTATCATCATAGTGGGTTTAAGAAAGATGTCGTTAGTGACCACATTTGTTTTAGTAATAAAGAAACCTAACGTAACGTAATCTCATTTTGTGAGAACATGCAGTAACTAGAATACAAATTTCAGTTTTAACTCTGGCGCTGAAAAGAAGCTGCATCTCTGTTTAAGTTGCGGTACAGAACGTATGTCACCTGTTTTTTTTTGTTTTTTTTTTGTAGACGAAGTTGCAAACGTTTAGTGTGAATATTATAATGCTGAAGAGTGAGCATTCTATTCACAATATATGATAATCAACATTTTGGTCTTATTCAGGGTGCAAGCCCGGTCAGACAAAGATGGAGGACTGCAACGTATGTACATGTCTCTCTTCCCGTATCTGGGCATGTACCAACTTGAAATGCCGCGACAAAAGAGGTTTGTTCATTTAAGTACTATCTTATTAGCTGGCTTTGTCTGGTGTAAAACCAGTGTTATTTTGTATCCACCAGTTTTCAAAGCACAGAATTCCAATTATAAATCTTGTGCAGTTTCACTACAATACTAATTTATCACAAATACTGATTAGAACACTCTTCATCTTCTCCACAGGAACAAAAATAAACTCTTCGGACAATAGTAATAGATTTTATATTGAAACCTTTTTGTTTCTCTAAATTGAATTTTCACGTATTAGAAGTTGGTTATAGCGTAACATAATATATACTTTCATCCGGAACATTCCATTGTTTTAAGTTTCGTCTTTCTTTCCGTACCGGTCACTTTACACACAGGGTCGTTATAATTAAAGTCTCCCATGGAAAACGAGTGATCGTAGGACAATTAATCTTTCTGGAAGCACGTTTAAGGACATGCGGAAGAGAAATAACGAGAAAACCATTGAAGGAAAGACATTTTCGTTTCCACAGAAGAGTACAGCAATTGTTAATTACGTAGTTACAGGTTACGAACGTTGCTCAATGTGACGACCGTCTGCATCTGCGACTGTCTGGAACCGTACTGGAGACTGATCTGCTGCTGCTACGAGTAGAAGCGCCTCATGTGCGATGTTGGTTACCTTCGTTGTTATGCTCGTGTTTAACCCCAAACTGCGTTAGTGTCCCGTTAGTGAACCCTTCTATTCATGTAGCCCGACAGCCAGAAACCACACGGGTTCAAATCTGGCGATCTCTCCCAAGGGCAGTTCCCAGAGCACCAGTTAATTCGAACTTCCGAATCATGTTCTTCAACCCCTGTGCGGGAAAAGGACCTCACGGTATTCCTTTAATGCGTCGATACTCGTAAAGGACAGCAGCACTGTTTTAACAAAACAGCTTTACGAGTAAAGCCCTGATCACGTTGTCCAGACCCATGTTGACTGTCTGCAACTGTGGAAATGAGCGTTTGGCGTCATTGGCCGGGAGGCCCCTCGCGGGGCAGGTCCGGCCGCCATATCGCAGGTCTTATTACATTCGGCGCCACATTGGGCGACCTGCACGCCGGATGGGGATGAAATGATGATGAACACAACACAACACCCAGTCCCTGAGCGGAGAAAATCTCCGACCCAGCCGGGAATCGAACCCGGGCCCAGAGGACGGCAATCCGTCACGCTGACCACTCAGCTACTGGGGCGGACTCTGCAACTGTAATGCACACTGATGCCTATGTTTCAACTCTATGTCGCCGCACCAGTACCGGCGCCTAACATCAAGTCATGACACTAACGGTAATAACAACGCTAATCCTGCAGGGAACAGTGTGAACATCATTTCTTTGAAGTCTGTTACCCGTCAAGACAATAGTTTTCCGTTTGGGCTGATCCAAGTGTCGAAAGTTTAATATCATAATCACCACGTATATTTCGAGCATCCATTGTTAAAATCTGCTTACAGGTTTCAACTTTGACTGACACTTTTATAAATTATTCATAATGGCGGCAACATTTATTCCCAGTGAGATTGTCCGTTTCGTTGGGGACACCCTTCATGAGATAATTCAACGAAGCCTGATATGAAACCATTGTACCGCGTGGTTTCTGACAGTGTTTTGAAAGTGCAGCTCAGTGCAGCTTACCTTAGTGAGAATTCGCAGTGCAAGACGCACTTGTAACACCTCAACAACGCCCAGTGGGTCAGTTGCAGGAGATCCTGTGCTTCATTTCCACGGCAGACGAACTCAGCAGTTTCCGACATCGCACTTGGTGTCCGTTGCCCGAAGCTACACGTCAACAGAAATCAATACAATAAATAAACATTTAGAAAATCTTCCGGCTGCATAACTGGCCATCCAGGCGTACGAAATTTCGCTTGTCACCTCATCAGATATCAACAACGGCACGATGGACAAGCCAAAGGAAAAGCCAAGGAAAAGGCGGAGCTAATGACTAACTGACGGGAAGCGGCTTTCACGCCGGATGTATATGCAACACACCCAGTATTTGTCTGCGAAGCCACACGCCTCTCGCTCAACAAGTGCAAGGCCAGGTCGGAAGTATTACACACACATGACATTACGCAAGTTATTAAGCGAGCCACGTAATACAGAAGTTCTGCTCCAGCTGGCATTCAAAATTGTCTTCTTAAGAACTTTTCGGCTGAAGTAATAGAACTTGTATCACGATTGCCATCACAAACACTTCCCTCTCTTTTGGCGGCTGCCAGAGTTGCAGCTGTCCTGGAAGCCAGAAGGTTACTACTGTTCCACGCAAAATATCCTGATGTTCTGGAGGCCAGGAAAAAGCTACTGTCCCCCACAAAGGCCCTGATTTTCTGCAGGCCAGGGACAGATACTGTCCTCCACTAAAGCTCCTGCTTGTCTGAAAGCCAGAGAAAGACTACTGCCCCCATAGAAGTTCCCGACGTTCTGAATGCCAGGAAAATGTCACTGTCCCCTACAGGGAATCCCGAACACGCAGGTGCCATTACTTATTATGTGTTTATCGTACAGCACTCCAAATCATTTGGGCAAATTCCATAGTGCGTAGAAATGATTATATTTTATCTTACGGAGCCGCTGTTCGATTCTCTTATGTGAATGATGTCTTTCACTTTGTCTGTCTAGAATTGCTATTCAGACGTCCTATAAATATTCTGAAAATGGTCAGAATACACGTTAATTTTGAACTAGAAAGGAAGCATCTAACACGTTCTTTGCTGCTGAGCACTACGAGATGCGAAATATCAAATGCATTACTACCTGGGCCTGGGCATATTTGCACGACCGTCTCCCGACCTTCACAGCTGAATGGTCAGCGTGGGTGGTTGCCTTGCAGAGGACCCGGGTTCGACGCGGTCCACTGACCTTCGTGATGCCAATTGAGGAGCTACTTCATTGAGAGGTAGCGGCTCTAAGGTCTGGAAAATCGTCACAATATCTGGGAGAGCAGTGTACCGACCACGTGCCTCTCCATACCACATCCCCACCGCATCGTATGACAGAGGATGACACTGTGGCCAGTCGACATCCCTTGAGCCTTCATTACCCGAACAAGGAGTTCAGTTCGCCTATGAGATCAGGTAGCAGCTTCTTGATCAGCTTCACGTTGCTCAGGTGGCAGGCGTAGAAATTCACAGTCAACACCCATAAATGCAGAATTTCAGCTACCGAAAACCCTAGAACTGTCGTGGAACTCCTACTGCATGACGAGGAAGTCACGGCGTCGTGTGGAGTTTCCACATCAATCGTGATCGGACCCTTTTTCTTGGAGGAAACGTGCGGTGTTGGTTTTCAGACTGTCAACATGACGGTTGAGAGGTACGCCGGTATGTTACAGAATCGCATCATCCCTAGCGTGGATGATTAAACACCTGCAGGAAGGTATTGCATGGGGGCTGAATTATAAATATTAATGAATAAATGCAATAATTTTAGTAGCTGTGTGACCGGTTACGAAGGACTTTTGGGTCACCCTGCATTACATTTCGTGGCAATTTGATGGTTGTTCCATGTCCTTTTCCGCGGTGTTGCTCTTTCAATGGCCACCAGTGTAGTTACCAAGAGGTTCACCCAATGAATAGCTGTTCTTTTCCAGTCTTGCAGTATAATATCAGTTGTACGGAAAGTTTTGTTCCAATGGTGCACGGTGCTTGCTGATACTGGTGCCACGATAAACCAGCCACAACACGCTTCGGTGCAACCGTCTTATGAGACTTACTGATGTCGTACGCAGCCCCAGCCTGGCAATACGCATCTCCAACATATCTGCGTCCCTTGTAGTTCACAAATAACAAGGCCTTACGAATCATAATCAGTGCTCCGCGACACAGTTGCGCCGTAGTTGTGTGAAATGAATCCTGTACTAAACCCCAAAAGGAGATGCCAAGAAACTCACCGTACAACTGTACACCAATTGAAGATATTCGAACGACCCCGAGTCTCCAAAACGTAAGAACAAAAACGTAGAGGAACCATAACCGGCTAAAAGCGCTTTTCTTAGGCGAATCACAGCTCCTATGGCAAGTTCAGACAGTGTGCACCAGCAAATGGGACTACCTGTGTCAGCTGGGATTAGGCTCCCAGACATCTGGCTTCAACAGGGAAGAGGATAAAGCTCACACGAAACACACGGATAAGGTCCAGTTTTTTTAGGACGATTTTTGTAACAAAATTTCACGTGTCTCTGATCTATGATGACTTCGTCATGTTACAGGAACGCCGGTGGCGCAGAAGAAACTGCCTCAGTTGGTGCAGAAGAAACCACCGCCGACTGAAGACGGTAATCACTCATTTTCTAAATCTTGCACCTGTGCATGAACTGTCACAGCCAGCGAGCACAATGCTCCTGTTGTCCTAATTACTGTCTAGAGTACTGATTAGAGATTGTTTCGACCTTTGCCCTAGGCCCTGTCCTTAACAAACTCTTTAGCTGCTATTTTCTGGCAAGATCCAATGTTGTCGTCGTACAGCCAGCCACAACTCTGTCTCGCCCACAGAACAGGCAATACAGTGAGAACGTGGCTCACAAATGGCTCGCGGCTGTCCCCTACGAATGAACTCCCTGCAATGTCAATTCCGAAACAATTTTAATCGAAGCAGAGATGGGGTTACACACTGAAGAAATTACATGGCACTGGAAAGTGAAACTACAGAATTACACATTTGATTTTAATCCATAAGATTACCAACTGAGTTGACAAAAGCCATGGGATAGCGATATGCACATATACAGATGGCGGTAGTATAGCGCACTACAGGTAGAAAAGGGCAGTGCATAGGCGAACCTATGATTTGTACTCAGGTGATTCATGCGGAAAACTTTGCGAGTCGTTTGTGGCCCCACGACGGGAATTAACAGACGCTAAACGCTGGCTGGTACAGTAGTTGGAGCTAGATGCATGCGTCAAGAGAGCACCGTGTAAGTAGGCTGTTTAGGTTTCCTTATTGGTAACGCCATGTAGCACTCTGTGTGAAAATCACTGGCTGTGCTGTGTGCAGTCTGTGGCTAGTTTGCATTGTTGTCTGCCATTGTAGTGTTGGGCAGCGGCAGCTGGATGTGAACAGCGCGTAGCGTTGCGCAGTTGGAGGTGAGCCGCCAGCAGTGGTGGATGTGGGGAGAGAGATGGCGGAGTTTTGTAATTTGTCATGAACTGCTATATATATTATGACTATTAAGGTAAATACATTGTTTGTTCTCTATTAAAATCTTTCATTTGCTAACTATGCCTATCAGTAGTTAGTGCCTTCCGTAGTTTGAATCTTTTATTTAGCTGGCAGTAGTGGCGCTCGCTGTATTGCAGTAGTTCGAGTAATGAAGATTTTTGTGAGGTAAGTGATTTCTGAAAGGTATAGTTTAATGTTAGTCAGGGCCATTCTTTTGTAGGGATTTTTGAAAGTCAGATTGCGTTGCGCTAAAAATATTGTGTGTCAGGTTAAGCACAGTCATGTATAAGTCTTCAATAAGGGGACGTTTCAACCGGAAATACCAAAATTCAGGAATTACCTCTCATCACGGGCAACGCTGTGGCCGACGATCTTCACTTAGCGACCGAAAGCATCGGCGTTTGCGTCTAGTTGTCAGTGCTAGAAGACATGCAACACTGCATGAAATAACAACAGGAATCAATAGCGGACGTACGAAGAACTAATCCGTTAGGACCATGCGGTGAAATTTGGGTTAATGGGCTTTGGCAGCAGAAGACCGACGCGAGTGCCTTTGCCAGCAACACGACATCACCTGCAGCACCTCTCCTGGGCTCGTGAACATATCAGTTGCACCCTGGGCGACTAGAAAACCGTGGACTGATCAGATGAGTCCTGATTTCAGTTGGCAAGAGCTGATGGTATTGCTCAAATGTGGCGCAGACAGCCATGGGCGTACCAGGTATGTTATCAACAAGGGACTGTGCAAGCTAGTGGTGTCTCCATAACACCGGGGTTGCGTTTGCATGGAACTGACTGGATCCTCGGTTATGTTCGACTACTTCGAGAGGATTTGCAGGCATTCATGGACTTCATGCTCACAAACAGCGGGCCACAATTGTTCACGATTAGTTTGAAGTACATTCTGGACAATCAGAGTGAATGATTTGGCTACCCAGATCGCTTGACGTGAATCACATCGAGCATCTATGGGACATAATCGAGAGGTCAGTTCGTGCTCAGAATCCTGCATTGGCACCAGTTTCGCAATTGTGGACGGCTACAGATGACTATGGATGGTTGAATATTTCTGCAGGGGATTTCCAACGGCTTACTGAGTACTGCTACGTCGAGTTGCTGCAGTAAATCATGTGAAAGTGGGTCCGAAACGATATTAGGAGGTATCCCAGACTATTGTCACCTCAGTGTATAATGGTAACTCTGCCTGAAGATGATTAGTTTTTTTTCTCTCGGACAGTGAAGATGTTACAATGAGCTGCCTACGAACTACAGCCGGCCGCGGTGGCCGAGCGGTTCTAGGCGTTACAGTCTGGAACCGCGCGACCGCTACGATCGCAGGTTGATTCGAACCTGCATGGATGTGTGTGACGTCCTTAGGTTAGTTAGATTTAAGTAGTTCTAAGTTCTAGAGGACTGATGACCTTAGAAGTTAAGTCCCATAGTGCTCAGAGCCATTTGAACCATTTTTTTACGAACTACACAAAATATGTCTGCTATATAATATTTCGAAATAAATACAAAAACAAAAGCCATGGCTTTCTGTGGAAAACACCCAGTGAGAACAAAAATAGTAATAGAAAACGAGATCATAGAGCAAGTAAATAGACTTAATTTTTTTTGACGACGCCAACTTACGTAGGAGACCTGGTTAAAAAAGACGAAATTATGAAGTTTAGTTACGTAAACGGTATCATTCGAGGATCTCTCCTAAATAAGGAACAGAAACTTATCCTAAAATTTCATAACATCGCTCTAAGGCAGCGAGAAATAAAAAAAGATAAAATAAGACTATAGGGCAACAAAAGGAAATTCCTTAGGAGCATAGCAGGATACACTAAGTTTGGTTATAAAAGGAATGTGGTTGTTGGGATGGAGTTGAAAATATTTGACATAAACGAAAAGATGGGAGAAAATAATTAAGATCAGATATCCCATCTCTTGCGGTCCGCCTCCATAGCTGAGCGATGCGCACGTTCGGCTGTTTTACAGAGGGCCCTGGTTCGATTCCAGGCTTTGCAAAACATTTCCCCTTTGTGGAAGCAGTGATACGGGTCGCCCTAAATCTTGTGATGCCAACTGAAGAACTACTCGAATGAGAAGTAGATCTTCCGATATCAAGAAAGCCTACAGCTGACGGGAGGGCTGTGTGCTGATCCCATATCCCATGGCTCTCCATAACGCATCCAATTGACTCCATTGGCTGAGCGTGACACGAAGCTGAGTCAGCCCCAGTTCGCCCTTCTGCACCAGAGCTCTGCTTTCCTTCGCATCTGTTGTGAATGGAGGAGTCAAGATTACCATTACATTTTTTGAAATATATCCTGCAAAGACTCACTGGAAGACCAGAAAAAAGGTGGACGAATTGAAACCAACCCTTTCACTGAAGTGAATGGAGAACTAACATGCCCTCCACGTCAGGGTGCAGGTGTAGGTGTCCTTCATTCAAAACACTGAAATAAATAAATAATTCAAAAATCAAAATAAAATCAAGAGAACAAGCAAAAGGACCTGATCGAAATTCTGATAGATTTTCCACTGGAGTAGGTTGCTTATACTTGTCGAAAATCATGTAGCGAATAAAATCCTGTGACCGGAGAAATGTGCAGATCATTCTTGTTTCGAAAAAGGGAGGAAAAACGAATGCACTGAATGACAGGATATATTTCTGACTTCCGTCTGTTACAGTACCCTAGACATAACATTACACTCGAAGTTATTGAAGAAAATAGCATCCTATCAAGGATGGAAAATATTTTGAAAGAAAAACCACATGTGTGAAACACGGCTTGCTTTAGACGCAAGTGATATGTAGAATAAGGTAGATACGGGTTTCACAAGTAGATTCTGTCTCCCTGAATTTGAGAAGTGCGATGCTGTACGACATAGGTAACGAGTGAGTAAGATAAGGGCATACGGTGGATCCAAGGCAGGAAGCCTTGGACAATGTTTCCATTGCAAGTGCTGATTTTGAGTTCTCACTGAACATGTATAGAGGCAACATGATGTGTTTAACACAGATAAATCAAATAGTGACCTATTAAAACAGGGCCGGCTACGGCGTGCAAAATTGCGGGCGAGCACGGTGTTCTTAACAGGTGTTGGCAGAGCTTCGACCTGTCTCGGCTTTTCTCGGTCCATCCTGGAATTACTTGGTACAGCGCGACATTCTATTAAGTACTGCGGTACGGCAGTTTTCGGTGGGCACTACATTCTTCAGCACGGGCGAAATAGTGGTGTCAGCGCTATTTACCCTTAGCTGTTTGATCGTGGTATAAGGAAAGTTCAGAGGCTCAGTGGCTGTTTGCGCAAAAAGATTCTGTCTATTGATCGTCACAAGCCTTTAAAAATGAATGGGAACTGAGGGAGGATTCTCATTGTCTATTATGCAGTCGCCTGATCGACAGGTACCAGAAATTTGCTATTGACCGAAATACAATATTGTGCCGAAGGAATTTAAAGCTTTGGTGATGACTAAAGATAAAAATTTACAACAGTTGATAGGCAGGGTTAATTATTCTGTACATCAGGAAGCACTTGGCGCTAAATTTGCAGGCATGGTGCGTGTGATGAAATTAGCGGTACAGAACTGAGTGCATTATTGCTATGTCAGGTGCAACATTTTTTCGGCGGAACAGAACGAATAGTGTTGGGACTATTGCTGCTAAGTACGTTGGTCAAGTCAAGGGTCATGCCTGGAGCAATTTTTCGATTTGAATCCCATTATTCTCGAATTAAGTCCCATAAGATTTCACACACATTTGAATTATGTTCAAATGTGTGTGAAATCTTATGGGACTTAACTGCTAAGGTCATCAGTCGCTAAGCTTACACACTACTTAACCTAAATTATCCTAAGGACAAACACACACACCCATGCCCGAGGGAGCACGCGAACCTCCGCCATGACTGCAGCGCCTTAAACCGCTCGGCTAATCCCGCGCGGCTTCGAATTAATGAACGAGGAAGTAACGAAAATTAGTACATGGAATGCAGAGCTTGCATTTTAAGTGGACTTTAGCCACTGAAAGACGAAAAACAATTTATTTCTGTTTTTATGGAGATGTGTTTAAAAAGAAAATCGCATTCTCGAAGGAACAAATTCTGTCCTAAGATACCGCCATTTCCATAAGGTTACTAGCATAAAGGAAATGCGGCTTTTGGAGAATTCCTTGTGGCCTTGAAAGAATTACAATGATAGTTTTCTAAGCGTTTTGAGGACACTGCTCATCTTACATTTGTTTTCGAGTTGATTTCGAGACCGTTTGCCAATTCAGTTGAAAGCGTTCCTGCGCAAGTGCAGATGGAACTTACTGTTATGCGGTGTAGTTCCCATTTAAAAGACCAATTCTGTGACATTATGACTACCCAAGAGGTCTACGTCGTTTTCTTCAAGAAGAGTTTCCATGTCTCCAAAATGCGATAAAATGTTTGGATCGACATATGTGTGTGAAGGGCGTCTTCCTATTATGACAATGAATAAGTCACGATTATGTGGCACCATGAGTGAAAAAACTGTAAAATTGTCTGTGTCTGTCCGTATGCCGACAGTTCGTGCAAGATAAAAATTATATTACGTATTCAGCGCACCAAATATAATTGAATACTACTGAAAATTTGTTTAATTTATGTTCTGTGCTGTTAAGAAGTATGAAATACGAAACCAAGTTGTACGTAGTGCGACTGCATTACATCTGAATATGGCGCGTTTACAGATTCACTCTTTTTCCCTCCTCACGCTCCGACAGGGGAGGAGGGGGGGGGGGGGGAATGTGCAGCCAGGTGGAAGAAACAAGCACATAACGAATTCTTAGCCGTCCTTCTATTAGAAGATTAACAGCAAGCTCCGTACGCCTGTGCTACCGTCTTTTAGCAAACAAAATACGTGCTTACCGAGTGTCGATATAGACTGGGTTCATCACTTCCTAATAGATGTAGGGGCTCCAGTCATTATGAACTTACGTGGCAAGATTTTCATAACAGGTGACTTAAGCACCAAGCATGTTGCACAAATGCCAGCTGACGAGGTGTCCTTCGCGCTGCAGAGGCCTTAGTGAGGACCGCACGACTCCGTCATATTGGCGAAGAATGGAGAACAACCTTCCGTCACCGATGTCGTCATCTTTAAAGGCATACCACAGAAAAATTTTTGCCTCAAACCGCGATGCGTTGTCATCAATCTCCAAATCGTTTCTGATGCCTAATTACTGCCTTTCACCTCTCAATTCCTCATTGACTATCTTCAGCTTGCTCCATGCTACTCGCTTTCAGTTTTGTTTCTGTCTGCTCATTCGACTTTTCCGTACACTGTTGGACCGTATTAAATTCGTCAGTTTGTGATGAGTTCGCTATTTGAACTTCTCTTGTTTTCACTGTGTCACTCGTTTCTCCTACTCGCTCCACTTAATTCTCTTGACAGGACTGCGAAGCAATGACTTCATTTCACGTTGACAAAGTGGTTGTGCACGTACTCATCTACTGATAGCTCGTGTCACTAGGAAATTGTACAGGCCTTCTGAGACCACAATAATCCGTCAAATGCTGCGTTGAGCTGTAGTTTCAACAAACTATGGAGATGATTTCCATATGGAATGTCACGAATATAGCAAGTATTGTGTCTTATTGCAGAGGAAAGAATAGCTTTAGAATACTGTTTCTTATTTTTTTTTTCATTTCATTACCTCAATTTGTAACAACTGAACTTGTACCATTTGTAAACAAAGCATCACTGGCGTTCAAGACTGGTCATTAATGTGGATCAGTAAAAGAATGGGCCCTATGATAGAACTCCGAGGTACACCAAAACGTACAGTACTGTAAATGACAGTGTAAAGCATCTTTCTACTTGCTAGTGGTTGAAAGAGACTCATATCAATTGGATCATTACCTGTAATTCAGCAACACTTATCACATTTATCACTGTACAAATGGTTCAAATGGCTCTGAGCACTATGGGACTCAACTGCTGAGGTCATTAGTCCCCTAGAACTTAGAACTAGTTAAACCTAACTAACCTAAGGACATCACAAACATCCATGCCCGAGGCAGGATTCGAAGCTGCGACTGTAGCGGTCTTGCGGTTCCAGACTGCAGCGCCTTTAACTGCACGGCCACTTCGGCCGGCTATATCACTGTACATTCGAGAACCTTTGCTCTGTTACGAAGTTTACCAAATGGACACAAGTTTTTATCAGCATTGCCTAGTTACGTTTGTAATTTTGCTTAAGTTATTTGTAATCTCTGTAAATAGAAGTCCCGTTAACCTAGAAAAAGCACTTAGTTCATTTGATAACGTACATTAGAGAAGTAACTTATCATCTATAGGGGGGCTTTCGAAGAAGCGAATGTGTGAAACAGAACGTCCAAACTTTCTGGATCCTAATATGAATAGTGAAAACGAATTTAAGTTTCATAAATGTGCTCTTCAGGATATCAGCAGATCCTAGTCTGGACGATGAAAATCTGTAAAATTACTAATTGTGTTGCTCTACCGCGTACTATGTGCAGACAAGTCATACCCAAGTAATTCAAACGGTTTACCTGCTCTTGTTTTTTATTTTTCGAAAGAGCTTCAAAAACAAATGTCCTTGTTTTTATGTCACTCCACTGTACAGCAGAATTTATGTAACTGTGCAACCGTGTGTGTGTGTGTGTGTGTGTGTGTGTGTGTGTGTGTGTGTGTGTGTGCGCACGCGCGCGTATTAGCCTATATTTCAGTTAATCATTTTAAACAGAAATGAAACATACGTGTAAACTGCTAAGTAAATTATCACTATGTAGCCATATATCAGCTGAAGAAATTTAACATTTTTAGTAAATCAGTTGACACTTTCCAGATCGTAAGTACCTATGAGGAGCATGACCCATGGAACATGAAAATAGCAGACAATAAAATCATACCGTAATATCTTCAATGGCATTAACTCCTGTATTGTTATGTTCGCCGCTTTCAAGGTACTAGGCTGTTAGAAACTTAGCGTTCTCAAATTTCTCGCTCTGTCCTGAAAAGTAGCTGTGTTGGCTGGTTGTATTCTGTTGCAGGGAAATGCTGTGTCCCCAACACAACATACATGGAGGAATGTAACGTATGTTTATGTGACGAAGACGGGATAGGAGCAAGTTGTACACTCGCTGGCTGTATTGGAGATTGGTAACTACATTTTATTAACCATTTCGTAATATATTCACAATAATTCCGTAACATTGTCACATTTGGCACGATGTTATACTTTTCCTGTCCACTAAATTCATACTGTGGCCTTAGGTGACAGTAATACTACGTACAACTAAGGGTTAAGATGTGTCCAACAATAATAGTTTTTCAGTAAACAAAAATCTGTGTCCCACACGACCCTCAAAACAACACACTTTGATTACTACGAAAAATCACATTGGTATCACATCAGCCTCTCTTACCGAGCAAGTTGCCGCAGTGGTTGGCACACTGGGCTCTTATTCGTGAGGATGACGGCTCAAACCCCCGTCGGGCCATCCTGATTTAGGTTTTTCGTGATTTCTATAAATCGCTTCAGGTAAATGACGGGATGATTTCTTTGAAAGGGCACGGCCGATTTCTTTCTCCATCCTTCCCGAAACCGAGCTTGTGCTCCGTTTCTAATGACCTCGCTATCGACGGGACGTTAAACACTGATCTCCTCTTTTTCCTCCCGCATCTCATAAGACAAATACGATGAAACGGGAGAGCAGACAACTAGTAAGAGACACAGAAAAACGTTCTCAGTATGGAAGTGAGCGAATGGACTTTTTATGTAAAGATTGTATAATTTTACATACACTCTTATTTTATATGAAGCCCCAGTAGTTCAGAAACAGGTTAGTGGGACATCTGCTACGCCATGAAATAGGGAAAAACAGTAGAGCAGACCATAATTAAAATATGCAGAATACATTATAACGGATGTTGGGTGTAGAAGTTAGGAGGGGGATGAAAAGATTAGTCCGACATTGATAAAAATGGAGGACAGCATGAAACCAGTTGAAAAAATTAGTAGAAATATTGAAGACATGAAAAAATTTGCATAACTTATGGGCTTGTTTTCGTTGCAGGGGGTCTGTCCGAAAAGAGCCTACTGGTGAATAACGTCTGCACTTCTTACAACTTTTCGTGAGTGCCACAATGTAGTCATGTAACTGTTTGCAGGTACATCCAGAGCATCAACACCTTGCGCCGAAGGTTGCATCTCGTATTTATATTTTTTATGTTACAATTTGTAAATAATAAATCGGTAGTATCTCTCGTCTCTTTGTGTGCTTACTGATAGACTTCCTGTAAACAACCAATGAAAATAAATATTTTATTTCTGATTTGAGATAAGTCAACTCAAGTGTGTCGCTTGGAGTTTATCTCTCCCTGCAGATCGAATTTCACCCATTTACGATAATTTCAGGTGTTTTAAATAGACCAGTAAGTATTCCTTAGAGAGTGTTTCTAGAAAGCATTCGTCAGATTATTATGGCTACTATTTTAATTTCGCTCACAAGCGATAAAATGTAATGCAGCTCTGAATATGAATTAATCATAAGCTGAACTGTTTTGTGTATGTAATTCAGTCTGGCCAAAGATTAACAACACAAAAATTCAATAAAGTTACATTATCTGATTTTGCACATAAAGGCGTTATTGGAATGTTACATGGCGTAAGTATATTAAGATCAATGACACTACAAGAAAAGCATTGTAACAAGATGTAACAGGTATAAGTGGAGATATTTCTATTGGTGACAGAGAACAGTGTAGTGAACAAGATTACATCAGTATTTATCTTATTTGTAGACTAGTAATTATAGCTGTTACAAGCCATATTTTTTTAGGTTGGGTAATCTCGCCAAGCACAGGGTGACAATTATTGAACTATATGAAGAATAACGTATATTAGTAACAAACTACGGCATGCATATCCTTTATTCAATATGTAAACGTCACTACAGATATTCGGATTAAGGTTATGCCTGCCATGATTGGTGATGATGTGGCGCAGACGAATAGCGAAATTCTGCATGACTCGCTGAAGATTCATAAGATGGATCCTGTCGATGACCTCCTGAATGGCTGTTTACAGATCAGCAATGGTTTTGAGATTATCGCTGTACATCTTGTCTTTAATACAGGAGTCGCAAGTGTCAAAATCCGGAGAATATGGCAGCCAATCGAGGCCAATGCCAGTGACCTTTGGGCACCCCAGAGCCAGAGTGCGATCCCCAAAGCGCTCCTACAGGACAGTAAACACCCTTATACTTCTATGGAGTCGAGCTCCGCGTTGCATGAACCACATCTTGTCGAAATCATGGTCACCTTGAATAATGGAGTCGAAATCATCTTCCAAAACCTTCTCGTGCCGTTCGGTAGTCACCGTGTCAACCAGGAATATCGCACCGAGTATTCCGCCACTGGACATTGCACACCAGTCACCCGTTGACGGTGAATGACTTATCGATAGCGATACGTGAAATCTCAGTCCCCCGAATGCGCCAGTTTTGCTTATTCACGAACCCATCCAAATGAAAGTGCACTTAATCGCTAAAACAAACCAACATGCATTTACTAATTTCCATCACGTCCCGCTGCCAACCGTGCAGTTCGATGATCCTAACGTAAACCGTTCAGGAGTTACGACGATTTTATTTCACATAGTTCAATGACTGTCACGCTGTACATGTGTTAAGTGCAAACTGTTAACTCTTGTTTTCCCCTGCTCATCAGGTCAGCAGTTGTAGTGCGGACACATGCAACCAAAATGATCAGTCTATACTGACAGGGGTAGTCCACATGCAAGGAGAAGTCCCCAGCGATGGGGTCGACATTTTGAAACAGTCTATACGGTGATGTAGGTTGGAGTTCAAGGAAAAACGGAAACACGCTGGAGCCCTTCACCTTGGTGGGATCTCGCCTGCGAGTACTCGACAAATAAAAGTTTCGGAATTCCTTATCATGCTTTATAGCTTACAACATGGTATTAATTTACACACTGGTTGCAAAAGAATGTCGTCAGGGTCAGTGTCAGGGTCAGTCGTCAGGGTCAGGGTCAGGGTCAGTGAAATTTTTTTGATGCTAAACCTTCATCAAAATAACTTTGATCAGTAGTTTTTTTCCACTAATTGGTTTACATGCAATTTTTTTATTTGTATTCCTCTGTCACATCATTTTAATCAACTTATTACCTTCTTCAAGTGCTCTAACTTTTTCTTCCTAAAATTCTTTTTCCACTTGAAGACTTTGTGCATGTAGATTTAATTATTTTTAGTTATCTGTCACTATATTTACACATTTGTCGGTTAAAAAACAAAAGAGGAAATAATATATTTATATTGACTGTGCAACTGTCTCAAGAATATATTTTTCCTTCCAAAATGTACATCTTTTAGGGTAGCAATCCTCACACAGACATTTAAAACAAATTCTTATTGCTTTGTGTACAAAATAACGTGCATGACGATTTAAATGAAATCAGGGATTATAAGTAAAACGAAATTTAAGCAAAAGGAGAAATATAAATAATGAATGCAATAACATGGGCAAAAATGTAAGATGACGAAATGGAAATTAACACATAACAATAATGAAAATCACACGAACAATGATTCCAAGTGGAAAATTCTAATACGTACAAAAATGAGAGAAAATGTATTTCATATGATGAGTAATATGACGTGACAAAGGATACAAAAAAATTACACTTAAACCAATTAATTGAATAAAAATAATGCTTCAGGCAATCTGAATAAATATTACGCAAAATTCTGAAATGTTTTTTCTGTCGACTGCTCGCAAATGTGGGCTGACCAGGGTGAATGGTTGCAGGGTGTGATACCTTGGACATTAACCTACGTCAACACATAGATTGTTGCATGAAGTCTATCCCCCTGCGGGGGATCTCTCCTTGTTAGGAGCAGCAGTTACACCGTGCAGAAAACATCAGGTCGTAAAGTTCGTACGTGTTTGTGGGAACACTGTGCGACACGGAGAAAAAAAGAAAAACAACAAACAATGTACAGGGTAAGTCACTAACTATTGACACCTAGAATAACTCCGAAACTATGATAGCAGCTGAAAAGTTTGTGGGACAAACATTGCATGGGACAACAGGGGCCATAATATGACGTTGGTGTTTTGGTTCAAATGGCTCTGAGCACTATGGGACTTAACATCTATGGTCATCAGTCCCCTAGAACTTAGAACTACTTAAAGCTAACTAACCTAAGGACAGCACACAACACCCAGTCATCACGAGGCAGAGAAAATCCCTGACCCCGCCGGGAATCGAACCCGGGAACCCGGGCGTTGGTGTTTTGTTGCTAGGCGGGGTCGCGTCAGAGATATGAAGGTCAACTTTTTTTTTTAATTTTTTTATAGGATCCTATAGTTTGGTACTTATTTTCTGATAGCGGCCATCGAGACGAATCCAGTGAAGTGTAACAGTAAGGTCTTTGAAGATTAACGAAGGTAAAAAAGCTGGCCTGAACGTCTATTCACAGAAGTTGTTCGAAGTGATGACAGCTGGTATCAATGCAGTGCTGAAATCTTCTTATCATGGACTGAGTGGTGTTCCTTACCACTTCAGCACTTACCGAAGCACATGCTCTGACATTTCTCTCTCGTATATCGTGCAACTACGAGGGTAATCCCAAAAGTAAGGTCTCCTATTTTTTTATAAGGACAGGATCCTGTTTGTGTGGCAGTTGGTCACACTGTTATGAAGAGTGCTTCACGCGCTGTGTGTGAACATTCGCACGCCGCGCTGAGGCGTAGCCGTTGAGAATGGAGCTCCCGTTGGATGTTACCACCAAATGCGGATTGCTAGCAGGTATTATGTTTTTGGACGCAAAGAGCATTGCGCCGCTTGAAATCCATCGCCAATTGACGGAAGTGTATGGTGAGTCGTGCGTGGATGTCAAAAATGTTCGTAAGTGGTTTAGATACTTTGCAGCTGGTCGGAGCGAAATTCACGATGAACAAAGGAGACAGTGTCTGAGGAGATAATGTTGAAGGTTGAGGAAAGCATACGTGAAGATCGGCGGATCAACCTGGATGATCTCGGCACGTTGGTTCCTGAAGTTTCCGGAAGCACCGCTCGCAGAATTTTAACGGAAACATTGAACTACCAAAAAGTGTGCGCGAGATGGGTACCACGCATGCTGACTGAGGACCACATGCGGCAACGAGTTGATGCTTCCCGCTCATTTCTTCACCGCCTTGCAGCCGAACAGGACAACTTTCTGGACTCAATTGTCACGGTGACGAAACCTGGACATACCGCTTTACACCTGAGACTAAGCAACAATCACGGCAGTGGCGGTATCCTTCTTCGCCAAAGCCGCGGAAATTCAAACAAACGCAGTCTGCCGGTAAAGTCATGACAACCGTTTTTTGGGATCGGAAAGGGGTATTTTGGCCGACTTTATGCCCACTGGGACCACAATTAACGCTGACAGGTACTGTGAGACTGTGAAAAAACTCAAACGGGCAATTCAGAACCGGAAAAGAGGAATGTTGAGCAAGGGCGTACACATTCTCCATGACAACGCTCGCCCACACATCGCTTGGCAAGCCGTTGCTCTCCTGCAACAGTTTCAGTGGAACTTAATCACCCACCCACCCTATAGTCCTGACTTGGCGCCCAGTGACTATCACCTGTTCCCTAGGTTAAAAGAACATTTGGCCGGAAAGCGATTCAGCTCCGACGACGAGGTGAAAGAAGAGGTTCATAACTTTCTGAACAGCATGCTATGACATGGGCATACAGAAGCTGCCACAGCGTCTACAAAAATGCATCGACAGAAATGGTGATTATGTCGAAAAATAGCTAAATGTTCAAGCTGTAAACTGATGTAAACTATTGTAGAAATAAACAGGTCTATGTACTTATAAAAAATAGGAGCAATTACTTTTGAGATTACCCTCGTATAAATATCCGCCGAATACGGCGTATCCATTTAACGTGCCATTGACAAGTAAACAACATTCGACGATTTCGCAATACAAAACTAACAGGAACGGTAAGACTAATATCGTCGAATCAAGTGAATGTGAATGATGTATTCCTTCGAAGAACAAGTCGATATGCTTTTCACTTACGGAGAATGCCAACAAAATTCAGTGAGAGCTAGAGACTTATACGCTGAAAGATATCCTCAACGTACTCACCCTACGCGTCGTATATTTAAATGTATGTATGAGAAATTGAGAACAACTCGATCTTTAACGCATCGGAAACATATCCGGCAAAGGAATTTTACTAACGAAGAAATGGAAATTGGTATTCCTGCCACTGTGGGTCGAGATCCTTGTACTGGTTTGCGTCAGTTCGCAAGGGAATCTAGCATGAGCCAGAGTAGTGTTGTTCTTGTTTTGCATCGCCAGAAATACCATCCTTACCATATCAGTCTCCACTAAGAATTAACTGGTACGCCTTGTATGCGTCACAACGAATTCTGCCGATGGGCTCAACTTCAGATTCAGAGGGATGACACATTTATTAATTTGATTTTATTTCCTGACGAGGCTACAATCACGAACCATGAAAATGTTAATTTGCGTAATATACATTATTGGACAACTGAAGATCCATGTTGGCTGCAAGTTGCACACCGAAAACGTGCTCGGTGAATGTATGGTATGGCATTCTGGAGGACAGATTTGTAGGCCCCCTATTTCATCGAAGGAAATCTTAGTAGTAGGAAGTACACCACATTCCTGCAAGAAACATTAGGTACGTTAGTGGAAGAAATACCTTTAGGAACAAAGAACAGAATGTCGTATCAACACGATGGGTGTCCAGCACATTTTTCGCTGACGGCTAGAAATGATTACAGAGACAATTCCCACATCGTTGGATGTGTCGTGGCCGGCTCGCTCGCTAGACCTGACGCCTCTGGGTTTTTTCCTTGTGGGGATTCGTAAAAGACATTGTTTGCAAAGACGTTCCAACTACACCTGAAGATAAGCGAGAGAGAATTGTCAGAGCTTGTGCTTCGATAAATGCCGATGTGATAAGGAATACCACTCAATCCATGATAATAAGATTGCAGCACTGCAGATACCAATAGTCATTGTGGTGTCACCGCCAGACACCACACTTGCTAGGTGGTAGTCTTTAAATCGGCCGCGGTCCGATAGTATACGTCGGACCCGCGTGTCGCCACTATCAGTGATTGCAGACCGAGCGCCGCCACACGGCAGGTCTAGAGACACTTCCTGGCACTCGCCCTAGTTGTACAGCCGACTTTACTAGCGATGGTTCACTGACAAATTACGCTCTCATTTGCCGAGACGATAGTTAGCATAGCCTTCAGCTACGTCATTTGCTACGACCTAGCAAGGCGCCATTACCAGTTACTATTGATGCTGTAAAACATGTACCGTCAAGAGCGATGTTCACCAATTATGAATTAGAGTTAAGTATTCCAGTAGTTACGCACGTTCTTTGCTACTATAAATTCCTTGTCCTGTTCTAGGCCTCACGCCAGCCTGCGTGAGCTTAAACGCGTGCCTTTCGGCTTCCTGCCATAGTGGATTGGCTGTCTTGCCAGTCCACAACAGTCATCACTTCGAACAACTTCTGTAAATTGACGTTCGTGCCACTTTTGTGACCTTTGTTGACCTTCAAAGACCTTACTGTTGCACATCATTCGATTCGTCTCGATAGCCGCTACCAGAAAATAAGTACCAAACTATAGCATCCCATAAAAAATAGTTGACTTTCATATCTGTGAAGCGACCCCACCTAGAAACAAGAAACCAACGTCATATTATGGCTCCCGATGTCCCATGCAACATTTGTCCCACAAACTCTTCAGATTCTATCATACTTTAGGAGTTATTCTAGCTGACAATAGTTAGTGAGTCACCCTGTATATACATACATATTGCCTAACAAAAAAGTGAAACATTCACAAGGGGAGATGGAAACAACACGAAAATTCACGCGTTGAGAGGGCGTATGACGTTACTATTACAATTATGAGTCAAATTTACAAAGAACTAGGCACTAACTGGTTCTTGATGTACTAGATACGACGTAGGCGCCATTATCAACGCCTCACTGAGACTGAACGAGGTCGTGTAATAGGGCTCCAAGAAGTTGGATGTCCCTCCTTTGGCACTGCAAAAAGACTTGCCAGGAATGTAGCCACTGTATATGACTTCTGGTAGCCGTGGTTACGGGAATGTATGGCCGCAAGAAGACCGGACTCCAGACGGCCATGTGCCACTACCGAGACGAAAGACCATCGTGTTCGACGTGTGGCCCTGGCACATCGTACTCCAACTGCAGCAGCTGTATGAACGGCAGTTGGCACCATGATGACACAACGAACTGCTATAAATCGGTCACTTCAACGACAGCTCAGAGCCAGACGCCCTGTAGCGTGCGTTCCATTGACCCCAAACCACCGCCATTTGCGACGTCAGTGGTGTCAAGCGAGAGCTCATTTTAGGGCTGGGATGGAGGTCTGTTGTGTTCTAATGAAAGTCGTTTCTGCCTCGGTGCTAGTGATGGCTGTGTTTTGGTTCGGAGGAGGCCTGTCTGCACTCTGGGTGTACGCCTGGAGTTATAGTCTGGGGTGCCGTTTTCACATGACAGCAGGAGCACTCTGACTGCAAATTTGTACGTCAGTCTGGTGATTCGACCTACTGCGCTACCATACATGTGGAGCCTGATAGGGTGCTTTTCAACAGGACAATGCTCGCGCACATACTGCTGTTGTAACCCAATATGCTCTACGGGTGTCGACATTTTTGGCCTGCTCTATCACGCGATCTGTCTCCAATCCGAACAAGTGGAGCATCATCAGACGACAATTCCAGCGACATCCACAAACAGCATTGACCATGCCTCTATTGATGGACTAAGTGCAACAGGCACGGAACTTAATCCCACAAACTGATAACCGGCACCTGTACAATACAGCGCAAGCATGTTTGTATGCTTGCATTCAATGTTCTGGCTGTCACATGGGTTATTAATGTACCGGCATTTCACATTTGTAATGGCTTATCTGGCTGTTTCATTAACCAATGATCTTGCACTACTTGAGTATGTTACCTGGGCTCATGTATTTGCGAAATGCCATTACTATGCAGTAATTTAATAGTCATGGGTGACTGGAATTCGATAGTAGGAAAAGGAAGAGAAGGAAACGTAGTAGGTGAATATGGACTGGGGGTGAGAAATGAAAGAGGAAGCCACCTAGTAGAATTTTGCACAGAGCATAACTTAATCATAGCTAACACTTGGTTCAAGAATCATAAAAGAAGGTTGTGTACATGGAAGAAGCCTGGATATACTGACAGGTTTCAGATAGATTATATAATGGTGAGACAGAGATTTAGGAACCAGGTTCTACATTGTAAGACATTTCCAGGGGCGGATGTGGACTCTGACCACAATCTATTGGTAACGAACTGTAGATTAAAACTGAAGAAACTGCAAAAAGGTGGCACTTTAAGTAGATGGGACTTGGATAAACTGACTAAACCAGAGGTTGTACAGAGGTTCAAATGGCTCTGAGCACTATGGGACTTAACATCTACGGTCATCAGTCCCCTAGAACTTAGAACTAAGTAAACCTAACTAACCTAAGGACAACACACAACACCCAGCCATCACGAGGCAGAGAAAATCCCTGACCCCGCCGGGAATCGAACCCGGGAACCCGGGCATGGGAAGCGAGAACGCTACCGCACGACCACGAGATGCAGGCGGTTGTACAGAGGTTCAGGGAGAGCATAAGGGAACAATTGACAAGAAAGTGGGAAATAAATACAGCAGAAGAAGAATGGGTAGCTTTGAGGGTTGAAGTAGTGAAGGCAGCAGAGGATCAAGTAGGTAAAAAGACGAGGGTTGGTAGAAATCCGTGGGTAACAGAAGAAATATTGAATTTAATATATATATATAAATGCAGTAAATGGAGGACAAATGTAAGGATGTAGAGGCGTGTCTCGCTAGGGGTAAGATAGATACTGCCTACAGGAAAATTAAAGAGACCTTTGGAGAAAAGAGAACACTTGTATGAATATCAAGAGCTCAGATGGAAACCCAATTCTAAGCAAAGAAGGGAAAGCAGAAACGTGGAAGGAGTATATAGAGGGTCTATACAAGGGCGATGTACTTGAGAACAATATTATGGAAATGGAAGAGGATGTAGATGTAGATGAAATGGGAGATATGATACTGCGTGAAGAGTTTGATAGAGCACTGAAAGACCTAAGTCGAAACAAGGCCCCGGGAGTAGACAACATTCCATTAGAACTACTGACAGCCTTGGGAGAGCCAGTCCTGACAAATCTCTACCATCTGGTGAGGACAATGAGACAGGCGAAATAACCTCAGACTTCAAGAAGAATATAATAATTCCAATCCCAAAGAAAGCAGGTGTTAACAGATGTGAAAATTACCGAAATATCAGTTTAATAAGTCACGGCTGCAAAGTACTAACGCGAATTCTTCACAGACGAATAGAAAAACTGATAGAAGCCGACCTGGGGGAAGATCAGTTTGTATTCCGTAGAAATGTTGGAACACGTGAGACAATATCGACCCTTCGACTTATCTTAGAAGAAAGATTAAGGAAAGGCAAACCTACGTTTCTAGCATTTGTAGAGTTAGAGAAAGCTTTTGACAGTGTTGATTGCAATACTCTCTTTGGAATTCTGAAGGTGGCAGGGGTAAAATACAGGGAGCGCTATTTACAATCTGTATAGAAACCAAATGGCAGTTACAAGAGTTGAGGGGCATCAAAGGGAAGCAGTGGTTGGGAAGGGAGTGAGATAGGGTTGCAGCCTCTCCCCGATGTTATTCAATCTGTATATTGAGCAAGCAGTGAAGGAAACAAAAGAAAAATTTGTAGTAGGTTTTAAAATCCAGGGAGAAGAAATAAAAACTTTGAGGTTACATTGTAATTCTCTCAGAGACAGCAAAGGATTTGGAAGAGCAGTTGAACGAAATGGACAGTGTCTTGGAGGAGGATATAAGATGAACATCAACAAAAGCAAAACAAGGATAATGGAATGTAGTCGAGTTAACTCGGGTGATGCTGAGTGAATTAGATTAGGAAATGAGACACTTAAAGTAGTAAAGGAGTTTTGCTATTTGGGGAGCAAAATAACTGATGATGGTCTAAGTAGAGAGGATATAAAATGTACACTGGCAATGGCAAGGAAAGCGTTTCTGAAGAAGAGAGATTTGTTACCATCGAGTATAGATTTAAGTGTCAGGAAGTCGTTTCTGAAAGTATTTGTATGGAGTGTAGCCATGTATGTAAGTGAAACATGGACGATAAATAGTTTGGACAAGAAGAGAATAGACGCTTTTGAAAGGTGGTGCTACAGAAGAATGCTGAAGATTAGATGGGTAGATCACATAACTAATGAGGAGGTATTGAATAGAATTGGGGAGGAGTTTGTGGCACAACTTGACTAGAAAAAGTGATCGGTTGGTAGCACATGTTCTGAGACATCGAGGGATCACCAATTTAGTATTGGAGGGCAGCGTAGAGGGTAAATATCGTAGAGGGAGACCAAGAGATAAATACACTAAGCAGATTCAGAAGGATGTAGGCTGCAGTAGGTACTGGGAGATGAAAAAGCTTGCACAGGATAGAGTAGCATGGAGAGCTGCATGTAACCAGTCTCAGGACTGAAGACCACAACAACAACAGTAATAATTTTTTGTGTTGCAATTTTTTTGCATCAGTGTAATATGACTAAAGGTTAATTATGTCACCAAGAGAGATTCTCCTCAACTGATTTGTTCTAAGTTTTTTTTTTCAAAACGGTTATTTTTTTAAATAAATCATGTCATATTATCGTGATTTCTCTGGCAATTGGTTACAAGGAATAACAATTTTATGCAAACAGCCTACTGCACAGTCACTATCCTCTACACTACCTGTTGCATTCTCTGTTGTGCTAATGAAAGAACAGAATGTTTATAAAACAGTTCTGTTCGCTAAACTATGTCCAGTAGCTTATCAGTTAAAACGTTACTAACCTTACTACAAATGCATTTATGCTACAGAACTGGACTCGTTTTAATAGTTGAATGTTTTAAGCTATTGGTTTCACGGCGTAAGTTTAGTCACATCTGATTATAGGAATTATAAGCATGCAGAGGACCCGGGTTTGATTCCCGGCCGGGTAGTAGATTTTCTTCGCTCGTGAACTGGGTGTTGTGTTGTCCTCATCATCATTTCATCCTCATCACCGACGCGTGAGTCGCCCAGTGTGGCGTCGACTGGAACAAGACTCGCATTCGGCGGGCGAACTTCCCCGGATGGGGCCTCCCGGCCGGCAACGCTATATGATCATTTCATTGATCATAGGAGGTAAATTAAAATGAAATCTGTTTTATAATTGGATAATCACTCTGTTTTCAAATGATTTATTTAAAGTCAGGGCCCCTCCCGCCGGAGCTTCGAGTCCTCCCTCGGGCATGGGTGTGTGTGTTGTCCTTGGCGTAAGTTAGTTTAAATTATTTTAAGTAGTGTGTAAGTCGAGGGATGATAACCTAAGCAGTTTGGTCCCTTAGAAATACACACAAATTTGAACATTTTTTAAAGTCGGGGTTTCTTTGCTCCAGGTTCGCTTGCATTAATAAGTTGTAGGGTACAACTATTTTACAGTGTAAACTTTTACCTTTCCCATACCACAGCATAGTTTCATGATGATATATAGTGATAAAATTCCCTCGAGCCTGAGAGAATTTTCTGTTCTAGTTGCATTATCAAACTGTATCCAGCAATCCCACGAGCGAAGGCTAAGACTGCACTGACTTCCCAGCTGGTATGATGAGTCTTTTATAATCGTTAAATTCAACATTGTGCGACGATTGAAGTTAGCGTCTGTTCTGTTATGCTTATTGATTTCCAGTTTTCACGAGAGCTTGGTCCAGTTGGTAGAACTTGCGTAAATGATTGAAGTTTAACTTTCTTTGTAATTTCATATGAAGTTCGCTCAGTTAAAAATCGGAATAAAGGTTTTTGAATATTTTTATTTCATTAGTTTTCTGTGGCCTGGTACCTTCCTATCATCCTTGCTACCAGTTTTTGTGAAATGCTGACGGAAGAACAATATTCTAGACTCAACAGATAAGCGGCTATTGTTATTTCAGCTATGAAATTAAGCCCCATCAACGTTGGATTGTACCAAATTTTAATTCTTGTAAATCCATGCGTCTGGCTGTATCACGAACCATAGTTTTCGAAAACTTCTTGAGCGATTTACTTCATATTTTTACATATTATTCCAAAGAATGTTCGGGTACACGTAAGCTACACACTATTTTTTTATAAATCTCAGAAAGTTCTTTACCGATTTACTTCATATTTTTACAAATTGCTCTAATAAACTTTTGGGCAGACCTAGGCTGCAGATTTACGGTCTATATTTATATATTTAAGATCGAATCTTATAAATGAAGACCAGTTGTAGTTTAAGATTCTATACCGATTTACTTCAAGCTGTTTCTTGATACTCAAATAACATGTTTTTTAATTACTGTATGTTTGTATAGAGGCAACACTGTTGGCAAAAATATCGAAAATTTCTTGACCCGATTTAATTCAGATTTTCAGACGGTAACCTGATAATCGTTCTGATTATATTTTCGCAAATTGCCTAATCGTGGAGAATACAGCTCTGGATTATATACCTCTTTCCGCAATCTCTCCTGAACACATGTTGACCAATATTTGGCCAAGAATGCCTTTTCAAATTGCTCATATGTGTCGCAATTGTCAGCTGCTTCGGTTGCCCATAATGCAGCATCTCCTTGTATGTAAGACATAACGAACTGTATTTTCTGTGTATGACTCCAAACGCTAGGCAAAATGTTTCTAAATCCCTTGATAAATACTACAGGGTGAACAGATTTCTTCTCCGTTGTAAAGATCTGAAACTGTCGGTTTCTAATCAGGCTTTCTTCAATCACTATTTTGGAGTGACATTTGTTTGTTTCGCTAACATTGGTTGCCTGTTCTGTCTCGCAGTCGCAATTTTTCACTGCTGTATTTATATGCCTATCATTGTTGGATCTGGCTGGCGTGACACACGCCTGTGCGTCGCCGTGCAACAAGCTGCTTTCCAGCTCCACAAGACGACGGTTGACATTCCGCTGCCACAGCGGAATGTCAATGTGCACCGCCCCTCTTAGGTCCTGCGCTTCCGCACTCGAGCACAAGTCCTTGTTCGCCTGTTCGGACATTTTCTGCTCTATTGCTTGACTTGTGTCAATTTCTAATTTTTCCATCCTGTTAGCCAGTACACTGATTTCATCTACGATACTAGCGTTAGCCACCTGGATATAATCTACTCTTTCGCTCAGTTCTTGCACCGCTTTGGGTATGGTTTCATAGTTTTGTCTCAAACTAACAATCTCACTTTGCATAGCTTCCAAAGATTGCATTAACTGTAAGTCTCTCTCATGCTGGCATCGATCACGTTCTGCTTGTTTAGCATCAAGTTCTCTATCGCGTTCTGCATACATAGCATTACGTTCTCTATCGCGTTCTGCTTGCATACGTGCAAATTCAGCTACCAATCTCTGGTCACGCTTTGCTTGTTCATGTACAAACGTAGCTTGGAAATTGAGCATGCGCTCGAACATAACTCCTAATGATTGCACTTCTGACACCTCACCACTCTCTGGTCCGTGTCTAGTGCTTGTAGGTGGCACAGTATTTCTACTTTCAACTGAATCACTGGCTGGCAGTGGCAACATTTCTTGCCCTTCTGCCCCCAGATTCTCACATTGTACTTTCTGAACTACGCCACTAACATTACTTTGTGCCCCACTTTCTAACTCGGTATCACTGCTTGCTAACTGTTGTTCATTATCCATGTTTATATTTTTCTGACTACGCAATCTAACCACAGTCAACCAAAGAAACAAACTCTGAACTAAATATCCTAACACTCAGGTTTCACTGACATAATCACACAAGAAATGGTCATTTGTTGAAACACACTTATTATATACTACGATGACTAACTACTCAAACGTCCTGTTATTTTAAAAAAAGAACACTAACAACAAGCACACCACTAATGATCCGAGAACGCCGCACTGAGGCTACTTTACTACCCACAGGACAACTACACTGTAGCTTTACCTTTTGGTGATCTATCTTGGGTGCAGCTGCCCCCTGGTATTGTGGTAGGTAATTAATTTTTTGATATAATGAGCTCTCTTCTTCAGGTTGCGTCTGGGTATATAGTGTTCTCATGCAAAAAATCATATACAGGTATTACCACACAATATTGGTTAGGCAATACATACAATATATGAAAAAATTATTAATTGTTCTCCAACAAAGTTCGACTACAATAATTCCCTAATTATCTCGTGGGTATTTTGTGGCCACTGCTTATTCGAGCCCCGCGTTATTGGGCGCCAATTTAATGAAATTAAAAAAATATATATTTCTGTAATTCTTATGTAAATAAAAAAAAATGAAAATGAATGGAAACGGGGAAGAAATGCCTTTAAATATTTTTGTTATTTGCTCTTTCAGTACGAACTTTGTTGTAGAACCCTTTATTTACGTGTGGTAATAGAAATTCATTTAGACAGAATCAAGCACATTTAAAATTACGTGAACCTTAGCAACCCTCTCATGCTGATAAATTCATACTAACTGATTAATAACATTTATTTGAAAATTGTATAAATTAAATTTTTTACATATTTCGGCCTTGGCACACATTTCTAAATGCAGTGGTTTTTTAAATATTTACTGAATTCTTTCCCGGCGTTAGCTATGGAACACAAGACTGTCTCTGTTAGCATAAAATGGTTCAATATTGCCAAGCCGACCTGAACGTTTAATTATCATTGACAAAACACACTTGACTGTACATTTAAGTTATTTGCTTTAGAAATTGAAAGAACCAACAGATTAACAACTTGAACGTTAATTATCCGCCTATGAATGCACAAATGTAAAACCAGTAATAAATTACGTCAGCCTCAGGATCGCTGTAAAAGAAAAATATTTCATAATTCACTGCTAATTTTATCTGCTCCCGATTTACGGGTTTGGTTAATTTTTTTTAGCGGAACAATTTTTTAAATGTGCCGCCGCTGCAAATCGTTCGGTCGCGGCACAGCCCAGCAACACCAACGATAATCGCTAAAAATGCTGAAAATTCTTTAAAGAAATATTATAGATGACATGGGCAAGCTAATTTACATTAGTAATACACAATTTTGATAAATTATAATGTATTTAGACCACAACAATAATTAAACTTACATTACTTGTAATTTCTCCTATAATGGCGGCTAAAGATAGATATAGACAAAAGGAGTCTACTCATTCATAAAATGCTACGTCGCAGGTTCCTCTCTCTCTCAGCTCTCGAGGAAAACGACAAAGAACGCACACCATGCAGTGCTATTTATATTATTGCTGACCATTAACATCTCTTTGTAATCCTACAACACTATTTTCCTCTGTGGCTGTATTTTACATTTTTTTTAAATCGCAGATATTAACATATTTCGTAATTACATTATGAGTACAGAAATCTTACAATCATAAATACATCGATAATATTATCACAGAAAATATTACAATAATAACGAATGTCCTTTATACAAAATTAAATAATATTTTTTTGTTAAACATTTACAGTACATACAAATTGATTCATAGCGGCGTACATAGTACAATTAAATGTCATTTCATTTTATTAATAGTGTGTGTGCTGCCAGGGAACGTTACATACTCTAACAAAAGTTCAGACTGACATAGGCTATAAATACTTGAATATATTCAGTATATAAATTTATGTGTAAAAATACAATGGGGAAATGTCGTTACCGAAACTATCGGAAAGTTCTTTGCCAATTTACTTCAAATGTGTACACGACATTGTGATAGATATTCGGTTGCACATGGGCCACATATTTTTTAAACGACAATGTACAAGTTTTCTGTTGAAACAGACAAAAAAACTCTTATGGTGTGCTCTGCTTTGAAAATGTGCAGTTTTGGTTTCTTTGTCATGCTCTGACAAACTGTTATTCCCGTATATATTCTTTCTCATTATACAGGGTGATTCAAAAAGAATACCACAGCTTTAGGAATTTAAAACTCTGCAACGACAAAAGGTAAGCTAAGCACTATCTGTCGGCGAATTAAGGGAGCTATAAAGTTTCATTTAGTTGTACATTTGTTCGCCATTTCAGCCAATAAAGTTTTTGGTCCCTTTTTCTTCGAAGGTGCTACTGTAACTGGACTACAGTATCTGGAGATGTTAGAGAATTGGCTGTTCCCTCAGCTCGAACAAGAAGCACAACAATTCATATTTCAGCAGGATGGAGCGCCACCACATTGGCACTTATCTGTCCGTAACTACCTGAACGTCAAATACCCGAGGCGATGGATCGGCCGCCAGGCAGCCCGTGACAGAGCACTTCATCACTGGCCTCCAAGAAGCCCTGATCTTACCCCCTGCGATTTTTTCTTATGGGGGGTATGTTAAGGATATGGTGTTTCGGCCACCTCTCCCAGCCACCATTCATGATTTGAAACGAGAAATAACAGCAGCTATCCAAACTGTTGCGCCTGATATGCTACAGAGAGTGTGGAACGAGTTGGAGTATCGGGTTGATATTGCTCGTGTGTCTGGAGGGGGCCATATTGAACATCTCTGAACTTGTTTTTGAGTGAAAAAAAAAACCTTTTAAATACTCTTTGTAATGATGTATAACAGAAGGTTATATTATGTTTCTTTCATTAAATACACATTTTTAAAGTTGTGGTATTCTTTTTGAATCACCCTGTATATACAAACATCAAAAAAAGTTTTGCATCGCCTCGGTTCCGAGAGTTCCGGAACCTGTACTGAAAACTGGAATAGAGATTAAGGTAAACACCATTTCCGCCCATTTTATTGCTCATGAAAACCATACATTGCATGTTGTACCACCATACAGCGAGAGCTTCAGACATTGGTGTACACACCGGCACCTCTAATACCCGGTAGCATCCCTCTTGCATTGATGCATGCCTGTATTCGTCGTGTTCATCATGACGCTGTTGGTCCTCCATAACGGCGATTCGGCGTAGATCTCTGGTTGGTGGGTCACGTCACCCATAAAAAGCCCTTTTCAATCTATCCCAGGCATGTTTGATAGAAGATGCTGTCATTATCTTGAAGGACGTCATTCACAAGACGTGTACGTTGGAGGTGCGAATTGTCGTCCATGAAGACAAATGCCTCGCCAATATGCTGCCGATCGGAGGATGGCATTAACGCACCGTACAGCCATTACGGCGCCTTCCATGAACACCAGCGGCGGAAGTCGGCCCCACAAAATGCCACCCCAAAACATCAGGGAACCTCCACCTTGCTGCACCCACTGGACAGTATGTCTAAGGCGTTCAGCCTGACTGAGTTGCCTCCAAACACGTCTCCGACGATTGTGTGGTTAAAGGAATATACGGCACTCATCGGTGAAGAGAATATGATGCCAATCCTGAGCGGTCCATTCGGCATGTTGTTGGGTCCATTTGTACCATGCTGCATGGTGTCGTGGTAGCGAAGGTGGTCCGCGCATCATGCAGCCTATTGCACACAGTTTGAGTCGTAACACGATGTCCTGTGGCTGCACGAAAAGCATTATTCAACATTGTGGCATTGCTGTCAGGTTTCCTCCGAGCCATAATCCGTAGACAGCGGTCATCCACGGCAGTAGTAGCTCTTGGGCGGCCCGAGCGAGGCATGTCATTAACAGTTCTTGTCCCTCCATGTCCGAACAACATCGCTTTGGTTCACTCAGAGACGCTTGGACACTTCCTTGTTAAGAGTGGACGCGATCGAGCAGCGGTATTGACCGTCTAGACATGGTTGAACTACAAACAACACGAGCCGCGTACCACCTTCCTCGCCACGTGGGATTAGCCGAGCGGTCTAAGGCGCTGCAGTCATGGACTGTGCGGCTTGTCCTGGCGGATGTTCGACTCCTCCCTCGGGCATGGGTGTGTGTTTGCCCTTAGGATAATTTAGGTTAAGTAGTGTGTAAGCTTAGGGACTGATAACCTTAGCAGTTAAGTCTCGTAAGATTTCACACAAATTTGAACATTTTTGAACCATATTCCTCATGGAATGACTGGAAATGATCGGTTGTCGGACCCCCTCTGTCTAATAGGTGCTGCTCAAGCATGATTGTTTACATCTTTGGGCGGGTTTAGTGACATCTCTGAACAGCCAAAGAAACTGTGTCTGTGATACAATATCCACAGTCAACTTCTATCTTCAGGAGTGCTGGGAAACAGGGTGATGCAAAACCTTTTATGATGTGTGTCTATTTATAAAATATTGTGCACATGACAATAAGTAATTTTGTTTTCTTCCTCGGTGGCAGTTTTCACAGAAAACAGGAAAATTGTGTATATGACCTTCAGCTTATTATCAGCATACGGTAGTACTACAGAATAAGAATTAGCAGTAACGAAAAACCAGACTGGGAAAGAGGAGATGGGCCGACAAGGGGGGGGGGGGGGGGGGGAGGAAATAGACATAGAGAGATGGAGATGGGGAAAAAGAGGTGAGAGGTGGAGATGGAGAGATGTAGGGAGAGGGGGAGATAGAGAGAGGGTGGAGGAAGTGATGGGGAAGGGAGGAGGTGGACAGAGACGGGGAGGGGAGAAGGAGATCAGGATGTATATCGAATTTCCATATAGATATTTATCAACTGCGAAACATTTCCGGCTTCACTAGTTATGACAGTTTTTGATTTGGAAGAAAAACAAAAATGTTGAAAATAAACGCTGGTGACAAAACCCTGCTTATAGGAGTTTACTGCAATTTTGGCCTCTTAGAAGTAATCGCACTGTGTTGTGAAAACATCCTTCTAAGTGTCTTGCGCATGCAAACAGCGTCATAAACGCACCGGCCCGGAACAAAACAGCTGAGGGAAAAGACGGGGACGCTAAGCAGACTCGAGACAGCAAATATTAGCCGAGCCTGTACTACGTACGCTTTATGACGTCAAAACCTCCCTACATGAAACAGCATCGTTTGCTAAAAGCTTAATGGAAGTTCTGAAGTTATGTACCAGATCAATATTATCTGCTGTAAAGAGTAACGGCCCATGGGATACTCCCAAAATCATCTTTACATCAACCATTTTCTTCACATTAAGAGTGACTTGTTGAGTTCTACATGCTACGAAGTCAGCAACACTTTTGTGGTGTCACCACCAGATACCACACTTGCTAGGTGGTAGCCTTTAAATCGGCCGCAGTGCGTTAGTATACATCAGATCCGCGTGTCGCCACTATCAGTGATTGCAGACCCAGCGCTGCCACACGGCAGGTCTAGAGAGAATTCCTAGCACTCGCCCCAGTTGTACAACCGACTTTGCTAGCGATGGTTCACTGACAAAATACGCTCTCATTTACCGAGACGATAGTTAGCATAGCGTTCAGCTACGTCATTTGCTACGACCTAGCAAGGCGCCATGTTCAGTTACTATTGATATTGTGAATAATGTACAGTCAAGAGCGACGTTCACCATTTATGGATTAAAGTTAAGTATTCTACCAGCTACGTCCGTTTTTCTAAGTTCTAATTTCCTTGTCCTGTTCCAGACCTCACGCCAGCCTGCATGAGCTAAAACGCGTGCCTTTCGGCTTCCTCTAGTAACCCAGTGTTGGCTCTCCCGCCAACCCACAACATTGGTGACGAGACAATACCGCGTTTGTAACTATACTGCCCTGATTTACTTGTGTAATGGCTTCGCCACCATCTCCAGATGTACTGTCCGAATTTATTGCTTACAGAATCAGCAGACCCAGGTCTTACTGGATGCTCCTGGACGGCTCGTCCAGGGTCGACGTGCGCTGCAAAACGATGCGCAGCCGCCGCTCCACCGCTAACGCAGCCACAACACGCAGTTGCACCTACTTTTCGTCCTTTTGATGCTGCACTGGAAAGCTGGACAGAGTGGTCACGCCAATTTGGATTCCATCTCGCCGCCTACAGAATTCAAGGTGACGAGCGGGAGCCTTTTTTGTTGTCCTCCGTAGGGGTGCACACGTACCGTGTGATAGTCAAATTATTTCCCCAACGCGACATAGCAACTCTGTCCTACGACGAAATTTTGTATGCATTAGATGCATATTTCAAAGAATCAGTCAATGTAGTTGCCAAACAGTATACCTTCTTTCGTACAAAACGTACAGCAGGTCAGACTAATCGGGAGTGGGTTGCAACCTTGCAAGGCCTTTCTAGGGATTGTGCTTTTGAGTGTCAATGTGGACTCCCTTATTCAGATACTATGGTACATGATGCAATTGAACAGAACGTTTCTGATGTTCGTATACGGGAACAGATTTTGAAACTAGTCAATCCCTCCCTTCAACAAGTGATGGACATAGTGGATCGGCAGGACACACTTGACTTTGCTCAGGAAACATTTGAAACTTCGCCACCCGTGTGTCAGGTTAACTGGCCCGCCGGGCGAGCTGCACAGAACAGTAAACAGTCCTCGCGCCCGGCCGCGCCGCTGCAGCCAGGCTCTCCGCCACGTGTACCACACCGGCAAGCAAATGCAGTGCTAAAATCATGCCCGCAGTGTGCTACTAGACATTCGCGTGAGAATTGCCCGTCACGCCCCGCTATTTGCTTTTACTGTAATAAAAAAGGACATGTTCAAAGTGTTTGCCAGAAAAAGCTCAGATCGGAAGCTCAAAACCATTTCAGGCCCTTGCTTCGCGCCAGAATGGGAATCGAACCAAGGATACTCAGGCTCACGACACTTCGCCCATGGAAATTCACACAGTTCATGCCACTCTGCCCAGTGCCACTCTCGCTAACAGTGACTGTGTTCGTCCCACAAATAGTGTGCGTCGACATTGCAGGAACTCCCATCAAGTTGCAAGTGATTTTGTACCCGTGTCAGTTCACGTTGCACGAGACAGTCGCTCTTGTCGTCAGCAGGGCAATAAACTTTTTGTGGACTTGGACACTAACGGCAAAGTGATACCATTCAAGCTCGATACCGGGGGTGCAGTTTCCCTGATCAATCAAGACACTTACAAACTGCTGGGCACACCTCCGTTGCGTGCCGCAACTGTTAACTAGCTATTCGGCTCACAAGATCCCTGTTTTAGGACAGTGCAGCCTTCTTGCAACATACAGAGGACAAACAAAACTTGTGTCATTTTACGTCATTCGTTCTTCTTCTGCAGTGAACTTGTTTGGTTTCGATTTATTTCAGTTGTTTAACTTGTCTATAGTAAATCAGGTCCTATCAGTGAACCAGACTGTGCCCTCTGACAGTGTTTCTCGTCTATGCGACGAATTTGCAGACATTTTTGCACTGGGCCTCAGTTGCGCTAAGAACTATAAAGCATTGCCGGCCGGTGTGGCCGTGCGGTTAAAGGCGCTTCAGTCTGGAACCGCGTGACCGCTACGGTCGCAGGTTCGAATCCTGGCATGGATGTGTGTTATGTCCTTAGGTTAGTTAGGTTTAATCAGTTCTAAGTTCTAGGCGACTGATGACCTCAGAAGTTGAGTCGCATAGTGCTCAGAGCCATTTGAACCATTTGAACTATAAAGCACATTTGGAACCGAAAGTAAACGCGCAACCGAAATTTATCAGAGCGCGCTATGTTCCCCACGCATTGCGTGATGAGGTCGCAAACACTTTACACGATTTGGAATCACAAGGTGTAATTGAACGTGTGCAGGCTTCTCTCTGGGCATCACCCTCAGTAATTTTGCCAAAACCTTCGGGAAAATTGAGACTTTGTGTGGACATCAAGGCAACAGTGAATCCACAACTAGTGACTGCAACTTTTCCTTTACCCCGCCCGGAAGGTCTTTTTGACAAACTGTGCCCGGGTAAATATTTTTCGAAGTTGGACCTAGCAGATGCGTACTTGCAAATACCGGTGGACGAAGAATCCCAGCGCGTTTTGGTGGTTAACACGCATCTTGGTTTGTATCGATTCAAACGACTGCCATTCGGGTGTGCATCCGCCCCTGCATTGTTTCAGCAATATCTACAAACTGTTTATGCGTCGGTCCCTACTGCAGCAAACTATCTGGACGATATTGTGATCTCCGGAAAGACGGAAGAAGAACAATTAGCCAATCTCAGAGCATTACTTCAGGTCATGCGACAAAATGGTCTTCACTTGCGGAAGGACAAATGTGTGTTTTTTGCTCGTGACTTACCCTACCTGTGACAAGTACTCAATGCCCAAGGCATACATCCCATTCCCGAGCACCTCCGTGCCACACAAGACTTGCCTTCGCCGCAGAATTTGAAGCAGCTACAGAGTGTGCTGGGAAAAATTGACTATTATCATCGGTATGTTCCACAGGTCTCTTCCATTTCAGCTCCGCTTCATCGCTTACGCCGTAAAGGTGTTCCGTTCGTCTGGACGACGGAATGCGAACGCGCCTTTCGCCAGTTGAAATCGGCGTTGCTTTCCAATACTTGCCTTACGCCATTCGATCCCCGGAAGCCCCTTTTGTTGATGGTGGATGCATCGGATTTCGGGATCGGTCGGTGCTGTGCTTGCGCACAAAGATGGATCGCACGATCGCCCTATTGCCTTTGCGCCCAAATTGCTGTCGTCTGCGCAAAGAAATTATTCGTAGATCGAGAAAGAAGCATTGGCTCTCGTATTTGGTGTTACAAAGTTTCACGATTTCTTGTATGGTCGTCACTTTACCATCCTCACAGACCAAAAACCTTTGGCCTCGCTTTTTCATCCGACCAAGCCTGTACCTCCACGTACAGGGCAGAAATTCATTCGCTGGTCTATTTTCCTCTCGCAGTGCCGCTACGATATCTTGTATCGGTCCAATGCTAAGCACGGAAACGCCGATGCGTTGTCCCTTTTGCCTGTTGCTGAGGATAGAGCATTAGATTCCTCCGAACTTGCTTGCATGTTCATTGATTCGGAAACCGATGACGTGGTCGAATCGTTTCCGATTGATTTTGGTCGTGTAGCTACAGCCACAGCTGCCGATCCTGTCCTTGCTACCGTTCTGCGTTTTGTTGCTACGCAATGGCCCTTGTCAAAGTCACGGATCTGGGATCCGTTGGTTCGCCGATTTTTTGCTCACCAAGAGAGACTTTTTGTACGACGTGGTGTTTTGCTGTTGCGTTCTGATAATGATCAGTCCAGGGTCGTGGTCCCACGTTCGTTACAGTCCTCTGTGTTACAACTTCTCCACCAAGGGCGTTGGGGTATAGTGAGAACGAAACAACTTGCCCGTCAGCACTGTACTTGGTTCGGAATCGATTCCGCGATTACGAATATGTGCTCTTCTTGCAGGGTGTGTGCCAAACAACAATCAGCACCACCACGGAAGTTCCTTGCATGGCCAAAAGCCACTTCCCCTTGGCAACGCTTACACATCGATTTTGCTGGTCCATTCTGGAATGCTCGATGGTTGGTTGTGGTATATTCATTCAGTAATTTTCCTTTAGTTGTCCGGATGTCTTCCACGACGTCACCTGCCACCATCCAAGCGTTATCTGCTATCTTTTGCATTGAAGGTCTTCCACAGACTATTGTTTCCGACAATGACCCACAATTCATGTCCGCAGAATTTCAGCCATTCTGCAAGGGCAATGGTATTCAACATCTGACGTCCGCGCCGTTTTCGCCACGGTCAGACGGTGCCGCTGAACGATTGGTCAGAACTTTCAGGTCACAGATGTTGAAGTTGAAAGAGTCGCATTCTCGGGAGGACGCGTTATTGCTCTTTTTGTCCTCGTATCGCTCTCAGCCCCGAGATGGTCGCTCGCCGGCTGAGTTGCTCCACGGTCGTCCTCATCGAACCTTGATGTCTTTGCTGCATTCGCCGCATCAGGTTCCTGTGCAGCGGCAGACGCCTGCGTTTGCTCCAGGCGACGTTGTATACTATCGCAACTATCGCGGTTCACTGCGTTGGCTCGCAGGGCGCATTTTCCCTGCCTCGGCCGCGCTATGTATCTGGTTTTGCGGGCCTCTGGTGAGGTGCGACTGCATCTCAATCAGCTGCGCCTCTGTCGTCGCACGGGTTCTGCCGCTCCCCGTCTGCTTTCAGCGACGGTGCCGTCCGGTCAGCGCCCTGGGGACCCATCTACTGGCTCGCCTCATCCCCAGGTGTTACCGACGCTGCCTTCCATTTTGCCCCATGGCGACGCGCCGCCGCCGCCGCCTGTTCTTCCGCCGGCGACGCCCGCGGTGGACGCGTCGTTGCAACCGCCGGGCGCCTCCCTGGGTCAAGCGCCGCCGATCGCTTCCCGTGACCAGTTGTCCTCCGACATGGAACTCTTGCCCGCTCCGGACCATATGTCGTCTTCGCCCGTCGGGTGGGTGCCCCGGCCCGATGGAGGTCGACCCTTCGGCCCCTCCTGTCTCTCTGCGGGCGCATACACTGCATGTTGGCGTGCTCCCTGGAGCAGGTTCTCAGGCGTTTCCTAGCTCCCCGCGGTCCGAATGGCAGGGTGCGGGTGGCACAGCCTCGCCTGTTGTTAGGCTCCCCACCTCGTCGCATACGTCAACATGGGGTCCTCCCCACGGCGGGCGGAAGCCTTATGCCACCACTGTACGCCGATTTGCGGGGGAGGAATGTGGTGTCACAGCCAGACACCACACTTGCTAGGTGGTAGCCTTTAAATCGGCCGCGGTCCGTTAGTATACGTCGGACCCGCGTGTCGCCACTATCAGTGATTGCAGACCGAGCGCCGCCACACGGCAGGTCTAGAGAGAATTCCTAGCATTCGCCCCAGTTGTACAACCGACTTTGCTAGCGATGGTTCACTGACAAAATACGCTCTCATTTACCGAGACGATAGTTAGCATAGCCTTCAGCTACGTCATTTGCTACGACCTAGCAAGGCGCCATTTTCAGTTACTATTGATATTGTGAATAATGTACAGTCAAGAGCGACGATCACCATTTATGGATTAAAGTTAAGTATTCCACCAGCTACGTCCGTTTTTCTAAATTCTAATTTCCTTGTCCTGTTCCAGACCTCACGCCAGCCTGCGTGAGCTAAAACGCGTGCCTTTCGGCTTCCTCTAGTAACCCAGTGTTGGCTCTCCTGCCAACCCACAGCAATTTTCACAACTCTGGTCTGATATTCTTTGTTCTGGACCGAGCAGATGTGTTAATTAAGTACAGATGACGTGATCGTAAGCGCTGTATTTAAAAGTTCTTCATCAGATCTCGCATACTCTAAAAGAACGCTATTTTTACTGGTCGGCGTTAAAGATAAATCACAAACACATCCCTTTAGGTGCGATATGTAAAACGCGAAGAAACGTTAAGTACCTATAAGAGCAAACATATAGATGGGAATTTTATCCTCTATCAGTTTAGTCAACCAAAATGCCTGTGCATCCCCCTCAAAAGAGGAAAATGGCAAATTTTAGATGAACTTCGAAGATGTGGTCCCAGATATCGGGGCGTTCAATAATTACTGCAACATTTTCTCTGTCAATTTCACTTGAAAAAATGAGGCATATATTGTTGAAAATCTTGGAATATTCTCGCTTCAGCCCCTATAGTTTCATAAAGTTCCGATGGGTGATGGCGCTATACGTAGCCATGAAATGACGTCTGTAATTACGCTATGTGATCAAAAGTATTCGGACACCCCAAAATCATACGTTTTTCATATTAGGTGCATTATGCTGCCACATATTGCCGCGTTCTCCATACCAGCGACCTCAGTAGTCATTAGACACTGTGAGAGAGCAGAATGGAACGCTCCGCGGAACTCACGCACTTCGAACGTGGTCACGTGATTGGGTGTCACTTGCGTTATACGTCTCTAAACGAGATTTCCACTCTTCTAAACATCCCTAGGTCGACGGTTTCCGATGTGATAGTGAAGTGGAAACGTGAAGTGACATGTAGAGCACAAAAGGGTACAGGCCGATCTTGTCTGTTGACTGACAGAGACCGCCGACAGTTGAGGAGGGTCATAATGTGCAATATGCAGACATCTATCCAGACCATCACACAGGAATTATAAACTGCAACAGGATCCACTGCAAGTACGATGGCAGTTAGGTGGGAGATGAGAAAACTTGGATTTCATGGTCGAGCGGCTGTGCATAACCCACACATCACGCCGTTAAGTGCCAAAGGTTGGTGTAAGGAGCGTAAACACTGGACGATTGGACAGTGGAAAAAACATTGTGTGGAGTGACGAATCACGTTACACAATGTGGCGATCCTGTGGCAGGGTGTGGGTATGGCTAATGCCCGGTGAACGTAATCTGCCGGCGTGTGTAGTGCCAACAGTAAAATTCGGAGGCGGTGGTGTTACGGTATGGTCGTGTTTTTCAGGAGGGGGTTTGCATCCCTTGTTGTTTTGTGTGGCACTATTACAGCACAGGCCTGCACTGATGTTTTGAGCACCTTTTTGCTTCCAACAGATTACGAGCAATTCGGGGATGGCGATTGCATCTTTCAACACGATCGATCACCTATTCATAACGCACGGCCTGTGGCGGAGTAGTTACACGAGAATAATACCCCTGTAATGGTCTGTCCTGCACAGAGTCCCGGCCTGAATCCTATAGAAGTCCTTTGGGATGTTTTGGAACGCTGATTTCGTGCCAGGTCTCAGTGACCGACATCGACACCTCTCCTCAGTGCAGCACTCCGTGACGAATGGGCTGCCATTCCTCAAGCAACCTTCCAGCACCTGATTGAACGTATGCCTGCGAGAATGGAAGCTGTCATCAAGGCTAAGGGTGGGTCAACACCATATTGAATTCCAGCATTACCGATCGGCCGCATACAGCTGTGACTCTTGCAGTGCTGGAAAGTACGAACACTCTCATTCGAGGTGATCGACAGATCACAACCAAACACCTCGCTGCACAACTGGAGATCTCTGTTGTTCGATACGCATGTCCAAATGAATTTTGCGTCGTAAAGAGAACAAGATAGGTACTGCAATATCGTATTTATCTGCCGGTAGAGGGCAACCGACTTTCACGTACAACGTCTGATCTTACGGGAATATGGCATAGCGTCTCCGCTACGCCATAATGTGTGTTTGAAGTTCGGCTACTTTCAAAAAAATGGTTCAAATGGCTCGGAGCACTATGGGACTTAACATCTCTGGTCATCAGTCCCATAGAACTTAGAATTACTTAAACCTACTAACCTAAGGACATCACACACATCCATTCCCGAGGCAGGATTCGAACCTGCGACCGCAGCAGTCGCGCGGCTCCAGATTGAGCGTCTAGAACCACTAGACCACCGCGGCCGGCTCGGCTACTTTCAGCGGCGTCGGACGATCCACTATGTCTACCATGGATTCCACGTGCATTCCACGAAAAAGTACTGTGAGTTTCACTTTCGATAAAACAACGTGATATCTGCAGCCCGGATATCCAGAAATCCACGACTGGCTTGTCGATACATTTCATGTGATCTCTAATCAGGTCCAGACCGCTTATTTTGATTCAGCCGAGTACGTGTTTTACGTGAAATTTGTGGATCCCCTTTACGTTGAAAGATAAGTGTCGCGACATGGTTCTCAAGTTCCATCCAAGCATCGCGGGCCACATGGATGCTGAAATCGAATATACCATTGTTCGAGTCTTCAACCTTCCCCCGGAAGTTGATGACAACTTCCTAAAGGACATATTGACTCCTTATGGTAACGCGAGGAACGTCCGTCGTGAACGCTGGTCTACTCAACACAGATTACAGTGTTTTTATAGTGGAATTCGTTCCGTGGAAATGCTTGTCTAACGCAACATTCCATCAGATATACAAGTGTGTGGCTACCGCGTTCGTGTCATGTACACTGGACAAGAGGAAACCTGCTTCCTATATAATGAAAGTGGACACGTTCAGTCTAATTGCCTACGGAGGGTTTTTGTGTTAAAGCCGTCATTAATGCAGCGTGCAAATTGACGGTTGCTGTTGTTGTTCCTTCCACTCCCGCCGTCGTACCTATTTCTGCTTCGGATCATAATGAACAAAAAGTCAATTCTTACAGTTGTGTCAGTGAATTTTCGCCTTTTCCTCCGCGACAGGTTCAAAATCCTATTGGCCCCAAATAGAACCTGTTCTGTAACGGTGGCAAAGAAGCGAGGTCGCGCTCAAGAGGGTGATAGCGAGGATCTGGCTGTACCTTCTGCGCCAACCTCCTCCGCATCGATTGTGTCCCCTGGTCCTCTCGAATCTACGATACCTCCCATCCGTGGTACGGTTAGTGGCGAAGAAGTAATCTCCAGCACCCCTCGTGCTCGCGAAGTGCCCCCATTTCTGAGCCTCCTGTGTGCGGATAGGGAGCGGAGTCCCCCTCTTCGTCTTTGTGTCCTCCGTTACAGTCTGAGACGATGCAATGTCCTCCTGTTCCTTCGTCTTCTGCCTAATTCTGCTCTGACTTTCCGTACATCCCTATATAGCTGTGATCAATGACGTAAGCCTACACGCTCCTTTCCTTACATGTTAATCGTGTGGAATCAGAATTGCGATTGGTTGCGCTGCTTCAGTTCATTTATGATTCATATGAGGACATAGTCTTCTTACAGGAGGTGTTATTTAGGTATTTTTCGTTGGCTGGTTTTCCTGTGATTTTTGATGTAGTATCCGAATTTTCTACGGGGACCGCCTTACTTTTTCGCGAAGGGATTCCTATTGCTGAACCTGAACATAATGAACCGCTCTTAGCAGCATTTTAGCCAGAGGAATATTGTGGGATCGGCCTCTCAAAAGTCTCCGGGTCTGGATGGACTTCTCAAGCAATTTTACGTGCGCTTTTGGCCGTTGTTGGGTGCTACCCCTTTACGTCTCATTTGATTGAAGTTTTACAGGGTAGAGGTGTGCCGAACTCGTTCAAAGTGGGGGAAAAATTGTTTTAATCCCGAAACGCCCTAGACCAGCTTCCCCTGACAGCTTTCGCCCAATTACTTTGTTAAACTTTGAACATAAGACTGTGGCGACGGCAGTTAATAGTAGGATGTCGGCTCTGATGGAGATGATTGTTGCAAAACATCAAAGTTGCGTACCTGGTCGTACCATTCTTACCCTATAGTCGAGTGTCGTGACGTTTTTTCGGTTACTGCTATAACGTCCGTCCCTTGTGCACTTGCTTTGCTAGACTTGATACGTAATTTGATCGTGTTAATCACGACTTTTGCTTCTGATTCTGGAGCCAGTTGGTTTTACTGTTGACACACGGCAAGTTCTTTCAAATCTGTTTACGGGTATTTTAGCATCGGTGTTTGTTAATGGCCAACTGACGTCCCCCATAAACATCAGTCGGGGAATATCTCAAGGAAGCCCGCTGTCAATCATTTGGCTTCTATTGTCTCTGGAGCCCCTACTTCTGATTCTAGCATTCCAGCTGGAAGGCTGGACGTTTTCCCGAGGAACTGTAGCTGTTCGTGCATACGCGCATGACCTGATTTTTTCTACTCCGCGGAGACACCTTGACTGAAGGCTCTAATCAATGATTATTGTCGGAGTTCAGGTGCAAAACTTAATGAAGGTAAGTGCAAGCTTCTTTCCTTGCGAGATTTTGATGACGTCGTTGTTTCATGGGCTACTGCAGTGTCTCTCTGTATGATCATTGATCGGAGTCCGCTCAAAACACCGACGCTCAACTGGAAGTCTGTTACGGGAAAAATTCAGGGGGCGATACTACAACATGAAAGGCATTCTCTTACTCTGCTCCAGAAAGTCGGATACTGGATACAAACGTCTTATGCAAAGCTTATTAAGTGGCTCAAGTTTATCCGCTTCCCTCGATGATGGCGAAGAAACTGCAGCAATTGTCTGGTCGTTTCTTATGGCAAAGACGTATCTTTCGCTTACGGTATGAAGTGGTCACGAAGACTCGTTCCTTTGGGGGGTTAGGCCTGGCTGACGTATGAAGGAAGACACAGATCCTGTATGAGCGACTACTGGTTTGATGGTGACTCAAGAAACCACACATTTACGTCTCGTTTATTTCTCTGTGTCCGTCCTGCTAGTCTTTAACCCCCTATTGATATTGGTCGCTTAAATTAAAAGTTGAAACACATTCGTGACTTCTATCTCGCCGTGAGATATTTAGGGGCTGAAATTTTATGGAGACTCATCCGCGCCATGAGATTCCTGCAGACTCGTTGGAAAGCAGTCCCTTGTCCGAACCTCGTTGAAAGAGGATCGCCACAAACTGGACGACAGCTTGGTGCAATATCAGTCTTCCGATTTTGCCGATACGCTTAGCGTCATCTTGGTGGAAGGTAGTAAATAACTTGATTCCAACGAACGAGCGTCTTTTTCGTACTGGGCTTCGCGACACGAATTTATGTAGGCGCACGTCTACAGATACATCGCTTTACTTGTGGAGATCGTATCGAAAATTGGTCTTGTATTAGGACGCAGTAGGCCTTCCTTACTCGATCTTCTGAGACTGCATACACTATGGACATCATACTGCGCACAGATTCTTCTTTCTTTCCAAGGTCGAAAACCCATACCGTTATATGGTTGCTGGGACACTTCGTCCATTATGTTCTAGAAGGCGAGGGGGAAGATCACCTAAGCTTCATGCAGTACGTGATCACGGCCTAATGGACATGCTTGCGAATGCCTCGATATCGAGACCTCTTCGCCAAAATGTTGAAGCTTGTTTTCCGTTGGAAAGGTGTTGGCTAATTTCATTTTTCTGATGATAGGTGTTTTCTTTGTTATGTATGTTTCCCATCTGGCTTGCTTTGGCTTGTTCTCTTTTAGTTTACGTGCTCGTTTTGTTTTGTGTTTTTGACTCAATATTGCTCCAGTTCCATTGTAAAATGTGTGTAGGTGAAGTATAGATACACATGAGCGTATACAATACTTGAAATCAGATTGTAACTTTTCTTAGTTTGCTATTTCGAATATAATCGTATCTCGTCTTTCTGCTTTTAGATTCTATATAAAAACCAAAACTTTTAAAAAATAAATAAATATAAAAAACTATACAAAATTTTTTACACACATTATGAGAGCCTGGAGGTGGTTTTTCGGCTATGTTCTCGTTTTCCTTCCTTTCTCCTTTTATTACTGTTTTGTAATCATAATAAATTTTTTCTCCCATTTGAAGCTTACATTACATGGTGATTTGACTACGGTCTACTGAAGTTTCATGATAGTACCAAGTCTCTCCGATAATAAAATAAAAAGTGGTAAGGCGACCGCTCACGATAAGCGGGTAATCCGGGTTCGAGTCCCGTCCGGCGAAAATTTTCCCTGTCGTCATTGCATGCTACAGCTGATGGTAGTCTTTATTCGCAACTGCGAATTTATTTGATGTAACCATGTTGTTAGTGCTCACACACTCCTCCACCAGTGGGGATACTCAGAGGTGTGTGCCAACTGGGTTCTATGTCATCCCACAGAAGAACATAAAGAGCAACGAAGGACCATATGTGCAACGAAGGATGCACACCGCTGAAAGGAGTACGTTGATGATGGGGAAATTATTGGTAGCAAGACTTCAGCTCCAGTAGCGTGATACCAATCGGTCATACAGGCCCCCACAGTAAGGTGGCATAAGGTCATCACATTAAACGTAGATTACGTAGGAAAGAATGGTTTCTTAGCCAAAGGAGGGGAGGGGGGGGGGGAATTAACACGCTGTATCTGAATCCTGAATAAAATCTACCTGCTTTCATCAAAAAGTGTTTCTTTGCTTATTGAACGCCGCTCTTATTGTAAAAATACTAGCTTTGATATTGAGCTTGACACATGCATGAATGGAAAAGAAAGGAAGGAAACGAAAGAAGAGATTCCTAATCAAGAAAAGAATATTTCAGTCCCCTTAGCAAAATATATGGACATAAGCTCTCATATCTTATAAGCATCAATGTGAGAACTTCACCGATGAGACCAGTAAGTAAACATCACACCCACTTAATTACTTAATACACACATCAAAAAAAGTTTTACATCACCCCGGTTCCGAGAACTTCTGAAGATATGCATTAACTGTGGATATTGTCTCACAGACACAGTCCCTCTGACTGTTCAAAGCTGTCACTAAATCCACCCAAAGATGAAAACAATAATGCATGAGCAGCACCCATTAGACAGAGGGGGGTCCGACAGGCGATCCATTCATTGCACCAGGTAGGGGGTATAGGGCTCGTGTTTTCTGCAGTTCAACCACGCCTAGACAATACCGCGGATACCTAGCGTCCGCCTCGTTACTTTGTGCCAGGAAGGGCACTCAACATCGGAGTGAATCAAAGCGATGTTGTTCGGACACGGAGGCGATACAGAGAGAGGGGGCACTGTCGATGACATGCCTCGCTCAGGCCGCCCAAGGGCTACTACTGGGCAGTGGATTAACGCTACCTACGGATTATAGCTGGGACGAACACTGACAGCAACACCACCAGGTTGGATAATGATTTTCGTGCTGCCACAGTACGTCGTGTTACGACTCAGAATGTTCGCAATAGGCTGCATGATGCGCAAATTCACTCCCGACGTCAATGGCGAGGTCCATCTTTGCAACCACGACACCATGCAGCGGGGTACAATGGGCTCAACAACATGCCGAACGGACTGCTCAGGTTTGGTATCACGTTCTCTTCACCGATGAGCGTCGTATATGCCGTCAGCCAAACAATTGTCTGAGACGTGTTTGGAAGCAACTCGGCCAGGCTGAACGCCTTAGACTCACTGTCCAGCGAGTGAAGCAAGGTGGAGGTTCCCTGATGTTTTAGGGCGATATTGTGTGGGGCCGACGTACGCCGCTGGTGGCCAGGGAAGGCGCCGTAACGGCTGTACGATGCGTGAAAGCCATCCTCCGACAAGTAGTGCAACTATATCGGCAGGTTATTGGCGAGGCATTCGTCTTCAAGGACGACAATTCGCACCCCCATCGTTCATGTCTTGTGAATGACTAACCTTCAGGATTACTACATCTCTCGACTAGAGTGGCCAGCATGTTCTCCAGACACGAACCCTGTCGTACATGCCTGGGAGAGATTGAAAAGGGCTGTTTATGGACAATGTGACCCACGAACCAGTCTGAGGGATCTACGCCGAATCTCCATTGAGGAGTGGGACAACCCGGACTAACAGTGCCTTGATGAAGTTGTGGATAGTATGCCATGACGAATACAGGCATGCATCAATGGGTATTAGAGGTACCGGCGTGTACAGAAGTCTGGACCACCACCTCTGAACTTCTCACTGTGGTAAAACATGCAATGTGTCGTTTTCATGAGCAATAAAAAGGGCGGAAATGATGTTTATGTTGATCTCTATTCCAATTTTCTGTGCAGGTTCAGGAACTCTCAGAATCAATATGATGCAAAACTTTTTTTGATATCTGTATAAACCTCAAAAGAAATTCTAACACACATTATATTCTATGATGTATGGATGAAAAGGACATTCAGTGCGCATCCCGCTTGAATTTCTACCTGTACCTGATTTTACAAAACGATATTCCCAGTAATAGCGCACTACTATCACCTCAGAGTGGTGGCAAACAAAAAGAGAAGTACACTCCTGGAAATTGAAATAAGAACACCGTGAATTCATTGTCCCAGGAAGGGGAAACTTTATTGACACATTCCTGGGGTCAGATACATCACATGATCACACTGACAGAACCACAGGCACATAGACACAGGCAACAGAGCATGCACAATGTCGGCACTAGTACAGTGTATATCCACCTTCCGCAGCAATGCAGGCTGTTATTCTCCCATGGAGACGATCGTAGAGATGCTGGATGTAGTCCTGTGGAACGGCTTGCCATGCCATTTCCACCTGGCGCCCCAGTTGGACCAGCGTTCGTGCTGGACGTGCAGACCGCGTGAGACGACGCTTCATCCAGTCCCAAACATGCTCAATGCGGGACAGATCCGGAGATCTTGCTGGCCAGGGTAGTTGACTTACACCTTCTAGAGCACGTTGGGTGGCACGGGATACATGTGGACGTGCATTGTCCTGTTGGAACAGCACGTTCCCTTGCCGGTCTAGGAATGGTAGAACGATGGGTTCGATGACGGTTTGGATGTACCGTGCACTATTCAGTGTCCCCTCGACGATCACCAGTGGTGTACGGCCAGTGTAGGAGATCGCTCCCCACACCATGATGCCGGGTGTTGGCCCTGTGTGCCTCGGTCGTATGCAATCCTGATTGTGGCGCTCACCTGCACGGCGCCAAACACGCATACGACCATCGTTGGCACCAAGGCAGAAGCGACTCTCATCGCTGAAGACGACACGTCTCCATTCGTCCCTCCATTCACGCCTGTCGCGACACCACTGGAGGCGGGCTGCACGATGTTGGGGCGTGAGCGGAAGACGGCCTAACGGTGTGCGGGACCGTAGCCCAGCTTCATGGAGACGGTTGCGAATGGTCCTCGTCGATACCCCAGGAGCAACAGTGTCCCTAATTTGCTGGGAAGTGGCGGTGCGGTCCCCTACGGCACTGCGTAGGATCCTACAGTCTTGGCGTGCATCCGTGCGTCGCTGCGGTCCGGTCCCAGGTCGACGGGCACGTGCACCTTCCGCCGACCACTGGCGACAACATCGATGTACTGTGGAGACCTCACGCCCCACGTGTTGAGCAATTCGGCGGTACGTCCACCCGGCCTCCCGCATGCCCACTATACGCCCTCGCTCGAAGTCCGTCAACTGCACATACGGTTCACGTCCACGCTGTCGCGGCATGCTACCAGTGTTAAAGACTGCGATGGAGCTCTGTATGCCACGGCAAACTGGCTGACACTGACGGCGGCGGTGCACAAATGCTGCGCAGCTAGCGCCATTCGACGGCCAACACCGCGGTTCCTGGTGTGTCCGCTGTGCCGTGCGTGTGATCATTGCTTGTACAGCCCTCTCGCAGTGTCCAGAGCAAGTATGGTGGGTCTGACACACCGGTGTCAATGTGTTCTTTTTTCCATTTCCAGGAGTGTATTTACATGTGGAACCAATAATGTACTTCAAATATGCATGAAATAAGAAATTTGATCATACAAGAAATAAGAAAGTGTAAAAGTGACATGTTTTTTCAACGTCTAAAGCTTATGTCTGAAATGCACCCACTCAAAATCTTACGCAGTTACTTCAGTGGATCCTCAAATGCAATAAAATGTTGTAAGAGGTATGTGCTGTCTGCTATATGTAAGCTATAAGAGAATCTGAGACCAAAGAGCAGTGTTGACTGCAGTACGAACTGTGTAGCAGTAGCAGTAAGTTGTTGCTAGCGAGCAGTCGCCTGTCAGCGCTTGTCAGTCCTGTCTGGTGTATCGTGTTGGTTGGGCCGGTCGCGGTGCAGCGATGCCGGAGCCTGAGTATTATTGTGTAAGGTAAAAAAGCAGCCTCGCGCATATCTAGTAATGTTATGTTAAGTCCCATGTAAATCTTTTAAAAATGTCCTAATAATAATCTTCGTGACATAAAGTAATTTCTAACAAACATTCATTTCAATTTAAAGAATTTACTAATTTCTTCAATCCATGATCATTCCTATTGTTGCAAAAGGAAAATCAGTTGCTTCCTTTCATAAATGACAAATCTATCGGCCAGCATTGCACAGAGCTGTGTCGGAATTTTTTTATATATAAGAGCAGATATATTCGCCGTTTTTATTGAGGTAAGAATTTTTCCTTTTTTTATTCAGAATGATCTTACAGGGCCATGACGCAGCGCTGCTGTCGTCCAAATTCTACCAGGTTACTGAATTTATTTTTATTACGAGGTTTAGGAATTTTTCTGTTTCGAGCTTACATTAAATGGAAAACAAATTTTGTGTGGAGGTTAAATGTGAATGAATTTCTGTAGGGAGGTTATAAATAGGAACCAATTCTGTTCTGAGGTTACACTAAAATTAGAATCGCTATCGATAATAATTATATTTAATTACATATATATTTTTTGTGGGGAGGTTACACTTGGCGACATCCGGCCAGGATCGTATTTCTTTGTGATCTCTGAGAAGTAGTCACATATCTGCTCTTATATAAAAAAATTTCCGACACAGCTCTGTGCAATGCTGGCCGATAGACTTGTCATTTTATGAAAGGAAGCAACTGATTTTTCTTTTGCAACAATAGGAATGATCGTGGATTGAAGAAATTAGTAAATTCTTTAAATTGAAATGAATGTTTGTTAGAAATTACTTTATGTCACGAAGATTATTATTAGGACATTTTTAAAAGATTTACATGGGACTTTACATAACATTACTAGATATGCCCGAGGCTGCTTTTTTACCTTACACAATAATACTCAGGCTCCGGCATCGCTGCACCGCGACCGGCCCAACCAACACGATACACCAGACAGGACTGACAAGCGCAGACAGGCGACTGCTCGCTAGCAACAACTTACTGCTACTGCTACACAGTTCGTACTGCAGTCAACACTGCTCTTTGGTCTCAGATTCTCTTATAGCTTACATATAGCAGACAGCACATACCTCTTACAATGTAGTAATCAGATGAGCAAGTCTCGCCTAATTGTACTGAAAGTTTAAAATGTACTGAGAGGAGTAGTTTTAGCGCACCCATAGAACAAACTTCTCATTCTCATAACCCCAGAAGGGAATATTAAAGACACCAATAAAGTTTTAAATGCTGAACTACACTCAGAATAAGCAAAATAATTCTGAAACTACGTCACAGTTACGAAAACGCAGTATATCTCCTACATTTGTCAACAATATAGTAAAAACCACAGCTTACTTTTCACAAAGCAACACATCATAGTGGCCCAGTCAAAAGAATAATATAGCTGTGCAGCTTCAATAAGGCACTGAGAATGTACTTGTTTCACTAATCAGGGCTCGAAGTATACCCCACAAAATTTATGTTGACAGCTACTTTCTTTAAGATCTAGTAATTTTGCTGAATAAATATCACTACATACATCCACAATAAACTTGATTAACTGATGAAAGATTCATCTCTTCGATTTGTAGAGCTTTACCATTCGCATTATCTTTCTTCATAGACAGTAGAATTAGTCTCAAGAAGAATGTGGCACTACTATGATTAAATTTTTTGCAGACACCGCATGTTACTTCCTGTCCAAAAGACCAAGTTCAGGTAGTGATAGTAGTAAAATTCTGTACCAGGGCTGGCATTTGAACCCGCGTCTCCAGCTCATGCGGCAGGCCCGCTAACTACTACGCCACTCTGGCACTGCACAGGCAACCCTAGCCTTCCTCCCTCCTTTAGTCTGCATGTGTTCATCATAGACGTTTAAGACTTGAAATGGTCTCTGGAACCACATAGTTCCATTTGATTAACGCAACTTTGTGTTTTTTCAGGCAGGATCCTCCCATTTCATTCAATGTTGTGGTGCTATTCCAAAAGAGCTGGAGAGCCTTTGTAATACTAAACAGGTATAGGGGGAATACCAAGTGGGCTGGAGGGTGAATGGGAATTTAGATCGAGGAGAGAGGCTTGCTGGTGTAGCCTGTGAACTTGTGCAAAACTACCACAAGGATCGTGTAGTGGTTAACACAACTGCCTAGTGGACAGAAGGCCTGGCTTTGGATCCTGGCCTTGGTACAAATTTTCGTTCGTCTCTTCAGTCTGCATGTACAATGATCAGCCAGAACATTATGACCACCTACCTAACAGCCGGTATGTCTACCTTTGGCACGGATAAGACGTGGAACCAATGGCGTATGTCACTGGAGAGAGTTGGCACCACCACAGCCGCACACACAAGTCACCTAATTCCCGCAAATTAGCGGGGGGGGGGGGGGGGGACGATGAGCTCTGACCCCACGTGTTTACTGCCGTCCTAGATGTGCTCGAAAGGGTTCAGATCTGGTGAGTTTGGGGGTCAGCACATGAATTGCAACTTACCACTGTGTTCGTCGAACCACTCCATCACACTCTTGGCCTCGTTGACAAAAGGCACTGCCGCCGGAAAACATGATCGTCATGAAGGGGTGTACGTGAGCTACATGCGTACGATACGCCTCGGCAGTTATGGTGCCTTGCACGAGCTGCACCCGTGAATGTTCCCCAGAGCAAAGTTCCGTCGTGCAGTATAGGTGCCAAGGTTCAAAATGGTTCAAATGGCTCTGAGCACTGTGAGACTTAACATGTGTGGTCATCAGTCCCCTAGAACTTAGAACTACTTATACCGAACTAACCTAAGGACATCACACACATCCATGCCCGAGGCAGGATTCGAACCTGCGACCGTAGCGGTCACGCGGATCCAGATTGAAGCGCCTAGAACCGCACGGCCACACCCGCCAGCTAGGTGCCAAGGAGCTGCTCCCCTGGAAGACGACAGATTCGCGCCCTGCCATCGGCATGATGAAAAAAATATTGGGATTCATCAGACCATGTAATGTTCTGCCACTGTGCCAAAGTCCAGAGCCGATTGTCACGTGCCTATTTCAGTCGTAGAAGCCGACGTCGTGGTGTTAATATTGACTCATGCATGGGTCGTCGACTGTGGAGGCCCATCGTCGGCAGAGTTCGCTGCGCTGTGTGTTCAGACACACTCTGCCCAACATTAAGTTTGATGTTGGTTCAGCCACAGCTATTCGCCTGTCCAATTTTCCCAGTCTGCCCAACTAGTGTCCGACATCTGTAATGAGGGGTGGCCACCCAACCTCTCGACCTCTGGGCGTGGTTTCACCTAAGTTTCGCCACACGTTGGAGACAATAAGTCGTTCACTTTCCTTTGGTCCATCACAATCTGCCCTCAGTCAGACTCAGATAGATTGCGCGCCTTCCCCATTCTACACTCGGACAGCACGCTCATTGATACTACAAGGAACGTGCGTGTGTCTGACAAGCAGTCATTCCTTGCCAGGTGACACTGCTATCGCCGGTAAGGGTTTATACCGATAGTAGGTCGGTGGTCATAACGTTCTGTATATATCTCCTTTATTACGTTAGTCTGGAAACGATAATTTGTATTCCCTGACTTTAATAACCAGTGATTGGAACATGAGAAGCAATTTTATGTGAAACACACTAGTCAACGGCTTGCTCTCCAACAGTCAACACTATGAATGTTTAAATGTCGTGTCTTAAATCCACAAGAAGTTACTGACACAACTTCGTAATTATGTATAAACTAATAAAGACTGAAAAAAATGGAAATGAAGTCCCATGCTTCTTTACAGAGCGTAGGGGAACGATGCTAGAGACCCGCATCGCTTTACTATGCAAGGTCCTAGTGGGGGTGGTTTGCCATTGCCTTCCTCCGACCGTAATGAATGATGATGATGAAGACGACACAACAACACCCAGTCATCTCGAGGCAGGAAAAATTCCTGACCCCGCCGGGAATCGAACGCGGGACCCAGTGCTTGGGAAGCGAGAAGGCTACCGCGAGACCACGAGCAGCGGACTAATAAAGACTACTGTTCCCTAACACATCTCAGAATTGCTGAACTCGGCAGTAATATGGCGTATGGAACGTCTAGGGATCAGGACTTAGGAGAGGGCATTCAAGGCGGTATTTTTAAATAGGAACAGGAAGATATAAGGAATAGACAATGTACAACTGATGTTACTGGATACAAAGGGCGCGATTGGGATTGGTGGCCATGCTGCCAGTGGCTTGGAGGAGCTGGTCTAACTGCGATATGGTGGCGTGAGCAGAGGATGCGTGTTGAGGGTCAGAGGTGGCAAGGAAAGAGAGCCAACTCTGTAATCAAGGCTCGGATCATAACCTTCCACGTCTAATACGACGTCCATTCACGTTTTCTGTTAATGGCCTACTGTGCTGGTGCGAGCCGCGGTAGCGCGTTTCCAGCAACTAACACAGCAAGGAAAAGAAAATGCTTCTATTCACAAAATTTGCAATAAATGTTTTCATGTTTCCCAGAAGTCTACAATGAGCGTCAGATACCCCAGGGAAACGCGAGTTGACGCACTTCGAACGTGGTCAGGTGATTGGGTGTCACTTGTTGCATACGTCTGCACGCGAGATTTTCACACTCCTAAACATCCCTAGGTCCACTGTTTCTGATGCGATAGTGAAGTGGAAACGTGAAGGGACACGTAGAGCACAAAAGCGTACAGGCCGACCTCGTCTATTGACTGACAGAGATCGCCGACAGTTTAAGAGCGTCGTCATGTGTAACAGGCAGACATCTATCCACACCATCACATAGGAATTCCAGACTGCATCAAGATCCACTGCAAGTACTATGATAGTTAGTTGGGAGATGAGAAAACTTGGATTTCATGGTCGAGCGGCTGCTCATAAGCCACACATCAAGCCGGTAAATGCCAGAGGACGCCTCGCTTGGTGTAAGGAGCGTAAACATTGTACGATTGAACAGTGGGAAAACTTTGTGTGGAGTGGCGAATCACGGTACACAGTGTGACGATCCGATGGCAGGGTGTGGGTATGGCGAATGAACGGTGAACATCTCCCAACGTGTGTAGTGCCAAAAGTAAAACTCGGCGGCGGTGGTGTTATGGTGTGGTCGTGTTATCCATGGTGGGGGCTTGCAAGTCTCGTTGTTTTTCGTGGCGCTATCACAGCACAGGCCTAATTTGATGTTGTAAGCGCCTTCTTGCTTTCCACTACTGAAGAGCAGTTCGGGGATGGTGATTGCATCTTTCAACACGATTGAGCCCTTGTTCATAATGCACGGCCTGTGGCGGAGTGGTTACACGACAATAACATCCCTGTCATGTACTGGCCTGCACAGAGTCCTGACCTGAGTCCTATAGAACACCTCTGGGATGTTTTGGAACGGCGACTTCATGACAGGCCTCACCGACCGACATCGATACCTCTCCTCAGTGCAGCATTCCGTGAAGAATGGGCTGCCATTCCCCAAGAAACCTTCCAGCACATCATTGAACGTATGCCTGCCAGAGTGCAAGCTGTCATCAAGGCATAATGAATTCCAGCATTACCGTTGCAGGGCACCACGAAATTGTAAGCCATTTTCAGCCAGTTTTCCGGATACTTTTGATCACATACTGTATATATCTAAATGCATTTCCAAAAAGTAGGGATAAATACTAGTTAATTTAAACATCTGAAATAAGTGACTTAGTTTGTCGTTATCACATTAGAGTATTTCATCCACTTACTATCATTTCACAGATAAGAATATGCACATAAATTGGCTGAAATTTCTTATTATATCCTCATATAAAAAATAATGCATTTTGGTGATAAACATAATGAGACATAATAATACAAAATATTAATACCCTAGTAGCTTACGACGATCTGAATGCCAACTGGACTTAGATTAATCATCTACTGATAAGTACTTGAATGCAATGAAAGTTAAGGCAACATAGTGTTGTTATTAGCTAAGTAAAGTATTCTGTTACATTTGACAATAAAACTTAAATGAAAAATTAAAAAAATCGACACAAAAAACTCTACAAAGTAAAAAGAAATGTGTATTTCCCCTGAATTTAAGTAGTAATATTCTCAGCCAGGCTTCTTCGCGTCGGGGGACCGCTAAGTCAAGTAAAAAAGATTAGAAGTTAACAGCACAATGGTTCAAATGGCTCTGAGCACTTAACATCTGAGGTCATCAGTCCCTAGAACCTAGAACTATTTAAACCTAACTAACCTAAGGACATCACACACATCCATGCCTGAGGCAGGATTCGAACCTGCGACCGTAGCAGTCGCGCGGTTCCGGACTGAAGCGCCTAGAACAGCTCGGCCACCACGGCCGGCAGTTATTTATTTATTTAGCGTATGGCTATACATGCAACATTAATACATCAAGTGTTAGACATTAAAATCTTATAACAATCATAAATATAATTTATGTTTATATTGGTCAGTTAAAAGGTTATATCGAAGTTTGAGATCCATTCTAGCGCCGATGGGGATGCCTCCAGGAAGTCGGACCAGTTCCCTGCATATGCTCGCAAGGTGCGTTCACCATGGATGTGTTGGATCGTCTGTCTAGGGGCACCGCAGTCGCACTCTGGTGACATCGCTCTTCCCCATTTGTGTAGTGAATCCGCACACCTGTCATGTCCAGTACGTATTCGATTTAATGCGGACCATGTTTTCCGTGTTAGTTCCATTCCAGAGATGTTGCAGTTATAGCTCTCAAACCAGGTCTGTAGTTGGTCATTTGTCTTTTGGTTCCAATCTAGTCTCCATTGTTTCATGTGGTCATAGTTATTATTTTGAAGCTGCTCAGCTGTGCGTATGGGTGGCTTTCTTGATTTCAATCGAGTGTGTCGCAGTTGTGAGAATTCTTCTTTAATTGGTAGTTCTGGTTTTGTCTCAATCTTTCTGAATTCGTGCAGTAGGGCCGCTTTTCTACGCAGGTCCGGGGGCAGGATATTACATAGCACCGGTAACCAGTACGTGGGCGTTGATTTAACAGTTCCAGAAATCAACCTCATTGTGTTATTTAATTGCCTGTCAATAAGTTTGGTGTCACAGCTATTAATCCAGACTGGAGCGCAGTACTCAGCCACAGAGAACACTAAGGCGATAGATGAGGTGCGTAATGTTTTTGCATTAGCTTCCCAAGTAGTACCGCTAAGTTTTGGATGATGTTATTCCGTGTTCCAATTTTTGCAGTGGTGTTCTCCAGATGTTTTCGGCAAGAAAGAGTACGATCCAATGTTATACCTAAGTACTTTGGAAACTTATTATGTTTGAGGTTGGTGTTTCCGAGTTTTATGTTAATAATTTCATTTGCCATTTTGTTATTAAGATGGAATGTAGATACTTCAGTTTTGTTAGGGTTTGGCTTGAGTCTCCATTTCTTGAAATAATTTGTAGTATTTCAACGTCATTATTAAGGACTTCCTCTGTATTGAAGAGATACTTGTCTCTGGTAGCCAGTGCTATGTCATCCGCATAGCAAAATTTTCTTGACTTTGTGTTTGGGAGATCTGCTATATAGAGGTTAAACAGAAGAGGGGCCAATACAGAGCCTTGCGGAAGCCCGTTGTTAATAAGTTTTGTTTTGCTTGTCTTTCCGTTTAGGGTGACCTGGAAGGTTCTGTTACTCAGCATATTATGTATTAAGGATGTTAGAAACTGGAAAGGAATCACTCTTAAGAGTTTGTAAATTATTCCATCTCTCCAGCAGTTAACAGCAGCTATACTTTCTAGAACAGTATACTTTTATTACTGCTGCGTATAAGCCTCTTCTGTTTGGCGTCATCTCTTCCAGTTCTGCGCGTCCCGCATCCACACCTCAAAGCAGTGAAGCTATTGTTACTTATTACGTAAAATATGAAAACCAATCCGTCTTTTAGTAGGCTAGCATTATTAAATGATAGAGCTACCTATTTATTTTCTATCATATTTTCAAATAGTTGCGCACGAACTTAGTTCCATGCTTTAATCTGTCTTACGAGGCGAATGCCCTGCTGTGGTCTGATGACAGCGCACTAACAGACGCGCCATTAAAGCGTGGTATGCGGAGCGCGGGGCTGTGACCTGGTGCGGCGTCCCGAACGGGCAGTCGCGAGGGGCGAGGGCAGGCGTCGTTAATTGGTTGGTTGGTTGGTTTGGGGAAGGAGACCAGACAGCGAGGTCATCGGTCTCATCGGATTAGGGAAGGACGGGGAAGGAAGTCGGCCGTGCCAACCATCCCGGCATTTGCCTGGAGCGATTTGGGGAAATCACGGAAAACCTAAATCAGGATGGCCGGACGCGGGATTGAACCGTCGTCCTCCCGAATGCGAGTCCAGTGTCTAACCACTGCGCCACCTCGCTCGGTGCGTTGTTAATGGTTGTGTCCATACTGCGAGTATTTCTGGCGAATTTAATTAAAACATAGACTCAGTAGTTTGATGTTGTTTTGATATTTATCTACAGTGGCAACGTATCTGAGTTGTATTTAAATTTCATGTTTTATCATTTTTTGATGTACCTGTCTTCTGTTTTTATTTTATTTACTTAGCATTCCCCCGACTTGACGACGTTTGGATCAGAATATTACCACTTACATAAAACTTAAGCGGGCAATACATATTACTTTTTCTACTTCGTAGAGTTTTTTGTGTCCTTTTTAAGTTTCTGATTTAGCTTTTATTTCATACTTTTTAACCTTCATATTTTACTAGCAGACACAGTACAATGCACACTCTATCCTCACATTCACACAAATACTTTCCGGGGCGAAACACGAAATTAAGACACGAAATCTTTTAATTCACTCACACCGCGCGGGATTAGCCGAGCGGTCTTGGGCGCTACAGTCATGCACTGTGCGGCTGGTCCCGGCGGAGAACCGAGTCCTCCCTCGGGCATGGGTGTGTGTGTGTGTTTGTCCTTAGGATAATTTAGGTTAAGTAGTGTGTAAGCTTAGGGACTGATGACCTTAGCAGTTAAATCCCGTAAGGTTTCCCACACATTTCAACATTTTTTTAATTCACACACATTTTCACTGACTGTGTTTTAATATATATTTGACTAGTCCAGGTCACATAAGCAGCAAGCAGTGGCGATAATTCTAAATCAAGTGGGCTGGCCTTGTCCTCCTTTGCAATAGGTTGCCTAAATTATTAGGGCAAAATCATTTGTTTTAGTACTGGATTGTAGAACTGAAAAAGAACTATAAAAAGTCTCAGATAGGGTATGTTTATTTTTTACAGGTGAGTCATAATCATCCTTGTCCTTCTTCGTAGGCGCTGAAACAGGCGAAGTCAAAAATTATAATTTTTTGGTCAACCATAATAGACTTTTATTGAGATCTTTTTGTATTCTAGAATCGGGTAGTGCGGTACTTAATTTAGCTGATTGAATTTTAATTGAGTGAACTGACTTTCATGGAACATGGCTAAGAACCATCCCCATTCAACCAGCTACCAAACAGGAAAACTGCATATACATCGCCTGATCGTACAATTCTGGCTACGAGAAAAATTTGTTCGCTGTGAATGTAATTTGCACCTGTGGCATAATGTTAGTTATTGTCTTAACCAATATTTACACGATTACTGCATGTGGTGCGCTTTAATATGATGTTCAAATAAGGATTTCTTCTGTGGGATGCAGGAGCACAAATGGCGGCGGATTGTTGAAAGCTGAGCCTGAGATGTAGCGAACCTTGTGATAACTGAAGCACAGGTCTACGGTGCCGACGTTCTGCTGTCCTCGAATATTGCCGAGCTGGAGTGAAGCCCAGTTACACTGTCGCGTACCACTTCGTACACAACAGTAAGGAGAGATGAACTACAGACTGATGCAGCACCCATCAGCGCAGGAAAGCTGTACAGTAAGAGAACTGTTTGGAGAACAAGCAAACAACGTATACAAAAGCATTACTTGACTGGTAGCTTAATCCAAGCATACAAAGACCCATTACAAATAATGCAGCAAGGAACAGAGTTCAGCTAATACAACAGCAACAAGTATAAGGTTCTCTAAACTGTAGTACGAATGATGGTGTCGAAACTGCGAGTAGCTGGCGTCTGCATACCGTCACGTGGCACGGTGGCTCCGAGTGCGACCAACACCGACTCAAAGGAAGGCCTCGGCGCTTGTTGGTGACGTCACGTCAGCTAGGCAAGGCGAACGCCAAGTCTGTTGCAGGCAGAAACGCCTGGGCGTATTTTTGGACAAAATGTTTGGTATTGTTTTGGATTCTGCAGTTTTATTTAGATGAAAGATTTTCTTACTATCGTAAAGCTACAAATGAAGATCATAGTTCTGTATTACTGAATCCTGTCGAAACAAACGTAGATCAATATGAGAAGATGCTTTGCCCCGTTACAAGCTTCGGAAATTTTACATTCAAGTATTATATTTACTTGATCCATTTTGCTATCGAAACTTACCCCTACCCCATAACAATTAACTCGTTCCTTTTATTTATTTATTTATTTTCGTTTGACATCGTCACTGGAAATGTGAACTAATTTACATGTGTAAATGTCCAACTGTTGCCAGTCATTAGATTACAGTCGTTTTCAACGAAAGGAATTCTAAACAGGAAACAAAATAGCTTCATACATCGAAAATACTGCTGAGCTTAAACTTCTTTAAACATGCACATTATAAAAGATAAATATTCCCCTCTTGCAACTGAAAGGAGAAACTTCATAAGACAAAAAAATTTTATTTGATAAAACAAGTATCTCTGTTTTGCCTCTTCTTCTGTCCCCCACCCCCTCGCCCAACGTGTACAATCGCAAGATATTTAATTAACGTTCAGTGCTCCTCACCCCATAGTCAACCAAGATATCTAAAGAAGAGCACCAATATGTTCACAGTTCCTTGTAAAAGCAACCCAGTATAAACGAATCTTCCTCAGGTTTACAAATAAGGTAAAGAAGCACGAATTCTGTTGCTGCTGGACCATGAAGTTGTTTCTGTATGTCAATACTTCAAACAGGTGGAAATTTAAGTTCAGGAGTACACTATTTGTTAAGAAGTGTAATGAATTGCACAATTAATTGATTGCAGAAATCTCTCATAACAATGTGTGTTGGTCAACTACCGCCAATAGTTTCACATTTTCCTGTGTCAGAGAGGGAGACACCACCATTATGAGTAAGCCTGCAACAGACCTGGCGTTCGCCGTGCCTAGCTGACGTGACGTCACGAACAAGCGCCGAGGCCTTCCTTTGAGTCGGTGTTGGTGCGACTGGGCTGTCTGGCTGCTGCTGGCCGTCCTGTTTCGCAGCGGCAGAGGGCACCCGTGGTACAGAGCTTCTGAAAGCGTGACTCAGTGGGCGTGCACCACTGGGTCCGCCGGATCCCGCACAATCGCTATTGGTGTCTGACGGAAACTTGCGTTGCCGTTGCCACCTTTGAGACTCCCATGGAGTGGTATCGATAAGTGATACCACAGATACCAATGGGGGGTGGCAGGAGTGGGATGTTTTTACATTGTTGGATATGAGTCAGTACGGACACACATCCGTGCACTTCTGTCAGAGTTCACATCAAGCACAGTACTTCTCGAGTACTGCATCTGCATCGCAAACTTAGACCATCACTCCCTGCTTTTGTATGACCTCAGTCGTAAGGATTACAGGAACAACAGGAAGAAGATCGAATACGTTTCAGTTCTTATGCAATTTTCAAATTATATTAATCAAAGTTACCAAGATATTGGCTGAAATAAGCTACAAATCTTTCGCGTGTGATGTTAAATCGTGTTCCAAATCTTGAAATGTATTTCTTGAATGTTCTGTTCGCTCCAATAATTCAAAATATTCATCTTCACTAAGTTCTGTTTCATAAATAGTTATGAAGAATGCAAGCTGCATTTTCATTTAATAGGGCATTGTCGACGGAAAGTTCAGTTTAGTTCATAAAATATTCTCCAATTTTGAACGTAAAACTCAAGGGCATTTTCTATAACTCTGGTTCAAATGGTTCAAATGGCTCTGAGCACTATGGGACTTAACATCTTTGGTCATCAGTCCCCTAGAACTTAGAACTACTTAAACCTAACTAACCTAACGACATCACGCAAATCCATGCCCGAGGCAGGATTCGAACCTGCGACCGTAGCAGTCGCGCGGTTCCGGACTGAGCGCCTAGAACCGCGAGACCACCGCGACCGGCTTCTACAACTCTCCTGGGCTTCGCATAATCTTTTATTGTAACATTCTTTCCTTGCATCTTGTCTCGATTGCCGATACGGAAATGGTCTCATTAGATTCTCTTCAACTGCAAAATCTTTAACACCTGTAAGAACACAAACACATAAATCGCATTGCCTAGGAAGGCTTCTGTCTTTAGGCACATTAATTTTGAAACTTTAAAATCTTACCATGTTTGAAGTTTCAAAAACACCACTGTCACTGTTTATTCCGTAATCTCCAATGGCAACACATGAAAATCTGTAATCTGCTCCAGCGATTGGCAAAAGAATTATATAAATTTTTTTGAAGTGGGAGTAGTGATTAGAGCCACTGATGTTTGGACATTTGACAGTTACACGTTTTCCGTCAATACTTGCAATGCTTTTCCCGTTTTCTGTAGTTTCTTAGTTCCTCCAAATTTCATGGCGGTATATTTCGTCTTTGAAACTAAATGAAAAATTAAATGCAGTTTATTTTTTACCATACATGTTCCGCTTCTTTTATGTATGAAACCTCTTCAGTGGCCTGTAATACATGTTTGTTTATATGTAATGAGGACCGAATAAACGCAACTCCAGGATGACACACAAGGACCAGCAGAAATGGAAATCATAAGTAACACCAAACGATAATTTCACTCGACAAAACGTTTTCCGTCAATACTTCCAATACATTTTTTTGCGTTTTCCGTCGTTTCTTAGTTGCTTCAAATTTCAAGGAGGTATGTTCCGTCTTTGAAACTAACTGAAATGCAGGTGTTTTTTGCCGTACACGCTTCACTTCTTTTATTTATGAAGCCTCTTCAGTGCCATGTAATGCATGTTTGTTTATATACATAATGCATTATGGTTCAAATGGCTCTGAGCACTATGGGACTTAACATCTATGGTCATCAGTCCCCTAGAACTTAGAACTACTTAAACCTAACTAACCTAAGGACATCACATAACACCCCGTCATCACGAGGCAGAGAAAATCCCTGACCCCGCCGGGAATCGTACCCGGGAACCCGGGCGTGGGAAGCGAGAACGCTACCGCACGGCCACGAGCTGCGGACAATGCATTATGCAATAGTTACAAGTATGTTACTATGCTAGAACTTCTTATGGTTCTCTTTTGTTTTTCACGTTAGAAACTTGTACAGCAAAGTTGTTTCTAACAAGAGAAAAAGTGAGAAGATGTAACGTAGTAACATACTTGTAACTATTGCATAATGATATATATATATATATATATATATATATATATATATATATATATATATATATATATATATATATATATATATATATATAAAAAGAAACGTTCATTACACGGCACTGAAGAGGTTTGATAAATAAAAGATGTGAAGCGCGTATGGAAAAAAAACTTCATATCAGTTAGTTTCAAATACGGAACATACCTCCATGAAATTTGAGACAACTAAGAAACGACGTAAATGCAAATAAAAAAAATGTATTGGCAATATTGGTGGAAAACGTTTTGTGAATCATTGTTTGGTTTTACTTATGATTTTCATTTCTGCTGGTCCTTGTGTGTGATCGTGGAGTTGTGTTTATTCGGTCCCCATACTCTAGTTGGTCAATATCTATGTTTGTGTGTTTACAGGTATGTGTTGTTTCCAACTGTCGCTGTGTGTTTATCTTTCGTCTTTTGTCTGCGTTGTGTCTGTGGTTTGATATTCGTTCATTTGTTTTATGTGTGTGCCTGTGTGTGTGTGTGTTTTGTTACCTGCGAATGTGTCGTGTTCTGTGAGAATGCATTTTCTTCTGTGTGTGTCTTTTGTTATGTGTGATTGTGTTATTCTGTATGTGAGTTTGTGTTTGTGTGTTTGTGTTTGTGTATGTGTGTGTGTGTGTGTGAGAGAGAGAGAGAGAGAGAGAGAGAGAGAGAGAGAGAGAGAGAGAGAGCGAACCATAGATCCCCATAAACAATACAGACACTACAACACACACAGAAACGCAAAACAGTAAGACGCATGAGATGAGGAATAGAAACAAATGGTACATGTTAACATACAAACAAGATCAACACACAGAATAGCAAATTTACTAAAGAATCAAGGATTTCACATTGCATACAGAATAAGAAACACACTTCAGTCACATTTACAAACAACAATAGTCAAACCAGATTTATGACAGGCAGGAATTCCATAACTAGGTATAAAGAAAATATGACAAGCTGGAAGAATGAGAATAGTCATTCTACTTTTGCCGGACACCTGATAAAACATGGGCATGAACCATCGGAAATGAAACATGACGCGAAAATTATTGGAGTGAACAATTGCAACAAAAGACTTCTGACATTAGAGGAAAACTTTCATATACAAAGAGCCGTTGCAATAAATAAGAAAGTAATTAACGACCAAACCAATAAAAGCAATAAGTGACCATGTTATCCACTAAAACAATAACATACAGAAGTTTGAAACATAACCACAATCAGTAATTAATGAATCCTACCCCCCCCCCCTCCTTTCAGTTTGTCTCTCTGTCTCTCTCTCTTTTCTTCTCTCTCTCACTCTCAGTCTCTCTCTCTCTCTCTCTCTCTCTCTCTCTCTCTCGCACACACACACACACACACACACACACACACACACATGCACACCAACCCATACATTCACACACATTCATATTCTGTGTTACATTCATTCCGTGCTTTTCACATGCATCCCTCATCTTTCCTAGACAGGTTAATTCGAGCAGAAATTTTGACTGTTAGTGTTCAACATCTGTCAGATTTTCGATGTGGACTTTTTTAAGTGCTAGTTATTGTAATTTACGTTGTTTAACTTTAAGTTTCATAAGCTGAAAGAGAAACAAAGCATAATCCGAAATGGCTGTGCAACGTAACATTACATTCTCGTTAAAAAAATAAGAAAGCGATCAATGCTTAGTGTGAGAAGAACGCTAATACGAGCAGCCTGCACAGATAACACAGCACTTGACACACTGAGCGTTGCTAGCGTGAACTTCATATCTGCCGTTTTACGTAGGTTACTGATAAGTTAGTAGCTGTAAATGGTTCACGACCCCAACATTTACTTCTCAAGAGCCACGTCCGCTGTGTTTATTTCAGTTTATTTCCTTCGAAGTGGGAGTCATTCTCTTACGGTAAAGGAGTTCCTCTGCTACCGTGGCAAAATGTACACGTGGAAAGTGCTTTCTACCACATCACGGCGACGGCTCAAGAGAAATGAAATAACCAACTTCTGCGTGCAAGATCACACGACTTCTCGAAGCAGTCACCACCAAGGATATTCGGCCTAAAGTAATTTAGAACTTCTCCAGTCCATTTCTCCTTCTACGTTGTGAAAAAGCATGTAGTCTTTATAGACACGCAAAGAAGTACCTCCAACTGTGAGAGTAGTTTGCCCAGTAAATTCAGTTGCTCGAAAACGTAGCGTTAGGAGACATGAACTACCACTATATCCTGCTCTTATACTGCAAATATGAACTTGCAAGGAAACTTTCACGTAATCAAAATGGCTCTAAGCACTATGGGACTTAACATCTGAGGTCATCAGTCCCGTAGACTTAGAACTACTTATTCCTAACTAACCTAGGGACATCATACACATCCATGCCCGAGGCAGGCTTCGAACCTGCGACCGAAGCAGCCGCGTGGTTCCCGATTGAAGTGCCTATAACCGCTCGGCCACAGCGGCCGGCTCCATGTAATCGCTGACGAAAATGACCTCCTGAATCATCTCCATATTCGATTTACGTAATTTATATAAAGGTGAGATATAGATTCATTTGATACTAGTACTGCAAGAAGCAGTTACGCACATAAGAACTTGAACAAATTACATCTTGTAGTATTGGACCTGAAGATTTTCTGCATGTCAGATAAAGGCTTTCTTCACCAAGCCAACAGTGATTACTGTTTGGTTATACACCCATGTCTTTAGCAATGATCTGTAACATGTTCAGTTGCCTCAAAACCTCAATTCCGTTTCTAACTAGAGAATCCGAAAATTCTTGGGCACTTACTTGGATTTTATCTAAGACTGAGAAAGAAATTGTTTTACGAGTATTGCATTGTGAACTTCCCTTTATTTCAGTCACAAGCACTTTTTATGACGCAATCGTTACCGGTTTCAGTCTACATTTGACAACGTATGTAATGAACATTTGAGTCACCACATGCGTTCCGTTACCAGTCACGTCTAATGACAGCCAATGTAACGCTAAAACGGTTTTTACTACGTCGTGGAATGTGATTGTGGCTAAAGTAAGGGGAGCTTAACGTCAGTCACATTCTTGTACCACGAAATGTTGATTCTTTTGTAGTAAAATACCTAGAAGTAACCGTCCTGAGTGACCTAAAACGAAATGGCAGCACAAATGCAACTGGGAATTGCAGACGTCGTGCTGAGATTCACTGGAAGAATTTTATGGAAATGTAATCCGATCGGGAAAGAAGTCGCTTATAAAACACGTGTTCCTCCGATTCATGAGTACTGTTCTTCAGTCTTGGACTCTTACCTAGTGGAAATAACAGAAGAGACAGCGAATGCCCAGCGAAGAGCGCCACTTTGGTCACGGGCTCCTTTACAAAGCGTGAGAGCAGTACGGAAATGCTCGAGGAACTCCTATGGCAGTAGTTACAGTTGTGTGTCACGCAGAAGGTTGCTGTTTAAAACTGCGAGAGTGTACATCGGATGAAGAGTTTGGCATCATATTCTCCCTCACGCAATGGCCATGATGAAGGAACCAGAAGAATTATGACTGATATGAAAATTTATCTGCAGTCGTTCCTTACAAGCGTCATTCGTTAATCGATCAGATACAGGGAAAACTCTCGTGTTACCAGTGATAACCTCCGCCACACACTCTAAGATGTCTTACGGACTATAGACGCAAATGTGTAATTCTATAATTGGTTTGATGCAGTTTTCCGTTGCTGGCTCTTGGCAATTATCCTCTTGAGCGTGGTCTCGCGGTTCTAGGCGCGTCGTCAGGAGCCGTGTGACTGCTACGGTCGCAGGTTCGAATCCTGCCTCGGGCATGGATGTGTGTGATGTCCTTAGGTCAGTTAGGTTTAAGTAGTTCTAAGTTCTAGGGGACTGATGACCACAGCAGTTGAGTCCCATAGTGCTCAGAGCCATTTGAACCATTTGAACCTCTTGAGCGTAACTAATGCTTACCACCCCATCGACGAACTGCCTTACAAAGTGCAAAATCTGTGGCTGTGACGGCCATTCGTTTCTGCGACAGCAACTTCAAGTACGGTTTTCAGTAACGACTCATGTCTCATTATGTTCCCATTATTCAAATAGCTCTGAGCACTATGGGACTTAGCTTCTGAGGTCATCAGTCCCCCAGAACTGAGAACTACTTAAACCTAACTAGCTTAAGGACATCACACACATCCATGCCCGAGGCAGGATTCGAACCTGCGACCGCAGCGGTCGCGCGGCTCCAGACTGTAGCGTCTAGAACCGCTCGGCCACTCCGGCCGGCTCCCGTTATCTGGCTGGTGCATACGTTCGTAGGCTTTTTCCATAAATTCACAACAGATACACGTAACACAGATATTAGTCATCAATAATATGTTCTCCTTCACTATTTACAACAGTGTGCCCTCGCTGGGGTGATTTTCCGATTCCGCGACTATAGAAATCACGTGGTTTTGTGACGAAGATGTCGTCGAACCGTGGTCTGAGCTCATTTTCATCCAGAAAGGAATTTCCTTGGACGTTGTTCGACAGAGAGCGGAAAAAGTGTAAATCTGAGGGCGAAAGATCAGGGAAACAAGTTTGATGTGGAATGGTTTTCCATCCCAGCCCCTGTGCAGTATTTTTTGTAAATCTAGCAGATTGCGAGCGGGCGTTATAGCAGAGTAGCATCACCTCGCGCAGTCTTCATGGTCGTTGTTCTGGGATTGCGTCTACAAGACGTCACAGCGGTTGATTGTAAACGTTAGCAGTGATGGTTATATCCTGGGGAAGCAATTCGTAGTACACCATACCGTCGTTGTTCCACGAGATACAGAACATTATGTTTATGTACGGGGAGTTGCTGCTTTGTTTGGGCTCAGCCATTAATTACTTTTCCTCATGTTAGCCATAAAGATACCATTTCTGGACACCAGTAACGTTATAGGAAAGGAATGGTCCGTGTACTTCACGAGCCAGTTGATGACGACCAAGCAGTGATACACATATGACCACCCACCGAGTTTTGTGATTTTGGTTTAGGGGATACGATCCCCTTACACCCGATTTTTGAACCTTCTCCACTTTATGCAAATGTCGCACGATTGTGGTATGATCACAGTTCATCACATTTGCCGGTTCTCGAATACAATAAAGTGGATCATTGTGAATTAGTGCGTTTAAACGATCTCCATCAAACATTAAACATCTTCCTGAACATGGAGAGTCAGTAGTGTCAAAACGATCCTCCTTAAATCGAGAAAACCATTTTCCTGCCGTGATCCGTGCACTCGCATTATCCCCATACACGGCGCATATATTTCTGACTGTCACCCCTCTGCTGAACTCGTACCGAAGAATAAGCCGGAAATGTTCCAATTTCTCCACTTAGCACTCCATTTCCAAGCGTCCCCAGCTCCTCTCATTATCTCCAAATGACAGAATGACAATATGTAAGCTCAAATAGCAACAATGAACTATAAATGAAAAATGACAGTCGATAAATAAAGCCATAGCAACCGGAATACCAATATGCAAAACAAAAACCCCACGAACTTATCCACCAACGTAAAAATTTTACGTCTTCTTTTCAGTACTATTAGACTATTTTTGTCCTTGGCTCGTTGGAAGACGACTTCAGTCCCTATTCGACCGCTCCATGTGGACATAAAGTCTCCCTACCAAGACACTGTGAAGGTTTCGAATCGTTTACTTTTCTCTACCTAATTGTCCAAGTTTGGCTCCTTTCAGAGCTTTTCATTTAATAATCGCGAAAGCGTTACGGAGATGACAGATAAACTCCAGAGGAAGACTCTGCAAAAGAGACGCTCAGCAGCTCGGTACGGGCTTTTGTTTAAGTTTCGAGAACATACCTTCACCGAGGAGTCAAGCAATATATTGCTCCCTCCCACGTAAATCTCGCGAAGAGACTACGAGGATAAAATCAGAGAGATTAGAGCCCACACAGAGACATACCGACAATCTTTCTTTCCACACGAAACGTGTGAGGTGATCCACATGAGTTCCAAAAGAAATCCGTTGGAATTCGATTACTCGATAAATAGTACAATTCTCAAGGCTGTCAATTCAACTAAGTACGTGGGTGTAAAAATTACGAACAACTTCAGTTGGAAAGACCACATAGATAATATTGTGGGGAAGGCGAGCCAAAGGTTGCGTGTCATTGGCAGGACACTTAGAAGATGCAACAAGTCCACTAAAGAGACAGCTTGCACTACACTCGTTCGTCCTCTGTTAGAATATTGCTGCACGGTGTGGGATCCTTACCTGGTGGGATTGACGGAGGACATCGAAAGAGTGCAAAAAAGGGCAGCTCGTTTTGTATTATCACGTAATAGGGGAGAGAGTGTGGCAGATATGATACGCGAGTTGGGATGGAAGTCATTAAAGCAAAGACGTTTTTCGTCGCGGCGAGATCTATTTACGAAATTTCAGTCACCAACTTTCTCTTCCGAATGCGAAAATATTTTGTTGAGCCCAACCTACATAGGTAGCAATGATCATCAAAATAAAATAAGAGAAATCAGAGCTCGAACAGAAAGGTCTTGGTGTTCGTTTTTCCCGCGCGCTGGTCGGCAGTGGAATGGTAGGGAGATAGTATGATTGTGGTTCGATGAACCCTCTGCCAAGCACTTAAATGTGAATTGCAGAGTAATCATGTAGACATGTAGATGTAGACTGGAATAAAAGGGAGAACCGATAGAGGTACTCAAGGTACCCTCCGCCACACACCGTCAGGTGGCTTGCGGAGTATGGATGTAGGTGAGGACGTAGAACCTTTTTATGATCTCAAGCTTTATGTTTGTGAAAGTTAGCAGCTGTTCTATTCTTCTTGCAGGAAGCTATTTTGCTACGTACAATCCTTGCTACATATTCCTTAACTTTTCCCTTCTACTACCGAGGCCGGAAAATTCTTACACTAGGCAAAGGAAGCGAAACTGTATAGTGCCAGCACATTTCCGCCCCAGACAACAGTGGCGGGTTGTCCTTCTGCATCACTACCTGCATCATCATTATCAGAGTCCTCACCATCATTTGGCAGAGCAAGTACAGATTTACACTCCTGACATGTATGAAATACGTCAGACAAATTTTCATCATCTTCTTCTGTTGAGAACTGGAATCATTCATTCCCACGCTGTTATAGCGACAGAGGCTTTCATTACAAATACTGGCGGGTGATAAAGGTATATTAGATTAGATTAGATTAATACTAGTTCCATGGATCATGAATACGATATTTCGTAATGATGTGGAACGAGTCAAATTTTCCAATACATGACATAATCAAGTTAATTTAACAACATAATTAAGTTAATATAATAACTTTTTAAATTAAAAAAATTTTTTAATAATTTGTTTGGTTTTTTTTTTCTTTTTTTTTTCTTAATTTATGTCTAAAAATTCCTCTATGGAGTAGAAGGAGTTATCATTCAGAAATTCTTTTAATTTCTTCTTAAATACTTGTTGGTTATCTGTCAGACTTTTGACACTATTTGGTAAGTGACCAAAGACTTTAGTGGCAGTATAATTCACCCCTTTCTGTGCCAAAGTTAGATTTAATCTTGAATAGTGAAGATCATCCTTTCTCGTAGTATTGTAGTTATCCACACTGCTATTACTTTTGAATTGGGTTTGGTTGTTAATAGCAAATTTCATAAGAGAGTATATATACTGAGAAGCTACTGTGAATATAGCTAGATCCTTAAATAAATGTCTGCAGGATGATCTTGGGTGGACTCCAGCTATTATTCTGATTACACGCTTTTGTGCAATAAATACTTTATTCCTCAGTGATTCCCAAAATATGATACTACACTCCTGGAAATGGAAAAAAGAACACATTGACACCGGTGTGTCAGACCCACCATACTTGCTCCGGACACTGCGAGAGGGCTGTACAAGCAATGATCACACGCACGGCACAGCGAACACACCAGGAACCGCGGTGTTGGCCGTCGAATGGCGCTAGCTGCGCAGCATTTGTGCACCGCCGCCGTCAGTGTCAGCCAGTTTGCCGTGGCATATGGAGCTCCATCGCAGTCTTTAACACTGGTAGCATGCCGCGACAGCGTGGACGTGAACCGTATGTGCAGTTGACGGACTTTGAGCGAGGGCGTATAGTGGGCATGCGGGAGGCCGGGTGGACGTACCGCCGAATTGCTCAACACGTGGGACGTGAGGTCTCCACAGTACATCAATGTTGTCGCCAGTGGTCGGCGGAAGGTTCACGTGCCCGTCGACCTGGGACCGGACCGCAGCGACGCACGGATGCACGCCAAGACCGTAGGATCCTACGCAGTGCCGTAGGGGACCGCACCGCCACTTCCCAGCAAATTAGGGACACTGTTGCTCCTGGGGTATCGGCGAGGACCATTCGCAACCATGTCCATGAAGCTGGGCTACGGTCCCGCACACCGTTAGGCCGTCTTCCGCTCACGCCCCAACATCGTGCAGCCCGCCTCCAGTGGTGTCGCGACAGGCGTGAATGGAGGGACGAATGGAGACGTGTCGTCTTCAGCGATGAGAGTCGCTTCTGCCTTGGTGCCAATGATGGTCGTATGCGTGTTTGGCGCCGTGCAGGTGAGCGCCACAATCAGGACTGCATACGACCGAGGCACACAGGGCCAACACCCGGCATCATGGTGTGGGGAGCGATCTCCTACACTGGCCGTACACCACTGGTGATCGTCGAGGGGACACTGAATAGTGCACGGTACATCCAAACCATCATCGAACCCATCGTTCTACCATTCCTAGACCGGCAAGGGAACTTGCTGTTCCAACAGGACAATGCACGTCCGCATGTATCACGTGCCACCCAACATGCTCTAGAAGGTGTAAGTCAACTACCCTGGCCAGCAAGATCTCCGGATCTGTCCCCCATTGAGCATGTTTGGGACTGGATGAAGCGTCATCTCACGCGGTCTGCACGTCCAGCACGAACGCTGGTCCAACTGAGGCGCCAGGTGGAAATGGCATGGCAAGCCGTTCCACAGGACTACATCCAGCATCTCTACGATCGTCTCCATGGGAGAATAGCAGCCTGCATTGCTGCGAAAGGTGGATATACACTGTACTAGTGCCGACATTGTGCATGCTCTGTTGCCTGTGTCTATGTGCCTGTGGTTCTGTCAGTGTGATCATGTGATGTATCTGACCCCAGGAATGTGTCAATAAAGTTTCCCCTTCCTGGGACAATGAATTCACGGTGTTCTTATTTCAATTTCCAGGAGTGTATATTCAAGCAATGAGTGAAAATAGGCATAGTAAGCTAATTTACTAAGATGTTTATCACCAACATTTACAATGACCCTTATTGCATAAGTAGCTGAACTGAAACGTTTCAGCAGATCATCAATGTGTTTCTTCCAATTTAATCTCTCATCAATGGACACACCTAAAATTTTTGAATATTCTACCTTAGCTATATGCTTCTGATTAAGGTCTATATTTGTTAATGGCGTCACACCATTTACTGTGCGGAACTGTATGTACTGTGTCTAATCAAAATTCTGTGAGAGTCCGTTTACAAGAAACCGCTTAGTATACTAACGTTCTCAAGAACTATAGAAAATCATTATGAAAGTAAGTGTTCCATTTCAAAGAAGGAAACAATCTTGTTTAAGCATCTCTTTACAAAGGTCAACCATATTAACGAGCGCCGTCTTTGTCTCATTATTTTGTATCAGCCAAACAAAGAATAGAAATAAAGACATACAGTGGAGGGATTATCCGAGAAGAAATGGCAGTGTATCGATGTGAGTACATTTATGCGAAAAGCGACCGCTCCACTCCCTGTGCCGTTGCAGCCATAAACGCAGCAGCAGAGGGGTGGGGACGGCCGACCGCCCGGTATATAGGGCGCCACCGCGGCGCCTGGGACAGTCGACTGCCGCGTCACCACCGCCGACGCAGCCACCACCATGAAGCTGGCGCTCGCACTTTGCGCAGGGTTCCTCTTCGTCGTACTGGTCGAGGCAGACCGGGGTGAGTTCTGAGGTTGACGTGTTCCTTGCAAAAGCGCTGTCCAGCGGCTGGTCCAGGTTAGGGCTACTATCTTAACGGCTCTTTCTTCTACTTGAGGTACTGATATTAGGCCATAAAGCAAAGCAGCCATTGTACGGCACTTCTTCCTGCAGCATAAAACAGACGGTAAATGTTTCCTTAGCCACACTCCCCAGTTTTACCACGTCGGCGCCTCATATGCTGTCGTCACCATGACTTGTACATAATTGCAGGGTACTGTACAGTGCCTGGCGGAGCTTACTCTGTGCTGTTCCTGGTCATCCCCTATCCTGCAGCACTCTCAACTAGTGCAAGCAAGATTTACACTTTATGATTATTGGAACCACTAGAATTTGCTAACTGTAGTAAAGTCTCGGTATCCCTCCTGCCCCTCTTCCACACAGTTCCCTCAGTTACCAAATTAACTGCTCTTTTATGCCTAAAAATGTGTCCTATCAATTTGTCCACTCCGTCACTCTCGCTATACTTTTGTTGACGTCCATCTTGTAACTGCTTTTCAAGACCAACTATTCATTCCGTTCAATTGATATCTCTAGGTTTTTGCTGTCCCTTACAATTCCATCGGTGTACCTCAAATATTTCACTTATATGGCAATTCTTTTTCCAAAATTCTTCATTACTGCTTTCTCTAAGTACAGATTGAATCGCATGAGAGATTGCCTACAGCCCTGTCTTACTCACTTCTCATTTATTGCCTACGTTTCATGACCATCTTTAATTTCTGCAGCCTGGTTTCTACATTACTTCATACACTTTAAGCGAATGTATACGGTCATTTTTAGTGGACGTTAATATGGAGTGAGTCTATCTTTCTTCTTTATGACGGTTTTGATGGGGACTCATTAAATGAGGTGTCTGAATGTCTGTAGAGGAGTGACATCCCTTTCACCCTCAATAACGAAAACCGCATTGTTATACTGATGCAAACAATTATCTTCTCCAAACTATTTGACGACTGTACGAAGTACACAGTATTGTAAAATGTTCAAATGGATCTGAGCACTATGCGACTTAACTTCTGAGGTCATCAGTCGCCTAGAACTTAGAACTAATTAAACCTAACTAACCTAAGGACATCACAAACATCTACGCCCGAGGCAGGATTCGAACCTGCGACCGTAGCTGTTGCTCGGTTCCAGACTGTAGCGCCTAGAAACGCACGGCCACTCCGGCCGGCATTGTAAAATGTGTACATATCCTTCTGCCCTTAGCATTTTGATAAGGACAATTAGGAATCATACCTTAACGAAGTAAAACACCTCCATGCCGTAACACCACCTCCTCGCTGTTGGAACCATACAAGATGGCAGGGAACTTCCTGCAGGCATTCGCCAAACCCAAATCCTTCCATCGGATTGCCACAGGGTACAACGTGATTCACCATTCCATTTCACTCGTATGCATCATAAACTACTGATTGGCGTCGGTCTCTACACCAGCACTAATGTCGCCCAGCACTAACTTCAGAAATATGTGGCTCATCTGTAACTGTTGGACCCCTGTGCTACATTCTTCTTAACACCATACGCGCAGTCATTGTGTTAGCTGGACTTCTGATAGCACTTTGGTAGTCACGGGTCATTCGTAAGTTGCATTTCAAGTGATCATGTGATTTTTTACAACCCTCCTTAATGCACCACTGTCCCTGCCTGTCAGTACCTTAGGTCATCCACATCTGCATCTACACGGATACCCTGCAAATCACATTTAAGTGCTTGGCAGAGGGTTCATCGAACCACCTTCACAATTTTCTATTATTCCAATCTCGTGTAGCACGCGGAAAGAACGAACACCTACATCTTTTCGTGAGAGCTCTGATTTCCCCAATTTTATCGAGGTGATTGTTTCTTCCTATGTAGGTCGGTGTCAACAACATATTTTCGCATTCGGAGGAGAAAGTTGGTGATCGGAATTTCGTGAGAAGATTCCGTCGCAACGAAAAACGCCTTCCTTTTAATGATGTCCAGCCCAAATCCTGTAGCATTTCAGTGACACTCTCTCCCATATTTCGCGATAATACAAAACGTGCTGCCCTTCTTTGAGCTTTTCCGATTTACTCCGTCAATTCTATCTGGTAAGGATCCCACACCACCCAACAGTATTCCAAAAGTGGACGGACAAGCTTAGTGTAGGCAGTCTCCTTGGTAAATCTGTTACATTTTCTAAGTGTCCTGCTAATATAACGCAATCTTTGGTTAGCCTTCCCCACAACAGCCCCACAACAGTTTCTATGTGCTCTTTACAATTTAAGTTGTTCGTAATTGTAATTCCTAGGTACTTAGTTGAATTTACTGCCATTAAATTTGACTCATTTATCGTGCAACCGAAGTTTAACGAATTCCTTTTAGCACTCATGTGGATGACCTCACTTGTTTCATTATTTAGAGTCAACTGCCAATTTTCGCACCATTCAGATATCTTTTCTAAATCGCTTGGCAATTTGTTTTGATTTTCTGATGACTTTATTAGTCGATAAACACCAGCGTCATCTGCAAGCATCCTAAGACGGCTGCTCAGATTGTCTCTCAAATCGTCTGTATAGATAAGGAACAGCAAAGAGCCTGTAACACTACCTTGTGGAGCGTCAGAAATCACTTCTGTTTGATTCGACGATTTTCCGTTAATTACTGCGAACTGTGACCTCTGATAGGAAATCACAAATCCTGTCACATAACTGAGACGATATTCCGTAAGCACGCAGTTTCACTACGAGCCGCTTGTGTGGTACAGTGTCAAAAGCCTTCCGGAAATCCAGAAATACGGAGTCGATCTGAAATCCCTTGCCAATAGCATTCAACACTTCATGCGAATTAAGAGCTAGTTGTCTTTCACATGAACGATGTTTTCTAAACTTATGTTGACTGTGTGTCAAGAGACCGTTTTCTTTGAGGTAATTCGTAATGTTCGAACACAATATATGTTCCAGAATCCTGCTGCATATCGACTTTAATGATGTAGGCCTGTAATTTAGTGGATTACTCCTACTACCTTTCTTGAATATTGGTGTGACCTCTGCAACTTTCCAGTCTTTGGGTACGGATCCTTCATCGAGTGAACGGTTGTGTATGTTTGTTAGGTATGGAGCTAATGCACCAGTATACTGTGAAAGGAACATAACTGGTATACAGTCTGGACTAGAAGACTTGCTTTTATTAAGTGATTTAAGTTGCTTCACTACTCCGAAGATATTTACTTCTACATTACTCATGTTGGCTGCTATTCTTGATTCGAATTCTGGAATATTTACTGCGCCTTCTTTGGTGAAGGCATTTCGGAAGGCTGTGTTTAGTAACTCTGCTTTGGCAGCACTGTCTTCGATAGTATCTCCATTGCTATCGCGCAGAGAAGGCGTTGATTGTTTCTTTCCGCTAACATACTTCAAAAAGGACCAGAATCTCTTTGGATTTTCTGCCAGGTTTCGTTGTGGAAACTGTTATAAGCATCTTTCATTGAAGTCCGCGCTAAATTTCGAGCTTCTGTAAAAGATCGCCAATCTTGTTGATTTTGTGTCTGTTTAAATTTGGCACGTTTGTTTCCTTGTTTCTGCAACAGTGTTCTCACTCGTTTTGTGTACCAAGGAGGATCAGCTCCGCCGTTTGTTAATTCATTTGGTATAAATCTCTCATTTGCTGCCGACACTATTTCTTTGAATTCAAGCCACATCTGGTCTACATTTTTATTATTAATTTGGAAGGAGTGGAGATTGTCTATCAGAAAGGCCTCAAGTGAATTTTTATTCGCTACGACAACCATGTATTCACTAATCCCTATGTCCGTTGTGATGCTACTTATTAACTCAGGATTATTTGTTGCTAAGAGGTCAAGTGTGTTTTCACAACCGTTACTATTCCCGTAGGCTCATGAAGTAACTGCTCGAAATAATTTTCAGAGAATGCGCTTAGCACAGTTTCGGATGAAGTTTTATGCGTACCTCCGGTGTTAAACATGTATTTTTGCCAACATATCCGGGGTACATTAATGTCACTACCAACTATAATCGTATGAGTTGGTTACATTTTTGAAATCAAACTCAAGTTTTCTTTGAATATTTCAGCAACTGGATCATCTGAATAGGGAGGTCGGTAAATGGATCCAATTATCATTTTATTCCGGTTGCCAACAACGACCTCTGCCCGTACTAACTAACAGCAATTACCTACTTCAATTTCGCGACAAGATAAACTACTTCTAACAGCAACAAACATGCCACCGCAAGAACCATTAGGTTTTTTGCAAAAATTTCGGCTGAGCGTATCTCCGGCTTTGGGCGGCTTTCAGTGCCTATAACGATTTAGGCATCAGTGCTTTTCATTAGCGCTTGGAGCTCTGGTACTTTCCCAACACAGCTACGGCAATTTACAACTGTTATATCGATGGTTCCGGTATCTACGTTCTTCCTGTGTTCAGCCTGCACCCTTTGTGATTCAGGCCCTTCTTGTGCTTTCCCAAGACTCTCTAACCTAAAAAACCGCCCACCTAAAAAACCGACTGATCTTGGTTTAACTGTGATTGATTCTTCATGATTACACTTCACAGTCGTCTCACCGTCTCCATAATTTTAACCCTAATGATATGAGACACACTGCATGCTCAAACGTATGCCTTTTGAACAAATGATACCATTTTTCGAAGTGCTATTATTAATATTATAGACGGATATAGTTCCAGGGATTTTTCCTCTGAGCATGACTGACACTTTTCTCTCGCCTGCTCATTTTCATTTCTGTTCCTTTCAACGCAGGTGATTTACTTTTTAAAGGTTTGTCAGACAATCTCTGACGTCGGTATGTTGTACAAGTTAGAGCTACACTTTATAATCGAATATTATGAAATTTTTGAAGACCGAAAATCTCCTCTGTTGATGTTAACTTGGGTTCCGAAAACAACGATCGTGTGAAACCCAGTTCACTCCGTTCGTCTACGAGACACAGAAAGTAGTAGGTACAGGAGTCCAGGTAGGTGCCGTGTTCCTTGACTTCTGGAAGGTTTTCGAGACGCCTGTACGAACGCATACAATATCAGACCAAGTGTTTTACTGGATTGAATACTTTCTAGCTAACAGAAAATCCTCAGGAGCTAGAAGACTTCAATGTAAGTGTAACTTCGGGTGTGCTTTAAAGGATTGTTATAGGACCTTTACCTTTCACAATATGTAGAAATGACTTACTGGATAATATCGGAAGTTCTATGAGACTCTTCGCGGCTTATGGTGTTGTATACAGAGAAGTTGTAGTAGCGCTATAAAACTGTAGCGATTTGCAGACGATAGATGTGTGGTCCAGGCAGCAGCAGTTCATCATCATTATAAACAATTGTAACGCAGTGCCAATAATTTACAATGTGATGACACGATTGCGGAACAATCATTTGAAGATGTCACATCCATAAAAAACAGATACGTAGCGATTAGAAGTGGAACGACCGCATCAAATTGATCGCAGGTAATGGAAGAGCTTACTAAATCCTTGTTCGATGAGTACCTGTATATTGTTCACCAGTATGGGAATCGTACAAGGTAGAATTGATTGAGGAAATGGAGAAAATCCAAAGAACAGCAGCGCGGTTCGTTAGAGGTTCATTAAGTAAGGGCGAAAGCATCGCAGAGACGCTCAGTTAATTCCATTAGTAAGAGAGGCATTGTGCATCATATTGTGGTTTGGTGTTAAAGTTTCGAAAGCGTACGTTCCTAGAAGAACCAACCAATATACTGCTTCGTTCTACGTATATATCGCGGAAAGGCCATGAATCTGAAATCAGAGAAATTCAGTTTCTCACTGTGGTTTAACAACAATACTTCTTCTCCGGAGTCATTCGCGACTGTAACAGGAAGGATTGGGAGTGATTGTGGTATCAAAGCACCCTCCACCACACATTATAAGGCGGCTTGCGGAGTGTAGCGGTAGACGTAGATGTATAGATTTTAACATGAACACACTTTTCTGTCACTTCAACTCGTTCAAGAGAAAGACCAGTAGTGTAAGCTACAAATAACACATGATGATGGACGATAGCGGAGATGCATAATGTAGTATTGAAGCACCCAGAGGGTGGTTTACTCGAATGTTCAGAAGTGTGTGAATTCCGAAGGGACTAAACAGCCGAGGTCATCGGTCTAGAGACTTACACACTTCTTAAACTAACCTAAAGTAACTTATATGAATATATGAAAAAGGTATCTGTTCTTTCGGACCGTGAAGCTCTCTAGAAAGAAATGATAATTAAATCAAGACCTTAAGCTGCCAACAGGCGTTGATATTCATCAACGGGGACAGTTGAAAATGTGTGCCCCGACCGGGACTCAAACATGGGATTCTCCTGAAACTTCCTGGCAGATTAAAACTGTGTGCCCGACCGAGACTCGAACTCGGGACCTTTGCCTTTCGCAGGAGAGCTTCTGTAAAGTTTGGAAGGCAGGAGACGAGATACTGGCAGAAGTAAAGCTGTGAGGACCGGGCGTGAGTTGTGCTTCGGTAGCTCAGATGGTAGAGCACTTGCCCGCGAAAGGCAAAGGTCCCGAGTTCGAGTCTCGGTCGGGCACACAGTTTTAATCTACCAGGAAGTTTCATATCAGCGCACACTCCGCTGCAGAGTGAAGATCTCCTTATGGGATCTCCTGCTTACATGGCAGACGCTCTATACATCTGAGCCACCGAGGGCGCAGAGGATAGTGCGACTGCAGGGATTTATCCCTTGCACGCTCCCCGTGAGACCCGCATTCCCAACTTAATGTCCACACACTACATTCGTAGTGCCCCTGCCCATTGCAGTCATTACTCGCGGCAGACAATCTTACCGAGTCCCGTAAGAGTTCGGGCAATGCTTGTGCATCCGCACAGAAGAAGGTCAATGGACGGTTAGCCTTAACTATATGAAGATGGTATCTGCTCTTTCAGACAAGTCTGAAAGAACAGGTAGCATTGGTGACCGTGTAGCTCTTTAGAATGAAATGATAATTAAATCAAGATCTTAAGCTGCTGACAGGCATTTCATTCTAGAGACACATTTCGACTGTCCCTGTTAATGTATATCAACGCCTGTCGACAGCTTAAGGTCTTGATTTAATTATCATTTCATTTTAAGCTAACTTATACTGCGAACAACATACACATCCATGCCCGAGGGAGGACTCGACCTCCTGTGAGAGGGGCCGCGCAATCCGTAACATGGCACCTCAAACCGAGTGACCACTCCGCGTGGCTAGTGAGAGTGTACACGGTATTATATGGAACTGGTGTCCCAAAGAGACCAATGTTTCTACAGTGAGGGTAAAAGTAGCGTCTTCTATCAGTGTTTGTGAATATAATGCTGGCTCTCACGGAGTTATTTTAGAAAAAATTGACAAAATTAGGATTCAAATATGCTTATCCAACAGCAGAAGCATCAGCAAAAAAGGACAATGTAGCATTGTAGCAATCTGAAGTGAAATATTCGAAAAAATACAAAGAAGTTCGTCGAAAAATTGATGTTGCAAAAATCGGAGAGAAGAAGCTATATTTGAACGTGATAGTAGTGTAAACTAAGATGTCGGATTGTTTTGTAGAATCTTGTACCGCAAGGAAGCAAGGGATAAGAAGTTGCCCGCATCTCGTGGTCGTGCGGTAGCCTTCTCGCTTCCCGCGCTCGGGTTCCCGGGTTCGATTCCCGGCGGGGTCAGGGATTTTCTCTGCCTCGTGATGGCTGGGTGTTGTGTGCTGTCCTTAGGTTATTTAGGTTTAAGTAGTTCTAAGTTCTAGGGGACTGATGACCATAGATGTTAAGTCCCATAGTGCTCAGAGCCATTTGAACCATTTGATAAGAAGTTGTTATGGGTGGCCAGTATCCTATTTATACAACACAAATACACACGTGCATAAATACGGTTCTTTATTTACATGAAGATTTACGTATCTTGAATAGAGTCCATGTGTTGTGGTACAAGCTCATCAGTAATAGTCCTTTTGCAGACAGTCTCGGTAATCTTGCTATTACAAACTTCAGTCTCACTGCTTGTCCCGCTGTAGTAACTAAATCTTGTCACTGTGTTCTGTCGTAAGCTGCGATGTGAACTGAGCTCGCTTTGCGTGTGGACTCTCAGACGCCAAACTGGAAAAGTGAGTCAGTGACTGATGCCCCCAACCCCCGTCAGCGGCGGCGGCTAAATACATGCTCTCCAGAGGGCGTTGGCGGCATGTTGTTTGTCGGTGTGGTTTTGGCCTCTCTTGTTGCAGGTGCGCTTCATGCCGCGCCTACTATCAATTTTCGCGCTTCATCTTTGGCGACCGGTGTGCTGGCGACAGCTTATGTCAGCACAGTTTTGATGTAATTTCGCATTATGCACGCATGTCAGTGATAACTAACAATTTCACATATGTGTCTGAAAAATAATAATGTATGAAAAAAATTTTGTTTAGCAAATTTCATTTACCCATTTAATTCTGCATGCCAAGATATGTTATGAAACAACTTCTCAGCCACTTGTGCTTTTCTACTATTGGTATAAAATTTCACTGGTATCTCCCCTTAAAGACAACTGTATCATCTGCAAACAGTCATATGGAGCTAGTGACGTTATCTTTTAGATTATTGATATATATTGTAAACAGTAACGGTCATACGACACTTCCTTTGGGTACTCCTGTAATTACCTTTACATTTGCAGAATCTGTACCGTTAAGAGCGACGTGGTGAGTTCCTTTCGCAATCAGGTTTGGAATCCCGCCACAAATCTGATCCGATGCTCGGTAAGGTCGTATTGTTTTTAAGTGAATGGCAGTGCGGGACTATGTTAAACGCCTTCCTGCAGCCAGCCACGGTGGCCGAGCGGTTCTAGGCGCTTCAGTCCGGAACCCCGCCACCGCTGCGGTCGCAGGTTCGAACCCTGCCTCGGGCGTGGATGTTGTGACTTGGCAAGACAGCCAAGTCACTATGCGAGGATGCCGAAATGCACGCTTTTAAGCTCACGCAAACTGGCGTGAGGTCTGGAACAGGACAACGTAATTAATATAGCCAATAAGATACGTTGCTGCTGGAATACTTAACTTTAATCCATAACTGGTGTACATCGCTCTTGACGGTACATAATTAAAATCTCAATATAAACTGGTAATGGCGCCTTGCTAGGTCGTAGCAAATGACGTAGCTGAAGGCTATGCTAACTATCGTCTCGGCAAATGAGAGCGTATTTGTCAGTGAACCATCGCTAGCGACGTCGGCTGTACAACTGGGGCGAGTGCTAGGACGTCTCTCTAGACCTGCCGTGTGGTGGCGCTCGGTCTGCAATCACTGACAGTGGCAACACGCGGGTCCGACGTATACTAATGGACCGCGGCCGATTTATAGGCTACCACCTAGCAAGTGTGGTGTCTGGCGGTGACACCACAGTGGATGTGTGTGATGTCCTTAGGTTGGTTAGGTTTAAGTAGTGCTAAGTTCTAGGAGACTGATGACCTCAGATGTGAAGTCCCACAGTGCTCAGAGCCATTTGAACCCTTTTGACTTCCTGAAGTCGAACAACACTGCATCACCAGAGCGCTGCTATGGCTCTCATAAAGGAATAGAGCGAACTGAGTTTCTCAAGATCTCTGTTTGCAGAACCCATGTTGATTTTTGTAGAGGAGATTTAGCGACTGTTATGACCCTGGACAAGAAATTTGGACCTTCTCGAAGTGTTGTTAGCAGTTCAGCGCACAGTTAAACCCGAAGGCCTCGGTGATCGGCTTTCAAAGGCGAGGTACGAACTTCTCTGCATTTCGCCTCATGTTCATTTCATCAGTTAGGTTGCTAGGTTCATGATGAAACTACAACAATTTCACAGACTTCACGGAATGTCTGTCTTCTGTCCATGTGGATCACTTCACGTACTATTGTTATCGTTTCCGGCGCTGTGCGCGTTGACATTCTGACCGAATACTTGTTATTCGCCATAGAACCACTGCCACCTCTAAACCGCTCAAACCACCAAAAAAATTCTTGCTTTACTCAGGAAGCGATCGTCAAATGCCTCCCTCAGCACGCAGTGGGTTTTATTTGCAGTTTTGTGGGGCTTAAAAGAAAACTTAATGCAGTTCGTTTGGTCCTTCAAGTGAGCCATTTCGAATTCATGGGCACAGCGGAAAACGGAAAGAAATCGGTTAGAATGTGCACACCGATGCACTTGCAATGACGCCACTACCAGCTGAAAGCAAGGAGGTTAGAGTAAAAGATTATGGCGTTACCAAAGACGAGAAAAAGCACTGACTGCAGCCAGGGAATGGGGATGGTGGGGGGAGGGGGGGGGGAGGGTTGACGCTCCACTGTCTTTTGGAGACCAGGACGAGAGTTTCTCCATTAAAACCGTATGTGAAACTTAGCCCTCTCATCAGGGTATGTACTTCGATACGACATACTTTCTTTGAGGAATATTCGTAATCAGACAGTTTACAACTTAATTTACTGATGCAAAATTTCATTTAGTAGACATGAACTACATCGTGGTACCAAACCCCTTCTCATTAATTTAATCTGAAATATTATTTGTATTAGTTTACTACACAAACGGCCAAATATCTGGCCATTTCACAATCAGAATGAACGATTTTCGGTATGTAAGCACTGAAATGATGCTTTTTTAGCCGGCCGCTGTGGCCGAGCGGTTCTAGGCGCTTCATTCCGGAACCGCGCTGCTGCTACGGTCGCAGGTTCGAATCCCGTCTCGGGCATGGATGTGTGTGATATCCTTAGGTTAGTTAGGTTTAAGTAGTTCTAAGTTCTAGGGGACTGGTGACCTCAAATGTTAAGTCCCATAGAGCTTAGAGCCATATGAACCATTTCATTCTTTTTAGTCAGAGGAACATGTCATTATTATATGAAAGTCATTGGTTTAACTTAGGTACAATTAAGCATTACCACTACAATGAAAAGCTTACACTTAATGTAGGCAATGCCTGTCCTTGCCTCACACTTTTTCCTCTACTAAGGACTTTTAGATCATTGTACACAAAGTCAACTTCGTTTGACAGTTTTACAAATCAAGAATATGCTTTTCAGTCATCATTTTAACTTAAAATCACAGTCATTATTGTACGTATTTTCAATTATGATGTCTGTAAAAAGGAATGACAACAAGAAATGGGTTATACACTTAAACGATCATTTTATATGCAACGAAAAGTACTCTGTACTTAATGAAATGAATCATTTATTTCACTTTCACAAACAAAACAAACTCGCAGCTTATTAATCACTGTCTTTATGATAAATCTAATTGACTGTTCTTCGAAGATTATTAGCTTATTTTATTTGCATTTACTTTTGTTTCTGTGAGAAAAGAATTTCAGCATTCTCTATGCATGAGTTGTAGTAGACTGTATTACCAAGTGTTATTGATGTCTCATGTAAAATAAAGTTTGGTTTAAATATTTACTGAGAATTTCACTAACCATTAAATCAACGGATTACTATGGCCTGACGGAAAAAAAGTCTGAGCGCCAAAATACAATTAATGTCAGGTAATGAGATTTCGAGAATACTTTTGTCTTGGTAACATATTTATGTGATTAACACTGCAAGATCACAGTTTAATGTAAGCGCAAGATAAGCCATTACCAATGTGAAATGCTGGTACATTACGAGTAATAACCAGTGTAGCCTCTAGAATATTGCAAGCAAGCCTCCAGAATATTGCATGCAAACGTGCATGTATTGTTTTCTACGGGTGCTGGATGTCAGATTGTGGGATGGAGTTGGAAGCCTTTGCACTTAGCCGGTCAATACAGGGACGATTAATTCTGTTTGCGGATGACGTTGGAGTTGTTGTCCGATAATGTCATATACGGGCTCAATTGGAGGCAAATCTGGTGATCGAACAGGCCAAGACTACATGTTGACACTGTAGAGCATATTGGGTTACAAAAGTGGTATGTGGGCGAGCGTTTTCCTGTCTGAAAACACCCCCTAGAATGCTGTTCACGAATGGCAGCACAACAAGTGTAATTATCAAATGGCTCTGAGCACTATGGGACTTAACATCTTAGGTCATCAGTCCCCTAGAACTTCTTTTTTTTTTTTTTTTTTTTGGTCATCAGTTTACTGACTGGTTTGATGCGGCCCGCCACGAATTCCTTTCCTTGCTAACCTCTTCATCTCAGAGTAGCACTTGCAACCTACGTCCTCAATTATTTGCTTGACGTATTCCAATCTCTGTCTCCCTCTACAGTTTTTGCCCTCTACAGATCCCTCTAGTACCATGGAAGTCATTCCCTCATGTCTTAGCAGATGTCCTATCATCCTGTCCCTTCTCCTTATCAGTGTTTTCCACATATTCCTTTCCTCTCCGATTCTGCATAGAACCTCCTCATTCCTTACCTTATCAGTCCACCTAATTTTCAACATTCGTCTATAGCACCACATCTCAAATGCTTCGATTCTCTTCTGTTCCGGTTTTCCCACAGTCCATGTTTCACTACCATACAATGCTGTACTCCAGGCGTACATCCTCAGAAATTTCTTCCTCAAATTAAGGGCGGTATTTGATATTAGTAGACTTCTCTTGGCCAGAAATGCCTTTTTTGCCATAACGAGTCTGCTTTTGATGTTCTCCTTGCTCCGTCCGTCATTGGTTATTTTACTGCCTAGGTAGCAGAATTCCGTAACTTCATTGACTTCGTGACCATCAGTCCCGATGTTAAGTTTCTCGCTGTTCTCAATTCTACTACTTCTCATTACCTTCGTCTTTATCCGATTTACTCTCAAACCATATTGTGTACTCATTAGACTGTTCATTCCGTTCAGCAGATCATTTAATTCTTCTTCACTTTCACTCAGGATAGCAATGTCATCAGCGAATCGTATCATTGATATCCTTTCACCTTGTATTTTAATTCCACTCCTGAACCTTTCTTTTATTTCCATCATTGCTTCCTCGAAGTACAGATTGAAGAGTAGGGGCGAAAGGCTACAGCCTTGTCTTACACCCTTCTTAATACGAGCACTTCGTTCTTGATCGTCCACTCTTATTATTCCCTCTTGGTTGTTGTACATATTGTATATGACCCGTCTCTCCCTATAGCTTACCCCTACTTTTTTCAGAATCTCGAACAGCTTGCACCATTTTATATTGTCGAACGCTTTTTCCAGGTCGACAAATCCCATGAAAGTGTCTTGATTTTTCTTTAGCCTTGCTTCCATTATTAGCCGTAACGTCAGAATTGCCTCTCTCGTCCCTTTACTTTTCCTAAAGCCAAACTGATCGTCACCTAGCGCATTCTCAATTTTCTTTTCCATTCTTCTGTATATTATTCTTGTAAGCAGCTTCGATGCACGAGCTGTTAAGCTGATTGTGCGATAATTCTCGCACTTGTCAGCTCTTGCCGTCTTCGGAATTGTGTGGATGATGCTTTTCAGAAAGTGAGATGGTATGTCGCCAGACTCATATATTCTACACACCAACGTGAATAGTCGTTTTGTTGCCACTTCCCCCAATGATTTTAGAAATTCTGACGGAATGTTATCTATCCCTTCTGCCTTATTTGACCGTAAGTCCTCCAAAGCTCTTTCAAATTTCGATTCTAATACTGGATCCCCTATCTCTTCTAAATCGACTCCTGTTTCTTCTTCTATCACATCAGACAAATCTTCACCCTCATAGAGGCTTTCAATGTATTATTTCCACCTATCTGCTCCCTTCTCTGCTCTTAACAGTGGAATTCCCGTTGCACTCTTAATGTTACCACCGTTCTTTTAATGTCACCAAAGGTTGTTTTGACTTTCCTGTATGCTGAGTCTGTCCTTCCGACAATCATATCTTTTTCGATGCCGTCACATCTTTCCTGCAGCCATTTCGTCTTAGCTTCCCTGCACTTCCTATTTATTTCATTCCTTAGTGACTTGTATTTCTGTGTTCCTGATTTTCCCGGAACATGTTTGTACTTCCTCCTTTCATCAATCAACTGAAGTATTTCTTCTGTTACCCATGGTTTCTTCGCAGCTACCTGCTTTGTACCTATGTTTTCCTTCCCAACTTCTGTGATGGGCCTTTTGAGAGATGTCCATTCCTCTTCAACTGTACTGCCTACTGCGGTATTCCTTATTGCTGTATCTATGGCGTTAGAGAACGTCAAACGTATCTCGTCATTCCTTAGTACTTCCGTATCCCACTTCTTCCTAAATAATGTCTTGAACTTCAGCCTACTCTTCATCACTACTATATTGTGATCTGAGTCTATATCTGCTCCTGGGTACGCCTTACAATCCAGTATCTGATTTCGGAATCTCTGTCTGAACATGATGTAATCTAATTGAAATCTTCCCGTATCTCCCGGCCTTTTCCAAGTATACCTCCTCCTCTTGTGATTCTTGAACAGGGTATTCGGTATTACTAGCTGAAACTTGTTACAGAACTCAATTAGTCTCTCTCCTCTTTCATTCCTTGTCCCAAGCCCATATTCTCCTGTAACCTTTTCTTCTACTCCTTCCCCTACAACTGCATTCCAGTCGCCCATGACTTAGATTTTCGTTCCCCTTTACATACTGCATTACCCCTTCAATATCCTCATACACTTTCTCTATCTGTTGATCTTCAGCTTGCGACTTCGGCATGTATACCTGAACTATCGTTGTCGGTGTTGGTCTGCTGTCGATTCCGATTAGATCAACCCGGTCATTAAACTGTTCACAGTAACACACCCTCTGCCCTACCTTCCTATTCATAACGAATCCTACACCTGTTATACCATTTTCTGCTGCTGTTGATATTACCCGATACTCATCTGACCAGAAATCCTTGTCTTCCTTCCACTTCACTTCACTGACCCCTACTATATCTAGATTGAGCCTTTGCATTTCCCTTTCCAGATTTTCTAGTTTCCGCACCATGTTCAAGCTTCTGACATTCCACGCCCCGACTCGTAGAACGTTATCCTTTCGTAGATTGTTCAATCTTTTTCTCATGGTAACCTCCCCCTTGGCAGTCTCCCCCCCCCTTCCGGGGATTCGAATGGGGGACTATTCCGGAATCTTTTGCCAATGGAGAGATCATCATCACGACACTTCTTCAATTACAGGCCACATGTCCTGTGGATACACGTTACGTGTCTTTAATGCAGTGGTTTCCATTGCCTTCTGCATCCTCATGTCGTTGATCATTGCTGATTCTTCCGCCTTTAGGGGCAATTTCCCAATTTCCCACCACTAGGACAAGAGAGTGACCTGAACCTCTATCCGCTCCTCCGCCCTCTTTGACAAGGCCGTTGGCAGAATGAGGCTGACTTCTTATGTCGGAAGTCTTCGGCCGCCAATGCTGATTATCAAAATTTAGGCAGTGGCGGGGATCGTACCCGGGACCAAAGACATTTTGATTATGAATCAAAGACGCTACCCCTAGACCACTTAGAACTACTTAAACCTAACTAACCTAAGGACATCACACACATCCATGCCCGAGGCAGGATTCGAACCTGCGACCGGAGCAGTCCCGCGGTTCCTGACTGCAGCGCCTAGAACCGCACGGCCACCGCGGCCGGCGTCTAATTATCAGACATACAAATTTGCGTTCATGGGTGCATGGGATAGCCACGAAATTGCTGCTGCAGTCGTAAGAAATCACACCCTAGAACATAAATCCGGTGTAGGTCCAGTGTGTGTTGCACGCAGACAGGTTGGCTGTAGATAGTCAAATGACGTCCTCCTAATCAACACACGGCCCTCACTGGCGACGAGGCAGAACAAGCTTTCATCAGAAAACACAACATACCTCCACTCTGCCGTCCAATGAGCTGTCTCTCTTGACAACATTGAAGTCGGAAATAGCGGTGGTTTGGGGTCAGTGGAATGCACGCTACAGGGTGTTCGTCTCGCAGTTGTCCTTGAAGTAACGGAGTTGTAACAGTTCGTTGTGTCACTTTGGTGCTAACTGCTGTTCAAATCGCTTCTGCAGATGCTCCACGATGCGCCACAACGACAAGCCGAATGCGATGGTCTCCGCTCTTGGTAGTGCCACTTGACCGTCCGTAACCTGGTCTTCTTGTGACCGTGTATTTCCGTGACCACCGCTAGTAGCAGTAAGGTACAGTGGCTACAGTCCTGCCAAGTATCTCTGCAACATCGCATAAGGAACATCCAGTTTCTCAGAGTCCTATTACATGACCTCGTTCAAACCCAGTCACGTGTTGTCGCCCTTTTATGTCCGCACTATAACATAACAAATATTTCGTGATAACCAAATTTGTTTGACCTTCTGTCACTCAAAACAAAACTTAAGTTCGACTACACAACACATCGCTGGCTGTAGCGCCAAGGAGAAATCAGAGTCACTGGTAGAGAACACAAGTCCAAACCACAGCCAACCAGTCGATACCGACGCGTCGCAAGTTTCCAGCCAAGGAGTCCACAGTACGGTTCGGTCGTATGAATCCAGCAGCCGGGTAGTAACACAGTCATCGGCGAAGATTGAACTGGTTAAACGGGCTCAGGGAGCTCGCTTAAATCAGGAGGTCCGGCAATCAGAGTGTTGGCAGATAGCGCCCTTATACGGTTGCTCACTCTGGTGGCAAGGGCAGCGCCGCCAGGGTAATCCGTATCGATAGGGGTGTGTACGCTGCTAACCCCGCGACGACGCGTTCACTTGCGCCAGTTGTTGACATCGTGTGCGGCGCCAGCGGTACTCGCTGTGTGCCGCGTCTGTTGTAGCACGCCGCGACGAGTTGACGCCTGCTGTGCGGTGGCCGGTACGACAGCCCTAAGGGCATTCTTCACTAACATCAACTCACAACATCCAATCTCAAAGTTAACTAACGCTCACGATCGTTATAGCCTGTATTTAAAGCGAACTTGATTTGCATGCTCATAGTGGCGCGACTAACGCGAAATTGGGATAGACGTCGTCTTTCAGACGTTGAAACACGCCTACCAACGGTCGTTTGTGGCGCACAAATACTGCTTGGTGTTTCGATTTTTTTTCCGTCAGTGTATTTCATCACTTGTCAAACTAGGTGCAACATCAGCACTTCGCTACTATTCACTTATTATTTTAGGATATGGAGGCAAGTATCAGATATAGCTCGTATGCTGTTGTACAATAATGGTTGATTGCTGATTCAAAGGACCTCAAAGCTGAGCTACATTTTGTAAGAATGACCGAATTTGTTGTCTTGGCAAACCGGCGTGACAACTCTTCATTTACACCAGATACACTGTGAAGCACTGAAAATCTCTTTTCCTATACATAGATCTTCTTCTGTAAGGCAACAGTTTGGTTGCCGAAGAAACTTGATTTTCTTTTTGTATTGCATATTTACGTCACATACAGTGTACAACTTTTCTTTATATGAACAACAGTGCCACGAGTTTGGGCGTCCAGATTTAGGGAATATCATCTGGCAACATCAAAGAGAAGCAAAAAGGAATAAAACAAGCAATAAATATTGATTCCTGCTGTGTCCAAAAGTTATTATTACTTTCTGGATAAGAAGTTCCCAAAATCTTCCAATCTAACAATTAGCGAAATGCAGAATAACCATTCGCACACAAGAAAGAATTAATGTGCTGCAAATTTGAAATGAATAATTTGTTGCGTAGTCACAACATTCACTCGCTGGATTGTTTCAAATGGAAACATTGAAGTAAAATATGTAATGCATGCATGGCTTGTGTACATCAGCATACAACAAGCTTGACATCAACATCCGTCAAATAAATAGATATTGCCCATTGAAACATTACAGTGAATTCCACAAAATGTAACGGAACATACACCTTGCATGTATGAGAGAAACGATGAAAAAAAGCAAAGCTATGATGTGAGTGCATGAGTTTGTAGTTAGATCGAACTGAACTTTGCGAAAACATCAGAACGTGTTGTGCCATATTCAGCTGGTTTAGGGCTACTACATATCCCTGAAATACCTTGATCCACAAGCTTTTCCTTGCACTGTCCATCGTGAATCTACAAATTATAAACATAAAACTTGGAAACTAGTGAGTGAAAACATGGAAATGAACAGTCAATATTTCAAGCAAAAGCAATAGTTTAGCTAAAGTATTTATCTGTGGCAAATAACAGCAGGCTTTCCGCTTATGTTTGTGCATCCGTAGGTGAGATTTTTATGCAGATCTGCGTATGATACACACCTGCTGCTCACAGTGTCTTGATTTCCGCAAATGGCACACGGCGTAAGTTGCTAGCTTCACGTTTCTAACATCGTTGGTTGAAACAAAGAACTTGAGGCCTCTGGCAGCGTAAGTTTGTTTGGGCCCAATGCACTATGCAAATTAGTCTACTCAGTAAGTACCCGGAAGAGAAGTGTGTAGTGCATGGAATACGCCAGAATTTTTGAATTCAGGGCTTTGTTCGTGATAGGAGGCGAATATACTAAAGGTCTCCGCCTCTGGGGGGTGAGCTAACGGCCGGAGGGGGTGGAAAGGTCTCATTTTTTAGTTTTACGCTTATATCTCGGGAACGCAGAACTGTAGAAAAAAATGTTCCAAATAAAACGAAAGCCAGTTAGTTTCCTATAAAACGGTCTCTTTACGTATTATTAACATTCTCACCGGTTTTCCAGATGAACTTTATTGAAAATCGATTATTTCCGAAAAAAATCATTTTTACCTCACGCTTTCTGTCAAACATTTGCTTCTAGTGTCTCCCACGATCGTTTCACAGAAAAATTGTCAGAAACGAAGGGACAGAGAATTAAATTTCCTTCAATATCATGTATACCTTTGCCACTTTATATCCATCCAATCAAAAGCTACAGAGTTTCTAAGGTGTTCGCTGAATTTCGATGTTCCTCTAGAAATGACTGTTTTCAGAGCCTGTTGTGTTTTAACTGCTGAAACTTGCTATCACTATTAACAACGCTTTAACAATGGAAATAATGTAACTGCAATTGAAATACAACACTTCTTTATGATTATAGCTTTTATTATATTATTACGATTCATATAATGGAGGTATTTGCATGGACTGATAGAAATTAAAAAAATGAAAAACCTGTGCAGTCAAGGCAACATCTTGGTTTTTTTTTAGGCGAAAGCGTCGAGGCTCATTCTTCTACGTCAGCAGTGGAGACGTCGTCCAGCTAGAATGATAAATTATCGATGTCGTCGTCATCACCTTCTTCCTGAATTAACATTGCGATACCGTTGTTGCAATTGCCCTTGCAATTCGGGAATGTGATAGAGCAGTTTAACAATGCTTTTCTATAACCACACCTTGGACTGTAATACCCTTCAGTGCATTTTCAAAAAAATCATCTTCAAGATTTAGTCAGGGGGAGCGTGTAACTCCGATAGTTGGTCTTGGTATGAACTATCAAAACAGAACTGTTGAAGAGGTATGAGGATCACATATTTGTGATCGCAGGATGCAACAGATGCTAGGTACGAATAATTTGTTTTAGGGGCACCGGCTACAAATTGTTAGTTGCTATGATAACAAGAAAAATAACGAGAAAGAATAGTGACTCTATCGTTCGAAAAGCTACTGAGAAAAAGAGACAAGATATTCAGAAAGAAAGCTGCCAAGAGGATACAGATTCTCTCGCCGATATCTTCAAACCTTTGAGGAGACTATGTAAAAAAAAAGGGGGGAAGAAAATTTGATGAACCAAAGTTAAATGTGTTGCTATTGGACATGCCATCGCATCCGTTTCAGGTTTCGTACCTTCTTGTCACCAATATTGAAAGGCAATCTACCTTCTGCTAACAGACAGCTATGGAAGGAGGTCTTCAGAATGTGACTGTGGCACTCACTGATGTACCAGAAGAGCCACCACATCCTGCACGACATGCCATCCTGTGGTTGGCTGACACATAGGAAGGTATTGCTGTCCCGAATTGGAAGAAAGAGGTACATGCACTATAAAGCAAGAGGAAAATCAAGTGAAAAGACTTCCGTTATTACTCTTCCTTTTATAAATGCTCCTCCATCAGACTATGACACAGTTCATACAGAGCTGCACTACGTACGCAAGTTGTATGACGAAATTTATGAAAACCATGTATTCATAACTTTTGATCAACTCCTGTACTGGAAAGCTAGGGATAATTTTAGAGCTGTAACGAATACATCACACGCTGAGCTGTCCAGCTGTACGTCTCGTTGGATTTCTTCTTCTGTTGTCATTTTTGGGGTGTGTGGCTTACTTCTAGATGGGAGCTGGCTAGAAAGATGTTTTGTACTCTATATATTCTCTGTTATCAGTGGACAAAATGCTGAATGGGTACGCCTCTGCCAGAGCAGCGCGCGGTAAGTTTACTATTGAAAATACCTTTTCAAACAAGTTACGACGAAGCCCAACTTTCGGAGGGAGAGCTGACATGCATCAGCATCCTTACCTGCCTCACTGAATTCTGAGAACCAAAACAAATTACTCGAATCATTGGATAACAGATTTGCAGAAGCGATGGTCAGGATCAGCAACAATGGACCCGTTGCAATGCTATGGATCAAGTAGTTCATAATGGTGAACTGGACGTAAAGGGGTACATCCATGCACATAGGTCTGGCGATTTCCTTGCTCACCTGAACTGCTGTAAGCGAATGTTATCCTCTTTTCTTTTTGCTGGACACTTCCCGTATGCCAAATCTTGCTGCTTATAAGGACATTACATGAGAAACCTCTATTGACACCAGAGGAGTACGAGAAGTTCGTGAACAAAGCCTACTTCACTGAGAGAAGACATGACCGGTTCTGGCGCGTCATGTGGTCAGACATTACCGTTGATACAACCTTGATGTGGTCATTCTCAAGCCGAGGTGCTCCAGCTCGTGGTAGAAGTATGACAGATAGTGCTCTCACTAAATGGGTAATTGGTATGATTGCAGCTTAACTCGAAGAATATTGTGGTGTCTTTATCAAGTAAACAGCACAAGGATTTTGGCGAAGCTCGCCAAAGGAGAGACACAAATGACATTGGCAAGCTTACACAAAGGTTTGATAATCACCCTCCCTTCCTGAGGACCGAGAGAAACACATCGATAGCGACAGGAATCGTGGGAGATGATTCAATCTTATGTCATGATTTAGTCACAAATGGCAAACAGACAATGGTAAAAATGGAAAACTTGCCCTTCACAAATATCACTCTTCCTCTATCCTCAATCGACAATCAAGATGACAATGAAAAAGTTGTCGTGGACCCTTTTTGCCTTTTCTGCCAGTTTTTACTACCAACAAGTCGGAAGAGGAATTGAAGAATTATGTGCAATATGAACTGGATCCTTATCCCCTGGCATTCTGCAACGAAAGTGTAGTGAAAAATTGCAGAAAATCAGCGCTATGATCATTGTTGAACAAACTGATGAGGACGTTGATTTAACTGTCTTGGAATTTGTTGTTGGTGGGGGATTCTCAGACCACAGAGGTGTTTAGCAAAAAGAGGCAACTCTATCAACGATTTTTGGTGGTTACGTTATATTTCTGAAGAGCCATTAAAGTGGGAGAGGTTGTAGAGTGGTTTTGGATGGGTACACTGCCACACCACAGACCAAAAAAACAGCTAAACAAAGTCGGCGATATCGACTTGGCAGGTAGGTCAAGAGGAGTGTATGTTTCTCACAACCGCTGCAGAAGGAGTTGAAGTTGAACATGAAGAACAACACCCATTTGTTACTCTTACATGCATTCACAGGCTATGACACAACATCCGAAGCATATCGCGAGCCTGAAGAGGGTTTTATCAAAATGTACCAGAAGTCCGAAATCACACAACGTGCAGCTTAGATATCTGCAGTTCTTCTTTGCCTGACCCCATTGAGACAGCCGGGATGATGGTTACTCTCTCGGTACGGCGCTCCAGTCACAGAAAAATCACTCGACGAAATTCGCTACAGATCATTTATCGAATAGCTGGAAACATGAAGCCTGATCTCTCAATTCTCTTTCCAACTGAGGGAGTTGTTAGGCAGCATGCATTCCGGTCGTACACCGAGTGCATCTGTAGTTAGGGGAGGTATCTAATGGTGGGGTGCTGAATTGTTATTGGGAGAGAAGGAATGACCAACTATTTCCGGAACTGGATGCTGCCCCTGACGAAAACTTGAAGATGGTTTTTTGCCGATTCACGAAAGGATGTGACAGTGGCAAGTGTGGTTTTAGAAAAGCGTGGTTAAACTGCTCTGTCACATGCTCTAATTGCAAGGGCAATTGCAGCAGTGGAGTCGCAACGTAAATTCAGGAAGAAGGTGACGGCGATGACATCGATACTTTACCGATTTCATTGAACGACGGCTCCACTGATGACGAAGATTAATGAGCCTGGACCCTCCTCCCAAAAAAAAAAAAAAATACTATTAGACAATTATATGAATGGTAAATATAATGAAAGCTATAGCCATAACGAAGTGTTGTCTTTCAATTTCAATTACCTAAAGTGTTGTTAATGACGATTGAAAGTTACAGGACTTAGACAACAGGCTCTCAGCACAGTCATTTCTAGAGGAACATCGAAATTCATTGAACATATTGGAAATCCTGTTGGCTTTTGAAGATAAAGTAGCAAAATTATTTATAAAGTTAAAAAGAGAAACGATGGTTGGAGACACTAGAAGCAAACGTTTGACAGAAGAGGGAAGGTAAATTTTTATTCGAAAATCATCGATTTTCGAGTACGTCTATCTCGAAAACCGATTGGAATTCGACAAATATGTACGAGACAGTTTTACAGGAAATTTAATTTACCTTCATATTCATTCGGAACATTTTTTTCTACGGTGCGGAGTTCCCGAGATATAAGCGTATAGTTTAATGAAGTTTCGGTAGGTGGCGGCGCTATAGGCAGCCTTGAAAATAGCGTCTATAACGTGCACTCCAAGAAATCCACCAGGGTACCCGAGAGCGCTAATGTTTTGCTCCTTGGACTCGGGTAGGCAAGCGGCCCCCCTAGCGAATCCGCAAGGCGGATTAACGACGAGGGCCAGTATGGTGGCCAGCCTGGATGTGCTTTTTAGGCGGTTTTCCACATCCCACTAGGTAAATACCGGGCTGGTCATCACGTTCCGCTTCAGTTACAAGACTCACAGACATTTGAAACGAGTGCGCACTATTTTATGGCTTACACTAGACGCAGACAGCTTGGGTACACTACGTATGTCCGGGGGGGGGGGGGGGGGTTCGGGGTGGCGGCAGGAAGGACATCAGGCCACCCTCTGCAGCTAACATTGCCAAATCCGTAATAACACAACTGACCTATCTTTGAAGTGGGACAAGGCCCAAAGAGAGAAAGAAAACGTGCGCTCCAAGCAGACAACTGCCGTAGTGTTATTTTTGGGGGAAAACCAGAAATTCTCCAGACAGTCATAGGCTCTTGCAGAATGTCTGCGGTGAGAAAAAGGATAATGAGTCGTTGGGCGAGGCATGTTGTCATCATCGCCACAAGGTCTCGCAAATCTGTCCGACCTCTCTTGTGCCAGTTGTTCGTCCACAGCTGTGACTCCTGCAGTTCTGGAACGTGCGTCACCCTCACTCGAGGTGATCGACGCATCACAGTCAGACACCCCACTGCACAACTGGATGTCTCTATTGGTATTGCTAACACATTCCTCCACCATTTGGGGTACTCAAAGCTGCATGCCCGCAGGGTTCCTCGCCGCCTAACAGAAGACCACAAACAGCAACAGAGGGCCATGTGTGCGAAAATGCTTGCGAGTTAAAGGGCTGATCGTGACTGTTTCTTTTTTTATCAAACATTGTCACAGGCGATGGAAAATGGCTTCATCACTTCGAACGGGAAAAAAACATGCAATCCACGCAATGGCACCACACCACCTCTCCTCTGAAGAAAACCCTCAAACCCGCACCCTCAGCCGGTGAAGTCATGGCGACGGTGTTTAGGGAGTCTGGAGGGCCTCCTTTATGGTGCTGTAAGAACTTGGCTCCAAAGCCGACCGGTAGAAGGGTACCATGCGGACATGTAGGTTCTCCCAGTAAGGTTGAATAAGACCGTCGCATCCAACGGAGATTATGTTGAAAAGTAGAGTTTTGTAGCCAAAAGAGTGGGAGATAATGAGGTATATTGGACTCCTGAATAACGCCAATAGGCCTTAAGAAAAAAATGTTTGCTTTACATACTGAACGCCCCTTGTTAACCAATCAAGTCTATGCAGGGCTTCTAATCTGCATTGTACGCAGTATTGGATCACTTAACCACGAAGATGTAGCCGTCGGCAGCTCAAGTACAATGCAGAAACCTCTTTCTCCATCTCCACTGGAATCGCCGTCGTCTGGCAGACAACATACACTCCACTGGGTAGTTTGTGTTCACACAGCGGTCCCGGGCGGGACGACCTTTACGGCGTGCAGTAGACAGCTCGTTGACGTGCGAGTTGCAACAAGGCTCCCCGTTCTTGGGCATGCACCAACTGCCGTGCACGCCGTCCGTCGCTTCTCCACCTCGACTCCAGCGGCGCACTCTCTGGATTCCAGAACAGCATTATACCAAACATAAATCTCTGCCCACGGAAAAGACATACATGCCATTCGACACTGAACAATTACATGTAAAACTGCATTTTATTTTATAGCTCCGTGGCTGTTTTAGAAATAGTGTCGCAGTAGCGTACTTTGTAAATTAATTATCTCGTTCAGTGATGATTTACACACAACAAAAAAAGTTTTGCTTCACCCTGGTTCCCAGAATTCCTTAAGATAGACGTTGACTGTAGATATTGTATCACAGACACAGTCCCTTAGACTATTCAAAGCTGTCACTGAACGCGCCCACAGATGTAAAAAACCATGCATGAGAAGCGCCTATTAGACGGAGGGACTCCGGCAGCCGATCAGTTTCAGTCATTCCACCTGGAAGGAGGCACACGGCTCGTTTTGTGTTTAGTTCAACCATGCCTAGATGGTCAATACCGCGGATTGATCGCGTCCGCGTTGTTAGTTTGTGCCAGGCGTCTCGGAGTGAACCAAAGCGTTGTTGTTCAGACATGGAGGAGATAGAGAGAGACAGAAACTGTGGGTGACATGCCTCGCTCAGGCCGCCCAAGGGCTACCCACGGATTATGGCTCGGAGGAACCCTGACAGCAACGCCACCATGTTAAATAATGCTTTCGTGCAGCCACAGCACGTCGTGTTAAGGATCAAAATGTGCGCAATAGGCTGCAAGATGCCCAACTTCACTCCTGACGTCCATGGCGAGGTCCATCATTGCAACCACGACACCATCAGCGTGGTACAGATGGGTCCAACGACATGCCGATTGGACCGCTCAGGATTGGCATCACGTACTCTTCACCGATGACTGTCGCATATGCCTTCACACAGACAATCGTCGGAGACGTATTTGGAGGCAACCCGGTCAGGCTGAACGCCTTGGATACCCTTTCCAGCGAGTGAAGCAAGGTGGAGGTTCACTGCTGTTTTGGGGTGGCATTATGTGCGGCCGACGTACACCCCTGGTGGTCATGGAAGGCTCCATAACGACTGTACGAAACGTGAATTCTATCCTCCGACCGATAGTGCAACCATATCGGCACCTTATTGGTGAGGCTTCGTCTTGAAAGACGACAAATCGCACCTCCATCGTGCACATCTTGTGAATGGCTCCCTTCGGGATAACGACATCGGTCGACTAGAGTGGCCAGCATGTTTTGCAGACATGAATCCTGTCGAACATGCCTTCGATATAAGTGTGCAGGCTTTCGTGGCCGTTGTCACCGAAGTTAAAATCCTCTGGGTTATTAGGCCGCGTCGTATTTCTTCTAAAATGATCAACGTTTCGAACCCTCTGCTGGGATCTTCCTCAGGATCTTCTGGTGTCCACTTCTGCTAGAACTCGTCTCTGACAGTGTTCTAGCAGTAGTGGACACCAGCGATGCCTGTGATAGATTGGAAAAGGGCTGTTTATAGACGACGTGACCCACGAACCACTCTGAGAGATTTATGCCGAAACACCGTTGAGGAGTGGGACAATCTTGACCAACAGTGCCTTGATGAAGTTGTGGATAGTACGCCATGGCGAATACAGGCATGCATTAGTGCAGGAGGAAGTGCTTCTGTGTATTAGAGGTAGCGGTGTGTACAGCAATCTCTGAAGATCTCGATGTACGGTGGTAGAACATGCAATGTGAGGTTTTCATAAACAATAAAAATGGCGGAAATGATGTTTATGCTGTTCTCTATTCCAGTTTTATGTACAGGTTCCGTAACTCTTGGAACCGAGGTGATGGAAAACTTTTTTAGGTTTTTGTGTATTCTGTTTTGTTATGGATGAGCAGTGTACCATAATGTGAAGTAATTGTATCTGTCCTAAAGCAATTTTGCGTAGAAAGCTTACCAACTACAGATAGGGACCGATGTTACAGTAAAATTCATGTGTCTGTAATGACTTGTGCATGTTACAGGGGCGACACCGCCGAAGCCGGCCCAGAAGAAACCGCCGCCGACCGAGGATGGTAATTATGCACTTACCAAAATAATCTTGCACTTATGCGTGAACTCAATTTATTCGATGCTACTCACTTCCATTTTTCTTTACATCTACTCATTCGAATTTTCTTGACGCTGTTGCCCATATTAAGTTCGTCAGTTTGTGGTACAACTCGACCTAGTGTGCTCGCTATTTCCACTTCATTTGTTTTCGTTTCTCCTTCTCATTCCACTTGATGCTCTTGACTCGACTGCAAAACGATGACTTGATTTCACCTTGACGAGATATTTGCGCCTGCACGTATCAGCTGGTATCCCGTATCACTAGGAAGCTGTAGAGGCCTTCTGCGGTAGCAAGAATCCCTCTGATGCTCCGTTGAGTTGCAGAGTGAACATGCAAGCGGCTGATTTTCGCATGGAGTAACCGCATTAGTCTGACTGTAGGAGAAACCGTCGCTTGACTGAGGTTTATTAAAATTTAAGAAAGTGTTATTCATCCACGGAAGAAGGGACTTGCAAAGCCCATAAAACCGATTCTTGCGTACTGTTCGTCATTATGGGACAATTAACAGGTAGAATTAATAGAAAAGATAGAGACGATCCAAAAACGACCGTCGTGTTTCGTTATGCATTCGTCTTAGTAAGCGATAAACAGTCAACAAACATAGCGGCAGTCGCTACAGAAGCGTTGTGTACAACAGAGATGTTGACTTTTAGAAAAGGGCACGATCCGTGAAAAGTCGGGCAACACATTGTTCCCTCCCAATACGTCTCGTGAAACGGTCACGGTGGGAAAAATCAGGAAAATTAGCCCGCATGTTGAGGTTTCACGACAAACGTTTTTCCCACACACCATTCGTGATTGGAACAGGGATAGTGCCAGAAGTACCCTTCGCCACGCACTGTACGGAGCAATTTGCGGAGTATGGATCTATGAAGGTCCGGCGAAGTGTAGGCGATCTGTCAAAGGAATCGCATAGAAGACGCTGTTGAGGCCTTTTCAATCATGACAACAGACATCTGCTGATGTGGTAGTTGAAGGCACTTTCTGAATTAAAGAATGCTCTGCTAAGATCTTAACTGGTTGGTGTAGCCGATACGAAGGTTATCAGTGATGGTCCGTGATCTTAAAATGCGAATATTATGAACGAAGGCGGCGTTGTCTGATGATATCTTATTGGGTAAATTTAAATAACTGGTGTTCAAGGAAACCTGCTGGGTCTGTAGCACAAGGTGCGTCTGAAAAGTTAGGTGAATGGTTTCAGAAAATAAACAAAAGTTACATACAAAAATCTTTACTGCCCTTCAAAGTAATCATCGTTAGCTACAACACACTTATGACACCCCGGATGTAAAGTTTTTGGAACCGTTCCAGGCACCGTGGCCATGCGCAGCGTCTGCGAAACAGGGAAATAAAAATAAGTCTGCAGGCGCCAAATCTGGAGACTGAGAAGGCTCAACAGCCATTTGGCGTTGGAACAGAACGTTGAGGACGCAGACATCGTGGATTCCGAACAATCCTTGACAACGGAGCTTCGAGTGATTCCAAAAGAAGAGTTTCCTGACAAGTTCTAACGATTTTACAACCAGTTGTGTTGTAGCTTTACTCTGACGTCCAGTAAAAGTATTTTGATTGTAACTCTTGTATCCTTTATTCTCTGCGACCATTCCCCGAACTTTTCAAAGGCACCTTGCATATATTCGAAGAGATCATGAGAATAAGAGATATTGCGTGAAGTTCTATTGCGTACCCCGATACACTCTTTATAGTTATTCTCAGTTCATTGTTAGATCACTTCAGTAATGGAAGAGATAGAAAGATTTTCAATATTCATACGAAGCACCTTCCGTTCGGCACTCCTGAGTTGCTTACGGAACATATACACAAATTATATGGATATCAGAAGTATTATATTTCATGCAGTTGAGAGTCAGTCTACTTACCATGAACAAGAGTAGCTTTAGAATGTTGTTTGTTCTCTTCTTCAGTTCATGATCTGAATTTTTGACAACTGCGGTTGTAAAATTGTAAAGAAAGCGTCTCTGTAGTTCGAGGCTTGTCATTAATTTGTGTTACTATACGAAATGACTCAACTGGCTCTATGATAGAACACCGAGAAACACCGCAACTTACAGTACTGTTAAGTGACACTGCAAAGGATCTTTCTTCTTGCTACCGGTACCGATTAAATACGACACGAATCAGTTAGATCATAACCTATAATTCGGCAATATTCAAGACATTTATTAGTACAGAGACGAGAAACTTTGCTGTATTTCTTTTCTTTATCATAACTGTACAGTTACATTTGTGATTTTTACTCCAGTTATTTATGTCCTCTGGAAATGAATTTCCACTTTCATTAGAAAAAGCACTCAGTTTATTTGTTAATGTACACGGAAGACGTAACCACATCCTCAATAGGAGGGCTTGCTGGAAAGCTAACTATGAAAGCAAACGTACATGTTTCTGGATTCTGATAATGAACAGTGAACAAAAAGTTAGGTATTGTAAATGCGCTCTGCCGACGGTCTGTAGATCCTAGTCCAGGTAATGAAAATCTCTAAAATCAATATTGTTGACATGCAAAGGCAATTCACAACCAAATAATTAAAATAGGTTACCTGATCTTATTTTTTGTTTTGGAAAATCTTACAATGGCACTAAAAACAAATGTCCACACTTCTATGTTATAGCAACGTACAGTTGAGTTTATGAATTCATGTGTGTGTGTGTGTGTGTGTGTGTGTGCGTGCGTCTGCATATGTTTATATTTCAGTTAATAATTTTAAACATAAATGCAACATAATTATAAACTACTAAGTAAATTATTACAATGTAGAAAATATAGCCTTTTTATTACATCACGTGACAGGTTCAAAAATGGTTCAAATGGCTCTGAGCACTATGGGACTCAACTGCTAAGGTCATTAGTCCCCTAGAACTTAGAACTAGTTAAACCTAACTAACCTAAGGACATCACAAACATCCATGCCCGAGGCAGGATTCAAACCTGCGACCGTAGCGGTCTTGCGGTTCCAGACTGCAGCGACTTTAACCGCACGGCCACTTCGGCCGGCGTGACAGGTTCCAAATCATAAGAACGTACGAGAAACATGTTGCAAGAAACATGAAAATAACCAACAATAGTCTAATTCCATACCATCTTCATGGGCAGAAATCCCTGTATAGTTACGTGTTCCATCTTCAAGATAGTACTTTGTAAGAAACATATTATTCTCGAATATATACATACATACATAGATGGCTGATTGCATTCGCTTGCAGGGAAATGCTGTATACCCAACCAAACATACAAGGAGGACTGTAACGTGTGTTTGTGTGCAGCGGATGGGATAGGAGCAACCTGTACTCTACGCGCCTGCGTTGGAGATAATTGGTAAATACTTTTACTAACCCATTTCATAATAAATTCACAAAAATACTGCAACGAAGGCACACCTTACGCGATGTTATAGTTTGCTTACTATTAAGTTCACACTGTGGCTTTTAACTGACAGTAACACTATTCACAGCTGAAAACTGATGTTTTCCCAGAGGTACTAGTCTCTATCCTACACGGACTTCAAAATAAGCAAGCTTGAATACTTCCGAAAAGCACCTAATTTGGTACCACATTGATAACACACCGATCTTTATTAACAGAAATACTATAACGTGGCTTAGCAAACAAAATTTGTGACTGTATTCAGAATTTTTTGATAGGGAGGAGAACCACGAAGTCTTGGATAGAGAGACATCGACAGATGTAGAAATGATTTCAGGTATGCCCCAGGGAAGTTTATTGGGACACTTGATCTTGATGTTATTTATTAATGACTTGACAGACAATACTGATACTATCCTGGCAATTTTGGCGGATCATAGAGTAATATGTAATAAAGTCGGCATGTAAAAACGTCTGAACAGAGCTGCACAAAAATCCAGCAAAGTCCTGCTAGAATTTCGAAGTGGTGCAAAGATGGGCTACTTCCGTTTAATGTACAGAATGGTAAAACTGTACCCTTGAGAACACAAAGGACGGTAGTTTCTTACTGATAGCAGGTCAGTGAGGCAAAAGTGGACTCAGTTAACTCATGTAAATAGCTGGATGCTATAATTTGTGTGGATTTGGAATGGAATTATTACATAGGCTGAGTCGTAGGTGAAGAGGGTTACAGACTTTGGTTCATCAGCTGGATAATGTAAAAATACAGTTAATTTACAGAGTAGACTGTTTTCCGAGTACTCATGCAACCGATCCTAGCAAGTGTGTGGGAACCAGGATGAACGTGGGATGTTGACTATGTACAAAAAAGGGCAGCACGACCTGTGAGAGAGTGTCTCTGAAATATAGAAAGGCCTGAATTGGCAGACGTTTGAAGATAGATGAAAATTATCCTACGATACCCTGCTTACTAAGTTTCAAGAATCAACATAAGGGAAAAACCTAGAAACATGTTTCAGTCATGTATGTATCGCTCCCATAGGTACTGCCGTTTACAAGCCGCGTCACTTCAAAAAGCTCTCTGGTTTTCGATAGCTATCTCCGAAATCATCATGAGGAGTCAAAAGCACTGACTACCGGGGCTGGCAATTTTTTCCTTTAGTGTTATTTCATCCTCCCTCCCCCCCCCCCCCCCCCCTCCACATGGGAGGGAGGTGGGCTGTCAGCGGTACAGTCAACCTGCTCTTCAGCGAAGTGACAAGATAATCTACAGGAGAGGAGAGAATAATAACCAGGAAGGTGAGACATGTACAATGAATTTAGGACTTTTTAAATGTGAAAATAAAGTGGAAATTTTCACATATGACCTTCCTGCCTGTTAAAAAACAATTGTAGTAAAAGTTAAATCATTAGAAATAGTATAAGATGACATTTGAAAGGATTTAAAATAACCTTTAAAATCCCTGACGCAGATCACTGACGTTAAAAAGAAGAAATTCACAGGCACTAAAGTTACAAGGATCAGCTGTGGGTTAGGTGGTCTGCTACTGAAGGGCAACCGTTGGTAGAACGGAAGTGGTATGTGAATGGGTGAGTGGAGGGGATGTATTGAGGGAGTGACTGTTAGGATACAAGAAGGGTTGGAGTGAAGAGCTATAGTGAGGTTAAAATTTGACGAGGAGAAGGTGCTACGGAAAGAAGGGTGGAAGGAAATAATGGGGGTAGGGCAAATGTGAGGGAGGGACGGTGAGGAAGCCCAGACGAAGTGGAACGGTTGGGGGGAGTTTAATGCTGATGGGAGGAGTACAGAGTTCATGACCTGGGAGGGCGAGGCGGTTGAAGTCCGTTGGGAAAGTATGTGGAGCGTGTGGGGTTAGTGGGACGTGATGGTAGAGGCAGCGTACTACGGTTGGATGGAACAGCGGAAACAAATGATTATTGGAGTCGAGTTTGCGGATGATGTAGGTTGTTCGGAGGTTTTCAATATGAGTTAGGAGAGGGAGAAATTTGATATGTAGGTAAAGGATCCAGGTGGAGAAAATTAGACGCACGGGGAAGGCGTGGTGTTCAGCGAACTAGAGAGACTTGCAAAACAGGGTCAGCGCTGGCACAGTTTCCCACGTATAGAGGTGCGATAGCAGCCTTTGGAACCTTCCAGACGATTAGTCCAGTGAAACATGCTTGAAAATTGCTGACCAGTACAAAACACAGAAAAATAGAAAAAAATATTGAGTGATTAATAGACGAATAACACTTTAGTTCGCGGACGGGGAAAGGTTAAAAAAAAGGTTCAAATGGCTCTGAGCACTATGTGACTTAACGTCTGAGGTCATCAGTCCTCTAGAACTTAGAACTACTTAAACCTAACTAACCTAAGGACAGCACACACATCCATTTCCGAGGCAGGATTCGAACCTGCGACTGTAGCGGTCGCGTAGTTCCAGACTGAAGCGCCTAGAAACGCTCGGCCACTCCGGCCGCCGAAGGGGTAAGGTTCCAGGGAAACAATGCAGAGACTGGTCTTGGTAACGGAATATAAATTGAAGATGGATTAGGATGTGTCCCTAGAGAAAGCTTTCATTAATTTAAAGTGGAACAATATGTACACAATTCTTGGACTATAGGAGTCAAAATCAAGAGAGAGAGACGAATAATCTACAGCATCTACAAAACCCAGGTGGGAGATATAAAAGTGAAAGGCTAGCAAAGACGTGTTAGCATGGGTGTCAGAGAGGATTGCAGCTGTAAACATAGGCTTCTGCGGCCGTTGACACAGTCAATAAAGTTCTTCAGAGTTTGAGGCCGCATTGTCGACCATAATATTCCGACGTTTCGGCGACTGTTGCAAGGCGCCTTCCTCAGGGTGTATTGCTAACAATACTCCCTGAGTAAGGCGCCTTGCAACAGTCGCCGAAACATCAGAATTTTATAGCCGACAATGCGGCCTCAAACCCAGAAGAATTTTATTGGGGACTGCAGCTATTCAACTTGGATGTCGAGGATATAGTTGAGAAAGCTTGATAAAATTTCTAAAAGGGAATAAATGTTCAAGATGAACGGATATCAGTGCTAAGGTTTGTTTCTGACCATGACGGAGGCGGAGTGAGGGAGGCAGCTACCGTCACTTTTCTGCTGGTGTTCATATAGTGTGTAAACATAGCCCCACACATGATAATGCATGCCGCTTCGCTGACTTGAGTGCTGAAGCCCTGTAACAACTATATGCTTGTTGGTCGTTGTAAAAACTAATATTACACACGCGGAGAATCGAGTGCGTTTTGTGTTAGTAGGCCAATCAGAAAAGAAATATTGCACCATTGACACAGAAGCGCAGTGGATTCCTACAATTGCACACGAAGAAGATAGCATTTCCCCAATTACACTCGTGAGTATCACCAAATCAGAAAACGGCAGAACGACCTAAACAATATCGTGAATGTAACTTATCAGACACATTTCCATTAGCACTATCCTACTGACTTTGGTTTTTGTACATGTCGAAACCCACTGATGATTTTAGCTACTGTACGCTTTAGTACCGAGCACTTACAGAGGACAGGTACTAATCGTGACCCAGCGTTCATCAGAGATGTATTCACTATCATCAAGAAGAAGTAGCCACGAAGTGCTAGCGCGTTGGAGACTAACCTGGAAGCTGTGGTAAGTAGCGGAGTTGCGTACCCAACTGTAACCCCTATGGTGGGCGGTACATCAGCTTCTGGCATTCATCGACGACGCTGGAGCTGCCCTCTGTGTAATAGATGATAAAATAACGCAGCAGTATGGCCGCTACCCTGACGTTTGCAAGAGCCACCCACGAGTACGAAACCGCCAAAAATGTCCTAGTTTAGCGGCTGAGTCCGTAGACGATGGTGTAAGGAGCATACAGAGTAACTGCCCATGCTTTCCCATTAAGCAAGTTGTCCTTGAACTGACTCAGTGAGCCGCCGCGTGGGAATTCTTCCTACCTGTTATTTGGAGACGCTCTCGAAGTCTTACGTCCTCCTGCAGAGCCGTAGCAGCGCCGTCGGACTCTGAAAGTGCAGTACTATTGTCTATGTTTTGCGTAATGAACCGGGAAGAAGCTTTTTGTGCAACTGACTCTTACATGGGACGCCACTATGGTGCGTTTATTTAAAACACATCGTAAAATGAGCTTGTTCACGCTGATTATAAGCTAACTATTAACGGTCTACCGCATGACTAGTTCGGGCAACGGCAGTGGATACACCGGTTCCGGTGAGATCACCGAAGTTAAGCGCTGTCGGGCGTGGCCGACACTTGGATGGGTGACCATCCAGCCGCCATGCGCTGCTGCCATGTTTCGGGGTGCACTCAGCCTCGTGATGCCAATTGAGGAGCTCCTCGACCGAATAGTAGCGGCTCCGGTCAAAGAAAACCACTATAACGACCGGGAGAGCGGTGTGCTTACCACACGCCTCTCCTATCCGCATCCTGAACTTAGGATGATACGGCGGTCGGGTGGTCCCTGTGGGCCACTAGTGGCCTGAAGACGGAGTGCATGACTAGTTCGAAAGGCATCCTATCAACGGCTACTGACCATGGCTCACAGTCTATAACTTGAGCATACAATCGGTATAGTTCGTAAAAGATCGTACATCTTCGGTTACGCCAAAGTTATTCATTTATTTATAAATATCGACGTTTCCTGGTATTGTAAAATTGCTGGAAGACAGTATTTATGACCGTAGACTCCTCCTGATGTTTGAGGGGGAAAAGGCAACTTTTGTTAGCAGATATTTGTTAATAAGAGTTACGTGATTCACTCCAGAATAAATGTACCTTCCCTACGTATCTCTTTGCTGATGTCATGAGCATTTCCTGCATCGGCACACCATCTCACTGACTCTGAAAGCACCAGCTGGCCAACCGCCTCTGCTAGCCAGCGCGGGGTGCTACCGCTCGCTCCTTACTCCATAGGCACTGCAGAGCACTGATACATTTAGTTCAGATATGTGAAATAGCATAACTGGAAATAAAGTAAACTGCGCTCTTATCTGAAAATAAGGAATATCTTACAAGCTCTTAAAAGCACAGACCTCAGAATATAGTTAACTGCCAGCCACGTCATTCCTCTGTCTATTACCTCATTCTTGCATCTAGCCATTCCTTCTATTCTAGAGCCTTTAAGAGGTTCATTGTTGCACACTGCCATTTTTCCCATTCTCCAACTCTTATTAATTCATTGATGTCACTCCTCCAATTCTCCAGCCCTTGTAAGTTCATCGATGAACCTTGCCATTCCTCCCACTCTCCAACTCCTAGAAGAGCGCTTTATAAATACAAAAAACACTGCACTCTATTTCACGTCTTTTTCCCGTTATTGCAGTGACGGAGTGTCGTTGCAGGGAACCTGGGCCGTAAACTAAGGATTCAGCGTCAAAGCGCAAATATTCAAGACGCATCGAGGCACGGGGCCCGAACTGCAGCCGTTGTCTCCCTGTTGCGTCAGCCAGATCCCTCGTCACCTACAAATGGCCAGCGGGACGTACAATGGAGTTGATCACATTGGATCTCAGTGCTTCAGTTCATACTGACTCGTTTTGTAATTCAAGCTCACAGTTTCACGTAAAATGAGTTACTTACACTTCTGGAGCTACAGAAGAATGCTGAAGATTACATGGGTAGATCACATAACTAATAAGGAGGTATTGAATAGAATTGGGGAGAAGAGGAGCTTGTGGCACAACTTGACTAGAAGAAGGGATCGGTTGGTAGGACATGTTCTGAGATATCGAGGGATCACTAATTTAGTATTGGAGGGCAGCGTGGAGGGTAAAAATCGTAGAGGGAGACCAAGAGATGACTACACTAAGCAGATCCAGAAGGATGTAGGCTGCATTAGGTACTGGGGGATGAAGAAGCTTGCACAGGATAGAGTAGCATGGAGAGCTGCATCAAACCAGTCTCAGGACTGAAGACCACAACAACAACACAACACAAAATTATTCAGTAAAGATTTTCTCCTGCTTTATCAGTTACCAAAATAACCATTTGTTATCAGGTGAGTTACACAATAGTGATCATTAAGGCTAAATGAGGCGGAATGATATGTGGAATGGAGTGGCGATTTCAGCCCAGTGTCACAAAATGTTCATATGTTTGTGAATTCATAAGGGACCAAACTGCTGAGGACATCGGTCCCTATACTTGCACACTACTTAACCTAACTTGCTAAGGACAACACACACCCACGCCCGAGGGAGGACTCGAACCTCCGGCGGGAGGGGCCGCGCAGTCCGTGACGTAGCGCCTCTAACCGCACGGCCATTCCGCGTAGGTCAGGGCCACACTATAAGGTCCTTTCCCGAAGGAGGAGCAGGTTACTTGGACACCTGTTAGAGCATTAACTTGCTATTGCAAGATGATAGGAGGGACATTTAGCGGGGCAGACAACAACTAGACATGCAGAACACATTGTGATGGACGTTTTATGTAGTAGTTACGTGGGGATGAAAATATTAGCACAACACGGGTACAGATGGAGGATAGGAGGAAATCGGTATAAAAATTTATAACATGAAAAAACAATTGCGTAACTGACGGACTTGTTTTCCTTGCAGGGAAAGTCGCCGGAAACAGCCCGATGGTGAATAACTCCTGCACATCGTGACACCTTCGTTGGGTGCTGCAACGCAGTCTTTCACCTGTTTACGCGGCTCTTCTAAAGGATTAACATCTAATGAATATTCTACTTCCTCTCAAACTTGTATCTTGAATATACAGTTCTTATGTTACGATTTTTAAATAATAAAGCATGCGCATCTATTGTCGTGTACTTACTTAAAGACATCCTGTGAAAAACTTCTCAAAAAAAAAAAAAAAAAAAAAGAAAAAGAGAAACAAAAACAAAAAAAGGCACGTAACATGAATAAGATGTACTCTCCTACAAGCAATCAGTCAGCACATTGGCTATGCAAACATCTGTAAAGTCTTTAACTCAAGTCTGCCACTTAACCTTTATGCTTCGTTGTGGATGAAATTCTCCAATTTACGATGATTTGACACAGCAAGGGTTACTTAGAGCGTTTCTAGAAAGCCCTCACCGATTTATTGTGGTTATTACATTTTTCGCTTGGAAACGATAAAATGTATTGCATTTCAGGAAATAAAGTTAGTCATATCCAGATTTATGAATATATTTATATATTTATTTATATATATTTATGAATATATGAATCATTTCAATCTGTAGTGGGGAATACCTCGGGATAGAGATGAGGTACAGGAAAATCTTTCAGATAAAAGTTGTAAGTGATAAATAGCGTTAAGCATTGCCGCTAATGGCCGTGAACTTGAAAGTGATTTTCACGATGATTTGGAGTTTAAAGTGATTTTCTAAAATGAAAACGGTAATATTTAAGATTTGAAATGATACACTATTCAAGGTCATGACAAGACATAATGGTCAAATAATCAAATATGTTTTTAGTTATAGTAGGGATTATCTCGGAGTAGAGGAGGGATACAGCAAAACACAATGTTAGAAACAAATTGGAAGGTGTGTAAGGAGTCACAGGTCACTACCAGTAAAGACGATCTTAATTGTCGAAGGTCATTCGAAGGTCGAGTCTTGTTGCATGGAATCCCCTATTTGTGACGTAGTATTTGGAAAAAACGAAGAAAAATTTGAACTTCCAGTTATAATTTACGTCTTTATTGGCAAAAAAAAACAAAAAAAAAAAACATGATGACGTACAGATGTTATTTTGACAGTTGAATCACACAAACACAACAATAAAATGTAGTTCATTGATTTAAAGTCGCTGAGTGGCTTCTTGGTCACTCACTCTTTGGGATGCCCCTTCCATCGTGTATCTAATACTGTATTTTGCTGCATCCCTTCTCTATTCCGAGTTAATCCCTACTAGAACTAAAAATGTATTTGCTTATTTGACCTACATTGAACCTTTCCTTGACCTTGAATAATGAATCGTTTTGTACCTCTTTTTAAATATTAAATCAAATATTAGAGTTCCCATTTAAGGAAAAAATCACTTTACTCTCCAAATCACCTCGGAAATCACGTTCAGTGTCACGGCCAATAGTACCAATGCGCGGTTCTCTTTGCCACCTATAGCTTTTATCTAAACCTTTTTACTGTATCTTATCTCTATCCCGAATTATTCCCCATTACGGATAAAAATGCTCCACCTACTATACTGACAGCCTATGTCATGTTATTGCAGTAATTACAAAATTTATCTAGTCAAATTTACGAAGATCTGGGCAGTATGAGTTCCTTTATCACTATGACTTTGGACCCCTTCTGGGCTGATCTATGGATATTGCTGGCAATCGGAATAATTCAACATCATGCAGTCAGCTCATAGAGACACAAAATTGTTAAGGCTTTCGTGGCCAGTTGTTGACAAACTGCCTATTGGCTTCTGTCTCGGGTTCTTCGGCCGACGTTCATCTGACGATTTTACTGACGTTTCGCCAGCACGAGTGTCTGGCATTGTCAAAGCTTCAACCTTCATTGCCGGTGGTGAACTGTTGTCGACCTCGCGGGCTCCAACATCCGAGGGCTTCTCAGTGGTCATTTCCGGTGCTACCTGCGACGGTTGTTCGCTGCAGTACGGGAAGCCAGAATCCGTTTACCTTACCTGTTTCTTATTGAAGCTGTTCGCGTGTTTTTGTATTTCCACAGCTTCTCTAAACAGAGTGTGATAATGCTTCTCTACAGCCAGAACTTCCGTGTGGGCGAATTTTATTACATGGTCGGTCTCACTCAGTGCGTGCTCTGCCACGGCCGGTTTCTCCACCTGCCCCAACCTAAAATGTCGCTTAGGCCTATGTTCTTTGATACTGGTGTTTACTGATGGTCCTGTCAGTCCGACATAAGCTTTTCCGCATGTGCATGGTATACAGTATATTCCCGTCATTGCAAGTGGGTCCCTTTCCTGCATCGAACGACCGTCGCAGGTAGCAAGAGGAGAACCGCACCGGAAATGACCGCGGAGAAGCCCTCGGACGTTGGCGCGCCAGGTACATGTAGTCCGCGGCCCCGAGCTCGGCTCCAGTTCACCACCGGCAATGGAGAGTGAAGCAATGACAATGCCAGCCACTCGTGCTGGCGAAACGTCAGTAAAATCGTCAGATGAACGTCGTCCAAAGAACCCTAGACAGAAGCCAACACGCAGTTTGTCAATTCATAGAGACACCTTTCATGTATTGTGTTGAAAAATGAGACGACGATACTGTCGTACACGAGGACACAGGATGTCTACTACGTCCGACTGTGTCGCCAGAGTACCCCAGTCACTACCAACGATGACTGGAAGTCATAATAAATGTCTCGTCACGCCATGTAGCCAGGAGCAGTACCGCTGCGCCACTCCTAAACGTTGGAAGAATGGGTCCTCACCGCAGGTCGCCGAAGTGTTCGTTAACGGTGATCATCCTTGGCAGTGCAGAACAAGACATTATGAAGTCTTTCATCAGCGGTCCATGGGTCAAAATGGCTCTGAGCACTATGGGACTCAACTGCTGAGGTCATTAGTCCCCTAGAACTTAGAACTAGTTAAACCTAACTAACCTAAGGACATCACAAACATCCATGCCCGAGGCAGGATTCGAACCTGCGACCGTAGCGGTCTTGCGGTTCCAGACTGCAGCGCCTTTAACCGCACGGCCACTTCGGCCGGCAGCGGTCCATGATTCCCGGTCATAACACCTTGTCAGACGCAGTAGTTTGTGTTGCGGTGTGGTGCGACACGGAATGTTGTAGGGAGCCTATTACTTGTGGCCGGGGGTAGGCACAGATGTGATGGTTCAAATGGCTCTAAGCACTATGGGACTTAACATCTGAGGTCATCAGTCCCCTAGACTTAGAACTACTTAAACCTAACTAACCTAAGGACATCACGCACATCCGTGCCCGAGGCAGGGTTCGAACCTGCGACCGTAGCAGCCACGCGCCTAGAACGGATGTAGCTGGTGCACAATACGGCGTTCCCACACTCCTTTTGTGGTCAGACGTGGTCGACTGTAATTTTGACGACGCGTATGCCTGTCCTCACGTTCCCATGTTGTCCAACATTGGCCCACCGTGTCCTTCAAATGCCCCACAAATCCAGTTACTGGATGTTTCGACCAGTCAGCCAAATAGGGACCACATGAGGCCCATTTCAAACTCTGCAACTGCTGATAACGCCCCCTTACACGAGTATGCTACATCTCCGTGTTCTTCACAGTGGGAACTCAACATATCATGTTGCTCACTTCCCCTGTATACCCTGCCAGACCTAGTAGCAACAGCAGAAATAAACATCAGTGATGCACATTGTTGGCGGCCGAGTGGTTCTAGGCGCTTCAGTCCGGAACCGCGCTGCTGCTGCGGTCGCAGGTTCGAATCCTGCCTCGTGCGTGAATGTGTGTGATGTCCTTAGGTTAGTTAGGTTTAAGTAGTTCTAAGTTCTAGGGGTCTGATGACCTCAGATGCTTAGAGCCATTTGAACAATTTGAACCACTGTTGGCTGTTTCATCCTTCACAGAGAATTGTGACTCTAGTCATTTGCATACTCACTGATAGTGCGTACATGCACTAAGTTACTCTGAAGTGCGCCGTCCATGTATTCTTGGTGGATCACTTTTTTTGTGAGGCGTGGGTCCATAAGCCATTTGTCAATATTGCGTCTGGTGTAATAATACGTAGTAAATAAATGAAAATACAAATTTATTACGTATGCACAAATATATGTTCATTTTATTTCATTTATCTACAGTATGCTTTTACAAGTACATAATAGTATCTACTATAAAACGGAACTGAGCAAATGTGAAAACCAGTCAAGAGCACTTCCACTCACTTGATGTAAAGTCCTCAGATCACCGTGAAATTCTCGAAGTGGACGCTTCTTGACAATATGATCGTTTGTTTGGTCCTCCGATCGGCAGTCTCACTCAACAGATATACCGAAACCCCACTTCTTCATGGCGTGTACGTACCTTCCTTGTCCAGTTCTAATGTGGTTCAGACTAGATCAGATTGGGCGTGGTACTTCGAAACGCTCTACCTCGTGTGTTGGATCTTGAACCGGGTGAGTGTTGTGGGGTGGATGTTCCTTCCAGCGTTGTAGCCATGTGTATGTCACGTCAAAAGAACCGATACTTTCTAAATCAATCCCAAGATTGTTTGCGCTATTTCAGACGAGTTGTTGGTGGTTCTTGCAGAGCGTCTTACAAGGGAGAGTTCTTGTGAGAAGTAATCTCTCTGAGCAATATCATCTCATTATTTTCATCAAATTATTTTCGTACGTCGTTATCCAAATAGTACCTATCCTATCCCTTTGTACGAACCGAGATAATCAGAAAATGAACTGAAAATCAAGTAAACATTAATTTATTAGATTATCAAAACATAATTTTGCGAACATTTGGACAATTACGTAATAATGAAAGCTTTGGCTGTAGTATGAATAATGTGAGAAATAGAATGATGAAAAAGCCAGTATTAATTCATTTGCTAAATATAGAGTAACTTTCATAATAACAAATTTATAGTGACACTTTACATAACTTGGACTCTGAATTCCACTGTCGAAGCAGAGTTTCTAATTTATAGCTTGTAGCATAATTTATAACTTTTATAACAAAGAAATATTAGAGTAACTGCTAGGTAAATGACAGTCCTTACCAATGAGCAAATTCAAACAATCTTTCTGCTTGCTACAGCTACGATAGTCAATATCACTGTCAGTAACGTAACAAAAAGTTTCTGTGCGCTGCCAGTAAACAATCTTACTTTAATTGATCTTTGAAAATTAATATAATATGTTATATGTGTTTGCTATTTGCTTATTATCTGAGTACTGTGACATGTGTGGTGTGAAATATTTGAAAGTATGCGTTAGGTATTGTTCCTACGCCATGACGCAAATAATTCTTACGCAAGATTGCTTACGAGTAAAAAGTTCAATTTCAGTTTAATTATTCTTGTTCCGGTGAGGAACTGATGACCATTGGTTATTTGCAGTAGTGAAATATTTTCAAACCGTTTTTTTCCAAATTTTCCACTAACTACTGTTAATTAAAAATTAGTTTACGTAATAAAAATATTTAAAGTTAACCGAACTTTGTTTCTAATCGTCATTGCTAAACTACTGAACAGTGGCGATTCGGATATAACTTCATCCACTTCTCTTGGTTTTGCATTATTCTTCGGAGTAGATGCCTTTTTCCCACAGATTTGGGACTTTAGGTACATGGTCTATAGAAAAGCCCAATTAACCGGAGAGGTAGGAGGGTTATAACCAGCTTTTGGCATGGAATGATTTGAGTAGACTTCAACATCAAACCATCCCTCCACACAGTGTCAATATTCAATGAACCTACAAAATATGCTGAAGCTGGTTCCCATCCTGTTCAAAGCAAAATTACATCTTTTCAACAATGAATTACAAATTTTGTCGCTCATCTTCTGGGACAGCAGGTTTTCGAATACCGTTTGGATTCGTTCCTTCAAATACCCAACACCACCAACATTTCTGATCTTCACGGAATAAGCCAATTTTTTTAGTGTCCCCAGGCTTAAAAATCCATGAATAAGATAACTGGGGACCGTGGAGCCCATTCGTAAATACACCACTTGCCAATTCATCAAGGTTTTCATTTAGAAAGTCTCCCACAGTACGTCCACAATTCGGGGGTGTTTCAACTGGATGCCAACTTTCCCTTAACCAGCTGAAGGTTTTCAAGAGGTGGACATTTTTTGTTCTAATAAGACTTTTTCGAGCATATACAGGTAATTTACAGAACTGACAGTATCGTTAAAAAATAATGGCTGATTAATTCAGTACAGTATAGTCCTGCCCGTACACTCACGCTAGGAGTGTTTAACTCTTTCTACATCGGCACATGTGGTTGCTTTTGTAGAACTTGGGCGCTGTTTTTTGTCGGATTGAGTACAACTAGCAAAATTCCGAATGCCTGTCCGGACGTTCTCCATTTAGGCCATGAAGTATAACTAGGACCATACGGTCTCACTGTCTGCTATTTCTGGAACCTTGGTAGGTTTGGTGCTGTTTCACACACCTTGAAAACTTTTCCCTGACATTTAGTCGGTGACTACGCAAAAAGCTGCGAGACAACTTTAAGATTCTCTTCTGTAGCAAAGGACCTCCTCTACTGACCCAGTATCTTCAAATCTTAAATTAAGTTTTTCGGATACCTTGTCGAAATGGAGGTTGGATGTTTGGAAAACGTTCCACAAACATCACCGTAATATTATGGTCATCTGTCAACCATGTTTGCACAACAAATCCACGCTGTTCTGTAGTTAATTTTCTGTTCGCTGTTTCTCTTACAACATAACCTCAAACTGCTAGTGTCAACTGACTCATGTGTGCAATGGACTAGTCAAGTTCGCAACTGACGATCAGCACGCTAGCCAAAACGAAGTCTAAGGACAGCTAGTTACGAATGACTTATGGCCCAATTCACATATCAAAAGTCAGGAGCAGAGTGATCATTCGTGAACAGACAAGTGACTGAGAGCAACAAGGAAGACTGACACAGTCTGAAGTGTGTTCCCGTGTGCAGGCGTCGATTATTCTTAGGCGCTTCCCGTTGTTCTCTGGGGTTGCTAAGGAGTTATGGTTGTGGATTTGTGCCGTTTAGATAAGAACAGTCAGAAAACGTGAACGTATTTGCTAGCTGGAAGGTGTGGTTCGATAAAAAATGACTAGCTTGGCTAGGGTTGTTTGATACCAATAAACTTCCCCTGTGTCTTTGCAAATCTGAGACTGATGTTTTTTGAATGATCTAATCACTTTTGACTTTGAATTGCGTTCATGTTTGTTGTTAGGGTCACAATCAACGGCAATTGAAAACCGCCAGCTGCAGATGATGTACTGAACTGTTGGCGGTGAATGCTTCTGGGCCAATGGTTGCATTTCGGAATTTTACCTGAAAGTATTTGGGTAGCAACAGGCCCGTTAATCACTGATGTTCAAGTATTTACTATCAAAAACAGTCCTGATCACAATTTATTTATTACGGTGACCGGTTTCGACCACTACTGTGGTCATCTTCAGACCTACAAGTCGTATAAAAAGCATTAATTAAAGGGCTACACACATTAAAGAAAATACGTAAAGTAAAAAAGCTATAAAACGATGAATTACCAATGGTTAAGAACATCCTTCTGCTGGAGAATCACTACTGGAGAACCCAGTGCACGTCTTACTGTATGTAATGGAGGGTCCGCCCACTTCTGAAGGTATGGTGTCATTACTAACCAATGAGTTATAAGTCGAATAACAATGTGAAATATCTCTCTTAAAAGAACATTGTCAAGAAATAAAAATAAACACACACTTAGCTTATTTAACAGCTTTTGTCAATTAAGAAGCGTTTATTTGTTTATAAGACTGGAATACAACATAAGTAATAGCACTGCCTTTTAAAAATTCGCATGTAATTTTAAAAAATTAAAAAATGAATCTACATACGAACTGCATAGACAATATTTCATAAAGATGCACAACTACTTCCTATCGTATCTGTGTAGCATATACTATACATGTTAGCTAAAGATTATTGCAGCCTACTCATTGAAAATCGTTTCAATAAATACATGTTGCTGCTCAATAGTACGTCGTCTGACTTGGCAGTCTTTGCCATCCAACTTTCGCAACAACTTCGGTAGAAAGAAGCCTGCTGCCACATCTTTGCACTGGCGTTTATCCTCACCATGGCAACCACTAGTTTGCGTATCGACTTTACAACAACTTCAGTGGAAAGAATCCTGCTGCCTCATCTTTGGAACGGCGTCCAACTTCACCATGGCAACCAGTGGATCCAAATGGTTCACTAACAGGCCTTGAGAGGGCAACCCATGTACTGTCAAAACGAAGTTCATTTATCCTACATGTTTAAATATTTTAACGCTTCTTAATTGACAATAACTGTTAAATAAGCTAAGTTTAGTGTGTGTTTATTTTTATTTCTTGAGAATGTCCTTTTAAATAAGAAATTTTACTTTGTTATTCGACTTACATCTCATTGGTTAGTAATGACACCATACCGTCAGAAGTGGGCGGAGCCTCCATTATACACTCCTGGAAATGGAAAAAAGAACACATTGACACCGGTGTGTCAGACCCACCATACTTGCTCCGGACACTGCGAGAGGGCTGTACAAGCAATGATCACACGCACGGCACAGCGGACACACCAGGAACCGCAGTGTTGGCCGTCGAATGGCGCTAGCTGCGCAGCATTTGTGCACCGCCGCCGTCAGTGTCAGCCAGTTTGCCGTGGCATACGGAGCTCCATCGCAGTCTTTAACACTGGTAGCATGCCGCGACAGCGTGGACGTGAACCGTATGTGCAATTGACGGACTTTGAGCGAGGGCGTATAGTAGGCATGCGGGAGGCCGGGTGGACGTACCGCCGAATTGCTCAACACGTGGGGCGTGAGGTCTCCACAGTACATCGATGTTGTCGTCAGTGGTCGGCGGAAGGTGCACGTGCCCGTCGACCTGGGACCGGACCGCAGCGACGCACGGATGCACGCCAAGACCGTAGGATCCTACGCAGTGCCGTAGGGGACCGCACCGCCACTTCCCAGCAAATTAGGGACACTGTTGCTCCTGGGGTATCGGCGAGGACCATCCGCAACCGTCTCCATGAAGCTGGGCTACGGTCCCGCACACCGTTAGGCCGTCTTCCGCTCACGCCCCAACATCGTGCAGCCCGCCTCCAGTGGTGTCGCGACAGGCGTGAATGGAGGGACGAATGGAGACGTGTCGTCTTCAGCGATGAGAGTCGCTTCTGCCTTGGTGCCAACGATGGTCGTATGTGTGTTTGGCGCCGTGCAGGTGAGCGCCACAATCAGGACTGCATACGACCGAGGCACACAGGGCCAACACCCGGCATCATGGTGTGGGGAGCGATCTCCTACACTGGCCGTACACCACTGGTGATCGTCGAGGGGACACTGAATAGTGCACGGTACATCCAAACCGTCATCGAACCCATCGTTCTACCATTCCTAGACCGGCAAGGGAACTTGCTGTTCCAACAGGACAATGCACGTTCGCATGTATCCCGTGCCACCCAACGTGCTCTAGAAGGTGTAAGTCAACTACCCTGGCCAGCAAGATCTCAGGATCTGTCCCCCATTGAGCATGTTTGGGACTGGATGAAGCGTCGTCTCACGCGGTCTGCACGTCCAGCACGAACGCTGGTCCAACTGAGGCGCCAGGTGGAAATGGCATGGCAAGCCGTTCCACAGGACTACATCCAGCATCTCTACGATCGTCTCCATGGGAGAATAGCAGCCTGCATTGCTGCGAAAGGTGGATATACACTGTACTAGTGCCGACATTGTGCATGCTCTGTTGCCTGTGTCTATGTGTCTGTGGTTCTGTCAGTGTGATCATGTGATGTATCTGACCCCAGGAATATGTCAATAAAGTTTCCCCTTCCTGGGACAATGAATTCACGGTGTTCTTATTTCAATTTCCAGGAGTGTATATTGTAAGACGTGCACTGCTTTCTCCAGTAGTGATTCTCCAGCAGAGGGAGGTTCTTACCCATTGGTAATTCATCGTTTTATAGCTTTATTACTTTATGTATTTTCTTTAATGTGTGTAGCCCTCTAATTAATGCTTTGTATACGACTTGTAGGTCTGAAGATGACCACAGTAGTGGTCGAAACCGGTACCGTAATAAATAAATTGTGATGAAGACTGTTTTTAATAGTAAATATTTGTAACACATTTATCACTGTCACTCCCATAATGTATTCAAAAGCAACTGATGTTCAAGGTTTGAAGATTAACCTGTCTCGCGGATCAAAGCGAGGCTGGCGACCCTTGTCGCAGACTGATTTAACGTTTTCCAGTGTAAGAAATCGACGTTTCCTAAAAAGTCTGTGGAGCAGCATGTGGCGTGATTAGTTTTCGCGAGCGGCACGCCACCCTGAGTGCGTGAGTCCTGTCTGGGACCGCGAGTGTGGTTTCGCGTGACGTGACACAAGCTCCGAAGAAGGACGAAGGAACGCCTCTGCGGGTTTCAACAGCTAACGTCCGCCAACAGTATCTGAGTTGATCAACCATTTCACCACCTTTATGTCCCAAGGTTTCACTTGGAGAGAAGCGCCGTGAGCAGATGCCACACACTAGTCTCAAGTGCTAAATGTCGAAACAGTTTGTTCTCGGCTAAAACCAACACGCCGCTTGCCAGAGTTCGAAGAACGGGCCGCACTGAATGAGCCGGCTGGAACCTGATCACTCTCCCCACCCCTCTCTCCTCGCCGCCTTTCACCCCGCTCCAGCAGATTCAGCGCTTGCACTTTGTTTCCAAGCAACTGTAGATCTCACTACGCGCATAGTGAAGCCCTATTCGCGGTATTTTATTGAGTTAGGTACAAGATTAAAACACGTTTTAGTCTTCCCTAAATCTTGGTTTGAAATATCAAGGTACATTAATGAAATATTCTTAACATCTAACTTGAAGAAGAGTATGGAAGGAGTAGTATTAGAAATTGAAAAACAGTGTTAGTTTCATTTGTGTTTGGATAAACCTAAGTACCAAGTCCGTTTCACTAGCACAAATGAATAACTACTACATCATTACATGTATTCAGAACTACTCTGCTACATACTACAATTATCAATGTCAAATATGGCCATCGACCTGCGGCAGCACCTGGTATATCACTTCTCGTAGCTCATGAACCAGGATTGGATATCAGCATCTTTTTCAAGATCAAAAACTTTTTCAAGTCTCAGTTTACATGTCGTACGATCTAATGTGATGTAATGTATGGTGTAAAACGTAGTGAACATTAAATTACACACAGTCATTCTGTACATTTTCAATACAACGTTCGTGGATCAAGTACGCAAGCTTAACTAACGGTGAGATTCACCAAGAACATGAGAAAAAACGGTAAGCGAAGAGCGAAGAAATATGCAATGTGGTTTCACAAGCTGCGACATGGTCGCGATTAAAACAGTGACCCGAATATAGAATAAATTTCTTTTACTTTACGTCTATGGTCAAAAACTTTTTGTCATCAGATTACAGGTTTCGGTCTTTAATGACCATCTTCAGATCTGTTTTATAAAAACACTATGTCTCTATGGCTGCAGTACATTAGGTCATGTTTTTATAAAACAGATCTGAATAAGGTGATTATAGACCGAAACCGGTAGTCTGATGACAAAACGTTTGTGACCATTGACGTAAAGTAAAGGAAATTTATATGCAACGTGGTTTCTGTCGACATTCATGTTGAGACAGAAGATGGTTCAGAACAAATCAGAAAATTATATTTAATGGGTAAACAATATTTTGTAACAGTATTCTGACGATAACTGCCCGATATAGACAACTATAGTTGTTGAGAATGGATAAAATGCTAGAAATTCTAACTCACACGTATTCTACAATGTATGGACTTCAGTAACTCTGATGAGCATTCAGTGTATATATTCTCCAAGAATTATACAACAAAAGAGGACAGAAATATTTACATGAAGAACCAAAATTATACACTGAAGCGCCAAATAAACTGGTATAGGCATGGGTATTCAAATACAGAGATATCTAAACAGGCAGAATATGGCGTTGCGGTCGGCAATGTCTATATAAGACAACAAGTGTCTGGCGCAGTTGTTAGATCGGTTACTGCTACTACAATGACGGGTTATCAAGATTTAAGTGAATCTGAACGTGGTATTATAATCGGCGCACCAGCGATGGGCCGGCCGAAGTGGCCGCGCGGTTCTGGCGCTGCAGTCTGGAACCGCGAGACCGCTACGGTCGCAGGTTCGAATCCTGCCTCGGGCATGGGTGTGTGTGATGTCCTTAGGTTAGTTAGGTTTAACTAGTTCTAAGTTCTAGGGGACTAATGACCTCAGCAGTTGAGTCCCATAGTGCTCAGAGCCATTTGATTTGAACGAGCGATGGGACACGGCATCTCCGAGGTAGCTATGAAGTGGGGATTTTTCCGTACGACCATTTCACAAGTGTACTATGAATATCAGGAACCAGGTAAAACATCAAAGCTCCGACATGGTGCGGCCGGATAAAAATCCTAGAAGAACGGGACCAGCGAATCGTTGCACGTCATAGAACTGCAACCGTTCCGCAAATTTCTGCAGCTTTCAATGCTGGGGCTTCAACAACTGTCAGTGTGCGAACCATTCAACGGAATATCGTCGATATGGGCTTTCGGAGCCGAAGGCTCACTCGTGTATCCTTGGTGACTGCACGACGCAAAGCTTTACCCCTCGCCTTGGCCCGTCAGCATCGTCATTGGACTGTTGGTGACTGGAAGCATGTGTCCTGGTCTGACGGGTTTCGTTTCAAATTGTATCTAGAAGATAGACGTGTACGGTTATGGAGACAACCTCATGAACCCATGGACCCTTCATGTCAGCAGGGGAATGTTCGGGCTGGTGGAGTCTCTGTAATGGAGTGGGGCGTGTGCAGTTGGAGTGATATGGGACGTCTGATACGTCTACGTACGACTCTGACAGGTGACACGTACGTAAGCAATCTGTCTGATCACCTGCATCCATTCATGTGTCATTGTGCATTCCGACGGACTTGGGCAATTCCAGCAGGACAATGCGACACCTCCACAGGTCCAGAATTGCTATAGAGTCGCTCAAGGGACACTTTTATGAGCTTAAATACTTCCATTGGCTACCAGACTCCCCAGACATGAACATTATTGAGCATATCTGAGATGCCTTGCAAGGAGATTTTCAGAAGAGATCTTTACCTCCTCGTACTCTTACGGGCTTATGGACAGCCCTGCAGGACTCATGGTGTCAATTCCCTCCAGCACTACTTCAGAAATTAGTCGAGTCCTTGCCACGTCGTGTTGCGGCACTTCTGCTTGGTCGTTGAGGCCCCACACGGTTTTAGTCACGTATAACAGTTTCCTTGGCTCTTCAGTGTACTTTAAATATGACCGGAATAAGAAGTTGTTGTCAGTTAGGAAATAAGAACGAATGAAGGCGAAACATCTTTCCAACGGCTAAAGCTTGTGGCTCAGATGCATCGTCTCAAAATCTTATGTAATAAAGTAATAAAATGTGGTAATCAAGTAAGGGCATCGCTCTCTTAAAATTACACTTGCGAAAGTACCACATAGTTGTACTGATATTATATTAACAGAATCTTCCGTCGGTTCTTGGTAGAACAACATTATAATAATAAATGAAAAGCACCAGTTTGCTTTTGTTCTACAATATTATTTTTATTGCTAACCGGTTTTCGGCTTACAAGGCCATCTTCAGGCCTTGTAAGCCGAAAACCGGTTAGCAATAAAAATAATATTGTAGAACAAAAGCAAACTGGTGCTTTTCATTTATTATTGTACTGATATTTTAAATATTTTAAAATGACCATAACAGGGTAGCGTTAGCACACTCATACAACGACTTTCTCGCTGTCATAAGCCGCAAACTGCAATATTAATGACAACAGTTAACTACAAACAATACTGTTGAATGAACATCCGCAACTGAGCATTGTACCAGAGGTTGAAAATACCACTTCAGTTGCATAAGAGCCCGAAACCGGTCATGTGACAATAAAAGGTCTTTACAACTGTAGCGGTATTTGCAACCTCTGGGACAACAGTTAAGTTTTAAATGCTGAACTACACTCATAATCATCAAAGTGCTTCTCCAACTTCGTCGTAGTAGAGATGATATTTCATTACACTTACGAAATTACAGCATATCATCTACCTTTATCAACAGTATTGTAAAAATCACAGCTTACCTTTCCCGAAGCTCGTCATAGTAATCCAGACAAAATAATACACGACAGATAGGAATGCAGTTGTTAAACTTTACCAAGGCAGTGAGAATGTGCAAATTTCGTTAATCTGTGCCCCAAGCACAAACCATAAATTTATATTGACAAAACATCTCCCTGAAATGTACTGGTTTTGCTGAATAAAATGTCGCTAAATATATCCACTATTTACTTATGACAAATCCTGCTACACTGTACTGCAGATGGCCAGTTTTCAGTTTGCAGAGCATTACCATTCGCAGTATGTTTCCTCATGTGCAAAAGTATTAGATAGCTAATCTGACGAATAATTATTAGCAGATGTGACACTACTATGATTACAATGTTTGCAGACACCACATATTACTTCATATTCAAAAGACCAAGCACAACTAAGAATCCCTTCGCACCAATCATTATGATACGCAGCCATGAAATAAATATACGTAACACAAATTATACAGCTGAAACGATTGCGGAGCAAAAACAGAGCATTTCAGTATGGCTACGTATCAGGATGTGTCAGTAGAAGCGTAATCATAGGCGTGGGTCCACGTGTGCTTCGTTTTACTTTTATACTTCTAAATGTGTAATGTTTATGTGCAATATTCGAATCATGAGAGTAACGCAATCTTTGGACTGCAACTTCTCTAAAATGATCAATATGTGCCAACGAAATTTGCCTGTCCAGATATCTGAAGTGTAATGGTACTGCATTTCCCATATTCAATGTTCTGTGTATAACATGGAATGTGACCTACCATCATCGAGTGATAAGTTGATAGATATTGTTTGGTCGCGCGAAAATTTATTAATAATTGCAACTGTGCTGCCGTAATACGTGAAATTCGTATATTGACACTAATATCCCAAAACCTAGTACCTGTTTCACCAACTGTGACATGGTCTAGTATACAAAGAGTGATCCAATACCGTCAAATGTTTTTTATTCCAGTCTTTGATCACAATATGAATTCTTAGACGATGACCGGTTTCAGTCCGTAATGACCATCCTCAGATCTATACTATACAAATATATACATCTAGTGAGCAGTATGTCTTTCAACATAATACAGCAATTCGTTTCACAATATACTATCATACAACCAGGGAGATGTGCAGAAAACACGGTAAAAGGTACCTTTTTTTACACCATGTCCTAAAGGGATAAGGCCATAATGGCATCGTCAAAATAAAAATATAATCAGCATAGCATCATCATATAGATCTAAAATAAGGTGTAGAATAGGCCGAATCGTCCAGTCATAATTGCAACTGGCTATTGAAGTACAGTAGCTACCAGATATCTGTTTGCCTACATCATCCCAGATTTCTGGTAGCTACTGTACTTCAGTAGCCAGTTGCAATTATGACTATGTGGACGATGCGGCCTATTCTACACCTTATTTTAGATCTATATGACGATGCTATGCTGATTATATCTATATGTTTAGACGATGCGATTATGGCCTTATCACTTTAGGCCATGGTGTAAAAAAAGGTACGCTTTACCGTATTTTCTGTACATTTCCCTGGTTGTATGATAGTATATTGTGTTACGTATTATGTTGAAAGACACATTGCTCACTAGGTATATATATTTGTATATTATAGATCTGAGGATGGTCATTACGGACTGAAACCGGTCATCGTCTAAAGAATTCATATTGTGATCAAAGACTGGAATTAAAAACATTTCATTAGTACCTGTTTGCCGGTTATGTGAAACTTCATTAGGTTAGACTGTAAATGGTAATTTGCAGTCTATTCCCTGGCTTTAGTAATTAGTGACTGAAACATAAGAAGTAACAACCTGCGAAACACACTACTCAGCAGCTTGTCCTCCAGTGTTCAAGACTACGTAAGGTTAACTGTCGCGTGTCAAGTCCACAAGAAGATACTGAAACAACTTCGTAATTATACAGAAACTGATATATGATCACTGTTCCCGAAAAACATCAGAGAATTGTTAATCATGGCCACAAATTTATGTTGTGGACGCCGAAGACTCAGAATTTAGGTGTTGGCATTTTGAAAGAGAAAGGAAGATTTGCCACGTAGAGAACATGTAATTAATGATACGGCACACGAAGGGCGAGACTCAGGTGGGTGGGCATGCTACCAGCAGCTCGGAGAAACCAGCCTAAATCAGTTATGGAGGAGCAGGAAGAGGCTGCGTGTTGTCGGTGCTGAAGAGAAAGAGCGTCTCTACCTCCGAAGGCTCATGCGACGCTTGCTATTGGTGCCTTGTACTGTACTGCAGGCGACGCGTGCTAGCGTGACTTGCTAGAGGTGTCCGGCCGTGGGAAGAGTACTTAGTCCAACTGGTGAGAGTCGCAGGAGTACGCTTCCAACGAGTAACTAACACCAACAAAAAGGAAATACTTCAATTCAGAAAATTTTCAGGAAATTTTTCCACATTTCTCCATGGCGGCTGGGCACAAGGCACAAAGTGTTTCAGATACTCCGGGGAAAGGCGGGTGTCAGGTAGGAGCCTTGTAGAATATACGAAGGCACATCATACACACTGAGGTGACGAAAGTCGTGGTACACCGATGAGCACAGATACTGACGGCAGAAGTATCGCGTACACGAAGTGTAAAACGGCAGTGCATTGGTAGCGCTATCATTCGTACTCAGGCGATCCTATGTGATGAAGTTTCCGACGACGAGAACTAACAGACTCTGAACGCGAATGGTTGTTAGAAATAGACGCATGGAACATTCTATTTCGGAAATCATTAGGGAATTCAATATTCCGAGATTCACAGAGTCAAGAGTGTGCCGAGAATACCAGATTTCAGGCACCACAACACACTGGCCGACGGCCTTTACTTAACGACCGAGAGCAACGGTGTTTCCATAGAGTTGTCACTGCTAACAGACAAGCAACTGCGTGGAATAACAGTAGAAATCAATGCGGGAAGTACGACGAACGTATCCCTTAGGATAGTGCGGCGAATTTCGGCGTCATTGGGCTCTGGGAGCAAAAGTCTGACGCTAGTGATTGTGCGAAAAACACATCGTCTGAAGTGCCTGTCTTGGACTTGCCATGCCTTACATGTGCATCCCTCTTTTTCTGTGTTTAACATCGTACTTCCATAACTAAAAGACGAATGAAGTACAACCTGAAATAGCCGTGCAACACAACACTGCAATTCTTGTTAAACGGCTTGAGAAAGTAATAACTACTTAATGGGACGAGAACAATGGCTCAGCTCAACTTTTGCTATGAAGTGGACTGTGTCACCTGTACAGATAACACAGCACTTGACAAACGGAGCACTTCATAACAGCCGTTTACGTACATTGCGGTATAGGCCGTAGATATAAGTGGTTTATGACATAAACACATTAACTCTCAAGAGTCACGTCCGTTGTGTTTGTTTTCCTTTGTTTCTTCCTAAGTGGAAGTGACTCTCTTACGGTAACAGACTTCATCTGATACCATGTCCAAATGTACAGATGTAAAGTTTCCTCCACCACGTCACGGTGGCGGTTCAGTGCAAGTAAAACAGTAAATACTTCCCTACAAATATCCACGGCCTGTCGGTGAAGTCACTGCCGACGATATTCGGCTTCTAGCGATTTAAATATTCCCTAGTCAGTTTCTGCTTCTAGGAGCTAATAAATTTACGAGGAGAAAACACGTTTTCTTTTTTAGACATGCAATGAACTACATCAATTTGTGCTAGTAGTAACTTGTCCATTGAATTCAGTTGTTCGATAACATGGTGTTAGCCACACCATCACTATATCATGCTCTTATGCCCATATGACAAATGATGTAATGAAAGTATAGTTTCCCCAGTACCAGTTGCATCTAAAGATTGCCAAAGCAGGGGTGAACCGCTTCTGAGTGTGTCATAGAATGTAATTGTAGGTGAAATTTTTTTTTTGAAACCCATATGGAATGGATGACTGGGGTATCGCGAACTGTTAAGTTAAACCGCCTAATCGGAAAAGATTTGGCCTCTTTATTTGCATTGTGCAAGAATTTTGTCTGTGTATCTTATGAGTGTGGATGATTATGGCGCGTGTGTCTGTCTGTGTGTGGGTGTGTGGGTGTGTAGGTATGTGGGTGTGGGTGGTGATGAACTTCACAGCATCAACTCCTCATTTTCCGGGCGGACGACGGTTCAAATCAGCCTCCGAACGTCCAGATTTAGGTTTTCCATGATGTCCGTAAATAGCTCTAAGCAAATGCCAGGATGGTTCCTTTGAAAGTGTAAGGTGTATAGTTTATTTTTCGGTATCCAAGGAAAGCAATGTAAACTCTGTTTTCATTGGATGAGTCATCTTTCGTACGTGTATACTGTATATTTTTCAAACAGATGTTTTCAATAGTCGATATGTTACGCCACAGTCGTTCCTAGTACAAGTACTGTGATCTTTTGGTTGTCAGTAACATTATCTTTGCGGCAGCACTCTAAGAGAAGCTAGTGCGTGAGCCCTATGTATATCTTCTACTGCGCACAGGGTAAAGGAACAGGGAAGCACGAAATGTGAAGTTTGATTCGGCAAAGATTAATTTGTTGCTGCATTGCTTGATTGTACATAATTATGATGTGTTTGAATAATGAAAAGTATTGTTGTTGTTGTACGATTTTTTCTATTATTTCAGGTTACTTTGATTCTTTGTTGAGAAGTCATTAAGTAAAACTTTTATTTACATGGCTTGCACGCGCAGGCTATAGATTTAGCACTCCTTTACCATTTTTAGTAATTAATCACTTGACGGAGTAATCCTTGTTGTAAAAAATAAATTTTGTAAATGTGATTGCAATAATCAATGAATTTGTTTTGCGATGCAGTTTCTTAAAGGTTAATTTTTCCTTAATCATTTAGCAAGTTCAAATTTCACCACTGTCTCCCCACGAAAGAATTTCCTATTTTCTCATTGTGTGTGTCGCCGCATGGCGCTTCGAAAGACACAGTAGGACTGAAGCATGAGGTACTCAAAGCAGTTTCATGTCTCTATACTGCCCTGTGCAAGTCTTTCCTTTGCCATTTAGCTTGCTTGCTGCTGGGCTGCACATTTAAGTTTATCATTCGAACAGTATCGAGCTTCTGTTGCCACAGATAAGCCGCAAAAATCCGTTAGGGCCAGTTACAGTACAGTCAGGACATAATACGATCATGGAGGGTTCGGTGTTGCTTTTGAAAATTAATTATCAGTTGTGTTTGATCAACATTTCACATTTAATTTCTTACGCAGAGAGTTTTATTTGCAGCCTAAATTTTTACAAAGGACCTATGCGTGTTCAGAAAAGATAGATTAAATACAGTTGGTGGTAAAAAATTTATTGCTGTCGGAAATGGTTTACATTGTAGTCCAACTGATGTAGATAGTTCCTGTAAGTATGGATAGAGGTAATACTTGACAACCGGAATAAATTAATAACTGGTTCCTTTTACTAGCTGCCTCCTTATCTTCCTCCCCCTCCCCCCCCCCCCCCCCAGCCCCCTCCTCATCTGACTGAGATGATACGGTTGCTGGACTGTTCAAAGAAAACTTGAGTCCCATTGCAAATAGCTGCCCCACTCACACTGTTATAATTGGCGGTGACTTCAGTTACCTCGACATTTTGGTGAACTGCCGTACTGAATGCTTTCTCCGAAAATACTTTTGAACAGGTAGTTCAGGATCCCATTTGAAGTGTAAATGGTTGGGAAAACATGTTTGACTCTAAACAAAAAATAATCCCTAGCAAATAAGGAACATCATGACAGATAATACACATTAGTGACCATTCATTATAGTAAAGCTGAATACCGTGACATCCAAATTCACCAAAAATATACGCAGAATATAAGTATTTAAAAAAGTAGATAAAAATTCGCTTGACGCCTTTCTAAGAGACAGTCGCCACTCCTTCCAGTCTGACCATGTAAGCTCAGACCAGACGTGGTTTACATATAAAAAAGTGCTATCGATGGCAATTGAGAGATTTACTCCAAATAAATTAATAAGAGATATTACTGATCCCTCATGGTACATAATACAGGTCAGAACACTGTTGCAGAAGCAACCAAAAAAGGACGCTAAATTTAAAAGAATACGAAAGCTCCAATATTGGCGATGTTTTACTGAAGCTCGAAATTTAGCGTGGGCTTTAATACATGGTGCTTTTAATGGCTTCCATAACAAAACTCTGTCTCGAAACTGGCAGAAAATCAAAAGAGATTCTGGCTGTATGTAAAATACACCAGGGGAAAGACGCAATTAATACTTTCACTGCGTGATAACAATGGAGATGTCACTGATAACAGTGCCATTAAAAGAGAGTTGCTAAATACGATTTTCCGAAATTCCTTCACCAAAGAAGACGCAGTAAATATTTCAGAATTCGGACCGAAAACAACAGACAACATAAGTAAGATATCCTCGGTGTAGCAAAGCAGCTTAAATCCCTTAAAGCCAAGGCCTCCGGTCCTGACTGTATACCAGACAGGTTCCTCTCAGCGCCTGCAGATACAATAGCTCGGTTTTAGCAATAACATACAACCAATCTCTCGTTGAAAGATCCGTACCTAAAGCGTTGAAAGTTGCGCAAGTCACACCAATACCCATGATGCTGTCATTTACCCTCTTATAAAGTCATCAGAAGATCAGAAGAAGTTGCAAAATGATTATACAAGAGGTCTCTGTGGTGCGAAAAGTGATAATTGTCCCTAAGTAATGAAAAGTGTGAGGTCATCCACATGGGTACCAAAAGGAATCCGCTGAATTTCGGTTATACGATGAATCACACAGATCTAAAGGCTGTAAATTAACTAAATACTTAGGTATATGAAGACAGTAACTGTTCTCGAAAGAACAGAATACTGTTGATGACCGTGCAGCTTTTCCCTGGAATAAATGATGACTAACTGAAACCCTTAGCTGCCGACAGGTGTTGTTGATATACCTCGATGTGGACAGCTGAAAATGTGTGCCCCGACCGGGACTCGAACCCGGGATCTCCTGCTTACATGGCAGACGCTCTATCCATCTGAGACAACGAGGACGCAGATGGATAGCGCGACTGCAGGGACTTATCCCTTGCACGTTTCCCGTGAGACTCACATTCCCAATTGCCCACAATTGTATATATGTAATGTACCTTATAGAGTGTATAATGTTACTTTAAATCCGTCTTGATTGCAAATTTTTTTTATTATTCATATGACCGGTTTCGGTTCATTCAGAACCATCTTCAGATCTGTAAATAATAATTATACTAATTTACTATTTCACGAAAGCAAATCTTTTTCATCCTATCTTGTCAACATCAAATGTACCAGAACGTACCTGATATTTAAGTTACAGGAGTAACCCGTCCAATTCAGCAACTTTCACATGCTACGTCACATAAAATTGGTTGGCAGAGTGCACGTCATTTATATTAATTATAACACTATTACCAACAGGTGGCGTCTGGTACATTTGTTACATTCCATTTGCACATACTGTATTGAGTAGATCTTTTTTATATTAAAAATACTTAATTAAAATATGTAGATGTCAAAGCTAAAATCTGTACTTGTCAGGATTAAAAAAACAGTAAAATTATCATTTTTATACGATCTAACAGGCATAGGGCGATTTATATATCTATGGTGCTGGTGTGAACTTGTTTTCTTCTACGGTCTGCTTCCGTGGTTCCCGCCACTTTGGTGTTGTGCCGCGGTCCGCTCAGTCGTCTGCTGTCCATCGCCGCGGGCAAGAGGGCCGCACAGGAGGGCCCCGTCAACGACGCCAGGCGTTGCACGCGTCTTCCGGCTTCTCCACCGCGCACCATCTCTCATCCCTCGGCCTGGATCTCCATACGCAACAGTTGTCATCTTAGTAGGTCGTCATAAATGCTAAAATAGGCGTTATGATTGAATTCGCTTTGTTCGTTGAGGATTAAATCCGGATCTTTATTTTTGTGGGTGTATATTTCGATCTCTTCTAAAATGTTAAGAAACCGTCCCTTGTGAGCTCTATGCAGGATGTCTAAGTTGTTTTCAATATTCGTGACTGAGTGCTTTGTCGCAGCCATATTGAAAATAGAATTGGCAGGGAGCGAGAATTAACTCTAAACAGACATCAGAAGAAGCTTTTTAACCTAGGTGTAGATTTTAATACTGATAACGAAACGGCGTATAAAAAGTTGCATACTTTTTGTGAGAGGGTCGTGAACTTAACTGAGATAGAATTAACAAAAGATGAGCAGAATCTTTTAAATAAAGGCCTGCAATATAACCTAAATCCCGCAATTAACTCAAATACAATAAAAAAGACTGTCGCAGAAGTGAAAATTGCATGTGATATCGCAAATATGAATAGATACGAACAGACAAACACGGCAATTAAAGTAAAGAAGTCGATTATAGATGAAATGCACTCTGCTCACAAGAACAGAAACGAACTACTAACTCTTAAGGGCTTGAATAATAAGTTAGAATCACGTAAGGCTATCGTCACAAAGGCAGATAAGGGCGGCACTATGGTTTTAATACACGATACAGACTATATAGAGAAAACTGAAAAGTTCTTTATGGAAAACGGAATAGTAGAAGTCAAGAAAGATCCAACCAAGAAATTTCAAACAGAAATAAGGAAACAAATAGAAAACAGTGTGTTTCTATTCACAGAGGAGGAAAAGTTTAAAGTGAAAGTAATGAATCCGCGAATCCCCGAATTACGATCACAAATAAAGCTCCATAAAATTGAAAAATCGATTCGCCCAATCGTTAATAACACCAGCAGCCCAAGTTATAAATTAAATAAAGAGCTAAATAACAGATTGAAGGCGGCATATACATATCGTCGGACTTTCAACATTAGCAACAGCTACGAATTTGCCGAGCAAATTAAAGACGTACTTATACCTCAGAATGCGTCACTAGCTTCATTGGATGTCACCAATCTGTACACAAACATTCCCGTAAAAGAAACGATTGAGATCATTAAGAACAATCTCCTCACTCATGGTAAATTGGCACTGGGGGAAGTGATTGAACTAGTGGAAATGTTGGAACATGTCTTGTCGTTCAATTACTTTACTTTCAATGGTAAAATTTATCAACAGAAAGACGGGCTGGCAATGGGGAACAGTTTAGCTGGGACGCTGGCTGACATTTTTGTAAATCACTTAGAAAACAAATTCTTTGATGAAAATCCTAATATCGCTGAGAAAATTGTATATTACAGGAGATATGTGGACGACTCTATTTTATTATACAAAGGAGATAAAAATGATATCGAAAACTTAGCACAAAAAATGAGCTCTCAACACCCGAAAATTAGATTCACCATGGAATTTGAAGAAAACAACCGTATAGATTACTTAGATTTAACACTAATAAAGAAAAATGGGAAGCATGACTTTAGCATATTCAGAAAACCTACGTGTACAGATCTAGTTATCAACGAGCGCTCTTGTCACCCACCGCGATACAAATGGGCATATTTTACTTCGATGGTATACAGGCTACTAAGATTGCCACTAAGCCAACACGAAGTAGAAAAGGAGTTAAGTATTTTAAAACAAGTGGCCGTAGCGAACGGATATACGTGTAAGCAGGTGATGAATATTTATAGGAAGATAAAGAAGAGGCAAATGGAACAAACAGAAGGAAGGCAAGTAGCAGTTAAGAGGAACAACAAGAAAAAATATGTAGCTCTCACTTACAATGGAAGAATTGCAGACAAAATTGAAAGATGCTTTCGTAAATCCGACGTTAAAATAGGATTCCGAACAAATAACACGTTAAAATTGAAGCTCCGGCATAGAATATGTAATAGTAGGAACAAATTTCAGGATTCAGGTGTATATAAAATCAAATGTAATGACTGCTGTAAACAATATATAGGGCAGACTGGTAGGAACTTTGAAACCAGATTCAGGGAGCACACCTACTCTCAAAACAAAACAGCTTTTGGGGCGCATATGGCTGCGACAAAGCACTCAGTCACGAATATTGAAAACAACTTAGACATCCTGCATAGAGCTCACAAGGGACGGTTCCTTAACATTTTAGAAGAGATCGAAATATACACCCACAAAAATAAAGATCCGGATTTAATCCTCAACGAACAAAGCGAATTCAATCATAACGCCTATATTAGCATTTATGACGACCTACTAAGATGACAACTGTTGCGTATGGAGATCCAGGCCGAGGGATGAGAGATGGTGCGCGGTGGAGAAGCCGGAAGACGCGTGCAACGCCTGGCGTCGTTGACGGGGCCCTCCTGTGCGGCCCTCTTGCCCGCGGCGATGGACAGGTAGACGACTGAGCGGACCGCGGCACAACACCAAAGTGGCGGGAACCACGGAAGCAGACCGTAGAAGAAAACAAGTTCACACCAGCACCATAGATATATAAATCGCCCTATGCCTGTTAGATCGTATAAAAATGATAATTTTCTTTCATTGTTTGTTGCAGTCAGATTGCGTAATAATTCTAGTCAGGGCCAACCGTTTACGAGAATAGCGTAATCGGACATACAGCTACTAAAAACTAAAAAAAATTTCAATCATATTTAATTAAGCCCCCATGCACGTGGCGACCGCTGCTTCGGATCGTCCCTTGGAATTCTTCTGATTGTGAAAATAGTAGACGGTAGTATTGTTGTAGTAATTTGTAGTTTAGTAATTGTAGTCTATTTTGCATGTGTAGATTTGGTAATTGGCATTCTTCTAATGGTATTTTTCGAAATTTAACTTTTATTGCCTTGTATACGCGTTTGACAATTTTGTGCAATTATTTCAATTGTTCGTTAATCGTGTTTGAGGGAAACATTTTATGTAAATGGTATTGTTGGAGATAAAGAGTCATTGTGTGTAATTTTCGTACAGTGACGAATTTTTTTGTTTTGTAAATGATTACGCGATCGATGAAAAAGGCGAAAATGATGAATAGTGAGAATGACGAAATTGTTAATATGGCGAACTCGCCAACAGAGGAAAACAGTATGATGGATAATGAGGTGGAAAATAATGTAATAAGTCGGGAAAATAGTCCGGAACCATTTCAAAATTTTTCTCAATCAGAAAATTCACAGAATCCGAGATTAACGACAGAAGATTCTGGAATAGTATCGAACACAGATAGCCTTATGGCTATGCAGAAGGAAGTTAGTTTTGTGGGAAATGTTAGGGGCGAAAAGAATTCTGAACCATTTAACATGGAGCAGTTGATGGGTGTGATATTAAATTTGGGATCAGAATTAAAAACACGGTTAGACTCACAAATGGGAACAATGGAAAAACGATTAGACTTACTGGGATCACAAATGGGAACAATGGAAACACGGTTAGACTCACTTGGATCACAGTTAGGATCTGAATTAAAAACAGAGATAGGAACAATTAAAACAGAGATGGGAACTTTGGAAACACGGATAGATTCACGAATAGGGACATGTTTCAAAAATATGAAAGATGAATTAAAGAAAGAAATCAGAGAAGAAGTACAACCGATTTTGAATGCTCACAATAATAGATTAATTGCAGTAGAGATCAGACAAAGGGAACAGGATAGAGAACAGGAAGAAAGAGATCGCGTGATAGTACAAAAATTTTCAGAGTTAAATTTACAACGTGCAAACGATAAGAAAGAAATAATTGAAAGAATCGAGGAATCCGTACCAAATGACAGAATAGATAACTTAACGCAACAGTGTGAACAGTTAACTACTAAATGTGACAACACCGATACCCGAGTCGCGACATTTACAGAAGACGTAAATAAACAGAAAGAACAATTAAGTGATTCATCGGAAAGAGTTGAGGAGATCTCAGATAAATTGACAAGTGTTAGTTTAGCAGAAGGGTGTGAAGAAAATAATTTGTTTCATTTACGCGATGCAACAAGAGAGCGCCAGGCGCGTGAATTTAACAATAATCGTCATTGTGACTGGGACAGACGCGGTAGGTCTTTGTCGCCACGAGGCGAAAACATTGACTATAAACACTTCTTAACTGTTCGGAAGATTAAGATATTTCGCAATTCTAAGAGTGACATACATCCATGTGCATGGTTAGATCAATTTACGTACGCACTTCCGCCAGATGTGCCACAAAGTCACAAACTGGAAATTATGTGCGGCTATTAAAGTCCTCAGGGGATTCACTACTCTAAGTGAATATGTGCCGTAGCGAGCATAGGGCCCCGAGCTGTAGTGGTGCTATTTCTCTTTTAGTTTTCTGCACCGCTGCCTACTCTTTCACTATTCTTTGCATCTGTCAAACCAACTCTTCGACTATCAATCTATCTAGTGAGTAAGTAAACAATAACCGGATATGACGATTTTACCCAAAAGAGATTTCAGAAATTACCGTTTGGACTTAATATATTTTCTGCAGCATTCATTCCTAGTTTAAACGAAATGTTACCTGTTTATCTTCATAACAATATTACTTCATATGTTGACGATATTCTTATTGCTAAACATTCTTGGAGTGAGCACAACAAAATTTTGGATTCATTATTACGTATTTTTGCAAAAGTTGGCATTACAGTGAACTTAAAAAAATCTGAATTTGGTCGTTCTCAGGTGAAATTTCTCGGTCACATTATTTCTACAGAAGGTATTCTTCCTGATCCAGAGAAATTAGACGCTATTCGTAATTATGCTGTTCCTACCACAAAGCGTGAGGTTCGTAGTTTCCAAAATTTTTGTGGAATGATATACTTTTGAAAAATTTTTGTGGAATGACATACTTTAGAGAAACTAACAGCTAGATGTAAACATGCGGAGAGTACAAGGATACCGCGCTGTGTTTTGGCGGCGGCACATACTCAAAGCAACAGTCAAGTCTGCGCGCCGCACAAGGCAGTCGTTGACCGCGAACAATTGCTTCCCACGTCACGCGCCTACAGCTGATCGAGCGCTCAGTGCGAATGCACTGACAGCCGTAAACAAATACACAGTCTAATTTCTCCGACTAAATTCAGTATAAAGCTATAGTGACTTGATGAATTATGTTATTAACATTCAGTGTTTTCCAGGATACGGTTGTATAAAATATTTAAGAACTTCAGGTAAATTCTGTGTGTCTCCGACGTTAAGAGGACTTGCTATCGAGAAATTTTCAGGAAGAATGTAATTTCCAAGAAGAAACTAATAAACTAAAAAAGGTAGCTATTAATTGAGTTTATTTTTCAAGTAACATATTTCCACTTAGGTACGTACTTTAGACGTAATTTGCTGCTCGCAATTACGTGATTCATACTTTGTGCTAAATTTCATGTTCTATGAAACTACTTGTGAAGCGACGTGCTTGCGTACGTTAACTGATTTTGACAATGATTATTAATGAACTGGGTTGTAACTTGTGTATATTATGCATCGCTTGGCTGCTATGCTTTTTCACTGATGTCATATTTTTTTTAAATTATGTACCTGCTGTGCTTATTTATTTAAATTATAATTGTCACCTGATTAATTGTGCTGATGTGGTTAGGTATGTAATTTATACTTTGTGATTTATCTGCTTGCGCCTTCATGTTTACTTATTAGGATGACATATGAACATTTATTTGCTTATGCTGATATGATGCTAATGACATGTTTACTGCTTTGCGTATGGATTGCATATTTATACATATCTGTTGTTGTCATAACTACTCTTTAATTTGGTATATAGAAATGCTGATATACTGTGTATGAACATAGAGTTTAGGTCACGCTATTGGATTAATTATAGATTGTTCGCTTGGCAGAGCCTCGTTGTAGGATTTGTGCTGCATCCACTTTTTGACATTCTGTTCACTACTGGTATATTTACTCGCTATTGCTTGTTTTGCTTACGCTCAGTGCCTTATATTTTAAGATAAGAAAATGAACTGCTATAATTCGACGAACGACATTGGTACAAAGAACTTCGTTGAAGTCACATGAGCTGGAGGTTTTATGGAAGCTGTATAAATTTATGCTAATAGGAAGGAAGCTAACGACATGACATACCGAAACTAGGTTTAGACCATTGACAGTTATTACACTGCATTTTTCGTGAGCAATTGAAATAGGAAGTGACACTTGATACAAGAAATACTCCACATGTTTCCTTCTGCCATAATTCTTGAAGTGGTGTACACACTGTGAAATATTGTGATCATTCACATTCCGTAATCGTACTTAATTACTGAGAGTTATGCGAACTAAGTCTGTTAGAGATCATGTATGCTTTTCTTTCGTTTATAATTCATAATGAGCAGAAGATTTGGGTCAGATGGATTACACAGAGGTTGTGTGTTGACAATGTGTCTTCAGATTGTATGGGATGATGAACTGAAGTTTGCACTATGATTTCATCTGTACTTGTTCGAGGAGACTGACTAGAGGAAGGAGTTGTGTTGGAAGTGAGATGATATTGGCAATAAGGTTCATATTTATCGACGTATTGAAGAGGTATTATTGAGGTATTATTGAGGTATAGAGATTATATGAAGTTGATGATTATTGGAGTTTTTGTGGACAAGAGGTAAGGTAAATGCTATTAATGATGAGGTTTATATGTATCGACGTATTGAAGAGGTATTATTGAGATTGTGATGCTGATGCTTATTGGAGTTTTGGTGTATAAGAGGTAAAGTAAGTGAGATGCATATTTTTTTTGTTGGTCTTATGGAACAAGGAGGATGAAGATAGCAGACTAGAACACTAAAGTAGAAGGAAGATAGTCTATACACACACCTTGTAAATCACTAAGCAGTATATATTTTTTTTTTTGAAGAGAGGAAGTATTTGCATATCTTGGCTCACTGACAGTTGTTCAACAACAGTACATTTGATCTGGCTTCGCAAACATTGGTCTTGACATGATGACTATGACGTTGACTTAACTATTATTGACTGTGATACATTGCTGCCACTACTACTTGATACACATGATGCACATCAGATTTTGACAGAATTACATTTACACAGTTAACACCATTCAATTACACAGTAGTACTTAATGTGGATGAAAGATGAGTGAGTGTGTTTTGTGTCTTTTCCTTTCCTAATCGTACCCACCTATCTCCTGAATATTATTGTATTTGTTTGTAGTGGCTTGCACTGACACCCATAAATATTATAGGTTTACTGATATTTGAGTATTTGTAATAGTTAATATGACAATTATCTGAAATCATTTGTGTGTTTATTAGAATTTATATGTTTAGTGTAAAAGCATTTGTATGTGTATTCAAACTATTGTTCATGCTTGAACTGTCTGATTAGTGATGGTAAATATTATGAACTGTTACCTGCACTTTTCAACGTAATGTGTGACACTTAGGAATGGTTAATTTCTGCTGATGAACTGAGTGATCAGTGATAGAGAATATTATGGACTGTCACTTGTACTTTATCTACATGATTGGTGTCACTAGGACATGTTTAGTTTCTGCTGATGAACAGTGTGATTAGTGATAGTGAATATCATGGACTGCTCACTGGACCTGCTCATCATTGCTAGGTGCAACTGATGGACTACTTGTATGGAAATGATGTCACTTGTTGCTGTCTGCACCTACTCAACATTGCTGGGTGCCACTGATGGACTGATTCTACTGAACTAATGTGACTTGTTGCTGTGTGCACCTGCTCAACTTTACTGGGTGCCACAGATGGAACTGCTTCTACTGAAATGAAGTCACTTGCCGGTGTCTGCACCTGCTTAACATTGCTGGGTGCGGCTGATGGACTGCTTCTACTGAAATGATGTCACTTGTCGGTGTCTGCACCTGCTCAACATTGCTGGGTGCGGCTGATGGACTGCTTCTACTGAAATGATATCACTTGTCGGTGTCTGCACCTACTCAACATTGCTGGGTGCCTCTGATGGATTGCTTCTACTGAACTAATGTGACTTGTTGCTGGGTGTACCTGCTAAACTTTACTGGGTGCCACTGATGGACTGCTTTTCCTGAAAAGATGTCACCTGTTGGTGTCTTTTTTTGTATAAACTAATCATTGAAAGCATTTTATGTGAACATTTGTATAAACTGATTTTTTGTGTATTGTGTGAACTCTTATGTAAAGTCACATGTATGAAAAGAAGTCGTATTGCTTACTGTATTTTATATACTAGGTTATTGAAAGGTCAGTGCAAAGCCAAAATTTTAACTAATTATGTGATATTTAGGTATTAATATTATTTTTTAATTTTGTCTGTATTTTTGTGGACGAATTTGGTGGTATTTTCACCACCAATGCTGGCAAAAATACCATCAAATTCTGGCCTGTGGAGGAGGGGCATATGAAAGGTGGCTACACTGAGCCACTGCGCCAGAGATTGCGCCAAAGAGTACTATTAAGCCGCCTCCACAGTGCCTGTTAAGAACTCGTAGAAGTCAGTGCGTGGGCAGAGCTCGTAGAAGACAGTTCGTGTTGAGATGTGCTAGTGAGCAAGGCTTGTCGAGATGTTGTAGTAAGGAGTGTTTGTTCCATGTTTTATCCAGTTATGTGATGGGAGAGATAGCAGATGTTATTGTAATGATCAGAGTGCATTTCGTCAATATATATGAAGGTAAAAACCACAATGTTCTTTTATTATTTGTGTGTCTGAAATAATGCGTCATTACAGGTTCAGTCAACAAAGCATCTGGCTTGTGTTCTTGTATTAGAGTGAATTCTGGTTTTCTTGCGTAATTATAGTTTTTCTAATTTTCTTTTATCACATCAGTATAATTGGTATTTAAAAATTCTTGTCTTGTTGGAGAAGAACCGTGCCAGATGTGTACGTTGAGTCACACTCCCACATACAGAACAGTTACTCTTGTGCTTATTGGTTTTGTAGGTTTTATAGTTGCTGGGGACTTAATTAATTAACTGTGTTTACGAAAATTTTCTTTCATTGTTTGTTGCAGTCAGATTGCGTAATAATTCTAGTCAGGGCCAACCGTTTACGAGAATAGCCTAATCGGACATACAGCTACTAAAAACTAAAAAATATTTTCAATCATATTTAATTAAGCCCCCATGCAATGTTTACTCTGAGAGCTTCGTGTGTCGGTATTGCAAGTCACGTATTGTGACGTCACGGATTATAGCACTGCTCACTCCTACACTCTATGTGGTTCTAAAGAATAGTTTATTTAATTTAAAGTTTTGCTTTTATATATACTTTGGCAAAGCCAAAAACTGCAGTTGTAGAGTTTAAGTTTGGGCGACTCACTGAATCAGCGTTTTCGGAATTACACCACTTGTATTGTTCAGGATAACACAGATACACGAGTTATAAAGAATAACATTTGAGTTTGCTCCAGTATCGGTTCACAATATTAAACATAGAAAAGCTACAAAAGGGTACTACCTATTTCCTTCCCCATCCTTAAAACAAACAATCTGAGATTGTGATCTGTCTCTAATATCCACGTTGTCGACGGGACGCTAAACCTTACTCTTCCTTCCTTCCCCTCACCTTGACAGCCAATCGCAGGCTGCGTAAGTAACTGCTAGCACCTCAAACAGAAATTCGATGTGTATTTCATATGATTCACTGAAACACATGATATTAGTGCTTATTTTCATAGTTCCCAACAAGAAGTGTCTAATAACCACAGTTTACTCAGCTATCAGTCGCCTTTAGTGAATTAGCAGTCTAGTTAAAAAGTTCATTACTTATCTCTCTACAGCAAATTTTTGATTTCTTAGGATGGATAGGACGTGTGACTGCTGTGTACGGGCGCAGGAGGAGCTGGCCACTGTTCGCGAACAGCTGAACGTGCTGATAGCCGCGGTCAGCCGTCTTCAGGCTGCTGTCTCGGAGTGTAGCGGCAGTGGGGAGTCTTGTGCGTCACATGGTACACCCCAGGTGTTAGATGCTTCACCCACGGTCCCTGCTGTTGAGACATCTTCGCGGGTACCGGGCGCGGTTGGGCCACCCTCTCCCCAAGGGGAGCGGCGGGTTCAACGGCGTTCGCGTCGCACGAGGCGGAGGGTCAATGTGGAGGCTGGCCGTGTGGCATCGCCCGCTCGGCCTGTGAGTGGACATGTGGCCGCTCCTTCAGCAGGGTCCGAGCAGGCATACGGGGGGAGGGGTTTATTAGTGATTGGGAGCTCCAATGTTAGGCGGGTGACGGAGCCCCTTAGGGAAATAGCGGAAAGGTCAAGGAAGAAGGCCAGTGTTCACTCTGTCAGCTTGCCGGGGGGTCTCATCCGAGATGTGGAGGAGGCCCTGCCGGCGGCGATAGAGAGCACTGGGTGCACCCGACTGGAATTGTTGCTCATGTCGGCACCAATGACTCCTGCCATCTGGTTTCAGAGGTCTTACTCAGTTCACACAGGCGGTTGGCGGAATTGGTGAAGGCGGAAAGCCTCGCTTGCGGGCTGGAATCTGAGCTAACTATTTGTAGTGTCGTTCCCGGAACCGATCGCGGTCCTCTGGTTTGGAGCCGAGTGGCAGGCTTCAACCAGAGGCTCAGACGATTATGCGGAGATCTGGGGTGCAAATTTCTCGACCTCCGCTATCGGGTGGAGAAATATAGGGTCCCCCTGAATAGGTCAGGCGTGCACTACACGCAGAAAACGGCTACAAGGGTAGCGGAGTACGTGTGGAGTGCACATGTGGGTTTTTTAGGTTAGAGAATTCCCTCCCTAGGTCCGACAAGACGCCTACTGAGACGCGACAAGGTAGCAGTAGGCAAAACGCAACAGGGAATGACAATATTAATGTGATAATAGTAAACTGCAAGAGCGTCTATACAAAGGTCCCAGAACTGCTCTCATTAATAAACGGTCACAATGCCCACATAGTACTAGGGACGGAAAGTTGGCTGAAACCAGATATAAACAGTAATGAAATTGTAAACTCAGATTGGAATGTATACCGCAGAGACAGGCTGGACAGTGAAGGGGGCGATAAAAAGTGCAATAGTATCGAAGGAAATTGACAGAGATCCGAAATTTGAAATAATTTGGGTGAAGGTCACGGTTAAAGCAGGCTCAAACATGGTAATTGGATGTCTCTATAGGCAGCTGTTGTGGCAGAACACCTGAAGGAAAATCTGGAAAATATTTCGAGCTGATTTCCCGACCATGTTATATTTCTGGGTAGAGATTTTAATTTACCAGAAATAGACTGAGAGTCTCAAACGTTTATAACGGCTGGCAGGGGCAAAGAATCCAGTGAAATTTTCTTAAGTGCATTATCTGAAAACTACCTTGAGCAGTTAAACAGAGAACCGACTCGAGGCGATAACATATTAGACCTTCTGGTGACAAACAGACCCGAACTATCTGAAACAGTTAACGCAGAACAGGGAATCAGCGATCATAAAGCGGTTACAACATCGATGACTTCAGCCGTAAATAGAAATATTAAAAAAGGTAGGAAGATTTTTATGTGTAGCAAAAGTGATGAAAAGCAGATTTCAGAGTACTTGAAGGCTCAACACAAAAGTTTTATCTCAAGTACAGATAGTGTTGAGGAACAGTGGACAAAGTTCAGAACCATCGTACAATATGAATTAGATGAGTAAGTGCCAAGCAAGATCGTAAGAGCCACCGTGGTACAACAACCGAGTTAGAGAACTGCTACGGAAGCAAAGGGAACTTCACAGCAAACATAAACATAGCCAAAGCCTTGCAGACAAACAAAAATTACACGAAGCGAAATGTAGTTCAATGAATTCGAAAGTAAAGTTCTATGTACTGACTTGGCAAATAACCCTAAGAAATTTTGGTCTTATGTCAAAGAGGTAGGTGGATCAAAACAAAATGTCCAGACAGTCTGTGACCAAAATGGTACTGAAACAGAGGATGACAGACTCAAGGCCGAAATACTAAATGTCTTTCTCCAAACCTGTTTCACAGAGGAAGATTGCACTGTAGTTCCTTCCCTAGATTGTCGCACAGATGACAAAATGGTAGATATCGAAATAGATGACAGAGGGATAGAAAAGCAATTAAAATCGCTCAATAGAAGAATGGCCGCTGGACCTGATGGGGTACCAGTTCGATTTTACACAGAGTATGCGAAGGAACTTGGCCCCCTTCTTGTAGCTGTGTACCGTAGGTCTCTAGAAGAGTGTAGCGTTCCAAAAGGTTGGAAAAGCGCACAGGTCATCCCCGTTTTCAAGAAGGGACGTCGAACAGATGTGCCGAACTATAGACCTATATTGCTAGCGTCGATCAGTTGTAGACTTTTGGAACACGTATTATGTTGGCGTATAATGACTTCTCTGGAGACTAGAAATCTATTCTGTAGGAATCAGCATGGGTTTCGAAAAAGACGATCGTGTGAAACCCAGCTCGCGCTATTCGTCCACGAGACTCAGAAGGTCATAGGTACGGGTTCCCAGGTAGATGCCGTGTTTCTTGACTTCCACAAGACGTTTGATACAGTTCCCCACAGTCGTTTAATGAACAAAGTAAGAGCATATGGACTATCAGACCAATTCTGTGATTGGATTGAAGAGTTCCTAAATAACAGAACGCAGCATGTCGTTCTCAATGGATAGAAGTCTTCCGAAGTAAGAGTAATTTCAGGTGTGCCGCAGGGGAGTGTCGTAGGACCGTTGCCATTCACAATATACATAAATGACTTTGTGGATGACATCGGAAGTTCACTGAGGCTTTTTGCGGATGATGCTGTGGTATATCGAGAGGTTGTAACAATGGAAAATTGTACTGAAATTCAGGAGGATCTGCAGCGAATTGACGCATGGTGTGCAGGGAATGGCAATTGAATCTCAATGTAGACAAGTCTAATGTGCTGCGAATACATCTGAAGAAAGATCCTTTATCATTTAGCTGCAATATAGCAGGTCAGCAACTGGAAGCAGTTAATTCCATAAATTATCTGGGAGTAGGCATTAGGAGTGATCTAAAGTGGAATGACCATATAAAAGTAATCGTCGGTAAAGCAGATGCCAGACTGAGATTAATTGGAAGAAGCCTAAGGAAATGCAGTCCGAAACAAAGGAAGTAGGTTACAGTACACTTGTTTACCCACTGCTTGAATACTGCTCAGCAGTGTAGAATTCGTACCAGACAGGGTTGATAGAAGCGATAGAGAAGATCCAACGGAGAGCAGCGCGCTTCGTTACAGGATCATTTAGTAATCGCGAAAGCGTTACGGAGATGATTGATAGACTCCAGTGGAAGACTCTGCAAGAGAGACACTCAGTAGCTCGGTACGGACTTTTGATGGTTTCGAGAACATACCTTCACCGAGTAGTCAAACAGTATATTGCTCCTTCCTACGTATATCTCGCGAAGAGACCAAGAGGATAAAATTAGAGAGATTAGAGCCCGCCCAGAAGCATACCGACAATCTTTCTTTCCACGAACAGTACGAGACTGGAATAGAAGGGAGAATTGATAGAGGTACTCAAGGTACCCTCCGCCACACTCTGTCAGGTGGTTTGCGGAGTATAGATGTAGATGTAGATTAAATCCTACTGAAGAATTCTTTTGGATAACTTTTGAGATATAAAGCGATCACTGCTACTCGCTAACGTGGAAATAAAAATGGATGAACTCTGACATCAAAATAAAATTTAAATAATAACAAATATTCAGTTTTGTATTTCTCTTGATTTCGATATTTAGGACTATACTTAGTGTTAGGCATTATGTGTTCATGTAAAAGCGTGGGTCTGTGTCTATGAAAACTGTGATGTTGCTTTCAGATTCATGAAATGATATGTGATTGAAAAGTGTATGTGCCTGTGTATCACCTTCTTAAAAGTGAAATCACCTCCTTAAAACTGATCGTTCACTTTTTGCCAATTTCTTCTTACATTCGTTAAGGGTTAATTTTGTGAAAAACTTTAAAATTATTTTCCGAAGTGAAACCACCTGTTAAAACAATTTGAGTGTTTACTTTTGCCAATTTCTTCCTATATTCTTTGTTTGTCCGCAGCTCGTTGTCTCGCGGCAGCGTTCTAAGGTGCTGAGCATGGGGTCCCGGGTTCGATCCCGGCGGGGTCAGGGATTTTCACCTGCCCCGAGATGACTGTGTGTTGCTGTGTCATCTTCATCATCATCACTCATCCCCGTTACTGTCGAAGGACGGCAACGGCAAACTACCTCCATTAGGACCTAGCCTAGTACGGCGATGCGGGTCACCCACATCGTCCCCCCTACGCTCTGTCAAGAAGCATTGGACATCATTCCCTTTTTGTGTCTGTTGTGATCATGAAGGTTAGTCATGTGAAAAATTTTAAAACTGAATATTTTTTCATATTGATGGGCTCAAAGAATTAACAGAGATGTTGCGAAACACAGTTCGCTCTCTTCCTCCGTGAAATACAGAGCATTGTAGAGAAGGTCACCCAGGTTAATACGATGATCCGCCAATCTTGTCTCGCATCAAATATGTGACTGGATTCAAAGTTTTCTAAGAAACAGACCGCAATACGTTATTCTTAACAGGATGATACCTAGAGGTTTTGAGGTAATTTTTGAAGTACCTCACGGAATGCGGTTCGTCATATGATGGGCACAAAGGAACTTCAAATAAATTTGTGGCTGGTTACTGTCTCAACACCATCAACATTTGACCTCACGGAATGTTTACGGCCACTGCACTGGAAACAATAACAATGGTAAAATACCTACTACCGACCTTACGTGCCCTTTCCATTTCATGTCGCTGTGCTGCGTAACGTCTAGATTTTCAATCGAATTATTAAGTGGATCTCAGAAAATGGACTCTCCCTTAATTTAAAAAAAACGCACTATATCCAGTCCTGTACACAGAATAGAGTCATACCGACACTTGATGTAGCAAATGAACAGGGCTCAGTTAACAGGGTAGATTTCTCCAAATTTTTGGGTGTTTACATTGATGACAACTTGAACTGGAAGAAGCATATAACTGTGCTTCTCAAACAACTAAGTTCGGCTTCTTTCTCTCTTCATATAATCTCTAGTCTTGGTAATAAACAGATCAGCCTCCTAACGTACTTTGCATATTTCCACTCAGTAATGTCTTACGGAATAGTTTTCTGGTGTCACTCACCACTTAGACGTAAAGTACTGATTGCACGAAAGAGAGCAGCGAGAATAATTAGTGGTGTTCACCCAAGGACGTCATGTAGGCACCTTTCCAAAGAGTTAAGTATTTTAACTGCACCATCAGAGTACATATATTCGCTAATGAAATTCGTTGCATATAATCCATCTCAATTCACGAAGAACAGTGATGTTCATACTTACGACACTAGAGGGAAAAAGGACCTTTCCAATCCTTTATTGAAGCTGTCAGTTGCGCAAAAAGGAGTATATTATTCAGCAACAAAAATCTTTGATCATTTGGCCAACAACATAAAGTGTCTGGCAGGTAACAGATCAGGTTTTAAATTTAGCTTCAAATCATTTCTTTTGGACAACTCCTTCTATTCCACAGACAAGTTTCTGTTTCAGAACTGGTAAAAAAAGGATTGTACCTCTAAATGTAATTGCACGTGTAGAACTAAAAATTTCAATAATATTAATATTAGCACTATTCATGTGTGTATATATATCTTGTAATCTGACCTATTCCACATCATATCGATAAAATAATCGGTAAAATGATCTACGGAACAGGACATAACTAAAACTAAACTCTGTTAAACTGCACGCCACTAACCGTGTATTCGAGCATGACACGATTGTTTCTCCTATTCATCTGTAATAGCTTACATATTTATACGTTTAAGAGAAGCTGCCACTCATCACATGAAAGAGAAATTCTAAGTCATCCTGCAGGCTCTTACAGTAAGTCAACGACGATACTTCCCCGTACACCACAGCTTCATCAGCAAACAGTCGCATGTTGCTCACCCTATATATCAGACTCTTTACGGATATACAACGGTGGTCCTGCCACACTGCGCAGGGACATTCACGATGTGTACTCATGCCCCCACAGCGATTCTTTCCTTCGAGGGCACCTTTAAGTGCCGTTTTCAGTGACGACTCATGTCATGATGTGTACCCTACTGCTTTATCTGTTCCGTTCAGTAAATTCTTTATTGCACTATTAAGCTCGCTAACTTGGTGCTGGAGGTATTCATTCCTTACTAGATCAATCCATCTGGTCTTTAACAGTCTTCCGTACTACCACGTTGCAGAAGCTTGGAATCGTTTCATTTTTTCTCTTCCTCGTTGTCCATGTTTCCAACCGTTGCAGAGGTATATTCCAAAGGTCGCTTTTCGTTAATCTTTACCTGGTCTCGAGCTTCATGTTTTTGAATGTTAGCAGCTCTTTCTCTTTCGTTTTGTAGAAAGTATTTTTGCCTCGTGCACTTCTTATTACGATATCTTTCTTGCAAATTCCGATTTCGTCGTCTGTGTTTCCGAGACAGCAAAGTTTGTCCACTAGACAAAGAAAGGGAATCTGCGTTGTGTCAGCACACTTCCTCCCACATTTCACATATCCCCTGGCTGTTATTGATGCAGGGACTTTCATTACAAACATCGACTCGTGGTATAGCTGTATTCAAGTTCTCAAGAACTGGTCGAAAACCATTATAAAGCAAATAGTTCCATTTAAAAAAAGGAAACAATACTGCTTAAATATCTTTTTAGGTCAAGAAGTCACGCACAATAACGAGCACTGTAATATGCATGTCTCTTTACTTCATATCTCCCAAACAAAGAACGGAAATAAAGATGTAAGACGTACGATACTCGGGATAATAGTTACGTGTAATAACCAGTAACAGGTCGTACAATTCCTTAGAAATATATTTTATTGTCCTACAAGGTACAAAGCATGTTGTTGCAAATCCCAATCAGAGCTAAATAACCGAAGGCACAGAGAGGTCAGCTGAGCTACCTCGGGGCAACGATATTGTTCCGGGCAACTTAGCGGAGTTACGTCCCCACAAAGACATACAGTGGAATGTGTTTCCGAGAAGAAACGGCAGTGTGTCGATGTGAGAACATTTATGCGAAATGCAATTCCACACCTCGGCCGCTGAAGCCATAAACGCTGCACAGTAGCGGGCGTGGGGACAATCGACCGCCAGGCATATAGGGCGAGGCAGCGGCGCCTGGGGCAGTCTACGCCAGAATCACCAACGCGGACGCAGCATCCACCATGAAGTTGGCGCTCGCACTTTGCGGAGTGGTCCTCTTCGTCGTATCAGTCCAGGCCGCTTGGGGTGAGTTCGGCGTTAGACGTACTCCTTGCGAAAGCGTTGTCTAGCGACTGTTCCAGGTTGCAGCTTTCAACTTAACCGTTATTCCTTCTACTATCGCTACAATGTTGACATTAAGCTGTAAAGCAAAGCAGCCATTGTATGACACTTCCTTTTTTTAAAATTTGGAATATTTGAAATTTGTGTTAGGGTTCTATGGGACCAAACTACTGAGGTCGGTCATCGGCCCCTAGGCTTACAGGCTAATTAATGTAACTTAAACTAACTTACGCTAAGAACAACACACACACCCATGCCCGAGGGAGGACTCGAACCTCCGACAGGGGGAGCCGCACGAACAGTGACAAGGCGCCCCAGACTGCGCGGCTTGCCCGTGAGGCCCTTATTTTTTAATTTACTGGCTTTCGGATCGTGCCCATATAATATCTAAACATTGGAAATCGTGTATATCAGTTTGTTGTGACAATTTATTCAGAATTACATAGGCTTAACAAAAGACTGATTCCGACATTAAACAAGTCTTACAACCACAGTACACAGAAATGTGGTTCGATGCTTCCGCCAACTGTACAAAATCGTCGGTCGTCGTCGGTAAATATTTACTTAGCCATAGTCCCCTCGGAACCTCACATGCTTTCGTCACCACGAGATCCTGCGTCTACATCTACATAACCTGCAAGTCACTGTGCAGTGTATGGCGAAGGTTACCAAGGTACCATTGACATCTCGTGTACAGTCTTGTTTACACTCGTACTCAGAACTCACTGACAATTAAATCAAGGGAATCCTGTGAGCATACATTTCTCATCACTTGTGAAACAAAGTGCCAGAGCTACACTTTGCTACTGATCACTTATTTTTCTAGGATGTGGCAAGCAAATGTCGAGCATAGCCTTGACAGTCATATATTGTTACAGAATAAACGTTAAGTTTTAATGCAGACGGCGAAGCTGAGCCACGTTTTCTAAGAACGACACGAATTTTGTCTTGGCAAAATGACATGGCAGCTCTTCATTTACACCAGATACACTATTAACGTCTCAAATACTCTCTTCTTCCACTGCAACGACTTTATCACAGGACTGAAACGACTATTTCATCACTTGAGATGACAGTTCAGCTGCTGAAGAGACTTGATTTTCTTCCTGTAAAGCCACTGTAAAACGTTCTCTTGATATGAACAGCAGTATCGTGGGCTATTGCATCGGTACTGAGAACATGTTTTGATAACACTGAGAAACTCATACATAAAAAAATTGCAGTTCCTAAAATAAACAAAATCTTCCATCATAACAATTTGCACACAATAGAATAACCAGACATAAAAAGGATTAATATGATAAAAATCTAACAAGGAAAAATTTGTTGCACAGTCACAACATTTTCTCGCTGTAGTATCTTAATCGTTAACAGTGAAGTAAAATATTTAAAGCATGCTGTGAACCCACCTGCTAACAGCAAGGGAGAACAACTTTCACATCACATTGCGTCAAAAAAATCTCTCACACTAAAACAATTATGATAAATTGCTTACACTCTGCATGGATGAGAAAAACGACGAAAATATGCTAGGCACTGATCCGAACGCATGACACTGAAGTTCGACCAAACCGAACTCTGAGAATATACAGAACTTACTGTACCGTATAAGGTTGGTGAGCTATATTTCGTCATAATACCTTCATACAATAGTTTATCCGTGCGCTGTCCTTCGTGAATGTACGTACACTGCCGGAAAAAAATTAGTACACCCTTTTAGAGTTTCCAATTTACTCAAGACTTATTGGTACATCATATCAAGAGCGAGAGCGGTTCTGAGGTACCAGGTATAGGCAAAACACAGACGCTGACTCTGGAATCCATGCAATCGTACAGATGGCGAATTCTGTGCTGGCATGCGTTATTCCACGCCTGCACGACCTCTTCAAGTAATTGTGTAAGAGTTTCTGGTTGACGACTCGCACGAGTCAATTCTCGTCCTATCACATTCGACTGGAGACAAGTGTGAAGATCGTGGTGGCCAAGAAAATTACCGAGCGAGGTGGCGCAGTGGTTAGACACTGGACTCGCATTCGGGAGGACGACGGTTCAATCCCGCGTCCGGCCATCCTGATTTAGGTTTTCCGTGATTTCCCTAAATCGCTCCAGGCAAATGCCGGGATGGTTCCCTTGAAAGGGCACGGCCGACTTCCTTCCCAATCCTTCCCTACTCCGATGAGACCGATGACCTCGCTGTCTGGTCTCCTTCCCCAAAACCAACCAACCAAGAAAATTGCTGCATGTCTTGCTGGGCGCGTCGAGTTTGACGAGCAGCCTGTGGGCGAGCATTATCCTGTTGGGACAACACATCACGTTTCTGTTGCGAGAAAGGTTCTAGCAACATTCTGCACATACTGAGCGCTGGTTAGCTTGCCCTCTTGAAATACCAAATATGAACGACAGTTGTAGCTTATCGCACCCCCCCCCCCCCCAACATGAAGCCTGGGGTGGTGGCAGTGTGTCTTGGACGAATGCCTTCTGCGAGACGGCGTTCACCAGGCCTATGTCATGCGTGTAAATGACCATCATTTGCGTGCAGACAGAGACTGCTTTCATAGCTGAAGGCCATGGCGCGCCATTCCATATTCCACGATCCTCTGACGGCACTATAGTTCAATCCTTTTATCTTGGCGGTTCGCGCATGCCCGCCCAGACGCGGGAGATTGCTGCGTTGCCAGTTGCACGCGCGAAGCAAACTTACTTTTAGGGGGGAGCGCGCAGTTTGTGAAGTAAAGACGCCACGGCCGCATTAGCCCTTTCGCTGCTACAGAGACGTGCTCCCCGCATTCCGCGCTGTGCGCGATTTTGTCATCACTGCACTGCTCGCCTGTGCAGACACACGGTGTTCCGACTGCTTTGACACACTTATCATTCGATTTCACAAAAACTATTTGGCCCAAAAATTTGATTTTTACACATCTTCTTGACTGATACCTTCCCCCCATAAATGACTTAATTTTGTTTCGATGTTCAACGCAGTTTTTGTGCAGCATTAAATGTAGTAAACCACTACAAGAAATTTTGAAGAGTTTACAGAGGTAAAAGCCCATAGCGTATACTTTCTGTATGGTTGATTTCAGTTGCCACTAAAAATTTCAAAAAATTACATTCAAACGAATAAAATTCATGAAGTAAGACACTTCGATATTGTTTTTAAATAAAGAAAACATTAAGCACAGAACAAGGTATGAACTCGAAAGCTTCCGCTTAGCAGCCAAACACCTTAACCATTATGCTAACGCAGCTCATCATTCAATATGATTCCTGGAGGACTTTAAACTAGGACGCAAAATACCGACAAACACTGTTGGTATGACTATGAATTACTCACGTTTCGTCGAAGTACAATAGGAAATAAACAATTACCGCTGTTCTTTATTGCAAAAAAGTGGTTAGTGAGAATGATACAAACACCTTTCCTTGCTATCGCCTGAATTAGGAGGCTTATTGCTTGTGTGATTTAATTAATTAATAGAATATTAAGCAATCGGTATAAAGAATGCCTTTTCCAAACTTTCTATAAAAGAAATTCTGCGATCAGGACATTGCTTTCGTTCAGTTACTTTATGACTGAACGTTTCTAAAACTGAAGACGCTCGTCCGTGCTCTATACCGCAGTCGAGCTCTGGCAACGTCGTTCTCTGTTCATTGGCTGACTGTGTTTTCTGACGTCAGATGCGTAGAACGAACCTAAACTCGGCCGCCGTCGTAAATGACGCGCACGTTAGTCGAGCCGTGCACGTCGATGCTGTGGCGAGAGTGGAAGACGGGCTAGAGTTGCGTGTGTCCGTAGTTCGTCTGCTAATAACCGGCTCACATGGCCTTTTATCTGTGCTGTGCTATCTGTAGGATCTGTCGTTGCTGCAATTACAATACCATTATCCCGGCGGGCGTTTGTAGTGCGTGGACGTCCGGAACCTCGTTTACAGGTGTGAGAATGGTAACATGACTACTCACACAAAGCATCGTTGCACAACAGATGCAGCATGTCAGACCAATCCCGTCACTTGGAAGGCCACAAAAAGAGCTCTTTGAAACTCAGTTGGCTGTGGTAAGCTCGAGTGCGTCTCCGTGACACATTTACCTGCTAGCTTCACACGTTTGCACCACACTCAGCCTTCTGGCTGTGAGCATTCCCTATTAACGGGCAGACACAAGCGCCCTGACTCTGATAAGTATGGCACAGCGCTCTCTGTTGGCGGACGGCGTTGAAACGATTATCACTACATCTGATATCCCCCACATGGCGTATACCATCATCGGAACAAAATCTACGACGTCTTTCCAGGTCTGCTAATTATTATTTTTTTTTTTTATGTGACGCAGCATGTGAAAGTTGCTTGATTTGGACGGGTTACTCCTATAACTGAAATATCGGATCTGAAGATGGTTCTGAATGAACCGAAACCGGTCATATGAATAAAAAAAAATTGCAATCAAGACGGATTATAAGTAACATTATACAATCACTGATTACTGCTATCCCATCAGACATTATGTCTGTTTTTGCATTATTATTATTATTATTATTATGGCAGTGTAACATATTATAAACATGATAGTCTGAAGCTACTGGGAGTAAACATCGAAGCGAATGGACCACATTTAAACCAAAATTATTATTTTAGCTGAAACATTTACCTGTAGAATGTAATAGGAGACTTTTCACTTCTGTTTGTGTCCGTAGGTAAGACGAATGACCATGTTTTTACAAATTTGAGCTTGAATTTCGATGAATAACGCAAGGATACACATACGCCGTTCACGATGTTTTGACTTTCACAACAAGGCGGAGATCATAATTCGCTGACTTCAAGTTTACAGCGTTAAAGCATCTCTATAGATAACAAACTCCTTGGTAGATAAACGACTGCCGGTCGAAGTGGCCGAGCGGTTCTAGGCGTTACAGTCTGGAGCCGCGCGACCGCTACGGTCGCAGGTTCGAATTCTGCCTCGGGCATGGATGTGTGTGGTGCGCTTAGGTTAGTTAGGTTTAAGTAGTTCTAAGTTCTAGTGGACTGATGACCTCAGCTGTTAAGTCCCATAGTGCTCAGAGCCATTTGAACCATTTCATAAACGACTAGAGGCTCCTGCCGGCGAAAGTTTGTACTGCTGATTGTTCGCACCCCAACGCCCAACTGCGAACTTAGTTTCCGGTGGCGACATTCTTGGCTACATGGTTCATGGAGCTCTTGCTGCAGCAAAAAGTTCCTGAAGCATTTATTCAAGCGATACAAACGTTGCAATGGTGCTTCACTCTGTTAAGAAGGATGTGAACTAGATCCTTCGGCATACTCCTCAATAGACTCAGCAAGCACTTTTCAACACCAGGATCGCATTACTCTTCTGAAGCGATGTCTGCTGCATCCTTTCAAACTAAGGTGTTAATCCGTCTCGAAGTCGACCTCAGCTCCAACCACATCCTTCATTCCTTGCCTTGTCGTTCCTTGTAAGTGCTAGCCACCCTAGTGAGCTCTCTACGAAGAGGAATATCGTCTCATAAAATGACTGACATCTTATTTTTATTTTTTTAGGGAAAGCTAAAATGGTATTAAATAAGTCTTTTATACTGTGAGGAGTGTTTCAATGAAAAGGTATGAAACATTGTAACAACCAGACCGACTGAAATTTGCTTATGCCGCTGTGAGATAAGATAGTGAGACATCTAGCGATGTGAATGTAGCCTCGCCAGCTGACAATAAGAAACAAAGGTTTGACCTCAGCAGGCAAGCTGATGCTCACCGTCGTTTTCGGCGACCGATATCCGATGCTCATCGAATTCTTCGACCACGGAAAACCATTAACTGTGACGTTTACCGTGAGACACCCATGTGAGTCGGTCAATAGCAGACGTCGTGGGCTGCTCACCGAAGGAGTGACTCTGCTCCGCGTAAACGCGCGTCCTCACGTCTCCAAGGTCACACAAAGCGTGATGGCCCACTTCAGTTGGGAGCATCCGTCCTACAGCCCGGACATGTCGCTCTGCGATTTCCATGTGTTTGGTCCGCTAAAAGACATCGCAAATGGAAATGCTTCAACTCGAACGACGAGCTGAAGGACATAATGGAGAAATGGCTCCTGTTAAAGCCACACGGATTCTGTAAACCTTCGGCTAGTGAAACAGTGAGATAATTGTGCTCAGAACCTTTGGTGATTACTTATGAATGAAGTCCTCAGTTCCACCCAAAGTCTTGTACCTTTTCTTTCGAACACTTCTCATGGCTTACATACGTTTAATTATTTAGCGATAGTACACAGACTGAATTGAACAGGTGTAATCAAGATGTAAACACCAGTATCATTGTGTATTATTTGCCATGTAAGAAGAGTCGACATAGTATTAAAAATTTGTAATAATCAACAATTTATTTTTATTCAGGGTGCATACCCGGTCAGACGAAGATGGAAGACTGCAACGTATGTACGTGTCTTCCGGCACGTGTCTGGGCATGTACCCGTATGGCTTGTCGCAACAAAAGAGGTTTGTTAAATTTTGTACTATCACATTGCTCGGCTTTGTCCGATGAAACATCAGAGTTATTTTAAACGTACATTTCTTCAGACTGTAAGTACAGAACTCCATTCATAAAATAAAAATTTTACATATTCACTAAAATATTTATTTGGCACAAAAGTCAGTTATAGCGTATTTTATTTTTACCACAGAAACGAGGATAAATAAATTCTTCGTGAATAGTAAGATACATATTTCTGACTGAAAGCTCTTTGTTTTTTTAACATGCAGTTTCACATATTAAAGTTCGTTCTAGTGTAACATAATATATACTTTCATCTAGAACAGTCTATTGTCTGAAATTTCATCTTTCTTTCCATTGCATACATTTTACTTTATGATTCCTTTTTAGTATGGGATTAAAAGTTTCTGTTTTGATTATCCTTTTTTATAAATTATGTCTAATGTTGACAACATTTATTCCCAGCAACAAAACTTGATATCAAAAAATTGTAACACTCGGTTTCAGAAAGTTTCTAGAAGGAGCCTCTTGAAGTGATTGAACTATAGAGATCGAATTTTCGAACCAGTCACCCTTTTTATCGGGTGATACCACATTTCACTTAATATTTAATAATTAAAGCACCTCAGAAATAAACATGAGTTACTTTTCATGAAAGTTTGCTAAACAAAATCTTTATTTACGATGTCTTTTTCTTATGATGTCTACATACTTATTTCTCAACATTCATCCTGGCGATCAGCACATTTCACCCAGAGAAAGACATTGTACATTGACGGTATCAACAATGTCTCACTTTGTTGACGGAGCCACAACCTCACCTCTGCTTGTAAGGTTTCATCTCTTTTAAAGTGAAATCGTCGAAGGTATTCTTCAAGTTTTGCAAACAGGTGAAAATAGGTTGTAGCCAAGTGTGGACAGTATGGAGGATAATCGATAACAGTGAACTCAAGGCGTTGACTTGTCGCAGATGTCAGAGCTCTCGAAAGTGTTCTTTCTTTGTCATGCGGAAGGAGCGCACGCTCCATGTGTGGAAGAAACTTTCAGCTATTAGGAAACCTTGCAAGCCCTCTATCGGTAGAGAGTTGCCACTTGAGCCAGCGAAACGGAAAAGTCGACGGAGTATAGATAATACTTCAGCCGATACTGAGAACAGAATGAAAAATTACTTTTCAGCACTTCCTTGAATTAGAAATCACGTGACCACAGAGATCAAACAATCAACTAATGAAAACTCCAGGTAGGAATACCAACAATATAGGAAAAGACAGATTGCTACTTACAGTAAAGAAGACATGTCAAGTTGCAGACAGGCACGATTAACAGATGCTCACATATAGCTTTCGGCCACAGCCTTCGTTGGTAAAGACACACACACACACACACACACACACACACACACACAAGCAAGCAAGCAACTGCTCGGCCCGAAATGCAGGAGTTGGCAGTCGTATGTGCGTGAGGTGTGCTTGCTTGTGTGTGTGTGTGTGTGTGTGTGTGTGTGTGTGTGTGTGTGTGTGTGTCTTTACTAACGAAGGCTGTGGCCGAAAGCTATATCTGAGCGTCTTTTAATCGTGGCTGTCTGCAAGTTGACGTGTCTTCTTTACGGTAAGCACCAATCTATCTTTTCCTATATTGTTGTTAACCAAACATTAAACTGTATTTAAGCCTAAATTCTATGTATAAAACATCAGTTGAATTAAAAGTAGTTGCTTTGTAATGTATACATTCTTGGAGCCTTTGATGAGGAGGGTTTGCTGCAGCTGAGTAGGGGGACAGGCAGTGAGTAGCACATACATGCAAGGAATAGGAATGTCTACGCCCTACGGGGTTATTCATTAGTATTTCCGGCGGAACGCATGACAGTAAACAGAGGACATCTCCAGTTTCGATTCGTAACACGTGTCATAGTGCCGTTGCACCAGGGAGCGGGCATATCACAACATGTAGACAATCTCTCTTCTCCGTATTTTTGCATCGAATTACGACCGGCCGTGCAAAAAGTTGGAACAGTTATCATCATACACAGAGGCATGTGCCACACGAACAGCGAGAGGCTAGAGGCCACGGTCATCAGGGTCAAGTTAAATGGCGTTTATACAGCGCCGATATCGTCATGCAGCTCCCACAGAGACATTAACAGGAGATATCAGCACTTTACTCAATATACGAGGTGCGACAATAAAGTAATGATACTGATGTGAAAAAAAAATGTTGCTTACCGTTTTAGTCCAGTTTAGTGTTGTCTCCTTCAAAGTAGTTCCCTTCTGATTGCACACACTTTTTCCAGCGCTTCTGCCATTGATGGTAACATTTCTGGAACTCATCTTCTGTAATATCCTCTAAGACCTTCGTCACAGCTTTTTGGACATCTTGTGTTGTTTGAAAATGGTGTCCCTTGACCGCCGTTTTGACTATTGGAAATAGAAAATAGTTGCACGGAGCAATATCAGAAGGTGGCTTTGGTAGTACTGAAATTTGTTTTGAGGTTAAAAATTGCTGTACTGACAGAGCAGTATGGGATGGCGCATTATCGTGATGCAGAATCCAATTATCAGCTATGTTGGTACGGACACGAAGAACTCTTTTACGAAGTTTTACTAAAATTTCTTTGTAGTAATATTGGTTAACTGTTTGTCCAGGAGGCACTCACTCTTTATGAACAATTCCCTTGGCATCAAAGAAGCACACAAGCATGAATTTCACTTTTGACTTTGGCATGCGAGCTTGTTTTGGTCTGAGTGACCCCTTTGAGCACCATCGCGAACTTTGGCGTTCTGTCTCTGGATCGTACTGAAAAAACCAACATTCATCACCAGTGATAATACGGCTCAACAATTCTGGATTGATTTGCGTTTGCTCTAACAGATCGGCTGCCACATTTTTCCGTGTTTCTCGCTATTGTGGTGCGAGATTTTTGGGGACCATTTTTGCACAAATCTTTCTCATACCAAGATCTTCAGTTATTATTAGACGAACCATTTCTCGGCTGATGTACAGTTCTTCTGCAATCATTTTCACGGATAATCTTCAATCAGATCGTACGAGTTTACGCACGCTGGCCAAGTCGACATCCGTCCGTGAGGTTGATGATCGTCCACTGCCTTCTTCATCTTAAACATTCGTTCTGCCTTCACTAAATATTTTATGTCAACGAAAAACTTGAGCTCTTGACATAACCTCCTCTCCAAAAGTCTTCTGAAGCTTATCATAAGTTGTCATCGCGTTTTCACCCAATTTAACGCAAAAAGAAATGGCATACCGTTGCGCAGTATTATGCGGTTCCATTTCCGTGACGAGAGACACAAACACGTAACTTATTACAGCACAGATCACGACTGAGCTGTTGCATCGATGTGCTGCTTTGACTAGAAGCAGCTTATAGACCTAGGTCAAAGATGTTGTGCCTACGCAAGCCTGCAGGGATGCCACATCTTGCGAAGAAAATCAGTCTCATTACTTTATTGTCGGACCTTGTAGCACGGCGGGTCAACGTCGTTGCAGTGCTCAACGCTACACATCTCGCTGCAACATAGCTCTAACGGCAAAAAACTCCGTGAACGTATTCTAGGCCGAATGTACGTCGTACAGGGGCCGGACGTACACGAGCACGAGTCCCATGCTGGGCCACACACGTCACACGTACCCTCTGCTCGCTGACGAGTAACGCGGTACTCGGTAGCTACACTGCTGAGTGCAGAACCGCACGGGATACTGAATCGCGAGTGTACGGATTACACCTTGTTCAAGGAACTGACTTCTAATAGACCATATCAGTTATTCTGTTGCCCACATCTCGTGGTCGTGCGGTAGCGTTCTCGCTTCCCACGCCCGGGTTCCCGGGTTCGATTCCCGGCGGGGTCAGGGATTTTCTCTGCCTCGTGATGGCTGGGTGTTGTGTTCTGTCCTTAGGTTAGTTAGGTTTAAGTAGTTCTAAGTTCTAGGGGACTGATGACCATAGATGTTAAGTCCCATAGTGCTCAGAGCCATTTTGAAGTTATTCTGTTACCGCAGTGACTACCGCAGTGCCACGTAGCGATTGCACTTGTCACACTACAACAACATTCGGCAGCCCAGTCACAGGAACCCTGGGTATCATTAAACCGACTCAGGAGGTACTGGCATCGCACTTGGCACCCACTGTCTGAATTGCACGTCAACAGGGAATAGCGCGGGAAAATATGTGAACACTTAGAAACACATGTAAACGTAGGCTTCCGCGGCCATTGTCACAGTCAATACAATTTTTCCGAGCTTGTGACCGCATTGTCAATGTGTAAAACTACCAACCGGCCGGAGTGGCCGTGCGGTTAAAGGCGCTGCAGTCTGGAACCGCAAGACCACTACGGTCGCAGGTTCGAATCCTGCCTTGGGCATGGATGTTTGTGATGTCCTTAGGTTAGTTAGGTTTAACTAGTTCTAAGTTCTAGGGGACTAATGACCTCAGCAGTTGAGTCCCATAGTGCTCAGAGCCATTTGAACCAATTAAAATCACCCTGAAGTAGGTCACTTGCAAGAGTGATCGAAACTTCGGTAGTTTTACGTATTGACAATGCGATCACAAACCCTGAAAAATTTTATTGACTATTTAGAAACACCTTGAGCTGTGTAACTGGCGCTCCAGCATGTGGAATCGCGCTTTCATCAGGTAGGCACTGGTGCAGCGATTCCCAACCTTAGTCCATTACCCCTAAGTACAGTCAGTCATTACCTAGTACCCCCCCTTCCTCCCTCCCATACCCTCCGTTGCCCCCCCCCCCCCCACTCCTCCTCACACAAACTTTAGCATCTAACTAAAATGTAGAATGAAAGACTTTTCTGAGAACTCTCTTATTTCTAAAATTATGAAGGATGAATGATATTTAGTTTGTCTACCATATTTTATAGGCTCAGCGTTTATTACATCCTTTCTTGTAGCCTTTCTATTTTTTATACTTGGCAAACAATCATACTTTATACATCAGGATATCAGCCCAGTAGGATTCATCTGTGACATCCTCTACCGATATTCTCTTTCTTTCACCATCACATAAGCTCTTGCATTGTATTTTCCTTTCTTCTTCTGATATTGGATTTTTATAAGGCTACACCTTTCTCTGTCTATCAAGACGTTCGCTGACTTTGTAAACTATTATTAACCTTTTATGTAGTTCGTTCGTAATATTACAAATAAATCTGTCCAATACTTGGCATTTAGCTTTTAATTCATATTAAAATAAGGGAGGTTTTAGGACGTAGAATAAAAAAACAGAAACGGTCATAGAGCAGGAAAAGAATAATTTCAATGTATATTTACAGACAAAAAGTGAAGCCATTAAAATTGCTACACCACGAAGATGACGTGCTACAGATGCGAAATCTAACTGACAGGAAGAATATTCTGAGATATGCAAATGATTAGCTTTTCAGAGCATTCACACACGGATGGTGCCGGTGGCGACACCTACAACGTGCTGACATGAGGAAAGTTTCCAACCGATTTCTCATACACAAACAGCAGTTGACCGGCGTTGCATGGTGAAACGTTGTTGTTCAAATGGTTCAAATAGCTGTGAGCACTATGGGACTTAACTTCTGAGGTCATCAGTCCCGAAACGTTGTTGTGATGACTCGTGTAAGGAGGAGAAATGCACACCATCACGTTTCCGACTTTGCTAAAGGTCGGATTGTAGCCTATCGCGATTGCGCTTTATCGTATCGCGACATTGCTGCTCGCGTTGGTCGAGATCCAACGACTGTTAGCAGAATATGGAATCGGTGGGTTTAGGAGGGTAATACGGACCGCCGTGCTGGATCCCAACGGCCTCGTATCACTAGCAATCGAGATGACAGGCATCTTATCCGCATGGCTGTAACGGATCGTGCAGCCACGTCTCGATCCCTGAGTCAACAGATGGGGACCTCTGCAAGACAACAACCATCTGCTCGAACAGTTCGATGACGTTTGCAGCAGCACAGACTATCAGCTCGGAGACCATGGCTGCGGTTGCCCTTAACGCTGCATCGCAGACAGGAGCGCTTCCGATGGTGTACTCAACGACGAACCTGGGTGCACGAATGGCAAAATCGTCATTTTTTCGGATGAATCCAGGTTCTGTTTACAGCATTATGATGGTCGCATCCGTGTTTGGCGACATCGCGGTGAACGCAAATTGGAAGCGTGTATTCGCCATCGCCATAATGGCGTATCACCTGGCTTGATGGTATGGGGTGCCTTTGGTTATACGTCTTGGTCACCTCTTGTTCGCATTGACGGCACTTTGAACAGTGGACGTTACATTTTAGATGTGTTACGACCCGTGGCTCTACCCTTCATTCGATCCCAGCGAAACCCTACATTTCAGCAGGATAATGCACGACCGCATGTTGCAGGTCCTGTACGGGCCATTCTGACTACAGAAAATGTTCGACTGCTGCCCTGGCCATCACATTCAGCAGATCTCTCACCAATTGAAAACGTCTGGTCAATGGTGGCCGAGCAACTGGCTCGTCGCAATACGCCAGCCACTACTTTTGATGAACTGTGGTATCGTGTTGAAGCTGCATGGGCAGCTGTACCTGTAGACGCCATCCAAGCTCTGTTTGACTCAATGCCCAGGCGTATCAAGGCCGTTACTACGGCCAGAGGTGGTTGTTCTGGGTGCTGATTTCTGAGGATCTATGCAACCAAATTGCGTGAAAATGTAATCACATGTCAGTTCTAGTATAATATATTTGTCCAATGAATACCCGTTTATCATCTGCTTTTCTTCTTGTAGTAGCAATTTAAATGGCCAGTAGTGTACGTAAATATCATGAAAAGAGTCTCAAGGTAAGCACAGTTGTAAGAGAGGCCGATTTTACAACCAGACTGACGTGTCTCTGATGGCTTGTTACAGGAGCGAAGACGCTGCAGTTGGCCCAGAAGAAACCACCGGCGGCCCCAGAAGGTAATTTCGCAATTACTGAAAGGTCTAGCACCTGTGCATGAGCTGTCTCAGATAGCAAACATAATCCACCTACTGTCCTAATAACTATCAAGAGTACCGAATAGAGATTTTCTCCCATTTGCCTTAGCCTCTGCCGTTGAAAAATTCTTACCTCCTATTTCCTGCAGCTACAGTAAAATAACTCTGTGACTGCTTAAAACTGTGTGCCGGACCGAGACTCGAACTCGGGACCTATGCCTTTCGCGGGCAAGTGCTCTACCAACTGAGCTACCGAAGCACGACTCACGCCGCGTCCTCACAGCTTTACTTCTGCCAGTATCTCGTCTTCTACCTTCCAAACATTACAGAAGCTCTCCTGCGAACCTGCAGAACTAGCACTCCTGAAAGACATGGCTTAGCCACAGCCTGGGGGACGTTTCCAGAATGAGATTTTCACTCTGCAGCGGAGTGTGCGCTGATATGAAACTTCCTGGCAGATTAAAACTGTATGCCGGACCGAGACTCGAACTCGGGACCTTTGCCTTTCGCGGGCAAGTGCTTGGTAGAGCACTTTCCCGCCAAAGGCAAAGGTCCCGAGTTCGAGTCTCGGTCCGGTACACAGTTTTAATCTGCCAAGAAGTTTCACATCAGCGCACACTCCTCTGCAGAGTGAAAATCTCATTCTGGGAACTCTGTGACTGGCGGACTGCAGTGGAGGACAGGGGGCCTGGTCCAGTGCTGCCGGGGTGCTGCACGCCTGACACAGCTTTTCAGTTTTCGTGGTTTGTATCTTTGACAGCAACAAGCTGTTGCAGATACTTCAGCATTAATGACTAGTTAGTTTCTTAAATTAGGCTTAACAGAAACTTTACTGACTGACCAGGGTGCAAACGTCTTATCTAATCGTATGAAACAAGTTTGCTGTGCACTTCATGTTCGCACATTATAGAAAAGTCCCTTCATCCACAAATAAACAGACAAACGAAACATATTCATTGAATACCCTCGAGGATAATTAATTATTATGTTAACAGCCAGCACACGGATTTTGACACATATCACCAATTTGTGATTGGGACGTTTAATTCCGTGGTCAGTACTAGTACCGGTTTAATTCCGTGGCCAATACTGGTACTGGTCTCTCACCATACGAGAGGGAAAGTGTCATCTCTCTTACATACATTACAACCTAAGTTAAGTGACGATGTCAACAACGAAGAAAATTGCAAATAAACTAATGAAGCTTGTGATACCGTAAGACGAGGAAACACGAAAGATCTGGAAAGACATGAACCCATAAGACAGTATGTAAGTCAGTTTCGACATTTCAGAGTTGACGAATGAGTGTTGGTTACCAATCGTTACACACAAAAAGCGAAAGCGGAGAACCTTCGATGAAATACAATATATCGTATCAAGCAATAGAAATGACCTCCCCAGTCAATGTTAACATCCACTTGCCAAAGAAATCTTCTGTTGTACATATCAGTAGGCTAAAGTCGTCAGTGATCCAGTCGATGCGTAATCACAAATTCGAATACCAGTGCCACAACAACGCAGAAAACCAACGAAGGTTTAAAGGAATGCGCTACCCGATACTCGTGCTGAGCACAAGACGTCAATATACTAAGATCATGAGACTAGTACTTCATAAGTACGTATGTTACAGTGCATTTTTCTTATTTTCTTATTTTTTTCCTTCGTTTTGTACTACACAGAGGTGATAAAAGTACTGTTTTTTGAGTCATCAGCCTTCCCACTGGTTTGGTCCGGCCCACCACGAATTCCTCTCCTGTGCCAACCTCTTCGTCTCAGAGTAGCACCTGCAACCTACGTCCTCTATTATTTGCTGGATGTATTCCAAACGGCCGGCCGGTGTGGCCGTGCGGTTCTAGGCGCTTCAGTCAGGAATCGCGTGACCGCTATGGTGGCAGGTTCGAATCCTGCCTCGGGCATCGATGTGTGTGATGTGCTTAGGTTAGTTAGGTTTAAGTAGCTCTAAGTTCTAGGGGACTGATGACCACAGATGTTAAGTCCCATAGTGCTCAGAGCCATTTGAACCATTTGTATTCCAATCTCTGTCTTCCTCTACAGGTTTTGCCCCCTATAGTTCCCTCTAGTAACATGGAAGTCTTTCCCTGATGTCTTAACGGATGTCCTACATCCTGTTCCCTTTCGTTCTCAGTGTTTTTCACATAGTCCTTGCCTCTCCGATTCTGTGCAGAGCCGGTTGTTGTGGCCCAGCGGTTCTAGGCGCTTCAGTCCGGAACGGCGCTGCTGCTACGGTCACAGGTTCGAATCCTGCCTCGGGCATGGATGTGTGTGATGTCTTTCAGTGAGTTAGGTTTAAGTAGTTCTAAGTCTAGGGGACTGATGACCTCAGATGTTAAGTCCCATAGTGCTTAAAGCCATTTGAACCATTTTACTGCTCAGAACCTCCTCATTCCTTACGTTATCGGGCCATCTAATTTTCAACTTTCGACTGTAAGACAGCATCTCAAATACTTCGATTCTGTTCTGTTTCGGTCTTCCTACAGTCCACGTTGCACTACTATACAATTCTGTGCTCCAACCGCACATTCTCAGAAATTTCCTTCTCAAATTAAGGCCTATGTTTGATACTGGTAGATTTCTCTTGGACAGGACTGCCCTTATAACGTGTGCTACTCTCCTTGCTCCGTACGTCATTGATTATTTTGCTGTCGAGGTAGTAGAATTTCTTAATCTCATCTACTTCGTGACCATCAATCCTGATGTTAAGTTTCTCGCTGTTCTCAATTTTGTTACTTCTCATTACTTTCGTCTTTCTTCGATTTACTCTCTGTCCATATTCAGTACTAATTGGACTGTTTATTCCATTCAGCAGATCATCTAATTCTTCTACACTTACACTCAGGATAGCGAAAGTCCTAGGACAGCGAAATGCACATATACAGATAGCGGTATAATAGAGCTGTACATCTGCTTCATTACCCTACCTCAATCACGATGCGTTGTGGATGCTCGCTTAAAAGCGCACATCCATCTTCGAGAGCGCTGATGTAGGCTGCACTAGCTTCTAATGAGACCCTTGGTAGGCTTGCGCCTACAGGCTCCTATTACGGCTACATGCACGACATCGCTTTGGGGTCATGACCTTCACCATGCCCGCAGCCGGCAAAGTATTGCATCCACAATCTCCGTAACACTCGAGTATGCGATTCATCATGTTTTCTGCTGCACTGGAGAAAACAACACTATAAAACCGCAACCAGTAAATAGGTATCGACACAACGCTGTTTAATTGGCGTTTAATGGGCATCTCAGAGCCACCCACACCAGTTCCTGAGCTCGGCCTCCTGCAGCTGTGGCATCACCACCTCACCTACTCGGCATTCACGCTCAATAACAATCCTGATACGAAGGGCGACCGCTACACTACCTATCACAGAAAACTGACAGAGTGATTTTCAACATGAGAATCGTAAGAATGTTTTACTCGATATAGAGAAAGATATTTCAGAAACGAATGAGAAACTTCAGTTATGCTCAGCCTATCGCCTATAAAGTGGAACAGATGACTAAATGATAGATCATTCATATTACATATAAAATGCTTACACCTTTCATTTGTGTAACCAGCTTTAAACGACGTATATCTTGGCTGGGAAGAGTCAGCTAACATACTGTCTCTTGTAAAAGTTGTTTCTTATGACGTGATCTGTAGTACCATAGGAATAAGAGATGCGAGTATCACATAAAGCTCTAACAATACAACTCTCATTTTAATGCCTCTCAATTTACAGGGTGATCAAAAAGTCAGTATAAATTTGAAAACTGAATAAAACACGGAATAATGTAGATAGAGAGGTACAAATTGACACACATGCTTGGAATGAAATGGGGTTTTATTACAACCAAAAAAATACAAACGACAAAAAGGTCCGACAGATGGCGCTTCATCTGACCAGAATAGCAATAATTAGCATAACAAAGTAAAACAAAGCAAAGATGATGTTCTTTACAGGAAATGCTCAATATGTCCACCATCATTCCTCAACAATAGCTGTAGTCGAGGAATATTGTTGTGAACAGCATGTCCGTAGTTATGGTGAGGCATTGGCGTCGGATGTTGTCTTCCAGCATCCCTAGAGATGTCGGTCGATCACGATACACTTGCGACTTCAGGTAACCCCAAAGTCAATAATCGCGCGGGCTGAGGTCTGGGGACCTGGGAGGCCAAGCATGATAAAAGTGGCGGCTGAGCACACGATCATCACCAAACGACGCGCGCCAGAGATCTTTCACGCGTCTAGAAATATGGTTATTTTTTGTTCTAATAAAACCCCACGTCATTCCAAGCATGTGTGTCAATTTTTACGTTTCTATCTACATTATTCCGTGGTTTATTAAGTTTTTAAATTTATACTGACTTTTTGATTACCCGGTACTTTGAGATCGCTCGCTTCATGTATGGAGGAGGACAAAACATTTCCTATATTTTAATGTAGCACTTTTCCTTATGCACTCTACCGTGAATATTGCAAGTATTGTGTTTTATTATAGTTGAGAGTTAGTCTATTAACTCCGAACGTTATTTGCTGTAAAATGTTATTTGTTAGTTTCTTCAGTTCCTGATCTAAATTTTTAACAGCTGCACTCGTACCATCTGTGAAGATAGCATCTTGAGAATTTGACGGCAGTCATTAACGGGTATCACTATGACAACAAACCCTGTGATGGAACACTGTGTAAAACCACAAATTGCAATACGACAAAGCAATGATGTAAAACAGTTTCCCTCTTATTATTGGTTAAATAGGACTCAGATCAGATTAATCAGTACCTCTAATTCAACTGTACTCAAATATATATTGATCATTATAGTGTTGAGACCATTTGCTGTCTTAGAAAATATACTAATGCACACATCGTTTTATCAGCATTGTCCAATTACATTTGTAAATTTTTCTCAGGTTATTTTTAGCCTCTATGAAGTAATTTCAAATTAACCTAAAACGCACTCAGTTCATTCGAAAAAGTATATGACGCATGTAAACATATTATCAGTACGAGGTCCTGCGGGAAAGGCAGTGTATTATACAGAACATCCACCCTTACTTGATTCTGTTGACCAGCGCTTCCTAGTGCAGGGAATGAAAATCTAAAAAAATTACTGTTGTTCTCCGTCAGACCTTGTGCAGGCAAGTACCAACAAAGTAATTGAAATGTTTAACTGATTTTTCTTTCTGTGTTTGGAAACATTTCAGTAGTCTTAAAAACAAATACCCCAAGTTTTTTGTTATTCTAATGCACAGCAGGTTTTATGAATTCATATATGTATGCGTATGGGTGTGTGTGTGTGTGTGTGTGTGTGTGTGTGTGTGTGTGTGTACGTGCTTATGCTATATTTCAGTTAACCGTTTCAAACATAAACGAAACTCAATTATAAACTAAGCAAAGTGTTACACTGTATACAGGCTGAGAAGTTTCAGATCATAAGTGCATAATTATCAGGAGCATGATCTATGGGATATGAAAATAACGAACAATAAACTCATGGGCAGAAGTCCCTCATAGTTATGTCCGCTATTTTCAATATTATCTTGAGAATTTGTGGTGATTTCTGTTTATATTCTATTGCAGGGAAATGCTGTATCCCCAACACAACGTACATGGAGGAATGTAACGTGTGTGTATGTGCAGAAGATGGCATAGGTGCATTCTGCACCCTCGTCTACTGTGACAGAGGTTGGTACGTACGTTTCACTAACACTTTCGTAATACAGACATAATAATTCTGTAACGAAGGCGCGCCTTGCAAGGTGTTAAAATTGGATATCTACTGAGTTCAATCTGTGTCTTTTAGCGGAAAATGATACTGCCTATGGCTAAGGGGTTGAGGATTGTCCAAAAATAATAGTTTCTAATGAGTAATACTTCTCTCTGTCCTGCACGGACTTCAAAATAAAACAAGTTTCATTACTTGGTACCAGACCGGTATGAGACCGATACACCATCCTCTATCGACAAGAAGACAGTGACACGGCGTAGCAAACACCACCTGCGACAGGATTCAGAAATATTAATTCTACCGTGAGACTTTATCGACATGATGCAGTTATCTGTAATAAAGAACTATGAGATCAGAGTTGCGCAAAAATCCAGGAGAATCTCGATGAGATTTAGAAATGATGCAGAGCCGGACAACTTGTGTTAATTATACAGAAAGGTAGAACTGGGTACTTCACAAAACGCAGAAATATAATTTTCTATCACCAAAACATCAATGTCAATGAGCCAGCTCATACAAATTCGTGGGCGGCACAATTTGTATCAATATGAAATGGAATGATCGAATAGACTCAGTCGTAGGTGAATCAGGAGAGGGGCTTCGGTTCATCGATAGGATAGCGGAAACATGTAATTAGTCTAGCAAGTCGATTTCGTACAAAACACTCACACGAGAGATAGTGCAATACTGCTCAAAAATGTGGGAACCAGGATTAACAGGGGATAGCTAAACAAAGGAGGCCAGCAAGACCCACGAGTGAGTGTCACTCAAATACTGAAATTTTAAAGATAAATAGCAAGGGAAGAATGTTGCAACACATTTCGGCCTTTGTATCACTCCCACAAGTAGTTAAAGCGAGCACATACGCGTTTCAGCAGTCGTTCTTCCCACGTTCCGCACCTGATGGAAACTTGAATAAGCACTGCCATGAGGTACAATGCTAAATCACTTCACACCTGTTTGAAGAACGGGTATGTAGATGTAGATGTAGATTTGGAGATTATTAGTCCTACTCTATACGTTTCATATACCAGTGAGGCACTTAGAACACCATGAAGTGAACTAATTATTGAAATGAACGTACACCATATCGTCAAATAAAAATAAGTCATGATATTCGACGTGCCTTACTCTATTTCTTATAGTATGTACGAACCTCTTCGTTGGAGTTACACATCTGAGGACGGTAACTATTTGCTGAAACCGATAATGTGAAAGTTTAATATAGGGTACATCAAAAAGGAGTTCGCACCTTTGAAAATTCTTACCAACTTATTCATACGACTTAAACTTGGTGTCGTCTTGAAGGGTAATACAGTTTTAAATGTTTGGTAAGACGTCCGAAATTTCCTGAGTGTTCGCTTTCCACCTAAGTGAATGGACTGACGCGTGCTGATTGCACGGGCCCCACGGTCACTGAACCTGATACGTCCTTACTTTCTCTTCTGGGAAATCATCAAAGGTCCATTGTTTATTCCATCTTCACCAGCTTCTCTTTCAGAGATTGAATCTACTTCGCTATTAAACAAGTCACGCCTCATATGCTGCAAAAAGTTTGACAAGGAATAGACTTCTGACGCGATGTATACCACTCAGCTAACGAAAGTCACTTTTAACCTGTTCAGGTCAAATGACACCAAAACCATGTCTGTAGGTTAAATTAATAATATTTTTGAAAGTTGTGAAGTCCTTTTTGATAGACCCTCTATATACTAAAAATTGCTTCAAAGACTTTGTGACGAACTTCGAAGGGTGACAGATCACATCATTGGCAAATGCTTGGTGACCTTTCCCGGCGACGCTGGATGTCGTTTCACAGTGGTTGTGCCCTTAGAAAGGGATGGATGGAAAGAGAACATTGAGAGCCTCTACGAGGGATATATTTGCCTGACGTGTTACAAGAAGGTACAGGAGTAAATGTAGACGAGGTAGGGGATCCAGTCTTAGAAGCTAAATTTTAGAGGTGTTTTGGAAGACTTAAATAACACAGAAGGGAAAGATAACATTCCATAGGAATTTTTAAAAACATCGAGGGAAGTTGCAGCAAAACGATTACTCAAGTTGGTGTGTAGAATGTATGAGACTGGCGATATACCATCAGACTTTCGGAAAAACATCATTCTCACAATTCCGAAGACAACAAGAGCCGACAAGTGCGAGAATTATCGCACAAACAGCTGACCAGCTACTGCATCCAAGTTGCTGACAAGAATACTATGCAGAACAATGGGAAAGGAAATTATGTGTCAGGCAACGGTCAGTTTGGCTTTGGGACAGGTAAATGCAGCAAAGAGGTAGTTCTGACATTGTAGTTGATAATGGAAGCAAGACTGAAGAAAATTCAATACACGTTCGTTAGATTTGTCGACCTGTAGAAAGCATTCTACAGTGTAAAATGGTCCAAGATGTTCGAAATACTGAGAAAAATAGGGGTAAGCTGTAGGGAAAGAACAACTTACACTGGAAAAAACACAGAGAATACGTTGTGGGGAAGGCGAACCAAAGACAGACTGCTTACACTACGTTTGTCCGTCCTCTTTTAGAGTACTGCTGCTCGGTGTGGGATCCTTATCAGGATTACCAGAGTTCATCCAGAATGTTCAGACAAAAGCAGTACGTTTTATACTATCGAGAAAGAGGGAAGAGTGCGTCACGGACGTGGCACTGGATTTGATGTGGAATTCGTGAAAACAAAGGCTTTTTTTTGTTGTGGCGGGATTTTCTCACGAAATTTGAATCAAAAACTTTCTCCTCCGAATGCGAATTTTCTTTTTAATTGACGCCTACCTACATAGGGGGAAACGATCATCGTAATAAAATGAAGAAAATGAGATGTCGTACGGGAAGATTATGGTGTTATTTTTTCAGCGTTCTCTTAGCGAGTGGAATAATAGAGAATTAGAGTTAAGGTAGTTCGGTGAACCCTCTGCGAAGCACTGAAGTGTGATTCGCACAGGATTCATGTAGATGTAGATGAAGATTTTAAAAAGGTCGCATACATCCATTTGGCAATATATCGATTTCTTAAAAAAACACCATCACGTTCTAAACAAACAGACGAGAAAAGATGACAGTTGCAGAGTGCATCGTAGGAAGCTTCTAACTGTAACGTAGGTTGAGTGAGGACCTTTCAGCTGGAGCCCAGATAGTGTGCAAATGAAAGCTCCCAATAAACGCACTTGCCACACTATCGTACATGCGACGTCTGACTTGAGGGCTAGAGCTCTGCAAAACCTACCTCCTGCGTTATAGCTGCAAAAACGATCACATCGCACGCTCTCTCCTTTAAACGTTTGGATAAGGAAAATCGAAGTCATTAACGAAAGCACCGCTGAAATGACGCACTCGGCGAACGAGTACAGTGTCACAATAACAATCACCGGTGAGGGTACCACTTTCAAAGATTTGGAGGTCAGTTCGTGCACGCAGCTTTGTCATTCGCCACACGACAACACCAGGACAACCAAAACGATCACGCTCAACAACGCTGGACTCAACCTCGTGTAGCAAGAGGTGGGAACGCATAATGCACCCAGGAACATGATCGTTTTAGTGGTCTAGGCGTTACGACATGGGGAGGCATAATACTGCGTGGGCGTGCCGGTCTCCAAATGTGTGAACACTCTACGCTTCTTGTTCAAAGTTACTGACCCGTTTCTCAAGTGCGTCTTTTCAGGGGTGCATTCGGCCCTGCGGACGTTTTAGTGCATGACAGTGCGCCGTCGTATGGAAAAGCGCTAGTGGAGTAGCTCGTGTAACAAGAGGAAATACCGCAAACGGTCTGGCTCGCTCACTCCTCCGACTTGAATCCCATTGACCAGGTGTTGCATGCATTGGGAAAACGTACTGCAGCACGTCCATATGCACCAAGGAGCATCCAGCAGTTGTGGAGGCACGGGGTAAGGCTACCGCAACAACTCATTCACAATCGCGGGGCCCGTATGGGAGCACATTGCAGTCCCTGCGTTGCCGTCCGTGTGGTCAGGCATCGTATTAAGAATCATTTCCCTCATTTTCCAATGCCTAGAGACCACCTCGGATCGTTGCGACTAAAGTGTAATGATTGTCGTTGTATAAAATGTCAGTTCTATTCGTCTCACTGCGTATTTATTTTAGTTGCCTAATGCACTATTTTGTAGCAGTTCTATCCTATTTACTGTCCAAGTTCCCGCGATCTGCGATACTTGGCAGAGCCACATCATATGAAAGTTACTTTCAAGTTTTGAAAACCAGCGTATAAGACCCTGAATTCTACTTCTTTTTTCTTTTTAAGCCGGCCGAAGTGACCGTGCGGTTAAAGGCGCTGCAGTCTGGAACCGCAAGTCCGCTACGGTCGCAGGTTCGAATCCTGCCTCGGGCATGGATGTTTGTGATGTCTTTAGGTTAGTTACGTTTAACTAGTTCTAAGTTCTAGGGGACTAATGACCTCAGCAGTTGAGTCCCATAGTGCTCAGAGCCATTTGAACCATTTTTTTCTTTTTAATTATCAATCTTCTCACTGCTCTCTCCTGTGTCAACCTTTTCATCTCCGAGTAGCATTTGCAACCTACATCCTCTTTTATCTGCTCGATCTATTCCACTCTCTATCTTCCTCTACAGTTTTTACCCTTTACAGCTCCCTCTAGTTATTCCCAGATGTCTTAAGTGACGTCCTATCATCCTGTCTCTTCTTCTTGTCCGTGTTTTCCATATAATCCTTTCCTCGCCGATTCTGCAGAGAACCTCCTCATTTCCTATCTTACTAGTCCACCTAATTTTCAACACTCTTCTGTAACACCGACCCTCAGATGCTTCGATTCTCTTCCCATTCGAATTTCCCGCAGTCTATGTTTCACTACCATAAAGTAGTGCTGTGCTCGAAACGTATAATCTCTAAATTTCTTCTTAAAATTTATGTCTATCTTTTATACTAGTAGATTTCTGTTGATGCTTAGGTAGCAGAATTCCTTAACTCCATCAAATTTGTGATCACCAACATTGATGTTAAGTTTCACGCTGTTCTCATTTCTTCAGCGCCTCATTACTTACGTCTTTCTTCGATTCACTCTCAATCCATATTCTGTACTCATTAAATCATCCGGCCCTTGTGGCCGAGCGGTTCTAGGCGCGTCAGTCTGGAACCGCGCGATCGCTACGGTCGCAGGTTCGAATCCTGCCTCGGGCATGGATGTGTGTGAAGTCCTTAGGTTAGTTAGGTTTAAGTAGTTCTAAGTTCTAGGGGACTGATGACCTCAGATATTTAAGTCCCATAGTGCTCAGAGCCATTTGAGCCATCATTAAATCATTCCATTCAGCACATCCTGTAATTCTTCATCACTTTCACTGACGATAACAATATCATCATCGAATCTTACTGATATCTTTTCACCTTGAATTTTAAGCCCAGTCTTGAAACTTTCTTTTATTTCCACCATTACTTTTTTGATACGTTGATTGAACAGTAGGGACGAAAGACTACTCCATGTCTTACACACTGTTTAATCCAAGCGCTTCGTTCTTGGTCTTGCACTCATATTGTTCCCCCTTTATTCTTGTACATATTATATACTAACAGCCTTTCCTTATAGCATACACCGATTTTTTCAGTATTTCCAAAATCTTGCACCAATTTACATTGTCGTATGCTTTTCACACGTCGACAAATCCTATGAACGTGTCTTGAATTTTCTTCAGTCTTGCTTCCGTTATCAACCGCATCGTTAGAATTGCCTCTGTAGTGGCTTTAACTGACCGAAAGCGAAACTGATCGACGTCTAACACGTCCCCAGTTTTATTCCAATTTCCTGTGTATTGTTCTTGTCAGAAACTTGGATCCGTTAGCTGTTAAGCTGATTGTGCCATAATTCTCGCACTTGTCGGGTCTTCCAATCTTCGGAACTGTGTGGATGATGTTTCTCCGAAACTCTGATGGTTTGTCGCCAGACTCGTACATTATACTCGCCAACATGAGCAGTCGTTTTGTTGCCACTTCACTCAATGATTTTAGAAGTTGCGACAGAGTCTTATCTGTCCCTTCTGCCTTATTTCATCTTAAGTCTTCCAAAGCTATTTCAGCTGTCCCTTCTGCCTTATTTGATCGTAAGTCTTCCAAAGCTACTTTAGTTTCTGATTCTCATACTGGATCCCCTGTCTCCTACTGTTCTTCTATCAGGCCATCACACAAGTGCTCCCTTCATAGAGACTTTGAATGTACTTCTTCCAACTAATCGCTCTCTCCGCTGCATTTAAGAGTGGAATCCTGATTGCAGTGATTTTAATTTTACAGAAGATTGTTTTGACTTCTCGTATGCTGAGTCAGTCCTTCCGACAGTCATTTCCTTTTCGATATCGTCACATCTTTCCTGTAGCCATTTCGCCTTAGCTTTCTTGCACTTCCTACTTATTTCATTCCAAAGTAACTTGTATTTCTGTATTCCTAAATTACCCTGAACATTTTTGTACCCTTTCTTTCGTAGATCAGCTGAAGTATTTCTTCTGTTATTCATGGTTTCTTCGCCGTTACTTTCCTAGTATCTACGTTTTCTTTTCAAACTGAAGTTGGAAACCCCAGGATATAAAGTACTATTTGTGGGAACTTCGTTTATCTGTCGCAGTGTCTTCCTCTTCAAAAATCAAACGGTGCCCCAACACACTGCTTCTGCTGAGTGATCACCAGCCATAAATATTTGTCTACAGACACCTTGGCATCTTCATAATGTTCACCCATGCACCTTCTCATTCCTCCTACACTCCAGTTCTCAGTAGAGCGGTAGTTAAATGCAAAAACGCTGCCCTCCATTTCGCATCTTTTCCCCACTCCGGTGAACGGGCAATCCTGTTTTTGCAATGTCAGGGTATCATCACAGGAAAACTGCGTCGTAAGCTAAGGATTCAGTGGACGTATCAATGCGTGAAAGCTCTAAGAGCTTCGGGGCTAGGGACACGAACTGTAGCCGGCGTCTCCCTATTACGTCAGCGAGACACCTCGCCATCAGCACCTCTGCAAAGAGATGTGCACTCAAGTCCAACACATCGGCTCTGGATACTTTAATTCATATGGATCGGTTTGCCATTCAAGCTCACAATAGCACATAAAATCACTTACTTTCATACAGTTTTTCAATAAATATTTTATGCTGTTTCATCCACTAGCTAATTAAGTCTTTGTAATCAGCTTAATTACACAAGAACTATCATTAAGGCTAAACGAGGTGGAATGAAGTATGATGAGAAACGTCGATTTCAAACCAGCGCCACACTAAAAGATCATTTCCAGGAGAGTGAACAGGTTAGGGAGACACCTCCTGCAGCATTAACTTGCCACTGCTAGATGAAAGAAGAGAAACGTAGTAGGGCGGACAACAACTAGAATATGCGGAACACATAATGGATGTTGGGTGTAGCAGTTGCGTGGGGATGAAAGGATTAGCACAACATGGCTGGAAATGGAAGATATCACGAAACCAGTGAAATAGTGGTGACTTGAACAAACAATTGTGAAACTGATGGACTTTTTTTCCTTGCAGGGATAAATAGATTGCCGGTGAATAGCATCTGCTCGTCGGAATACCTTCCTTGGGTGCCACAGCACAGTCTCGCAACTGTTTACGCTGGACATCCGCAGCAACAACACCTTCCGAGTATTCCACTTGCATTAAAACTTGTATCTTGAATTTACATTTCTTATGTTACGATTTGTAGGCAATAAATATGTACTGTCTGCTGCCTTTTCGTGTACTTATTGAGTGATGGCTACGATAAGGCATCCACTACGCTTTTCACAGTATCTTATCCGCAGTCCTATTTCCTTATCAGTAATTAAACCCACACCTGTATTACCCCGATCTGACTTCGTATTTATAGCCCCGTATTCTGGCACAAAACATCACTAATTCTCACTACATCTAACTTCAACCAACCCGCCTGATTATGGGCTCGCTACATACTCCGATTCATAGAACGTCAGTTTTCTTTCTTCTGACGGCGCCTGGAGATCCGAATGGGGGACCATTTTACCAGCGTAATATTTTACTGAAGAAGCGTAGTAAACGCCTTACCGTAGCCAAAATAGACACGAAACTAACACCCACAACAGCAGCACAAGTTTATGCGCAAACTATCTCCGCAGATGAAGAAGAGACTGAAGAAATGTATGATGAGATAAAAGAAATCATTCAGACAGTTAAGGGAGACGAAAATTTGTGATGGGGGATTAGGAATGAAAGAGAAAGCCTAAGGGTAATATTTTGCTTCAGAGCATAATGTAACCATCACTAACACTTTGTTTAAGACTCATGATAATGGAAGACACCTGGAGGCCTAGAACCGCTCGGCCGCTCCGGCGGATGTAGTACTTGCATGACGGAGCCCCGGCACGTTTTTCAGCTATGATATGGCATGTAACGCGCCCATATGGCTAAAGACGGATTGGCCAGGAGGACCTGTACCGTGGCCAGTGATATCAGCTGATATGACCCCCGTGGGTTTCTGTGCTTGGGACCACCATAAAGATGTAGTGTACGCTGCTCTGGTTAACACGGTTGAAGGATTGAAGGAGGGATTTGTCAATTCTTGTCAAGAACTGCGAAAAGATCCAGGCCTGATTGAAAGGATTCTAAATTAATTGCGGTAACAGGTACATAAATGCATCCCGCTAAAACGACGAAACTTCGAACACCTACTTGAACTACGATCAGAGGCAAGTAACTGTTCTCGTGTTGATTCAAAACATCTACACTTCTACCAAAGTATTTCTAATAGTTTTCCTTAAGGGGAGACGGAGGTGCCTATGCTGCCCGTGTTAAAATCACTAAGTCTGAGGAACATTTATGAATAAACTACCAAATAGAAAAATTGAATTTTTTTTACATACAGAGTGGTTTAGTATTGCAGTTATGAGACAGGGATTTTGGAGTATCTTTTCTAGTTTCCTTCCAATTATTTTTTTTATTAATGACCCAAATTTTCTTACAAATAATTGCTTTATAATTAAACTGAAATGAAACTACTGAACATATTGCCAAATGGCTGTGTTACAATGTAAGTTTGACCACTAGGAGTGCTGTATAAAAATTTCATCTCTCTAGCTTGAGTGGATTTTGAGAAAATGTTCCTTATATTCGAAAAATTCTAATTTACGGGAAATGGCTATCAAAGGTTTTCAATACATTCCTGCACTCTAGGATGGATTATCAGGGTCTTCTTCTTCATCCTCCAAAAGCTTCCTCTCCTGTCTTCTTTTCTGGCCTATTGTTCCATCATACTTCATATGCCTTTCTCTTCTTTCTGCTCCTCTTATCCTTTCTCTGTCAATATTTCTTAGTGCTTGCACAGTGTTCACCCCAGCTGTAAATCCTAATGCCTTCAGAACTTCACACTGTACCCTTGGTTGTAGGTTGCTATTGCATCATAAATGCCAAAGTGCAGTGTTTTTATGCTTACAAACAACCTTTTAGGAATCACTTTCCAAATCAAATTGTTTACACTCTCATTAGGATTCTGCGTCTACCCGTGTAGACATTTGTGTAAACATTTGTGTAACAATTCTGGCTGTGCTAAGTCATGAAAAATTGGTTTTATTGCATTTATCACAGCTGCTGGCAAACCATGTTTGTGATCATAGTCCTTTTTTGCATTATATTTGCACCAGGAATCTTTTGGGCACGGGCTGTGTTGAGGGTATTCATTGAAAGAGGCAGTATGAAGGAACAATGCCGACACTGCTTTTCGCATGTCACTAACATTACTAGTATTTTGCCTTGTAGCATACCCATAGTATCTCTGTAGACGTTCAATCACCTCATCAATAAGCCTGCCTCTCCCTCCTATTGTCTTTCCACCACTGAGCTTACTTGAACCCAAAGTTTGTTTGAGCCTCTTAGCGCATCATTTGTCACAGAAAACCCTTGCACACTCGCTATATGCGTAACATAAGGCGCTGTATGCGTAATAGGCCGAGAAAATCCCAAGCAGTTCGCCAGGAAGTCACGAGAGGGTGTTAGATGCATTCAGCGGCCGCCCATTTCCTCTGCATGCGTGGGGGAAAATGGTAATAACTCCACTTCTAGGGCGAGGAGAACAATAATTCAAAGTTTACATTAAAGAGGAATGTTCCAATTAATTTTCGGTAGCAAAAAAAAATTGTAATTTTTTGGATTTGAGCACCTCCGGCTCCCCTTAATGTTGTATAGTACTGGAGCCTTTTCCTAATTGGAATGACGTTTAGACATAATCAAGTCAGTGGTGCCTGGTATCCACAAATCCGCAGTCATCTCGCAAACGATTAGTTTGCGGTCCTATGTCCACTGAGACATTTCTGCTTCTAATATCATGTATTTTCGAATGTAAGCTTTACGCCATTAATTGTGATTCACCGTGTACATATACTGCCCCACAAAAACGTGAAATATCCACAAGGGCTGGAGAAACTAAACAAGGATTAAGAGGGTATGATATGAAGGGCTTATTTCAATAGTGGTATAAGTCCATTACCTCCACTTTTCTGCCTATAATGCTTCTGAAATTAATTATCCAAACAAACAAAGAAAGGTTCATCTCTAGCAAGAAGCCATATGCTTGAATATTTGTGGTATCTCAACTGCAGATTTTTGAGCGCTCATTTAACTTTAGGACTCTGTATCTCCATATGAACAAAAATGGACTTGTACCACTATTGAAATAAGCCCTTCATATGTTGTTGCCATGATTACAAAATTGACCCAAATGTACAAATTCCTCGGCAGTACTGTAATATTTCTGGCTTTTCAGCCATCATATTCGGCTACAAGAAGCTTTTTTTCTTTCTTTCTTTTTTTTTTTCTTTTTTTCTTTAGAGCAGTTGAGAAGGCAGCTGTGGTAAGATGACGTAATGAGGTGTCTGGTACCGCTAACAGATGGTTTGTTCGGTACGGGCATTGTGAAACAGATCGCCTAAATTATGGTTCTTCTCCACGATTTGCTGCAGCATTCGGAAGTTGCGAGTCAAAATTACAATCCTCTGCTATTAGTATTAGACGAATTACACAGCACATATACTTGCATTTCATATTACGACCATCTCTCAATAGAATGCTATCATTCCATTTTTCACAAGTATTCATAACCAAGAGAATAATAAACAACTGCAAAACGAAAAGACACTTCGCTGATTTTCGGACAGCGCCTAGCTTGGATGGCGGGCGAAGTCGTTCGGCTATAAGATCACAGCTCGGTTGGCAGTTTCAGACAACGGACTGTTGTCAGTCGCGGTATCATTTAAGACTTAGTTGGCAATGGTTAGTGTGTAAATCAGAGCTGGTTCGTTAGTGTCTGAAGCTGTGTAGTCCGCCTCAGTCAGTATTAGTTAAGACATTACTAGCAAAATATGGTTATTTGGACATATAGTTGAGAACAGTGTGATGCGGTTACGGAAATATGTAGGTCATAAATTTGTTGAAGAATAAAAATCACTTGTGACTCTAAAAATTGTGCTGTTTCTCGTATTATGCCAAAGAAAACGGAGTGGCATCCCGTATAAACAAACTGATTGGAAATTTAATCATTTCTAAAACGACACTTTCTCGCTAAGAGTTTCTTACAGCCTCAAGATTACTGATTCGCGATCTATGCCCTGTTTTCTGCGCAGGGGACAACAACTATAGAAAACTGCAGGTTGGTGAACATTTATTAGAACTTATGCATTCCACTCAGGGCAGTGGAAGGAAATACGTACCTCGCGTGTACTGCACTCTTAGTACAAATGAGATCAGTGACATGTCATATATGTTGTTACACCCACTCTCACCTGGATGTATGCACTAACTGAGTAAGAAGCGTGTTCTACGCCGTTATATACTCTCGTGAGGCAAGCCGGCCCACAACTGTTGCTACTAGCCGTTGATGTCCTAGATGCTGGCACTGTGACGGAATTAACGGACCAGACCTGCGAGTTATGCCGACCACTGGAATACCTCAATATTACACAGACAGTTCATAGAGACACATATCATGTGTGGACGATCGTTATCCTATTGAAAAATGCCGGCCGGTGTGGCCGTGCGGTTAAAGGCGCTTCAGTCTGGATCCGCGTGACCGCTACGGTCGCAGGTTCGAATCCTGCCTTGGGCATGGATGTGTGTGATCTCCTTAGGTTGGTTCGGCTTAATTAGTTCTAAGTTCTAGGCGACTGATGACCTCAGAAGTTAAGTCGCATAGTGCTCAGAGCCATTTGAACCATTTTTTTATTGAAAAATACCGCCGCATGAGAGGCTACACATGACGACGCAGGATGTCTGTGATGTACTGTTGTGTCTTCGGAGTCCCTCAACCATTACCAGACGCGAAGTAAAGTCGTACTCAATGAATCAACACACCATGATACCAGGACTAACACCGCAGTGCCTCTCCAAAAAATTGGAAGAAGGCGATCTCTCTCCATGTGAGAACGTACCCGACGACGATGCTCATCTGGTGTCGTGCGGAACAGCGATTCATCGATTAATGCAACACCGTTCATCAGCAGTCTATGCTTCCTGGACATGACGTCACTCCAAACGCAACCGTTTGTGGCGTGATGTTAACGGCAGCCTATACACGGGACAGTAATTCCTTACCTGGCTGCTGGATGATACAGAATGTTGTAGGGAGTCCATTCTTGTGCTCAGATGGCAGGTGTATATGTGATAGGGTGTGCTAGGTGCACAGTATGATAATCTTTCCATTGAGGCTATCAGAATTGGTCTATCGGAACCTTGACGAGTATGCTTGCCCTCACGTTCACAAGCAGTCCACCCCATCAGGTCACTGTCACATCCAAATCCCTCACAAATCTGAATATTGCACTATTCGACCAGCCACCCAAATGGACAACCATAATGAGGCGCCTTTCAAACAGTGTCAGGTGCTGATAACGCTGTCCCTCACCTGCACTCACCATGCCTGTTTACTTCACAATGATAAGCCAACATTTTTTCGCACTCCTTATGTACATTACGAGGCCTGGTAAAAACTTTAAAAATGAACAACACTAATGCACTCTGACGGACGTTCTAATTGTCACACAGAATTGCAGCTCCAATCACTTTCGTACTCACCAATGTGTGCATGTACCAACTTACCTTGACATCTGATGACATCTGCCCGTGTCTTCAGCGTGCCTCACATTTTTGTCAGGCAGTACATACAGGGTGTTTCAAATTCTTTGCCTCAGACGTCTAGCAGTTGTAGGTCACGTCATGGTGAACAACTCTTGTTAGAGAAAAAAAAACGTGTTCTGACACTTCCTGCCGATGTTTCCCAGACACACATTCCGGCGATAGTGGGCATACTCTAGTATTCCTCATCGTGGCCCTGGGCCTACCCCCTTACTACAGAGTAGATGACTTGATTGCCGGCCGTTGTGGTCGAGCGGTTCTAGCCACTTCAGTCCGGAACTGCGCGACTGCTACGGTCGCAAGTTCGAATCCTGCCTCGGGCATGGATGTGTGTGATGTCCTTAGGTTAATTAGGTTTAAGTAGTTCTAAGTTCCAGGGGACTGATGACCTCAGATGTTAAATGCCGTAGCGCTCAGAACCATTTGAACCATTTAGGTTTTCGTGGGCTTGTTATTATACGGAATCCAGTTGATTGTTACAACGATGCACTCGACTCTGTTGGTTGCACATGCTGGCGAACATGCGTAATAGGCTGTACTGTTTCCTTCTGAGGACTTCTTTGTCCTTTTTCATAGTGGTTCGTACGTTGATTGCAGATTACGCTTGGGGTCTGAAGATGACGCTATTTGGCGTTGAAACTGGTAGCATGTTTCGAATAAACGACGTTGAATTACAGCACAGCTGTTGGTTTCAACTACTATTATTGAAGTATTTCATGTACTGCTGCTGTCCCGTTATCCTCGATAGGTTACCACAGACTTGCCTAAATTAGTGCTAGACTATTGGTAATAGTCTTGTTCGCTTTTCTGGTCACCAGAACCAGTTTCCACACCAAGAAACTAAAGCTAATCGACTGGTTTTCAGCTAATCCTCCGAAAAGGGTGGTGGTTGGAGCCAACTAGGTTAATCGCAAGGGCCGGTAGTTTTCTTATGACTGTGTGTGTTTCCCAACGCCTATTGCACAGAATCTTCTGAAAGCGTGGCAGGAAGACGAAGATCGATTTGTCAAGCTTTCGATTGAAGCCAAATAATTATGTTCATCCCCCCCGCCCCCGCGCCAATGAGTTGTGGTGGCTTTGGTGCCCCAGTGATACAGGTAGCTGTGCTATTGGTGTAACCACAGTGGCGGGGTATCTGTGGAGGAGCCAGAGAAACTTGTGGTTCCTGAAGGGGGGCAACAGGCTTTTCTGTAGTTCAGGGCAAGAGTCTGGTTGATTGACTGATCTGACCCTCTAACATTAGCCAACATGTCCTTGCCGTGATGACACTGCGAAAGCAAGGGAAAACTACCAAGCTATTTTTCCCGAGGTCATGCAGCTCTTCTGTACGTTTAAATGATGACGGAGCAACCTCTTTGGTAAAATATTCTGTCGTAAAATATTCTCCCTCCTTCCACCCCCCCCCCCCCCCCCCGTAAAATAGTCTCATCCCCTCTCCCTCCCATTCGTTCGGTTCTCCGGGCGGGGATTACTCAGAAAAATATTCTCATCAAGAAAAACTAAAGAAGCATTCTACATGACGAAGTGTGAAATGGTTGATTCCACAATCTGTTAAGTCGATTTACTGATTTTAAAAAGGGAAATGGGTGGACTGGCGTTAGATGTAGTCAGAATTAGTGAAGTGCAGTGGCAGGAAGAACAGGTGAGTACAAGGTTAAAAATACGAAAACAAATTTGGGTGATGCAAGAGTAGATCTAACAATGATTATGAAAATACAAATGTGGGTAAGCTACTATGAACAGCGTAATTCATTATAGCCCAGACTGACACGAAACCAACACCCACAACACTAACATAACTCCACAGATGAAAAGAGACTGAAATAATGTGTGATGAGATAAAAGAAATTATTCTAGTAGTTGAAGAAGACGAAAACTTAATTGTGAATGGGGACTGGCATTCGATAGTAGGCAACGGAAGCCAAGGGAAAATAGAAGAATTTGGGCTGGGAGGAAATAAATGATACAGGAAGTCGCCTGTTAGAATTTTACACCGAACGGAATTTAATCATTGGTAATATTTGGTTTAAGGAACCTGTAAGAGATCTGTATAGTGGAAGAGATTATAGACAGTGGAAGGATTCTGACTGATTGTAATGGTAAGACAGAGATTTCGAAAACAGATAATAAATTTTGTGGGCTACTGTTTTAGAAACTGGCCTGCTATAGCAAGTAGTGTGTGTAAAGCCTGACGTGAAGTCATGTCTTACAATCAACAAACTGATACCCAATTATCAATTTTGTAATGTGGTCTGACTTCGAGAGTAAAAGAAAGGAACAGTCACGGTAGCACGAACAATAAATCATACAAATAATAATTGGCAGAAATAGCTTGTATAATAGAATATCAAACATAATGTATCATAATTACTGCCGGCCGAAGTGGTCGAGCGGTTCTACGCGCTTCAGCCTGGAACCGAGCGACCGCTACGGTCGCAAGTTCGAATCCTGCCTCGGGCATGGATGTGTGTGATGTCTTTAGGTTAGTTAGGTTTAATAGTTCTAAGTTCTAGGGGACTGATGACCTCACAAGTTAAGCCTCATAGTGCTTAGAGCCATTTGAAGCCATTTGATAATTACTGACTGCTGATAAAACCTTCCCAAACCATTGAAATAATTATGTGACTCGAAGGATTCAATTTGTATGCTGAAGGGATCAGTACAATCTGTTTCGTTGAGACATGAACACGCAAACACAGTAGAAAAATCTGTTACTAGAACTCCGCTTTTCAGGAAACCAGTGTCAGAACTTACCTTCACACTTAAAATTTATGCATGCAGAGAACGGGATGTTTATTAGAGCCACTATGGGAAATCTATATACGAAACAGATTCTTTCATTATCTACGCTATTTGTAATCAACTAATACTCAGGAGGGAATGCCTGCAACAGTTATGCAAAAGTTGGCGTTAAACAAGGAATGCACCATAAATACGAATAAATATATAGTAAATGATGTAGAAAAGAAGAAATGATAGCAGCAAAGTCAAATGTGTTATCTACGAGTATTTGCTTTAAAAAAATTAACTTCAGCTATGTGGTATTCACAATAAATGTGAAAAAAGTCGAAATTATAGCAATCACAAATATTTGGAGTATGTGTACACGATTTCCACCAAACCGCAGTAAAATTTAAAATTCAGGAGAGACAAACGAAATTAAGTGCGAAATACTTCACATTGAAAGGTTACAGTAATCCGCTTTCAACTCACGAAAGCCACAAAGGCACGAATCCTCTGTAATATCAGTTTAACTTCGTAACTGATTGCAACCATACCGCATGAAATGATTTGCAAAATAGGCAGGTCGATACGAATATCACACGAATGAAGTGACTCAAAACTTCTTTTTATCAGAAACGGCCTCCCCAATTCTCCATACTCCTACAACGCATCGTTCTATACCGATGAATAAGTTCGGCCCAAACTAACTGCTAGCTCTCCTATCGTCTGGAAGTTCGCTACTCTTACTCTGCAATGTGTCAAAGAGGCACCAAATAGCAGGCCATCTATTGTAAACAGCAGTACATGCTCAATTCCCAATGGTTTCAAGTCATATTAACATCGTGTCTGTATGCAGAGATATCCTTTACTACTTCCGTTCGTTTAGTGTCGTTGGTTCTCGATCGACTTTTCATTCATCATAGGGTCTCTGAGCGTCGTCTGCTGTGCTATTTCGTTTCGCAATAATGCTTGTTACACTTCTTATTAGCATCCCTCTCATTTAATTCCAGTTTGTTTGTATTTTATTTAACTTTTAAGGAATTTTATCATCTTTTATCTTTTATTTCATCACCTCCTTCTGCCCGCTTACCTATCTGCCCCCCCCCCCCCCCCCTCTTCCAGAAGCCCCACCTGTAACATGCCTCTCTGCCCTGTTGAAATGCTCACTCCTAGTGATATAATTACTGACGTCCCGTCACATTGGACGCCTCTGGCCTGAGATAAATGTTGCAGCTTACTGCTCAGCCAGAGACCACACTGCGCAGTTCGCGACGTTCTACACTGGGAACCACCCTGTGATATTCTCAGAGTGCTTACTTAATAATCTCTTTGTAGGGATACTATGGAACAGTAGCTTATGTAATTCTTATGGTCGAGCGTACCTTGCGTAGTTCTGTTGCAGAACTGAAGTTCGCTACAATCTTTGCAGAGATCGCGCCTAAGCACCCGTCTACATCCGAAGAATGGTACGATTATTATTTCAACAATCAGTTGGTTTCAGTTACCATGTCGCTCAAGGATTGCGAGTGAAACTATCTCTGGTTGGTGTACTGAAAAATTCTCGAGTCTAGTTAATTATTTTGTGTAATTCGAGATTGCTTAAGACACTTAGTGAATAACGAAACTGATCACTTTTTGTTTTGCAAATATTACAGTTTTTCAAGTTTACACCAAGTTTTCGTGATGTCGTTAAGTCATAGGTTAAAGAATACTTTCCCTTGACTTTGCAATAGATTTCAAGTTGTCATTCAGAAAAAATTTCCTCCTTCTTGTGGTCTTCGAACACATCTCTGGATAAATAAACTGGATTCTGTATCTTCTAAAATAGTTAACTCCATAAGCAATTTTATCTTCTTTTCCAAAGACACAGTCCGTTTTATTTCAGAAGTCTATGTAAAAACTATTGCCACATGATTAATTTAACATACATGTCTCACTAAGCGTGGCTGTCACAGAACTGAACATATATCATTTCATTTTTCGTTTTGAAACAGTTTTCATTTGTTTTTTTTTTTTTTTCGACATAGGCCATCTCTTCTAAGGGAAGCCCCCAGCATATTATTCTTGCGTTCGGCCGTAGGCGCTTTGAAGTCTACGTCCGGCGAAGTCAACATTTCGTACAAGGCTGAGGATCCCTTCGTCTGCCGCGTAGCTGCTATGCCCCTTATGAAACATTAAAAAGTCGGGATAAGTGCGAGTAGGAATTGCGCACAGAGGGTTCCATACAAACCTACTTACGTGTTCAGACAGTTAATCAGCCACCGAAGAACAGAGCATCTCGACGATTTTTGCCGGTTATCGATGTCGACAGAGGTAAGATATGTGCCTACCCACTCGTGAGGAAAAGGGGTCTTAACAGAACAAACGTAAAGTTAGAGAATGAGTGACAAACAATATTTTAATGGTGTGCTATAATTACAAATTAACAATTTTCGAATTTTTTCATTTACTTATTCTGCGAAATCTTGCTTCTTGCCAAATATCATCATTCCACGTCAAAACTAAGTACAATATAGGTTTTGATGAATGAGATTGCGAGTATCAAAATTTGTGACATAAATGGGCGTATCTTTTTATTACACTAGCTTACAAGCTTACATATCTACCACCAACAAGGGACTATAGAAGTTAGTATGCGACAAAAATTGTCAGCTTGAGACGTCTACCTGTTCATGAGAAAAAGGAAGATGGACTCACAGACGGACAGTCACATAAGAGATGACAAAAAAAAAAAAAAGAAAAAATCGTGTGTTACACGTTGAGGTGACAAATAAAGAGGTAGCGATATGCACACATACAGATGGTTGTAGTTTACCGTACACAAGGTATAAAACGACAGTGCAATGGCGAAGCTGTCATTTGCACTCAAATGATTCACGTGAAAATGTATCCGACGTGATTCTGGCAGCACTACGGGAATTAATAAACTTTGAACGCGGAATGGTAGTTGGGGCTAGACGCATGGGATATTCTATTTTGGATATCGTTTGGGAATTAAATAGTCCGACACCCACAGTGTCAAGAGCGTGCCCTGAATATCAAAGTTCAGGCATTACCTCTCACCTCTGGCAACACAGAGACCGACGGTCTTCACTTAACGACCAAGAGCAACGGCGCTTGCGTAGCGTAGTCAGTGATGACAGACAACCAACAACATTCCCTTAGAACTGTTGAGACATTTGGGGAGAGCGAAGTATGACAAGGTTGTTCCACCTGGTGTGCAAGATGTAAGAGGCAGGCGAAATTCCCTTAGACTTCAAGAAGGATATTATAATTCCAAATTCAAAAAAGCATATGCTGAAAGGTGTATACATTACCGAACTATCAATTTAATAAGTAATGGCTGCAAAATATTGACGTGAAATATTTGCAGAAGGATGGAAAAGTTATTGAACACGACCTCGTGAAAGATAAATTTGGATTCCAGAGAAATTTAAGAACACGCGAGGCAATGTTCACCCTAAGAGTATTCTTAGAAGGCACCACTGACTCACTAATCTGTCGGTTCTTGGTGAAATATTTTATACGTTATGAATGAAAACACACACAGACTGGTGTAATATTCTACAATATTTATTGTTTATTTCACAGACCGGTTTTCGGCTGTTATGCCTTTAACATGTATAAAAACAAGTACGGGGTGCAGTGAAATTTTGTTGGATCAAGGATTTTAAACTAGTGCATCTATAAAGCATCTCTATTTCTAGAAATGAAAGAATCAGAGTTATGAATAAAACAAGAGGGACTATTTCAGTGTAAATGAGATGTAAGATTATTTAACTAAGACAACACATGTCAAACATTAACTAACGAACTATATGCAGATTACAACAGTTGTTTATAGAAGAAAATAAATTGCACAATAAAGCTTGATTACATGTTCCAAAGGTGTCGCTGAACAAAATAATCTTGTCTTTAATAAGTCCTAAATTACAAACGGATAAGATATAACTGAAGTAAAGTAAAATGGGGCATGCGAGCAACAGGGCTAATTTACAACGTGGCCTGAATTGCATTATGAGTAGGATCTCCAGTTAGAAGTGACGAGTAATGGAACTGTGGGTGGTCATTCAGTATTAAACTTTGGCTGATGATATTATGTTTATTAATTTCCATTATTTCATTATAGTTCACCTTCCTTCTTTTATGGGTGTGATGTAATAATTCATGTTTCACCTTGCAAATATGGTCTCCATTAAGCTGATGGTCTGTAAAAAGTAGTCTCCTTTCCTAAGTTTCCGACTTCTGTGGTGTCCCTTCAAGCGGGTACATATCAGCTATCCAGATTGTCCTATATGCAATGCCACAATTACGCTTCATTTTACGTATTCTACTCTTTACCAAAGGTGGAGTGGTGCCTTTTCCGTTGGGCAAGAAGTATCAAACAGTGTTGTGCACATAAAATAATGTTTCTGCATTACTGGAATTAAGCTTTCTGGCTACATCTAGTTAGAATTTTCTGAATGTGGGACTAAACATCATTTACTAGGTTCTTGAGGTTGTAGGTCAAGAACAGGATAAAGAAGACAGTATACGTGCTGTCTCTGCCTTTTATGCATTACAGAGTCCACGTAGGTAGGAGTGCAGCTATTGTTTGAGGCTGCTTCTATGATTACATTTAATTTCATTGTCGAGTTGTGTTCACTCATTGGGACATATATTACTTGATGTATAAGTGAATCAAACGCACCGTCTCTTTTTAGAACTGGCAGATATTACAATATCTCTTGTGATAGATCTCGTATAAATCTTGAAAGTATGAATATGGCCACTCATGTCTACGGTTAGATGTAAATAATTTATTCCGTTACCTCCAAACTCCATTGTGAATTTTATACTGTTGGTTTAGAATTTTGTTGCATGCGGAAACCAGTATGCAACCTTGCAAGAGAGTGGATTATTTTCCAAAAACTGTTTCAGAATTCTCGATGAAAAATTCAGCAAAGACCGAACTGATGGGGAATGTCATAGCTAGACCATGCAACTAACTGTTTATATATCCTGCCAGTGAAACGGAAATAATTTTGTGCTAGGCTAACCTACGTCATCAGTGACAACTTGGTTAATTCATAAATTGTCCAGTAAGTCTGTGAGAATGTTTAAGCCTTTCTGAACAAGTATACAGTGGAACCTCGCAAAGCGAGCACAATTCGTTCCTGAATCTTACCCGTAGTACGAAACACTCGTTAAGTGAAACAATTTGTCCCACATAAATTAATGTAAAATACGATAATGCGTTCCATGCAAAAAAGTACTAAAATTGCTACCTTATTCCTGCCACTTATTCAAAGAAAACTATACAGGGTGTTACAAAAAGGTACGGCCAAACTATCAGGAAACATTCCTCACACACAAATAAAGAAAAGACGTTATGTGGACATGTGTCCGGAAACGCTTAATTTCCATGTTAAGAGCTCATTTTAGTTTCGTCCACCTACGCTCAATGGAGCACGTTATCGTGATTTCATACAGGATACTCTACCTGTGCTGCTAGAACATGTGCCTTTACAAGTACGACACAACATGTGGTTCATGCACGATGGAGCTCCTGCACATTTCAGTCGGAGTGTTCGTACGCTTCTCAACAACAGATTCGGTGACCGATAGATTGGTAGAGGCGGACCAATTCAATGGCCTCCACGCTCTCCTGACCTCAACTCTCTTGACTTTCATTTATGGGGGCATTTGAAAGCTCTTGTCTACGCAACCGCGGTACCAAATGTAGAGACTCTTCGTGCTCGTATTGTGGACGGCTGTGATACAATAAGCCATTCTCCAGGGCTGCATCATCGCATCAGGGATTCCATGCGACGGAGGGTGGGTGCATGTATCCTCGCTAACGGAGGACATTTTGAACATTTCCTGTAACAAGTGTTTGAAGTCACGCTGGTACGTTCTGTTTCTGTGTGTTTCCATTCCATGATTAATGTGACTTGAAGAGAAGTAATAAAATGAGCTCCAACATGGAAAGTAGGCGTTTCCGGACACATGTCCACATAACATATTTTCTTTCTTTGTGTGTGAGGAATGTTTCCTGAAAGTTTGGCCATACCTTTTTGTAACACCCTGTATATACAGTATTATGTACTTTAATATTCACGATACGTAATTTTTTTTTACTAGGAAGCTATATATACTGATTTGTTTCAGCAGACGTTTCAACTTCTGGCAAAAATGAGACAGCATTATCGTCAAATAAATTTGTAGTGCGCGTAGCCACCTTCTCACAAAAGATTTTCTCATTAAAAGTGTCGTCTTGTAAGTGCTTTTTATTTATCCATGTAAGGAGCAACCTTTCGACATAGTCCAGTTTACGAAAACCGTTGTTTAGATACTCTTGTCATTTCCTTTGAAGCACCAATCTCCTTAATGTTGTCCTTGTTCTTGAGAATAATGCTAATAGTGGATGTAGACCGATTATATGTGCGTATTAAATCAGGAACGCTCTCACCATCTTCGCGTTCAATAATTTTAAGTCTCATTTTTAACGTAATTTTCTTTCTCTTATCGTCATCTACTTGCGGCTTAGTCTTTGGGGACATTTCTACGAAGGTTATTAAAATTTGCACACAAGAAACACTGTGTTGTAACATAATTTTGGAAGTAATGTGTGATTAGAAGCTGCACTAAGATAGTAAGAGAAAGAGCGCTAAATCCAGACTGCAGTACGTACTAAAGACATTATTCATATGTTGTTGCCGGCAGTGCAAGGTGTTTATATTGTTGATCGTTTTCTCACGCCGAGCGCGTGGCACTGGTGACGTCACACTAACTCGTCGTCACACGCTACGCGAAACATTGCTCGGTATGCGAGTCATTTTTTTACCATGTTTTCTGCACGTTATGTGAACTGCGCGTTATGGGAGGTGTTCGTTGAGCGAGGTTCCACTGTATTAGTGAATATAATATACAGAGAGCGAAAAGTTATCTACAGCTCTGAAACCAGCCTGCAATTATAAGAGTCGAGGGGCGTCTAAAGGATGCAGTAAATGAAAAGGGAGTGAGGCAAGGTTGTAGCTTATCTCTAATATTATTCAGTCTATGCACTGAGCAAGCAGTAAATTAAACTAAAGAAATATTTGGAGAAACAGTTAAAGTTCAGGAAGAAGAAAATAAAATCTTTGAAGTTTGCGAATTGTGTAATTCTGCCAGAGATAACAAACAAACGCCTTGGAAGAGCTGTTGAATGAATTGTAAAGTTTCTCCTGAAAAAAGGAGATAAGATGAGCATCAACAAAACTTGAAAAAGGGGATGTAGCCAAATTAAATCTGTGATTTTGAGGGATTTATATTAGGAAATGAGACATTAAAAGTAGTAGACGTGTTACGTTGTTAGGACAGCAGAACAAATGGTAAGTGCCGAAGTAGAGAGGATATGAAAAGCAGACTGGCAGTAACAAGGAATCAGTTTACATGTGAAATGAAATGAAGTCCCATGCTTCTTTACAGAGCGTAGGGGAACGATGCGGGAGACCCGCATCGCCTTACTAGGCAAGGTGCTAATGGAGGTGGTTTGCCGTTGCCTTCCTCCGACCGTAATGGGGATGAATAATGATGATGAAGACGACACAACAACATCCAGTCATCTCGAGGCAGGAAAAATCCCTGACCCCGCCGGGAATCGAACCCGGGATCCCGCGCTCGGGAAGCGAGAACGCTACTGCGAGACCACGAGGGGCGGACAGTTTACATGTACTTTAATTTAAATGTTAGAAAGTCTTTTCTTAAGGTATTTGTAGCTCTCTATGGAAATGAAGCGTGAATAATAAGCAGTCATACAGGATGTGCTTAGGAGCTTTTGAAATCTGTTCCTTTAGAAGAACGTTGGATATTAGATGTGTACTTGCGATAGTTAATGTGGAGCTACTGAATCGATTTGGAGAAAAAGAAATTTATGACACATTTTGACCGCAAGAAGGGTTTACTTGATAAGGCACATGTTGATGCATCTGGAAAATCAAATTTTTGTTTTTAAGGGAAGTGTGGGAGGCAAAAATTGGTGAGGGATATCAATGGGTGAGTACAGTAAGCATGTCTGAACGGATGTAGCTTGCAGTGGTTATTAAAAGGTGAACAGGCTGGCATAGCATAGACTAGCGTGGAGAAACGCGTCAAAACAATCTTTGTACTGAAGACCAAACAACAGAGTAGTTAGATTGCTCTAGAGCTCTTAATTATTGATATCGGAGTAGTGCGTAGTCTAACCCTGTCTGTTGTGTCAAATCGAGGCTGGTAAACCTTATTTAGTCCAAGCGATTTGTGTGGCAGTGAAGAGAATTTATCCACGTCCGCCAATAAAACTTTAAACGTGTGGAGCAGTATGTCGCGCAATTTGCGTCGAGCTGCCAACACCATGATAGCGTAGATTCTTGCCGGTATCAGGTGCGTGATTTATCACAAGGTCGTGGAAACTCCGAGGCGTAGGTGAATGGACTGTTCCACCTTGTGACCTGACAGGGTTGGAATCAACTTCATCATCGGTTGGATTCATTCGTGGCAGCATCACCATCGGTCGAAAGCATTGATAGTCGGCTGCTCGTAGAAGGAAATAGATTGCGGTAGAATGGTGCGCAATCCTTAAAGTAACCTTCGAATGTTTTGTCACTGCCAAGTAACACAGCTCGATGGAACTTGGACTGTACATCGAAAGAACTACTACAGTATAGTAGAGACGGTAACTGAAATCAATACGCAATGAAACGAACAGATATGATATAGTTCTTCAAAGCAGATAACTACACTGAAATCGCCGGTATTTGTCGTGATGGCCTGTAGTGTACAAAGGGCGTTACGTTGTTTTTGATAGGGTGTGTGATCACCACTGCCAGCAATGCGTGCTCTGCAGTGAGATCCAAAGCGAATGGTCGACTCCGGTTTATTGGGAGAATTTTAGGAAAGAATGATTCACCTGTAAAGGAGACCGCATATAGGACGCTGGTGTGACCTCTTGAGTACTGCTCGAGTGTTTGGGATCCGTACCAGGTCGGATTGAAGGAAGACGTCGAAGCAATTTAGAGGTAGGCTGCTAAATTTGCGGTAGGTTCGAACAACACATATGTGTTACGGAGATTCTTCAGGGACTGAAGTGGGAATCCCTGGAGGGACGGAGAAACAATGTTCCGAGTGATAAACTGAAAGACTTATGGGGTAAAATGGTTCAAATTGCTCTGAGCACTATGGGGCTTAACTTCTGAGGTCATCAGTCCCCTAGAACTTAGAACTACTTAAACCCAACTAACCTAAGGACATCACACACATCCATGCCCGAGGCAGTATTCGAACCTGCGACCGTAGCGGTCGCGCGGTTCCAGACTGTACCGCCTAGAACTGCTCGGCCACTCCGGCCGGCACTTATGGAAAAGAGAGAGAGAGAGAGAGAGAGACAGAGAGAGACAGAGAGAACAGGAGAAATAAAGAAATAAGGTAGAGACAGGAAAATCTGCTTAATGATAGGATGTACAATACCAACACAAAATATAAGGCAGAAAGAAGTTGTAAACATGAATCTAAACCTTCTTGTGTAAAAGACAAGTTCAAAAGAACAGCTGCAGGTTTTTCATTTTCTTACAATCTTGCGTAGGAGTCATCGGGAATTTAAAGGGAAGTGTAATTGAAGACTTAGAGGACAAAATTTGTTGTACGAAATGCAATCTACGTCCACAATTATCTGCTGGATATATTCCAGTCTCTGTCGTCCCCTACAGTTTTTATCCTCTACAACTCCCTCTAGTACCATGCAAGTTATTATCTGACGTCTTAACAGATATCCTATCATCCTGTCCCTTCTTCTTGTAAGTGTTTTCGATATGTTCCTTTCCTCACCGATTCGGTGGAGAACCTCCTCATTCCTCACCTTATGAGTCACCTAATTTTCAACGTTCTTCTGTAGCACCAGATATCAAAGGATTCGATTCTCTTCTGTTCGAGCTTTCCTACGTCCATATTTCATCACCATACAATGCTATGCTCCAAATGTACATTTTCAGAAATTTCTTCTTCAAATTAAAGCTTAAGTTTGATACTAACAGACTTCTCTTGGACAAGAATGCCCTTTTAGCTAGTGCTGATCCGCTTTTTATGTCCTTGCTGCATCAGTCACGGGTTATTTTGTTACTTAGGTAGCAGAATTCCTTCGTCTGCTTTGTGATTAACAACCCTGATGTTAAGTTTCTCGCTGTTCTCGTTATTGCTTCTTCTCATTACTTTCGTCTTTCTTCGATTTACTCTCAATCCATATTCTACACTCATTCGACTGTTCATTCTACTCAGCAGGTCCTGTAATACTTCTTCACTTTCACTGAGGATAGCAATGTCATCAGCGAATCTTATCATTTATATTGTTTCACCCTGAATTTCAGTCCCACTCTTGAACCTTCCTTTTATTTCCCTCACTGCTTCCTCGATGTATAGCTTGATGAAGAGTAGGGACGAAGGACTACACCCTTGCCTTACACTCCTTTTAATCCGAGCACTTCGTTCTTGGTCTTCCGATCTTATTGTTTCCATTTGTACGTATTGTATAGTACCTGTCTTTCCCTATAGGTTACCCATATTCTTCTCAGAAATTCTAACATCTTGCACCATTTTTCACTGTCGAAGGCTTTTTCCATGTCGACATATCCTATGAACGTTTTTTGATATTTCTTCATCTTTGTTTCCGTTATCAACCGCAAATTCAGAAACGTCTCTCTGGTGCCTTTACTTCTCCTAAAGCCAAAAACATCGTCGTATAACACAACCTCAATTTTCCTTTCGCCCATCAGTATCTTATTCTTGTCAGTAACTTGGGTGCATGAGCTGTTAAGCTGATTGTGCAATAATTCTTGCACTTGTCGGCTCTTGCAGTCTTGGAAACTGTGTGGATGATGGTTTTTCGAAAGTCTAATGGTATATCGCCCAGTATCGTGTACTGTACACACCAACTTGAATTTGTTTTTAAGAGCTAGAAAGAGACGACAGTAGTACAGAAGACACTAAATGTACTGGGTGCGTTTTTGTATTTGTGCAGCAAAAGATGTTTTGATTGCCGAAGCTGAGAGAGTATAAATTACCTACTGGCAATAGCAAGAAAAGTATTTCTGAAAAATTAGAATTTGTTAACATCTATAAACAAAACAGTTTAAGCGTCAGTCGTTAGTGTACTTTTCCATTCCACGATTCATGGTTCGTAATTATATAGTTACATTGCTGAAGTTAATTATGAGCGCAGACACCTTACCATGCCAGCAAATCACGTGCAAGGCAGATTACATTTCGTCTTTTGCTCGAGATAAATTTGGATTTTCAGAAACGGCATTGTTCAAGTTAAGGAACATGAATTTGCAAGACCAAAGTGTACTTAGAAAGTAAGAAGAGTCAAAAATGCTGCATACTGTTACTTGTTGCATACACTCTTCACTGTACATTTGTTTACACTGTTGCATTAGAGATGTTATGAGCTCAGAGATATGGTTGCTTACTCTAAATACGGCAGTAACTGTACGATGCAAATGCTGGATGTATAGTAAGCGCTACAGCGTTTTGTAGACGCTCAACAAACTACAGTGGCACAAGCTACAATAGAGACGTATTGCATAGTGGAGAATAGTACTGTTGAAATATTACTCACTGTCTCATAAACCTCGAGAAATGACCGACATGAGAAGGAAAGAGAAAATAGACTTTACGCAGAGGCTTGCCGGCAGACGCTCTCCAACGCACTATAAGGTAGATCGTGAAACGGTACTCCTCACCTGTAAAAAAAGTTTTCAGACTGGATTAGTACAAAAATAGAGAAAAATTAAGATGGTGGTTTTACCGCATCAGGTGTTCAATATAGACTCCTCTGACTTGGGTTCAACGCCCAGAATTTTCTTACAAGCACGTGAAACTATCAGAAAAGTCCTTAATTGATTTTGTTCAACTCTAGCCTTGCATTGGCTTGAACGGCGGTTACGTCGTGAAAACCTTGACCCTTCATATGAATTTTTGCACTTGTCGTTTGGTGGCACGGTCGTGTTGACAGCACCAAGTCTCGTCAGCAGTGATGATCTTTTTCCAGGTAATAATTGTTAGCGTTTTACATTTCAATAAAGTTGCGGCTGCTGCCCTCTCTTCGTCGTTTATGTTCGGGAGTGAAGCTCTGCGGGACCAATTTTTCACACTCTTTCGCACATTCTGCAGAATTTCTTCAACACTTTATTTAGAGATGTTGTTCAGTTTCAAATTGAGAAATTGGAACGGTGGCTCAATACGGCCATAGAACCGACTGATCGAATATACGTCTGTTGTTTACGGTTGTTAGTTCAAGCTCCCACCGTAGTTACCGCACTGACTTCGCTTATTCGACAGAAATAAAGTCAGTCTCGGAACGTTTCGGTAAATACTCCAGAACGTTCAGAGACTACATATATTCCAAAAGATTCCGAGACAGACTTATACAGTAAAGCGCCAAGGAAACTGCTATAGGCATACGTATTCAAATACAGAGATATGTATACGGGCAGAATACGGCGCTGCGGTCGGTAAAGCCTTCATAACACAAGTGTCTGCGCAGTTGTTAGATCGGTTACTTCTGCTACAGTGGCAGCTTATCTAGATTTAAGTGAGAGACATTTCACGAGTCTACTGTGAATATGAAGAATCCGGTAACACGTCAAATCTCCGACATCGCTGCGATCGGAAAAAGATCCTACAAGAACTGGGCAAACAACGACTGGAGAGAATCGTTCAACGTGACAGAAGTGCAACCCCTCCACAAATTGCTACGGATTTCAGTTGTGGGCCATCAGCAAGTGTCAGCGTGCGAACCATTCAACGAAACATCATTGAAATGGGCTTTCGGAGCCGAAGGCCCACTCGTGTACCCTTGATGACTGCACGACACGGAGCTTTACGCCTCGCCTGGACCCGTCGACACCGACATTGGATTGTTGATAACTGAAAATATGTTGCCTGGTCGGACGCGTCTCGTTTCAAATTGTATCGAGCGGATGGACGTGCACGGGTATGGAGACAATGGTGTGGGGCGTGTGCAGCTGGAGTGATATGGGACCCCTGATACATGTAGATACGACTGTGACAGGTGACAGGTACGTAATCATCCTGTCGCATCACCTGCATCCATCCACGTCCATTGTGCATTCCGACGGACATGGGCAATTCCAGCAAGACAATGCGACACCCCATAAGTCCAGAATTGCTACAGAGTAGCTCCAGAACACTCTTCTGCGTTTAAACACTTCCGCTGGCCACCAGACTCTCCAGACACGAAAATTATTGAGCAAATCTGGGATGCCTTGCAATGTGCTGTTCAGAAGACATCTCCTCGTACTCTTATGGTTTTATGGACAGCCCTGCAGGATTCACGGTGTCAGTTCCCTCCAGCGCTACTGCAGACATTAATTGAGTCCATGCCAAATCGCGTTGCGGCACTTATGCGCGCTAGCGGTGGCCTTACACGATACTAGGCAGGTGTATCAATTCCTTTGGCTCTTCAGTATACAGGGGGAAGAAAAAATGCCACACTTGGTGGTCGGCATGCTATTCGTCATCTCAGTTGAAGTCAAAAGTATACCTAAGGAAACCTAGTGCCATCAATAGGGTTAACAGAAACGCTATTTTAAAAAAGTAGGTCCTGGCTACGTCTTAATTGCGTGCAGCGTGGCCAAGAAAAGGTAGCATGAACTCTGTGCTACGCTGGAGCTGTCCCATTAGTGCAGTGAGACGAGGTAGTGCCATGGGGAATCGGTATGGAGGCTCGTTGATGTTCGAGCCGCGTTCAATTACATTACACAGACATGCTCAATTTACGCCTCCAAAATGCAGTTTCTTGTGTATTTCTTTCTGACATTATTACCTTTATTTCAACATTAAGACATAAGATGAACTTGTTCCAGATGTAAACGACCACTTCGTTTCGTCCATGACACAAATAAAGCCAACACAAGGTGTTAGTGGACACAGTAACATCGTCTATATCCAGCGAGGTACAAAAAGCACAATAGGTGGGCTACAGTAGATTGCACATAATGGTATGCAGAATAATTCCATTCTGCACATTTAACCTCCAGGCTTATCTTCACAGAGCTAGTACGCACACGTACGAGCAACGATCCCTTTAGAGAAGATGTTCAAAGCGACGACCTTGCATTCGCAAACACTTCACCAATCGCTGGATCATATTTCGCTGGACCCTACGCAACATACCTACATCCACCATTGCCGAAAGACATGCACGCGAACTAATAGACCGTGTACATCCATTGGTAGACCAATGTAGTTGCCTGCTCGCGCTCCATTTAAATGGCTGTGCACCATCAACGTGAAACGATAGCGGCCGAACACCAAGTGGAACGTTTCCTAGTGAGTCAGGCAAAGTATTGCAAAGAAATTGACGATACAGGGGCGCTAGTAGAATAATAGGTAAGGGCCCAAAAGCAATCTTCCCGTGATTTCAGCCCACAGCTTTATGCCGAAGCGTGCCTGAAAGCCACATTCACTTGTGACATGTCGGTTGTGTTCGGACGAATAGTAGCTGTTGTCGAGGTTGAAAATACCTTTTCGAGTCAACCTAGATTTTTCGGTGCTTATCACGTTATTTTTAAAATGTTCGTTATCTTCCGCTTGTTGTAAAAGCTGTCCACAAAACTGTATTGGTTGAACGCGGTCTTCTGGCGCTGGTGTTGAGCTAACGTGTAATGATATGGATGCAATTCTCCTTCGTACAGCGCTTCAACAACTAGTCTTTGAGATAACTGTAATTGCCCAATATCACAGGTACTTTGCCGAGGGAACTGGTGAACAGTTTCAAGAACGCGTCTTCTGTCTCTGGACTACCTTTGTCCATAATTGTGGACGAGGAAGGCGTTGTTCCTGGCGGCGGAAGACATTATTATCGTGATGGCGCTTATGAGTGTGCCGTGCAGCATATACACTCCTGGAAATGGAAAAAAGAACACATTGACACCGGTGTGTCAGACCCACCATACTTGCTCCGGACACTGCGAGAGGGCTGTACAAGCAATGATCACACGCACGGCACAGCGGACACACCAGGAACCGCGGTGTTGGCCGTCGAATGGCGCTAGCTGAGCAGAATTTGTGTGCACCGCCGCCGTCAGTGTCAGCCAGTTTGCCGTGGCATACGGAGCTCCATCGCAGTCTTTAATACTGGTAGCATGCCGCTACAGCGTGGACGTGAACCGTATGTGCAGTTGACGGACTTTGAGCGAGGGCGTACAGTGGGCATGCGGGTGGCCGGATGGACGTACCGCCGAATTGCTCAACACGTGGGGCGTGAGGTCTCCACAGTACATCGATGTTGTCGCCAGTGGTCGGCGGAAGGTGCACGTGCCCGTCGACCTGGGACCGGACCGCAGCGACGCACAGATGCACGCCAAGATCGTAGGATCCTACGCAGTGCCGTAGGGGACCGCACCGCCACTTCCCAGCAAATTAGGGACACTGTTGCTCCTGGGGTATCGGCGAGGACCATTCGCAACCGTCTCCATGAAGCTGGGCTACGGTCCCGCACACCGTTAGGCCGTCTTCCGCTCACGCCCCAACATCGTGCAGCCCGCCTCCAGTGGTGTCGCGACAAGCGTGAATGGAGGGACGAATGGAGACGTGTCGTCTTCAGCGATGAGAGTCGCTTCTGCCTTGGTGCCAATGATGGTCGTATGCGTGTTTGTCGCCGTGCAGGTGAGCGCCACAATCAGGACTGCTTACGACCGAGGCACACAGGGCCAACACCCGGCATCATGGTGTGGGGAGCGATCTCGTACACTGGCCGTACACCACTGGTGATCGTCGAGGGGACACTGAATAGTGCACGGTACATCCAAACCGTCATCGAACCCATCGTTCTACCATTCCTAGACCGGCAAGGGAACTTGCTGTTCCAACAGGACAATGCACGTCCGCATGTATCCCGTGCCACCCAACGTGCTCTAGAAGGTGTAAGTCAACTACCCTGGCCAGCAAGATCTCCGGATCTGTCCCCCATTGAGCATGTTTGGGACTGGATGAAGCGTCGTCTCACGCGGTCTGCACGTCCAGCACGAACGCTGGTCCAACTGAGGCGCCAGGTGGAAATGGCATGGCAAGCCGTTCCACAGGACTACATCCAGCATCTCTACGATCGTCTCCATGGGAGAATAGCAGCCTGCATTGCTGCGAAAGGTGGATATACACTGTACTAGTGCCGACATTGTGCATGCTCTGTTGCCTTTGTCTATGTGCCTGTGGTTCTGTCGGTGTGATCATGTGATGTATCTGACCCCAGGAATGTGTCAATAAAGTTTCCCCTTCCTGGGACAATGAATTCACGGTGTTCTTATTTCAATATCCAGGAGTGTACATGAACGTGACAGGCCTGTTACGGTTATGCGCAGCATCGTTAGTAGACACATGCATGCAGTTTAGTGGATCCCACTGTCATGTGATAGGCTATTGTCATGTGACAAGATAATTTCCTGCTTATACACGACGAGAACTGGGGTATGGACGTCTAAAAAATAAAATGAACCTCATGAGGATTCGAACCATAGCTCTATCTTGGATGTAGGTCTGCTGTCCCAACAATCGACTCGGAGCACTTCGACGGCTGGTAAGTTTGTGCGGGGTGATACCCATCCCCCTGAAGGTTCCAATGCGCTTCGCGGTGTGACAGTGTTGACAGCTCCTCGTTTTCATAGACATGTTTTCAAAATGCACCCGCACCGATTTTGATATATAAACTTTTCTCTTGAATCTGTATAAGTAATCACATGACGACCTACAAGTGCGTTATTTTTTTAATGTAACGAGGTAATTTTTTTAAAATTTTCATCCCCTACTCCACTCCCTTAGGGCCTGAATTTCCAGAAACACGTATTTTTTTATTTCTAACTGAGAAGTAAAATGCCACTTGTCATAGATGTAGCCATGAAAATCGTTTAGTAGTTCTTTAGTAATTATTTATTTTCGGAAGAAATTTAACCCATTATTTTACCACCTTAACGCTTGACTTTCCAAAAATGCTGAAACTAGTATTTTTTTTTTATTTTCTGACTGAGAAATAGAATGCCACTTTTCGTAGTTCTAGCTTCAAAACTCCCTTGATAGCGACGTACTTTCAACAAGTTTTTCATCCCCTATTTCACCCACTTAAGAATGGACTTTCGGATAATCCCTTCTTAAACGACGCCTGCAGTATAAGATCCACACTCTCTCCAAACTTCAAGTCTATCCTTTGAGGTTTGGGCTGGGCGATGATGAGTCAGTGAATCAATCTGACGCCCTCAGAGATTGAATTTCCAAAAACAGTGAAAGACCTAACTTTTCATCTCGAAGCAAGGAGCCAAACACCAGTTTTCAGAGATTTAGGTTTAAAAATGCTTTCACTGCCTGTGGGGTTCAATTTCCAAGGACAGTGACATGCGTGTGTTTCATTTCTAACAGAGGTGCGAAATACAAATTTTCATCGATTTGCCTTCAAAATATTTTCTTCAAAACTTTCATCCCCCCTTTCAACCCCATAGGAGTTGAATCCCGAAAACAGAGAAACAAGTTTTTTTTATTTCTAACTGAAAAGCTCAATTTAAGTTTTCATAGATTTAGATTTTAAAATACTTTCATAATAAAATATTTTCATAAAAGGTCTCATCCATATTTCACCCCATTTCAGTTTCCCAAAACCCTGAAACACATATCATTTTATTGGTAGCCGAGTAGTCAAATACCAATGTTCATAGATGTAGCTTTAAAAATACTTTAGTAGTTCTTTAATAATTATATGTTTTCAAAAAAAGCTCTCACCCACTATTTAACACCTATAGGGTAAATTTCTGAAAATGCTGAAATACTTTTTTTTTTTTTTTTTTGCTCGAGAAACCAAACACCAATTTTCGAAGGATTAGCTTCAGAATTGCCTTACTAGCGTCATTTGTCAAAAAATCCTTCGTCCCCTATTTCACCCTCTTGGGGTCGAAATTTATGAAATCCCTTCTTAAATATAAAATCCGCAGCTTCTCAACATTTCAAGTCTCTGTCCTTAGCGGTTTGGAGTGGGCATGGTGAGTGAGTGAGTGAGTGAGTCGGTCAGTCGAGACATTGCCTTTTCTGCAGTATACAGAGATTTCCCGTCTAGTGTACCATACTGATAGTGAGGTCTATTAGTTAAATATTCAGGTTAATCAGATGTACTCCATATGATCGTATTTTGGTTAGTAGTTGATGGTACTTTCTCGTGTTGTTTCTCCACCATTCATGTATTCACTTTCACTTTTTCTTTAGTTATTGGCTTTTTAACAGTCGTAGTTAATAAATTAATTTAAAGAAAGCGCGTTATCGTTCTTCGATATCTTAGTTTCGTGAAGCGACCTGTCTGAACGGAAACACTGACATAACTACTGAAAAGTGTGAAGGCCCCTTATGTGCTGGCGGTGTCGGGAAAGATGCAGACACGACGGCTTGAAAGTGGTGATTTCTGAACAGCACCAACTTGAGGGAGGCCCACTTCTCTTGCGCCGAGGAATTCGGCTCCCGGCATATATGGGCACGCACACAAAAGCAACGAACTTCACGAAGTGTTCTCCAGTTTCTCTCACAAATAGACCTCATGGCTGGCGCTCCTCAATTTCATTAGCACTTACAGGATTTAAAGCTCAGTGCTCTGTCATCAATTACTATGAATAATCGGGGGTTATACGACGCAGTTCTCACAAAAATTCCAAAGAACCATATTTGAAGGGTGAACTTTCGAAAGATTTTAAGTACAAACTTCTCCATCATTCACGGTGTAGTGCGTACCGTAGCAGACTTCTAATCATCAAGTCGATGGTTGAAATCTCACTAATAGAAATTTATTTTCTACTTACTTTCATAATCCATATTTATTAATAAGTGGATAATTAATTAAAAACACTGAATCGCAGTGTTGTAATAAAAATAATATCTTTTTATGTTTAAGTACTGGCGGTATGAAAATAAATTAAAATTTGATGCAGACTTGTTAAACGCCTTCTTCTCAGATGAAAAATGGAAAATATTCATCACTAACGCAGTTCAGTTTCTAGAAATAAAAAACGGTCTTTTATATTCCATTTGTTGCTTCGCATTTTTGAACAATATTTTAATTTATAATGTACATCCTGGTTTCATGTGTTTATTAATTAACACTAAAAACTTATTTTTTACTAAAAAATTGTGATTCAATGTTTCGTAACGAACATTTCCATTTGACAATGACCATGGAATTTCTGTGAAACCTCTTATTTTAGTGCGATTTTACTAAAAGATTACAAGCAAGTTATTCATTGATAGTACTTTTTTTCTTAACCTCTACCACTGTACTAAAAATACAATCAAGTACAATATCTTAGAAACGTCGATGCATACCTTAACAGTCGTCAATAAACCCTTCAAATAATTTTCATTAAGTAGGGAATTAATATATAAATAATAATTATAATAGTAATAGAAACGATGTGAGTACATTTTAATCAACGAGAACATAACCTAAATTGATTTCAAGTACATTTTGTTTATACTATGTTGAGACACTTAAAGTAGTAAAGGAGTTTTGCTATTTGGGGAGCAAAATAACTGATGATGGTCGAAGTAGGAGTTAAAATGTAGACTGGCAATGGCAAGGAAAGCGTTTCTGAAGAATAGAAATTTGTGATCATCGAGTATAGATTTAAGTGTCACGAAGTCGTTTCTGAAAGTATTTGTATGGAGTGTAGCCATGTATGGAAGTGAAACATGGACGATAACTAGTTTGGACAAGAAGAAAATAGAAGCTTTCGAAATGTGGTGCTACGGAAGAATGCTGAAGATTAGATGGGTAGATCATATAACTAATGAGGATGTACTAAATAGGACTGGAGAGAAGAGAAATTTGTGGCCCAACTTGACTAGAAGAAGGGATCGGTTGGTAGGACATGTTCTGAGACATCAAGGGATCACCAGTTTAGTACTGGAGGGCAGCGTGGAGGGTAAAAATCATAGAGGGAGACCAAGAGATGAATACAGTAGATACAGAAGGATGTAGGTTGCAGTAGGTACTGGGAGATGAAGAAGCTTGCACAGGATAGAGTAGCATGGAGAGCTGTATCAAACCAGTCTCAGGACTGAAGACCACAACAACAACAACATATGTTGACGTTTTTTTCTGAACTCCTTTTGGACATAAATTAGAGTAATAAAGCATCGGAAGCCCATTAGATGCCACGAAATGTTTTTCCTAAAAATAAGTGTGGGATATGTTGATAACATCGATATGTTTTGCACTTAAGAGCGCTTGAAAATCTTCTAACCTTCAAAATCGAATTTTACTACTTTTATGAGCAAAAAGAAAACTGATGCCCAATCAATCGCTTTCAAGTTCTTCGAGTGTGAAGAAGATGAAGCGGCCGGGCCCTAACATCCCGCTGTCAGGCTGGTGTGATTGTGGCCGTTTTACCAAAGGCTGCTGGATGGTGTTACTCCTATTGACACGTGACAGTATTATTGCCTTAAAACGTGTTTTGAAACTGTTAAAAGCAATGGACGCTCAGAAAGTAGCCGAGTAATTTGCTTACACTGAATGCTCAAAGATTCAGTGTAGCGAAAAAAATTGAACTTTTACTTGAAGGTTTTTCTTAATGATTTTTTACAATTTTCGTGAAGGGCTAATTCAACAAAAATACCTGTAACCGCTTCGTTAAACTTTTGCTAAAGGATTACCTTTAATTGGTTAGCATAGTTATGCGAAAATCGTTTATTGTTCCGTACAACATTAGTAAAAAGTGATTCAGATGTTTGTCAGGTTTCTTATCATGATTTACATACATGCGTTATTAGGCACGTAGAAGATTGGAGTAGATCCGATGTTCCACCTATATTTAGTTAGTAAATAGATCTGTTCTTCATAAATGCTTTAACTGCAGATGAGAGAAAATGCTCAAATATTCGACCGCAGACAGGCAAAATTCGTGTACATTGTAAAGGGAGACTAATCTTCGATAACGAGCCAGAAACTAAGTAGCAGTGAATTCTTTCAGAGTTTCCAGATGAACCTAAACCAGCAAAACTGGTTCACTGGCGAAGCACTATCAGGTATACTATCTGTTTGAAAGACACACATGTAGTACGGAATTACCTGCAGATGTCACGAACAGGCGGACCCGCCGGTCCAAAAAAGAGACGGGGTGTCTTGTGTTACCAGAACAGAATCAGTAGGGTCTGTCAGGAGAGATAACTTGGAATGTGGACTGGTCGTCGGATGTCACCTGAGTAGCAAATCCATTACAGACATTTCAACACTTCCCAAGCTGCCCGCATCGACTGTTGGTGATGTTATTCTGAAGTGAAAAACGCGAAAGGCAGTCACAGCTAAACCAATTTAGGTTAAAATCAACAGTCGAGATCGCAATATTATTCGTTTATTGACCGGTTTCGGCTTTTGTTGCCGAACCCGTTAAAAAAATAAATAATTTTAATCTAAATACAGCACCAGATCGCTGCACTTCATAGACAATGTTGTCTAAATCTATGGATAGATAAACCAAGGCAAACAGATCTCATGAACTGATGGAGATGGACTGTCGATCACTGTGGAAGGTGGTCGAAAGAAATCGCATGAAATCAACGGAAAGATTCACTCGTGAGTTCCAAAGTGCTACCAAAAATTCAGCTAGCACAATGACTAAGCGTAGACAAATAAAACGAATGGGGTGTAATAGTTGAGCAGCTCCTCACAACGCACAAATATCTTTAGTCAACGCTAAGCGATGCTTCAGTTGCGGTAAAGAGCGACGTCATTCGTCAGTGGATGACTGGAGAGGAGTGATTTGGAGAGGTGAATGACGCTATGCCCTGCGGCAGTGTGATGAAAGGGTTTGGTCGCGGTTGAATGTCCGGAAAACGTCACCCAGCGTCATAACTGTTTAGCGTCAGCAGTGAGGTAGGGAGGTTTTTGTGTAACTGTATTGGAGGGTGTGTCGTGCCTAGGGTATGGTCCACTTAGCGCGTAAGGGAACAATAAATGCATAAGATATAAACACATTCTAGAGTACTGTGTACCACTTAAAGTAGAGGTACAGTTCGGGGCTGGTGACTGTATCAGCCTGATGAGGCACCCTATCATGAAACAGCATCTGTGAGGAAATGGTTTGTGAACAGTAACGTTCCTGAAATGCACTGGCCTGCCAAAAATCCCGATCTGAATCCAATGTATACACCTTTCGGATGAGTCAGAATGTCGATTTCGCTCCCGACCTCAGCGTACAACATCACTACCTTCTCCAGTTTGAAGAATTCCTCCACAGACATTCAGACACCTCACTGAAAGAGTTGAAGCCGTGATAAAGGCCAGTGGTGGACATATCCCGTTGTATGATCTAGTTCAAGTCGTCTGGATACTTTTTATCGGAGACTGAAAATGATCTTTTTTTGTCGAAGGACAAGTAATGCTGAAAGGAGAAAATTATCGATGAAAGCAGGAGAAGCAATCGTTCTTCTTCATCACAACGGCCATTGTCACATTGTCACACAATTAAGTATTTGCCGGAAGAAAATATGGAATTATTGTCTCTCCGCTTCGATTCATCTGATTAATCGCCTAACGATATCTTTGTATTTCCCTTTGCTATGCATCAAATGCAGTTTTTGAATTACCAGAATCAGAGTGAAAAAAATTCCCTTAACTGGTTTGAACGCTCGAACACATTTGTTGCCTTATAGATGAATATTATGAAGACAATAAAACAATTTCTAGCGTACGTTCTTTTTGCCTTGTTTTTGTAAAGAGTACAAGACACCGTTAGTGTATGTAGCCTCCACTGTCGCTAGGGCTTTCGTAGTGAAGGACTGTTACATCGGCGCCCTGTCTGTAGGAGGCGGGGGACTGGCTCAATTTAAACGTTCCTGAAATACGCAGAAAATGGTTTAGGAAAACCGCGAGGCACAAGCATCAGGTTGTGTTGCACCACTTTTTGGGTCAGTTAACTATTGCGTTCGTTTTTGGCGATAGAATGATAGACGATAGCTTATTTGCAATTACATACTTAAGGCCCAAATTCAATTCCAAAAATATGGTACAAGAATTTAAAAAATCTTAAAATTAATCCACGCAATGTCAAGTTTAAACTGGAGAACTTCCTTATCCTTCACCTCTATCTTGTTGTAGAGTTTATAGAAAAAAAATTAAGCAAATTCCTGTGATACAATGTTGATAATGCTAGTACATATTCAGCAGCTTGTAGACCGCATGAGATTTGGGTGAATTTTGTTTTATCTATTACATACCCAGCTCGCAGGTGGGGCATCTCTTTTTTTTGCATTATTCATCTTCCTATTACCATACTGGCTGACAAACCCGGCATTGCCCAGCTATTCATTTTGCCAGTTTTCCAGTAGAAAGAAAAAGCTAACTGTGTTAGTAATGTCACACCGAAAAAGTTTCATTTCCATGTATTCGTGGAAACATCTTTGGAACTATGAAACAGTTGTACAAATATCGCGGATTGTTCCTGTACGCTGGGCGCAGCTGTTTCGCGTGACTACAACGGGATTTTGTAAGCGACTCTATGGCATTGCCTCTTCGTAGCTCTATACCAGTAGTCGTCTATCACTTTCGCCTACAGCCGTTTGCATCTCAGAAGCGCTACCAGGTGTCAGGGTTGTCTTAGTACTAAAGAATAAACGCACTGGAGATGCATAATTTTTTCATGCAACTCACTGTTTATGACCTCGTATCTGTATGTTCGCATAATGATGTGTCTGTGTCGGTACACACAGCGGAATGTGTGGATACTATCTGCGAAGTGTTCTACGAATGGATTTTACGAATAGAGTTAGTAGGAAAGAAGTAATGAATTTAAACGTCATGCACAATGCGACACTTTTCCAGGCATCTCGGTGTTTATAACGTCATATCTCTTGAATTATACGTGGTATCATGATATAATTTTGTGGGTACACTTAGCGGCTTGTGGATATTGTCTGCGAAACTTATATCGAATGGAGTTAGTAGCACAGAAGTAATAGATATAAACTTCATGCTTGATGTGGCAGTTTTTCTCATTGTTTATTATGTCATCTCTCCTGAACGATGATAGGTAGGCGGTTCTTACCCTATAGCGATTGTTGCCTGACAAAAAGGGATATCTGTACCACGTTTGGTTGAAATCAGTCCAGTGGTTCAGTGGTTTAAGGTGGAGATGTGGAACACACACACACACACACACACACACTCACACACACACAAACGTGCATCAATATTTATAATACGTATGTACGGATGCTTTAGAATGTGTGCAGTTACGTCTACGTTGACTACAGAAATGAAACACCAAAATTTTTGATAGCATCAAACTAAACTCAATGAAGCCTAGATGTAAAATAATGTATTGTATCTAGAAGTAAAATCATTTTTGTGAAAGTTACTGTTGGTGACCCAATTTGCACAAAACTGTAAAAATTAAATTTATGGCTTTGTGAATAAAATTTAGGATTACTATATCATGTTTTACATCAAAATTCTCAGCGTAACAGCGTGTATCTTATGATACTTTGCAGTTAGAGAAAATCAGCCTGCCTTTTTGGACACTTGTGAATTTTGTGTAATTTATAGTGACTAGCATTCGCAATAATGGTAGCAGCTAGAGGGGAACAGTTAAGTCACTTGAACTGCAGTAGATGGTAAATGAATGCGAATCACATTACAACTGACTTGTTCACAATAATGATATTTTGTTTTATCTTTTGCTTGTGAAAGATATCCCATATCCCAAAATTTTCTGTTTCTTAATTATTTATAACTACTTAGTTATTTGCATTAAGGTTAAGCGAAGATAATAAAAAGCAAATATCTTCTTATTAGATTTGAGATTTTGAGTAGTTTAAGTGCAATACTCGACGAATCACATAAAAACTTTACCTGGGCTAGTTGGTTGCAGTAGCTACCGAAGAACATGTGTTTGTTGCTTCACTCAGTTTCGCCACTGTTAATCGCAACTTTTACATGCATCTTAATAGATTGAAACTATAATCTTCTGCTGTTGCTTCACTCAGTTTTACCACTGTTAATCACACCTTTTATATGCATCTTCATAAAAAAGCTTTTTATTGCGAAGACGAAAATTTGTTTCCCAGTTGGTATTTCTAAAGTATTACAGAGTAAAAGAATACAGTTTCGTGAAGTAACCTTTTCTAGAGAAACTTTAAGTATTATGTCAAAGAAGTTGGAGTATATTTAGTGAAAACTGTTTGATGCTTGCCATTTAAAAAGTTGCTAATGCGATGCACTAGAGAGATGCTGCCTTAGTCTTTTGTTTATGTCGAAATTTCTAATGTACGGTGTGAGACGGGTTTTCTGAAGTACGAATTTCTGGTATAGCTCTTGAAATAGAGTTATAAAAGTAGCAGTAACATTTCAAAAGTCGTAATAACATCATAACAGTAGAAATAACATGCTACACACCTGGAAATTGAAATAAGAACACCGTGAATTCATTGTCCCAGGAAGGGGAAACTTTATTGACACATTCCTGGGGTCAGATACATCACATGATCACACTGACAGAACCACAGGCACATAGACACAGGCAACAGAGCATGCACAATGTCGGCACTGGTACAGTGTATATCCACCTTTCGCAGCAATGCAGGCTGCTATTCTCCCACGGAGACGATCGTAGAGATGCTGGATGTAGTCCTGCGGAACGGCTTGCCATGCCATTTCCACCTGGCGCCTCAGTTGGACCAGCGTTCATGCTGGACGTGCAGACCGCGTGAGACGACGCTTCATCCAGTCCCAAATATGCTCAATGGGGGACAGATCCGGAGATCTTGCTGGCCAGGGTAGTGGACTTACACCTTCTAGAGCACGTTGGGTGGCACGGGATACATGCGGACGTGCATTGTCCTGTTGGAACAGCAAGTTCCCTTGCCGGTCTAGGAATGGTAGAACGATGGGTTCGATGACGGTTTGGATGTACCGTGCACTATTCAGTGTCCCCTCGACGATCACCAGTGGTGTACGGCCAGTGTAGGAGATCGCTCCCCACACCATGATCCCGGGTGTTGGCCCTGTGTGCCTCGGTCGTATGCAGTTCTGATTGTGGCGCTCACCTGCACGGCGACAAACACGCATACGACCATCATTGGCACCAAGGCAGAAGCGACTCTCATCGCTGAAGACGACACGTCTCCATTCGTCCCTCCATTCACGCCTGTCGCGACACCACTGGAGGCGGGCTGCACGATGTTGGGGCGTGAGCGGAAGACGGCCTAACGGTGTGCGGGACCGTAGCCCAGCTTCATGGAGACGGTTGCGAATGGTCCTCGCCGATACCCCAGGAGCAACAGTGTCCCTAATTTGCTGGGAAGTGGCGGTGCGGTCCCCTACGGCACTGCGTAGGATCCTACGGTCTTGGCGTGCATCCGTGCGTCGCTGCGGTCCGGTCCCAGGTCGACGGGCACGTGCACCTTCCGCCGACCACTGGTGACAACATCGATGTACTGTGGAGACCTCACGCCCCACGTGTTGAGCAATTCGGCGGTACGTCCACCCGGCCTCCCGCATGCCCACTAATCGCCCTCGCTCAAAGTCCGTCAACTGCACATACGGTTCACGTCCACGCTGTCGCGGCATGCTACCAGTGTTAAAGACTGCGATGGAGCTCCGTATGCCACGGCAAACTGGCTGACACTGACGGCGGCGGTACACAAATGCTGCGCAGCTAGCGCCATTCGACGGCCAACACCGCGGTTCCTGGTGTGTCCGCTGTGCCGTGCGTGTGATCATTGCTTGTACAGCCCTCTCGCAGTGTCCGGAGCAAGTATGGTGGGTCTGACACACCGGTGTCAATGTGTTCTTTTTTCCATTTCCAGGAGTGTATTTCCACGGTAATACGAATGTCATGTGGTCAGTGCATTCATTTATACCGTCATATAGCGCATCATCAAGTACGTATTTCAGCCAGCAGATGGAACTTTCCTTTATACCTTAACGTTATTTTACCAGTTATGCTTCCAAGGTTATAACTTTACAGCGTAGTTTTAGGTCGTGAAAAGTGCATTTCAGGTGCCTAAAATAGGCTGTTACAGCACGTCATTTAGGCTATAGAAGACCTGAATCAAGGCCTAAAAACTGTTATGCAAAGAAATCAACCACAATGCAAAATACACAGTGCTGACATTTGAACATATTATTATTAATTAAAAATATGGAAACTGAAAATATGAGTAGTTGTTCAACACAGCAAACATTTTACTAGTTTAATGTTCAAACTGATACCAAACCTTTTTAGTTTTTCCAAAACAAAAATACGCTATAAAACACACACACACACACACACACACACATATATATATATATATATATATATATATATATATATATATATATACTATTGGTGTTTTGCCCTTAAAGAGCGTATTTGGACTAAACTACATGGCCAGTTCCTTTTTCTGCCTTCCTTGCTGCCCAAACTTCCCTCATTCGCTCGCTGTGTTTCTGTTTCCGGTCCTCTGTCCATGCTTATTGTCGGCTTTGTGTCTTCGGCTTCATCTTGATTGCCTTTTTGGTTGACCATATTTCTTTCATCTTCTGGCTGTGATCTTGCTTGCGTTCTTCGGTCCATTTTATGCCTGTTCGTTCGTCACATTGTATCTCATGTTGTTTACTTTTCTTAATGATGTTTCTGAATTTTATTCTGTCGTTTATTGTGTCTGCTGCTATGTTGAGTTGGTTCAGGTCGTTTTCTACCTCTGCCACCCATTTGTTGTTTCTAGTGGTTACCCAGTCAAAGATCTGTTTGGTCAGCCTGTGTGATGGCATTCTGTATAGGTGTCCATAGAGTTGTAGTCTGCGTTTTCTAATCTTTTCTATGATTGTCTCCGTATGTTTGTACAGTTCCTCTGTAGGTTTCTTGATCCACATTCCATTGTTGTTAGTTGCGCCAAATATTTTCCTAAGTATTTTCCGTTCTACTTTTCTAATTGTCTGATACGTGTATGCCCTAGGATAAGTCTCTGCTGCATATAGTGCCTCGGGGAGCACCACCATGTAGTAATGGCGTAGTTTGGCATTTTGTCAGATAGACTTCTTGTTGTAATGATTCCACACTACTTTGTATGCCTTGTCCAGTTTAGTCTGTTATGTCCACTCATTTGTAGTATATATATATATATATATATATATATATATATATACACCAGTGGTTTCAAACGTTGAAACCATAGTTACCTTCACAGAAAATAAATAAAACCTTTTTTAGGTCTTCCAGTGAAAAACTGGAACTTATCGATCAGTATTAATTTATATGCAGAAAAAGAACACTCTACATAAACGGATGTGACAAGGATATGCTTGACTTTCGGTATATGTTCGACAGGAGCGCTGTAGTCAAGGAGATTTTCCGCTAAGTGTGTTTGCTGTTACGCGCAAGTCCGTCAGGCCGATATTCCTCTGCGAAACCGTTTGAAATTTTTGCCCGTACTTTTCCTCCCGCCTCACCTGGCATTTCATTCGTTTTATTTTAATCTTCTATCAGTAAAGGAATGTTCTAGTTGATGGGTCTCCCTGAGCGTTCCAATTCGGAAGTAATTGTTGCCATAAATATGTAGTTGGCTCTAACGCAAGTCGCGTCCTGATGGATTTAGGGATCTCTGAGTAATTGTTTTGCTTAAGTTACAGAGGTAGTAGATTTTCAGTTAACTCTTTGGCTGCTGGTATATGCTTATTATAGTTTTACGCTGCTGCTAACCATTTTATCCAGCCATTAACAACAGGTTCACGTGGCCAGGGAACATCTGGAAGTTGTTCCTTGAAAGTCTGTGTCCATGATGTTGCCTTAACAAAATATTTCTTTACTGTGAAGGAATTCCAACCTTCCTTGCTCCGCTATATAGTTGAAAAATCTGCTACGTATGTTTTATGCAGCATCAAATACTTGAAATAATTGAAACGCTGCAACCATATTTGCAGCAGCATCTGTTAAATTCAGATTTTGACAAAGTCTGCAATTGTCTGCTGTTAGGAGTCAAGTTAAGTCCTGGATGGCGCATGGGTCCAGCTTGCGAAGAATCAGATTTGCAGTGTACCGACAAATTCAGTTAGCAGTTTTATCAAGAGAAATCCTTATGCAAGGTTCACCAATATCTTCTCGGATTCTGTGCACTGCGCCATTGTAAGTTGAATCCAAATGAATTTTACGCAACTTTGACTGCGTAGGAACAAACTGATAGCAGTACTTCTCAAGAGGATCTCTGAAAATAGGATTTTATAGTTTTAGAAGAGATATGTTTGATGTCGCAATAGCATGGTATGAGTCGCTGCAGATGTAGTTCAGTTTGGTGGATTTATCAGATGCGTTTGTTAAAAATGTTTGCATTAACACAACATATGCCTCATGAAAGGCTCCATCTGCATGTAGAATTGAGTGGGATTTTTTATCACACGGAACCTAATAAAAAGCTGGGTGGTGTATAGAAATACATATAAGAAGTATTTAGTATTGTTAAGGTACACCGGTAGTTAATATTAGCAAAATAAAAATATACAATACGGTTTATCAATTTTTCAGTTGCAGTTTTCCAACAATCCTGTCACTGAATAGATTTTTGTTACAACTGAAATCCTTTTTTTTTTTTAAAAAAGAAACCAACTTGGTGTATCATTTTAAGAACATCTGTGCTTTTTATTATAAATATTATAACTTTCACATTTCTTACGTTTCCTTTATATAGAAATTGAACTAAGTAACTCAAAAATTATAATAAAGGTGAACAATTGAGTTTTGGGGTTTCTTAATACAATTTTGAACAGTATTTACAAAATAATCTGCTTCACAAGTTCTCTGGTGTCGGGAGAAGTGACAAGAAATTCAATATTCTGAAATGGCATCAAAAACTAAGAAGCACAAAAGCATAACAACTATCCTCTTTCTAGCGTGCTTGACAAAATGTGCTAGTTCATTTCGTTAGGTCGATAAGAAAAATTTGACAATAGTCTCGCTTTACTACAGTGCGAGTTACTTTATAACAAAGGAAAAAGGTGCAATGGCTAGGCGGCTTTCATTCTCTCATTGTGCACGTGTTATTTCCTTATGAGGTCAGTTCAAGGCCTACGAATGTTCTTTGTGGAAACAGGCCGCTGGCGAGGAGTTTGTGAGCTCCAGGTATGTTTTCTTCAAGTACCGCCTACAGTCCTTCATTCTTTTAAAAATACAAGAAGTTTGTGTTACATTAAAGGAATAGGTGCCTCTTAGGATTTTAAAGCTGAAGTATGCAAAAAATAGGCGTGTTTAGATGCTGTAAAATTAACAATGGCAAGTTTAATTAGTCACGAAATGCATAACAACAAGTTTATTTGCAACTAGGAACTCGTGGAAAGAACAGGTTTTAACCTAGGGGTCTTTGGTCTATTATTAACAGTCGAAATAAAATTATAACAATTGAAATGATAACAATTTCCATGGTATGTAGTGGGAATTCAGTATGGTGAATGCATTAATATACAGGCGGTCCTTGTATGAAACCTACAAAATAATAAATTAAAGGAATATTTATTTATCTGGATAGTGAAACGTAAGAAATGTTACTCTTCCTGCGGAGATGTGAAATTAGTTAATTTGTTATTTTACAGAGAGTTACATTAGCAAATGTATTTAAACCAACTGTGCATAAATTAATTTAAATCAAGTATCTATTAATATCAGCTAGGCAGCTAGAAGCTTTCAGCTTTAGAGGTGGATGCAACGTGAAGTACATAATTGACGGCATTCAGATGGATATTGTTGTTGTTGTTGTTGTTGTGCTCTGTAGTCTAAAGATTCGTCTGATGCAGCTCTCCATGCTGCTTTGGCCTGTGCAAACCTCTTCATCTCTGAATAACTACTGCATCCTACATCCTTGTGAATCTGCTTATGGTATTCAGCTCTTGGTCTTGCTCTACGACTTTTGTGACCCACCCTTCCGTCCAGTACTAAACTGTTGAGCCCTTGATGCCTCACAATATGTCCTATTAACCAATCGCTTCTTCTAGTCAGGTTATTCCACAAATTTCTTTTCTCCTGAATCCTCTTTGGTAGCTCATCATTAGTTACGTTATCTACCATCTATCTTCAGCATACTTCCTTAGCACCACATTTCAAAATCTTCTATGTTGCTCTTATCTAAACTGTTCATCATCCACGTTTCACTTTCATACATGGCTACACTCCATATAAGTACTTTCAGAAAAAACTTCATAACACGTAAATCTATTATCGATGTTATCAAATTTCTCTTCTTCAGGAACGCTTTTCTTGTCATTGCCAGTCTCTCTACTTCGGCGATTATTAGTTTTTTTTTTTTGCCATATAGCAAAACGCATGTACTACTTTACGTGTCTCGTTTCATAATCTCATAACGTAATTCCCCCAGCAGCATCTGATTTATTTCGATTACATTCCATCGCCCTCGTTTTGCTTTTTTTTATGTTTATCTTATTTCTTCCTTTCAAGACACTGTCCATTACATCCAACTGCTCTTACAAGTCCTTTGCTGTCTCTGAGAAAACTGAAATGTCCTCGGCAAACTTCAAAGTTTTTGTTTATCCTCCCAGAACTCTAATATCTACTCAAAATATTTATTTTGTTTCCTTTACTGCTTGCTCAGTATACAGATTGGCTAACATAGTGGACAGGCTACAACTCTGTCTCACTTCTTTGGCAACCACTGCTTCCCTTTCACTTCCCTTGTCTCTTATGGCTGCTGTCTGGTTTCTAAACTGGTTGTAATACTGTAGCCTTTCGCTATCTGTAGTCGTAGGGTCTGTGCTGCCTCGCTAGGTCTCTGGATTTCAAACTGGTCTTCCCCGAGGTCAACTTCTATCAGTTTTTTCATCCTTCTGTAAGTAATTCATGTTAGTATTTTGCAGCCAGTTCGGTAATCTTCACACCTGTGGGCACCAACTTTCTTTGGAATTTCAGTTATTATATTCTTCTTGAAGTCTCAGGGTATTTCGCCTGTCCCATACATCTTGCTCACCAGATGGAAGAGTTTTGTCAAGGATAGCTCTCCAAGGACTATCAGTAGTTATAATGTAGTCTCGTCTGCTCCTGGGGTCTTGTTTCGATTTACGTCTTTCAATGCTCTGTCAAATTATTACCATTGTATCATATCTCCTATCTCATCTTCATCTACATCCTCTTGTGTTTCTATAATATTTCTGTCAAGTACTTGCCCTTGTATAGGCCATCTATATACTCTCTCCACCTCTGAGCGCTCCCTTCTTTGGTTCGGAGTGGTTTTCCATCCGAGCTCTTGTTATTAATACCCATGGTTCACTTTTGTCCAATGGCCTCTTTCATTGTCCTCTAGGGGATTTCTCATAGTAATAGGGCAAAAAAAGCATCGACCCACTTCGTTAGTGTGGATTGCATACATTCAGGGGCAATTCCTCCCCTCAGCCTCATGATGACGACATACATTTTCTTCAGCTGGCATATTGGCCCTTCCCCCTCCTCGTTCCTCCCCTGTAAGCCTTTCTTTCGTTCACAGTGCAGTGTATTGTTTGTTTAAACTATTTGAGTTGCCATTGGTCGAGCACTAGGCACTAGATCCATCCACTTTCGTCAATAACTGCTGGATGTGGAGTGGACGTTCTCGATGTCAATCCAGCACTGGACAGCTGCTCCAGTCAATCTAGCCAATAGCCCTACGTGATTAGGATGGCTCGTAGTAATAATAATAGGACAGCGAGCTATCACTGAAGTGATCTTCGAGTGAACAGCTGTTGCTAGGAGGAAAATGTGGATCGATAATAATAATATGAGAATAGCGCCACTCTATCCCTATAGACAGGAGTCCTGTAGCAACATGATTTGAAAATAAAACATACTTATTAAAGTGTTGCAAGTCACGTTATAGCCAACAGAAACAAGGGAAATATACTATACAGTATTTTTACGAGTGTAGTACTCATTAACTTACCTGAATATGGCGTCTCAAGCCGAAAACGAAAACTGGCCAGTCATCAGGAGTCACCTCCAGTTTAGTCCAGAGCATCTACCGAGTGTATTGTGTAACTGAAAAGCCAGCCAGCCAGAAAACTGCAGCTCGCGAAAGGCTTCTTAAGCCTCTACTTCTGCCCAACCTCTAACATTCTGCGTGGTGTCTGTTTGTTCTAAGTCGTGTCTCCCTACCACTTTCGCGCAACGACGCTCTGAGCGTGTTTTTTAGGGAATTGACTAGTTTGAACCTGGGACCTGTTGCTGGTAAGGAGACGCCAGACCACACATCACATGTAGAGTTCAGAAGAGTTCAGTGAGATTAGCGATGATATAACCAAATACTTAATGATTTCAGCGTCAGCTCCACTGCACTCCCTGTAAAAGAATCTTAATACTAACTAAATTTAGTGGAAGGGGTTTAAGGCTTTTCTATTTTTAGTTAGCTGGTAAAATAACGTCGGAAAAGCAGTTAAGTTTACCATTGGAAATTTTATTCTACTCAAAAAACATTGTTTATAAATTGCACTATTGATAAAAGGAAATGTTTTAATATAGGATGATAAAAACCAACTGCGTTCAACAAAAATGTGAACGAATATTCCCTGAATGGGTTTCCAAGTTCTACAATGGATCGAAGGATGACCTATGCCATATCACATCTATAATCTAGGTTTAAATTAAGTTTCACAAAAGAGAAAACTATCAAAATGGTCTACAGTGCCCCTCAATTATCTTTAATTAATTATCTAACTTGTCGTAAATTACAGTGGCTGTTGTGGCTTCTCAATAATTATATAACAGAAAAATCATCGCGTTTCGGATTTTAACTCACTGTAGCAAATGTGAATACCATGAGATTTAATTGACGATCGAAACTATTATTACGTGAAAAGGGGATGCAACAGATGAGACTTCTGCAGTTCTGAGTGAAGCGTTGTGCGCTCAAGAAAGCAGTATCGTGTGCGTTCATTACCTTGTCGTTGTTCGTCGGGGGTCGGCGGACAGCACAGCTCTGCTCACCTCGCCGTCTCGGAAGCAACTCTCTCCTAACTTCTCCTTACTACAGTTTACCGAAGTTGGTTTAAAAAAAGCTATTTGGCTGTGTTTTTATCTGACCATTCAGGGTCTCAATGTTAACCTTATGCTCCGCCTACAAAAATGCTGTCTATCCAATGAGAAACGTTATACTTTTCGTGGTGGGGCATTGTTTTTAAGGTTAGCAACGTAACAGAGACGCGAAAAAGTCTCACACTAAAACTTGCAGCTGGTGTGGCCCTTTTAGTGTTATTGTAAGATCTATACTGTTCTTCTGGAGGGCTCTATCTTTTAACAAGGGCTGGGGGTGGTCCTGGCAGTCACTTTTCGTGGTGGGGCAATGTTTTTTTAATGTTTGAAACGTAACAGAGTCGCGAAAAAGTCTCACGCTAAAAGTTGCGGCTGATGTGGCCCTTTTAGTGTTATCGTAAGATCTATACTGTTCTTCTGGAGGGCTCTAGCTTTTAACATGGGCTGGGGGGTGGTCCTGCCGGTTAGCTGGCGACGTGGGTGTCCGTTCCTTATCATAGTGCCTTCTAGCTTAACACGGTTCTGCTCTTGGCTTCTGTTCTCCTTTCTCCCCTCGGAACTGCGTGTCTCACGGTGGGAAGGTATGACAAGCATTTAGGCATTCTTGTGTTAGTCTGTGGTATTCCATTTGCTCACTCGTTACTCGTATTAATTTGGTTAATTTAATGTCACGATTTATTCAGAGCTATGTGACATACTACTGGATTTGCTTATCATGTCAGGGTTTTCATGGAAGGTGTTGGATTTGCGACACCTTACATATCACCATCCTTCGAACTTAATTATTTCACTGAAGTTAGGCAATGATTGAATCGTTGTCCACGCCAGTAAAAATATATTCCATTATCTAAATTTTGTTGCCTACTCTTCAGCCACGTTATCCTGGTTCTATGCTAGTTTGTACTACCAATTTATATTTTTATATTCTTCCACATTATTCTCAAAAATATGTTTATATTTACGAGAGAAGAATATTTTTATTCTATTATAATTATTGTTTTTTAATTATTTTCTTTCTTCATTTAAGTGTGAAGTTTGTTTTTTAAGAAGTTTGTTATGGAAAGTGAGGAGTCTTTCACATCGCTTTTCTTAGAAATATTTGTTTAATAAATGTAGTAATTAAGTAAAATCTATTCCTAACACATTTTCTAAATATCATGTACAAGTAAAATGTTTTTGTTTCTAGACATTCATTTCAACATTGTTACACTAACAAATAAGAATTATTTCCTAGAATTGCTTTGACAAAGAAATATACATACACAAGTATTGAGATACATCCTAACAAATGGTACAAATTTTAAAAAAGAGGGAAAACATACAACAAGATTATTTTTTATTCTTTGTTTTTATAAGGAGAAAATAAGTAAAATATAGTTAGTCTTTTATTTTTATGAGGAGAAAATAAGTGGCATATAGTTGTAGTGTTTATTATGCCTTACTTTTGTTCTTTATATAGTGTCCATTTCAGAACTAATGACTTATTTTTATCGACAGTCTATTTTTTACTTATGTCCATAGTCGATGACTGTTATTTTGTAGTTTATTAACTGTCTGGTGTGCTTAACTTATTTAGTTTTTCACATGTTTCTTTTGCACAATTCCTACATCACATAATTTGATTTCACACATTCACACAGTCCTATGAATGTCTAAGCATGAGGTTGGCGAATGTTTTTGCATGAAGGTGATGGACTTGAGCGAGATGGATGTGGGCAAGTATTTGATGTACAGCTTCGTTCGTCATTCCTTGTTGGCTTTGTAACAGTGTGTTGCTGTTGTAGAGGTCCCATAATGGAATGCAGCTGTGAGTGCAGAATCTCATGGTTTACTGGCTTTGTATGCGTGAAAGACATCGTTATGTGTCGCTGAAAGCGGTCGTTTTTCGTTGTAATACTTCGCAGATGACTAGTTTACAATAGGATAGGGTTTTGGGAAGGTATGTCGTCTATTCTTCATCCATCTTCTTTCTTGGTCTCAATCTTGCGAGTCGTCAACTTCTGTTCTTCCTGCTTTTTCTCTCCTTCTTACTTGCTTCTTGGTTCTTCTCTGGGCAGGATATGGAAATATTTATTGATAACTAGTCGCATTGAAGTTCTCCTCTTAGTAACAGTTTGATAAATTGTTTGGGAGTGTCATTTTTACTTTGTGAAAGTTTTCTTCAGTTTCGTGCATCAGCGTGCTGTTTAATAGCAGTGGTGTGACTTATACACATATTTTTTTGCCAGTAGTGACTTGCCCAGGTGGTCTTCTCGTTGGGCCGTTTTTTGCTTGCTCCACTGAGTCGGGGCGTTCCGAGACCCTTCTGGCATTCGCTGTCCTGTTGTGTCTCTGCAGGGTTCCGCCACTGTGTGGTTCCGTGTTCTGTCCCAGCAGGGTTCCACTTAGCGGGCAGATTTATTGGCCACTTCTGATACAAGAGCCCTCTTTTGGTCTCGCTGTCCTTTCCCTTTTCTTGATGCTTCTCCCTTGTAGGAATCGTGTCTTACTAATTACGTCCTTTTCTTTCTTGATACTTCTCGCATTGCAATTTGTGGGTCGTTGCACCTGGTCTTTGCTGGAGTTTTTACAATGGTTCTTACAAAAAGTTTTACTTATAATCATCTAATATATTTCTAGTACCTACATTGTTTTATGCCTTCTTAAAAAGCTTTACAAATTTAGGCGCCCTTTCCATGTTACAACTCTAAGATATTTTGAGTCTTAATTTCTACAAGAATCCTCAAATTCGTTTTTTTATTTTTTGTGTAGTGTCATGGTGTATAGCATTTTAGTATTTCATGCTGTTAGACTATCTGCGTTTTATACCTTCACCTTAATCTATGGTACTTTTGGTGTTATTTTTGTTTTTGTTTTTATTGAAACTACTTCCTTTTTCCCACCTTCCTCTCTCTTCATTCTTCTTTCTCCTGACGATCTTATCTGCAACATAATCTTGAAATATTGTGCTGATTATTTACCAGTAATAAAATTAATCTTCAAACTTTTTGATATGGCTCATATGGTGAAGTCCTAAGGTTCCCCCTTTTGTGCATACCATTCTAATTCTTCATCCTCTTTATCTCACATCATTCTTAATTGTTTGTTTATAACTGGTATTTCTTCTAATTTTAGCTTTTGCTCAAAGAGAAGTGTGACACTCCCGAATGTTACGCTACATTTCCCCATATCTATTATCGCTCGTCTCTCATTTAAAAAATCTGCACCTATAATCAAATCTACAGTTAGTTTAGGTATAATCACGAAGTTGGCTTCGATCTTTTGACCTTGACACTAAACAATTAAGCTTGTCTGTCTCCTAACTTCCACAGTATTGTTTCTAATAGGACCTCTTACTTTAGTCTTACGTGTATTCAGAACTGGCAATTCCTGATTGGCATTACACTGCATGAATAAATTTTCTGAGATCGCAGTCAGTTCACTTCCGCTATCAATTACAATATTGACTGGGATATGCTTTACCATGGCCTTCACAATTGGTTGAATTTGAAATGGTTGGTTCTGTTCTTCTTCTTCTTGCATCAACGAATCCTCCACTGAATCATACATGAGTCTTTTCAGAAATTTCCCTTGTGAATTCGAACTTTCTGTAGGATAAGCTTCGACTGCTACTTCTCTCTCTTTTATTTCCTCTTCTCTATTTTTTCCTTCGTTTACCCTTTCTTTAACATCCTCTACCCTTTTCCTCATCCTCGTCTATCTTCTCCTTCTTCGTCGCTACTTCCACATAATCGCATTTAAATGCTCTAATTATCGCATCATAACTTCCTCCATTATATACGTTGGGTTGTGTGACCACTAGTAACTTATTTTCAACTTCTGTCGACCGCGCATTATCCTCATTGAATTCGCTTTCCCTGGTTTCCATCTCAAACAGCTCTGCAATACTCATTACTTCGTCCTTTCCTCCTACATTCGTTGTGCATGCCCCTGGTAATTCATCTTCCTCGTCAGTATTCTCCCAATTAATTCCGTCCCAACACGATATTGTTATTTTCCTATCTTCGTTTTCATCTGGTCCCTGCGGATTTGTTTCTTCCTTCTTCTCTTCTCGTGATAAGGTATTTACTTCTCTGTTCAAGGCGCTGCAATTGTCCTGGGTCGGTGCGTCATTCTCTTTGGCATGGGCGCTTAGCTGTCAATTCGAACGTTTTTCGAGGTTTGGTGGTCATACCTCCACCTCTTCTATCTGTATTCTCTTTTCTTGCTCTGCTTGTTGATATTGGTTTCTTTGTTGATAATTTGTCGGTCTATTGATTCTCCAGTACCCGTTCCGTTGTCGTTATTCCCTCTGTAATAGTTGTTGCCGTTCCTGGGTGAATTATAGTTATTGCCATATTCTCTTCTAAATCCATAACCGGTTCTTTGTTGAAATCTATTGTCGTTTCTTGGTGCGAAGTTATCACGTGGTTCGTAATTATTGTGTTTTCGTACTGTGTCTTGTGGATTCCACTGCTTTTTGCTTTAGTTTTCACGTGCGCTTCGTCTTTTTCTTGCGTCATCTTCCGAAAATATGAACTCTGGTTCCCTTGGAATACCTTTAAATGCTTCGACGTCATTGCCTCCGTGACCGACTAATGATTGCTGGTATTTCAATGGTAACTTCATCGCGCATAATTTAATCAACTCTCCGTCACTGTATGGTACATCTAAGCATTGATTTTTCTTTGCCATTAATTCGAAAAATTTCACGTGATTCTTCTCTCCTAAATTTTCAAAATATGGGTTCTGTAATAATTCGTACTTCACTCTGTTCTGTGCTTCGCTGGACCAATATCTTGAGAGAAACTTCTCTCTGAAATTTTCGTACGATCGGCATGTCGCTGCAACATTCTGCATGGTTTCTGCGACTGTTCCTGACATGTGTGCACATATAAAGTCTAATTTGTGTGCTAGCGTCCAGTGTTCTGGTAATCCTACTCGGAATTGATCAATAAAAGTTCGTGGATGTAATGAGTTTCCTTCTCGAAAGTGTTGAAATTTTCTGACTGTGAGGAAATGATCGTTGTTGTACGTCGTCATAGTTCCATATGAAATTCGTGATTCTTCGCCACTTGTACTTCTGATTATTTCTCCCGTCGTCCTTTCCGTTTGTGGTAGATCCATTGGATATCGTCCATTGTAACTTTCGCGTATCCGCGGTGCAGGCTGTCTGATTTCACGTATGTTACTTTCCGCCTGTGATTGGAATCGCAAATGCATGATATCTTAGTTAATTGTTTGTTTTTTACGGTGCTGTTACAGATACGGATGTGGTTGCAGACTCAGTGCTTATTCGATCCTGTTCACTACGCTCTTCAGTGGTTTGCAACAACTCTGGTCGCTATTTCTGAAATTGTCGCTTTGTTTGCGCTTCTATTTTGACTACGCGGTTATCATATCTTTTCAGCGCTGCTTTTGTGATACGTTTGTGTAACACACTGTTTTCAACAATTTCACACGCTGTACCTGCTGCTTGTCTAGTAATTTCGTTTATCTGTTTCTCTAGTTTCTTGACTTCTCCCTGGGTGTTGTTACGTAATGTTTTGATCTCGTCCTGAATGTCATTACGCAATGTTTGTACGTCCACTTGTACCTTGTCAATGTCTGTTCTCAATTGATTGTGACCTGTTATTAAGTTTCCTATCACTTCTCGAGATTCTTTTGCCTCGTCTTCAATATGACTTAGGTGTAACTGATTTTTTTGTTTTGTTCTTTAATCTCACGCATTTGTCTCGTGGTTTCTGCATTCTGAATTTGAATTTGGTTCGCTATGTCTTTATTTTGCCTTGTCATGGTTTCCGTAATTTGTTGTAATAATTCTGCCAGATTGGTGGGTCCTATTACGTTTTCTTCCGACGTCCTACGCTCTGTGTTTTCCCCCAAGTGTTGGTTCGGAACCGATTGCATTGAACTGTGCTGTGACACGTTTCTGCTCGAATTCCTTGTACTCTGTGGTGAGGGAGCTCTGATTACTTGTACTATGGGTTCTACGTATTCAAGACGCAAGTTAGAATCCTCATCGACTGTCTCTCTACTTCCCTGCTCCTCTGTCGTATGCTGACTTACGTTTTCTATGCCTTGACGTACATTATCCTCGTTATGGTGCGTTATCTGTCCTATTTCTCGCGATATTGCATCGTCTGTTGTACTGCCCTCTATTCTCTGTCCGTCTTCATGCTGGGTCTCTACCTCAATTCGGTCAAGGTCTCGATCTGCCATTGCTAATCTTCCCGAATCCCTTATCTTCTGTTTTAAAAGCAATTCACGCGCCCTACTTCGCGTCAACTTGCGCTCATACTATCTCATGCGTTTCATAAACTTTTTGCACACCCGACTTGGCAATCCATTCACTTACTTGTTGGGTCAGAACCAACTTGTCAGTAATGTATCCGACACCTGTACGCTTGCATTGGAGAGAAAACTTAATTCTAACAATATTAAAATTCATAACTTAATTATGCTATTGTCTCTGCTAGAATGTCTCACTATTTGTTGAATACTTTATTACTATCTATCGCTGCAGTTACTGTTTTCGACTATTTATGCCTTTTTATAAAAAAAATGTTATTACGAAAATTTTTAACAGGATATTTTTCTGACCTAGTTAGGCATGTGGTCGACCTTCAATCACGGTATCTTACCATCCTGGCAAGGTCGCCATTCTCTAACATTCTGCGTGGTGTCTGTTTGTTCTATATCGTGTCTCCCTACCACTTTCGCGCAACGACGCTCTGAGCGTGTTTTTTAGGGAATTGACTAGTTTGAACCTGGGACCTGTTGCTGGTAAGGAGACGCCAGCACACGTAGAGTTCAGAAGAGTTCAGTGAGACTAGCGATGATATAATCAAATACTTAATGATTTCAGCGTCAGCTCCACTGCACTCCCTGTGAAAGAATCTTAATACTAACTAAATTTAGTGGAAGGGGTTTAAGGCTTTCCTATTTTTAGTTAGCTGGTAAAACAACGTCGGAAAAGCAGTTAAGTTTACCATTGGAAATTTTATTCTACTCAAAAAACATTGATTATAAATTGCACTATTGATAAAAGGAAATGTTTTAATATAGGATGATAAAAACCAACTGCGTTCAACAAAAATGTGAACGAATATTCCCTGAATGGGTTTCCAAGTTCTACAATGGATCGAAGGATGACCTATGCCATATCACATCTATAATCTAGGTTTAAATTAAGTTTCACAAAAGAGAAAACTATCAAAATGGACTACAGTGACCCTCAATTATCTTTAATTACTTATCTAACTTGTCGTAAATTACAGTGGCTGTTGTGGCTTCTCAATAATTATATAACAGAAAAATCATCGCGTTTCAGATTTTAACTCACTGTAGCAAATGTGAATACCATGAGATTTAATTGACGATCGAAACTAGTATTACGTGAAAAGGGGATGCAACAGATGAGACTTCTGCAGTTCGAGTGAAGCGTTGTGCGCTCAAAAATGCAGCATCGCGTGTGTTCATTACCTTGTCGTTGTTCGTCAGGGGGCGGCGGGCAGCACAGCTCCGCTCACCTTGCTGTCTCGGAAGCAACTCCCTTCTAACTTCTCCTTACTACAATTTACCGAAGTTGGTTTAAAAAAAAACTATCTGGCTGTGTTTTCATCTGACCAATCAGGGTCTCAATGTTAACCTTAAGCTCCGCCTACAAAAATTCTGTCTATCCAATGAGAAACGTTATACTTTTCATGGTGGGGCAATGTTTTTAAGGTTTACAACGTAACAGAGACGCGAAAATGTCTCACGCTAAAACTTGTGGCTGATGTGGCCCTTTTAGTGTTATCGTAAGATCTATACTGTTCTTCTGGATTGCTCTATCTTTTAACATCGGCTGGGGGGTGGTCCTGCCGGTTAGCTGGCGACGTGGGTGTCCGTCCCTTATCGTAGTGCCTTCTAGCTTAACACGTTTCTGCTCTTGGCTTCTGCTCTCGTTTCTCCCCTTGGAACTGCGTCTGTCTCACGGTGGGAAGGTATGACATGCATTTAGGCATTCTTGTGTTACCCTGGTATTCCATTTGCTCACTCGTTACTCGTATTAATTTGGTTAATTTAATGTCACGATTTATTCGGAGCTATGTGACATACTACTGGATTTGCTTATCATGTCAGGGTTTTCATGGAAGGTGTTGGATTTGCCTGACACCTTACAAACTCTGTCAGTGACCATGGCACAATGCAGTGAGACTGAGACTCACTATAGTTCCACCCTTGATATATACACCTCAATTTATAAATTCCGTATTGGAGATATTCTTTTCTCAATATTCCTTGAATTTCTGATGCAAAATGTAGATTCCTTTCTTTTACATGAATTATTTTCGAAGAAATATTTCCTCTAAGTATTTTCTCATCTGATAGAAAAATATCTTTTCTTATCTGCCACATCCTGCATCACAGAACTAGAACATCAAACTCGTTGTTGGCTCATAACGGAGTACAATGAGCATGCTCTACTTTAGTCAATGCTACCTCCTCACTTTCTAACTCTCTTAAAGTAAACAAATGTGTCATCACATATGAAGTCTCTCAAGATAACAGTTCAGATTTATACTATGTATCACTTTATAAATTCGATAACACAGCTGATTTTATTACAACTATCAAGTCTCTCTGTGTTGGTGGGAGGTTGAAATTCTGTTAAAAGTTCTCACTGCTACGATAAAACGCCTGATTAATGCTTTAACACTTGAATCATATACATGGTACTCTCAGCCTCACTTCCATCTGCCCCGTGGCACCTCATTGACATCGAATTGCTAAGTAATTACACTGATCATGAGAAGCCCTTCACATGGTGGGTAGTTTTCTCTTTCCTGCACTTAGGCAACACTTCCCATCTAAACGCTACAGACGCTTTGGTGACGTCTTTGTAGGCATCCCACACGCTAGGTAGCCACTTGCTGTGACACCAAGATGGGTGGTCATCAAATAGCTGAAGAAATCCAACGCTAATTGCGTTCTGTCTCTCAGCTGTCTTGTCATGCTGGTGTAAGTGAGTCACTTAGAATTGTGATATACTGCTCCCAAACTAATCCCACTGAGACCTGTTCGTTGATTGGGGATTGTAGGATGTTTCACTCTCCTCTCCAACCCCACAATGCCCTCTTCACTGGATTGCATGTGAACAACTGCCACTGTATCCTGAACCTTTGCCAGCATGTCAGGGCTGTACCACGATTGGCCTACAACCCGCAGCTCACCTTGCTGGACAAATGTTAATGATTCCAGACTCGCAAAAGTCCTATCTTTCTCTTAAATGCTGTTGGGTTAATACTAGTATGTTGAACCAGTTTCTTCCCCTCATCTCTCCTGCAAACCAAAACGTTCTGAGATGTGTTTTTGAAGTATGCCAGAAAGGCTAACACATGGACAATAACCAAATAACTCTCTACTGGTCGCCACATCCGCCGGCTGATGTGGCCGATCGGTTCTAGACGCTTCAGTCTGGAACCACGTGACCACTATGGTCACAGGTTCGAATCCGGCGTCTGGCTTGGATGTGTGTGATGTCCTTAGGTTAGTTAGGTTTAAGTAGTTCTAAGTCTAGCGGACTGATGACCTCATATGTTAGGGTCCATAGTGTTCAGAGCCATTTGAACCATTTCGCCACATGCCAAACATGTACAAGTCTGCAGATCTAGGTTTCCCTCAGAATACAAGCCTATAGAAGCGTTTCTATTGGCTCCCACCAAATTAGTGGCCCCATGATTTATGAACTCAAATGGGAATCCCTTGAGGGAAGGTAATTTTCTTTTTGAGGAACACTACAGAGAACTGACATTTGAAGCCAACTGCAGAAGAATTCTACCACCACCAATGTAAATTTCGTATAAGTACCACAAAGATAAGATATGAGAAATGAAAACTCGTAGGGAAACATTTAGGTAGTTGTTTTCCCTCACTGTATTTGCGAGTTGAAGGGGAAAGGGAATGACTAGTTGTGGTACAGGTGAAACGTCCCCTTTGAAGAATTATACATGACTGTCCTTTAAGTTTTCTTGAGTTTTTGCAAGTTGCATAACCGAATCGGTAGATGCAACTGAGTCAATTTTAGCTTGCAGGGTCTCATGATTTTGATGAACAATAGTTTGCAGTTCTTTTATGGCTGCTTCGTGATTCTGTAATGCATTTTCATGCCGCGAAAAAATAGGTTGAAAATGCTCACAAATTTGTGTTTTTACGTCATTACAGACTTTTTGACATTTCGATTCAATGTTATGTAACTCAGTAGTTAAATCTTCACGTGTTTGTTCAAGTGTGGTGTCTAACTTTTGAAGATTTTGTTCCATTGTGTCTAACTTCTTAAGATTTTGTTCCACTGTGTCTAACTTTTTGAGATTTTGTTCCACTGTGTCTAACTTTTTGAGATTTTGTTCCACTGTGTCTAACTGTTGCTGTGTTTGTCTCTGGTGTTGTTCCATTGTGTCTAACTTTTCAAGCTTTTGTTCCATTTGTTGCATTAATTGTAATAACAATGCACTGGTGTCTGAAACATGTTCCTCAGTGCTTTTCGGCAGTGCATTTGAACCGGCAATATTCTCATTTTGACAAGCGGAAAATGTGTCTTGACTCATTTGAAAAAATGGTGAGGACGCAAAACCTGAATCTACAGTATTTGCAAAATTGTGTCCTGTCATTTCGAATTCCTGAGGCGAGCTGTTGCCGAGCGATCGATCGATAATGCTTCCCTGTTCACTACCTGTTTCACTGTCTACGCCATTGTTTGCAGCTCGCTCCATTTCCCTATGCACAGTTACCAAATTACTATTTTGAACGTCTGTTAATTCATTACACAGTGGTGCTGGCAAGCTACGCTCGTCGTCACTATTATTTCTCAGTTTACTTTGGAGCCTAGTGTTACGTTTTTCACACGCCATTATTGTCACAATATTTCACACGATAACACAGAAAAGCACAATTTGAAGAGCAAAAATAAAATAACATAGCAATGGAAATAATGTCTACTTAATTGCAGGCGCAGCTGCGAAATACTTGGTGCAAATCTACATGCATGCCACAACTGTTTTACCATACAACAATGAAAGACTGCAACTACAAAGGAGATTCTCTCTACAATTACATGCTAGCAATAAACAATAGCTACACTAATTACACAAACTACAAGAAAAAATCAGAAGATTCCAGGTTCGAATCCTGGCAGGGTCGCCATATGAAACGTCCCCTTTGAAGAATTATACATGACTGTCCTTAAACTGATACACAATATTTTTTTTTAGCGCAACGCAATCTGACTTCCAAAAATCCCTACAAAAAAATGGCCCTGACTAGCATTAACCTATGCGTTTCACAAATCGCTTACCTCACAAAAATCTTGGTTACTCGAACAACTGCAATACAGCAAGCACCACTACTCCCAGCTAAATAAAAGATTCAAACTATGGAAGGCACTAACTACTGATAGGGATAGTTAGCAAATGAAAGATATTTTAGAGAACAAACAATGTATTTACCTTAATATCATCATATATATATATATATATATATATATATATATATATATATATATATTTCAAAACTCTGCCATCTCTCTCCCCACATCCACCACTGCTGTCGGCTCACCTCCAACTGTGCAACGCTACGCGCTGTTCACATCCAGCTGCCGCTGCCCAACACTACAATGGCAGACAACAATGCAAACTAGCCACAGACTGCCCACAGCACAGCCAGTGATTTTCATACAGAGCGCTATGTAACGTTGCCAAAAAGAAAACATAAATAGCCCACTTACACAGGTTACCCTCCACCACACTTTGTATGATGGCTTGCCGAATAAACATATAGACTTAAATGTAAGTTTAGTCTACCTATTAGGATGTCAGTCCACACGTTTATAGGTGCACAAAACTCACAGAACAATGTTCTCCCTTTTTATCAAGAAAACAAAAGATGGAACTTCTGCTGCTGATTGTCTCTCTGCAGAAACTTTCGTATTAACCTCTAATTTTCTCACTGCATCACTTTGAAATGTGTATTTGAGAGATGGTAATATGTTCCCCACAATACTTAGAACAAATGGTATAGAGCTGACTTCTCAACTAACCTTTCATCATAGAATCGCTTCCTTGTTGAATTCTCATGAATCTCCTGGTCTTATACATACAGCATTTGACTTTGAGAAGATATGTCCTCCATCAAGTTACATACCCCTGATAATCTTCTTGAAGTCCTGTCACATTCTGACAGCACTGTTCCACTAGTTAAAATACTTGGAGGGGGTGGTGCAAGAAGGGGGAGGGGCAGGTGGTAGGTGTGGAGGGGTGACGAGTGGAGAGTGGGTGAGTGCCAAAGGCACCCTCTGCTGATGGTGTTGTGAACTATGTCACTTGGTCTCTGAACCTCAAGGTGAATACATGAACACACAAAAGTTGATATTCTCCCCAATAAATTTGAATATCCTGGAAGTTGATATTATCGCCAATAAATTTGGATATCCTGCCACATTTTGAATTTTCCACTAATATTTCGTTCTTCAACCATTTCCAGGGATGGTGTTGGAGGGTGGGAAGGGAGGGTAGGTGAGGTGTGCGAGGTGGGGGAGGCAAGTTGATAGGAGGGGAGGTGGAAGGGACCTGTGTGCAGGCTGGGGACATCCCATGATGCAATCAGGGATGGGGGAGGTCGCTCCTGAATGTATGCAAACCTGCACAAGCAAAGTGGGATGATGCTCTCTTTGCCCTACTACTTCTGTCTTTAACCTAGTGATACGTGCTTCTAAATCCTAACATTTGTCCTCTAACCATCCTGTTTATCCATTTTGTGCTTCTTGTCAATCTCATTTTTTAGACATTTGTATTTCATTTCATCTGCATCATTTACTATATTTTCTCCTTTCGTCGATCGAAATAATATTTCTCATATCAACCAAGGATTTCTGTTAGGCCTTGTGATTTTACCTATTTGATCATCTACTGCTTTCACTATTTCATCAAAAGTACCCATTCCTCTTCTACTGTATTCCTTTATCCTGTTCTTGGTAATAGTTCCCTAATACTTCCTCTAAAACTCTCAATATCTTCTCGTTGTTTCAGTCTGTCCATCTCCTTAATTTCCTACCAATTTGCAATTCATTCAGTTTTAATCTGCTATTCATAACCAGTAAATAGTGGTCAGAGTCCATGTCTACCCCTGGAAATGTCTTACAATTTAAAATCTTGTTCCAAAATCTCTGTGTTATCATTATATAATCAATCTGAAACCTTCCAGTGTCTCCAGGTCTCTTGCACGAATTCAGTCTTCTTTCGTGATTTTTAAACCAAATTTTAGCGATGATTAAATTATGTTCTGTGCAAAATTCTACTAGGCGGCTTCTTCTTTCATTCCTTTCCCTAGTCCATATTCACCTACTATTTTTCCTTCTCTTCCTTTTCCTATTATTGGATATCAGTTCACCATTACTAATCAATTTTCGTCCTGTTTAACTACCTGAGTAATTTCTTTCACTTCACCATACATTTCTTCAACCTCTTCAACCTCTTCAACAAGCTGTTTAGAATATAAGCTTGAATTATGTCGTGGGTGTGGGCTTCATGTCTATCTCAGCCGCAATAAAGCATTCGCTTTGTTGTTTGTAATAGCTTATCCACATTCCTATTTCCTTATTAGTTACAGAACCTAATCCTGCATAGACCCTACTTGATTTTGTATTTATAACCCTGTATTCATCTGACCAGACATCCTGTTTCTCCTGCCATTGAACTTCACTAATTCCCACTATTAACCTATCCATTCTCTTTTTTAAATTTTGTAACCTACCTCTCCAATTAAGGGCCCTGACATTCCACATTCCAATACGTAGTAAGCTAGTTTTGTTTTTCCTGATAACGAGAACCTCCTGATTGCTGTCCCCACTCCCCTGAACATGAGGTCTGAATGCAGGACTACTTTACCTCCAGAATACTTTACCCAAGAGGATACCACATTATTTAACTATACAGTAGAGCTGCATGCCCCCAGGGAAAATTACGGCTGTAGTTTCCTCTTGCTTTCAGCCGGTCACCGTACCACCACAGCGAGGCAGTTTGGTTGATGTTAAAAGGCCAGATCACTCTATCTTCCAGGCTGTTGCTCCTGAAACTAATGAAAAGTCTTATGGCCGCTTCAGGAACCACACTTCCTCTGGCCTTTCAATACATGCCTCACCATTGCAGTTGCACCTACCATACGGCTATCTGTATCGCTGAGGCAGTTGAGCCTTCCAAGCCTCCCCACTGCGAAAAGATCTGTGGCTCATGGGAGGGGGGATGGGGATGAGGGTACATGGATGTTCTGGTGCCGAAATGTTCATTGAAGTGAGACGTTCAAACGAGTGCCCATTTTCCTGAGTAAACAGCTCTGTCTGCCTTTTAAATGACCTGCAGGCGAGACGTAAACCTGCTGGTCTCACAGAGCGCTGTTCGAGGACCTCTTGGATTCGCTGACAAACACTAGGAGGATTTGCATCTAGATCGTGGTACAGTGAAAACATATTGGACTTAGTTTTCACGGCGGCATACAGCAGCGTATTCACACTGTTGCGCTACTTAGAAATTCAGGGAATAAGGGCAATGTAGTAAAATTTTGCTACCCTTATCATAGACTGTGAAGCAGCTTAGAAATGAAGTTCAATTACAATTTGTTGTACGACAGTATTCGATACGTCACTTGCTGGTTACAACAATCGGTTATTGAAGCAAGTTATTTCTTTACCACGAAATATGTGTTTGATTCACAAACAATTTTAATTTGAATTTAACCTCTGGTTGTCGTTTTAATAGTCATTCAAAACCACTCCGACCATAATTTAATAATTTTATTCAGTATCTTAAAATGATGTACAATCTACTCGTACTTTGCATCCATGTGTGCTGTTTCTAGACCGATAGGTAGATGGGCCACAGACTTATGAAAATCAATCGTGTGTTCACTTCCACATCCTCAGGATACTAAGGAAGCAATACTTTAAAAAGGTATACAAAGACACACCGTGTCATGATGAACTGGTGACTAACCACATGCTAATGCTACACTGTTTCTCGAGGTAGTTCTAGGCTCATATTCGTAAGGCTCAAAATCACTACCCTAAAACGGACGCATCTGATACACAGCATGTCGAAAGGTTACAGTTATTTTTTATGATGGCATATTCATCACTCTCTGACAACCACATATAGAGAATTTCTTGACGCTTCGAATGCAAAATCTTGTAAATATAAGTTGAAACAGTACCGTGCGAGATGGGTTATTGGCATATCGCTGAAGTCCTACTCGGGCTTTGCTTGATTTACTGAAGTAGTTTAAGGATTGTGCTGGGATCGTTGCTTTGGAGGAGTACGGTCTATTTCCTTCCCAAACTTCCTTATCCGAACTTGTGCTCCATCACTAATCACCTCATTGTGAATGGGACCTTAAACCATAATCATTCTATCTTTGAAATTTGTCTTCAGCAGGTTATAAATTACTAATAAAGGGTAGAATTGATAAGAGTCAATTTGTTCTTTGTTTCTTGCATACATTCGAAAAATTTGTCTATCCTTGTAAAAGCAGTCGTGGCATTAAGCTCAATGGCAGTCCATGTTTCGAGATGGGTAAGGAATTTCAAAATCCTTTGTAACGCCGGAAATACATATCCTCCTATTTCCATCTATTGTACCATAAATTTTTTTCCTTAATTTGTTACCTGAAGATATGACATTTCCGTGTCTTTATATATTGTAATTGTTTTAATATATATATATATATATATATATATATATATATATATATATATATATGTCGATGTATAATTTGTTTGTTTTATAAATATTAATTTGTATTTTTACGGTGGGTCTGGCCTAGGGAAAACTATGCTATCGAACTATTACATCGATAGGTCGTGTGGAGAACCAACGTGTTTAGGATCCTTGGTAGTGTTAACTTTGTTGCATGGAGAGCGGGCAGTGTAGGGGCTGGCTGGGGTAGGGCAGGGGAGCAGGTGTGTTGTGTGACACTCCCGCGAGTTGCCGCGCTTTCGGGGTTTGGCGGCATGTAATTGCGCTCGATTTGCTATGATAGTTTCTGACACGGCGTCGCGGACGGGAAGCATTAGCTGGCGCACATCAAGAGTCCGTTTCGCCTGGTGACCGTGTCGAGAAGAAGGCGCGTCAACATCCAGCTTCTGCAACAGCGACGGCCGACAATGAGTGACTGTCGCCACCTCCTCGATCGACGACTTCAAACCGACTGTCATCACCTCCTCGATCGACGACTTCAAACCTTCAATCAACCAAGAAGGAAGATTGGAAGCACGTATAGTTTTAGAACTGTATGGCAGACCTCAGCTTTTCAAACTGTTAAATTTTTCTCACTAAATTACAGCAACATAGCATGAACCTTTGTTGCTCATTGTCCCAATTGCATTACCAAGCAAGGTCTCTTCCTTTTCCGGAATGAACCCGAGTGTCGTTGAAATTCAAACGCCATCATTAAAGTAATATCATTCCATTTCACTGCTTTAATTTCAAAGTTCAGTTAAAGTATTCATAGATGGCTACAATATTTAGATTACACAAGCACAAATTAAGAGTGCGAGTTTTGTTACCATATTTTAGCTTAACTGTGACTGCAGCTCAGCTTGGTATGTACTAAATTTTACTATTGTTAATTGTTCAGAATCATTTAATTCAAGTTCAAAGTTAAATCTCTTATTTCTAAATTGTGTAGATTCAAGTAGCTTTTCAAATGATTGTTGAGGTAGCCCAAGACTAACCTTCTTTTATTGAATTTCGTAGTGCTTCAGAAACAAAGTTCACTATTAATTTCAGTCACTAAATTACCTTTCAATTTTCCGGTTTTATTAATTCTTTTGCTAAATTAAGTCAGAGTGCAGCGAAATTTATTACTTCTGACGAACATTCAGTTTTCACACAACACGTGTCAACCTTCAGTTGCCACGCTTTTAGTGCTAATTATATGTGCATTAATCTTTCATTTTCAGTTATTGTGGTAGTTGTCCATAGGACTGGCGACCGTAATTTTCCCCAAATCTCAAATATCTAATTAACGCCAATTAATTGTTAATGTAACGACTGCACGTTACTTTCTTTATTAATTTTACCCTTTTCTCAAAATTAATTTCCACCAATTTCATTTGCACTTTTCCTTTCATTTAGATGTAACCCTTTCCTCCCTCTTTACTGACAAATTAACTTTGGTGATGATTGCTTTTCCCAAATTTTCATTAGGTGCTCGAGGTTTAATTTTTCACTGTCATTAAGGTCGATAAGTGAGGGGGAAGTTACACCTTCTCCTTTCACTTTACTTTTTCTTCTCGTCAATCTTTTAAGTTTCTTCCTTCTTCGGTGAGTCAGATTACACGCATGCTACTTTTCCGTAGGCATATGATCTCAACTTCCCTTTGTATTTGGCTAGCAGTACAAATTTCATAAATTCACTGCAGCTACATTAATTGACATATTATCACAAAACTTAACACTCATATAGAAAAACACAAAAAGTTTTGTAATGCTGCAGCCGCATCTCAGATTCTGCCACGAGAGCGCAGCAGTGAGCAGTGAGGCAAGATGGCGACAGGGCCGAGAGAGAGTACGTTGTGCTTGAAATGAATTTGCGTTAGCCTGCTGTAGCAGCACAACGTCACTTCAGAACGAAATTCAACAAAGATCCACCAACTGACAACTGCATTAAGCGAAGAAGCGCACAATTTAAATCTTCAGGACGCCTCTACAAGGGAAATCTGCAATGAGTGAAGAAACGTTTGACAGCGACAGGTCGAGCTTCGCATGTAGCCCACAGAAGTCGACGAACAGAGCAAGCAGAGAGCTGAATGTACCACGACCAAAGGTTTGGAAGATCTCGGGGAAACGATTGTTGCTGAAGCGTTACTCTTACAATTGCTGCAAGTCCTGACTCTCGATGACAAAGTAAGACACTTCGAACTATCGACATAGTTGCAACAGCTTACGGAAGAGGATGGGTTTTGTGAAAAACTCATCTTCAGTGATGAAGCAACATGTTTTGTGAATGTCAGAATGAACGTGCGAATCTGGAGACAGAGAATCCCCACGTATCATGCAGCACTTTCGAGATCCACCAAAAATTAATCTGCTCTTGCAGTATCACGATTTAAAATTTTATGGTCCCTTTTTCTCCTGCGAAAAGACCGTTACAGGCCACATGTATCTGGACATACTGTAAAACTGGCTCAAGCCACAGCTGGAGACCGACAGTGTGAACTACATTTATCAACACAATGTTGCTCCATCCCACTTCCTCCATGATGTTTTTGTTCTTAAATAGCAAATTGAGAAACCGATGGATCGATCGTGGTTGGGCGATGATTAGTACACTACTGGCCATTAAAATTGCTACACCACGAAGGTGACGTGCTACAGAAGCGAAATTTAACCGACGGGAAGAAGATGTTGTGAGATGCAAATGATGAGCTTTTCAGAGCATTCACACAATGTTGATGCCGGTGGCGACACCTTCAAAGTGCTGACGTGAGGAAAGTTTCCAACCGATTTCTCATACACAAACAGCAGTTGACCGGCGTTGCCTGGTGATACGTTGTTCTGATGCCTCGTGTAAGGAAGAGAAATGCGTACCATCACGTTTCCGACTTCGATAACGGTCGGATTGTAACCTATCGCAATTGCGGTGTATCGTATCACGACATTGCTGCTCGCGTTGGTAGAGATCCAAAGAATGTCAGCAGACTATCGAATCGGTGGGTTCAGGAGGGTAATACGGAAAGCCGTGCTGGATCCCAACGGCATCGTATCACTAGCAGTCGAGATGACAGGCATCTTGTCCTCATGGCTGGAACGGATCGTGCAGACACGTCTCGAACCCTGAGTCAACAGATGGGAACGTTTGCAAGACAACATTCATCTGCACGAACAGTTCGACGTTTGCAGCAGCATGGACTATCAGCTCGGAGACCTTGGCTGCGGTTACTCTTGACGCTGCATCACAGAAAGGAGCGCCTGCGATGGTGTACTCAACGACGAACCTGGGTGCACGAATGACAAAACGTCATTTTTTCGGATGAATCCAGGTTCTGTTTACAGCATCATGATATTCGCATCCGTGTTTGGCGACATCGCGGTGAACGCACATTGGAAGCGTGTAATTGTCATCGCCATACTGGCGTATCACCCGGCGTGATGGATGGGGTGCCATTGGTTAGAGGTCTCGGTCACCTCTTGTTCGCATTGACGGCACTTTGAACAGTGGACGTTACATTTCAGATGTGTTACGACCCGTGGCTCTACCCTTTATTCGATCCCAACGAAACCCTACATTTCAGCAGGATAATGCACGACCGCATGTTGCAGGTCCTGTACGGGTCTTTCTGGATACAGAAAATGTTCGACTGTTTCCCTGGCCATCACATTCTCCAGATCTCTCACCAATTGAAAACGTCTGGTCAATGGTGACCGAGCAACTGTCTCGTCACAATACGCCATTCACTACTCTTGATGAACTGTGGAATCGAGTTGAAGCTGCATGGGCAGCTGTACCTGTACACGCCCATCCAAGCTCTGTTTGACTCAATGCCCAGGCCTATCAAGGCCGTTATTACGGCCAGAGGTTCTGGGTACTGATTTCTCAGCATCTATGCACCCAAATTTCGTGAAAATGTAATCACATGTCAGTTCTAGTATAATACGTATATGTGTCCAATGAATACCCGTATGTCATCTGCATTTCGTCTTCTTGTAGCAATTTTAATGGCCAATAGTGTAGTTCATGTCATGGTCTCCACTATGCGATTTGTTAGTATGGTATTATGTGAAAGATTCAGTGTTTACGTGTCCTCTATCAACAAACCTACCTCGCATTAACAGAGCCTCTGAACTGACCGCTAGGGACATGCTGCACTGAACGTGTGAGGAACCTGATTACCGATTTATCTGAAGGAACAGCAGTGGGGGGGGGGGGGGGGCACACATGGAGCACTTTTAGTCAAATAATATAGCTAGAGAAACTCTGTGAAATCGTTTCAATCATTTATAATAACCTTGTATTTGTTAGCGCTATTTGACATCTCACGTATTGCTAATGTGAAATTTTTAAGTTAAAATCATTTGCCAGTTTAGGTAAAAATTTAGAAATTTGAATTAGCTAACGAAGAGCTCTCAGTGTAGCACGCCGTACTATTTTAGTTAAATCCTGAGTGAAACTCATTATTACGTCACAAGGTATGAGTACTCGCTCAATACACTTGTTAATACCAATAGACTTGTGCTGCTCATAGACAACTAAATTCACTCTGATTCCGTAGTTCGTTGCATATTGTGGCAAAAGCGCTTTCGTTCTGCGAACTTCATACGTGCATTAAGCAGACAATTATTTGAAAAGCAAATAAAGTAGCAGTTCTAAATTTCTTTTAGCGTAGGGAATCTCCTTTGTGAGCTGTAGCATTTCCTACACCTCTTTATTCAGTATAGGTGATGTACGGCCTGCTACGAGGAACGGTTTTACTTTCCATTGCCGAGGAGTAGTATTCAGGCCAACGATTCAAGCCAACAGAGCGTATCAAGCAGAACCGACGCTTTTATGTCTTCCCCGGTTGTAGTAAAACCGCTCCTAACCCGCCTTCACGTTTCGTAAAACATATGCTGTAATGTGGCTACGATGGGGCTTCTGTTTCAGTTGCCATCTGCCGCAGCGACCCATAATGTCAGCCACACTATTTTTTCGTTTAGATGAAGGCTGCTTCTTCATAAACCACTAAACTATATTGCGATTTCGTTATAAAGTTGACAAAGGCGATAAAGTATAGGAAAGTTTTTAAATACGTCAGACGCTAGTACATCTACATCTACGTGATTACTCTGCTATTCACAATAAAATGCCTGGCAGAGCGTTCAATGAACCACCTTCAAGCTGCCTACCGTTCCACTCTCGAACGGTCTGCTGGAAAAACGAGCACTTAAATTTTTCTCTGCGAGCCCTAGATTCTGTTATTTTATCGTGTTGATAATTTCTCTCTATGTACGTGGGCGCCAACAGAAATTTTTCGCAATCGGAGGAGAAAACTGGTGATTGAAATTCTGTAAGAAGATCCCGTCAGAAGGAAAAACGCCTTCGATTTAATGATTGCCACTTCAATTCACGTATCAAGTCTGTGGCACTATCTTCCTTATTTCGCGATAATACAAAACGTGCCGCCCTTCTTTGAACATTTTCGATGTCATCAGTCACTCCCACCTGATGCGGATCCCACACCGCACAGCAGTACTTCAGAATAGGGGGGAAAAGTGTCGTGTAAGCAGTCTTTTTAGTAGACCTGATGCACCTTTTAAGTGTTCTGCCAATGAATCGCAGTCTTTGGTTTGCTCTTCCCACAACACTATCTATGTGATCTTTCCAGTTTAGGTTATTTGTAATTGTTCTATATTGGCGCAAAGTGCGACAAGGGCACAGCAGCGAAAGGACACTGGATGCAGGTAAGAATTTTTTCTGGGCGGCCGTCCATACAAGGCACGGTCGGAACTGGCCGGAACAACGGAAGACAGAGCCGTGACGACCAAGCAACGCGCACCCATCTGTAACTGTGTCTCGCAGTGTAATCTCCAAATACAGTCCACTTTTGCGAATCGTGTACTTTCATTTCAACCTCCTTTCTTTTGCAACTGGTGTATGCATTCGTTTGGACTGTGGAAAGAGCGAGGCAGGACAGAATTCACCCCGCGTTTTGTGGCTGCTTACAGTAATTGTAATCCCTAAGTATTTATTGGAATTTACACCCTTCAGGTTTGAGTGACACATAATCGAAATTTAGCGGACTTCTTTAAGTACTCATGTGAAAAGCTTCACACTTTTCTTCATTCAAGGTCAACTGCTATTTTTCGCACCATACAGATATCGTATCGAAATCATTTTACAATTCGTTTTGGACATGACTTTACAAGATGGTAAATGACAGCATCATCTGCAAACAATCTAAGAGGGCTACTCAGATTGTCTCCTATGTCGTTAATATAGATCAGGAACAATAGAGGGCCTATAACACTTCCTTGTGGAAAGCCGGATATTACTTCTGTTTTACTCGATGAGTTTCCGTCTATAACTACGAACTGTGACCTTTCTGACAGGAAATCACGAATCCAGTCGCACAACTGAGGCGATAATCCATAGGCACGCAGTTTGGTTAGAAGACGCTTTTGAGAAAGTGTGTCGAAAGCCTTCTGGAAATCTAAAAATATGGAATCAATTTGACATCCCCTATCGAGAGTACTCATTACTTCATGAGTATAAAGAGCTAGTTGTGTTTCAAAAGAACGATATTTTCTGAATCCGTGTTGACTATGTGTCAATAAATCGTTTTCTTCGAGGTAATTCATAATGTTCGAAGACAGTATATGTTGCAGAAAACTACTGCAAATCGATGTTAGTGATATGGGCCTGTAATTCTGCATATTACTCTTATTTCCCTTTTTTGGGTATTGGTGTGACCTCCAGTTCTTAGGTGCGAATCTTCCTGTGAGTGACTGACTTTATATAATTGCTAATATGGAGCTTCTGTATCAGCATACTCTGAAAGGAACCTGACTGGTATACAGTCTGGGGCGGAAACCTTGCCTTTATTAAGCGATTTAAGATGCTTTGCTACACTGAGGGTATGTACTTCTGTGTTTCTCATCTTGGTAGTTGTTCTTTATTGGAATTCAGGAGCATTTACTTCGTGTTCTTTGGTGAAGGTGTTCCGGAAAACGGCGTTTAATAACTCTGCTTTTGCGGCACTGTCGACAGTGACTTCATCGTTGTTATCACCCAGTGAAGGTATTGATTGCATCTTGCCGCTGATGTTCTTTATGTATGACCAGAATCTCTTTGGGTTTTCTGAAAGATTCCGAGAAAGAGTTTCGTTGTGGAAATTATTATAAGCATCTCGCATTGAAGTACACGCTATCTTTCGAATTTCTGCAAAACTTTGCCAATCCCGAGAATATTGCGTTCTTTTAAATTTGGCATTCTTTTCTCGTTGCTTCTGCAACAGCGATCTCACCCGTTTTGTGTACCATGGGGGATCAGTACCATGACTTATTAATTTATGTGGTACATAGCTCTCAATTGCCGTCGATACTATCTCTTTGAAATAATACCACATCTTTTCTACCCTTGCATGTTCAGAACGGAAGGAGTGGAGACGGTCTCTTGAAAAGGCGTTAAGAGCATTTTTATCACCTTTTTGAAACAGATGTACTTCGCGTTTCTTTTTGATGGTTGAGGGTGTTACGGTATTCGTACTAACAGCTACTGTCTTGTGGTCGCTAATCCCTGTAACTGTTATGATACTCCCTATTTGTCTAGGGTTATTTGTTGCAAAGAGGTCAGGTATGCTTTTGCAGCCATTTACGCTTCGATTGGGCTCATGTTCTAATTGTTCTAAATAATTTTCTGAGAAAGCGTTCAGTGCAGTTTTGGGTGACGTTTTATGCCTGCCGCCGGATTTAAACGTATATTTTTTCCAGCATATTGAAGGTAGACTGAAATCACCACAGACTATAATATTGGGGTACCTATTTGAACTGAGCCTCAAGTTTTCTTTGAACTGTTCAGTAACTATATCTCCTGAGTGGGGGGATCGGTAAAACGATCGAGTTAATAGTTTAGTCCGATTGCCAAGTATAACCTCTACACATACTATTTCGCATGAACTATCTACTTCAATTTCACTACAAGGTAAACTACTTCTGACAGTAACAAATACTCCTCCACCAACTATATTTAATTTGTCCTCTCTGAACACTGTTAAGTCGTTTGAAAAAATTTCGGCTGAACTTATTTCTGGCTTTATCCAGCTTTCCGTACCTATAACTACTTGTACTTCAGTGTTTTCTATTAGGGCTTGCAGCTCTGGTTCTTTCCCAACACAGCTACGACAATTTAATACTATAATACCGATCGTTTCTACAACTACCTTACTGTGTTTTACCTGCCCCCGTTCAGATGGATTCCTTTCCTGTGGTTTCCTGAGACCCTCTAGCCTAAAAAACGGCCCAGTCCCTTCCACACAGCCTCCGCTACCCTTATAGCCGCATTCTGTGTGTAGTGTACTCCTGACCTATTAATCAGAACCCGGAAACCCACCACCCGATGGTGCGTGTCAGGAAATCTGCATCCTACACGGTTACAGATCCGCCTGAGTCTCTAATTCAGACCCCCCACTCGGCTCTGAACCAAAGAACCACAGTCGGTTCTGTCGGCGATGCTGCAGATGATGAACTCCGCCTTAATTTCGCAAGCAAGGCTGGTAGTCTTTACCATTTCTGCTAGCAGTCCAGAACCAGAGAGAATCTCTTCCGATGCAAAGCGACACACGTCATTGGTACAGACTTGAGCCACCACCTGCATTTGGCTGCACGCTGTACTCTTCATGGCATATGGAAGCGCCCTTCCCACATTTGGAATGACTCCCCCCCCAGTATGCACATGGAGTGAGCACTGGCTTCCTTCCACTCCTTGGCAGCCATGTTTCTAAGTGGTCCCATTACGCGCCTAATGTTGGAACTCCCAACTACCAGCAAACTCACCCTCTGGGAATTTCCAGATCTTGTAGGCCATGAAGGTTCCTCTGGAACAGGGTGGACGACTGTATCCAGCTAGGAGACTTCGTCAGCCACAGACAACGCCCGAAACCTCTTCGTCAAACGAACTGGGGAACCCTATGATCAGCCCCTCAGAAAGTCTTTCGCTGCCTGCCAGACTTTGGAATGATCTCCCACTCGACCACCGTTGAGGGGTCAACTTAAGTGCAGGCAGTACCAGGGGCAGCCAGAGAAGTGGACCGATTGGGAGACACATGGGACGTGCTCGACGTCCCTCGCATTTCCGCTTCTGACCCCCCCCACAGTGATACCCCTTGGCAGCAGCCTCAGGCTGTGATGAAAGACAACACTGCCTGGAGCTGTGATCAAAGGATCACCAACTAAGCTAGCATCTGCACACAGCAATCACAGTTCCTATCCATTACTGAAATAGCTCCTTTTTTAAAGCCAGTAAAAATATGTAAGAAACGAATAGTGTACTTGGCTTATTAGCAGCAGGAATTCGAGGTGCTCTCTCCTGACGGTCTAACCGACACTAAGCTGTTCTAACCAAAATAAACAGAAGTCTGTACGATACGAGGGTCGATACAAGGGTCCATAACAATGTCAGTACTGGACACTACAGTCTGCAGCTCGTGGTCGAGTGGCTAACGTTGTTGCCTCTGGATCACAGGGTCTCAGGTTCGATTACTGGTCAGGTTGGGGATTTTGTCCGCCTGGGGACAGGGTGTTTGTGTTGTCCTCATCATTTCATCATTATCATCATCATTTGTCAAAGTGGCTAAAATTGGACTGCATGAAGATTATGACTTTTTACAGGCGCTGATGACCACGCAATTGGGTGCCCTACAAACCAAACATCATCATCATCATGAATGCTACACTGTTATTAAAATAAAATTATGTGCATAGTAATCACTCTAACGCGCAAGAAATTACAAAAATATACTAGTAACTACACAGATAACTGAAAATAAGTCGCTCCTGTTTGAAACTCGTAAAAATATGTAACAAACGAACGGTGTACTCGCCTTATTAGCAGCAGGAACTCAAGGTGCTCTCTCACTGACAGTCTAGTCGTGAACGCGAGGACATGCTGAGGATAATAACGAAAGTGCTAATGAAGAAGGAAACGCAAGCGTAGAAAATACGACGATAGGTATTAGGTTTTGATTTTAAGTGTGCTATTGTGAACATTGAAGAGAGCCCACAACATGTTTAGTGTCTGAAAATATTTTAAATACGTTCTGTCGGGGGAGGGATTTTGGACTGCAGCTTGATGATGCCATTGATACCAGTATAGATTTATTTATTTATTTGTCCATTTTAATCTCTTTTGTAGCACATATATCGTACAAAATGTATTGTATGGAAAACTGCTGTCGGTTTTACAACCATTAACCATATATCTTTTAAGTTCTTATAACAAAATGTTTATAACATAGCTCTACAATTACAGGTATGAAGTACATGCTTCCTTGCATAAGATACTGTCAGGTTGAATAGTAGCAGTTTTGCAGTAGGTGGGCTGTTGTAGACTTTTTAAGGTTTTTTAGTTTAGGAAGACAATTTATATGCCATGGTAATCTGTTATAAAGTTTTGTTCCTGCATGATACACTCCTTTTAGGCATGATGTGGTATTACTGTGACTGTCAGCCCCAGTGCTGAAATAATGGACACTTTTGTTTTGACGAAAAAGGAATTTTAATCTCAGTACACGTTTTTGACATGCATAACTACTTACAGTGTATAAATACAGGGGAGGGGTAAAATCTTTCGATCTTTAAAGAAAGGACTGCATTGTTTTCTGCTGCTTGCTTGTTTCATTATCCTTATAACTGCCATTTGTTTTCTGGAAACTGCTTTGACCTGGTGTACATTTCCCAGAAAATGATACCAGCCTCAGAATTGAATGAACGTGAGCCCTAACTGTTTCTTGGGTAGCACTGTTGCAAAGGATTCTTACTACAAAGCTCACTTTAGGTGGTTCTGATTTTAGGAATGAGGTATGGGAGCTCCATTCAAGGTTTTCTAAGGTACGAATCCTAAGACATTTAGTTTCAGTGACAGCACTAATGTCTTGATTATCTGTACATATTACCGGTTGTGCTGCATTTTTATTTTGATCTGTGTGGGAATTCGTGAGCACTGTTTTTGAAGACTAACTATAGTCTGTTTCTGTTAAATCACTCAGATACTTCCTTCGAAATATCTTTTGTAGTTGCAATAAGATATTCTTCTATTTCCTTCAATCAACAGAATGAAGTCAACTGAAAACCGAATCCCCAACATGTACTGGGAAATCAGTAAGGTATACCAAAAAAGGAAATGAAGCTAGAATAGAGCCCTGTGGAACACTATGACATGGTCCACATGGTTCTGAAAGGTGTTCCTAGAGTTCATTTCCTTCTAAATAAGGAATTTCAGTTATCTGAAAGCTATCTTGCAAATATGCTTCAATCCATTCATTTTGCACACATCTTACACCATCTGCTCAAACTTTGTCATGAGCACAGAATGATCAGTAACATTAAAAACGTTTGTTAGGCCAAGAATAAACCAGCGATTTTCTTTTGTTGTCCACTGTATTTAACACATGGTAGTTCAGGTAGAAAGTGGCTGTTTCAGTTCAGTGCCCTGAAGCAATCTTGACATCCAAATATAATATTATTGTTGTTGAAGAAAGTAGTTAGTTGTGAAAACAACAGTTTTTCAACAGTTTTCGAAAATCCTGACAGTAGTGCCAAGGCATATATTTGCCCATATATAGCTGATCACTTTTTTTTAAATAGGGGAATTACCTCTGCCATTTTCAGTTGTTGAATTGCATATGCCTAATAAAAGAAGGAACATGTGTCTTGCTGTTAATTTTGTGAGACAATGTTGAATATCATCAATACCAGCTGAATAATTACCCTTTAGTGAATTCATGCCATTTAGGAGTTCCGTTGGACCAACTAGATCAAAGAAATAGATGGAAATTCTTTCAAGGCTATACTGGGTGGGTTCCCAAACTTTTACGTCACTAAGTTTCCAGCTACAAATGCATAATAGGAATTGATGTTTGCAACTGCTCTAGGATCAGTGACATTCTTGCCATCATGCAATATCTATTTTTGTGAGTTGTGTTCTTCCCCATAATATACTGCCCAAGTCTTCCACATGGACTTAGTTTTATTGGCGACTTCATCATATATTTCTCATTTTCCTTAATTTTTGCCTCTTATGACACGTTTCGTAAGTAACATGTACTTTTTTGAAATAATTACAACATTCTAAAATACTGCCAGTTTTTGAGAGCAGGAAAGTTCCTGCTTCATTTTACAAGATACTAAAATCCTTCGTGTACTCCAGTTTTTGAATCTGTCTGTGATTCTCAAAATCACTTTCCGTTTTGGAAAAGCTATATCAAAGTTATGCTTGCAAATTTTCAAGAAAATTCCCATCTGTTCATTGTTAAGAGAGGTATCATACACTTCTCTCCAAGATTGTTCACTGGTTAGATACCGTATGTGTTCAATATTTTTCTGACTATAACTCCATTTCAGAATGAAATTTTCACTCTGCAGTGGAGTGTGGTCTGATATATAACCCACTGGCCGATTAAAACTGTGTGCCGGAGCGAGAACCGAGACATATCAGTGCACACTCTGCTGCAGAGTGAAAATTTCGTTCTGGAAACTTCCCCCAAGCTGTAGCTAAGACTTGTCTCTGCAATATCCTTTCTTCCACCAGTTCTAGTTCTGCAAGGTTCACAGGTTAGTTCTGTGATGTTTGGAAGGTAAGACACGAGATACTGGAGAAAATAAAGCTGTGAGGAGAAGTCGTGAATCGCACTTGCGTAGCTCAAGTGCTAGAGCACTTGCCTCCGAGAGTCAAAGGTCCCAAGTTTGAGTCTTGGTCATTTAATCTACGAGGAAGTTTTGTAATTCCTTTTATGTATCATATTTCGCACACTGGTTGAAATGTGATTTACTGATAAGGGTAGTAACTGCGAAAGGAGGACACTATAGCAAGTATCAAAGTTTTTTGATGTGCACTTACCTGTGTTTACATATACCTGATCAAGGAGAGTGATAGTAGTTTTTATTACACGTGTTGAAGAGCTGACAGTTACACATAGATTGTAGACTTTTATTTAAGAACTTTTCACTGTGAAGACAATGGCTCTTAAAATCAGAATTAAAATGTCTACACAATACCATAATTTTCCCAGTTGTCTTGAGCTTGCCTAAGTCAAGGTAAATTTTTTTTTAAAATGAGAAAGAATTTAGAATACCTATGTTGCTAACAAGAGACCTGCACACACACAAAATTATAGTTTTTTAGGGCACAAACTCAACAGCTGAGGTTTTAATGTCCCTTTCACAACCTAGTTGCATACAGAGGCTATACTTTTATAATCCACATTTTCTTTTACTTATATACAAGTTCCCTCACGTTTTGATTACATTCTACAAATGCACATAGCAAGGTTAAAATCTAATATTTTTAAGTAAAGAAAATATTCATTTCGTAACCAGTGTTCACACAAACATGAAGCTGAGGAGTATGCGGGCTTTCAAATACAAAATGAAATGATGGGATGCGTGGCCCTCAACTACATACCCTCAGACTCAGAGTTGAAATATTAAAAGTTTTGGCTGGTTGCGTTGTCTAGGGGCTGCGATACATAGTTGCCACATGACAAAACAAATACTGCTGATTCCACAGTATACAATATGAACATAAACATGAATCGAATGGTGAAAGTTTCCTATCACTCGGCAATTGCGAATGTAATGTAGAAATTTATAAATGAAGGATTGAAATTAAATAAAATCTGCAGGTGCTATTTTAACAACTTTAAATGATAGTAGAAGTACTTTTGAGAATGCAGTATATTTCTGCAAAACAATTATTGGTGTCGATGGTCCAGCAATTAAATAAAATATAAGTTGAATAACATGGAAACAATAGATTCCTACTTCACACAATTAGCTATGAGCGACAACGTTGCTCACGAGACATTCACTTCTAATCGCATACTACGTCTTCACTGTAGAAACCATGGAAATCTCACACGTTCACAAGTCAGCACTCCGAAGTACTTCTATCTCCTGTGATCACGTGAAAACCACTCCACACTCTCCAAGCCTTTCCTACGACCGAACGTCCGTCGTGCGGTACTGTCCCTCGCCCCACACTCTTCCGAACTCTCTCGTGTCCACTCCCATACCGTCGTCCTATCCAGAACTGCTCCTTCATTCACTTTGGTAGTCGCCTCCCACATTAACGAGCGCTGCGATTGGCAGTAGGGCTCCCGTCATGTCTCCAAGTCAACGCACACTCCCAAACATTTTGAAACACATTCGAAATACTGGATTTACATTTAAATAACTTGAAATTAAATAAATATTCCTATGGCTGGACCATAAACACACTCTAATACACATTATTAAATACATAAACAATTAAATAAACACATATCAAAAGAATAGAAACAAAGTAGACCTGTAGCCAAATGTCTCTGTGCTTTCGAAACACAGCAAATATTTGACCAATTTCTTCATGAATAGTATATATTGGATATAAACAAAGACATAGACGAATAAATATATTTATAAGCATGCTGCCACCGGTTTTTTTTTCGTGTCACTGTGGAGAACTTATGGCCTGACATGGTTGATGGTAATCAGCCACTTCGACCTCCAATAACTCAGGTACTATTCAGTTTACATGCCAGTAATTTATACCACTTTAGGTTTACACTAATAGCTTTCTAAATCCACGTCGATCGACAAAATCGGATGAACCATTTATATTTTGGAAATTTGTTGCTGGGTGTTACTTGTATAATTTGCAGTCAGATACTAAACTTTAAACTAATAAAGATACTGAAAATTTGAATACATCATCAGAATCATCGTGAAAATACTGGTAATGTACATGTTTCTTTTTGAGGTACCATGATTCATCTGGTTACTATTAATTTCTATACGAACAGTGAAATGTCTGACATTAAGGTTTAACAAAGTCCGCCATCTTTGGCACTCCTAGCATGTCTCCTTCATCGACACAGCATCACCACGGAATTCCCAGCCATGCGGTTGATGGATCCTGGCTAATGTTTAGCACCATGTGCCCGCCGACGAGCTACGGCCTGCAGAGTGGCCCCAGTTCGGCCACGCCAACTCCTAACTTAACATATTTCCAGAGCGCCACAACTCGCCCTTTACCTCACAAAAATATATTCATTTCATCAACTTTGTTTCTTAATGACTGTACATTTTTGTGAAAAACCTTTAGTGTGTATTTCCAGATTAGTTCTGCATCACATTTTTTTTGCGATACAGTCTACTTCCATAAGCAAATGTCGTTAGCTCTCTTTATAGACATTGCATCCTTCTTTATGCCCTTTTGTCGAAATTACTTTGGACTGGTTCTATACTACGTCTCTTATGACTCAAGTTTACTAACAGACAGATTTCTTCAACCAAAAACTATTTCCCGCTGTGGTCTACATAAAGGCCTTGGCTGGTATACATGGATCTCTCTAACTTGCTTACATTTCTTTAGTTCACATACATAAATGTTTTACATACCTCATGTGTCTCTTTGTTTACTCTTCCTATTAGTTTATGTACACATGACCAAGGAGGTTGAACGTATCTGTGTGATTGATTTACAAAAGCTACATTTGTGTTAACTAGTATGAGTAGTACACTTTCAAAAACTGTGACGAGTTAACTACCTGCCAACATTATCTGTACCTACAAAAATCACGACACAGTCTTTTGAGTCAAGATTTTCACACTATTTCCCGTTGGTTTCTGTCACTTCTTCGACGCCTGCTCCTCGCCTGACAAAGTGCTGGCCACTTACGTTAGTTTGCGCATCTGCCACTTATGCAACTCTCTGATATTCACGATTTTCGGCAAAAATTAAAACTTTTCGTTCTTTTTGCACACTTAATACCGTCGAATTCAGACTGTCGACTGATTTTTTAATCACATTTCATTGTTTACTAGTTAAGAAGCGCGATAAATTTACGGTGCACTGCTCCTGCTCTTTTTAATTATTTTCTGAACTCATATGCTTCTGAGTGGCATTGTTTGTAGAAGTACTTTTGTCGGTATAGCTATTTGATGCGCATAATTTTGTATTTCGAAGTTTTGTCCAAGTTTCCACTGTCGTTCTTACTTTGCTTATATCACTGGTAGCCAATATTTCCTTGAGGTGGAGTCGATGATCTGTTTCTTGAGTTTTGCAACCGTGATTTTGCAGCTGTTTCTCCTATAAGGCTACTGTCCTTTTAAGTTCATCGATTTCACTGTTTATTGTAGTTAAAACGAGACGAAAGTCATCGCAACGTTACGTGTGGATGTCACTGAACTTACACTTGCCACAGTTTTTTTTACTTCATTTTGATCTTTTGGTGATTCCGTCAGCGTTTTTTACGTTAACTTCGCAGCAGTAACAAAATGGTTCAAATGGCTCTGAGCATTATGGGACTTAACATCTGTGGTCATCAGTCCCCTAGAACTTAGAACTACTTTAACCTAACTAACCTAACGACATCACACACATCCATGCCCTAGGCAGGATTCGAACCTGCGACCGTAGCGGTCACGCGGTTTCAGACTGAAGCTCCTAGAACCGCACGGCCACACCGGCCGGCAGCAATAACATTTTACAGGTCGAAACACAATACTTCTTTCCTCGCAATACATAAAGACTCATCCTTTAGTTTACGTTTTTCAAGGAACTCGATTTTCGCATGCCTTTTTTTACCGCCATCTTACTTCTTCGATTTACTGTGTGCGGTTTGTTGGTAAAAAATGTCAAGAAATAATGTAAGATATTCCTGTTTTAAGCATATAAATGTAAGCGCGAGAGGCAAAGATTTGTTCGTCATAGTGAATACCTTCATGACAGAAAATCAAAAGACTGGGTTCACCGTGTTGCTGCGTGTACTGATGGTGTCGGGTCGTTACAGTGGTTCACAAGCACGTATCCGTGGCGAAGCTCCTGATATTACGTGCACCCATTGCATTAGACGTAGAGAAGCACTTGATTCGCAACATATGGGTGTCGTTCTCAATCAAGTGCAGCAAACTGTCACAAATATGGGGAAATTTATTATTTGTACCACATAAGCGGTCGGCAGGCGTGTTTCTACATCTGAAAGATGACGTTTACCAAAATTTCACGACATCGCGTTAAGGGGCTCCGGAACGCCCTATACTTGCAATGTTAAAATAACGCTTATAAATTACATCTTTCCTCACAAAGTATTTGAGGTAGGAAGTTGAACTTTTTACAGATTATTTATTGGAATATGGGCTACAACTTAACACAGGGATTTTACAAAATTTTAGTTCAGTTATTAAAGATGATTTTTTTGCAACTGTAATGAAAATTCACAACATTTTTTTTGCAATTTTTTATTTATATATTCAAAAATATACAGTTTTTTGGAAAAAGGCTGTGTTAAATTATGCAGAAGGTACTGTGTAACATTTACTGAAAGTTTTAAACAAATATGTTTGGAAGATCCTTAGAAAACACGTAATTAGTATGAGAAAATAAAAGTTTTGGGAATCGAGCGACAAAGATTGGATTAACTTTTTAGTGCATTCCAGGTCCACAGGATGGATTATCTTCATCCTCTGCAAACTCCTCCTCCAGCTTCCTCTTGTTCCTCCTCCTGTTTACTCTTGCTTGTATTTCTAGACTCTTTACAGCCCTGTCTGCAGCCCGAAGGCGTTCCTTGTCTAAAGCAAGCATCGCTCGTTGTTGTGTTCGTAGATTTTGCTACCATTTTCTTCAGTTGCAGTTACTGCAACACTGTTCCAAAAGGTGGTCATGTATGAACACTTATCACATTTCAGTTGTATTTCACTAGCAAGTCCTATGTGCTTTATTATGGAGAGTTCCAGACCAACTTCACTACAATGAATACATCTTACACAGTTTGAAAAAATTCCTTTGAGAACCGACATATCAAATATTTCATTCACATCCGATTCGCCCATAAAACATTCATAGTTTTCACTCATTGAACCAAGCTTCTTCTGTGAAGTATTTTCTTTCCCACTTTGACTGCTATGGGCAGGTGTACTTGAGAGGTTAGGTTCACTCACTTGGTTATCGTCTTTATTGTTTACAGTAATAACACATACCTTTGGCTTTCCAACATTTCTCCTTTTCTTAAAAGCCTTCAGAGGATTTCTAATAACTTTACTTTAATTCATTATTATACTTCAACAAAACAGACACTCAAGAAACAGAATTTATTACGAATATTTTCGAGATAACGACAGATTAAATAAACATGAAACAATCGACAATCACACCAGCGATGTATATTGAACCATCACAGGTTAGTCACAACACATACTTTATCTCACATCACTAAAATGTACCTGATGAACACGGACGTTAATAATAACACCATTTGACAGCAGTTTAACAGCTCCACAGTGGGTCACGCCCATGTAGAACACATTTCAAAAAAAATTTAAAAATAGTTGTAGTCTTCGGAATTGATTAAATTATATATCTATTAAAAGGTAGTAGTCTGCAGATTCAGAAAACGCAAAAAAGCAAAAATTGAACTTTTCATGATTTTGAGCCTTTCCGGAGCCTCTTAAGAGTGGCGCTAGTAACGTCACTATCACGATGAAAATCCGATTTGCTTTAAATACACGTTGTAATGGTCGTGATCGTTAGTTAGCTTGGTTAGCTGATGTTAGACAAGAATGTCTTTAAGCTGCCAACACCCAACTGACTTTGAACGAGGTCATCTCACAGGGCTACGAGGAGCTGGATGTTCACTCTGCGATATTGTAGAAAGGTATGTAGCCACTATATGTGAATGCTGGTATCGGTGGTCACGAGAATGTACGGTACGGTCACGTGAACATCGGGCTCCGGACGGCCAGTAGGCACTGCTTAGAGAAAAGACCATTGTGTTCGGCGTATGGGTGCGATTTCAGCGAGAGCTCATTAGAGGGCTGGGTGGAAGTCCGTTGTGTTGTATGACGAAAGCTGGTTCTGCCTCGGTGTCACTGTTGGCCGTGTGTTGGGTTAGCTGGAGACCAGTTGAGGGCCTGAAATCAACCTGTCTGCGTGCTAAACACATTGGGCCTACACCTGGAATTGTGGCCTGGGGTGCGATTTAGTATGGCAGTAGGAGCACTCTCGTGGCTATCCCACGCAACCTGACTAATTTGTACGTAAATCGGATGATTCTATCTATTGTGTTGCCATTCATGAACAGCGTTCCAGAGGGTGTTTTCCAACGGGACAACTCTCTCACGCATACCGCTGTTGTAACCCAACATACTCCACAGAGTGTCTACATGTTGCCTTGGCCTTGCTATCGGCAAATTTGTCTCCAATGGAGGACATGTGGGATACCATTGGACGACAGCTCCAGCGTCATCCACAACCAGCATCAACCGTCTCTATATTGACCGACCAAGTAAAACAGGTATGGAACTCCATCCCACGAACTTACATCCGGCATCTGTACAACACAATGCATTCACGTTTGAATGTTTGCTTTCAGCAATCTAGTGGTCACATCAGTTATTAGTCTACCAGAATTTCACATTTGCAATGGCTTATCTTGCACTTACATTGACCTGTGATGTTGCAAAGTATGTTACGTAGACAATTGTATTCCCGAAATTTTCTTTTTTGACATTGGGATTTTTTTGCACCAATGTATTTCAAGGACGACTGCATGTGTAGCTTCACTGTCAGGTGTCGATGGGAAGACTTTATTTCGAAACTGGTGGTCTCCTCAGTCCGTCCAAGTAGTTACAGTGATGGAAGAATATAATATTTCATGCCTTTTTGGATCGAGTGTGAAAAAGGTAGCATATAAATACCTGATTACCTGAACGTGTATCCTACCACTCTGCTCCTAAACTTCTCATAAAACTACGTTTTCTCTAGTAATTATCGTTAGGAGATTACAACACAGGGTGTTTCAAAAAGAATATACGTACTTCGAATGCATATATTTATTAAACTTCAATACTTTACACACATATTTACGAACCTCTCAAGGTCAGAATACAGATGTTCAATATGTCCTCCATCAGCGACACGAACAATATCATTCGATACTCCCATACTGGGGCAAGAATGTCCATCGTCACTGATATTATGGCGGTACAGATCCGGTTCTTCAACTCTTCCAGGTTCTGTGGGAGGGGTGGTCAGAGGGTGTCAAATCCGGCGACCGTGGAGCCCTGCTGAGACATGCTGAGTCGCCAGCTACTTGACGACCAATCCAGCAGTTCGGTAGAGTTGAATTGAGATATTCACGCACTTCGCGACTCCAGTAAGGGGGTGCCCCGTCTTGTTGAAATATGAAGTTGTCTTCGTGCAGCCTCGGAAACAGCCACTTTTGTAACATAGAGACATACTGCTGCCCGTTAACCGTGTTTCCATCAAAGAAGAATGGGCCATAAACAGATGATCGGGATATAGCACAAAACACATTGACTTTGGATGAATTTCGTATATGTTCAATGACTGCATGTGGGTTCTTTAGGCCCCTTGTGTTTGTCTACCTGACCACTAACATGAAAAGCCGCTTCATCACTGTGCACGATGCGTTATGCGAAAGTGTTTACATTGTAAATAGCATCAAGAATCTCGTTAGAAAATGCCACGCGTTTGCTTTTGTCATCAGGATGCAGAGCTTGTAACAGCTGTAACTTATACGGCTTCATAACCAACCGACGTCTCAAAACACGCCAAACTGTCGTTGAAGGCAGTTTTAACTCCCGACTAGCACGACGAGTTGATTTTGAAATACTACGTTGGAAAGCAGTTTGAATTCGTGCAACATTTTCTTCAGGAATACGAAGGCGGCCAGGACTCTTTACTTCACATACACATCCTGTGTCTAGAAACTGTCGATACTATCTGCAAATGTTCCACCCACTTGGAGGATCAATTCGGTACCTCTACCTGAAACGTCTTTTTACTGTAATCACGGAATTGTACTTCCCAAAATGGAGAACACGAAACGATATCTGCTGTGGAGTAGCCATTTTAAACATATGAAGGTTACCAAGCAAAACAACAGACAATTGAAATCTGGCGGCTATTAATATAAACTAGACTATGTATTCGTTTCTCCAATAGCCGAGCCGAGGTGCAGCGATCGATAGTTTGGACAAAGTAATATTTTGTAATACGTATATTTTTGAAGCACCCTGTACTTTACCTGTTTTTTGCTATCTTTTCCAAACAATGTGGGTTGTCGTAACCAACAATAAATATTGTGAATTTATAAAATCGATTTCTGAAGATTAATTCTATCTGAAGTTAGTTCCTCTCCTCCTTCGAACAACAGCTCCTCATGAAGAGAGTAATGGAAAAGGCAATGAAATGCAATAATAGTTGTAAGATGGTGTTACGTTCAGATAATTTAAACCACTCCATGTGTAATCAGGTTAGTTCAAAGAGCGTTTCCGCTGTGCATAATTTAAATCAGGGTTCCTTGTTAATTCAAAATCCCGGTCGAGTGCATTGATGTTCAGAAAAATAGCTACCCCTGTCTTTCAAAAATAACTGTACACTTAGACCAACTTCTTTGCACTTTTACAGCGTTCTACCGACGAACCGTAACCTGACATGTGATTTACCTTCGACTGAATCTCTGTGATCGTTCCATTTCATATCCCTACAAACTATTACAGTTATTTGCATGCGGTGGGTGACAGTATCCAATTGTGACTCGCTGACATTATGTTTTTCTCGTTTCGTGAACTGCAAAATTTTACATGTCTCTAACATTCGAAAGAAATGAATCACAGGTTTTGAGAAGAAGGTACTGTACATGTTGGTCAGAAATAACAAGATAACACAGTAGGTGCTTATGAATTTTTTTGTTATTTACAAAATGAAACAGAAAAATTTCAAATTAAAGTAAATGTTTTCGGTGGAGATGGACTTCACAGAAGCTGCATGACATGCTGAAATGGTCTCGAGAACAGTAGAATGCATACTTCGCTGGTGCCACTGTAGGTGTTACTAACTGCTGATATTCTTCAGCAACAGCCTAGATTCGGAAGGAACCCCTGTGAGGGTAAAAAACACCATTAGCTGAGCTGCATAGTTCAACTTACTTCTTTTAATTCAGCCTAGCCTCATACTGTGAGATATTTCTCTCCTATGTTACATCCTCTTGACGTGTCAAGTATTTGGGAATGCTGTCAAAAGCTTCCATAATTTTAGTCGTTATTGCTGTTGCAAGAGCCCTGTTCAAGAGCTGCTCCAGTGCTGCAACTGTAAATTCAAGTGTGTTGCTCGGGTTATTGGGTAGGCACCTCCACGATAGATATCGAAACAGTAAACCAGAAAACTGATTTAATGAAATGGGGCTTTGTCTGTGGATTTATGAAGGTTTAGGAAGAGTTTATCAGCAGCCTGCGTGTGTGACACGTAACCTTTGTGTGTGTGTGTGTGTGTGTGTGTGTGTGTGTGTGTGTGTGTGTGTGTGAGAGAGAGAGAGAGAGAGAGAGAGAGAGAGAGAGAGAGAGCACACTCGGACGGTTTTACTGAACAAAATCAAGTTGTGTTATTCTCGTCACTTAACTGACTAAGTACGTTTTGACAGTTATATCTCAGTACGTCATCGGAATGATGGCGTTCCTGGAGGAAGATTTTTCCGGCCTCTATTCTCAGTCCTTGAAACGTTGTAAAGACAAATCCCTCTTCGTGAAAATGCAAGAGCTATTTCAGTTAGATTAATACTGGCCGAATGAGCTAGCACGGAGGTAGGGTTTCCGTGGTCTCCGTGTTTTGTATTGACTAGAAAGTATTGTTGATTAGACTACACATTTTTTCTGGGAAATGTTCCAGACACTTTCTGAAACATTAAAAGTACATGCTGACGAGGAGTAAACCCGGAACCTCGTCTTTCGTGGGATTTCTTGTTCTCTTTGGGTCTTTTCACTCCCCATAAAGCCTATCCTTCCATCTCCAAAAGTGCTTTCATGTTCACCAGCTCCTTTTCCTATGGAAACAATTTCAAACGACGTATCTGTGTACGCGATTTAAAGCTTGTGGCTATTTATCCACATAAGTTACTACAAAATAAAAGTAATTTCAATTAACTGAAAGATCTCGTCTCTTGAAAGCTGAATCTTCCTTCCTTTAACGGAGCGAGGCCATTTACCTTTGGATGTTTAAAATTTACTACCCAAAACATCATCACAGAAAACTAAATCCTAGATCTGACTGTGGACTGAATTCCAAACCTTGTAATGGTACTTGAATTACGTATCCATTACGGCACCTCAACTCAACCTCTCGATACCAGCAATATTCTACTGAATTTTCGCAAAGTAGTTAACATATTTCTGAGACAACATTCAGATTTGATTTCAATTATGTAGAGGTACTTTGATACATCGATATGTTTATATTGCAATGATGTTATTCTTATGTGTATTCTTTCTTTTGTCACTATGATCTTTGACGTACTTGTAACTCTGAATTTTGGGCGCGTAAGCAGTGATTAGAGAGTCGGACCTTGGGAGAGTCAAGTCTTGGACGTCATGTTGAAAAGACGCAAATTGTAGTCAGTTTATAAAATGTGAACTTTAACAGTGAGGAACATGTTTTTCAAGTATGTTTTATATTGTGAAGTGATGTTTTGTGTGTTACGTGATATTGCAACAAAAGCAATAAAAAAGAAGTGTAACTTAAATTCGGAGTGCTGATTACTTTTTTACATCACCATTGTGCTAACTTTAAAAGGTTTAATCTTCAAGAATGGTTTGTGAAGCGCATCTACAAAACTTTTGAATATTTTAGAATAACACCTAGGCCTCTTTGCATCCGAGCTTGGAATCATCACGACCTAGATTTTCGACGATCGAGCCATGATTTCACAAACATGATTTCGTGGGAAACACGAAAAGATGAGTGCCTATTTTATGCATTATTTCATGAAAAGACTTTATTGACTGTGCTCTAATGACACCTGCCACATAATATAACTTTGTTGATGCCCGAAAATGCAGTATTTAGTAGCTTGAGCAACACAACAATCAACATTAATTTTTGACCTTAATTGTGGAAGGGTTGTTAGAACCTTAAACCCTCTATTTTCTTACAAGGAAAAAATCGGAAAAGAACTGCTTTTTCCTCTAAGCCCTGTTCATTTTCAAAATAAAATTCGTAGTCTATTTTATATTAACAAATTTGACAATCTTCAACTGAAAACCCTTGAATCACAAAGTTGGGAAAATGATGTTTGTGCCTGCAGAAGGCCAACTTCCATCCAGAACGATGAACGAAAAATTGCGAGAGTCTTAGAGTGAGGACCCCGGCGCAGTGTTAGGTATCCGGCTCGGCACTGATTGACGTGATATTCTCCTGTGGGATGTCATACCGAATTCCGTCCAGTTGGCGCGTTAGATCGTCAAAATCCGGAGTTGTTTGGAGGATCCTGACCATAACTCTCCAACGCAGCTCCATCCGCAGAGATCCGGCGTCCTTGCTAACCAAAGTATGATTTGGAAAGCACGAAGACAAGCAACACACACTCGACGTGTACGGGCGAGCTTTATCTTGTTCAAATGTAAGCCCAAAACGGCACAAAACGGCGCGTAGAATACCGACGTACCGCTGTGCTGTAAGATTGCAGAGAAAGACAACCAGAGGAGTCCTGCTATGAAAAAAGTGGTACCACTGGCCGTCACCCTTGGATGTCGGGCGACAGTCAGGAGACTTCATTCGAACACTGTCCGGGCGTCTCCACACACGTCTTTGGCCTGAAATCTTCAGCGATGAGTCTCGCTTCAAATTGAGCTCCGCCGACCAGCGAAGATGTGACTCGAGATGCCTTGAACGGTAGTGGGATAGCAACCTTACTGTAGGTGTCGCCACCGGCGCCAACCTTGTGTGTATGCTCTGAAAAGCCAATGATTTGCATATCACAGCATCTTCTTCCTGTCGGTTAAATTTCGCGTCTGTAGCACGTCATCTTCGTAGTGTAGCGATTTTAATGGCCAGTAGTGTAGTTAAAGACTGCAGAAAGAATGGAAAAGTATTCTGTTTCTTTTGCAAGAAAAGCCATCAACAGTCAGTCAGCAGCAATTAGAAACATTTTGCTTCTTCGATTAGTCCAGTTGACCATAGTTCACCAGAAAGTGTGAATACAGATGTTTGGCTTTCACTTACCTCCAAATAGCCTGTGTGTATGTAACGGCGCTCGTAGGCGTAAGTATACTCAATGCGTTTCAGATAGTGGTAGCCAATCTAACTTAATCAACAGATCTCTGATCGACAATTTAAAATTGGAAGTTGTTGCGAATTTCCCACTGGCAGTCTTCACGGGGCCCATGAGAAACATTCAACGAACTTGTGGCGACACACCAGTCGGCTTGTCGGGCACGCTCCATGAACGCTCAGCGCCGTGCACGGCCCACAGAAAATCAGTATGTAAATGAGACGGTACCCACTAAAGGCCTTAACTTTGTCGTGTGCTATCGACAGCTTGCATGCATGTAAGTGCGCGTTCAATAATTATTGCTCCCCGCTGAAAGTGGTTGCTGGCACTCGTAAGACATGCAATGTCACGTGCTGTGACGTACATGCCACGGAATTTCTTCCAGTCTCCATTACGTCACACTTTTGTCGCCCGAGGCCCACGAGAAAGACAGGCTGCGGCACGTACGTCACGAAGGTAGGCCTGAGGTAGCTCGCTCCCTTAACTCAACGGGCAAAATGCCTTTCTGAACCTTTTACTTCGCAGCTGGGTGTGTACGTACTAACGAGAATTAAATCTATTACTGGAATCTGCTCTTATGAAGTCATTCTGATTACTAGTCGTACAACAAGATTTAAAATCAATTCTCGACATAAATGGTAAACGGTTTGTTTATAGCATTTAGTATCTTCTGCGTAACAGTCCTCATTTCATAGATGATGTGGTGTCTTATGCAATTGATAATCATTTTGGTATGATTTTAACTGTATTGTACCACAACAAATTATTAGTAGGCTTATGGACTCCCTATCATTGTAGGATTAATAACTACAAGATACCATAATACTGGATTCCAGTAGAAGATGCAATTCTCGATTGTACATAGACAGTAGTTACGAGTAAACAGGTATAGAAATGCAGTTTGTCTGCTGCGTTCAACGAGCTAGGCCTACCTTCGTGACGTACGTGCCGTGGCCTGTCTTTCTCGTAGGCCTCGCTTGTTGCCTGGTCCGCCGGCCGCTGTGGGCGAGCGGTTATAGGAGCTTGTGTCCAGAACCGCGTTGCTGCTACTGTCACAGGTTCGAATCCTGCCTCGGGCATGGATGTGTGTAATGTCCTTAGGTTAGTTAGGTTCAAGTAGTTCTAAGTCTATGGGACTGACGCTTCGACATACGGAAGTGACTGTCTCGGGTGCCATTTCATTTCACAGCAGGAGCCATTTTGTTGTCATCCGCAACACCCCTACAGCACAGCGGTATGTCGCGATATCTTACGCACTGTTAGCTTGGCCTTTCTGGCAAGTCATTCTGGTATTACATTTCAGCAACATAATGCCCGCTCACACATGGAGAGAGTTTCTACTGCTTCTTTGCGTGTTTCCAAACCATAGCTTGGCAGGCAATGTCGCCAGATCTCTCCTCTATTGGGCTGTTTGTGGGAAGAGACCAAACAGCGAGGTCATCAGCCTCATCGGATTAGGGAAGGACGTGGAAGGAAGTCGGCCGTGCCCTTGCGAAGGAACCATCCCGGCATTTGCCTCGAGCGATTTAGGGAAATCACGGAAAACCTAAATCAAGATGGTCGGTCACGGGATTGAACTGTCGTTCTCCCGAATGCGAGTCCAGTGTGCTAACCACTGCGCCACCTCGCTCGGTCTCCACTATTCAGAACGTTTGGAAAGCTGTGGACAGGCTCCTCCACCAGCTCGGGATTTTGACGATCTAACCGCCAAATGGACAGAACTCGATACTATGTCCCGCAAGGAGGACATCCAACAACTCTTTCGATCTGTACCAAGCCGGATAACTGCTAGTGTAAAGCCGTTGGCACACGGACCGTGCATCCGAACGTTGAGCGTTGAGCGTGCCGAGTTTCTGATGTCATAGCGTGGAATAGTACGTTCGGGAGTCTTCCCGAACGTGCAGGGCAATATCTAGCAGGCCAGATATTCTGAGCGTGCGTCTGAGCGTTGACCAATGAGATGGCACAACGCCACCTACGTCACATGCACGCCATCCCCCTGCAGCATACAATTGTGAGGCGCCATATTGGCATTCATTTCTACGTATATGGTTCAAATGGCTCTGAGCACTATGGGACTTAACTTCTGAGGTCATCAGTCCCGTAGAACTACTTAAACCTAACTAACCTAAGGACAACACATACATCCATGCCCGAGGCAGGATTCGAACAGTGTGGTTTACGAGCTAGAAACAGCCCGCAACCGCCGCTGGAGTGCATTGTGATCGCTTATACCACGCTGGTGCCCACGCACCGTATGCACAAGTCGCATCGTTTCTGAGCGTTCAGCAGCACGTTGAGTTCGGCACGGTCAGCGTTGACGTTCGACAGCACAGTCCGTGTGCCGACGGCATAAGGTTCAAATGGCTCTGAGCACTATGGGACTTAACTTCTGAGGTCATCAGTCCCCTAGAACTTAGAACTACTTAAACCTAACGAACCTAATGACATCACACATATCCATGTCCGAGGCAGGATTCGAACCTGTGACAGTAGAGGTCGCGCGGTTCCAGAGTGATGCGACTAGAACCGCTCGGCCACACCGGCCGGCGACGGCTTAGGGGTGAGACACGGACCAACGTGTTTCTGATTTCCTAAATTTGTGAAACTCTTTCTCTTCAATAAATCATCCAGTTTTTCTGAAACTCTATTCATTTGTTTGTCTGTACATCACATCACGTGACCGATTTCGTTCCCATTCGGGTAATTCTTTCCTGGTGCGTCGTTTTCTACGTCTCATAAAGTATATATGGCGATTCTGTATCAGATCATTCAAACAACACAAAAACAAATATAAATTCTTAAAGCAGCAAGAGTAAGTGTGAGGTTCCAATTACAATGAAAAGAAAGAAAATACATTTCTAGCAACAACCGGGTACCGAAAATGGTAGAAAATGAATACCAAAAAATCGATAGAGTCTCTCAGTTCAAATATTTAGGCGAAACTGGCCTGGGAAAGAGTGATTACAATATCAATTGTCATAAAACAGTTTACAAACTTAAAAAGATCTCTACGGCAAAAATGCTGCTCAAAATACACAAAAGTGTCACACTACAAAACAGGCATGAAACCAGAGTGTCTGTATGGGGTTATAACACTAATTTTAATCGGAAACAGAAACACTGAAGAAACTCAAAAGAGTGAAGGGTAATTGATAAGGAAAATATTTGGTCCATATAGTATTGACGAAGGAACAAGCAGATTAAGAGCAGATATCCAAATGGAGACCAACTATGGAGCCACTTTCCACCTCTGTCAGGTGCTCCAAACTTCATACAAGGGAGCTCCTCTGAGTACCTCACAGGTCTAGCAGCCATGGAAGGAAGGACCTGCCTCATCCCAAGGATGGGATAGCCGCACCAAGGATGAGTTTCGTTGACAGTAATAGTCAATGTGAGAAGTATGACTGCGTCCAACTGATCGACAGGGAATATTTACTTGCTATATGCACTCATTCCCGCGAATATCCTTCAGTGCACTGAAAAAATAAATAAACAGTTTTGCGGTGAACACATAGTGCGTAGTGGAGCGATCACTCTGTTTTAGAAATGGTTCAAAAGAAAAGATCGCTTAAATACTGTTTACTGGATAACCGGTTTCAACCACTAAAGGTGCCATCATCGGATCTGAATGCAGATTAACATTTATAAGTCATTTGGATATAACTATACTTCAGGCAGATCAGTTGATATAAATTTTTGTGCCTCATGTATCGTTATATCCAAAAAGTTTATAAATGCTAATCTACATTCAGATCCGATGAGGCACCTTTAGTGTGTTGAAACCGGTTATCCAGTAAACAGCATTTAAGCTATCTTGGCTTTTGAATCATTTCTAAAATTAACAGTTGTCCTGCGGCTCTCAGCGTGTGTGAGACTTTATTTTTGATGCCATTTCGAAGACTTGCGTGTCAGTTTCGCTCCTGATCACGTAGTTTCTCATCTGATCTCACGAGGCTTAAGGAACCCCACTTTGCCACTCCTTATGCCACAGAAAAAAATGAAGTCAGAAGGAATTGAAGACATCATCTTTCCGACAGCAAGCAACGATCATTTTTTTGAGTCCTTCCACTTCATTCAAGAACGAAACAAACGAACTGCTTGTTTTGATGTGCTTAAATTATCGACCATTTCTTACCCCAGACAGTTACTTGATTGCAAAAATGGTGCACCTCCTTAGAGACATAGTTATAGAGTGCTGTTCTAAATCGTTGAACTGCAAGCACGATATTGGATGGCAAGGTTTGTGATCTTTATGATTACGCAACGAAGCTTTGCTATATCATTCTTTGGAGACTATCGAACTCTCTGTTTCCAACCCAGTTAAAAGGCTTGGAAACCGTTGTGTACTGAGATAACATACCAGAAGAGTTTGTGACAGTAGGTACCAGAAGCCCGTCGACATCCGATCGCACCAGGAACATCACTGCGCGCAAACCAATCATGCTGCCCGCGAGAATCACGCCCCCTGTCGATGCGAGTCAGATAGAAACAGCGCCCGATAGGCAGACAGTGGTTACTCTTCAGTAGAAACAAGAAAGTGAATAGAATTATCGTGTATGGACAAAGACCGCCTTTCTAGAGATTTACTGAGCACGGTTAATTTGGAAATTTTTTTCTTATAGTACATCAAGACAGAAAATTAGTTTTCTTCCGACTTAGTTCAGAGAACATTGTTTAGTTTGTGCATTGAACTGTAATTAATATGTTAAACTTGCATTCTACAACTGCTGTAGCCACCGTTCCCACACTAAACTGAACATCCGGCCATGAAGGCTCAACGGTACCGACTGGCCGCCATGTCATCCTCAGCGCACAGGCGTCACCGGATGCGGATACAGAGAGGCATGAAGTCAGTATACTGCTCTCCTAGGCGTATGTCAGTTTACGACACCGAGCGTTCCCAAAGTTTTTCTGTGTTTCTTTCATTGAAACCATGCATCCGTCCTACCACGACGTCTTCATTAGTCTTTTTCAGCGGCAGCGAGATTTTCATCAAAGCACAACAGAAACAGGACTGAAGCAACAGTAGTATTATATTCTAGACGTTCTGATCGAGTTGTGGAACGTCTGCGCAAAGTGATGAAGGCTGATAAAGAGTGTAGGAAAATCTCGCCTGTCTACTCGAGATCCGTCGTCTGACACATTGGCGCCTTAGAGTACCTACTGCCAATGTTTATCAAAATTAACAAATATTTCACGGGCTGTTACGGAAATTATATGAGAATAAACGATAAGGTTCTGTGGTGGTTCCATGTAACTCTATTACAGTAGTAAACATTTGAAGCAGAGCCGGCCGCGGTGGTCTCGCGGTTCTAGGCGCTCAGTCCGGAACCGCCTGACTGCTACGGTCGCAGGTTCGAATCCTGCCTCGGGCATGGATGTGTGTGATGTCCTTAGGTTAGTTAGGTTGAAGTAGTTCTAAGTTATAGGGGAATGATGACCACAGATGTTAAGTCCCATAGTGCTCAGAGCCATTTGAAACCATTTGAAGCATAATGCTATAAAATTTCGTCTGAAACGTTTTCGAACCAGTCTACATCATATGAAACAGATACCTACTACCGGTTGGTGTCATTAAAGAATTTCTGTTATTCAAATCCTTATCTCATGACAAGTGTGAAGGTGTAAAAGAAGGTGTCATATATTGAATGTGATCTCAAGGGTAAAAATCAGACAAAAACTGACAAATTCCAGAACTTTTCATAGAAATTTTTATATGTAAGGGATGTAACTGAGCATAAAAAGACATAATGTCTGCAGGGATACCGCAATCGCTTGTTATATAATGTTACTTATATTCCGTCTTGATTGCAGGCCGGCCTTGGTGGCCGAGCAGTTCTAGGCGCTACAGTCTGGAACCGCGCGACCGCTAAGATCGCAGGTTCGAATCCCGCTTCAGGCATGGATGTTTTTGATGTCCTTATGTTAGTTAGGTTTAAGTAGTTCTAAGCTCTAGGGGACTGATGACCTCAGCAATTAAGTCCCATAGTGCTCAGAGCCATTTGAACCATTTTGATAGCAAAAATGTTTATTCACATGACCGGTTTCGGTTCCTCTAGAGCAATCTTCAGATCTTCAATTTCGGTTACAGGAGATCTGAAGATGGTTCTAGAGGAACCGAAACCGGTCATGTGAATAAACATTTTTGCAATCAAGACGGATTATATGTAACAGGGTGTAATTGAGTTAAATATGGCTAACAGCCTGTATATATTTACCTTTTTTATTTAGTCGTCAGGACAGGCCTTGAAGGATATGGCTGACTATTTCCCGTCCTTCCGTCAGGGACACGTATGGCATTTGACACTGCACGACGTGCCCGGCTCGCAGAAAATCTCTGCAGGAATAAATCACCACATATTTCTATGTGAAATTTTATTCACTATCCCATGACAACAGTGTCGGGGCTCTTAAAGTAGCGAACATATTTAATTTATGCAGCGACTTAAACACCCGGAGGCACTTATGAGTCTAAAATTCTACTGTGATCGAATTATAAATAATACAAGGGATAGTAGATAAGATGTAAAGAAGGGGTACAAGAGCACAGTACAAGTAACACTCGGGGTTCACTTTCCTAATTGACTGCTGAAGCTCCGCATAAATATGCGTGTACTACACTCCTGGAAATGGAAAAAAGAACACATTGACACCGGTGTGTCAGACCCACCATACTTGCTCCGGACACTGCGAGAGGGCAGTACAAGCAATGATCACACGCACGGCACAGCGGACACACCAGGAACCGCGGCGTTGGCCGTCGAATGGCGCTAGCTGCGCAGCATTTGTACACCGCCGCCGTCAGTGTCAGCCAGTGTGCCGTGGCATACGGAGCTCCATCGCAGTCTTTAACACTAGTAGCATGCCGCGACAGCGTGGACGTGAACCGTATGTGCAGTTGAAGGACTTTGAGCGAGGGCGTATAGTGGGCATGCGGGAGGCCGGGTGGACGTACCGCCGAATTGCTCAACACGTGGGGCGTGAGGTCTCCACAGTACATCGATGTTGTCGCCAGTGGTCGGCGGAAGGTGCACGTGCCCGTCGACCTGGGACCGGACCGCAGCGACGCACGGATGCACGCCAAGACCGTAGGATCCTACGCAGTGCCGTAGGGGACCGCACCGCCACTTCCCAGCAAATTAGGGACACTGTTGCTCCTGTGGTATCGGCGAGGACCATTCGCAACCGTCTCCATGAAGCTGGGCTACGGTCCCGCACACCGTTAGGCCGTCTTCCGCTCACGCCCCAACATCGTGCTGCCCGCCTCCAGTGGTGTCGCGACAGGCGTGAATGGAGGGACGAATGGAGACGTGTCGTCTTCAGCGATGAGAGTCGCTTCTGCCTTGGTGCCAATGATGGTCGTATGCGTGTTTGGCGCCGTGCAGGTGAGCGCCACAATCAGGACTGCATACGACCGAGGCACACAGGGTCAACACCCGGCATCATGGTGTGGGGAGCGATCTCCTACACTGGCCGTACACCACTGGTGATCGTCGAGGGGACACTGAATAGTGCACGGTACATCCAAACCGTCATCGAACCCATCGTTCTACCATTCCTAGACCGGCAAGGGAACTTGCTGTTCCAACAGGACAATGCACGTCCGCATGTATCCCGTGCCACCCAACGTGCTCTAGAAGGTGTAAGTCAACTACCCTGGCCAGCAAGATCTCCGGATCTGTCCCCCATTGAGCATGTTTGGGACTGGATGAAGCGTCGTCTCACGCGGTCTGCACGTCCAGCACGAACGCTGGTCCAATTGAGGCGCCAGGTGGAAATGGCATGGCAAACCGTTCCACAGGACTACATCCAGCATCTCTACGATCGTTTCCATGGGAGAATAGCAGCCTGCATTGCTGCGAAAGGTGGATATACACCGTACTAGTGCCGACATTGTGCATGCTCTGTTGCCTGTGTCTATGTGCCTGTGGTTCTGTCAGTGTGATCATGTAATGTATCTGACCCCAGGAATGTGTCAATAAAGTTTCCCCTTCCTGGGACAATGAATTCACGGTGTTCTTATTTCAATTTCCAGGAGTGTATATAAAGGCATGAAATGTCATAGCGCTAAATGCATTGCATTTCGAAGCGAAGTGTCAAACAGAAAAAGTACACAAACTCACGTCTCTTAACGGGCTGGCAGCCCTTGCGTGTGCAGGCCCAGACTCCAGTGGGGGTGCAAGTGCACGTGTTGCAGTCTTGTTTCTTTGTCTGGCCAGGTGTACATTCTGGAAAAAGTCAAAATATGATTGTTCTTAGGTTGTGAACCACAGCTGGACTATCCATCCCATATGACAACTAATTTATAAGCAAATATCTATACTCCGTCTCACATCAATGCAGATCCAATTGGGGAGGGGCTGGGGGAGGGCCGGGAGTCCCTCCCCCTCCTTTCAGAGAAAATACTTTTGTAGAAGCGTTTATCATTTTCCAAATAGCACAGCTAACTTTCAGAGAGTAAAGTAGCATTGAAATGAAAAGTCTATAAAGTGGAAGAGACTTGTTGAAATTACAAACACGACGAACACGGAACTCACTTCAGTGGACAGGACTGCGACCTCATGAGTAACATTCCACCCAGGTGAAAGCAATTATTCACAGGGTGTGCCTACCGGCTGTCAGCAACAACTCCAACATGATTTGTGAGCCCCTAAGGCAAACTCCCCTCACGTACATGCTCGAGTAACCATAACCTGCAGACCTGTGCTCTCAGAATGGATCCCACCATCCTTTAAGGTACATGGACAGTTGAAGCGCATGACGCTCACTGACCAAAACATGAATGCGAACGTCTTGAAACACATCGTATCTCCTCTCTTGTTACCCTGAACAGTAATCCAGTGAAGAAGTATCTGCGTGGATGTAACCTCACAGTTTCTTAATTTTGACTTCGTTCCGCGTGCGCTGTATAATGAAGAGGAGGACATGGGCAAAAACAAAGAGGAGGGGGAGATCGACAGAAAGTGGCGGAGTGGGGGGGGGGGGGGGCTTGTAGGAGGTGGACAAAGAGAGGGGATGGAGATGATAAACAGAGATTGGGGAAAAGAGGGGATGGAAATGGAGATAGGAACGGCAAATTAAAAAGTGGTACTCTGGAAATTCAAATAAAAATAGAAATCTTCTTTTCTTAACGAAGAGCCGAAACTTTTTTTTGTACCACAAAAAGTCGTCCTTAGCGACGAAACCACCGGACTGAGTTGCGATAAGCCTTATCGAAATAGTTGACCTAAGTGTCGAGGAAGGGAGGTAGGTGCTGAATTCATGAAAGGTGAAAGAAAGTTCGTGAACTACATAATGTAACGTCTTCTACATGTATAAAGCAGTTTTTCTGAGTTGTGGGCTTAATCTATACAAATTTTGATTTAATTAAAGTGCCTCATCATTTTTAAGTTTTTAACTCTTAAAGGAAAATTCTAGAATAATTGCTATAACTTGTCCAGAACAACGTTGAGGGATTCAGGCACTGTATCCAGCATTCATTGCCTTACAGTGGCACCGCTTTTAAGGGTTTATTTTAAGGAGATAGGTAGACGGCGGGATAATAAATACTATGAACTTGTTTCATAGAGCAATTGTATCATTTCCTACAAATATTCCGCCGTTACCACAGTATGTAGGTAACGATATTCAACATACAGCGACCTCAGAAAGAACTAGATGTTAATACTACGAAGAGTAACATGAAAAGAAAAGAAAGAAGGGAAAAATAATAAGTAAAATGATGTCGTTCAAGGGAGAAAATTCTAAACTTTATGCCTATACCGGCCTCATCGCTATTTATAATTCTTTCTTATTTTCTCGTGTCCATACTTTAGCCGACCGGTGTGGCCGTGCGGTTCTAGGCGCTGCAGTCTGGAACTGCGTAACCGCTACGGTCGCAGGTTCGAATCCTGCCTCGGGGATGGATGTGTGTGATGTCCTTAGGTTAGTTAGGTTTAAGTAGTTCTAAGTTCTAGGGGACTGATGACCACAGCTGTAAAGTCCCATAGTGCTCAGAGCCAATTGAACCATTTTTGAACCATACTTTAGTTCCGTCCTCCCTCTCGCTTAGCTTTCCTTTCACCTATCTATTTATTTCTGTTACCACCCTCCCCCCCCCCCCTTTCACTCTCTCTTTCCACACAAAAACACACTCACAAGCGAGTGCGCACGACGCACAACGCACACACATGGACGTTTACGTAGCTTGACCGGCCACGATTATCTGTTTCATTAGCTACATCCCGCGGCAATATATTTTATCTCTGAAGTTCAGCGGCGTTATCACGGACGGCGTTGTTGCGTGATTGCTGTTGCTGGCAGTAATTTTCTTTGCAAATATGTCTCTCAGTGACACACACAGCGCTTGACAGATATGACCAGAAACTCGTATTCTTCACTTTTTTCACGTGTGCGCTACACAGATCTCCAGTGAAACAACGAAACATTGTCACTGTGTGTCTCTCTGGGAAACTGTAAGGTTTCAGTGAACAATGTTTGCGTTCTCTGTCAATACGATTGGTACAATTCAAGTGCGTTAGGCAGGGTGGCTTCAGTCAACACTGGGTGCTCCCTTTGACATTGCGGCTGATGTGATTCAGTATATAAAGCCAGCAAGTTGCCAGGCACTGTCTTTTATTGAAAAGTCTCTCACTGTATTGGGCTGCAAGTAGCTCGATGTTCCTGCATACGCTGATTCACAAAAATATCGAAAAAATATCATTCAAAAGGCAGTTAGTAGCCATGAGTATGCTTTTAAATAACCCGTTACTGGGTGTATCCTGTTTACTTGCAGGAACAGAGCGTATGTGACGAGATTCTATACCAATTGTTAAAGAAAATAAACTGGCTGCAGCAATGAACAGCACGGTCGCTTCGGTAATATTTTTACACACAAGCGACTTAATATTTGATACCCCCATCTGCTGCCCCTGTCAGTCTGACACTCCAAGGAACGATTTCTGTTGACGGAGCCTGAAACCGACCCTGATTATCGGTAATGTTTTATGTGTGCTTTCAGAATATTGAGGCTGACTTCCAAAAGCTTAACGAACTTACAGTGAGCGGAAGAAAAAAATACCTAAGGGTCGTATAGACTATAGACAATCGCTACGTGCAAGGTTCGGGCTCGGTCATGAAACAATGGGAGGGGATATTCACTGTTGTTGATCAGCCCTTACGGCACCAGCCTTCGCAGATACGCTTAGTGGTGTAAGGAAGAATTAAGAAAAGCATGGGTTGTGGACAAAGAGGAAGAGTTCGATAGTGTTAAGGGGCACAAAAATGTATAAAATTCGGAGAAATATTTGACACTAGTAGACAACTGCCTCATAATGTCTTCGAATAGGAAATGTGAGTTCAGTATATTTAAAACGATATATAAAGAGCATATTATGAGATGGTCGTAGTGTACAAATCGTTCTCATCAGACTAAACACGTTTTGAAGCAACATCGCACACCCACAGTAACGAAAGTCGACGTGAAAGTAATTAGCAAGAACCGCTGTGATGAAAGCGTAGTGATACTTAAAGACAACTACAACGCCCACACTCACGTTCTCACTCATGAACCATTTCCAGTCCTCGTATAGCACCGCGGAACACAAACAGCATTTTGCAAATACGTTGCACTGAAATTTAAGGTGTGTAAACCCTGGTACCATATGACTATCGCATTATAAGGCAATCTGAAAATTTCGACTGTGTTGCACACAAAAAGTGCACCAGAATAGAAACTTAAAGACGTCATGCCATGGGTAGCGGCTAGCTCTTATAATATTGTCCGAAATGGTTCCAGAAAAAGGATAAGATGTTTCTAACGTCATTTCAGGTTACCTGTGGTACTTTTTGGGCGGAGGAAGGAAGCGTCAGGTGCAAAACTAAAGCATGTTCCCAGTTGAACAAGTGAAGGGGCTGAAAACTAACCTATGAAACGCAGTGTTATGGAGTAAGTAATAAATTAAGACACGAAGGAATTACAGACATTGACTGCGAGTGAGAAACTGATTTAAATCACCGGGGAAGTTTGAAAATTTGCGCTGGACCGGGATTCAAAAGCGGATCTCCTGCTTACTAGGCAGACACGAAAGACCAGACAACACATACCTGTAAATAATAAATATAGCGTATAATCAGGGACGAAAAAGTTAGTAGCACAACGAGAAAAAGACAAGTTTCATAGAACACGTCGTGAAGACATCAAGGAATGTTCCATCATCTTTCGCGCGTGCACTCGGGACAGCGACAATTCTTCTTGCGATATTTCGGCTGGAAATCTCCCAGCCATCTTCAAGGCGAGTCGGAGACTGAGTTCATAGCGTTTGCGCGTGCCTATTTATACGGAGAGTCACGTGATACAAAGCTGCTGAGGATTGAAAGCTGCCACCATCCGTCGCAAATTATGAGTGTTCTGAAAACTTTGGTCCACACGGCTCATGTAGTGTCTGATGTTGACAGCCTGCAGGATGAGCTTGTACACCTGGAGGCAGTTTTTAGGAGAAATGGCTATTCGCAACAGCAGATTAAGAAAGCGCTGCAAATAAAAACTGCAGAAAAGGATGAGGAAGTGGAAAGGGAAGCGAAATCTACAGCCTTTCTCCCATACGTGGGTAATGTTTCTTCTAAAATCGCTAGAATCTTGAAGAAACATAAAGTGGATGTGATATTCCGCCCACCAGCTAAGACTGCAGCCTGGTTGGGATCCGTTAAGGATGATCTGCTCTTGCGAAAGGCGGGAGTTTATGAAATCCCTTGTGAGTGTCGCAAACGTTACATAGGGCAAACCACGCGCACTGTACAGGAACGATGCGTCGAACACCAGCGGTACACACGTCTTCTTCAGTCCAACAAAGCAGCAGTTGCCGAACATTGCATTTCAACTGGCCATGCCATGGATTATAAAGATGTTAAGATTTTAACTACTGCTTCATCTTTCTGGGACTCAGTTGTTAAGGAAGCTGTAGAAATACAGCTAGCCGACAACCTGCTAACCGTGACGAAGGATTTCATCTTGACAATGCCTGGAAACCGCTTATTTCACACCTTCGTTCGGAAAGAATTTCTGCATCTTCACTTCCGACAGATGTTACCACTTTTAAAGATTAATTATTTATTTTCAAGCACGGTGGATTCGCAGCAGCACTACTTTGTTTGCACTCTGCGCTTATATGTTTATCTTTGCTATATATATCTTATCTATCACTAGCGCAATAGTGGCGACTTTGATATCTTTGACGCATGCGCTTTCAATCCTCAGAAGCTTTGTATCACGTGACTCTCCGTATAAATAGGCAAGCGCAAACGCTATGAACTCAGTCTCCGACTCGCCTTGAAGATGGCTGGGAGATTTCCAGCCGAAATATCGCAAGAAGAATTGTCGCTGTCCCGAGTGCACGCCCGAAAGATTATGGAACATTATGTCCGCCAGCAAAACTTTAAGAATCACGTCAAGGAATGTTTAAACTGGCAACGGCGGAGGGCGTGCGAGGTAAAATTACAGAGGAAGACCAATGCACAAATATAGTAGGTAGGTGGATATGGGTAGGAGCAGTTATTCTGAAATGTAGGGACTTTCACAGTATAGAGTTGCGGAGAGAGCTGTATCGAATCAGTTTCGGGCTGAAGACCACAACAACTGCAACAACAACATGTCCAGTTTAAGTCCTGTTCCTATTGGCGAAACTATTTACATTAAGCTGACGATTGCGGCCCTGAGGGAGGCCTCTGATTTGCACCAGTTTTGGGCTCTGCCCTTATGTGTGAGAACCGAATGTGCATATGATTAGTGAAACTGAATAGTTCTAATTTCTAAGTGTCCATATAGTAAACTGTCATGGAAAAACCACTTTCGGGATTTTGTTCAATAAGTTAATGCTGCCATTTTTACTATTCGAACGGCATCTGAAGCAAGTGATACATTACTGGCCATTAAAATTGCTACACCACGAAGATGACGTGCTACAGACGCGAAATTTAACCGACAGGAGGACGATGCTGTGATATGCACATGATTAGCTTTTCAGAGGATTCACACAAGGTTGGCGCCGGTGGCGACATCTAAAACGTGCTGACATGAGCAAAGTTTCCAATCGATTTCTCATACACAAACAGCAGCTGACCGGCGTTGCCTGGTGAAACGTTGTTGGGATGCCTCGTGTAAGGAGGAGAAATGCGTACCATCACGTTTCCGACTTTGATAAAGGTCGGATTGTAGCGTATCCCGATTGCGGTTTATCCTATCGCGACATTGCTGCTCGCGTTGGTCGAGATCCAATGACTGTTAGCAGAATATGGAATCGGTGGGTTCAGGAGGGTAATACGGAACGCCGTGCTGGATCCCAACGGCCTCGTATCACTAGCAGTCGAGGTGACAGGCATCTTATCCGCATGGCTGTAACGGCTCGTGCAACCACGTCTCGACCCCTGAGTCAACAGATGGGGACGTTTGCAAGCCAACAACCATCTGCACGAAATGTTTGACGACGTTTGCAGCAGCGTGGACTATCAGCTCGGAGACCATGGCTGCGGTTACCTTTGACGCTGCATCACAGACAGGAGCGCCTGCGACGGTGTACTCAACGACGAACCTGGGTGCACGAATGGCAAAACGTCATTTTTGAATCCAGGTTCTGTTTACAGCATCACGACGGTCGCATACGTGTTTGGCGACATCGCGGTGACGCACATTTGACGCGTGTATTCGTCATCGCCATACCGGTGATGGTAGGGGGTATGGGGTGCTATTGGTTACACGTCTCGGTCACCTCTTGTTCGCATTAACGGCACTCTGAACAGTGGACGTTACATTTCAGATATGTTACAACCCGTGGCTCTACCCTTCATTCGATCACTGCGAAACCCTACATTTCAGCAGGATAGTGCACGACCGCCTGTTGCAGGTCCCGTACGGGCCTTTCTGGATACAGAAAATGTTCGACTGCTGCCCTGGCCAGCACATTCTCCAGACCTGTCACCGATTGAAAACGTCTGGCCAATGGTGGCCGAGCAACTGGCTCGTCACAATGCGCCAGTCACTACTCTTGATAAACTGTGGTATCGTGTTGAAGCTGCATGGGCAGCTGTACCTGTACACGCCATCCAAACTCTGTTTGACTCAATGCCCAGGCGTATCAAGGCCGTTATTACGGCCAGAGGTGGTTGTTCTGGGTACTGATTTCTCAGGATCTATGCACCCAAATTACGTGAAAATGTAATCACATGTCAGTTCTAGTGTAATATATTTGTCCAATGAATACCCGTTTATCATCTGCATTTCTTCTTGGTGTAGCAATTTTAATGGCCAGTAGTGTAGTTCGACACGAAAAATAGTCTACTTTGCTTATTTTCATTCGCTTATGACGTATGCTATTAGATATTTTGGGGTAATTCTTCCCTTCTCAAAGGACATTTTTGGCTCAGAAATGGGCGGTTCGAGCAATAATTGGTGTAAGTTCGCGATCCTCTTCTGGACCCCTGTTCAATAGTCTGGGTATTCTGACATTGGCCTCTCGTTTCTTGTTAACAATATCAGCTTATTCCAAGAATCAGCTTTTACTCAGTTAATACTAGCCAAAAACCCAGTCTGCATTTGGATCGCACTTCCTTGACTCTTGTGCAGAAAGTTGTGCAGTATACTGGTGCATCCATTTCCAGTCAGCTACCACAAGAATTCAAAAATCTTAGAGTGATCCACGCACTTTCGAATAGAAACTGAAGAGTTTCGTCATGTGTCACTCATTGTATTCCGTCGAGGAGTTGGTTGAAAAATTAAGCTAACTGCTGTGTTACATTGTTGATTGCGTTTACATAAACTTGTGCTCGTCTTTTTTGTGCTCATAATCATTTTATTTTATCTGTTACTAATCTTATGTTATAATTTCATATACTGACACATTCCATGACCTGGGATATTTGCTCCGACATCTACATCTACATCTACATTTATACTCCGCAAGCCACCCAACGGTGTGTGGCGGAGGGCACTTACGTGCCACTGTCATTACTTCCATTTACTGTTCCAGTCGCGTATGGTTCGCGGGAAGAACGACTGCCGGAAAGCCTCCGCGCGCGCTCGAATCTCTCTAATTTTACATTCGTGATCTCCTCGGGAGGTATAAGTAGGAGGAAGCAATATATTCGATACCTCATCCAGAAACGCACCCTCTCGAAACCTGGGCAGCAAGCTACATCGCGATGCAGAGCGCCTCTCTTGCAGAGTCTGCCACTTGAGTTTGCTAAACATCTCCGTAATGCTATCACGATTACCAAATAACCCTGTGACGAAACGCGCCGCTCTTCTTTGGATCTTCTCTATCTCCTCTGTCAACCCGACCTGGTACGGATCCCACACTGATGAGCAATACTCAAGTATAGGTCGAACGAGTGTTTTGTAAGCCACCTCCTTTGTTGATGGACTACATTTTCTGAGGACTCTCCCAATGAATCTCAACCTGGCACCCGCCTTACCAACAATTAATTTTATATGATCATTCCACTTCAAATCGTTCCGCACTCATACTCCCAGATATTTTACAGAAGTAACTGCTACGAGTGTTTGTCCCGCTATCATATAATCATACAATAAAGGATGTGGTCCTAGAGAATCCGATGTATAAAATAAAATAAAACAACAAGTGTAGGACTCACCTTGTTTGGCCTGGACCAGGACGACGAAGAGGAACGTGGCACAGAGAGCGAGAGCGAGCTTCATGATGAGTGGTGAGCGGTGCTGGTGATGACGTGGTGCGTCGACTGCCGCAGCCGGCGTCGGGACGCCCTATACACCTCCGCGACGTCCCTCCAGAAAGCCGTGCCTCAGGCGAGAGGGGTGGGTGGTGAGGTGGTGGTGGGGGAGGGGGGGTGGGGGTTCGCAAAGCCAACTCTTCCTGGAAACATACCGCTGGGTTGACAGATGCGATTCATCCAGATCTCTAAGGGCATCGGGCTTTGTTATTTGCTCGGGTATTATCACGCACGTGTGCTAGATTTTTCGCCAGAACTAAGTCGTACAGTTGTAGTGCGCCTCTGTTTACTATTTATTTGATTCCTTTGGTGAAATGAGCGGTGAGGGTAGCGGAGGGGAGGGGGCGAGGTGGCGAGCTGGTGAGGGGAGGTATGAACACCCTACTCTAGAATAAACGACATACATTCACTGATGTGACCAACGTCGTGGGTTATCTCCTAATGTCGAGTCGCACCTCCTTTGCCTGGCACAGTGCGACAGGTCGAAATGACACGGACTCTACAAGTCGTTGGAAGTCCTCCGCAGAAATACTGACCCATGCTGCTTCTATAGCCGTCCATAATTATCAGTGCAAGATTTTGCGCACGAACTGACCTCTCGAACATTTCCCAGAACTGTTGGTGGGACGTTTGTCGGGCGATCTGGGTGACTAAATCAGTCGCCGTACTGTCTCAAATGTTTTCAAACCAGTCGCGAACAATTGTGGCCAGGTGTCATTCACTACTTCCCTCAGTCTTTGCAACCATGAAGCCCATGAATGTCTGGAAACGGTCTCCAAGTACCTGAACTTAGCCACTTCCTCCCAATGACCAGTTCAGTTGGACCACAGGACCAAGTTCATTCCATGAAAACGCAGCCCACAGCACTATGGAGCCAACATCTATGTGCACAGTCCGTCATTGACAGCATGGGTCCTTGGCTTCTTGGGGTCTACGCCACACTCGAATATTACTGTCAGCTCTTACCTACCAAAACATCATCTCACTACAGCACGATTTTTCGGTCCTCTATAGTCCAGTGTTGAAAATTATGTGGACTGATAAGGTAAGAACTGAGGAGTTTCTGCGCAGAATTAGAAAGGAATTATGTGGAAAACACTGAGAAGAAGAAGGTACAGAATGGTAGGGCGTCTGTTAAAATATCAAAGAATGACTTTCATCGTATCGGTGGGAGCTGTAGAGGAAGACAGAGGTTGGAATATATCCAGAAAGTAATTGAGGATGTAGTGTAACACTATTGACCTTTTGAGAGTCGAGAGACTTTGCACTCATGAAGCAAAGAATGAGATTTGTTCACTATGCAGTGTATAAGAGTGTCTGCAGACAACAATATTCTTTGACTATGTGAAGTTTAATGTGTATATGCAATTAACAAATGTTTATAATGTTCTGTAAGTAACAATAACTATCTTTTATTTAACTATGTATAATTGTTTGTGAAGTGAAGTCAGCACCAGCTCAGGGTTAAAGTTAAATATAGGTGAAAACCAGTGGGGACCTACCGATGCTCTGGAAGGTCGGAAAAGGTGGATATTTTTTGCTGCTAACGGAAGTAGGTAGGAGAGGGGAGAAGCAGAGCGGGCCAGACAGTCGCAAGACGCTGTGGACGCGGTCAACGAAAGCTGATGCGCGCTGTGCTCCGCAGTATTGTTTTAGCAAAGGCAAATTGTTAACTACTTAACAGACGTGAGTGAAGGGGAAGTGCTAAGGTACATGTGTGCAACGCATTGGAGGAGATATAAAATGATGTGTGCAACGAGTGCTGGTTCCTGGATGGGAAAGGTCTAGGACATCCATTACTTAGACCGACGCAGATCCCCAAGAAAGCCAAACTCATAATTGCGCTGGTATAAGTGACATAATTCGACGCCACAAATACAAGTAATAATCTCCGTCGTTGCAAAACAGTACGTGCCTTCTAAGCACCTAAATCTCCAGCAACTGTGCCCACGACAACAATACTGAATTTAACCGTCCATAGTTCTGTATATGATCTGGGTTGACAAGCTTTTGTGTGTTTTATTCAATAACCATTTAATTGGGTTTTAAACGCAAAACGACTCATTTAAGGGGGGTAGGACGTCAAACGGGCCGACTTGGAGCAGGAGAGGCACCACAGGACATTTTAATTTCTACTGTCTATACTTTTACAAATAAATTCATAAAACTTTGTCATCATGACCAGGATCATTGAGGACTCACACCCATAGCAGTGGAAGTTCAAAAACGTAGCAAATTACCTTTTTTCACATGTGAAACTTCATCATTTTTTCATTCACTACTGGCTGCATATGTTTCTGTAGGTACACTTTTCTTCCTAAGTAAGAGAGATTCTTCGATGAATTTTGCACAGCATACAAGCAGTACTTACAGGTCTATGAAACTCTATAATTCTCCAAATCTATTAAAAACTGTGGTAAAAATTGAGATAATTAACTATAAAATTTGAGTTTTTTCTAAACATGAAGCTCAAAATGTAATAGTTCATTAATTTTTACTTAAATTAAATACACTGTAGAGTTTCACACAAATGCAACTGTAGTTTGTATCCTGTGCAAAATTCATCGAAGAATCTCTCTTACTTAGGAAGAAAAGTGTACCTGTAGCAACAAATGCAGCCAGCAGTAAGTGAAAAAATGATGAAATTTCACCTGTAAAAATGTATTTTGTTACGTTTTTGAGCTTCCACTGCTATGAGTATGAATTCTGATTCCTTCCAGATCATGCTTTCAAAGTTTTATGAATTTATTTGCAAAAGTGTAGACAGTGGAAATTAAAATGTCCTGTGGTGCCTCTCCTGCTCCAAGTCGGCCCGTTTGACGTCCTACCCCCCTTAACCTAATGTGTTCCAAGTAGAGATCCTTTCCTATACTCAAGAGAAAGAAACCCAGCATCCATTGGTGTGAAACATTATTGCGCAGCTGAGTGTTTTACTTCAAAGAAAATTCAAACTATCACTCCAGTGCAACAATTGAAGTAAAAGTGGAAAATTGTAGATTGCATTGAAAGTACGTAAAGTGAATAACAATTCTACCTAACGTGTGAACTTTGTTAATGGGACCTCCTGTCCAAGAAATTACGTTAAGTAACTACAGTATTTCAATAAAACTGAGAAAACCAAGTATAAAACCTTTTGCAAGCATTTCGATACTTAAAAAAAAGCATCGTAAAATATTTCTTGTGTATAATACATGTTTTCAGAGGCAGTGTTGCTGATCTTACCTTCAGAAACGTAAGTAGGTATTATTGTTTTTCCGGCGTTGTTTTCATGGACCAAAACTTTCTAAGTGTCTGCGTGTGACCTGTTCTGAAAGCAGTCATTACTCAGCTATCTACGTGCATTAGCCTGTTCCTTCGGTGGTACAAATTATTAAAATAGAAAAAGTTTTAATAAGAACCAAAATATAGTAAAGACCAAATTTGGTGAATTTGTTGAATAACGTCAATCGATTCGTTATTTTCGTTGGCGACCGTGTTTTTGAGTATTATTATCTCTCGCAAGAAGTACTTTGACGGAACAGAAAAGTTGCTGCAACCAGGACTATTCGATAACTTCACATTTCACCGAGCTTTATCCATTACGCGGAATCTGAGGTCACTAGCGGTTGTTAAGGAGGCAGTTGTGTTTAAGTGCTTCAATTACGGAAGCTAGAATAACATCTGAAGTACTAAACGAAATTGCAAGAGTAGAAACCGCGAGTGTTGTAAGCGGCCTTTAGACAGCACTAGAACAATTACTACGCTTACATACTACCGTTGTATATGCCTTAAGGTGGCAGAACAGCACTTACATCGCCATACTGCCGTTATAGTAGGTTGCAAGTGCTACTGCGAGATGAAGAGGATTGAGAGCAATTCGTGGCCGGCGGCATCAAACCAGTCAGCTGCCATAGCCCATTCACGACACATTTCGGCACACTGACCTAACGGATACATTCGCCGTTTGCCCCTAATTGATTTCTGCAGTTATTTCACTCAGTGCTGATTGTATGTTAGCACCGAAAACTGTGTGCAAACGCCGCTGCTCTCGATCGTCAAGTGGAGGCCGTCGGACTCTGCGTTGCCCGTGGTGAAAGTTAACGCCTGAAATTTGGTATGCTCGGCACACTCTTGAACCTGTGATATCGGAATATTGAATTCCCTAACGATTTCCGAAATGGAATATCCCAAGTGCCTAATTCCAACTATCATTTAGCCTTCAAAGTCTGTTAAATCCCATCGTCAGGCGATAATCACATCAAAAACATTTTCAGATGAATCACCAAAGGACAAATGACACATCCAATACGCCGCCATTTTACACCTTGTGTGAGCGGTACTACTGCCATCTCTTTATGTCCACATCGCTATCCCATAAAGTTTGTCATCTCTAAGTGAATGCTTCTAAACTACGAGTGATTGAAGCGAACATGTCCACGGTCTAGAAAAAAGGAAACGCTAAGAAGACAACACGTCACCATGCTTAATATATTGTTGGAAATCCGTTGGCTATCGAAATAACTTCCAGTCGTCTCGGAATTGGTAAATACGGATTATGGGTGATTTTAAAGGGAATCCTACGCCATTTTCCCTACAAATTAATGACACATTCAGGTAACAACGATGCGAGAAGGTAGTGATTACGCACGAAAGCAGACCACAAACGCTCAGTAATGTTGAGATCTGGTGGCTGTGAAACCGAGCGGAGTGGCCGTGCGGTTTGAGGCACCATGTCACGGATTGCGCGACCCCTCCTGCCAGAGGTTCGAGTCCTCCGTCGGGCATGGGTGTGTGTGTTGGTCTTAGCATAAGTTAGTTTAAATAGTGTGTAAGTCTAGGGACCGATGACCTCAGCAGTTTGGTCCCTTACGAGTTCACACAGATTTGAACGTATTTTCGGTGATTGTGGTGACCAGGTGACACGCGACAACGCATTCTCGCGGTCACAAAGCCAGTAGCGGACGATGGAAACTGTGTGAGCAATGGCCCTATCTTCTTGCAACACAACATAACCGTTCCGCTAGAAATATTGTACCATGAGGTGGACCTGATACGTCAATGTGGTCACAGAGTCTTAGGCAGTAAAGTGACTTCGCAGAGTAACCTTAGGGCACATGGAATACGACGATATGGCTGCCTAAATCATCACCGAAATCCCTCCACATTTCAATTTTGGGACGTAGTCTCGGTCGGAAGTTGAAATAGTTTAAAAGAAGACTCATCTGACCACTTGATTCTCTTCCATTACTCCGTAGTCCTGGGTTTATGGCTTGAGTACCACGTTTTCCTGTTACGGGAATTTGCATCGTTGATATGTGATTTTGGAATTGCAGATCGGCCGGCAGTTCCAGCTTATGGAGATCCTTCCGTGTTTTTTCCATGCCGGCAGTGTTCCGAGTGCGACATTCCGTTTTGCTGTGACTTTTACAGCAATCGTCCTCTTCTTTTTCGTCGCAATCCTCTTCAATGACTGTGTGTCACGATCAGAGACTTTCGTCCACGTTGTGACTTCGAGGATAATGTTTTCCCGCTGTTCCCGTCTGCGGTACAAATCATCGGTACAGTGCCTCTTGGAACACCAAACAACTAGTTACGGAAACAGCTGCCAAATGAACACGAACAATTCGGCCACGTTCGAATTCACTTAGCTCCAGCATACTGCACTGACAATAACGTAGGACACTTGCAACGTACTCAGGGCACTGCACAAGTGTCGTTCGTGGTCAAATACAACAGTTCATCCTCCAGGCTTGCCTGTCATCTGCATTATTCTTCAACAATCCATTTTTCGCGGTATTTTCGTACATTTTGCAACCCCCGTATCTGTTATGCGGCAGGTAGTATCATCACCGCGATAATGACATGGAGATTCATGTGAGTAAGGTGCAGTTCGCCATGTCGTCATTTGCTTCATACACGACTTTGATGTTGCCACTGTGGATAGTCTGTGTGATGTCGACGGTAAATGGCTGGTGGCTTCCGCCAGTTTTGTGTGGGGCAAGGGACTACATGTGGTTATAGAGAAGTGAGTACATGATACGTTTATGCAGGATGAATGCGAACTCTACTGGCAAAATTCAATATAGTTTTCAGGGATGTTTTAATATAAAAGATAAGTGGTCTCCAACGGCTATTTAAGAATATGTTGCATTTCGTTTAATTTCTAACCACCGCGTATCTTCGTATCTGTAATTCACTGAAACTATCTGCATGACAGTGCAAGCGTCGACGTTATCACTCTGTAACGATTCATAGGAGACCACGGGTCCCTTACACCAACATACTCAAAAAATAACCCGAATAACCTGTAAACATTTGTCGGTGCAGTTTGTGTTCATCCTGTGCATGTGTGTGTGTGTGTGTGTGTGTGTGTGTGTGTGTGTGTGTGTGTGTGTGTGTATGTGTGAGAGAGACAGAGAGAGAGAGAGAGAGAGAGAGAGAGAGAGAGAGAGAGAAAATGGTTCAAATCGCTCTAAGCACTATGGGTCTCCACATTTGAGGTCATCAGTCCCCTGGACTTAAACTGCTTAAACCTAACTAACCTAAGGACAGTACACACATCCATACCCGAGGTAGGATTCGAACCTGCGACCGTAGCAGCAGCGCGGTTCCGGAGAGAGAGAGAGATTATGTGTGCATAGGGATCTGTCGTTCTTGTTTGAGAGATAAGAATCAAAGTTAGGAAGGAATGTCAAGACTATAGAATCACACAGATTGCCTCGAATAGCTGGTTTCCTGCACTTAGGCATCATGGTATCGCCTGAGTGGTTACGTCTTTCTGCCAAAGAAACGGATTTAATTAAGGGTAGGATCCTGAGGAGCTGAAGGTTTGACTCAGCGCTTGTTCGGATGAAGTAGTTGGTAGCTCATTGCCTGAGTTTTAATCCCATTAGGGCGCATACATCTAACAATTCCGCTTTATGTTCTCTGAGAGTTTCCGTTGCACTGTCCTTCAAATCTCAATTGAAGCACTCTTAACGTCTCTGTTACACATTTTATCTTGGTTATAGCGAAACTGCGGATCTGGTGGAGCGTTACTGTATTTCTTCGATGTATTTCGTCAGATGTTCTTCGTAACAGCACAAAAAAATGGACTACTTTTCTGGAAATCGTCAAACTAGAAATTCGTATGGGGATTATTCAGTGGATCCACTTTCCTCGCTCACACTCTTTCTTTCTAAGGACTCCAAATACCGAAGCACGACTCTAGAATGGGTCTCACTATACCCTGTAATGCTTTTTGTGATTACTTCTACCATCGACAGTGTTTTCGATTTTATTCCCAAACCACATTTCATGTGTTTATTTTTATTGTACTGTCACTTCTTACGTTTACTGATGGGTATTTCAGCAGTGTGATTATGTTCAGTATTTTTCCACTGACTCTGGAACCTGAGAGTATTATTGCTATTGTTTATACACATCATCTTTAATTTTTTCGCTTTTGACAAAATTCTCTTGTTGAATACAAATGGATGTAAAACTAATCGCGTGTTTCTGGTTACATTCCCCTTCTAGCGAGACTTAATTGATTATAATTACTTATCAAATTTCGTGGGACCATGCGAGCTAAAGGTCTTTGGTGATGAAACTAGTTAGTATGTCGTTTGATTCGAAAATTTATAAACAATTAATTACAGGACAAGAAAATGCAGGAAAACAGAGTGTGCTACTGCTACAACACATTACAGAGAAGAGTTCTCAAATAGTGCGGAGAACACCTGTGCAGAATGGAAGGAGTGTGCCACCAAGGCAATCCTTATACTTGGGTTTTATTAATTGGAGTTTATCACTCAATTTTTTCAGTTCTGTTTAATGTCTATTGAAAATGTAAGCTACTTCGTAGTGGATACCTTTCTGTATAAAGCATAACGAAGTGTTACTCAATTGTACAACTTATTTCCATCAACAGTGAAGCGTAAAGAAACTGGTATAGGCATGTGTATTCAAACACAGAGATACGTAAACAGGCATAAGACGGCGCTGCGGAGTGCAACGCCTATATAAGACAACAAGTGTCTGGCGCTGTTGTTAGATGGGTTACTGCTGCTAAAATGCAAGGTTACCAAGATTTAAGTGAATCTGAACGTAGTGTTATAGTCGGCGCACGAGCGATGGGACTCAGCATCTCCGAGGTAACGATGAAGTGCGGATTTTCCCTTACGACTATGTCACAAGTGTACCATGAATATCAGGAATCCGGTAAAACATCGAATTTCTGACTTCGCTGTGACCGGAGAAAGTTCCTACAGGAACGGGACCAATGACGACTGAAGAGAATCGTTCAACGTGGCAGAAGTGAACCCTTCCGCAAATTGCTGCAGATTTCAATGCTGGGCCTTCAGCAAGTGTCAGCGTGCGAACCATTGTACGAAACATCATCTATAGAGGCTTTCGGAGTCGAAGGCGCTCTCGTGTAGCCTTTACGACTGCACGACACAGAGCTTTACGCCTTACCTGGGCCCGTCAACACCGACATTGGACTGTTGATAACTGGAAACATGTTGTCTGGTCGGACGAGTCACGTTTCAAATTGTGTCGAGCGGATGGACGTGTACGCTTATGGAGACAACCTCATGAATCCATGGATCCTGCATGTCAGCAGGGCTGTTAAAGCTGGTGGAGGTTCTGCAATGGTGAGGGGCGTGCGCAGTTGGAGTGATATGGGACCGCTGATACGCCTAGATACGTGTAGATACGACACTGTCAGTCGTCACGTACGTGAGCATCCATTCATGTCCATTGTGCATTCCAACGGACTTGGGCAATACCAGCAGGACTATGCGATACCCCACCCGTCCAGAATTGCTACAGAATGGCTCCAGGAACGCTCTTCTGAGTTTGAACACTTCCGATAGCCACCAAACTCCCCAGACATGAACATTGTTGAGCATATCTAGGATGCCTTGCAACGTGCTGTTCAGGTGATATCTCCACCCCCTCTTAATCTTACGGATATATGGACAGCCTTGTAGGATTCATGATGCAAATTCCGTCCAACACTACTTGAGGCATTAGTCGAATCCATGCTACGTCGTGTTGCGGCACTTCTGTGTGCTCGCGAGGGCCCTACACCACATTAGGCAGTTTCTTTGGTTCTTCAGTGTAGTATTCACTGAATAAATATTGCACTTTCCTCTGAATGATAACAACAAATCTCATGATGGAATACGTGTTCAGGTACAGCAGAGTTCGGACTTCGAGATGCCTGAACAACAACCCACTCGAAGGTTGGGAACTAACACCGCAGAGCAGTCTGACTCCACTATTCTAGGCTAACAATATTCTTGATGACTGCACAAAGGAACCCCAAAAATAACACCGTACGAGATAATATAGTAAAAGTAAGAATAATACTTAAACCTTCGTGTTCTAAAGTGAGAGGCAACGAAGATGATTTTTTATAGTCAGGACAACTGCATCCAATGTCTGCAGTACTTGGAAGTGATACATCCCAGGTAGCATTTCATCTACCATCAGTCTTAAGAATTTCAAATTATCGCCTTCACTGACCATTTGACCACGCTCGGACAGCAAATTTGCGCTTTTACAAGATCTGTCTCATAAACTGTACCATTTCCTTTTGCTACTGTTGGGCGGTAATGTGTTCTCTGAGAACCAAGTGCTGTTGTCACTGACTATCCTATTACCCACAGTATAAGTACCGGTACATCATTTATACTGTATTACATTCCACGTCTTTAACAATAAGACTTAAATCGTCTGCTAAGAAAACATTTGTTGTGTCATCTTTGATCTTTAGAGGAAATTCATTAGTAAATACAAAGAAAAGCAACGGATCCAGAACAAAACCCTGTGGTACCGCCCACTTTTACATAGCCCTCAGGTTCAAACTTATTCCCTGTTTATTGAAAATGCTGTTCTGATATTTTCCACAATCCCATCCTGTCCCATTACTCAACTTCTGACTTTCTGTAGATTCTTTTAATCTACCAGAGAGATGAACTGACAGCACAGTACAGGTGCGAATGAAACTAATGTTTGTCTGGCAAATGTGTCTAGCAACAAACTATCGGTTTCGGAAGCCCTTATTATTGATGGGACACATTAGCGCTTTTTCTGCTGTTGCTTCAGACACTGATAGCCTTTCGTCAAGGGCTTCCTTATTCTTGTCACGTCCTAGTGACCTTTATTGCGACTGTCGACTAGACAGATAAGCTGTCCGTCAGAGGATTTTGTAGGAGTCTCTTAAATGGAATACAGCTGACAGCGGAATTTGCAACATGTGCATTTTGACAATTGTTTATGATTTTACCATTCAACAAATACTAATGACATTAGAATCTTATTTCCGGCTTTCTAGGAAACGGAAAATATGCTACATTCGTAAATTCAGTACCTGCCTTCCCAGGGCAGAAAACGTGGTTATTATATCATCAATATATATTATAATATGGAACATCAAATCTCAAACCATCCACAGTGCCTCGACAGAGAAAAATACAACATAATGCACACAGTAAACTGCGACAGTCTACTCACAACAATGATTTCTTACTGAGGATAGATTAATCAATCAAGACCAAGTATATGTTAACATGTAGGAAAAGGGATAGTGAAGGAGAAAAAAGCATGACTGTGAATGGGAAAGAATTGGAGCGCTGTGAGAACTTTAAATATCTTGGGTCACCGGCAACTGGGAATAATGGTATGATAGAGGAAATACCTGCAAGAATTACCTCTCATAACAGGAGCTACTTCGCACTGATTAAAGTGTTTAAAGCAAGAACCTTAGTAGGAATCTGAAGCTGACAGTGTATCGTACAGTAGTGATACCTGTGATAATGTAAGCTTCGGAGACTTGGACAGCGACCCAAAATGATGAGGATTTGTTAGAGAGATGAGAAAGAAATATACTTAGGAAAATCTTCTGGCCAGTGAATGATAGGTGACTTTGGTGAATCAGAAATAATAAGGAAATCACAGAGTTATACAACAAACCAGATATCGCTGCAGAAATAAAGAGCAACAGACTACGTTGGTTGGGACATGTAGAAAGAATGGTGAAGTGCAGCACAATCGAGAAAGTTTTCAAAGGAAAACTAGTTGGACGCCACATAAGGAGCACACCAAGGAGATAGCTAGACAACGTGGACGAGGACTTAAGAATGGGAGGTAGAAGATGGAGAGCCAAGGCAGCCAGCAGAGAAGAGTGGGCGGAAGTTGTCCAACAGACGAAGGCATACGTGGGCTGCGAAGGCGCTGTGTATTGAATTGCATTAAAAAAAAAAATCTTATGGGACTTAACTGCTAAGGCCATCAGTCCCTAAGCTTACACACTACTTAACCTAAATTATCCTAAGGGCAAACACTCACACCCACGCCCGAGGGAGGACTCGAACCTCCGCCGGGACCAGCCGCACAGTCCATGACCGCAGCGCCCCAGATCGCTCGACTAATCCCGCGCGGCATTGAATTGTTACTGTGAAGACTTGTAGACACACGTTCAACAGAGAATTCGGTAAGTTGCTAGATACTCACAACCTCCTTATTAGAGATACCACCAAAGAGACAAACTGATTCCCCACCAATGCCAAACCCGTCGAAGAACGATTCTTATCTTAACTGTTACCCTTCCGTCGAAAACGAGGTCATTAAAGATGGAGCGCAAACTCGAATTTCGGAAGAATGAGGAAGGAAAGAGGCAGAGACCTTTCAAAAGAACCATCGGGGAATCTGCCCTTGTCGTTTCAGCAAAATGATGGAAAACTGTAATCTGGTTGACCGGACATAGATTTGAGCCGTAATCTCTAGAAGCGAGCACAGTGAGCGAACCACTGTTCTACCTGATTTGGTGTAAGCCACCGGAATAGGTGTTAAATAGCTAAGAGTAAAAGTTATGTTACATCACAATACAGAAAAATGTGGTGATTCATTGAATCCTCTGCCAGGCACTTTATTGTGAATAGCAGAGTAATCACATAGATGTAGATGCAGACGTAGAATGTGTGAGAAAGTTCATACCTATCAGTGATTGTAAAAGAATTTGTGGTCAGGAAAGTACAGTTGATCAATTCCTTTGCTTCTTAATTCGTTGGGTTGATTTTGCGTCATGCGATAATAGATCTGCTAGACGACGAAAAATTAATCATTATAGATACTTGGTTTAACAATCGTAAAAGAAGGTTGTATTGGCGGAAGGGACCTGGAGACATCAGATGGATGCAAAACAATTCCAAGGGTGTATGTTGACCATGACCACTATTAATTGGTTATAGACTGTATATAAAACTGAAGATGCCATTGAAAAGAAAATGTAACAAACATGTGCATTTACAGACTATGTTGTTTTACGGTGTTTGAATACGTGTCCTCGCACTGTGTAACAACGACACGATCGTATTTAACAAGATTGACAACGACATACAAATGTGTCAGCTTACATTATGTTGACATGGCTTAAAGCCGTAATATCAGCACTTGATAATGGTCTAAGGCCGAAATTGCAATAGTGTGTAATAAAAACTTATAACATTCACTGGTGTAAAGATGATATCCTTCAAAAAGTTCCTTTGAGAATATGCTGATATAACAACTCCACGCTTAGCAAGCGTGTACAACGGCTCGCTCGTAGAAAGATCCGAACTCCCAAAGACAGGAAAGTTGCACAGGTCATACCAATACTCAAAGAAAGGAAATAGAAGGAATCCACTGAGTTACAGACCCAACTTACTAATGTCGATTTGCAGTATGGTTGTGGAACATGCACTGTGTTCAAACATCATGAATTACATCGAACAAAACGATCTATCGATAAATAGCGAGCTCCGATTCTGAATACATCGGCATCGGATTTCAAATTGATTCCATTTTCAACTATATAGATCTTCAGAAGGCTTTCAACTACCCAAGCGACTTGTAAACAAATTGCGTGCTTTCTGGTATCGTTCATTTGTGCGACTGGATTCATTATTTCCTTCAGAAAGTTCACAGTACCTATTTATCGACGGAAAATCATCGGGTAGAAGTGACATCTGGCGTTTCCGAGAAGTGTTATACGCCTTCTGATATTCCTAATCCACACAAAGGATCTAAGAGACAATCTGAGCAGCTCTCTTAGATTTTTTGCATATAAACCGTCAAGTAAAATCATTAGTTGATCAAAACCATCGGAGAATCATTTAGACATGATATCTGTATACTGTATAGCTAGAAAAGCGGAAATTGGCTCTAAGCAATAAGGTGTGGTAGTTGATCCACATCAGTACTAAAACGAATGCGTTCCATTTAGGTTACATTATATATCGTGCAAATTCAGTACAACTAAATACATTAAGGATTACAATTACGAAAAAGTTCTATTGGAACGACCACATGGGTCATGTTGCGGGGAAGCGAACCAAAGGCCGCGTTTTTCTGCCCACAATACATAGAAGCTGCAACAGGTCTACTAAAGAGAATGCGTACACTAGGCCTGTCCATCCTCTTCTGGGGCGTCGCTGTGCGATATGGAATCTTTACCAGACAGGACTGACAGAGGAAATCGGAAAAGTTCAAAGAAGGCCAGTCCGTTTTGTATGTTCATGAAATAGTGAAAAAAGTATCACGCATATGATGCGCTAGTTGGAGGGGCAACCATTAAAGCAGAGACGTTTTTCGTTGCAGCGAGATATTTTCACTAAATTTCAGTCATCAACTTTCACCTCCGAATACGAAAACATTTTTTGACGCCCGTCTACAAAGGAAGAAAATATCATTACAATGAAATAAGAGAAATCTGGTCTCGCACCGAAAGTTTTGAGTGACAGAAAAGATCTGGCATTAAGCGTGAATTGAAAAGTAGTCATGCAGATATAGAAAATTTTCCTTCCCTCCTTGCCGGCCGAAGTGGCCGTGCGGTTAAAGGCGCTGCAGTCTGGAACCGCAAGACCGCTACGGTCGCAGGTTCGAATCCTGCCTCGGGCATGGATGTTTGTGATGTCCTTAGGTTAGGTAGGTTTAACTAGTTCTAAGTTCTAGGGGACTAATGACCTCAGCAGTTGAGTCCCATAGTGCTCAGAGCCATTTGAACCATTTTTGAACCTTCCCTCCTTCCTTTACACCGGGTTGTGACAACCATCCTTCTGTTACTGCAGTACGTTAGGCCCATTGAAGATAAAAGTTAGTTTCCGAAGACTATGGAAGTATTAACGAAATCGCAGCTTCCTTCGAATTGCTACGCCACTCACCCTTCCTACAAACCGAAAATTGACTTTGAAAGCAGCAAGGTATACAGAAATTTTGCCACAATGTTAAGTGAAATTTGTTTGGCCCAGTGATATTTCTGATTCATAGAATTACTTGTTGTGTTGTGGCCTACTAACTGTTTGTTTGTAAACGCTTGTTTACTGTCACGGTACCCGTCTGTGCGTTTTTCCGCGTGTCCTTCCAGATGTTGTTGACCGTCAGGGTTTCGCGGAAGCTATCGACAGACATCGTCAAATTCGTTGCGATCAGAAATTCCCGGCTGCAGAACCAGTGAGACCTGTGGGGCAGACGGCTTTACGGCACCGCGTTGATTCCCCGTCGAGGTTATCGTGTTTGCGTCGCGGTGCCAGAGTTTGTGGGACAAGTACAGTGAACGTTATTGGGGGCGGTACATTGCAGACACCCGAAAGAGTTGACATAACGAATACAAACAAACACACATTGCTTACCATATCACAGTGTCTCCCTCTATGAGCACTCTTTTGTTTCGCTCATCAGTGTTCCAACTGGTCTGATCAGGCCTGCCATGAATTCCTCTCTTCTGCCAACTTTTCCATCTCAGAGTAGCACTTGCAATCTACGTCATCAGTTATTTGCTGAATGTTTTCCAATCTGTGTCTTCCTCTACAGTGTTTACCCTCTACCGCTCCTTCCAGCACCATGAGAGTTATTCCCTGACTTTTTGTATGTCCATCCTTTTGACTGCAGGTCTGGGGGACCACGGCCGTTCACTATTGTAAGAAAATGAAACGCCTACAGCCGTCCTTATGATCTTATTTATTGTGTAGCTACCTGTTTTGCAAAGAGTGTCAAAAGGGGCAGATATTTATTCAGATCATATATTAGGAGTAGCCGAGGTTCTAGTTAAATTGAAAAGAACCTGGAATGGGAGAGAAGAGAGAGCACATTAACTTTGAGAAACTGAAACACAAAGGCAATTGTGAAAAATTAGAGAATGCATATTGTGAAATCATGACACAAGGACATGAAACGGAATGCACAGAAGGAAGATGGGATCGTTTTAAAAATGAGATTAAAAAGGAAAACTGCTTCTCAATATTCATATGCTTGAAGTATTGTGAAGTATAGAACTAATAATACTCTAAGGAAACGATTTCAGTCAAGGAGAGGAAAAAAGTAAAGAAACAATGGGTAACATCAGATATGACAATCAAGGCGGATTACCGCAGGAAATGAAAAACTGTAAACACAGAAGAGGGGGAGCGCAGCTACAGGAGGTTAAATAATGAATCAAAAAGGGAGACACAGAGAGCAAAGTAGAAATTGCTGACAGAAAACTGTGACGAGACAGAGAAATTAGAGAAAGAATAAAAACGTTATTTGATGTACAAAGAAGCAATGAATTTGACATTGAGGGAAAAGAGAAACAACAAGAGACTAAAGGAAGTAGAGGCAGCAGACGGTAAAATGGTGAATGAACCCCAAGAAATAATGAGAAGATGGGAAGAATATATGGAATGGATATACGCTGCAGACAGCCGACCAAGCGATCTACAGCTAGGGATAGAAGAAGGAGATAAAGTAGCAGATAATGACAAAGGAAATGCAATACTAACTAGTGAATTGAAGCATCCATGAAGGAGATGAAAAGTGGAAAGGCAATGGGAAGTGATGAGATTCCTCCAGAACTGTTAAAGTCATTGGGGAAAGAATGGAAAAGAGAGTGGATTGAATTGTGTAATCAAATATACATGACAGAAAAATGATCAAAGGACTTTACAGAAATTATCTTAACATCTATAGAAAAGAAAAAGAACAGCAAAAAGTGTGAAGAACAAAGAACAGTGAGTCTTGCTGTGGATGCTCAACAGAAGGCTATATGGAAAGCTGAATTGCGTAATAGGAGATGAACAATTTGGTTTCAGGTGTGGAATGGGAACTAGAGATGGTACTGGGCTACTGAGAGTGATAGGGGAGAGGTACATGGAGAAGAAAAGGAATGCGTATGTAGTGTTCATTGACCCTGAGAAGGCTTTTGACTTTGTCAGGTGGGACAAACTGATGGAAAGCCTAAGGAAACATGGAGTTGACTGGAGGGATGCACGCTTAATTAGAAATTTATGTTTGAACCAGAGAGCAAGAGTAAGAATAGGAGATGTGATGAGTGAAGAAAATGAACTGGGAAGAGGTTAAGACAAGATTGTTGTTTATCACCAGCACTGTTCAATATCTATCAGGAGTAAATTATTAATGAAAGTTTTGATGGAAGGAGAGGAGTTTATATTGGGAGTCTGAGAGTGAAATGTATAAGATTTGTAGATGACATGTTTTTGATGGCAGAACATGCAAGACAGATGGAACAAATGTTAGATGATCTAGACACAAAATTAGAACAATACGGAATGAAGCTTAACAAGAAGAAAACGAAAAGCATGGTAACTGGAGGAAAGGGGAGAAAATTTCATATGAAAATAGGGGGAGCGGATGGGCAGTGGAATAATGGATGATGTGTATTGGTCAACAGAAATTAGGTAAAGAATTGCAATGGCAAAAGAAGGATTCAAGAGGAAACAAAAATTACTCTGCAGACCACTAAACAACGATCTGAGGAAAAGACTTGCCAAATGTTACATATGGAGAGTTGAACTGTATGGTGCGGAGACATGGACATTGAGGAAGGAAAATGAAAGACGTTTGGAGGCACTAGAGATGTGGATATGGAGAAAAATGGAAAAAGTGAAATGGGAAGACCCAGTAAGAAATGAAGAAGTATTAAGAAGAGTTCGAGAAGAAAGAAACATGCTGAAAGTCAGCAGAAAGAGAAAATGGAACTTGATTGGACATTTTTTTATGAAGGACTATTTATTGAAGGAAGGAATAGAAGGAATGGTAGGAGGGGAAAAGGGGAAGAGGAAAAAGAAGAATCAAATGCTGGACAAATCAAAGGAGGCAAATATTCAGAAATGAAAAGACTGGCTATGGACAGGCAAAAGTGGAAGGCGCTTAACCCATGACAAGACCTGCCGTAAGAATACCATACTACTGCTACTACTACCAAATTTGGCGCTTCAAAGCGCCATCTTCAGGCCTTAGTTGATGCTGAAAGGGCTATCACGAGCCATATATACGATGGATCAGTGGCCAACATAACTGGTTCCGGAGACTGTCTGTCACTGTGATGTCGTCTCTGCAACCATCAATTGTCAACTCCATATAAACGATTTATGAGACAATCTGGGCAGCTCCCTTACTGATTGGCTCCTCGGCGGCTGAGAAGGAGGGCCAAAGCCGCAGTGGGTAAGGGAAAGAAGGTGGTGCTGGTTAGATGGTGAAGAACACAGCAGGAAAGGATGGACTCGAAGATCTTACTGAATGCACTGCGCCCGTTTCTCATTTTTATTTATTGTGATTTCATTCCCCTACCCCATATTGGCAGTGGTAGGGCTGGCAGCAGCTGCTTTTCATCTGAGTGACATTACAGTTAAAGAGAAAGAAGAAACGATACATAAAAAGGGAGTGAAAAGGTGACATAAAAACATAATAAGTGGAGAAAATGGGGGTTAAAATATACACAGTTAAAACAGTCGACATAATGTTAAAAAAACCACAGGTGGTGAGTCGTGGAGCACATAGTATAGTGGAGTCATATGCACAAGTTAAAAGTTGGCCACAGTGGGACACTTAAAAAAAACACTGTATGCGATGGAACACACATGTAGAATACAAACAGCTTGTAGGGACCTGCCCTGGGAGTGGAGGCCTGAAAGGAGGGAAAACAGAGGGGTGACGAAGGTACTGTGAGGGGGACTGCAGGGGGTGGGAGGAAAAGAAAAGAAGAGGGCGTAGGGAGCAAGAGACACGTGGGGTGGTAGATGGAGAGGGAAGGTAAGATAGGAGGAAGCCCAGAGACACAGAAGCGGTGCACTGAAAAGGGAGAGGGGCAGAGGAGGCAGGAAAAAATCACTCAGGGGAAGTGAAGAGGAGGGAAGACGGAGCCCTGAGCAGGAGTAGGAGGGAAAGTGAGGATAGAGTTGATAGGAGGGGTAGATATCAGGCCATAGCTCATCATCCAGGAGGGGTAGGTGCTGGCAGTTGCGATGGGAAAGGAGGTGGAAGGTGTGGAGATGGAGGGAGGTTGGTACACAATGGTAAACGTGCAGCAATAGGTCAGGGATTCAGAGGATAGAAGACACCAGGAGGTGGGGGGGGGGGGGGGGGGAATTGAGTTGGCGGACGATGTACAGGCTGCGAATGTGTTAGAGAAAAAGCAAAAGATATGGGAAGGTGAAGGGGTCATAGAGGATCCATGTGGGGAATGGGAGGCGGATATGGAATGCGAGGCAAAGTGTATGTCATTCAAGGACTTGGAGGGCCTTGTAGAATCTGGGAGCGTCAGAAATCCAAGTGACGCCAGCATAAAAAAGGATGGGGCAGATCAAGAGTTTGTAGGTGTAAAGGATGGTGGAACGATACAGTTCCCATGTCTGGCCAGGCAGGAGTTTCAGGATGTGGAGTCTATTGTGGGCTTTGTGTTGGATCGTAAGGAGACGGGGAGTCCAGGTGAAGTGACGGTCGAGGGTGAGGCCAAGGTGGTTCAGGGTAGCAGTGTGGTGGATGGGACGACCATGAGTGATGAGGTAAAAATCGTGGAGCTGGAGGGAGCGGGTGGTACGATCTATGTTGATGATCTGGAAGGGTTGACAAGGAGCCACCAGACGGTGAAATGGTCGAGGTGGGTTTGGAGGGTACATTGGGAACATTGAAGGCTAAAGGGCCAGGAAGGCGGTGTCATCAGTTAATTGGAGGAGGTGAACAGGTGGGGGTTGTTTGGGCATATCTGCAGCAGGTAGGAGATAGAGGAGAGGAGAAAGATCAGAGCCTTGGGGCAACAGGCAGTGGGATGGAAAGTATGGGAGATGGTATTGTGGATTGTGACATATGAGGGACGATGGGAGAGGAAGGAAGCAACGAGATGGACTAAATTGATGGGTAGAGCATAGGTTTGGAGTTTAAAGTGGAGCCTGGCACGCCAGACACGCTCGTATTCGATATGGAGGCTGAGTTGGAGGGAAAAAAGATTGGTAAAATTGAATCAGCATTGGCGGCCGAAGACTTCCGGCATAAGAAGTCAGCCTCATTCTGCCAACGGCCTTGTCAAAGAGGGCGGAGGAGCGGATAGAGGTTCAGGGCACTCTCTTGTCCTAGGGGTGGGAAATTGCCCCTAAAGGCGGAAGAATCAGCAATGATGAACGACATGAGGATGCAGAAGGTAATGGAAACCACTGCATTAAAGACACGTAACGTGTATCCACAGGACATGTGGCCTGTAATTTAAGAAGTGTCATGATGATCTCTCCATTGGCAAAAGATTCCGGAATAGTCCCCCATTCGGATCTCCGGGAGGGGACTGCCAAGGGGGAGGTTACCATGAGAAAAAGATTGAATAATCAACGAAAGGATAACGTTCTACGAGTCGGGGCGTGGAATGTCAGAAGCTTGAACGTGGTAGGGAAATTAGAAAATCTGAAAAGGGAAATGCAAAGGCTCAATCTAGATATAGTAGGGGTCAGTGAAGTGAAGTGGAAGGAAGACAAGTATTTCTGGCCAGATGAGTATCAGGTAATATCAACAGCAGCAGATAATGGTATAACAGGTGTAGGATTCGTTATGGATAGGAAGGTAGGGCAGAGAGTGTGTTACTGTGAACAGTTCAGTGAACGGGTTGTTCTAATCAGAATCGACAGCAGACCAACACCGACAACGATAGTTCAGGTATACATGCCGACGTCGCAAGATGAAGATGAACAGATAGAGAAAGTGTATGAGGGTATTGAAAGGGTAATGCAGTATGTAAAGGGGGACGAAAATCTAATAGTCATGGGCGACTGGAATGCAGTTGTAGGGGAAGGAGTAGAAGAAAAGGTTACAGGAGAATATGGGCTTGGGACGAGGAATAAAAGAGGAGAAAGACTAATTGAGTTCTGTAACAAGTTGCAGCTAGTAACAGCGAATACCCTGTTCAAGAATCACAAGAGGAGGAGGTATACTTGGAAAAGGCCGGGAGTTACGGGAAGATTTCAATTAGATTACATCATGGTCAGACAGAGATTCCGAAATCAGATACTGGACTGTAAGGCGTACCCAGGAGCAGATATAGACTCAGATCATAATATAGTAGTGATGAAGAGTAGGCTGAAGTTCAAGACATTAGTCAGGAAGAATCAATACGCAAAGAAATGGGATACGGAAGTACTAAGGAATGACGAGATACATTTGAAGTTCTCTAACGCTATAGATACAGCAGTAAGGAATAGCGTAGTAGACAGTACAGTTGAAGAGGAATGGACATCTCTAAAAAGGGCCATCGCAGAAGTTGGGAAGGAAAACGTAGGTACAAAGAAGGTAGCTGCGAAGAAACCATGGGTAACAGAAGAAATACTTCAGTTGATTGATGAAAGGAGGAAGTACAAACATGTTCCGGGAAAATCAGGAATACAGAAATACAAGTCGCTGAGGAATGAAATAAATAGGAAGTGCAGGGAAGCTAAGACGAAATGGCTGCAGCAAAAATCTGAAGACATCGAAAAAGATATGATTGTCGGAAGGACAGACTCAGCATACAGGAAAGTCAAAACAACCTTTGGTGACATTAAAAGCAACGGTGGTAACATTAAGAGTGTAACGGGAATTCCACTGTTAAATGCAGAGGAGAGAGCAGATAGGTGGAAAGAATACACTGAAAGCCTCTATGAGGGTGAAGATTTGTCTGATGTGATAGAATAAGAAACATGAGTCGATTTAGAAGAGATAGGGGATCCAGTATTTAAAAGAGCTTTGGAGGACTTACGGTCAAATAAGGCAGAAGGGATAGATAACATTCCATCAGAATTTCTAAAATCATTGGGGGAAGTGGCAACAAAACGACTATTCACGTTGGTGTGTAGAATACATGAGTCTGGCGACAAACCATCTGATTTTCGGAAAAGCATCATCTACAAAATTCCGAAGACGGCAAGAGCTGACAAGTGCGAGAATTATCGCACAATCAGCTTAACAGCTCACGCATCGAAGCTGCTTACAAGAATAATATGCAAAAGAATGGAAAAGAAAAATGAGAATGCGCTAGGTGACGATCAGTTTGGCTTTAGGAAAAGTAAAGGAACGACAGAGGCAATTCTGACGTTACGGCTAATAATGGAAGCAAGGCTAAAGAAAAATCAAGACACTTTCATAGTATTTGTCGACCTGGAAAAAGCGTTCTACAATATAAAATGGTGCAAGCTGTTGGAGATTCTGAAAAAATTAGGGGTAAGCTATAGGGAGAGACAGGTCATATACAATATGTACAACAACCAAGAGGGAATAATAAGAGTGGACGATCAAGAACGAAGTGCTCGTATTAAGAAGGGTGTAAGACAAGGCTGTAGCCTTTCGCCCTTACTCTTCAATCTGTACATCGAGGAAGCAATGATGGAAATAAAAGAAAGGTTCAGGAGTGGAATTAAAATACAAAGTGAAAGGATATCAATGATACGATTCGCTGATGACATTGCTATCCTGAGTGAAAGTGAAGAAGAATTAAATGATCTGCTGAACGGAATGAACAGTCTAATGAGTACACAGTATGGTTTGAGAGTAAATCGGAGAAAGACGAAGGTAATGAGAAGTAGTAGAAATGAGAACAGCGAGAAACTTAACATTAGGATTGATGGTCACGAAGTCAGTGAAGTTAAAGAATTCTGCTATCTAGGCAGTAAAATAACCAATGACGGACGGAGCAAGGAGGACATCAAAAGCAGACTCGCTATGGCAAAAAAGGCATTTCTGCCCAAGAGAAGTCCACTAATATCAAATACCGGCCTTAATTTGAGGAAGAAATGTCAGAGGATGTACGTCTGGAGTACAGCATTGTATGGTAGTGAAACATGGACTGTGGGAAAACCGGAACAGAAGAGAATCGAAGCATTTGAGATGTTGTGCTATAGACGAATGTTGAAAATTAGGTGGACTGATAAGGTAAGGAATGAGGAGGTTCTACGCAGAATCGGAGAGGGAAGGAATATGTGGAAAACACTGATAAGGAGAAGGGACAGGATGATAGGACATCTGCTAAGACATGAGGGAATGACTTCCATGGTACTAGAGGGAGCTGTAGAGGGCAAAACTGTAGAGGAAGACAGAGATTGGAATACGTCAAGCAAATAATTGAGGACGTAGGTTGCAAGTGCTACTGAGATGAAGAGGTTACCACAGGAAAGGAATTCGTGGCGGGTCGCATCAAACCAGTCAGTAGACTGATGACCTAAAAAAAATAGTGAATAGGTGGTCACTGGATGAGATTGAGGTGCAGCTGGTTAAGGTGGTGATGAATACACTGGGTGAAGATGGGCTCGAAGACCTACTGCGCCTGAACATCTTGCCCCTATATACAGGAATCCTGTAGCAACATGATTTGGCAATGAAACACGCCTGTATCTCTGTATGAGTCCCAAGTCGCATTTTAGCCAACAGAAATATGGGAAATATATTGTACAATTTTTTTGAATGTAATACTCATTATCTTACCTGAACATGGCGTCTCAACACGAAAAAAGAAAAATGATCAGTCACCATCAATCACCTCCAGTCTAGCCGAGGGCCATCTATGAGTGTATTGTCTACCTGAAGAACCGGCCAGCTGCAAAACCATGGCTCCCAACAGAATTCCTAAGCTTCACTTCTGGCTGCCTCTGCTGCTGACTATAGCACGAGGTGGTGTGACAGATTAACTACAGCTACACCCTGCCATATAATCCTCAATTTAAAAAATGTGAAACAGCGATGTTCTTTCGTCAGTATATCTCAAAATTCCCTTGCGAAATGTAGTATCCTCCCTTTCATATGACGTATTTTCGAAGATGGAGAAATCCTGTGGGATGGAGTCCCACAACATAAAAATCGAAACATTCAGCCGCCTGGGATAGTCTCAGGGTGCAGTCGACGTTTTTGGAAGAGCCCCCTGCCGTCTGCCACTGGTGTTGCCACTTGCCACTGTTGTCCGTCCGTCCGTCAGCCGCCGCCGTCCTCCGTCCGCCGTCTGCTGCTATTGTCACCCGTCCGCCTGCCTGTCTGTCTGTCAGTCGTCGCCCAGAGCTCACCGCCGCCGCGCGGAACTTGCCGCCGCCGCCAGGTGCTCGCCGACGCCGCCCGGTGCTCGCCGCCGCCACTGCTGCCACCCGCTGTTCATCCGTTGTTGCCTGCTGTCCGTCCGTCACTGCCCACTGTCTGTCCATTACGGCTTGCTGTCTGTCGGTCGCTCCCTGCTATCTGTCTGTCACTGTCCATCTGTCCGTCCATCCATCTGCCGCCGTCCGTCCGTCTCCGTCCATTTGGCCATCCTTCGCCATCCGTCTGTCCATCCATCGCTGTCCATCATGAGCCTTCCCAGTCCACTGTCATCTACACCTCCCCCTCCCCCAAATCCACTATCACTTCCTGGAGCGTGGGCACTTGCAAACCCCACTTACCTCGCCTCACCTGCCCCCACTCACCTCCCATCTCCTCCCCTGATGTTTACACCCAAATCTACACACTTCCCCCAGCCTCCTCACACCCAACAGCTCCCACTTCTGCTCATGCCCTCACATACGTTTCTGCTGCCGCCTCTGATGCAACCCATCAGGTTGTTGGCTTCCCCCCTCCCACCCCCCTCATCACTTTACCATCTGCCTACCCCTCCCACATAACATCACGCCAGGCCACAATTGCCACCACATAGTCTACCGCACCTTCCAGCAACTTCACCATGCCTACAGAATCTGCAGCCTGCCACCTACCTCTCTTCCCCATCCCTCTTCCCTCCCCCCAGTCTATCCTCTACAAAAGCCCCCAGAAGCATGTCAATGCCGACTCTGCTCCTGCCACTTCCAACAAAAAGTCACCACCCTTCCCAGCATTGTCTCTTTGGATACCACTCCTCCTCCTACCACATACCCTGGCTCCCGCCCTCCACACCCTTGTCCTGTCAACCTAAACACCTGTACCCTCATCATGGAGATACAAAAGTATCTCCCAGGTGCTCCCATCTCCCAACTGATTCGCCACATGGTCTCAGTCCTCATCAAGTCGCTTCCTTTCATATGGACCCCCTCTGTATACTCAGACAAGTCATGTTTGGCCCCCATGCATCCCTGAAACCCTTTGCCTCCTCTTTCCCTCCTCACCAGCTGCAGCCTCCTTGTTGCCCCCAACCTACACAACTGTGATCACCAAGCTCACCCAGTGGTCACAGAGGATGAGGTGCTCACTGAACTAAACTCTCACCATGACTCTTGAGTGGAACATGGAGAGAAGATGCTAGTTTTGGAACGAGGTACCCTCCGCCACGCACTGTATGGTGGATTGCGGAGTTTGTATGTAGATGTAGATGTAGACCTTGTAATCCACTCTGCCAGGTGTATCCACAATGCCTCCTGTGCCACTTATCTCATGTGGGTCTTTTCAGTCTGCCCCCTCCATTGAACACCTCCTCACCCAGGGCGCCCTGGTTGTTCACTGGTGCCAACCAGTTGAATTCTGCAATTTCCATCCCCAATCCTACCGCTGCCAGTGCTGCTTAATGTATAATGACCACCAGACCCCTGACTAAAAATCCACACTACCTGTCCCCATTGCAATGCTTCCCATTTCCTCAAAAACTATCCCAACCCCACCTCGCCACCCCTCCTTCCTGTAACACCTGCAATGGATCACATCCCACCTACTCCTAGTGCTAAACCCTGTCCTGCACCCCAAGCTTATCAACCCCATCCATTCCATCGACCCCTCCCCATCCATCCCAACAATTCCTGCACATCACCAAACATGGTAAAGACACAATCTGTTTCTTAACCAAATTCCTCCAAAACATCCTCCCTTTTCAATGCCCCCACACCCTCCAGCAGATCTCCCTTGCCGCCCACTCCATCTTGCAACTAAACACCTTCGCCACCTACTGTCACAACCAAGCCCAATTAACCTTCACCCATCTAGAAACTTTAGTTTAAGCCTCTCCTCTCTTCTCCCTTCACCCCCCCCCTCCTCTTCCAATAATTGTACAGGCATGAGCATCACATCCTCTTTCACAACACTGCTTCTTTTGCACCAACAAATACCTCATCATGAGCACCCTCTCCCAACACCAGGTCAACACCATCCTTCTGAATCAAATCTTTCTCCAGCACTACCATACTGTCTGCACTCTTCCCTATATACTCCACTGAACAGATTATCCTGGTCCCCACGAGCAAGGTGGAGTCGCCATCAGTCACCTTAAGCACATTCTCATCTGGCCAGAACCACTTCTCAATGACCCCACTGAACACCTCGTAGACAGCACCTTCTTTCCCCTCCCTCACCATCAGCTGTGTCACCATCTATGTATGCTCCACTGCTCCAATTGCCTATGAGTTCATCTCCCACACTGACCACACCTTCTCCACCTATGTCATTTCCACCAATATCGACATCCACAGCCACTCCCCTGCTGCCCTTATGTGGTGGCATCAGTTCCTCCCCAACACCTATGGTGACTTTGTTCCTCTTCCTCAGCACACCTATCCTGAAAGTAACACCACTCCCGATGCTGTCATTGCCCATGCCAAACTCCTTACACTTATTGTCATACACTTGCTTGACCCCACTGGTAGCGGACCACCTTCCCGTCCTTCTCACCATAACATCTGCTTACTATCCACCGCCATCCCCCACCTGCACCCTCTCCCAAGGCAGTCCATGACTACCATCTTGCCTACTGGGAGTCCATTGCCACCCAGGTCTAAAGACACCCCCTTACATATCACAACCCTGGTGATATCACCCACGCACACCTTGTCCTTCCTCCAGAAGACCATTGCTAATGTCATGGAGGCCTGTACTAAAACCATCCACCCCCACTGTCCCACTCTGCCTCCATTGTCTGTCCTGTTCCTCTGCGAATCCCGCCGCCTCTATCGCTCATTCCTGCGCACACATGACAGACATACACTCCACCGCCACCAGCAACTGCAGTGACATCTTCAGAACCTCATTACAGGAAAGAAACGCGAGAACTGGCGCCAACCTAGCTATAAAATCCTCTAAGTACTGGTCTGCCTTCCATCACCTTACTGGCTCCCATTCTGCACCCCACTGCCCCTTCTCCATAATGACCACCCCCTTCCTGCCAACCTCAGTAAGGCCAACAACTTTGCTTCCCACGTTTCCCTGTTGATCACCTCTTTGATTATAATCTTCTTCCAACCGTCATGGAATGCTCTGATACCTCGGTCACTCCATGCGCTCCCAGTCTTCAGTACTTGGGGCAGTTACCCCACAATGGCATCAACACCTCATCACAGCACAAGACATTAAACTTATCCTCTGGTCGAAACATAACACAGCCCATGGTCACAACTGTGATGTGTACGACCATGTAAAGAATACCCCTTACCCTTCCTGACCATCCTTGCCACTTTATACAATGTCATCCTCTGTGCCAGCTTTTCCACCACATCCTCCTGTTCTTCAGACCCAACAAACCCTCTTCTGCCACCTCTTCCTATCATCCCATGTGCCTCACCTCCATCTTAAGTAAGGTCTTCGAATCCATCCTCTCATGCTGTATCCATCACCACCTTAATCGGCCAGCCATTGTTGCCGAGAGGTTCTAGATCTTCAGTGTGGAACCGTGCGACCGCTATGGTCGCAGGTTCGAATCCTGACTCAGGCGTCAATGTGAGTGATGTCCTTATGTTAGTTAGGTTTAAGATTGATGACCTCAGATGTTAAGTCCCATTGTGCTCAGAGCCATTTGAACCATTTGGACCACCTTAATCAACACCATCTCCTCCCCCTTACTCAGCATGGCTTCTGACCCCACCTTCTCTGCCAAAGACGAACTCCTTAACCTCACCCACCTTCTCTCCCTCCAACTTATTTTCCGTTGCTCCGCTATTTTTGTTTCCCTCGACCTCCAAAATGATTATGTCCACATAAGACATCCCAGTCTTCTCTTTAAACTCCAGACCTACGCCCTGCCTATCAATTTTATCCATCTCGTCGCTTCCTTCTTCTCGTGCCTCCTACCTATGTCACTCTCCACAACACTCACTCCCCTATCTTCCCCTATCTTTTACCCCATCGCTGGCGTCCCTCAAGGTTCCGTTCTTTCCCCCCTCCTCCATCTTCTGTACACTGCCAATACGCCCAAGCCACCTTCACCTGCACACCTCCTCCAATATGCTGATGACATCGCCTTCCTGGCTGTCTAGCCAAACCTTCAATGGTCCCAATGCACCCTCAAAACCCACCTTGACCAGTTCACCACTTGGTGCAACTTACTATCAACCCCTCTAAGACCATGGCAATCATAATAAGCTGCAGCAACCACTCCTTCTGGCTCCATGATTTTTACCTCACAATTTATGGTGCTCCCAACCAGCTCTCCCCTACCCTGAGATACCTTGGCTTCACCCTCTGATATCACCTCACCTGGACTCCTCATCTCCTGACCATCTAGCAGAAAGCCCATACCCACCTACACCTCTTGAAACCCCTCTGCAGCTGGACATGGGGTTTGCAATCTTCCACCGTCCCCCACACCTACAAATCCCTAATCCCCTAATCTGCCCCATCCTCTGTTACGCCAGCATTGCCTGGATCTCCTTCCCCCCCCCCCCCCCCCCACTTTTTTAAGTCCATCCAAATCCTTTGAACACCACGTGCTCTGCCTTGCCTTCCGTATCTGCCTTCTGTTCCCACACAGCTCCTGTACGAACTCGTGCCGTTCCCCCACCTCCTCCTTTTCCTCCGACATATCCGCTTCCTTTACACTGTCCCCAGGATTGATCCCACACACCGCTTTGTGTCCCACTTCCTCTCTGACCTCGCCCACTGCCACGCCTCTATCACCATATCCCACCCTCCCTTCACCTTCAAACCCTCCATATCCTTCATCAGGGCAATTTCGTGCACCTCCCTCTCCCAGATAATGAACTTTGCTGTGAGATCTACTCTTCTTACCAACTGTAGCCCAACATTGTTTCCTAGCCCTACCCAGGGCCTCTCTTGCCCATCCCTTACTTCCCTCTCAGCAGTTTTTCCTCTTTCCCCCTGATTCTCTTCAATCCCTCCTTGGCTGTTTTCCTCTTCCATCCTTCCCTTCCTGGCCCCCTTGGGCGCCCCCCCCCCACCCAATCCCCATGCATCCTTCTCTCCCTCTTTCTAGCACCTCTCCTTCCCTCCCCCCTACTGCCTCCTCTCTCACATCTCCAGCCCCAGAAAATTCTCTCCGTTTTTAATCCATCATCGTGTGTGCTGTGACAATGTTGTGTTTGGTGCAGCTCTACAGTGTCATCAAGTGTTGTGGTTTTTAATGGTGTACTCAGCTTGTATATAGTTTTGCTGTCTATGGTTGGTCTGTGCTACGCCGCTCAAGACATGGCTTTTTTTACTTATTCTGCGACTTTTTATCCTCCGGCCACACTTGGATTTGTCTTTTAGTTCTTACAGTGTACGGTTTTTTGTGTAAATTTCTTTATGTTTTTTATCTTCACATTTTTTGTATACTTTCTTCCACCATGTTGCTCGTTGTTCATATATATGCTCACCCATGTTTCTCCTTTTCATTGTTTTTAAATGTCCTTGTGTACATTTGCAATGTCTCTCGGCTGAAGAGCAGCGCCTATGCTGCTACCATCCTGCCCCAGGTGGGGTAGAGGAAATCGGACCATGGTGCACATAGCACATAGCTCAAGTGTCGTTGCTTCTTGCAAAATGTACAAAACACTGTGGCATAGGCTGTATTTCCTCTAAGTATTTTCTCATAAGGTAGAAAAATATCTTCTCTTATCTGTTACATCCTGCATCACGCGACGAGAATCCTTAACTCACTTTTGGTTCATGGCAGAGTACTAAGAGCATGCTCTACGTCTGTCATACAATGCCTCCTCACTTTAGAACTCTCTTAAAGCAACCGACTGTCTCGTCAGTTAAGAAATCGCTCAAGCTAACAGCACAGAGAAGTTGAAAATATCTGTTTTAGACTACGTATTATTTCATATAGTCGAGATCGTAGCTGGTTTTATAATAATGATCATCTCTCCTTATGTAGATGGGAGCGTGAAATTCCGTTAAAGATCTCACTGCAAAGAAAAGATAACTGATTGATGCTCCAACTCTTTAACCACATCGTGAGAGCCCCATTGTATGATGAGTAATTTTTTTTTTCTGCTGAAGCTGAATGATATTTGCGGTCGGTCTCCCTGTTGTCTTGTCATCCTGGTGCAAGTAAGTCACTTGGAATTCGGGTTACTGCCCCCAATCGAATACTGCTGAGACCTATTTTTCTACGGGGCGTTGTAAGATGTCCCCACTGGACTGCATGTGAACAGCTGTCAGAGAGTCACGAACCCCTACCAATGCGTCACAGCTACGACTTCCAGCTGACTACCCACAACTAGCCATGCCAGACAGCTGTTAATGATTCCAGACTTGCAAAAGTTGCCCTATCCTTCTCAGAATGACTGGGCGCCTAAATGTCGTGGGATAAATACCAGGATGTTCAACTATATGCTGCCCCTCACCCCTACCGCAAACCGAAACGTTGTGAGATGTGTTGTCAAAATGTTCCCGAAAGGCTGACATAGTGGACAATAACAAAATAAATGTCTACTGATCGCCACGTCCGACATGTGTATGCGTCTGCAGACCTAAGTTTCCCTCAGAATACAGCCCTACCGAAGAGTTCCTATTGGCTCTCGCCAAATCAGTAGATGGATGCTTCGAGAACTAAAATGGGAATCGTTGGTGAGAGGACGCTGCTCTTTTCGAGAACACTGTTGAGAACCGGCATTTGAAGCTGACCACAGAAGAATTATAGTGCCGGCAACATACTTTTTGCAAAAAGACACGAAGATAAGATACGAGAAATTAATGCTTATTGGGAGGCATATAGGTAGTCTTTTCCCTCAGCCTATTTACGAGTGGAATAAGGAAGAGAATGATTAGTGTTGGTACAGGGTACCCTCCGCCACACACCATACGATGGCTTGTGAAGTAAGCATACAAGTGCAAATGTAAATTTAGCCTACCTATTTATAGACACAAGTAACTCACGGAAGAATGTTGTTTCTTATTTGTCGAGAAAACAACGGTACTTTTGCTGATGAGTGTCACTCTGTAAAAACCTTCGTATTAGCTCCTAATTTTTTCATTGCAGTCACTTCGCGAGATGTATGTGATGGGTTGTAGTATGTTTGCCCACAATGCTTAGCAGAGACGGTACAGAGCTCACTTCTCAACTCCCCTTTCGTCAGAGTATCTCTTACCTGTCCTCACTAATCTTCCAGTCTTCATTATACAGTATGGCATTAGAATCTATCTGATTTCGACGAATAAGACATGTTCCCCACCAAGTTATACTCCCATGTTAACCCTTTCGTAATCCCATCACGTTCCAACAGCACTTTTCCTTTAGTTTGAAGATTGACAGGCTGAGAGTTATCAGAACGAGAAAAATAGTCCACTTAGTGTAATGTTTTTTTGTCAGAAACTGACATTTTGAGCCCGTGGCTGTGTGCAAAAGGTCATAAGCAGTCTGCACTTGAAAATAGTGACGCGGATTTTTCATCCCAAGTAACTGAAACATCTTCCCTTTAATAATTTGTGAGGCACAATAATAATTAAGAAGACATTGTCTCACATCTTGTTTTGATTGAAGGCATCACCACTCCAAGGAAATTTCATGAGTTGGGGAAACGAAAGGCGAAATCTAATGTAAAACGCAAACTAACTGTCTGAAGATCAAGCTGTCGGTTCGAAACGCGTAACAACGCTGTTTAAATAAATAAATAGCATTGTAAAAAATTTACTGGTTGCTGTAATCTTCTATGTAAGAGTCCAACCTGTATCCAACTAAGGTACGGGAGGAAATTTACTACCATGCCCAGTATACATGGACTGCACACAGAAAGTGAGAAACATAACACCTACAATTCATGGATATCGAATGACTGTCTTTAAATATCACTCTGCCCGCGTCCTAATCTCCTTTGCCCTGTTCCTATTATTAACACACCAGAAATATGGCAGTGTAATGGTGTGCAAGTCTTCACTGATGGCATAGTGTCTCTCTCCCCTCGTTACTTTTGTAACATCCAACGAAATAGAACTGCGAACTATAAAAACTTCACTAACGCTACCTGATAGAGAACTCACAAGATTTTACTGCAGCTCTCTATTTCGATATACCGGGGAAGCAAATACTGTCTTTGTGTTGACAGCGACCCTATGTGGTAATCCCATTAAATATACATGACGTATCGGTCCATTGGAGCAGCGAACTAAGTTTCTTCCATGGACCTGTGCAACGTTTTGTTATCTGTATTGGAGGAAGATCATATCGACTATCAATCACAAGGAGTGGGTTCTTGGGTTGTTGTTTCATAATCAGTCTGATACTTTTTTTTTTTTTTTTTTTTTGCTGTGACACGTTGAAGTAGTGTATGACCCAGCTGTGTACACAACCATACATTATGTTCTTCTACCGTGACTTCCACAATGATGGGACAGCAGATGATGCGGCGTTCTGTTTCTAAGAGACAGCATTGGTTCGCCATACTGCTGCCATGTACGCGATCACGGTTTCAGTGCTGGCCATCTCCAGGAGGTGTTGGTCCCATCAAGACCCTCTCTGTCTCAAACAAGTGGTGTCAATCGATCATTATGTGGTAATCAACACTGTACCAGTGGTATGGAAAAGGCACTGTCGACATGTGGCAACGTAGTGTAATAATCACCACAGTTTATAGTGCAATCAGTTTTAGCAATTTTGCAAGCTTTTCCGTAATTTCAACGCCAACTAATTACACAGCTGCATGCTTTCTAATTTCTCTATCATTGATAGACCACCCTCCACTACTTTGCAAGCACCGTATACTAGATTGTGAATGTAAGTAGATGACTGTGCAGTGCGTCCGTTCACTGTTAATACTCGGACATGTACACCACAGTATACCTATACCGATGCAGTTAGGTTATCTATATATTTTCAGCACTTTGATTGTAGTGCGGAATTTATGATTACGACAGGCCATCTTTCCCTATGTAGATGGAAGTAACGAAGTATTCTCGCATTCATAGAATAATGTTGGATACTGGAAGATCTCCCCATGTTCTCTTTGACCTACCCTCCCTGCAACACTTTCGCCGATCTAATTTGCCACTGACCAGAAGTAGGTGGGTACCACACCCACTACATTCCATGTCTCGTAAAGGAACAGAGGAAACTGAGTTCATAACTGCTGTTCAGTGAAGGCTGTTCCGCGCCAGTCTTACTCATGGCACCCAACCAAGTGCACATGATGTCTCCAGAAGCATGCATTTTATGGATTTTAGCACTACTTACAGGTGTATTGTAGATAGGGGCGTTGTGGTGATACAACAGAAGGTTAAGAAGAAACATGTGGTTTGTGCATGTGGAGCTCCAGACTGACGGAGTTTGAAGCATTTTACGTAAATCAACTGTGATAACAATTGTGTTGTTGTAGTGTCTGGGGTCAGTACCAAGGAGCCATGTGGTTACTGAAATATTAGTCATGCAGAGTGCAACACTCTTAATACTCTAATGCAGGACACGTATGTTCAAATCTGACATACATCCACGCTGCAAGTTTTTCATCCCACTCTCTATGCTGATAAACTTCAAGGTGAAAAAACTATTTACCTCTACACCACACAAAAACATAGATTTCTTGTGATACATACAGAATATTTTTTCTGGAGGTGTATAGCGCCCAGTGCTCACATCCGTTTACGGTTCAGAAATTATGATGTACTCACATCAGTCCTATAAAGTGATTGCAAGCAATGGAAAATGCGTCTTATGGCGAAACAGACAAATGCATAGCAGCGGCGGTGTTTGACATGTGAAATTACACGTCATGCTGCAATAATTCTGTAAACAGGACAACTGACAAGCAAATGTACACACACAGGGTTTGCAGCACCACACAAACCTCTGTGACTTGGAAAAGGAGATTGAAACATTTTATGTAAATCATTTGGCTAATAATTCTGAAGTATTGTTCTGGCGTTTTGTCCCCATACCAAGAAGATATCGGAAAAAGAGAAATGATCGTGGAACGTAAACACATTCCAAGGCCTACATGATTCTGCACTTAAACACACTGTAATGCTAGATCCGCGCAGTTTCCTACCTATCTGTCGTGTGGAATGCAACGCCAATGATATTCCAAGTTAATAAAAATGTTTCCAGTGGATGACATACGTTCTCCCTGCAAATTTCTCCACAATAAACTACGATGACAAACTGTAAGGTGATAAAACAACTACCTTGCACACCAAAGGGAATATCGATTCTTTGAAACACAAACACTACTTAGGTTTCCAGACACGTATGATGCCTGCTGTTTGCGCAGTGCAAGACTGATTATGGTTCATAAATTATGAAATGTTCACAATAGCTCTATAAAATGATCGTCGGCAGCCGAAAATGCATATGAAGGAACAGTGACATCTTATGAGGAAATAAACAACACGATCAGTAGCCAGAGCACTTTACCACCGCCCCTGGTAACCTTACTCTTGCACACAGAAGTTATGGTCCAATGTTATAGGTTGTATTACTGATGTGTGGGATAACATTGCCGTTTCGCCTTGACACCACGTCTGTAGACGGCCTCCTCTTTCCCCTATTAAGATGTCTATAGATAGCACCAGTCTATCTCCTCCTCCAGAACATGCAATTTTATTGATTTCGCTCTCTACCCATTTCATGGTACTTTTTTCTCTAATTTTACATGTCCTCAGGCAATTTCCATAATTTTAGTAGGTTACGGCCATTTTACGTATTTCTCACAATATTTTATGTGTTTCACGTTAATGTTTCGGGATAATACCAGGTTTTCTTCGAATTTTACTATTTTCATATTTTTTCGACAGTTTTCTATATGTATATGGTCATACTGCTGACATACTCATGTGTTGTTTGATTTTCTACGAGAATATTTGCGCTTCTTGTACACCAACCTACTAAAGAGGACTTTCTTTCTCCCCAATGATCAACATGCTCGCATTTTTAATAGGTCGATCGCGAAACGTATAGTAATAGTCGTTTCATACCTATATGAGAGTTAACGAGTGGTGCAAATAATGGATGTATTTGAAACTTAAAGTCTGAAAACAACTCAGTGTACTGCCCTGACTCAGCAGAGAGCCTATCTGCATAATCATGTAGTGCTGCACTTGAAGGAAATTCAAAGTGTGGATAAGTTCTGCATATTCATTTGACTTCCACACTATTGAACAGGGGTGTGCAACAGGAATTTGACATGTGTACAGAGTTGATTTCTGTTGCTGCTCAGATTTTTGTTCCAAAAGTATATGCTTCTATGGCTTACCAGATGTGCTTCGTTATTTCTGTTTATACGTTCCAACTACTTCTCACATGGTACTGGAATCATGGACACTTTTGAGGAAAAGGTTTCCCTTTCGTAGCACACTTTTTTTTGACATACAACATGACTACTTCCTGTACATAAATGCAGTAAAGATGTAAGATGTTTAGGTTTTTAAAAAGAGGTTTGCATGGTTGTGTGCTGCTTGCTTGTTTCATTATTCCTATAACTGTCGTTTGTTTCCTGGAAAATATTTTGCCTGGTGTATATTTCCCCAGAAAATGATACTAGCTTCAGTACTGAACGTACATAAGCAAAACGCGCAGCCCTAACTCTTTCTGCAGTAGTACTGTTGCAAAGGATTCTTACTACCTAGCTCACATTAGACAGTTTTGAATTTAGGGATGTGATATGATAGCTCCATTTAAGATTTTCCTGAATATGAATCCCAAGAAATTTAGTTTCAGTGACAGCAATAATGTTTTAATTATCTGTACATATTACTGGTTGTGCTGCATTTTATTTTGATGTGTGTGGAGATTCATGAGTCCTGTTTATGGGGGTTAACTATTAGTCTGTTTATGGAAAACCATTCACATACTTCTTTCATAATATCTTTTTCACATGCAGTAAGATTTTCTTCTACATCCTTCAATCAGTAGACTGAAGTCATCTGTAAACAATACCGGTTCTGAAACCCTAACGTTTTATGGGAAACTATTAATGTGTACCAAAGAAAGAAATGGACCTAAAATAGTTCCCTGTGGAACACCATGATTTTGTCTACATGGTTCTGCAAGATGTACCTTGAGATCATTTCCTTCGTTATACTTAATTTCAGTTACCTGAAAGCAATATTCCAAATATGATTTAATCCACTCATTTGGCACACATCTTACACCATACCATTCAAACTTTCTTATGCTCACAGAATCATCAATCACATCGAAAGCTTTTGTCAGACCAACAATAAGCAAGAGATTCTTCTTTTGTTGTCCATTGCATTTAACACATTGTTCATCAGGTTGAAAGTGGCTGTCTCAGTTGACTGCTGTTGTCTGAAGCCAGGTTGGCATCCAAAAATAATATTATTCTTGTTCAACGATGTAGTTAGTTGTGAAAAAAAAAATACATAACTGATCACCTTTTTCATAGGGGGAAATTACTTTTGCCATTTACGGTTGCTGTTGGAAGACATCACTTGATAAAGATGAATTGCTTATGTCTGATAAAGGAGGGAGAATGTGTTTTGCTGTTAGTTTCGAGATACAATGTAGAATATCATTAATACCAGCTGAACAACTACTGTTCAGTTAATTAAAGCTATTTAGGAGTTCCGTTGGGCCAAATGGACTGAGGAACATAGACAAATTATCTATTTCAAAAGATAAAGTTCTTTCAATGTTGTATTGGGTGGGTTACCAAATTTTTCCTGCACTAATTTTCCACATACAGTTGCATAATATGAATTGAAGTTGTTTGCAACTGTCCTAAATTCAGTGACATTTTTACCATCGTGCAGTATCTATTTTTGTGAGTTGTCTTCTTCCCTGTAAGATTCGGCTCAGCTTTCCACATGGACTTAATTTTATTGGATGACCTCATAATATATTTGTCGTTTTCCCTAATTGTTCCTGTGACAAGTAATAATTAATTCTGACAAGAAACCATTTAAAAAATTCTGAACTGCCATCAGTTTTTGAGAACAGAGAAAGTTCCCACTTCTTTTTACAAGATACTCTAATGCGTCATGTAATCCCGTTATCGAATCTATCTGTGCTTCTGGAAACCATTTTTGTTTTTGGAAAACCTATATCAAAGCTATGGTTGCAAGTGTTCAAAAAATTTTCCATCTTTTCATTGCCAATAGAGGTATCACACACAATCTAAGACTGTTCACTGATTAGATACCGGAAGTGTTCAATTTTTTCTTACTATAGCTCCTTTTAACTAACACGAATTGTTTACAGACGAATGGAAAAACTGGTAGAAGCCGAGCTCTGGGAGGATCAGTTGGGATTCCATATAAATGTTGGAACACGTGAGGCAATATTGATCCTCCACCTACATCTACGTGTTTACTCTGCTATTCAAAATAAAGTGCCTGGCAGAGGGTTCAATGCACCACCTTCAAGCTGTGTCTCTACCGTTCCACTCTCGAATGGCGCTGGAAAAAACGAGCACTTAAAGTTTTCGGTGCGAGACTTGACTTCTCTTATTTTATCGTGATGTTCATTTCTTCCTACTTAGATGTATGCCAACAGAATGTTCTTGCAGTCACAGGAGAAGAATTGTGACTGAAATTTTATGAGAAGATCCCGTCGCAACGAAAAACGCCTTTGTTTTAATGATTGCCACTCCAATTCACGTATGATGTCTGTGGCACTATCTCCCCTATTTCGTGACAGAACTAAACGAGCCGCCCTACGATTTATATTAGAAGAGAGATTAAGGAAAGGCAAACCTACGTTTCTAGCATTTGTAGACTTAGAGAAAGCTTTTGACAATGTTGAGTGGAATACTCTCTTTCATATTCTTAAGGTGGCAGGAGTCAAATACAGGGGCGAAAGGCTATTTACAATTTGTACAGAAACCAGATGGCAGTTATAACAGTCGAGGGGCATGAAAGGCAAGCAATGGTTGGGAAGGGAATGAAACGGAGTTGTAGCCTATCCCAATGTTATTCAGTCTGTATATTGAGCAAGCAGTGAAGGACACAGAAGAAAAAACTGGATTACGAATTAAAATCCATGGAGAAGAAAAGAGAAAGTTAATTGTTTGCCGATGATATTGTAATTCTGTTAGAGACAGCAAAGGACCTGGAAAAGAAGTTTAATGGACTGGACAGTGTCTTGAAAGGAGGATATGAAATGAACGCCAATGAAAGCAAAGTGTGGATAATGAAATGTAGTCGAATTTAATCGGGTGATGCTGAGGGAATTAGATTAGGAGATGAGACAATTAAATTAGTAGATGAGTTTTGTTATTTGGAGAGCAAAATAGCTGATGATGGTCGAAGTAGACAGGATATACAATGTAGACTTATAACACTACCGTCCGCTACTGCTATACCATAACCTCGAAGCTGGAGGCAGTTTGCAAAACAGAATTATTTTGTTAGAGTAATTATGGTATAAAGCAACAGAGCAGTGTTGCCCTCTGAGAGGAATTTTATTATGTTGACCGTATTGTACCTAATGGAAGCGGCTTATCGGAAGTGAAAGTCAGAATCACGTAAACATTTAAACAGTAACAAATAATATTTTACTTAGCTATACTGTTTAGAGAGTAAAGAAAACGGTCGCCAGCCTAATTAGGTAAGAGAATGATTAACATTCTTGTTTAAGAAATTAGTATGAGTAACTTTAACGGATAACACAACCTATAATTTACCACACGCGAGTGCAATGAACTCTGACACCTGCCTATGTTAACGTTAAGGGTGGAACTAACAACTAGAGCAGCACAAACTATTTGCGAAAATATAACAGATACCGAAACACACTATTACTTTCAAGGCTTATTCAAACTGAGTGGTCTTTATAACATTACTATTAATATTCACTGCAGAATCATTAATTGGACACAGGTTAAGTACTAATTTTCAAACACTTTTCTAGCTGACATAGAATTATAAATGTTGTTCACTGCAAAATTATGAGCTGGTAATAGGTTGAGTCTCTCTCAGTTAAATACTTTACTATTTAAAATGAAAGTTAATTGGAATTCACTAACAGGTTACTTCTCACTGTCTTTTGAATAAAGATATTATTGTTTTCATAAATAGTAGTAAAGGATAACCTGTGGATCTTATTACACTATTAATATGCGGTTTCAATACCCGAAGGAAACAAGTGCTTAGCAAGCCAATATAACTTTCCACAAATGCAATTCACGACTTTCGCTGCAGTGACAAATTTACAGTTGACAAATTTACAAGAAACTGAATCACCTTCTGCGATTTACAACAGGCAGCAATGTGATCATTTACTAAGCAAAACTTTATAAGCCTCAGTCTTAAGAACTTTTAATTTTGAAGTTGGCAACAACACTTTAATAAGCAGTTTTAATAGGAAAATTATTTTCAGTAAGCATCATTTACTGTAACTCACTCTCTTGTCACATTAACTTTAAATTTCTTTTTACTAAGTTCAAGAGGGATTAATTAGCAAAACACTGGTCTTTAACATTCTTTCAGTAGGGACACTCGGTTATCACTTTAGTTCAAACGGAGAGGAACCTGAGAGGTGTTATGATAAGGAAAAAATTAAGGTAGGTACATAAATTCAGTTATAAGTTACCTTATATTTGTGCACACTAAAACATCCAGTAAGCTGATCCTTCACTGTACATCATTATAGTATTACGTTACAGTGATTGCGCAACGTGGTGGCAACTGCATGTTGGTAGGTGGATTCGCAGGCAAAATTGATGGACTCTGGCCCTTCTTGGTGGCGATGAGGAATACCAAATCCAGAATCGTTCCAGCTATTTATCCATCCATCCGAGGCATTGGAAAGTAGCAGAAAAAGCCTTTATCGGAACCAGCACAATATGCAATTTTTACATGGCAGTGCACAGTTTGGTAGCTCGTCCCCGACTGACCCTTGTTCCACCTTTTCTACTAGGCCAACCACAATTTGCGCGCTTCAGTTCCGTTCCCGAGGGGAACCACTACACCTTTTATATACTAAGTAACTAAGAACCCTAAGTGAAGGTCAGCAGTTTACATAACAGCAAACAAACACATTATATAAAACAGAACATTTGCACATATTGACATTTCTACAAAAACTTATTCACACAGAAATTACAATTATATACAGTAAGTTTTGTTCCCTCCAAATGGGTCAAAGAATTTAAATGACAGATATACTACATTGCATAGAATCAAACCATAACATCCAAAGTTTTTGCAAAGAAAGGAGTATACAATTTTGTGTTATCGATTCAATGAAACAATATTTACAGAAGCTCAACGATGTAACAAAAGCAAAATAAATCCGTACCACATAAGAGCTATGGTGTTACAGACTGTCAATGGCAAGGAAAGCGTTTCTGAAGAAGAGAAATTTGTTAAAATCGAGTATAGATTTAAGTGTCAGGAAGTCATCTCTGAAAGTACTTCTGTGGAGTGTGGCCATGTCTGGAAGTGAAACATGGACGATAAATAGTTTAGACAAGAAGAAAATAGAAGCTTTCGAAATGTGGTGCTACGGAAGAATGCTGAAGATTAGATGGGTGGATCACGTAACTAATGAGGAGGTATTGAATAGAATTAGGGAGAAGTGGAATTTATGGTATAACTTGACTAGAAGACGGGATCGGTTGGTAGGACCTGTTCTGAGGCATCAAGGGATCGCCAATATAGTAGTGGAGGGGAGCGTGGAGGGTAAAAACCATAGAAGGAGGCCAAGACATGAATGCACTAAGCAGATTGAGAAGGATGTAGCGTGCAACAGTTACTTGGAGATGAAGAATCTTGCGCAGTATAGAGTAGCATGGAGAGCTGCATCAAACCAGTCTCTGGACTGAAGACCGCAAATAAAGCAACTCATTTTATGGATAGTATTTTGCACACTGCTTGAAATGTGTTTTAAAGATATCGGTAGAAATTGCGAAAGGTGGTCATTATTGCAGTTATCGAAGTTTTCTGATGTACACTTGTCTGTGTTTGCACATACCTAGTCAAGGAGAGCCACACTGGTTTTTGTTATACGTGTTGGAGAAGTAGCGGTCAGACACAGTTAGTAGGCCCTTATGATATTTAAGAACTTTTCTCTGTGAGGGCTATGGCACAGAAAATCAGTGTTAAAATCTTTACATAGTATCACAGTTTTCCCTGTCGTCTTGAGTTTTCCTGAGGCAAAGTCCAGTTGATGGAAAAAAAACACTTATATTGCTAACAGGAGATCCGCACACATATAAAATAGCAGCTTTTGCGAACACTAACTCAAAAGGTGAAGGTTTAAAGTCCCCTTCACAATCTAATTTGCTTACATAGGCTACATTCTTATCGTTTAAGTTTTCTTTCACATATATACAAGTTCACCCATGTTTTGATTACATTCTACAGATGCACATTGCAAGGTTAAAATCTAATATTTTTAAGTGATGAAAACATTCATTTTGTAATCAAAGTTCACAAAAGCATAAAACTGAAACATCTTTCGATTCACTGTTGAGGAGTGTATTGATTTCATCAGATTTGTCTGTTAATGACTGTACATTTTCCTGTACCAGTCTTAGTGTGTACTTCCTAATTAGTTCTGCATCACATTTTTTGTGATACAGTCTACTTCCATAAAAAATGTCGTTCGCTCATTTTATAGATATCGCATCTTTCTTTACGACCCATTTGTCCAAAGTACTTTGAACTGCTTCTATACTACACCTCTTATGACTCAAGTTTACTAAATGACACATTTATTAAACCATAAACTGTTTCCACTGTGATCTAAATAAAGGCCATGGCTGGTTGGGATGGATCTGTCTAATGTGCTTAAATTTCGTAAGTTCACATACAGACATTCCTGGCATATCTCATCTATCAGTTTCTTTGTTCCTCCTATTAATTTATTAGAGGTAGATTTTATCTGTGTGGTTTATTTACAATAGCTGCATATATGTCAACTAATTTGAGTAGTACACTTTCAAGAACTGTGACGGGTTCAGTACCTTTATCTCTGGCAACATTATTTGCAACTGCATAAATTACGACACTGTCTTTTGAACCAAGATTTTCTCACGGTTTCACCACTGTTTTCGTCAATTATTCAACACTTGCTCCTAGCGTGACAAAGTACTGGCCACTTACGTCAGTTTGCTTATCTGCCACCTGTTATACTAACTGACGTCCATGATTATCGGCAAAAATTAAAACTTTTCGTACTTTTTTGCACACTTCAGACCGTCGACTGATCTTTTAATCATGTTTCGTTGTTTACTATGTGAGACGTGCGAAAGGCTTACAGTGCACGGCTTCTACTGTTTGGAACGATTTTCTGGACTCCTATGTTTCCTGGTGACATTGTTTGTAGAATCCTTTTGTCATTACAGCTATTTGATGATCTACATTTATATTTTCAAATTTTATGCTGGTTTACATTGAAATGAAATGTCGTGTGGCGAGGGCCTCCTGGCAGGTAGACCTGATAGCCTGGTGCAAGTGTTTTAAGGTGACGCTACTTCGGCGACTTGCGCGTCGATGAGGATGAAATGATGATGACGCTGACGTCAGAAACACCCAGTCCCTGAGCGGAGAAAATCTCCAACTCAACCGGGAATCGAACCCGGGCTCTCTGGCATGACAAGCCGGCGCGTTGTCCACCCAGCTACGGTGGTGGACCTGGCTTACATTGTCGTTCTAGTTTTGCCTGCATCACTGATAGCCGATGTTTCTTTGAGGTTGAGTCGATGATCTCTCGAGTTTAAGAGCCAAGATTTTGCAACTGTTTTTAAAATACGGCTACTGTCCTTTTAAGTTCATCACTCTCACTTTTTTTGTAGTTGAAGCTAGACGAAAGTCGTCGCAATGTTTACATATGGCTGTGACTGAACTTGCACTTGCCAAAGTTTTTTTACTTGGTTTTGATCTTGTGCTGATTTCGTTAGCGTTTTTTACTTTAACTTCGCACCAATAACATTTTCTAGGGCGAACCACGATACTTCTTGACACTAAATACTGAATACTGAAGACTCATTCCTCAGCCGTGGTCGGCTCGCTTTAATGCCGTTTTTCATTTTGGGCATTTTCTCACCATCGAGTGGCGTCTTATTACTCCCTCAGTTACTATCTGAACGAGTTGCTCACTTGCCTCCATCAGTGGCAGCAGCAGCGTTTATCGATACTAGTACTGCTGTAACTTCTTTGGTGTGGCAGTTATATTTCCGTGTCATGGTGTGTGTGAAGTTGGTCGGTTGCGGCGGAGCAGCGAGGAAGTCTCTGTGGTGTGTAATCAGGCCGGGGCCGCTGGCGGTGTGCACGCGCGATAGGAGTTGTGTGCCACTAGCTGCGAGAACTGCTAAGTTTGTCGCCCACCGCACCTGTATACTGGAGTTGAGTAATCAGTGAACCTGTCTTGAAAGCTCAACCCATGTAACACATCTTCGTTGATTGCTCGTTGTTGCATCCTGAGCTGTCCCTGAAAGCAGCATCTCGTTGGTGTGTTGGAGTCAGCAAGATTTTGCAGCTGTCTCCCTGTATAGTGTTTAACCTTTGAAATGATTATAATTTATTAGTGAAGCACACCAGCAGTATCTTCTGCCTTGTGGCCGTAAACGTTCCGGTTACCTGCCCTGGTCGTTAACGTAGTTTTGTGGCAGTGTATTTTCCTCGCCGTGTTGATGCTGTCTGGCACGGCGTGTAATTCGACAGCTTGGTGTTTTTCTCCTTTTCTCTTTGAGGGTTTATTGTGCCTTGACTGTGTTTATACGCCAATTATTAAGACATGATCCTGCGCCAGCCGCTGTGGTCTAGCGGTCCTAGGCGCTTGTAGCGGTCGTGTGGATGTGTGTCATGTCTTTAGGTTAGTTAGGTTTTAGTAGTTCTATGTTCTAGGGGACTGATGACCTCAGATGTTAAGTCCCATAGTGCTCAGAGCCATTTGGACCATAATCCTGCTGCAATCCTGGCCTTCGCTGGTACTTTTTGTTGCCGTGCTGTTTGTTGTGTGGAAGGGAATTGATTAGGTGGCTGGCTGGTTCGTCAGCCGTCCGTAGGTCGTGCTGCAACCCGATTATTTAGTGTTACGCTTGACTGTCTGTCTCACCTAAACTGTGGTTAGAGTTTCCTCCCCAGGCTGACCCTTGGAACACTTCTGAGCACTACTGTTTGTTGTTTGTCATTGTCATTTTATTTGATTGCAGGTGTTGTGCCAGGCTTTCAGCTGTGTATTAATATTGTCTGTTTTATGTTTAGTATATGGCTTTCAGCCGAACTTCATAACAAATTTAAGATTAGGCCTTCAGCCGTGTTTCATTTAAAATTCTTGTTGCTCTGCATTTAGGCCTTCGGCCGCGTTTGTTTTCGAATCTGTGGCTTTAATATGTAAATCCTTGTCTGTAAGGTTTCTCTTTAATTACCTAATCTTAAAGTTGTCTTTAATTATTCCTAAGTAATAGTTTGGGCTTTCAGCCGACAAGATACTTCAAGTTTTCTTAAGATGTTTTTCTGTTGTACTGTGTAAAGGCTTCTCTTTGAAGTCTCTCTTCTATTATGTAAAGAATTTTTTTTTTAATTGGGCTTTCAACCGAAGAATTATCTTGAATTTTCCTTAATATAGCCTTTAGCCGGAATTTGTAAATGATTAGCTTTTACAGAATTTCCTTAGTTGATCTGAAATATTATTTCAGCCCTTTCCGAAAAGATATCGCAATTTTACTTAAGTAAGGCCTTCAGCCGTTACTCTAAATCCTGGTGTTTAAAAGCAATCATTTAAACTTATTCTGGAGAAGTTACCTGGGCCCTCAGCCGTGAATTGATCTTTGTTGTTTTAAAGAGGAAACTGTGCACTGGTCTGAGGAATAAAGTTGTGTGTGTCTTGTATAACTAACGGTAATTGACCTTGGCCCCTTTCCACAACCTAATCCGCTCTGTCCTGCGAAACCAGATTTCAATTCTTTTTTATGTTTTTCATGGAAGTCGATTTTTACCGCCCTATTGTGAATTTAATTTGATATGTGCAATTTTTTGGTGAAAAAAAATGAAGACATTATGGAAGATATTCTTTTTTTTTAAGGATATAAATGTAGGTTGTTTAAAATAGTGGACACCTTGATGACATTATGGAAGATATTCTTTTTTTTAAGGATATAAATGTAGGTTGTTTAAAATAGTGGACACCTTGATGAAAGAAAATTAAAGGCAGGGATCATTGTGTTGCTAAGCGTACTGATGGTGTGTGATAGATATTGGGTCGTTACAATGGTTCACAAGCACTTATCCGCGTAACAACTCTTGATATTATGTGCACCCATTGCATTAGACATAGAGAAGAGCTTGGTTCGCATCATATGAACGTTGTCCCGAATCAAGTACAACAAATTTCATTAATATAGGGAACTTTAATATTTGTGCGACTTAAGCGAAAGTGTTTCCACATCTAAAAGATGATGTCTATCACAATTCCACGGCAGTCGCGTAAGAGTGGCGCAAGTAACGCCTCTATCAAGATGCAAATCAGGTTTGCTTTAAATGCACGTTGTAACCTAATGGTTTGTGAGTGTTAGTTACCTTCGAGACTCGTCGTTGTGATCTGATGTTAGTCAAGTATGCCTTTAAGGCGACGAAGATGAGATTGCCACCACCTCACTGAGTGTGAACGAGGTCATGTCCTACGGCTACGAAGAGTTGGATGGTCCTTCTGCGGTACTGTAGAAAGACTTGGCAGGAATGTGGCCACTATACATGATTGCTGGTATTGGTGGTCACGAGAATTTACGATACGGTCGCGTGAAGATCGGGCTACATCTACATCTACATCTACTTTTATACTCCGCAAGCCACCCAACGGTGTGTGGCGGAGGGCACTGACATTACCTCCCGTTTCTGTTCCAGTCGCGTATCGTTCGCGGGAAGAACGACTGTCTGAAAGCCTCCGTGCGCGCTCGAATCTCTCTAATTTTACATTCATGATCTCCTCGGGAGGTACAAGTAGGGGGAAGCAATATATTCGATACCTCATCCAGAAACGCACCCTCTCGAAACCTGGCGAGCAAGCTACACCGCGATGAAGAGCGCTTCTCTTGCAGAGTCTGCCACCTGAGTTTGCAAACATCTCCGTAACGCTATCACGCTTACTAAATAACCCTGTGACGAAACGCGCCGCTCTTCTTTGGATCTTCTCTATCTCCTCCGTCAACCCGATCTGGTACGGATCCCACATTGATGAGCAATACTCAAGTATAGGTCGATCGAGTGTTTTGTAAGCCACCTCCTTTGTTGATAGACTACATTTTCTAAGGACTCTCCCAATGAATCTCAACCTGGCACCCACCTTACCAACAATTAATTTTATATGATCATTCCACTTCAAATCGTTCCGAACGCATACTCGCAGATATTTTACAGAAGTAACTGCTGCCAGTGTTTGCTCCGGATGACTACGAGGCACGACCTAGAGGAAAGGTCATCGTGTTCGGTGTATGACGCTGGCGCATCGTACTGCATCTGCAGCCGCAATATGAGATGCGGTTGGTGAAACAACGAAGTGTTACGAATCGGTTACTTCAAGTACAGCTCCGAACTAGTCGCCCAGTTGCGAGCATTCCACTGACCCAAAACCACCACCATTTGCAACTTCAGTGAGAGCGCATTGGAGGACAGAGTGGAAGTCTGTTGTGCTTTCTGATGAAAGCTGGTTCTGCCTCGGTGCCGGTGATCGCCGTGTGTTGGTTAAGAGGAGACCAGTTGAGGGCGTGCAATCAACCAGTCTGCTGCTAGACATTTTGGAGCTACACCTGGAGTTATGGTCTGCGGCGCAGGCCGAAGTGGCCGTGCGGTTAAAGGCGCTGCAGTCTGGAACCGCAAGACCGCTACGGTCGCAGGCTCGAATCCTGCCTCGGGCATGGATGTTTGTGATGTCATTAGGTTAGTTAGGTTTAACTAGTTCTAAGTTCTAGGGGACTAATGACCTCAGCAGTTGAGTCCCATAGAGGTCAGAGCCATTTGAACCATTTTCTGCGGCGCAATTTCGTATGACAGCAGAAGCACTCTCGTGGCTATCCCACACATCCTGACTGCAAATTTGTACGCCATTCTGATGATTCGATCTGTTGTGCTGCCATCCATGAACGGCATTCTAGGGAGTGTTCTCCGAGGGGATAATGCTCCCACACATACCGCTGTTGTAACCCGACGTACTCTTCACAGTGTCCACATGTTGGCTTGGCCTACGCTATCAGCAGATCTGTCTCCTATGGAGCACATGTGGGACATCATCGGAGGACGACTCCAGCGTCATCCACAACGAGCATCTTCCCTCCTTGTACTGGCCGACCAAGTACGAGTGTGGAAATGCATCCACGTTTTCAAGAAGGTACGTCGAACAGATGTGCAAAACTATAGACCTATATCTCTAACGTCTATCAGTTGTAGAATTTTGGAACACGTATTATGTTCGAGTATAATGACTTTTCTGGAGACTAGAAATCAGTTGTGGCGTAACAAGACAGCCACGCCACGGAAGTAGCCGAAAGGCACGCGTTTAGTTCACGCCGGCAAGAGATAGGTCTGTAACAGGATACGTAATGAATGCTATAAAGAAAAGTACGTAGCTTCTGGAATACTTAACTTTAATCCATCCTTGATACATCGCTATTGACGATATAAGTGAGACTCCATAGATACATGCAATGTTACTAATGGCACTTTGCTAGGTCGTAGCCATTGACTTAGCTGAAGGCTATTCTAACTATTGGCTCGGCTAATGAGCAATGCTTCGTCCATGTAGTCGCTAGCAAAGTCGTCCGTACAACTGCGGCGAGTGCTAGTCAGTCTCTCGAGACCTGCCTTGTGGTGGCGCTCGGTCTGCAATCCCTGACAGTGGCGACACGCGGGTCCGACATGTACTAATGGACCGCGGCCGATTTAAAGCTACTACCTAGCAAGTGTGGTGTCTGGCGGTGACACCACAAAATCTACTCTGTGGGAATCAGCATGGGTTTCGAAAAAGAGGATCGTGTGAAAGCCAGCTAGCGCTGTTCGTCCACGAGACTCAGAGGCCTATAGACACGGGTTCCCAGATAGATACCGTATTTCTTGACTTCCGCAAGGCGTTCGATTCAGTTCCCCACAGTCGTTTAATGAACAAAGTAAGAGCATATGGACTATAAGACCAATTGTGTGATTGGATTGAAGAGTTCCTAGATAACAGAACGCAGCATGTCATTCTCAATGGAGAGAAGTCTTCCGAAGTAAGAGTGATTTCAGGTGTGCCGCAGGGGAGTGTCGTAGGACCGTTGCTATTCACAATATACATAAATGACTTTGTGGATGACATCGGAAGTTCACTGAGGCTTTTTGCAGATGATGCTGTGTTGTATCGAGAGGTTGTAACAATGGAAAATTGTACTGAAATGCAGGAGGATCTGCAGCGAATTGACGCATAGTGCAGGGAATGGCAATTGAATCTCAATGTAGACAAGTGTAATGTGCTGCGAATACATAGAAAGATAGATCCCTTATCATTTAGCTACAAAATAGCAGGTCAGCAACTGGAAGCAGTTAATTCCATAAATTGTCTGGGAGTATGCATTAGGAGTGATTTAAAATGGAATGATCACATAAAGTTGATCGTCGGTAAAGCAGATGCCAGACTGAGATTCATTGGAAGAATCCTAAGGAAATGCAATCCGAAAACAAAGGAAGTAGGTTACAGTACGCTTGTTCGCGCACTGCTTGGATACTGCTCAGCAGTGTGGGATCCGTACCAGATAGGGTTGATAGAAGAGATAGAGAAGATCCAACGGAGAGCAGCGCGCTTCGTTACAGGATCATTTAGTAATCGCGAAAGCGTTACGGAGATGATAGATAAACTCCAGTGGAAGACTCTGCAGGAGAGACGCTCAGTAGCTGGGTATGGGCTTTTGTTGAAGTTTTGAGAACATACCTCCACCGAGGAGTCAAGCAGTATATTGCTCCCTCCTACGTATATCTCGCGAAGAGACCATGAGGATAAAATCAGAGAGATTAGAGCCCACACTGAGGCATACCGACAATCCTTCTTTCCACGAACAATATGAGACTGGAATAGAAGGGAGAACCGATAGAGGTACTCAAGGTACCCTCCGCCACACACTGTCGGGTGGCTTGCGGAGTATGGATGTAGATGTAGATGTAGATGTAGACATCCCACAGGTGTACAACACAATGCATGTACGTTTGAATTCTTGCTTTCAGCATTCTACTGCTCACACCGTTCAAAATATACCAGCGTTTTAAACTTGCAAGGCCGTGTGGTGTAGCCGCAAGATCTCAGGCACCTCGCAACGGTTCGCGCGGCTCCCCCCGTCGGAGGTTCAATTCCTCCCTCGGCCGTGGGTGTGTGTGTCGTCCTCAGCGTATGTTAGTTTAAGTTAGATTAAGTAGTGTGTAAGCCTAGGGACCGATGACCTCACTAGTATGGTCCCATAGGAACTTACCACAAATTTCCACGTTCCCACATTTGCAATGGCTTCTCTCGCACTTACAATAGCCTGTGGTGTTGCAGTGTTGATTACTTATGTATGTTCCCTAGACAAGTGTATTCCAGAAATCTTACTCCTCAGCATCAATTATTTTTTGACGCTGCGATTTTTTTGCATTTCAAGGACTGCGGCATGTGTAGCTTCACTGCCAGGCGTGGATGGGAAGACTTTGTTCTGGAACTGATGATCTCCACAATACGACCAAGTGGTTAGAATGATGAAAGAATATAGTTTCTCATGCCCATTTGGTGTCGAGTGTGAAAAAGGTAGAGTATCAACCCATGGTTGCCTGACCGTGTACCTGACCACTCTCCTCCTAACCTTCTCATAAGCTAGTCTCTCCTTTGCAGTACTTTTTCTCCAGTAATTATCACAATTAGGAGACTATGATATTCTACGTGTTCTATTTTACTTTTCCCAAACAAAGTGGGCTGTCGAGCCCAATAACAAATATTATGAATTTATAGAATCCATTTGTGAAGACTAATCCTGCCTCAAGTCACTCCTCCTTCGATCAGCAGCTCCTCATGATAAAGATTAATGGAATAGGTTGTGAAAGTCAATAATACAGTTGTAAGATGTTGCTACGTTCAGGCAATCTAAACTACTCCATATGTAGTTAGGTTCGATCAAAGGGAGCGTTTCCGTTAAGCGTAGTCCAAATCAGGGTTCCCTGCTAATTTCAAATCCTGGACGACTGCACTGATATTCAGAAAACTAGCTATCCTCCTTTGCATTTTCCCATTGTTCTACTGACTAACCGTAACCTGACATCTGATTTACCTACGACTGAACCGATGTGATCGTTTCATTTCGTATCCCTACAGATTGTTACATCCGGTTACTTGCATGCACTGACCGGTCCCAATTGTAACTCGTTGCCATGTTTTTCTCGTTCCCTTAAATCTCCTATTTTACACTTCTTTAATATTCGAAAATAATGAATCATAGGTTTTGGGAAGAGGGTATATGTTGTTCAGAAACTACAAGATAACACAGTAGATATTTTTGAATTTTTTTATTAATTACAAAAATATGCAGAAAAATTTCCAATCGAAAAAATGTTTTTGTTGCAGATGGACTTCACGGAAGCTGCATGACAGCCTGAAATGGTCTCGAGAAGTGGGAGGCGTACGTCGCTGCAGCCAGTACAGGTGTTGTTAACTGCTGACATTCTACAGCATTAGTCCAGACTCGGAAGTAACCCCTGCGAGGAAAAGAAATGCCATTAGCCGAGCTTCATAGATCAAATTATTTCTTTTAATTCAGCCTAAGCTCATACTGTGGGATATTTCTCTCCTATGTTACATCCTCTTAGCGTGTCAAGCTTAGGGGAATGCTGTCAAACGCTTCAATATTTTCATGCGTTACTGCGTTGCAAGAGCCATGTTCAAGAACCGCTCCAGTGCTGCAACTGTAAATTCAAGTGTGTTGCACGGGTTATTGAGTAGGTAACCACACGACCTATATCGAAACAGTTAACCAGAAAGCTGATTTAATGACCGTGTGGCTGTCGCTGTGGATTGAGGGAGGCCTAGAAACAATTTGTTAGCTCCCTATCCATAGTATCCGTGCGCATGTAACGTGCGTGTGTGTGTGTGTGTGTGTGTGTGTGTGTGTGTGTGAGTGAGTGAGTGAGTGAGTGAGTGAGAGAGAGAGAGAGAGTGAGAGTGAGAGGGGGGGGGGGGGGGGGAGCGTACTCGGACGCTTTTACTGAACAGAATCAAGCTGTCTTCTTCTGGTCACGTAACTGACTAAGAGTATTTTGACAATTATATCTCGTAAACTATCGGAACGGATGACGTTTCTGCAGGAAAACTTTCCAACGTCTGTTGGCGATACAAGTAGTTGACTTTCTTAGTCAACTGATTCTCATTCCTTGCAACGTTGTAAAGACAAATCCTTCTACGTGAACACTCAATAGGTATTTCGGTTACATTAATTCCAGCCTAATGTCTAGCACGGAGGTATGATTTATGTGACTCTGTTTTCTGTATTGACTAGAACGTATTATTGAATACAGTACACAATTTTTACCAAGAAATCTTTCAGAACATTTCCTGAGACATTAAAACTGTGTGTTGACAAGAACGCGAATCCGGAACCTCGCCTTTCGTGAATTTCTTGTTCTCTTTGGGCCTTTGCGTTCCCCTTCAAGACTATACTTCCCTCTCCAAGACTGCTTTCTGCAGCATGTGCTCCCTTTCCTATGGAAACAATTTCAAACGACGTATCTTCGTACGCGATTTAAACCTTGTGACTATTAATCCATATAATTTACTGGAAAAAGGTAATTAACTGAAAGATCTCTTCCATTGAAAGCTGAGTCTTCCTTCCTGCCGGACAGGGTAGCCGCGTGGTCAAGGCGTCTTTTCACGGTTCGCGCGGCTCCCCCCGTCGGAGGTTCGAGTCCTCCCTCGGGTATGGGTGTGTGTTGTCCTTAGCGTAAGTTAGGTTAAGTTAATTAGTGTGTAAGCCTAGGGACTGATGACCTCAGTAGTTTGGTCCCATAGTCCTTACAACAAATTTCCAAAATTTTTATCCTTCCTTCAACAGAGCGAGACTGTTTATCTTTGGCTGTTTAAAATTTACTACCCAAAACATCATCATCAAAAACTATATCCTTGATCTGACTGTGGACTGAATTAAAAACTTTAACCCCTTTATTTCCTTCGAAGGAAAAATTCGGAAAAGGTTTTTTTCTTCTAAGCCCTGTTCATTTTTAAAGTAATATTCATACTGTCTATTTTATCAAAAATTTAACATTCTTCAATAGAAATCTCTTGGAGTACTAAGTTTTTAAAATGAAGCTTGTGCCTGTAGAAGTCCAACTTTCATCCTGAACCATAGACGGAAAGTTCTGATAGTCTTAGACCGAAGACGCCGGTGAAGTGTTAGGTATCCCACTCGGCACTGATCGATATGATGTCCTCCTGAGGAATATGACACCGAATTCTGCCCAATTGGCGAGTTAGATCTTCAAAATCCAGAGCTGTTTGGAGGGCCCTGACCATAATGCTCCAAACGTACTCCGCTGGGGAGAGATGCAGTGAACTTGTTAGCCAAAGTATGGTTTGGTAAGCACAGACACAAGCAGCATACCCTCTCCGTCCACGGGAGGTCATTACCTTGGTGAAATGTATGCCCAGAATGGCGTTTCACGAACGGCACAAAACGGGGCGTAGACTATCGCCGACGAACAGCTGTGCTGTAAAATCGCAACAGATGGCAACCACAGGAGGCCTGTTATGAGACGAAATGGGAGCCCTGATCATGGCTCCTGGTTGTCGGATCATATGGCGAGCGACACTCAGGACTGTATTCGATCAATGCCCGGGGCGTGTCCAGACACGTCTTCGGCCTGCAATCTCGTTGACTGTGGTAGAACTGTCTTCAGCGATGAGTCCTGCTTCGAAATAAGCTCCGATGGCCAGCGAGGATGTGTCTGGAGATGTCCAGGACAGTGGTGGGATACCAACCCTCCGTATGGTTCGACATCCAGAAGTGCTGACCTGAGGTGCCATTTTATTTAAGTGCAAGACCCCTTTGGTACTCATCAGTAGGACCCTTAAAGCACATCGTTGCATCAACGATATTTGACGCGCCGTTATGTTGCCCTTCATGGAAAGCCATCCTGGGCTTACATGTCATCAACGGCCGCCCAAACACTGCGAGAGATTCTACTGCTTGTTTGCTTGTTTCCAAACCATACATTGGCCGGCAATGTCGGCAGATCACTCCCTTATGAGAAAGTCTGCAAAATAATGGGCGGGGTCCTCCAACAATCTCGGGGTTTTGACGATCTGACGCGGCAATTGGACAGACTTCGGTACGATATTGTCAGGAGGAGAGTCAACAACTCTGTCAATCAGTACCAAGCAGTATAAATGCTTGCATAAGCGCCAGAAGTGGACCAACGTGTTACTGACTTGCTCAGTCTGTAAAGTTGTTTCTCTTGAATAAATCATCCAGTTTTTTTGAAACTCTAGTCATTTGTTTGTAAATTACATCACATATATCGATTCCAATCCCATTCGTGTAATTCCTTCGTGGTGCGTCGTTTTCTACGTCTCAGACAATGTAAACAGCGATTCTGTATCACATCATTCAAACAATACAAAAACAAATAGAAATTGTTAAAGAAACAAGAAAAAGAGTGAGACTCCAATTACGATAAAAAGAAAGAGACGAACTGCATTTCTAGCAACAACGTGGTACCGAAAATTCTAAACAATGAGTACCAGAAACTCGAGAGAGTCTCTCAGTTCAAATATTTACGCCAAACTTGCCTGAAAAAGACCGGTTAATAAAATTCATTGTCACAAAATAGTTTACAAGGTTACAAAAGGTCTTTACAGTAAAAATTCTGCTCAAAATACACAAAAATGTCACACTACAAAATAGCCATGAAACCAGAGTGTCTTTATGGGGTTATAACACTAATTTTAATGAGAAACAGAAACATTGAAGAAACTCAAAAGAGTGATTTAAAAGTAATAAGGAAAATATTTGGTCCAAATAGGCTAAGAGCAAATCTCCAAATCGAGACCCACCATGAGGTCCCGTTGCAACTTTGTCAAGTGCTGCAAACTTGGAAGCTCCCCTGAGTGACTCACAGGTCTAGCGCTCCTGGAAGAAAGGGTCTCGCTCATCCCAAGGATGGGATAGCTGAACCCAGGATTCCTGCGTTTCGTTGACAGTAATAGTCAATGCGAGAAGTATGACTGCGTCCAACTGATAGACTGGAAATATTAACTTGCTACACACACTCATCCAGGTGAATATCCTTCAGTACACTGGAAAAATAAATAAACAGTTGTCCTGTTGCTCTCAGCGTGTGAGAGTCTTATTTTCGATGCTATTTTGAAGGCTTGCGTGTCAGTTTCGCTCTTAATCAAGTAGTTTCTCATTTGACCTCATGAGGCTTAGTAAACCCCATTTACCACACCCTAAGTCCCAGAAAAAAATGAAGGCAGAAGGAATGGAAGTCATCATCTTTCCGACAGTAAGTAACGAGATGAGCTCTTCCATTTCAATGAAGAACGAAACAAATGAAGTGCTTGTTTTGATCGTCTTAAATTATGGACCGTTTCTTAGTCCAAAGACAGTTATTTGACTTCAAAAATGGTGCACGTCCTTAGAGGCATAGTTATAGAGTGCTGTTCTCAATCACTGAATGGCAAGCACGATACTGGATGGCAAGTTTTGTGATCTTTATGATTACCCGAAGAAACTTTGCGATATCATTCTTTGGGGCCCATTCGAGTCTCTGTTGCCAGCCCAGTTAAAAGTCTTGGTAACTACGGTGTACTGAGGTACCACACAAGAAGAGTTTGTGATAACAGTTACCAGAAGTACCGTGGTTACAGCAGGAACATCACTGCGCGCAAACCAATCACACTGCCGGCAAGAACCACTCCAGCTGGAGCGGCAGCGCCACCAAGAAGGGAGACGCGCGCTTAAGTAACCATACAAGGGCAGCGGTTGTGTTGGAAGCTGTAAGTCAGCCTGAGTCTTGCTAGGGAGTTCCCGCAGAGCGTTCGTCGTGACCTCAAGTCTTCAAGTTGTCGAGTCAGATAGAAACAGTGGCCGATGGATAGACTGTGGTTAGTCTCCGGTAGAAACAGAACAGGGAACGCCTGCCTAGAGATTAACTGAGTAGTGTTAATTTGGAACTGTTCTTCGAATAGTACGTCAAGGCAGAAGATTAGTTTTCTTCCGTCTTTAGTTCAGAGAACATGATTTATGTTGTGTTCATGGAACTGTAATCGACGCAGGACAAATAGGCTAAATCTGCATTCTGCATTTCCTGTGACCAGCATTAACGGAGTTGAGTTGCGCCGTCTGACACACTGACGCCTTGGAGTATCGACTGCTAGACAATTATTTTGTCAAAGTTCATCAAAATAAATATTCCACGGGGTGTTTCGTAAATGATAGAATAAACGATAAAGTGTTGTGGTGGTTCCATGTAACTATTACAGTAGCTGATATTTGAAGTAGAATGCTATGAAATTTCGTCAGAAGCGTTTCCGAACCGGTCTACGCCATCTGAAACAGATACGTACCACCGAATTGTATGATTGTGTAATTTCTGTTATTCCAATCCTTATCTCAAGATAAGTGTGAAGACAATATAAAAAACGTGTCATATTGTAAATGTGATGTCTATGGCATAAATCAGACAAAAACTGGCAAATTTCAGAACTCTTCATGACACTTTCTTGGATGGAAGGAACGTAAGTAACTGAGTTACAGATTGCTAACAGCTCCTGTGCATTTACCTTTTTCTCTATTCATTGGTGAGGGCACGCCTTGAGGGTGCAGGCTGCCGACTTTCCGTCACTTCCACAGCGACACGTGTTGCATTTATCCTTGAACGTTGTGCCCGGCTCGCAGGAAATCTCTGCAACAGTGTGATACTGGCATCACAACACATTCCCATGTGAAATTTTGTTCCCTATACCTTCACAACAGTGTGGGGACTCTTAAAAGTAGCGAAAATACTTATGCAGTGGCTTGAACTCTCGGAGACACTTATGAGTCAAAAATTCTACTTTGATCGAATTGTAAATAACACAATACATAATAAATAAGATATAAAAAAAGAGGAAAAAGAGCGTAGTACAATTAACACTCGGTGTTCAGCTTCCTATTTGACTGTGGAAGCTTTGCAGAAACATGTGTATACCATATAAAGACATGAAATGTCGTAGTACTATGGCTCAAATGGCTCTGAGCACTATGGGACTTAACATCTATGGTCATCAGTCCCCTAGAACTTAGAACTACTTAAACCTAACTAACCTAAGGACATCACACAACACCCAGTCATCACGTCATAGTACTAAACGCATTGCAAAGTGACATTTCAAACAGGAAAAGGACACAAACTCACCTCTCTTATGGGGCGGACAGCCCTTGCGAGTACAGGCCCAAACTCCAGTAGGGGTACAATTGCATGTGTTGCAGTCTTGTTTCTTCGTCTGCCCAGGTGTACATTCTGGAAAATATCAAAACATGATTATTCTTAGGTTATAACTCTCAGCTGGTCTTTCCATTCCATATGACAATTAATCTGTAATTAAACACCTGTCCTCCGTCTCACATTAGGTGCGGGTGCCCCTCCTCCCTCCTTCCAAAGAAAATATTTTTGTAGAAGCGTTTATATTTTAACATGTATCAATTTCCAAAAAGCACAACTAACTTTAAGAGAATAAAGCAGCATTGAAATGAAAAGTCTAGAAAATAGAAGAGACTTGTTGAAATTACAAGTCCGATGGACACGAAAGTCACTTCAGTGGATGGGACTACGACCTCACGAAAAACATTCAGCTAGCTGAAGGCAGTTATTCACGGGCTGTAGTTGTACCTACCGGCTGTCAACAGCTCCAACATGGTTTGTGAGCCCATAAGGCAAACTCCCTCATTTACGTGCTTGTGTAACCATTACCTGCAGACCTACGTTCTCAGAATGGATTACCACCGTCCTTAAAGGTACACAGACATTTGAAGCACATGATGCTCACTGACCAAAGTACGAATGGATGTTGCGAGAGGCAACAAAACCAGTACGACTACGGTCTTTAGTGAATGCCGTGAAACATGTATCTCCTCTCTTGTCACCCTGAACAGCAGTCCAGTAAAGACCTCATATTTGCGTGCCCATGTCAAATGGACATAACCTCACAATTTCTTAATTTCGACATCGTTTCGAGTGTATTGTATAATGGACAGAAGGGGATGGACAGAAAGAAAGAGGAGGAGGAGATCGACAGAAAGTGTTGTTGTAGGAGATGAGAAAATGGAGGGGATGGAGATGATGATTAGGGAAAAGAGGAGATGGTAATGGGGACAGGAACAGCAAATCAAAAAGTGAAACTCTGGAAATTCCTTTAAAAATAGAAATCTTCTTTTCCCAACGAAAATCCGAAACTTTATCTTGCTACACAAAAGGTCGCCTTTTTCGACGCAACCACCGGACTGAGATGTGATAAGCCTTCTTAAAATAGTTGATCCGGGTGTCCATGAAAGGAGCTACATGCAGAATTAATGGAGGACGAAAGGAAGTTCATAAACTACGTAATGTAGCGTCTTCTACGGGTATAAAGCACTTTTCCTTGTGTTCCTGAGTTGTCGGATTAATCTATACGTATTTTGATTCAATTAAAGGAAATAAAGAAAAGGGAGCCATTCGCAAATGGTGTGAACATCTCGTCACTCCATCATTCTCTCCATGACTCGTCATGTATAAGTTTTGCACCCTTAATGGAAAATTGTAGAATAATTGCTATAACGTGACCAGAACAACGTTATGAGATTCAGGCACTGTATCCAGCACTCATTGCTCCGCAGTGGCACCTCTTTTATTGATTTATTTTTTTTGTGGCGGTGTTCGTAGCGACAAGCAATTCGCTGTAGAAACGGCTTACGAAGTCACCGCCACACTTTTAATAGCGGGCCGACCGGTCCGCTGGAACAGTGAACAGAAAGATGAAAACCCAAACACTCTGATTAATTAAAAGTCGGTACTTATCTTTATTATAGAAGATACAGAAACACCGTGGTGAACTCCGTGTCTACAGAGATCTGTCTAGTTCGAGTCGGAGCGGCTAGGTCAGCGTCGGCTGACGACAAACAACAACTCTGCTGCGATGAACACACAACTGACTAGCAAGTACACAATTCGGTGGCGAGTATACAACTGAGTGGCGAATCCAGAACTGTCCTAGCGCTCGCGACTCCAGCGCTTAAGAAGCCAGAAGCCAGCGGTGGCGCGCGCAACCTTGCGGCGATTTCCTGTATCGCTGGCGCTGCTTATGCGGACGGCGTCCGGACTTTGATGCTGCCAACCTTTTGGCAGCGGGCTCGGGTGGCATTACTGGCTAGGATATAACAATTTTTGCGAGAAAGACAGACAACGGGCTAGTAAATACTATGAACCTCTTTTATAGACCAATTGTATCCTTCCCTATAAATATTACGCTCTTACTACAGTATGTAAGTAACGATATATTACATACAGCGACCTCAGAAACAACTAGATGTTAATATCAACGAGAGTAATATGAAAAGATACGAAAGATAGGGATAAACAATGTATAAACTGATGTTGTTTAAGAGATTATTTTGGAGAAAATTTTAAACTTTATATCTCTACCGACCTCAACGCTGTTTATAATTCTTTCTTATTTTCTAGTGTCCGTGCTTTAGTTCCTTCTTCCCTCTCGCTAATCTCAGAACTTCCCTTCCTCCTGTTTGTTTCTTTCCCTACGCTCAGACGTTTACATAACTTGACTGGCCACGCTTATCTCTTTCATGAGCTACAGCTCTCGGCTATATATTTTAATTCTGAAGTTCAGTTGGGTTATCGCGGACGTTATTGGGTGGTTGCTGTTGCTGGTAGTAATTTTCTCTGTAAATATGTCTGTCAGAGACACACACAGCGCTTGATATATATGACCAGAAGCGCGTGCCCTTGACTTTTTTCAAGTGTACATTATACAGATCTCCAGTTCAACAACGAAATATTGGCTCTGAGCACTATGGGACTTAACTTCTAAGGTCATCAGTCCTCTAGAACTTAGAACTACTTAAACCTAATTAACCTAAGGACATCACACACATATCCATGCCCTATGCAGGATTCGAACCTGCGACCGTAGCAGCAGCGTAGTTCCGGACTGAAGCGCTTAGAACCGCTCGGCCACAGCAGCCGGCAAGAAATACAAGTCTTGTGGACAAAGAGGAAGACTTCGATAGCGAAAGGGCACACAAAAATCTATAAAATTCGAGAAAAATTGTGACATAGTGACTATATTGTTTCCGAACAGGAAAAACGTGTCGAGTAACTTAAACCGATATATAAAGACCATATTACGAGCTAGAAGTAGTGCACAATTCGTTCACGACAGGCTGAACACGTTTCGAAGCACACCTACAGTAACGGAAGTCGACATGAAAATAATCAGAAAGAATCGGTACAGTAAAAGCGTACTGATACTCAAGACAACCACAAAGCATGATCTATCTCCAGTCCACGTGCAACACCACGGAACACAAATAACGTTTTGCAAATAATTTACACTGAAATTTAAGGTGGGTAAACGCTAGTAACCATTCGACTTTCGCATTGTAAGGCAATCTGAAAATTTCGTACTGTGTTGCACACAAAAAGTGCACCAGAATAGAAACTTAAAGATGGCACGCCCTGGGTAGTGACTAGCTCTTATAGTAATGCCAGAGATAATGCCAGAAAAATTTATAAGCTGTTTATGACGTCATTTCAGGGAATTTGTGATACTTTTGGGCGGAAGAATGAAATGTCAGGCGCAAATCTAAAGCGCTGTTCCCACTTGAACAAGTGAATGGGCTAAAAACTAACTTAATAAATTCAGTGTTATGGAGTCTTTCTTTTCACATACGTGCAAAGCGGGTGTCTTCGTTTGTAGATGAGCTTAAGAAACGATAACAATTACTTATTTCTCTGTTTATATTGCCTGGTAAGTTTACAGCTACGATGCCATTCTAATATGTTTTCCGGCGTCCTTCCGTGGTTTCTCTAGTCTCATTAAGATGAATGTAAGAAAGTTCCATTTTAAAAAGGACACGAGCTTCCCGGTTGTTGCCCTATCGGAGCTCGTGCTTCGCCGCTAATGACGTCATCATCGACGGAACATCAAAATCCTAATCTTCCTCCCTTGAGTTAAGCCAGTACTTGATATTACGATGGCCTTAGACAAGGAGAAGGCAGAAGAAACAAATATGGGATGAAAGAAAAAATTAAGATGTAGAATGAGATTAATGAAATTTCAAAGAGTTAGTTAGAAAGAAAAAAATCAGGATGTAGCGATGAAATTAGAATTATTTCCGCCTTAAGCAGTCAGAAAAAATTTGCTGTTCGCTATTATGATGTGATAGCGCAATGTCTTCATTACTACGATTACTAAGAGATTCATCTTGTTCATAAATACACTCGGGCCATGTATCATAAGCTGTCGGGAAGCTCCCATGGCGAATAGTTGCAGTGGAAAAAGTTGTGTCTTAGGATCCAAACAGTATCTGAACTGATCCTGTATTGCAGCTGTAACGAGGTGATGATTGATGTACGAAGAAGGGGGGGGGGGGGGCATCAGAGTGCCGTGGCTGAGAATCTGCTGAAGTGGTCGACAGCATGTGGTAACCATGGTGCTTCTTCTGTCTCATGGAATGTAGATGAGAGTACTGAAACAGACACCTGATCGAACAGACTAAATTTGACTGAAAGACTCTTTACGTAAGAGGAACGAAACGGCTGCATTTGATTCTATCGGTATTTCATAATCCCAGAGATGCCAGAAGTGACTCGCAACTTCTCCGTTGCCTAATGTATGAATAGCCGAAGCCCGACCTGAGGAAAGATGAATCTGAGTTTCGGAGAAATGTCGGAACACAGCGCCGCAACGACTTATCTTGGAAAATAACAATGAAAATTATAATAGCCACATCGTGTTTATACAGCTGATGTCCGTCTGATCCCGTAATATCTTCTACGGATTGTTACCTGACCTGGCTCATTCAGCAATCATGCTTTGTGTGCTTTTGACAAATGTTTTCTGGGTATACTCAATTTCATTGCGACAACTCACTAATGTGGTTTGCCTCTTAACGTGGGACTCCGTAAGTATTAATCTATGTTACATACATATAACCGTTATAACCCTGAAGGTACGTCTACACTGGCATGAAATCGGTGGTTGCAAATAAAGCACCTTCATACAGCCATGTGACTTTTGGAAACATCTCAACATTCTCAACATTTTTAATTGTTACAACTTTTCAAATACTTTGAATAGTTGGTGAGTGCTGAATGTTTTCTGTTGTTAATCGTCTCTGAGCTGTGATTGCCCTCCCCAGAAAGTTGCTCGTTAACTTAGAGAACTGAGTGAAGAAGGACAAACTCAATCGCATAGCATTTGTAGATATAGAAAACGCTACTGACAGTGTTGATTGGAATCCACTCTTTGGATTTCTGAAGTTACCAGAAATAAAATACAAACAGCAAGCGATCATCTGCAACGTTTAGAGAAACGGGACGTGACAGAAGAAGGATATGAAACGTAATCAGACGCTGACTAGAAAGTGCGACAGGATTTTAACCTGTAGCAGCAGTTATGCAGTCACTGCAAGTAAAGGAACCCAAGAACGAGATGGATAGGAGCTTTTAAAATTAAGTGTTACTGAAGAATACTAAAGATTAGGTGGACAGAGCAAGTAAGCAATAAATTAAGGAATTACAGACATTAGCTGCGAGTGAGCAACTGATTCAAGTCAATGGGAAAGTTTGATAATTTGTGCTGGACCGTGATTCGAAATCGGATCTCCTGCTTACGAGGAAAGAATTGGTGACACATCGAAAAGAAAGGACAGTTTGAAAGAACACATCGTGAAGACTTCAAGGAATGTTTAAATTGGTAACGGTGGGGCGTGCGGGAGGTAAAATTATAGAGGAAGACCAAAGCACAAGTATAGTAGGTAGGTGGATATAGGTAGGAGTAGTTATCCTGAAATGTAGGGGCTTTCACAGGATATAGTTGCGGGGAGAGCAGTATCGAATCAGCCTCCGGGCTGAAGACCAGAACAACTGCAACAACAACATGTGCAGTTTAAGTGCTGTTTCTATTGGTGAAACCCCTTACATTAAGCTAAAGAATCCGGTCCCGAGGGAGAGCCTCTGACTTGCACCAGTGTTGGGCTCTGACCTTGTGTGTGAGAACCGAATAGGCATAAGATTAGTGAAACGGAATAGTTGAAATTTTTAGGTGTTCAGATAGTAAACTGTCGCGAAAAGCCCCCTTCCAGGATCTTGTTCAAAGAATTAATGCTGCCATTTTTACTATTCGAACGGTAAGTGATAGTTTGACACGAAAAATAGTCTGCTTTGCTCATTTTCATTCACTTATGACTCATGGTATTAGGTATGCGTACGGAGCGATTTGAAATGGAATGATCATATAAAATTAATTGTTGGTAAGGCGGGTGCCAGGTTGAGATTCATTGGGAGAGTCCTTAGAAAATGTAGTCCATCAACAAAGGAGGTGGCTTGCGAAACACTCGTTGGACCTATACTTGAGTATTGCTCATCAGTGTGGGATCCGTAGCAGGTCGGGTTGACAGAGGATATAGAGAACATCCAAAGAAGAGCGGCGCATTTCGTCACAGGGTTATTTGGTAAGCGTGATAGCGTTGCGGAGATGTTTAGCAAACTCAAGTGGCAGACTCTGCAAGAGAGGCGCTCTGAATCGCGGTGTAGCTTGCTGTCCAGGTATCGAGAGGGTGCGTTTATGGATGAGGTATCGAATATATTGCTTCCCCCTACTTATACCTCCCGATGAGATCACGAATGTAAAATTAGAGAGATTCGAGCGCTCACGGAGGCTTTCCGGCAGTCGTTCTTCCCGCCAACCATACGCGACTGGAACAGGAAATGGAGGTAACGACAGTGGCTCGTAAAGTGCCCTCCGCCACACACCGTTAGATGGCTCGTGGAGTATAAATGTAGATGTAGATGTATTATGGGGTAATTCTTCCCTTCTCAAAGGATAGTTTTGGCTCAGAAATAGGCGGTTCGGGCAATGACTGGTATAAGTTCGCGAACATCCTGTCGACCCCTATTCACAAGTCTGGGTACTCTGACATTAGCCTCTCAATACATATATTCCTTACTGTCGCTTCTTGTTAACAGTATCAGCTTATTCTCAAGAATAAGTAGCTGTCACTCAGTTAATAATCGGCCGAAATCCAGTCAGCATTTGGATCGCCCTTACTCGACTCTTGAGCAGAAAGTTATGCATCCATTTTCAATCAGCTACCACACTAATTCAAAAATCTTAGCAGTAATCCACGCGCTTCCCAATCCAAACTGAAGAGTTTCCTCAGTTGTCACTCCTTCTGTCGAGGAGTTCGTTGGAAAACTAAACTGATTACAGTATTATATTGTCTATTGGGTTTTCATAAACTTATAGCTTGTCGTTTTTGTGTTCAAAACATTTTATTTTGTCTGTTATTACTCTTATGTTGTAATTTCATGTACTAACACGTTCCGTGACCTTGGAGATTTGCTCCCCAGTGTGGTCCTACGGAATTCGACGTATAAAACAAAATAAAACGACAAGTGTAGAACTCACCCTGTTCGGCCTGGACCAGGACGACGAGGAGGAACGCGGCACAGAGTGCGAGAGCGAGCTTCATGGTGAGCGGTGAGCGGTGGCGGTGATGACGTGGTGCGTCGACTGCCGCAGCCGGCGTCGGGACGCCCTTTATACCGCCGCGACGCCCCTCCACGACGCCGGGGCTCAGGCGAGACGCGCGAGTGGGGGCAGGGGGTCGCTCTCACACACTGGCGCGAAGCCAACTCTTCCTGGAAACGTTCCGCCGGGTTGACAGATACGATTCGTCCAGATCTGTAAGTGCATCGGGCTTTCTTATTTCCTAGGGTATTCCCACTCACGTTTGCAAGACTTTTCGCCAGAACTATGACGTACAGTGTAGTGCACCTTTGTTTACTATATGATTCCTTCTGTGAAACGAAAGGAGAGGGCAGCTAGGGGGATGGTGAGGGGGTGAGGTGGGAAAGCGAGGGACGAACTGCACGGCTATTCTACACTAGGATAAACGGCATACATACACTGACGCGACAAACGCTATGGGATACAAGAACCTTCAACATCGCAGCGCATCAGCAATCGTTGGTTAATATATTAAAGAACTAAAACCCCGATTGCGAAAAAAGTACCTAGTGTTAACCCAGGTTTCGGCGTAGATAGCTACACTTTCTTCAGAACAACAATAAAACCCACAGGTGCCTAAGAAGATCTTTGTCAATAATTAAAAGAACACCATAGCTATACATTTAAAAACTAAAAGAAAAGGAAAACACAAATAGTACATATGTACAAAGTCAAAACCACTACTTAACTTAATAGTGTACGCTCCACCTCACACCGGCCTATGTTCGATGGGCCATGATCCGCCATAAACTGCAGCTACAAATGGTCGCTCACTTACAAACCCGATCCGCTACCTATGCACATGCGCAAGATAAGGGAAGTTACTTGAATGCTCATGCGCATACGAATACGAGAAAGTTTATACATGGGTCGGGGCTAAATAGCCCATATATTCCCAACCGTGGATCAACGAATATCAAAAAATGGAATGGATAGAATAAGTGAAACGCTAAATAGGAGATGAAACCTAAAAATAACCGCACACGGTTGCTTATGCTAGGAAAGAAACATAAATGAAGCTACCTATGACAACAGGAGGAACTCTTAAAAACTATACCTAAAGCCAGTAGTTAGCCTGGGGGGGGGGGGGGGGGCTGAGGGGACGTAATCTAAACACGTCGTGGTAATAAAGATATAGCGATAAAACGTGAGGTGTTCAACGGGCTAAAATCACCTTTGTCGCAAAAGAAAAATGAGGATAAAAAGAAAGAAGATGAACAGCTTGACCAACCGCGCTCGGCAATCACCGCACGCATGTGAAAATCCCCAAATCATCAGATTTACAAGAATGAAGAACAAATTAAAGGTGCGAAACCTTCAAAAAAATTTAGTTTCTTAGTAGGAGTTGGTCGTTAAGGATATTGTCTTTAGCTTGTTGCAGATGCTTAAAGATTTGCATTTCATCCAAAACATCCAGTTTTAAGCCCTTAACCTCGGCATGAAGTAACTCGATATTAACTGGATGGCTTGGCGCATGAGCCGTTTGAACAAGGTGTTCCGTATAAATAGAGCCCTTAGTACCGTCACCGCTTCTAGTAGGAATATGCTCTCTATACCTGAGACCCAGAGCTCGTCCCGTTTGCCCGATGTAAAATTTTGGACAATCCCCGCATGTGATTTTATATACTCCTGATTGGGAAAGTTTATCGCTCTTATTCTGCAAGGAGTGGATTAAATTCCTATGTAAACTATTTTTAGTAGAATAGGCGACTCTGAAATTATGGGCTCTGAGTAAACGCCCCAATTTGTAACTTATATTGCTTATGTAAGGGATAGATATCGTGGCCACTTGTTTGTCATCTAACGCATCCCCTAGGGTGGAAGACGTAATATTTTTAATTATTTTCTTGTTATACATCTGTCTTACCAACTGAGGCCTATAGCCATTACTTAAAGCAATATTCTCAAGTGTGACCAGTTCACTTTCTGCCGCATCTGGTGCAAGAGGGATAGCTGTAACTCGATGAATATTAGAATGAAAAAAGGCCATCTTATGGACGTAAGGATGGGCCGAGTCTGCAGGTATAATATTGTCGGAAAACGTATTTTCCGAAAAATATTAAATTCAATGCGATTGTCAACCACAGTTAGTCAGGTCCAAAAAATTTAATGACCTAGTATCGGATTCTCGCTCAATTGTAAAACTGAGCCCGCATCTCGTGGTCGTGCGGTAGCGTTCTCGCTTCCCACGCCCGGGTTCCCGGGTTCGATTCCCGGCGGGGTCAGGGATTTTCTCTGCCTCGTGATGGCTGGGTGTTGTGTGCTGTCCTTAGGTTAGTTAGGTTTAAGTAGTTCTAAGTTCTAGGGGACTGATGACCATAGCTGTTAAGTCCCATAGTGCTCAGAGCCATTTTTTTTGTAAAATTGATATTATGGCGAAGCTCATTAAAAATCGAAAAAATATGGTCTACAATATTTTGAGAACCATCAATGATTAATAGAATGTCGTCACATATCTATTGTGAAATTTTATTCTCCTAAGAATTTCTCTGTCACTTGCTAAAAAATTTGACTCTATGTAGTTCAAAAAAATTTCTGATGAAATCCCAGCTAGGAGGCTCCCCATAGCCAAACCTGCTGGTTGTAAGTAAAATTTTCTGTTAAATGTAAAGTAGTTGTGTTTTAACACGATCTGTAGCAGCATCATTAACTCATTGACCTCTTTATCCAAAAGTTTTTTATGGTGACGAAAATTGCACTCTAGTCATACTATGTAGGCTTTCACGGCCGGTGTTGTCTTCAGTTAAAACTTCCGGACGACCTTAGAAGACGTCTCCCGCAGCTGGAGACGAAACGTCAGGTAGAAATTTTATACATCGACCACGGCCTCTCAGCCCGGAAGTTTTAACTGAAGATTGCACTCTACTATTTGCAGTGTGTGGTCGACCGGTACATTAATGTATATACTTGTTACGTCAAACGCTACTAGTTTAGAATCTTCAGAACAAGATACCTCGCGTAAACTGGTAGCTAAATGAATGGAATTTTTAACGGAATAGTTTTTACTAAAAACGAAATTTTCTTTAATCTTAGTATGCAAGTATTTCGCCAGCTTATGGTAGGCACTTCCCGTACTGTCAACGATAGGGCGATTTGGGTGATTTAACTTATGAACTTTAAACTGACTTCTCAATTTACCTCCTAATATCGTGTCGGATCTCCTTTTGCCCCTTGTAGTGCAGCAGCTCGAAGTGACGTGGACTCTACTGTTGGTTGGAAGTCCCCTCAGAAATATTAAGCCATGCTGCCTATATAGTTGTCCATAATTGCGAAAGTGTTGCGAGGGCAGAATTTTGTGCACGAACTGACCTCTCTATTATGTCTCATAACTGATCGATGGGATTCGCGTCAGGCGATCTCGGTGACCAAATCGTTTTCTCGAACTATCCACAATGTTCTACAAACCAATCGCGAAATTTTTGACCCGGTGGCGTGACGCATTGTCATCCGTTAATTTCCCCGTTGTTTGCGAAGTCTATGAAAGGCAGCAAACGGTCTCCAACTAGCCGAACATAATCATTTCTAGTCAATGAACGGTTCAATTGGACCATAGGAAACATCCCACCATCAGCTTGCACAGTGCCTTTTTGACAACTTACGCCTTTGGCATCTTGGGGTCCGCACCACAGATCTGGACTCGCAACACTTTCGCAATTATGGACAACTATAGAGGGTGCTCCATTGATGGTGACCGGGCCAAATATCTCACGAAATAAGCGTCAAACGAAAAAACTGCAAAGAATGAAACTTGTCTAGCTTGAAGGGGGGAACCAGATGGCGCTATGGTTGGCCCGCTAGATGGCGCTGCCATACGTCAAACGGATATCAACTGCGTTTTTTTTAAATAGGTTCAAATGGCTCTGAGCACTATGGGACTTAACTTCGGAGGTCATCAGTCCACTAGAACTTAGAACTACTTAAACCTAACTAACCTAAGGACACGACACACATCCATGCCCGAGACAGGATTGGAACCTGCGAACATAGCGGTCGCGCGGCTCCAGACTGTAGCGCACAGAACCGCTCGGCCACACCGGTCGGCTTTTAAATAGGAACCCCCATTTTTATTACATATTCGTGTAGTAGGTAAAGAAATATGAATGTTTTAGTTGGACCACTTTTTTGCTTTGTGATACATGGCGCTGTAATAGTCACAATTTTAGGCGGACAGTACGTAACAGGTAGGTTTTTTTTTAAATTAAAATACAGAACGTTGGTATGTTTGAACATTTTATTTCGGTTGTTCCAATGTGATACATGCACCTTTGTGAACTTATCATTTCTGAGAACGCATGCTGTTACAGCGTGACTACCCGTAAATACCACATTAATGCAATAAATGCTCAAAATTATGTCCGTCAACCTCAATGCATTTGGCAATACGTGTAACGACATTCCTCACAACAGCGAGTAGTTCGCCTTCCATAATGTTCGCACATGCATTGACAATGCGCTGACGCACATTGGCAGGCGTTGTCGGTGGATCACGATGGCAAATATCCTTCAACTGCGGGCAATGGTATGGTGCTTCGACGACCAATCCACCTGTCATGAAATATGCTATTCAGTACCGCTTCAACCGTACGCGAGCTATGTGCCGGACATCCATCATGTTGTAAATACATCGCCATTCTGTCATGCAGTGAAACATCTTGTAGTAACATCGGTAGAACATTACGTAGGAAATCGGCTTACACTGTACCATTTAGATTGCCATCGATAAAATGGGAGCCAATTATCCTTCCTCCCATAATGCCGCACCACACATTAACCCGCCATCGTAGATTTTTCGTTGCCCAGTTGTGCGTATTATGCCGGTTTACGTTACCGCTGTTGGTGAATGACGCTCCGTCGCTAAATAGAACGCGTGCAAAAAATCTGTCATCGTTTCCTAATTTCTCTTGTGCCCAGTGGCAGAACTGTACACGACGTTCAAAGTCGTCGCCATGCAATTCCTGGTGCATAGAAATATCGTACGGGTGCAACCGATGTTGATGTAGCATTCTCAACACCGACGTTTTTGAGATTCCCGATTCTCGCGCAGTTTGTCTGCTAATGATCTGCGGATTAGCCGCGACAGCAGCTAAAACACCTACTAGGGCGTCATCATTTGTTGCAGGTCGTGGTTGACGTTTCACATGTGGCTGAACACCTCCTGTTTCCTTAAATAACGTAACTATCTGGCGAACGGTCCGGACACTTGGATGATGTCGTCCGGGATACCGGGCAGTGTACAAAGCACACGCCCCTTGGGCATTTTGATCACAATAGCCATACATCAATACGATATCGACCTATTCCGCAATTGGTAAACGGTCGATTTTAACCCGGGTAATGTATCACGAAGCAAATACCGTCCACACTGGCGGAATATTACGTGATACCAAGTACTTATACGTTTGTGACTATTATAGCGCCATCTGTCAGAAAGCGAAAAAAGTGGTCCAACTAAAACAGTCATATTTCTCTGCGTACTACAAGAATATTTAATTAAAAATGGGGGTTCCTATTTTAAAAAACGCAGTTGATATCCGTTTGACCAATGGCAGCGCCATCTAGCGGCCAACCAAAGCGCCATTTTTGTTTCCCCCTCCAAGCTAGACGAGTTTCGTTCTTTGTAGTTTTTTCGTTTGATGATTATTTCGTGAGATATTTGACCCGGTTACTATCAATGCACCACACTGTGTAGGGAGGATGGCTTAATATTTCTGCAGGGGACTTCCAACGACACTATCGGCTCTCTCCAACTAAAATCGGATCACACCTCACTACGCCACGTTTTTCTAGTCGCCTAGGATCCAACCGATATGTTCACAAGCCCCAGAGAAGCGCTGCAGGCGATGTCTGGTGCCAAGGCCTATTAACGACAAATTTCGCCGCACTGACCTAATGAGTATGTTCATCGTACGTCCCGCATTGATTCCTGCACTTCTTTCACGAAGTGTTGTTTGCCTGTTAGCACTGAGAACTCAGCGGAAAAGCCGCTGCACTCGGGGTTAAGAGAAGGCCGTCGGCCACCGTGTTGCCCGTGGTGGAAGATAATGCCTGTAATTTGGTATGCTCAATCCACTCTTCACACTGATGATATCGGAGATTTCCGAAATGGAATGGCCGATTCAGCGTTAAAAGGCGGTTAACCCCCATAGTGAGGCCGTAATCAAGTCGAAAACCTTTTCACATGAATCATCTGAGTACAAATGATAGCTCCGCCAAAGCCTTGCACTTTCATCCATTGTGTGCGCGGGTCTACCTCCATCTCTTTATGTCCACTACTTTTGTTACCTCAGTGTGAGAGAATGCTTCTAAACGACAAGTGACTGAAACGAACATGTGCGAGGGTCGACAAAAATATGGAAACACTAAGAACACGACACGTTACCACGCCTAATACGTTGCGGGATATCCGTTGGCAATCGAAATAGCTTCCAGTCGTCACGGAATTGATAAATACAGATCCTACGTGATTTTCAGGGGAAACGTACACCATTCTCGCTACAAAATAGTGACAAATTCACGCAACTATGATGCAGAATGATAGCGATTGCGCACGCGAGGAGAACAATAATGTTGAGATCTGGTGGCTGTGGTGCCCAAGTGAGATGCGGCAATGCATTCTCGGGCCACAACACGAGTAGTGGACGATGCTAGCTGTGTAAGCAATGGCCCTGTCTTCTTGGAACTCAACATTACCGTTCCGCGAGAAACGTTGTACCATGGGGTCGACCTGATCGGTCAATATGGTCACAGAATCCTAGGCAGTAATGTGTCTCTAATCTGCATTACTGTTTAAGAATCAGTTTCTAGCGGTATTCTCGAATTTTTCTCCTACCCTGTATCTATTATGCGGTAGCCGATATCATCATCGCGATACCGACATGGAGAGCTACGTGAGCAAGGTGTAGTTCGCGATGTCGTCGTTTGCATCATACACGACTTTGATGTAGCCACTGTGGATAGTCTGTGTGATATTCAAGGTAGATGGGTGGCTTTTGACAGTTTTATGTGGGGCAATGGATTACATGTGGTTATCGAGAAGTGAGTACATGATACGTTTATATAGGATGAATGTGAACTCTACCGGGAAAATTCCAGATTGTGTTCAGAGATGTATTAATATAAAAGATCAGTGGTCTCCAACGGCTCTTTAATTTCTAATCATCACTTACCTTCGTATCTGTATTACACTGAAACTATCTGCATGACAGTGCAAGTGTCGACGCTATCACTCTGTAACGATTCATAGGAGACCACGGGTCCCTCACACAAACATACTCAATCATTAATAACCCAAACAACCTGTAAATATTTGTCAGTGCAGTTCGTGTTCATCCTATATATATATATATATATATATATATATATATATATATATATATATATATATATATATATAAGTATGTATGTGTGTGTGTGTGTGTGTGTGTGTGTGTGAGAGAGAGAGAGAGATGAGAGAGAGAGAGAGAGAGGGGGGTTATGTGTGCATAGGGATGTGTCGTATTTGTTTGTGAGCTAAGAATCGTAGTTAGGAAGGAATATCAGGTCTATAGAATTGCACAGATTGCCTCGAATGCTGCTTCCCACACTTAGCCAACATGGTATTTCTTGAGTGGGTGGTTACGTCTTCCTTCCGAAAAAAACTATATAATTAACGGGAGGAAATCCTGAGAAGTTGAAGGTTTGACTCACTGAGTTTTAATCCCATTAGGGCAAGGTTTCTAACAATTCCACTTTATGATCTCTGAGAGTCTCCGTTGCACTTTTCTTCAGATTTCAATTCAAGCACTCTTAAAGTCTCTGTTACACATTTTAGCTTGGCTGTAACGAAACTGTGGATCTGGTGGAGCGTTACTGGATTTCTTCAACGTATTTCATTAGATGTTCTTCGTAAGAGCCCCAAAGAAGGGAGCACTTCTGGAAATCGTCAAACTAGAATTTTGTATGGGGGTTGTTCAATGGATTCACTGCATTTTGCTCGCTCACACTCTCTCTTTATAAGGACTCCAAATTCCTAAGAACTCTTGAGCCGGCCGGTGTGGCCGAGCGGTTCTAGGCGCTTCAGTCTGGAACCGCGCGACCGCTATGGTTGCATGTTCGAATTCTGCCTCGGGCGTGGATGTGTGTGATGTCCTTAGGTTAGTTAGGTTTAAGTAGTTCTAAGTTCCACGGGACTGATGACCTCAGATGTTAAGTCCCATAGTGCTCAGGGCCATTTGATTTTGAACTACTCTAGAATGGGTTGCACTATACCCTGTAATACTGTTTCGGATTACTTCTACCGGCGACAGTATTTTCCATTTCACTTTCAAACCACATATTTCATGTGCTCATTTTAATTAATGTACTCCTTACGCTTACTGATGGGTATTTCAGCAGCGTGATTGTCAGTATTTTTCCACTGACACTGGAAGCTAAGAATATCATTTCTATTGTTTATACACTTCATCTTTAATTTTCTCCCGTTTGAGAAAATTCTCATGTTGAACACAAAGAATGTAAAACTAAACGCTTGTTTTTGGTTCCATTTCCCTTCTAGCGAGACGTAACTGATTATATTTATTTATCAGACTTCGTGGGACCATGCGAGCTAAAGACCTTTGATGATGAAACTATTTAGTATGTCGTTTGATTCGAAAATATATAAACAGTTAATTACAGGATAACAAAACAGGGAAATAGAGCGTACCACTGCTACAACACATTACAGAGAAAAGTTCTCTAGCACTGCGGAGAACACCTGTGCAGAATGGAAGGAGTATGTCAACAAGGCAATATTTACACTTTAATTTTATTACTTGCAGTTTATGACAGAATTTTTTCAGTTCTGCTTGAAGTCTGTTGAAAATGAAACCTACTTAATAGTGCATACCTTTCTGTATAATGCATAAGGGAGTGTTACCGAAGTGTATAACGTTTTTCCATCCACACTGAAGGCCCAAAGATACAGGTATAGGCATGCGTATTCAAACACAGAGATATGTAACAGGCAGAATACGGCGCTGAGGTCGGCAATGCCTATATAAGACAATAAGTGTCTGGTGCAGCTGTCAGATCGGTTACTGCTGCTACAATGGCAGGTTATCAAGATGTAAGTAAGTTTCAACGTGGTGCTATAGTCGGCGCACGAGCGATGAAACATATTATCTCGGAGGTAGTGATCTAGTTGGGATTTTCCCGTACGACCTTTTCACGAGTATACCGTGAATATGAATATCAGGAATTCGGTAAAACATGTAATCTCTGAAGTCACTGCGGCCCGAAAAAGATCCTGCAAGAACGTAACCAACGACGACTGAAGAGAATCGTTCAAGGTGATAGAAGTCCAACCTTGCCGCAAACTGCTGCAGATGCCCACTCGTGCACTCTTGATGACTGCACGACACAAAGCTTTACCCGCTCCTGGACCCGTCAAAATACTGAAATTGGACTGTTGATAACTGGAAACATGTTGCCTGGTCGGCCGAGTTTCGTTTCAAATTATATCGAGCGGATGGACGTGTACGGGTATGGAGACAACCTCACGAATCCACGGACCCTGCATGTCAGCAGGAGACCGTTAAGGTTGGTGGAGGTTCTGTAATGGTGTGGGGCGTATACGTCAAGATACGTCTAGGTACGATTCTGACAGGTGACACGTACGTAAGCACGCTGTCTGATAACCTGCATTCATTCATGTTCATTGCGTAATCCGACGGACTTTTGCAATTCCAGCACCACACTGCGACACCCCATACGTCCAGAATTGCTACAGTGTGGCGCCGGAAACACTCTTCTGAGTTTAAATAGTACCACTGGCCACCAGACTCCCCAGGCATGGACATTATTGGGCATATCTGGGATGCCTGCAGCGTGCTGATCAGAAGACATCTCCTCCCCCTCGTACTCTTGCGGATTTATGGGCAGCCCTGCAGGATTCAGGTTGTCCTCTCCAGTCCATGACACGTCGTGTTGCGGCGCTTCAACGTACTCGCGAGGTCGCTACACGACACTAGTCAGGTCTATCAGTTTCTTTGACTCTTCAGAGTAGTATTCACTGAATGAATGTTGCACTTTCTTCTGTCACCAACAAATCTTATGATGGAATATGTGTTCAGGGATAGAAGAGTTAGAATTTCGAGACACCTGAACAACAACCCATGCGAAGGTTGCGAACGAGCAACACAGAGCAGTCCGCACTATTCTGGGATAACAGTATTTTAGGTGACTGTACAGAGTAATCCCAAAATATAACACCATCCGAGATAAAATAGTAAAAGTAAGAATAATACACAAACCTTCGTGTTCCAGAGTCCGAGACAGTGGAGATGATTCTTATTGTTAAGATAGCTGCATCCAGTGTCTGCAGATCTTGAAAGTGATACATCCCAGAAATCATTTCATCTATCACCAGTCTTAAGAATTTCAAATTGCCCCCGCCACTGACTATTTGACCACCATCGGACAGCAAAACAGCGCTTTTACAAGTTCTATATCTTAAACTGTACCACTTCGTTTTGCTACAGTTGGGCGGTAATGTGTTCCCTGAAAACCACGTGCTGATGTTACTGTTAGCTATTAGTACATCATGTACACTATATTACGTTTCACGTCTTTCAGCATAGGACCTAAGTCATCTGCCAAGAAAACATTTTTTGTGTCATCTATGATGTTTAGAGGCAAATCGTCTGTCTCCGTAGCGTAGCGGTAGCGTTACCACCCACCACGCAAGTGGCCCCGGATTCGATTCACGGCAGAGGACTGGGTGCTGTGTGTCCATCACCATGGTTTCATCATCATTGACATGCAAGTCGCCGAAGTGGCGTCAACTAGAAAGACTTGCAATATGGCGGCCGGTCCCCGAATGGGATATCCCGACCAATAAAAGCAACATGATCATTTCATTTCAGAGGCAAATCATTAGTAAATACATAAAAAAGCAATGGATCCAGAACAGAACCCTGTGGCACCGCCCACTGTACGTAGCTCTCAGGTTCAAACCTCTTCCCTGTTTATTGACAACGCTGCTCTGAACTTTTGCATAGTCCCATACCCTCACAAATATGCAACTTCTGACTTTCTGTCCAACCTTTTGATCTACCAGAAAGAGACAAATTGACAGCACAGCAGATGTGCGAATCAAATAAACTTTTGTCTGCCAGATGTGTCCAGCAACAAACGATCGGTGCCAGCAGCCCGTATTATCGACGCGACAGTTAACGCTACTTCTTCTGTTGCTACAGATATTGATAGCCTTTTGTCAAGGGTTTCCTTTTTCGTGTCACGTCCGAGTGACCTTTATTCCGCCTGCCGACTAGACAGATAAGATGTCTGTGTGAGGACTTTGAAGGAGACTCTTAAAAGGAATAAAAGCTGACAGCAGAATTCGCAACATTTGCATCTTGTCAGTCGTTTATTTCGATTTTAACATTCAACAAGTACTAATGACATTAAAATATTTTTAGGATTTCTAGAAATCGGAAAGTATGCTACATTTTTTAATTAATTAACTGCCTTCCGAGGGCAGAAAACCTGGTCCATTATATCATCAATCTGTATTCTAATATGCAACATCAAATGCAAAAGCATCCATGGTGCCTCATAGAGGCAACACAATGCAGGTATTATTCTGTGACAATCTACTCACAAAAACAATTTCTTACTGAGGAAAGTTTCGTAGCAGTCAGACCTTCCAGGTACAGAGTTCTATTTTGTTACAATTTTAAACTTGCTGACAGAGGAAACTGTACATCTACTTCCAATAAATAATGTATACAGTCAGTTTACTACCCTTGAAACATTTCCAAAATTTTCACATGCAATTACGGAAGGTGCACATTTAATTTCTCACTTCATAAATCAATGGCATAATATTTTACATTTATTTATTTATTTTTTGACCTGCTATTGTTATCGGCTATTGGCATGTAGAGTAAATCTTAAGATGCACTTTCTGTAGATGGGTGTTAAAGCACACGAAGTCTGTAAAAGAAAATAATACACTGAAACATTGCAGTAAACACTTGGAGGATATTCATCCTCAGTACTGAACGTCAAATTCTCCGAATTTCTTAATTAACTGTGAGGAGTTCAAAATAAACTGTACTCTTTTCCACTATTCATTTTCTGTATTGAAATTCCGGAAGACATGAACTGAGAAAGAAACTGAAGGAATGGAATTTCTCATATGTGTTGTCTATCAATAAATGCCCAACTTGTCAGGCAAAATCTGAAGATTACTTTAGAAGCCCGGAAAATTAATTCGAGCAAGCACCGCAAAAACATACCACAGGTTTTGAGACCTCGTGGTATTAGAGTGAAAATCATTTAGAGGTTAAATCAGGAGAAATACAGATGTGTGTGAGCCATCTAAAAAACATACTGAGCATTTGTTGTTAACTGGCACCTCAACGGTTTGGTTTTAGTGTTCCGTGCCTCAGTCTATAAAAATGGAGTCCGTATAGGATCGGTTTGTTGTCCACGTGTGGGTCAGACTGTTAATAGCCCTTTTTGTCAGGAAAGGGTAGACGTATCAAGCTTAAATTTATGTCACATATTAAGGCCCTTGGCGATGTAAGAATTTTAGGCATCTACCTCAATGAAATTGTAAGATATGGCTATTTGTCACATACACTGGTGTCCAAAATTAACGCAACAAAACGCTATTTCCCTCTCCTGTGTCTCATTCACGATATAATCATACGGACTGTCAACCAGATGTCTGTACGATCGTGCTCAGCACGGACGATGGCATTCCGGTCAACGAGCAGCCATTCCAACGACATCGCATCCACTGGAGGTGTTGTATAGAGGCAAACGATGTGCAGAATCCTTCGGCAGAGTTGCATTTATTGTCGGAGACACTCTGCTTGTGTATCTCTGACGCGTCTTCACAGAAGGGAACGTCTAGAGCGGAGTCATCAACATGCCACCTTGACGGTCGAATAGTGGGCGTCAATGTTGTTTTCACAGATGAGTCATGATTTGGTCTGGAGAGTAGTCCTCGATGGATCCGTATCTGGAGGGTATGTGGATCACGCTTTCGGGACCCATACGTTGTGGAAAGAAACCGATATCGAGGAGGATCCCTAATAATCTGGGCAGGGATTATGTTTACCTCTCGAACCTCTCTTCATGAAATTGTACAAGTGTGTCGGCCAGGTTTAACGGCTGTCAGGTATCGTGACGAGGTCTTGGGATCGTCAGTTGCGGCTGTTGCGGGGTGCTGCGGGCCCAGACGTCGTATTGATGAACGATAATGCTCTACCTCATAGAGGGCGGGTGGTTGATGTTTTCTAGGAAACGGAAGAAACTGCACGCATGGCGTGGCATGCTCGCTCTCTCGTTTTGAATCCTATCGAGTATGTCTGGAATGCGCTAGGGAGACGGCTTGCATCACGTCAGCATCCACCAACCATTTACCAAGACTCCGAGCAGCTCTGGAAGAAGAACGGGCGTTACTGCTTCAACATGAGAGTGATGACATCATTCCCGGCAAGCCCCGTCGTTCGTCAGGCCTGTATTGCTGTCAGAGGTGGTCACACCCCGCGCTGAGCACATTGACCAGTTGGTGGAATGTGTGTGCAAATCCGTTAAGTTGGGAAAAACGAAGAACATGTTTGTCTACAGTTATGGTTGTTGCTATTGCTTGCGTTCTGCATTCTTTACATTGTTTATACTTTACTGTCACTTGTTTATACATTTTTGTGGGCAAAATAAACGCAACTTTGCAAAATTTCTTTTTGGTGCTTCTATTTTGGACACCAATGTACCTTTATACTCGACAACTCTCTCATCGATAGCTATAGGGTGCTTCCCGTTGATATAGAATTATGAAATTTGGCAAGAAGTAAGGCTTCACACTACAAGTATAGGAAAAAAATCCTAAAGTTCTTAATTTGTTATTATATATCACGAAAAAAAATATTTTTTTTTTTCATTTTTATCCCTCTGCCTGTTGGTTCTTGTGATAAGTTCCCTGTTTCTCTGGAACAGGTTGGCCTATCAAGTTCAGATTTAAGTCACATGTTGCGGTGTGTGGTCCCTTGGTGGTGTGAAAACTTTAAGCTTCTTTGTCAAAGCGATGAAAACATTCGGCTATATATGTTACATATTTTGAAACTCGCAAATTCATTCATCAAAAACTATTGACTTAGACTCAAGAAATCCTGCAAGAAGCAAGATTTCATAGTACAGTTAAAGTAAAAAACAAGAACTTGCTGAATTGTGATTATATCATATGCAAATATCTTATTTCCCATTTAAACATACCGGTACATTGCATTCATCTTCCGTAGAAAGCATAATAGACGATCGTTATTGTCAGGTTTTAATAAGTAAAAACAAAGTGTTTAAGTAAATCTTCTCTCTCGTCATATGTAAACTGAGTGCGAGATAGTCTGAGAAACTACTGTGGAGATTTTGATACGATCTTGCAATTCCCAGGACCAATATCTTGCCAGTATCTATATCGATAACAGGCAGATTCTCGATTCCCAGGTTGGATCAACTACACACAAACATAATGAAGATTGTACTGAACACTCAGTGCGTGAGATCTACTCGCACTCGCCCAAGTTTTATATGAAAACGCATCGGTGTTACTTAAGGTGTTGGATATATTGTCTCTGTAGCAAACAGGAGTCATGGCTAAAGATGGCAGGTCGCTTGGCTTAGCATTTGCTCTATACCTGAGCTGAGAACTTTCTTGTGGTGAAATCGGTATTGTAAGTTAACATTTGTAAAATTTATTCCTTTGTTCAAGCTTTGTTTGCAAATTGAGTTGTTGCTGCGAAGGCGTTGCGTGTTGAGTTGTTGCTGTGGGGACTGGTGATACAGCTTTAACGGAGAATTCGGTAAGGTGCTGGGTACTCACAACCGCCTACTTACAGACACCACTGAAACAGACAATCAGATTCTCCAGCAATGCTAAACCCGCCAGAAGAATGTTTGTTAGCTTAGATTTTACCATCGCATCGACAGCGAGGTGATTAGAAATGAGGCGCGAACATGCGTTTCGGAAGAATGGATAAGGAAAGCGGCGTGGACTTTCAAAGGAAGTGTCTTGGAATCTGTCTTTGACGTTCCGGGAAAATGACGGAACACTTAAACTTGGGTGACTGGACGAGGATTTGAATCGTAATGCCCAGAATATGGGCCCAATGTGCAAACCACTGCGCTACCTCACTTGCTATTAACCACCAGAATAAGTGTAAAACAGCTAACAGTAAAAGTTACGTTACGTCACAATGCAGATAGATACGCGACGAAGTCTATACCTGTCGCTGATTGTAAAAGAATTGGTGTTCAGGAAAATAGATTAATTATTTTGCTTCTTTATTCATTGGTTAATCTCGCATCATGCGGTAGCAGATATGCTAGAGGACGAGAAATTTAATCATTACAGATATTTGGTTTAACAATCGTAAAAGAAAGCTGTGTAGGTGGAAGACAGCTGGAGGCACCGGATAACTGCTGAACAATTATAGGCATATGTGTAGACACTGACCATTATCAATTGGTTATGTACAGTAAATTTCAACTGGAGATGTCACAGAAAGTTTAAAAAAAGGAGATACTGCTTGGATAAATGGAAACAAACAGTGGGTGATGAAAGTTTCATAGGTTGGATTAGGAAATGATTAGTTGAAAGATGGCAAGGAAATTCAATGGAAGACGAAGCGGTAGCTTTCAGAAATGAAATAATGAAGGTGGGAGAGTATCAAATAGAAGAGAAGTCAAGGCCTAACAGTTACAGAATTTAATTTACGAAAAGAGAAAGAATTCGTACATACTATGAAAATGGATGTACATATATATTTAAGTATATGTGTTCCACATCTCCTCCTAAACCGTAGAATCGATTTCAACCAAACTTGGTACACTTATGACTCATTGTCTAAAAAGAATCGCTGTGGGGGTAACAACCACCTATCTATTACAGGGTGGGGGTGGGGGTGGAAAAATAGTGTAGCCCACAACGCGCGAATATCGATTCTTTATTAATCCAGTATTTGAGAAAGAGAACACTTAGTGCCTTGCAACAAACTTAACACATAATGTCAGACCTATATGAAACTTTCTCGCTCACAGCACCGCACAAAATAATGAAAGGAAAAAAGTTTGCCGCTTACTACATTTTCGCTGTTCATGCAGTAAAGCTGCCGCAAGAAGCTTGACGTTTTAATTTGTTACTTCTTTACTAGTAACTCTGTTCACATTTCTCAGTGTACCACTGGATGTACCTGCAAAATTATATCATTGTACGCCGTACACTTCAGGAGATATGACGTCGTAAAAATTGAACTGCGTGAAAATGAAACTGCACGGTGAAATTCGTTAGAGATACGAACAAATGCATGTGATATATGTTAAATATATGTGAAATATGTTTCCTATGTGCACACTCGCGTAAAGCCACGAGTAAAAAGTTCATCGTAGTTCATCATAAACTGCTGCAACGATTTAAACCAAATATAGTACATGTTAGCTACGATATGGAAAGAAATAGTGTGGGGATGACCTTCCTACTGGAGTGTGGGTGATAATGTAGAGAAGAGGATAAGGACTGACAGTAATGGGGAAGGAGGAGATGGAAAGTGAAGGAAAAGAGGAAGACATGGACAGAGACATGGAGAAGGAAGAGATGGGCAAAAAGAGGCAGAGGAGGAAATGGACAGTGAAAAGAGGAGAAGATAGAGGGAAGGGGAGAAGAAATGGACAAGGGAAAGAAAGAGGAAGCTACAGACAAAGACGTCAGAGGGGGTGAACAACTAGACGGGGAGGAGGAGATCGACAAAGAAAGGGGGAGGTATAGAGAGAGAGAGAGAGAGAGAGAGAGAGAGAGAATTAACTGGAAGGAAGAGGAGGAGATAGACAGAGGGGGAAAGTGCAGATGGACAGAGAGGGAGGGGCAGATGGACAGAGAGAGGTGGGAAGAGCAGATAAACAATGAGACTAGAAGGACAAAGAGAGGGGCAGATTGGCATAAAGACATACCTGGAAAATGTCGAGTACTCACGTAGTAATACGTAAAATGAAGCAGACGAAACGGTGTACAGATGTCTAAGAAAGAGGACTGACAGAAAGAACAAAATATTCAATTATTAGAGGATAAATGCAAGGCTAAAGAAGCATGCATGACTATGCAAAAATAAATGCCGCCTACAGAAAATTAAAGGGACCTTCGAAGAAAAAGAAACAGTGATGTGAATATCAACAGCTTAGGCTGTAAGCCAGTAGGTAGCCAAGAAGAGAAAACTGAAAGGTGGAAGGAATATACAAAGGGGTATACGAGGTAAATGAACTTGAAGACAACGTTCTAAAAAGCGAAGAGCAAGTAGATCAAAACAAGCTGAGAGTTATGATACTCCCAAAAAAGTTTTCCGGAGCACTGAAAGACATAAGTGGATATAAGGCCCCAGGAGTAAACTACATTACCTCCGAATTATGAAAATCCTTCGTAAAACCAGACGTGTAAAATTATTCGATGGCGCATGCAAGATATATAAGACAGCCGAAATTGTCTCAGACTTCAAGAATAATGTGATTATTCTAAATCCAAAGAAGGCAGCCGCCAATAGGTGTAAATATTACCAAACTATTAGTTTAATAAGTCATGGTTGCAAAATACTGGCACCAATTATTTACAGAAGTTTAGGAAAACTGGTAGAAGCCGACATCGTGGAAGATCAGTTTGGAGCCTGGAGAAATGTTGGAACACTGGAGGCCAAACTTATCTTAGAAAATAGATTGAAAAGGCTACGTTTGTATCATTTGCAGATCTATACAAAACACCTGACAAAGTTTACTGTAATACAGGGTATGAAATTTCGAAGGGGGCAAGGGGAAGATTAAGATAGCGAAAAGTTACCTACAACTTTTACAGAAAACCAGTCTACAGTTATATGAGGCGAAGGATATGAAAGGGAACCAGTACGTCAGAAAGTAGGACAGTGTTGTACGCTCTCCGAGATGATTTTTAAGCAGTATAAATATGAAGCAGTAAAGGAAACCAACGAGAAATTTGGAAAGGGAATTGAAGTTCAGGGAGAAGTAATAACTCTGAGGCTAACCGATAACACTATAGCTCTATCAGAGACTGTAATAGGCTTTCAAAAGAGATAATGTCTTGCAAAAGGATTGTACGAGGAACATCAACACTTGTAAAAGAACGGTAATGGACTGTAGTCGAACTACGAACAAAGTCAGATGATGCAGAAGAAATTAGAATAGGAAGCTAAAAACCAAAAGAAGCCGATAAATTTTGCTGCCGTGCAGCAAAATAAGCTATGGTGGCAGAAGATGATATAAAATCCAGAATGGGAATAGCAAGGAAGCGTTCCTGAAAATGGTAAATTTGTTGACAAGTCTTTCCTGAAACATTTTTATGGATTGTAGCCTGTATGATAAGCAGATGAGACAAGATGAGAACAGGAACTTTTGAAATGCGGTGCTACAAAAGGAAGTTGAAGGTTAGATGGAGAGAATGATTAACTAGTGAAGTGGTACTGGACCGTAAAAAAGGAAGAAGGGAGCTATTAACAGTACATTCTGGGGCATACACGAATTGTCAATTTGGAAGGGAGAGTGGGCGGTATAAACTATAGAGGGAGACACTCAGCAGATACAACTAGTTGTAGCTTGCAGTAGTTATGCAGAAATGAAGAAGCTTTCACAGAATCAAACCAGTCTTCGGAATAAAGACCACAACAACAACAACAACAAGGTACTATGTAATGTACTCAAATAATCTGATGGTAGCTTGACACAAAGGTGAAAACAGTTATGATATCCAATGTTTTACGTGAGGCTGGAACATGTAATAAAAATATTTCGTCAAAAATAAAAATAAAAAAAATTCTTCTGACGAAAACTGAAAAGATCCTGCCGTTACAAAAACTCTCTTGTTTTAATGATTGCCACCAGAATTCGAGTATCGTATCTGTGGCACTGTCTCCTCTATTTGGTGATAATACAAAACGAGATGCCCTTCTTTGAACTTTATCGATGTATCCAGTCAGTCTTATCTGGAGGGTATTTCACACCACACAACAGTACTCCAGAAGAGGACGTACAGGCGCAGTGTATGCGTTGGCAGACTCGTTGCAGACCTGTTGCATTTCTTAAGTGTTCTGCCAATAAATCACAGTCTTTAGTTTTCTTTCCCCACAACATCACCTGTGTCATATTTCCAATTGAAGTTATTCGTAACTATAGCCCATAAGTATTAATTGAATTTACAGTCTTAGATTTCTGCATTGTATCTTGTAACAGAAATATAGCAGATTCCTTTAAGCACTCATGTGGATGACCACACTTTTCACCATTTAGTGTCAATCGCCACTTTAGGAGACAATCTCAGTAACCCTCTTAGAGAGTGTTTGCGGATGATACTGTCACTTACCGTCTTGCAAAGTCATCATATGACCAAAATAAATTACAAAGTAATATATTTTACTTTGTAATTTATTTTAATCATATGATGACTTTGTAAGACAGTAAATGATCGTATCATCCGCAAACACTCACTAAAATATATATATCGTGTTGTAATTTATTTTGATCATAGATGGCTTTGTAAGACGGTAAAAGACAGTATCATTAGCAAACACTCTCTAAGAGGGCTGCTGAAATTGTTTCCTAAATCATTTATGTAGATCTGTAGATCTAGAACAACAGGGGGTCTATAATACTTCCTTGGGGAACGCCAGATATTCTTTGTTTTACTCGATGACCTTCGGTCAGTTACTACGAAGTGTGATCTTTCTGACAGTAAATCAGGAATGCAGTCGCACAACTGAGATGATACTCCGTAGTCACGCAATTCGATTAGATGTCGCTTGTGAGAAACATTGCAAAAGCCTTCTGGAAATCTAAAAATATTGAATTAATTTGACATCCCCTGCCGATAACATTCATAACTTTGTGAGAATAAAGAGCTGGTTGTTTTTCACAAGAGCAATATTTTCTGAACCCGCGTTGGCTGTTTGTCAATAATAGGTACTTATGATGTGAGACGTTTTGGATTCGAATAGATATGACAGCGTTTCCAGCAGGTATAAACACAGGAAATCTTGCTTGCAAGATGAAGACAAGGCTCGCCAACTATAACGTCGTTGACAGGACCGTCTGTGGACCTTTTGAACAGAGCCAAGTGGAGGATCTGAATCAAACGTTCTGACGATTCAGCGGCCATATAGGGTGCATATTCCTTTACTTACGACATAGACCTGTGGGGTATGGGACTCTGCTTAATAGGCCAAGTATCATCTACACACAGATGGCTACACGGGTAGCGGAGTCCGTGTCGAGAGGAATGGGCTGTTCTTAAGTGAGAGGGTTGCAGAAGTGTAAAAACAGCTGTTCTGTCTCAAGCGTTGTTATTGAAACATGACGAGAGTAGACATCGGTAGCACTGGTGCAACAGTCTTAAATTATCGTATCTCTGTTGGGAAAGAACCAGAGCTACAAGTGCGTTGTAACAAAACGATTATGGGCGCTGAAAGCTGGCTAAACGACCTGATGGTGTTCAGAAAGGGTAGATAAAATTCAGTAAATTTCTTTAATTTACGTCTATGGTCACAATCTTTTTTGTTTAACAGATTACCGGTTTCGGTCTTTAATGACCATAATCATATCTGCAGCAAAATTTGGAGAAATATAAATATACTCGCAAACTGTATACAGCTTAAGAACAATGCATGGAGCATATTGAAAAGCAGTGCTGACAAAATTTACATTTGTGAGCTTTAAATACGAAGAGGCATACCTGTTTCATAAAAACAAAGTCCTAATGTACTGCAGCCATAGTGGCATCGTCAAATGTTAACTGCGGAATCAGCACCAGCATCGTCAAATACATATAAATAACATCACATGCACGAATGATGTTGTCAGTAAAACTACTGTTTAAAACAAGCTGCCGTACAGTAGCCACAAGATGTTTGTGTTGTAAGTTGACCAGATGTCGCCAATGTCGGCATACACTAGTTTTCAATAATTAATTGAAACAGCGAAAATTAAAGGGGGATACAACAGTTAAAGTCTGTAATAAGCTTATAAAGTATAAAAGGTGTTACAGTAATAAAAAGCAATAACAAGGAGAACACGACAAAAGTAATATTGTTAAAAAGACGAAGAGTTAGAAAACAGTGGTTGACATATGCCTCTTCATATTTAAAGCGCACAGATGTAAATTTTGTCAGTACTGCTTTTCAATATGCTCTATGTATTGTTCTTAAGGTGTATACAGTTCGCGAGTGTATTTATATTTTTCCCATTTTTGCTGCAGATCTGATGATGATCATTAAAGACCGAAACCGGTAATCTGTTAAACAAAAAAGATTTTGACCATAGACGTAAATTAAAGAAACTTATTACATATGCGGGTCACTGTGTTGTTTTCGCGACGATGTCGCAGCTTGCGAGATAAAATTCAGTCGGTGGATGCATGTTCGTTCCTGTTACAAGTAGTTTATCTTGCAGCGAAATTACAGTGAACAGTTGCTGCGATGTAGTATTGACTGAGGTTATACTTGACACCAGGAATAACTGGTTGCTTTCAGTAACCTCTCGACTAAGATGATATAGTTTATGAAGACCTGAATGAAAATTTGAGCTTCATGTTGAAATGGTACCCGACTCACGCATTTATAGTTGATGTTGACTTTAAACTGAACTCGATGTTTTGGCGGAAATACAAATTTAAAGTCGATGGTAGACATAAAACACCGTGTGAAGCTGTAACAATTAATAATGAGAGAACAGGGAGCGTCATGAGGATACAGGGACTACTAACCACAACGCCGTTTTGCGAGGCTCAATACCATAACATCCAAATCCACAAAAAACAAACGCTAAATATACGCACAGGGACAATGAAAACAGCGCACCCAGATGGAAGAAAGACAGAAACGCGAAACTCTAGAAATCAGTACAGTGAGATCCGATACGTAAATAATCAAACTCTGTTGCCAGTGCCCATGTCCACAGGCCCTGCTGTCGCGCTGCAATCGGGCAGGGGACCCTATTTAAAAAGCGCACAGTGGGCGACCTATACTTGACGATCACAGCCCGACTAGACGATGTTGTTAGTACGTTCAGAATGCCAGGGACAACTAGGGCCTAATCATCGGCGCATACACCGCAGGCTGGTCGACACGCCGTGTGGCTGGTCAAGTCGGTCGTTCGGAATGTTCTGTCAGACGATGTTGGGAGTATGGCAAGAGGTGGTGCCCACGAGTCACACACCGGATCTGGAGCGACCAGAAGCGTGACGAGGCGAGGAGATCGTAGGATCGTGTCGCAAGCGATGGAGAATCCTACAGTGACCGACTCCACGATGCAAGGAGATGTATGGGTGCCAGATATTCCATGAACCATTTCCAGACGTCTTGTGGATGCGAATTTGCAATCCAGGCGCCCTTGTCATGCACTGTCGTTAACGCCGAGACATCGCCGACTCTGTCTACAGTGATGCCAAGTCCATACGACGTTGACTGCTACATATCAGAAAAACATGATGTTTAGTGATGAATTCCGATTCGTTTTTGCGGCAGATGATAACCACATACGCCTGTGGAGGGAGGCTGGTGAAGGTACAGATCCACCACGCTTTCACGAGCCACATTGCCAGCATAGCAGGCGTAATAGTCTGGAGGACCATAGCCTACAATAATTAGTCCTCTCTAATTGTGGCAGATGGAAACTTAACGGGCCAGCATTATGTGGAAGACATTCTTCGATCCCATGCAGGACTTTACCTACATCGGCTGCCAGGAGTACATTTCCAGCAAGATAATGTTCGTCTGCATACTGCTGGAGTTGCTCAAGACCTCCTACGTCTTTTTCATACACTTCCATGGCCGGCCTGACCTTCCCCCCCCCCCCCCCCCCCTTAAACATGTCCCCTAAAGGGAATGTGTGCGACCTGTTGACACGCCAGATTTTCATTGCAATCGACATAATAGACTTGAAGAAATTCAGCAACTATATGCGACTAGATATTTAAGATAATTCTCATTCATTGTTCCGTTTCATTCGCACACTTTTTTAATTTGATTTCATATTTCGGTCACTCCAACTATCTTCATATCTAAGTAATTACATCAGCAACCCGTCTTGTGTACTCATTACTCTGGTATATTGTTCTGAAAATACAAGACGGGTTGCTGATGCAATTACTTGGATCCGAAGATGAAGCAGAGTGATCGAAACGTATAATGCAATTAAAAAAAAAAGTGCAATTGAGACGGGACAAGAGACGCCAGATGCCGCCTTGAAACACTGTACGCGATTTGGAGGTGGCTGTTCAAGATTTGAGATCCATTCTGCCAAAGGACAACATCAGACGTCAAATCAACTCGGGCTCAACCGTATTGCGGCATGTATTGCAAAAAAAAATGTGGTCCAACGCGTTATTGATGTTGCAGTGTATTTCTCTACTTGTACTTCTGTATTTCTTTACTAGCCTTGAATTTGAGATCAAGTGAATCTCTCATCTCTATCATTATGTCTAACAAATTTTATTTCGACTCGATGCTCCCTTCTCGATGCGCTATTTTAAATGTCACTGAGTGTATTTAAAAAATCAGATGAAAATTCACTTGATACCTTTCTAACAAGCGAACCTCCCCATCGCATCTCCCTCAGATTTAGTTATAAGTTGGCACAGTGGACAGGCCTTGAAAAACTCAACACAGATCTATCGAGAAAACAGAAAGAAGTTGTGTGGCACTATGAAAAAAAGCAAAATACACAAACTGAGTAGTCCATGCGCAAGATAAGCAACATCAAGGACAATATGAGACCAGGAGCGCTGTGGTCCCGTGGTTAGCGTGAGCAGCTGCGGGTCGAGAGGTCCTAGGTTCAAGGCTTCCCTCGAGTGACATTTCCGCAATGTTATGATCTGTCCGTTCGTTCATTGACGTATCTGTTCACTGTAATAAGTTTAGTGTCTGTGTTTTGCGACCGCACCGCAAAACCGTGCGATTAGTAGACGAAAGGACGTGCCTCTCCAATGGGAACCGAAAACATTTGATCGCAAGGTCATAGGTCAACCGATTCCTCCACAGGAAAACACGTCTGATATATTCTATACGACACTGGTGATGGCATGTGCGTCACATGACAGGAATATGTTGTCGACCCGCCTAACTTGTACACTTGGCGAATGGGTAAAAAGATTCTCCTACCTTGCCCGATTTAGGTTTTCTTGTGGATGTGATAATCACCCCCAAAAAAGTAATGAAAACATAAGAGTTTGTCACATAAACTGTAACAAATGAATGCAACAGTTTCACAGTCGCACAGTTTCCCCTGTGCTCTGTCAAAACATACGTTTTTAACGCCCCCATACTACGGCGCAGTTACCTCGCATCGGACGGACGGGCGGATAGATAATAAGTGTCTGAAAATAAAAAATTTAAACTTTTTACTCGAAAGAAGACTTTAACCAAGGACCTCCCACTCCACAACTGCTCACGCTACCCACGGGACCAAGGTGCTCCTGAGCTCATGTTGTTCTTGATGTTGGCTATCTTGCACATGGACTACTCAGTTTGTATATTTTGCTTATTTCTTTCATAGTGCCACACGACTTCTTCCTGTTTTCTCGATAGATCTGTGTTCAATTTTTCAAGGCCTATCCACTGTGCCAGCTTATAAGTAAATCTGAGGGGCGTGCGATGGGGAGGTTCCCTTGTAAGAGAAAATTTCCATTTCTTCCAAAGTAAGCAAGCGTAGAAAATATGTGGCTGAAATTAGAAAAAATAGCATTGATGGCAACTGAGACATTTGTACTAACTAATAATAGCGGGGACATATCCCCTGTGATACACAAAAGAGATTAGAACATTGTTCCACAGAAACGAAAAATGCATCAGATTTACAAGAACGAAAAGTCTCATACGGTTTGATGCCTTACAGAAAATCGAGATTTAGCGCGGACTTCAACGCGATATGATTTCTGATAGTTTCCACAATGGCACTCTGTCTCGAAATCTGGCAGAAAATCCAGAGAGATTCTGCTCGTATGCAAAGTACACGAACGACGCCACACAATCAAGCCTTCATTGCACCATATCAATAATGATGTTACCGATGACAGTGCCACTAAGGCGGAGTTACTACACACGATTTTCTGAACTTTGTTCATAGAAGAAGAAGTAAATATTCCGGAATTCGAATACAGAGCAGCTGCCAACATGAGTAACTTGGAAATAGATGAAGTCGATGCAGCGAAATAACTTGAGTCACTTAATGAAAGCAAGTCTTCCGGTTCGGATTACATACAAATTATGTTCCTTTCAGAGTATGCTGATATAACAACTCCATACTTAGCAATCGTATACAACCGCTCGCTCGACGAAAGATCCTTTCTGAAAGACAGGAAAGTTTCACATGTAACACCAATACTCAAAGAAAGGAAATAGGGGTAATCCACTGATCTAGAGACCCACATTACTAACGTCGATTTGCAGTTTGGTTATGTAACATGCACTGTATTCGAACATCATGAATTACCTGGAACAAAACGATCTATCGACAAATAACGAGCTCGGACTCTGAATACATCGTTCTTGTGAACACAACCAGCTCTTTATTCACTCCCAGTAACGAATGCTATCGACAGGGGATTTAAAATTGATTCCATATACAAATATACAGATTTCCAAAAGGCCTTCTGCAACACAGGCAACTTGGAAACCAATTGCGTGCTTTGTGGTTCGTCTCATTTGTGTGACTGGATTCATTCTTTCCTGTCAGAAAGTTCGCAGTAACTACTTATCTACGGAAAATCATCGAGTCAAACAGAAGCGATATCTGGCGTTTCCGAGAAGTGTTTTACGCCTTCTGATATTTCTAATCTACGTAAATGATTTAGGAGACAATGCAAGCAACTCACTTACATTTTTTGTACATTTACCGTCTAGTAAAATCATCAGATGATCAAAACCAATCGCAGAATCATTTAGACATGATATCTGTATGGTTGGAAAAGTGGCAGTTAGCTCTAAACAATAAGGTGTGGAAGTTGAGCAACATCAGTACTAAAACGAATCCGTTCCACTTCATTCACACGATATATCGTGCAAATTCAAAGGCTGTCAATACAACTAAATACATTAAAGATTACAATTACGAACAAATTAAATTCGAACGACCATATAGGTAATGTCTTGGGGAAGGCTGCGTTTTAACTGGCAGAATACATAGAAGCTGCAACAGGTCTGCTAAAGAGACAACGTACACTACGCTTGTCCATACTCTTCTGGGGCGTTGCTGCGCGATACGGAATACTTACCGAACAGGACTGACAGAGGACATCGAAAAAGTTCAAAGAAGGCCAGCCCGCTTTGTATTTTCGTGAAAAAATGAAAAAAGTATCACGCATATGATACGCTGTTTGGAATGGTAATGATTAAAACAAAGACGTATTTCGTTACGGCGAGATATCTTCACTAAATTTTAATAGCCCGATTTTACCTACACATACGAAAATATTTTGTTGAGGCCCTCAGTTTCAAGAGATCGATTTTCTCTCTTGCCATTCAACAGAAATAGTCTGAAGGAGGTTAAATGTTAAGTTTTAACTGAAAAGTACTCTTGTAGGTATAGAATAACTCTCATTCCTTTACATCAGATAGTGACAACCATCGTTCTGTTGCTTCAGTACATGTGGTCTATTGAGGATAAAAGTCAGCTAATTCCCGAAGACTACTGAAATATTGTCGAAACAGCAGTGTCCTTCGAATTGCTACGTCATACACCTTTCCTACAAACAGATAATTGACTTTGAAAGCCCCGAGATACGCAGAAATTCTGCCACAAGGACAAGTGAAATGTGCTGGGCCCAGTGATATTTCTAATTCGTAGAACTGCTTGTTGTGTTGTGGCCTACTAACTGTTTGTTTACAAAAGCTTGTTTACTGTCGTTGTGCTCGTCTGTGTTTTTTCCGCGTGTCCTTGCAAACGGGTTTCGCGGAAGCTATCGACAGACATCGTCAAATTCGTTGCGATCAGAAATTCCCGGCAGGAGACCTGTGGGGCAGACGGCATTACGTCGCCGCGTTGACTCCCCGTCGAGGTTATCATGTTTGCGTCGCGGTGCCAGAGTTCGCGAGATACCCTGCTCGGGCCACTACTGCGACCGTTATTGGGGGCGGGACAGTGCAGATACAGAGTTGCCAGGAGGCTATCGACACCGTTACTGCGAAGAAAATACCTCGCTCGTTAATCTCGAGAGTGTTGACGTAACGGATAAACACAACCAGACATCGCTTACCACATCAAAGTGTCGCCCTGAATGTGCACTCTTTTGTTTTGCTTATCGCTGTTGCAACTGGTTTGATCCGGCCTGCCACGAATTCCTGTCTTCTACCAACTTTCTCATCTCAGAGTAGTACTTGCAACCTTCGACGTGTTATTTGCTGAATGTTTTCCAATCTCTGTCTTCCTCCACAGTTTTTACGCTGTACCGCTCCTTCCAGAATCGTGGGAACTATTCCCTGATTTTTTGTATGTCCATGCTGGACATACTGCAGGTCTGACGGACCACGGCCGTTCACTATTGTAAGAAAATGAAACATCTACAGCTATTCTTATGGTCTTACTTATTGTGTACTTACCAGTTTCTGCGCTTCAAAGTGCCATCTTCAGGCCTTAGTTGATGCTGAAGGGGTTATCACGAGCCATATACAGGGTGTTACAAAAAGGTACGGCCAAACTTTCAGGAAACATTTCTCACACACAAACAAAGAAAAGATGTTATGTGGACATGTGTCCGGAAACGCTTAATTTCCATGTTAGAGCTCATTTTAGTTTCGTCAGTATGTACTGTGTGCTTCCTCGATTCACCGCCAGTTGGCCCAATTGAAGGAAGGTAATGTTGACTTCGGTGCTTGTGTTGACATGCGGCTCATCGCTCTACAGTACTAGCATCAAGCACATCAGTACGTAGCATCAACAGGTTAGTGTACATCACGAACGTGGTTTTGCAGTCAGTGCAATGTTTACAAATGCGGAGTTGGCAGATGCCCATTTGATGTATGGATTAGCAAGCGGCAATAGCCGTGGCGCGGTACGTTTGTATCGAGACAGATTTCCAGAACGAATATGTCCCGACAGGAAGACGTTCGAAGCAATTGATCGGCGTCTTAGGGAGCACGGAACATTCCAGCCTATGACTCGCGACTGGGGACGACCTAGAACGACGAGGACACCTGCAATGGACGAGGCAATTCTTTTTGCAGTTGACGATAACCCTAATATTGGTTGGTTGGTTGGTTTGGGGGATTCAAGGGACCAGACTGCTACGGTCATCGGTCCCTAACCCTAATGTCAGCGTCAGAGAAGTTGCTGCTGTACAAGGTAACGTTGACCACGTCACTGTATGGAGAGTGCTACGGGAGAACCAGTTGTTTCCGTACCATGTACAGCGTGTGCAGGCACTATCAGCAGCTGATTGGCCTTCACGGGTACACTTCTGCGAATGGTTCATCCAACTATGTGTCATCCTCATTTCAGTGCAAATGTTCTCTTTACGGATGAGGCTTCATTCCAACGTGATCAAATTGTAAATTTTCACAATCAACATGTGTGGGCTGACGAGAATCCGCACGCAATTGTGCAATCACGTCATCAACACAGATTTTCTGTGAACGTTTGGGCAGGCATTGTTGGTGATGTCTTGATTGGGCCCCATGTTCTTCCACCTACGCTCAATGGAACACGTTATCATGATCTCATACGGGATACTCTACCTGTGCTACTAGAACATGTGCCTTTACAAATACGACACAACATGTGGTTCATGCACGATGGAGCTCCTGCACATTTCACTCGAAGTGTGCATACGCATCTCAACAACAGATTCGGTGACCGATGGATTGGTAGAGGCGGACCAATTCCATGGCTTCCACGCTCTCCTGACCTCAACCCTCTTGACTTTCATTTATGGAGGCATTTGAAAGCTCTTGTCTACACAACCTCGGTACCAAATGTAGAGACTCTTCGTGCTCGTATTGTGGACGGCTGTGATACAATACGCCATTCTCCAGGGCTGCATCAGCGCATCAGGGATTCCATGCGACGGATGGTGGATGCGTGTATCCTCGCTAACGGAAGACATTTTGAACATTTCCTGTAACAAAGAGTTTGAAGTCACGCTTTTACGTTCTGTTGCTGTGTGTTTCCATTCCATGATTAATATGATTTGTAGAGAAGTAATAAAATGAGCTCCAACATGGACAGTAAGCGTTTCTGGACACATGTCCACATAACACATTTTCTTTCTTTGTGCGTGAGGAATGTTTCCTGAAAGTTTGGACGTACCTTTTTGTAACACCCTGTATTTACCAAGTAAAATGATCATATGATCAAAATCAATCGCAAAATCATTTAGACATTAAATCTATATGGTACGAAAAGTGGCAATTGATTCTAAACAATAAAGTGTGGAAGTTCATCCACGTCAGTACTAAAACAACTCCGTCCCATTTATTCCCTGACGTAAGAGATGTCCTATTATCCTATTCCTTCTTCTCAGTGTTTTCCAGATTTCCTGCCATCGACGATTTCCATCAGTCCACCTAATTTTCAGGATTCTTTTGTAGTACCACATATCACATGCTTCGAGTCCCTTCTGTTCCAGTTTTCCCGCAGTCCATGTTTCACTGTCATACCAAGCTGTGTTCGAACCATGCTGTGTTCGAAACATACATTCTGAGAAATTTCTTCCTCAAATTAAGGTCAATGTTTGACACTAGCAGACTTCTCTTGGCCTGGAATGCCGCCTTTGCTGGTGCTAGTCTGCTTTTTATGTCCTCCTTGCTGAGTTTACCATGGGTTAGTTTGCTTGCTATGCAGCAGAATCCCTTACCTCTGTCTGCTTAATGGTCCCCAAAATTCTGGGGTTAAGTTTATCGCTGTTCTCATTCCTCCTACTTCTCATTTTTTTCGTCTTTCTTCGACTTATTCTCAATCGATATTCTGTACTCATTAGGCCATTCCATTCAACCGCTGTCATCAGTGAACCTCATCATTGATATCCTTTCACCTTGAGTTGTAATTCTTCTCTTGAACCTTACTTTTATTTTCGTCATTGCTTCTTCGATGTATAGATTGAACAGCAGAGGCGATACATAACATGCCTATCTTACACGCTCTTTAATCGGAGCTCCTCGTTCTTACACTTTCACTCATATTGTTCCCGGTTCTTGTTCATATTGTGTATTACTTGTCATTCCTATAGATTACTCCTATTTTTCTCTGAATTTCGAACATCTTACGCCATTCACACTGTCTTACGCTAGTTCCAGGTCGAAAAATCCTATGAACTTGTCTTGATTTTTCTTCAGTGTTACTTCCATTATGAACCGCAACTTGAAAACTACCTCTCCGTTGCCCTTACCTTTCCTTAAGCCAAACTTATCTTCATCTACCAGATCCACAATTTTCTTTTGCATTGTTCTGAATATTGTTTTTGTCAGCAGCTTGGGTGCATGATCTGTTTAATTGGCGGTACGACAGTTCTCTCACTTGTCGGCTCTTGCCATCTTCGGAACTATGTGGCAGATGTTTCTGCGACTTGTTACATTTTGCGAAAACAAGTCCTTTCGAAGCAGTAAACTAATAGCAATTAGTAGTATGTTCAATAATATATGGCTAGTATTTCGCCAGTCACATACATGCTACACACGGACGTGAACAGTCATTCTGTTGTCACTTCCCGCAATTATTTTAGATATTACGGTGGAATTTTATCTATCCCTTCTGCCTCATTTAATTTTATGTCGTCCAAAGCTCTTTTAAATTCTGACTCTTAATACTTTATATATCTTCCTTGCCTGTCGACTTCCATTTCTATCACGTCATGAGACAATTTCTCTCTTCATAGGGGCCTTCAATGTATCCTTTTCACCAATATGCTCTCTGCTGTACATTAACAGTGGAATTCCCATCGCACTCTTAAAATTATCATCTTTGCTTCTAATTTCGCAGAAATTTGTTTTGACTTTTCTGTATGCTGAGTCAGTCCTTACGACAATCATTTTCTTTTAGATTTCTTCACACTTTTCATGTAGCCATTTCACCTTCACTTCCTTGCACTTCTAACTTACTTCATTCCAAAGCGACTTGTATTTCTGTATTTCTGAATTTCCCTGAACATTTTGGTACTTCCCTCTTGCGTCGATCAGCTGAAGTATTACTCCTGTAACTGATCGTTTATTCGCAGTTACCTTCTTTGTACCTACGTTTTCTTTTTTCTTTCTAGCATCGGTAATTACCCTTTTTAGAGATGTCCGTGAGCACTTATTACTCGACAAAGCGAGACATAGTTCGACCATAGTGGAAACTAAGTCCTTCGCATCTGAGATTAAATTCTTCACCATAGTTATAAGATGTTGATGTTTGGAATTTGAACAACGGTGACTGAGTATTTACTCTAAAACTTGGGGGCGTTGTAACGTACATGTTAAAGGCAAATTATCAACGTCCGATGTTGACAAAAGAGGCAATCTAATTCTTACCTCTCTCAACAATTTTTTTAAATAAATCTTTTCTAAACACGTTTCATAACAACATTGGCGGAACACTTGTCGCATTTTGCGAAGAAAAGTCCTGTCGAAGCAGGAAACAAATGGCAATTAGTAGTGTGCTGAATACCAAATAATATGGCTTGCAACTAATAGAGATTTATCAGAATGACTCTAAAGAGTAACATCATAACGCAAATCAGAGAGCATTTGAAAAGTGTTAATATATTATCCATTCCTACGTTACTCGATCCTAAATTCCAGAACATACACTTCCAAGATACTGTACCATCAAGGATTATCTGTCAGGTGTTCAAACGATTACCAGCGATGATGGCCAACAAGGTGATACAGAATAGAAAAACAAATTTGATTTGTGACGTGAACATAATAAAAAGCACAGAAAGAATAATTTGCAAACCGCAATAGAAATGACCCATCATCACAGCCAGTTATAAAGGTCGACTTCTGCACCTTAAACAAGATCCATTAGAAGTGTGGAAGCACATCATCGATATTACCTGTACAAAGTCACAAGAAATTCAATTGAGTCTTTGTGCTGTATAGACATATCTTCAACGTCTGAAAAACCGTTCTTAAAAGCATGATCTTCTGTGTGTTAGCAACTTAGTAGACTGAAGAGGAAGCTTTTCTCTGCAGACAAAATATTGTGAGATATGAAATTTTAGTTTTTGCTGCCTTTATCAATTAGTAAATATGATATTAGGAATATTTGCATGTTGTATTTTTTACACCATTCTATAAATTCTTCTTTAATATCGATTCCAATAGACTTAATGCTTTGAGGTCGATTATTATCGGCAATCGATGATTAGACGTCGCTAATGTAGTAGAAACTAGTATCAAATACTTGGCAATATCGCACATCGCTAGTTCAAAGCAGTGCGCGTTGTTACCGGAAAATGGCGTTGCAGGTAGCCACGATATCTCGCTCTCAGCGTCTTTAGATATAGTGACGATAATATGGCCGAAAAGGTGATGGGGCATGCAGGCAAAATATTGAAGCCGATGGTGCGCAAATTACTGTGGAGAGGAGCTGAAGTACGTTGAAGTAAACTGCACACAGTAAATACCCATTCATTGTATGGAGAAATGTGTTATTATTCAGAAGTTCCTGATATATTAGAAATAATTCAGAGGAATACCAACTTTGCAAAAGCTACACAGTTTTTATTCCACAGAACTGGGCTTCGAGGCTAGGATGAAAACCTTAGGAAAAATTACGGTTTAGGTTCATTCAGTCGAAACGTGGATTCATATACACTCCTGGAAATGGAAAAAAGAACACATTGACACCGGTGTGTCAGACCCACCATACTTGCTCCGAACACTGCGAGAGGGCTGTACAAGCAATGATCACACGCACGGCACAGCGGACACACCAGGAACCGCGGTGTTGGCCATCGAATGGCGCTAGCTGCGCAGCATTTGTGCACCGCCGCCGTCAGTGTCAGCCAGTTTGCCGTGGCATACGGAGCTCCATCGCAGTCTTTAACACTGGTAGCATGCCGCGACAGCGTGGACGTGAACCGTATGTGCAGTTGACGGACTTTGAGCGAGGGCGTATAGTGGGCATGCGGGAGGCCGGGTGGACGTACCGCCGAATTGCTCAACACGTGGGGCGTGAGGTCTCCACAGTACATCGATGTTGTCGCCAGTGGTCGGCGGAAGGTGCACGTGCCCGTCGACCTGGGACCGGACCGCAGCGACGCACGGATGCACGCCAAGACCGTAGGATCCTACGCAGTGCCGTAGGGGACCGCACCGCCACTTCCCAGCAAATTAGGGACACTGTTGCTCCTGGGGTATCGGCGAGGACCATTCGCAACCGTCTCCATGAAGCTGGGCTACGGTCCCGCACACCGTTAGGCCGTCTTGCGCTCACGCCTCAACATCGTGCAGCCCGCCTCCAGTGGTGTCGCGACAGGCGTGAATGGAGGGACGAATGGAGACGTGTCGTCTTTAGCGATGAGAGTCGCTTCTGCATTGGTGCCAATGATGGTCGTATGCGTGTTTGGCGCCGTGCAGGTGAGCGCCACAATCAGGACTGCATACGACCGAGGCACACAGGGCCAACACCCGGCATCATGGTGTGGGGAGCGATCTCCTACACTGGCCGTACACCACTGGTGATCGTCGAGGGGACACTGAATAGTGCACGGTACATCCAAACCGTCATCGAACCCATCGTTCTACCATTCCTAGACCGGCAAGGGAACTTGCTGTTCCAACAGGACAATGCACGTCCGCATGTATCCCGTGCCACCCAACGTGCTCTAGAAGGTGTAAGTCAACTACCCTGGCCAGCAAGATCTCCGGATCTGTCCCCCATTGAGCATGTTTGGGACTGGATGAAGCGTCGTCTCACGCGGTCTGCACGTCCAGCACGAACGCTAGTCCAACTGAGGCGCCAGGTGGAAATGGCATGGCAAGCCGTTCCACAGGACTACATCCAGCATCTCTACGATCGTCTCCATGGGAGAATAGCAGCCTGCATTGCTGCGAAAGGTGGATATACACTGTACTAGTGCCGACATTGTGCATGCTCTGTTGCCTGTGTCTATGTGCCTGTGGTTCTGTCAGTGTGATCATGTGATGTATCTGACCCCAGGAATGTGTCAATAAAGTTTCCCCTTCCTGGGACAATGAATTCACGGTGTTCTTATTTCAATTTCCAGGAGTATATATTACACTTTGAATCAATGCAACCGATGTGTGCAAAGAGTATTTTCAAGCAATTCTTGCGGTCGCTGTTTATTTATTGTGCAGTCCAAGGAATTGCCGTATAGATGTGCTGCATATCAAAGCACTCTTACCTGAAACAGTGCTGGACCTCGCCATATCACTATTCTCCTCTCCCTGTTCCTCGGGCTCCTGTACCGGCATGGTCATGAGTCTGTTTTGCCGGGTAGCACTGTCTCTTATGTTTGTGAGACCTGAGGATATTTTTTGTCAACTGCATATTATATGCTAGCTGTATTTCAGATAAGAATAATTATTACTCGTTTTACTAAAAGAAATTATGTCTCTTATTCTTAATCATTCATGATCTTGCATGTTTCCTTTTGGCATGTGAGGTGCTTGTTCTAATCGTACCATAACTGTAAATATATAGCCCTTCTTTGTAATTTGCTTACGAGTAGGACATGGCAAGTGTCATAGCACCGTTTCCCAGAAATTTCACTCAATGGAACAACGATCAACATAAGTGAACAGGTGTCTCGACTTACCCGTAGATAATCCACCATTTCTGAGAAAACGAAGACCAAAGTTTTCGGGGTACTTAATTTGCCTTCTAGCACGTAACAAGTTCAAGCGACGTGGTGGCACAGCGGATCACGCCGCGGATCAACATATCTGCGCTCTGTGTGTCAGACCCCATTCTTGTTTCTTATTTTAATTTTTCATCTGCCTATTATATTCGTACAGCAAGAAATTCATGGGTGAAGATGGAATACCAACATGTTGGTTGAAAGTAATTCCTCGGAAGTGTACGCCACCCTGTCAAACCTGTGACGTATACACTATGTGATGAAAAGTACCTGGACATCCCTAAAAACATACGTTCTTCACATTAGGTGCATTGTGCTGCCACCTGCTACAGGTACTCCATATCAGCGACCTCAGTAGTCATTAGACATCGTGAGACAGCAGAATGGGGCGCTCCGCGGGACTCACTGACTTCGAACGTGGTCAGGTGATTGGGTGTCACTTGTGTCATACGTCTGTACGCGAGATTTCCACACTCCTAAACATCCGTAGGTGCACTGTTTCCGATGTGATAGTGAAGTGGAAACGTAAAGGGACACGTACAGCAGAAAAGCGTACAGGCCGACCTTGTCTGTTGACTGACAGACACCGCCTACAGTTGAAGAGGGCCGTAATGTCTAATAGGCACACATCTGTCTAGACAGGAGTTCCAAACTGCATTAGGATCCACTGCAAGTACTATGACAGTTAGGCGGGAGGTGAGAAAACTTGGATTTCATGGACGAGCAGCAGCTCATAAGCTACACATCACGCCGGTAAATGCCAAACGACGCCTCGCTTGGTGTATGGAGCGTAAACATTGGACGATTGAACAGTAAAAAACGTTGTGTTGGGTGACGAATCACGGTAGACAATGTGGCGATCCGATGCAGGGTGTGGGTACGGCGAATGTCCGCTGAACGTCATCTGACAGCGTGTTTAGTTCCAACAGTAAAATTCGGAGGCGGTCGTGTTATGGTGTGGTCGTATTTCTCATGGAGGGGGCTTGCGCCACTTGTTGTTTTGCGTGGCACTCTCACAGCACAGGCCTACATTGATGTTTTAGGCACCTTCTTGCTTCCCAATGTTGAAGAGCAATTCGGGGATGGCGACTGCATCTTTCAACACGATCGATCACCTGTTCATAATGCACGGCCTGTGGAAGAGTGGTTACACTACAATAACATCTCTGTAATGGAGTGGCCTGCACAGAGTCCTGACCTGAATCCTATAGAAAACCTCTGGGATGTTTTGGAATGCCGACTTCGTGCCAGGCCTCACCAGCCGACATCGATACCTCTCCTCAGTGCAGCACTCCCTGAAGAATGGGCTGCCGTTCCCCAAGAAACCTTCCAGCACCTGACTGAACGTATGCTTTCGAGAGTGGAAGCTGTCATCAAGTCTAAGGGTTGGCCAATACCATATTGAATTCCAGCATTACCGATGGAGGTCGCCAGTAACAGTGTCCGGATACTTTTGATCACATAGTGTACTTTTAGCGGCAAATAAAATATTTCATCCGCAAACTGCCGAATTGCGCAACATAGCAAAGGGAAGTCACAACCAGACACGGTGCAATAAATATCCATGCACTGACTCATAATCAATTATAACAGTTTTTGCAAAACTGATCCGTTATGCGAGGCTTGCCGAAAAATTATTGCCAAAGCGTGAAGTCTTCAGCAGTATTAACGAAGTTTGTTTTCCGAGTGCGATTCATACGAAGAAATGTGACTGCAGCAAACCTGCTGTCACGTAGTGCTCATGGTGTTCGGGATTTCTGTGTTTCGAATGTCTCTACGATCGGTATCATCCAAGGGAATGTACTAAATCTTCCTGGAGAATAAATACGAGAGTAAAATGTAATCATTGACAGAAGAATGAAATATAAGAACATGAGATTTTAACTCCTGAAAATACCATACACACATATATTACATAATAAATGTGTCACATTTCTTGTGAACCCTATTTGCAATTTTGCAATTAATCTAACCTTCCCCCCCCCCCCCTTATCCATCTAATTCGTGTAGTAAACTTCTACGGATAAAAGATAAAAGAAAAAATTAAAAGAAAATAAAAGCAATAACTGGTTTTCGAACACGGGGCGCAGAAGTTTGAAGCCACTACGCCATCTACTGTACCACTACTTCTATCGAACTTCTCCGACGCTACGAGGTAACTAAATGACGTCTAAAACTTTTACTGTCGTTTTCTCAGAAACGGTGGAGTATCTATTGACAAGCCGAGATACGCGCTCGATTACTTTGACCCCTTTTGCACTGACAAGGGAACCTCCCCATCGCACCCCCCTCAGATTTAAGTTGGCACAGTGGATAGGCCTTGAAAAATTGAACACAAAGCAATCGAGAAAACAGGAAGAAGTTGTGTGGAACTACGAAAAAAATAAGCAAAATATACAAACTAAGTAGTCCATGTGCAAGATATGTAACATCAAAGATACTGTCAGCTCAGGAGCGCCGTTGTCCCGTGGTTAGCGTGAGCCGCTACGGAACGAGAGGTCCATGGTTCAAGTCTTCCCTCGAGTGAAAAGTTTTATTTTCTTTATTTTCGCAAAGTTATGATCTGTCCGTCTGTTCATTGACGTCTCTCTTCACTGTAATAAGTTTAGTGTCTGTGTTTTGCGACCGCACCGCAAAACCGTGCGATTAGTAGACGAAAGGACGTGCCTCTCCAATGGGAACCGAAAACATTTGATCGCAAGGTCATAGGTCAACCGATTCCTCCACAGGAAAACACGTCTGATATATTCTATACGACACTGGTGACGGCATGTGCGTCACATGACAGGAATATGTTGTCACACTTGGCGAATGCGTAAAAAGATTCTTCTACCTTGCTCGATTTAGGCTGTCTTGTGGATGTGATAATCACTCCGAAAAAAGTGATGAAAACATAAGAGTTTGTCACATAAACTGCAACAAATGAATGCAACAGTTTCAAAGTCGCACAGTTTTCCCTGTACTCTGTCAATACATATGTTTTTAACGTTTTCAATTTTTTCCGTGTGTAGACCGTCAAATCCTGCATATGTCCAAGCAAATCTGAACATGTCCTGGAATTTTGGAGAGCGAAGTTGACTATACAAAAAATTAAACTTTTCACACGAGGGAACATTTGAACGAAGGACCTTTCGTTCCGCAGCTGCTCACGCTAACCACGGGACCACGGCGCTCCTGGGCTTACACTATCCTTGATGTGCCTATCTTTCGCATAGGCAACACAGTTTGTATATTTTGCTTATTTTTTCATAGTTCCACACAACTTCTTCCTGTTTTCTCGAGTCATCTGTGTTCAGTTTTTCAAGGCCTATCCACTGTGCCAACTTATAACTAAATCTGAGGGGGGTGCGATGGGGAGGTTCCCTTGTGAGCGAAGTTTCTGGAACAACTGGATTATGGCACTTGCCGTGTTCCCATAGTTACTAGTTTCCGGGGGACAGCCGTATTTCAGCGCCGTGTAATCAGTGCAGCTCAGTAGACTTTGAATCGTCTCAGGCATTATGAACATCAAAAGCCACACACTATCATCAGTAGGTACCGAAGACGGCGTGTAGGTCAGTCAGCTCCCTACGCTACTGTAACCAGTATAAGGCTCTTCATATTTACGTAACTACTAGTTGTTACTGTATTCACTCCTTGGTCCCCATCTGCAGCTTGTCCTTCACACACTTTCCAGTACTACCAAATTAAACGTTCCTTGAAGCCTTAGAACGTGTGCTATGAAGTTATTCCTTCTTGTAGTCAAGTTGAGTAGTAAGACAATTTTCATCCACATTCACTTCAGTACGTCTTTATTATTTGTTCCATCAAATATTCATCAATCTTCTGTAGCACAACGGAACTAAAGGTTCTGTTCTTTTCCTGTCTGCACTACTTATACAACATGTTTCACTATCATATAAAAAATTACGTTTAGAAAAAACTCTCCAACACTAAAATACGCATTCAACGTTAACGTACATTTTTTTAAAAAAAGAGCTTTGTTTTGCTATTGCTTATGCCATTACGCTTTGAATAAATGTAACTAAAGTGTACAAAGAGTTACTTTTTAACCCTAATAACAAAAACTTCTATCATTTCTCGTATCGATATCCTGATCAGATTTCGCCATCGCCATTTGACGTATTTCGACTACGCAGCACCACAGCTGTTTTATCTCATACACCGATGCTCATTTTGTAAACTCTCTTCCAGACAGTTTAGATTCTTTTCAGCCGAACTTACAAACACTTTGTCTTTGACGCCACTGGCTAACATTATAACCTTTATTTATTCTCCTTGACCTTTAATTCCACTCCCAAATGTATTCTTGGATTTCTGTACTGCTGTTTTGAATAACGTGGAGGATAGGCTACAGCCCCACATCACCACTTTCCCACCTCCCTTACTGTCCATTGACTTGGTCGATGCTAAAAGTGTGGAGGTCATCGAACACATTTATCAGAGAATTGGGAAGATTCCACTTAGCAGTCTCTCTTTGGTACCACACTTACTATGTTTCATTACGCTTTCTGACTTTCTCTTCCTCGAGAGAGACAAGAAAATTCTAAGACCCGTCCGGATAGCGGAGCTCATTAACCCACCGCTTCCGGGATTCGGGAAGAACAGCTTGCTAGAGTTCTAATGAGACGGTCAGCATGGATGTGATTTTTAGGCGGTTTTCTTCACCCATCTTCGTAAATACCAGGCTGGTACACTCACGTCCTACTTCGGACAGACTTATTAAGACGTTATCACACTTTAACATGAGATTTACTGAAGACGCCGAAAGATGAGGTGGACAGATTTCGTCCCTGTGGGGAGAGGCGTCGTCAGTAATTGCATCCGGCCAACAACTAACACAGCCAACCCGTGTATCAACACCGATCCCATACAGACACGGGAAAATCCAAGGAAGATGAAGAAGGGACGCACAAGAAAACAAAGACGTCATTAACGGTGCATCAGTTCTACTCAGAGGTGCACAGTTCCTCTAGCTAGGTTACGCGGAGGCGCTCAGTACAAACACAACACGCCGTCTCCGTTCCTCGTACCCTCGGGATGTTTACGCTTCGCACTTTCTCTCCGCATCGGCTGTCGCACTGCAAGCGTCCCGTGAAGCGTGCGTTCCACTCGCAGTTACTGCTACAGGTTGTTTCACAACTGCTTCTCCGTTGCGTACCCCGAATACCTGCTCTACTGCCGCTGCTGCAGCTTCGTTAACGCACGTCTCTTTCGTTAATCAGCAAGTGAACGCTGACAGAACTGATAGTTCGGTGCAAATCAGAGATAGATTACGGATAAGGCAACTGAGTCAGAAGTCAACGGAATAATGGAGATTAATACTCCACTTACTGGCCTTATTTTTAGGAGTACACCACTCCCATATAATTGATATATTTCATGGTATATACACTATAAACACTATAAATATTGAATGTGTTATAACTTTAAATAAGGTACAAAACCAAAGTTTATGTGTTAAAAAAGAAGTGGCATACGTGAGTTTGTATTTCATCTTTGTTGTTTATTTACGCTCTACACCCGACTATTATACGAACCTCTTGCATTTATATTTAAACATTAAACTTAATTCTTACTTCACACTTCTCACACACACACACACACACACACACACACACACACACACACACAGAGAGAGAGAGAGAGAGAGAGAGAGGCGGGGGGGAGGGAGGGAGGGAGATGTAGAGTGGGTGAGCACCTACTGTGGTACTTCACTGTTGGCACTACACATGAAGACAGGTCAAGTTCTCCAGGCATTTGCCAAAACCAAACCCTTCTGTTTGATTGCCACAGTGTATGGTGTGATTCACCGCTCCAGCTCACTCATTAGCAGTCACCCACTACCTAGTGGCGTCTCTCTTTATACCGCCTCAAACGCCCCATAGCTTTGAATAAGGAAATATTTAGCTTATGAGTAGCTGCTCGACAATTCTACTCCATTACTTTTACAACCCTCTGCACAGTCATAGTGGCAGCTGGATTGCTGGTAACACCTATGGTGCGAGTGATTCCTTCCGCTTATTTCAAGCTTTATTTTACAGCCACCCTCCGCGCTACTCTCTCACCCTTTTCCTATATATTCATAACTGTCTGGGTTTTGTGCAGGTTAAGAAGATTCACTGTTTCTGCTTTTCCTCTTTGTTGAATTTCGATCTCTCATTTGTGTTTGTCCTCTCTTTGCGAAAGAGCCTTCCGCAACGCTCGACTGTCCGTCCCGTCCTATATTTACATCTACATCTAAATCAAAACTCTGCAAGTCACGTGGTAGTGTGTGGTGGAGGGTATTTCTGGCATCCCCTCCCCCTTGCCTGTTCAAACTAGGACTGACCGGTGGGATGTATGACTATCGGTAAGCCTCCGTGTTAGCTCTAATGTTTCAAATTTTTTTGTCGTCGTCATTTTACGTGTTGTGTGTGGGAAGAAGTAATATGTTGTCCGAATCTTCTCGGAAAGGGCTCTGTCGGAATTTCGACAGTAGCCTCTCTGATGCACAACGCCGCTCTCGCTGCGACTGTCGCTGGGGTTCGTTGAACATCTCAGCAACGCCTCCGCGCCGACTAAACGATCTTGTGGCGAAACGCGCCCTCCTCGTCGTATCTCCTCTACCTTAGCTGGTAAGGGTGCGAGATTAATAAACAATACTCAAAAATCGGTCGAATAAGAGTCTTCGGATGAGATGCACTGTCTTATAAAGCACAGTCTGGCTTCTGATTTTCCTACTACACCCCGGTTCCCAGAACTCCTGAAGATAGACGTTCTGTGGATATTATATCACAAACATACTCCCTTTGACTCATCAGACATGTCACAAAACCGTCCCAAGGATTTATCAACCACGAATGAGCAGCGCCTATTAGACGGGGGGGGGGGGGGGGGTCCGACAACCGATCAGTTCCAGTCATTGCACCAGGGAGGAAGTACATGGCTCGTGTTTCGTGTTGTCTGTAGTTTAAACATGGTTAGACGGTCAATACCGCGATCACATCGCGTCCGCATTCTTACTTTGGGCCAGCGAGAGTTCTCAACAAAGGAAGAGTCCAGGCGTCTGGGAGTGAACCAAAGCGATGTTGTTCGGACACGGAGGAGATACAGAAAGACAGGAATTGTCGATGACATGCCTCGTTCAGGCCGCCCAAGGGCTATTACTACAGTGGATGACCGCTACCTACGGACTGTGGCTCGGAGGAACCCTCGCAGCAATGCCACCTTGTTGAATAATGCTTTTCGTGCTGCCACAGGACGTCGTCTTACGACTCAATAGGCTGCATGATGTGCAGCTTCACTCCCAACGTCATGGCGAGGCCCATTTTTGCAACCACAACACCATGCAGCGCGGTACATATGGGCCCAACAACATGCCGAATGGACCGCTCAGGATTGCCATCAGGTTCTTTTCACTGATGACTGTCGCATGCCTTCAACCAGACAATCGCCAGAGACGTGTTTGGAGGCAACCCGGCCAGGCTGAACGCCTTAGACACACTGTCCAGCGAGTGCAGCAAGGTGGAGGTTCCCTGCTGTTTTGGGGTGGCATTGTGTGGGGCCGACATACACCGCTGGTGGTCATGGAAGGCGCCGTAACGGCTGTACGATACATGAATGCCATCCTCTGAGCGACAGTGCAACCATATCGGCAGCATATTGGCGGGGCATTCGTCTTCATGGACGACAATTCGCGCCCCCATCGTACAAATATTGTGAATGACTTCCTTCAGGATAACGACATCGCTCGACTAGCGTGGCCAGCATGTTCTCCAGACATGAACCCTATCGAACATGCCTGGGATAGATTTAAGAGGGTTATTTGTGAACGACGTGACCCACCAACCACTCTGAGGGATCTACGCCCCATCGCCGTGGGGTAATCTGGACCAACAGTGCCTTGACGAACTTGTGGATAGCATGCCACGACGAATACAGGCACGTATCAACGCAAGAGGACGTGCTACGGGTTATTAGACGTAGCGGTGTGTACAGAAACCTGAACCACCACCTCTGAAGGCCTCACTGTATGGTGGTACAACATGCAATAAAAAGGGCGGAAATGATTTTTATGTTGATCTCTTTTCCAATTTTCTGTAGAGGTTCCGGGACTCTTGGAACCGAGGTCATGCAAAAGTTTTTTGATGTCTGTATTTCTTTTATGTGGTCATTCCACTTAATGTCGTTCTGGATAGCTGCTAGTAGATATTTTACGGTATAAAACTACCAGTCAAATTAAAACTATTTGCCGAACCGAGACTTCAACCGCGCAGCTTTCCCTTTCGCGGGCAAGTGCTCTACCGACATAGATACCCAAGCACGACTCACGACACGACCTCACAGCTTTTAATTCTGTCAGTACCTCGTCTCCATCCTTTCCAGCATAGAAGCTCTACTGGGAAACTTGTAGAACTAGTACTTTTAGAAGAAAGGATATTGCTGAGACATGTCTTAGCCACAGCCTGGGCAATGAGTTTTCAATCTACAGCAGATTATGCGCTGATTGAAATTTCGTGGCAGATTAAAACTGTGTGCCGGGCCGAGACTTGAACTGGAGACCTTTGCCTTTCGCGGGCAAGTGGTCTACTGACTGAGCTTACCGCGCACGACTCGCGATCTGCCCCCAGTCTGTGACTGTGTCATGTCTCCATAACATCCTTTCTTCTAGGAGTGCTAGTTTTGCAAGTTTCCTAGCAGAGTTTCTGAAGTCTGTAAGGGACAGGATATGAGACACTGGCGGAATTAAAGCTGTGAGGAAGTGAGTCAAGGCTGGGTAGCTCAGTGAGTGGAGTACTTGCCCGCGAATGACGAAGTCCCCGAGCTCGAGTCTCGGTTCGGCACCCAGTTTTAATCTACCAGTAAGTTTCGTATCAGCGCACACTCCTCTACAGACTGAAAATTTCATGCTGTATACTGTATTTTACGGTAGTTGTTGTTTCCGGCAATTTGTCATTAATAGTGTAGTTGTACAGTGGCAGATTTCTTTTCCTATGTATGCATAATATGTTACATTTGTTTACGTTGTATACAGCGCTATTAATGTCATGGAGGAATTTCTCAAGATATCTGAGGAATCCATGTCGATTTTTATGGAAATCATTAATTCTTGCGCACAAAACATGTTACATAATTCTGCAACAGATTGATATCAACGATGTAAGCCTCCAGTTGTGTGCATCTGACCTACAATCCTTCTTCAAAACCGGTACAATCTGCCATTTTTTCCAGCCGGTAGTCGTTGCTCCATTGAACAACGATGAACTGCTGCTAGAATGGGCGCTAGTTCATTGGGATAACTTTGTAAAATCTTACAGTTATTTTAGCTGGTCCTATTGCCTTTCCACTACTAAGCGTCTGTAACTCCTCCCAAACAGGCCATGAAGGCCCAGAGGTACCGACCAGCCGCCGTGTCATCCTCAACCCACAGGCGTCACTGGACGCGGATATGGAGGGGCATGTGGTCAGCACACTCTCCCGTCCGTATGAAACGACTGTAGTTGCTTATCTATTCTGGGATCGGTTATCTCAAGAACTGTCATTTCGACGTTCGTACGATGATTGAAAGGGAGGGCGTATTATGATTTTCCCCGGTGAAACAATTTCGGAAGCGAATTCAGCATTTCGTCCTTCTCTCCGCTATCTTCAGTTTCAGTGCCGGTATGGTCTCCGAGTGACTGAACAGATAATTCCTATCCGCTTGATGGTTTTACGTAAGACCAAAAACTATTAGGTTTCTTAGGCAGATCGGCTGTCAAAACTTTGTTTTCAAAATCATCGACCGCTTCTCTCATTGGTCTCATTACGCTCATTTTCGCTTCGATCCACTTTTGTTTGTTTGTTCGGTTTTGACTTCCGTCAGTCCATGACTGCCCGTCACGGCATCAAGCCTGCCTGGTATTAGTTTAGACGTGGCTGTTCCTTCCCGTTGCCACGACACAGTCACATCAGCAACAGTCGACCTGTGCAGCTTTAGAACATCAAAAAATCCATGATGGAACTTTTACGCAGGTGACAATAAAAAACTAGTATACCTTCGAAGTCACTGAGTCCACCTGGCCGCCTCAATACACCACTACTACTTCTGTACTGACGGCCCAGTACTGCCCCCAGACTTTGATACTGGCGAGCCGCCTCTCTTGACGTCTAGTGGACAGTTTCGCGTTACATAGGGATGCCTGTATAATTCTGATCACATAGTGTGTCTTCCTAAATTACTCACTAAAATATAATAGTGGCTGGCTTTGATTAAAATGCAGCTATTCATGGAGATTCAGTGTGCGCTGTAATTACCGTACGGCATTGAAACTGGGTACATATGCTCAAGTTCCAGCTACGCTGGAAAACAGTTACTTCTACCTGTAGCCACGAGGTATAAATTGGGTTCAAATGGCTCTGAGCACTATGGGACTTAACTTCTGAGGTCATCAGTTCCCTAGAACTTAGCACTACTTAAACCTAACTAACCTAAGGACGTCACACACATCCATGCCCGAGGCAGAATTCGAACCTGCGACTTTAGCGGTCACGCGGTTCCAGACTGTAGCGCCTAGAACCGCACGGCCAGCCCAGCCGACCATAAATTGGGCGCTGTACTCTGTTTGTTAGACGGTGTGACATCCACCCTGATATTTGGCAAGCCATAACGTGAGTGCACAGTATCGCTATGGAGAACAGAGACCTTGCGCTGTTGGTGAAACTGTTTTGCGTGAACGGCAGTATTTACTGTGCCGCATTGAGAGAGTATCGTCGACTGAAAGGTCTGAGTAGAGGCCCGATGTCATTAAATGGTTTAAAGAAGATGGTAATGAAATTCTAAGGCACGGATAAGCTTGCTATGGCGGTGGAAGTTACTGACGAGGTTGCTGTTGTTGACGACGCAACACGAGCCCCAAGTACTGCTAGGGCTCATGCTTTGTGACGAGAATTTCCCATGCCATGGTCAACAGTACGGAACATTTTGCGGTCTATTTTAGACTAGCAGTGGTATCCGCACAATAACCAGCAACTGAAACCTCATGATACCCATCAGCGTTCTGAATTAGCTCTTCGGATTCGCCACGGCTCAAAGTTGATGACATATGGAGTAACGAGAACATCTACACTACAGGCTTCAGTGAATACACTGAACTAGCGGATTTGGAGTACTGTTAAACTGCATGTTGTGTACGAAGAGCCATTGCACACTCTGAATGTGACAGTGTGGTGTGAATTTACAAACAGCTTCATTCTAGATCCATTTCTCTTTGAAGAGAATGCACACACAGAGGGCCTGTCAGGTGTACCGTGACGTATGTACGTTACGAATACCTGCTTGTACAGCAAGTCATTCCTGCTCTGAAATAGCGCAACAGTGTGGAAACCTCTGTTACAATTCCTCCCGTCGTTCGCCCAGTGAACGTTCTGCTTCATGCAACCTTCTACAAACGTGCTGTCTCCAGAGGTGTACTAGATGCATTGCCTGCAAATCACCTGGTATCAATCCAACTGACTTTTGGCTCTGGGGATATCTAAAGGAAAGCGTTTTCCTCAAGTTGGATCTCTACCTGAACTGAAGACTTGTGCACAGGAACAGTACGCTCAGATTCCACCGGAAGTGCTGCGAGCAATGTTCATTACGTCGTGTTACTGATGCCACATCTCGTCGACGTCTCCCGTGCTCACATTGACAAATAGTGTCTAAGCGTCGGTTAATAATAAGATCAACATAATGTCTTCCTCAGTTGTTTGTCCTTCCTAATCTACACTCCTGGAAATGGAAAAAAGAACACATTGACACCGGTGTGTCAGACCCACCATACTTGCTCCGGACACTGCGAGAGGGCTGTACAAGCAATGATCACACGCACGGCACAGCGGACACACCAGGAACCGCGGTGTTGGCCGTCGAATGGCGCTAGCTGCGCAGCATTTGTGCACCGCCGCCGTCAGTGTCAGCCAGTTTGCCGTGGCATACGGAGCTCCATCGCAGTCTTTAACACTGGTAGCATGCCGCGACAGCGTGGACGTGAACCGTATGTGCAGTTGACGGACTTTGAGCGAGGGCGTATAGTGGGCATGCGGGAGGCCGGGTGGACGTACCGCCGAATTGCTCAACACGTGGGGCGTGAGGTCTCCACAGTACATCGATGTTGTCGCCAGTGGTCGGCGGAAGGTGCACGTGCCCGTCGACCTGGGACCGGACCGCAGCGACGCACGGATGCACGCCAAGACCGTAGGATCCTACGCAGTGCCGTAGGGGACCGCACCGCCACTTCCCAGCAAATTAGGGACACTGTTGCTCCTGGGGTATCCGCGAGGACCATTCGCAACCGTCTCCATGAAGCTGGGCTACGGTCCCGCACACCGTTAGGCCGTCTTCCGCTCACGCCCCAACATCGTGCAGCCTGCCTCCAGTGGTGTCGCGACAGGCGTGAATGGAGGGACGAATGGAGACGTGTCGTCTTCAGCGATGAGAGTCGCTTCTGCCTTGGTGCCAATGATGGTCGTATGCGTGTTTGGCGCCGTGCAGGTGAGCGCCACAATCAGGACTGCATACGACCGAGGCCCACAGGGCCAACACCCGGCATCATGGTGTGGGGAGCGATCTCCTACACTGGCCGTACACCACTGGTGATCGTCGAGGGGACACTGAATAGTGCACGGTACATCCAAACCGTCATCGAACCCATCGTTCTACCATTCCTAGACCGGCAAGGGAACTTGCTGTTCCAACAGGACAATGCACGTCCGCATGTATCCCGTGCCACCCAACGTGCTCTAGAAGGTGTAAGTCAACTACCCTGGCCAGCAAGATCTCCGGATCTGTCCCCCACTGAGCATGTTTGGGACTGGATGAAGCGTCGTCTCACGCGGTCTGCACGTCCAGCACGAACGCTGGTCCAACTGAGGCGCCAGGTGGAAATGGCATGGCAAGCCGTTCCACAGGACTACATCCAGCTTCTCTACGATCGTCTCCATGGGAGAATAGCAGCCTGCATTGCTGCGAAAGGTGGATATACACTGTACTAGTGCCGACATTGTGCATGCTCTGTTGCCTGTGCCTATGTGCCTGTGGTTCTGTCAGTGTGATCATGTAATGTATCTGACTCCAGGAATGTGTCAATAAAGTTTCCCCTTCCTGGGACAATGAATTCACGGTGTTCTTATTTCAATTTCCAGGAGTGTATTACATATGGAAACATTCCTATACCCTGTGATTTCGCAGACTTTCCCGGCGCAATAACTTCTGATATTCTACACGGCTTTGCAGCCGGATCATGTCGTCGTCCTGACACAATATTTCGGCGGACCAGCTGGCCGCCATCTTCAGGTGAGTTAATGCTAGTGCACTGCCTCGCCAGAACTGAATTACACCAACTCATACTGACCGCTATCTTCATGCGAACAGTTGTCATCCGCCACATCAACGTAGTGGAGTTTTGCGGACTCTCGTCAAAAGAGCTTATGCCATTTCGGACGACGAAAATTTGAAAGAAGAACTTGATCATTTGAAGATTGTTTTTAAACAGAATGGATATACGGAACAACAAATATGCCGTGCTCTTCACTTTGGTCCGTCACGTGAGCCAATAGATGATACTTTTGAATAGGTTGCTTATTTACCCTTTGCGGGACGTATTTCAAGAATTTTGAGATAATATAATATTAAAAGTGTTTTAACGCCGGTGGCCAAGACTGGACCCCTTCTTGGCTCAGTTAAAGATAATTTGGGCTTGAGGAGGCCCGGGGTTTATGAAATTCCGTGTCACTGTGGAAAGAAGTATATTGGTCAAACTATTCGAACTATTCAGGACCGGTGCGTGTAGCATCATCGGCACACTCGGTTGTTCCATGCTGAGAAGTCAGCAGTGGCGGAACATTGCCTTAACGAAGGACACAGGATGATGTATGACAAGACACAATTGATCTCTCCTGCTTCTGGCTATTGGGAATGTGTTCTTAAAGTCTCTATTGAAATTAGATTATCCAGTAATTTTATTAACAGAGATAAAGGTTTTCCTCTAAGTAAGATATGGAATCCGACTTTGTCCGACATTAAACAACAACGGTCTTCTTTTCGATCGTTGGATTCTTCCGGCTAGTGCTGTTGCGATGCATCGTTTCTGCCGTCTTCTCCCACCGGCGCGCTGCCTGTCTACTTACCGCAAGGAGGCGCTGCCCATCATCTCGCGCACGCGAGGTGCTCTGTCCGTGGTGTGTAAAGGTTTCCGACGTTGTGGCTGGAATTCAGTTCCGGCGAGGCAGTGCACTACCATTAACTCACCTGAAGATGGCGGCCAGCTGGTCCGCCGAAATATTGTGTCCGGACGACGACATGATCCGGCTGCAAACCCGTGAAGAATATCATTCCTATACCCTTCTTGCATTTACAGCCCAAAAGTTAGCATGTGGTGGCCAAATAGGAACAATTTTTTTCCATAATAAATCGGTTCCCCGTTAACGTATTCGAATATCTACCAAGTTTCAATGCCATACGATAATTACAGCCAACATTGGACCTCTATGAGTAGCTCCACTGTAATTATAACCATCCGATACTTGCAGACTTTATCGGGGCATCTTAAGCGGAAACTGAAGGGTGAAGGTAAAAAAAAACTCGATTTTATTTCATTGCGGAATTTGAATTTATACATATTGAAGAATTATTCCTCAAAATATCACGCGCGAACTTCGAACCTGTGAGCGTTTGAAGCTAAAGCAAACAGCGAATTGGAAAGTTGTAAATCTAAAACGCCATTGCCACAACTCGTTGTCCATGACATCATCCCTATTTAGACCGATTTGAGAAAACCTGGTTTCCTGGGGCGTTGTTTGGCCAGTTTTACTCAAAATGTGAACGGAAGTTTCAATAGTCTCATTTAGAGATATACTCCAAAAATAGCATCCAGCCGAAGCGAAATTGTCAACATTGCTTTAAATTTGGCCGTATATCTGTTCAATGCAGGCGATACTGCATTAATGCACGTGGCAAATGCCCTTCAAATCAAAATCGGCGATGAAATGCGCCGATTCTATGAAAATAGAGACGCCAGCAGTTTTGCGCTCAGTGGCGAAAAGGGCTTCGAGGACGAAAATGAGGTCCTATCACGTCAAAGTAGCAGAAAACAGCCATCTACTAGCCGGGGCAATAGTTGTTATGGACCAGGCATCTATGATATCCCGTATGTTTCAAGCTATGTCCCTTTCTTATATTGTAAACATTTGTCAAATTTTAAATGCGTTTTTCTCAAAACCATGTTTCTCGGGGTGGTTATCGTCACCCATGCTACAATTTTCGTCCAATTTTTTATGATTTTTGGTCTCCCTTGAAGCAAATTGAATTCTTCACAGATCATCGTAGCCGATTTTTATGCTAATATTTAGTATTTTTTGGCCAAAAGTGAGGGGTCTAAAAATTGCCATTTTTTCAAATATCTATAATTTCGCCAAGAAACGTTTTCTGCATATCCCTACGGCAAACTAAATTTATATCTGTAAAAATCAGGGTGATATGTTAATTTCATGTTTCAGATAACCACAACCGGAGTTACAACGGCAACCGTCGATCTATAAGCTTTCAGAGCTGCCCCGGGAAAATCTCGATTGCTCAGTGAATATACTGATATTTTTCAGTAAAAACATGCCAATAAAAATTTAAATGTATTTTTTATTCATTGTAGCAAATCCCTGTTGTCTACTACATTCCATTACGGAGAAGAGAAATCCTAAATTTGAGCAATATTTTCGTCCGTCGTTTCCCCTTAAGACGTTTACAAATTCAGATTTTACAGCATTTCCGTTACACTCTTCACTAGGTCGACAATCCTGCGCTCTGATAAACATTAGAGCGAATATTCTGAGGCTGGTCCGCCGTTTTCACCTGGTACTAAGTTTCAAAACGACAACAATAGACGGCAGCCAATACACTACTGGACATTAAAATTGCTACACCAAGAAGAAATGCAGATGATAAACGGGTATTCATTAGACAGATATATTATACTAGAACTGACCTGTGATTACATTTTCACGAAATTTGGGTGCGCAGATCCTGAGAAAGCAGAACCCAGAACAACCACCTCTGCCGTAATAACGGCCTTGATACGCCTGGGCATTGAGTCAAACAGAGCCTGGATGGCGTGTACATGTACAGCTGCCCATGCAGCTTCAACACGATACCACAGTTCATCAAGAGTAGTGACTGGCGTATTGTGACGAGCCAGTTGCTCGGCCACCATTGACCCGACGTTTTCAGTTGGTGAGAGATCTGGAGAATGTGCTGGCCAGGGCAGCAGTCGAACATTTTATGTATCCAGAAAGGTCCATACAGGACCTGCCACATGCGGTCGTGCATTATACTGCTGAAATGTAGAGTTTCGCAGGGATCGAATGAAGGGTAGAGCCACGGGTCGTAACACATCTGAAATGTAACGTCCACTGTTCAAAGTGCCGTCAATGCGAACGAGAGGTGACCGAGACGTGTAATCAATGGCACCCCATACCATCACGCCGGGTGATACACCAGTATGGCGATGACGAATACACGCTTCCAATGTGCGTTCACCGCGATGTCGCCAAACACGGATGCGACCATCATGATACTGTAAACAGAACTTGGATTCATCCGAAAAAATGACGTTTTGCCATTCGTGCACCCAGGTTCGTCGTCGCAGGCGCTCCTGTCTGTGATGCAGCGTCAAGGGTAACGGCAGCCATGGTCTCTGAGCTGATAGTCCATGCTGCTGCAAACGTCGTCGAACTGTTCGTGCAGATGATTGTTGTCTTGCAAACGTCCCCATCTGTTGACTCAGAGATCGAGACGTGGCTGCACGATCCGTTACAGCCATGCGGATAAGATGCCTGTCATCTCGACTGCTAGTGATACGAGGCCGTTGGGATCAAGCACGGCGTTCTGTATTACCCTCCTGAACCTACCGATTACAGTTCTGCTAACAGACATTGGATCTCGACCAACGCGAGCAGCAATGTCGCGATACGATAAACCACAATCGCGATAGGCTAGAATCTGATCTTTATCAAAGTCGGAAACGTAATGGTACGCATTTCTCCTCGTTACACGAGGCATCACAACAACGTTTCACCAGGCAACGCCGATCAACTGCTGTTTGTGTATGAGAAATCGGTTGGAAACTTTCCTCATGTCAGAACGTTGTAGGTGTCGCCACCGGCGCCAACCTTGTGTGAATGCTCTGAAAAGGTAACATTTGGATATCACAGCATATTCTTCCTGTCGGTTAAATTTCGCGTCTGTAGCACTTCATCTTCGCGGTGTAGCAATTTTAATGGCCAGTAGTGTAGCTTTCCAGCTGCGCGTCTGTAATGTACAGTTCCTCGTGACGTACAGGGACTGTAGACTTTTTTCTTAAGGCCTTGCAAGAGATTGTTCTCTCGCAGAACTCAGCAAGAGTCTGTCGTCACTGAATAAGCGATCACAGCAGTGAAAGTTTCACCGAGCTGACGTTTCGCGAGATCGCCTGTGTACATGGAACCGTTAGCGCGCGGACGCGAGGTGCGACCTTCTGTGGCTTACAAGCGGCTTTGAGGCCAGGCGCTCGGTGAGGAATCGACACTTCCTGGCATCGATCATAGTCTTCCAACGTGTCGTTCACGTAGTTAGCGGTCTGTTAGCTGAAGCGCACACAGTTCTAAGAATTCTGCTACGTGTTGAGTATACTTTCGATGGAGCAGAGATAATTATTGTTGCTGAAGGACACATGAATCTCATAATGCAGTTGTATGCGTGGGGTCTTTTCTTTTCGGACTTGTCTGCTCATTAGAGGCATATTCATGCAGGCAGTAACTTTCCGTCTTCGACAGGTTACAAGCTACAGTCGTGAAAGTCCAAGACGAAAGGTCAATTGCCGGTTGTGTCTTTTTTTTAAATTTATTCAATTATTTTTTCTTTCAAGATGATGCCATGAATTGCTATGCGGAAGGCAGAAATTTCGAAGCACGAGCCTTAGGCCCATTAGTCATTCGAAACCCTGTGTCAACTGAAATATGCATGAGTCGTGCTTGCGTACCTCAGTTGGTAGAGCACTTGCCCGCGAAAGGCAAAGGTCCCGAGTTCGAGTCTCGGTCCGGCACACAGTTTTAATCTGCGAGGAAGTTTCACATCAGCGCACACTCCGCTGCAGAGTGAAAATCTCATTCTGGAAATATGTATCTCCGATCACTCCTTAACTCAAAATACATAGCCACGACAGGTTGCCGCGCGATCTGACGCGTATTGTCACGGTCCGTCCGTCTCTCCCCGTTGGAGGTTCGAGTCCTCCCTCGGGCATGGGTGTGTGTGTGTTGTCCATAGGGTAATAGTGTGTAGGCTTAAGGACCGATGATCTCAGTCGTTTGGTCCCATAAGACCTTACCAAAAATTTGCAAAATTTTTCTAAATACCTATCACCAACGTTATGTACCTGTGGCTTCGTGATCCTTAAGCAGTCTTTCGTTGTTTAAGTTACAGAAAGTGTATTTAACTCGCGCACTGAGAATTCCGTACAAATTTAATTATGTTTACAGTTCATCCACTCTGCGGATCGAAAATCTCGACCATTTTTGCTTGTTATCGGCACTGATACTGGCAACATATCGGTTCCAGGGGTTTTAAGGTTCCAGAATTTTTGTAATTTTTATTTAATTTTAATTGGTTTTGCCTCCTAACGACCACATGAAATAACTTACGTATTCTTTCTTTTCCCCTTTCCTTCTTTCCAGTAATTTTTCCTGATTTTCCTATGTTTTGTCTTCTTTCTTCTGTCCATATTGCACGTCTCTTTTTCTTCGTTTTCTCCTCGAAGCCCTTGAAACCTTTTACTTTGAACCTTTCTCTTTCTCCTATTTGTTCCTCCATTATTTCCATTTACGTCAGGTCCGCTTTAACATCTTTTGTCCACGTCACTGATGTTTTCGGACTGCCGTCAAAGAAGTTATCCTGTTTTCATCTAGCCGTTTTAGGTGTCCACAGAATGCAACTCTTATCTTCCTCATCGTGTAGGATATTCGTCCACTTTTTCATAAACTTCTTTGTTACTTCTTAATTTACGTTTCTCGTTCTTGTGTTTTAGCACCAACATTTTCCTGATTACTTTCCTTTCCTTCTTTCCTTTTCCATCTAAATGTTTGGCTGTATTTAGCGTAAGACATGCATAAAGCAATTCTGGTTTAATGGCAGTATTGCAGTGCCGAAGTTCTGCATTTATGGAAATATATTTTTTCCTGTACAGGATTTTTGTTAGTAGAGTAGCCACCTCCATTCTCCTTGCCCTAACTGCTGTATCCTTAGTGGATAAGCAGAGCAAAAGGGTGAGTTCAAGTCGAGGAAGTTTTCGAGGATGTGAGGATATGCAACACAAAACAAACAATTAGTAATAACTTGTATTAAGAGAAATAAACAGATTACATAACTTCTGATTCTAACAGTCTGCGTGGTGTCTGTTTGTTCTAAGTCGTGTCTCCCTACCACTTTCGCGCAACGGCGCTCTGAGTGTGTTTTTTAGGGAATTGACTAGTTTGAACCTGGGACTTGCTGCTGGTAAGGAGGCGCCAGACCACACATGACATGTAGAGTTCAGAAGAGTTCAGTGAAACTAGGGATGATATAATCAAATACTTAATGATTTCAGCGTCAGCTCCACTGCACTCCCTGTAAAAGAATCTTAATATTAACTAAATTTAGTGGCTTTCCTATTTTTAGTTAGCTGGTAAAATAACGTCGAAAAAGCAGTTAAGTTTACCATTGGAATTTTTATTCTACTCACAAAACATTGTTTATAAATTGCACTATTGATAAAAGGAAATATTTTAATACAGGATGATAAAAACTAACTGCATTCAACAAAAATGTGAATACCTAGAAGTTTAATTGACGATCGACACTAGTATTACGTAAAAAGGGGGTGTAACAGATGAGACTTCTGCAGTTCTGAGTGAAGCCTTATGCGCTCTAATGCAGCATCGCATGTGTTCATTACCTTGTCGTTGGTTAGGCAGCATCAGGGGGCGGCGGGCGGCGCAGCTCCACACACCTCGCTGTCTCAGAAGCAACTCTCTCTAACTTCTCTTTACTACAATTTACCAAAGTTGGTTTAAGAAAAGCTATCTGGCTGTGTTTTCAGCTGACCAATCGGGGTCTCAAAGTTAACCTTAAGCTCCGTCTACAAAAATTCTGTCTATCCAATGAGAAACGTTATACTTTTCGTGGCGGGGCAATGTTTTTAATGTTTGCTATGTAACAGAGACGCGTGTAGTCTCACGCTAAAACTTGCAGCTGGTGTGGCCCTTTTATTGTTATCGTAAGATCTATACTGTTCTTCTGGAGGGCCCTGTATTTTAACATGGGCTGGGGGTGGTCTTGGCGGTCGGCTGGCGACGTGGGTTTCCTCCCCTTATCGTGGGGCCTCATAGCCTACACGACTCTGCTCTAGGCTTCTGTTCTCGTTTCTCCCCTCGGAACTGCGTCTGTTTCACAGTGGGAAGGTACAACATGCATTTAGGCGTTCTTGTGTTAGTCTGTGGTATTCCAGTTGCTCACTCGTAGATCGTATTACTTTGGTTAATTTAATGTCAGGATTTATTCGGAGCTATGTGACATACTGCCGGATTTGCTATCATGTCAGGGTTTTCATGGAAGGTGTTGGATTTGCCTGACACCTTACATGATATGTTGAGCGAAACAAAGTACAGGATACATTGTGCATAGATAATTTGTTCTTCTCCGCGGGCTAGCTGGTGTACGTCTGCTGTTTGGCTCGTCGTCTTCTCAGCAGGAAGACTCGGTGCTCTTCTTCTATTGGCTGCCACGTGGCGGGACGCCCACGTGGCGGCCCGCAGCAACTTTGCTACCAACGTTTTCTTTTCGTGGCAGGCGCAGTATCGCAGCTATCGATACTGCACCAACTAGGTTGGCTTCTTTGTCTAAAGTAGTTGGTTGTATCATTACTCCTTGAAATTTAAATTTTGTAATATTTTTCAGTTTACCATAATCAGTTTCCATATCTTTGTACTCTGTTTTTTTTTTCAAAAGATATACGTAGACTGCTTTTGAAGCTGTCTCTTGCAGGAGATTTATCTGCATTGTTGCATCTACTACAGATTCAGCAAAGATGGCAAGATCATCTGCAAAAGCCAGACCATCAGAATTTAGATTATACCCTTTTCTCCCAATTGTGACTCATCTAACGCCTTCTTCTTGTGTTATTTTCCTCCATTCCCTGATTAAGTTTTGTAGCACACAACTGAACTGCAAGGGGACAGTCCATATTCCTGCCTTACGCCAGTTTTATCTCAAAAGCCTTGGAGGTTTCGCCTAAAAATCGAGTTTTGCATTTTGTATTGGCATTTTATGATTGCCACTGATTTTTTGTCAGCTCTGATCTCTTTTAGGGTGTTGAACAAAGGTTTCCTGTCAGTTGAATAACACGCTTTTTTGAAGTCTACAGTTGTTATATAAATGCTTTTAGATCTCATTCTTCTATAACTGATCATGAATTTCAAATTTAAAATTTGTTCCACACAAGATCATTCTCTTCTAAATCCTCCACGCTACACTCCTTACTGCCTTACAGCCTGTTTTGTAATGTTCTTGAAAGAATTTTGTAAGCCATTGGACTCAGGGATATTCCCCTATAGTTTCTGGAGTCAGTTTCATCTCCTTTTTTGTGGATTGAGTGAATTATGCTGTTTTCCAATCTTATAGTATAGCTTCTGTTTTCCAGACTTTTTAAAAGACTCAAAGTAGTTGCTTGACTATTTCCGAACGTGCCATTTTACAGATTACAGCACTTACTGAACCTTTCTGGGGTCCTTGTCATTCTTCAGATCTCTAATGATATTCTGGATTTCATCTATGCTTAGTGGTTTTGATATTCCGTGAGTGTGTCCAGGATTTTGTTCTGGAAAGATTGCTCTTAATTCCACACAATTTAACAACTTATTGAAATAGGTTGCTAATATTTCACAATTTTCTTTGTTGTTTAGGACTAATTTCCTGTCTTCATTCTTGAAGCACAAGGTAAGTGGTTGGTACGTTTGGAGCCCTTGTTTAAAAGTTTTATAGAAGTTCCTAGTGTTGTTCTTTTGGAAGTCTTCTTGAATTAGAATAAGAAAAAAATAGAATCTAATTTTGTCTTACAATGTTTTAATTTTAATAATATAAATGTGACAAGAAGTCATACAGGCGGCTAGCGATTATTATTGCAATCAGTAGCCCTCCATTCAGGCTGAATGGGTCACAGTGGTAAAAGTTAAATATCGGGCAAGTAATGAATTTATCTCCCATATGACACGTATCAGAATTTATCCGTCATCGCCGGCCGGAGCGGCCGTGCGGTTCTGGGCGCTACAGTCTGGAGCCGAGCGACCGCTACGGTCGCAGGTTCGAATCCTGCCTCGGGTGTGGATGTGTGTGATGTCTTTAGGTCGGTTAGGTTTAATTAGTTCAAAGTTCTAGGTGACTGATGACCTCAGAAGTTAAGTCGCATAGTGCTCAGAGCCATTTTAACCGTCATCAGGTATCCAGGAGCGATTACTGCTACTAGATGTGACGTTTCAGGTTGTATGTGAAACAAGCACTAGCACACTACCACGCGGAGTGGCCGCGCTGTTAGAGGCGCCATGTCACGAATTGCGCGGCCCCTCCCGCCGGAGGTTCGAGTCTTCCCTTGGGCATGGGTGTGTATGTCGTCCTTAGCGTAAGTGAGTTTTAGTTTAAGTAGAGTGTAAGTTTAGGGACCGATGACCTCAGCAGTTTGGTCCCTTAGGAATTCACACACATTTGAACATTAGGAGACTAAAACGCGTCATACGATCAATAAATTCATTCCTTCTCTGATGTTTGACTTCTATCACTGCGACCCAGTCAGCTTGAATGCAGAACTACTGAGTTTTTTAATTTCAGGTTTGACGTCCCATAACAAACGACAAAAGAAGTATTTTTTCGTGGGGCATAATTACAGATTAACAGTTTTCGTATTTTCTCCTTTACTTGTACTGCGAAACGTCACTTCTTGCCGAATTTCATCTTTGTAGATCAACAGTAAATACCCTATTGGTTTTGATTAATGTGTTTGCTAGTATCAAAATATGTTGCCTAATGGCCGTATTTCTTTGTTGCATTGCTTTAGTAGCTTACATTTATTTGACTACCAGTGACCTCTAGACCGTAGTATGTGACGTAAATTTCAGTTTCACACGTCTAGCTGTTGCTGAGAGAAAGGGGTCTTAGTAGACGGACAGACAGAGAGTCAGATAAGAAATGACAATTTTTTTTTTTCGTGTGATAAAATAACAAATTTACAATTTTTAAATTTTATTACTTTGGCTGTGCTCTGAAACCTTTCTTCTTGCCAAATTTCATGATTAGAGGCCAAACAGAGGTACCCTAAAAGTTTTGATGAAAGTGTTTGCGAGTATTCAGGCCGGAGTGGCCGTGCGATTCTAGGCGCTACAGTCTTGGAGCCGAGCGACCGCTCCGGTCGCAGGTTCGAATCCTGCCTCGGGCATGGATGTATGTGATGTCCTTAGGTTACTTACGTTTAATTAGTTCTACGTTCTAGGCGACTGATGACCTCAGAAGTTAAGTCGCATAGTGCTCAGAGCCATTTGAACCATTTTTTGTTTGCGAGTATCAAAATATGAAATGAGCGTATTTTTTGGTTACAGTGACTTATAACACTATATTTACTATACCGCCAAAGGCCTATAGACCTTAGTATGTGACATAAATTTCAATTTGAAATGTCTAGCCTGTACTGAGAAAAAGGTGTCAAAAAGACAGTCAGATAAGAAATGACAAGAAAATAAATTTGTTTCGTGTATAGAATTAAATATTTACAGCTTTCGCATTTTTTTCGTTGGTTGTACCGCAAAACCTTCCTTCCTTGCCAAATTTCATGATACTAGTCCAACGGGAAGCACCCTATACGTTTACACAGGTGAGTTGGCATCAAACTATTTGGCATAATGGCCGTATCCTTCGACTGAAACGCATAGTGGAAACATTAACCAAAGTCACGGTTTAGAACTCTCTCAGTACTTTAGTTGATACAAGAACTAAAAGGCGCCCTTAGGCCCAATCTAAAATGTTATCAATTAAAGTAATTTATGTTCTGTTTTTTAGTACTACCTACGGTTTTCACCGGTGATTCTTCAACTTTACATTATCTAATTATAGATGTTGTTGTTGTGGTCTTCAGTCCTGAGACTGGTTTGATGCAGCTCTCCATGCTACTCTATCCTGTGCAAGCTTTTTCATCTCCCAGTACCTACTGCAACCTACATCCTTCTGAATCTGCTTAGTGTATTCATCTCTTGGTCTCCCTCTACGATTTTTACCCTCCACGCTGCCTTCCAATACTAAATTGGTGATCCCTTGATGCCTCAGAACATGTCCTACCAACCGATCCCTTCTTCTGGTCAAGTTGTGCCACAAACTTCTATTCTCCCCAATCCTATTCAATACTTCCTCATTAGTTATGTGATCTACCCATCTAATCTTCAGCATTCTTCTGTAGCACCACATTTCGAAAGCTTCTATTCTCTTCTTGTCCAAACTATTTATCGTCCATGTTTCACTTCCATACATGGCTACACTCCATACAAATACTTTCAGAAATGACTTCCTGACACTTAAATCAATACTGGATGTTAACAAATTTCTCTTCTTCAGAAACGCTTTCCTTGCCATTGCCAGCCTACATTTTATATCCTCTCTACTTCGACCATCATCAGTTATTTTGCTCCCCAAATATCAAAACTCCTTTACTACTTTAAGTGTCTCATTTCCTAATCTAATTCCCTCAGCATCACCCGACTTAATTAGATTACATTCCATTATCCTTGTTTTGCTTTTGTTGATGTTCATCTTATATCCTCCTTTCAAGACACTGTCCATTCCATTCAACTGCTCTTCCAAGTCCTTTGCTGTCTCTGACAGAATTACAATGTCATCGGCGAACCTCAAAGTTTTTATTTCTTCTCCATGAATTTTAATACCTACTCCGAATTTTTCTTTTGTTTCCTTTATTGCTTGCTCAATATACAGATTGAACAACATCGGGGAGAGGCTACAACCCTGTCTTACTCCCTTCCCAACCACTGCTTCCCTTTCATGTCCCTCGACTCTTATAACTGCCATCTGGTTTCTGTACAAATTGTAAATAGCCTTTCGCTCCCTGTATTTTACCCCTGCCACCTTTAGAATTTGAAAGAGAGTATTCCAGTCAACATTGTCAAAAGCTTTCTCTAAGTCTACAAATGCTAGAAACGTAGGTTTGCCTTTCCTTAATCTTTCTCCTAAGATAAGTCGTAAGGTCAGTATTGCCTCACGTGTTCCAGTGTTTCTACGGAATCCAAACTGATCTTCCCCGAGGTTGGCTTCTACTAGTTTTTCCATTCGTCTGTAAAGAATTCGTGTTAGTATTTTGCAGCTGTGACTTATTAAGCTGATAGTTCGGTAATTTTCACATCTGTCAACACCTGCTTTCGTTGGGATTGGAATTACTATATTCTTCTTGAAGTCTGAGGGTATTTCGCCTGTCTCATACATCTTGCTCACCAGATGGTAGAGCTTTGTCAGGACTGGCTCTCCCACGGCCGGCAGTAGTTCCAATGGAATATTGTCTACTCCGGGGGCCTTGTTTCGACTCAGGTCTTTCAGTGCTCTGTCAAACTCTTGACGCAGTATCATATCTCCCATTTCATCTTCATCTACATCCTCTTCCATTTCCATAATATTGTCCTCAAGTACATCGCCCTTGTATAGACCCTCTATATACTCCTTCCACCTTTCTGCTTTCCCTTCTTTGCTTAGAACTGGGTTTCCATCTGAGCTCTTGATATTCATACAAGTCGTTCTCTTATCTCCAAAGGTCTCTTTAATTTTCCTGTAGGCGGTATCTATCTTACCCCTAGTGAGATAGGCCTCTACATCCTTACATTTGTCCTCTAGCCATCCCTGCTTAGCCATTTTGCACTTCCTGTCTATCTCATTTTTGAGACGTTTGTATTCCTTTTTGCCTGTTTCACTTACTGCATTTTTATATTTTCTTCTTTCATCAATTAAATTCAATATTTCTTCTGTTACCCAAGGATTTCTACTAGCCCTCGTCTTTTTACCTACTTGATCCTCTGCTGCCTTCACTACTTCATCCCTCAAAGCTACCCATTCTTCTTCTACTGTATTTATTTCCCCCATTCCTGTCAATTGCTCCCTTATGCTCTCCCTGAATCTCTGTACAACCTCTGGTTCTTTTAGTTTATCCAGGTCCCATCTCCTTAAATTCCCACCTTTTTGCAGTTTCTTCAGTTTTAATCTACAGGTCATAACCAATAGATTGTGGTCAGAGTCCACATCTGCCCCTGGAAATGTCTTACAATTTAAAACCTGGTTCCTAAATCTCTGTCTTACCATTATATAATCTATCTGATACCTTTTAGTATCTCCAGGGTTCTTCCATGTATACAACCTTCTTTCATGATTCTTAAACCAAGTGTTAGTTATGATTATGTTGTGCTCTGTGCAAAATTCTACCAGGCGGCTTCCTCTTTCATTTCTGTCCCCCAATCCATATTCACCTACTATGTTTCCTTCTCTCCCTTTTCCTACACTCGAATTCCAGTCACCCATGACTATTAAATTTTCGTCTCCCTTCACAGTCTGAATAATTTCTTTTATTTCATCATACATTTCTTCAATTTCTTCGTCATCTGCAGAGCTAGTTGGCATATAAACTTGTACTACTGTAGTAGGTGTGGGCTTCGTATCTATCTTGGCCACAATAATGCGTTCACTATGCTGTTTGTAGTAGCTTACCCGCATTCCTATTTTCCTATTCATTATTAAACCTACTCCTGCATTACCCCTATTTGATTTTGTGTTTATAACCCTGTAGTCACCTGACCAGAAGTCTTGTTCCTCCTGCCACCGAACTTCACTAATTCCCACTATATCTAACTTCAACCTATCCATTTCCCTTTTTAAATTTTCTAACCTACCTGCCCGATTAAGGGATCTGACATTCCACGCTCCGATCCGTAGAACGCCAGTTTTCTTTCTCCTGATAACGACATCCTCTTGAGTAGTCCCCGCCCGGAGATCCGAATGGGGGACTATTTTACCTCCGGAATATTTTACCCAAGAGGACGCCATCATCATGTAATCATACAGTAAAGCTGCATGCCCTCGGGAAAAATTACGGCTGTAGTTTCCCCTTGCTTTCAGCCGTTCGCAGTACCGGCACGGCAATGCCGTTTTGGTTATTGTTACAAGGCCAGATCAGTCAATCATCCAGACTGTTGCCCTTGCAACTACTGAAAAGGCTGCTGCCCCTCTTCAGGAACCACACGTTTGTCTGGCCTCTCAACAGATACCCCTCCGTTGTGGTTGCACCTACGGTACGGCTATCTGTATCGCTGAGGCACGCAAGCCTCCCCACCAACGGCAAGGTCCATGGTTCATGGGGGGGGGGGGGGGGGGGGTTAATTATAGATAACGAAACGAAAAGAAATCAACACAAGAATAGCTCGAAAAACACACGTTTTCGCCACTTGTTTCACTTTTATTTTTGCGACCTTAGTTTCGGGTTAGAATTGCTGACAAAGATGTTGTGCTTAATGGTATCAACGTAAACAGCAAGGAATTTACAGTCATCAAATGAATTATTTGTTAATACTAAATACCGAAAGGTACGTTCCTAATCGTAGCACACCAAAAGAAATGGAGAGTAACGGAAATCTTTTTTCTCATTCAGTTCTCATTCATTGGTTGTTCACTAATGCTCTCGTACTGTATTTTGATTCCCGTATTTCAAGCAGGGACACTTTCTGCCCATTGTGAAGTATTTCTGCATCTACTAGTTTACTGACTGTATAGTCCGAGTCACGTAAGATGGTGGTTCGGGCAAGTTAAGGCAAGGACGGGGTTTGTGTTGCTGCCGGTTCCAAATCACACTTGTGATACGTGTATCACTTGCTTTGGGCCTGAAGAAAGCGTGTATTCAGCAAGTTGTGTCGCTCGCTTACTCAAGTAGAACATCTCACTTACCACCACATCAGCGACGACAACTCGCAACAACTGGAATAAAAATTCATTAAACAAAGTAATGAACGCTCATTCGCTGTCGCAGAGTGCGTGACGTAGGTGGGCAGGTCAAGCCTAAAGTCGACTGTCATCATCTGGGGAATTGTAACCTTTGTGTGTGTGTGTGTGTGTGTGTGTGTGTGTGTGTGTGTGTGTGTAGGGGGGTGGAGGGACGGGTTGAACGTTAACTGGTTTTCTGTTCATAAACTTTTGTGTTTGTCTGTGTCTTGATGTAAACCTGAACAACGCAGATAGTGTACTTACGTAAACGCTATCTGATAAAAAGAGTCACCAAATCCATCACAAACTGTATTGAAATTAACTTTTAGCAAAAATACTATATACTGAAGAAACTATCTTGCAAAATTCTGTGTTGTGCAGTGCCGTGAAAAGTGCTGCAAAGCGTGACGTCGCAGAACGTATCTCACAGTTCCAACACAGAAAGCTAACAGCGTAAGAGCTCTACATAACTTTGAATGAGTGACTGTCCACAATGCTTCTGTTAAAACGCCCTGTAATTTTACCAGCGGAAACTGACTAAATAAAATGCCAAACCCTAAATTACATACAAGCAAACATGTAACATTCTACAGTAAGAAAGAGGGTGTGTGATAAAGAAATGAAATCTGAACTGAATTTTACCTAAACTGACCCTGAAGATAGTTCTGAAATGTAATGCTTAACAGTGATTGATTTTATTGTGCGTTAACGGTGGTGTTAAATTGGCTGTAATAAATTTTAATGACTTACCTTGTGACAACGAAAACTCGGGAAAGTGGTGAATGTTAAAATACGGCAACGAGGCAAACCGGCTAAGGAAAAACTTTTCCACGAGCAACGCAAAGAAATAAAAAACACTGTGCTAAGTGTATCTTGCCTTACTTTGAGTGACTGTATTCCGCACAGGGCAATGCGGCAACACACAATAATAAAACGAAATTTTCGTAAGGAGATGGCGGAAGAAACTACACTTACAGAATAACAGAAAAGACACTAGCATTTGAGAGTGTATTATGAACCTCATTCCTTAACAATTACAACCATCTTTAGAAAAATCACTTTGCATATAAAATATGACGGTGACATGAAATTAGTTAATGAGATAGTAAATGAATCTATAACTCCGGACCAAGCTTTGTGAGAAGGTGGCGTTATGTAATCACGACTCGACAGTCAAACTTAACTGAACCGAACCAATAAAGAAAAAACATGATGCTAAATATTTGCCTTTTTCAAACTCATGATAAATTACACGGGGGCAAGCAATGCAGTGAGCAATTACCCGTAATCTTCACACTTCTCAAATCAATATTTGCAAAACCATATTTCCATAAAACAACAGCCTTTGCGTCTGCACTTTTCGTCTGCATCTCTGTGTTTTGCTAGTTATTTCCAGACCGCTCAGCAGCTTGACAAACACACAACGTTCTCTCTTACTTCTCGCTGAATGCTACGCTGGCAACGACAATGCTACCGACAGGCGAAGATCACATTGTTTGTACTCAGTGCCTGGAAGACTTCTGGTTGAAAAATATCCAGTGAACAAAAATGAAGAACGACACACCGCATAAAAAGAGAGCTCGTAACAGTTTCATTTAATACTAAAAATAAACTAGAAATCTTACAAAATTCACTGAGACCGCCTGGAATAACTAGACGAAACGTGTTACTTAATAAAAAGCACAAATTTTAGGCGCTGATTATTTGGAAACATTTGCACCAAGGATAGGTAAGTTGTAACATACCAGAAAAATCATTATTAAGAATGTGAATACTTGGGATACGTAAATGTTTAGAAGAAAAAGTCCAGCCAAATGTCTCGACAAAATAGGTAGCATAAATAAAGTCAGCAAAATGGAAATGGATTTCCACTTAAGGTAGAAGACATACAACAAAAAATCTTCATCTTATAGTACAAAATTTTGAGTTCAATGTGTAAAACGGGAGCAACAATAACGTCTATGAAAAAACTGAGAATATAATGTATAAAATGAAAAAGAGGCCACTGAAAAACAAGTAAAAGCAACAGATTGAGACAATAATAAATTTCTTTGATAAAAATCAAGAAAGACAAATATTATTTGTCAGTGATTTAAATTGATGGCCCCCTGTGCCAATCTTTTTTCTCTTGTGTTGTCTGTTCACATTTTCTATACTGTATGGTTCTTCCTCGTCACATACACATCGCATTATCTGCTTATGTGTACAAGTGCACAATGTAGTTGGCTAGGGTTCAGATTTGAGAAAGCCTGTTTCAAAATTACCCATGTAAATTGGTGGCAGCAGTGGAGATAACGGAGAGAGATCATAGCTAGTCCATATGTTTGATGAAAGAACGCGTTTATAAATAAAAACAATTTTGCTTTAAGCATAGCACGAAAATATCCATAATGTTTACCTGTTATGTTGGATTAACGTGCTCATTTTACAGATTCCCGTCCATGCACTTCTCCTTGTGAAATGACAACTCATACTTAGTACATCTGCACATTCTGCTTTTCGAATTATGTCTACCATCATTAGCGTTGCAAAAGACTATGGATAATAATAAATGTGTACACGTTTCGTTGGATCACTATAAGCCATCTATCAAAAGTCGTTATACGTGCATTTGTGATGTTGATATTGTAGTAAACACTTAATTTGCAGCACATTAACGAAAGCTCCGGAAGAGTTTCACAGTGTAGGGCACACTGAACTTGTATTCCGGAGGAGCGGTGTTCAAATTCCCATTTACCCATTTTCGTTTAAGTTTTCTGTGCCTTGTTTCAAGTATTTCGTATTGGTGCTCAGATAGGTTGTACAAGCCAAAAGCTGATTTTGTTTTGTTCCTCCACCAGCCTTACAGCCTTGTTGTCGACGATTAGAAGAAAGTTGCCATCTAACACGGTAGAGAAGAGCAATTGTCCGTGCACACTACAATCTGTGTAAATACATGAGTAAGGGGATAAAGGACAGCCTGACAGAGACATACAGTATGAGGGTTATAAACACATCCGTATTCGCCGTAGTCCCTTTTTGTATCAATACGTTTTTCCAAGGGAGACGAAGCACAGTAACAATTGGGTGCATGTATAGACGCGGTGGGATTATATGGTACCTATGAAATTTAACGTGAACAAGAGGGAATTCACTGTTGTACGAGGTACAGGAAGACAACTGCGACGTGGCTCAGGCTGGCAGAAGTGCAGCCGAAAAAAAGTTTGCAGCTTCAAATATGTTGAAAGCGTACTAGGAACAACTGGAAGAAGTGACGAGGAAGTGAATTAGAGACTGAAGCAACCAGTAGTACGTCTAAGTTTTGTAAGGAGCTTGGAATGAAGATTCCCATAGAAGACGAGGGGAAAAATATATTGATGCATTTTAACATCTTGATATGAAATTCAATGAATCGAGCATCCAAAATGGTGACTGAAAGGGATGGATAAAGCTCTTCCGAGAAAGGGAGAGGAATGGAGCAGGGTGGTGGACAAAAGAAAATGAAAACAGATCCGCACAACGGATTTAATTTTAATGATGTTACGTTTTCTATGATTTTTGAAGTGAACGACATCGATCACTGAAGTGCCATATTAGAAGGTCTGCAAGATTCTATGTCACTGACACTACACTGATTATAAGAGAAAAAATTTTTGCCACTCATTTCTTTAGATATAAGGACAACTGGAAGTAGTAGAGTGCCAAACAGGGTGGATGTTGGAATTGTTGTTCATCGCATTCCTTAGTTTTCCCAACTTTGAAGCGCGAGAGCAGACATGTAAGTTGTCTCGATTTCCAATTCAGAAGTCTCCTCGCTTACATTTTTCATCCAGCTGACGTAGAAAACGTACATATTATTCTCAAGTTATTGTTTTACTCTTTTAAAGGCAACCAATAAGCTCTTTTTACTCGAAAGAAAAACACAGGCCATAATTTTTGCGGCCTGTTCTAGTTCAGGTGTGAAGTGGTAGACCAACACCTGATACGCAGTATCAAATAATCGTACAAAACTCTCGGGATAAGTTTTGACACGTTTGTAGAAAGTTTTTTCCCCATCACCTTTTGGTCTCTTCTCAACAAATGCAGTCTCTACTTCATGGTAAATTTTCCATTGTACACATATCGTGTTCTTATTCACGGTACCAACATGTTATTTAGTGCTATTCACTCCTAAGACTAGTTTGAAGCAGCTCCCCACGATACTCATTCCGGTGCAAGCCTCTTCGAATAACTACAGCAACCTACATCCATTTGAAAGTGCTTACTGTATTCATGCCATGGGCTCCCTATACAACTATTATCAAACACATTTCCTACATTATCAAAATGTATCGTACCAACCGATCCTTTCCTTTAATCAAATGTTGATAGAAATTTCTCTTTCCCTCAGTTCGGTTCAGTACCTTCTTATAATTTACTCAATTCACTTACCTAACTAGCAGCATTATTCTGTAGCACCTCGTTTCAAGAGCTTCTATTTTCTTCTAGTCTGACCTGCTTATGGTCCACGTTTCAATTCCGTAAAATGTTTCACTCCAAATACCTTCTGGAAAGATTTCCTAACACTTAAATTTGTATTTGATATTAATAAATTCTCCCTTTTCAGTCTTGTTCTTCATGTCTTCTGAATTTTATATCCTCTCTACTTCGGCCATCATCAGTTGTGATGTTTTTGTTTGTGGGGCGCTCAACTGCACCGTTATCAGCGCCCGTACAAATTCCGAGCCTTTGCTCAGCCCAATCTCGCCACTTTCATGATGATGATGAAATGATGAGGACAACACAAACACCCAGTCATCTCAAGGCAGGTGAAAATCCCTGACCCCGCCGGGAATCGAACCCGGGACCCCGTGCTCGGGAAACGAAAACGCAACCGCGAGACCACGAGCTGCGGAGCCCCCTCCCACCCCCCCTCCCTCATCATCATCAGTTGTTTTGCTGCCAAAAGAGCAAAACTGATCGGCTATGTTTCGTGTCTCATTTCCAAATGTAATTCCGTCGCCATCGCCTGGTGTAAATCGACTACACTCATAATCTCTGACACAATTACATCAGCAAACCTCAAAGTCTTTATTTCCTATTCCTGAATTTCAATTCCCTTTTCAAATTTTTCGCTGTTTTCTTTAATTGCTCGCTCACAGTGCTGACAGAATACGATCGGAGATGGGCTACAACACCGAATCACTCCTTTCTTAACCAGTGCGTCTCCTTTATGTTCTGCGACTCTTATTACAGTAGCGTTGTCTCTATACAAGTTGTCAATAGCCTTTCGCTCCATGTATTTTATCCCTGCTACCTTCAGAATTTCAGAGAGTATATTCCAGTCAATATTGTCAGAAGAATTCTCTAAATCAACTAATAATGTAAAGGTGGCTTTGTCTTTCTTTGCCTGTCTTCTAAAATAGGTCGTAGGATCATGGCAGCTTCGACTGTGGCTATGCTACACATTCCTTACCTTATCAGTCCACCTAATTTTCAGCACTCGTCTCTAGCACCACATCTCAGATGCTTAGATTTTCTTCCGGTTCTTCTGTTCCGGTTTTCCCACAGTCCGTGTTTCATTACCATACAATGCTGTGCTCCAAACGTACGTTCTCACAAATTTCTTCCTCAAATTACAGCCTATGTTTGATACTAGTAGACTTCCCTTGGCCTTTTTGGCAGTTCTAATTTGCTTCTAATGTCCTCTTCGCTCCATGCTTGGTTATTTTGCTGCCGCGGTAGTAGAATTCTTTAACTTCATTTACTTCGTTAGCATCAAAAATGTTCAAATGTGTGTGAATTCCTAAGGGACCAAACTGCGGAGTTCATCGGTTCCTGGACTTACACACTACTTGATCTAACTTATGCTAAGAACAACATACACACACCCATGCCCGAGGGAGGACTCGAACCTACGGCGGGAGGGGTCGATAGCATCAATCTTCGATTTTCTCTCAATCCATATTATGTACTCATTAGACTGTTCATTCCATTCCGCAGATCATGTAGTTCTTTTTCGCTTTGACTGTCAATGTCATTAGCGAATCTTGACTTTTAATTTCACTCTTGAATCTTTCTTTTATTTCCATCGTATGTTCTTCGATACACAGACCGAACAGTAGGGGCGAAAGACTACATCCCTGTCTTATGCCCTTTTTAATCCGCACACTTCTTTCTTGGTCGTCCACTCTCATTATTTCCTCTTGGCTCTGTATGTTACCTGTCTCTCCCTATAGCTTACCCCTATTTTTCTAAGAATTTCGAACATCTTGCACATTTTTATACTGTCGAACCCTTTTTCCAGGTCGATAGATCTTACGAAAATGGTCTGATTTTTCTTTAGTCTTGCTTCCATTACCTACCGTTACGTCAGCTTACTTCTCTGGTGCCTTTACCTTTTATAAAGCCAAACTGATCGGTATCTAACACATCCTCAATTTTCTTTTCCATTCTTCTGCATATTATTCTTGTCAGCAACTTGGATGCATGAGCTGATAAGCTGATTGTGCGACAGTTCTCGCGCTTTTCAGGTCTTGCAATCTCCTGAATAGTGAGGATGATATTTTTCCGGAAGTCCGATGGTATGTCGCCAGACTCATGCATTCTACACACAAAAGTGAATAGTTGTCTTGTTGCCACTATCCCTAATGATTTTAGAAATTGCGATGGAACGTTATCAATCCCTTCTGCCTCATTTGATCTTAAGCCCCCCAAAGCGCTCTTAAATTCTGATTCTAATACTGGATCCCCTATCTCTACCCTATCAACTTCTGTTTCTTCTTCAATCACCTCAGACAAATCTTCCCCTCATAGAAGCCTTCAATATTCTCTCTCTGCCTTTAAATATACTCTCCTCTGCATTTAACAGTGGAACTCCCGTTGCACTCTCAATGTTACCACCCCTGCTTTTAATTTCACCGTAGGTTGTTTTGACTTTCCTATGTGCTGAGTCAGTCCTTCCGACAATCATTTGTATTTCGATTTCTTCACATATTTCATGCAGCCATTTCGTCTTAGCTTTCTTGCAATCGCTTTTTATTGGACTCCTTAGCGCCTTGCATTTCTGTATTCCCAGCTGCAACTGCTTCATACACCTATAATCTAATCGTCAGATGCCACGCTGTGCAGTTGGCTTAACTTTACAGCTGTGTATAATTCAGTTTTTGAAACTGACGTAGAGCATCTGAAACAGAACTACATCCAAGACCGAATGTATCCACCCACTTCTTAACTGCTGGAAATACAAGAGCTGAAACGATAATCTTTTCAAAAACGATTTAATGCGCGATACTGAAGTTTACACAGCTGAACGAAAAACATACATCATGATGACCTTAAAAATCAGTTCAAAGACATACTGTTTTGCATAATCACTTGTTACGTGACTAGGGTTCAGCAGTGAACCTTTGTCGTAGAAATTTTCGTCTTGTTTCGTATCTACTACAATTAAACACCTGCGGCGACAGGATTAATCTTGACAGGAGAAAATATCAGACGTCTATTTATACCAAACATAGACATTTCTATATAGAAGCACACAATCTCAAATTCATAATTATTCACAGCCGTAAGTCCAGTACCGAAATCCAGTCAGAAGTTTCTGCATATAAATTCATCTATTATCCTTCTGATTACCCTGAAGGAACATTCAGATTTTATATGGTGTACAGTTCCACAGTTAGCTTATCTCCGCCACAGTCACACTGAAGAGAGGACTTCCATGTGCATTGATATAGCAATGCTGCAGAACGGCCGTGGTCATTTCCGATTCGTCGGGGTGTGAAAAACCTGCTCGTCGCTCCCAAAGTTTTAAGTGATTGGTGATGCATATGAGGAGAATGAGATTTTCACTCTGCAGCGGAGTGTGCGCTGATATGAAACTTCCTGGCAGATTAAAACTGTCTGCCGGACCGAGACTCGAACTCGGGACCTTTGCCTTTCGCGGGCAAGTGCTCTACCGACTGAGCTACCCAAGCACGACTCACGCACCTAGTTCTGCAAGGTTCGTAGGAGAGCTTCTGTAAAGTTTGGAAGGTAGGAGACGAGGTACTGGCAGAATTAATGTTGTGAGGACGGGGGGTGAGTGGTGCTTGGGTAGCTCAGTTGGTAGAGCACTTGCCCGCGAAAGGCAAAGGTCCCGAGTTTGAGTGTCGGTCCGACACACGGTTTTAATCTGCCAGGAAGTTGCATATGGGGAGTTTGCCGTGCCATTGACTCTTCTAGGCATTTTAAATGCTGAAATAGCTGCTCTGCTGACAGATAAACGATGATTTTCTAGACCTCACTCGCTGGGTTCTGATAATGAAAAGTGAATAAAATGGCAATTCTGTTTTTTTTTTCTTTTTTTTCTTTGCCCGTACATTCGCCAATGACCGTGATCTACGGATAGAGGTGGGGTATTACTAAGAACTAGTGCTTGTTTGTCGGAGGAGCACTGCCTGTGATGATGCACGTTGCTTGATTGAGCTGTGTGTCGCTTATATTAATGTGAGGACTGTGTAGCCAGGTGGAAGAGGAGTATTCTTCGAGTATGGAAGAGCTACAACCGATGATCTAACGACTGCTGCAAGTGTGTCTTGTTTTTATCTTCCTGAATACACTGTTCCGAGTGTTGATGCCTTGGATTCCGTTGGACAGTGGCGTGTCTGGGACCACTCATGCAGTTCACAGTATAGCTATGCTGAAAAGTCCGATCTCTGAATGTGATACTAGGCTTGTAACTTACTTATTTATTCCATAGATGGAGAGTTGATGTATCTGTCTTTGCAGGTTACGGTCGGAGGAAATTATGTTTGAAGTAATCGTTCAACATAGGAGGTTGATGATAGTGTTACTCCATCTCCCCTAAACCTTTGATCCTGAGCGATCAATCATCAGCTTAAATAAATTTCCTGGTCTGTTTCTGGAAGGTTGTATGTATAGAAAGTAAAAAAGAAAGTAGGGCCGGAATACAATCATTTGTTTTGTGAACTCTTCTTTTAGAGTTGTTGAGAGCACCTGGAAGTATCTGTTATTCAGCATGTTGCCAATTAGAGTGATGAGTTTCCTACTTGGAATGACAATGACGAATTTGAGCAGTAATCTGTCACAGGCTTCAGATAGGTCTAAGAAAACCGCCATGTTTGTCTTCTGCTTCTCAAAGCCGTTCCAGATATGAAATGTTAGCAGCTGCACCTCTCGTCCTCTTCCTGGTCAAAACCCGGCTTCCTGTATGGGGATGTGTCTATTTAAGGCTGAGTTTCTCAGGAGCTTGAACAGTGGGGTAGTTTCTAACCTTTGAGGAGTCATTGTTTCGCATTACTGTAGCAGTTATCTTAGTTTTCTTGAAGAGAGGTTGCAGATGAGCTGTCTCTAAGAGGTTTTAAAAGGGGTTTAGCCATTTCATAGTTACTGGATCATTGCACAATATCTGCTGCCTTCCTAGATTTAATGTTGGTGACAGTTACTATGGTCTCTTTCAATTTAAATGAGGTGGAAATGTCTGATGTTTGTGGAGCCTAACGTTTCTTAAACTTCCGTTTTGATGTGTTTATCTCGACTAGACGGGGAGGTGGAGATCATGTAATTGGCCGTGTCATCTAATTAGTGTTAAATTTTTTTCTGATGGTGGCGTTTGCTATTTCCAGGTCTCTGATATAGGGCTTAACTATCCTGCTGGAGTGAGTGTGGTCCAAGTTAGCTTCGGATCTCTTCCGTCTGTTTTGTCTGCTCTCATTTCGTGACCATGGAAGGGGTCGGAGGCAGTAGCAGGGTGAGCACAATCTTGGAATTCCATGAGAAGCCTTTCGCTCTCTCCTTTCCAGCCAGGAGTGTATTCTTTGCGGTAGCCTCTTGGTATGCATCGTTTACATGCTCTCTTTATTACTCTAATGAAACTGTTGTAGTCTTGAAAGCGAATTTCATCCATTTTGTACTGGCATAGCTTTGTTCGGAAAATTCAGACCAACAGGCTTTTTTGAACTTTTGTTTTGGCTTTGGATAGGAGAGAATGTTGAGTATATCTGTAGAATTATTGGACGATGTTGACAGTGGGGGAATCTGGTTAGGACACTGGGGAACACCTCAAAGAGAACGCTTGTAGGTTGCGTAACAAAGCGTAGATCAGGTGATAGCCCCCGTCCTATCGGCCGGAAGACAAGGTTATCTTGGCTTCTGCAGCGTATATAAGTTTCGGATATTCTTTTTCCATCCAGTCGACAAGTTTTTTCCGATATCCCCATAGTGTGTGGTAGCTGTCGAAGTCTGCATAGATGATAGTTGGGTGTTGTGGTGAGGGCATCGGTAGCGAAGGCCTGTTGCACCCTAGCCATTCACACAGCGTGACTATTATGTAGTTCCTCACTTTTAACTGTAGATCTAGAAACGGCATCTGAAGGATGGCAAGACTTCGTAGTTATTAACGTTATTTCTTACGTATGTTGCTAAAGTCATATTTAGGAATTGATTTTTGCAGTTATTAGCTTATAAACTAAGATTCTTCCCCTGCTGTAAAGATGTACATCGGCCTCCGAGTATGTTTCTTCGAATCAGATAATGTCAGTTTGATGTTCTTTCAGTGTTATGTATATAAATTCTTTCTTTGCTTTGCTTTGCTTATACCCTCTATGTTCAGTTGGTAAACTGATAATGAAGGTTCAATTTTTACATTTTCATGGAACTTTTGAAACATAGGTCACGAAATACACTACAAATGGCGCACCGCAGGAGTAGGATTTTCTCTCCAGCTCCTGTTTAGGCTTATGACACATGTGCTCAGTGTCGCTATCAGGTGAATGTGTCTCTGCCGTTGACTAACTGTGCTATCTAAAGTAGCGGACTCATTATGATCAGCACTTTCTGTGTAGCTTGAGAGTGTATTCCTGGAATAATATGAAAACTGCTCTGGCTTCCTCTTCTCTGCTGTCCAGTTTATTTTTATTTTATTTTGATTATTTTTTTGCCGAATGTAAGACCAGCTTATTTTTATTTTATTATAATCAGTTTTTTACCGAATATAAGGCTCTTCAACAGTGATACGTTACGGAATACACAACTGAACAATTGACTGGGAGGTTTTTTACAAGTTTTTGGACTTGCAGCTGAATTACCATTTTCTCTTTACGTAATATTTAGACCAATTCCTTAATCGTCTTAGTCAGATATCGGGTGCAAATTTAGTTGGCTGCTTTTTAGACTCCAATCAAAGTATGCACAATGTGGTCTGTGCGCTGGCAAAGCGGTTTCCTGTTGTTGTTTACAATAAAGTAGTCAACACGTAGCACTTCGTTTCTAAGACGTGTGCGAAATAGCAGCTGCTTTCTCCCTTTGAAAAGTTATTGCTTAAATATCGAAATTAAGGAATAAATCCTACCGTTTTTTTTAACAGTAAAAACGGTTTACGGCGAAGGTGTTATGTACAGAACTAGTCCGTTGAAGTGGTGTATGGAATTTTGTGGGTACAGAACAAATATTCTTGACGAGTGGAAGAGTGAAAAATCTTCCATTTGACTGATGAGTCGGTGCAAAAAATCCAGGAAACAGTTCGTGAACACCATCGATTGATGTTGAGTGAAATTTCTGCGATGTTTCCACAACTCTTATACGAGACACTCATAGAAAATGGGGGCAAGATAGGTCGCAAACAGCTGAGGAGCACAAGAAAAATTTGGTCAAAAGAGTGAATTTCTTGGGATCCGTTGTGAGTGGTGATGACAAAGGATTGGCATATTACCCAATAGAGACAAAAAGACAATCGTCATAGTGCCGTCACACGTTCTCCATCTGGCACAAAATTCAAAACGACAATTTCGGGCAACAAAATCATGTTTTTGGGCCGACAAGGCATCATTTTGGTCGACTTTTTTCTGTCTCAGGGGCAGACCATAAATGCACAACGATACTGAGAGATTCTAAAAATGTCATAAGGAGCAGTCATAACAAAAGAAGGTGAAAGCTGACGAAAAGGGTGTGCTTTGTAGCACCCCAACGCCCGTCCTCACACAGCCTAGGCCTCCAAGGCGTCATCGGACTCATTGGATTGGGGTGTTTAGAAACCCACCACATATTCCTCTTGACTTGGAAGCCTATTATATCTTTTAACCTCCCTGCGGGTACACATGAGTGGAATAAATTTTCAATTGACGAGTGCACGCAGAAACAGGTTACAAAGGGGAGGAAGAAGCTGGCAGGAGAGCTCTTCGACGAGGGCATAAAGAAGCTTACCATATTCATTGAACGGGGTGGCGATTATGTTGGGAAAATAGTTAACAAGTATATCCATAACCCTGTAATTTTTTTTTCTAATACGCCTTTTCTAAATCAGTTAAAGTCTAGTTACTTACTTTAAGAACATGTCTCGTTTATGTACACACACACACACACACACAACACACACACACACACACACACACACACACACACACTCACACAGTTGCACAAACGAAAGTTCGTAATCGCTTTTCTACATCTGAAAGATGGTGCTTATTCAGATTGCGCACCAGTCGCATAAGAGTGACGCTAGTAGCGTCACTATGAGGATGCAAAATTGGTTCAATTGGCTCTGAGCACTATGGGACTTAACATCTGAGGTCATCAGTCCCCTAGAACTTAGAACTACTTAAACCTAACTAACGTAAGGACATCACACACATCCATACCCGAGGTAGGATTCGAACCTGCTACCGTAGCGGTCACACGGTTCCAGACTGAAGCGCATAGAACCGCTCGGTCACACCGGCCGGCTATGAGAATGCAAATCAGGTTTGTTTTAAATGCACGCAGTAGCGTCTTGGTGAGTTGATGTTAGTTAAGACTGCCTATAAGACGACAAGCCGCAGTTATCAGTACCTCACTGATGTTGAGCGAGACTGTGCAATTGGGCTAAGAGATGCTGGATGTTGCTTCTGCGATACTGCATAAAGGTTTGGCAGGAATGTAGCCACTGTACACGATTCCTGGTAGCGGTGGTACGGTCGCAAGAAGATCGGTTTCCGGATGGCCACGTGCCACTACTGAGAGAGAAGACCATCATGTTCGCCATCTGTTGCAGCAGTTTCAGCATCAGATGACAGCACAGTCACACAACGAACTGTTACAAATCGGTTACTTCAAGAACAGCTCCTAGCTGGACGCCCTGCAGCGTGCGTTCCACTGACGCCAAACCACTTCCATCTGCGACATCACTTGTGTCAAGCGACAGCTCATTGCAGGGCGGGGTGGAGGTCTGTTGTGTTTTGTGATGTGGTTCTCCCTCGGTGCCAGTAATGGCCGCGTGTTGGTTAGCTGGAGGCCAATTGAGGGCCTGCAACCAACCTGGGAAACAGCTGTCGAAGGAGCTGGTCCCACAGATCTGGTGATCTCACTGGTCATCACGTAGGCAGTACATAGTGAGACATACCATGTATAGACGAGCATTGTCCTATTGAAAAATGGCACCACGATACTGTCCCAGACGGCATAACACATGAGGACTCGGGAATTCTGAGATGTACCGTAGTGTCCTCAAGAGCCTCATTAATCATTGGCAGCTGAGACATGAAGTCATGTCCATTGTCTCCAAATACCATGATGCAAGGAGTAACAGCGTTATGGCTCTCCAAATCACAGGAACAATGGGACCTCCCTGCAGGTCACCATCACATTCGCCGACGATGCTGATCCAGGTGGTGCAGAACTGCGATTCATCCCTGAACGCAGTGCGACGGCATTCATCAGCACTCCAAGATTCCCGCTCACGGGAAAACTTCAAATGCAGCCATTTGGTTTGTGGTGTTAACGGCAGCGTGTGCATGGGGCGCTAATTTCCTAGTTCGGCTGTTGCTAGTATGCGCCCAGTGGTGTGGAATGATGCAGAATGTTACAGGGAGTGCATTACTTGTTCTTGTATGGCAGGTGCAGACGTGTAGGAGTTACAGCGATTATCCCTTGTGCTGTATATACGTGGTCGACCAGAAACTTGACGAGTGTGCCTAATCTCACGTTCCAATTCAGTCCAACTTCGGGTCACTGCCAGCTCCAAAAGCCCCACAGATATGGACACTGCACGGTTCGACCAGCTGACTGCTTGAAAATTACGATGAGGCCTTTTTTAAAGTCTGCCAGCTGCTGATAACGCTTTCTCACACGATACACGGCATCGCCGTGTCCTTCTCAATGAGCATTCGACACTTGTAGCTCTTGACGACACTTATATACGAAACTCTGCCAGGCCTGGTAACATCACTAAACACGAACAACACTAATGCACCCTCTTCGCCGTTCTAGCTGTCACACAGAATTGCAACTCTGATCATTCACAAACCCACTGAAGGTGTATACGTCTACGAAGTTTCATTGACATCTGACCCTGTCTTTTTGGTGCTTGACTCTTTCGTCAGGCAGCGTATAAACGATTTGGGGACGGTTTTTAGCGAACACAAAAGTGGGAAGCTACATCTACGTCTACTTCGCACACCGTTCCCGCCCCTCCCGCCCCCCCCCCCCCCCACCCTTTCATTGGTCCACTCGCCAATGGCACGTGGGAAGAATGATTGTCGGTAAGCCTCTGTATTATGTCTAGTTTCTCGATTTTCTCGTCATGGTCAATATGTGAGTAAGTAATATGTTGTCCGACTCACCCCGGAAGATACTCTCTCGAAATTTCAGCAGCAATCTCTCCCTGATCCACAACGCCTCTCCTGTACCGTTTGCCACTGGCGTCCGTTGAGAATCTCTGTAACGCCCTCATGCCGACTAAACGATCCCTTGGGGAAACTTGCCGCTCTTCGTTCGATCTTCTCTCTCCCTCTCTCTCTCTCTCTCTCTCTCTCTCTATCTCTCTCTCTCCGCTATCACTCCTACTTGGCAAGATTCCCACGTTTATGAACAATTCTCAAGAATCAATCCATGAAGCGCGTCGTAAGCCACTTCCTTCGTCAACGAGTTACATTTCCTTAAGATTCTTCCTACGAATGTCAGTCTGGCATGATGTTCACCAGTTTGTAATCAGTATCGTAGCGTTGGGTACCCGTGGTCTAGGGGTAGCGTCTTTGATTCATAAACAAAACGTTTTCAGTCGCGGGTTCGATCCCCGCCACTGCCTAAATTTTGATAATTAATCAGCATTGGCGCCCGAAGACTTCCGGCATAAGAAGTCAGCCTCATTGTGCCAACGGCCTTGTCAAAGAGGGCGGAGGAGCGGATGGAGGTTCAGGGCACTCTCTTGCCCTAGGGGTGGGAAATTGCCCCTAAAGGCGAAAGAATCAGCAATGATCAACGACATGAGGATGCAGAAGGCAATGGAAACAACTGCATTAAAGACACGTAACTTGTATCCACAGGAAATGTGGCCTGCAATTGAAGAAGTGTCATGGTGATCTCTCCATTGGCAAAAGATTCCGGAATAGCCCCCATTCGGATCTCCGGGAGGGGACTGCCAAGGTAGAGGTTACCATGAGAAAAAGATTGAATAATCAACGAAAGGATAACGTTCTTCGAGTCGGGGCGTGGAATGTCAGAAGCTTGAACGTGGTAGGGAAACTAGAAAATCTGGAAAGGGAAATGCAAAGGCTCAATCTAGATATAGTAGGGGTCAGTGAAGTGGAAGGAAGACAAGGATTTCTGGTCAGATGATTATCGGGTAATATCAACAGCAGCAGAAAATGGTATAACAGGTGTAGGATTCGTTATGAATAGGAAGGTAGGGCAGAGGGTGTGTTACTGTGAGCAGTTCAGTGACCGGGTTGTTCTAATCAGAATCGACAGCAGACCGACAACGATAGTTCAGGTATACATGCCGACGTCGCAAGCTGAAGATGAACAGATAGAGAAAGTGTATGAGGATATTGAAAGGGTAATGCGGTATGTAAAGGGGACGAAAATCTAATAGTCATGGGCGACTGGAATGCAGTTGTAGGGGAAGGAGTAGAAGAAAAGGTTACAGGAGAATATGGGGTTGGGACAAGGAATGAAAGAGGAGAAAGACTAATTGAGTTCTGTAACAAGTTTAGGCTAGTAATAGCGAATAACCCGTTCAAGGATCACAAGAGGAGAAGGTATACTTGGAAAAGGTCAGACAGAGATTCCGAAATCAGATACTGGACTGTAAGGCATACCCAGGAGCAGATATAGACTCAGATCACAATATAGTAGTGATGAAGAGTAGGCTGAAGTTCAAGACATTAGTCAGGAAGAATCAATACGCAAAGAAGTGGGATACGGAAGTACTAAGGAATGACGAGATACGTCTGAAGTTCTCTAACGCTATAGATACAGCAATAAGGAATAGCGCAGTAGGCAGTACAGTTGAAGAGGAATGGAGATCTCTAAAAAGGGCCATCACAGTTGGGAAGGAAAACATAGGTACAAAGAAGGTAGCTACGAAGAAACCATGGGTAACAGAAGAAATACTTCAGTTGATTGATGAAAGGAGGAAGTACAAACATGTTCCGGGAAAATCAGGAATACAGAAATACAAGTCGCTGAGGAATGAAATAAATAGGAAGTGCAGGGAAGCTAAGACGAAATGGTTGCAGGAAAAATGTGAAGTCATCGAAAAAGATATGATTGTCGGAAGGACAGACTCAGCATACAGGAAAGTCAAAACAACCTTTGGTGACATTAAAAGCAACGGTGGTAACATTAAGAGTGCAACGGGAATTCCACTGTTAAATGCAGAGGAGAGAGAAATAGGTGGAAAGAATACATTCAAAGCCTCTATGAGGGTGAAGATTTGTATGATGTTACAGAAGAAGAAACAGGAGTCGATTTAGAAGAGATAGGGGATCCAGTATTAGAATCGGAATTTAAAAGAGCTTTGGAGGACTTACGGTCAAATAAGGCAGAAGGGATAGATAACATTCCATCAGAATTTCTAAAATCATTGGGGGAAGTGGCAACAAAACGACTATTCACGTTGGTGTGTAGAATATATGAGTCTGGCGACATACCATCTGACTTTCGGAAAAGCATCATCCACACAATTCCGAAGACGGCAAGAGCTGACAAGTACGAGAATTATCGCACAATCAGCTTAACAGCTCATGCATCGAAGCTGCTTACAAGACTAATATAGAGAAGAATGGAAAAGAAAATTGAGAATGCGCTAGGTGACGATCAGTTTGGCTTTAGGAAAAGTAAAGGCACGAGAGAGGAAATTCTGACGTTACGGCTAATAATGGAAGCAAGGCTAAAGAAAAATCAAGACACTTTCATAGGATTTGTCGGCCTGGAAAAAGCGTTCGACAATATAAAATGGTGCAAGCTGTTCGAGATTCTGAAAAAAGTAGGGGTAAGCTATAGTGAGAGACGGGTCATATACAATATGTACAATAACCAAGAGGGAATAATAAGAGTGGACGATCAAAAACGAAGTGCTCGTATTAAGAAGGGTGTAAGACAAGGCTGTAGCCTTTCGCCCCTACTCTTCAATCTGTACATCGAGGAAGCAATGATGGAAATAAAAGTAAGGTTCAGGAGTGGAATTAAAATACAAGGTGAAAGGATATCAATGATACGATTCGCTGATGACATTGCTATCCTGATTGAAAGTGAAGAAGAATTAAATGATCTGCTGAACGGAATGAACAGTCTAATGAGTACACAGTATGGTTTGAGAGTAAATCGGAGAAAGACGAAGGTAATGAGAAGTAGTAGAAATGAGAACAGTGAGAAACTTAACATCAGGATTGATGGTCACGAAGTCAATGAAGTTAAGGAATTATGCTACCTAGGCACTAAAATAACCAATGACGGACGGAGCAAGGAGGACATCAAAAGCAGACTCACTACGGCAAAAAAGGCATTTCTGGCCAAGAGAAGTCTACCAATATCAAATACCGGCCTTAATTTGAGGAAGAAATTTCTGAGGATGTACGTCTGGAGTACAGCATTGTATGGTAGTGAAACATGGACTGTGGGAAAACCGGAACAGAAGAGAATCGAAGCATTTGAGATGTGGTGCTATAGACGAATGTTGAAAATTAGGTGGACTGATAAGGTAAGGAATGAGGAGGTTCTATGCAGAATCGGAGAGGAAAGGATTATGTGGAAAACACTGATAAGGAGATGGGACAGGATGATAGGACATCTGCTAAGACATGAGGGAATGACTTCCACGGTACTAGAGGGAGCTGTAGAGGGCAAAAACTGTAGAGGAAGACAGAGATTGGAATACGTCAAGCAAATAATTGAGGACGTAGGTTGCAAGTGCTACTCTGAGATGAAGAGGTTAGCACAGGAGAGGAATTCGTGGCGGGCCGCATCAAACCAGTCAGTAGACTGATGACCAAAAAAAAAAAAAATTAAGTGTAGTTGCATTTGGGAGATCCAGTCTGAACACCCAGATTTTGATTTTTCTGAATCATTTTTGTTCTCTTTAAGAATACAGGACCACTTTCCTTTCACAACTCTTAACTTCAGCTCTAATGACCTCGTCGTCGACGGACCGTTAAATTATTCTCCGTTTCTCCAAATTTCATTCTGCGAATGATTATTCCATTCAGTCGATTGTTTGTATCACTATCGGTCACACGTTGCTTAATTTTCACTCATAGCCTTCCTCATACGTTTAAAAGCAGTAAAGCAATTTCGGGATCCTTTTGCATTTATAGCAGTGATGATTAATTGTCATGGGGAATTTTAGGTGAAGGAATTCCGCAAACAGACGCTCGCCCATGCTGGGCAAAGCTCCGTCGTTGTGCTGTGACCAGTGACGAAGTGGACCGTCTAAACCGTCCGCTTGTGCAGGGCAAACACTCGAGCAGAGGCGCAGAGTATCGTCAGTGCCGCGTTGATGGGATGTTTTGCGTCTCATGACTTCATCACGCTAGGAATAATACCGGCTCGTTTTCAACTCGTCTTGTTCTCTCCGTCACGTACTCGCATCGCAAATCGACTTACGTAGCTTCCAAGATTGGACGACCTATAATGGCACCTCCTTTTCCTTTTTTGTGTCTCATTTGGCTTCTGACTGGTTTGAAGCGACCCACCACGAACTCGTCTCCTGTGCCAACCTCTGCGACTGGTGCTCAGAGTAGCACTTGCGACCCACATCCTCAATTATTTGCTGGAGATATTTCATTCACTGTCTTCTTCTGCTGTTTCTATTGTACTGAAGATTTTTGAGACAGCGATCAGTTCAAACATCACCTGTCGGCACGTGATGTTTCCAAGTGCTCGCTGTCTCAAAAATCTACGGATACCAGTCACTGAATGCTGGCCCCGTATTTTGAACTGGAGCTGAGAGGTGAACCTTCCTACACGTCGGTCAGGGCGCCCGAAGATGCTGTAATACATCCTCGAAACTGGTGGCTCAATAAAATAACAATCAGAAAATTTAGACGGCTGAAAGATGTTTTGATTTGACATTCTGTACTGAACAGCCGAATTCCCGCAACCATTTGTGAAAGATGGACACACAGAGAATTAATTGGAATCATTTTCGTTGGACCCTGTTGCTTCTTGCATAAGTAGTTATGCCTCTGTTTTGGCTGTAGGTCTGTCTCCCTTTTTATGTCATGTCTTTTCACTGCTTGCTGGGTGGCTCGCTCTGCTAGTCTGGGTTGGAATTAGTTGGCCATTTTGTTTATTGCAGCGAATTTTAAAACTGTCACAGTCCCTCTGCACAGGTGGAGTATAAGACCGCGAGGATTTACCGCTAATAAAATAAAAGCTTCAGGGTAGTAACAGTTCATTAGAATCTCCATATCGCATATTTGAAGCTTGATATATATATATATATATATATATATATATATATATATATATATATACTGTATATGTGTGTGTGTTTGTGTATACCCAATTGATCACTGAAGTATTTGCTTCTATTTCTCTGGATTTAATTTCTCGCATGCACCCACAAGGGTACACATAAGTATTTTACGCAAACAGAATTTTCGAATTCACTCGCACGTGGGACTAGATTATTACATCAAAACGTCATTTACGTCACGTGACAAGTACTATAGACCAAAGACATAATTTTCAGCAGTGAACTTAACCACTACATCTAGAAGTAATTGTCCAAACAATGACGATAACTTCTCCTAAGTTTGTCGTGAAAGGTTCAGCAAGTCGCTCTAGACGTACTCAAAACGCTCAGATGACGGAATAACGTGTCGGAGGCTTTTGCAGGCGTTCCTATAGAATCTACATCCAGCATCGCCGGCACACGAACACAATTAACCTTCTGTTTATTAGCCTCTTTTTTGGCGTGATGCGAGTTTGCGAGGCACGGTATTAGGGAGTAATATTTAGATGCTGACAATAACCGTTGGCCACCATCTGCCACAATGGAATAAGCAGTGATGACTGTAGTAGTAGGACATGTTCTTAAAAGAATGTTTGATATATTCATCCTAACTGTGGAACTGTTAATGTGCCAAGAATTTCAATGAAAACACAGATCAACAAGAAAACTCAATATACCTGACTGCCAAAATTACTGTGTCAGTGCCTACGCTTAAGGATTTCGTCCTAGGTATCAAACATGTCCGCCTCCTTCCAGGTCTTCTCGGTCAACCAAGAAAAGCAATAGAATCTGATCACTCAGGAAGTTCCATTTCTCTCACTAAGCAGTCCTTGTAACCTTATTTCGGTTTTCGTGATGTATAGATATCTACACTTACAGATGTGAGAACTGCTCTACATCAGTCCTCTATAGTCCATAATCCATCTGATTAAACACGATAATAGCAGCTACGTGTGCGGAAAAAGTGAGCTCAGCTCACTGGCGAATAGTCCACCATTTCCCGCACCTGGGGTGCCTCGCCTGCTCCTTGCTCACTACGGAACCGTTACGAACACTACACCGAGAGCCGGTTTCACCCTTTTCACTGAACAGCACTTCCTCTGTGAAAGCCTGCGAACGTCTTCCCCATATCGACGGAGCATCATCCCCCAAGCCTTGACTGTAGCTGATTTTATACTGTAAAGTCGGTAGTCACCCTCCAGGCGAACGAGGTGTTCTCGTTCTTATTCTGGTAACATTTCATAATTCCTTCATGCCGCTGAATCTAATCTACCCGCCGTTCAAACACAGAATTTATTATGTTGACAGTTAGAGACTCAATTGTGTGGGATCTCGTCATACGATGAAATAGAAATCTGTGCTAGAGGGTGGACTTTCAACTTGTAAGCGTATTGTCATATCGCAGGTGTTCTCATTCTTATTCTGGTAACATTTCATAATTCCTTCATGCCGCTGAATCTAATCTACCCGCCGTTCAAACACAGAATTTATTATGTTGACAGTTAGAGACTCAATTGTGTGGGATCTCGTCATACGATGAAATAGAAATCTGTGCTAGAGGGTGGACTTTCAACTTGTAAGCGTATTGTCATATCGCTGGCTTAGTTGTGGAGTATCTTTGCGGGCAGCCGCGTCTAGAGAGTCGAGCGCGGGACACGAAACTATTATGTTGTGTAGTGTGTAGCTCTGCATGTGAGAGGCATTGTTAGTATGGAAGTTGAAGTGTTGCTACAAGTGCTATTACAATAAAGTGATGAAATATTGAAATGATTCAGAGGAAAGTGCGTCAAGAAGTAATTAAAAATTGAGCAGTGCTGCTGATAACGTATTTGTGTATCCTCTCGTTGCGTGTCGTACCGTACAGTATCAATAATCCGCGCCGTGTTCGGTCTCCAAGAAAACTAATGTGAATCGGTAATACTGGTAATACTATTTACCACAAAAGAGTGCAGTCAAGTGCCAGTGTCTTGTAGCGAGCTTGAGGACGTGCGTTCGATAATCGCGTTTCCGCATTATCAACAATCAGCCGCGCCGCGACGGTTACGCGCACGCTCGTACAAGTGAGAACTGAGAACTGAAAAATTAGCTTTACGAATAGTGTTATATCATTACTAGTGTCAAGGAGGACTGATACCAAATATCTGTGTATGCGTCACGAGCGTAAGAACTTTCGTGCGATCATTCGGCTTCCGCATCATCAACAATCACCCGCGTCGTGTCGGTTAAGCGTACGCTCGTCCGAATGATACGAGTATTGTGGACTGTTAATCATCCATTAATTGGGATAACACTTCTGAATTAGAATGCAAACAGTGCAACCTGCGACTTTCTTTTATCGTAACAACATATAGTTGTTCCTATCAGACGTAGAACGGTGTTGTGTATTAAAGTTGAGTGGCTCCCCTTACTCGCTTGCATATTTCGATAGATAATTTCAGGCAAGCCAGCAGCCAGCTGTGGCGCAGAACAGTACGACCGCCGCGGGATTATCAGGTATGTGGTGTGGGGTAGGGCGCACGGTCAAGGAACGACAATCAGTGTAAGGGTCCCCCACCTCCATTTGCACCCCCGGGCGTGTTACAAACTTCACTGCAAATATGGGAGGAAATTGTGGAAGGACAGCAGACACTGTGCTCATTTCTCACAAATTCGGACAACTCAGAGACACCACAACGGTCTCAAGGAGATGCGAGGGTGCAGCTAAGACAATGGCGAGCTCTGCGCCCGCCGCTGCCAGGTATAACGAGACCATGGCAAGCTTTGATAGCTTCGATTCACACCGAGAACGCTATGCAAGAGGTCGGCATTCCACGAATGGCGGCTTAGTATATTTTTCTTCATAAATGACTAGGCTATTATTATTACTACTAATTCAACTCAATCTGAGCAGAGAGCATCAAAGTCACCAGGACCAACCGAGTTTTCGGCTGCAAGACAGTGGCTTCTCACCTCGAGAACAGCAAGAAACATCAGTAATTTTTTTGAAAGAGTAGTATCGTAGGATGTTCGTCATTTATAAGCAGGGCACAACATACCCGTCTCGTATATACATATGTACATACGTATAAGTATGTTACCAGCAAAAGTGAAACAACAAACTGTAGCATTTGGTTTTGAACCACGTTTCCTCGATGTTGAGGGTAAATGGTTTTATCGTAGCGTTACTTTTGATTCGAAAAAAATTGAAATAAAAGTTGCTGGGAGTCACTTTTCAACAATTCCTTATGACGCTTCTTTTTATTGAATCAGGCCATAAATTATAATATTTCAGACAGATTATGGCACGAAATTTTAATGTATAAATTATAGAGCAGGATTTGGATGGAGTGTGGTTTGGGCTGAAGGTTTTTCAGGCGGTGGCTCAATTTTATAGCTTATTAAACATAAAATATCATTCTTGACAAATTGTAGCGTCGCATAATTGTTCCGAGTGAACGTTTGTTTTAGCGTAGCTAGCTGCATGTAACTTCGGGGGCTGACATCTGCAGCCCTAACCGGGAGCCACACGCGCACTTGACACTACCTTCCGTGCAGAAGCTATCCAATGTCTCTTACTGGACACGTACATTCGCCACCTATAAGAACCTAAATAAATGATATTAAATATTATTCCTTCATTTTCAAAATCGGTACACTACGTTTTGGCATTCACGGGAAGATTCTATCCAAATTTCAGCGCTATAACTATCATAGTTTCTGAGATACAAAAAATTGCTAAAAAAAGTCAAAAACAGACACTTAGGAAACTAGATTGAGCTAAGAAATATAATAGTTTTTCCTTTGGTATTATCTAAAAACATAAACAGAAATCGCAGGGTGCAGAATTCATTAATTGAGATTATCATATTAAAACTTTAATTATTTTTCGTTTTTGTAATATAAAAATCAGACAAAATTATTATTTGTGTCTAATATTGTTGTGGGAGTAAATGTGAGTGAACGAGAGTGCGTATGTGGGACATTCGTCAAACTGTAATGTTGTATTATATACCATCTTAAGTTACCTGCAAGAGTTACGCAAGCCTGTTGTGGGAAAATGTCCATAGGGAATTTACCCACTTTACTGATGACGTGTGTCCAGGTGTGACTGCTATTGTAACAGAGCAGCCAGAAAGTCAGCTGGAGTATTGTCTGTATCTATAGAATATTTCCAGAATTATTGCCTTTTCCTTTTAGTTTGTTAAACATTATTTTAATATTTGTATATCAGAATGATGTAAATGCATCTGTGTGTAAAGACTGGTGCAAGCCAGTTTTGGCGCGAGTATGATCATGAGCGAGCATTCTGATTAGCAGCGAGTATGGTCAGCCAGTCAGAATTGAGACAGTTCCCGCTCGTTGCCTGATAGTTATTCTGGGAGTGAGGCAACAAGAATGGAGTCTCTCGCTAGCTTTAATGCGGACGGTCACGTTACTAGTGCGAGTCAAAATAATGTGTATAATGAAGGAATATTGAGTTCCTCGCCTTTGAAACGTGTCGTGACTAACGCTGACGTAGTTATGGACAGTTTTGTGAAGTTTGGACGTTTTAGAACTGTTTTGTTGGAATGATATTTGTGTGTGAAGATTTGGCCTTCGTAGGAACTGTGTAGCATGTTTCATTATTCAACCACTGAGCATCTTTGGTGATCAATTTCTTTTCTGAAATCCACCAAAAGGACAGAATGTAATAACTCATGTTAGTGGTGGGATTAATGACTGTGGAAATGTTGTTTGACTCAGGTCGGATTTGGATAGATTTCTGGCTGCTGTGCGTCCGAAATGGTTGTATGAACTGTGAACTTGACGAAAATAACCAATTGTTTAAATGTGGACTGAATAGTACCGTTCCTTTGGCTATATGACCAAATAAACATTGTGTGAAAATTTCGGACGTTGTTTTCCAGAAGCCAATCCATTATCTTACGGCCAGATAAATTCTTTAATGACAGTTTTATTCAGAAGCTTATTTGGAACTTCCTGGCAAATTAAATCTGTGGGCCAGGCCGAGACTCGAACTCGGGACCTTTGCCTTTCGCGGGCAAGTGCTCTACCAACTGAGCTACCTAAGCACGTCTAACGGCACATCCTCACAGCTTTACTTCTGCCAGTACCTCGTCTCCTACCTTCCAAACTTTACAGAAGCTCTCCTGCGAACCATGCAGAACTAGCACTCCTGAAAGAAAGGATATTGTGGAGACACAGTTTTAATCTGCCAGGAAGTTTCATATCAGCGCACACTCCGCTGCAGAGTGAAAATCTCATTCTGGAAACATCCGCCAGGCTGTGGCTAAGCCATATCTCCGCAATATCCTTACTTTCAGGAGTGCTAGTTTTGCATGGTTCGCAGGAGAGCTTCTGTAAAGTTGGGAATGTAGGAGACGGGGTACTGGCAGAAGTAAAGCTGTGAGGATAGGGCGTGAGTCGTGCTTGGGTAGCTCAGTTGGTAGAGCACTTGCCCGCGAAAGGCAAAGGTCCCGAGTTCGAGTCCCGGCCCGGCACACAATTTTAATCTGCCAGGAAGTTTCATATCAGCACACACTCCGCTGCAGAGTGAAAATCTCATTCTACAACTTTATTTCATTACTAGAGTTGCGCGGTCTCAGTAATTGTAGGTATTAGATGGTTTTTCTTTATCAACGCTGCTTTCACATCATCTTGTAAGTATCTACGTTGCCGAGTGGAGGGACGTCGAGCAGACGCCGTTGTGAGGTAGGTGAATTCTAAATTTGCAACCAGCACAGAGACAACGACGGATTTCTAACCTGCCACACCGCAGACTGACAGTAAGCAACTTAACTGAATTTAATCTGGAGCACAATTACAGTTGTTAAAGACAAGAGGATAGCAACATACAATTCCTTCGGCGTCATGCCAGAATTTAAATTAGACTTCTCGCCAGTAAGAAAAGTAGGCCCAACACTAACAACAGTACACAATATTCAGCCATTGTGGCAGAAACCAAACCGACAAATGAAAATTGCTTCACAAATAACCATTTAAAACAAGTAAAAAAAATCTTAAGACTGGCTCAGGGCTTACTTACATTAGCGTTCAAATCTATCTCTACAAGCATTCCAATCACCAACTACTTACAAACAGCACTACTGTCAACGCACTTCAGTAATACCTATTCAAAGTACGCAGTTACTGTTTTCATACAAAATCATACTCACGGCGTAAAACAGCTCATGAATCTCAGTCTGCTTTCGGCTGCGGTGGGGCGAGGACGTCCGCTGCGCCTCGCCGTGCGCGACCGTGAGCGCCTGCTTGTGTTTACCTTCTCGCGGCGCGAGTTGTATTTGTTCCAAGTTCAGTCCGATTATGGCACACACTTGACGCCACGATACGATCAAAATTACTTTCCAACCAGATCACGCGCGTCCTCGAGCCTATGAAATAGAACAGTTCATACGCGACGATCTACGTTTAGATCCGGCGACTGTCGTCGGAATACATTTTTCTATAACGGCGAGCGTGGTTTATGTTAAAATGACCAGTGCAGAGGTCTGCGCGACAGTGGTTTCTAAATACTCGAACTCTCTCCGATTCAAACATTCTGACGGGCATATCGGTGCAGTGACGGTGGATCATGCTGGCATGGGCCTAAGGACTGTAAGAGTTTTTGAGCTCCCCTTCGAGGTCCCGGAGGAAGTTGTCAAGGACGCCTTCCGACCATATGGCAATGTTATCAGCCACGTTGCAGAAAAGTGGCAAACTTTCTCGACGTATAAGGTCTACAATGGTGTGCGCCAAATTAAACTTGAGCTCAAGAAACATGTGCCGTCCTATTTGAACATCGGTGGCTGTCGTGCAATTATCATGTACGACGGTCAACCGCGTACCTGTTCCGGATGTGGGCTGGAAGGCCATGTTCGATCGAGCTGCTTACAACGTAGAATTACGCAGATACCAGTGGGAGACTCCGTTTCCCCGACGGGGACGACAAACCTGCCCCTCACGTACGCTCAGACGACGATGCGCACCATAGTTGAGAACGAAACGGGCGATCAGCCACATCCATCGACGCCAGCAGTACCACGGGAGGAAGAGGAAGGACCCTCGGTGCCAACCCATATGTCGCCCCCTCCACAGCAACAACAGCAGCAACAGTCCCAAGGACTCCAGACGCAAGATAACATTCAGAACGCGATGGACGTGGACGCGAACATTGTCCCGACCGCGGCTTTCCTAGCGGAAGGTGATACGACGCTGGATTGCCTCCCACATTCGGATACGGATGTCCACGTTCGAAAGCAACGTTCGCCCCGACGACGCAAGCGACGTCGGCGGACCCCTTCTGACGATTGCCTCCTACACACGGCCGGTCAAGAAGGTGACATCTCATCAGACAGCATGGATGCTGCGCCTGCTGAGGATCTAAGTGGTGAACACGGTTCACTTGCCCATACTACGAGTGACCAGTTACTTCTTGCACCACAAACGCGGCAGGTCGCGTCGATGGATGGCGATCCGTCTACCTCTACCAAAGACGACGTACGTGAGAGAGATTTAGGTGCCGATCAGCCACACAGCATCGTATTGCACCCACTGTGGTCGGACGATGTTGAGGAACTTCCTGAAGAGGGCACGGGTGACAGGGGAGGGGGCGGCATTGGGGATGCCACTACTAGCGTGAACGACTCATAATTTGTAACGGGTTTGGTGGGTCCGGCATCTCTTGCGGTTAGCTTTTATTGCCATGGCGTCTACCCTAGGTGAAGAGGCTAGGCAGCACACCTTTCGCCTTGCCACAATCAATATCAACGCGATAAGGGCACCACACAAACTGACAATGCTACAACGCATGCTTGATGCGGCGGACATCGACGTGGCCCTCTTACAGGAAGTATGTGTCGCTAGTTTCCCTGACTTCTACGGATATACCGTCCACATCTCCCACGCCTCTTCTACCGATTGTGGTGTGGCTGTTCTGTTACGGGACGGTTTGGCGGCTACGGACGTACTGTACTTACCGAGTGCAAGAGCCATGGCGGTAACTGTCAACGGTGTACGACTCATCAATGTATATGCCCCTTCAGGATCAGGCAGACGGAGAGATCGGGCCCGCTTTTTTTCGGAAGATATTACGCGTCTATTTATGGGCCACATAGACGATATGGTGATCGGAGGAGATTTTAACTGTACATTATCTCCATCTGATCAGCAGCCACATCACGTCCCGTGTGCGGAATTGGAAATGCTAGTGCGTGACCTCCACCTGATTGACACGTGGCGCCACATCCATGGCCCAGCTCCTGGTTACACCCATTATACAAGCCATTCATCAAGTCGGTTGGACAGGATTTACGTCACAAGCACCCTTTCGACGGCGACGAGAGGAGCAGAGCTCTGGCCCACTGCATTCACCGACCACACAGCCTATATTTGCACCATTGCCCTCCAACCTGCACGTGTGTGGCGCAGTAGGCCCCCCTGGAAACTGAACGTCGCCCATCTGGACGAGCCGGCATGTAAAGGTGCTGTCGAAGAGTCGTGGACCGCGTCCTTACGGCGTCGTGGTCGGTACCGATCGACCCTCAGTTGGTGGATTGAATGTGCGAAGCCTGCTCTTAGACGCACCTTCATGGCTTACGGACGGGAAGCAGCGGCATGGAGGAGGAGCACGGAAAACTTTTATTACACCGTCCTACGGGAATGCCTTGCTATGGAGCCCTCACCTGACAGGCAGATCATAGTCAATCGCGCGAAAGCGCAGCTCGTCTCCTTAGCACGCCATCATTTACAAGGCGCTGTTATACGGTCGCGTGCTCCAGACATGATACACTCAGAAAGGCCATCTATGCACCACGTGCTCATAGAACGCAGGAGGCGCCGCAGGGCACTGGTAACCGACATGATAACCGACGACGGTCGACATGTAGTAGAACAAGCAGATATAGCAGAAGCCTTCTATGGGCATTACGCTCAACTTTATTCAGCAGTGCTCCCTGATATGGCGACGGTAGACACCGTTTCAGCACATGTCCACGGTACAGTTCCACCAGACATGGTACCGAATTTACTGGGAGAAGTGACAGAAGAGGAAGTGCTCGACGCCATTGGTAAAGGTGCTCCCCATAAATCACCAGGAATCGATGGGTTACCATTAGAGTTCTATCGAGCCTATACACAACTGTTGCTACCGTGTTTCACTGAAATTTGCCAGGAATTGATGTCCCCGGATATAACATTGCCAGCACCATTCTTGGAAGGTCTGATTGTCCCCATCCATAAGCCGAAGGGACGGAATCATGTCCGCGACTATCGTCCCTTAACGTTATTGAACAGCGACTTCAAGATCTTTTCGAGGCTGCTATCAGAACGTATCCGCGGCACACTATTGCACGTCTTGTCCGGCGATCAGACGTCCTTGGGGGGACCCAACAACATCAGAACTGCGTTATGTCGTTACCGAGATCTCATCTCCCTTGCACGGGTGAGACGTTTGCCGGCAGCCCTCGCGTCTATCGACTTTAGCCAGGCTTTTGACCGTGTGGGCCACACTTTCCTCACGGCCGTTCTACGGCGCATGGAATACCCCGACCCCTTTATCACAGTGTTGACACGCCTACTACATGGTGCAACTTCTCGAGTTCTTGTCAATGGAAGACTGACGGCACCCATGCCGATCCGCCGATCAGTACGACAGGGATGTCCATTATCAGCATTGTTATTTGCATTGGCCTTAGAACCCTTGTTGTGTGGTCTCCGAGACAGGCTCACTGGGATACAGTTCGGCGGCTCCATCTATCGCTGCACCGCCTATGCGGATGATTTGATGATCGTCATACGAGGAGCTGACGATATGGCCGCGGCTTTGGACTGGATTGTAACCTACGGTACAGCTTCTGGTAGCCAAATCAACGTTGACAAGTCCGTCGCCTTGAGCATCGGGATTGGGCTACCGCAGGAACACATTGCCCCCCTACGCTTCAGTGATACTGTACGCTGCTTGGGCTTAGATTTCATGAACGACATGCGACGCGCGACGACGCTCAATTATCGACGCCTTCTTAACCAAATTAGGGCCGGAATTGCAAATCAGCGCTTGCGATCCCTCAACATCGTTCAGCGGGCGTATTATGCCAATGTATACCTTGCGTCCCGTATACCGCATGTCGCCCAAACGCTACCCATTCCGAAGCCCTTGGCTCGTAGCATTATGGCAGCGCTGGGATACTTCGTCACCACTGGTATGTTACTGAAGATCAGATACGTATCTCTTACCCTCCCCAAGGAAAAAGGTGGTCTTGGCCTAGTTAACGTCCATGATAGGGCCATTGCCCTCTATGTTAGCTCACATTTAAGTCTGCTGCGCCGTTGTCCTACGAGCCTCACGAGTCTGCTTCTGACGGCGCTACGTCCTACTTCACTAAGAGCGCCGGTGCCACTACAGGACATCCCAGCGCCCCTCTTTTATATAGGACGTTTCTATTTAGAACAAAGTTATTGCAGTGTCGCGCTCACGACACCACAAATGGCCACAACTCGACGCCTATATCATGACATGCTGCAACGCCGCCCCCTAAATGTGGTCGAACTAAAATATCCTGACGTACGGTGGCGCGTGGTGTGGAAGACTGTACACGATGCCATGCTTGATTCCGATGTTGTTTCTCAATGGTACGTCGTCGTGAATGGGAAGCTCGTGACGCAAGAACGTCTCTACAATATCCACATGACAGAATCTCCCAATTGTGTGGGTTGTAATACAGTAGATTCTGACGAGCACCGCCTCAGCTGTGGAGAGGCGGAACCGGTTTGGCACCTAGTGCGGCAGATGCTGGCTTATCTCTTGCGAGTTAGGCCGGAGCATATATCTGCACGCACGTTATTGTTTCCGGATGAGACATTTTACCCCAAGAGTCGAACCAACTCTGTCACCTGGATACGTGGACATGCCGTCCATTACCTCTGTCGTGACGGACACAAGAATTTCCTAGACTTCTGGCTCTATTTGCAAGAAAGACACCATGCTATTTCCGGGCATACCAGATATCGACAGTGCTTCGCAAACTACCTATGGAGTGCCTTTCACAGCCCGCCGTGTAGCTGGAATGTTCCAGGCAGTGGCAGATGAGGTCAGAACGAACTGCAAACGACCATATATTGAACAATCTTATCAGTGGGCGCAGTCGCTGGGAAGCCTCACTACGACGTGGTAGCTTTCTTTTCATGCTATTTATGTCTCATATCTTCGATGGCGTCTTCATTCTGTTTTAGTTTTCCAGGCTTGGTTAACTGTGACTGTTCGCACATTGAACAAAAAAAAAAAAAAAAAAAAAAAAAAAAAAAAAAAAAAAAAAAAAAACGTGGGCAGGAGACCTGCTTTCAAATCCAAATAAATACACAAGGACAAAATAAGAACAAAATGAACAACAAATAAAATTTAATAAAGTATTATACCCTTTCCTTTCTTCTTTTATTTATTTATTTTTTTATACAAAGTTCAGAGGCATATTTACTTTTTGTTCGTTGGCGGAACCTGAAGTGGCGGCGAACGGCCGTCCTAGTTAGCTTCAGGATGAAAGTGGCGGTGGCACTAGTTTTGTTTTTGTTTTTAGGCTAGATAGGTTTTTGGGTGGTAGTATGGGTGATAGGGGCCAACGCCTGAAGTGGAAGAGGTAATTTTCTAAAGTGGAAGAGGAAATTTTCTTAAAAAAAAAAAAAAAAAAAAAAAGATGGATAGAGCATCTGAAAAAAAAAAAATAAAAAATAAAAAAAAAAAAAGGTTGGTAGAGCACTTGCCCGCGAAAGGCAAAGGTCCCGAGTTCGAGTCCCGGCCCGGCACACAATTTTAATCTGCCAGGAAGTTTCATATCAGCACACACTCCGCTGCAGAGTGAAAATCTCATTCTACAACTTTATTTCATTACTAGAGTTGCGCGGTCTCAGTAATTGTAGGTATTAGATGGTTTTTCTTTATCAACGCTGCTTTCACATCATCTTGTAAGTATCTACGTTGCCGAGTGGAGGGACGTCGAGCAGACGCCGTTGTGAGGTAGGTGAATTCTAAATTTGCAACCAGCACAGAGACAACGACGGATTTCTAACCTGCCACACCGCAGACTGACAGTAAGCAACTTAACTGAATTTAATCTAGAGCACAATTACAGTTGTTAAAGACAAGAGGATAGCAACATACAATTCCTTCGGCGTCATGCCAGAATTTAAATTAGACTTCTCGCCAGTAAGAAAAGTAGGCCCAACACTAACAACAGTACACAATATTCAGCCATTGTGGCAGAAACCAAACCGACAAATGAAAATTGCTTCACAAATAACCATTTAAAACAAGTAAAAAAAATCTTAAGACTGGCTCAGGGCTTACTTACATTAGCGTTCAAATCTATCTCTACAAGCATTCCAATCACCAACTACTTACAAACAGCACTACTGTCAACGCACTTCAGTAATACCTATTGAAAGTACGCAGTTACTGTTTTCATACAAAATCATACTCACGGCGTAAAACAGCTCATGAATCTCGGAGATGCTGCACGTTGGGCACGCAAACTAATCCCCACACCCGAAAATCATATTACTTACAAGTAGAAGCACAACAGTCAGTCAAGCTGTGAGAAATGCAAACCACAGGCATGCTCATACGTTAACTGAGAACAGAAGAAAGGCCTGCACTGTCCAAGAACTTAGAATATGTAGTCCACAACCAGCAAACAAACTATGTAACTACAAACAACCTAGTAGACAAATACCAGTCAGACTTGCAAAAACATCACAGTGCACTATTTGCCTTAATAAAGATAACAGATGACCCAAAGCTTGCTGGTCACACAAGAGACAATTATCATGTGCTTCTTAGAATTCAGCGTGTCGCCAGCAATACGTCATTTCCTGCACCATAAACTCACAATGGTGACAGGTAGTATTAGGTGTCCCCCAGGGTTCGATATTGAGTCCTATACTCTTTTCATTGTACATAAATTACGTGACATCAGTTTTGTCCTGTTGCAGATACCACATGTACGCTGATGACCTCTAGTTGCATCTAAGTGCAAAACCAACAAACCTAAAGGCAATTATCGAGAAGCTAAATACCGCATGTGCACTATCAAAATGGATGCAAGATCGAGCGTTAAATCACATCCCATCTAAAACCCACCTCGTCAATTCGGGATAAAATCTCCATCATCGTCAGGAGCAACCGACTGTCTTCACTGCTGCTGTGGTAACCTTTTTTATAGCCCGTGGACGGCTTCTGACTGGTCGGCTTGTGATTGGTCGACGATTACGTACTGCTATCGCAGACGGTGTCAATGTGTTGGAACGTAAACCTTGGAAGGAACGTCTCTGCTGCTTCTCTCCAACAAGCGCTCGTTTCCATGCACAGCTCAGATGGTATCCGCAATTATATAGGTCAGACCATTCGTACCGCTTCCGACCGCTGTGCAGAACACCAACGCCATATTTAAAATAGAGAACTGGAGAAATCGGCAATTGCGGAGTACTGCCTCACGAACAAACATAAAATATTGTTCGATGAAACAAAAATTCTGTCCCATGACTCCACATACTTGGATTCTGTTGTTACGGAGGCTGTTGAAACAAGAATGAGCCAAAAGAACTTTATCCGCGATAGCAAGAAGCCTAGTAGTAATAGCAGATGAAAATCTAAAGTGGACTGAGCATGTAACTGCATCTTTCGCGTCCTCCGTAAGTATAAAAACTTCTTCACTCTTTACCTAAAAAAGAAACTTATACAAATGCATATGCTTCCAGTTACTGATTGCAATGCCTTCCTAAGGAAAGCTCATAGCTCCTAGAAGTGGTTAAGGAAGCCTGTGTTTGTTATATCTGTGATGTTCGACTGTTTGATTACACTTCACCATCGTATGTGCAGGTATCCAGGCTGCGTGGAGACAAGCTCAGAGATTTCGATACCCACCGTGTTCTCTACTGCCTTTTCAATGAACACTGTCCCTCATAACTCTTCCCAACCTCAACGCCCTTGTCTGAACAACACGTCAGAAGCTCCCATTCCTATCAGGGCAAAATTCTTTCTATTTGACTCCATCACTCAGTCACTTTTTTGACTGAGTGACTTTTTTGATAAGTCCACAACAGCATGATCCCGACTCTGCAATAACCTCGGACATTATGTTAGAGAACTGAATAACATTTCAGCCTCCAGAAGCCAGTTATTGACGTATCTACAAGGAACAATAATCATTTCCATTGTCTCTGTATGCACTCGTTACCCTTGTACATTCCACTTTCCAACAACATCTTCTTTATTTCCTAATAAACTTAGCCAATACAGTCTCCACAGAACTCGCTGTATCAGAAAGCATTTATCTTGTACATTTACAGAGTCCACTGAATTCTGCCAATATCGTTGTTGTTATTGTGGTCAATATTACTGTCATTATTATTATTATTATTATTATTTATTATTATTATTATTATTATTATCACTATCAGTGCCAGCAGCTGCAGTAGTACAAGTACTGTCAGTATTAACTTCATTATTCCACAGTCAGTATAATTTAATGACACTACCACTTCACTCAGACCATTTTAATAGTTGATGTGACATTTAAAAAAGTACTGTATTTGTCAAATCCAGGCCCTCCACAAGGTTATATATATACATGTATAAATAATAGTAACGAGTGGATCTTCTGTATGATGGCATATACGAAATCAATTACACTCAAGGCATAAAATTAGCAGATCAACGTGGCTTACCATAGGAGAAAACACCTAATGAGCCCACAGAATAACATGAATGCACACTGCACGCACTAACTTTCCATGTGGAATATAACTGATAATTCGTCCCAGGTGCTGTTGGTGGTGCACTATGCTGGATCACTCAACAATCGTAGTACCTCTGTTAGCGACTGAAGCAGCTGGCTAGTGCCCATCTTGCATGTGAAAGCCCATGTCTGCATCTTCTCTGTAAGCACCGTACTGTACTCTGCGAAAAGAGATCAACTTCCCCACTGAGTTGCCTGTGTGAACAGAAATGTTATATCCTACGCTGACTGTTAACCAGGTCCTGAACTTGGCCTCACGGTGCACCAGCTTTGGAGAATGCCTCCCATTTTTCGCTCTCCAACTACTGGCTCAGACCTGACTTACGTAATTCATATGCTGATTATCTTCACACAACGAGGCCATATCACGTTACTATCATCTATCTTGTACGTACACTTGCAGACATTATCTTGTTATAATTGACTGGTCTGCCATCCAGCTCAACGAATGGATTGAGCCACTAAAGCATAAACTACCCCACGCAACTAAAAACAGAAAACAGCCTCTGTTTCAAGTGTTTTATTAATAACGACGCATTTTGCATGGTTAACGAGTCTTCATATAAAATTCAATTGGAATTAACAATTTGTTATGTAACATATCTAGCATTGATAAATGGGATAGCTGAGCTACAGATGAGAAGTAAAGTGATTCACTTGCCTTGAACAGCAGAGACCGCATTAATCTTATTTAAGAGCCATTGATACGATGGCGTTAAGGCGAAGACAGCAGTTGTCAAATATGGATACAGGAAAGCCTAGAATTCTAAGTGAAAACCTCTAAGCTAAGAGCTTTCCGACTGCTTCTTGTTTAATTTGGTTATCTCGAACTGTTAAGAAATGGTTAATGTTTTATCTTTAGATAGTACATGTATTTAAGCCTTGCATTACATTACTTTCATTTTTCGTTTCATAGACCCAAAAAGGGATGATACTTGTGGGTGTGGATCTGTCAGAAAGTATAACACCGAAAACATAGAACATCTGAATATAATACTCACTTTCTTGATTATTTGTCAGGAGATTGTCGAGATATATGAATACATTACAGTAAACTGGAACTGTTAATATTTACAGAATTAATACACTGTCAGAATGAAACATGGTTACGCAATTTTCATAAATTTATCATACATAAAATATCTAATATTGACTGGTGTGACCAAATGCTGTCAAAACTGAAATCTACTCAAGCTAGTCTAACAGTCACTGTTAAGATCTTAGGTATTGAGATGAAGGAGTTGCCTATCAAAAAGTCTTTCAAACTGATTTTAAATCTGGAACCAAGTTTTTAATGGTTGCTGGTAATTTGTATGTTTCAGAATACTGAACCCTTTTTGGACCAATGTAAATAATTATAGATTTTTATGTAGATTGTTCTTATTTTTAGTACTGATGCTATGTATCAAGCTATTGGTTAGAAATAAGACACATTATTTGCAAGAAGTGTCATTAAGTAATAAAGATATTGAGAATCAGTCGTTACAATAACCAGTTACTTGTACAGATTTCCACATGACGTGCTTGAATTTATGACTTAAGCTAGTCTTATCACACGCTTTTGCACTCCAAAAACTTTTGCTCAGTTTGACGAGTTACCCCAGAATATGATCCCATACGACAAAAAATGAAACTAAGCTATGTATGCAAGCTTTTCTTAAATATTTATATCTCTGACACCTGACATAATTTGCAATGCAGATACAAACTTGTTTAGGTACTTAAGCAATTCTGTGGTATGCCCTTCCCAGCTGAATTAATTATCGAGTTATAACCCCATAAATTTAACACTGTCGATCTCTCCTACCGGTATTTCTTCATATGTTACACATATCCTGGAAGGAAACCTCTTACAGGTTCTGAACTACATGTAGTAGGTCTTTTCAAAGTGCAATGACAGTTAATTAGCTTTAAGCCACATATTAATCTCAGTGAAAATTTGGTGGCCATTTCCAAATTTGTCCTCGTCTTGCTATTTATTGTCACGTTTGGGCCATTTGAAAACAAAACCAACTTAACCTCTGGCAACATAACAGAAGAGAGGTCATCAATGTTCACAAGAAAAAGCAACAGACCCAAGATGGAATCTTCAACAACATCACATGAAATTAATTCCCAATCAGGTGAAGACTGATTGCTAACTCTACAGGTATCTCGGAAGGATGCCCTTCGTTTTCCATTAGTTAGGAAAGATTCGAACCATGTTGCAGCCAAGTCAGTGACACCATAATATTCTAATTACTTAAGAGAATGCTGTGATTCACACAGTCAAAGGCTTCTGACAGGTCACAGAAAATGACAGTACTGCCAATTTCTAATCTAATAGAATCAATACACTCTCACTACATTAAAAACAGTCATCTCTATATTGCAACCCTTAATGAACCTAAACTCTGACTTGGACAATATATTATTTGCAGTCAAATGCCTAAGAACACGCTTGAACAGGACTTTCTCAAATAATTTTGAAAAAAAGCTGGCAAAAGTGAAATTTGTCAATAGTTTGACAGTATATCTTCATCCCCCTTCTTGTACAGAGGCTTGAATTTAGCATATTTTAGCCAGTCTGGAAATGTTCTGCTGATAAGAGATTGAGTACACAAATAACTTGGGATAGAACTCAACTGACATGAACATTCCTTGATTACCTTCGTTGATATGTTATATAACCTTTAAAATGCTTCGATATTAAGGATTTTATGATAGGTGCCACTTATTTGGAAGAAGTGAGTGTCAATTCCATTTTACTGAAGTTATTTGTAAGAGACTCGTCTGAGATATTTCATTGCACTGTTTACTGAACCTGATAACCCCAAGCTGTCATTATCATAAAGAAAGTACTTGTTTAAGAAGTTTGCAACACTACATGAACTTCTTAAGAGAGTCTCATTTATTTTTAGAGTTATACGTTCCTGAAATGACACAATTTGAGATATAATTTTATGTGTATAGACTGGAGGGGAGAGTGAAAATTTGTACCAGGGCCAGTATTCGAGCCCTCATCTCCATCTCACAATTCAGGCGTGTTAGCCACTAACCAACATTGGCACAGTTCTTCACACAAATTCATGGACTACACCCCTTCGTTGATCTAATTTCTTACGACCGTTTTAGTCTACTTTAAATTCCCCCTTTCCCCCTTTAACACGAACGGAATTGCAGAGATTGTCCACGTTCTGGAAAAGCATCTCAGCATCGAATGTAAATGAGGGATATAGCCTGAAACCCAGGTGCAGCCATTTACAGGTACTTTCATTTGTATAAGTACATGCATCTGGATTTCTTGCTAGATCGCCCATTTTCGTTCGCTGCTGAGGTTCTATTCCAGAACATGAAGAGGCACAGCAGTTCTGTTAACGTGTAAGAGAGAATTTAAAGTAGTTTAGGACAGCAAAGACAATTTGGATCAAGGAGGGAGACATGCTACGGTAGTCCGTGAAGTTGTGTGAGCCCCTGTGCCTTCCTAGTAAGCAAGACACTAAGGTTTCGACTCCTACTCTTGGTGAAAGTTTCTACTCGCTGCTTCGGTCTATACACATACTATACTTTTCCTTTCTCACCATTTATTTCTCGCCCTTTTGATACTTCATCTACTTTCACTTTAATATTATTTAAACAACACACACATATTTAGATAGCATTTTGATACTCCTGAAATAGTTAAACACCAAGAAACATTTGCAAGTTGTGTATACTGCTAATAGTACAAATGTTTGTTGTGGCGAAAGCAGAGAATTCTATCCCAAATGGTTTTTATTTTTTTACCTAATGTATCTTTTTCTCGTAATTAAGCTGCTTAGGTTTCTGGATTACTTGCCTCAGCATTTTGCGGTATTCTTCATAACGCATTACAGTGCTAACATCAGAGCGATTCCTAGATAGCAGAGACACTTTCCTTTTTGTCTCACATGATACCTTTATTCCTTGTGTAGTCCACAGTTTATTTTTCGTGTTCTGTTTAGTTCGAGTGACATTTAGGGAAACAGTTTTCAAATCAGGACGTAACGTTATTAATGAATGCTCTATACTATCCATTTGAGACAAAGAAATATTGCAAACATCTATCCAGTTCATGTCTTTGAGCGGTCTCCAAAAATTCTAAATTTTTTACTGATTTATTACTCTCCTCGGATTTCATAGATTTTATAACCTGACAAGTTTCAACATTTAACAGTAAGATGCTTCATGTCATGATCATATAGGTCATTTACTTTTGGTTTTGTGTTACGACTTTTTCCATAGATATGTCTACAGATATATTATCATTAACAGTGTCAGAGCATTTATATACCCTAGTTCACAGTAGGAAGTAAACTGAATGAGAGTGTTACTTGTTGCAATAATTGTTCGCTGACAGAGCTTTTCAATAAATCCGCATCAAAATCACCAGCAACCACTGTTTCCTTGCTTTTTACTGTGGGCTAAGACAACGGAGCTTCCAAATTTCTTTCTGAAGAGCTTAAAGTTTCTTGAAGGTGTTCTGTATGTACCTACCATTGTAAAGGACTTATTATGGAATACTACGTCTTTTAAACAAGCATCCAAGTGCTGCTGTGAGCAAATTTTATTAACAGAAATATTCTTGAAATTAAAACAGTTTCTGACAAATGTGGCAATTCCTCGTTTCTCCACATCTCCTCTACAGAAACAAGAGGTTAACTTAAATACTGTAACATTTAACATACCCATATCAGTGATCACATGATATTTAGAAAGGCATATTATACCAATTGGTTTGCTCAACTCTAATTCTTCAACACGAATAAGCAAGCCATTAAGCTTACTCCTCAGTCTTCGGAAAGTGTATTGGAATAAGGATAAATTAGTTTGTGCACTCGATGAATTACAGCTGGATGGACCTAATTTTTCTGTTAATTTCTGAACATCTCCACTTTCAGTTAGGAGCTGATTCTGGCTGCCTGTTTCATCAATATCAATACAATTTCCAACCTGTCTACTCTCCCTACACTAAAAAACTGATATTCTGTCACTCTTAACCACGTGTATCTGACCCATGTGCGAGTACCCCCCCGCCCCCTTAAATATTTGCTGTTAGCCCCGACAGTTTGCCCTTCCCTTTCCTTATGAGGTGACGACCATGCCAAATTTAGTCCCAGAAACAGGAACCACATAAATAAGAGACCCCATATCTGACACAAGCAGCCGTTTCAACTCTAAATTAATCATCAGTTGGTCACTAATAATTTTTCTGTGATACCATGGCACCAGATTTTTCAAAATAGACCAGAGACTAACTTTTTCGTGACTATTGGGTCTGCTTTTCATTTTTGCTGCCTTTGTCTGCTACCAATGTGGCTTCGTTTTCCCATTCCTATGTTTAGTAACTCCTGTCCTTCCCCCCTCTCACCCTTCCTCCCCTCCTCCTTCTACCTAATAGTTTGTTTAGTTTACTAAAATATGCTGAAGAGTCAAAGAAACTGGTACACCTGCCTAATATCGTGTAGGACCCCAGAGAGCACGAAGAAGTGCCGCAACTGACTCGATTAATGTCTGCAGTAGCGCCAGACGGAATTGAGACAATGAATCCTGCAGGGCTGTTCATAAATCGGTAAGAGTGCGAGAGGTAGAGATCTCTTCTGAACAGCATGTTCCAAGCATCCCAGTATGCTCAATAATGTTCATGTCTGGGGAGTTCAGTGGGCAGCGGAAGTGTTTAAACTGAGAAGAACGTTCCTGGAGCCACTCTGTAGCAATTCTGGAAGTGTGGAGTGTCGCATTGTCGTGCTGAAATGCCCAAGACCGTCGGAATGCACAATGGACATGAATGGAAGCAGGTGATCAGACAGGATGCTTATGCATGTGTCACCTGTCAGAGTCGCATCTAGACATATCAAGGGTTTCATATCACTCCAACAGCACACGCCCCATACCATTATAGAGACTCCACCAGTTTGATCAGTTCCCTCCTGACAAGCAGGGCCAATGGATTCATGAGGTTGTCTCCATACCCTTACATGTCCATCCGTTCGATACAATTTGAAACTAGAGTCGTTCGACCACGCAACATGTTTCCGATCATCAACAGCCCAGTGGCGGTGCTGACGGGCCCAGTAATGCCGTAAAGCTTTGTGTTGTGCGGTCATCAAGGGTACAAGAGTGGGCCTTCGGCTTCGAAATCCGATTTCGATGATGTTTTGTTGAACTGTTCGCACGCTGTCACTTGTTGATGGCACAGCATTGAAATCTGCGGAGGGGTTGCACTTCTGTCACGTTGAATGGTTCTCTTTGGTCCTCGTTGGTCCCGTTCTTGCAGGACCTTGTTCCGGCCGCAGAGATGTCGGAGATTTTGTTTAACGGGATTCCTGTAGTTCACGACACACTCGTGAAATGGTCGTACTGTAAAATCCCTTCATCGCTACCTTGGAGATACTGTGTCCCTTCTCTCGTGCGCCGACTATAACACCACGTTCATATTCACTTACATATTGATAACCTGTCTCTGTAGCAGCAGTAACTGCGCCAGATACTTGTCTCATATAGTCGTTGCCGACCGCAGCGCCGTATTCTGCCTCTTTACATACCTACGTATTTGAATACGCCTGCCTGTACTAGTTCCTTTGGCGCTTCGGTGTAGTTATTTTCTGTGTCACCACTAGTTCGTCTACTTTTAGTTTTTAAGGGTGTTTCACTCTACCGCTTCATTTTAATTGGCTCTTTTCCTTCTTCTCAGTCTCTCTTTTACTGTCAACTTTGCCACTGGGCGCTGTCATTAAGTTTCGTTCGCACATCAGTCTACTGTGCGACCCACTCTCTTCAGGATATACTCAGTCTAGAGCTGTATTTATTTACACTGTGATTAATATCTGTGATGGCTAACCTATCTTCGCACCTCATTTTGCCATGGTTTGATCACTTTTCTTTAGGTTCCTAATCTTGCATTCACGTGGATATAAGTTCTTATTAATGTTGTAATTTTAGAAGTCTTAACTTGCCATTTAAGTCTTCCCTATATCCGTATTTGATGACCGAGCTTTTCGCGTTGACGCCGTCATATCATTGGCATTTCAATGTTGTCTCCGCTTTTCAAAACGAGTGAATCACTTTACTTCTCACCTTTAGTTTTGCTATGCCACTGATAGCTGCTACATAGGGTAGCTTATTTATTATTAAAGCTTTTTCAACGGTTTTCCATTTTTGGGATATTCAACCACTGTTGCTGCATCAGGCCAAAATGGAGTGAAGTAAGATGTACTTCACGCAGATTAACGATTCAGTGAGCTGACGAGCAGTTATTTAAATTATAACTACAAACGTAATATTTCGGAGTACACAACATTGGCCGATCCGTCACCACCTTGAACAGCACATACAACCAATTCGCAGAGTTGTAGTGCTGCGAGACTTGGTGTAAATACTATTTGCTGCTGAGGATACCTTTACATGAGGTGGAATCAATAATTCACATGGTAACCATCGATGTAGATGGCACAGTCCCTTTTTTGAGAACGTAGAAACACGCATATACTTGCAATTTTAAAAAAATACTGTGCTTCTTGGTGTCCTGCAGAGTTCTTGTTTCCATTTTAGGCATAATATTTCGATGGCTGACGAGTCCGTATTCTTTAGGTGTTACAAGGTATTTCGGTAAACTGCCAACTATTAATGTGGACCGAAATGTCAGCCTAAATAAACAGGGAGAAGGGGGAGTGGATTGAGGGGTGAGAGAGGAAAGAATAGGAAATGGTAAACATAATTTTCAGTGAAACGTAACAGCCCATTAACACCATTTAAAACGAACATTTCCCAGTCTAATTCAAGATTTCACATGCAAACAAAATATGTAACTCGCCTAGAAAAAAATATAACTGGAAAAATAACTGTTTAATCTATTTCAGTTCTAAGTGTAGAAGCTCTGTAAATGAAGGGAACAATTCCCACAACAGGAGTCTCTAGTAATTAATGACAAATATAAATGAATTATCGTAATTTCTTTTTGATAGTTTATTCTCGAAAGTAATAACAGATATGTATTAATATCATAGTGTACTTACTGAACTGAGCAGACATAGTTTATATATGTATATTTAATTGTTAATTAATCAAATATTCGTCTTAAAGAATGCCAAGGATTATTCAGGATTGTTTAAAACACACACACACACACACACACACACACACACACATATATATATATATATATATATATATATATATATATATATATATATATATATATATATATATATAGGGGTAGCCATATTGGCACAGGGGAGTCAGTACTTTGAATGTATTTAGACAGAAAGCATGTAGCTTGTTGACCTTGATTTATTTCATTATTGTAAGTATATTACAATTTATTTCAGATTTTTAAAGATGTTTTTAATTGATCTGAGATCACAACAAAACTTTCATGGAAACAAAAAAACAGGATTAATTATTTAAAAAAATAACTTTGTAGCTTTTTTTTTTTTGCAGTAAATGTCTCCAGGACTTATGCTGAGATCGATTGCCAGATACGATGAGTAAAAAAAAAACCCTTAAGAATGTTATAATTGGTGCATGGAGTGGGGATGCGGTGTAAATCTGTAAACTAATCTTGTATTTTGTTTCAGAGTTACCCACTTGTTGAAATAATATTCCATTTTTAAGAGAACAGGACAAAGAAGAACGTGAGTAACACTACAAAGTATACTTATGTGAAAACACAACTTGGAGAACCAACTGTTTGTAAGTACAAAATTTGTTTGAATTTTAATTTTACTTTTGGCCGGCTGGAGTGGCCGAGCGGTTAAAGGCGCTACAGTCTGGAACCGCACGACCGCTATGGTCGCAGGTTCGAATCCTGCCTCGGGCATGGATGTGTGTGATGTCCTTAGGTTAGTTAGGTTTAAGTAGTTCTAAGTTCTAGGCGACTTACGACCACAGCAGTTGAGTCCCATAGTGCTCAGAGCCATTTGAACCATTTTTTTACTTTTGGAAACTGTTTTTCATCTGCTTTGTCATTACGGAGGATAATAGAGAAACTAATAACATTAGGGAAGTTGATGATAACGGAGAGGTTAATGGAAACTTGGAAAACGGCGTAGGTATTATTGCTAATAATGTAGTTAATCGAGACAATGAAATCGGAGAGGATAGTGACCACAATAGCGTGTGTTCACCCTTTCATGGATTTGAACCTAATGTATCGACCTTGGATAGGTTAGTTCACCTTATAGAAGAACAAAAACGGTCAATTGACGAGCATAGAATCGCTCTTGATTAAAAACTTGATTCGATTGATAAAAAATTAGACAAACAAGGAACCCAAATTTGCGAGACAAAAGAGAGTTTAGAAAAATGCTGTGAAAAAGTAGACAAAAATTCCATAAATTTGTCGGCTATAGAAGGGGAAATTGTTACCTTAAAACAGGAAAACCAAAAATTCGAAGAGAGACTAGATTCTGTAGAAAATTTCGAAAACGTTGCTACTGTGGAAGTGTTACAATTGAAAAAACTCAACATAGATTTCGTAAAGAAATTCACAGAAACGGATCAAAATATATAAAATTTCGCTAAAATTGCAAACGATAATTTCACAGAATTGAAAGAAGACGTAGGCACTTGTTTAGGTGAGATTTAGAACTTCAAATCTAAATTTCAAGAAATTGAAGATTCTATTACTGTGAAATCTTTCTGTAGTTACAGTCCATTGTGGAGTAATGCAAACATAAAAACATTTTCAGGGGAAGGCAATATACATCCAGTTGATTTCATGTTCCAGATTAAAGACTGCCTGACTGATAAAATGAGCGATGATTTGAAAATTAAATTTTTTTAAAAGTTCTTAGATGGGGAGGCTTTGCCATGGGCGAACCAAGCAATCAAACCCGAAATGTCGTTTACTGAAGTAGAACAAGCTTTCATGAACAAATTCTGGTCAGAAACTAAACGAACTATAATTAAGTCAGAATTTTTGAATGGACCAAATTTCAAACCGGGTAGTGGACGCATTAAACCTTTTGTGAACAACAGTTAAGAACTTTAGTACATATTGATAAACCACATGATGAAATGATCCAAATAGATGCCCTAAAACATGGGTTACGAAACAGGGTTTAGTGGAGTCCTGTCTGCGGACCTGATGATACAACTGAACAATTTCTTAGATATACAGATAAACTGGATTTAGCATGGGAGAGATATGACAGATGTAATGACAGACCTGATGATATGAGGAATAACAGTAACAGAGCTTTCAATGATCATTTCAATAGCAGGTTTAGAAAGGATGACAGAAAAAATGCAGAAATGAATTATAGGCAGAGGCCTGAGAATAGGAATTTCGAACATAGAAATGGGCAAAATCAGGGAAACAATAGTAACAATTTTGAAAACAGAAGATATGGTCTGGTAAACTAAGACCTGTCTCTTTCGGAGCCTGGCGAAATGGGGCAAATAGATATGGGAATTACAATGAGGCACATTGTAGTAATTTCAGAAGGGGAAGGGAGAGAACAAATAGAACATACCAAAATTTTGTACCCAGAATACAACCTGAAGTAAGTAGAATGAAGTTTGATAGGGAATTTTCGGAAATTTTTTTATCTGAAAACAAAGACGAACAAAAAAGCAAAAAATCTGAATTTGAATTAGAAGAAAACACTTTGACAAATTTCTTTAACAGTAGTAATGCAGTAGTAGCTGTTGATAGTGATGAGAACAGATCTTATGAGTATGGTTTAGTGAGAATGTTGGGTGACTGTGAAATGAGTGAAAATGCTGACACTGGTGCTGCATGTTTGGAAGCTGATGTTCACGTGCTAGGCAATGGAAGTGAGAATGACAGAGTAATTCCAGATGAAATTACAGTAGATAATAAACAGTAAATAGAGGATGTTGTAGCACAGAGTAGTCGCAGTGTTGAGGTTGTTGAAGAAGTGTGTGAAGAGAGAAATGAGTTTGGTGTTGAGAATATTTCAGATGATGATGCTAATGATGTTGATGATGATACATTACTTACAGAATTAGATGGGGTAGTATACATAGAAATTATAGTTGATGATTTGATGCTGAATGATTCTGGAATTTCTGGCGAGTGTTCGAGCAATGAGTTAGAAACCAGTAGAGCACAGCTTGATAGATTAATGTTACCAGTTGATGTTAGTGGTATTGTGTCTGAATGTGTTTGTGAAAATGGAAAGGAAGATGTAATTAGTGATAGAGTATTGAGTGTAGTCAATGATTATAGCAATAAATGTCAGTATGGTGATCAAAAGTGTAATATCTTAAGTGAAATTTGTCAAAGTGTGTACTCAGATGATAAAATTGGCATGAAAAATGTGGAACAGTCTCCTGGTGGTAATATGATTAGCAAATGTGTAGAATCTGTAATAAAAGGTAGTGAAATTCGTCAAAATGTACATTCTAGGAAAGGAAAGTTGTTTTAGGAATTTGGAACAGGCATTTAATAGTTAGTGAATGAGTACAAGTAGTGAAGTAAGGGAGTGTGTGTGTTGAAATCAGTAGTTTACAGGCATATTTCAGGGAGCTTTGCAAACACAATTTCCTAGTTAATGAAAGTACCACAAACTGAATAAACAACCAGCAAATAATAAGCTTGTGTTGAAGAACGTATTCTCTATTTCACACATACAAACCCCTTGCTGTACACCTTGTTAAGACATGTTATGCATATTCTGAACCAATAGTCAAGAAAAGACTAATTAAAAGAAAGTTACAACTCATAAAGAGCTCAATTAATGACCACTGCTTTTTGGTAATCCAAACACTGACAAGTGAGAAATCAAATAACTTAACACATTTGAAGCTAATACTGTAAAATATTTTTTTCTTGTAGTTTATATTCATATTTCTTTTATGGGTGTATATTTGCATATTTTAGACTATATTTTGTCAATTCATAGAGTGGAGGTTCAAAAGGGTATATTTGAACATGTGTGTATGCTTTTACCTGACACAGATTGGGGGTTGTTTGATTTTTTATGTAGGACAATTTGAATTTGTTGTTATTTGGACTTAGGAACGTGACACAGCTGAAATTGTGCATATAATCTAAATCAGCCGTTTAGCATTATGATATTTGTTCTTTGATATTTGACACACCATAGGAAATTTATTTGTTTTGCATCATACCATATACTTTAGCAAACTTTACAGTGAGTACTTTAACCCAGTGAAAGTGAAATAACCAATAACAGGAAATTTATTTTCATTTTTGTTATCACTGAATATTTGAACTTTTTTTGGATTCTTATGACTTAATTAGTGATTTGAGGAGTTGAAATAGTTGAGAAATCTTGCTGTGCACTGTATAGTCAAGGCAAAATCTGGGGGTGAACATCCTCTCAGAAACATTTTTCAGTAGTTTTGTGGTTAAATTTAACAGGTAGGGGATCTGTGGTACTTTCATAGATACACCATATGGCATATGGTACCTTGCCCCAGCCAGTGACTCCATATTTATTTTCTGGAATCACTCACCTTTTCCTATCCTATCTAGTTAGTAAGAGCAGTTAGGATCTGTCTACTATCCTAAAGTATACAGTGTTCAGTTTGTGAGATGCGAGTCTATATCTAGACCAGGCATTAACTTAGAGTGTGGAAGAATAAAACAACACTAATTTCAGTTATTATAGCAACCTGTATTTTCAAAATGACATCCCTTTTTTTTATTAATATTCATCGTGTAGTGATTTGCTATTGTGTACCAGTAAAACGTGAACAGAATAATTTACTATATGGTTCTTCAATGTGAAGGAACAGGATTTATTACATGAAATTTTCAATGTAAAAGCAGATGATGTGACTGATGGTTTGTGTGGTATGGATATTAAATGTCTGACAGATGATGTTCAAAAATATTGTGTGATTCTATCAAAGCTATGAATTCTGATAAAACACGTAGTGACAAGCGTAACAGTTGTGTGAGGACAGCAAGAAAAGATGCTATTACAAATGATGACAACCTCAAATCATTGTAACGAAAATTCGCCTCAGGAGGTTGCAAGCTCTTTTTGCAATTTGGGGCTGGCTGTTGTGGCTCTTTCAGTATTTACTCATGATGTCTAAACAGTTATTCTCATTATGCTGATAAAGTTATAATCTCATTTGACTTTGTGAGAAGTTGAGAAATTGTTTAGAATTGGTGTGAAGTTTACTTAAGATATCTGTGCTGTTATAGCAATGTACAATTACTTTACAGTTGAGATGTGATTACAATTAGGTTAGACTGTTTGTCGCCTAATATATGTGTTCTCACTTGGTCACAGCTGTTGCTATAACTGTTATGTGAAAGTCACTGGATAGACATAGATTTACTATAAAATACGAAAATACTTTGTCATGATTTTGTCCTTAACATGTGTTAGATGTGATATATACTTGGAAAAGGAACATTTATCAGAAAGAAATTAATAATGTTTGTATTACTTCTGTAATTCATCTGTGGAACATAGGAAAATGCAGTTTTATGTTGCAAATAGTTATTGGGACAGAAGTGTTCTGATCCCCAGGATTTAAGAGTCGCACAGTTTTATTTTCGTGTAATTTCTACCACTTCAATGACCAAACCATTGGTAGTTTTATTTAATTATTCTTTTGCCATCTTAATACAATAACATACGAATGATGTTTACAACCTGTGTGGTATCTGTACAAGTCATGCTATCTCATGCATATAGATACGAGATGTTCTTTGTCACAATGTCTACACAAATCCGAACTTCTCAGCACTGCTGTATGTTACAGCAACTCCATGCTTTTCAATACATACAAATGTTGGCTTATTATCTGATTATTAATGAAAATTGGTTAATTTTCTCCAATGTCCTATTGAAAATACTCTGATGACTACTAATGATTCATGTGTAATGAGTAGCAGAAAAAAAAGAGAAAAAAATTAAGATTTGTATTCATGGTATAGTTATGGTTCTTGCAGACATCTACTTTCAATTTAAGACTAGTTGATTGATTAATATGTAACTGATGAGGAAATATAAATATATTTATCACACCTTTAGAGTAGCTGAACTAACCATTTTACTCGTAATGTTAACCCATTCATATTTAACCACTAGTACTTTACCCTATGCCTTAACCTATGTTGGAATTTACCTTATCTGTGCCCAATTTTAATTACTGTCTGATCTGATGTTGCTACATCATGTCTGCTGTGGTGATGGCCAACGAGAAATCTGTCAACTAGTTCTTGAGCAGTATGTATTCTGGAAGTAACCTGCTGGTATTTAATTTGCCAAAGTAAATTTGATTCTACAGTGGTATGTGGCCATGGTGGCTCTCAGTCTCTACAAGAAGATGCTGAAAAATTTTGGATGATGACATTCAAGCTATGAAAACATGGTGCCTTTGACAGTTATTGTGGGCAAATCCCTTTATCCGTCCTTGTGGTTTCCTGACCTGAAATGTTCATGTCAGTTCAGTTGTTCTAAAGTTGGAGTTTGACTTGTAAAGGGATGAGGATGTTTCGTCCTACAAGTGGTACAGTCATTATGTCTATGTACATTTCAACAGGTGAAAACTGACATAATTTTTCCATGAAAATAGATGTCTGAAAGGCTAACAATTACTGTTTCTTGTAAATTGCTTGACAACTACCTATACATGATACGATGCATACTATAATCATCTGTTTAATCTGGTATAATATACTGTTCTCAGTAATCGCTTATTATCAATGCTCTTTTCTTCTAAAAAAATGCATTTACTATAATTAATCTACAACTTACAGGCACAAAATTAGAAATACTGATGTGTTGACATATACCATGATGTGCTATCACATGAAACATAATTCTCTGTAATTAATCATTGTATTTATGGTAATCTGCTTTCGTGTGGCATGCAGCCAACCCCAGCAATTTTTAACAACAATATCATAACTATAATTGATCCTATCACTCTGCTAATGACTGCTTATTTACAAGTACTGCCACTTGAAAAACGTATATATATATATATATATATATATATATATATATATATATATATAATATTTTATATAAGGCAAAGAATACATATATATATATATATATATATATATGTATTCTTTGCCTTATATAAAATTTTATACCATTATAAACACATGAAATATGTCCTGGAACTTATATATTCCAGTAACCTTAATTTTATATCTCAGATCTGCCTCTTGTTTAATTTTGAAAATGTAACAAAAAAAACTTCTTTTGTCATTGTCACACTTGACTCTGTGATGTTTCGCAAATATGTTTGATGTATATGAAAGTACTTCACACAATGTGAACATTGTAACACATGTATGATCCGCCCAGTGAGGCAGCTCACTTTGTTTATTTTTTTGATATGAGATATACTGTAACTCGATGCATTTGACTAACTTATTTCTATTTTTTTTTCATGCTTAAGTAATTATTTATGTTTGAGGAGCAACAGATATCAGAGGTATACAATAATTCTGTACCTCACTTTAGTAATTTTCATGTATATGTCTCAGATATGGCACAGGTTTCAATATTATTTGTTTATGTATGTTTGATCAAACCCAGATACTAGAGGGACTGCTTATAAGTCAGCTGTTGGATATAGCATTTATTACTTGGTTAACCAATACAGCATTGTATTTGTCATTTACTCTGTCCAGTAGAATGCTATCTGTTCGCCCTTTGTTGATCAATCAATAGGGAGTGTTAGGTTCAATTTTTGGGGACTGGGAAGGTGAAGCTGTGGCAAGTCCGTTTGCAGGGAATACTGAACACTCTTCTCCCTCTGGCCCCACAGTGAAGTACTGAAACAGTGGGGGTCCTGGGTAGGGGGGTTTCTTGTCTTTGGGGTGTATCGTCTTTTCTTCTTCAACTCCAACACTCTAAACCTTCTATTTCATTTATTACTTCTCATTTGAGTACCAAGCTATCCTTCCCTCTCCCCACATGAATATGTCTCTATTGCTGAGAACCTTCTAATTTACCGTATCAGCTTTATTAAACAACTAAAACCTATTTAAAGGTTTTTATACTCTGTCATACTATATTATTTATTTCTGTCTAAGTTTGGTGTATGTTGTCACCAAATTGATAAACATTTTACTTATATATTTATTTTGCTACATACCAGCACTCAACATTGTGAATACTCATTAATATTTGTAATTATCATAAGAAATGATTCACTCATTAACATTTGTAATTATCGTGAGAAATGGCTCACTCATTAATACTTGTAATTATCATGAGAAATGGCTCACTCATTAATATTTGTAATTGTCATGAGGCATGGCACGCCTACACTACTCTCTATATTTATCAATGTCCAAGGTTGTTATACATAATTTTTTTTATATGTACCAGCACTTGAAACTGTGAACACTCACTTATAAGCAGGTCTTCTTCAACTCTAACACTCCGAATCTTTTATTTCATTTATTACTTCTCTTTTGAGTACCAAGTTATTCTTGTCTTGGTCCGCATGCATATGTCTGTATTGCTGAGACCTTTTCAGCATATTAAATGACTAAGGCCTACTTTTAGGAGAATCTGGGAAAGAAGCAAGTATTTCTGCACTGTTGAAGATACTAATTTTAAAATGGTTCAAATGGCTCTGAGCACTATGGGACTCAACATCTTAGGTCATAAGTCCCCTAGAACTTAGAACTACTTAAACCTAACTAACCTAAGGACATCACACACACCCATGCCCGAGGCAGGATTCGAACCTGCGACCGTAGCAGTCCCGCGGTTCCGGACTGCAACGCCAGAACCGCTAGACCACCGCGGCCGGCTATACTAATTTTACTTTTATATATATATATATAAACACAACCAATATGATATAATATGTAACAGCACCCCTACATATCATGTTTGAATGATTGTAAAGGTGGGTAGGTGGCGTTGGATGTGTCTTGACAAATGAAAATAGTAAGATTGGTCATTGGTCAGACATTTCATCCCAAACAGCAGTCTGCATACTGCAGACTTCAAGATTCACTGAGGAGCAGTCTGCGAACTGCAAACATCAAGACTACTTACAGTTATGTAAATTACAGAGACTAGTACATTTACATTTAGGAATATTGTCCTAGTTTGAAACTAAGTTGCATGTTAGCTCACAAAGTTAAGAAAAAACGTTTTCTTTCCTTGTACTACTGAGTAATAATTTTTTCATAATTAATTTACATTTTTATCTCATACCATAATTAAATGCTTGTTCCACCAGTTTTTTGTAAAATGAGGACTGTTATATAGATCTCTGAGAAAAGGTTTTGTTCAACTTTCAGTTGCAGAGATCCTTTTGGGGTTGTTGAAACGTAACAGCCCATTAAGACCATTGAAAACGAACATTTCCCAGTCTAATTCAAGATTGCACATGTAAATAAAATATGTAACTCGCCTAGAAAAACTTATAACTGAAAAAATAACTGTTTAATCTATTTCAGTACTAAGTGTAAAAGCTCTGTAAATGAAGGGGATAATTCCCACAACAGGAGTCTCTAGTAACTAATGAAAAATACAAAAGTATTATTGTAATTTCTTATTTTTAGTTTATTCTCAGAAGAAATAACAGACATGTACTAATATCATAGTATACTTACTTTACTGAGCAGACATATGTTTATATGTGTATTTTTAATTGTTAATTAATCAAATATTCATGTTAAACAATGCCAAGGATTGTTTAGAAGATACAGGGGTAGCCATATGGGCATAGGAGAGTCAGTACTTTGAGTGTATTTAGATAGAAAGCACGTAGCTTGTTGACCTTGATTTATTTCATGATTGTAAGTATATTACAACTTATTTCAGATTTGTAAAAATGTTGTTAATTGATTTGAGATTACAATAAAACTTCAGTGGAAACAAAAAACACAGGATTAATTATTTAAAAAATAACTTTGTAGTTTTTTTTACTGTAACTGTCTCCAGGACATATGCTGCGACAGATTGCCAGATATGATGAGTAAAAAACAAAAATAACCCCTAAGAATGTTATAAGGGGGAGGGGATAAAAAATAGAAAGACTTAAAAAAATATTGGGGAAATGGGAGAACCGAACACGACTTCACAGTGATACAAGGAAAAGGCAGCAAAAGTGAGGAGGAGACCCCACAGTCACGAAAATGCAAAGAGAAAACTACCTTAATTGTGAGAAAGATACACTATAGTATCACAGAACTTCCCAATTGATCATTAAGGCTTAAGTATATGTCGTACCTAAAGGAAAAAAATTAACCACTTTGGAGGAGTTTGTGATATTCAGATTTCTCAAGCCATCGGAAAAGTAAAGCTAAACGCCTCATTATTAATAGAACACTTGCTAGGAAGACGGTTTTTAATTTTCGGGTGCTTGGGGTAGTTTATTGTTATAAATTAATTGTACTCTACTTCTTGCATAGAAGCTCGCAGCACCCAAAAAAGATGGCTCCGTCGATCGTCGAAACTTTGTGTATAAAATGGAAACAACAATTGGGCTGAACATTGCAAGCGCACTATCAATCGATCGCGCCTATAAAACCAGAAAAACACGTTAGTTGAAAGCTAGACCACTTTCCTATCGAATTCAGCTACCTTCAGTAAATTCTACCATGCCTGTGACGCGAAATCCCCCGGCCACCAAGAGCTCCACAAACGGTGTATCTTTTTTCGTTTCGGGAAGGTAATGTCTCTCAGCCCGTAAATATTTGGAAACGTAGTGATTATTATGCGGAATGCGTCAATTCCTACCGCTAATCCTAATTGTTGATGCAGCACGAATAAGTGCATTGTCTGAAACAGTTTACGGTTGCCGGCAGTTTACTGGTAGCACCTTGTGCAGGTGCTTCAGTGTCACGATCAGTCTGACTTTAATACAGCTGCTAGGTGTATTAACGTGGGACTGGAGAGGGCACTGCTGACGGAGGCTGTGTCTCGCATTGCAGTCGTGCCAGCTGAGGATACTGATAAAAAGGGATTCATTGGGCATGGTATGATCTCACTAGGTAAGTGATGGAGAGATTGGCAAAGGTTTTAGTTGACAGTGCACAGGGGAATGGTGGGGTCACTCCTGGGAAAGTTCCTGTAGCAACTGGTGTTAGAGCACCACCATATTTAGATCAAAGTCAACTGATAGATATCCCTGCCTAAGGGAAGCCTTTATAACGAAGGTATCACCTTCAAAATGGGTCAGGTGCAAGCAATGGAGGAATTAGCACACTTTACCAAAATATACAAGGGGTTACAGATGAAGTCGGTGGAATGCTTGTTGATCTTAGTTCAAATGACTCTGAGCTCTGAGCGGTCGCGCGGTTCCAGACTGTATCGCCTAGAACCGCTCGGCCACTTCGGCCGGCTGTTGATCTTGATTCTGATGGTATTGTTATATGAGAAAACCACTTTAACCGTTAAGGAGCTCTTTGCGGAGTGCGGGAGTGGCCATTGTAACGAAACTGCTCTGATTAGTCATGTTCTATATACAAAGAGTGATTTCCGGCATAAGATGTTTTATCACGCGATACCCTTTTGTAATTGTCATAAATTTTGTAACTATTTCTTAGTAAAATTGTCTTGATTATTTTTATAAATGAAGATGTTAGACAGGTATGTAAGTATGGAGAAATTTAATAATTTTCGACCGATGTACTCGTACTTCGTGCCTCCTCAGCTGACTTTCAGATAGGCTAGCGGACAGATGCTCCCCATTCAGCGACGTCTCAGCTGCTTTCTAAAAAAATTTTATTCCTTCGGTTACACACTATTCTACCATCGACAGTATCTGACACCACAGACTGAAATAAAGAAACAGATCTGTTACACAACAGTGAAAATATTCCAGAATGTCCACAAAACAAAGGCAACTGCATGAATATTTACAAAATGAAACAAAACACCTTCAGCAGTCTAAATTTCCAGTTCTTATTTTATTTCAGCAGCCAGTTTCAGCGCCGTCTCCAGGCCCCTGACTGACGTGTATAAAGAATTGTACCATTGGTCACGTCAAAATAGAGGCCAGTATTCAGTGAATGGTATCCATAGTTATTGAATGCTGGCCCCTATTTCGACTGGACCAAGGGTAGGATTCTTGCTACGCGCCAGTCAGGGGCCTGAAGACGGCGTAATGTAGAGCTGAAACTGGCTGCTGAAATAAACTAACAACTGAGAATTTAGATGGGGAACATGTTTCGATTCAACATTTTATACTGAATAGCTGATGTCCCGCAACCGTCTGTATAAAGATGGACTTCAGAGACTGAATACTTACAGATCACTCTTGTGTTGCTGAGAACTGAACGAACTGGTCTGTATCCATCGGCGAAATGTGTAATTCTCAATAAAAAAGATAGTGTAATGAACAAGCATCATTTGCCGACTTGTGAAAAATTACATTATAAAACGTTACCAAGTGTAACATTCTACAAGGAAATCTGGAAGCCAATGACAATATACCAGTATTAAGACAATGAAATGAATAAGTAAAAATAAATTGACCTTGAAAGTTGAAGAAGTAGGTATGGGAAACATTTATATTGTGGTACAAAAGTAATGTTAAATATGTCGATTTTTACCTGTTAGCAAGCTGTTTATTGTCTACAGACATGTTTATGAGATATTTCAAATTGTAAAAATACAAAAACAAACCATGGCAGTGAGATAGAGACTCTGATTATAAAGGCTTAACTACAAAGAGAGACAAAGGGAAAAAGATTTAGAATGATTTGTGTTCAATGAGTTTGAAAATGTCCGCATGCAAAAATTTTTGGTAAGGAAGGCGGAATGAGGACTAGTTACTCATTTTTCTGTCAGAGTCTTTTGAAGACGAACATAGTCTGCTTTTTTGCCAGTAATGGTAAGTAGCGCAGAGTGGTATCGATAATTAGTGTATGTTGCCAATTTTGAGTTATGCTAGTGAGCCGTAGACTATTTGACTATTTGCGAAACAAATTCAGAAACTCAGTTTTCTCAACGAGAATTACAGAGTTGCATGAAAGAAAACCAAGGAGTGAATCAGGGAAGAGATTGGAGTAGATGAAGCAATTACGACTGCAATGAAGTGAAATAGAGCTGGGATAGAAATGCAGCGAGGCGAGCGGAAATAATTTGCTCGAGTCCAGTAGATAAGGAGAGCTCTGGCTAAAGGCCTAACAAGTCAGCAGACATGCTACAGCAAACTATAAAATTTTTAAAAGTCCTTTAGAAGCTCTCACCCATCAGTGTGAGGATGATGTGATGCACACAACTGCACATTCTCTTATCCTTCACAGTGAAACAGTTACTGGCTTTATTGAAGCAACACTTTGCTAAGCATTCGTTGACGTCACTGTGCCTGTGAAGCTACAACATACATGGAGGTAATAGTGTTGTTAACTCTCTAAACGGGAAAGTCTCCCCTTAGTAGGCTGATTGTGCCGACAGCGGCACTAAACCTCTCTCGGCGTGGCCCAGAGTTGCTGTGACGATCACAAGTGCGCCTACTAGGAACTTCATGTCTGGACGCTGCCGACCTTGTTTACCTCCTGCGGCTCAGTCCGTCGTTATGTACAACGGCGTTCTCCACTGCCGACGAATGCGTGTCCTCCGTTGCGTTAGCAGGAAAGTACCAGCGACGGATTGACACTGATAACGGTGCCTTACGGTAACGCTTCGTATGGTGAGCCGTTACATATTCTGCCTGCAGCTGTCGCTTCACTTAGACATCATTGACGCTTCAGTAACTGAAAACTAAGTCTTGCTTTCTTTTAAAGTATTTCTTAGAAATCCTCAAAAAGTTCTAGTCTATGTATATTGCGTTATATTTTCTTTTTCTCTACAAACGATCTTTGTACGCGAATTACGATTTCACTAGCTTTCATATAGAAAATGATTTGAAAACATTTTACGTTGGAGAGTCATCCTGTTTTAGTGGTGACCGACCAGTCGAAGGTCTTTTGCGAGGGGTCAGTGAAATATCACGCTAAGTTCGCTATCATAGTCCACAGTCGCTGTTGTGACCGTAATTGTTTTACGTCGCGTATGCCATGCGTATCACATGACAGTCCCCACGAGTTTCTGCCATGATAGAAAAACTTTGTAAACATTACATTAGTACCCTGCATTAGTACACTGGATTTGCATGCAATTTTTTCAAGCGTGGTCAGAGACTGGAAAATATAGTAAGGATAATGATTGATGATTATATGAATTAAAGACTCTCTGGTCGCTAGGTATCCAAAAGCGTATTCTGTTTCCTTAGGTACAGATCCTCATGTTGTTTGATTGGCATCAGTATGAATGTGACCATTAATCGCTTGATTACCTACAAACTGGATATTTACTGCTTTATCTGTCAAACGTCTGCTTAAATACTTTCAAATCGAATACAACAGAGCACGAAAAACTACTCTGTTTACTATGTACTATTTATTGGTTCAAATGGCTCTGAGCACTATGCGACTTAACTTCTAAGGTCATCAGTCGCCTAGAACTTAGAACTAATGAAACCTAACTAACCTAAGGACATCACACACACCCATGCCCGAGGCAGGATTCGAACCTGCGACCGTAGCGGTCTCGCGGTTCCAAACTGTAGCGCCTAGAACCGCACGGCCACTCTGGCCGGCTACTATTTATTATATTTTAATTGATTAATTTATTTAATTAAGAAATTTTGTTTAAGAAAATTCTGTGCTTCTTATTTATTTTTGGTACTTTTAGTTATGATTTCCAGGCGCTTTATTTAGGTTTTAGCTTCAGTCTTTTAAAAGCTAAAGAATATAAGTCTTCGATTTTAAATACCACAAGAGAGCTAGATATAAGTCCCGCAGCGTCGATCTCGCTGATACTCCTCGTCGCAACTGCTCCACCTGAAATCTCTAAAATGTTTATTTTGCTACGAAGATCGTTCGGAACAACTAGGTGCTATGTTGTAAGATGCGTTTGGATTGATTTGTCTAACATTTTATCAACGACAAGTTTATTGCTTCTGAGATATTCTCTCGAAGAATATTGACCGTAAAAAGATGCACGCTCGCACTATCATTCCACACTGCACCTCCGGTCGATCTACGTCACGTGATATCTGAAGAATGTTTCTCAAACCTTTCATAAATTGATAAATACACACCTTGAATGCTTATTATTTTCTTGAATTTGTTTATTGTGCCATCGACTAACCAAACATTCACAATGCAGCTTAATAGCGTCGCACAACAACAGCAAAATCTCTCCTACATAAAACACGTCCGATCTCTGTAATCGCTTCACACCGAGTCCTCAAATATACATCTTTGGTTACTTATTCCAGAGAGATGTGTCCGCAGTACGGAATGTCCAATTCTCGCAGGCAGATTATACTACTGTCGGCATTAATTATTCGCCGCAGTTGTGTAAAATGTTTTCACCATATACGATCCATTACGATGCTTTCATGTGGTCGCGGATTTTCCGTAGAAACAACGTTTTCAGCATTTCGATCCATTACAATGCTTTCAGGTGGTCGTGGATTTTCCTTATAAGACAATCTGCACCTGCTACCGCTACTCCTAATAAGGTTAAATGTTTTGACATTAGCCGTTTAAGTAACTCTGTAAACGGCTCAAGTGGCCATGAACCTTCGATCGGAGGAGCCTTCCCATTCGGCAAGGTTTCCTGAGAGAAACCATGGAAAACCTGGAACAAGGCTAATTTAACCTTATGTTCCACCCAGTAGTTTATAAAAACTGATTAAACGTTTAAATAACAGATCTGACATTGTCCTAATATAGGGTTTTCTTGCATTGGTGGAGTCGGGTAAAGGTGAAGATTTCTTGATAGCGACGCCAGCACGATGTCCGATGGAAGTTGCAGGAAAGGTGTATGTAGAGAGGGAAAATGACCCTTTTGCTAGTGTGTGTGGGGTGGTCAGGAACAGGGATGATCCTCAGGTAGGAGAACCGCTGGATCATACCCTCATAGGGCCATTCACAGGGCAGTGATGTGTGAACATGTACCATACCCCGGAACAAGTGTCAATGCTAATCATTACTGATGGGAAAGCGCTGTGGAAGAATGGGTTAGTACATATACTCTTCATTCTCACGCTACTAGTCTGAATTTAGTGAATCGGAAGAATAATATACATTTTATTACTCAATATTCGGGTAATCTTTCGCCACAATTATCAATTCTTTTTCTCCTTTATACATTTGTTTATTAATATCAAAGTATTATGTCCACACTCGTTGTCCTTGGTAAACTCTAATGATAATTCTCTTTCGTGGCTTCACCTTTTTCTTCAATGAAGCACAAAATCGTTTTCGAATCTAACGCACATGAGTATATCCTTGCTTATTAGCACACAGATAACCACTCTTGTATCTCATCACTATTTGCTTTTTATGACACTGCACCAGCACGTGTTCATAATTTATTTGTACCTGGAAACACACAACACTTCACGTGAAGTTCGTTGCTGTTCACGGAATCCATCACTACTCCGCACTTCTACCAATCTGCGAAATTAGCTTTAACCTTTACAGATTATAATTACGAATTTATCAACTTCCCCCGAAACTACATAAATTCAGCCCATTCGTTTCTCTTCATCATTTATCACACTTCAGATAATTACAATTTAATACCAAACACACCACAACCATCACACATATCCCTCTCAATGTGGTCCAGCATTGTCCCTCCAATTACTTTCGTTGATAATCTACCTCAATAAAATTTCCTGAATCTCCACCCAGTGAACTGATTTAATTCTTTAAAATAATTAATCAGCTATATTGCTGCGTCGTTGCTTTGAATATATATATATATATATATATATATATATATATATATATATATATATATACAAGGTGGTTGGTAGAGGTAGCACCTTTGCTTGGGGTTGACTCAGTACTGGTCCTCACCACCCCAGGGATGAGCTGAGGAGGTATGCAAGACCTTTGCCTCTGAGGAAGCTACGTCCAAGACCGTCCGTGCGTGGTGAAGAGCCACATCCTACACGAGGTGACCCGGTTAACGCAGAACACGGCGGATCTATAGGAGAAAACCTTGAAAAAAAATCTCGCAGTCCAAATCCTCAATGCGTCTGTACTCGAGTCGAGCGGCAGCGAGGTCAGCGTCTGTCCATCTAGTAGGTGCGGCTGTATTATATGCTCCAGGAACTGACAATCCCTGGTTCTAAACACCCAGTGGAAACACTGGACCAAAACTTACAAGCTATCATGATTCGTGAGAGTAATGACAGAATTACCCCAGGTGTTAACCAATCCACTCGTCGACAGACGACAACTGGGTTTTCGGATTCTGGGGAACCCGAGCCATCACGATCAGAGTTCTCAAGCAAACTTCGTCCCAAGGTTCCCATGTACATTGGTACCTTTAACATTCAGACCCTAATTCAACCTGGAAAATTACACAACTTAGTAACAGAGCTAGACCAACAAAAAATTAAGATCTTAGCGTTACAAGAAACTAGATTCACGGATGAAAATACAATAGACTATGGAAACTATCGCATCTTCAAGAGCAAGACTGACAAACGAATTGCCAATGGTACGCCACTCCTGGGCATGGCATTTGCGGTGCACAGAAATATATTAGGCTCAATTAGAGAGGTCTCTTCCATAAATAATCGCCTCATGACCATGCGTATCCAGTGCGCCAACAAGAAATACACATTGATAAATGTTCATGCACCCACAAACACAGACAACAAAAAACGCCAACTACAAACTGAAAAATTCTGGACTAAACTTGAAGATGTCATGGCCAAAATTCCCCGGGATGATATCAAAATCTTAATGGGAGATTTCAATGCACAAATTGGCAGAGAGAAAGAACACCAAAAAACTGTAGGAAAATATCCAGCACACAGATTCACCAACAGAAACGGACTGAGATTTATTGAACTATGCCAACAAAATAATCTAAAAATAATGTCTACATCTTTGAGAAAAAGACCTAGAAAACAAAAGACCTGGAGGTCCCCCATACAAGATCGGCGAATATCAGATTGACCACATTGCCATCTCCTATTTCGTACAGAAAGAGATCCATGATGTCCAAGTCCACAGAGGGGCGAACATTGACTCAGACCACTACTTAACACGCATTAAAGTGAAATTCACCCCAAAAAAATTCCATCCGAAGAAAACACACATGATGAAATTTGACACACGAACAATCAAAGAAACCAATCTGAAGGAGGAGTGGGAAAAGGAACCAGCTGACTCTTGGGAAAAATTTCGAACAAAAATTACGAAGAAGGCAAAAGAACTGATCCCATTGAAAAAGAACACAAAACACCCCTGGTGGGACTCTGGATGTGAAAAAGCGCTGGAAGAAAGAAAGAAAGCCTTTCTGAAGTATAACAGTAAAAAATCCCCAGAAAATCTAGATCACTTCCACAACACCAGAAGACAAGTGGCAAAAACAATCAGACAAGTCAAGAGGAAGTACCTCAAGGAACAGTGTGAGTCTATTGAAGAAAATTTCCGTAATTATAATGTACGAGACTTCTATAAGACCTTTGCTGGGAGAATCAATGGATACGGCTCACGAAATCTATGTTTCAGAAAACCAGATGGAAAACTAGCGCTCACAAATCGGGAAAATTGTGAGGAGCTGGCAAGATACTTTTCCGGACTCCTCAATTGCCCTGAACCTTCTTCAAGATTCCTTCAAGAAACTGCTATCTACACAAATCCAGAATCCCCACCACCTACACTAGAGGAGATCCAAAGACATATTCATAGACTGAAAAACAACAAGGCATGCGGAGAAGATAATATCACTGCAGAACAACTTAAAAATCTTGGACCAAATTCCCTCAAAGAACTCACTCAAATCATCACAGACATTTGGCAGACAGAAAAACTACCAGAAGATTGGAAATGTGCTCTAATTCATCCACTGCATAAAAAGGGAGACATGGCAGATATAAACAACTATCGAGGAATCTCCCTTCTCCAAGTCACTTATAAAATCCTCTCAGCTTATCTTCTTCAACTAACACAAGAACAACTCGAACACAGTATTGGTGAATACCAAGCTGGCTTTCGCCCTCACCGATCCTGTGCAGAACAAATTTTCAATTTGAAGACGACACTAAAATACAAAGCAGTCAGAAACAGTCCGATCATTTGTTCCTTTGTTGATTTCGCAAAGGCTTATGATTCAATCGATAGGCAATCTCTCTTTATTATCCTTGAGAAGCTAGGACTCGATCCGAAAACCCTAAACCTTATCAAAGAAACGCTCACAAACACAACTTCTAAGATAAAATTCCTGGGTGAAATATCAGAGCCCTTCCTGATCAAAACCGGCGTCAGACAAGGTGACGGCTTGTCTCCACTCCTCTTCAACCTTGTCTTAGACAAAGTCATTCGAGAATGGGAAAAAGAACTGAAGAATCAAAATTACTGGAAGCCTATACAACTAGGAAGATCTAAAGATGGTATTAAAATTTCATGCTTGGCATTTGCAGATGACGTGGCCATTCTAGCAGAAAATGAGACCACAGCAATTAAACAAATAGACATTCTCAAAGAATGCGCCGAAAAAGTTGGGCTACAGATTTCCTTCCAAAAAACCAAATTCATCTGCTCAAAATTTGAAACTCAAAAACTGACTACAAAATATGGACAAATTGAGAGAGTTCCATTCTTTAAATACTTAGGCGAGGTCCTAGAACCCACAGGGGGAGAGAAAACTGCACAAAAAGTTCGACTGCAAAAACTGAAAAGAGGATACTGGAAAACCCACAACATCTACAATAAAAAGTGTCTCTCCATTCACTCAAAATTACGACACTACAATACAGTAATCAAGCCCGAAGCACTATATGCCAGCGAAACACTCACACGCCATAGAAAAGGCGACCTGGAAGGCATCCTGAAAGAGGAACGCAAAATTATCAGAAAGATTCTTGGCCCAAAAAGAACGGAAGATGGATACAGGTTACAGTCTCGGAAAACTACAGAAAAATTATCTAACCTCGCCGCAGACATCCGGAAAAGAAGACTAAAATTTTACGATCATATCCACAGACTCCGAACACCCAGACTCTCCCACAAAATTTTAATATACATTGAAAAATTGAAAACCATACCCTGGATACAAGAAACCAAAACAGATCTAGCAAATGCACAAATAAATTCTTCAGAAGTTATAAACAGAAATGTATACAGGTAAAAAATCAATAGTTGGAAAGTACAACCCGAGAATGAAGTTTGCAAGAGACAGGGGACAAAATGGACAGAGGAAAGAAAGAGAATTCATGGAGAAAGAATGAGAGAAGTTTGGAGAATTAAAAAATAGAATCGGAAAAGCTTTGCGTGATCCGTATGGGTCCAATCGCACATAATAATATATATATATATATATATATATATATATATATATATATATATATATATATATATATATATATATATATATAAAATCCTATGCCTTTAACATGAAGATTCCCATGCACCTATTACATGGAAACTGAAACAGATATCCAATATAACTATATATTTTTCTGAAATTAAAAAACATCATAACTACTTTTCCTTAAGAATATACAAAATCATATTGCTGAAAGAAAACATATATATTTACAATATCATTACAGTTCATCTCTTATGGATCCCTGTCGACCCATCATAATCTTATCTGAAATTATGAAAAAATTACCTATATTACTATTAGAAAAATTATCTTCGAAACTATTTTAAATCATGATGAGGATATAATCCCTTTATATTTCTGGTCTGAGGATGTCCTAAGACATTTGCTCCTGGATTTGGTACCCAAATCACACTCAAATGGTCCTTTGTACGTCAATTGCCATTTTTTATTTGTCTTGTTTAGCAGCGACGCACGAGGATGTGTACGTAACAATACTCTTTCGCCAACCCCAAAGGATTGTCTGCGTAATATTCTTTTGTCGAAATCTACCTTCTTCTTTCTAGCACTTTCGGTCAGCTTTATTAAAGCTGTTCTTATCTTATCTTCCCATTAGGTTTCTCCTTCTGATATCTTTGGAATCTTATCTATCCATTCATTTCTTTCTCCCCTCTCGAACATTAGTTCAGCAGGTGTAAAGTTTGTAGTCATATGAGGCAAATTGTTCATGATTCCCTCAAATGTTCGAGATATTCTATTGATCTTGTCTAGTTCTCTCGATCGGGTTCGCGTCTGGGTTATTAGTGAATGGTAATATTCGTGTGATGTTGGCTCGAGCTAATGCAGGCCTCCACCTATATCCAGAGTAATAGCTTTCTCAGATAAAACTGCGTTCGGCTTTCCAATGCGCGGAATGTAGTCGTCTAATAAACGGTTCAGAATTGGCGCTGCTGTAGCAGTTTTCATTGGATAGAAGTTGACATATTTTGTAAATATGTCCGAGAAAGCTATAATGTATTTACAGCCTCCTCTACCCCTCGGTAATGGTCCACATACATCCACTGATAAAATAGCTAGTGGCTTTTCCGGAATAATGGAATGGAACAGGCCTTTACTGCCTCTGTTATTTGGGTTGGTTTTTTGATATATTACACATTTTCTCAGTACTCTCCATACTTTTCAACTTAACTCTGGAAAGTAACAGTATATTCTCAGTTTGTTCGCATATTTTGCAACACCAAAGTGTCCCCAGCTGTCGTGAGTATTCGTTAGAAACTTCTCCTCATATTCCTCACCCCAATTCTGACTCATATTACTCCAACAATGAAACAGTAGGGCAGAGTGGGGGAAATACACGCACCTAAGAAAAAATCGATGTGAACCATTTGTTATGTCATTAAAACCAATGAAAATAAGTACATACCATGCAATGGACATTTCTCCACATATTCCAATTGTCTGTAAATAGAAACACTACCTTAATTCTGAACATTAAAATAAAAAAAAGTGCAAATGGGTGATAATCCCCATCCCTGAGGATAATGACACGCAAAGTACTGGGTAATAACACGTAAAACAAGAAAACCGTAAAAATGTTCAATACTTGCTAATTTTATTTGCTTGTTAGTTACTACAAATAGTAAACAGAATATTTTAGAACGAAATAACGTAATTCTACAAACTCTCTTATAATTTTAGTTTTTTACATTTTTATTGATTTTCTCACACAGCAAAGATCGCACTTGTAACCTTTTGGAGTGTTCCAACCACTACATTCTTCATGACTCCATCTTCCCAAACTCTCCACAAACTAAACAGACATCTTCTGAAATCGCCAATGGAACAATATCATCCATTTCATCGTCATCACAAATGTTCTGCAAGTCCAGATTTAGGTCATCCTCACTGCTACTTTCACTTTCTTGGTGGTGTTTCTTCTTATATAATGTCTGTTTCTTCTTCAAGACTTTTTTTAAGTTACAGGTTTCTGCACTTTTCTGCATTATCCTTAAGATTTCTTTTCTTGTTTCCTTCAGCTTTCTTTTTCTTGGCTTATTTTTGTTTCTTTCTTGATCACTCTGTTAGCAGTTTATTCTTCTCTGTAGTTGCTGTAAGGATCACTGACTTTCCCTTACGCTTTCCGTTGGCTTGTCTCGTCTTAGGAAGAACTAGTTTTTGTTTTGGAACAGGAGATATGTCAAATACACTAACGTACTTGATACATGCACTTTTAGTTGATGTTGTTGCAACCTCTTCTAGGCCTACTAGAAGTGGAACATCTTCTGCTGACGATCCAGGAAACTGTTCTTGACTCCTTTTGGGGATATGTGGCTCGTTTGTAGATGCAACCACTTCATTTCCATTTTTTGCATTCGGAATCTCTTCATCTTCAAGGACATCTCTGAAGATCTCACATTGTTGTAAGTCATCGTGCTTAAATTTGTTTGGATTGAAAGGGCAAATCTCACATGCCTTAAACCCTGACTACCGTTTTTCCACGATAGCGACCTTAATATATGCCTTATTAAAAAGTTCTGCTAATTCATATGGTGTAATTTTTTGATACACCTGTGACTTCATATACATGTCACATTCACGATTGAAGGCTGATTTCAAAGAAGAAAAGACTGTAAGATCTAGTGGTTGAAGCTTGTGGGAAGTGTGTGGACGTATGGTTACCATGGCAATACAATGTTTTTTTTTTTTTTTTTTACAAAATTCAAAAATATCAAGTGAAATGTGGCTGCTGTGATTATATAAAATCAGCTGCACAGGGTCATCAATAGTTGATTTTATATTGTTCTGAAAATGACTCATTGGACCAGCCATTGATGGAACAACCATATATTGCTCCAAATGATCCACCTTTACTTAAGAGATTTGAAATCCTCTTCCTGGGGAAGATAAACATAGAGGGGGGGGGGGGGGGGATGTAGGTACCAGCAGCACTGAAACAACATATCACAGTCACGTTTTTCCCCCTTTCGCAAGATGTGGCCCCACCTATTTGTTTAACACCTTTAGGAGCCAAAATTCTCTCGGGCTTTTGTACAGTATTTATGCCCGTTTCATCGAAGTTGAGCACTCGAACCTCTTTAAATTTATATTTTTCAAAGACATATTCTAAGTTTTTAAAATATGCATTAACCTCTTCTTCATTAAATGCCTGTATTCTGTTAATGCTAGGTGCTTCAGGTTTTCTCATGCTAATACTTGGGTTTCTTTTTAAAAACAGAGCTTGCCAGTCCTTTCCAGCTAACCTAGATGACTTATCAAAATTGTTTGATATGTTGTTAGCCTCTGCATACTCAAATGCAATCTTTCGCAGCTGGGTGCATGTAATGCCATAGAACAGCTTGGCCATTGTAATAACATGATCCCTAATCTCATTATCCTGTTCCATCGCAAATGTTTGGTTTCTTCCAAGCTTTGGACCCTCGGTATTTTTAACGTTCATTCTCGTTCACAGAGTAGCTTCATGAATCCCGAAAGCTCTTGATACTTGTCTTATCTTTCTTCCAGATTTAATGGCATCAAGAGCCTTACAAACTTCCTCTTGCGTCCATTTTGCTTTCTGGGTTTTCCTTTTATAATATCTACCCATCTGAAATTAAAAAAAAACTCGTTAGTATTGAAAATATAACCTGCAAGGGGGAATACCACGCACCTCCCACTGTAAGTTCGATGACTAACCTAAGCATAACGCGGCACCTAATTCAAATAGCGGGACAAATCTACAATTAAATTAAAGGTTTCATCTAGGCTTAGCAGTTGATACGCAAGAATTACCTTAAAGCATCTTATAGTAGCACATAAGTTGCAAAATACAGCTGACCAGAACTACATGAGACACGCCAAAAATAAACAATACTTCAGTGCTCCAGCAATGCCACTGAAAAATGGCTGGCGTAAGCCACGTAGTAGTTGTTATTTCTGCCGGCAGGGTGTAGCACCAACTGCGAACAGCTATGAACCGACGAAAAACCGATGCAAGACCTAAAAATTCCTTTAACTGCCTTTTCGTTCTAGGAACACGAAATTTTTTTAACAGACTTATGTTTTTCATCTGGTAAGATGTCTCTTGAATTTATTAAATGCCTAAGACTTTTATTTTCTCCAGGTAGAAATGTAACTTTTGGAGATTAGCTGTTATTCCCACACTACAAAGTCTCTCTAATACTCGTGTCACTAGATTCACATTTTCTTCCCAGATATTTTTAACTATGAAGATGTTGTCGGGGAATGAAGACTCCTACGCCATCTGTTGGTGTTCTGTTAAGTCTGTACATTGTGCTGCATTCTGCAGCGGATATATTTTAGCTGTCAGTGTAAAATGGACGTGTGAGAATAAAGGTCTGTGTGAGCAGAAGTTTTACTGTGTCCTTGATTTCACTAGTGTGTAGCAACATTTTGGTGCCGAAACCCAGGAGAACATGAAGAGATAGAGTGCTACTACACATTAAAGAGGACTCGACGCCGGCGGAAATGGTTTTGAGCGACTTCAATCTCAAAATCCGGTCACGTCACGCCGCGTTCAGCTCACACAGATGAGTTGGAAAGGTCACTACGGGTCGATTGATTTGTATGTGATGTTACTTGGTGCATGTTTGTTGGTGGCAGAGCAATAGAGGGCAGTTGGCGTATTATTTGCAAAGCACAAAGGGGACTTGCTAAAGTACTGGTAGACTGCAGCGCCATCTGTTAGAAACAGCGACCACTACTAAAGGTCGCGGAAGTTGAAAACTGCACGGCCACGCCATCTGTTGAGAACTACAAAGATCACTAGGGGGGCTGCTAATGGTTCACACTCAAGGACAGCGCCATCCCTTAGCGACAGCATCCAACTGACCGGGTGTAAGACTCCCTTGAAGGCACTCTCACGACAGAAAGCAAAACCACCAACTCACCATGACAGAAGCAGTAGCTACGAACTTGGGGAGGCTGCGCCGGAAGTGGACGACTTTTCGATCGAATGCGACACGTTTCGTCAGCCAAATAAAGGCCTTCGATGGTTCTATAGCTGCATAAGAAGTGGAACACTTCCAGGAACGCCTACAGGAAACATTAGAAGAGTTGACCAGACTCAACGATACAATGCAGGACTTTCTGGATGACTCTGAATATGAAACCGACATGGAAGCTTATGAGGAATATACTGATAAATGCAAACGCACCCTCCGAAAGGCGAAAGGCCTTCTAGGAGGATCGCGCTCGGGACAGAAATGCGACGTCAGCGGTTCAACAACACGCCTATATGGTCTTAAAATTGCCTACTATCAAACTGCACCAATTCACAGGGGACATAGAAGCTTGGCCTCGATTTTGGGAGCAGTTCACAGCCTCCATAGACGAGAATCTGATGGTGTCAGCAATGAACAAGCACGTATTCCTCTGTGATTACCTTAATGGGGAACCTAAGGACTTGGTCGATGGCATTGCTGTTACAGCTGATACATATGAGCATACTAAGCAAATTTTGAAATCCAAGTATGGGGATAAGAACAGAATTATCCAAAGTCAACTGGATTTCTTGGAGAATCTGAACACTTCGAGTTCAGGCAGTCCAGAGGCTCTCAATTCCACCTACAGTAAGTGCCATAAGCGCATCCAAGTACTACGAGCACTAGGAGAAAATGTGGACCCTTATGGGAGAGTGCTTGCACCCAAACTTCTTCGAGCCTTTCCTGAAGAAATTTGCAAAAATTGGCTTGTGCATGCCTGAAGACGAAAGATTGAAGAAGGGAACCTCACCCACCTTATGGAGTTCTTAAATGAAGAGGAGATACTGTTCCACTCGAAAATTATGTACCAACAGCATCTGCCTTCCATGTAAAGGTTAAAACGAAGATGGACAAGAAGAAACAACAGAATTCAGAGCCCTTCTGTGTGTATTGTGGTGAAAGAGGGCACTGGGGTCAAGACTGCCAAAAGTTTGCAAGCTTGCAGGCAAAAATAGACGCCCTCAAGACAATGAACCATTGCTTCCTATGCCTGAGACGTCCCACAACAGAAATCAGTGTTTCAAACTGGGAAAGGCGTCCTGTGCGAAATTTAAGGGGGAATTCACATTTCCATCTGTAGTAGCCATACCACAACAGTAAATAAAATTGAAACTATGACTTCTAACTTCACATACCTGAAGACTGCTTGTGTATCACAGGACCAACTGGTAAGAGCAAACAGACACATGCCATCCTGGACACAAGGAGTTAATCGAGTTTCATTCACCATTCACTAATCGAATCTCTCCAACTAAGTGTCATTGGAAGCACTACTCTGGAGATAACTACTTTTGAATCCACTTACAGTTCATCACTGTCAAGGAAGAAAGTGCAGTTTAATATGATGGGGTGCTCCACCAATTACCACATATCAGCGACAGCCTTTGAAAGCACAAATAATTTTTCACAGCAACGAACAGCGCAGTATGATGTAGGAGATATGGCCTTGAGGGGTGGTACATCACTCACAGATCCTAAAGGAGTCACTGAAGATCTACCTATTGGGATCCTGATTGGAGCTGATTATTACTGGAGAATCGTTACTTTGGAACAACCAATCAAGCTATCACCATCGTTGGTTCTTCTCCCAGCAATCTTCGGATATGTTCACAGATCTAATACCACTGTCAGCAGAGCAACTGTCAAATTTATTCATGGCAGCTGCAGTGATATATCTGATGAGTCAGTGCACTGGTTTTGGGGCCTGGAGACAATCAGGATAACAGAACACCAACAGATGGCGTAGGAGTCTTCATTCCCTGACATCCTACATGGTTCTGTTCACATGTGCAACAACATGGGCCATTCATATTGAAATTGCAACTGATATGTCCACTGACAGATTTTTGATGGCCATGCAACGCTTTGCAGGATGTAGGAGCCTACCAGTCACTGTCTACTCAGACAATGCTCCAACATTCCATGAAGCCAACTCAGAACTGTCAGAGCTTTTCAAAACCATACAGCATACTGACATACAGCTCTGCTGTGCCCACCATGGAATCACTTGGAAATTCATACCACCACATGCGGCTTTGTGGGGAGGCTGGTGGGAATGCATGGTAGGCTCAATCAAGTGCTGCCTGAGGACAGTTCTTGGTCGCTCCCAGGGGGATGAAGAGAGCTTAAACACCACCTTGATCAGCATAGAGGCCGCAATAAACTCACGACCCATCACTCAAGGAGAGAGCGACACTGCATTGACGCCAGGCCAAGCAACTAGAAGGGACCTTGCCACGGAGTTCGGACTTAGAAAAAAGGTCAATGACGACATCTGGTGCAGGTGGAAGACAGAATACCTCCTGATGCTAAGACAATACCATGAGGTGAGGGGATACCCTTCGCAAAGGAAACCAAGAATTGGAGAGGTTGTTCTGCTCCAAGAAGACAGCAAACCACGGACGAAACTTGTGGAAGAGGGCTGTGGTAGAAGAAGTCTGGCATGACAGAGACAGTAAAATATGGTGCATCATCCTCCACCAGCCAGATGGTATGAAGATCTGTCGACCGGTCCAACTGTTCATCCCCCTCGAGATGGACCAGGGACATGAGCATTGAGTACAAGACATGCCTTTCCATCTGGTTTTCCCACAATGAGAAGCGGACTGCAGTAAGGACTGTCTGGAGGTTCAATTAGATTCCAATCTAACATCCTCTGTATTTCTTGGTTCACTGCACTGCGTCGTTTCAAGAAATGGGATAGAAACTATGGCAGTATGTTCTGTGTGGCTTGACATTCAAAAGACATGTATAACCCTTAATGATACCGGGCTGTTCTTCAAACACTCTCATATACTTGCTTAATAGGATAGACAATTGTGTCCTATGCTCATCCTTAAGGTGCTCTGGCTGACTCAACTTCTGTTTTATCTGCTCAGATATTTCTACTACTTAGATGACTTTAATCAAACTAGTTTTACATTGCCGGCGCCCTTTCACTATCAATTGCAACTTTTCCCCTCTGCAGTATCTTCCGTGTCTTCTTTCTTTCCTTAGAAAATCTATCTGGCTCCGTCTATCCTAAAATTTACTTTCCCAGTAGAGAAGTCTAATTTTGCATCCTTCTCCTGGATAGTTTCTAATCCCACAACACAGTCGACTATTAATTTATTGACTACTAGGAACGAGCATGTTATCGCTGCATTTCCTAGACCCAATTTTAGCATCGTCTGTTGAAAGGGGGCTACGGCTACACTGAGTCACAGCGCCAGAGATTTGGCCAAAGATTATTATTCCGCCTCCTCCACTGGGCGCAGTAGTAGTTCAGAGGATGTCGAGAGCACTCGTTGTTCTGTTGGGCGAGAGAGTAGACGATAAGAGTGTTGACTGAAATGTTGTACTGTTTGGTTGGTGTAATGTATAGATGGAAGAAGATGCAATTGTCAGAATATATTTGAGAAAGTAGATGGGCTTTTGATTTATGATGCTGGTGTAAAGGAATATTTTCGTCAATATATAATGAGGTAAAAAGGTATTACAGTTTTCTTTAATAACAATCCCTCTTGCTCACAGGTACAGTCAACAAAGCATCTGGCTCATGTTCATTTATTAGACTTTTAATTCTGGTTTCTATGTGCAATTATAGTATTCCTGGTTTTTCAATTAGTTCATTGTAAATGGTGAGTAAAATATTTTGTCGTATTGAGAAAGAACTGACCCAGATACATGTATGTTGAGTCACACTACCACACACAGAACAGTTACACTTGTGCTTTGTTGTTTCGTAGTTTTTATAATTGCAGGGGACTTAATTAATCAATTGTGTTAATCGAAATTCCTTGTCATTCTTTATTTTTATTTTATTCATTCAGATTGCGTGCTAATAATAGTCAGGGCCAACCGGTTAGGAGACTTCGTAACTGGTCACACAGCTAGTAAAATTATTGCATTTATTCATTAATATTAGTGTTTTCTTTTTAATTAAGCCCCCATGCACTGTGTTTTCACAAGTTGTGATCGCATGCCAAACGCTCCTAGTATTTTACAATGTTGCACAGGAAATGTCGGTAATGGGGTCTTCTTCATTATTTTATTAAATAAACACATTGATATTGCTTTTACTGATGTGCCCATATTCAAAACTACCATTACTGGAATACCCTCTATTTCAACTTTCATTGCACAAATGGGTTCTGACGAGTATTACTCCATACATTTAGTTGTGTCAGCTCATAGCTTCCCTTCTATTAATCTTCCTTCATTGTACCTCATCATATTTACATTCTGCTCTTAGCCCCTATACCTCTCTTCGACCGCTCCTCCGGAGCACGATTAGGTCGGAATCAGTTTTCCGAACGTGATTCATTTGCATGAGCTGTACCCTATCTCACTTCTGTAATAACTGGTGTCCGTTGCCTCCAGTCATTATCCATCGGCACAGAAAATTGTGTCTCCCTATTATTGTTCTGCCAATTCGTAGAATTACAGTTCACATTATAACCTGGATTGTACCTTCTGTCGTGCCGATTCTGCCTGTTTTTCCTGTATCTGAAATTGTTTCCATTACCGCTACGTGAATTACGATGTTAGTTGTAATTATTGCAGAGTGGCGGAGCCCAATTTGCATTTGACTCCTGAATCAGCTGATTGCTCGCTCGGCTGCCGTAATCATTATTCGACTGTGAGTACGCGAAGTGTCTGTCTGGTCTTGTCTTAATATCTTCTTGGAACAAATCAATGGATTCAAAGACTGACATGAATTCTTCTAAATTCTCCTCCGGTGGGTGTATTAACTTCTCTCTCGTCTCAGCCGGAAGCTTCACCTTCAAAATCAGCAGAATATCCTTGTGCGTTATAGGTACATCCCAGTATCTCGCTTTATTTAAATTCTTCTCAAAGTATCGCCATAGCCCTCCTGTTATTACACAGGACGGCTCCGGGTTACAGACCTCTTTTTTAATCGTTCTTGCACACCCCACGACTAATAATTAGCAAGAAACGCCTTCTCAAATTCCTCATGTGTTTTGTATGTATCCATCATATCTGTGGCCCACAATGCACCATCACCTTGAAGATATCCTGAAACGTAACTGACCTTTTGCGCTCCAGTCCATACCCTTGGTAGTACACCACGAAATCCTCTTATAAATACCACAGGGTTTATGGATTTTCGGTCAGGTGAGAACTGCCTATGTTTCAACAATTTTTCATTCATTAGCATTGCAGCGTACACAATATTAGCTTGTAGCTCTGCATGCATTTCGTTATAATTTACTTTTCCCTCCGGCAAAGCATGTCCATTACTGTAACATGATTCATGGCTTGAGCCTTACATTCGTTCTAATTCTCGCAACTCGTTTACTGCCCCTCGCATCTGTTCCATATCTCTGGACATATTTCCAACAGAATGGAGTATTTCATCCTTCCATTGCTTAAAATTCGCCCCTAATTGTTCTTTTACCTTTGTAATGTCTTCTTTCATATTTTCTGCAACCGGTAAGCTGTCAACGGGCAATTTGCTTACCGCTTCTTTTATACTTTCATCTACACGTAGCATCACCTGGTTTTCATTAGGGGATGCCCATTCATCTAATTTATTTGAGAAACCCTGTTGATGTTTACTGAAATTCTCTGGTATCAATAGATCTCATCCAGAAGCTATGTATGGTAGTCACAATTTCTGTTAGTTGCGCTACAGAGGTTTCAACTTCCTCGTGCTTCGATTTCATGTTCTGCATTTCTTCAGTAATCCTTTTGATTTCCAAAGGAAACTGCTTTTGCGCATCTCGCAACTCGATTATGTCATTTGAGATTTGTTTTTGCTGGTTAACCAATGCCCGAGTTGCAGCTGACATGTCTGTTTGCTTTTGACACATGTCTCCTTGCTTTTGTGATACCGTTTGTACCACCAATGACATATCAGTTTGCTTCTGTGACATGTCTTACTGCTTTTGTGATCTGCTTGTACCACACCTCACATAGTCGTTGCCGATAATGACAAGAGTCTTAGTGATTCTAAGATCTGAGCCATAGGATTTGTCTCCTATTGAGACTAAGCTGCTATCTCCTCTACACTCGTATTTTCACCAATTTCCTGAACATCTAAGACTATCTCTTTATCCATTTTAAATTGTGTTCTAGTTTTGACTATAACAAAATTAGAAAACATAAAATGCTTATATGTTTGTACACACTTAATTACATTATCGCACATAAAAATTCCTCCTGAAACGAATGCACCAAATAAGTGTCTGACACACGCAGTGGTTATGGTTACTACAAGCCACACCACAAGTTGCGAAACGGGGCCAAATTTCTAGTAGTTTACTGTCGAGTTGAGATTTTCACACACAAATGTTTTACTCATATCTTACAGAAAGTAACAGTACGGCAATAAACAACCTTTCATAATACGCCGCTAACGGCAATCAAGTCATTTATACCAATACAACAGCTTAAATTTTTTTAAACACAGAAGCTAACACTACGGCAATAACAGCCTTTCAAAACACGCCGCTAACGGCAATCAAGTAATTTATAGCAATACCACAGTTTAAAAAATTTAAAGAACATTAGTAAACAGGCTTCTAAAGTAAATACAGAACTTTGTTAATAAAGTATGGTGACGTAGTGAAGCTACCAACACCGCCATTAGAAAAAAAAAAAACCAAAGGTCTCAGCAAACACTCGATTAATGGCAATTAAGGAATGGAGGAATTTAAAAAGTTTTTAAACAAAAGTGTCCTGGAATATTATTAGAACGTAACAGATATGACGGACCCGTGTAAGGCGGCCACAAATCACCCACTCAGGGATGCTCAGGCTAGACAGAATACTGACTCATTTAATACGCCCGCTCTCAGATTGGTCACTTCACCGACTTTTAGCCAGAGAAAACTTGTAATAAGATGGCTTAACTTGCTGACAGAATTAGAGCTAACCTCGTGCAAGGAAACGTTACACCACACAGTCCTGAATGAGCGACCACATGATCAACCAACAAGAAGCATGAATTTACTCATAACACACGACAGAATAGCGAAACAATGAAACTGCCAAAACTACACCTCCCATTGGGCAGCAACGAGAGGAGGAGGAAAGATCACTGTCTTCAATTACACCGGTGCCGGGGACAGGAAACCCGATCGCCGGAGGCCACAAGGCAGAAGAGACGCTGGTTACGCAAACTTATTACTTCATGATTAAACCTTCCACTAACTTAACTTGCAATTATGCTCGAACTGGCAGTACACGACCTCCAATGGCAAGGATCCACACATCCGACCGCGCACGCGTCGCCAGTGTACCCAACACGCCACGGTCACGTGACAACACGCTCTGTCACCGGAGTTCACTTCTTCTCTGCAACGTTGACGGGTAGTGACCGCTCCTTCATGTTAGGTGTCTCCTTTTAAACTCCAGTGTTGAAACGGAGGACTTAAAGAAGCTTGTTAACGTCCCACCAAGGCGAAATGAACAACAACTACTCGTGGGGCGATTCTGTATACAACCAACACGCGGGGAGCTCTTCCGTCAACTCGACCCGCTCATTACACACAACCGACATACATCACGTGGCGACTCGGTACAACCGACCACGCCAGCTTCGCGCTGGAGCCACACTGCCCTCCCGTGTCCACCACACTTTCTGCACGCAACGCCCCTACTTCCGCGCCGCCACACGAGGTTACCGCCGGTCAAAGATCTCACTTCCTCCATAGCAGTTTCCCGGAAGCAAAAACGCAGATATCGATAGCAGAGGGAAAAGACAACCAAGCAGCCACTTAACGACAGACAACATATCAAACAAACATGTCACGAGAAGGATAGAAAAACCAATGCAATCTAAACACAAGGTGTAGCACGAGTCGACACACGGCTCAGTGTCTATAACTCCTTCTGAAGAAAATACAGAAATGAAGTGAAAATATAGAACTATAGTATATTATAAAGATTGAGACTATTCAGCTTAAAAGACCAGATTGAGGTGAGATTGCTGACAGCTGTGTGTGCTTGCCTTATCCAGCTTGCAGTGATGTGAAGTTCTGCAGTGGGGATCGGGACTGCTCTGCTCACACGACCAGACTCCACCAATTATATTGTACATGAAACACACACACAACATGTGGGTTAGTACATGCACATATATATATATATATATATATATATATATATATATATATATATATATATATATATACAACAATTTTAATTGTTGGCAGTCCTGTAATAAGATGTCATTTTATTATACTTTCATTTAATTTATTTATAATAAATTTTGTTTAAGAAAATTCTCTGCTTCTTATTTATTTTTTATATTTTTAGTTATGATTTCCAGTGGTTTTATTTAGGTTTTAGCTACAGTCTTTTAACAGCTAAAGAATATAAGTCTTCGGTTTTAAATACCACAGGAGAGCTAGATATATGTCCCGCAGCGTCGATCTCGCTGATACTCCTCGTCAGAACTGCTCTACCTGAGATCTCTAAAATGTTTATTTCGCTATGAAGATCGTTCAGCACAACTAGGTACTATGTTGTATACGCGTATGGATTGATGTGTCTAACTTTTTTATCAACGAAAAGTTTTCTCTCGAAGAATATTGACCGTGAAAAGATGCCGGCTCCACTATCATTCCACACTGCACCTCCGATCGATCTTCGTCACGTGATATCTGAAGAATGTTTATCAAATCTTTTATAAATTGATAAATACACACCTTGAATGCGTATTACTTTCTTCAATTTGTTTATTGTGCCATCGACTAACAAAACATTCACAACGGAGCTTAATAGCGTCGCACAACAATAGCAAAATCTCTCCAACATAAAACATGTCTGATCTCTGTAATCGATTCACACCGAGTCCTCAAATATACATATGTGGTTACTTATTTCAGAGAGATGCGTACGTAGCACGGAATGTCCAATTCTCGCAGGCAGATTATACTACTGTAGGCATTAACAATTCGCCACAGCTGTGTCATATGTTTTCACCATTTACAATCCATTACAGCCACCTGACTCAGAAATAATCAGATCTCAGAAATAATCAGATGATTCGTTATATTCTAACAAATGGTGCCGTTGTTTGGAGCGTTTCTGTGCATTCACAAAGAATGTGTTGGCCGCAGAGAGGGAAGACTGAACAGCCTACGATGTCAGTTCATCAGTTACACGCATCAATATAAGTTTTGCATCACTGCGGTTCCCAGAACTTCTGAAGATAGAGGGTGACTGTGAATATTGTGCCACAGACACAGTCCCTTTGACTGTTCAGAGATGTCACTACCCGCCCAAAGATGTAAACAACTATGTGTGAGCAGTGCCTATTAGACAGAGTCGGTCAACAGACGATCAGTTCCAGTCATTCCACCAGAAAGGAGGTAGACGGCTCGTGTTGTCTGTAGTTCAACCATGCCTAGGCGGCCCGCATTTCTTCACCAGATCATTGTAACTTCGTGCCAGGAAGGGCTCTCAACAAGTAAAGTGTCCAGGCGTCTCGGAGTGAACCATAGTGGTGCTGTTCGGACATGGACGACACAGAGAGACAGGAACTGTCGATGACATGCCTCGCTCAGGCCGCCCAAGGTCAACTACTGCAGTGGATGACCGCTGCCTATGGATTATGGCTCGGAGGAACCCCACGTTTCAGGCAAATGCCGGGATGGTTCCTTTGAAAGGGCACGGCCGATTTCCTTCCCCATCCTTCCCTAACTCGAGCTTGTGCTCCGTCTCTAATGACCTCGTTGTCGACGGGACGTTAAAAAAACACTAACCTAACTCGGAGGAACACTACCAGCAACGCCACCATGTTGAATAATGCTTTTCGTGTAGCCACAGGACGTCTTGTTATGACTCAAACTGTGTGCAGTAGGCTGCATGATGAGCAACTTCACTCCCGACGTCCATGGCGAGGTCCATCTTTGCAACCACGACACCATGCAGCGGGGTAGAGGTGGGCCCAACAACATGCCGAATGGACCGCTCAGGATTTCCATCACGTTGTTCTCAGCGATAAGTGTCGCATATGCCTTCAACCAGACAGTCGTCGGAGACGTGTTTGGAGGCAGCCCGGTCAGGCTGAACGCCTTAGACATACTATCCAACGAGTGCAGCAAGGTGGAGGTTCCCTGCTGTTTTGGGGTGGCATTATGTGGGGCCGACGTACACCGATGGTGGTCATGGGAATCGCCGTAACGGTTGTACGATATGTGAATGCTATCCTCCGACCGATAGTGCAACGATATAGGCAGCATACTGGCGAGACATTCGTCTTCATGGACGACAATTCGCGCCCCCATAGTGCACATCTTGTGAATGACTTCCTTCGGGATAATTACAACGCTAGACTAGAATGGCCAGCATGTTCTCCAGACATGAACCCTATCGAACATGCCTGGGACAGATTGAAAAGGGCCGTTTATGGACGACGTGACCCACCAAACACTCTGAGAGATCTATGCCGAATCGCCAGTGAGGAGTGGGACAACCTCGACCAACTGTGACTAGATGAACTTGTGGATAGCATGCCACGATGAATAGAGGCATGCGTCAATGCAGGTGGACGTGGTACAGGGTATTAGAGGTACTGGTGTGTACAGCGGTCTGGTCCAGCACCTCTCAAGGTATCGCTGTATGGTGGCACAACATGCAATGTGTGGTTTTCATGTCGAATAAAAAGGGCGGAAGTGATGTTTATGTTGATCTCTATTCCAGTTCTCTGTACATGTTCTCTAACTCCCGGAACCGAGGTGATGCAAAACCTTTGTACATGCAGGACGCTGTTCAAGTATCTTGGGATTCCCTGTCGACCATTTCTGTCATCGCCCCATCACTCTCAAATGGAATCTGTGGTCAAAGACTCATTTAAAAGAAACTGCTCCATGAAATCGGTGAATCCTTGATGGAAAAATTATTTCTACTTTCTAAACACATTTTTAAAAACTTATTACAAAGTCTTGAAACATTATGCAGCTTTCACTCTGAATAAGCTCCCAGCAGAACTGAAGCGTTTGGATGATAAACTCCAGAGTTCCAAGTCTTGTAAGCTGAAATGGTGTCATGAGGGACAGTGGCTATACTCTGTGCAGGAACTTTTCGCAGCAGTTTTCAGTCATACACAACAGTGTTTATTTATATACATCAGTGGTGTCTCCTAAACTCAGTTTGGGAATTGCGAAGTTATAGAACTAATTAGAATACAAGCGCATTTTTGTGATGAACATTAATGAAAAAAAATTTTGTTTGAATAATGAAGAAATGTAATATTTATTTTGGAAAATAAATCAATGGGTAAAACTTTACTACACTACAAGAAATACGACATACTCTTTTCATATGCTCGTTGGAGTGTTTAGTTTTGCTGTGAGTTTTTGTAAGCTGAAACGTTGCTGTGAGGGACAGTGGCTACATTACGCGCAGAAATTTTACGCAATGGTTTTCAGCCATACACAATAGTGTTTATCACATACATCAGTGGTGTCTCCTAAACTCACTTTGGGAATTGCGAAGTTATAGAACTAATTCGAAGACAAGCGCATTTTTGTGATGAACATTTATGAAAATTTTTTGTTTCAATAATGAATAAATATAATATTTACTTTGGAAAATAAATCAATGGACAAACCTTTACTGCTGAACAAGAAATACGACGTACTCTTTTCATAAGCTCGATGGAGAGTTCATTTATGCTGTGAGTTTTTTGATTTACGTCCGATAACCGGTTAGTGCAGTTCTCGAAAGTTAAGTTAGAGGTCTATCATTTGATTGAGATCCATATTTAGAATGAATAAGCTTTAGTGTTGAGCACAGTGATTCACACACAAAGGTGATCGCACTAATTCGCGCGTTATATTCAGTTCCGTACAACAAATAGTCATACAAGCAGTTTGGGCAGCATATGAAAATGAGTCGGTAAAAAGGGTAGAGTGTTTCAGATATTGCTGTGTGCACATTGATGAACACTTGAACTGGACGAAACATATTAATGAGCTGCTCAAACAATTACGATCAGCTACTTTCGCCCTTTGTGAAGTTCGTATTCCCGTAAGCAAGCGAGTCGATTTCTCAAAAATATTTTACACATTTCCAGTAAATTGTGCCTTGTGGATTAATTTTATGCAGTAACCCATCACTTAGAATGAAAGTACTGACTGGACAAAAGCGAGCAGTACGAATGATAAGTGGTGATCACCGCAGTTTCTTTTAGATACTTGTAGAAGAATTAAGCATTGTAACTGCACCTTTGCTAATCCCTCTCAATTTGAGGTGACAGGATGATCTTTATTATTCGTTATTAAAACTGTCAGTGGCTCACAAACGAATTAAAGATCTGTTAAAATTTTTTTGATCATTTCCCCAATAACACAAAATGTCGGACAGATAGTAAAGCAGATTTAAAACTTGTCCAAAAATCATTTCTTCTGGACACCTCCTTCGATTCGACAAACAATTTTTTACGAACCAGCAGCATGCTACGGGAGAAAATAGGATCGCAACTTATTTTATGGTTGAAATGAATGTTTGTCCGTCATAAGTTGCGTTTAGAAGTGTCTTTTTTTAATTTCTTGATGGCGACTAGTTTCGGACACCTATGTCGATTTTCAAACCCTCCGTATCTTAGGTGCAAGTATATAGGTGATAGCCTATGTACAAAAACTGCCTCTGCAGCGAATGATCAAAGCGGCACTATGACCAACTCAGCAACAGCAGACCACACAGCACGGACATTAGTGGCGGCCGTAGTGCCGGTGTTGCCACACTGATAGTACGGATTGTTTGAAAACGGACTCAGATGTCAGAAATTAGTCAGCACCAAGAAATAAAATACGATACTTGTCAGTGTAACTTGTGACAGAGCTAAGACCATTTACTTCAAGAGGATTTTTTGTTTAAAAACAGGTAGCAATTAAAAAATAAAAAATTCCTAGTCTGAATTGTAGTTGCACTAAAGGCACTGAAAAATATGTCCATTAATGTTAAATTTAAACCACTGTGCCATTTAGGAATGTAACACGTTCCAAGCTTAACATTCTTTTGGAACGGCTAGCTTCTGGAGCCTTCTTCCGAAATTTACCATATCAATAACCTCTTTGTTTCCGTCCTGGTCATCTTTCGACGTCTTGAACCTCTAGCAACTCCACCTCTGCAGCTGTTGAATCCTTTATCATTGACGGTGATACAGGACAGCCAAAGGCCATCCCAACGACGTCAACAGTGAACGGATCTTCCAGGTATGAAAGTGAAGTTTTAGACGTCTTCAAATCACTGAATCATCCTTCTACTCCTTCAGCGAAGTCAGATATTTAATACAGATAATCTTCCGTTATCACCTGAACTTCATGAGCGGGTTTCAGTAGTTTTTCTTTAGACATTTTAAAGGAACTATATTTTTCGCTGGTTGATTTGGGGGAGGGGACGAAACAGCGAGGTCATCGTCCTCTCGGATTAGAGAAGTATGGAGAAGGGAATCGGCAGTGACCTGTCTAGGAAACCATCCCTAAATTTGCCTGAAGCGATGTAGAAAAATCACGGAAAACCTAAATCAGTATGGCCGGACCCGGGTTTGAACCGTCGTCCTCCAGACATTGGGTCCATTGTGCTAACCACTACACGGTCTTACATTGTCGTTCTGGAACCGCCTTGATTTGTGTAGAAGAGCATTAAAGTATTACCAAGTCGACAAGAGGCCAGTACCTATGTGGCTAACTAGATGCGCTGTAGCCATGGGTGCTATATAATACAGGGTGATTCAAAAAGAATACCACAACTTTAGGAATTTAAAACTCTGCAACGACAAAAGGCAGAGCTAAGCACTATCTGTCGGCGAATTAAGGGAGCTATAAAGTTTAATTTAGTTGTACATTTGTTCGCTTGAGGCGCTGTTGACTAGGCGTCAGCGTCAGTTGATGCTAAGATGGCGACCGCTCAACAGAAAGCTTTTTGTGTTATTGAGTACGGCGGAAGTGAATCGACGACAGTTGTTCAGCGTGCATTTCGAACGAAGTATGGTGTTAAACCTCCTGATAGGTGGTGTATTAAACGTTGGTGTAAACAGTTTACAGAGAATGGGTGTTTGTGCAAAGGGAAAAGTTCTGGACGGCCGAGAACGAGTGATGAAAATGTAGCACGCATCCAGCAAGCATTTGTTCGCAGTCCAGGAAAATCGACTTGCAGAGCTAACAGAGAGCTGCAAATTCCACTATCAACTGTATGGAGAGTCCTACGAAAAAGGTTAGTTATGAAACCTTATCCCGAGGCGATGGATCGGCCGCCAGGCAGCCCGTGACAGAGCACTTCATCACTGGCCTCCAAGAAGCCCTGATCTTACCCCCTGCGATTTTTTCTTATGGGGGTATGTTAAAGATATGGTGTTTCGGCCACCTCTCCCATCCACCATTGATGATTTGAAACGAGAAATAACAGCAGGTATCCAAACTGTTACGCCTGATACGCTACAGAGAGTGTGGAACGAGTTGGAGTATCGGGTTGATATTGCTCGAGTGTCTGGAGGGGGCCATATTGAACATCTCTGAACTTGTTTTTGAGTGAAAAAAAAACCATTTTAAATACTCTTTGTAATGATGTATAACAGAAGGTTATATTATGTTTCTTTCATTAAATACACAATTTTAAAGTTGTGGTATTCTTTTTGAATCACCCTGCACTGTAACCCTTTTTCGTATTTTAAATTTTTATAGGCCTTTACGTTGGTTTTCAGATTTTTTATCAGAGTTCTTTAAATTGTATAGTGACTCATTCCAAGACACGTAATTTTTCTTCACCAGATCAGTCAGAACTGAATACTAAAGTACAAAATTCAGTAGTTCGTATTCTTACGAACAGTTGTACGTGAATTTCAAAGCAAAGCGACTTTCATATGGCCTGTCAAATGTGCAAGTGTCGGTATTCCTGCAAGTGAGAGTCATATTTCTGCGAGTATACGAAGTTTTCACCATACTGCTATCAATACTGTCCCCTCACATGGATAGACTCTGCAAGATATGGAGATGTGTCGTCCAGACATACTGTACTTCAAGGGGGTTGGTTGGGTTGTGTGGGGGAGGAGACCAAACAGCGAGGTCATCGGTCTCATCGGTTTAGGGAAGGATGTGGAAGGAAGTCGGCCGTGCCCTTTCAAAGGCACCATCCCGGCGTTTGCCTGGAGCGATTTAAGAAAACCTATATCAGAATGGCTGGACGCGGGATTGAACCGTCGTCCTCCCGAACGCAAGTCCAGTTTGCTAGCCACTGCGCCACCTCGCTCGGTACTTCAAGTGTTACCAACGAAGCACGACCTTTGTTAGAAAACTTCAGAGCCTTGATTTCGCGTGCTACACACACATACGGGTCACTCACACGATTTACAACACTCAACAAGTACAGGGTGATCAAAAAGTCAGTATAAATTTGAAAACTTAATAAACCACGGAATAATGTAGATAGAGAGGTAAAAATTGACACGCATGCTTGGAATGACATGGGGTTTTATTAGAACAAAAATAAACAAAGTTCACAAAATGTCCGACAGATGGCGCTGGACAGAAAAACTGCTACCGTGACGGGTGAGAGGTACGCCGATATGTTACAGAATCGCATCATCCCCAGCCTGGCTGATAACCACCTGCTGGAACGTACAATGTTTATGCAGGATGGCGCTCCACCCCATATTGCTAGACGCGTGAAAGATCTCTTGCGGACGTCGTTTGGTGATGATCGTGTGCTCAGCCGCCACTTTAGTCATGCTTGGCCTTCCAGGTCCCCAGACCTCAGTCCGTGCGATTATTGGCTTTGGGGTTACCTGAAGTCGCAAGTGTATCGTGATCGACCGACATCTGTAGGGATGCTGAAAGACAACATCAGACGCCAGTGTCTCACCATAACTCCGGACATGCTTTACAGTGCTGTTCACAACATTATTCAGCGACTACAGCTATTGTTGACGAATGATGGTGGACATATTGAGCATTTCCTGTAGAGAACACCGTCTTTGCTTTGTCTTACTTTGTTATGCTAATTATTGCTATTCTGATCAGATGAAGCGCCATCTGTCGGACATTTTTTGAACATTTGTATTTTTTTGGTTCTAATAAAATCCCATGTCATTCCAAGCATGTGTGTCAATTTGTACCTCTCTATCTACATTATTCCGTGATGTATTCAGTTTTCAAATTTATACTGACTTTTTGATCACCCAGTATAATGAGATGATGGGAGTTATGGCTCAGTCGGTACGGTAGTCTACAGGGAAGCAGAAAATCGAACACGTAGCTATCATGGGTCTACATCTACATCTACATCCATACTCCACAAGCCACCTCACGGTGTGTGGCGGAGGGAACCTCTATCGGTTCTCCCTTCTATTCCAGTCTCGTATTGTTCGTGGAAAGAAGGATTGTCGGTATGCCTCTGTGTGGGCTCTAATCTCTCTGATTTTATCCTCATGGTCTCTTCGCGAGATATACGTAGGAGGGAGCAATATACTGCTGGACTCTTCGGTGAAGGTATGTTCTCGAAACTTTAACAAAAGCCCGTACCGAGCTACTGAGCGTCTCTCCTGCAGAGTCTTCCACTGGAGTTTATCTATCATCCCCGTAACGCTTTCGTGATTACTAAATGATCCTGTAACGAAGCGCGCTGCTCTCCGTTGGATCTTCTCTATCTCTTCTATCAACCCTATCTGGTTACGGATCCCACACCGCTGAGCAGTATTCAAGCAGTGGGCGAACAAGCGTACTGTAACCTACTTCCTTTGTTTTCGGATTGCATTTCCTTAGGATTCTTCCACTGATCTCAGTATGGCATCTGCTTTACCGACGATCAACTTTATGTGATCATTCCATTTTAAATCACTCCTAATGCGTACTCCCAGATAATTTATGGAATTAACTGCTTCCAGCTGCTGACCTGCTATTTTGTAGCTAAATGATAAGGGATCTATCTTTCTATGTATTCGCAGCACATTACACTTGTATACACTGAGAGTCAATTGCCATTCCCTGCACCATGCGTCAATTCGCTGCAGATCCTCCGGCATTTCAGTACAATTTTCCATTGTTACAACCTCTCGATACACCACAGCGTCATCTGCAAAAAGCCTCAGTGAACTTCCGATGTCATCCACCAGGTCATTTATGTATATTGTGAACAGCAACGGTCCCATGACACTCCCCTGTGGCACACCTGAAATCGCTTTTACTTCGGAAGACTTCTCTCCATTGAGAATGACATGCTGCGTTCTGTTATCTAGGAACTCCTCAATCCAATCACACAATTGGTCTGATAGTCCATATGCTCTTACTTTGTTCATTAAACGACTATGGGGAACTGTATCGAACGCCTTGCGGAAGTCAAGAAACACGGCACCTACCTGTGAACCCGTGTCAATGGCCCTCTGAGTCTCGTGGACGAATAGCGCGAGCTGGGTTTCACACGACCGTCTTTTTCGAAACCCATGCTGATTCCTACAGAGTAGATTTCTAGTCTCCAGGAAAGTCATTATACTCGAACATAATACGTGTTCCAAAAATCTACAGCTGATCGACGTTAGAGATATAGGTCTATAGTTCTGTACATCTGTTCGACGTCCCTTCTTGAAAACGGGGATGACCTGTGCCCTTTTCCAATCCTTTGGAACGCCGCGCTCTTCTAGAGACCTACGGTACACCGCTGCAAGAAGGGGGGCAAGTTCCTTCGCGTACTCTGTGTAAAACAGAACTGGTATCCCATCAGGTCTAGCAGCCTTTCTTCTTTTGAGCGATTTTAATTGTTTCTCTATCCCTCTGTCGTCTATTTCGATATCTACCATTTTGTCATCTATGCGACAATCTAGAGAAGGAACTACAGTGCAGTCTTCCTCTCTGAAACAGCTTTGGAAAAAGACATTTAGTATTTCGGCCTTTAGTCTGTCATCCTCTGTTTCAGTACCATTTTGGTCACAGAGTGGTCTGGACATTTTGGTTTGATCCACCTACTGCTTTGACATAAGACCAGAATTTCTTAGGATTTTCTGCCAAGTCAGTACATAGAACTTTACTTTCGAATTCATTGAACGCCTCTCGCATAGCCCTCCTCACACTACATTTCGCTTCGCGTAATTTTTGTTTGTCTGCAAGGCTTTGGCTATGTTTATGTTTGCTGTGAAGTTCCCTTTGCTTCCGCAGTAGTTTTCTAACTCGGTTGTTGTACCACGGTGGCTCTTTTCCATCTCTTACGATCTTGCTTGGCACATACTCATCTAACGCATATTGTACGATGGTTTTCAACTTTGTCCACTGACCCTCAACACTATCTGTACTTGAGACAAAACTTTTGTGTTGAGCCGTCAGGTACTCTGTAATCTGCTTTTTGTCACTTTTGCTAAACAGAAAAATCTTCCTACCTTTTTTAATATTTCTATTTACGGCTGAAATCATCGATGCCGTAACCGCTTTATGATCGCTGATTCCCTGTTCTGCGTTAACTGTTTCAAATAGTTTGGGTCTGTTTGTCACCAGAAGGTCTAATATGTTATCGCCACGAGCCGGTCCTCTGTTTAACTGCTCAAGGTAGTTTTCAGATAAAGCTCTTAAAAAAATTTCATTGGATTCTTTGTCCCTACCATCCGTTATGAACGTTTGAGTCTCCCAGTCTATATCCGGCAAATTAAAATCTCCACCCAGAATTATAACATGGTGGGGAAATCTACTCGAAAAATTTTCCAAATTATCCTTCAGGAGCTCAGCCACAACAGCTGCTGAGCCAGGGGGCCTATAAAGACATCCAATTACCATGTCTGAGCCTGCTTTAACCGTGACCTTCACCCAAATCATTTCACATTTCGGATCTCTGTCAATTTCCTTCGATACTATTGCACTTCTTATCGCTATAAACACGCCTCCCCCTTCACTTTCCAGCCTGTCTCTGCGGTATACATTCCAATCTGAGTTTAGGGATATTGTTTGCGTCTGTACCTCTACGACCTTACACAACAGAATTATGAAAATTAAACTGTCATCGTAAACAAAACTGTACCTCTACGACCTTACACAACAGAATTATGAAAATTAAACTGTCATCGTAAACAAAAGAATCATTTATTATTGTTAGAAGATTTTTTTAGGATTTCGTACCTCAGTCGCTAAAAATGGAACCGCTATAGAATCACTCGTTGTTCGTCTGCCTGTTAAGATCGCTTTTTCTTAGGAACGGGTAGCGGTATGAAGTTAAATTTGTGTCAAATACTAAGGTCTGCTGTTCCTTGGCAGAGGTTCTAAGTCAATGCATTCAAAAGATACGGTCGTTTATGTCCTTCATTTAAACTCACTCACCAAAACCTTTAGTGTACTTACCGTTTATCTAGAACATTTATAGATATCTTCAACTTTTCAGTTGCTGTCAGACGGTCCATAAGTAAAAATTATCAATATACCGTAATAGTTACACACATTAAATTTTGATACTCTCAGGCCTACTAATCAAAACCTCTGAGAACATGCAGGTCTCAGGGTAAAGCACGTGCCTGGCAACCGAGAGGGCACGGGATAGAATCTCGGTCGAACCACTGATTTTTTCAGTATTCGTCTTAACCAAGCGTTCACATCTCAATTATGTGAGGAGTCGCTCCAAACAAGACGTGGTTCGGATTCAACGCTAAACTTTAGGTCCTCATTCCCCAATTGAATAACTGGCGTCGGTTAGGGACAAGCAAGTCCCCGAAGTGACGTCAAATACAAAAACTTGCACCGAGCTACAGAGCCACACGGAATTATTATTATTATATTTCTTTCCTTTCTCAGAAGTTATGTCTGGTTAAAATGGGAAGTGACGCGGACCTTGATCACGCGTGACTTCCTTTTAATTGTACAGTATATGTTACATTGCATTTAGGAACTTTCGGGAAATTGAACATGTATCAATAATTACAGATTTCTGTAGTTGTATATATACATTTGGATATAGCTGTATTGCGCTGATGTATTGGTGTATATTGTGCGGTATGACTCCTGTAGTTGACAGTATAATTGGTATAGTGTCAACTTTATCCTGATGCCACATGTCCTTGACTTCCTCAGCCAGTTGGATGTATTTTTCAATTTTTTCTCCTGTTTTCTTCTGTATATTTTTTGTATTGGGTATGGATGTTTCGATTAGTTGTGTTAATTTCTTCTTTTTATTGGTGCGTATGATGTCAGGTTTGTTATGTGGTGTTGTTTTATCTGTTATAATGGTTCTGTTCCAGTATAATTTGTATTCATCATTCTCCAGTACATTTTGTGGTGCATACTTGTATGTGTGAACGTGTTGTTTTATTAGTTTATGTTGTATGGCAAGTTGTTGATGTATTATTTTTGCTACATTGTCATGTTTTCTGGGGTATTCTGTATTTGCTAGTATTGTACATCCGCTTGTGATGTGATCTATTGTTTCTATTTGTTGTTTGCAAAGTCTGCATTTATCTGTTGTGGTATTGGAATCTTTAACAATATGCTTGCTGTAATATCTGGTGTTTATTGTTTGATCCTGTATTACAATCACGAATCCTTCCGTCTCACTGTATATATTGCCTTTTCTTAGCCAGGTGTTGGATGCGTCTTGATCAATGTGTGGCTGTGTTAGATGATATGGGTGCTTGCCATGTAGTGTTTTCTTTTTCCAATTTACTTTCTTCGTATCTGTTGATGTTATGTGATCTAAAGGGTTGTAGAAGTGGTTATGAAATTGCAATGGTGTAGCCGATGTATTTATATGAGTGATTGCTTTGTGTATTCTGCTAGTTTCTGCTCGTTCTATAATGAATTTTCTTAAATTGTCTACTTGTCCATAATATAGGGTTTTTATGTCGATAAATCCCCTTCCTCCTTCCTTTATGCTTAATGTGACTCTTTCTGTTGCTGAATGTGTGTGATGTATTCTATATTTGTGGCATTGTGATCGTGTAAGTGTATTGAGTGCTTCTGGGTTTGTGTTACTCCATTTCACTACTCCAAATGAGTAGGTCAATATTGGTATAGCATAAGTTCGTATTTATAGCTTTTGTCTTGTTTCTTGCTGTCAATTCTGTTATCAGTATTTTTGTTAGTCTTTGTCTATATTTTTCTTTTAGTTCTTCTTTAATATTTGTATTATCTAATCCTATTTTTTGTCTGTAGCCTAGATATTTATAGGAATCTGTTTTTTCCGTCGCTGTTATGCAGTCACTGTGGTTATCCAATATGTAATCTTCTTGTTTAGAGTGTTTGCCCTTGACTCTGCTATTTTTCTTACATTTGTCTGTTCCAAAAGCCATATTTATATCATTGCTGAATACTTCTGTTATCTTTAGTAATTGGTTGAGTTGTTGAGTTGTTGCTGCTAGTAGTTTTAGATCATCCATGTATTGCAAATGTGTGATTTTGTGTTGGTATGTGCCAGTAATATTGTATCCATAATCTGTATTATTTAGGATGTTGGATAGTGGGTTCAGAGCAAGGCAGAACCAGAAAGGACTTAATGAGCTTAATCTGTATTGGCTGTGATGTGATATTATTTGAAGTTGTTTGAATATTAAGTGTGGTTTTCCAATTTTTCATTACTATGTTTAGGAACTGTAGCAATTTAGGATCTACTTTGTATACATCCAATATTTGTAGTAACCATGAGTGGGGTACACTATCAAAAGCTTTTTGGTAATCAATGTATGCGTAGTGTAGCGACCTTTGTTTAGTTTTAGCTTGCTATGTCACCTCTGCATCTATTATCAGTTGCTCTTTACATCCTTGTGCTCCTTTGCAACAGCCTTTTTGTTCTTCATTTATAATTTATAATTTTGTTCTGTGTTGTATGTGTCATTAATTTCTGTGTAATGACTGAAGTTAATATTTTGTATATTGTTGGTTGGCATGTTATGGGGCGATATTTAGCTGGGTTTGCTGTATCTGCTTGATCTTTAGGTTTCAGATAAGTTATTCCATGTGTAAGTGTATCAGGGAATTTGTATGGGTCTGCACTGTAACTGTTAAATAATTTAGTTAGATGCGAATGTGTTGAGGTGAACTTCTTTAGCCAGAAATGTGTTATTTTATCTTTTCCAGGGGCTTTCCAATTGTGGGTAGAATTAATTGCTCGGGTGATTTCATGTTGCAAAATTACCACTTCAGGCATTTGAGGTATTATCTTGTATGTGTCTGTTTCTTCTTGTATCCACCGTGCATGTCTGTTATGTTGTACAGGGTTTGACCATATGTTGCTCCAGAAGTATTCCATGTCTGTTATGTTTGGTGGACTGTCTATTTTAATGTGTGTTATCTATTGTCTGGTAAAATTTCTTTTGGTTTGTGTTGAATGTTTGGTTTTGTTTCCTTCTATTTTCACTTTTTTTTGTATCTTCTAAGTCGTTTGGCCAATGCTTGTAATTTCTGCTTCATTTCATCTAATTGCTCTATCGCTTCTTGTTGTGAGATTTTGCCTAACCTTTTTCGTTTTTTGTCTGATATTTCATTTCTTTTAAATTGTGTTAGCTGTCAGATGTCTTTTCTCAGTTTTTCTATTCTGATCTGTAGCCTGTGTTGCCATGCTGGTTTTGTGGGTTTCTTCTGTGTGTTGGTTGGTTCTGATCTCTCCCTGGTGTGTATATTTAGTGTATTGAGTGCTCCTATATAAACCAGTAGTTGTAACTCTTCCATAGTTGTATTTTCATTTATTTTGTAGTGTATGATTGTGTTGATAGTTGTTATTGTTGTTTCGACTTGTGGGTTATTTGGTGGTCTATGCAAGAATGGTCTAATGTTTGTGTTTGTGTCTTTGTACTCTATATATGTCAGCTGAAATTTTTCTTCTATATCTAGCATGTGTGTCACTTCGTGTTCTATTTGGGCTTGTTCTGGTGGCTGTCTTAAGATTTCGTTTTCCTCTGATTGTTTAATTGATGCGTATTGTTCTTTCTTTGTTTGCTCTGGGATGTTTGAGTCCATTACTGTATTTTCTTCTTCTTCTGATTGCACATTATTTTGTTCCAGCATTTGTTATTATTACTGTTACTGAGCAAGCAGTAAAGGAAACTAAAGAGAAATTTGGAGTAGGTATTAAAATCCAGGGAGAAGAAATAAAAACTTTGAGGTTCGCCAATGACATTGTGATTCTGTCAGAGACTGCAAAGGAGTTGGAAGAGCAGTTGAACGGAATGGACAGTGTCTTGAAAGGAAGATATAAGATGAACATCAACAAAAGTAAAGCGAGGATAGTGGAATGTAGTCGAATTAAGCCGGTTGATGCTGAGGGAATTAGATTAGGAAATGAGACACTTAAAGTAGTAAAAGAGTTTTGCTATTTGGGGAGCAAAATAACTGATGATGGTTGAACTAGAGAGGTTATCAAATCTAGACTGGCAATGGCAAGGAAAGCGTTTCTGAAGAAGAGAAATTTGTTAACATCGAGTATAGATTTAAGTATCAGGAAATCGTTTCTGAAAGTATTTGTATGGAGTGTAGCCATGTATGGAAGAGAAACATGGACGATAAATAGTTTGGACAAGAAGAGAATAGAAGCTTTCGAAATGTGGTGTTACAGGAGAATGCTGAAGATTAGATGGGTAGATCACATAACTAATGAGGAGGTATTGGGGAGAAGAGGAGTTTGTGGCACAACTTGACAAGAAGAGGGGACCGGTTGGTAGGACATGTTCTGAGGCATGAATGGATCACAAATTTAGCATTGGAGGGCAGCGTGGCGGGTAAAAATCGTAGAGGGAGACCAAGAGATGAATACACTAAGCAGATTCAGAAGGATGTAGGTTGCAGTAGGTACTGGGAGATGAAGGAGCTTGCACAGGATAGATTAGCATGGAGAGCTGCATCAAACCAGTCTCAGGACTGAAGACCACAACAACAACAACTATTATTATTATTATCTACATACATAATTTGATTTGTACGGAATTTTCAGAGAGCGAGGCTTACTCGGCTTTGTTCGGCATTTTGTTAGACTTATGATGTTGTCTGAAGGCAGAAATGTACAGAGGAAAGGTGGTTGCGTGAGGTGAACACATAGGTCACAATTTTGATACCGGTGTACCATTGAGGAACAGAGACAGTGAAAAAGAAGCGACACATAATTTTCTTGTTCTTGCTGAAGCTGATGGTAGGCCTCTCAAACGTTCATTGTGACTTGTTTGGAACCCACTGTGCCCTACAGTGATAAACGTATCGTTAATTGTTGAACATTTAAATATTTTATTCCAAGTGAGATCTGCATCCACCTTTTTTTCTGCAAATGGCAAAACCATATTTTCATCTTGGTTGCAGCACGTCGCTATTTTTTGTTCTTTTACTTCATCAATTCGTTCGGCAGCTTGGCCATTTTCAAGTAGCACTTTTAGCTTTAAGTATGCATAAATTATGTACGTGTATTAGCAGTAAATTTATTATGAGCTGTTGAAAATTGTGTTATGAACAATAATAAACTTGTGAGCTGACAGAAGATCATACGAAAGGCATAAATAAGAAAAGAAACCATTTCTCATTGGTAAACAGTCCAAGCGTTTACCTCGAGAAACAATCGAAATTGAGCGTTTGCAAATATGAATGTACTTTTTTGGCTCTACGTGATCATTTCCGTCACCGTTCCACGTTTGCTTCTGGGAAACCCTGCAAGTCTTGTCAACCTTCCAAGCGTTTTCATAATGTCAAACCTGACTGTGTGTCCAGTGAAATATGTCTGAAAGCACGTAACAGCAGAACAGTACTTCGAATTTAGTTCCTAGCCATTACAGTACAGAGTGAGATGTATGATAGTGACCAAAAGTTGTTGCTACAACATACATTAGCAGCTATAATATAATGCACAATAAAGAATGGCAGCCAAAAACAGTTGCAGGATAGAATTTTTTTATTAAAATTCTTGACCAAGGTTTCGGTACATATAAATATACCTTCATCAGAAGTACATTTCCTGAATAGAAAGACACATTCATTAGAAAAGCCATATCAACGAAAGTTTTTTTTTTTTTTTTTTTTTCTTTATTGTATTTCAATTCCCCTATCGGGGCGGGCTGGCAGCAGCATATGCGCTGCTCTTCAGCCGAAAGACATAGAACAAAACAATAGAAGACATTTAAAAACAGCAAAGGAGAGAAGAAGGCGAACATAGATATAAAAAGGGAGAACATCATGGAAGGCAATATACAAAAAACGGGGTGACTGTAAAATGGAGATAAAAAACTGTTTAAAAGTAGCACACACAAAAAGCCACACACTGCGACGATTAAAAGAAACACAAGGCACAGTATGACTGGAGCATAAAGGTGTTGACGGCTGGCATAGCACACAGCGTAGCACTGACGGCGAACCTCAAGGCAGCACACAATTAAAATCACACCTCTTGACGCACACGAGAAAAGCACGAAACACAACACTGACGTGGCACACTGATGTTGATCAATACAGAGGATCTGCCAGGTTCAAGGAGATGAGGGAGACCTGAAGAAGGGAGGGAGGGGAAGAGATGGGGGAGGGGAAATGGGGGGCGCTCGGAAGAGGGCCAGGTAGGGAGGGATGTGGGAAGGAGAGAGGCAAGTATGGGGTGCAGGGTCTCAGGGGAGGGGGGGATGGAGGAAAATCCGCTCTGGGAGAAGGAGGAAAGAGGAGAAGGGGGCCCTGGGGAGGGGGGGGGGGGAACAAGGCCGGGTTATAGTTGGAAGGAAGGGTATATGTCACGGCGAAGTTCGTCATCCGGGAGGGGGAGGCGTTGGAAATTGCCCTGATGAAGGAGATGGAGGGTGTGGAGGTGGAGAGAGGGAGGGATACAGCGATAGAGGCGCGGCAACGGGCGGGGGGTGGAGAGGAAGGAGGAAACCAGAGGGTGGGGGGGATCAACCCTGCGAACAATGTAAAGGATGCGGAGATGTTGGAGGAACAAGAGGAGGTGGGGGAAGGGGATCAGTTCATACAGGAGCCGTGTGGGGGAAGGAAGGCGGATACGGAAGGCAAGGCGGAGCGCATGGCGTTCAAGGATTTGGAGGGCCTTGTAAAAGCGGGTGGGGGCGGAGATCCAGGCGACGCTGGCATAACAGAGGATAGGACGGATGAGGGATTTGTAGGTGTGGAGGATGGTAGAAGGATGCAATCCCCATGTCCGGCCGGACAGGAGTTTCAGCAGGCGGAGGCGGGAATGGGCTTTCTGCTGGATGGTCAGGAGATGAGGGGTCCAGGTGAGGTGTCGGTCAAGGGTGAGGCCAAGGTATTTCAGGGTGGGGGTGAGTTGGATAGGACGACCATAAAGGGTGAGGTAGAAATCTTGGAGGCGAAAGGAGCGAGTGGTACGGCCTATGATGATTGCCTGGGTTTTGGAGGGGTTGAGACGGAGGAGCCACTGGTTACACCAAGTGGTGAACTGGTTAAGGTGGGTTTGGAGGGTACGTTGAGACCTTTGAAGGGTAGGATAGAGAGCCAGGAAGGCGGTGTCATCAGCATATTGGAGAAGGTGAACTGGTGGGGGTGGCTTGGGCATATCAGCTGTATACAACAGATAAAGGAGAGGGGAGAGGACAGAACCCTGGGGGACGCCAGCCGTGGGATAAAAGATACGGGAGTTGGTGTTGTGGAGGGCGACATAGGAAGGACGGTGCGAGAGGAAGGAAGCGACCAGACGGACAAAATTGATAGGCAGGGCGTAGGTTTGGAGTTTAAAGAGGAGACCGGGATGCCATACACGGTCATAGGCATTTTGGAGGTCAAGGGAAACAAAAATGGCGGAGCGACGGGAGTTGAGCTGGAGGGACAGAAGGTGAACAAGGTTGAGGAGTTGGTCATCAGCAGAGAAGGAGGGTCGGAAGCCACACTGGGTAAGGGGGAGGAGGTGGTGTTGAGCAAGGTGCCGATGGATACGGTGGGAGAGGATGGATTCAAGGACCTTACTGAAGACGGAGGTGAGGCAGATGGGACGATAGGAAGAGGCGGCAGAAGGGGGTTTGTTGGGTTTGAGGAAGAGGAGGACGCGGGAGGTCTTCCACAGGTCAGGGTAGAAGCCAGTAGAGAGGATGACATTATAGAGATGGGCGAGGACAGTTAGGAAGGAATAGGGGCTTTCTCGAAGGTGACGGTAGGTGACACAGTCGTGACCAGGGGCCGTGTTGCGTTTGGACTGGAGGAGAAGTTTAATGTCTTGTGCTGTGATGGGAGTGTTGACGTCCGAGGGGGGCAACTGCCCCAAGTACTGGAGACTAGGAGCAAGTGGAGCGACTGAGGTATCAGCACGTTCCATGACGGTGGGGAAAAGAGAATAATCAAAGTGGGGATCATCGGGGATGGAGAAGACCTCGGAAAGGTGGGAAGCGAAGTGGTTGGCCTTACTGAGGTTGTCTGGAAGGGGGCGATCGTTATGGAGAAGGGGGTAGTGGGGAGCGGAAAGGGAACCAGTAAGACGATGGAAGGCAGACCAGTACTTGGAGGAGTTGATAGGGAGGGTGGCATTGAGTCGTGTGCAGGTCTGGCGCCAGTCCCGGCGTTTCGTTGCTGTAATAAGGTTCCGTACGTGTCGCTGTATTTGCCGGTGGCGTTGGAGTGTATCCCTGTCACGAGTGCGGAGGAAGGAGCGATAGAGGCGGCGGGATTCACGGAGGAGGAGGACAGCCCGCGGAGGGAGAGTGGGACGGTGTGGGTGGATGGTTTTAGTAGGAACATGGGCCTCCACGGCGTCAGTAATTACCGTCTGAAGGAAGGACGAGGCGCGGATGATGTCGTCAGGATGGCGATAGGTAAGAGGGTGGCTTTCGACCTGGGTGGAGATGGAGTCCCGGTAGGCAGCCCAGTTGGCACGGCGATAGTCATGGACGACCTTGGGAGGGGGTGCAGGTTGCGGAGCTGGAGGGGGGCGGTTTGCAGACGTTATGGTGAGAAGGACAGGGAGGTGATCGCTACCTGTGGGGTCAAGGACGGCGACAGTGATACGCCCAAGGAGGTTGGCGGAGGCAATGACAACATCGGGGGTGGTGTTACTTTCGGGTCGGGTGTGCTGCGGAATGGGAACAAGGTCACCCTGGATTGTGGAGAGGAACTGATGCCACCGCCGAAGGGCAGCAGGAGTGCGGCTATGGACGTTGAGGTCGGCGGCAATCACATAGGTGGAGAAGGTGTGATCAATGTGTGAGATGAAGTCATAAGGAAGAGGAGCAGTGGAGCGGACATAGATGGTGGCACAGGTAATGGTGAGGGAGGGGAAGAAGACGCTAAGGATAAGGTGTTCAGTGGGGTCATTGAGGAGAGGTTGTGGCCGGACGGGGATATGCTTAAGGTGGCCAATCGCGACTCCACCCTGCGCACGAGGACCAGGAGCATCAGTGCGGTGGAGGATATAGGGGGAGGAGCGGACAGAATGGTGGGGCTGGAGAAAGGTTTCATTCAGGAGGAAGGTGTCGACCTGGTGGTGGGAGAGGGTGTGCATGAGGAGGTATTTGTTGGAGCGGAAGGAGCGAATGTTCTGGAAGAGGATGCGAGACTCGTGCCGCGCCATGACGGGAAGGAGGGGGGGAAGAGAGGGAAGGGAAGAGACTTAAACTAGGGTGTCGAGGCGGGTGAAGGTGAAGTGGGCTTGGTTGTGGGAGTAAGTGGCGAAGGTGTTCAGGTGGAACACAGAGCGAGCAGCAAGGGATATTTGTTGGAAGGTGTGCGGGCGCTGAAAAGGGTGAATGTTTTGGAGTACAACGGTAATGAACCGGATGATGTCCTCGGCCGTGGGGGGTGGACGGAGGGAATTGTTAGGATGGACAGGAGGATCGACGGGACGAACTGGGACTGTAAGTTCAGGGGTGGCTGGAGGGGGTTTAGCTTTACACTTGTAGGAGTATGTGGGATGGGGGCCATTGCAGGTATTACAGGAAGGAGGAGCAGCGAGGTTGGGGCAGTTCTTGAGAAAGTGGGAGGCCTTGCAATGGGGACAGGTGGGGGGGTTTTTGCAGTTGGGAGTCAGGTGGTCATTGTACATCAGGCACCGTTGGCAACGGTAGGATTGGGGAGGGGATTTGGAGGATTCAACAGGGTGGCGACGGTGGTATATCAGGGCACCCTGGGTGAGGAGATGGTCTATGGACGGGGCGGACTCTGAGAATACCCGCATGAGGTAGGTGGGACCAGAGGCATTGTGGATACGGCGAGCAGAGCGGATGTCCAAGTCCGGGTGGGAGTTCAATTCTACCAACACTTCATCCTCTGTGATCACCGGGCTGAGCTTGGTGATCACAGCGGTGTAGGTGGGGGGGCGACGGGGAGGCTGGGGCTGACGAGGAGTGGAAGCGGAAAGGAAGGGTGTCAGAGAGGCGTGGGGGCCAAACATAACTCGTGGGAGTTTTCGCAGGAGGTCTGTGTGAAATGATGGGGATGGGGACTTGATAAGGACTGAGTCCCTGCGGGGAATGAGTTGGGAGATGGGAGCACCAGGTAAGTACTTTCGTATTTCCTTGGTGAGGGTACGAGCGTCGAGGAACTTAGGATCGGGAGTGGACAGGACAAAGGTGTGGAGGGTGGGGGCCAAGGTAGGGGTGGCAGGAGGAGGGGTGGTGTCCATGGTGACGGCAGGGGGAGGGGGAGGGGGAGGTGGCGTTGATTTTTTGTGGGAAGTGGCGGGAGCAGAGTCGGTAAGGACGCGCTTTTGGGGTTTTTTGGAGACTGGAGGCTGGGAGGAGGGGAGAGGGACGGGGAGGAGAGGGAGGTGGCGGGTGGCAGATCCCTGTGGCGTAGTGGAGGCACCGGGAGAAGCAGCGGGTTCAGTGGTGGCGATGGTGGCTCGGCGCAACGTGATGCGTGCGGGAGATGCAGAAGACGAAGCGACGGGGTCGGTGAGAGAGGGGAAGCCAACCACCTGAGGGGCGGCAGCAGAGGCGGCAACAGAGGCGTACGTGAGGGCGGGGGTAGTAGTGGGAGCTGTTGAGGGTGTGGAGGCTGGAGGAAGGGTGTAGAGGTGTGGGTATACAGCAGGGGAGGAGATAGGGGGGTGGGTAAGTGGAGGAAGGGAAGGGGAGGTGGAAGGAGGGAGGCCAGAGGCGGCACTCCAGGAAGTGACTGTGGGAGAGGGGGAGGGGGAGGTGTAGATGACGGTGGAGGTGGGAGTACTCATTGCAGACGAACGGCGACGGACAGACGGACGTGCAGCAGGCGGCGTCGGCGTCGGCGATGGGCAGCGGCGAACAGCAGGCGGCGTCGGCGTCGGCGTCGGCGTCGGCGTCGGCGGCGAACAGGCGGACGAACAGCAGGCGGCGGCGGCGGCGGCAGCGGCAGCGGTTGCGACGACGGCGATGGACAGCCAGCAGGCGGACGGACGGACGGACGGACGAACGAACGAACAGCGACAGCAGCGGGCAGACAGACAGACACACACACACAATCTTCGAAGACGGAGATTCCACCCTGAGAGTAGCCCAGGCTTTGCAATCTGACGCTTTCGAAGGAGGGGATCCAACCCTCTAGATATCAACGAAAGTGAGAAACAGAAGCTTAAATAACGGTGAAATTGCTAAAGTAATACAGGCACACAATCTTTAGTACTTACTAAAATTACATCATGCACTGGAGAATAATGAAACAATTATGCCAAAAGGCGTCGTCAGTAATTAAAATATCATCTCCATTTGTACAACATGTGTAATGGGTACAGGATCAAAGCGAACAGTTTAACAATGTTACTTCGCCTATGAACTGTTGAGACACGAGTGTGAAGGCACTAAGGTAGATTGTTTCGCCGAGAGAGGGCACTTGCATGTGCCACACTCACGCATATTACATTCCATAAATACATACATAAGCGCATCAAAATTATTAAAGGTTGTGTTAATTCAAACTTTGTCTTAATAAATAAAGCGTATCACGCCAATTAAAGACATTTATGTAAACTAGAAATATAGAACCAAATTTACCTGTGTCCTAGTGTCAAACGGATAAAGCTTGCGCTTGGAACATCTAACGAGAGAGGGCACTACTGTAATGCGCGAGAGTCTCGCGTAACGTAGGCAGTGAAATACATACTAGCGAAACAACCAAAATGTTATAATAAAACGAAACCATCTGTCTGTATGAATAAAACATAGTAGTCATTTAACCACACATACACATTGAAATTCATAATTAACAAACATCACAATATGTAGATCCCAACAAGATAGGAAAAGCGCATTTCACCGGCATCAATAAGCAAGAAAATAACTCCTAGTCAGCCAGACTATATTACATTAAGGCAATGAGGGGTTTGAAACTGTCTAAAAAATTTTTGTTTCGAAGCTGCACCTGTTCATTAAGAACAAAACCATCTTTTAGAGACAGATGCTTGAAAATCTCTAATTCTTCGAGCAAGTCTAGTTTGTCACCTTTATCAGCTTCATGAAGCAGCTCTACGTCGTCCAGTTCTCTTGGCGTGTGCTGTAAGAGCCATAGATGTTCAGCAAAGGTGGAATTATATACGTTTTCCCCATTTTTACCTAACTTGTGTTCTTTATACCTAACTTTAATGGGTCTACCTGTCTGCCCTATGTAATAGTTTGGGCAGTCGTTACAAGTAATTTTGTATACACCGGACTTAGTGCTGAGTTCTTCTCGTGCTCCAATATTATGAATTACTCTATGTTTGAGGCTATTATTTACGGAAAAAGCAACTCTATAACCGTATTGTTTCTGGAAAAGTCTTTTAATCTTATATGAAACGTTCCCTAAAAATGGAATAGAAATAAAGTTATTACTCTCATAGTTTTTTGCCCTGTTATCTCCTAAAGTAAAAAACTGAAAAATCCCAACAAAATAGGATAGCTCATGAATGTAGCGCAATTATAGAAAGAGAGGTCAAGTCGGTAAAAAACAGTGATTTAAAACAGAGAGGTGGTAACATTATTACTAGTATTAACCGTAAATTAAAAAATAATGAGGCTCTCATCACTAAATCAGACAAAGGAAATTCGCTTGTTGTAGCCTATAAAAGTGAATACATTGCAAAAAGTTTGGCTTTTTTCGAAGAAAATGGTATATTTGAAATTGAGCAGGATCATACCCCTACGTTACAAAAGCAAATTAGAGATACGTTAAGGAGAAGTAAACATCTTATGAAAGAGTTTCAAAAGAAAACCTTAATTAACATGAACCCTAGAGCACCTACGCTTAGAAGTCAGTTTAAGGTACACAAAAGTCAACACCCAGTTCGTCCCATTGTTAATGGAATAAAGAGCCCACATCACAAATTAGCGAGATTTTTACACACTAAAATTAAAGAAGCCTTTGTTTTTGAAAACAATTACTCTGTTAAAAATAGTGCTGAGATAATAAACAAGCTAAAATCAATAGAGATCACTTCATCCTCTCGTTTGGTTTCTTTTGACGTCGTAAGTTTATACACTAATGTTCCAGTGGATATCACTCTTAAGATTATTGAAGGTAACATTCGACAACACAAAACTTTAAGTGAGCTACAGTTGTCGGAACTTATGTCACTACTGCAGGTTGTACTAGATTACAATTACTTTCAGTTTAATGGTAAATTGTATGAGCAACCATTCGGCTTAGCCATGGGTTGCCCGTTAGCTGGCATCTTTGCTGACATCTTTATGAATGCACTAGAAGAAAATTTCTTCAAAAACAACCCTACATTAGGCAATAAGATTTCTTTTTATGCTCGTTATGTTGATGATATACTCATACTATTTCAAGGTTGTGACCAAGATCTACAACAACTGTTTCATGTTTTCAACAGTTTCCACGAGAAAATGAAATTTACAAAAGAGATACAAAATAACGAGAGAGAACTCAATTTTCTTGATTTGAAACTTAAGTTATCGGGTAACACCATTAGCTTCGACATTTTCCGTAAAGAAACTTTTTCTGATAATATTATTCCAGCAGATTCCTGTCATCCTCAAACTCACAAGATCGCCTTTTTTCATTCTGCAGTTCATCGCGCTGTGAGCACACCTTTAGCACAGAATTGTTTTGAAAATGAAATATTTTTATTAAAATCAATAGCCACTAACAATGGATACGACCCTAAATTAATTGACCAAATTGCTAAGAAAAAAACAGCTGTAAAAAAAAAAAATTTCTACTTTAGGACATTACAGGGCAAAAAACTATGAGAGTAATAACTTTATTTCTATTCCATTTTTAGGGAACGTTTCATATAAGATTAAAAGACTTTTACAGAAACAATACGGTTATAGAGTTGCTTTTTCCGTAAATAATAGCCTCAAACGTAGAGTAATTCATAATATTGGAGCACGAGAAGAACTCAGCACTAAGTCCGGTGTATACAAAATTACTTGTAACGACTGCCCAAACTATTACATAGGGCAGACAGGTAGACCCATTAAAGTTAGGTATAAAGAACACAAGTTAGGTAAAAATGGGGAAAACGTATATAATTCCACCTTTGCTGAACATCTATGGCTCTTACAGCACACGCCAAGAGAACTGGACGACGTAGAGCTGCTTCATGAAGCTGATAAAGGTGACAAACTAGACTTGCTCGAAGAATTAGAGATTTTCAAGCATCTGTCTCTAAAAGATGGTTTTGTTCTTAATGAACAGGTGCAGCTTCGAAACAAAAATTTTTTAGACAGTTTCAAACCCCTCATTGCCTTAATGTAATATAGTCTGGCTGACTAGGAGTTATTTTCTTGCTTATTGATGCCGGTGAAATGCGCTTTTCCTATCTTGTTGGGATCTACATATTGTGATGTTTGTTAATTATGAATTTCAATGTGTATGTGTGGTTAAATGACTACTATGTTTTATTCATACAGACAGATGGTTTCGTTTTATTATAACATTTTGGTTGTTTCGCTAGTATGTATTTCACTGCCTACGTTACGCGAGACTCTCGCGCATTACAGTAGTGCCCTCTCTCGTTAGATGTTCCAAGCGCAAGCTTTATCCGTTTGACACTAGGACACAGGTAAATTTGGTTCTATATTTCTAGTTTACATAAATGTCTTTAATTGGCGTGATACGCTTTATTTATTAAGACAAAGTTTGAATTAACACAACCTTTAATAATTTTGATGCGCTTATGTATGTATTTATGGATTGTAATATGCGCGAGTCTGGCACATGCAAGTGCCCTCTCTCGGCGAAACAATCCGCCTTAGTGCCTTCACACTCGTGTCTCAACAGTTCATAGGCGAAGTAACATTGTTAAACTGTTCGCTTTGATCCTGTACCCATTACACATGTTGTACAAATGGAGATGATATTTTAATTACTGACGACGCCTTTTGGCATAATTGTTTCATTATTCTCCAGTGCATGATGTAATTTTAGTAAGTACTAAAGATTGTGTGCCTGTATTACTTTAGCAATTTCACCGTTATTTAAGCTTCTGTTTCTCACTTTCGTTGACATCTAGAGGGTTGGATCCCCTCCTTCGAAAGCGTCAGATTGCAAAGCCTGGGCTACTCTCAGGGTGGAATCTCCGTCTTCGAAGATTGTGTGTGTGTCTGCCCGCTGCTGTCGCTGTTCGTCCGTCCGTCCGTCCGTCCGGCCGTCCGTCCGCCTGCTGGCTGTCCATCGCCGTCGCCGTCGTCGTAACCGTTGCCGCCGCCGCCTGCTGTTCGTCAGTCTGTTCGCCGACGCCGCCTGCTGTTCGTCCGACGCTGCCCATCGCCGACGCCGACGCCGCCTGCTGCACGTCCGTCTGTCCGTCGCCGTTCGTCTGCAATGAGTACTCCCACCTCCACCGTCATCTACACCTCCCCCTCCCCCTCCCCCTCTCCCACAGTCACTTCCTGGAGTGCCGCCTCTGGCCTCCCTCCTTCCACCTCCCCCTCCCTTCCCCCACTTACACACCCCCCTATCTCCTCCCCTGCTGTATACCCACACCTCTACACCCTTCCTCCAGCCTCCGCACCCTCAACTGCTCCCACTCCTACCCACGCCCTCACGTACGCATCTGTTGCCGCCTCTGCTGCCGCCCCTCAGGTGGTTGGCTTCCCCTCTCTCACCGACCCCGTCGCTTCGTCTTCTGCATCTCCCGCACGTTGCGCCGAGCCACCATCGCCGCCACTGAACCAGCTGCTTCTCCCGGTGCCTCCACTACGCCACAGGGATCTGCCACCCGCCACCTCCCTCTCCTCCCCGTCCCTCTCTCCTCCTCCCAGCCTCCAGTCTCCAAAAAACCCCAAAAGCGCGTCCTCACCGACTCTGCTCCCGCCACTTCCCACAAAAAATCAACGCCACCTCCCCCTCCCCCTGCCGTCACCATGGACACCACCCCTCCTCCTGCCACCCCTACCTTGGCCCCCACCCTCCACACCTTTGTCCTGTCCACTCCCGATCCTAAGTTCCTCGACGCTCGTACCCTCACCAAGGAAATACGAAAGTACTTACCTGGTGCTCCCATCTCCCAACTCATTCCCCGCAGGGACTCAGTCCTTATCAAGTCCCCGTCCCCACCATTTCACACAGACCTCCTGCGAAAACTCCCACGAGTTATGTTTGGCCCCCACGCCTCTCTGACACCCTTCCTTTCCGCTTCCACTCCTCGTCAGCCCCAGCCTCCCTGTCGCCCCCCCACCTACACCGCTGTGATCACCAAGCTCAGCCCGGTGATCACAGAGGATGAAGTGTTGGTAGAACTGAACTCCCACCCGGACTTGGAAATCCGCTCTGCCCGCCGTATCCACAATGCCTCTGGTCCCACCTACCTCATGCGGGTATTCTCCGAGTCTGCCCCGTCCATAGACCATCTCCTCACCCAGGGTGCCCTGATATACCACCGTCGCCACCCTGTTGAATCCTCCAAATCCCCTCCCCAATCCTACCGTTGCCAACGGTGCCTGATGTACAATGACCACCTGACTCCCAACTGCAAAAACCCCCCCACCTGTCCCCATTGCAAGGCCTCCCACTTTCTCAAGAACTGCCCCAACCTCGCTGCTCCTCCTTCCTGTAATACCTGCAATGGCCCCCATCCCACATACTCCCACAAGTGTAAAGCTAAACCCCCTCCAGCCACCCCTGAACTTACAGTTCCAGTTCATCCCATCGATCCTCCTGTCCATCCTAACAATTCCCTCCGTCCACCCCCCACGGCCGAGGACATCATCCGGTTCATTACCGTTGTCCTCCAAAACATTCACCCTTTTCAGCGCCCGCACACCTTCCAACAAATATCCCTTGCTGCTTGCTCTGTTTTCCACCTGAACACTTTCGCCACTTACTCCCACAACCAAGCCCACTTCACCTTCACCCGCCTCGACACCCTAGTTTAAGTCTCTTCCCTTCCCTCTCTTCCCCCCCCTCCTTCCTGTCATGGCGCGGCACGAGTCTCGCATCCTCTTCCAGAACATTCGCTCCTTCCGCTCCAACACATACCTCCTCATGCACACCCTCTCCCACCACCAGGTCGACACCTTCCTCTTGAACGAAACCTTTCTCCAGCCCCACCATTCTATCCGCACCTCCCCCTATATCCTCCACCGCACTGATGCTCCTGGTCCTCGTGCGCAGGGTGGAGTCGCGATTGGCCACCTTAAGCATATCCCCATCCGGCCACAACCTCTCCTCAATGACCCCACTGAACACCTTATCCTTAGCGTCTTCTTCCCCTCCATCACCATTACCTGTGCCACCATCTATGTCCGCTCCACTGCTCCTCTTCCTTATGACTTCATCTCACACATTGACCACACCTTCTCCACCTATGTGATTGCCGCCGACCTCAACGTCCATAGCCGCACTCCTGCTGCCCTTCGGTGGTGGCATCAGTTCCTCTCCACAATCCAGGGTGACCTTGTTCCCATTCCCCAGCACACCCGACCCGAAAGTAACACCACCCCCGATGTTGTCATTGCCTCCGCCAACCTCCTTGGGCGTATCACTGTCGCCGTCCTTGACCCCACAGGTAGCGATCACCTCCCAGTCCTTTTCACCATAACGTCTGCCAACCGCCCCCCTCCGACTCCGCAACCTGCACCCCCTCCCAAGGTCGTCCATGACTATCACTGTGCCAACTGGGATGCCTACCGGGACTCCATCTCCACCCAGGTCGAAAGTCACCCTCTTACCTATCGCCATCCTGACGACATCATCCGCGCCTCGTCCTTCCTTCAGACGGTTATTACTGACGCCGTGGAGGCCCATGTTCCTACTAAAACCATCCACCCACACCGTCCCACTCTCCCTCCGCGGGCTGTCCTCCTCCTCCGTGAATCCCGCCGCCTCTATCGCTCCTTCCTCCGCACTCGTGACAGGGATACACTCCAACGCCACCGGCAAATACAGCGACACGTACGGAACCTTATTACAGCAACGAAACGCCGGGACTGGCGCCAGACCTGCACACGACTCAATGCCACCCTCCCTATCAACTTTCTCCCAGTACTGGTCTGCCTTCCATCGTCTTACTGGTTCCCTTTCCGCTCCCCACTACCCCCTTCTCCATAACGATCGCCCCCTTCCAGACAACCTCAGTCAGGCCAACCACTTCGCTTCTCCATCCCCGATGATCCCCACTTTGATTATTCTCTTTTCCCCACCGTCATGGCACGTGCTGATACCTCAGTCGCTCCACTTGCTCCTAGTCTCCAGTACTTGGGGCAGTTGCCCCCCTCCGACGTCAACACTCCCATCACAGCACAAGACATTAAACTTCTCCTCCAGTCCAAACGCAACACGGCCCCTGGTCACGACTGTGTCACCTACCGTCAACTTCGAGAAAGCCCCTATTCCTTCCTAACTGTCCTCGCCCATCTCTATAATGTCATCCTCTCTACTGGCTTCTACCCTGACCTGTGGAAGACCTCCCGCGTCCTCCTCTTCCTCAAACCCAACAAACCCCCTTCTGCTGCCTCTTCCTATCGTCCCATCTGCCTCACCTCCGTCTTCAGTAATGTCCTTGAATCCATCCTCTCCCACCGTATCCATCGGCACCTTGCTCAACACCACCTCCTCCCCCTTACCCAGTGTGGCTTCCGACCCTCCTTCTCTGCTGACGACCAACTCCTCAACCTTGTTCACCTTCTGTCCCTCCAGCTCAACTCACGTCGCTCCGCCATTTTTGTTTCCCTTGACCTCCAAAATGCCTATGACCGTGTATGGCATCCCGGTCTCCTCTTTAAACTCCAAACCTACGCCCTGCCTATCAATTTTGTCCGTCTGGTCGCTTCCTTCCTCTCGCACCGTCCTTCCTATGTCACCCTCCACAACACCAACTCCCGTATCTTTTATCCCACGGCTGGCGTCCCCCAGGGTTCTGTCCTCTCCCCTCTCCTTTATCTCTTGTATACAGCTGATATGCCCAAGCCACCCCCACCAGTTCACCTTCTCCAATATGCTGATGACACCGCCTTCCTGGCTCTCTATCCTACCCTTCAACGGTCTCAACGTACCCTCCAAACCCACCTTAACCAGTTCACCACTTGGTGTAATCAGTGGCTCCTCCGTCTCAACCCCTCCAAAACCCAGGCAATCATCATAGGCCGTACCACTCGCTCCTTTCGCCTCCAAGATTTCTACCTCACCCTTTATGGTCGTCCTATCCAACTCACCCCCACCCTGAAATACCTTGGCCTCACCCTTGACCGACACCTCACCTGGACCCCTCATCTCCTGACCACCCAGCAGAAAGCCCATTCCCGCCTCCGCCTGCTGAAACTCCTGTCCGGCCGGACATGGGGATTGCATCCTTCTACCATCCTCCACACCTACAAATCCCTCATCCGTCCTATCCTCTGTTATGCCAGCGTCGCCTGGATCTCCGCCCCCACCCACTTTTACAAGGCTCTCCAAATCCTTGAACGCCATGCGCTCCGCCTTGCCTTCCGTATCCGCCTTCCTTCCCCCACACGGCTCCTGTATGAACTGATCCCCTTCCCCCACCTCCTCTTGTTCCTCCAACATCTCCGCATCCTTTACATTGTTCGCAGGCTTGATCCCCCCCACCCTCTGGTTTCCTCCTTCCTCTCCACCCCCCGCCCGTTGCTGCGCCTCTATCGCTGTATCCCTCCCTCTCTCCACCTCCACACCCTCCATCTCCTTCATCAGGGCAATTTCCAACGCCTCCCCCTCCCGGATGACGAACTTCGCCGTGACATATACCCTTCCTTCCAACTATAACCCGGCCTTGTTCCCCCCCCCTCCCCAGGGCCCCCTTCTCCTCTTTCTTCCTTCTCCCAGAGCGGATTTTCCTCCATCCCCCCCTCCTCTGAGACCCTGCACCCCATACTTGCCTCTCTCCTCCCCACATCCCTCCCTACCTGGCCCTCTTCCGAGCGCCCCCCATTCCCCTCCCCCATCTCTTCCCCTCCCTCCCTTCTTCAGGTCTCCCTCATCTCCTTGAACCTGGCAGATCCTCTGTATTGCTCATCATCAATGTGCCACGTCAGTGTTGTGTTTCGTGCTGTTTCTCGTGTGCGTCAAGAGGTGTGATTTTAATTGTGTACTGCCTTGAGGTTCGCCGTCAGTGTTACGCTGTGTGCTATGCCATCCGTCAACACCTTTATGCTCCAGTCATACTGTGCCTTGTGTTCTTTTAATCGTCGCAGTGTGTGGCTTTTTGTGTGTGCTACTTTTAAATAGTTTTTTATCTCCATTTTACAGTCACCCCGTTTTTTGTATATTGCCTTCCATGATGTTCTCCCTTTTTATATCTATGTTCGCCTTCTTCTCTCCTTTGCTGTTTTTAAATGTCTTCTATTGTTTTGTTCTATGTCTTTCGGCTGAAGAGCAGTGCATATGCTGCTGCCAGCCCGCCCTGATGGGGAATTGAAATACAATAAAGGAAAAAAAAAAAAAAAAAACTTTCGTTGATATGGCTTTTCTAATGAATGTGTCTTTCTATTCAGGAAATGTACTTCTGATGAAGGTATATTTATATGTACCGAAACCTTGGTCAAGAATTTTAATAAAAAAATTCTATCCTGCAACTTTTTGGCTGCCATCCTTTATTGTGAAGAATTTTAACAGTTGCTGCTGCAGCCATGTTTAAAATCTTGAAATAATATAATGCAGTATAGAGTATACAAATTGTAGTGAGCTACACATAATACATATCAAGTTTCGAATAATTTTTACTCCTCTACAAATGTAGGAACCAATGTAGGAGCCGACTGGCCATTGATACTCGTCATTCTCATCGATCACAAATTTTACTTTTCTTCTCTTGGTTGCGTCTAAGCTGCTTTTGAAGCTATGTTTTGGAAATGGCACAAAACAACTTGATTTTTCCTTTGACGCCATTTGTCAACGACAACAATATTGAAGTGTGATGAAGATATTTGGAGCTCAGAAAACAGAGACTTACTAGAGTGACAATAATTCTCTGGGAGGGTGAATATACAGGGAGAGTCACTTAACATTACCGCTGGATATATTTCGTAAACCACATCAAATACTGACGAATCGATTCCACAGACCGAACGTGAGGAAAGGGGTTAGTGTAATTGGTTAATACAGACCACAAAAAAATGCACGGAAGTATGTTTTTTAACACAAACCAAGGTTTTTTTTAAATGGAACCACGTTAGTTTTGTTAGCACATCTGAACTTATAACCAAATACGTAATCAGTGCCGTTTGTTGTATTGTAAAATGTTAATTACATCCGGAGATATTGTAACCTAGAGTTGACGCTTGAGTACCACTCCTCCGCTGTTCGATCGTGTGTATCGGAGAGCACCGAATTACGTAGGGATCCAAAGGGAACGTGATGGACGTTAGGTACAGAAGAGACTGGGACAGTACATTACGTCCACATGCTAAGACCTTTTTATTGGTCTTTTTCACTGACGCACATGTACATTACCTTGAGGGGTGAGGTATAGCCCCTCTCCTCACATTCGGTCTGTGGAATCGATTCGTCAGTATTTGACGTAGTTTACGAAATATATCCAGCGGTAACGTTAGGTGACTCACCCTGTATAGTGTATATATAGCGAACTACGCTCATAAGCAGTATGTGAGCACTGACAGGAGGTCCAAGAGTCTTGTGTACATACACTGATAAGCCAGAACGCTATGACTATCGACCTATACTATCGGTACAAAAGCTTCCAGGCGATAGCAGCGTCACCTGCCGAGAAATGACACACGGACGGCGCGCGCAGTATTAGTGAGCGAGTTGTCCGAGTGTAGAATGGGGAAGGCGCGCGATCTATCAGAGTTTGACCGAGGTCAGATTGTGACGGTCCGGAGGTTCGGCACGAGCATTTCATAAACCGCACGACTTGTCTCGTATTCGAGGAGTGTTGCGGTGAGTGTCTTCAACATGTGGCAAAACCAAGGTGAAACTTCGTCCAGACGTCATGGGGTTGTGGGCCAGCCCTCATTATAGGTCTACATCTACATGGATACTCTACAAATCACATTTAAGTGCCTGGCAGAGTATTCACCGAACCATCTTCACAATTCTCTATTATTCCAATCTCGTATAGCGCGCGGAAAGAACGAGCACCTACAGGGTGTTACAAAAAGGTACGGCCAAACTTTCAGGAAACATTCCTCACACACAAATAAAGGAAAGATGTTATGTGGACATGGGTCCGGAAACGCTTGATTTCCATGTTACAGCTCATTTTAGTTTCGTCAGTATGTACTGTACTTCCTTGATTCTGATGATCAAATTGTAAGTTTTCACAATCAACATGTGTGGGCTGACGAGAATCCTCACGCACTTGTGCAATCACATCATCAACACAGATTTTCTGTGAACGTTTGGGCAGGCATTGTTGGTGATGTCTTGTTTGGGCCCCATGTTCTTCCACCTACGCTCAATGGAGCACGTTATCATGATTTCATACAGGATACTCTACCTGTGCTGCTAGAACATGTGCCATTACAAGTACGACACAACATGTGGTTCATGAACGATGGAGCTCCTGCACATTTCAGTCGAACAGATTCGGTGACGATGGATTGGTAGAGGCGGACCAATTCCATGGCTTCCATGCTCTCCTGACCTCAACCCTCTTGACTTTCATTTATGGGGGCATTTGAAAGCTCTTGTCTACGTAACCCCGGTACCAAACGTAGAGACTCTTCGTGCTCGTATTGTGGGCAATTGTGGTACAATACGCCATTCTCCAGGGCTGCATCAGCGCGTCAGGGATTCCATGCCACGGAGGGTGGATGCATCTATCCTAGCTAACGGAGGACATTTTGAGCATTTCTTGTAACAAAGTGTTTGAAGTCACGCTGGTGCGTTCTGTTGCTGTGTGTTTCCATTCCATGATTAATGTGATTTGAAGAGAACTAATAAAATGAGCTCTAACATGGAAAGTAAGCGTTTCCGGACACATGTCCACATATCATATTTTCTTTCTTTGTGTGTGAGGAATGTTTCCTGAAAGTTTGGCCGTACCTTTTTGTAACACCCTGCATATCTTTCCGTACGAGCTCTGATTTTCCTTATTTTATCGTGGTGATCGTTCCACCCTATGTAGGTCGGTATCAACAAAATATTTTCGCATTCGGAGAAGAAAGTTGGTGACTGGAATTTCGTGAGAAGATTCCGTCGCAACGAAAAGCGCCTTTCTTTTAATGATTTCCAGCCCAAATCCTGTATCATTTCTGTGACACACTCTCCCATCTTTCGCGATAATACAAAACGTGCTGTCTTTCTTTGAACTTTTTCGATGTACTCTGCAGTCCTACCTGGCAAGGATCCCACGCCGCGAAGCAGTATTCTAAAAGAGGACGGACAAGCGTAGTGTAGGCAGTCTGCTTAGTAGGTCTGTTACATTTTCTAAGTGTCCTGCCAATAAAACGCAGCCTTTGGTTAGCCTTCCCCACAACATTTTCTATGTGTTCTTTCCAATTTAACTTGTTCGTAATTGTAATACCTAGGTATTTAGTTGACTTTACCGCTTTTAGGTTAGACTGATTTATCGTGTAACCGAAGTTTAACGAGTTCCTTTTAGTACTCTTGTGGATGACCTGACACTTTTCGTTATTTAGGGTCAACTGCCACTTTTCGCACCATTCAGATATTTTTTTCTAAATCGTCTTGCAGTTTGTTTTGATCTTCTGATGACTTTATTAGTCGATAAACGACAGCGTCATCTGCAAACAACCGAAGACGGCTGCTCAGATTGTCTTCCAAATTGTTTATATAGATAAGGAGCAGCAAAGGGCCTATAACAGTACCTTGAGGAACGCCAGAAATCACTTCTGTTTTACTCGATTACTTTCCGTCAATTACTACGAACTGTGACCTCTCTGACAGGAAATCGCAAATCCAGTCACATAACTGAGACAATATTCCATAAGAATGCAATTTTACTACGAGCCGCTTGTGTGGTACAGTGTCAAAAGCCTTCTGAAAATACAGGAATAAAGAATCGATCTGAAATCCCTTGGCAATAGCACTCAGCACTTCATGTGAATAAACAGCTAGTTGTGTTTCACAGGAACGATATTTTCTAAACACATGTTGACTGTGCGTCAAGAGACCGTTTTCTTCGAGGTAATTAATAATGTTCGAACACAATATATGTTCTAAAATCCTGCTGCTAATCGACATTAACGATATGGGCCTGTAATTTAGTGGATTACTCCTACTACCTTTCTTGAATATTCGTGTGACCTGTGCAACTTTCCAGTCTTTGGTTACGGATCTTTCTTCGAGCGAACCATTGTATATGATTGTTAAGTATGGAGCTAACGCGTGAGCATACTCCGAAAGGAACCTAATTGGTATACAGTCTGGACCAGACGGGTGTCAGACGTCGTGGCTGGACAGACTGGTAAAGCAGGACAGGCGACGAACTGTGGCGCAACTAACATCAGATTTAATGCTGGGCAGAATACAAATGCGTCTGAACACACAGTGCACCGAACACTCCTGACGACAAGTCTCCGCAGCCAACGACCCATGCATGTGCCAATGTTAAAACACGACATCGGCAACTACGTCTGAAATGGGCATGTGACCATCGGCACAGGATGCTCGCGCTGTGCCAGAGCATTCCATGGTCTGATGAATCCCGGTACCTTCTTCAACATGCCGATGGGAGGGCGCGAATCCCTCGTCTTCCAGGGAAACGCCTATACTGCGCGACGGAGACAAGCTGGCGGTGGCTTCATTATGCCCTGGGAAACATTTACGCGGGCGTCCACGGGTCCAGTGTAGCTCGTACAAGGCACCATGACGGCCACGGGGTATCGTACTCTGGTTGTAGACATCGTACACACCTCCATGACGATCAAGTTTCCCCAAGGCACTGGCGTTTTTGAAGAAGATAATGTGTGCCATGTCACAAGATGAGTATGATGGAGTGGTTCGAGGAACATACTGGCGATTCCAATTAATGTGCTGTCCCTCCCTCCACCTCCAACTCGCCAGATCTGAATCCTATCGAACACATCTGGGATGTGATTGGACGTGGCATCAGAGCTCATTGCCCCCATCCCCAGAATTTACGAAAACTGTGTAAATTGTGTGTGTAGGTGTTGTGCCAGTTTCTTCCAGTGACCTATCAAGGACTCGTTGCTTCCACACCATGACAGGTCGTCGCTCTTATCCATGCCAAATATAGACATACCAGCTATTAGACAGGCGGTTATAACGTTCTGGCTGATCAGTGTATCTATCGCCTCTAGTTACAAAACTTAGTTTCGTGTTCAGACTTAAGGTTTGTAGTAAAAAGAGGAGAAACTGCGGATGTTTCAGTATATAGGCTGTCCTTGCATCATAGCAATGGCAAGTATTATGAAAACTCTGAGACTTACGTTTTTCCCACGAATTGTTACATCGCGAAAACTCTGAGTCTGGAGTAACTATTTTCGCAAAGCAGGAGTACAACGGGTTCAACATCAGAGGTTTATTCTACATTTTCATATGAATGCCCAAAAATGGAAAGCATCATCAGAATTATTTCTAGCGTAACTCATTATTAAGAAAATGAGATAAAATACCAATGGATACCATCCTATTTTAGAATGCGTAGTAATACACACCGAGAAAGTTACGTCAATAACGCTAATGGAACCGTATGTAATATGAAAACTTTCTTTTAGAATGTCCTGTAGCGCACAGCGAGAAAATGGGTTGACAATGTGGTACACAACAGAGAGGTATGTAAGTAGCCTGTTTATACGTTTTATGTTGGCAGCGCTAGAGACTGCATTAATATCACTGACAGCGCTCTGCACCCTCGCTAAGAGACTCTGTGGTTGGACAGACTCACAGTTGGAAGTTAATAGCAGTGATGAGGGTTAGCAGTGTTAGTGCAAGTGGACTATTTGGACGTGTGTCCTTCATGGAGATTTAGTGTTGGTTGCAAATGGATTGTAAAATGATGATTCCTATATTTGCTTATGTTTAGATACTGCATTTATTGATGATTATAAAATTTTTGAAACTGCATGTCACATGATTAAGGTAAAATATGTTAAATACATTCTTTTCTCTGCAACAAAATCTTTCCTTTGCTAACCAAATGCCTATTAGTAGTTAGAGCCTATAGTAGTTAGAATCTTTTTATTTAACTGGTTGTTGTTGCTGCTTGCTGTTATTGCTGTAGCTCATGTGATGAAGATTTTCTGTGAGACAAGTGTGTCATAAAAAGGTGTAGGTTATTGTTAGGATCTCTTCTAATTCAGGTCCATTCTATTGTGTTAATTATTTGCAGTCAGTTTGTGTTGCGCTTGTATATTGTGGGCAGTAAATGAACAGGATAAGTCTGATTTGTCTTTCTCAGGGAAAATTCTGTAGGTCAGGGTTTGAAATGAAATGATAGAAACAAGTAAAGAGACAGTAGGTTCAGTTCCACTCAGTTGCAGTCACCAATTTCATCTTGTGGTAAATACTAAGAAGTTTTACTCAGCAGTTTCAGAATTATATTAATAAGTTTAACCTGGCGACCCTGCCAGGACACTTCCGTCGAAAATTCTGATTTTCTTGTAGTTTGAATAATTAGAGCATGACTAGAAATTAGTTATTGTTTATTGCTAGCATGTAATTGTACATATGGAATTTCCTTTATAGTTGCAGTCTCTCATTGTTGTACTGTACTGTAAAGAGCAAAGTAACTGTGGCATGCACATGGATTTGCACTAAGTATTTCAAAGTCGCATTTGCAACTAATCAAATATTTATTATTTTCTGTGCTATTTAGTATGTCTTCGTATTTTCGCTTTTCGGGTTGTGTATATTTTGTGTTATCATGTGAAATAGTGTGATAATCATGAAAGTAAAATGAGAAATGACAGTGACGAATAGCATAGCTTGTTAGCACCACATAGTATTGAAGTGACAAATATTCAAGACAATAATTTGGTAGTTGTGCATAAGGACATGGATCAGGCAGTACATAACAGCATAGAAATGGAAACAATCATAAGGGAACAGGAAACTATTGTCGATCGATCGATTAGTAACTGTTCAACTGAGGAATGTGTAATAACAGAAATAAATCTTGCAAATACCTTAGATTCAGGTTTTGTGTCATTACACTTTTCACAAGTCAAGATATACTTCGTGATTTTAGAAATACGAATGTTGCCGATGCAAATGCATTGCCAAAAAGCAAAATGGAACATGTTTCAGTCACTCATGCATTGTTATTGCAAGTAATTCAAAATGAGAAACAAATACAGGAACAAATGGAAGAAACAAAGCCACAGCTCCCAAATCTAGACACAATAGACAAAAAGCTTCAAAAGTTAGACACAATGGTACAAAATCAGGAAATGCAACAGCTCCAAAAATTTAACACAGTGGAACAACCACTTGCACAAACACATGAAGATTTAACCGTTGAGACACCCGAAATCGAATCGAAATATCAAAAAGTTCCTGAAGACGTAAAAACATGAATTTGTGAACATTTTCGGCCTATGTTTTCACGACATGAAGACACATTACAGAATCATGAAGCAGCCATAAAAGAGCTGCAGATTATTGTACATGAAACTCATGACACATTGTAGGCTAAAATCGACTCAGTTGCATCTACCGATACAGTCGCGGTACTTGTAAACAATCAGGAAAACTTTATCAGTAGATACGATTATGACACAGAAGTCACATGGCAATAATACAGGGTATTTTGGACATATTGAAAGGAGTCGGCAAGGTGCACTGAACTCTGAGATGGAACCACCAAGGCGACGTAAGAAAGCCTGATTTGCGATTTGGCGTCAAAATGACTTTCACTATAAGCTGTTCATCACAACACGTAAATTTAAAACATTCAAGAATTCTAGTGATGACATACCTCCACAGGCTTGGCTTCATCAATTTTCTTATTGCTTTCCTCCTAATTTCTTATTAGAGTATAAAAAAATTATGCCACATTTCTTGTGTATAACCGTTTATTGAGAAACAGTTTGCTTTCTGACTTAGTCATTGCTATAAAATTTTTGATTTCAAGTTACTATCACGCTTTGTCGCATTTGGCATGCAATGATGTTTTGAAGTCAACTATCCAGTTAAGAACATATGGACCTTATTAAGACACTAATTTTATGAGTTCTCTTTTATAGGGAACAGACGATACGATCTTATTGAGTCTCCATTTTTACTTGTTTATTGCACAATTACGTCATGACTATAATGCTCACATTCTTGGAACATACACTGCTAATGAGGTTTTATTGCAACATTTTGGTTTACTTAAAGAAACATTTTTTACTTAAAGTACTTTCTGAGATGTCATAGATGACACAGTGTTTGGTTTGTTTGACAGCTGTATGATTATATTACGATGCTATTAATGTGTGACACAATATTCATTATTGCTATTATGATGTATCTGCTTTATATGTTTTTCACAGTTTTCTGCGTTGTTCTGAAAAGTAAAACATGTTTTGGTAAATACTTTTGTGGAATAGCTACAGTGAGACTGTTATTTTTGTAACACAACAATGAGTTACAGTACAGTACTTTCAAGGTCACAGCAATGAACATAATAACTACGAGATTTATACACATAGCACTTTAATTTTGAATATGACAAGGTAAGTACATTGATTTTTGGAGAACTTATGAACAGCGTTAACTACGACACTTGGCACATTTTTACCGCTAAGAAATGACAGATATTTCCTTACAGCAAGAAGTACAGATTAGTGCTACATGACATGCATTTGTGTGAGTAATTTCTGCATTCTAGAAATATTTTGAAACTACAATGATACAGAGAAGGATTTAGGTGATACATTTCATTCTGCAGTTCTAATCTGTAAGATCTGAGGTATAATTACAAAATCCCTTACGGGCAAGCTCAAGGAGCCCTAGCTGATATGGTGTTTGGATATTCATTTACACGTTGGTACTAAATTTCTCTAACGCAGAATTAAACAGCTATCTGGTCGTTTAACAGAGAGAAATGAACATTTTTAATACATCACTGACACAAGTCTACATATTTATATAGTTGGATTACTTTGCATTTATGAAATTGTACTTTGTCTGCAGTTTGTAGACTTTTCACATATATTTCATGAACCATTTTGATACTGCAAGAGCTCTGAATGATGTATATTGTATGGGATCATGATTTTGAAGTACATTTGAAGTAGATGACGCTATTGAAAAGACCAGAGAGCAGTTTTTAAGGGTTTGAGATTATTGGAGAACGCTACATCGATTTTGAGATTTGATTGATATGTCTTGGTGATATTATGACAACGATGTGTATTATGATGTTGAGATATGGTTATGATGATATGAGGAATGTGTCTATGCTACATGTTTATTACAATGAAACATTGAAGCAGTATCGACGAATATGTATATGTGTAATGAGGCAATGAATAATAACTACGGGTTAGGGACTTTGGTTTGTGGAAAAGAATGTTGAAAATCAAGAATCGTACTTTAGGAGTTATGCAAAGTGAGTGTATATGTGAATGTGAGTACCACGATGCCGACGGAAATGTTTGGATACTGTTATTAATGAGATTTCATTTCTAGACACTTCTCCTGTAATTTTTCGACCTGTGAAATTTTATTTTTATGAAACTGTCACTGTAGCAGAAACTGTTGTCATAAATAGTTTGGTAAAGAATGTATGTAACCTTGATGTAATGCTCTGCTGCGTCTGGCTGCACGCTAGCTGGCTGGAAATATACCGACTGTTGTGTGGACTTTCAACTTTGCTGGTGCCACTTCAGCCACTTTGAAGTTGTAGAAAAAAAGAGGCTATTGACCTAGCTATTCACATTTCTTTGCAGAATGCGCCACAAAACATTTGATTACACTTTGGAGTTAGTACTTTGTGGTACTTACTGAAATGCTTAGAACTGATGAAAAATATTCTGATGTTTATGCACTTATTATGACAAGTGTCTTTCTACAAAAGTTGAGAGAATTTCTACTGACTTACAAAATGCCACATGGCTATTCAATGATGTTTTTAAGCTTTGCTTTTTACATATATGCTTATTTTAATTGATACCAGGTTTCTAGATGTCCTGCAGCATTGGTTTAAGAAATAAACTTTAATACATATGCTAATGTGAACACCTTCTGTCAACAGATCTATTAAATAATAATATTGTGATGCACATTCTTAAAATAGAGCACTTGGGAGGGAATGAATAATAAGAAGGAGAAGGGGCTAATAACAGGAACTGCATACATAATTTTCTTTTCAAGGACTTGGTAATATTTGGCAGAATAAGATACTGTGGTTAATCTCCTTAGTGTTAAGATGTGACGTAGAACTTTAGTGTTAAGATGTTATATAGAATCATTGAATTTCACATGGGAGTTTTGATGATCACAGATGCATATGTGCTATTGTAAGTTTACACATATATTTCCCTTATCTGCATTGATGTCTTTACTGTAATACTTTTTCTGCTTGCGCTTCTCATGTTTAGGTATAAGTTGTTGCATTTGCTGCTGCTATTTGTCAGGCAATATCCTACTGAATTTTTCTTTGTATTACTGTGCTAAGCCAGTTTTTCCACTAATTTATTGCCGGCCGCTGGTGGCCGAGCGTTTCTAGGCGCTACAGTCTGGAACCGCGGGACCGCTACGGTCGCAGGTTCGAATCCTGCCTCGGGCATGGATGTGTGTGTTGTCCTTAGGTTAGTTAGGTTTAAGTAGTTCTAAGTTCTAGGGGACTTATGACCTCAGCAGTTGAGTCCCATGGTGCTCAGAGCCATTTGAGCCACTAATTTATTTTTCTTGTTAGCTGCATATTGCCTTATATTAGTTGTAATGTTGCATATTCTTTGCTAATTTATCTATGCTGCTGCTTGCTTTGCCAATTGGCATTATTTTCACTGTTGTTTGTGCTAATTAATTTGTACTGCTGCATTGCCTTGTTCATTAGTTTATATTTCTGAGCTCAGTGGATTTCAGTCAGCTTAAGAGGGGGTATGGTATATAAGAAAATGAGTTGTGATGAATTGAGAAGTGCATTGAAAAGCTACAAGGAAAAGGTCTCGCCAAAAAGTATTGTATAATGAGGAACAATTATTTTGAAAGAGGAAATGAACAGATATAAGTAGGGCGGAGTGACAGGTTTAGGTAGGATTTTCTAGGAAACGAATTATGAGGTAAGAAAAATATGGAAGTATAAGCACTGGTTGAAAGTATAGCATGCTTAGATATGATTTTTTGTGAAATCAAATGTTGAAGCAAGTATTAAATGAAGTTTTGGTTGGAAACCAAGTAGTTTTGGCTGATAGTAAAGGAGGTACGGGCATGAAGTATATTACTGAGTAGAGAAAAATGAAACGGAGGTATAAAATGCTCACCACAAATACTGCATTACTAAATGTTACATTGAAAACAGACCCTGTCTTTTCCTTTTGTGTTACTCTACTATGCTTATGCGTACCCTTGTGTGTCTGTGATCTTTCTGTCTCTGTGTGTTTACCTGATCAGATAAATTTGGCAGGATTTTTTCCCTTCTAATACTAAGCTGCATTTACTATGATGAGGAATACTGTTATCCTGAAATCTAATCTGTTTTTGTAGCATATTCTTTACTTTGGGATGTTGTGCAGACGTTATTTACTCCACTACATTTTCTTTTAATGCTCGTATGTCAAGTTAATGTTTCTAATTATATTCGTGTTTTTCATTTATTTACTTATGTCTTAATTCCTGTAATACTCATGTATATGCTTATTTCTATTCTTTTTGTAAAGCATTTATTACTAAACATGTTATTTGTACTATTATCTTTTGGCTGTAATGATGTTTTCTTTATGTTTGTAATTGTATTCTTGTGATGTAAAATTGTAATTGTATAAACACCAGTTCTCCAAGTTAGCTAAATAGTACAGATTCTTTTTACTGCACACATTTGTCTGTTGGTCATACTGTATATAGCAAATCTCAGATATAATATGTCTGAGTTACTGCTTGCAGGCATCTTGATAATTCAACAAAGGATGGTTAACAGCATTGTTGGTTCAAATGATACTGCAAAACTATTAGTGAGTTCACATGTGGTGATTCATGGACTTGTTACATTATCCTCAAGACTTGAATTGTGATTGTGCACCCATACAGTAGAAACAGATGGCTGCTGGCCATCTCTACAAAGAGTGCAGTGGGTCTGCACCTTTGGTGGCCCATTACTACCATAATCTCTGCGAGCACACTATTTGGATGTGTGTCCATGGAGATTTGGTGTTGGTTGGAAATGGATTGTAAAATAGTGATTGGTGTATTTGCTAATGCTTAGATAATGGAGATATTGCTGATTATATAATTTTTGGAATTGCATGTCACATGATTAAGGTAAAATATTTTAAATACATTCTTTTCTCTGCAACAAAATCTTTCCTTTGCTAACCAAATGCCTATTAGTAGTTAGAACCTATAGTAGTTAGAATCTTTTAATTTCGCTGGCTGTAGTTGCTGCTTGCTATTATTGCTGTAGTTCGTGTGTTGAGGGTGTTTTGTGAGGCAAATGTGTCACAAAAAGGTGTAGGTTATTTTCAGCATTTCTTCTAATTGAGGTATATTCTATTGTTTTAATTATTCGCAGTCAGCTTGCGTTACGTTTTTATACTGTGGGCAGTAAATGAATAGGGTAAGTCTGAGTTGTATTTGTCAGGAAAAATTCTGTAGGTCAGTGTTTGAAATGAAATGATATAAACAAGTAAAGAAACAGTAGGTTCAGTTCCACTCAGTTGCAGTCAGCAATTTTATCTCATGGTAAAGACAAAAAAATTCCACTCAGTACTTTCAGAATTATGTTAAGAAGTTTCAGATACTACAGAATATCTACAGAACGAAGCAATGGCAGCACTATGACTACTCATAGATCATGCTTGCCTTGCTAAGAATCAAGCGAACTGTACTATATCCATGTGCTAATTGTGTAATTTCTGAGAACGAAGACATTGTTATCAAGAAGTAGCATTAGCCAACTCGTGAAAAACCACAACAGTGCGAATCATTATCATCATTTTAATAGGAAGTCTGAAAACCAACGGCAATCTTCCAATGTTAAGGTAATAACAAAACTTAAACAAAAAGTAGTAGACTTGGAAAGGCAGAAGAAGAAGGTAAAGAGATATTTACACTCTTCTACAAAAGCAAAATTAAATTCCAGATCGAATGTAGGTTTCTGCTTGATGATATACTCTTTATTATCCAGAGACACATTTACGGAAACTAATGTAAGATTACAAGTACGAGCGATTCGGTTGAAGTTTTTCCACATGTTTGACGCACGTGTTGTGGTAATAGGTGTGAGATGTTGCACTGTCTAAGGGTTTTGAGACCGTCCAGCTCTTCACAAAATGTAGCTTCGCTTCGAGACGCCCCCAGCGTTGGACAGAAAGCCTGCAAATCAAAACAACGGCGTGAATCAGTGGACAAGTCTAGGTAAGCCGCACTAGGTCTTCAAAGCGAACCTGAAATATCCCGTGAGACTTTCTGCAGGTGGTGTATTACTATATACGAGACATCGCGACACCTGAGTCTCAACAGAGATATGTTAGTTCATGAAGTACCTGCTGGTTTTTGTCTTCTAAACAGTTGTTTTCACCGACGCTTTGTAAGTTTACACTTTTGTCATCGTCATTCTTGTCGTCGCTGTTGTTTTGGTCTGTAATCCGAAGGCCGGTTTGATATAGCTTTTGCTGAGAATAACCTTCTTCAGACGAACTACTGCAACCTGCGACCTCATGAACCAGCTTACTGTACCACGTGTATACAATTTTTCTGCCTCCCCGTCCTAACCCACTCCCTCCGTTACCAAATTGACAAATGCTTGCCTCAGGACATATCCTGTCAATCTAGCCCTTCTTTTAGTCAAGTTGCGCTATAAATTCCTTTTCTCCCCGATTCTATTCAGTGCTCTTCATTAGTTATACTCTAACAATCTAATCCTCATATCTTTCTGCAGAATCACATTTCAAATGATTGCATGCATTTCATGTTGAAATGTTTATTTTCCTTACCGTACATTGATTCACCCCTGACACTTACCCTCAGAAAATACTTCCTAACACTATCTCAACAAATTCATTTTTTTTACAATCGATTTTCTTGCTTGTCAGTGTGCATATTACATTTTCTGTGTTCCGGATATCGCCAATTAATTTGGTATCCAAACAAAACTTACCTACTACTATTAGTGCCTAATTTGCTAATCTAATGTCTTTAGCATTACCTCATTTAATTAACTACATTCTGTTACCCTTGTTTTCCTTTATTGATCAAGTTATAACCTGACAGTATCCATCCTGCATCAAATGTATTCGGAGCTGAGAATATGGACAACCATCTGCTGTAATGTGATGACAGTGAAAGTGGGTCTCGAACCCGGATTTCCCGCTTACAGCGACCAGCCGCCTTACGTTAGGCTATCCGAGCACGACTCACAGCCAGACCCAGACTTCCATATGTCATCATTCATCCACACTGCATCGTAATTCGGAGTGACACAGCCACTGTAATATCGTAAGTATCCATTCTGTTCAGCTGACCTCCCAAGCACTTTGCCACATCTGACAAGATTACAATATAGTGGGGAAATCTCAAAGTTTTTATTTCTTTTGCCTGAGCTACAATTCCTCTTCCAAATTTCTCCTTGGTTTGCTTTACTACTTTCTCAGTGTACTGATTAAATAACATGGGGATAGGCCACAGCCCTGTCGTATTTCCTTCTCAATTGCTGCTTTCATTTCATGTCCAAGTTTTATAATTTCAGTCTGGTGTCAGTACAAGTTGCAGATATCCTTCCGGTACCTATATTTTATCCTTGACACCATCTCACTTTCAAAGAGATTATTGCACTCAATATTAGCAAAAGCTTCTCCTAAATCTGCAAATGCCATAACGGCCTGGCAAATGGAGGGAATCTTTAGCAATGTAGTGCAAAACATGTTATCATTGTATTAAAATCAAAATACCCTTTCAGTGTTGACAGTTCCACAGTGATGTTAACATCAGCAAGTCAGAACTCTTAGTTACATTACTTCTGGAAATAGTTGTGATACTGCAAAATGATCATGTGGTGATTTAAACCAATGATTAAGTGGAATATCTGAAGGTTAACATGGTATTCCTATCACACAGTTTAAAAATTTTTGACACTTAAAAATTTTTTTGATTATTTGCCTCATCTCAGTGTCAGTTGTTTACCACATCGACTTTTATAACACAAGTATGTATGTAATACATTTACTCTAAACAAGCTGACATTTATTGGTAACAATTTTTCCATGCAAGATAAAAAGTTGCCCAGGAAAGTATTTTACAGCTTGCATTCAACTTTGGCCTTGCTCCCTGACAATTGTTGAATATCATTGGGTAAATGATAAAAAGACACCAGCAGTAGCATTATTCAGCGTTTTCTAAACTGCAGTCATTCTTGGTTAACAATGGAACAAATTTTTTGTTCTATATTATGGATGTGGTTTTTCCTTCTCATCTCTAATGGCTTGTTGCAACAAACTTCAAGAGAGAAAATATGTTCTGTAGCACCGTACTTCATACAGCCGATTCTTTTATAGTCCCCACATGATTATCGAAGGTCATTATAACATTCGGTTGTGGCACGCTTTTATGTAACGAAGAATTCCTTCATTAAGCGTTAACTGACTGAGCCGGATGAAAGTACATGACGTATGATAGCTTACTGACTTGTCTCACTCCAAGGCTGCAATGGAACAAATTACGAAATTATCTAAACTCAATACGAGAACTAAAATCTGTGTACGCTACATTTAAATTTTTATCAGTATGTACGAAAGTTCTGCAGGTACTACCTTCCTAACTATACCTGTATTTTAAAATTATCATTAGTGTTGTACTATTGGATGGGGAGAAGTGAATATGGTCAGCTTTCTCCAAATTAAGAAAGGTCATTGCAAAAAACTCGGTCGATAACCCTTCTAAATGCATAATATGCATGATTTATAACATCCTCAGCTGTCGTATGCCTATTGAAAATTATTATAACACTTTTGTCATCTGCAAAACGAGCTAATTCTAAGAGTATAAAATGTAATAGGTTCCTTGAAAATCCCTTTTGCAAGCTGAAAATTAATTGTTTATTTATTTTGTGCATCCAGTGTGTTGCCCCCATCCAGTAACGCTCCTGCATAGGGTGACCTGCAATACTACGCAATATTTTGGTTTTGCACATAGAGTTTTAAACAGTTCATGGAAATACACTCCTGGAAATGGAAAAAAGAACACATTGACACCAGTGTGTCAGACCCACCATACTTGCTCCGGACACTGCGAGAGGGCTGTACAAGCAATGATCACACGCACGGCACAGCGGACACACCAGGAACCGTGGTGTTGGCCGTCGAATGGCGCTAGCTGCGCAGCATTTGTGCACCGCCGCCGTCAGTGTCAGCCAGTTTGCCGTGGCATACGGAGCTCCATCGCAGTCTTTAACACTGGTAGCATGCCGCGACAGCGTGGACGTGAACCGTATGTGCAGTTGACGGACTTTGAGCGAGGGCGTATAGTGGGCATGCGGCAGGCCGGGTGGACGTACCGCCGAATTGCTCAACACGTGGGGCGTGAGGTCTCCACAGTACATCGATGTTGTCGCCAGTGGTCGGCGGAAGGTGCACGTGCCCGTCGACCTGGGACCGGACCGCAGCGACGCACGGATGCATGCCAAGACCGTAGGATCCTACGCAGTGCCGTAGGGGACCGCACCGCCACTTCCCAGCAAATTAGGGACACTGTTGCTCCTGGGGTATCGGCGAGGACCATTCCCAACCGTCTCCATGAAGCTGGGCTACGGTCCCGCACACCGTTAGGCCGTCTTCCGCTCACACCCCAACATCGTGCAGCCCGCCTTTAGTGGTTTCGCGACAGGCATGAATGGAGGGACGAATGGAGACGTGTCGTCTTCAGCGATGAGAGTCGCTTCTGCCTTGGTGCCAATGATGGTCGTATGCGTGTTTGGCGCCGTGCAGGTGAGCGCCACAATCAGGACTGCATACGACCGAGGCACACATGGCCAGCACCCGGCATCATGGTGTGGGGAGCGATCTCCTACACTGGCCGTACACCACTGGTGATCGTCGAGGGGACACTGAATAGTGCACGGTACATCCAAACCGTCATCGAACCCATCGTTCTACCATTCCTAGACCGGCAAGGGAACTTGCTGTTCCAACAGGACAGTGCACGTCCGCATGTATCCCGTGCCACCCAACGTGCTCTAGAAGGTGTAAGTCAACTACCCTGGCCAGCAAGATCTCCGGATCTGTCCCCCATTGAGCATGTTTGGGACTGGATGAAGCGTCGTCTCACGCGGTCTGCACGTCCAGCACGAACGCTGGTCCAACTGAGGCGCCAGGTGGAAATGGCATGGCAAGCCGTTCCACAGGACTACATCCAGCATCTCTACGATCGTCTCCATGGGAGAATAGCAGCCTGCATTGCTGCGAACGGTGGATATACACTGTACTAGTGCCGACATTGTGCATGCTCTGTTGCCTGTGTCTATGTGCATGTGGTTCTGTCAGTGTGATCATGTGATGTATCTGACCCCAGGAATGTGTCAATAAAGTTTCCCCTTCCTGGGACAATGAATTCACGGTGTTCTTATTTCAATTTCCAGGAGTGTATTTTATAATAGAATGAGAGGAACCTACAGTAAAAGTCCAATCATAGTATGAAAACCATGGAGTCTTATCCCATGGGAAAAACATACTGTCCCTCTGTTTGCTGTCTGTCTGTGTGCGCGTGTGCGTGTGTCTACATAACACGTTAATGGGATTTGTCATCAACTATAGAGATGCTAGTCTTCTACGTAATCAGGGTAAACAGTCATTCATTTGTCATGTAACAGTAGTTTCTTTTCTGCCTTCAGTCTGTGTCGAAAACAATTATATAAAGGTAACTAAACCTGAAAAATAACAACCATAAATCGCCAAGTCACTACGACAAATGACTCGCTGTTTACACGAATAGCTTGCATAGTGGACACAAATCCCAGTATATGATCATAAAACCCATTCCTCAACTGTGGTAAAAGAAAATACTCACTTACCTGTATGTAGAAAACCACACACACACACACACAGATATAAAAGTAGGTGAAAAAATTACAGTTGGCAACACTTCAAAAAAAATGATGCTCTTAACAAATGGATCAAATGGTTCTGAGTGCTATGGGACTTGACATCTGACGTCATCCACACACATCCATGCCTGAGGCAGGATTCGAACCTGCCGTCGTAGCGGTCACGCAGTTCCAGACTGAAGCGCCTAGAACCGCTCGGCCACAGTGGCTGGCCGCTCTTAACATCCAGTATGTGCAATTGGAAAGCTAGCTTACCAAAGTTATAGAGCCTGCACGAAAAAGACGAGGTTTTCAGCCGGTTTTCGACAGCAAACACTGCATGGTTTTCAAATAACTAATTACATGTTTTACTGTAAGTTCCTTTTTAAATTATGTCATAAAATATTTCGGTAAACCGGTTTAAATCTAAAAATTCAGGTGTAAAAATGAAAAATCATGTAATATTGCAGGACACCCACTCAAGATGCCTTGTTAAAAACTCGAAACGCGTCTTGGTGCACAAGTAAACTAAAAAAATTCCGAGCAACTTACAACTATTCCAGTTTACATACAACAGCTATGAAAAATGGCAAGTACAAGAAACTTGCACGACATCTGTTTTATCTACATGGTACGTCTCACAGGTAATGTGACCAAATTCAGAAAAAAACATTTGTTGAATATATTTGTACAATTTTAAGAATTTACTAAATTTTTTCTTGCATCGATGAACTTCTGAATGCGTTTTATGCCGGTCTGGAAGGGATCCTGGAAGGCCTTCACGGGTATGTTCTTTAAACCTGATGCAACATGAGTCTCGATGTTTTCAGTCGCGTCTCAGCGTTTCCCTTTCAGACGTTCTAGAAAGCGAGAAAATAAAAAAAAAGCTTGGAGTAGCCAGGTCAGGACAGCAGGGAGGGTGGTGAAGCAGTGGGGTGTGGGTGCTGACCAGATATTCTTTGAGAACAAAGGCTCTGCAGCTTGGAGCGTTTTCGTGGTGCAATTTTAGCTCGCCCTTTATGTCACTTTGACGATACACGGTTCTCCTTTTTAGTCCTTGGAGCACTTCCAAGTTGAAAGCTGCGTTCACAAAGGTCACTTGGTTGACAGTGCATCTGTCGTCAAAAAAAAAAATATATATATATATATATATATATATATGGTTTTGATCCTGTATTTGCTCATACGTGCATCCTTGGGGAATGGCGATGGTGGTGGGGTGTGCCACGCTGAACTCTGCCGTTTTGTCCCCAGGTCGTACTCAAAAATCCATAACTCATCACCCATGATAACTAAGCTTAAATAATTAGCATCATTTTCGTACATTTACAAGAGTCCTTGGCACTGGACCATATCATTTCCTTCGTCGGTCAACAGTTTTGGGACCAGTTTTGTACACATATTTTTCCATAGTAAAACCTTCGTTTACAATGTGATAAACGGTTATTTCCTCGTATTTAGAGTTTCTGACATCACTTTGAGGCTCAAACGTTGGTCAGAATTCAAAAAATCACGCATACACATCGCCTTTTCTTCATGTCGTGAGGCTGATGGACGCACACTGCGGAGTTCGCCAGCGAACTTATCTCAGCTCTCCATGAACGAGTTGTGCCATCAGAGAACTTGTGATTTCGACAAGCAGTCATCCTCAAAGACCTACTGATGAACAGAAATGATTCGGTGATGAACTTACCAGTTATCACCACATTATGAAAAAAATGATGACACTATGTTGGATCATTATGTGATAAACAATAGAGCACCCAATATAGAGTACTGTGGAATTCCATTAATGGTTCACCCTCTCCTTTCTCTTCTCCCTTCCTGATATTAGAAAAGTATCTCCTGTATACAGGGTATGAATTATTAGCACTGTCCTGCCGACGGTACGTTTGAGAGATTCCAAAACGCTGATATGAGGTAGTTTATACTAAGAAAGTAGATTTCTAAAAGTGTGTGCCTGATGATAAATATCCTTGGGGCCTGAGTCAGGGTTTGTTTACTGTGCTCACCTTATGATTGACATAGTGCCAGCGTACACACGAAGCTCTTTCCGTCTGCGCTGCACAGGCACACGTCGCAGCCCTGTTTGAACGTAGACCCAGGCTCACACTTTGAGGCTGCAATACATCAAACAGCTGTCATTAGTAGTAGTCGCTTCTTAGGTAAGTAGCCCATCTGTGAATCCTTCTGAAACATGCCTTGTTGTGGGTTAATTGAAAGCTAGAGTTTCTGGGGAAATTTAGTGGAAAGGTACCTCACATAAAAATATAACTCCTAAATGAAACCAGTAGCTATCGTTACAATTTTGCTATGACAAGGTTAGCATCAGAAATCAGTCTCATACACACAACTTATGCATAATGATTGGAAATAATTCATAATGAAGCTTAAGTAGGGGTAAAACACGAGTCTGCCTTAAAAATTACAAAGTAAGTCAGGTTGCTTTCACTGGCAAATATTGATGGAAGAAGTAAAGCAGATCAAAACAAGAGCAATGCGCATTGTCACAGGTTAGTATAGAAAGCGTGAAAGTGTGCAACTGCAATGGCAGATGATACAAGAGAGTGTTGTGCAAAACAGTGTGGATTACTGACAAAATTCAGAGAGAGATCATTCCTAGAAGAGTAATCCAATATGTGGTCATCTTTGCTCTCGGGGTCTTTCACGGTGGGATGCTTCATAAAAATGTTCTTGATCTGATCCGTTATAAATGGTTTACGAAAGCCTGGGACTAAGAAAACAATAGGTTTGTTTTCTGCTACCAGTCACGATTTTTTAAATTGTACTTTAAATTTTTTTCTCTGTCTACCATGCTATTTTTTCGTAATTATCGTTCCTTATATATAGTTAACGGTGAAGACCTCGTACTTATAGTTTCCTCATGGTCCATCTGTGTAAAGTCTCATCTATAAACAGGCAGCATACAGATCAGTGCTACATTGGACAACTTAAATACCTTTGAACCAAGAAAACATGCAACTGGAAATAAACACAGTGAAACAGATAGGGTTTTCCAATGACTATACTGCTTCCACGCTTGACACGTTCCTAGACAAAATGAATAAACATCCAGACACAAACCACAACACAGAAGAAAAAGACAAAAATCGTGTATCTAACACCCAGTACATTGGCAATATACACTCCTGGAAATGGAAAAAAGAACACATTGACACCGGTGTGTCAGACCCACCATACTTGCTCCGGACACTGCGAGAGGGCTGTACAAGCAATGATCACATGCATGGCACAGCAGACACACCAGGAACCGCGGTGTTGGCCGTCGAATGGCGCTAGCTGCGCAGCATTTGTGCACCGCCGCCGTCAGTGTCAGCCAGTTTGCCGTGGCATACGGAGCTCCATCGCAGTCTTTAACACTGGTAGCATGCCGTGACAGCGTGGACGTGAACCGTATGTGCAGTTGACGGACTTTGAGCGAGGGCGTATAGTGGGCATGCGGGAGGCCGGGTGGACGTACCGCCGAATTGCTCAACACGTGGGGCGTGAGGTCTCCACAGTACATCGATGTTGTCGCCAGTGGTCGGCGGAAGGTGCACGTGCCCGTCGACCTGGGACCGGACCGCAGCGACGCACGGATGCACGCCAAGACCGTAGGATCCTACGCAGTGCCGTAGGGGACCGCACCACCACTTCCCAGCAAATTAGGGACACTGTTGCTCCTGGGATATCGGCGAGGACCATTCGCAACCGTCTCCATGAAGCTGGGCTACGGTCCCGCACACCGTTAGGCCGTCTTCCGCTCACGCCCCAACATCGTGCAGCCTGCCTCCAGTGGTGTCGCGACAGGCGTGAATGGAGGGACAAATGGAGATGTGTCGTCTTCAGCGATGAGAGTCGCTTCTGCCTTGGTGCCAATGATGGTCGTATGCGTGTTTGGCGCCGTGCAGGTGAGCGCCACAATCAGGACTGCATACGACCGAGGCACACAGGGCCAACACCCAGCATCATGGTGTGGGGAGCGATCTCCTACACTGGCCGTACACCACTGGTGATCGTCGAGGGGACACTGAATAGTGCACGGTACATCCAAACCGTCATCGAACCCATCGTTCTACCATTCCTAGACCGGCAAGGGAACTTGCTGTTCCAACGGGACAATGCACGTCCGTATGTATCCCGTGCCACCCAACGTGCTCTAGAAGGTGTAAGTCAACTACCCTGGCCAGCAAGATCTCCGGATCTGTCCCCCATTGAGCATGTTTGGGTCTGGATGAAGCGTCGTCTCACGCGGTCTGCACGTCCAGCACGAACGCTGGTCCAACTGAGGTGCCAGGTGGAAATGGCATGGGAAGCCGTTCCACAGGACTACATCCAGCATCTCTACGATCGTCTCCATGGGAGAATAGCAGCCTGCATTGCTGCGAAAGGTGGATATACACTGTACTAGTGCCGACATTGTGCATGCTCTGTTGCCTGTGTCTATGTGCCTGTGGTTCTGTCAGAGTGATCATGTGATGTATCTGACCCCAGGAATGTGTCAATAAAGTTTCCCCTTCCTGGGACAATGAATTCACGGTGTTCTTATTTCAATTTCCAGGGGTGTATGACAGAAGATCGCAAATATTTTGTGAAACCACAAAGTAAAAATAGTGTTTCCTACATGTAATAAACTACAATAAACTCTACTACATAACAAAGTGAAATCATGACCCATAATCAGAGTCTGGCTATGGTCACTGGTTCAAATCCTGCCTCGGGCATGGATGTGTGTGATGTCCTTAGGTTAGTTAGGTTTAAGTAGTTCTAAGTCTAGGGGACTGATGACCTCAGATGTTAAGTCCCATAGTGCTTAGAGCCATTTGAACCAGAGTTCGGAATCCACAATATAGCGTGCCAGGAATGCTATGTATTCTACCTAGGACAAACTGGCCGAGATTTCAACACAAATTATGCAGAGCACATTTAAGCTTACAGACAAAACAGACCCACAATATCAGCAATAGCCACACTCATCCACAATACAGGACACTCATTTGGAAAAGTAGAGCAACATTTCAAAGTATGCCCGCGAATAAATAAAGGGCATATAATGGATCTATTAGAAGAACTGGAGACATATTCAGATTACAGATAATACGTTGATAAAGCATTAAACGAAGAACTTGAAACACAATCACTGTATTTCTTCAGCTGCTAGAAAGAAGCACCATTGCAAGTAGATATAAGCAAACTACGATAAATACCATAAGTACAAAAGCGTGTCATATTCTGTGGGAACCCTGTAACTTTGTCTCTGTTGGCTACATCTAAAAACATCTTTGGAACTGTTTGTTTCTATAAGTTTGTTGATCTCGATATACAATGAAGTGACAAAAGTCATGGGATAGCAATACGCAATATACAGAAGGCAGTATTTTCTCGCGCACAAGGTATATAAGGGCAGTGCGTTGGTGGAACCGTCATTTGTACTCCAGTGATTCATGTCAAAATATTTCCGACTTGAGTATGCCCGCACGACGGGAATTAACAATCTTTGAACCTGGAATGGTGGTTGGAGCTAGATGCATGGGACATTTCATTTCGGAAACCGTTAGGGAATTCAATATTCCGAAATCCACAGTGTCAGAGTGTGCCGTGAATACCAGACATCAGGCATTACCTCTCTCCTCGGACAACGCAGTGGCTGACAGCCTTCACTTCAAGACCGAGAGCAGCGGCGTTTGCATAGAGTTGTCAGTGCTAACAGACAAGCAACTCCGCGTGAAATAACCTCAGAAGTCGATGTAGGACGTACGACGAACGCATCTGTTACGACACAGTGCGGCGAAATTTGGCGTTAATGGGCTACGCAGCAGACGACCGTTGCGAGTGCTTTTGCTAACAATACGACATCGCCTGCAGTGGCTGTCTTGGACCCTGGGCTACAGGAAAACCGTGGCCTGGTCAGATGAGCCCCAGTTTCAGTTGGTAAGAGGTGATGGTAGCGTTCGAGTGTGGCGCACACGCCACGAGGCCATGGACCTGAATTGTCAACAAGGCACTGTGCAAGCTGGTGGTGGCTCCGTAATACGTTTTGTACTTAATTTTAAGTAGGTCCCAGTCATTTGCAATAAATGTTACTGATTATATTTATCTTCACTCTACCCTCCCGTGAAACATACTTTGCCATTCACAATCATGTTTTACAGAAGAATTTGCATGGACAGTAGTTTGATAGAAACACTGTGATTATCGACATAAAGCATCGCACATTTTCTATCGGCGACGTATTTTGCCGTTATTCGAACATTGTGACTTTCGACAAGAATCATAGGAGAGGAAAGTAATTGATTTTAGGCTCTGTTGGGTCTTAAACCAAGTGTGGTCTACAGATAGAATTTTGAACGATTTGCATTGTACAGACACATGTTGATGGCCGTCAGAGGAACTAGTGCTACTGAGATCGAACTTGTGGCACTTTTTAACAGTGAAACCAACTGTTCGAGGCAATGATCAAGTGGGATGTAAAACGACAGTTGATTTCATTACGTCTTTTCAGGGTGTGTTGATCTTAATTCGTGTGACTTCTACCTGTGGGCTTATCTGTTGGTATGTTATCAAGCCTTGTATGAGTAGTATGCATTTTTGATGCCTCTGATGTACTGCTTTCCTTGCAGTGGTTCAAATGGTTCAAATGGCTCAGAGCACTATGCGACTTAACTTCTGAGGTCATCAGTCGCCTAGAACTTAGAACTAATTAAACGTAACTAACCTAAGGACATCACATACATCCATGCCCGAGGCAGGATTCGAACCTGCGACCGTAGCGGTCGCTCGGCTCCAGACTGTAGCGCCTAGAACCGCACGGCCACTCCGGTCGGTTTTCCTTGCCGTGACATTGGTTGTAAAAACCGAAACTGGTAAAGCTGACAGATGCATACAAAAAGTGTTAAGGGGCTCCGGAACGCCCTATACTTGCAATGTTAAAATAACGCTTATAAATTACATCTTTCCTCACAAAGTATTTGAGGTAGGAAGTTGAACTTTTTACAGATTATTTATTGGAATATGGGCTACAACTTAACACAGGGATTTTACAAAATTTTAGTTCAGTTATTAAAGATGATTTTTTTTGCAATTGTAATGAAAATTCACAACATTTTTTTGCAATTTTTTATTTATATATTCAAAAATATACAGTTTTTTGGAAATAGGCTGTGTTAAATTATGCAGAAGGTACTGTGTAACATTTACTGAAAGTTTGAAACAAATATGTTTGGAAGATCCTTAGAAAACATGTAATTAGTATGAGAAAATAAAAGTTTTGGGAATCGAGCGACAAAGATTGGAGTAACTTTTTAGTGCATTCCAGGTCCGTAGGATGGATTATCTTCATCCTCTGCAAACTCCTCCTCCAGCTTCCTCTTGTTCCTCCTCCTGTTTACTCTTGCTTGTATTTCTAGACTCTTTACAGCCCTGTCTGCAGCCCGAAGGCGTTCCTTGTCTAAAGCAAGCATCGCTCGTTGTTGTGTTCGTAGATTTTGCTACCATTTTCTTCAGTTGCAGTTACTGCAACACTGTTCCAAAAGGTGGTCATGTATGAACACTTATCACATTTCAGTTGTATTTCACTAGCAAGTCCTACGTGCTTTATTATGGAGAGTTCCAGACCAACTTCACTACAATGAAGACATCTTACACAGTTTGAAAAAATTCCTTTGAGAATCGACATATCAAATATTTCATTCACATCCGATTCGCCCATAAAACATTCATAGTTTTCACTCATTGAACCAAGCTTCTTCTGTGAAGTATTTTCTTTCCCACTTTGACTGCTATGGGCAGGTGTACTTGAGAGGTTAGGTTCACTCACTTGGTTATCGTCTTTATTGTTTACAGTAATAACACATACCTTTGGCTTTCCAACATTTCTCCTTTTCTTAAAAGCCTTCAGAGGATTTCTAATAACTTTACTTTTACTCATTATTATACTTCAACAAAACAGAGACTCAAGAAACAGAATTAATTACGAATATTTTCGAGATAACGACAGAGTAAATAAACATGAAACAATCGACAATCACACCAGCGATATATATTGAACTATCACAGGTTAGCCACAACACGTACTTTATCTCACATCACTAAAATGTACCTGATGAACACGGACGTAAATAATAACACCATTTGACAGCAGTTTAACAACGCCACAGTGGGTCACGCCCATGTAGAACATATTTTTAAAAAAATTTAAAAATAGTTGTAGTCTTTGGAATTGAATAAATTATATATCTATTAAAAGGTAATAGTCTGCAGATTCAGATAACGCAAAAAAGTAAAAATTGAACTTTCCATGATTTTGAGCCTTTCCGGAGCCCCTTAATCCATGTGTCACAAGTGTTGATTCTGCTGATTTCGGATTTCGCTATTACTACACATCTGATATCGGGTGGTGCTATTCCGACCAGAACTGGATCTCCTCGACTGGAGTTGACGTCAGCCACCCTCTCACCACGATGGAAGTTTAATGAATGGCGATATAAATCGGTTTTGAGTGGCAGGACTGGTACCTTACAAGGGAAGCGTGTTCCCCTGCCATGTTGCACAAGGCTAGATCCTACGTCTAAAGACTACGACGTCATGCTCATCAACTTGTGCCTTCGAGTTTTCTTAGGATATTGTTTCATGCTGCGACCTTCATTCTGACAATGTCACATCTCTCCTTGTACGTTATACTCCTACCAAGAGTAAGGAGGGAGTTATCGTACTGCACGTGCCCTTGATCAGATTATAAATGAAATCGCCCGATCTGCTGATGTATCGACGCTGACTGGATTGATGGCCACAAAAAGATCCTAACTGGAAGAGAAACGGTAGGAGTGTCACGCATGGTCAGTAACAATCTGTTTCAAACTCGAAATAAATTGCTGCTGACGGTGCACGAGTCAATGCAAATCTTTCTCAAGCAGTTTCCAAGCAAATACTGGGAATGGAAATGAATGCGATGGACATTTGGCGTCTTATGCCACTGGAAGATAAAGCTACGTGCATTCAGGAGCTAACTGGAGACTTGTTCGTGGTCCTCTCAATAGCAATTTCGCTTCTTTTCAAACGACTCTAAACATAGAGTGTCTGACAACCGTAGGATGTGGAAAGTGTGGTTTAGGCCGGAAGCACTTATGTGATGTTTTGGGGATGTTGCTCGCTCTGTGGATGAGACTCACTCTTCCTGGTTGCTGTGATCCTGAACCAGGATATTTATTTGGCATTCACAGTGACCTAGTATTGCCCATTCTTCCCGATAAGCACGCTGTGGACACTCCTGCCATCCAAGACGGCAACTGCCGCGTTCATATGGCTATGAGCAATAGTCACCGGTTTGACGAACACTCAGAATCGCTATCGAACCTTAGTAGCTCCCTCAACCAACCGGTCTTTGTCCTCTGCAAATAGCAGACTGTTTTGATCAATTGGTGAAATGCAGCAATCAACATATCCTCAGTTTGGTGGTCTATCGCAACTAATCATCATTGTATGGTTTCAGCTCGACAAGCCACACATGTGCAAATCTGTGCACTTTCTTCCTAAATGCAGTGCGGCCCTTAGAAAGTGGAACGGCCATGTGACACGCTGGTAGTGTGATGCCTCTGGGATACCTAATTACCTATCTTGCGTGCTTAATTGGCTGATACGACTAAGTCTAGTTGTAGCCACACTTTGAGATTTCATAAGTGCTCAACTTGGGAGTTACCTACATAAGAAGGTAGTACTCTTTACACTACCTGATATTTCATTCAGGTCTAACTCCGTCTTTGCTGTGCAACATTTCATAACTGAAACGTATACAAAAAGTCTTTTTTATACGAACATCATAACAAAGAAGCTAAGATTAAGGTGGTGTAGCAGGAAGTGAACAGACCACTGACCTTTGATGAAGGGAAGCTGACAGTTCTCTAAGAGGGTACATGCGAGTGTCCTGCCGTCAGGACCACAGATACACTTGTTGCAGTCTTGCGGGAAGGCCGCGCCAGGTTTGCACCTCATTTCATCTCCTGAAAAGTAACATTAAGCTCAAGGTTATAGCCAGCATTGCCAGATTTTATTCTGCACAAAGATTACGCTAAATATTGAAAGTAAAATGTTATATATTTATATTAGAAGTAAGGGTTCGGCGGCCCAACATCTATAGTGGATGGTATATAGTGTAACAATGTCCTGTTGTCATTTCCCGGGTGGATCGTGGGAAGGATGCAAGACGAGTCCTACAAAGCGTTACATACCTGCCGTTTTCCATAATATCAGCAGAGAAGCAGCGATTGGTAACAACATTGATATTACTGTGACAATGATTAATAAATGCAAAATGTTCCCCAAGAACGCTAGGACAGTATTTGTATTTAACAGAAATAATAGGCTATCATTCTTTGTGACACACATCACGTTACCCGTGTTTGCAGAGCATTGCTGGGACACAACATTGAACGACATGTCAGTTACGACATGTGCTGGTAAATGTGTTTCAAATACAGATTGTCTTGTTTTAAGGCTATAATGAGGTTCGCATGATCGCTAACCAACTGTTTCTGGATTCTGGAATATGTTTGGCTTATATAAAATACATCAGCACCCATATGACCATCGAAACAGAAATATTTTCGAATTTGGTCTTCGTTTTTCACCGTAATATCGTCAAATATGAAGACAGTGTTTGGCTTTGCTTTTTCATGTGGAGGATATCACCGCTTTCACTGAATGTCGTGTATGTAACACTATCTACACCGCGCAGTATCTCCAGTAATAGCTGATACTTGGGTTGTAACAGTGTTTTTGAGAAAACCAAAACACATTCATCTGTTAGCAGCGTTACGAGGACATTAGTCTTGCCACAGTTGGATGGACCTACAATAATTGCTCGTATATTATCAGGAAGGAGACTTCCGTTCTTCTTCTTCTTCTTCAGGTCTTCTTTTGCATCTTCACAGGGCCAGGCACTGACAACAAAGTCCTTGTGATGAGGAAGTTGCACCCACCCTGACATGATATTAACTACGTCAGGTACTGAGAAGTAATCGACATATTTAGAAAGATACACTTGAAAGGATGGTAATAGTATGTGTAGCCACTATAACTCCATCACCTAACCGACTGACCTCTATTGGCTACACAGAGAAATCAGCTGTATATATTACCCATGAAGAGTAAATTGATCATTCATTATATCAATAATTGGTTAGGCTGGTAACTGTCTGCTGCTGTTGATGCACTATTATAGGTGCAGCATTGAAAAAATAAGGATGTTAATAAGCGTAATACTTGACTGTAATGGGAGAGGTATGAAAGAAAACACAAATATGGTTTGAGATTATATATACACACATTGTTTATTTATTTAAATATCATATATAGGATTATAGGATGTAGAATTTCAAGAAAATCGTCAGACTCTTTCTTTATCTTCATCTTCGCACTTATACAGTATTTCCCAAACAAAGCTTTTTACATGCAATAAATTACGCCCATAAATACCCCCACGAACCATGGACCTTGCCGTTCGTGGGGAGGCTTGCGTGCCTCAGCGATACAGATGGCCGTACCGTAGGTGCAACCACAACGGAGAGGTATCTGTTGAGAGACCAGACAAAGGTGTGGTTCCTGAAGAGGGGCAGCAGCCTTTTCAGAAGTTGCAGGGGCAACAGTCTGGATGATTGACTGATCTGGCCTTGCAACACTAACCAAAACGGCCTTGCTGTGCTGGTACTGCGAATGGCTGAAAGCAAGGGGAAACTACAGCCGTAATTTTTCCCGAGGGCATGCAGCTTTACTGTATGATAATGGAATGTAGTCGAATTAAGTCGGGTGATGCTGAGGGAATTAGATTAGGAAATGAGACACTTAAAGTAGTAAAGGAGTTTTTCTATTTGGGGAGCAAAATAACTGATGATGGTCGAGGTAGAGAGGATATAAAATGTAGACTGGCAATGGCAAGGAAAGCGTTTCTGAAGAAGAGAAATTTGTTAACATTAAGTATAGATTTAAGTGTCAGGAAGCCGTTTCTCTAGGTATTCGTATAGAGTGTAGCCATATATGGAAGTGAAACATGGACAATAAATAGTTTGGACAAGAAGAGAATGGAAGCTTTCTAAATGTGGTGCTACAGAAGAATGCTGAAGATTAGATGGGTAGATAACATAACTAATGAGGAGGTATTGAATATAATTGGGGAGAATAGGAGTTTGTGGCACAACTTGACAAGAAGAAGAGACCGGTTGGTAGGACATGTTCAGAGGCATCAAGGGATCACAAATTTAGCATTGGAGGGCAGCGTGGAGGGTAAAAATCGTAGAGGGAGACCAAGAGATGAATACACTAAGCAGATTCAGAAGGATGTAGGTTGCAGTAGGTACTGGGAGATGAAGAAGCTTGCACAGGATAGAGTAGCATGGAGAGCTGCATCAAATCAGTCTCAGGACTGAAGACAACAACAACAACAAAAAATTCCGCGTATCTCCCTCAAGCCAATGGATGCCTCACAGTGCTCAGTTTTTTCAGGCACACATTTAATATATCTCTCTTTCGATTCAGCGTTCATGTGCAAACAAAAGTACTGCTTCAAATCATCAACATAAGAAGTTTACAACATCATCGTATGCAGAATCTATGCTTAGCAACCAGCGGTTCAATCTCTCCGAAGCAAGATGTAGTGCAGTATCCAGATTGTATAACTTCATAACTGAGGCCTGCCTTAGATAAACACAGTTGTCACTCGATTTCATACATAGTGCACTGTCATCATACACTGTTGTAATAGATAGTGTCACACCAGTAAGGCGAATGTCTGGGGGAGAACGAGTTGGATAATACTCTGTAGCCATCTGCTCATTGATGTAGGGCTCTGCACGACATACTTCGTCCCAGTCAAATTTCGAAATTGGCACTTTAACACCCTACGACGCATTTTCAATTTCTATTCTCGCATTCAAGCCCCAGACATGATGTGCTTCTATACCAACGTTTACACGTTTTGTTCCGCTGGGATTTAAATTGCATGTGGTACTGAAAAGCATGGGTACACTCGATGACTTCTCATCCACAGCATCTGCTTTCTGTGGCTCAACTAGCACAGGGATGTTGTGCTGGGATGGGTTGTATGTTGGTGACCAGTACTGTCCACCATCTTGCTGTTGTTTGGGACCACCAGCAGCGTTCGATGTGTTGGGAGCAGATAGTGTGACCTCATCACACAAATCGATGAGTGGGACAGACAACAACAGCTCCTTGTCCTGCTCCAGCAAGTTGGCTATGTGAGCCACAGGATCCCACGTGGTCGCTAGAGGTTCAGACATGCTGGAGGTTGTTCTGCAGTAGGTCCAGAAGTCAGTCATCTTGACAAGATGGCATCCGAGGTTGCTACAGGTCCAGCCAAGGCAGAGATCAGAATGTTGGCACTCCATGCTGCTACTGCTGAAAAAAGATAAGGAAGCATTACATATGGACCAAGACGTGGAAACAACCAATAATAATAATAATAATAATAATAATAAAGATAATCACAGAGAAAGATGTGATATAGGATACTTACTTTTCCATTTCTTTCTGTTCTGCAGGGCTGTGTTTGATTGAGACTGCTGTTGTCGCTTCATGGTTCTTCTTCTTCTGCTGCTTCTGGCCGACTAAGCAAGACTGAGGTTCCAAAGCTATTGAGCCTGCCCTATACCCCCCCAATGATGTTACTAGGTCCGCCATCCTACTGCCTGAAGTCTAGCATTTGAATGGGTTAAGGGTTTCTATTGGTTCCCACCATTTCCCCCCACCCCAGACCACCATCTTGGATTATGTCACGGGAGGGACGACAGCACCCTCTGGTGACAGTACTGTGTACTAGGTCAGTTTGACTCTGGACCCCATGCTGGACACACTGGATGGAAGTACTCCCTCAAATTGTTTAAATAAAAACTATTTAAGTAAAGACCATTCTATCCAGCAGGGGCAGTGTCCTTTTCCCACCAATTCCTAGGAAGAGGTGGCGGTCGGATGACTTAGGTTAGTGGTGGTATCCCAAGTGACCTGCTGGAATTTTAACTTCCTGCCACTATCTGTGGGAGGGGAGGGGAGGGGATTGGTGAGGGGAGGGGATTTGGTTAGTGGAGGTAGCCGAACTGCCCTATTTTCCAGTCAAAATTTGAACTTCTCACCATGACGTCATTGCGACATTGCCATATATATCGCCGCCATCTAGGATCCGCCATCTTGAATAAATTTGGCAACAATGGGGAGTGGGGCCATACGCCCTTTGTTCCACTACTGCATTCGTTATGAATTACAAAGCAACATTGCATCGTAATTCAGAGTAACACTGGTATAAGGTTCAAAGGACGCAGCTGCCACGAGCGTGTACGAATGCGAGCTGGCATTATCGTGGAATGTTGACGAATTGCTGTGTCAGTATATGCCGACCGCAGAACGCCTCAAAGAACACACAGTAGAAACGTCTCATCGCTGGCCGCCTGCATGAGCAGAACTGTTCCCAATTCGCGTGGTTTCGAGGCGTAGTTCATGTCTTTTTCAGATCACGAAGGAGTCTTGACAACTCCGTCTTTGTTCATGTTGGTTCGTCAGACACAGTTAAGAAGGGTCGGCGTAGGAAGCACGTTATTATGCATGTCTTTATAGAAATAAAGACGAGAAAGTTAACAGTAGTTCGAGTATTTCTGTACATCATGTACCCAACTTGTGTTCGAACATTATGAATTACCTTGAAGAAAATGGTCTATTGACACACAGTCAACATGGATTTAGAAAACATCGTTCTTGTGAAACACAACCAGCTCTTTACGCACACGAAGTGTTGAGTGCTACTGACCAGGGATTTCAGATCGATTCCGTATTTCTGGATTTCCGGAAGGCTTTTGACACTGTACCACACTAGCGGCTTGTAGTGTAATTGCGTGCATGTGGAAAATCGTGTCAGTTAGTTCAGGTAGTTCGTAGTAGTTGACAGAAAGTAAAACCTAAATGATTTCTGGCGCTCACAAAGGTTATAGGCCCTTTGCGGTTACTTGCCTTCATAAACGGTTTGGGAGACAATCTGAGAAACCATCTTCTATTGTTTGCAGATGACCCTGTCGTTTATCGACTAATAAAGTCATCAGAAGATCAAAACAAATTTCAAAACAATTTAGAAAAGATGTGAAAATTGGCAGTTCACCCTAAATAACGAAAAGTGAGTTGTCATCCACATGAGCACTAAAAAGAATGCGTTAAACTTCTGTTACACGATAAATCAGTCAAATCTAAAGGAGGTAAATTCAACTAAATACCTAGGAATTACAATTACGAACAACTTAAACTGGAAGGAACACACAGAAAAAGTTGTGGGGAAGGCTAACCAAAGATTGCGTTTTATTGGCAGGACACTTAGAAAATGTAACAGATCTACACTACGCTTGTCCGTCCTCTTTTACAATACTGCTGCCCGGTATGGGATCCTTACCAGTTAGGATTGACGGAGTACATCGAAAAAGTTCAAAGAAGGGCAGCACGTTTTGTATTATCGCGAAATATGGGAGAAAGTGTCACCGAAATGATACATGATTTGGGGTGGACATCATTAAAACATAGGCGCTTTTCGTTGCGGTGGAATCTTGTCACGAAATTAGAATCACCATCTTTCTCCCCCTAATGCGAAAATATGTTGTTGACACTGACCTACCTTGGGAGAAACGATCACCATAATGAAATAAGGGAAATCAGAGCTCGTACGAAAATATATAGATGTTCGTTCTTTTACGAGACTGGAACAAAAGAGAATAGTGAAGGTGGTTCGATGAACCCTCTGTCGGGCACTTAAACATGATTTGCAGAGTATCCATGTAGATGTAGATGTAATGGTAAGGCGATCGTTAGCGAAACGCGGGAAATCCAGATTCGAGTTACCGTCCAGCACAAATTTTCACTGTCGTCTTCCCGTTATACACTTGACAGTTGTTTGTGTTCGTAACTGAGAAGACTTTCATTGTATTTCAGAACGGCTGTAGTCACCGCAGCGCCTTTGGAGATGCATGCATCTCCAAAGGTAAACTGAATCGTTGTTGTTGTTGTTGTGGTCTTCAGTCCAGAGACTGGTTTGATGCAGCTCTCCATGCTACTCTATCCTGTGCAAGCTTCTTCATCTCCCAGTACCTACTGCAACCTACATCCTTCTGAATCTGTTTAGTGTATTCATCTCTTGGTCTCCCTCTGCGATTTTTACCCTCGACGCTGCCCTCCAATACTAAATTGGTGATCCCTTGATGCCTCAGAATATGCCCTACCAACCGATCCCTTCTTCTACTTAAGTTGTGCCACAAATTTCTCTTCTCTCCAGTTCTATGCAGTACCTCCTTATTAGTTATGTGATCCACCCATCTAATCTTCAGCATTCTTCTGTAGCACCACATTTCGAAAGCTTCCGTTCTATTCTTGTCTAAACTATTTATCGTCTATTTATCGTCCATGTTTCACTTCCGTACATGGTTACACTCCATACAAATACTTTCAAGAAACAACTTCCTGACAAATCTATGCTCGGTGTTAACAAATTTCTCTTCTTCAGAAACGCTTTCCTTGCCATTGCCAGTCTACATTTTATATCCTCTCTACTTCGACCATCGTCAGTTATTTTGCTCCCCAAATAGCAATACTCAGTTACTACATTAAGTGTCTCATTTCCTAATGTAATTCCTACAGCATCACCCGATTTAATCCGACTACATACCATTATTCTCATTTTGCTTTTGTTGATGTTCATCTTATATCCTCCTTTCAAGACCATGTCCATTCCGTTCAGCTGCTCTTCCAGGTCCTTTGCTGTCTCTGACAGAATTACAATGTCATCGGCGAACCTCAAAGTTTTTATTTCTTCTCCATGGATTTTAATTCGTACTCCAAATTTTTCTTTTGTTTCCCTTACTGCTTGCTCAAACGTAACTCAGAATAACACAGGCTCAGCAATATCATATTTCCTCGTCGACACCGGGCAAGCGAATTTCAAGTTAAGTGTCTCACTTGTACGGGAATATGCGTAATGTATGTACGAGTACAGGTTGTAAACACATGGTTGACGACATGCTGAAGCTTTGGCCTGGCCGTGAGTTGTATTCGGATAACCTGACGGTTAAGGTGACTGCTCGTGGAAAGCGGGAAATCCATGTTCGAATCCCTGTCTGCCACATATTTTCATTGTCGTCATCGTATTATACAGTTGACGGTTGTTCATATTCGCAACTGCGAAAATCTTTAATGTGATCACTGCCTATGTACGTCATCAACGTGCAATAACCACTCACAGACGGGAGGTGGCGGCACTAGCAGTGGAGGATATATGAAGTGTGTTAGAGGGATGCGAAAATCAGTGCAGTGCTTGGCGTAATGTGGGAACGGAGCGATTTATCTGACGTCTAAAAGGGCATGATCATTGGATTTCGGGCCAGGGGTGGAAGTATTTCCGAAAAGGCGAATACACAAGCAATTGTTGAGCAACTGACCGCCCAGATGAACCAAGAGGCAACCAACATTGTTTCTACAATGACCTCTCAGTGAACGTTGCTGTGTATAGGTTCCCGCTACAGGCACCTGGTTCCTACACCCATGCTGACTGCTGTTCACCGGCGACGAATGCTGTAGTTTACACGCGAGTAACGCAACTGAACGTCCACTGAGTCGTGAAAGGTGTCCTTTTCAGGCGAATCACGTATTATGTTCCATCCGACAGATGGCTGTTGACGTTTACGACTTGAACTGCCTGAAGGCCAGAAAACTGCAACATTGGTTAGAAGGGTCCAGGACGGAGGACGGAGCGCCATTTGAAAATTTTTGGTGCTGTACATCATAACGTTCTTTAAGTTTTCCTCTTCTTCAGGGGCTGACTTGTTTACCTTTTCTGTCGAAAATTTCCTTTGAGATTGAACTTTTCTGATCCTATTGAACTTGGACTGAAAAGCATCCTGTTTGGATAGTGTCGTCCAGTTTGGACTTAAAACTGTCTCGTATGGGTCGAAATGATTCTTGACCGGACTTAAAAGCATGTGATTGGACTGAGTTGCGTCCTTTTATGATGACAAGCTATCGAAATTTGTCTACATCATGGCCCCTGTTCTTCTGTATAGTAGTGTGGCTAGTTCTCAGAATTAGTTCTTCAGTTTCGCTTCCTGAGGATTCCATTTTATTAATCGACAGATCAGCGAAATCGTGATTTACACGCAAGTCCCGCAACAGAACGTCCACTGAGTCGCTATTCGTGATCGATATTTTCTACAAATTCCATAATTAATTACCATCGAGTACATATTGGACGGGCCCGCTCAGTTAGCCGCGCTTAGTCCGCTGCTTCCCGAGCGAGAAGGCGTTCCTGTCCCCGGCATGAATCTGCCCGGCGGATTAGTGTGGTGGTCCGGTGTGCCGGCCAGCCGGTGGATGGTTTTTAAGGCAGTTGTCCATCTACCTCTGCGAATTCGGGCTGGTTCCCCTTATTCCGCCTCAGTTGCACTATGTCGGCGATAGCTGCACGAACACTGTCTCCACGTACGCGTACACCATCATTACTCTACCACTCAAACATCTGAACATTTGGGGTTACACTAGTCTGGTATGAGACCTTCCTGGGGAGGGGGGTGTCCACTAGGGGCCGATTTTTTTTTTTTTTTTTTTTTTTTTTTTTTTTTTTTGTCATCAGTCTACTGACTGGTTCGATGCGGCCCGCCACGAATTCCTTTCCTCTGCTAACCTCTTCATCTCAGAGTAGCACTTGCAACCTACGTCCTCAATTATTTGCTTGACGTACTCCAATCTCTGTCTTCCTCTACAGTTTTTGCCCTCTACAGCTCCCTCTAGTACCATGGAAGTCATTCCCTCATGTCTTAGCAGATGTCCTATCATCCTGTCCCTTCTCCTATCAGTATTTTCCACATATTCCTTTCCTCTCCGATTCTGCGTAGAACCTCCTCATTCCTTACCTTATCAGTCCACCTAATTTTCAACATTCGTCTATAGCACCACATCTCAAATGCTTCGATTCTCTTCTGTTCCGGTTTTCCCACAGTCCATGTTTCACTACCATACAATGCTGTACTCCAGACGTACATCCTCAGAAATTTCTTCCTCAAATTAAGGCCGGTATTTGATATTAGTAGACTTCTCTTGGCCAGAAATGCCTTTTTTGCCATAGCGAGTCTGCTTTTGATGTCCTCCTTGCTCCGTCCGTCATTGGTTATTTTACTGCCTAGGTTGCAGAATTCCTGAACTTCATTGACTTCGTGACCATCAATCCTGATGTTAAGTTTCTCACTGTTCTCATTTCTACTACTTCTCATTACCTTCGTCTTTCTCCGATTTACTCTCAAACCATACTGTGTACTCATTAGACTGTTCATTCCGTTCGGCAGATCATTTAATTCTTCTTCACTTTCACTCAGGATAGCAATGTCATCAGCGAATCGTATCATTGATATCCTTTCACCTTGTATTTTAATTCCACTCCTGAACCTTTCTTTTATTTCCATCATTGCTTCCTCGATGTACAGATTGAAGAGTAGGGGTGAAAAGCTACAGCCTTGTCTTTCACCCTTCTTAATACGAGCGTTCTTGATCGTCCACTCTTATTATTCCCTCTTGGTTGTTGTACATATTGTATATGACCCGTCTCTCCCTATAGCTTACCCCTACATTTTTCAGAATCTCAAACAGGTTGCACCATTTTATATTGTCGAACGCTTTTTCCAGGTCGAACCGCACTATAACTGTGGGTTCGATGTGGGGTGGCTGTGAGGTAGGTGGACTGCTGGACCTGTTGCGGCCGGCCGGGGTGGCCCAGCGGTTCTAGGCGCTACAGCCTGGAACCGCGCTAGCGCTACTGTCGCAGGTTCGAATCCTGCCTCGGGCATGGGTGTGTGTGATGTCCTTAGTTTAGTTAGGTTTAAGTAGTTCTAAGTTCTAGGGGACTTATGACCTCAGAAGTTAAGTCCCATAGTACTCAGAGCCATTTGAACCATTTTTTACCTGTTGCGGGGTTGTGAACCACTAAGGGCTACGGCGGGGCGAAGATTTTCCGTCTTTTCTAGGTACCCGGTTTAATACACAACACGCATATTGGATAAGTTTTGGAGAGTTACTTAAAACATAAATTTAATATTATATACATGTATTAAATATAAATTTACCCTCAAATTTCTTTAGTCACTGAGTGCTATACTTACTATACTTAAACAGTTTGTTCACAAATAATGTTTTTGTCTAGACAAGCGTTACCCTGCGTTGTTGTCTTAGTGATAGATATAAAAATTAAAACTAGCAAGAAGTACTAATTACATCAACTTAGTAATTCTGCCGCTACGTTCAAAGTTTAGCTCTTATATATGCGAGAATTCTGCTTCTTACGAGCGGAATGTACATTATGGCTTGTAATTCAATGTAGTCCGATAGTGCTTAATGAGACCTAACCGTAGATACTTCGTAATTGTCAATATATTAATTTGGAAAGTTCATTGAATACGTAAAACATTTAACGTGAAATAACTTAAGAACTACACTTCTTATAGAAGACACATTTTCACCCACGACTCCTCTCAGTTTCGTATTTGCCAAGATACTGGCTTCTCTGTCACGCCGTAACAGGACGCGACCACACAGCCGTTTCTGTTTCTAACGTTTCTCGTTACAATTTCCGGGATACGCTCTCTCAAGATCCGTGCTTGCTACTCCATACACATAGTGAATGGTGTCGCAAGTTGCATCACACACTGTGATGTACCCATAAAAGATTTACTTCCTTCTCTTTAACCACAAAAATTAACTATAAACCTGTCATACAACTTATGCCGCAACATTCGTACCCTAAACATTATCCTAAAAGTATTTAAATATTTGTATCCCTGTGCATACCAAAAAAGCAAAATGAGAATAAAAAATTAGACGAGGGCGTAGCCCCCTAATCAAATTACTTAAAGTTCTCGATGTTGTTTTTGTTGTTGTTGTTGTGGTCTTCAGTCCAGAGACTCGTTTGATGCAGCTCCCCATGCTACCCTATCCTGTGTAAGCTTCTTCATCTCGAAGTACCTAGTGCAACAGACATCCTTCTGAACCTGCTTTGTGTATTCATCTCTTGGTCTCCCTCTACGATTTTTACCCTCCACGCTGCCCTCCAATACTAAATTGGTGATCCCTTGATGCCTCAGAACGTGTCCTACCAACCGATCCCTTCTTCTAGTCAAGCTGTGCCACAAATTCCTCCTCTCGTTAATCCTACAGTTCTCGATACATTTTCATTTTTGTTTTTGTAATAGCATATGAATTTTATCTTTTATATCTTCTCACTTTTTCCATACATTTCCGTAGCACAAATAAAACACTTTTTGCTATGCTTTTGCTGTCTTTATACATGCGTCCCGAGCTCGTTGCAACGATGCAGCTCAGATCATTGGCACTGTTTTCAACTCTCCTACCAGCCAGTTACCATGATCCTAGCAGGAAACAAAAATCACCCAGTGTGCCACCTATTATTTACATGCTTCTGAATACCAAGGATCCAACGGATCGATACCCCACCCCTCTGCTATCCAGGCTCGAAACAATGAAAACTAATTTTTAGACTGAAACGTGAGACAAACAAGCAGATAGTAGAGTTCACAAGGAAAGCATGCCAACTACTTCATTTCTGCAGCAGCAGCTTGTCCCGTTCAAGGTGAGAATAGCCAAGGCCATTGCCACTGTGCTACAATGATACAAAGTCCGTACAATCAAAATAAATTCGAGATGTGGCGTAAATAATTTTCATTTGACTGCATTTGAGTTTTTTTAAGATATTGTTTCATGCTGTGAACTTGTCTCTGACACGGTGACATTTCTCCTTACACGAGATGAAAATACCGTGTATAACGTCATTAGGCCAGAAAGTAATGCTACGCATTTTTTCTCACCCGAAAACAATGCACGAATGCGAAACATTTCGCATGTATTATTTGAAGTCTCCTGCGTGAGCGCGCTAAGTTTCCATCACCTCCGACAGATATCGTAGCTGCAGGACAGTTTCAACATGGCGTGTGTAGGTGATGTAGTTTACAAGCAATGTGCCGTCATTGAATTTCTCACTGCATAGAAAGAAACTATGGGGAATATTCACAAACGCCCGTGTAAAGTCTATGGAGCATCTGCTGTGGACAGAAATGCAGTTAGTCGCTAGGCCGAAGGGTGAGGTCATCAGAAGGCGATTCGGCGGAGCTCCACGGTTTGCAGCGGTCTGGGAGACCATTCACGGCTGTCGCACCTGTCAACCCTGACCTAGTCCCTCGCATTTCCACTTGTTAGGGCCGTTGGAGGACACCATTTGTGAAGACATTTTGAGGACGATGAGGAGGTGATTCACACAGTGAAGCACAGGCTCCACCACCAGGACAAGGACTGATACCGACAGAGCATACACGCCCTTGTTTCGCGCTTTAGGAAGGCCAAAGAATGGGATGGAGATTATGTGCAAAAATCGTGTGGATAAAACACCATTCTTTCGTGTGTGCAGTTCTCATTATTTACAATAAAGAACTGTTGAAGAAGAAAACTCAGTGCATTACTTTCTGCGCAACCCTCGTAATAATCTCACATGAAATATTACTTACTTTCCTTTAAAATAATGTACTTGACTAGCAAGTCACGTATCCCAACGTTGAATCCATGACTGGAAGCATCTCTGGAAGACTTCTTTTGGAGTGGTGCTGCTCTGACATGGCCATCTGAATCTCAGGAATGGTGTCAAAACATTTTCCATTAAGAAGAGCTTTACTTTCTGGGAAGTGTCGGAAGTGATATGGTGCTAAATCTGGTAAGTAAGTGGAATGTGGAGAGACAGAAACAGTGTTTCCGACCAAAAACTTGCAAATCAAAAGCATGGTGTGACATAGCGCGAAGTCGTGATGAAGTGGGAAGCCATTGTGCCATTTTCCTCGTCTGTTTCTTCGTACATCGTTTCGTAAAAGTTGTTGTACGCCCTTGTAAAATTCGGAGTTTATGCTGCCCCTGGGATAAACTCTGATCGCACAATACCCTCAATATATGCTTATAAATCAGTGAGCCTGACTGATGTACTTTCTAGGGCAAGGAGATACACTGGTTTTCCATTAGGAACTTTGAAATTTCTTCCCGGCGTCATACCCATAAACCCAAGTTTCATCTTCAGTTTTGGACATGAGGTCAGGATCTGAATGAAGACGATGCTTAAAACTCCGTGCAAACTGACACACGACTTTCCTTCGATTCATCACTCAAAAGTCTGGGAACAAATTTTGCACTCAACTGTCTCATTTGTAAATTATTGGTTAAAATACTTTGCACGCATCCGTACGAGATGTCAAGTCCTTCGGTACGGTCTCGAAAAGTTATTTGCCTGTTTGAACGAACAATTTTTGCCACATTTTGGAATATTTCTTCTGTTTTCAAAGTAATGTATGTCCCGACCGTGGATCGTCTTCTACCACCTTATTTACGCTATAAAATCGCTCATACCACTTGTAAAAGGTCATCAGAGTTACAGCATTATCGCCATACAGGAGTTTCAACATTTCACGAGTGTCTTAGGCACTTTTATTGCAACTTCAAATAGAACTCAGTGCGCATGTGTTGTTCGACATACATGATGCGCGACAGCCACGGTAAAACAAAACCTCACTCTGGCAACTCTGGACGCTGACTGAAAAGACCGAACGTGTTCCATTTCGATTCCGCCTGTCTCAACGGTTTGGGTTGTAGGACAAATTACATCGAACGGTTGTAGCGTCAGCAGCGTCTGATGAAAAGTTAGTTCACCGTAATTTTTGATCGCACCTCGTATGTTACGCTTACAGCTGGTAAAATCGTTGTTTATTGAAACACAACCAGTTTAGGGCTTAAAGCCGCATCGTCAGGTGCAAGGAAGTTAAAAGATCATAGGCACACCCATCGCTCCTATTCAAAATTTACTATTCAGAGAACATCGTCAGTACTATGGCGAGTGAGAGAAAAAGAAGACGTGCTCCATTCTTTAAAATTTGCCTGACTAGAGTCTCTCTCTGTCGTGCGTGCGGGCAGCTTCTGTCTTACCCTGCAGCGAGGTGCCCTGTTGTCACATTGATGCAGGCAAATTTTAAAGAATGGAGCACGTCTGCTGTACCTTTCGCTCGCCATAGTATTGACGATATTCTCTGAATAATAAATTTTGACTAGTATCTTTTAACTTCTTTGCACGTGCTGATGCAGCTTTAAACTCCGAAACCGGTTGTATTTTAATAAATAACAATTTTACCCGCTTTAAGCGGAGTTCTTTCTACGATCATGCCTTTCAACAGCTACAGTTACCCAGAGTATAAATCAGTTTGTGACTGGAGGCTTGTTTGTGGTCCTATGAATGGCAGTTTCGCCTCTTTTCAAACGACGCCAAGTATCGAATGGACTGACGGCCCAATAAGGTGTTTAATACGCAGGATGTGGAAAGCGTGTTTCAGGCCGGAAGCCCTTCTCTGGTGTTTTGGGGATGTTTCTCGTACTATTCTGGTCGCTGTGATCGTGAACCAGGAAGCTTCTTTGTCCTTCCCAGTGGCCTAGTATTGCCGGTTCTTCACAATGAGCGCTCTGTGGACACTCCTGCCGTACAAGATGACCACTGTCGTGTTCATCTGGCTGTGTGCAGTTGTCACCAGTTTGACGAACACTCAGAATCCTTATCGAACTTACTATCTTCCTAAAACAAACGATATTTATCCTCTACAAAAATCTAACAGACTATTTGGGTCAATTGGTGAAATGTAACAGTCAACATATCCTCAGTTTGGCAGTTCCATAGCAACTAAACGTCATCGTACGGTTACAGCTGGACATGCCATCCCTGTATAAACTTGCGCACTCTCTTCCCAACTCTGTTGACACCATTATCAAGGATGACAATCGTGTTACACGGCGTTAGTGTAATTTCTCTGGGGTGACTAATTGTCTGTTTTGCGTGCTTAACTGTTCAACACGGCTGAGTCTAGTTGTGAATCATTAATTGTGTAGTCAGAGGATACCACACTTTTACATTTAGGATATTCACAACTATGGATCTATCTATATAAGAAAATAGTTATCAGTCTTTACACCACCTGGTATTTGGTAAAGTTTCATCACAGGTAGCAGAAACATCAGCTTTTTCAGTGTTTTCTCTGTCATGCTTTATAAAAGAAACGTAAATAAGTATGGTGTAGCTGTTATATTCTAGGAGAAAAGCAAAATATGAAGAGCAGTCCACTCACCTTTGTATAAAGGAAGTGGACACTCTTTTTGTGTACAGACCAGTGTCCTGCCATCATGACCACAGGTACACGTGTTGCAATCATGCGGGAAGGTCGTGCCTGGTTTGCACCTCGTTTCACCTCCTGTAAAAGTAACAGTAGGCAAAAGGTTAGGGTCTAAACTGAACGACTTTCTTCAACCATAGATTACGCTAAACGCTGAAGAAGGAACGCTCTATATCTTATTCTACAAATGACATAACTAAATAGCAAGCCAACATGTGTGGTGAAAAGTATACAATGTGCCAATATCCATCTCTCCCTTTATTATTCGTGGAAGGATGCGAGAGAAATAATTAAAACACTGCTTACGGACCTGCTGGTCTTTTCAACACTATCAGCAAGGATTAGCAACCACACTGGTATTACGGTGACAATGATTAATAAGAGCAAAATGTTCTTCAAGAAAGAATATTTGTGTGTGACAGATATGATAGACTATCATTCTCAGTGACACATATCACTTCACTTGCCTTTCTAGAGCAGTGTGGGGATGCTATAGCATTACTACGTTATCTCCGCCGGTTCAAAATGGTTCAAATGGCTCTGAGTACTATGGGACTTAACATCTATGGTCATCAGTCCCCTAGAACTTAGAACTACTTAAACCTAACTAACCTAAGGACATCACACAACACCCAGTCATCACGAGGCAGAGAAAATCTCTGACCCCGCCGGGAATCGAAACCGGGAACTCGGGCGTGGGAAGCGAGAACGCTACCGCACGACCACGAGCTGCGGACATATCTCCGCCGGTTTCGGCCGATCTTGATGTTGAGTATCACGTTATACTGATAGAAACATCTGGTGGCAGGTTACCCACTTGGGCTCCTCGGTGCTTCGCCCCCCTCCCCTCCCCCTTCCTCACCCCTGGGCAACCACCGGAAATCGATCAAGATCACCCAGGGGAAACCCCCCCCCCTCCCAGGTGACCCTTCTCGGCCACTGGAGTACAATGAACAGGTGGGAAACCCAGCAGAAATCCCGCTCTCCCCTTCCTTTAACAATTTATGAACCCAGTAGTCTCAGCCCTACATCATTCGAGGACTAAACATCATAGTGAGTGGATGACGAAGTGTTTCCCACTGTCGTTTAGGCAAATGCTGGGCTGGTCCCCACTTTCCTCAGAAAACACTGTTCACTAAGATTTAGTACACAGTCACACACATGGAACACGACTCACAGAATTCCCAGACAGGAGGTGCACATGACTCTTCGCACTGCGACTGTGGAAAATAAAAGGCATCTGTCCATGAAGTTGAACAAAAACAAGTTTTCCATATCGTGACTACAAAATGGTTCAAATGGCTCTGAGTACTATGGGACTTAACTAAAATGGTTCAAATGGCTCTGAGCACTATGGGACTTAACTACTGTGGTCATCAGTCCCCTAGAACTTAGAACTACTTAAACCTAACTAACATAAGGACATCACACACATCCATGCCTGAGGCAAGAATCGAACCTGCGACAGTAGCGATCGCGCGGTTCCAGACTGTAGCGCCTAGAACCGCTTGGCCAGTGCAGCCGGCTATCGTGACTACAGTGGACACCATAGTAGAAGAGGACAACAAGTACAGGAATGTATAACGAACTTAACTAACTAAATGACTCCGTCTGAACGCTCCATGTGTACCCATCTTTACCGACCGACCGCCATGCCATTCTCAGCGGATATGTGTCACCGGGTGTGGGTACAGAAGAGGTTGTGGTCAGCACGCCACTCTCTCAGCTGTTGTGAATTTTTGTAAGTGGAGCCGCTACTTCTCAGTCAAATAGCTCCTCATTTGGCCTAACAATGCCTGCGTGTATTACAACTACCAACAGCGCTCTGCAGATTCGGACGATAACCCACCTAAGTGCTAAGCAAGCCTTGCAGTGCTTAACTTCGATACGGTAACATAGGCACTGCAGTATCGTATATATCTGCCGAAAGGGGGCAATCGACTTTCAAGTACAGCGTCTGACCTGTACGTCCTCCTGAGGGACTGCCCAATTAGCGCGTTAGATCGCCAAAACCCGAGCTGGTTCCAGTGCCCTACCCAGAATGCTCCCAACTTTTGTAGTTGGGGAGAGATCCGGCTACCTTGCTGGCCAACTTAGCGTTTGACAACCACTACAACAAACAGTAGAAATTTGCGGCGTGTGCGGGCGGCCTTTATCTTGCTGAAATGTAAGCTCAGGATGGATTACCATGAAAGGCAACAAAAAGGAGTATAGAATATCGTCAAAGTAGCGGTGTGCTATAAGTGTGTAGTGGGTGACAACGAGAGGGGTTCTGTATGAAAAGAAGTGGCACCCGAGATCATCATTCCTGGCTGTCGCGCCGTATTTTGAGGATGCTCCAGACACATCTTCGGGCTGGAATCTCATTACCTGGGGTAGAATTGTCTTCACTGATGAGTCGCGCTTCGAAATGAGTCCAGATGACCAGCGAAGTCGTATCTGGAGACGCCCTGGGCTCGAAAGTTAGTTAATATTTCATTGTGTTCCAGTTCCGAGCTATTCGTATGTAGAAAGTTTTGAAGTCTCATCGGTAAGTTAGTTTAAAATCAACTGCAAAATCGATACAGTGGTCCCTCATGAGTTTAGTGTAACGTTCGTTTCATCGATAGGCTATGCATTAACAAGGGCAGCAAACCTCGAACAATAACCAGGGCTCCAGCAGTGCTTGTGCGTGGCGGTAGCCTTCATCAAGGGCCAGGACGTTCCTGTCTGTGCTGGTTATTCTCCATATCTTGCTCTCACCGTTAACACACATCGATAAAGAGAATATTGCACAAGTCTAATTAGGGAACGGTCTATCAAGCGGGCACATAAAATTCCGGTTTAAAAATAATTACGTTTGTAGCGGGAACCGACCGACGCTTTCCGTCGACACTGGGAATTTGGTGAAACATGTGATGACCGGTACTCTTTTGAATTGATATTAGCTACACATCGCAAAAAGGAAATTGTAAATATCAGCCGAAACACCAGAGCAAATTCACCTGGTGTGTGTATGTGTGTGTGTGTTTGTGTGTACTGTACCAATTTTAACCAAAATTCGTACAAATATTCCTTACTGTCAGGCAACAACTGCTGTGAGGTACTGCAGGATATATGACGTCATAAACACTGTGCTGCATGAAAAGCTGCCTCATTACGCAAGCTGTTTTGATACATTTATTCTTTGCTACTAATACACTCCTACAACTGGATCAGTTAAGGAAATCCCTGACACCTGGCAGCGCTTTTGATGACTTTCGATTGCGAGACACTAACGATTGTAGGTGAAAACACAGCCGTTTATAGAGCTATGAAGGGGCGTTGCCACCGAGACGTTTTACTAACTTGTGTTGTAGACACACGAAGCACGTGTACCCATCTTACACCTACTATTTCATAATTTCAAAGGTGTTTTCACGAATTCACGGAAATGAAATTTTTCAATATTGCGCTACATAGTTCATCACTTTTGTTTTAGTTTTTACAGAAAATTGGCAAAGTTAATATATACGTGTAATGTCCCATCGGTCGCCTCTCGGAGTAGGGGATGGCCTCCCGCCTGTGGTTCGTAATGGGAAAATAAAACGCCCTGAGCGGACCGGATGCTAACACAAACCCATCAGCATCTGACCTGGTATTAAGTGACAAGTGGCTTGTTCACCTAGTTGGTGCGGCTGTTAAATACGAGTGTGTTACTTGATCTCAGCAATTGTTAAAATTTCGTGATCCTCATCGGATATTATCAAAAAACAATCTCCTACTTAAAATAACCAACAGCAAAAAAAATCTACTACCCCAGGGCACAATCCGTTCTGGTCATAGGTTTCTGGTGGGCCAGACATGACATGTAGAGAAGGATCGCAGAGATTCTCAAAACCTCTGCGAACAAAACAAAAATTTTTCACAGGTACATTGAACACAAACACTTTGTTGAAACGAGATAATCTATAATACCTAACGAATGCGCTTGACAGCTTCACTTTCAATCCGAGAATTACAGGTTCTCTAAAGGAAAACCTGCAGTGCGTATCACCATAGGGCCGAAACTATATGGCACAAGGTTTTCGGTTTACAAAATCATAGATTCATTCATTGAATTTATGTTATCTTCCGAAACACTGTCAATCACATCAAGAAACAACACGTATACCTTGATTAACATGCACGCACCAACAAATGATTACAGCAGAAGGCCGGGAAAAAATCAGAAACATAATTCCTAAATACCACATCAAGATTAGATTGGGCCGTTATGAAAAGAACATGAACATAGGAGGATCACATAACCATGTGCCGCTCACAACAGGACCAATAAAATTGGTGAACTCATTTCTGTAAAAATTTTAATCTCAAAATTACGCCAGCACAATTCCAGAATACCGCCCAGAAAAAAAAAGACTTGGAAATCCCACAATAAAACATCGGAGAATACCATATTGATCTTACTGCTATTTCCAAGATGAACACCAAAGAAGGCCCCTTGAAACCTTAAAACCAGGAAGGATTTTTCGAGTCAGGCCATCACGTACTCCAAATCACAGTAAAATGTAAGCCCAATAGAAAACGTACAACAGTAACCCATAGTTACCTAATCTTAATAAGAAGAAATTCGTTGAAGAAATCTATTGGGTGATTTGAATTCGCGGAGCAAATGAAGCAAACAATAAGATATGATCAATCCCGAGAAAGAGAAAACATAGGTGGTGAAAAATCACTTGCGATCACGCATTCGGACGTAGCGTTAAAGCTTGGAATAACTTCAATAGTCATAAAAACAGAAGAGGTATGGAAAAATGACTAAAATTATTCAGTGATGACAACTACAATAATAAGAGGTTGACCGAAATAGACGTTACCAATAACAACAACCGAAGTTTCTTACTAGACCTTTGGAGTAAGTTTAGCTGGCTATTGACTTCCTAGCCTAAGTTTTCAACGACCTAACGGATCTCTGGAAACTAATACAAAAATATTTCTTTTCAATAGAAACGCTCCTCAACTGCGAACCGCCATCTGATGAATTCTGATTTGCAAAACCAGCGGCAAATCCTGAATTACTTCCACCTTCGCACGAAGAAACAGTAAAAATAACCAAATCATTTAAAAACAACATTGCACCTGGTGAACATGGAGTTACTGCAGAATTTTGGAAATTGGACCACAAAAACATAATGTCAAAAATTCACAGAACAATGTTAGAGCTGTAGAAGTGTGGAAAACAGAGAGTCCCTAAAGAGTGAAACAGTGCTTTGATCCACTCGCACTACGGTCGCAGGTTCGAATCCTGCCTCGGGCATGGGTGTGTGTGATGTCCTTAGGTTAGTTAGGTTTAAGTAGTTCTAAGTTATAGGGGACTTATGACCTCAGAAGTTAAGTCCCATATTGCTCAGAGCCATTTCAACCATCTTTTGATGCACTCGCTCCACAAGAAAGGCGACAAAATAGATCCATCAGATTACAGAGGAATCTCACTTCTTCCATTAGCTTACAAAATTCTTTCTAAAGCTTTGCTGAACCGACTTCAGTCGCAAGCAGACCCACAGACTGATGAATATCAGGCGGGCTTCAGGAAGGGGAGATCCTGTATTGAACAAATGTGGAACCTCAAGACCATACTACATATCACACGATGTCGGAGCAGTACAATCGCATTTGTGGATTTAAAAAAACCTGACATTCTGTTGTCAGACAAACACTATTTAATAATCTAGGAGAGTTACGAGGCGACGGAAAGTCCAAACACATCAGCCGGGAAACATTATCGGGAACCATCTGGAAAGTGAAATTCACCGGAGAAATCTCTAACTCATTCGAAATTCACACAGGAGTCCGACAAGGAGACGGCTTATCGCCGCTCTTGTTCAACATCGTACTGGAAAAAATAATCAGAGAATGAGAAAACACGTCAAAGGTATCAAAATTGGAAATGAGATAAGAAAAAGAGTCACTGTGAATGCTTGGACTTTACAGATGACCTGGCTATGTTTACGAACATCAAAGACGAAGCCAAACTAGCACTCGATATATTATATGACATCTCCTGTGAAACGTGACTACAATTGTCCTATGAAAATGGACAGAAAGTCAAATGGAAAACTCCGAATGAGAACACGGTATGGAAAGAATCTCACAGATCACTCACTTTATCTACTTACGAGAAACGATCCAACACACAGGACTGAACACAACCTCCAAAACAGAAATAAATTTCAAACTGCAAAAGAAGTACAAACTGACATGGATTCATTACAACAAAAAAGGGATGTCTCGTAATGCAATACTACTACACTACGGAACAGTTGATTTATGAGGTGTCTCGTACGTAGCGGAAACCACAGTAATTAGAGGGATGACAAAAATCCATGACACAGAGACACAAGAACGAAAAATTCTTATATAAAGCAAGATAGCTAGTGTGGTTTGGACTTTATTTCCGAAAAACTTCAGAAGTTGAGTGTCTCTCAACGAGAACTGGAAAATTACATGAAAGAAATCGAAGAAGTGAATAAGGGAACAGACGTGAGTCGACGTCGTAACTATAACTGTAGTAAAGTTGGAATGAGCTGGGCTAGATGTGTAACCAAGGAAATGCAAATTCTGCTGAATTCCCAGAGATAAGAAAAGCTCAAACTGACAGTATAATGGAAGGTGGGTAGATGACGTGAAAATATACATGCAGCAGCAACATATGGATGTGTATAGCACAGAGCCGTAAGACATGGAATAATCTCAAGTAGGTGGTTTGAGGATGATGAGATGACGCACAGAACTGCAGATTGCGTGATTTCTCAAAGTTGACTTCGTTAAAGCAACAATTTCCTAGACATCATTCACTGACGTCACTGTATCTGCAAAGCTATGGGGAACACAAAGGAAAGTATTACGGCTGTTAACTCATGGTGGAGTAACCTTCCATTGGTAGGCTGATTGCGTGGGCAGCGGAAACTCACCTTCCTCGATGTGGGCCCTAGTCGTGGCGACGATCAGCAGAAGCGCGCTTGCTGACAGCTTCATGTCTGGAGGCTGCAGACCAAGAATGTCCCCCTCCTCCGCAACTCGCCCTCTTGTACTGTTCGTTTCCTCCCCACTACCCACGACCGCGTTTCCTCCAAGCCGTTAGGAGTGAAACACCAGCTGTAAGTTGAAGCTATTAATGACGTCTTACGGTAACGCTCCAAGTCGTAATGTTGAGCCGTTACTTATTCCGATAGTACGTGTCGCTTCACTTGCTCTTACAATAACTATAAAATAAGCCTATATTCATTTTACTATATTTTTCAGAGTTCCTTAAAAACTTTAAAGACGTGTGTTTTGCGTTATATTTTCTTTCTGGCTATTTTTTTATGCGTAGGCGCCTTTACTTATCAAACACACTGAAGAAATATTTGAAATGTTCTATGTGCACGAGTTAACTATTTCTAGTTGTTACTGAACAACGGAATGCCATTCGGAAATGAAATATCGTTTTAATTATTAAGTGGCAGCAATACAGAATATACACTACGCGTGACGGTTGCAATGCGAACTGTGTTTGCTAAAACGAAACGATGAAGTGTTACCACGCCATTCGACTCGGAAAAATGGTTTTTCTTAGAAAGCATTATTCTCATAATTCAGGCCACTCATGAATTGTCAAGTTTGGTCAAGGAGGAGGGGAGACTATTGGCGATTCCATCACGTGCACAGTCTCTTCATAAATAATGATCACAACTTTGATATTACTTAATCAAAGAACAATGAAAGGAGCTGGCGGAAGGGGCAGTGGCAATGGGGGGGTAGGGTGCAGGAAAGAGGGGAGGGCTGATTTTACGTCTATCCAAAGGAAGCCATAATTTATGCACTTGTTAATTACAATTATAATTTCTCCAAATGTACGTCATAGAAAATAATTACAAAATGTTCTGCTTTACACCCTATAGAGACAATATCAGATTAGTAGGAACCGCGAACAGGTGCCAGTTGCAGTCATAAATTTTACAAGGGTTTAGTAATCTGGGTTGAGTAACTGTTGGCATTTTATTGTATGGTTTCATCTATGTCAAACAGTACAATAAGCAAATCTCAAATTTTAGGAGGGCTGTTACCGTAGAAGATGAACTGTACCATCAGATAAGTGCATTGGCAAAATAAAAACACTTCTACCATCAGAAATACACTAGTTATGTAGAATAATTAAAAACGAGGCACATATGTTACAGGTAACTGTAATAATGTTCATCACAATTCACAGAAGTTATCAAAGTTGCTGGAGTTATGAGGGTTCGCAATGGTGCTTGCAACTTGAGAATTTCCAGGCAAGTGCCAAGGAAAGAAAAAGAGATTAACAGTAATCGTAAATGTAAAGGGGAAAATGCAAAAACGTACATGGGCCGGCCGGAGTGGCCATGCGGTTCTAGGCGCTACAGTCTGGAACCGCGTGACCGCTACGGTCGCAGGTTCGAATCCTGCCTCGGGCATGGATGTGTGTGATGTCCTTAGGTCAGTTAGGTTTAAGTAGTTCTAAGTTCTAGGGGACTTATGACCACAGCAGTTGAGTCCCATAGTGCTCAGAGCCATTTGAATTTGAAACGTACATGATGAAGTGGAATACTTAAAACAGGCAGTAGAATGCAAAGATTTGGGTATTCTTTGAGGCAATGTCCAATTACCTAAGGATAAATGTCGACATTGATTGAGTGGAGGATGAAGGCAAGTAAATAATACAGATGAGGCGGTAAGTCGCAAGCACAACGAAAGACAGGAACAAAAGTAATCGCTATCTGACGAGATACGTCATTTAATCGACGATAGAAGGAAATATGGGAATTGTAAAGCAGAAATGGAAACATAGGAGTGTTGATTCCTTGCGAGTGAGATTAACAAAGATTGAAAAAGTTTAAACCAGAATGGATAAAACGGAAAAGTAAGGCATTTGAGAAGGACTTGACCGAAGGGAAACCGCCGGATCATACAGTAACAGTAAACGCTGCTTTGGAGAAATGAAAAAGGACGTCCTGTATAACAGAGAAGAACTGTTTTAAGTTTGATATGAGAGGAGGAGAAAATAGAGTGGGAATAAATTAGTGATAAAATAATGAAAATCAAGCTTGACACTGCACCGAATGTTAATTAGTTACCTTGTATACAATCGGAACTATTTAAATCAGTCTGACAGCAGGGATTATAACGTTATTTGAGGTACGGTCATCAAGCAATATAACTAATGATTTCTCATCATATTTACAGAAAAATGATGTCATCTCATTTCCGTATGAAGTACCATCAACACTGAATGTTACTCTTGGAAACCACTGAGTGGAAGATACACCATTGCTTAGAAGCCACAATATTCAAGATGTACAGGTCGAAGATGAGTATCATTTCAAAAAACAAAGTGGTACCAGCGAAAAACGGAATAAAGGGCAGTCAGGCTATCTTAGTTAACACCTAAAGATTTTGGCATGCCATTGCTGTCATGAGGTCGGAAGTTTGCCTTTGACATACTTTGTCCATTTGTTCAAGAGTTTTGACCACTTTTGCATATTGCCTTTCTGTGTGAAGTAACCATTACTTAGCACTCTGCCATCTTTGGTTTGGACGTGTCACGTTGTCAGAGATGTCCACTGAACTTCCTCTTATTACACACAGAACTCATAATCTAGCGATACGTCTTCATAAACGTATTTATCTATATTTGATATTAAACTTCCTGGCAGATTAAAACTGTGTGCCGGATCGAGACTCGAACTCGGGACCTTTGCCTTTCGCGGGAAAGTGCTCTACCAGCTAAACTACCCAACCACGACTCACGCCCCGTCCTCACAACTTTACTTCTGCCAGTACTTCGCCTCCTACCTTCCAAACTTTACAGAAGCTCTCCTGCGAACCTTGCAGAACTAGCACTCCTGAAAGGTTCGCAGGAGAGCTTCTGTAAAGTTTGGAAGATAGGAGACGAGGTACTGGTAGAAGTAAAGTTGTGAGGACGGGGCGTGAGTCGTGCTTGGGTAGCTCAGTTGGTAGAGCACTTGCCCGCGAAAGGCAAAGGTCCCGAGTTCGAGTCTCGGTCCCGCACACAGTTTCAATCTGCCAGGAAGTTTCATATCAGCGCACACTCCGCTACAGAGTGAAAATCTCTTTCTATGTTTGATATTACTTGTTAGCAAGATGTGAAACAGATGGTTTTCTTACGGTATACTACAGTTTTGCACTAGCCTAAGTAAAATGTAACCAGGTCACCCACTAACGATTGTAGACTGCTCAGTAGCATGTTACATAGATTGTGTTGGATTACAGTTTCACTGACATACCTCTCAGGTGTAATGGGTCGACGACAGCGAAACCTTATATTTCTCCGCGCTGGTGAGGCGTCTGGGATTTTATACATTTTCCTTGAGCTTTTGGTCAAAGATTTTTACAACACAGCTCTGCTAGGTCTGGAGAACTTTGTGTATGAAAGACAGCGAGTGGCATCTGACAGCCACAATGCTCCATCTTCGTTTGGTTACACTGGTTTCGCAGCGCTGGGAACTCTGATGCTTGTAACGCACATGAAAAACATTCTACAGTACACGTTACAAATACGCCTACAAGTTGGGTACCATCTCTCTAGAGTAAATAAATATACACAACATAGACTGCTGAGTCTTTCATTGGAACTGAGTCTCTTTCCCTAGTTCTAAAACGAAAATAATTCTTAATGCAATGTTAACCATGCTGCCATTCCTGCAGGATCTGCAAAACATCTGCTCGTGGAGGAAAATCAGTGTCATATATTGTCCAAGGAAAACCTCTTGTTCTGCACCTGCATCTTTTCGTTTAATATCTTCAAGTGATCTGGTACACATCGAGCCAGTAGTCCGCCTCTGCAACTGTCGTCAGAGCAGCTGCGTGCTCTGTGGGGATCCCGAGTTCGATGTCTGGAACGGCCAACGATTTCTTTTTTTTTTTCAGTTGGTCTGGTACGGGGTACGTGGTGCACTCATCCTAAGGAGGCCAAATGAGTAGCCACTCGGCCGATTACTAGCGGTTCCAAGGTCAAGAAACCCGTCTACGACTGGGAAAGCAGTGTGCTGACCACATGCCCCTCCGATGGTGCCAATGACGGAGGATGACACGGCGGTCGGTCGAGCCGCATTGGCCCTTCCATGGACAGAACGCGGAACTTTGATACATCGACTCGGTGTAAAATATGTTGGTATAAGTAGATACTATGTACGCTGGCTGTTCTCGCGTTTTATTAACGATTATAGACATGAAAGGCTATTTTGTGCTGTTAGACACCTTAAGCAAGGGCTTGGAAAACGTTAGCCAACGACATTTCAACATCATTTGCTACACACTGCATTCAAGACGACTTATGCATACTTTCGATGTGTGTTTGTTAGAACACAGTGACACAACTGTAAGTAATATTACAACTTGTAATTTCTAAAGTGTGACGAAGGGTTATTTCGTTCCAGTATTTTACGAGAAAAATCCTGAGGGGTTCTCATAGTTCCCTTCTCTCTGTACGTTGCACATACATAACGTTGCTAAATGCAGGATTTTTTAACATGAGTCACTGTCAGCCTCTTTCTCTAAAAGTTTATGTATGGCGTCATTACTACCTTTATTCATTGTTTCCTAAGGGTGTTATCAATTTGTCTGCATGTGTGTGTAAGTATGTGTGTGCGTGCGTGTGTTCGCGCGCGCGGCGCACCAGCTTGTTTGTTGCTGTTTGCACAGCGAACGCATCATGTGAGACCACTTTCAGTGCTGCATAATAGTAAAGCCATAACTGATTTCTCGACGCCATCAGTCAGTGACGTCCGTATGCTGTGCTGTGCAATCAATATTTTTCTTCCAGCTATGATGCATACACATATCATCAGCCAATTGTGTTAAATAGTGTTCTGTGACAATAATCCGCCCTCATACGGTACCTGTCTCGATACTGGGACCATTTACTGTTTGGAGTCTCCCCCCCCCCCCCAAAAAAAAAGAACAGCTTCGATTCTAGTAACTTGCATGTAAAATTCTGCAATACACGAGGTGTATTGACAGAGACTGTAATTACTTTTTCTCATCGCGAAGTTATATGTGACAGGAATTCTTTAGTGACACTGGAATTTTATAGCGGCCTCTAAACTTGATGTGATCATTGCTCAAATTAACCACTCCACCTAAATCAGATACTCCCTCGTTCTGTTCTGAGTTTCTGAAGTGTAGATGAGAAACCATCCGATTTGTGTTTGAGAGCCCTTACGCGTTTCACTGTGCGTTGAAAAGAGGTATAGCAGCATATGTAATTCGTTTTTCAGTACTGGTATAAACGGCCGATGAAATATTTCTTAATTAGAATTTGTTAAGATTTAGCAATCGCTCTCTACGATAACGAAGTGCAGATGTTCATCAATGAACCTATGTGCGTCGTTCTTAAAATTCAAGAATTGGCCAGACTCCCGAAAAAGTGGCCATAAATTAAAAATGTTCAGAGTTAAGAAGTTTCTTTTAATAGGTTGGCTAGAATACTGTTGGGACTTTTGAATCCGACCTTAAAAGCAGTCAGCTATTTCTTCCGAATTAGAATTCCTTCGGATAAAATATTTTGTTTCCTCGAAATCGCACCTGATTCTTTTTAAATTGAGGTTGTTTCAGAAGGTATGTACTTAATTACGAAAACCTATTTCATTATGTAATCGTTAATTAACAATTGTATTTCGTAAATTAACTTCTTACCGAAATGGAAACAAAATTATTGTAAAACGCAAGCGAAGGAAAGAGAGAAATTTAAATGTGACGATATTCAGACTTGGTCGTCATTGCATCCTTATCTTAACGAAGCTGCCTTAAAATCCAGCTACTAGCAGTAACTCCGCTACGAGCCCTTTTTTTCAAGTCGCAGTTGCGAAATGCCGTTATTTACACCGAGAAAATAGAACTGAAAACTGTTCTAAAATATGAATACGTAATCATATATTTGTTATTTCTATCTGATTACAAAATAAAATTATCATAAAATAAAATTACTGCACATAAAAATATATTTTAAATACCTTAAATATATAAGAAGTACCCTTTATAAATTAATTATATTATTTCATATCCTTAAACTTTTTGTTGATACATTTAATTTTGTTAATTTATATTTTACTGTTATATATTTCTGCTTTGCGGAAGCCATCTCTGAGGAAAGTGAAAGCATTGTCGTTGGAGGCTATTGCCCTCTTGGTACCGGCTGCAGAGGATTAGGAGAATTCAGATACTGAGGATGATGAAGAGGATACAAATGTCGGTGAGGAACAAGAGGAAAAATGAAATGAAGATAAAGAACAAGAAGCATGAGAGATAGAAGATTAAGAGGATGTGTAAAACTTTCAGTTTTTATTACTAACACATTTCTTCCTTAATAAAGACAGAAGTAGAGGCAGTTTTGTTATAAAGTTTACCATTAAAATTACAAACGTTCACGGAAATCATTTTTTGTCCACTTAACCTATTTTTTCCACATTCTTTCCGCCTTATTGTATCCGCCATTTTGAATTTTGATACAAAAATTTTGATTAAAAGGATTAGAAACCCTATTTGGCCTTTTTGGAGCAGATTTTGCAATTTTGGGCAGGTTTTCAGGATTCTGGCGCAGTGTGCTGCGCGGAGCTTACGTGGCGCACTGTAGCAGCGGCTGCGTAGCCGTTTGTAGCGCAGTGTTTGATGGTCGCTTGCACGCAGCGCGTGCGTGTGGCGTGTCTATGCGGTAAACTGTTATCCACCGTGATTAAGTTCCACAACCATCACCTTGTGAAGTATATGTGAGTGTGCAATGTAATTGTTTAAATAAGCATGAATATCGAATTGTGATTTGAAATACATGTGTGGAAAAATCAACAAATCGTGCACGTAAAGTAAAAACCCGAAGCTATCCCTACTCCCAGCATAATGTGGTAGAATTGTTTAAATGACTGTAATGTCTAGGCTTGAGTGACGACCGCTAAAGAGCGTAGTGACGTAAATGAAGTGTAGATTAAGGGTCTACGTGTACATTTAACGAGGCATTATCGAGTGTGCTGTTAGTTACTTAGTTCTATGGATCATTGTGCACGATAGATCGCAATGATGTGGAACTAGTCATTGCAAATTAATTTGTACGTACCGTTACATTCTGAACTGTGAAGTAGGTGAGTTGTTACGAATTGTTTATAACGTAGCATGCAATTCCAAATCGATTATAGACATGGTGCTCTAAGCATGTGGCTGTGTAAATAAAACAGTTTAGGAGTCAGTCATTTATTTTGCTACTATGCATTTGGACGGTTCACATCATGTCTTCACGTGGAAAACTCTTTAGTCACATAGCTGTTATTAGTGGATAGCCCAGACGCCTTTGCACAGCAGCAGACGAAGGGAGAAGTAGGTTTTGGTGATCGAAGAAACTGTTTTTTGAAAGAGGCACTCTTAATGTTGAGATAGTGAACCTGAGATAGTAAATTGTACATACAAGGGAAGTAGACTCGTAAAAAGACTGCATTTATTTATGTTCATCGACGGTCACAGGTCTTGATGCCGTCGTTCATGGACGAAATATTCAGTTGAGGTTATATGTCTCCGAATTTTATCGGGCGTAATACAGCAGAACCGTTTAAAATGTTTCCAGTTTTTGAAGTAAAGTAGGGTGAGAAAGGCGGGGGGCGAGTGTTCGTAATATCTAATCGTGCATATGAATATCGCAAGAACCAAATATGCTGCAGATATATTATGTGTAACGTCAAAACAGCTGTCTTTAATTAAAGTGGAGGGGGTGGGTCACTGTAGTACCTATGACTGTATTGTTTAAATAATGAAGATATAAAGCGTCGTTTCTTCAGCTGTCGCTCCGATTTTTTAAATAAAGTAGTGGGAATGTTGTATAAGTGGGAGTGTCAGAAGTATCTAAGCTTCTATATGCACATCGCAAAGACGAAATACGCTCAGACTTCCAGCAGATGTATTGGACATTACGTGTGTGGAAATTCACTGAAAAAACTCGAATTTTAATAAAAATGTACATAACCGGGATACCCTGGTTGAGGTGGAGGGGACGGCGGTTTGGTCGGCAGCGGCGGGGAAGTGGCAGTCGTCAGCGTGACAAAATTCATGATGTATTCTAAGAAAATTACAAACGACGCCAGAGCCTTCCGTATCCAGATGTCAAAATAGGACGTGATCTGTACTGCTGGTGAAGCTGTTGTTTTAACTGAGGATTGACAGATAATATTAAACATGTTACTTTTCTGTTTCGCGTTTATCATCTACACTGCCCGTCCAATCGTTAATTAACTTTTTAAGTAAATTAATGACCATTAGTTCAAAGACTAGTTTCAATATCTCAATTTTTTCACTGTACTCATGATTTGTGTGTGTGATAGACAGAAAAGAACACCCACGTATTTTGTAGGAGATGCAATGACTTTTTTTAATGATAACATCTGAACAAGTCGGCTTTCGGTAGAGAGAGAAAGTATATTTATTATCTTCTTTGTAAATGGTTAAATCTGAAAAACTTAAGTTACTATGTTTCTTTATATTTATTGCAGTATGTCTAGTCTGTGAAATACAGCTGCATATGTTTGCTCCTCGACGGGAGTGTGATTATGTGGTGGCAAACGTAGTCGTGAAATAATATGATTCATATTTAGGTGTGATTTGCTTCCAGTAGTCAGCGTAAACACTGTATGCGATTCATTTTCACAGTGAGAGTTGTCAGAAAAGGAAGCATACCGCTACGTCAAGGAGATGTTTTCTTCTCTGGGAATTCTGCGCGCCATCTGGGCTCATTACGAAGCTGGACTCATCACCGAAGACAATTATACTCCTGTCAATGACATGAAAACATGTCTAGGACGCGACGGATGGCTGTGGGACAAAAACCGGACTGTCACCGGCCGTGTGGCCCGACATGAAAGAGCGACGGTCTGGAGCGCTATTTCTTTTCTTAGCAGGAACCCTTCGATTGTTGATCTGCGGCACCCTTACAGCACAGCGATACGTCGACGATATTCTGCGCCCTGTTCTGTTGTCCCTCATGGCAATCTATTCTGGGCTTCCATTTAGGTAAGATAACGCCCTCCCGCAACACCTGGAGAGTTTCTACTGCCTGTGTTCGTGCTTGCCAAACCCTAATGGGCAGGACCCTACAACCAGCTCGGGACTTTGACGCTCTAACTAACACGTCATTTGGATAGGATTTATCACGGTATCCGTCAGCAGGACATCCAGCAACTCTGTAATCAACGCCAAGTCGAATTACTGCTTTGGCCGGCCGAGGTGGCCGAGCGGTTCTAGGCGCTACAGTCTGGAACCGCGCGACCGCTACGGTCGCAGGTTCGAATCCTGCCTCGGACATGGATGTGTGTGATGTCCTTAGGTTAGTTAGGTTTAACTATTTCTAAGTTCTAGGGGACTGATGACCTAAGAAGTTAAGTCCCATAGTGCTCAGAGCCATTTGAACCAATTACTGCTTTCATAAGGGTCAGAGGTCGACCAACGTGTTATCGGGTTGTTCAATTTATGAAGCATTCTCTCTTGAATTAAAGGCACAATTTTACTGAAATTGTAATCATTGGTTTGTCTCTAAATGTGGATCACATCTACCAATTTCCGTACCATTCGGATAATTCCAGCGTGGTGTGCCTTTTTTGTCTTAGAGTGTGTTACAATTGCTTTTAAACTTGCACAGGTATAGTAAAAATACTGAAATATATGGACAGTACAAGAAAGCAAGTTTGGCTGCCAACAGCTGACAGGTAACTGCTTGTACGATGTTTGGACAGTCAAGTTGCTCTGGTCATCAACAGATGGCGTGCAAATGCACTGTTTGGCTTGCAGTCAGAACATTATTTCACTCAGCCTAGTAACTTCGGAAAATATAACAAAGAAATAGTAAAACAAAAGAAAAATTATAGACGCTATTGCGCAGTATGCTATATCGTTACAAAGTGCAACCGACTTAATCGAAGATGATGTCTCCTATACTTTGCTTGTTACGTAGAAAGCAATCTTGCGTCTCATTGGCAACGTTCACCATCTATAAGCAAAATCTTGACGTGCTTGTTTCTGCCTTCCACATCTGTTAATGCTCCGCAACGTGAAGTTCCTCATTGTGACGTCCGAAATTCTAATAGATGTGTGTCCACGTTTGCTTTAGAGTTCGGCGTACGGAAAGCTTAATCCCTGGTTTTTGGAAATTCTCGTCCTATTATCAGCCTGGACTCGTAACTCCATACAAAATATGAGCCTAGAGAATCTTGTCTGAGAACACAGACGGTCAATACTTATTTTTCTGTTAGTCATTCCTTTGTAAAGACGCTGTTCGTCTCATTTTATTTGCAATTTTATGATACCTGTACGTATATTTACCGACGCTAGTACGCCACATTCCTTTGGCTTGTCTTCCAGGAGTAACTACTCTGGCGCCTAGCAATCAACTGAAACATTTAAGCGTAAATTAACTGTGATTACTATTCTAAAAATTAAAGCATAATTGTGCGTTTAATTGAATCAGAATTTCAGACGTAACGCTTTGGGGCCCGCAATGTGGGTTAGGGAATCACCAACAGTGAAAGCTTGTAGCTAGCCAACAGAATATCCATCAACTTCACACTGGAGGGACTGATGACCTCCGCTGTTAAGTCCCATAGTGCTCAGAGCCATTTGAATTTTCACACTGGGGACAGTGTTGCGCGACTTGAAGTTTGTGAATGGTTACTCACTAATCGTGATAAGTTTCTGATAATACTGACAGCAAGACTCAGTCTCTCCACATTCTATCATACATTAAAGGTCACATTTCCTAACCACCAAAATCTCCCGAAACAGTGCCTGTCTTAATTCCTGAAGTGGGGTTGAAGTCAGAAGTGAACGAAACACATCTGGACACGCGAGACGAATTATTAAGTCGTGTTGGGACACTGTTGTTCTGATAAAGGAACAGACATGCAGCATGTTCTTACTGAAGGTGATTGTAAACTTGTCGAACATTCATTGAAAAAGTTTTTGAATTGAAAGTGGCCGATTATGAAATTCTTGAACTCCTCAACAACTTATTGTCAGTAGTTTTTTATTTTTTAACAGAAACCCGCAGGCCCCTGATTTTATGAAATCACAAAACCGTTTTTTCACTATCGCTGCACTATGTCTTTATTTATTATTATTTTACCTCATGAATATGTTCGACTTTTTGGGCATTTTCAAGCTGAGTCTTCAGCGTAGTATCGGCTCATTTATGTATATGTATTATCAGTAAATGTATTGCATGCTATAGTTAATGTATTGCGAATAGGCGTTCATTTGTAAGTGTGTGAAATGATAATTGAAATGCCTCCTATGTTTACGGCTCGCAGTGTAATCACCATGAAGATTATGTTCTTGACTGACACATCGTCTGATGTATGCAGAATGGAACTGAATTTAGTTTAATGCTTTAGTACCTGTAAAATGTTCTTGCGTTATTGATATCATATGCACACATTGCGTATTTTTTCTCTGTCTGAGATGCCACTAATGATGGACTATATAACGGAATACCAGTCTGCCAAATAAATGTTTTCGAAGTGCGGCTCGTATTGTACAACAGGACGACCTTTATCATATTAAAAAAAACGCATAAAAGTAACCGGTGATTTCCAAGCGTTGACCTCGAGAAGCATTCGAAATGGAGATATACCCCAGTACTGGTCTCTTTTTTCCTATAGACGATGTTTCCTGTCACTAGGCGTCTTCCTTCCTGGGAAACCCCTCAACTCTTATCAGTCTTCTTAAGTTTTCGCAATGTCCATCCTGCCTGTGTTCAGTGAAATGCGTCTTTAAGTTCGTATCAGCAGATTAACAACTTAATTTCTAGACAATACAATACATAGTGAAGAAGAGTTTGTGTAGAACGGGTCAAATGATGTCACATTTTACTGTCGCTGGAAAATACGTTGTCATAACGCAGTACAGAGTATTTAAATTATGCTGGGCTGCAACTATCTAGTATTCGGTTACGAATGATTTTTGACTCCTCCAAAAATTTTTATACTGTGAGGATGATTTTATTTGAATGTGATACGTGTCAGGTAGGATATGGCTGGCTAATACGAGGGTCACTCCAAAAGAAATGCACACTATTTTTGTAAAAATACCGTTTTCATTCTGCATGTGTGAAAGTTTTACAGTGTATAGATACATCCTTCCAACTTGTTTTCAACCTTAGTTCAACTTGTTCCCGCGAGTGGCGCCGTCACAGCATGTCTTCAAGGTGGCTGCTACACTTGATGTTCGTCAGAAGCCACGTTATGTCATAGAATTCCTGTGCTGTGAAAACGAGACAGTGGGAAACATCCACGAGAGGTTGAAAAGGTGTATGGAGATGCAGCTGCCGATCGCAGTACAGTTAGTCGGTGGGCAAGCAGGTTACGTGATGAAAGTGGGCACGGCAATATTGAGGATTGTCCTCGCAGTGGCAGGCCCCGTACTGCACACAGTCCAGACAATGTGCAGAGAGTCAACGAATTGGTGACTGCTGACAGACACATCACAGTGAACGAATTGTCACGCTACGTTGGGATAGGGGAAGGAAGTGTTTGCAGAATACTGAAAGTGTTGGCGTTAAAAAAGGTTTGTGCCAGGTTGGTTCCCAGGATGTTGACAGTGGCTTTTAAGGAAACAAGAAAACCGGTATGCAGCTAACTTTTGGAACAGTACAAGAGTGGTGGACATGAATTTCTTGGAAGAATTGTGACAGGTGATGAAACATGGCTCCATAATTTTTCACCATAGACGAAGAGGCAGTCACACCAGCTGCTGGAAAACTTTTTTTTCTATTCTGAGGGGCTCTTGCTTGTGGACATCATGCAAGTTGAACCACCATAAATTCTGATGCATATGTGACGACATTGAAGAAACGTCAAGCTCGACTGAGTCGTGTTCGACCACATAGGCAAAAGCAGGATGTTTTGCTGTTGCACGACAATGCACGGCCACATGTCAGTCAAAAAACCATGGAAGCGATCACCAAACTCGGATGGACAACACTGAAACACACACCTTACACTCCTGACCTGGCTCCATGTGACTATCATCTCTTTGGGAAACTGAAAGACTCTCTTCGTGGAACAAGGATTGAAGATGATGACTCCCATGTGCACACTGCCAAACAGTGCTCCAACAGGTTGGTCCAGAATTTTACCGTGCGGATACATAGGCGCTGGTTCCAAGATGGCGTAAGGCGGTTGAGATGGATGGAAATTATGTGGAGAAACGAAAATATTGTTTCTAAATGATGTATCTACACACTGTAAAACTTTCAAACATGTAGAATAAAAGATGGATTTTAAAAAGAAATAGTGTGCATTTCTTTTGGAGGGACCCTCGTAACACTTGCAATGTCAACAGTCATTTTTGTTGATTATATCCTCCTGTTGACAACTTTGGAGATTCAGAGGGGTCATTATAGCAGTCATAGGAATAGTGGATCGACGCAGTCTTCTGGACATTTTCTCTGACTTGATTAGCCAAGGATAAGGATCTGAACGCTGCTTAAGCCATTTTGGAACGACAGGAACTGTTTAGTGGGGGATTAACTCGACAACAGGGTTTATATGAAGTGCCTGTAACAGAAATATGTCTCAAAAAGCATTCTGTGATCACAGACGAATGGTACCACATGCTGCCCACAGAACAGCCATATGTACAGATCTAATGTTATCTGGAAAACTAGTTTCATGTTTACACTGATGGTTCTGCAGTGGAAAGAGGAGAAACAGCGGGTGTTGGAGTATGTAGCTTCTCTTTATACCATAGCATTGGCAAGTATTATCGCAATACTGGTGCTGAATTGGTAGTCATGATTGTTGCATTGCACACATTTTTGTACGGACTAATGAGTTTCAGAAGGCAGCGGTAGGACGCGCGGAGTAGCCGCGCGGTCTTAGGCGTCTTGCACGGTCCGAGCGGCTTACCCTGTCGGAGGTTCGAGTCCTCCCTCCGGCATGGGTCTGTTTGTCGTCCTTAGCATGTTAGATTAAGTAGTCTGTAAGCTTAGGGCCCGATGACCTCCATAGTTAGGTACCGTAAGACCTTAAAAAAAAGCAGCGGTATAAATTATTCAGATACCTTATAAATAAGCTACTAAGAAGAAATGTAAAGACGTTCTTCTGCAAAATACTAACACGAATTCTTTACAGACGAATGGAAAAACTGGTAGAAGCCGACCTCGGGGAAGATCAGTTTGGATTACGTAGAAATGTTGGAACACATGTGGCAATACTGACCCTACAACTTATCTTAGAAAATAGCTTAAGGAAAGGCAAACCTACGTTTCTAGCATTTGTAGACTTAGAGAAAGCTTTTGACAATGTTGACTGGAATACTCTCTTTCAAATTCTAAAGGTGGCAGGGGTAAAATACAGGGAGCGAAAGGCTATTTACAATTTGTACAGTAACCAGATGGCAGTTATAAGAGTGTAGGGCCATGAAAGGGAAGCAGTGGTTGGGAAGGGATTGAGACATGGTTGTAGCCTCTCCCCGATGTTGTTCAATCTGTATATTGAGCAAGCAGTAAAGGAAACAAAAGAAAAATACGGAGTAGGTATTAAAATCCATGGAGAAGAAATAAAAACTTTGAGGTTCAGCGATGACATTGTAATTCTATCAGAGAAAGCAAAGGACTTGGAAGAGCAGTTGAACGGAATGGACAGTGTCTTGAAAGGAGGATATAAGACGAACATCAACAAAATTAAAACGGGGATAATGGAATGCAGTCGAGTGAAATCAGGTGATGCTGAGGGAATTAGATTAGGAAATGAGACACTTAAAGTAGTAAAGGAGTTTTGCTATTTGGGGAGAAAATAACTGACGATGGTTGAACTAGAGAGGTTATCAAATCTAGACTGGCAATGGCAAGGAAAGCGTTTCTGAAGAAGAGAAATTTGTTAACATCGAGTATACATTTAAGTGTCAGGAAATCGTTTCTGAAAGTATTTGTATGGAGTGTAGCCATGTACGGAGTGAAACATGGACGACAAATAGTTTGGACAAGAAGAGAATAGAAGCTTTCGAAATGTGGTGTTACAGAAGAATGCTGAAGATTAGATGGGTAGATCACATAACTAATGAGGAGGTATTAAACAGAATTGGTGAGAAAAGGAGTTTGTGGCACAACTTGACAAGAAGAAGGAACCGGTTGGTAGGACATGTTCTGAGACATCAAGGGATCACCAATTTAGCATTGGAGGGCAGCGTGGAGGGTAAAAGTCGTAGAGGGAGACCAAGAGATGATACACTAAGCAGATTCAGAAGGATGTAGGTTTCAGTAAGTACTGGGAGATGAAGAAGCTTGCACAGGATGGAGTAGCATATAGAGCTGCATCAAACCAGTCTCAGGACTGAAGACCACAACAACAACAACAAGGACGTTCTTTGTTAACACATTAAATTGTCCTTGTGACTGCCGGTTTCCAACTTCTGTTCATCATCACATGGCTGCGTTTAGGGGTGAACGTTGGTTGTTTTGCTTGGCACCACTTAGGAACGTTGTTCTGATAGATTAGAAGACTTGGGTTTTTGTTGTTTACAGAGTATCACGCAGTAATAACATGGTAAATGTGTCCCAGAGGTCTCGGCACAACCGCAAAAACAGTGGACGAAAGGTGGGTGACCATTGCCACTTCTAGAACAAACAACCTGATATCACATACCTTCATGTGTTTCACAGCACTGTGTCCTCATACTGTCAATTACTGACAAAACAGCATAAGTTATTTAAGTTTCTTCTGTTTCTTCTACCTTTTCTTTTCCTCCTCCTCCTCCTCCTTTTCCTTGTTGTTGTTGTTGTTGTTGTTGTTGTTCTTCTTCTTCCTCTTTTGGTGTGAACATACTAAAATGTGAGCAGCATCAGAATCATATATGTTATTAAAGGATCAAAATGAAGTATCACAATGTGTGATGTAAATTAGCAATTCGCTGCACACTGCCCTAGGTCGTGTGTTACTGCCACCACTCAAGTCGCATGTGTCTGCTAAGCTGCTGATGCAGCGTCACTCTGGGGTAAGGGCAACACCAACTAGAGCCAGCGCCTGCGGGCCATGGACAGCAGCTGCCAAGTCTTTGATTCTCTGACCTAGCTTGTTCGGCATCGACTTGCCGGTGACAGCGCGATACCTTGTAGATGGTGCAGCTACTGTCGCCATGTGCTCCGGTATGCCTCCATTGACACTTCAGTGTAGGCAGTAGTCTGGATACCAGCTTAGAAGAAACACTGCTAGAAACCTGTAGAAAGGTAGCAGTCGGCTGAACGTGCGAAATGTGGTGTCATGTGTGTCATGGAACAGGGCAGCGAGGCAGACTGGTAGACCTCCATTTGGGACTTGCGGTGGCATTGCCCCGACTGGAAAAGCAGACGGCGATAGGCTTCACGGATTCAGGCGACGCAGTGCGGTCAGAAGTCAAGAGTTGCAAGTTTTGGTTTTTCTTCCTTTCCTAAGGCTAGATGAGAGCGTATCCTGTGTCACCTGTGCCACATTGTCGAGACGACTGCGTCTGCGTTATCCAAATCAACTCGTCAAGTGGTTGCACTTGTTTAAAGCAATTTGGCCGATGTCAGTCCTGGCATATTCAAAACGATATGTTCAGTTGGTTATAGCGTTCAAGTAAACTACACTCCTGGAAATTGAAATAAGAACACCGTGAATTCATTGTCCCAGGAAGGGGAAACTTTATTGACACATTCCTGGGGTCAGATACATCACATGATCACACTGACAGAACCACAGGCACATAGACACAGGCAACAGAGCATGCACAATGTCGGCACTAGTACAGTGTATATCCACCTTTCGCAGCAATGCAGGCTGCTATTCTCCCATGGAGACGATCGTAGAGATGCTGGATGTAGTCCTGTGGAACGGCTTGCCATGCCATTTCCACCTGGCGCCTCAGTTGGACCAGCGTTCGTGCTGGACGTGCAGACTGCGTGAGACGACGCTTCATCCAGTCCCAAACATGCTCAATGGGGGACAGATCCGGAGATCTTGCTGGCCAGGGTAGTTGACTTACACCTTCTAGAGCACGTTGGGTGGCACGGGATACATGCGGACGTGCATTGTCCTGTTGGAACAGCAAGTTCCCTTGCCGGTCTCGGAATGGTAGAACGATGGGTTCGATGACGGTTTGGATGTACTGTGCACTATTCAGTGTCCCCTCGACGATCACCAGTTGTGTACGGCCTGTGTAGGAGATCGCTGTCCACACCATGATGCCGGGTGTTGGCCCTGTGTGCCTCGGTCGTATGCAGTCCTGATTGTGGTGCTCACCTGCACGGCGCAAAACACGCATACGACCATCATTGGCAACAAGGCAGAAGCGACTCTCATCGCTGAAGACGACACGTCTCCATTTGTCCCTCCATTCACGCCTGTCGCGACACCACTGGAGGCGGGCTGCACGATGTTGGGGCGTGATCGGAAGACGGCCTAACGGTATGCGGGACCGTAGCCCAGCTTCATGGAGACGGTTGCGAATGGTCCTCGCCGATACCCCAGGAGCAACAGTGTCCCTAATTTGCTGGAAAGTGGCGGTGAGGTCCCCTACGGCACTGCGTATGATCCTACGGTCTTGGCGTGCATCCGTGCGTCGCTGCGGTCCGGTCCCAGGACGACGGGCACGTGCACCTTGCGCCGACCACTGGCGACAACATCGATGTACTGTGGAGACCTCACGCCCGACGTGTTGAGCTATTCGGCGGTACGTCCACCTGGCCTCCCGCATGCCCACTATACGCCCTCGCTCAAAGTCCGTCAGCTGCACATACGGTTCACGTCCACGCTGTCGCGGCATGCTACCAGTGTTAAAGACTGCGATGGAGCTCCGTATGCCACGGCAAACTGGCTGACACTGACGGCGGCGGTGCACAAATGCTGCGCAGCTAGCGCCATTCGACGGCCAACTCCGCGGTTGCTGGTGTGTTCGCTGTGCCGTGCGTGTGATCATTGCTTGTACAGCCCTCTCGCAGTGTCCGGAGCAAGTATGGTGGGTCTGACACACCGGTGTCAATGTGTTCTTTTTTCCATTTCCAGGAGTGTATTACCTGTCATAGTCACTGATGTGTACCGTTTATTGTATCCAGCAGTGTCTAACTAAGGCTGGTGTATTACTGCTGATTTGCACTTTCTTCTGTTGCCTCTTCGGTACTACTTTGGTGTCGTCTATGGTTGCATACGTTTTGGATTCGACATTTCTGGGTAAATATTTCTTGTTGTCTTTTTCTTATTTTCCTTTTATTGTGTATTAGGTATAATTATTCGAACATCATTGCTGTAGAACTGTTTAATTCTATAGGTACAGGTTATATGAAATGGTATTATATTATATCAACTGTTAAGTGGATTTTGAGAAGTGAGCGCTGATAATTATTGTTTTTTATTGTGTATGTGCTCTAATTTGTTAACACTAATTAATAAATTGTTTTAACATTATGTATACAGCCCTCTGCCACTTTCCACTACACTGTTTCCTGCACCCAAATGAATGGCATCCCATATCAAAATTTATGGTAATGGTGTCCCACATCAGCTATCCAGAATACTTACTTCAATAACACTAACGAAAACCTTCTTAACAAACAAAACATGAAATATTTCCTAAAGATTATCTTACAGCGCAGAGTAAAAACAAGAAATGGAAGACCTGTTATATCACAGAAAAGGATATTCCAGAATACCCAGAGACAGAAGTAATGGCAACGGTAAGGCTTCCTACAGGCCACGCTTGTCTAACTGAGAACTGAACTAATTGCTCTGTATCCGTCACCAAGTGTGTAATTTGAGGTAAAGAAGGCAGGAAACATAATTTTCTAACTCATTAAAAGTTAGAGTAGTACAAAATACTGTCACGTGTAACACTGTGTAGGAAAATCTGAAAACCAACGGCAATATGTCAATGTTAAAACTACACAATAAAAATAAATCGACCTTCAAAGCCGAGGATATGGTCAAAGAAAACATTTCTATTCTGATATGGAAGCATTACTAAACTGCACATTAGATGTCAATCGTTGCTTAATGCTAAGTTTTTTATTATCCACAGAAACATTTGCAAGGGATCTCAAATTACAGTCATGATACTTTTATATCAAGTATTGCCACACGTAACACGTCATCTTATTTTTTAGTTTTTCAGCCAGCTCCCTCTTCACAAAGTTCAGACCCGCTCCGAGACTCTGCTTGTGTTTCACAGGACGCCTGCAAATTAAAACAAAGGTCTGTATCAGTGGACAAGTTTCGGTAAGCTTCACCAGGTATTCAGAGTGATCCTGAAATATCCCGTGGCACATGCGGCAGCCCGTGTATTTCTATTAGACATCGGGACACCTGAGTGTACACAGATGTGTGTTAGCTCATAAAACATGCACTATCTGTCCTGTGCTGAACGGTGGTTTGCAAGTTTAGACTTTTATTCTTGTTGCTGGTGTGGTTTTCAGCCAGAGGACAGATTTTACGCATTTCCATTTTTACTCTCTTATGTGAAACCTTACTCAGAACAACTACTGCAAAGTAAAACCACATGAGCCTGCTTACTGTAGTCACGATTGCTCTCCATCTATGTTTCTCTCCTCCTCCTCCTCCCCCCCTCCCTCCACATCATCCTCATTCATGAATAAAGTCATGATTTTCACGATTTCCTACTACCGCACGATGTGTCCAATCAACCTACCCTTGGTTTTAACCATGTTATTCCATAAACTTCTTTTCTCTCCGATTTGATCAATATTATCCGTTAGTTATCTACTGTACCCGCCTAGTCTTCATCAGAAAAACGAAATTTCGAAAGCTTCTACTCTATTCTTGTCTGAACTGTTTATCAGTCTTCTAGACCATACAAGACTTCACTATCATCAGAAAAGACATCCCAACACTTAAATTTATATTTTGTCTGAAGAAATTTATTTCGCTTCGTAAACACTTTTCTTGCTCACCTGTCTGCTCTTTATATCCTCCACACTTCGGGCATCCTCGGTTATTTCAGTGTCCAAACAACTACTACTGTTAATAACTAATTTCCTAATGTAATTGCCTGAACATCTCCTGGTATAATTAGGATGCAACTAGATGCGTTCTCCAGTAATACTTCCGCTTCACGTCCTTCGACTCTTAAAATGGCGGTGCGATTTCTGTACAAATTGTTAATAGCTCTTGAGTCCCTGTAGTTTATTCCTTCTATTTTCACAAGTTCAAACAGTGTGTTCTAATTACATCGTCAGAAGCGTACCATTGCAAATATTATCCCACATCTTACATTAAGGTCACTTCTAGTGTCAGGTTGCACCTAAGGCTACTGGGATTGTTATCTCCAAAGGTCAAGGGGAACCTCCATCCCCTTCCTACGGGGGAGTCAGCATTTCGGACATTTTCACTACCAACTACCAACTTTCCTGAACCACTATAAGAGTTCTGGATCAGATAAAGATCTAGGCCAACTGTGCACGTTAAAAATGGCGCCATACCCCTCCCTGAGCCACTTACTCTCTTTAGGCCAATAATAATCAATCTTCCCCACTCCTCATGCCCCTCCTTGATACAGGGCAACTGCATGAACCTTGTCGCTTCTGCTCTCTGCACCGCAATATGAGCAGCAGAGTTACCCTACTTAAAAAATTAAGGTACAAATTAACATAATACGCGAAATAAAACACTTTGATATTACAGTGTGTCACTGAACTACTGTAATTTAATGATATCACTGCATATTCTGCAAAATGGCGGTAAATACGTTCATAATTTATGACATAACGCACTTTCTCGTCACAGTAAGTCGCTGAGTTACTACAATTTAATGACATAACGGAATATTCTGCAAAATATCTCAAGAAATACGTATCAAGTCGTCTCTGCATTATTAAGGTGTTACATCACCATAATATTGCCCCCAGTAAACTCGTACATAATGGCGACAAAAATCCACACCCACGTCATCCCAAAATGTGCACTGCAAGCAATTACGGCCTCAAGTAGTAAAAAAATTATGTCACAGTATGTTATAACAATTACCTCACTATAACGTCGTCCAAGGGGAGAATATGTCAGACTTGCAAATAAAGGCCGAGAAACAATTGACACACATGGCATCGTTGCATTGCCGGAACCTTAGAATGGGAATATGATAGACAACCACTTTGTCTTAAACAAACTAAAAATGTAAGTTTAGTCCCACACGCAATCGCATCCACGTGAATCTTCAGTGAGCTCTGCTGAGGCCGCGACGATCTGCTGCCGCGATGGACTGCCGCCTCCAGACGCCTGTAACCGCCTCACCACGGCCGGTAGAGCCAGGAAGCACTACCATCACCTTTAGAAATGTATCTCCAGCCAACAGGTGTCAACGTGCGGACAGCAAACTCATTGGCTGCCAGTAACTGCCAGGGACGTCCTACGCATACCTGATAAATGGAAAATCACCGCCCTGTCTAACTCCTACTGATGACCGAGAAGTGTCCCCCGCAATTGAGATTATACGGAAATAGGACACAGAAACCCTATCTGTTTCTTCCAGTTATCAGTCACACCACACATCAGGGCCATCTTGCTTCTCAAAGACGTCAATCCGCCAGTGGCACCTACACATGTTATTTCCAGAAAATGAAATTACCCACTCCGATTAAAGTGACCATCGTCTGTGATCGACGTCAACGTTCAATAACCTCGCACAGACGGCAGGTGGCAGCACCAAGCAGAGGATGGTGTATATATTGTGTCAGGGGGACCCAGTAGAACGGGGCAATCCTTCTGACGTCCAAAAGGGCATGATCATTAGCTTTCGGGGCAGAAGTGGGAATATTTCCCAAATAAACCACTTCCGGCTGTGGTTAATGTACACCGTGCATGGTAAAAGGGCGCTATCCAAAAACAGTGCTCAGGCAACTGCAGTGCACCTTGGGCCATGGACGACAGGGGTGTACGACGGCTGCGGAGATGTGTACGGGTGAATAAACGTGCAACTATTGAGCATCTGACTGCCCAGATGAACCAAGGGGTTACTAAATGTGTCTCCTCAGCGACCGTTTAATGAGAACTGCTGCAAATGGGGCCTCTGCAGCGGGCGCCTGGATCATGGGCCCATTCTGACAGCTGTTCATCAGCGATGAAGGTTAGAATTTGCACGCGAATATCACAACTGGACGTCCACTTTTCAGGTGAATCACGTTTGATGCTCCATTGCACAACTGGCCGTTGTCGTGTACAGTCCTGCAACCATCGTCGGAAAGGTCCAACCTGTAGGAGGGACCGTTACGGTTTGGGGAATGTTCTCATGGCATTCCTTGACGATCTCACCGTTCTGGAGAGGAAAGCACAATGAATCAACACAGGTATGCATTTGTCCTTCGGGATCATGTCCGACGCTATATGCAGTTTGATTCTTCCTCGGCACGATAGAATCTACCAGCATGACAATGCAATCTGTCGCATAACTCGAAGTGCACGTGCCTGATTCGAAGAGCACCAGGGGAAGTTTACTGTACTCTGCTGGCCACCAAAATCCCCGGAGTCGAGAATCTGTAGGATAGCCTGACGGAATCATTTAAAAACTGCGTATTTTTTCCTTATGAAATATTAAAACTACGGTTGCTGTATCACACATAATCATGCAAAAGGCGTCTTCCCCTCCTGCCCCCCCCCCCTTCCTCACGTGCTTCCTACACGTTATTGCCATATCCTATTACCGGCGAACGCCGAAATAAATAACCTAATTCTTAAACACCCTTCAAAAATTCTGTGACTGACTGTGTCGTTTTTCTTTCCATTCTCATTTCCTATGCTCATGGGTAGGGCGAAACCCCCACATTGCAGGCAATTCTCGTCTAGTTGTATAGAGGTGGTTCCCAACTGGAAGTTAAAAAATCCTGTTGCACACATATATCAGCGGAAAAATGTTTCTGTCAGAGCACAAAAAATGCGAATATGTTCCTGTTTATTTAAAGTCATTCTACCTTCCTCAGCACATTTAAAAACATTCCATAGATTTGTAGCATGCAAACATATTCGCACTTTTCTTAACATGTAACTCCCCTCAAACTCCCAGAAGCTCCTCTAACTGTAACTTAGTTACACCCAGTAGTCCATCGCTGTAATTCGTTCACACTTTTCATTGCCCGTTGCCTTTTCTCAGTCAATAAATCACCCCAACTCACTGTCTTTAACTCTTTGTGTGTCTCTGTCACTGTCCCTGAGTCACAGCTGCAGCCCCCTTCGTCCTCTCCTGCTCCTACTGTCTCCTCTCTCCGTCATTCTCTTGCTCTCTCTCTCTCTCGCTCTCTCTCTCTCTCTCTCTCTCTCTCTCTCTCTGTGTGTGTGTGTGTGTGTGTGTGTGTGTGTGTGTGTGTGTGTGTGTGTGCTACCTTAACATATGCTGTCTCTTCTGACTGTATCTCTTTCTTCCTGGCTGTCACCGAGGTACAGACTGTCTCCCATTATCAAAGATTCTCATCCATTTCCACTTCCTCTTTCTCTTTACGCCTCTACCCTAGGCACTGTCTCCTTTACTCATTTCCTGGCACTGATCTGTCATTACCAACTGTATTCCACTGCCACCGCGTCACTCTCTTTCTCTCACACAACCATTGCCTACCGAGTTATTTCTACAACACAACCACTGTCTACTATCTTCCAGTATCATGATTATGATCTACTAGTCACGTTATCTACATTTATTACAGATTCAATCCAGCTGTAAATAACCTAGCACAAAACTGCTGTATTTTGTGTGTCGGTTTCCCCCAGGGGGTCAACCAGACCTTTGTGTGTGTGTGTGTGTGTGTGTGTGTGTGTGTGTGTGTGTGTGTGTGTACGAGTGTGTGTGTGTGTGTGTGTGTGTGTGTGTGTGTGTGTGTGTATGCCGGTATATGTGTGTGGATTTCTTTCACCTTTACAACTCTCCTAGGGGTAAGTGATCCTACTTATTAATAATTCAGGGAGATGACTTAGTACATATTTGTTCCTCTGTGCTGTTTGCTTTAATGTAGGATGTGGGTGTATTTGCTAAAACATTGCTTTGTGCTATTTGTTTTAACGTAAGATTTCGGAGTATTTATTAAAAACATCTCACTGCAGAAGTTTTTTTAGCATTTAAAACACATATTTACATATATCCTAGAATGGGAACGTGGGTACTTGAAGAAAATTGATAAAATTTCAACAGACTCTGAACAGTACTGGAAGGTAGTAGTGCTTACAGAAAGTTCTATTTCAGCATTAATTTGTATTAATTCAGCTGTGTCCCAGTCACATACTGTAATATCAAAGTGTCTTACATCGCAAACTATGTTAATGTTTACCACACTTCCGCAGAACAGGTCATGATGTCATTAAATTAGAGTAATTCAGTGACACTCTGTAGTGTCAAAGTTTCTTAGCTTATAAATTTCGGAATATTTACAGCCATTTTTTTAAGTTGGGGAACTGCTATTGATAATTCTCACTCTCACTGTAGTGCATAAGCATAAGCGATAAACCTCATGTAATTACTTTTGTAATAAAGTTGGGGTGGGGGAGCTTGATTCTTATTGGCCTAGGTAGGAAAAGGGAGGGTCAAGAGGATTTCTTGCCATTTTTAACACACACAACTGGCTGAGACCTTTTCTAGGTCAGAAATATTACAATGGTTTCGGGACCTTGACAGTATCTCACGCAAATTGTCGATATGCTGAGGTTTCACAGGGGTCAGGGGGCGAGAGGTGAGGGTCTTCACACGACCCTGAAAATAAGAAGCCCAGCTGCCTCAGGTGTAACCTGACACAGGAAGTGACCTTGAAATGAGGTGGTTATCTGGCCTCATATATTCACCGATACCTTGCTAATGTCAAAACTTTTCTCTAAATATACAAATGCTTACAACCCATCAACTCGAATGTCTCTGCATTAAGACTAATGCAAAACTTACTATTATCATATTCTACACAAAATACCTTTACAGTATCGACATTAGTACAGTAATGTGTACATCAGCAAGTCAATACTCTTAGTTACTGCAAATGATGCTGTGCTGATTTACTACTAACCAGTGATTAAAATGAGTATATGAATGCTAAAATGATGTTCACATCACCGGATTTAGAATATTTTATATTTTTATTTACTTGGTTGAACACAACGCCTATTTCAGACCATATTTATTTTTATAACTCAAATATGTCTGTAGTACTTTAATACTAAATGAGCTAAACATTTATAGTTAAAACTTCTTCCATGCAATAGGACAATTTTTCCAGAAAGATGTTCTACACCTGCATTCAGTTTTAGCCTTTCTCCGTGAAAAGTTTAGAGTATCATTGGGTAAGCGACATAATACTTCTGTAGTAGCATTATTCACCCACTTTTAAGCTGTAATCATTTTAATGAAGAATAATGAAGCTAATATTTTCTGGTAGCAAAGTATATATGTCTTTATTCCTTATGAACTCTAATGGCTTATTACAACAAAGTCACAAGGGAAAATATATACTATGACACTGTACTGATTACATCAAATCCATTAAATACTTGCCCACAAAATTATCCAGGAGGGTCAGAACGTATTATTGTCATGGCATGCTTCTGTACAATGAAGAATTTCTTCCTCAAGGATAAATTCTCCTATAAGTTCACGATATATTGCTGAATGAAACAATGCGCTTAGTGATTTGACACACTCCAAGGCCTCCAAGAACAACGAATGCTAAATTAGCTGCACTGAACTATGTAAGAAGTTATAAAATGTGTTTCTTTTACATTTAAATTTTTATCAGTATGTACAAAAATTCAGCAGACAGTAACTTCGTTGACAAATCCAGTTGATGCTTTAAATGTATTAGTGGTGTTGAAATATTTCTTGTTAAGAACTGAATCTGGTGTGTTTTCTAAAATTAAGAAGGATCATTCTAGAAAATCAGTCAATAATCATACTAAACACATGATTTAAAATATCCTCCTTTGTTGAATCTCTATTGGAATTTATTACAACACTAGTAATGTGTAAACTATAAACTGCACTGGTTTTCATGAAAACGAATTTTTGCATTCTTCAAATTAATTCTTTATTTTATTGATAATCCAGGCGCCTTTCGTCTCATTCTTTTTAGTTTCACACATAGATTTCTAACAAAGGAACCTCCCCATCGCACCGCCCTCAGATTTGGTTATAAGTTGGCACAGTGGATAGGCCTTGAAAATCTGAACACAGATCAATCGAGAAAACAGGAAGAAGTTGTGTGGATCTATGAAAAAAATAAGCAAAATATAAAAACTGAGTAGTCCATACGCAAGATAGGCAACATGAAGGAGAGCGTGAGCTTCGGAGCGCCGTGCTCCCGTGGTTAGCGTTAGCAGCTCCAGAACGAGAGGTCCTTGGTTGAAGTCTTTCCTCGAGTGAGAAGTTTAAATTTTTGTTTTCAGACAATTATTATCTGTCCGTCCGTCCGTCCGATGCGAGGTAACTGCGCCGTAGTATGGGGACGCTACAACTAAACAAACGTCGAAACACACGACGTCAGTCGACTACAGCGCACGGAAGAGAGAGTATTCCTGCTGACGAGGCTCCCTCGCTGGCAGCTGACTGTTCGCTACTTTGGACGAGAGTGCATTAAATACGTGAGATCTATTCCGTGGGCAATATGAATCCAGCAAATATAGCTCGCGACTTCAATAACAAGGTCAATAAATATTTTCCTGTGGAGGAATCGGTTGACCTATGACCTTGCGATGAAATGTTTTCGGTTCCCATTGGAGAGGCACGTCCTTTCGTCTACTAATCGCACGGTTTTGCGGTGCGGTCGCAAAACACAGACACTAAACTTATTACAGTGAGCAGAGACGTCAATGAACGAACGGACAGAACATAACTTTGCGAAAATAAAGAAAGAAAACTTTTCACTTGAGGGAAGACTTGAACCAAGGACCTCTCGTTCCACAGCTGCTCACGCTAACCATGGGACCACGGCGCTTCTTCACTCCATTTTTCGTGTTCTCTATATTGCACATGAACTACTCAGTTTGCATATTTTGATTATTTTTTCATAGTTCCACACAACTTCTTCCTGTTTTCTCGATTGATCTGTGTTCAGTTTTTCAAGGCCTATCCACTGTGCCAACTTATAACCAAATCTGAGGGGGGTGCGATGGGGAGGTTCCCTTGTAAATAGTCCAGGGAAGTGTACTATAATAAATTAGAGATACAGTATAACATCAAACTCAGAATTTGAAAGGCATACGGTTTCTTCAGTGTGGGAAACCGGTTGAAAGTCTCTGCTGTTTCGTGCAGTCATTATAATTTTAGAAACATAACATATCAACCGCTGTTTTCCGTGTTTGATGCCCGCATCTCGTGGTCGTGCGGTAGCGTTCTCGCTTCCCACGCCCGGGTTCCCGGGTTCGATTCCCGGCGGGGTCAGGGATTTTCTCTGCCTAGTGATGGCTGGGTGTTGTGTGTTGTCCTTAGGTTAATTAGGTTTAAGTAGTTGTAAGTTCTAGGGGACTGATGACCATAGATGTTAAGTCCCATAGTGCTCAGATCCATTTGAACCATTTTGAACCGTGTTTGATGTATCACTTGTTTCTGTAGGTGATGCCAAGTTTCCCAGTTTTTAATTTCCAATTGTATTTTGTATGTCTGCATGTCTGTTAATGAATGTATGTATGCATGGATGTGTGTGTGCGTGTTGTGTGTGTGTGTATGTGTGTGTGAATTTTTTTTGTATCTCTTTAGGGGAATGGGATTTGTGATCACTATTATCACGTTTTCGTACTAATTAATAAGTTACTGTAAACAGTGAGTTGTTTCTCATATTCAGTTGGCCATACAATAGTAGTTTCTTTTCTCCCTTTGCGGAGCGTACAAGAAAAATAAAAAAAGTCCATTTGCAGCCTGCAGCTAGTACCATTTATATATAGGTCCTGCGAAAAACGGCAACCACAAAAAACTCGGACTAATTCCTAAATTAAATGCTACATCATTAACATATATGATACACAACTCATCTTCTGCACACAGTTGATGAACTATGAGCAACGTGCTACCGACGACACATGTGAGGTGGATAAGTTGTTTCATTATATGGTTTATACTCATAACTAAACTTTTAAGTGTGTGCAAGGTTTGGTGGCGTGCTATTATTATAATTTCGGACGTGGTGTGAGTTTGCAGACAACGCTGTTGCCGTCCGCGCCGCACCTACAAACCTTACAGCCCTTTTTGAATGTCGAACCAGGCGTACAGTTCGCGGCTGCAGCACATCAAATAGCAGTAATTAATTCTTGTCCCTTGTTACTATAGTAACCCGTCGTTCTCCACGTCTGATTCTCAATGTTGTCCCCATATGTGTTAAGTGAAAAGCCGGTCGTTGTGGCCGAGCGGTTCTAGGCGTTTCAGTCCGGAACCGCGTGACTGCTACGGTCGCAGGTTCGAATCCTGCCTCGGGCATGGATGTGTATGATGTCCTTCTGTCCTTCGGTTGGATTAAGTAGTTCTAAGCTCTGGCGGACTGACGACCTCAGATGTTCCCATAGTGCTCAGAGCGATTTGAACCATTTTTTTTTTTTTTTTTTTTGGTTAAGTGAATGCACTACCGAAAAGATTTAACCGAAAGGGAACCAACGTGATAGCAAAATCCCTAGAAGAAGCTAACAGGTACCACCGCATCTTCGGTATGGCAAGACCTCATATACGTAACTTGTGGATGATGACTGGAACTCGTTTGGGGTGTTAAGTCTCGGTTGATAGTACGAGGACTCACTTAAAGGAGAGAAAGTACGTTACATTGTTTTCTCTGACTAATAAACAAATATTAATAGAGGAAACAGAGATTTGTACAAGAGCAACGAGTATCATTAGTATCCATTGGATACATTACTAAAACAGAAACATAAACTACGCTTATTGGAGATGTTTGAGTGATTGAGGGAGGCAGGAATGAAGTGAATGCTAAATAGCTTCTTTACGCATGTTCTTTGGAGGAAGGAAAGTGTACTGACCCGCAGAAATGGAACACGACGATCAGTTACCGCAACTGAAGAATATCATGCATGTTGCGTTGCTTCTTGGGGTGGACACTTTTTTAGGAAATTTATTGGTGGCTTTGCGGAGAATGCAGTTTCCCTTGACAACCAGCATAAAAAGGGACGTAAATTTTTGTGGGGTCTTTCCCAATAAGCTGTGTTTGTGCCTTTAAAACAAATGTTACGATCATCATCGTTATTTGTTTACCTACATCTCGAGAGGGTTAAATGAACTGGAGAATGAGCTGGAGGCTGCCTTGAACGCCATAGGTTCATCTTGGAAACCGACGGTCAAGTCCTCAGTTGGATGTAATCCATAACAAGGAAAACTAGTCGCATTTCCAGGTGAGCTCCCAAGATTTTTAAGTTTGAAGTCCATAATATCACGGGCTTGGAGAATGTTGTAGCTGACGGGCTGCCGAATGTTTGTGAGGAATGAGAACAATCAAGGAGATATACAGCTGCTGCAAATTGGTGCTTTGAGGCCCCCGCTGACTTCATTCATTACACAAATACCTCGCCTGTTTCGTGACATTAGAAAGTTTCATGATCAGGATGAACGCCTTATAAAATTAAGGAAAGGCTATAGAAAGGAGAAACAACACTGTGATTAGTGAGACATAGAGTTGTGTTGTTAGGTATGTGGGAGGAATGAGTTGAAATCATTATGCCCAAGAAACTGGTTCCCTTGCCGTTCTGCTGCTTCCACGAATGTGGAAGGTCTGGAAGGAAAGGAGACAGCAATTTACTAGGTTAAGAGTTAACCATGAGATCCGTAAGCGGAAATGGTGTTGTGAGGTGTATGCTGTTAGTAAATCAGTACAAAATGGCAAGAGCGGATATTTGGCGTCCAAGTTATTGTAAAGACCCTTTCAGCGAGTGACATACATTTTGTGGGCCCATTGCCTAGATCGAAGGCAGGAAACAGATATATTCCAGTTTGCTCCATTAAGTTTCGGGAATGCAGCCGCATAAATTCTGCTTCTTCTTCTAATATTTCGGCTGTATACCTTTCAGCCATCTTCAGAGAGAGCCGTACGACTGACGCTCCAGCGCTCGCTCCATCCTTTTAAACTCGCGGACCGCGCCACTGCGCATGCGGCCACAGATAAATAAGGCGCCAGTGATGTTGATCGGCGACAAAGACGTAACATATGCATGAGTTACGTCTGTGGCTGCGCATTCGATCCATGCTGGGAGGTCGATGTATTACTGGGAGCTGAACTGTAGCGACGTCTTTGTAAGTTCAATATTGAAAGTGCCGGATTCCATGATTTATCTAATGTGAAACCGCTGTCTCTATTAATTAAATTCTTCGCCAAGCGGATTTCAATGGCCTTTTTTACTACGGAGTCCCAGAAAGATGAAACAGAAGTCAGAATTTCGACATTTTCATATACCATAGAGTGACCAGAATCAATACAATGCTCTGCCACAGCCGATTTACTGGGTTGTAAGAGCCGAGTGTACCTGCGATGTTCCGTACACCTCTCTTGGACTGTACGATTCGTTTGTCCGATATATGAAAGGCCACATTCACATGGTATCTTGTAAACTCCAGGCTTGCGGAGTAGTAAGTCATCTTTAACGGAACCCAGGAGTGCAGCCGTCTTCGCCGGTGGACGAAAAATCACTTTTACTTTATGTTTAGTGAGGATCCGTCCTATTTAGGATGAAAGGCTTCCCACATACGGCAGGACAGCCATGGATTTAAATGTTTCCTCGTCATCTTCTGCATTCCTTACGGACACCTTAGGTTTTATTTGTAGTGCCTTACGTATCTGTTGTGGAGAATACCCGTTGTCCTCAAAAACTTTTGAATGCCTCCCCATTTCCACCGGAAGTCATACGAAGACTGAAACCAAGTGGTGCAGTGCCTCCAAGGCTTTATGGACTCCCAAAGATCCATAAGAAAGACGTTCCTCTACGTCCTATCGTGAGCAATATTGGTTCTCCCAACTATGATTGTGCCAAGCACCTGGCGTCACTACTGAGGCCGCTTGTGGGAAAATGTGATCATCATATAAGGAACTCTGCAGATTTCATTGGCAAATTAAAATCTTTGAAACTGAACACCTCTGAACTATTAGTCAGCTTTGATGTAGTGTCGCTATTTACTAAGGTACCTCTCTCTGAATCTTTAGATCTCATTGGAAAAAGTTTCGATAAGGAGATTTTAGCTTTGTTTCACCATGTGATGACCTCCACATACTTTTTATTTAATAACGACTTTTTTGAACAGACTGACGGTGTTGCCATGGGTAGTCCTTTGTCACCCTTGGTGGCCAATTTATTTATGGAGGACTTCGAGGAGAAGGCCCTGGAGTCTGCTAGTTTGAAGTCTACAGTTTTTTGGAGGCACGTTGACGACACCTTTGTAGTGTGGCCTCATGGCGAGGACAAATTGCAGGACTTCTTAAACCATCTGAATTCCATCCATGAACAAATTCAGTTTACAATGGAAGTGGAAAAGGAGGGATGTCTTCCATTTTTGGATGTCTTGGTTCTGCGCAAAGAAGATGGCACTCTGGGTCATGCAGTATATCGGAAACCGACCCATACGGACTTATATTTACATGCAAATAGCTGTCACCATCCTTCGCAGACGAGCAGTGTTCTAAGAACTTTGGTACACCGAGCACACGTCATATCTGATGAAAGTAGTTTAAAAGACGAACTTTTACATCTGAAGAGAGTTTTTGAGGACAACGGGTATTCTCCACAACAGATACGTAAGGCACTACAAATAAAACCTAAGGTGTCCGTAAGGAATGCAGAAGATGACGAGGAAACATTTAAATCCATGGCTGTCCTGCCGTATGTGGGAAGCCTTTCATCCTAAATAGGACGGATCCTCACTAAACATAAAGTAAAAGTGATTTTTCGTCCACCGGCGAAGACGGCTGCACTCCTGGGTTCCGTTAAAGATGACTTACTACTCCGCAAGCCTGGAGTTTACAAGATACCATGTGAATGTGGCCTTTCATATATCGGACAAACGAATCGTACAGTCCAAGAGAGGTGTACGGAACATCGCAGGTACACTCGGCTCTTACAACCCAGTAAATCGGCTGTGGCAGAGCATTGTATTGATTCTGGTCACTCTATGGTATATGAAAATGTCGAAATTCTGACTTCTGTTTCATCTTTCTGGGACTCCGTAGTAAAAAAGGCCATTGAAATCCGCTTGGCGAAGAATTTAATTAATAGAGACAGCGGTTTCACATTAGATAAATCATGGAATCCGGCACTTTCAATATTGAACTTACAAAGACGTCGCTACAGTTCAGCTCCCAGTAATACATCGACCTCCCAGCATGGATCGAATGCGCAGCCACAGACGTAACTCATGCATATGTTACGTCTTTGTCGCCGATCAACATCACTGGCGCCTTATTTATCTGTGGCCGCATGCGCAGTGGCGCGGTCCGCGAGTTTAAAAGGATGGAGCGAGCGCTGGAGCGTCAGTCGTACGGCTCTCTCTGAAGATGGCTGAAAGGTATACAGCCGAAATATTAGAAGAAGAAGCAGAATTTATGCGGCTGCATTCCCGAAACTTAATGGAGCAGTCTTTGCGCCGCGAAAACCTGAAGATTCACATATTCCAGTTTGCTTGGACAGCTTCGTCAGAATAGTCTGGTTATTATTCAAAAGAGCAGTGATCCCAGAGTTACAGTTAATTTTTAGCACAGTTGTACTCCAGAATCTATGGCGACTGATAATATGATCACATTTATCACACATAAATTTAAGCAACGCAGCATGTAACAACACCACCTTATTATGCGAACCCATCATATGTTGAACGTATTAATAAACACACTAGCTCCGCACTGACAGCCTGCAGCGATTACCGGAATGGATAGGATCATTCCCTCCCCCGGTAAATAATGGCGTTTAATACCACGTACCATGAAAGCCATCAGTACACGTCTATGAGTTTGCTTGTGGGGTATCGGGTACCCACTCGAACCTGCACTTTGTAGTCTATTGACGACGTTTTGTCTGAGAAGAGAAATGCTCGATGGGTGCATATACAATTGTCGTGGACGAAAAGGAATATTACGGAGACACATAAGATGAAACTATGCGCGATAATACAGGGTGGCAACCATACACTCACCGAGCTGGTGGCTATGATTTTGTTAAGAGTTTTCAGAGAGTCAGTATAGCCTTCTGTTAAGGAGACTCCAAATGGTCAATGAAGTTAGGGGTCATTTCTCTCAAATTAATCTACATTCTCAGGGCCAATGTGGGTTTCTCAGCTGGTTGCCGAATTAAGGACGGGGCTGGGGGAGAAGTACGTGCATGCCACACTATTGCTTAGTGTGAGGTCAGAGGTTGGCCATACTTCCTGGAGTCTTGTGGTCTATTCTTTCTTGTTGTGGAAGTGCTTATAAGGCCGCAGTGCGGACACGGAAGTGGGCACTCAGTCAGTGCACAGAGACAAACGAGGAAAGGCGTTTACTCGCCGACATGGAGGAGCGTTGCCGCAAGTTTTGAATGTGGTTTGTTTACTGGGGCAGGTCGCACACACTGAGCGATCGCAAGTCTGCTCTATCTCTTGTGGTTCCCGGAGGCAATGCAGCCTGAACTTATGGCAGTGACAGTAGTGTGACTAGACAACTAGACCACTAGGCGAGAATTTGGCCATGATGTGTGTATGCTTGCGATAAAAACAGGTATTGTGATTTAATTTATAGTTACTACTCACAGCTTTTGCGCTGGTAGACTCTTTTTAAACGGTTTTCAGGGATTTGTGTGGTTCTGTATAGGGACTGACTTATATTAGTATAAATTAATAGGCAGTTGTCTCATTATTTTCACTATCATCTATGAATGACTGTCAGCAGCATTTTAATGTTCTTCTATAATGACAAGCTCGTTTGAGTGCACTTGTTGATGCACAGTCAGCGTATTATACTTGTAAAAAGTACTACTATACTGTGTCGTTGCACTAACAAGATAAGGTTCCCTGTCGCTAATACGGAGTTGTTTCAGGGTAGTCTGTGACATTTCTTTATGTTCATGGGAGCATGAGTGGACTGATGTTCATACGTCAAAGCATATGTTATGACAGGATGAGCTATTTGGATGCAATGGGCTATGCAAGAGAAGTTATCGCTATCCTCATGGTTCCAAAAATCCACGTTTGCTGCTGATCTCTTTGTAAATTGTTAATTGGCATACATTTTTGTAAAATACAGTTAAATTGAAATTTTATTGGATATTAAAGCTAAGTAGTGGTAGTGATTCAAATAGGTTCTTTTAGGAGTTGTTTTTATAAATATTTCATTTTTAAAGCTGAGTAAAAATTTGAAGTTCTTGTTGTGCTAATCATTATGCTTATACTTAATTTCTTGTGACATTAAATTCTGTGGAATTTTATTGAGCCAGAGTGTTTACAACGTTTTGCTGTCCTTAATTTGATTTCGGTTACAAGGACACGTTTAGTGTTCAAGTGAAATTGCACTTTTGTATTTATCTTGGCTCAAGGTATTAATACATAAACAAGGGTTCAAATGTTAACTTCAGGTGAATCGATCGATTTCACTATTTTCTCCTGTCCACCAAAGCCACCACACAATGGTAAGCACTCAAATATTTTTTTCATTTATCAAAACTGGTTCAATAGCGTTGTTAATGATGACTTTTCCTATCGCAGTAAAATTTTGCATCTAAATCATTTCTTCTGTGTTAATTATCCTGCCTCTCAGTTACAATTTCCTATGTACCAAATCTTTTGCTAATCATAGAGGATTTATGATCTTTATAGAAGTACTTTTCAAAAGAAGACTATGTAGTTATAGTGGATGCGACGGGAAACAGTGGATCAGTTACTTACAAGAAAGATTCTAACACACCAAATGATACATATACTACACGTAAAAGAAAAAGAAATAATTGGAAAAAGTAACATGGGAAAATTTATAGACTTGACAAATGCTCATCAATAAAAAATAAAATACAACAATTTGAAGTTGAGGTCCAATCTCGAAACTGCACAGTAGTTTGTGTGAAGACGTAAACATGAACACAAATATCATAAACGAAACTAGCAGCACTCTATAAATATCCTTCAGAGTACAAGCATTTTCTTGCTGACCAATAGTACAATAACGGTTGCTAGAATGATTGCGTCAGTAATTGACAATTAGGCCACAAATACGGGCAGGGATAAGTGTGATGCAGTTGTAAAAGATCGTTGACCAAGGGTAAATTTTTGGCAAATAATAACAGCAAAATCGTTTATGGAAAAACTCCCTAAACTGCAGGCCTGCAGATGACATTTAACAGCAATTAAATTAAAAATTTTTTCTAAAGGACAATCAAATCTGTCTGGGATAAAGTGGATAGAAAAGCTAATGTAAATGTGAAATTTTCAAAGCTCTGAACATTATCTAAACTGAACTTTGAAAGGACGTTTCCAAAAGTATCCACATCAATAACAATGTCTCACAAAACAAATGGATAACAGTAGGTGTTAGGAAGTTATCCCACACTCTTAAGTACCCCACTTCCATTAAAAAGTGTCATAAAGAGAGAGAGTTCTTAAGTTTTTGTCATAAGTGCAGAAAGAATTATAGAAAAGCACTCTTTGCCCCATCTTCCTATTCATAACGAATCCTACTCCTGCTATAACATTCTCTGCTGCTATTGATGAACCCAAGTTATATTAATATCCTCAGTGACAAAGTGTTGCCCTTTCTTCTACATCTTCATGTCGAGTATACGGAGAGCGCTCCCGTCTTCCGAGGTAACAACTAAACCAGTCGCTCTTTATCTTTTAGAAAATGTGAAACACAGTATTAGGAACATTGGGTGAAATGTAGGAATCAACATAGCCACCGTTTGGTAGCTTTATGGAAACCAGTCAGAACTGAATGGCTTGTGGGCTGTCTTCCCCTCCGCACTGTGATAGTTGTCAAGGACAGAGATGTCTACTGATTGTTTGTCTGGTGTGCTTAATTGTCTGACACGGCTGAGTCTAGCTGTGACTAATGCATTTTGTAGACTTTCATAAAAGCACAACTTACATCGTAAAATGTAAAGATTCACGGCGGAAAACGTCACAATTAATAAAATATTCCAAGCTACTATACCATGGTCGAATGGACTGCACATTAAAACTCAAAGTTTCGTCCCCATCTGCGAATGAAACATTTTGAAGGGGGATCGTAGCTTTTTTGTGTCCGAGTCAAGCCCTGGCTCGCTACTGACTGCAGCGAAGTTCCGTTTCTGCGTACTCCCATGTTACGAAATGGCACAATGCGACTTAACTTTTGTGGTCATCAGTCACCTAGAACTTAGAACTAATTAAACTTAACTAACCTAAGGACAGCACACACATCCGTGGCCGAGGAAGGATTCGAACCTGCGACCGTAGCGGTCGCTCACTTCCAGACTGTAGCGCCTAGAACCGCACGGCCACTCCGACCGGCCCCCTGCTACGGCGCAACTTCGTATGCTTTGAATACCCGCTGCAAATTGGCCTTTGTTGAGAGCTGTCTCCGCTGTTGCTATCATCCCATGGTGGAACACTGGTACACATCTTCTTCAACACCTGAATTCAGATGTCATTCATTTTCACGACCTCCTACTTTCTGCTCAAATTTCTGCGGTATTTAACGATCTCAATGGCCTATCTGTATAGTCTTTCATAGTATTCGTGTGTGGCTGCTAGTACTTGAGTTATATCAAATACAATTTGGTGTTTTCCTACCTGCAAAAATTGTGCGTGTGCTCTTCTAGGTTTTTCTTGTAGTTGTAGTAGTAGTACTCGCGTACACTTCCCCACAACTACAAGGAATCCTACAAATTCCTACTTCCAGCGATTTGCTAGCATCCTTGGCCAATTTTAGGTGACCCTGTATCTTCCGGATGGGTTTGTAGACTACCGCAATGTTCCATTTTCTTAAGATTTTTCCTATACGGTCAGTAATGTCCTAAACGAAAATCTGGTAGGAAAAATTTGGATTTCTCAAGCTCTTGTGCATCGCTACTAATTTTCACGGCGACTTAAAGCTCTTTCTATCTTAACAGATGAATAACAATTATTGAGCAATGGAGAGGTGAGGTGTTTTGATTACTCGTCAAGCAGCTCTGATTCGCAGATGTTCCTTGCTCTATCCGCCAGGCTTTTTATGATGCCTCGCTTTCGATATGAGTGGCGCTTCTGACCTCGGTGTAAGTAACGGTCTGTGCGCGTGGGTATTCGGTAAACTCTGTGGTCTAAGCTAGCATCTTCTTTCTTGAAAAATAGCAGATTAAGAAAATTTAATTTTCCGTCAGCCTCCACCTGCACTGTAAACTGAATCTTCGGGTTAATCTATTTGAGATGCATGCGAAAACCACCTCGGCCATGCATCTGTGCAGCGGAACCAAATATTCAGCTTTATTTTGGCAGTTTTCAGTGCTTGCTCCTCGAATTTTTCCATGGGGAAATTTGCTGTAACTGGGCTTAAGGGACTACCCACAGCCACGCTATCGCTCTGTTCATAGCACGCTTCGTTACATTTGAGTCACGTGGTCGCGATGCAATATTTAAACACTTCTGTAATATGTGGAGGAAAAATCCTCTATCGAACAGAGCATTCAGAAAAGTCTGTTGGATTCAGTTGCACTACCACCAAGACTATATGGATTGCCAGAGAGATATAAAGGAACTTGTTCCTCTGAGGCCTATAGTGAGTCCACTGGTTGGCCCGCCTATTCGATTGTCAAGTACTTTACATTATTACCACCGTATGTGGTCCAATCGGCCTCCTACAGCAAGAATTCGGCACATTTTACCAATAAATGAAACGCCTTAATGGTCCAACCAGAGGACACATAAGTCAATTTCCATGGGTTATCGCTATTTACTATGGTTCCGCTCGATGAAGTCGTGCAACAGGTGAGTGGGCCACTTGCTGTTGGGTATTCGAAGCATGTGACGTCACACCACTGTCCGGGAGTACGGGTAAACGGAATTTTACTGCTGCTAGGGCCCGATACAGGGTGTGAATCGGACACAAAACTACGATCACCCTTGAAAATGTCCTCTGCGGATGGGGACGAAATGTTGGGTTTTAATGTGAAAACCATTCGTCTACGGTGTAATAGCCCGGAATGTTTTATTAACTGTGACAACTTTACATCGCTTTACATTAACAGCTGGTTGCCAAACTTTGCAGCCGGCAGATATTTTGTCAATATCTATATACCGTATTTTCTAGACAAAATTTCGTCCCAAACAACAGCATCATATGCGAAAACGTTTTTACAGTAGTGTTGTTAACAAGTAACCGTAGATAAAAATAATATTTAGTTATATTCCAGGAAAGAAAAGAAAACATTCTTAAGAACAGATTACAGACCTCTGCGCACACGAGGTGGACACGCCTTGAGAGTGCAGGCGAACGTTTTGCCGTCATCGCTGCACCTACACGTGTTGCACTCTTGCAGGAACGTGGTCCCAGGTGTGCAGCTTTCTTCTGCAGTAGAGGTAACAGTAAGGACAAGTTTATTACGCGTTAAATGGATTACCATTTATATGCTACGAGGAAAATAAAATTGTGAGAAGAGTAGTCTGCTGACCTGTTTGCGGTCTGGGTGGACATAACTTCAGGGTACAGGCCGCCGTCTTGCCGTCAGCACCGCACGTGCAGGTGTTGCAGTCCTGGAGGAAGGTCGTCCCAGGGGTGCACTTGTCTTCATCTGTCGTACATGTAACAGCCGGCATTAAAATGGCGTATCACTTACAACGAGGAGCCAAAACATTATGACCACCGCGCGTCTCAGCGTCGCCTGACAGCGTCGTGAGCATGTGAACGTGTAAGAAACGTATATGAATGGAGCAGAGATGCAGAGGGAATCATTCTAGAGACGACAGACGCCGCAAGTGAGGAAATCCACTGACGCAAGTGAGTGCCAGCGGCATTTTCAAAGAGGGCACAGCAACGCATGGAGCTTCAGAACACACGCCTGCCTTTCAGGAGGGAAACTGCCCCTAAAGGCAGATGAGTCGGCTATGATCAGCGGCATGAGGATGCAGAAGGCAATGGAAACCACTGCATTAAATAAACGTAAGGTGAGTCTACAGGATGTCTACCTTGTAGTTGTAAAGAGTGTCATGATGATATCTCCATTATTAAAGGTTTCGGTGTTGTTCCACATTCCGATCTCCAGGAGGGGACTGCCGAGAGGGAGGTGACCAGGAGAAAAATACTGAATAACCAACCAGAGGACAATGTTCTGCAGGCCGGAGTGGCCGAGCGGTTGTAGGCGCTACAGTCTGGAACCGCGCGACCGCTACGGTCGCAGGTTCGAATCCTGCCTCGGGCATGGATGTTTGTGATGTCCTTAGGTTACTTAGGTTTAAGTAGTTGTAAGTTCTAAGGGACTGATGACCTCAGATGTTAAGTTCCATAGTGTTCTAGGCATTTGAAACATTTTGACAATGTTCTACGAGTCGGGGATTGGAACGTAAGATGTTTGAACGTGGTAGTTTCAAAAATGGCTCTGAGCACTATGGGACTTAACTGCTGTGGTCATCAGTCCCCTAGAACTTAGAACTACTTAAACCTAACTAACCTAAGGACATAACACACATCCACGCCCGAGGCAGGATTCGAACCTGCGACCGTAGCGGTCACGCGGTTCCAGACTGTAGCGCCTAGAACAGCACGGCCACTCCGGCCGGTGAACGTGGTAGGGAAGCTAGAAAATCTGAAAAGGAAAATGCAGAGGCTCAATCTAGATGTAATGGGGATCAGTGAGTCAGTGGTCAGATGAGAGTATGGTAATATCAACAGCAGCTGAAAGTGGTATAACGAGAGTAGGATTCTTTAAGAATAGGAAGGCAGGGCAGAGACTGTGTTACTGTGGTTGTTCCTATCAGAGTCGACAGCAAACCAACACCGACAACGATAGTTCAGGTATACGTGCCGACTTCGCAAGCTCAAGATGAAGAGATAGAGAAAGTATATGAGGATACTGAAAGGGTAATATAGTATGTAAAGGGATATGAAAATCTAATGGTCATGGGGGACTGAAATGAAGTTGCAAGGGAAGTAGTAGAAGAAAAGGTTGCAGGAGAATGTGGGCTTGGCACGAGGAATGAAAGAGGAGAAAGACAAATTACAATAAATGTCAGCTAGTAATAGCGAATACTCTCTTCAGTAATCACAAGTGGAGAAGGTATACTTAGAAAAGCCCCGAACACGCTGGAAGATTCCAGCTGGATTAAATTATGTCCCAAGAGAGATTCCGAAATCACATATTGGATTGCAAGGCATATCCAGGAGCAGATGCAGAAGTACAAAAAATTTAATAATGTTGAGAGTAGATAAAAGTTTAAAAGAATTATCGGGAAATGGGATACTGAAACATTGAGGAATGAGGAGGTGAGTTAGAATTTCGCGAAATATGTGCATACCGCGATAAAGAACACCACAGCAGGCTGTCCAGTTGGAGAAGAGTGGACATCTCTAGAAGGGGAAATAGTAGATGTTGTACAGACAAACACAGAACAAGCAAGGAAACTGCAAAGAAACCTTGGATAACCGGAGAAATACTTCAGCTGACCGACGAAAGAAGGGAGTACAAAACCGTTCATGAAAGGACAGTACTGCAGTAATATAAGTCACTTAGAAATAACATAAATCGGAATTGGCGAAACAGCTGCAGAAAAATGTGAAGAAACCGAAAGAGAAATGTTCGTCGGAAGGTCTGATTCAGTATACAGAACAGACAAAATGTCCTTCGATGAAATGGAGAGCAAGGGTGGTAATGTTAAAAATACAATGGAAATCCCACTATTAAACGAGAGGCAGAGCAGATGGATGGAAAAAGTACAATGAAGGCCTATAAGAGGGGTAGGAATTGTTTGATGACGTGACAGAAGTAATTTAACTTGATACGTCAGACATAAGGCATCCAGCTTTAGAGTCAAAATTTGAAATAGCTTTGGAAGACTTGAGCTCAGATAAGACAGAAGGAATAGATAACAGTCCACCGGAGTTTTTGAGATCACTGAGGAAGGCGGCAACCAATCTACTATTCAAGCTGATGTTTAGAATTTATCAGACAGGTGACATACTATCAGACTTTTGGATACGTATCATCCACACAATCCTGTAGATAGGAAGAGAAGTACGAGAATTACTGCAGCAATAAGCTTAACATCCCTTGCTTCCCAGTTGCTGACGACGATAATACGCTGATGAATGAAAAAGAAAATTGAGGATTGCACTCGATACTGGAAGACAGACTGAAGAAAAATAAAGACATGTTCATAACATCGCTCGACCTTGAGAAAGCGTTCGACATTGTAAAATATTGCAGAATGTTCGAAATTCTCAAAAAAAAAAAAAAAATATATAGAAGTAAGCTAGAGCAAACTACGGGTAATACGCGAGGGACGTTCAATAACTAATGCAACACAATTTTTTCTCGGTCAAGATCGGTTGAAGAAATATGGAATTTGTCGTGGGACATTGTGGAATATTCCGGCATCAGCCCTTATAGTTTCATTAGTTTCATGACGTTCCCACAGGTGACGAGGCTGTACAATGGTAACGGAGGTGCGTTCCAAATAGAGAGCTTTCATTGATATTCATAGGACCTAGCAGAATGTCTATGGACACCTAGAAGTGAAAAGAAGCATGTTGACTCGTCGGGCGAGGCGTCTGTCATCATCGTAATAACGTCGCGTAAACCTGTCCGATCTCCCGCGTGGGTGCTGATGAGCGCGCGGTTGAGCGTCCCACAAACCAATCATCATCATCATCATCATCATCATCTGCCGCCTGCCGGCCGGCAGCACACAGCTGCGACTCCTGCAATGTTGTAAACTGAAGAATAACTGCAGTGTGTTCGTTGCCACAAAAATTCACACGAACTTCTCCTTCTCCATGACAACGCAAGGTGTCACACAACTGCGGACGCGAGAGAAACGGACAAATCTCCAGTGGACTCTTAAAGAATGGGCAATAAACTGACAAAACAAAATTGCTTTCAGAAAGAAATGTGTTACATTACTTACTGAATGGTTCTCGTACAATGTGTCGAAGAACTAAGAGGGGACAGTAGGAAATGGTTCGATGTAATACATGGATGAAGTCTTTCTTTCCGACTGTTCAGTCTGTACATCAAACAAACAATGACGGAAATACATGAAATGTTCAAGAATAGGATTAAAATTCGGGCTGAATACACTCCTGGAAATTGAAATAAGAACACCGTAAATTCATTGTCCCAGGTAGGGGAAACTTTATTGACACATTCCTGGGGTCAGATACATCACATGATCACACTGACAGAACCACAGGCACATAGACACAGGCAACAGAGCATGCACAATGTCGGCACTAGTACAGTGTATATCCACCTTTCGCAGCAATGCAGGCTGCTATTCTCCCATGGAGACGATCGTAGAGATGCTGGATGTAGTCCTGTGGAACGGCTTGCCATGCCATTTCCACCTGGCGCCTCAGTTGGACCAGCGTTCGTGCTGGACGTGCAGGCCGCGTGAGACGACGCTTCATCCAGTCCCAAACATGCTCAATGGGGGACAGATCCAGAGATCTTGCTGGCCAGGGTAGTTGACTTACACCTTCTAGAGCACGTTGGGTGGCACGGGATACATGCGGACGTGCATTGTCCTGTTGGAACAGCAAGTTCCCTTGCCGGTCTAGGAATGGTAGAACGATGGGTTCGATGACGGTTTGGATGTACCGTGCACTATTCAGTGTCCCCTCGACGATCACCAGTGGTGTACGGCCAGTGTAGGAGATCGCTCCCCACACCATGATGCCGGGTGTCGGCCCTGTGTGCCTCGGTCGTATGCAGTCCTGATTGTGGCGCTCACCTGCACGGCGCCAAACACGCATACGACCATCATTGGCACCAAGGCAGAAGCGACTCTCATCGCTGAAGACGACACGTCTCCATTCGTCCCTCCATTCACGCCTGTCGCGACACCACTGGAGGCGGGCTGCACGATGTTGGGGCGTGAGCGGAAGACGGCCTAATGGTGTGCGGGACCGTAGCCCAGCTTCATGGAGACGGTTGCGAATGGTCCTCGCCGATACCCCAGGAGCAACAGTGTCCCTAATTTGCTGGGAAGTGGCGGTGCGGTCCCCTACGGCACTGCGTAAGATCCTACGGTCTTGGCGTGCATCCGTGCGTCGCTGCGGTCCGGTCCCAGGTCGACGGGCACGTGCACCTTCCGCCGACCACTGGCGACAACATCGATGTACTGTGGAGACCTCACGCCCCACGTGTTGAGCAATTCGGCGGTACGTTCACCCGGCCTCCCGCATGCCCACTATACGCCCTCGCTCAAAGTCCGTCAACTGCACATACGGTTCACGTCCACGCTGTCGCGGCATGCTACCAGTGTTAAAGACAGCGATGGAGCTCCGTATGCCACGGCAAACTGGCTGACACTGACGGCGGCGGTCCACAAATGCTGCGCAGCTAGCGCCATTCGACGGCCAACACCGTGGTTTCTGGTGTGTCCGCTGTGCCGTGCGTGTGATCATTGCTTGTACAGCCCTCTCGCAGTGTCCGGAGCTAGTATGATGGGTCTGACACACCGGTGTCAATGTGTTCTTTTTTCCATTTCCAGGAGTGTACATATTCTTAATAAAGATGAAGACAAATTACTAAACCTGTTGAATGGAATAATCAGCGTAGTGAGTGCAGAATATGGAAATAGAATAAACCGAAGAAAGACGAATGGAATCAAAATAGCCCATTACGGACGAAGCAAAGAGGATATAAAAAGTAGACCAACATAGCCAAAGAGGCGTTCGTTGCCAAAAGAACTCCATTATTATTAAACATAGGCCTTAATCTGAGAAGGAAATTTCTGAGAATGTATGTTTAAAGGGCAGCATTAGTATCACTGACACTGACAAAACCAGAAGAGAATCAAATCCTTTGAGATGTGAAGGTAAAGAAGAACGTTGAAAGTTAAGTGGACTTATAAACCAAGTAGCAGCCATGTTCACCGTAGAATCGATCCACAAAGGAACATATCGCAAAACACTGACAAGAAGCCTGGCTCAAATGCCTCTGAGCACTATGGGACTTAACATCTGAGGTCATCAGTCCCCTAGAACTTAGAACTACCTAAACCTAACTAACCTAAGGACATCACACACATCCATGCCCGAGGCAGGATTCGAACCTGCGACCGTAGCGGTCGCGCGGTTCCAGACTGTAGCGCCTAGAACCGCACGGCCACTCCGGCCGGCCTGACAAGAAGGGACGTGATAACAGAACATGCGTTACGATGTCAAGGGATAACGTCTGCAGCACTGGAGGGGAGCCGGAAAGGGTATAGTTACAGAAGAAGACAGACTCTGGAACACATTCAACAAATAAATGAGGACATTGATAGCAAGAGCGGCCCCGAGATGAAGAGGTTGTCACAGGACGAGAATTCGTAGCGGGCCGCATCAAACGAGTCGGAAGACTGATGACAGAAAAAAAAGTGGGTTTGAATATGGACACATTTGTATGGCCCGGAACGTGAGAAGGAGTATCACGCAAATGGCGAAGATGGTCTGCTGCTCGTGTGCTACAGTCGCGCACATCTGTCGAAAGTGACTAAAGGATGGTGAAACTACGCGTGGTTAACAAGGTGTTCGACGTCCAAGTCGCATCACAGAACGTGAAAGCTGGAGGCTTTCCCGCTCTGCAAAGCGGAACTGACGGCGATATGAGGCAGACACGGAGCAGTGTACAATGCATGCATAGGTGTTTCGCCGCACACCTCTCAGCAGCTCCATTGTCGAATACGTGTAATGCAGGAGACGACTTCTACTTCTTCCCATGTTGGCCAAATGACACCGTCGGTTTCGGTGACAGGTCACGGGACCGTCGAGATTGGGTCGTGGATCAATGGAAACTTGTCTGGCAGGATGAATCGCGTTTCTTTTTACATCAGGTCGTTGGAAGTCCTTGAGCTATGCGTAGACATCTGGTAAAAGAACATGTGAACTCCATGCTTGCAAAATTGCGACTGTGTTGGTTTCCAGAGATAGACCAACGCTGTGCTAAGCAAGTAGACATAATGTTTTGGCTCATCCATTTACTTATATATTGTAGGAGAAAACGAAGACAGCACGATGAGCAGTACACTGACCTGCCTGTGCGCCAGGTGAACACGCTTTCAGGGTGCACGCTGACGTTTTCCCATCAGGACCACAGGTACACGTGTTACAGTCCTGCAGGAAGGTCGTTCCAGGTTTGCAACTGTCTGCTGTAGAGGAAAGAGTAAGCACAAAGTTACAATGCACTGAAATGGCGTAGGAATTACGTACTAGTTGAAGACATCCACTGACCGTCCTGCTCGCGAGGAGGACATGCCTTGAGCGTACACGCTGACGTCCTACCGTCAGGGCCACAGGTACAGGTGTTGCAGTCTTGCAGGAAGGTAGTCCCAGGCGTGCACCTGTCGTCATCTGCTGTAGAATTAACAGTGAGCACAAAATTAGGGTCTGTACTGAGTTTCTTCGTCCAACTTAAAGCTTACTGTAAACAGTAAAGATGAAATGTCAATATCTACATCCCCAAAACATCTGTACTCAGCTAGCCAACATGTGTGGTGGAAGGTACATAGCGTACCATACCCACCCTGTAGCGATACAAGTACCATTATCACTTTGTATAAACTGTTTCATTCGGAGCTTGGTATTACGAGCATCAGCCGTACACACATGGATGAGAATATGTTGAAGGCAGTGAGCGCTCAGAACAAGCACTTTACGCTTCTGCCATCCACTGGCAACAGTGATGAACTGAGCCGGCTAGAGTGGCCGAGCGGTTCTAGGCGCTACAGTCTGGAACCGCGCGGCCGCTACGGTCGCAGGTTCGAACCCTGCCTCGGGCATAGATGTGTGTGATGTCCTTAGGTTAGTTAGGTTTCAGTAGTTCTAAGTTCTAGGGGACTCATGACCTCAGAAGTTAAGTACCATAGTGCTCAGAGCCATTGCCATTCTCAGTGATAAACTGAGCTCACATAGCACTGTACAGTGCAGACAGGTAAAAGAGCAATATTAAGTTGTAGATATATTTTTGAACATTACTGTTTAAATAATGATTTGTGTCTTGTTACATGTATTTCGCATACCTGCTTTTAACATCGTAACTGTTGTGGACTGTAAATAAAAATGTGCACATTCATGATGTTCAAATGTGTGTGAAATCTTGTGGGACTTAACTGCTAAGGTCATCAGTCCCTAAGCTTACACACTACTTAACCTAAATTATCCGAAGGTCAACACACACACACCCATGCCCGAAGGAGGACTCTAACCTCCGCCGGGACCAACCGCACAGTCCATGACTGCTGCGCCTAAGACCGCTCGGTTAATCCCGCGCGGCTACGGAGCCATGATTTTAGTTTTAAGACATAAACAGTAGGGACTTCCCCACGGAAGTGTTTTGGGGGCAAAATTACAGCCCTTTTTACTCACTAGAACATTCTCTAAGTAGAAGTGGAACACAGTCTCGAGATACATGTGAAACGGTGAAGACGTACATTACGTTGCGGTGAACAAAATTGAGCATAATTGTTGTAAAAGCCTCGAATGGACGATATAAAGTTGCTACTAATAATTCACCAATTCCTATAAGCAGCTCTTATGCAAGGAAGTAGAGTTGGCTCTATATTTTGTGGGACACTTAGTTTAATGTTGATATTCGCTGGCTTACGGCATGCATTACGTTACAGCAAGATCTATTGTGTTGGCCAAGTATGATGTGGAAAGTACTGTAACATCATAAGCCACAATTAAAAGCTGCAAATTCATCATACTGCAGCAATTCTCGTAAGAGGCTATAATCAATGCTCATCACCTGTGAAGACACCAAGGTATATTTTTTATTGGTGCAGTTCAGTGTATAATAGCTTTCATACTAGGACGACTAATTGTAAAAGTCATTACCTTATTTCCCTTTCTTGTGGAGATCTTTGTGTTGGGTATAAATATAACATGCTCTAAAGGTCAATTACTGGTATAACTAAATAAAACACCGCAGTGTTGACAAAGAATCCTTACCAGCTATTTCGCTCTAAATATTACCTCAAACTGGAAGTACTGTTGCAGAAGAAGAGACCAAAAGGTACTTTACAGTTTTACTTACCTACAACAGAAAAATACTATGGTACCACTTCGCCTACACGATTTCATAAATTCATTTGTGTGTGCCGAATATAACTTCCAGTTTGATAAATTGTAGGATATAGTGTTTTTTTGCTTAGTGAAAGTATAATCACATCATTGCAGTCTTGTTTCGACATAAAGTGTAATGTTTTAATAATCATTACAAAGCGTATTTCTATACAGTGGGATCAGATATTGTAAAGTAATACGAAAGTAATGATTACAAGGTACACTACTAACAAAAGCACCACCACAGAAGTGAAGCATCTTCATTACTTATCAGGTTATTTTTACTGAATATCTCACTGTACTTTTATTTATAAGTGTAACATGTTTGCAATACAGGTGCTTTGTGGAGATGAAAGTATTCTTTTTTCCACCAATCAACTCAGTACATGTATGGTGTCCATGTTATTCAGTTTGCAGTGTAACATCGTCATATCAAAGTGTTGGCCATTAATATTTGTACCGTCCTCTTCAGGTTTTTTAATAAGGTTACTTTGTCGATTCCTTTAACCAAAATTCTATTGGTGTGGTAAGACTCAAATTCTGCGTTCTAGACACAGATTAATAAAGTGAATGCTGATTACTTACTACACGCAAGTGTCCACCCACAAACATTTACGAAAACGGTTGCTGCTCACGATCAGTTATAAGCAAATACATATCCACATTAGGATAAAATTGGCGAGGCATCGAAATGTATGCCCGTATGATTCGCGAGACGCATGAAGGAGAAATACTTCAAACGGTTTGGCTACACACAGATCTGATCCTTTCTGCCGTGTTGCCAAAGAGACAGGAATTACCAACCACGCTGATACTGTCGTGACAATGATTAACAATGGCAAAATGTTCTCCAAGAAACCTAAGAGAGTACATTTGTTTTTTACAGAAGTTACAATCGTTCTATGTGATACACTTACGGTGTTTCCATCCACCATTATCGTTTGTAGAACATTGCTGGGGCAATAGAGCGTTTACAAAACAAACTACGTGACAAATTTGTTTTTGGTTCAATCCCGCGTTCAGCCATCCTGATTTAGGTGTTCCGTGATTTCCCTAAATCGCTCCAGGCAAATGCCGGGATGGTTCCTTTGAAAGGGCACGGCCGACTCTCTTCCCCGTCCTTCCCTAATCTGATGAGACCTATGACCTCGCTGTCTGGTCTCCTTCCCCAAAGAACCCAACCCAAATTCGTTTTTCTAAAAGCCTCGCAAATCGAAACAAGTTGGAAGAGTACAGTGCTCGTTAAAGAAACTACATGTCAAATCAGTTCCTTAAAACACGCCTTTGGCAAAGCAGGTTTCACTCCCTCATGCCGTGATATCTTTTCTATTGACAATGTTCAACATTTCAAGTACGTAGGCTCATCCACGAGCTTCAGACTTTTCAGTATAACGGCGCATCCAATTAGGTACTAACTATTCTGCAATTAAAAAGTGTAATTTATTTTTAAGAGATCTCAGTTATCAAATATTGTACAACATCGATCACCAGATGTAAATGAGCGCCATTAGACATTTGAAACATAACATGCGAAGGTAGTGAGGAGAGATTCATACACAGAAGCAATGAGGTCAAGTAGTTTCAGCTTCAAGCCTTATCGATTCTTCATAAATGCCAAATCTATTGCTAATTAAGAACAGACAAAGCAAGTTGAAAATACATAAAGTGTTATACTAAATTTAAGAATGTGGACAAACAGCCGAAGGAATAAACTTAATTTAGAAAATGAAGAGCTGACGGTCAGCTAGACAGGAAGTATTTTGAGACTGAACAGTGCTGGACCTAGCGCTATGGAAGTGCTTGTTTGTGAAACGCTATGGAAGAACTGTGTGATTTTTCGCCAGGAGTTGGCGCTGTTGGAGGTGCAAGTATGCCGAGGCGGAAGACTCACCCACGGCGCAGGGAACCTCCACTAGAGCCAGGAGCTACCAGAGAGGCCGATGCTGAGATCTCGCCAGGCCTCATCATGGTTCAGGTGGTTGACGCTCGTTTTGACTGTAACATGGACTACCTAAAAACTTTTAGAAGTTAAATATGGTTCCCGTTCGCATACCAAAGTAAAATTGCGACACCATCACTCTGAAAGTGGTCACTGTCGAATACGGACAGGAAACTAAGAGTGAACAATTACTATGTACGCATTGTTCTGTGGTTCTCTTCTGTTCCTCCAAAGTCTGCATAATACAGTTACCTTCTCAATCATGAAAGTTGACTGTAGGTTTAGATGAACATCTCTCTCAAAGGGAGGTAATCTAACTTCACCCCGTCCTTCCAAACTGTGTAATTTTTTCTAACAATAGCCATTCGCGCGTAGAGATTGGTGTTGACGAGACATCACAAGTAAGTGGATCCAAGCGATACCACGTGACCACCACAGTAAACCAACAGCGACTCAGTTCAGTCCACTCACCTGCGTAGCTCAAGAAATCAACTCTGCCATACAAACTGTTCAATGTATTTAAATTGTGTTTTTCAAGAAACTGTTGCTGATGTGATGATGACTGTTTGACAACTCAAAGATAGCGATGAAGCAAGTTTAGTAAAACCAATGATTTTAAGTAATATAAGGAAATTTGTGGTGGTAGTTGTGATAAAATTTTCGTGCAACGTAACATACTGAAGCGCCGAAGAAACTGGTATAGGCATGCGTATTGAAATACAGAGATACACAAACAGGGAGAATACGGCGCTGCGGTCGGCAACACCTATATAAGACAAGTGTCTGGCGCAGTTCTTAGATCGGTTATTGCTGCTACCGTATCATGTTATCAAGATTTAAGTGAGTTTCAACCCACAGTCGACGCACGAATGATGAGACACAACATCTCCAAGGTAGCGATGGTATGGGGATTTTTCCATACGACCATTTCATGAGCATACCATGAATATTAGGAATCCAGTAACACATCAAATCTCCGACATCGCTGAGGCCGGAGAAAGATCCTGCAAGAATAGGACCAACGATGACGGAAGAGAATCGTTCAATGTTCAGATGGCTCTGAGCACTTTGGGACTCAACATCTGAGATCATCAGTCCCCTAGAACTTAGAACTACTTAAACCTAACCAACCTAAGGACAACACACACATCCATGCCCGAGGCAGGATTCAAACCTGCGACCGTAGCACTTGCGCGGTTCCGGACTGAAGCACCTAGAACAGCTTGTCGACAACGGCCGGCTCGTTCAATGTGACAGAAGTGCAACCCTTCCGCAAATTGCTGCAGATTTCAATGCTAGGTCATCAACAAGTGTCATCGTGCGAACGATTCAACGGAACATCATCGATATGGGCTTTCGGAGCAGAAAACCAACTCGTGTACCCTTGATGACTGCACGACACATAGCTTTACACCTCGCCTGGTCCCGTCATATACTGATACTTGACTTTTGATGACTGGAAACATGTTGTCTAGTTGGATGAGTCTCGTTTCAAATTGTATCGAACGGATGGACGTGTACTTGTATGGAGGCAACCCCTTGAATCCACAGACCCTGCATGTCAACAGGGAATTGTTCAAGCTGGTGGAGGCTCTGTAATGGTGTGGGGCGTGTACAGTTGGAGTGATATGGGACCCCTGATACGTCTAGAAACGACACTGACAGGTGATATGTACATAAGCATCTTGCCTGATCGCCTGTATCTATTCATGTCCATGGTGCATTCCGATAGACTTGGGCAATTCCAGAAGGATAATGCGACACCCCGAACGTCCAGAACTGCTACAGAGTGGCTTCAGGAACACGGTTCTGAGTTTAAACACTTCCGCTGGCCACCAAACCCCCAGGCATAAACATTATTGAGTATATCTGGGATGCCTTGCAACTTTCTGTTCAGAAGACATCTCCACGCCCTCGTACTCTAACGAATCCCTGCAGGGTTCATGGTGTCATTCCCCTTCAGCACTACATCAGACATTAGTCGAGTCCATGCCACGTCGTATTGCGCACTTCTGCGTGCTCACTGTGGCCCTACACGACATTAGGCAGGTGTATCAGTTTCCTTGGCTCTTCAGTACAGCAAAAACTTCGTACCTAAGCAAGATTTATTTCTAGTGAACACCTTTCTTCCTATCGGTAACAGATATTCACGACTGCAATAAAATATTTTCTGATTGATTGCTCTCCATACGATACAGTATCTTAAATGTATTTTCACATCTGTAAGAAATCTATATTTCGAATATTGTAACCAGTTTATTGACACTATAAAATTTCCTATCATGAGTTGAGAATCAATAACAAATAAATACTGTTCTAGGATAATAGGTTTCACTGGGGACCAATTCGAAGTTTCTATCACATGTGCGGAAATGGAGCTACCGTGTAATATTCTAGTTTAAATAAGAGTGATTTGGAAAGTAATATTTATTTACACAGCAGATCAGAAATAATACAGTCCCACAAAATCTTAGACCAGATTTTAATGCAGCACGAAATGTAAAAAAGATGAGCCACTTTAATCACAAATTCTCAATACTTTTACGTTCCGCAAATAAATTCACCTATTTTATTTTGCTAAGATATCAAACGTGGTTGATGATATAGTGGACCCAAGTATGGTTACTACATTCAAACAAATTTCTTTTAAGTTAATATTAATATAAATGAAAATACGGCTGGCCTTCAGGCAGCTTAGTTACATTATTAAATGCATTTTTATACTAGGCTTTGCTAAATCACAACCCTTAAACTTCTGAGGAGACGGCTGTCTACGAAAAGATTTTGGGTGGACGCCGAGAGTCACTTCACTGATCTTCTGACAGCTGACGCAAGCCTAAGACACTTTTACTTTATGTGAACGCCAACCAAACGTAGGCTGACAACAGTATAAAAACGTGTTGGAGGTCACTCATGAGTCGTGAGCAACTTCTGTGACTTATTTAGAAAGCTATGAAGACACGGTTTAGTATTCACATTGCACAAAGTTACAAAACCCGAGAGCCCATGTTAATCTCGAGACTGGGAATCGGACACAGACGTCTGTTTTCTGTTGCTGGTGCGGAGCAAATTTATGGTCTTGTTGCAGTTTGTTAACAAAGCCAGTGCTATGCCCCACTCCGCCATAGCTTCCCAACTGGTTCTATAAAGTAACAATTGACACAGTACGAACGATACGAAATACTACCTGGCGAAAGAAAACTGAATTGACACAGAAGCCTATTGGCCGAGATAAAGATTACATTCCCAAATGTCGAAAAAAACAGGACTACAACTGAGTTGTGGAAGGTGAGTTGTCAAATATATTTTAGCCAGAGCAGTATAGTCGTATAACATGAAAAAAAATCTTAGATCAGAAGTTGTGACCAGCTTGCAATGGACAGTCTGTAGATAAGACTGCTCACTCTGAAATTACATCGATTCTCAATTCGGTTGCTGTGAGACATTGTTTTACTTATCTCAAATGGCATTGGTCTACACAGAGTCAATAGTAGAGAGGGGAATGGTAAATTCTCAAATGTTTTTCAGTGTGACCACAGAGGAAGGGCGTTAATATACAACAAGAACAGTAGTTGTACCTGGACTCTTCCCTGGGACACACGTCAAGTTACTTCTAAGTCTGTCGATTATTTTCGATCCGAGACAACGTGGTGCGTCTTCCCTACCAATAAATCCTCAATCTAGTGACAAATCTTGTTTGTCCTTTATTTGATAGATTTTTGTGTGCTACTAACTGAAATGCTTTCCGAATGTCAAGATATACTGCAACTCCTAATTTGCCCTGATCAATGGCCTTCAGATTGTCATTTCAGAAATGTGCGAGTCAAGTTTCGCATTAGCGATGTTTCAGAATTCATGTCGGTTCGCAAGGAGAAGGTCCTTTTCTTCATGACACCTCATTACCATTGGGTTCAGCATGTTCCCAGATTTTAAAACATATACTTATCAGAGGTGCTGGACGGTAGTTTTGTGGATCACGGCTGTTACCCTTCATGTAGGTGGTACACGCGATTACTTTCAACTTTTTTGTTAGAGAGATGTACGCCATATTATCGCTAAAATGGGACTGACACTCAACTGCAAATTCTGTATAGAATCTGAAAGAGATTCCATCGTGAGCTGGATCTTTTTTCAGTTTCAGCGATTTCAGATGTTTCTCAAAGCTAGTGTAATCGTTTATTACCTGTTTCATTCACATTTGCAATACTACCAGAATGACACTGGGACAGTACTCCTTATGTTCCTTTGTAATCCCACATTGCAAAACGGGGCTTGAGTGTACGTAAACTTATAATTCACCCACGTAGGGGACATCACACTTACATTGATCCTCGGCAATGTAACGCCTAGAATCGGTTTGCCCTCTGAATCCGTATTATAGTGAGAAACTATGAACAGCATGGAAAGATGAGCAGTTGAGTAAACTCATAAATTTGTACGTTGTACAGTACTTTGAGTCTAAAAAAGGGAGAACAAATGGTTCAAATGGCTCTGAGCACTATGGGACTTAGCTGCTGAGGTCATCAGTCCCCTAGAACTTAAAACTACTTAAACCTAACTAACCTAAGGACAACACACACATCCATGCCCGAGGCAAGATCCGAACGTGCGAGCGTAGCGGTCGCGCGGCTCCAGACTGTAGCGCCTAGAACCGCTCGGCCACTCCGGCCGCCAAAGGGAGAACATTTCCCTCTCTAGCTGTAACTAGGTATGAGACAGTTCCCGAACTGAAGCGCTATTTCGTTTTTTATGTTACTACGAAAGGTAAATCATGTCGGAGAGTGTACAAAGCTGTTTCATATTATGTATAGCATAAACGCAAAAAATTGCAGACTCGGGATTTAGTTTTTTTTCTGTTGTGGCCTTCAGTTTCATGCTGCCCTACACGCGGCTTTATCCAGTGCAAGCTTCTTCATCTCCGAATCACTGCTGCGACCTACATCCACTTGAACCTGTTTACTGTTTTCACTCCATCCTTCTCTCTACAGCTTTGATCTCTCACACTTCTCCCATCACCAAACCGTCGTTTCCTTATTGCCTCATGATATGTTCTGTCAAAACCGATTCCTCCTTTTAGCCATGAACTGCCACACATTTCTTTTCCCACCTTTTGGCTCAATACCTTCTCAGTAGTTATTCGATGTAGCCAACTGATCTCCAGCATTCTTCTAGCACTACGATTCAAAAACTTCTATTTTCTTCTTGTCTGAATTGTTTATCGATCACATTTCACTTCTAATCATGGCTAAAATCCATACAAATACCATCAGAAAAGACTTCCTAACACTTGCATTTATAAAATTTTGTATTCGGGCGGATCCATGGCCTCTAGATGCCTAATAAATGTAAACATAGTCCGTAGTAGGCTGTAATGCGATGTTTATTTAGTCCTACGATTAGCTAATTTCGATTAAGCGTCATTGTCAAGCACGTTTGTAACATCTATATTTCACGCATTTTCAAATCAATCTCAATTAAAAGTAAAAAGTAGCCATATTCCATCATTTTACGAAAGGATCCACACTTCGGTGACATCTTTTAAGGTCGCATTCTGAACTTTGCTGTACGTACAACAACATGGTAACTCGCCGTGTTCTTGTACATGAAGTTCAGAGTAAAAGTTCTTAAAAGGTGTCACTGTACTGTGGGTCCTTTCTTAAAATGACGGAACATGGCTACTTTTTACTTGTAATTAAGAGTGATTTGAAAATGACGTGAAATACAGATGTTACAAATGTGGTTGACAATGATGCTTAGTCGAAATTAGCGAGTGTTACGATTAAATAAACATCACATTACAGCCTACTAAGAATCATATTGACATTTATTGCTTAAATCTATGTATGATATTAACAAATTTCCACCTTGTCCAGTTGTTCTCCTCCAATAATTATTACGTTACTTGGTTTATCTTTCTTTCTAGCAAATTGGAAGAAATGAGAAAGAGATCAGTGAACCTGGCAGACAGGCAGAAACATTCCAGTATTAAGAGCCTGGTTTGGAACAAAGACATCCCACAACATAGTAAAGAAGTACTACACGGAAGTTACTACATCCCATAACTGGTCTATGCATGTGAAACATGGATAATGAAGAGAAGAGATGCTGCCATATTACAGGCATGAGAAATGAAGTTCCTCGTCAGTAGGGTAGGATTAACAAGGAGAAACAGGACGAGGAATAAAAGGGAAAGGGAAAAATCGAAAGATAAACTCTAGCAGAGCAGAACAGAAACATCAAGGCTAAGATGGTACCAGCACTTAACGAGAATGAAAAACATGAGGATGCCAAAGAAGACAAATGAAATGGGGATGCAAAGGAAACGACCAAGAGCAAGACCAACTGATAGAAAGCTGAAAGATGTGGATGAGTATGTTGAAAAAAGAGGCGAGGACTGGACCAGAGTGAATACAAAAAAGATGATGGAAAAACCGGACTCGATGCCGAAGCTTGTATTCCAAACAGGCCCAACTTGGAGCAGGGAACTGTTCAAGATGATGATGAATACAAAATTTCTCATTTTCGAAACTTTTTTAATTGCTGTTTACAACCTGCGTTTATTTTCCCCTCCACTGCGAACATCATCGATTATTTTTGTGGCCAAATACCGAAACTCTCATTTCCTAATATAATTCCCTCAGAATCGCCCGATGAAATTCGAATGCATCCCATTACCCTTGTTTTCTTCTTTGTTTGATGGCCATCTTACAATCTCTTTACAAGGCACTATCCATTTCTTTCAGCTACTCTCTCAAGTCAATTACCATATCTGAAATAATTACAACGTCATCGGGAAGCCGCAAAACTTCCTTCTCTGTGAACTTTGATTCCCTTTCCAAATCTTTCCTTCGTTTACCTCACGGCTTGCTCACAGACGGAGCAATACTGGGGTAGGTTACAGTCCTGTCTCACTGCCTTCTCGACCTCTGTTTCCATTTTATGTATTTGGACACATGCATTTGCAGTGTGGCATCCTTTCCTGTTGTAAACACGGCTGTTCGCGTCACTGTTGAATTGTTTCGTATATATTTCTCAGACGGCGCGCTGATAACTCCTTGGCATTCGGTACTTAAAATGGACGTAGGCTAATTCTGATGTTTCGGCAATAAACTTTATTGCTTACATTATATTTGATGTTAGGTGTGTAGCAGTAACATTTGTTTTTATTTTTTCGCGCAGATTTGAAATGAACATAGCACAAGATTTTGCAGTGGGAATCATGGTGCCATTATCTATTTTAAAAAGGAAGCACGGCCAAACAAAACTTATGTTGATATGGTTCATTAATTGGGCGATAACTACCATTTTCTAGTCCATTATCAAGAATTTCGTTGCTGCATTTAAACCAGCGTATTTAAGCGCCGAAGGTGAAAAGAGCCCTGGAAGGCCAACTCAAGTCACAGCCTCGGAAACCAAAGATGCTGTTCATTCCATGATCCTGGATTATCGGAGGATAAATGCTAGAAAGAAAGCAGAAACCCGTTACATATCCTGAGAACGTGTTGGTCACATTATTCATATTTTGGACATGAGAAAGTTCTCAGCCATATGGGTTCTCAAATGTCTTTATGAAGACCAGATGCTGTTCATTCCATGATCCTGGATTATCGGAGGATAAATGCTAGAAAGAAAGCAGAAACCCTTTACATATCCTGAGAACGTGTTGGTCACATTATTCATATTTTGGACATGAGAAAGTTCTCAGCGATGTGGGTTCTCAAATGTCTTTATGAAGACCAAAAACGTCAACAAATAATTGCTTTGCAGTCAATTTTGGTGCAGTTCCTAGGGATTCTGTTGGATTTTTCGATCATCTCGTCACCATGGATGGAATAGGGCTATAGACGTATGATTCAGAGACCGAAGAAAGTCCAAAGCATGGAGACAGAGTTGTCCCCACGTCCAAAAAAGTGTGACACTCTATGATCAGTAAACAATGTAGCCATAGGCTTCCGAGGCCGTTGTCACAGTGGATAAAATACTTCTGGGCATGTGACCACACTGTCAGTGTGTAAAATCCTCCGACGTTTCGGTCACAGTTGCAAATGGCCTACGTTTTTGCTACCCTAAGGAACCTGAGGAACTCTGAAAAAGAAAGGAAAACTGTAGTGGTGGTCGAAACGTTGGAGAATTTTACACATTGACAATGAGGTCACATACCCAGAAGAATTTTATTGATTATCACCATCCTAGTTGCTCGTATTGATCCTTTGAGATAAAAATAGAACCCTACATACTGACTACTTGCAACATGGTAAAACCATGACGGCAAAGTACTCTGCTGAACTTCTCGACAAACTGACGAAACACTTCATTTACAAATATCAAGGAAATCTGCGAAAAGGAATCTTGTTTGTGCAAGACTACACCTCAAATGGCGGCCATCATGCTGCAAAATACGTTAATGTTCGCTTTTAAATCTTTAAATATCCACCCTATTCACCTTATCTTCTACCCTCCGCCGGCCGGGGTGGCCGCGCGGTTCTAGGCGCTACAGTCTGGAACCGCGCGACTGCTACGGTCACAGGTTCGAATCCTGCCTCGGGCATGGATGTGTGTGATGTCGTTAGGTTAGTTAGGTTTAAGTAGTTCTAAGTTCTAGGGGACTGATGACCTCAGAAGTTACGTCCCACAGTGCTCAGAGCCATTTGAACCTTTTTCTTCTCTCCCCGCCCACCGCTTCCTCGTATGTACTGATGTTCTGTTGTTTTATTTTACTCAACAATAGGTTTATACTAGGAGCACAAATGAGCAATAAATTGATATGATCATTGAAGTCCTGAAAAAACGAACAGCGTGTTGCTGTTATTATAGTGGTCTTCAGTCCAGAGACTGGTTTTATGCAGGTCTCCATGCTACTATGTCCAGTGCAAGCCTCTGCAATTTACATCCTTCTGAATCTGCTTAGTGTACTCGTCTCTTCGTCTCCCTCTACGATTTTTACTCTCCACGCTTCCAATACAAAATTGGTGATCCCTTGATGCCTCAGAACGTGCCTACCAACCTTTCTTCTAGTCAATATGTGCCACAAATTCCTCTTCTCCCCAGTTCTTTTCAGTACCTCCTCATTAGTTACGTGATCTATCCATCTAATCATCAGCATCCTTCTGTAACACCACATTTCGATAGCTTCTATTCTGTTCTTGTCTAAACTAGTTACCGTCTATGTTTCACTTCCATAAATGGCTACACTCCATACAAATACTTACAGAAAAGACTTCCTGACACTTAAATCTATAACCGATATTAACAAATTTCTCTTCTTCAGAAACGCTTGCCTTGCCATTGCCAGTCTACATTTTATACCCTCTCTACTTCGACCGTCATCAGTTATTTTGCTCCTGAAATAGAAAAACTCATTTACTCCTTTAAGCGTCTCATTTTCTAATCTAATGCCCTCAGCATCACCCGAGTTAATTCGACTACATTCCATTATCCTCGTTTTGCTTTTGTTAACGTTCATCTTATACCCTCCTTTTGTGAAGACATCGTTATTTGCGATAGATATATATTTATCTTGTTTTTTATTTCCTTTTTTCCGTCTGCTCATATATCTTTCATGTTGTAGCGCATTTTTCGTTTGTCCTGTAATATAGAGATAAAAGTTGTTTTCTAGATTTAATATGTACACTCCTGGAAATGGAAAAAAGAACACATTGACACCGGTGTGTCAGACCCACCATACTTGCTCCGGACGCTGCGAGAGGGCTGTACAAGCAATGATCACACGCACGGCACAGCGGACACACCAGGAACCGCGGTGTTGGCCGTCGAATGGCGCTAGCTGCGCAGCATTTGTGCACCGCCGCCGTCAGTGTCAGCCAGTTTGCCGTGGCATACGGAGCTCCATCGCAGTCTTTAACACTGGTAGCATGCCGCGACAGCGTGGACGTGAACCGTATGTGCAGCTGACGGACTTTGAGCGAGGGCGTATAGTGGGCATGCGGGAGGCCGGGTGGACGTACCACCGCATTGCTCAACACGTGGGGCGTGAGGTCTCCACAGTACATCGATGTTGTCGCCAGTGGTCGGCGGAAGGTGCACGTGCCCGTCGACCTGGGACCGGACCGCAGCGACGCACGGATGCACGCCAAGACCGTAGGATCCTACGCAGTGCCGTAGGGGTCCGCACCGCCACTTCCCAGCAAATTAGGGACACTCTTGCTCCTGGGGTATCGGCGAGGACCATTCGCAACCGTCTCCATGAGGCTGGGCTACGGTCCCGCACACCGTTAGGCCGTCTTCCGCTCACGCCCCAACATCGTGCAGCCCGCCTCCAGTGGTGTCGCGATAGGCGTGAATGGAGGGACGAATGGAGGCGTGTCGTCTTCAGCGATGAGAGTCGATTCTGCCTTGGTGCCAATGACGGTCGTGTGCGTGTTTGGCGCCGTGCAGGTGAGCGCCACAATCAGGACTGCATACGACCGAGGCACACAGGGCCAACATCCGGCATCATGGTGTGGGGAGCGATCTCCTACACTAGCCGTACACCACTGGTGATCGTCGAGGGGACACTGAATAGTGCACGGTACATCCAAACCGTCATCGAACCCATCGTTCTACCATTCCTAGACCGGCAAGGGAACTTGCTGTTCCAACAGGACAATGCACGTCCGCATGTATCCCGTGCCACCCAACGTGCTCTAGAAGGTGTAAGTCAACTACCCTGGCCAGCAAGATCTCCGGATCTGTCCCCCATTGAGCATGTTTGGGACTGGATGGAGCGTCGTCTCACGCGGTCTGCACGTCCAGCACGAACGCTGGTCCAACTGAGGCGCCAGGTGGAAATGGCATGGCAAGCCGTTCCACAGGACTACATCCAGCATCTCTACGATCGTCTCCATGGGAGAATAGCAGCCTGCATTGCTGCGAAAGATGGATATACACTGTACTAGTGCCGACATTGTGCATGCTCTGTTGGCTGTGTCTATGTGCCTGTGGTTCTGTCAGTGTGATCATGTGATGTATCTGACCCCAGGAATGAGTCAATAAAGTTTCCCCTTCCTGGGACAATGAATTCACGGTGTTCTTATTTCAATTTCCAGGAGTGTAACTGGAAATTATTTCTTTTTTGTAAATAGATAAATGATTAGAGTTTATTGATTGTGGAAAGCTTTAATTTTTTTTGTTTATCGTTTACTGTAATAAATTTGGTAGAAAATAGTTCTGTAAAGATATATGTAATTTACTGTGATGTTGTATAAACTGTGGGCGAGAGTATTGAGAGAGAGCAATATCGATAGTCGATCCAACAATGCGGGGGGTGTGTTTTTAGGTAGCTAGAGAGGCGGACACATGTTTCACTGTGGGAGTCGTGACTTGCGAGCTGGTGAAGATTGACTTTAGTGGCAAGCGATGTACGTTTTTAATGAGTGTTTTATACCAGGACGTGATATGATAATAGTAAGTGTAGAAACTGGGCGAAGTAAATATTGATACTGTGCCGTGAGACGAAGTAACTATGACAATGCAACCGAGAATGGACAGTATTGCAGTTCTGAGTCTGTGAAATGAACTACGCTTGTATTTTGACTGTGTTTTCGTACACTCAAGTACTGTGAACTTACGTATTTATTCGCGTTTCGATGAACTACCGGACGCCTATAATCAGTATCAGTCGTTCTGAACTTATGCGAACTGTATATTGTGTGTGAGTACATTCCCGCCCAGGACGGTTTTTCGCGATCGCGGCACTCATAATACGAATTGACTTTCTACAGAATTCACGGTCGGCAAGTTTTATAAACTGTGTGTGGTTTAAGTAAACTTAAATTGTGTGCGCCAGAAACATTAAAACTGTGCACATACAGACATCTGTAACAACAATTACATCGACCAGCTTGTGGCCTGCAAAACGCCACTGTAATCAGATTTGCAGCTTAATAAATACCACCGCCCGTCCGATTACAGGAAAAATCATCAGTTGCAATCACACGACCGTGGGAGCAGATCTCAGCGTTTCACCAGGACCAGCCAGCTGCCGTCGATATCGCGACCATGGTCACAACACACAAGATAAGATTTAAAAGCAGCGCTCTCCTCTCGAAGACTCAAAATTATTGCAAACAATTTTAATTTGTAATTTCTTTTCCTTTTGGCTGACATTCACGTAACGTTTGTCTTCTTTAGAAAAAAAGTGTTTCCAGGAAGTGGTGTGTTCTATGTAGACATTGTTGACTTTCTTAAGCAGTAGCCATTTTCCTTTTAATTATTTCCATTTTTTTTACATTTTGAATCCGCTGCCGCTGCATGTATATTTTTTATAACTTTTGGAGGGTATGTGTCTAAATTTGTGTGCGGTAATGTTTTGCTACTTGGACAAGGGCGCCCACCAGTAATTTCTTAAACGTCGACCAATGACAGTGAAGCTCGTTTGCTATTGGTGCTAACATTCTATAGTGGGTAATTCAAAGTTGAGTAGCTGTTAAACCACACGGGTTCTGATTATTTTGAATGAGAGTCGTGTAAAATTGAGAGTTCATAACTCAACTTTGGTATTCGTTCGTTTATTGATCTTAGAATCAAATTGTTTTTTGTCAATGTCATTAAATCTTATTTGATATGGTTATTCTATGCTAAACTGGGATAAATGCACGGTCAGATATTGTGTTGGGAAGTAAAATTGGGAGAAACGTCTATTTAGATAGGACTTGATTTTGACTGCATTAGTTAGCACGGTACTTTTCGAGTATTTTGGCGATACTTGGTGACAGGGTAGAATCGCAGTCGTCACACACCGTCCATTCCATTCAGCTGCTCTTCCAGTTCCTTTGCTGTCTCTGACACACCTACAATGTCGTCGTCGTCAAACATCAAAGTTTTTATTTCTTCTCCATGGATTTCAATTCCTACTCCAAATTTTTCTTTTGTTTCCTTTGCTCCTTGCTCAGTATACAGGTTGAATAACATCGGAGATAGGCTGCAACCCTGTCTCATTCCATTCCCAACCACTGCTTCTCTTTCATGCCCATCGACTCTCATAATTGCCATCTGGTTCCTGCACAAATTGTAAATAGCCTTTCGCTCCCTGTATTTTACCCCTGCAGCCTACAGAATTCGAAAGAGAATATTCCAGTCAACATTGTCAAAAGATTTCTCTAAAGTTTACAAATGCTAGAAGCGTGAGTTTGCCTTTCCTTAACTTATCTTCAAAAATGAGTCGTAGGGTCTGTACTGCAGCGCGTTTTCCAACACTTCTATGGAATCCAAACTGATTTCCCCAGAGGTTGGCGAACAGGCTAACGAACTTTAAACGGAAATCTGCGAATGTATCCAGTAATGAACCGAACAGCTGTTGCTGCCGCAGCCATTTCGTGCTCGCAGGTATCGTGGAAGCGACAACATCGTCTCCATCCATGCCTTACAGTCGATTACTATGTTATTCAAATCTAGGTACAGGAAGAATTTCTATCACAAATCCGGTCCAAGTCACCTTGTATCCTCCTACAGTCACTCAACGACGACACCTTTCCGTACACCACAGCATCATCAGCACACAGCCGCACATTGCTATCCACCCTATCCAAAAGATCATTTATGTAGATAGAAAACAACAGAGGACCTACCACACTTACCTGGGGCACTCCAGATGATACATCGTTCTGTTTGGGAGTGGAACAGGGAGAGAAGATGTTAGTTGTGGTACGAGGTACCCTCCGCCACGTACCGTATGGTGGATTGCGGAGTATGTATGTAGATGTAGATGTAGATATCAGAGTAAACGAAATATGATTTTTTTCCATCACTATTTTTGACTCAGAAAACATGTGCCGAAATGGTAACAGTGTTACAGTGGAGAGACTCTGCTCACCTCTGCGCGTCCTTGGAAGACAGGCGATGAGGGTGCAGGCGGCCGGCTTGCCATCAGGGCCGCAGGTACACGTGTTGCAGTCCTGCTTGAAGGTCGTCCCCGGTGTGCACTTCTCCACTTCTGCAATAAAGCACGGCGTTCAATTAGTTAGTTCACTTCCTCGAGAAAAGCTCGCTATCAAACGAGGAAGATTTAGTAATCTCACATTCCTTGTGCATTAGAAAATCGGCAAATTTGGCTATTTCATTTTTATACACCCAAAAAGTACGTAAGATGTAGTTCTTAGTCTTCAAAGGATATCGTGATGAACAGCGATATATGATCAATACACCGCCAGGTGCGGTACGGAAAGATGGCTAAAGCCTGAAATAGCTTCAGCCGAAATTTTTGCATAAAACCCTATCGTTTTCCGGAATGACAGATTAAATACAGTTGGTGGTGGATTGTTTATTCTTGTCAGAAGTAGTTTAACTTGTAGTAAAATTTAATTAGATTGTCCCCGTGAACTGGTGTGGATAGAGCCTATACTTGACAGTCGGAATATATTAATAACTGGTTCCTTTTAACAACCCCTCGACCCGGATGATGCAGTTGCTGAACAGGTCAAAGAAAACAGGTCAAGGAAAAGTGTCATTTCACTCAGGTACCCCACTCATAAAATTATAGTTGGTGGTGACTTTAACCTACCCTCGGTATGTTGGCGAAAAAACACATTTAAAGTCAGTGGTAGGCACAAAATGTTGTCCGAATTCGTACTAAGTGCCTTCTCAGAAAATTATTTCGAACAGTTAGTTGAGGACCCCACTCGAGGTGCAAACGGTTCCGAAAACATAGTTCATTTCATAGCAAAAAATAATCCTGACCATATAATTAGCATCATGACAGATACAGAGGTTGGTGACCAAACGGGTGTCATAGCTAGACTGAATACCGTAACATGCAATCCCAGCAAAAATTAACACAAAATACATCTATTTAAGAAAGCAGATAAACATTCCCTTGACATCTTCCTAAGAGACAGCCTCAATTCCTTACAATCTGTCTATGTAAGCGTGGACCAGATGTGATCAAAATTCAAAGAAATAGTATCGATGGCATTTGAGAAATGTATACCTGATATGAGATAGTGCTGATACCCCATGGTACACCAAACAGGTTAGAACACTTTTACAAAACCAACGAAAAAAGCATGCCAAACTTAAAAGAACACAAAATCCACGATACTGATTGAATTTTACAGAATCTCAATATTTAGCGGGATCTCCGATGCGAGGTACTCTTAATAGTTTCCACAACGAAACTCTGTCTCGAAATTTCTTAGAAAACCCAAAGAGATTCTGGTCGTATGTGAAGTACATCAGTGGCAAGACGCAATCAACGCCTTCACTGTGAGATAACAATGGTGAAGTTACTGCTAACACTGCCACTAAAACAGAGTTGCCAAACACGGTTTTCAGATACTCCTTAAACAAATAAGATGAAGTAAATACTCCAGTATTCAAATCGCGAACGACTTAACTTAGAAGTAGATATCCTCCGTGTAGCGATGAACACTTAAGAAAGGCAAAGCTTCCAGTAGAGTTTGTATATCAATTAGGTTCCTTTCTGAGTGTGCTGATACAATAGCTCCATACTTAGCAATCATACAGAACTGCTCGTTCGACAAAAGATCCATAGCCAAAGACTGGAAAGTTGCACAAGTCACATGACTATCCAAGAAAGGCAATAGGAGTAATCCGCTGAATTACATATGGAAATATTTCTATATCTCCTTCTTGCATTCACAGTGCCACCTGATGGCTAAAACTGGAATTAATTTTTGCTAGAATAAATTGGCTCCACATTGACGCATCCTAATACCAACGAAGCTCGCTACCACACGATAAATAAATCCCACTACGAATCTCTGTGACTAGCTGCACTTTCATTACACCCACCTGCTACTTACTGTAAATTATACGCAACCACGGGGTGGATAAAGGTTGAACATTTTCACATCACGTTAGACAAGCTATCCTCAGGTCTTCGGTAGAGGAGACTTTGTTATTAATCAGCGTATTTTGATATAATCTCGTATAGAAGTACACCAGTATGAATGCTTGTAAGTGACACGTGACACGTGTGGTACATCTGTTAACACCAATAATGTGTGAAGAATGACAGAAATTTAGTAATTTGTTGCTTCATTACCATATGAGAAATAATATGTTACATGCGCAATTTCCTATGAATAAATTCACACCTAGATGTAATTTCAAATAGTTATTTCCGAACGCAGTCGAATAAAGCGTAGCATGCAAAAGTTGACGTCCGTTAAAATTTAAAAGGGCTTTCTGCTAATTATGAATTTCTTCTTTCTTTGAGTAAGACCTAACAGCTTTAACGTCAAAACGTGTTTCATTCACGGTCTGGTTAATATGATCACTTTCTTTATGTATGTTACTACAGTTTGCTATTTGGTGGATGGGACTATGAGTGTCAATAGCAAATAACATATTATCGCGTTTATTTTATTATAAATCGAGTCACGGATCACAAATGTTTATTAATCGGGTTATTAATTTCGCTCAACTATGACCATATTGAGATGTGACTCATTTGTCGTCCGTAGCAGGATTTATAATAAAATAAATACCTCACGAATTGCTGGAGAGCCTTACTGCGACTACGGCGCAACTGGTAGATGGTTTCGTGTAATGGTGGGCACCGTAGTAACGTGACAAGGAGAACTGTTTTAAGCCAGTTTCGTATTTAATGTTAATTTCTAATTAATTTCGCTCTCGGCGACGTGGGAACCTTTCCACTTGTCTCCATATCATCAGCCTTTGTGGCATTGTCGCTGCTTATCCGTACAAGAACAAGTAGCTCTATAGCTGTTCTCACTACGATTAGCTGCCGCCTTCCAGACCATGAAAAAGCGAAGCTTACACGGGAAATTTAGAGATTCCTACGTCAGCAGCAAGCAACACCATTATTGTGTAGGCTTAAGATGAACCTACTTTCAAACGACACGATAGTTACTTTTCTGGCCAACACAATAAATCGGTGTCTGTGCCTGCCTCATAAACTGAGTGGTCAACGCAGCTGACTCCCATGTGGAGCAGCAGAGTTCGATTCCCAACACGGTCAGGGATTTTCCCTTGATGGGAGTAATGGAGCGGGATGCACTGAGCGTCGTGAGCCCAAATGACAAGCTACTTGACCGAGCAGTAGCGGCTTCTGTTACGAAAACACAACGGACCAGGAGAGCAGTGTGCTCATCGCTCGCTCCTTCATACGGCGCCCAGTGACGTCATTGGCAGAGATTCTGATGAGCCCGTCAGGGTCTGTCAACGAGGGATGGGGAAAATGTCGGTTAAAACCAATGGTAGAATTCTTTTGCCTTTGTTTCATCTCTATGTTTATTGCTGGAATCAATAGCAAAGGGCAACCAATAATCTGTTGTTTCAGAAACCGGTTATTTTGAGCGATAATTTGGAAATTTGTGGTAAGTTCCTATCGGATCAAACTACTATTGTCATCGGTCCCTAGGCTTACACATACTTAATCTAACTAAAACTAACTTACCGTAAGGACAACAAACACATCCATGTCCGAGGGAATTTTTTGATTCATCCTAACTAATGTGATTCCAATGGACTCATAATGACGTGATACAGCTCATCAATGCTATCTTATTTTTTCGTTGTAGCTGGAGCTAATGTCTTCTTCTTTTTCCTCTGTGAATGCAGGGCAGCTGTAAGCACCAGCTACGGTAACATATACCACTAAATTGGCCCATCATCGTCAGTATAACATGCGGGGGAGTAAAATAAAGACCTATTTTGAGACTGCAGAATAAAGTTTTTTCTACGAAGATAATTTGTAATTAATTGATAATACCCGAAAGTATTAACATTTCCATCAACATTAAAATTTTAGAACCGAGAGTTATTCTAGTATTAGCTTTAGAACTAATTATCCACGTTATGTCCATGTCAAAAAATAATTATTAGGATACTATAATTTAGCATATGCATTACTCATCTTTGGTTATAACTAATATCCGAAAAAAGAGTTGTCGAATTATGTGCATGTATAAAATTTTATCTTTAAACACAGTCAGCAACTATAAGGCATTTCCATTTCAGTCTAAATTTAAAAGCTATTAGCATGGTGCACTGCAAAAACGATCTTAGGAAGTAAGAAAAAGAACTACACCTATTACTGAAAATACAAGGACAAGAAGAATATTATAACACGAATTCAAGGAAGACACTTGCTGTGTTGTGTGAATACTGCAAAACCATAACATTTATTAACTCATGGTTACAAAGTACAGACACGGTTTATTTACAGAAGGATGGCAAAACTGGTAGAAGTTGACATCGGACAAGATCACTTTGAACTCTGGAGAAATGCAGGAGTATGTGAGGTAATACTAACCCTACTAATTGTCTCAAAAGATATTTCGAAGAACTGAACACTTTTGTTCATAGTGTTTGTAGATTTAAAAAGAGTTTTGGACACTGTCGGCTGCAATACAGGCTATGAAATTCTGTGAATAGAAGGCGTAAAACTGAGGAGCGGAAAGTTACCTATAGCCTGTACAACAAGCAGCCTGTAGTTATGTTGTTGTGGTCTTCAGTCCTGAGACTGGTTTGATGCAGCTCTACTACTACTTTAAGTGTCTCATTATAATGGTCGAAAAATATGGAAGGGAAAGAATTATTTCAGAAAACAGTAAGACGGGAATGTGCATCTTCCAAGTTGTCTAGTTTGTAAAAGTTAGAAAGGGGAATTAAGTTGACGAAGTCCTTAAAGTTTGCCAATGACACTGAATGGACAGTGCCTTGAAAAGTGGTTATAAGATCAATAACATCGAAAGTAGAACAAAGGTAAGGGAAGGTAATCAAATCGAATCAGGCTATGCTGAGGGAATTAGACTAGGAAATCGGACATTGAAAGCAGTAGACGACTTTTCCTATTTGAGAAGCAAAATAACTAACGATAGCAGAATTCAAATTTAAATGATAGGAGATGGAGATTTGAAGCTTGTACGTTAAACAGTTCAGATAAGAAGAAATTATAACAATTTGAAATGTGGCGCTACAGAATAACACGGAAGATAAGATGCTCACATCAGATAACTGGTGAATAGGTTGAAAGATCTCTGTTGGATTCCTTTCATGTTAATTTCCTAAATCTGTTGTCATTTACGGCATAAATTTACTGTGGTGTTTCTGACTCTATCTGGGAGGAGACTGAGCAGTGGAACGCGTTACTTTTACGCATAAACAAGAACGATCTGTCGCACTACTACACTTTAAAACACAGTTTATATGTAATTCATGTCACACAGTCTCATATGCAACCTACATGCGCTTTCTTTTATAAAGTGTATATGATAAGATACTGTCATCCCCTTCCCTTCTGTGTGAAAGGATGAATGAGCAAAGTGTATTTCTAGTTGCATGCTTGATGGTAGCAGACAAGCCTGTCTGCTAGAGAACAGTAGGACCAACATCGGAACAGGTAGCTACGCTTTCTAAAAGCAAAGAGGTTTCTATTCTTGGTATGGTCCTGTCCGTCCCTTTTCATGTTGGTATAGGAAGCTGTTTCTCTGGTCACTTCCGTTTGTATCTGTGAGGCACCCTCGGTAGGGGCCCAAGCCAGTCTGTCCACGGTGAGCATCTGAAGTGGTAAGATCTCTGGCTAAGCGCGTCTCTGTTAAGTCCGTGGTACAATGGATTTCTTAAGTTCAGACTAAGTGAAAATTTAATCACCTTTGTTTCAGATTTAGATCTAAAATGTCTTCTGTTATCTTAAATTGCAACGCAGCGTAATTTGAGTGTGAAGTTCAGAATATCTTCCAGTAGTTGCTTTGTCACTACTTTGTGAGCAAAGTGGAACCACATGTTGATGATCCATAACTCTAACTAAGATCATCAATCTTAAATGCGAATGTGTCTGAGATTATAACATCTCGTCTTGAAAATATTTGTCAATATAGAAACTTTTCTTTATGTTCAAGTCACTTGGGGTGTACTTTGTGAGACCAGTACCACGTGCTTATATAATTGTTTGACCCATCAGGTTAATAGTATGATGGTAGTAACCAGTTGGAGATTTTTCTTTTGTAAATTGTGGTTCAATGTAATTTATTTTAATTATCAAAATTATTTGTGGCGTAATCATCAAAGTAGCCCTCAGCTATTCTTTTCGTGAAGGTTTCACAGAGAGTTAGTATGAATTTAGTATATCATCGTGTGGTAATTTCATGACGGACAGGATTGCGCTACCTCCGTAACTTCTTTGGGTGAAAATTGAATCGGTTGGTTGTGGTTAATTTCCTCTTGCATATATTTCAACGTTCTTCGTATGTTATTTTATGACTGCAGTGTTGTGTGCAGTCTCCCAATCTTGGCTACATATTTGATGTGTTCCGTAAGATTACAAACTCACGTTTTCACAATCCTAAATAAGGCACCAGTTTAGTTATGAATCAAGTTTAAAATGCTGAAATTTTAACGGAACAATGATCAATGTTAAAATAAATGTCCAAATATAAACTGATTTATTTATTTTTATTTAAATTCTCTTATATATATATATATATATATATATATATATATATATATATATATATATATATGTCAATGGTTTTCGTAAGATGACTATTCAAATATTATAATTAATGTTAGTCTGGTTGGCAATTTGGTAAACTAGACTGGATACCTAGTGAAACAGTTGCTCAGTAATGCAAGGATAACTTCCCCAGATAGCTCACAGCTTTTAACCCGCTTTTATTATCTTGAATATCAGCACTACTTTCAGAACAACTTAATGCATCAACTTTACATGAGGAGAAAAGAAGTTATCGGTAAAATTTGACTAAAAGGAGTAATTAATTGTGATAGGACACATCCTGAGGCACCATCACTTTCTCAGTTCAGTAATTTAGGGAGCTCAAGACTTGACTTCCGTGAACCGGTTCAAATGGATGTGGATTGCAGTAGTTGCGCAAAATGTGAAGAGTCATCTTGGAAAATCGTGTTTTGTGCCGGTAATCCGCTTTAAAGTTACACGATATTTCGCGTAACACGCAAGACTGCTATTAACGCGATCGAAATATAGTGCAAGTACGGCGTGGATCATCGGCACAAAAATCGATTTTCGAAGATGACAACGACTCGCTAGGAAAGCTTTCATGCCCACAACAAAGATGAACAGGCTTCCACTGGAAGAATAGGCTGAAGAGACGACAACAATGTTCATAATCGAAGAAATCTGCCGTTTTCATCAACTACAACAAAGCCGTCACGATCGCTCAACACCACTGTTAGTCGTGCTTACTTGTAGGGAAAGGCAGATTCCACATGTGAATCAGTAAAAGAGAAATCAAAGGTTGCAACATTTTTTCGTCGCTTGTAGTGCATCACTATATGTCGTATTACGAGATAGTTCCCACAAATTAACGTCAACTGAAGTATTAGTAGCGGTGATCTTGTCTATCTGCTTGCGATGGAAAGATGTTCTTGGTCTTGATTTGTTGAGTTTACGATAGAATAACACGTGAACTAGAAATGGTTGCCGTACCGTTCTGCAGGACTCGCATCGTATCCAAAAGAAAATGTAAAACTAAAAATAATATTTACACCAACAGATAATTGGTGAGTATCTCACATTATGAAATATCTCGACGAAGAAAAGTTGTGCAGATTTACTACAGTAATTAGAAGAGTGTCCTAGAAACAGCTCCTCATCTTCTTCTAGTCCAAGGCAGCCTACCTCCTTGCACGCCCATCCCACGCCTTCTTCACAGAAACACGTGTTTCAGTCGACCTTCTTGGTGTCACCGGCTTTACACGCTGAGACTGTAGAACGAGAGCTCATTGACAGGCTGTAACATGGGCTACGAATATGAAAACGACGTCACTAGTAAGTAAAATACTTTTCAAATGATTTCTGTACAATACACTAAGTAATATACGGCCCAGTGACATTAATCTGAATACCGCTCGTGTTCGACGTTCGCGTGCAATAACCGCTCACAGACGGCGGATGGCATCACTAGCAGTAACTTTCAGTTATCTACAAAATTATGTCTAAATCTCTGTTGAATGAGATAGAAGATCAACAGAACACGCAACTGGCGAGTACAAAGCGGGCTTCGGAAAAAATAGATTTGCCCAGAGCAAATTTTTAACTTAAAAACAATCCTCAGGATCAGAACAATGTGAAACCTTAACACAGTCGTTACATTCATTAATTAAAAAAAAAACATATGATTCCGTAGACAGCCAGACAGTATTCTTAACAGTGGAAGAAGCAGGTATCGACCAAAACACCAGATAATTAGTCTAACAGACACTCCAAGATACAACTTCGAAATTAAATTCGTAGAAAAATTCCTGAACCCTTCAGAATCAAGACAGGAGTGCGGCAGGGAATGGGTTGCCACCGACTCTCTTCAGCCTGGTCTTAGACAAGATCATTAGAGAGTTGAATAAAGGACTACGAGAGAAGGACATCAAAGGAATCCACATATGACCAGTAGGAGTGCAGCTAAAAGCAGATTGCAAATATCGTGTGATAAAAGGGACTACATTGAAGATAAACACAACAAAGAAAGATTATCTACAATCACAACACGGAAACATTAGAGAAGTTGATAAGTTTAAGCATTTGAGCGAATGGGTGCACTGAAATGGATTAGATATCACCACAAGGAAAAAAAGATCGGAGAAAATGCAATTAGCATACAAACTCATCTGAAACCGATATAATAAAAGCTCAGTATCGTGGCAGGCTAAAAGTAAACACTGTGCAACAGTAATTAAACCGGAAGCACTGTACGGATGAGATTGTCTATCACTCTATAAAAGAGGTGAACAAGTAGAACTGGGAAGGAAAGAAAGAAAAATACTCTGGAAAATTTATCATAAAAGAACAAAGATAAGTATTGGTCGAAGAGCAGATCCATACAGAATCGTGGAAACAATCACAGGTACAACAATGAAGAGGAGATTAAAGCTTTCCGGTCATATCTAAATAACGGATGAGAAGAGGCTAACGAAGAACATTTTTAATTATATTTTTTAATTCGGAATGAAACATGAACAGATATGAAAAAACTTAATGTCACAGAAAACACCATAGAGGACAGGGAACAATTCAGGCTAGTCATCAACACTACAAAGTTTAATTTAGAACAACAGTGTACCACGCGATGGAGAATTTTCTCGTTTCAATCAATAGACTGCGGGAAAAATGCTCAAATATCAGTATGGGAGCTTTGCACAGTCTTAAATAGTCCTCGCGGCCGCTACGGAATCGATATGTATGGTCCTGAAGAATATTTAAGGATTCTTCACTTAACACTACTTCTCGAATCTTTCATGGAATAATCGACTCCTACCTCCAACTCACGTTATCAAACATTTTCGTGACGCTCTCCCGTGTAGCAAACAAACATTTGATGATTCGTGTTGCCATTCCTTCAGTACGTACCATATTCTCTGTTAGTCCTAACTTGAATTGGTCCTACAAACCTAAACAATATGCCAAGATCGGACTCTCAAGTGATCTGTAAGCAGTCTGCTTTGTGTACAAGACATATCATTTCGTGTTCATTTGTAATATTATCACAATGTAGAATGAAAATTTCACTCTGCAGCGGAGTGTGTGCTGATATGAAACTTCTTGGCAGATTAAAACTGTGTGCCGGACCGAGACTCGAACTCGGGACCTTTGTCTTTCATGGCAAGAGCACTTGCCCGTGAAATGAAAATGGTCCGGAATTCGAGTCTCGGTTCGGCACACAGTTGAAATCTGCCAGGAAGTTTCATTGCCACAATCTGCCTGAAAATATGTGAAGCTTTTTCTCAGATAATATTGTGTTTGGTAGAATCGGTATACAGTCGTTTGTATTCAATAACTTACACGTGTCAATTTTATACAATAAAGAATAGTTGCTGTTGATGGCAGTCAATAGGTTCCTGATAATGCACGAAATATGTGATATACCTGTGTGACAAATAAGAAGAATATTTTCTCTCCGTAAAGCATTTAGCGTACATTTAGTGCTGTCGACCGCTGTGGCCGAGCGGTTCTAGGCGCTTCAGTCCGGAACCGCGCTGCTGCTACGGTCGCATGTTCGAATCCTGCCTCGGGTATCGATGTGTTTGATGTCCTTAGGTAGGTTTAAGTGGTTCTAAGTGTAGGGGACTGATGACTGCAGATGTTAAGTCCCATACTGCTTAGAGCCATTTGAACCATGTGAACATTTAGTGTTCAGCAACAGTGTGGCACTACAGTTAGCTCTCCACGTTTATGGTTAACACTGTAAAGCTGCTTACTTAGGTAGAATTCAATGCAAGATACGAAACAGGAACCACTAATCGTAAATAACTGCAGTGTACCGGCACAATTAAAAAGCCAATTTGGTTGCCACGACTGGAAATAATTTGTTATCCTGCGTCTGGAATAGTGGCTAGAGGTTGAACGAAGTTTAAAACCAGTGAAAGCGATGGCATGAGCTTCATTACTTGTTTTCTACATTCGTCCTGAATAACGTGATTCCAATGGACCCATAATGACATGATGCTGGTCACCGCCGCTAGCTGAGGACTTACGAAATGTTTTCGTGGCAGCTGGAGCTAATGTCCTGTTCTCTGCCCTATGACAGCACAGAACGGCTGCCAGCAGCAGCCACGGAAACATTTACCAAGAAATCCGCCCACCGACATCAGTGTAACATACGAGTTAATTACAGACCTATTTGAGACTCCAGAATAAAGGTTATTCTGCGATCATAATCTACAGTTATCTCATTAACCCAAAAAGTATTAGTGTTTCCATCAAAAAGAAAATTTAAGTTCCAAGAGCTATCACACTGAACGCTTTATAACCAATTATCTATGTTACGTTCATGTAAAAGTAGTTATTAACGTAGAAGAATTTATCGCACGCATTACTCGAGTTTCGTTTTAACTAATATCAGAAAAACTACTGACAAATAATGTGCTTGTATAATATTTGATTCTTAAACAAAATCACAAACTACAATATATTTTCATTTCAGTCTAAATTAAGAAGCTCTTCGCAGGTTGCAGTGAGGAAAATGATCTTACGAACTGAGGAAAGGAACAACAATTATTACAAAAAATATGGAAGTATAACATATTCACGGACTTCAAGAAGAATATTATAGCACCAGTTCCAAAGAAGTCAGGTAGTGGCATGTACGAATATTACAAACCCATACCCGTTAATAACTCATGGTTGCAAAGTACGGACGAATTATTTACAGAAGAATGGAAAAAGTGGCAGAAGCCGGCTTCGTTCGAGGAAATCCAGGAGCATGTGGGGCAAGAATGGCCCTGTGACTTGTCTTAAAAGATATTTTCAAGAATTGCACACTTACGTTCATAGTGTTTACAGAGTTTAAAAAAAGTTTTGAACAGTGTTGACTGAAGTACAGACTTCTAAATTTTGAAGATCTTTTCCCTTTTAAATCATCAGTTTTCTTACTGGTTTGTTGCGTTCCGCCACGAATTCCTACCCTATGCCGATCTCTACATCTCAGTATAACATTTGCAACCTACGTCCTCAATAATTTGCTGGATGTATTCCAATCTGTCTTCCTCTGTATTTTTCACCCTCAACAGCTCCCTCTAAAATCGTGGAAGTTTTCCCTGATGTCTTAACAGATGTATTACCATCCTGGCTCTTGTTCTTGTCAGTGGTTTTCATATATTCCTTTCCTCACCGATTCTCCTGAGAGCCTCCTCATTCCTAACCTTACCAGTCCACCTAATTTTCTACATTCGTCTGTAGCATCACATCTCAAATGCTTCGATTCTCTTTGTTCCGGTTTTACCACCGTCCATGTTTCACTATGATACAGTTCTGTGCTCCAAACGTACATTTTCAGATATTTCTTCCTCAAATTAAGGCCTATGTTTGATATTAGTAGACTAGTCTTCGCCAAGAAAGCCCTTTGTGCCAGTCCTAGTCTGCTTTTTATGTCCTCCTTCATGAGTTCTTTTCCTTCCTAGGTAGCAGAATTCCTTAACTTCATCAACTTCCTGACATCGAATGCTGATGTTAAGTTTCTCGCTGTTCTGATTTCTGATATTCTCATTACTTTCGTCTTCCTTCGATTTACTCTCAATCTATATTCCGTACTCCTTAAACTGTTAATTCTTTTCATTGGATCCTATAATTTTTCTTCACTTTCACTGAGGATAGCAATATGATCAGCGAATCTTATCGTTGACATCCTTCCACCTTGATTTTTAATTCCACTCTTGAGCGTTTCTTTCATTTTCGTCATTGCTTCTTCGATGCATAGATTGAACAGTAGAGGCGAAAGGCTACATCCCTGTCTCACATCCTTTTTAATCCGAACACTTCCTTCTTGAGCTCTACTCTTATGGTTCCCTCTTGGCTCTTGTAAAAATGGTTTAAATGGCTCTGAGCACTATGGAATTTAACATCTGAGATCATCAGTCCCCTAGAACTTAGAACTACTTAAACCTAACTAACCTAAGGACATCACACACATCCATGCTCGAGTAAGGACTCGAACCTGCGACCGTAGCGGTAGCGCGGTTCCAGACTGTAGCGCCTAGAACCGCTCGGCTACTCCGGCCGGCTGGCTCTTGTACAGCTTGTGTATTATCCGTGTTTCACTACATCTTACCCGTATTTTTTCTCAAAATTTCGAATATCTTTGCACCATTTGACATTGTCTCACGCCTTTTCCAGGTCAACTAATCCTATGAACGTGTTTTGATCTTTCCTCAGTCTTGTTTCCTAGTACCAATCGCAACGACGGAACTGCCTTCTTGGCGCCTTTTCCTTTCCTAAAGCCAAATTGATCGTCACCTAACACATTCTCAATTTTATTTCCCATTCTTATGCATATTATTCTTGTCAGCAACTTGGATGCATGAGCTGTTAAGCTGATTGTGTAATAATTGTCGCACTTGTCGGCTCTTGCTGTCTCCAGAATTGCGTGGATGATGTTTTTCCGAAAATCAATCTCATACTCTCTACTTAACAACGTTAATAGATGTTTTGTTGGCACTGGCTCCAAAGATTTTAGAAATTTCGGAGGAATGTTATTCATCCCTTCTGCCTTATTTGATTTCAAGTCTTCCAAGGTTCTTTTAAATTCTGATTCTAATACTGGACCCCCAACTCATCCCTGTCTATTCCTGTTTTTTCTTTGAGCACACCATCAGACAAGTCCCCCACCTCATGGAAGTCTTCAGTGTACTCTTTCCACCTATCTGCTCTCTCCCCTTGCACTTAACACTGCAGTTCCCATTTCTCTCTTCATATTAGCAGCCTTGCTTCTAATTTCAACGAAGCTTGTTTTGACTTTTCTATATAGTGAGTCAGTCCTTCCGACACTTATTTACTTTCCGATTTCTTCATATTTTTCATGCAGACATTTCTCCTTAACTTCATTGCACTTCCTACTTGTTTCATTCCTATGTGACCTGTATTTCCGTATGCCTGAATCTCCCCCAAACATTCTTGTACTTCGTGCTTTCCTCGATTAACTAAGTATTTCTCCTGTTACCCACGGTTTTTTTGCAGTTAGTTTCCATCTTTGCACCTACGCTTTTCTTTCCAACTTCTGTGATTGCCGTTCTTAGAGGTCTTCATTCCTCTTCAACTGAACTGCCTGCTGAAATATTCCAATATCTATAGCCTCAACGAACTTCAAGCGTGTCTCTTCATTCCTTAGTACTTCCGTAACACCCTTCCTTGCACGTTGATTCTTCCTGACTGGTCTCTTAAATTTCAGCCTACTCTTCATCACTACTAATCTAAATCTGTTCTGTTGGTAGCAGATATAAAATTCAAGGTGTGAAATATTATCTAAATCCTGTACAGTAAGCAGGCTGCTGTTACAATAAGTGATGGATGCGAAGGGGAAGCGTTACTCCAAAAAGCTGTGAGACGGAGTTGTACATATTCCGTGTTATGCACTCTGCACAATGAGCACACTGTGCACGAAGCGAAAGAGAAATTTAGAAAGGGGATTAAAATTCAGAGAGAAGAAATAAAAATGTTAAAGATTAACCGACGGCAAAGGAGTTGGGAGATCAGATGAACTGAGTGGATAGCATCTTGAAAAGAGTTTGTAAGATGAATATCAACAAAAGTAAAACAAAGGTTGTGGAATGTAGTCATATCACGTCAGGCTATGCTGAGGGAACTGGACTGGGAAACGGGGCACTGAAAGTAGTAGACAAGTTTTTCTGTTTGAGCATCAAAAGAACCGACTATAACCGAATTGGAGATGATATAAAGTGCAGATATAATAACAAGAAAAATGTTTCTGAAACAGGAGAATTTGTTGACATCGAATATAAAGGTAAGTGTTAGAAGGAACAGATGTAAAAAGGTGAACGATAATCAGTTCAGATAAAGAGATACTGGTAGATTTTCAAAGGGAGGTTGGTACAGAAGAATGGATAGATAGCGTGGTCAATAAAGCGATACTGACTCGCGTTATGGAATGAAGAAATTTATGGCACAGCTTCACTTAAGGAAGGGGTCGCTTGGTAAGACACATCCTGAACTCACAAGGAATCATCAAAGGGGGTGGGGGGATGAAAATTTTAAGTGGAGACAAAGGCTTCGCTGCATTAAGCAGGTTCAGACTGATGAACGCTGCTGTGGCTATGCAGAGATGAAGAGTACTGTACAGGTTGAACTAATATGGAGATACCACAACAGCACGAAATAACTGTACGAAACCTTACATTTACTACAACGAAGCCTGTTTCATTAATCTACTACATTTTTACTTACTCGGTCGACGTCATCCTGTGGCAATAGTGATTCCACACGTGAATCATTAACAGTTTCGGCAAGAGTTTACATTTTATACATCGCATTTACTACACAGCAGTGCATTAAAAAAGAAGGTAGTTTCCACACATTAAATGAATTAACGTATTTCCTGATTAAGATGGACACATATTTGTTGCCTTGAATTTTAGTTTACGATGGAGTAACAGATTCAGAGAGATCATTTTGTCATACCGTTCTGCATTTCTCGCACTGTAATCAAGGATTTTTGGATTGGATTGTTTGGGGGAAGAGACCAAACAGCGAGGTCATCGGTCTCATCGGATTAGAGAAGGACGGGGAAGGAAGTCGGCCGTGCCCTTTCAAAGGAACCATCCCGGCATTTGCCTGGAGTGATTTAGGGAAATCACGGAAAACCTAAATCAGGATGCCCGGACGCGGGATTGAACCGTCGTCCTCCCGAATGCGAGTCCAGTGTGCTAACCACTGCGCCACCTCTCTCGGTCGTAATCAAGGAAAAAGTGAAACAAATATGCATGCATAATAACAAAATACAGTTGGCGAGTACCTCAGAGCAGGGCAAATGTCGACAATGAGAAGAGTCGTGCAGTTTTATTACCGTGCTTCACACCGAAACTGAGTAACGTGGTAGAAAAAGCTGCAGTCACCTGCTTGTGGCTTAGGACACGCTTTCAGGGTGCACGCCCAACCCGCGCCTTCTATGCAGAAACACGTGTTGCAGTCGTCCAGCTTGGTGTCACCGGCCTTACACGCTGAAACAGTAGAACGTGAGCTCATTGTAAGGAGTGATATTGGGCAAGAATGTGGAAATGGCGTCAATAATAAGTGAAACAGTTTTCAAACGATTTCTGCAACAATTCGCAGAATATTAGTTGGCAAGACAAGGAATTGGCAAGACAAGGAGCGATCCATACCAAGTTATTTATGAAGTAGCAACTACAGTCAGATTTTTGCATATATGCATATAAGTCATATTTCATCCTATGTGCGTGATCTCTTTCTTTATTTAAATTGCTTAAATGCATATCTTGCCAGATTGGTCTCATTTTTGAGTAAGTGTCGGAAGAGATTTGTAATTTATGACTAGTTACGCAGTGTTCCCAACATTGCGACATTTGCGTCCTATAAACGCTGTGCGTCTGGATCTTTTACAGCACTTTACGTGAATTAAAAAAAAAGTTCTTTTGAACTTAACAATGAAACAAGATAACTGAAAGCGAGCTTTATCAGCAGTTAAGAGAACTACAGATAACTATAATCCTAGTTTTACCATTCTCACGCGGATTTTGCTTCGCCTTAACCCAGAGATCTTACAGCATTCAGAATGCTATTAAAGCAAGTGAGGAAGCAAGAGCTCAGACCAACGTTGATTGAAAAGAACTAGATATTCTTTGACAATACGCTATTTTCCTGTAAATAAACGATTTTACTACCAACGAGCACTAAGGTGTTTCTGCAGATTCATTGTGTGTTACAATAAATGAGATGGGGGATACAAGCGTTAAGTTTACGTTTTGTTCAACAGTAGCTTTTGCCCCAGACTTAGTCCGTATGTATCTCGAATCCGCACGAATTTAGAAAAAAAGTCCTGCAGCTTACAATCGGCGAGAAAGACGGACATTATAAAAAATCGAAGGTGAAGCTGTGAAAAGGGTGCACCAGTAAAGAGCTGATGTGTTTGCAAGCACACGTAAAAATATCTGAAGTATGAAATACCAAAATACCTGGATAGGGGAACAACCTAGTCTTGTATTTAAACGAGTTACTACAAATAAAGAAGTCTTTATATACAACATTTGAAGTTTTGCCCTTAGGACCCATTAAACACAAATTATCTGAGGTAGCCAGAGCCGCTAGCAAGTGGTGCTGTCCATGTGAGAAATAATTGGTCCTGAGGTTGATGTCGGCGATTCGAAGCATCTGTCCTAGCGTCTTGTTGATGGTCATGGCGGAGCATATGCTCACGGGAAACTGCACATGTTTGAATTAGACGATAAGAGATCCAAGACACTAATACGAAATTACAGCAATTGTAACAGCTTAGGAAAAATGCCCTCAATGAAGGAAATCTATTTTTAAAGCATACCATACACATATTTAAATGCAGGCCTTAACTCTCAAACGGATTTCGTATCCTACTCTACCATAAGTGGTAACTGAAACGGTATAGGACGAGGAGATCCGGTAGTTGTAAACGAGTGAGCCCAGATTCAGCAGAAAAACTGGCAGATTTGTTGCATCGCAAAACAGTTTACTCAAGGCACATTGTAGTAACTTGAATACAGTTAATCTTTAAGTCACTCCTACGTGCGTGGCTCGTGTTCGTGCCATCTCTTATTTAACACCCTGTTTTTACCTTACTGCCACGTCTTTACGTTAATTTTCAGTTACTGGTGTCACTGAGTTGCTGCCGGCCGGAGTGGCCGTGCGGTTCTAGGCGCTACAGTCTGGAGCCGAGCGACCGCTACGGTCGCAGGTTCGAATCCTGCCTCGGGCATGGATGTGTGTGATGTCCTTAGGTTAGTTAGGTTTAATTAGTTCTAAGTTCTAGGCGACTGATGACCTCAGAAGTTAAGTCGCATAGTGCTCAGAGCCATTTCACTGAGCTGCTGCCTTGCCTGCCCGTGAGCGGCAGCAGCAGCGCTTATCGATATAGGCCCTGCCGTATTATCTTTGCTGGACTGATATTACTTCCTGGTCGTCATGTGTCGTCCCAGGAGCTGGAACGCTCCAGAAGTGCAGTTCGGACCGGGCACTGAATTCAGCAGGAACGCGCCAGCAGTGGAGTTCGGACCTGGCAGTCGGACAGTTGGAACGCGGCATAAGTTCGGTCGGGTTGGAGCGGCAGTGAGGTTCGGATAGCCATGACTCGCCCGACCGTTGCCGGCACACATGGCTGGGGACGGGCTTGGTTGATCGCCGGTTGGTCATCTTACCGGACGACGTGTATTTGCTCGCCGATCGCTTATGGGTTGGCGGTGTGTGTCTCAACTCGTGGTTCGTCCTGGTGATTGCATAGTAACTGCTTTTAGCATTGGCCGCATTCTTCGTCCAAGTGTCTGTGAAATTATGTGTAGACTGTGATGTTCACTGCCCAGTTATTTTAGTGCTGTCTCCGTGCTGAAGTGTAGCAGTTGGTCGGTTAGCGCAGTCGCGTTGTAGCACCAGTGGGGCATGCAGCGCCAGGGAGGCGCGGATAGCCATCACTAGCCGATGATTGTCCGCAAACATGATTTGAATGGGGACGACTTTGGTGATCGTCGGTCGTGGTCTTGTCGGACGACGTTTATTTGGCCGGCGATCGCTTATGGGTTAGCTGCGTGTGCCAACTCGTGGTTCGTCCTTGTTTTACTCAGTCACTGTCGTTAGCATTGTCTAGTTCTTCGTGCAACGGTTCGTGAAACTGTGTGTAGTTTGTGAGGTATGACTGACAAGTATTTAAATGCTGTCGACCTGCTGACTCTGAATTGGTCGGATGGCGTGGGGTAGCGAGGAAGGACAGGATAGCCTTCACTCGCCCGACGATTGCCGAAACACACGTTTCAGTGGCAACGACTTTGCTTGGCACTTTGGTCGGTCGTCTGATTAGACGACGCGTATTTGGGTCTTCCGCCGCTTATCGGTTCTCTGCGATCCGTTCTGGTTGTTGTTCCAGTCTCCGCTGTTACCATACTTCGAGTTTTGGTGCAAGTGTGGAGCGGAACTAATCTTGATTATCGGTCTGTTGACTGTCTGTCGTTCGGGTTCCCAGCGGATTGAAAATGGTTGGGCCGACTGCCTGTCTCACCTAAGCGAGCGTTAGTGTTTGAATTCCAGGATGACCCTCGAACATCTGAGCGCCTTTCGGTGGACTGCCCTATTTTTTTAAATTTGTTGTTGTTGTTTGTACTTGTAAGGCTTCTAGCCGATTTTTCTTTTAAATTAGAGTTGTTTTGCTCTTAAGGCCTTCAGCCTAGTTTAAAGTACTGTTTCATGTAAGACTTTTGGCATTTAAAAAAAATTTAATGGTTCAAATGGCTCTGAGCATTATGGGACTTAACATCTAAAGTCATCAGTCCGCTAGAACTTAAAACTACCTAAACCTAACTAACCTAAGGACATCACACACATCCATGCCCGAGGCAGGATTCGAACCTGCCATCGTAGCGATCACGTGGTTCCAGACGGAAACGCCTAGAACCGCACGGCCACACTGGCCGGCTTTAGGCCTTCAGCCGATTTGAATTTAACTTGTTTGCTTCAGCCTAACTAAAGAACAGTTTTAAGATAAGGTTTGTCTTTAAAATTTCTGATTATCCTTGCGTTTTAAGTTATTGGCCTTCAGCCGTTTCTAAATTATAGTGGCTTTCAGCCGGTAATTAAGTCCCAAATATTAAAGCTGTGTGTCAAAAACAATTTTTTGGGGGGGTCGTGTAATGTTTGATCAAACAATAAAGTTGTATGTTCGTGCGTAACTGACAGCCCCTTCTTTTGGCCCCTTTCCACAATTTAAACTACCTTTCCCGTTCCTGCGGGATTAGCAGGGCGTCTCAACAATTGACTTTAATGAAATGTTTAAGGAACATAAGAGTTTGTGATCTCAGAGATAAGGCACACATCAATTTTAAAAAGGAGGAACTTAACACATACTTATGAATGGAAATGTGGAGCAAGCAAGTATAAAATGGAAAGAACATATATCAACCGAACGGAGACTGCCGGTATGATTAAATAGATAGTCAGTTATGAAAGAGCAGGAAAGAGAGATGCAGTTTCGCCGAGAAAAATTTGTATTCTGAAAAAATAAGTAGGCTGTAAACCTAATCTATGAGGTGAAGAAACAGGAGAAGATTGTCGACAGCGGTTTAGCTTCGGGCTTTGCGTCTGAATGTTTAAAATGCTTAGCAGCGACCGCTGCTCAAATACTAATGCTTTTTCTTTCATTTCACCGTCCAATTTCATCTAGTCCTCAACGGAGTGTAACTCTTACCGTCTTACCATATTTCAACTGCTCTTTCTCTCTTTCCATCCCTGCTACTGCATCTAAGCTACGTTACAATAATTATTATAATAATTCAGATAATGGGCTTCGTTACTTATTAATAAAGCAATCTGTAGCTCAAAACTGAATTCAGTATTTGGGAACAGAAATATTGGATCATTTGCTCGGTAACTGACAGGACGCAAATTTAATTTTAAACACCGTTTCTTCTGGTCTACTCCTTGTGTTCCATAGACAAATATTTAATTAAACACTGCCATATTGTACAGCATAGCAGAAAATTATGTCAGATTTGTTAGAAATGTCTTCCACGCCGGCCGGTGTGGCCGAGCGGTTCTAGGCGCTCCAGTCTGGAACCGCGCGACCGCTACGGTCGCAGGTTCGAATCCTGCCTCGGGCATGGATGTGTGTGATGTTCTTAGGTTAGTTAGGTTAAAGTAGTTCTAAGTTCTAGGGGACTGATGACCTCGGAAGTTAAGTCCCATAGTGGTCAGAGCCATTTGAACCATTTTTTTTGTCTTCCACTTACAATATTGGTATTTACACAGACTAGTATTATAAGTTCATTTGTATCAAATTTTTACCACTGTGCTATACTGTCACGTATTTTATTGCATACAACAATGAAATATCCTGTAAATTACGTATGTTGCGAGAGCAAGGGGAGGGAAGGAATAATAGGGGATTGTTCTGCGGTAAAAGTAAAGTTAGTACCAGACAGATGTTTTAAGGACTGAAGCAGAACAACACGACGAGATCCGATATTCACAAATCAGAACGCATTTAAAATCTTGCTAACACCAGATGGCTACTGGTAAATGTCTAAATTCGTATTGCATCCTCACACTTTGAAAATGATGCGCACATTTCATCTGATACAGACGAGCTGTGAAGCCACTCACCTTCCTCCACCTGTGGGCAAGCCTTCTTCGTGCACGCCCAAACGCCGTCAGCACAAACGCATGTGTTACAGTCCTCCTTCTTCTGCTCACCAGCAGAACAAACTGAAACATTAGGAAACGCCGTGATTAGTGGCGCTGGAAAGCCCCTGGAGCTTGCGTTCATGCGGCAAGTACGTAAAATTACTAGGGACAAATTGCGTATAATATCGCAAGCATACACTTGTACATATTACTACCGTGCGTTCATCAGACTGCGTTGCCTGACGTGTACCCACGATTTCTTTGCTGAAGAGGTGAACGCACAGGATAACTGTGAAATACTACAAGAACAAAGAAGGCTTTATTGCTGTGCCGTGCCAAGCATATGAGTGTTGAGACCATGCCAAAATAGACAAAAAATTTATAAAAATTTATTTCAGAACTGTATATTAATACGGCCATACTGAGGAAGTACACTGCAGCTGGCACAATAGAATACTTACATGTGTGGTAAAGTTAAAAGTTGAGTGAAGTTGTTCGTACACAGCAACGGAAACAAGAATAGCAAGAAAAGTGATGCCTGCGCGACGGGCAAAAGTATGATGGAAAATCTGAGGTGTTGAGAAAATTCAGTAGAATATGTAGGAATATCACAGGCAGAAACAAACTAAAGGTATGTTTCCGAAAGTTACCGACACTGAACACACAAAAAAGTCAGGAATGGCATGGAAGGGAGATGGTGAATGACCGCGTACGGAAAAAAGAATGATTGTTAGGAAGAGATATCAAATATATAATAGTAACAATATTTAGAACATATTCTTTGTTGGTCTTAGTGTATCTAAAGAAGATCTGTATACTTCGGTCCGATAATCACGACAAATATTAGCGAATTAATTTGATCTTTATGGCCGCGCGGGATTAGCCGAGCGGTCTTGGGCGCTGAAGTCATGGACTGTGCGGCTGGTCCCGGCGGAGGTTAGAGTCCTCCCTCGGGCATGGATGTGTGTGTTTGTCCTTAGGTTAATTTAGGTTAAGTAGTGTGTAAGCTTAGGGACTGATGACCTTAGCAGTTAAGTCCCATAAGATTTCACACACATGTTTTTTATCGTTATCTTGCTGAAAGAAGTTTATCAGACATCGATCTCTGACAGATGTTGTTGGGCGTTTCTCGACGGGAGGTATGTGTTGTTCCTTTTTCACTTATTTCAGCACTTTGGCGCAACAAGACAGGAAAGCCATAGACAGTAACTACTTCCTTTTCCACTGACCGCGATGTTTGATTCTGATAAGTGTACATTCAGCTTCGAATACCCACTTCTTGTTCTGTGATTTGAATGGTGAACATTATTAGAAAACGGGTTTACTTTCCTGCATTAAACCTTTACACTGTTCTCGAATTTTGGAAGCTTTCCGGCGCACCGTGACTAAGTTTCTGCCGAAGAGTATGGCACCTAAAATGTTACTCACCGTAGCGTAGTCTTACGGAATGGCGAAGATTGGTTGTGTTCGATACCACGTTCGTTCACTTCAGAAACCACATTCGGTATAGTTCCGCAGTATCGTTTAGCGAATGAAAACCGACCGCATCGAGTATCGGGCCACATCCGTAGTCGGATTGAGGACATCCGAGTAGTTGAAATCCAATTCACTCTTCTTAACGGAACAAAATACGAAGATAGCAATAGTTTGTACCGAAAACTAACAATAGAAGAAAATTACTACACACAAAAGGCTAAAGTGGAAGGAAAAAACGTAATAAACGAAAACACAACACTTTCCAACAACATACTCCTTACCGCTCTGAGAGAACTGACCCAGAACGCAGAACAGAAAGCACACACACTCAAAAGAATCACTCCCCATCACCCACAGAGACATTAATAAGAATAAGAAGTAGTCAGAACTCCAGCTATAGTTTCCATAGCATTCTCGTAACACGCGATACATTCCTCGTGACACACGCGAACAGCAAGATGACGTAATGTCTTGCATCATAAATGAAGTGCGAAAGTTTTGTTTTTCTGTGTATAAAATTAGCTGCAAGCCGCCTAACGAACTTGAGTACATGAGAAACTAGGTAACAGCCTATTACAAACCAATACTCGATCAACAGCACTACCACAATCCCAATCGTAATATCGCTGACATAAGTAAGTTCACGTTTTAGTATTTGTTTACTAACAGCCGGTCACGCGGTTGCAGATGACATGCTGTACGCCGAGAAAACCGGCAACAGAAAAAGCACTCAAAATATGCCACAAACAGCGACAACAATTCTTAAAACCATGTTGTAACGTACATAAACAAGGTACCGTGAAAGTATCCACAGAAAACAATATTTTAAAAACCAAACTGCAAATGTAACAACTTGTTACAGTGTTTTATAACTATCTTATTTTCTGCATGTTTCAAATAACCCACTGATGATGACGATATTTGTCGCTGAAACCAGTTTGTGAAATAAATAAGAAATTAAATAACAAAAAGTGTTTTGCATCAAGACGGATTGCCAATTCCCATCTTGTTTTCTCTCTATGCAAACACGGACCAAATTGGAGGGTTACAAGCTAAAGTTATTGAAGCTAGTGATAAGGGTGGAACGGTTACAGTCAACATCTACATATGCATCTACACTCAGTAAGCCATCCTACGGTGTGTGCCAATGAAACTTATTCCCTTTCTTTTAAAGTCGCGAATGGCCTGCAGGAAGAACGACTGGTGGTAAGCCTCCATGGGGGGTCGAATCTCTCCAATTTCATCTTCATGACATTTTTGTGAGATATGCTGAGGTGGCAAAAATAGATTGGTAAGTACATTGTCCTAATTCTAACAGTAACCCCGCACCGTGATTCAGAGCGCCTCTCTCGTATAGTATTTCACCAAGGGCAAACTCCCCCCCCCCCTCTCCCCACCAACCTCTCAGCCAAAGGGAAAAAAAATAGTGCAGTCAGGTGTTTTCCTTTCAAGAAAATGATTTAAAAGGCGGTATTACGCAGTTTTATAACAGGGTCAGAACTGGAACTTTTTTTATGATTACTTAAAGTTGCCATTCGTCTTCGAAAGTGTTAAAAATGCCCCATATCCCCAGATCTTACCCCCCCCCCCTCCCCCACAAACTGACGTATGAGCGCTCTTGCCTGCCACTGGAGTTGACTGAACATCTTCGTGAGGTTTTTGCACTTACTAAAGAAATGCACTGGTCCTCTTTGAATATTTCTTCTCTGTTTCGGATACAGGGCTGGCAAGCAATATTAAAGTATTGGACGGACGAAGGTCATTTCAGGTGCCTCCTTCGTGGGTGGTCTAAACTTTCTGAGGATTCTTGCAATGAATTTCAGTGTGGCATCTGCCTTACGTGCGATTCGTTCCACGTGGTCATTCGGGTTTAAGTCACTCCGCATGTACACATACAGTGTTTTGTATTTGTAATTGCTTCTAGTGCTTATTCTGCAGTTCTGTTATTGTACAATAATTCGCCCATCTGCCTATTTACAGGCAATAAGGTGAAGTTTATGTTGAGGGACGGCTGCCAGTCACTACACCCAGTGGCGATCTTCTGCAGGCATTTCTGCATTTCGGTAGAATGCTACAGCGTTGCAGTGTCTTTGTACAAGGTAACAGCATCAAGCGCAAAACATCTCATGGAACTTCCGATACTCATTTTGGGTCATAGGTAGGGTAAACCAGAACTGCACATAGAAAGTTTCAGAGGTTGTTCATTGGTATCTTCGGAGGTATGAGGTATGTGGAACCTAGAGCCTCCGGCAACTCGTAACAGAATAATAATGTAACTACACTCCGTTCGACATGTTACCACAATCACCCGGTTTTCACTGAAAACACTCTTACAACAGAGAAGAAGCCTGTAGTACGCAATAATCAAAACGTCTAACACACAACACAAAGTAATGAAACAGTCCTCAGATAGACGCCAATGTACGGCGACCAGCCAGAACATTATGTAATAGCCGGTACGTCCACCTTTGGCATGGGTACCAGCGGCTACACGTCGTGACACGGAAGCAATGAGGCCTTGGTAAGTCGATGGAGGGAGCTGCACCACATCTGCACACATTAGTCACCTAAGTCCCGTAAATTACCGGGAGGACGGCGATAGCCCTGACGCCACGTTCAGTCGCACCCTAGATGTGTTCCATCGGGCTCAGATCTGGCGAGTTGGGCGTCCAGCACATCAACTGTACCTCGCCACTGTGTTTCTCGAACCATTCCATCATGTTATTGGCCTTACGACATGGGGCATTATCTTGTTGAAAAATGCCACTGCTGTCAGGAAACATGACCGCCATGAAGTGGTGCACGTGGCCCGTAATAAGTGTGCGATACTCCTTGGCCGTCATGGTGCCTTGCACGATCTCCACTGGACCCATGGACACACACGAGAATGTTTCCCTGGGCATAATGGAGTCGCCGCCGTCTTGTATCCGTCCCACAGTACAGGTGTCAGAGAGTTGTTCACCTCGAAGACGGCAGATTCGCGCCCTCCCTTCGGCATGATGATAAAGGTGTTGGGATTCGTCATACCATGCAACGTTCTGCCAATGCGCAGTTTCGGAAATGCTCGTGCCGGGCCTCCGGGCTATCACTATCTGTCAAACTCAGATCGCGCCCTTTCCCCATTCTACACACGGAGAGCACGCCCACCCACTGTGACGGAACTGACGTCAGACTGAAATGCTGGGCTGGGTAATAGTGTGTCTGAACGCGAAGTGCACCCAACACTCCTAACACACGCATGTGCAAAAGTTAACAGGACGACATCGGCAACTACGACTGAAATAAGCACGTGACCTTCGGCACTGAACGTTGGCGCATTGGCAGAACGTTGCATGGTATGACGAATCCCAACACCTTTATCATCATGCCGAAGGGCGGGGCGCGAATCTTCCGTCTTCGAGGTGAACAACTCTCTGACCATGCCTGGGTCTGAGTAGCGGTTATTCCTCGCCAGGTGACGCAGCTGTCACCTGGACTGGTTTATATCAAAAGTAGACAGGTATTCATAATGTTCTGGCTCATCAGTGTACTTCGATGGTGTTCTCACCGCTGCGGGAACACCTGAGCATAGCATAGTTCTGCCACTCTGCCTATTGCATTCAGTGAACCTGGACGCGTGGTGCATACTGGCCAACTGTTCATCAGTGCGAACCAGGACTACACTGAGAAACTTTCAGAAGCCGTTCACTGGTACCTTTTGAGGTGTAAGGTATGTGGCACCCAGAGACTCCGGCGACTAGTAACAAAGTAATAACGTAACTATGATCTGTTGGTTCCGTTCCCACTATCACCCTGGATTCCCTGAAAATATCTTTAGAACAGTGAAGAAGCCTGTAGTATATAACACCCAAAACGTGTAAGACACAATACTGAATAATGAAATAATCCTCAAATATGCGTGTGAGTACAGTGATCAGCGATAGCATTATGACCACCCACCCAACAGCCGGTACCTCCACCTTTAATACTGTCGATATTTACACAATTGAGCAATGCTTTCAGTGCAGTACAGTTACAAAGCTAACTGGAGCCAGAAATCAAACGAAACGAAACTACCCAGTAACGAGACGCGGGATATTGTGAGTTCTTCGTACCGGTAAAATCAGAAAGTATCCCTCAACAGCCCCAGGGGAATTCTGGTTCACTTTTCTGCGTATACAATGCGAAAAGTAACTGGCCAGACTGCAGAATAGTATCAAACAGAGTGTGATCCTAGATTTGAATTTTGTTAGTGAGCCGTGCATTTGATTTGCGATAAAAATTCAGAAACTTAGCGTGTCTCAACGAGAATTGGAGAAATGCTTGAAACGAAAAGATTAAGTAAATCAGGGAACAGACTAGAGTCAGCCGGCCGTAGTGGCCGAGCGGTTCTAGGCGCTAGAGTGGAGCCGCGCTACCGCTACGGTCGCAGGTTCGAATCCTGCCTCGGGCATGGACGTGTTTGATGTCCTTAGCTTAGTTAGGTTTAAGTAGTTCTACGTTCTATGGGACTGATGACCAAAGAAGTTAAGTCCCATAGTGCTCAGAGCCATTTGAACCAGACTAGAGTCGACTGCAATGAAAGGTAAATGAAGCTGGGCTAGATACGTAACCAGGCATTCAGGAATTCTTTGCTGAATTCCCAGAGATAAGAAAGCTTGGCATGATGTCAAAAGCCATGCGGATATGGATTTGTATAGCACAAGGTTGTAATGCATGAAAAAGTCCTAACGAGGCAGTACGAGCATGGTGTGATAACACACACGGCTGCAGAATAAGTGATTATTCACCATTAAACAATTGCTGACTTTATTAAAGGAACAGTTTCCTACGCGTTATTCGCTGTGACTACGAAGCAAGGAGAAACATAAAGAGAAGTATTATTTTTGTTGACACCCTAATTAGCATAGACTTCCATTAACAGTCTGGTTATGTAGACAGCGAAAGCTTACCTTCTTCGGCGTGGGCCAAACCCGCCGCGACGATCAGCAGAAGGACGCTTGCTGAGAGCTTCATGTCTGGAGGCTGCTGCCAGTGTCTGTCTCTCGCGTCTGCAGCCGATCCTTTTATACTAGGCGTTTCCTCACTCACTGTCAACGACCAGGTTTCATCCGTCCCGTTTAGTGGAAAACACCAGCTGCAAGTCGAGGCTATTACTGATGCCCCACGATAACGCTCCACAAGGTAATGTCGGGCCGTTACGTATTTTGACATTAGCTGTTGCTTCACTAAGACATCGTTGGTGGCTGTAAATGTTTTTCACAGTTCCCTCGGTGTATTCTCTGTTGTATCTTCTTTCTCTCTACGCATGTTTTTTGTTCTCATTATGTATGAAACGATTTTACTAGTCAAAGATATCGAAAAATATTTAAAATGGTTGCGAGCTGGATAGTTATACTTTCTTAGTTCTAAGTGAACCACTTGGTGAACTGCGCGAGATGTTAGTGAAACATCATGCTAGTTATTATGTACCGTTACAGAAAATACACTGCGCATGCAGACTATTTTTTTGCAAAAACGATGCGACAAACTGTTTTCACGCCATCTCACTGGGCTTAATTGTTTTTGTTAGATGACATTACTCTCAGAATACAAGGCACTCGTAAACTGGTGTATTAGATGAAGTAGGAGTGGGAGACTGTTGGCGATATTGTAGGGCTTCATCTCTTTTAAGTGAAGAAGAAACGAAACTCAATTTTAAGGAATATTACTACCTTAGTAGAGAAATTCAAAATCGCCATTAGATAAGTAGTCCTATATGTTGGCTAAATTTAAAAAAAACTCTTTTTTGTGCTATAGATACACCATCTAGATGCTACAATTAAATACACAGCGCATGATTTATAAGGAATCCTAGTAGTATTCATCACACTTCAATGAAGTTATCAGAGTTGCAAGAAATTGGAGGTTGGGGACGGTACTTGGAACTTAGGCATTTTCAGACTAGTAGCTTAACAACATGATACTTGTACTGTATTAGAAGAACTGGAGTTGAAATTTTTCGTACACGATCAACCCAAATATTTGAAATAGTCAATACAACGAGAAGATGTCGCTATTCTTTGAGGCAATGTCCACTTGGCAAAGTATAAAATATGTAAAAATTGGTTTGGTAGAAAACAACTGGAATGTACCACAAAGGAAATAATGAATAATAGACAACAAACCACAGGTACAAAGAAAGAGAAGTAGACGAGTCAGGGGATACCTAACGAGATACATGAGTTAATCAATGAAAAAAGGAAATACAGGCATGGTAAGATTGAAATATAAAGCTAGGGGTTTTGTTTCCTGGGGAGCGAAATTAACACAAAGTGAAAGTCTAGACCATAATGGATGAAAGAAAAGTGAGAAAATTGGGAAGGGTTGAGCAAAGAAAACTTCACTTATCACACTTTAACATTAAATGTATCTTTTCAGAAGTGAAAAACGACGTTTATAAGTGAGAAGAACTGTTTTCAGGTGTGGGATAAGGGGAGGTTTAAGTGGACTAAGAGGAAATTTATGATAAAATAACACTAACTGAGCATGACAAAGTACTGAAAGTTAACTATTTCCTAATACACAACACTAATTACTCACGTCTCTTTGAGGCATTCGGATTATGTTATTTGAGCTATCGTCAAAAAGCAATGAAACCTGTGATTTACCATTACATTTTCACAAAAGCCTTAGCATCTCTTTAGCATATAAATCACGATCAACGCAGAATTTCACGCTTGCAAACTGACGACTAGATTTATATTCTAAATGTTACAGACCACAATATTGATCGTCGAATTCCTTCCTCTCCCTTTGCCCTCACACTGTAGGAACTCAAAGCTCACTGTCTTGCAGGAGTCTATGATCAAGAAGTCAAGATTTCGAGTCGTGGCGACAGTATTTCACGCAAAAAATTGATAACTATACAACTTGTAAGTACAGACTTTCGCGGAAAGATCCAAAGCGTCCTACCACTCAACATTCACCCACAGGTTTAAAAATTAGAGGGTCAGGTTCGAAATCCGGCGACGATTTCACACATATTTGTACTTGTTATTATTTTGAAATTGTCGAGTATACTCCGCGCACAGAGTTGAGTCCTCAAAATCTCAATTTGTTAATGTTTCTGGTCTCTAAGTATTAAATATGGAAACCAAAATACTTTTCCACTCAAATGTTACAGGCAACAATTTCGCTTCTCACAAGCTTCCTAATTATTGAACATGTCCAACATAAGGGCTACATTGTCAGACACTCTTTTTGACGTTATTTTCACGTAATCAGCAGTCTCTTTCAAAAATATGTCATGGAATACCATGTTACTCACACTTGAGATTTGCAAGTCGCAGTGGTATCCATTTCATCACGGCAATTTTATAATAAAGTATCACGTTATCGTTGTATGTCATTACCAAGCTGTGACAACCCAGATTCGTCGCCGCACCTGCCCCACGTTATTTAAAGCTATGTGTATGTTTTTTGATCTTCTTAAATTTATTGCCCTTTCTCGTGACTTACCTTGTCAAAGTTCAGCCTTACGTTACCGTTACCATATTCATCTCTATTAACAAATAAATTCTCCATTTTCCAAGACTAGGAGAAATGTTTGTTTCACAGTGAACTAGGAGGACCGGAAAACAGCTTGGCTAGAAACTTATAGTATTAAAGTTAACGTGGAGGATAGGTGCAGCAACAGCACACCCTCGTGTGCATACAAAGAGTTGATTTGATTGCTTTAAACTGAAACGAAGTCTCATACCTGTTCTGTACCTGTTGCTGCAATTGGGAGATGGGGTACACAAATCATGGCCTGCATCTGAATAGGAGGGGGAAGGCGAAATCAGCTGATCATCTTGCAGAAAGTGTAAGAGGCTACAAACACACAAGGCAAAATCCATTTTATTCCTGGAGTCAGAGTGGGACACTTTTTAGGTTAGAGCCATGTTATGAACAGACAGTCTTCAAGGAAATTAGAACACAGTGGAACCATAATACACTTAACAGTTTCCAGAAAAGTACAATTAGTTCCTTTCACCAGAAAATTATGGGGATGAAAACGAGGTTGATTAAGTTCTTGTATCTGTAGAAGATGTGGAAGATTCTGAGGTGGCATATGATCTGTAAATCTCTGAACACCATGTAACAATAGTGATAGAAAAGTTAAGCATGAAGAATTATAGAATACCATCATTTATATGTAGAGTGATTATGGAAAAATGAGGAGTTTCAGCACATATAAACGTTGAACACGAAGTCAAATATATCGATAGAAGCATTTTTTGTGTAAATAAGAACCCAGAAGCAAGTGTTCGTGAGTTGTTACTACAGAACACTTCCCTTATAACTGTAACAGCCTACAGATTTGCCTAGGAAACTTTTAGCTATTCATGAGAAATCTAGATACTTCCTTGCCATACACGAAGAACAATTAATTGTTTATGGAGATTTCAGTGGAGATTTCTTAAAAGATTCTGACAGGAAAGTGAACTGGGATAATCATTTGGCTGCTTCAATATAATTTAAGTGCTAAATTTTCCAACTCTCATGGAGCAAGGTAGCAAGATTCTGACACAGTTTTTTGTAGACAGTGATCAGAGATGAATCAATTAATGTGCACCCAACTGTAAACGGATTATCGTAGTACTATGCCCAATTAATGGAAACAAAAAATGTAGCATGTTACTTTGCTGAGGCATGTCCATCGAATGTAGTGAGAGTCATTAATGAGAACAGGTTACAATATTTTGAGAATAAGATGAAAAATGTAATATCGGACATAGAAAGAAATGCTAACATGAGTGTCAATATATACCACAGAAAATGTTTGTCAGTATTTGAATGTAGCATTCGTAAAATGTTATCCAGTACGTCTGTTAACAATACGTATAAGTCATGGATAACAAACGGATTAAAATTTCATGTCAGAGGAAAATAGAAATTTATACAGCGGCCAGACTATGTCGATAGGTGACGTCACTTGCATTGTATAGAAGACACTGTAATGTTTTAAGGAAAGTCATTAAAATGTGCAGAAATGTGTACAACGTGACAGACATTTATAATGCAGACAGCAAGATTATAAACTACATAGAATATTTCGAGACAGAGGACAGGAAAACGAGTCAGTGTACAGGATACTACATCGCCTAAATTAAATGACAACATTGCGAGCGATAATTCAGAGTAGCAAGTATTTTTAACAACCGCTGTATAAATGTAGCAGAAAATGTTGTATTAAATAATTCACTTGTAGAAGCAAGAGAATATATTTGAAATGTCACTACACATTATAGAAGTAACCCCAACATCCTTCACTGAAATTAACTTAATTATAAAACTCTTAGCAAGCGAAAAACTCATATGATGACGATGACATTTCAATAGAATTCTCAAAAGTTATCCTTAACTAAAACGTAATGTTCCTAATAAAATATGTAATGATTCATTAACAAAGTCAATTTATGCAGACAGTTTGAAATATGCAACTGCTGCACCTCTTTATAAGAAAGGAGACAAGTAAGACTTAATTAATGATCATCCAATTTCCTTACTGAGTTTATCCAAACTAAAATATAAAGCTGTTACACCTCTTTATAAGTAAGGTAACATGTAAGACTTAAATAATTATCTCCAGTTTTCTTACTAAAGCTATAATACAACATCACTATGCCTCACGATTTTTCAGTGAGTTATTACTACTTCTCCTTGGCACCACAGACCTTGTAGGGCCTTAGCCTCCCGGACAACTTCCGCCCACTCTTCTCTGCTGGCTGCCTTGGATCTCCATCTTCTCACCCCCATCCTTCTCGTATCCTTCTGAAGACCTCTTACATGTTGTCTAGCCATCTGGTCCTTGGTGTGTCCCTTATACGACGCCCACCAGGTTTTCCTTTGAAAACTTTCTTGACTATGCTGTTCTCCACCATTCTTTATACATGTCCCAGCCAACGTAGTCTATTACTCTTTATTTCAGTCACGATATCTGGTTTGTTGTACAACTCTCTCATCTCACTGTTTCTGATACTCCAAAAAAGATCCCTATCATTCACTGGCCCATGGATTTTTTTATTTCCTTTCCATCTCAGCAACAACTCCTTATCCTTGTTTGTCATAGTCCAGGTCTCCGAACCATACATCACCACAGGTCTAACTACAGTTCGATACACCATCAGCTACGGATTCCGACTAAAGCTCCTTTCTTTAAGCACTTTAACCACTGCAAAGTAGCTCCTGTTACCAGCTGCAATCCATGCATGTATTTCTTCTCTCATATCATTATTCTTAGTAACCACTGACCCAAGATATTTAAAGGTCTCACAGCGTTCATATTCTCTTCTTTCCAAAGTCATGCTTCTTTCGCTTCACTATATCTTTTCCTAGATGTTAACATATACTTGGTCTTTGATTGATTAATGGTCTGCACCATATCTTTCTATGTTTCCAAGTTTTTCTTCCAGATCCTGTTTCCCCCTGGATAACAAGTCAATATAATCCGCATATGCAAGCTCCTGAGTCACTCTATTAAACAGTGGTCCCCCAGGGTTGTTGCTTTGTGTCTTTCGCGTTACACTCTCCAAGGCGACATTAAACAGAGTATTGGAGGGCACATCACCCTGCCACAGTCATTGGTTAACTTCAAATGCCTTTGATAAAGTGCCCTCGATCTTTATTGTGCATACTGTTATTCTCAAAGTCATTTGAATCAATCTTATCACATTGTTAGGGGCTACTGCCTCTTGCATTGCCTTCCAAAATTGATCCCTTTGGTACTATCATAAGCTTGTTTGAAGACAAGGAACAGCTGATGGACATTGATGGTGTACTCATATGATTTTTCAAGGATCTGTCTGATAATGAAAATGTGGTCTGTAGTGGAGTTTCAGTGAGTTAATTCTGTAATTTTAAAGTAATTTCTCGTGTTTGTATACAATTTATTAGTTTTGACCGTATTCACTAATACTAACTGTAATGCCCTTATGAGAGAACTATTAAAGTATATCGTTATAATAACTTTGTAGTAGAAAGGCTGGCAAATTCATGGAATTTCGTGTTGTATAGAACCCAAAGAATGTGTTTCTACGTTAACAATGATATCACTTAGCACGAGTGAGCGCAGGGCAGCAGAGAGAGAGAGAGAGAGAGAGAGAGAGTAGAAGGAAGGACTTGCTATTTTACTGTGTTGAGGTATGGACGTAAAGCGATGGTGCTCTAATGCATGATAGAGGTTGTCCCCGAAATAGTGTTGTAAGTATGGCTAAGCATTGTGGAAATGTGAGCGACCATACATCTGGACACCCGGGAAAATTAGAGTACTATATGGCCCAATTTTTATTAACATGTTACTAGTTGTTACAGAAGGGCCTATTGCGAGTAAGGGTCATTACAATATCCGTACTTTGCACCAACAGCAACATGCCACGAAGCAAGGACAACACAGTTTTCTTTTTAGTTATGAACATTGTGGGGCGGCGGATGTAAGTTTGTTATAATAATTAATCTATTGCTGTATAAACGCTTGCGTGTTGAATCAGTTCTGGCTTTTGGAATGTTGTTATTGCTGTCTTTTGCCGTTCTCAACACTGGCTCTCTATTTACTCCGTGACCCCCAGAAAGTGATTTAATAAAACTTGGAGCCAGTAAATAGATATCCTAGTGCCCACTTTACCTGAGAATGTTCTTATAGCTGCAGCTTATAGCTCTGAGGAATTAGGAGATTGTCCGGGATTTCTAATCAAAAACGGTTTTCCAAAATAGTTGAGTATATTCTGAAATTCACTAATAAAAACACAAGTATCCCTACAACCTAACTAACAGAACAGTTCAGAGTCTAATGCGCTGATGCAACTATAAATGTCCGAATCAAATGTTAAAAAGAATGCTCGCCATAATTTGATGAGAGTATTTCATCAAACGCCACGCTAAATTTTTGGTAGAATGTCTGTCCCGCGACGGCACGTGAAAAATACGACAATACGCAAACTGAAGCTAGACAATGAAAATCATTCCAGAATTAACACTTCACATGAAATGTTTTCATGGTTCCGCGTATCTCTAGTAACTTAATACGGCACCCGAGGCTGTTTGTAGCAGATACACTGATGCGACGCGACTACCGACACAGATGGCGTGTCATTCAGCGTCTGGAGAGAACTGGGGCCTTGCTTCCTCGCGCAGTGTTCTTATATATAAAGCCGCGGTGCGGACGGCGAAGGGAACGCCTGATCTTTCCGGCTCTCTCGACTAGCCGCTGGGCTAGTAACGCACCACTTCAAGTTACATAATAATTTATAGCTTCTTTGGCTGATGGCCGAAGAAGCTCTTAATTTAAACGTGCATTCAGCACGCAGGTAAGTATTGATAATAAAATTTTGACGTGGCTAAGTTAAATACTTTCGGCGAGAGAATTAATTTAATTGCCCTGCACGCACTAGATGAGCTCTGAACTGGCCCTGTTGAGATCCGCTATCGCTATAATTTTATAGGTATTAAAAAGAAACTTTACACATCTTCATAATCATAGCGGACCTCCAACCTATTTAAATCTAAACATCCTAGCCTTATTTACTAGCCTACTTAATCTATCTTGCTTCCTTCAGTTTTGAGATGAAAACCACAAAATCATGAATTTCCACTAAAGTCTTAATTTGTGAAATCCAAAGTACTATTTTTATTAAATCATTATGAAAGATGAATCTAAATATAAATTTTGAAGTCTCTAGCTCTTTTCTGTTGCGCCAATGATTTTTCCAGAAAAACGTCCAAATCTCGGAAATGGCTGAAGTTATCGAACTGATATTTAACACACATTAATTTAGTATTATTTCTGACATGCTAGAAAAGTTTTAGTTCATTTGCTTGATTTTTAATGTATTGCGCAACATTTATGACGTCAGAGCTAGTTACAGCAGACTGGCTGGCACACAACGGAAACTGATGTGAATTTATTACAGCGTGAGTAGGCTGCTTCCCTACAACATGGTTTGTCAGCTTAGTAGAGAACAAAAGTAATTATATTTGCAGTGTTAGTTTAATTGAACATAAACCTTGTGAATGGTGCTGATTATTCCAATTCATTAACCATCAGCATCGTCCTAACCTTTCACCTTTCGAGAAAGCCATAAATGAAATAAATGACTCAATGAAGATAAAAGTCATTGCATTTGCAGTTAAGCTAAATCCAGTAAATTCAAGAATTCAGATGCAGTCGTAGTTAAAGTTCTTAAACATTGTTGCACCTCTGCTGCATACAGTAAGTAAATAAGAGTTTTCTCATAGCAAAGCTTTGATGTTACTTCAGATAGTGAGTTTCATAATTTTATGTTGTGTATTTTACGTATATTTCATATGCAGTTGATTTTCGTGAGACTAGCATCTAAAGAGTGCTTGTCGTTAGTTGACCAAGTCATAACGAACTTCTCTGAGACATTTATTTTATTATGAAACAATGATTGTCTTGAGTATTTGCTTCACTGAACCTAACAACAAATAGCGCTACAATGAATAACATGATTCAGTACATTGAGCACGATATGCAGTAGTAACTGTTATTGGTTTGTATTAATTGAAAGTAATTTTAGCACATTATTAATCAGTTTAATACTGTGCATATTATACACAGCTTTTCAATTAAGTTTACACATGTGCATTTTCCCCCTGCAACTGACTGCCTTTACACTTATACTGAAGAGCCAAAGAAACTGATACACGCGCATAATAACGTGTAGGGCCTCCGCGAGCACACAGAAGTGCCGCAACACGACTTGTCGAGGACTGGCCTAGTGTCTGAAGTAGTGACGGAGGCAACTAACACCATGAATTCTGCACGGCTCTCTATAAATCCCTAAGAGTACGAGGGGGTGGAGACCTCTTCTGAACAGGGCGTTGCAAGGAATCCCAGATATGCTCAATAATGTTCATGTCTGGGAGTTTGGTGGCGAGCGGAAGTGTTTAAACTCAGAAGAGAGTTCCTGGAGCCACTCTGTAGCAATTCTGGATGTGTGGGTTGTCGCATTGTCCTGCTGGAATTCCCCTAGTCCGTCGGTATGCACAACGACATGAATGGATACAGATTATCGGACAGCATTCTTACGTACGTGTCACTTGTCAGAGTTGTATCTAGACGACGTATCAAGGGTCCCATATCACTCCAACTGCACACGTCCCACACTACTACAGAGCCTCCATCAACTTGAGCAGTTCCCTGCTGACATGCGCGGTCCATGAATCCATGACGTTGTCTTCATAACCGTACAATTCTATCCGCCCGTTACAATTTGAAACGAGATTCGTCCTACCAGGCAACATTTTTCCAGTCATTAATAGCCCAGTGTCGATGTTGACGGGCCCAGAAGTGGCGTAAAACTTTATGTCGAGAAGTCGTCAAGGGTACAGGAGTGGCCCTTCGGCGCCAAGAGCCCATATCGATGATATATCGTTGAATGATTCGCACGCTGATACTTGTAGATGGCACAGCTTCGAAAACAGCAGCAGTTTGCGGAAGGGTTGCACTTCCGTGACGTTGAACGATTCTTTTCAGTCGTCGTTGGTCCCGTTCTCGCAGGATCTTTATCCAGCTGCAGCGATGTCGGATATCTGATGTTTTACCAAATGCCTGATATTCAAGGTACACTCTTGAAATGGTCGTACCGGAAACTCGCAATTTCATCGCTTCCTCGGAGATGCTGCGACCCATCGCTCGAGCGCTGAGTATAACACCAAGTTCAAACTCATTTAAATCTTGATAACCTGCCATTGTAGCAGCAATAACCGATCTAACAACTGCGCCAGACACTTGTGGTCTTATATGGACGTTGCCGACCGTAGCGGCGTATTCAGCATGTTTTCGTATCTCTCTATTTCAATACGCTTCCCTATACCAGTTTCTTTGGCGCTTCAGTGTACAATTATTACGTAGTTTCAATGTCAGTTCATTCATTAATCAATTTTATATTTTGCTCATTGTGGGCTGGTGACCGTTATTAATTGATCTGCAGTTTAAATTTCGTACAGTAATATACGGATTCAGAATATTAGCTATCTACAGTAATTCATTTGACCTATTACAGAATTTCTTTTTAGATTGTTGTTGTACTCAGATATCTGTGTGATAACGATCAGATCATAACTATCATCGTAACATGAAAGAACTGATTTGGCTCTCTTGGCATTTAAATTAGTTTCATGATTGTAACAGATGGCTTAAAGTTTTGCTACTAAACGTTATGACCTAGTGTCAAATCTGAAATCATTGCTATGCTCATGACTATTAAGGTAAATATTTGCCTCCCCCCAACCCCATTTGGGTGTAGTCGACAGAAAACATGAGAAGACCTTGAAGGTGCTGGAATTAACACTTTACAGAGATGTTGTTATAATTCAGCATTCAACAATTACACCGGTACAGAATAGATTACTGATTTTGTTGAGTGTGAATCTCGATAAACCAGTTTTTGAGGGTTTGTGTTCAATACACATATCATTTAGTATGCCTATTTAAAATTGTTGTTTACCTATCTTAAATTTCTCAGAAAACAATAGCTGATTTGATTAACTATATTCGTATATAAAATTCAGTTATGTCTTCGTTCTTTATTTCAATAGTTTCTCATATCATTGCATGAAGAACATAGAAGAGGTAGGGTAAGTACAGTGATATAATAGTTACATCTTGTGTTTTATAAAAGTGAGTGTCAGAAATCAGGAAGTGCTGATGGCAGTGATGGTTGCGTCGTTTTGTTGGCGATGACGAATTGTGATGGGCCCAACGTCATACTGGGAATGACGTTGTTAGCCATTGTGGGGAGTCATCTCGCTAGTCATGATCTGCACAGCAGGAAGGTCATATGATCATAGGCCGGGTTGTACCACAGCATGCCGTCAGATAACGTAGCGTCACCTGACTACATGCAAGAGTTTCACAACAGGGTCACCACTATTTAATGTGCAACCTACATAATTTGTACCGCAAGAAATTTCTTTGCTAACTTCAGATTACATTTTTTTATGCAAATGGAAACTACTCAGGATAAATTAAACACATTCAATGGGTCCATGTTAGCCACATCGGGAGGGACCTTTTTTATCATTCACGAACCTGTAATGTAATTCAATTTCATTTATATGCGCTTTGATATCTTTTAATAAAGAGACGTCAGAACAAAAGAGAAATAACTATAATAATACTATGAACAGTGTAATGTAATTTAATTTATCCCGACACGGATCAGCAATCAGCAAACTAGCTCAGTACTCAGGGCTGTTACGGGATTATAAATAATTAACTGTCTCTCTTTTGAATCATCACTGATGTTCCCCAATATATATCAATAGTACAGTCAAAACACGTGTGCTTATACCACCAGATAATATTTCCTATGTCACTTCAATGTGAAGTAATAAAACCCGTAACTCCGGATCGTGTTTTCATCTCGAATACCAATATAAGATCATCTTTTGAAGATGATATCTTATACTAGGCCTTTCTGCCTGGGATTTTATCTCGCAACCTTCAGAAAATCTTAAAGTGAAATGTATTAAATTATTCGTAGCGGCTGCGAAGCTCGTGGAATCTGAAAGAAAGTTAAGTGTCCCAACCGGCGGCACGTCTCGAAGATGCGCTGAAAGAAAATTAGTAATTATTTTCTAGTATGGCGCCTAAAAATGGTCAATGTTCAGTTAAGGCCAAGGTTTAGGTTTACGAATAATTACGTACTGTGAACAAATTTTAAGTCATGAACAACTATATTTCAGTTTCGTTTACAGTTTACATAGATTGTTACAGCAAGATGAACCTCAGACAATCCTTTCCTCCTCCAGTCCAAGAACAGAAGAAGACCAAAGAATAGAAAAGTTCAGTCACAGAATCTCGAATGTCCATGGAATGTATTGCAACGCAATGCATTTTTTCCATCTTTGGCATAATATCCAGCTATTCGTACACGAATTAGCACTGCATGGTATTTAGAAACTTAAAATTCATGACCACCCCAGGAGATACAGTGTATACCATATGGTGATTTAAATCATGAACGAGTTCATAGAGTTGAAATGTCCACAATATGCACAAGCACATTGTTTTAAATGCACAGTTCAAATCAATAATGATGGTGCGCCCAGTACTCACAATGACAATCAGGTCAGGTGGCCAGCATGCAGAATGGTTAGCCACGCTACTGGATCGTTGTGCATGCCGCTTGTTGCGTATCTGAGTACCTCAACGCATGTGACCTTAAGTATAGAATTACTCTACTTCACACAAAGAAAAGTTCATCATCTTGTACTACACTAGAAATCGATAGCAGATTGCTGAGTTCATCTCATGTAAGTGCGAAATTCTTTTTGAAGCTTATTGTACCCATCAACATATCCTAAGAGAGTGCTAGTTTGACTGCACCATAACTTTTCACGATGTTGCAGTGTTCCATACCTTCCTCGTATAATCGCTAACACAATCAAGATCCGTTTTAGAGAGTTAAATCACTGTATAACAGTGTCTGCCAAGATAGCTGATCAATCTCTATCGACAGGCAAGTCACCGAAGTGGCGACAACTAAAAAGACTTGCACAAGGCCACCGATCTATCCAATGGGAGGCCCTAGCCACACGACATTTCATTTCATTTCACTGTATCACATTTTATCAGTACATATTAGTCACATTATGTGCTTTTGTGTTACTCCCATGGATTTCATTTGTCTTTAGTAAAGCAAATCACATGTGAAAATGTTTATACAGCTAATCACATACATAGTTTTGTGAGAATTATATCGATGCTCAATTAAGAAACGAATCTGCAATCAATAAAATAGTTTTGTTTCACAACTCTGGTTTGTTTTTGTAAGCCTTTAGTGTTCTCAACATTCTTATAGGTTAGGACAACGTTGTCTTCACATAGGACGAAATCAGTCTTTGTGTACGATTGTTGTTCGAGGCAGAACCATGCTGGAATATCGAAAAGATGTAGAGAAAGAACGAAAGACATGCTCAGGGCTGAGCAGAACACTAACTTAGACTGGTGAGATGCCAAATGTAATTATTCATAACTTGGTTATATAACATTTTACTATTCACATGGCTTTCAATACCACTAATACTAAATCAGCTATCCATCCTTATCATAAAGCAATATGGTATGTTATGAATCTATAAATAATTGCTAATGGGGCACACCCCTCTCATAACAAATTTTTCTTTCATTTTTGCTACAAGTACAGGAAAAAGTTACATGAAGAAATGTTATACTACATTCTTCATATTTCGAACAATGTAACGTATCACTTTACAGTAAAGAGCCTAGACATGTACCTGTATGTGTCAATTTTCTTCCCTTTTTCTTACAGAAAACTATCGATTTATTTCAATTAGGATAACATCACAACATGTAGCTTTTGTCTTTATCGTAATGTACTGTCTGTATAGTATATGTACCAACACTGAAATGTCTTTTGATTTTGCATTTGTAACAGTTACTATTTAAATATCGACGAATGTTTGGTTAACACAGGCAATGTAGGACTTAGTAATCAGTTAATTTGACATACGCAACTTAGTATTTTTTCCATCCATGTTGATACTGCGCGTACATATGTCTATGCTCAGTTCTTATTAAGTTAGGCGCTAGTTATACTAAATAAATCACGTGTACACAATTACCTAATTTAATTTACAAAATAGGATTAATCGTTCATGTAGTAACTTTTTAAGACCTTGGTTGGCATACAGTCCCTTAATTTGTTTCTTTTAAGATAAACTACAGAGTATAGTCCTTCACGTAGAATCCAGATTATCATATAATAACAGACGTACAATAGCTACCACTTACAATTTCTTCTGTGTGGAAGCGAAGATTGTGGATGAATTTTCAAAGGAATTTTTTTGCCGATCCGAAATCTTAACTGTTGTAGTTTATTGTCATAGTACGCTTTTCTCAAGTGTGCTTATTCAGTGAGTGTGACTATGTTTTCTTCCCCTTTCTTCGTTTCTTTCGTCTTACATTGTAGTTCAGCTGCAGTGAACTGTGTTTTGTAGGGCGGCAAGGTCTTTCTAACCTTTTCTAATAACTCTACATACTATTCAACACATCTCTTGACTGAGTGCGTATGTGTGTAGAAAGCTATTAATTTCATGGCAAATTCTCTTTATGGTGGGGCTTTCTTCTGAGTAAAATCGTAATATTAGTATTTGTGGAAACTGTTGTTCATTCAGAAATAACTTCCACACGTGATAAGTGAGGTCTGGAGCGTTGTCTGACAACAGGGTGGCTTGCCTACCAACTGTAGGGATGATAGAGTTTACAGTTGTTTTGATGATTGGAACTGCTGAAATAGACTTTGTAGCACATAATTTTACATATTTTGTGAAAATACCATAAAGAGCTCCTATACATTTAACTCCGCTTCTTGCAGATGGAAAAGGCCCTGCAGTATCATTTGAAACGATTTGAAGCCATTTTTATTGTAAGATAGGATGTAATTATGCACAACAGCTAGTGGTTGTACCTTTTGTCTTTGAACATATGAGATATGTCTTACGAAGCTGTTGTGTTTGTCTCATCCTGCTGGGAAAATAGCAAAAAAAAATAATTCGTCTTTCTTGCACATTTAATTGCATCACCATGCCCTCATATATGCAGTTGAAATGAAAATACACCATGTGCCAGATTATACATAATATCAATAGAACAGAACCTCATTAAATATTTTGTATTGTTACATCAATTTTTCAGTACGATTTTGTGAAAGTTGTCTTCTAACTTTACAATAGTGCTACATTTTGCAAATCAGCCAAATTTCTGAATCTCTATAAATAATGCTGTCTCTAATTACAGTCTGTCATTAGCAATGCGTGAAAATCAGCGTTCTATAAGTCCTGTGTGTTGGGGTAAACCTTGTGGTAGATGTGACAGAGTATCTGCCATTATATTATCTTTCCCTGAAATATGTACCATTTCAAAACTGTACTCTTGCAAGAATAGTGACCAACGCGCCAAGCATGCATGTAGTGGTTTGTATGACATAAGTAAGCTTAGTGTCTGATAATCACAGGACTCTTTGATGTGTTTTCCATAAATATAGTAGCTGAACCACTTAAGGCCCAAACAACAGCTAAAGTTTCCACCTCAGTATCTGAGCAGTCACGTTCACATACTGACAATGTACATTTAGCAAAACTAATAACATGAATATCTTGCTTGCCGTCCTCTTCACGAACTTGAAATAAACATGCTCCCAAACCAGCAAATGAGGCATGACTTATAAGACAAAAATCTCTGGAAATATGTGGATGATGTAAAATATCGAAGTTACCTAAAGCTTCGTTTATTCAATCAAAATAATTCTAGCAGTCACTTGTGTATATACACACCGAATTTATCTTTAGTAAGTTCAACAAAGTTGTGTGTTTAAATGTTGACTTGGCGTGACTTGTCTGAAAAATGAGCATAATCCAATTAATAGAGCGTATTTGGGTGTTTGCTTTTTAAGTCATGTGTCATATACATACACTCATGAAACGCGCTATACATTTTAAACAATGTCTAACACAACATGGCGGCTTAAACCATTTTAACCCTTCATCCGTGAAGATTGTCCGAGACCGAAAGCAGTAGAATTTGGGTTTAAAATAAAAACAGCTGATGGTTCAGATATGCATTTTATACATTTCACAGCGGCTGTTGCCAGCCATCTTCCAAAAATGTCTTCTTGTCTCTCACAGATTTTGACTTCTGTGAATTTGCTGTAAATCCTGCTTGCGAAAATTTGTGTAATGTTCTTTCCAGCAAATCTAAACGCTCTTCTAGAACTGGGGTGGCTATTAATAGATCATCAACATACTCGTACTATGTCACCTAATCTAGTAAGACTTTGTCCAAGACACTAATGAATACACCTGGACTTAGATTTAATCTGAATTCCAGTACACAAAATTGATAACTTCTTCTTCCAAAGATGAAAGTACTATATTTTTGGATCTTTTGATAGACTAACCTGCCAATATGAACGGCTGAAATCAGTGCTGGTAAGATACGAGTATTTTACGTCATGAAACCTTTGTAACTATTCAACCAAATTCTCTGGTCTAATTTATGTAGGAATAATAATTTAATTTGATGGCTCCTGGATCTAAATCTGAAAAATGTTTCCACCAGTCTTTGCAGAGCTAGCAGAGGGCTGCAGTATAGTGACGCCGAGCCCTGTATAATTCTCCACTCAAGTACAGGGCTATTACAAATGATTGAAGCGATTTCATAAATTCACTGTAGCTCCATTCATTGACATATGGTCACGACACAATACAGATACGTAGAAAAACTCATAAAGTTTTGTTCGGCTGAAGCCGCACTTCAGGTTTCTGCCACCAGAGCGCTCGAGAGCGCAGTGAGACAAAATGGCGACAGGAGCCGAGAAAGCGTATGTCGTGCTTGAAATGCATTCACATCATTCAGTCATAACAGTGCAACGACAGTTCAGGACGAAGTTAAACAAAGATCCATCAACTGCTAACTCCATTCGGCGATGGTATGTGCAGTTTAAAGCTTCTGGATGCCTCTGTAAGGGGAAATCAACGGGTCGGCTTGCAGTGAGCGAAGAAACGGTTGAACGCGTGCGGGCAAGTTTCACGCGTAGCCCGCGGAAGCCGACGAATAAAGCAAGCAGGGAGCTAAACGTACCACAGCCGACGGTTTGGAAAATCTTACGGAAAAGGCTAAAGCAGAAGCCTTACCGTTTACAATTGCTACAAGCCCTGACACCCGATGACAAAGTCAAACGCTTTGAATTTTCGGCGCGGTTTCAACAGCTCATGGAAGAGGATGCGTTCAGTGCGAAACTTGTTTTCAGTGATGAAGCAACATTTTTTCTTAATGGTGAAGTGAACAGACACAATGTGCGAATCTGAGTGGTAGAGAATCCTCACGCATTCGTGCAGCAAATTCGCAATTCACCAAACGTTAACGTGTTTTGTGCAATCTCACGGTTAAAAGTTTACGGCCCCTTTTTCTTCTGCGAAAAAAACGTTACACGGCACGTGTATCTGGACATGCTGGAAAATTGGCTCATGCCACAACTGGAGACTGACAGCGCCGACTTCATCTTTCAACAGGATGGTGCTCCACCGCACTTCCATCATGATGTTCGGCATTTCTTAAACAGGAGATCGGAAAACCGATGGATCGGTCGTGGTGGAGATCATGATCAGCAATTCATGTCATGCCCTCCACGCTCTCCCGACTTAACCCCATGCGATTTCTTTCTGTAGGGTTATGTGAAAGATTCAGTGTTTAAACCTCCTCTACCAAGAAACGTGCCAGAACTGCGAGCTCGCATCAACGATGCTTTCGAACTCCTTGGTGGGGACATGCTGCGCCGAGTGTGGGAGGAACTTGATTATCGGCTTGATGTCTGCCGAATCACTAAAGGGGCACATATCGAACATTTGTGAATGCTAAAAAAACTTTTTGAGTTTTTGTATGTGTGTGCAAAGCATTGTGAAAATATCTCAAATAATAAAGTTATTGTAGAGCTGTGAAATCGCTTCAATCATTTGTAATAACCCTGTACTTTGTTCAAGGAACAATGAACTGTGATCAATATGAAGCTGTGATTCGGCGCCTTCTGATGTTCACTACACGTGGTCCTTCCCCAGATGCGCAGTGCATTTTCCAATGGAATCTGGCTCCATGCCACACACTAATAAAGGGGAGGTTTTGATTATTTCATATTTGTAGTACAATTTCCAAGGTTACTCCTGTTGTCTCTCGTCCAAATCTATCACTTCAGATTCGTTCTGTCATGACTGGATTGGATATCAGAGAATTTCCGTGGCCGCGAAATTCGACAGACCTTAAACCAACGGGTAATTTGTAGCGACTGGTTGGGCAAGAGGTTTAGAAGAAGAAAACTGCAACAAAACAGGGGCCATAGGAAGTGGTTGTGAAAGTACGGTACCACGAAACTCAGAGCAGTACTGTTACAAAATTGATGTGCTCCATGCCTGACAGAGTGAAGACTGTTGTAAGCCCAAGGGATTCCTACAAAATACTGAGATTATTTAAAGTATGACTAGTGAATAATGCACTTGTGGTGCACAGTATTTTACTCTATGATCAAATTAAATGGAAATTTCATCAAAATATAATTTCGATGTAGCCCGCAACACGGCACGTCGTTGTACAGACATGTGCGTACTATTCACGTATTTCCTTGTACAGATATGTACGTATTGTTCACATATTTCCTTGAATTAAAATATTACAAACAATCTTGTCCTTCATTCTAACGTTCCTTCTCACTTGTAGACTGTCTTTCGTTAGTAAATATTTGGCATTTCATAGACCAATTAGTTTTAATAAGTTCTGTACCAGAATTCTCAAAATTCTATAGGGAATTGCAATAATGAACAGTAGCGTAGGTGGTATCCGAAAGGCAAAACTACGTTTATAGCATTTATAGATTCAGAGCTACCGGGCTAGCCATACACCGTACGGCAACCATATTTGTCACTCATGGTTTGATAGAAAAATTTACACAAAAATTCACACAAAATTTACACAAAAGCAGAGAATAACTTGGCACAAGATCACTGAAGTTTCGTAGCCTGTGCTAATACACAACTAGACGCTAATGTAAACAAACTTTTAAACTTACTTTCGAAAGTTCTAATTAAATACCTAAACTCTGTGTAGCAGACTCGAATTAATTTAACTTTGAACCGCTGGGTCTAGTCAAAATGTGTGTGTGTGAAATCCTAAGGGACCAAACTGTTGAGGTCATCGGCCCCTAGACTTACACACTATTGAAACTAACTTAAACTTATGCTAACAATAACACACACGCCCATGCCCGACTCGAACCTCCGGCGGGAGGGGCAGCGCAATCCGTGACAATGCGCCTCAAACCGCGCTGCCACACGGGGCGGTTCTAGTAAAATATACACTCGCTCGAAATTTTCGCCTAAAATGTGAACAAAACTAACGACTATCGGTCTTTACGAAATACATTCTTTTCGATCTTAATACGCTCAGAAAGGCGAAACCTTCAATAGATAGCCTATTGAAGAAGTAAATGCACTAGTGTAAAATGTAATATTAACTAAATTCGCTCTTATTTCAATATTAATCACTTAACTTAGCAAGAGCTTCGTGGACGTGCCTTTGCCAAAGACATTAGAATAACGTTATTGTTATAGTTTTCATCTAACAACCTCTTGTGAAATAATAAAAATCATTAATTCTCTGAAAAATAAATGTTCTGTTGGAGTAGATGACATCTGCAACAAGATATTAAAACAATGTGGAGTAATTGCACATTCTGAGTCACATCTGTAATGCAACACTAACTCACGGTATTTTCCCAGACAGGTTCAAATATCCCATTTTCAGGCCTATCTACAAAAAACTGGACTACACAGATGTCAATAATTACCGACCAGTATCACTGTTCACAGCATTTTCAAAAATTGTCACGAAAGTAATGTACTCAAGAGTGGTTAGCCATCTTAGCAGTAATGAGATACTTAGTAAATCACAATATGGATTTCAAAAATGCTGTTGCACTGAGACAGCAATACACTACTTCACTGCCCACATAATAGTCTTTAAATAGTAAAATGTCGCCAATAGGAATTTTCTGTGACTTATCCAAAACGTATGAGTGTGTGAACCATGACATTATGTTACAATTCTATGGTAGAAATGGCACAGCATATGAGTGGTTTAAGTCACACCTACAGAACAGGAAGCAAAATGATTCTTTACATGGTTGAAGTGATTTAAGGAAGTTTCCCACTTCACCTAACTGGAGTGAAATTGCATTAGGTGTTCCACATGGTTCGATCATGCGTTCCCTTCTGTTCTTGATATAAGTGAATGACCTATCTTTTTATCTGAAACAAGAAGCTAAACTGACACTGTTTGCTGATAAAAGAAGCATCATTATTAATTCAGTAAAAGAAATTCCAATACAAAATTATACAAATAATGTCTTTGGAAAAGTTATTAATTGGTTTTCTGCGAATTGGCTTCCTCTGCACTTTGAAAAAGCACAGTACAATCAATTTTTTACTGCAAGGAGTACAGTTGCTTCAATAAAATAACACATCAACAGAAGTCATTAGCCATGGTAGAGCATAGTAAGTTTTTGGGTGTACATATAGATAAGAATCATAATTGGAAAATTCATATTTTGGATCTCCTAAAGCGAATAAGTTCAGCAACTTTTGCAATCAGAATAGCTTCTGATTTTGAGGATATTGAAATTAACAAGATAACGTACTTTGCATACTTTCACTCTCTGACATCATACGACATAATATTTTGGGGTAACTCAGCAGTTAGGCAAAAAGAATTCACTGCTCAAACGAAAGTGGTTAGAATCATGTGTGGGGCTCATAGTCGCACATCTTGTAGGCATCTCTTTAAAAGATTAGGAATTCTTACAACAGCCTCACAATACATTTACTCAGTATTGAAATTTCTTCCCGACAACATAAACAGTTTAAAAACAACAGTGATATTCATGATTATAATACTACAGGAAAGAAAGACTTACACTATCCCCTACTTAACCTATCTTTGGTACACAATGGGGGAAAATAAGCTGCTGTAAAACTTTTCGATAAGTTACCTAATGGAAGAAAATGTCTGGCAGACAGCAGTAACAATTTTAAAAATAAATTGAAATCATATCTCCTTGTCAATTCCTTCTATACCACAGATGAGTTCTTGAACAGGAATAAATTTTAAGCCTTTTCAAAAATAAAAATAAATCTGCGCTGGTCGTGTGATTGGGCCGTACATCCTTCCTCCCCACACAACGGGTGCCAGGTTCTTGATATTCTTGCAACAAGTGCTCACGGAGTTTTTGGAAGATGTGCCATTGGACACTGGGCACGAATTGTGTTTCCAGCATAATGGAGCGGCAGTACGTTCTGTAGTTCGCGTCGGAAACCATCTGGACGTAGTCTACGGGGACAGGTGGATCGTTCGAGGTGGCCCACATTCTTAGCCACCAAGATCCCCATATTTAATATCTCTGAACTTATTCTTCTGCGGCCACATGAAGAGACCTGTTTACGAGGCCGCTGTCTGCGCGGATCATGGCTGCGGCAGAAGTGATTAACCATACACCACGCATGTTGTACAGAGTTTGTGCGATCCTACCGCAAAGAGACACTGAGTGCACCGAACATGGTGGTCGTGATATCGAAAAACTGTTGTAATATCACAGCGACATCTGTGCGTCTGGTTTTTCTTGTAGCATGGAAACGAGCCGTTTCTGGATATGGGTTCCTTTGTAAAAATTGACCTTTTGAGCCCCTCTACAACCTCTAGAAACTTTTAACATGAATTGTGGAATACCCTCTATTTGACAGAATGAGATTTTCACTCTGCAGCGGGGTGTGCGCTGATATGAAACTTGCTGGCAGATTAAAACTGTGTGCCGGACCGAGACTCGAACTCGGGACCAGAATTTGAAACAAGAACAGCTGCTAGCATGAGTTTCTTAGAAGTAGATACCTTAGGGGTTGCGAAGCAACTCAAATCACTTGATACGGCCAAGTCTTCAGGTCCAGATTGTATACCTATCAGGTTCCTTTCAGATTACGCTGATACAATAGCTCGCTACTTAGCAATCATATACAACCGCTCGCTCACCGATAGATCTGTACCTACAGATCAAAAATTGCGCAGGTCGCACCAGTGTTTAAGAAGGGTAGTAGGAGTAATCCATCGACCTACATACCTATATCATTGACGTCGGTTTGCAGTAGGGTTTTGGAGCATATACTGTATTCAAACATTATGAATCACCTCTAAGGGAACGATCTATTGATACGTAATCAGCATGGTTTCAGAAAACATCGTTCTTGTGCAACGCAACTAGCTCTTTATTCGCACGAAGCAATGGCCGCTATCGACAGGGGATCTCAAGTTGATTCCGTATTTCTACATTTCCGGAAAGCTTTTGACACCGTTCCTCACAAGCAACTTCTAATCAAGCTACGGGCCTATGGGGTATCGTCTCAGTTGTGCGACTGGATTCGTGATTTCCTGTCAGGAAGGTCGCAATTCGTAGTAATAGACGGCAAATCATCGAGTAAAACTGAAGTGATATCAGGTGTTCCCCAGGGAAGCGTCCTGGGACCTCTGCTGTTCCTGATCTATATAAATGACCTGGGTGACAATCTGAGCAGTTCTCTTAGGTTGTTCGCAGATCATGCTGTAATTTACCGTCTAGTAAGGTCATCCGAAGACTAGTATCAGCTGCAAAGCGATTTAGAAAAGATTGCTGTATGGTGTGGCAGGTGGCAGTTGACGCTAAATAACTAAAAGTGTGAGGTGATCCACATCAGTTCCAAAAGAAATCCGTTGGAATTCGATTTCTCGATAAATAGTACAATTCTCAAGGCTGTCAATTCAACTGAGTACCTGGGTGTTAAAATTACGAACAACTTCAGTTGGAAAGACCGCATAGATAATATTGAAGGTGAGCCAAAGGTTACGTTTCATTGGCAGGACACTTAGAAGATGCAACAAGTCAACTAAAGAGACAGCTTACACTACACTCGTTCGTCCTCTGTTAGAATATTGCTGCACAGTGTGGGATCCTTACCAGGTGGGATTGACGGAGGACATCGAAAGGGTGCAAAAAAGGGCAGCTCGTTTTGTATTATCACGTAATAGGGGAGAGAGTGTGGCAGATATGAGACGCGAGTTGGGATGGAAGTCATTAAAGCAAAGACGTTTTTCGTCGCGGCGAGATCTATTTACGAAATTTCAGTCACCAACTTTCTCTTCCGAATGCGAAAACATTTTGTTGAGCCCAACCTACATAGGTAGGAATGATCATCAAAATAAAATAAGAGAAATCAGAGCTCGAACAGAAAGGTTTAGGTGTTGGTTTTCCCCGCGCGCTGTTCGGGAGTGGAATGGTAGAGAGATAGTATGATTGTGGTTCGATGAACCCTCTGCCAAGCACTTAAATGTGCATTGCAGAATAATCATGTAGATGTAGATGTAGATGTAGATGCCTTTCATTTCGAATCTCGGTCCGGCACACAGTTTAAATCTGCCAGGAAGTTTCACCCTGTATTTGACATTTCTCACCTAATGGCATGACCATGTGTGTTGACGGTACCATTCTAATTTCTGGTTTCCTACACACAAGTGTCATCTGTGGACGCTAATCACTTATTTCTTGACGGTGCCCTTTTAACAGAATAAAAAGGCAGGTTGTGTACACTTTTGTACGTAATCCAGCGCTGTTTTCGTGGACGCCGGTGGCCCACGGTGACGTGTAGACTGGTCTGCAGCGCTACGTGCTAGGACGGCCGGTACTCACCCAGGTAGTAGTAGGGCTTCGCCGAGTGGAAGTTCCCGGGCGCGGGCCGCTTGTCCGCGGGCAGCTTCCGGTCGGTGAGCACGTTGACCGGCGGCAGCGGCGCCGCCTCCAGCGTCCGCGACAGCTGCTGGCTGCTCAGCAGCGAGTTCGCTGCCGTGGGGGAGACACACTGTGGTCACTACAAAAGTCTGACAGCAGCTGCACGACAGCTTCTCGTACGAGGTTGTCGATATCTGTTAAATAATGTGGACAAGCATATTTGTGCCATCAGTTGTACAATTTTATGTTTGTTCTCTACCGGTTTCGATTGTTCCAGTTATCTTCAAGGGTAAAAAATTTTTACATCAGTGGGTCTACCACATAGAGCCATACTAATGTAGAACATATACAGGATGTTCCAAAAAGGTACGGCCAAACTTTCAGGAAACATTCCTCACACACAAATAAAGAAAAGATGTTATGTGGACAAGTCTCCGGAAACGCTTAATTTCCATGTTAGAGCTCATTTTAGTTCGTCAGTATGTACTGTGCTTCCTCGATTCACCGCCAGTTGAAGGAAGGTAATGTTGACTTCGGTGCTTGTGTTGACATGCGACTCATTGCTCTACAGTAGTAGCATCAAGCACATCAGTACGTAGCATCAACAGGTTAGTGTTCATCACGAACGTGGTTTTGCAGTTAGTGCAATGTTTAAAAATGCGGAGTTGGCAGATGTCCATTTGATGTATGGATTAGCACGGGGCAATAGCCGTGGCGCGGTACGTTTGTGTCGAGACATATTTCCAGAACGAAGGTGTCCCGACAGGACGACGTTCGAAGCAATTGATCGGCGTCTTAGGGATCACGGAACATTCCAGCCTATGACTCGCGACTGGGGAAGACCTAGAACGACGAGGACACCTGCAACGGACGAGGCAATTCTTCGTGCAGTTGACGATAACCCTAATGTCAGCGTCAGAGAAGTTGCTGTCGTACAATGTTAGGTTGACCACGTCACTGTGTGGAGAGTGCTACGGGAGAACCAGTTGTTTCCGTACCATGTACAGCGTGTGCAGGCACTATCAGCAACTGATCGGCCTCCACGGGTATACTTCTGCGAATGGTTCGTCCAACAATGTGTCAATCCTCATTTCAGTGCAAATGTTCTCTTTACGGATGAGGCTTCATTGCAACGTGATCAAATTGTAAATTTTCACAATCAATATGTATGGGCTGACGAGTCCGCATGCAATTGTGCAATCACGTCATCAACACACATTTTCTGTGAACGTTTGGGCAGGCAATGTTGGTGATGTCTTGATTGGGCCCCATGTTCTTCCACCTACGCTCAATGGAGCACGTTATCATGATTTCATACGGGATACTCTACCTGTGCTGCTAGAACATGTGCCTTTACAAGTACGACACAACATGTGGGTCATGCACGATGGAGCTCATGCACATTTCAGTCGAAGTGTTCGTACGCTTCTCAACAACAGATTCGGTGACCGATGGATTGGTAGAGGCGGACCAATTCCATGGCCTCCACGCTCTCCTGACATCAACCCTCTTGACGTTCATTTATGGGGGCATTTGAAAGCTCTTGTCTACGCAACCCCGGTACCAAATGTAGAGACTCTTCGTGCTCGTATTGTGGACGGCTGTGATACAACACGCCATTCTCCAGGGCTGCATCAGCGCATCAGAGATTCCATGCGACGGAGGGTGGATGCATGTATCCTCGCTAACGGAGGACATTTTGCACATTTCCTGTAACAAAGTGTTTGAAGTCACGCTGGTACGTTCTGTTGCTGTGTGTTTCCATTCCATGATTAATGTGATTTGAAGAGAAGTAATAAAATAAGCTCTAACATGGAAAGTAAGCGTTTCCGGACACATGTCCACACAACATATTTTCTTTCTTTGTGTGTGAGGAATGTTTCCTGAAAGTTTGGCCTTACCTTTTTGTAACACCCTGTATAACTTTCGTAATGATTTGTGCCCTAGCACACTCACAGTACAGCGCGTGTAGTGTTTGTAGGGACTGTATTAAGACAGACCGTTATGAAAATTGTACACGTTCTACATTTGAATGACTCCGATATGGTAGATCTATTGATCTACTTTTTTTTTTCTCCTTGAAGATGGCTGTAACAATCGAAACCGATCGAGAATAAATATAAAATTGTACAGCTTATGTTGTAGGGAGCACATAGTGCTCATGTGGGAGCGATCTAGATGCTTGTAAAACAATAAACTGGTAGCCCAGATCGCAGTAATTCGTCTTATTCAATGATTACGGGTTTCAGAGGAACTAAAGCCTGCCGCGCGGTTCAAAAAAATGGCTCTGAGCACTATGCGACTTAACTTCTGAGGTCATCAGTCGCCTAGAACTTAGAACTAATTAAACTTAACTAACCTAAGGACATCACACACGTCCATGCCCGAGGCAGGATTCGAACCTGCGACCGCAGCGGTCGTTCGGCTCCAGACTGTAGCGCCCAGAACCGCACGGCCACTCCGGCCGGCCTTGCCGCGCGGGATTAGCCGAGTGGTCTGGGGCGCTGCAGTCATGGACTGTGCCGCTGATCCCGGCGGAGGTTAGAGTCCTCCGTCGGGCATGGATGTGTGTGTTTGTCCTTAGGTTAATTTAGGTTAAGTAGTGTGTAAGCTTAGGGACTGATGACCTTAGCAGTTAAGTTCCATAAGATTTCATGCACAACTAAAGCCACCATCATCGGATCTTATGGCACATACAGGTTACAACATCAAGGCAAGCAATGGTGATATTAATAGTTGCCTGCGTGTTATAGCCAACTATTAATGTCTCCATTGTTTGCCTTGATGTTGTAACCTGTATGTGTTAATAGATCCGATGATGGTGGCTTTAGTTTCTGCGAAACCGGTAATCGTGCAATAAAAAGAACACCTGCGATCTTGGCTACCAGTTTATTGTTTTGTACAGCTTATGGTATGAATATAATTTTTTCAAAAGTTTTGCAAAACTTCAAAAGGTCAACTTTCTGGAGTATGAGACCTTAATTTAGAATGTAAAATTTGCCTTGCTCGCGCATTTATAAAATGATGACCTTTTTCGAATGTTGAAGCAACCATCTCCAGAGTATTAAAATTCCGTTTGGGTGATTAACTTAAATTGAGTAACTCGTCACATGTTCTACAAACAGGTACTGTGCCTTTTAATGACGCTGTAGCGATATTTTGAAGGTCTAACGGTGATTGCTTGTGGAATCTAAACAGGTCATTTTATAAACGGGCGTTCAAGGCAAATAAACCTTACAGTAGCTCAACAAAGTGAACAACATGAAAACGTGACACCTCATGTAGCTACTTTTTACTACCGTGTAGCTACTAAATACAGAATTTATGGGGCCATGGTGTCACTACTCTCTGTGTAATACCTTTACCGCCTCGTAGTTGACGGGAGACATACACTTTCTGATCAAAATTATCTGGACAGCGATTAGTGTACATTGATACAGATTACAGGCACCCCCTTCACCCTTACGACGGCATCACCTCTGCTGGCGCCACTTGCAAAGAAGTGTCTGAATCTCTGTGGAGGAATGGCAACCAATTATTCCTCAAGACCCGAAACGAAAGAAGGTAGTGACGCTAAATTCTGCAGCGAGGTCGACATCATAACTCACCCAAAAGGTGTTCCATTTAGTTCAGATTGGATCTCAGGGCGGGCCAGTCCATTTATGGAATGTTATTGTCCACAACCCATTGTCCAATGGACGCTATTTTATAACAAGGTGTGTAACGCCGGAAATGCATATCCTCCTATTTCCATCTATTGTACTATTATTTTTTTCCTTGTTTTGTTACCTCAAGATATGACATTTCTGTCTCTTTATATATTGTAATTGTTTTACTGTTTGTATATATATATTTATGCACTCATGTCGATGTATAATTGGTTTGTTTCGTAAATATTATTTGTATTTTTACGCTGGGTCTTGCCTAGGGAAAACTGCTATCGAACGATTACGTCGATAGGTCGTGTGAAGAATCAAAGTGTGTAGGATCTTTGGTAGTGTTAACTCTGCCGCGTGGAGCGCGGGCGGAACAGTGAGAGTCTGGCGGGAGTAGCGAGTGGAGCAGGTGTTGTGTGACGCTCCCGCGAGTTGCCGCGCTTTCGGGGTTTGGCAGCATGTAATTGCGCTCGACTCGCGATGATAGTTTCTGACATGGTGTCGCGGACGGGAAGCATTAGCTGGCGCACATCAAGAGCCCGTTTCGCCTGGTGACCGTGTCGAGAAGAAGGCGCGCCAACATCCAGCTTCTGCAACAGCGACGGCCGACAATGAGTGACTGTCGCCACCTCCTCGATCGACGGCTTCAAACCTTCAATCAACCAACAAGGAAGACTAAAAGCACGTAAAGTTTCAGAACTGTATGGCAGACCTCAGCTTTTCAAATTGTTCCATTTGCCTCGCAAAATTACAGCAACTTAGCATGAACCTTTGTTGCTCATTGTCCCAATTGCATTGCCAAGCAGGGTCCCTTCCTTTTCCGAAATGAACCCGAGTGTCGTTGAAATTCAAACGCCAGCATTAAAATAATATAATTAGATTTCACTGCTTTAATTTCAAAGTTCAGTAGCTGGCTTCAATATTCAGATTACACAAGCACAAATTAAGAGTGCGAGTTTTGTTATCGTATTTTAGCTTACCTGTGACTGCAGCTCAGCTTGGTACGTACTACATTTTACTATTGTTAATTGTTCAGAATCATTTAATTCAAGATCAAAGTTAAATATCTTGTTTCTAAATTGCGTAGAGTCAAGTTGCTTTTGAAATGATTGTTGAGGTAGTCCAAGACTAACCGTATTTTACTGGATTTCGATGTGCTTCAGAAAGAAAGCTCACTATTAACTTCAGTCACTAAATTAATTTTCGATTTTCCGGTTTTATTAATTCTTTTGCTAAATTAAGTCAGAGTGTAGCGAAATTTATTACTTCTGACAAACTTTCAGTTTTCACACTACACGTGTCAACCTTCAGTTGCCACGCTTCTAGTGCTAATTATATGTGTAATAACCTTTCTTTTTCAGTTACTATAGTAATTGTCCTTAGGACTGGCGACCGTGATTTCCCCCAAATCTCAAATATCTAATTACCGCTAGTTAATTGTTAACGTAACGGCCGCACATTTACTTTCTTTATTAACTTTACCCCTTTTCAAAATTGATTTCCACCAGTTTCATTTGCATTTTTCCTTTCATTTAGATGTAACCCTTTCCTCCCTCTTTACCGATAGATTAACTTCGGTGACGATTGCTTTTCCCAAATTTCCATTAGGTACACGCGGTTTAATTTCTCACTGTCATTAAGGTCGATAAGTGAGGGGGGAGGTTACACGTGGCGACCTGGTGACAGGACAATCTTCAAATTTGAGGTTGTTCTGGACACGAATTTTGCATTGTGCAAATCTCGTAACAAAGTACTGGTTACGAAATGGTCGATACGTCAGCGAGAATATTCGTGTGCGGAATCCTAATTAGAGTTGAGATTTTGCATTTAAATTGAAAATTATTAAAATGAGTGAAGGCAACAATTACCAAAATTTGGTAGACTTGGATACGGAACAATCGGTCGAACAGTGGGAAACGCGCACAGCGGTACCCATTGTTCCGGGGCAGGCGGCTAGCATGAAAGATGCGACCGCCGAAACGCAACAAAGAGCAGAAATGGAATTCCAGACTTTAGAAAATGTTTCGGAATCGGAAGTGAAAATCAAATCTGAATCCCTTGATGACGTATACGGGGGGACAATGAAAGAGGAAGCCGCTACGGAAGTAAAACCGGTGGTTTCCGGGAATTTAACTGATTTATTGAATGTTTTGATTAACGAAATCAAGAGTCAATCGGCAGAAATTAAAGATCAGGCTGCCAAGCAAGAAGCTCAGGCTGCCGAGCAAGCAGCTCAGGCTGCCAAGCAAGTAGCTCAGTCTGAAAAAATTGAACGAATGCTAGACAATCAGAACAAAGCTATTAATGTTGTTAACTACAATGTTGAAGTTGTTAACACAAAAGTTGATAAAATCAAAGACGATATTGTCGTGATTAATACCGAAATCGGTAACCTTAAACAGGAAATGATAGGCGTTCAGGCGGAAATTGCGAGCATAAATACTCGTTTTGATTCCGAAATTAGCAGAATCGAGAAAAGTGTAGGAGACGCAGTTGCTCCGATCATCGAGAATAAGGTGACGGAACAAATTCAATTAGTGAGAAAAGAGGATCAACAGAAGGTGGAAACTTTAAAGGCTTTAGTATCCGAAGTAGATACCAAAGTGACGAAGCAGGCTAACACCTGCGAAGAGAAAAAGAGGGAAGTGGAAACGCTTGCGACAACCACTTGCCAAGTGATTACGAGGGTGTCGGAATTAGAAAGGAAACTTGACGAAAAACAGAGCTATGTGCCAATCTGTGCACATAGTTCGGAGTTGTTGACGAAAGAGGAGCGGTTCGACCCCTTGAAAAAAGGCGGTATACACCCGACGGATTTCATTAAAAATTGTGAAAGAGTTTTACCCAGATCATGGACTAATGAGAGAAAAATTAATGCGGTTATTGATGTGCTGGCTGGTGATGCCAAGCGTTGGGGCTTAAACCTCGACATTACGAACCTGACTTTTGACGAGTTTAAAAATTTGTTTCTGGCTGAATACTGGTCAGAGCAAAAACAGCAAAGTGTCTGGCGCGAATTTGTCGTATCGAGGCCTTTCAATGCGAATTCGCGCGGCTCGATGAAGGAGTTTTGTGAGGGCTGGATCCGCAAGTTGGAATATTTGCGTGACCGCCGCTCGGAATCCGAAATAGTCTGGGAACTCTACAAGAAGCTTCCAGATGATACAAAACGATACGTAGGAAGCAATTACAGGACAATCAATGATTTCCTGGAAAGAGTGGAGGACGAGGACAATTGGCGCAATAATCGCGACAGTGGCAGAGGCCGTGGTAACAACAACGGGTACCACAGCAACCACAACAACGATAACCACGGGAATAATGCATACCGCAACCATGGCAGCAATAACAATAATGGTTCGGACCGTAATAACAATCGGTACAATGCAAATAATAGCAGGAATGACGGAAACCAGTATCATACTAACGTGATACGGGCTTCACAGAATAGTAATGACGCCAGAGGGTGTGATCAGCCGCCTCAGCAGCATCCGGGGAGCGTATCTGCTGGGACGAGACAGGGAAACCATTAGCCGCGCCGGTGAGGGGCCGACCGGGCGTGGAGAAATTTTGGCGGCCCAATAGCAGGAGAAAACCCAGGTGTCGTCGGTATGAAAATTCCGTGTGGAATAATCAACGGCGGGAGAGTGTGCCAGTGTTAAGAGAAAGGAGTGCGCCCACAAGTAGTAGATCAGCTGTATACACGGCAGTAGAAGGTACATTCACTGTCAGTGAGAACAATTTAAGTAGTGTTCCGGAAATCGATTATAAGGTGCCAGCTGTAATACCCACAGCGGAACTGGAGATTGAGTTTAAGAGTGATTCGCAATTGTTGAGAGAAGATCAGATGTCGGATAAAACGTCCGTCATCGAGCGAGGGGATGCAGAGAGGGATGAGGTCTGGTTAAGGCAGTTCGGTCGCTTATACGACGAACTAAGAGATTATAGGGGTCTGTATGGGAGAAGTGTTTATGGGGAGCGCGTGCAGTATTTGCCGCGTCTCGTCCCACAGGAAGATAGTATTTGTGAAGTGATTGAAAGTTCTGGCCCTAACCGGCAGACTTTACCAGAAATAGTTGATGTTAATGGGGAGCACGAGCAAGATTCGTCGTGTTTCGTCCCGCAGGAGTTAGATGTTGAAGGAGTAACGGAAAGTTCTGGCCCTAACCGGCAGACTTTACCGAAAGTTATAGTGGTAGAAGTAGCCGACCCATCCGACGCAAACCTCCAGTTTAAACATTGCGAGAGTATTAAGGGGAAAGATTACGAAAATTTTAGTGATAGCCGGACACAATTGGTAGAAAAGCACATAGATTTCAGCGTGTATGAGGTTAGAGCTGACGTTATGCGGTCAGACGGTAGCAGTGTGGGTTGCGCAGATCCAGAGGAAGTAATTTCAGATGCGACTGGGCACATTCCTCCAGGTAGCTTGGCAGATGAGATCAATCTGATTAAAGAGGAATCAACGAAGGTGACAATTAGTGAATTGATAGCAAAGCAACACTCACTAGTTGACGAGTTACAGGAAAAGGTTTCGGTGTTGGAGGCGAAGCTACAGACTAAGCCTCAGGACAAACGTGTTAAAATTAAAACTGTATGTAAACAGAGGCTGAAAAAGCCGCCAGATAAATCGGATTTAGGATCAAAGCCGGATGGTTTTTTCTGGAATGACCTGGATATAGACGAGGATTTACTGTGGGAAAATAAAGAAACAGTCGAGGACAAGTGTAGACAGATAGTAGTGTCTGTTAATATGCACGACCTACAACTAAACGTGTTGATTGACACCGGTGCAGAATTGAGTGCTGTATCTGGGAAAATATTTGAGTTACTGAAAGACAGACCTGGCATCGTAGTTATGCCAGTAACAGGAGTGAAAATTATCGGTGCTACTGGGAAGGCCAGTAAACCGGTCACAAAACAGATTTTTGTCAACTTCGAGATATGTGGGGCACGATTTGAGCAAGAGTTTGTCGTCGTGCCAGACTTAACTACGGAAGTAATTATCGGGTTGGATTGGCTATTAAAGTACCGTGCAGTGATTAACTGCGAAAGCAAAACTTTGACATGTATGTCACTAGATAAAACAATGGTAGTTGGTTTTGACGAGGCAGGAGACGGTGTGCATAGGCAATATCAGCCTATACACATTGTTAACTGGCCGGATGACATTGACGTAGGAATGAGTTTGAACTACTGTAATGTGAAGAATCTCCGCATTGACAATAATTTAGAAAGTGAATTGGAAAGTATTGTAGACGGTGTGTCAAACGTAACACACGAACAAAGACGAGGCCGACTTTCCCGTACCTATTGCCATCACAACCATAGGGCATGGGGAAAATATGAAGCAGAATTTAGGAGAATTATGAACACCTTGAGACATAAATCGACGGGATTTTCTCCAGAGGAAATCCTGTTGGATGACAGAAGTAAAAGTTTAGTGGAAGAGATAATCAAATTTCCTCCACGGATTAACATTAGTATTGGTGTGAAAAAAGATCGGTTGCGAGAAGTAATGAAGCTAAAAGCCGATGCTCGCATACGTCGTCATGAAGCTAAAGCGCGTTTTGCTAAGTTTGCGATCGGAGACTTAGTACTTGCAAAAGCTCATGAGAAATCGAGCAAGATAGACAATGAAATCTCTAAATTTAAGTTTGTTTATAATGGACCATATAAAGTCATTGGTATACCTCACACAAATACTTATTGCTTAGAGTATCCAAGCTCTGGAAAGCTATTAGACCTGAAATTGTACCAACCTAGGATCGATTAATACCACACAATGGGTAATTTATACAGTATGTAAAATAGAGTGTAAGTTTTAACGATTTGCTAGATTGCCATGCTTTTGACTGACCAAGGTCATTAAAGAAGTTGTAATTAACAAGTAATTAATTTTGATTAATCAATTTAATTTTAATCAATTTAATCATGATCTAATCAACTGAAAAATCCAAGCTGCTAGTTTAAGTTTTCAGCTGAGTCACAGTAGATTAAGGGATGTAAATATGAATTTTTAAATAGCTGTAAGATTTCATAAATATGTGATTTACTAGTCATTGCCGATGTACTTAGACGCTGTTTTAAGTTTCAGGCTAGTACATGCGTGTGATGATGGACAGTGTTGAGTTATCCACTGTGATAGTATTAAGGGACTCCTTGAGATTACTCGGGAGTGAGTTTTTCCTAAAGAATTCAGTGAAACGGACGTTCTGGAAACGCCGTCACAAGGGCGAGTGAGATCAAGCGTGCCGCACACGCGGGCGCAACAATACTGGCGAGGCGAGCCGCTGTCGGCTCTTGTGCCGCTGTTGGCTCTTGTGCCGCTGTCGGCATTCTTTGTACTTGCGAGTACGAAAGGCGGAATAGTTTTTCTTCCCGGACAGCTGATGTGAAAGAATTCTGCTGTCAATATTTATGTTTTTTTCGATCTACTAAATATTATTTTCTTGTTTAGCGTTAAGTGGAATCTCATGACGAGATATTAATTATGAAAAGGTTATGTAAAAATGTGTATTCTATGTAATTAATTATTAATTTGCGTATTTTGATCTACCTGTTTTTATGACCATGTACTCTGATTAATTTTGCAAATAGTATTCCATTTCTTGATACTGTTGGGAATTTTGACAATTTTAGAATAGCTAAACCATTTTCTATGTTTTCTATGAATTTTAATATGTTGTCAACCTGTTTTATTTTGTTCAAGATGACAGAGTGGAATAAGATTAGGAGTGTCTCCACTCAATTATTATGGTCTAAAAAAAAATTTATTTATGCTTAATTAGACGAATGCTAAATTTTGTTGATGTTTTGAGCATATGCATTTCCGCTGTTTCTTTTTTGGGACATTTTCTGAGTCTGTTTACGTTACACGAACATCCTCAGACAATGTGGGGCACGTGTAACGCCGGAAATGCATATCCTCCTATTTCCATCTATTGTACTATTATTTTTTTCCTTGTTTTGTTACCTCAAGATATGACATTTCTGTCTCTTTATATATTGTAATTGTTTTACTGTTTGTATATATATATTTATGCACTCATGTCGATGTATAATTGGTTTGTTTCGTAAATATTATTTGTATTTTTACGCTGGGTCTTGCCTAGGGAAAACTGCTATCGAACGATTACGTCGATAGGTCGTGTGAAGAATCAAAGTGTGTAGGATCTTTGGTAGTGTTAACTCTGCCGCGTGGAGCGCGGGCGGAACAGTGAGAGTCTGGCGGGAGTAGCGAGTGGAGCAGGTGTTGTGTGACGCTCCCGCGAGTTGCCGCGCTTTCGGGGTTTGGCAGCATGTAATTGCGCTCGACTCGCGATGATAGTTTCTGACATGGTGTCGCGGACGGGAAGCATTAGCTGGCGCACATCAAGAGCCCGTTTCGCCTGGTGACCGTGTCGAGAAGAAGGCGCGCCAACATCCAGCTTCTGCAACAGCGACGGCCGACAATGAGTGACTGTCGCCACCTCCTCGATCGACGGCTTCAAACCTTCAATCAACCAACAAGGAAGACTAAAAGCACGTAAAGTTTCAGAACTGTATGGCAGACCTCAGCTTTTCAAATTGTTCCATTTGCCTCGCAAAATTACAGCAACTTAGCATGAACCTTTGTTGCTCATTGTCCCAATTGCATTGCCAAGCAGGGTCCCTTCCTTTTCCGAAATGAACCCGAGTGTCGTTGAAATTCAAACGCCAGCATTAAAATAATATAATTAGATTTCACTGCTTTAATTTCAAAGTTCAGTAGCTGGCTTCAATATTCAGATTACACAAGCACAAATTAAGAGTGCGAGTTTTGTTATCGTATTTTAGCTTACCTGTGACTGCAGCTCAGCTTGGTACGTACTACATTTTACTATTGTTAATTGTTCAGAATCATTTAATTCAAGATCAAAGTTAAATATCTTGTTTCTAAATTGCGTAGAGTCAAGTTGCTTTTGAAATGATTGTTGAGGTAGTCCAAGACTAACCGTATTTTACTGGATTTCGATGTGCTTCAGAAAGAAAGCTCACTATTAACTTCAGTCACTAAATTAATTTTCGATTTTCCGGTTTTATTAATTCTTTTGCTAAATTAAGTCAGAGTGTAGCGAAATTTATTACTTCTGACAAACTTTCAGTTTTCACACTACACGTGTCAACCTTCAGTTGCCACGCTTCTAGTGCTAATTATATGTGTAATAACCTTTCTTTTTCAGTTACTATAGTAATTGTCCTTAGGACTGGCGACCGTGATTTCCCCCAAATCTCAAATATCTAATTACCGCTAGTTAATTGTTAACGTAACGGCCGCACATTTACTTTCTTTATTAACTTTACCCCTTTTCAAAATTGATTTCCACCAGTTTCATTTGCATTTTTCCTTTCATTTAGATGTAACCCTTTCCTCCCTCTTTACCGATAGATTAACTTCGGTGACGATTGCTTTTCCCAAATTTCCATTAGGTACACGCGGTTTAATTTCTCACTGTCATTAAGGTCGATAAGTGAGGGGGGAGGTTACAGGTGCATTGTCATGTTGATACTAACAATCACCGTCTCCGAACAGCTCCTCTTCTGTACGCAGAACACAAGGCTGTAGAATGTGTTTATATCCTTCCACCCCCAACGTGTCCTTAAGGGCAATAAGGGCATCACATGTTAACCACGGAAAACACCGTCGTGCCGTAGCACCACCTCCTCAGTACTGTTGGCACTACACACGATGGTAGGTAACATTCTCTAGACATTCGCCCAACCGAGACTCTTCCATGGGACTGCCACGGAGTCCAATGTCATTCAGCACTCCAAATATCACTGCTTACAAGCCATCCACTGTCTAGCAGCGTCATCCTTTACACCACCTCAAGCGTATCCCAGCATTCACTACAGAACTCTGTGCCTTCTGAGGAACTGCTAGAGCACTGCAGCCATTTTTTTTTCAGCTCACTACGCTCAGTCTTTGTCCTAGCAGGACTTCTGGTAGCAATTTAGACAACTGATTCCTGCCAATTACTTCGTGCGATTTTCTTACAACCACCCTCCGTAATATTCATGACTCGCCATTCCTCATTACATGTGCTCCTGCTGAACCTTCACGTTTCTGCTTCACAATCACATCACCAACAGTCGACTTGGGCAACTTTAGGAGGATTGAAATGACCGTGATATATGTGTCACACAGGTGACATCTAATGACTAGTTCACGATCGAAGTCACTGACCTCTCGTAGCCGATCCACCTTGCTCTTACCGATTCTCTACCGTTTTTTTATTTATTTACTTACTTTTTTATGTTGCAGGTCCATCTTTCATGACATCTGGTGGTCAGTTCCACATTACATAGGGGTATACCGACAGTGTTAATCAGATTTTCTATATACAACTAAAGAAATTAGCAATTCCCGGCGTTAGTACGGATGTCCCTTATAAATGTCTAGCCCTGTCGTCTAACAAAAAGTTTTTGGAAATTGGAGTAAAATGCTTCTGGACCGTGGAATCGATAAGTAGGTGGCTGTGAGCGATCAAGTTGGGAGGCGTGTGATTATAGTTGTCACAGTCAACTTTTTCACGAAAATCAAATCAAATCACCTTCTCCGCTCCAAGAATACATAATGTGACTAATTGTGTCGCCTTATACAGTACATCATAGACATTGTTTTGACGTATTTCGACACTTCTCACTAATTGTGTTGATTTTCAAGTCATTTGCAGTTAGTGGGGTCCATATTCCCCAGTGAATTTCAAATAATGGGAAAAAAATTTTAAATGTTTGTGGCACATATCAGTCGACTTCAATTTTTATTTTTAAAATCCGTATAGTACACGTTTATTATTGTCATACGCATAAATGTATTTCTGTAGTGATGTGCAGTACTTCTTCCATATTTGTCATCCTAACAAAATCCTTTAACAAACAAAAATTCAACGTATAAATATAAAAGGAACAGAACTTTCACACTTGTGACTTACATTTTTGGTCGTCAGTTTGAGATGCAACTGTCAGTCGACAGCGTGCCATTTAACGTGCTTGATTTTGGGCGGCGAGTCCGGACTTGGGTCGATTTCGGCGATAGAATTTGGCTCACCGGTAAATTTTTACGAGGGAAACTCAGAACTTAGTTTTCCAACAGTTTCAACACAGGTGTTAGCAGACGGTAGAGACTTCTACTAGTGCCACTGGGGACTCAGATTTTATGCGTGTTTCTTATGATTTACTCAGTTAGGGGAGGTTGGTTGTAAGCTCATGAGTTTCGCAAGTCTCATGTACGCTTTACACCTACATTTATTGCACTTCAGCCTATAAAGCTATCCATTTTCAAAGCGCTATGAATTGATTGAATAAACCTGATTAGATGCAAAACTCGTAGTTCCTACTTCATTAACCCTCTTCTCAGACAACAGAATGCAGAATACTTGACCGCAGGATCAGAGCAGTTGCATTTAGTGGTGTGAATTTATCTTCTGTGCCTTATACCGGGTGGCTATAATTAACCTTTTCATATTTAACACGTTATGACACGGAAATTAATTACCATACAAGCGCCAAACTTGCTAGCATTAATGTTCAGAGTATGGGGTGAATGATTTCCATGCGTCACAGCGCCACCGTCTAGTTCCAACTATGGCCACCAGATGCCGCGACCAGTCATCGTGATTCATAGTCTCACACTCCTGACCAGTCGCAGTGCACTTGTTGACGTGCCAGGGCGTTATTGATGAAGCTCTATTATCAAAACTACAGTAATGCTGCAGCTGCACCTCGAGAATATCGCTGGCTGAAGGTCCTCTTTCTCCACCTGCTGTGCGGAGCATGATGAAGAATTCGAATCAGCTGGAGAACTGGGCGTCGCTCGGGGAAGAGGCCGACGATCGGCTGCATCACAGGTGGTTGATGAACTCTCTGTTGCTATGCCAGACAACGCTGCGCGCAGTTCCCAATACACAGGCAGTGCGCGTGCTGTGTCACGACAGTTGAACATCCAGTGGTTCACTGTACGAAAGATGCTTCGAACCACTCTCAAATGGTAAAGCACAAGATCCATATCGTACATTACATTTCACAACAGGACGCACAACGACGTGTTGACATCACTCTCCACTTCCTCGAAAGGACAGAAATTGGTGGGTACTGGCCCTGGATCATCCTATGGACAGATGAAGAGCATTTTTCTCTGATGGGTGAGGTGAACACACAGAATTTCCGAGTGTGTGGATCTTCACCTCCAGCCACTGTGCACGAGGTTCCGCTGTCTGGTGAACGTGTCACGGTATGGTGCGGCTTCACAGCTATGTTCATCATTGGCCCATTCTTTTTTGAACAGGTTTGTGCTCAAGGACCAAAGACGTGCAGTGTGACTGGCCAGAATTACTGCGGTATGCTTCGCCAGCATATCGTACCCGCCTGTAGGAGCGAGACTGATTTAACTCAACGGTTTTCATGCAAGATGGGGCCCCTCCGCAGATCGCTCGTGAAGTTCACCTGCTTCTCCGAAACACATTTCAAAACAATCTAATTATCAGCTGATCGTTTCCAAATGCTTGGTCTGCACGATACTAGATCTTAGTTCCTGTGATTTCTTGTTGTGGGGCTACCTGAAGAACAGGGTTTTCCAAAGGAACATTCATATCTGAAGGGCAGCATATCAACAGAGTTGTCAGCATACCTACGGACATGCTTCTTTCTGCTGTGCAGAATGCAATCCTGTGCTTTTATACTCTTCTGGACACTGATGGGCGCCATATTGAGCCCCTTTTGTAGAAGCAATGGTACCGGTATGTTACAGAATGATGTACCGTAGCAGAACATTAAAAGTGTTTCAGTTGAACTGATGCCGTATTATTTCTCTTCTCCAAGTCTATGACATTAATGCTACCAAATTCGGTACTCGTACGGTAATTAGTTTCCGTGCTATACCGTGTTAAATACGGTAAGTTTAGTTATAACCACCCGGTACCATACACGTTAGAAAGCTGGTGAAATAATGACATAAACAGTTAAGTTTAAATTTCATGTAGTAAGCATGTTAAATGGATCACAAAACCGATATATGGAACAGCAGATAAATTCACAGCACGTAAATTCACACAACCATATTAGAATGTCACAGTTTCATATTATTGAATGGGTCACAACGCGTCAAGTAAGTAGCTTTTAAATTTCCATTTTCAACGTTTTCAATTTCATAATTACTTGTATTACATTTAATGACTGAGTACTTTCGGAATGCTTGAAAACGACCACGTATCGAAATTGTAATCTCAATAAATCATGTTTCAACAGCCTAACGCGGAATGACTTCATTTTAAAATGTTACATACGTATTATTAACATTACTAATCCATATATTTATAAATTGCTGTACTGAAATTTGTAACGTATTTGCAAAGAAAGTGCTGTAGTCATTGGAATCATGCGTGTAATTTCATGAGTGTGCGTATTAGAGAGCTCCGATAGATTTGAGTGGAGACGGAGTGGAAGAATGATTGGCAAAATGTATGCGCAGATTACATCTGTAAATATGTTAAGTAGTTTTATTCTGAATATTGTTACGCTCTCAGTCATTTTGTAGCACAATTTTTTACAACTGACCAATAAAATTTGATGGAAACATAAAAGTGTAGGAGGGCCAGAGCTTGTTGATCAAATAACCGGCAGAGTAAAGTTGTGTTTATTTAAATTTTATTCAGAGCTCGCTATATATATATACATATCTTCGTTCAAAAATTACATACATCGACTGCATATCATGCGCAAGTATTAATCGTTAGCTAGCACTGAATCAGAACGTTTTATGCAACCATGAGCGGCAACAGTGTCGAGTGGGTTGCTAGTCCTACAGGGGAACACAGTAATCCCCAAAGGAAAATTCGGAGTACTATTAACTATAAAGATACTCTTCATTCCACAATATTCACCAACTAATTCTACTTCGGTAGGACGTATTCAGAACAGAAAAACGTGAATTATTAAAACTAGACCACACCACAAACTAAATGCTGGAATATTGCCCGTAATGCTCTGACGAAACGGAAGTAATTCCATCATAAGCAAAACCCAGGGAGAGGGGAGAAGAAAATAATAGAATGCTTCAGATGTAGAGACTGAGAAAAAGACTTAGTTCAGCCAACGGCACTTCCGTCTGCTTTGAAGCCTTCGTCTATCTCCGCCTACCTTGTACTAGTCGTTGTATCTCTTCATATCTACTTCATCCCTGATCATCGGTAATTTTCTTTAGATCCACCAGTCGTTCTAAGTACTAGTCTGTAATACGCAAAATTAACTATGTCGAGATATGGTTGCAGATATGCAACTAAAGTAACCCTGCTTCCGATGAGGGTTTCACCTTGACGTTTTTCCTGGCCTATTCATTTTATTAAGTCTTCATTTCCAACTCATATGCGTACTTACTTGTAGCGTATCTCAAGAGCCTTATTTCATCTACTGATATCCATGCTGCACGTTAATATAATGCAGTACTCAAAGAATGGAAAATGTATTAGCGCAAGAAATAGTCGTTGCGACACAGAAAAACCACGTGGTTTAAACTGAAAAGAATCTCTTATAATTTGACTTAATGATATTTGGATCAATGCACGCTGTCCAGATTGAACACACTTATTTTGAAAGGATTGTAAAACATCCATCTGGAGCTGTCATAATTTCATCATTAAGCAACAAAATGGTTTGTAGTGGATAATTTCTGTAGAATGTGAACTCCTAGAAGGTGCAGAGGGAGAGATATGTGAAGAGATCCAGTCCTGTTCTTTTATAGTATTAGCGATAAACCACTGGACATAACATCAGTCTTAAAACACATAGAAGAGCGACAGGAAGTGAAATGACCAAACTGACAGATTCTACGGAATGCAGATAAAACATGCCAAATACTGCGATAAAATTGAAGAAACTTGAAGAATTGTAATTCATCCACGAAAGAAACAACTTGCAAGAGAACTGGTTGGCAGATTCTTCATGGATATCAGAAAGATACAATCGCCATCGCCGAATTGTTCTTCAACAGAGGGAAGCAAAAAGATGCTTAAAACATCTATGTATGCCTGTGCTGTGATAGTGCCATGCAGAACAACAAGGGGTGCAAGTCTCCTCCACGAAAACACGACCACACCATAACATCACCGCCTCAGAATTTTACTGTTGGCACTATACACGCTGGCAGATGACGTTCACTGGGTATTCGCCATACCCACACCCTGCCATCGAATCGCCACATTGTGTACCGTGATTCGTCAAGCCACACAACGTTTTCCACTGTTCAGTCATCCAATGTTTACGTTCCTTACATCAAGCGAGGCATCATTTGGTATTCACTGGCGTGATGTGTGGCTTATCAGTAGCCGCTCGACCATGAAATCCAAGATTTCTTACCTCCCGCCTAACTGTCATAATACTTGCAGTGGATCCTGATGCAGTTTGGAATACCTGTGTGATGGTCTGGATAGATGTCTGCCTATTACACATAAGACCCTCTTCTACTGTCGGCGGTCTCTGTCAGCCAACAGACGAGGTCGACCTGTACATTTTTGTGCTGTAAGTGTCCCTCCAGGTTTCCCGTCATTATCACATCGGAAACAGTGGACCTAGGGATGTTTAGGAGGGTGGAAATCTCGCGTACACACATATGACACAGGTGACACCCAGTCACCTGACCACGTTCGAAGTCCGTGAGTTCCGCGGAGCGAAACCAGTCTGCGCTCTCACGATGTGTAATGACTACAGAGGTCGGTGATATCGAGTAAATGGCAGCAGGTGGCAGCACAGTGCACTTAATATGAAAACGTATGTCTTTGGGGTGTCCGGATACTTTTGATCACATAGTGTAACATTTAGCAGAGCTTTATCTCAGCTGTACTGCAGTTCTACCAGACGTTAGTAGCTGTTTCACCTTCCCAAATGCTGTCTTTCCCATAGGTATTCTCCTCCTTGTTTCTTCTGTACAACTTCCGTTCCATCTCATTAAACGCCCAGATACAGAAAATATTTTACTTTTTCTACTTTTCCCCTCTAGGATATATTAACTGCAGCTTCCTTCTTGCTTACTGTCATCACTTTTGTCTTTCTTCTATTCATCTTCACTCCTTACTCCTTACCCATTCTTGCAATACTCTTTTACATCATCTGCAGATCCCCTTCTGATTCCGTCAGTATTGCTTGATCATCGGCATGTTCATAGCCTTTGTCCTTTCTCCTCTAATTGCAATGCCTCTTGCATTCCCTATAACCTACCTACCTCCCCATATGTTGAATAACTTGCCCACTTGAGATGCTCATCTCTCGCGCCTCCTCTTTCCGTACTCAGACCACGATTCCCGGTTAGGGCAGCGTTCCAACCGCAGCCGCTTGTGTTGCGGTGTTAACTGCAGCCTTCGCTTGGGAAGGTAATTTTTTAGTCCAGCTGCTGCTAGTCGTGATGACGCAGAGTGTTGCAGGGAATCTGTTACTTGTTTTCGGATGCCAGGCGCAAATGTGAAGCATGTGTCTGATGCACAATAAGGCGATCCACCCTTGTGGTGGTCAGACGTCGTCAAGCGGAACTTTGGCGATAATTATGCCTGTCATCATGTTCCCATGCAGCCTAACATCGCAACATTGTCACATCCGAAAGCCCCACAAACTTGTATACTGGACGATTCGACCAGATGGAGCTCGGCAATGAGACCGCTTTCATAAACCGTCAGAGACTGATAGCACTGTCTCACACGAGTCTGCCGTATCTCCGTGTCCCCATCACAGTGATCACTCAACACATGACGCTCAGCAGGCCCCTTACATACTCTGCCAAGTCTTGGAACAAAACTAAACAAGAACAATACTAATGCCCCCTGGTGGGAGGTGCACCTGTCAAAGAGCGTTGCATCTGCAATCATTTACAAAAGCGCCGGTGATGCGTATGTGAACGAAGTTTCGTCGATCCGACCATGTCTTCTGGGTGCTTTAATTTTTTTGCTACGCAGTGTATTCCTCATATTTGGAGCATTGGTGTTTAGCTCTTGAAATCGGTTTAAAAGGAAAAATTGGACAGGTGTGAGCAGGACTCGTGCACTGAGTGGTCCGTACCATCTTAATTATGTACATAGACAGTCCAGCCATTCTGTGAATCGAGGATTTCAACAATTTTCGCCTGTTATCGACATTGATATTGCAAAGATATATACGCCCCAGAGATTCCAAGAATTTAGAGAAAGTTTTGATTTCAATTTGGAAGTAGGATAAGAAATGTCAAAAGAAAAACTTTTTTCCGTACGATATCGTGACAGATTAACAATTTCTTACTTGCACTGCAAAACCTTCCTTCTCGGCAAATTTTATGATCCTAGACCAACGTGAAGCGCCCTATAGTTTTTGATGAGTGAATTTTGCGAGTATCAAAACATTTGACATAAATAATTGTGTCTTTTGATTGCATTGACTTACAAGCTAATGTTTTCTTATAACGCCAAGGGTGTACATACCTTAGCACGTGACATAAATTTCAACTTGATGCATCTACCCGTTCATGAGAAAAATAGATCTTAACAAACGGACAGACAGATAGTCTGATAACAAACGACAACACTATTTTTTTCGTGTGACGTAATTATAGATTCACGACTTTCGGATTTTTTCCTTTGGTTGTAAAGTGAGACCTTGCTTCTTGGCATATATGAGTAGGTTAGAAGCATAACTCACATGCTCCAAAAACATAAATTTTCACGAATGACTAAAAACGTGTTTTACATGCGTCGTGCGCATGTCCCATATATTGAGATCAGTATGTGCAAGAACAATGGCTATAAATCATTATGTATAGTTCACATTATGTTTGCTTATTGAGAAATTACAGTTATTTAAGATTATATTATGGATCATGTGAGTTTTGTTAATGAGCTATGGAACATTTAAGTTTTGACAATCCCCATTTTGGATATCGTGAGTTTTGGTACTGAGCTGTTTGGACGATGTTGGTTTCGCGGGAACTATCGTGTTGCTACTTGATATGCATATCATGAAAGATTTTGGTATCGCTCATAGAAAGCGAACAGCAATTAAATGCCCCACCATCGGAAACTGGGGCAGGACCTATAATGATGGAACAAACTACACTGTGAGGTTCTGTTTATTTTTCAAAAATGGACTTAAAATATTGAATTTGCGATTCCTCACTGTTAAGTTCCAAAGAAAAAGTCCTATACATTCTTACGAGGAGGAACAAATCAAGCCAATAACAAGAATCAGTTTGATTTGAAAACAATGAAGGAAACAGGATATTCTAACCTCATTCGTCTGGCTTCCTGACTTTTCCACATTTCTGGATGCTGTGAACGTTTCCTTGGCCTTCCTCTTCCTCCAACGAGTGAAACGTTTTCTTCCATGGCTTTTGTCTCAAATCAGTTTTATTCTAACCACTATATTCAATTATATTCCCCAAAATAACTGAACAGAACAGAAAACACACTCCACTGGCATCAATATTTACTATTACCCAAGAAAATGGCGCCGAGTGAGCTAATCGCTGATTGGTCAAGATGAGATACGGGACAACACTCACAAGATCCCGTGGATCATGACACTTTATCCATGAAGTTCAACACCGGTTTTCTCAAGGATCTTGAGCCAGATGTGAATAACTGTTTCATTAATTATGTTCTACGTATAAAGCTATATGAGAATACGTCGGCATCTCAATTTTCATTATTTTGGAGCATTTCAGTTATGACTCTAACCTACAAATATCACGATTCTAGGTCAACGGGAAGTACCGTGTAGGTTCCGATGAGTGAGTTTGCGAGTATTAGAAGATGTGACGTAAATGATCGCGTCTTCTAACTGCACTGACTTGGAATCTTCACTTTGTTAGGTCTCCAAGGGGCGGTAGACCTTAATATGTGACTCAGCTTGGTACGTCTCCCCGTTCCTAAGAAAAAGAGTTTGGGATCATGGGACGCAAAGACGGACGACAAACGTTTTTACCGGCTCACGTACGGAACTCTAAAAAAATTATGCGAAAATTATTTTCTTAATTCTAACAAAAGTTGACAGCCTCAATGGAATGGTGATTTCAGTATTGGACACGTTCCGTGGGACGGGCGCCAGCGTGTGAGGGCTGCCGTGGTACTTACGTGGCGGGTGGGAGCGGACGACGGCGTGGAAGCCGTTGTCGCCGTCCACCTCGTAGTCGACGGTGCGCACCTTGCCGTCGGGCCCCAGCAGGCTGTAGGCGCCCTTCACGTACTCGCCGACGCGGGACTCCCACCGGTCCGACACCACGCCCGACTCCGCGTCGTCCACCGCGTACCTGAAGTCGTACCGCACCTGCCGGCAGAAACGTCGCTCCAGTGACCGCCGCCACAGACAACACGCCCACCCCAGCCGGCATGCGCAACACACGGGGGATGAGGTTACACAGGCACAGACAGATAGCTAAGTACACGTACTTTCAGCTGCGTTCCTCCATAGTGACGAGATGACACCCTATATCATGTAAAAATAAATGCACTGACGAAAAAATCACAACACCAAAAAATAATTAATGTAGATTAATTATATTTCGAGAATACACATGTCTAGGTAACATTCTCAAGTAATTAACACTGCAAGATCACAAGTTATTGTAAGGTAAGCCTTTGAAAATGTGAAATCTAGCACATTAATAAACGGTGTAACCGGCAGAACGTTGAATGCAAGCATGCAAACGTGTAGGTATGTTCTCAGTTTGTTGGGTGCAGTTCCGTGCCTGTTGCACTTGGTCGGTCAATTTACGGACGGTTAATGCCGTTTGTGGATGACCCTGAAGTTGTCATCAAATGATGTCCCATTGTGTTCCACTGGACACAGATCTGATGACCTAGCAGGCCAAGAAAACACGTCGACACACTGTAGAGCATGTTGGGTACAACAGCGGTATGTAGTCGAGCGCTATCCTGCTGGAAAACACCCCGTGGAATCCTGTTCGTGAATGGGAGTATAACAGATAGAATCACCAGACTGACGTACAAATTTGCAGTCAGGGTGCGTGGGGTAGCCACGAGAGTACTCCTGCAGTCATACGAAATTGCATCTCAGACCATAACTCCCGTTGTAGGTCCAGTGTGTCTAGCGCGCAGACATGTTGATTGCAGGTCCCCAACTGGCCTCTTTCTGGCCAACACACGGCCATCACTGGCACCGCGGCAGAACCAGGTTACAGGTAAAAACACCACAGACCTCCACCCTGCCCTCCAACGAGCTCTCGCTTGACACTACCAATGTCGCAAACGGCGGCGGTTACTGGTCAGTGGAATGCACGCTGCAGGACGTCTGCTTGGAGCTGTCCTTGAAGTAAAGGACGTGTGACAGTTCATTTGTCACTGTGGTGCCAACTACTGCTCAAGTTGCTACTGCAGATGGAGTAAGAAACGTCAGAACCATAGACCGAACACGATGACCTTCCCTTTCGGTAATGCCACGTGGCCGTCCGGAACCAGGACTTCTTGCGACTATACATTCTCGTCAGCACCTCTGCCAGCAGTCATGTACAGTGCCTAAATTCCTGCAACGTTTTTCTGCTGTATTGTAGAAGGAACATCCAGCTCTCGTAGCCCTTTTACACGACCTCGATGGAGCTCAGTGAGGTGCAGATACGGTATCTTTGTCGCCTTAAAGGCTTTCTTTACTAACATCAACTCAAAACAGTCTCAAACGTAATCACTATAGCTGCGCTACTAACGCCACTTTTGTTCAACTGGTGCAAAATCTGAATAGACATCATCTTTCAGATGTAGAAAGATGCCTACCAACTTTCGTTTTGTCACAGGTGTCCTTGGTGCTGAGATTTTATTTCCGTCAGTGTATAAACACACATTCAAAAAAGAATAACTAAGCTAATATTCATTCCACAGAAACCTTGTTAAATGATTTTCAAGTACGTGAAATAAATCGATTATCTGAAATACATTATTTATACACCTTGAATTCCTCGCCGTAGTGTAGCGGGACTTTGAATTTCGCCGCGCTACACTCGTTCCCGTTCCCTCAGATAAAAAATATCCCGCCGCAGCGGTACGAGCGCTCGACGGCAGAGAAAATACTAACATTGTAACTCGTTTTTGTTTTCTATCCGTTTCTTGTTTGTCTCTTGATAGACGGAGCTTAAGGCAGACGTGATCTGATGAAGACGTTAAAAAAAACTTACTAGCTAGTCTTGATCTGATTTTAATGTGTAGGCATGTTGTGGAAGTTGTTAAGAAATTCGGAGGATGGAAGTAGCAAAGTAAATTAAATTGCATACAGTATCAAGATGATTTTAATTGGTATAAATTAGTGATTCCTGGACTATTGCAAGATTTCGGAGCAGACTTTTCACGCAGAAATGAAGGATATTTTTGAAGACCAGGACGCCACCCGAAAGAAGACAAGTTAACCTGGTAAAGGATGATCTCTCATCTACGCCACTTCCCCCTGTCAGTTACATTTTGTTATTCTCTGTTTCTTTTCAGTAAGTTTTGTAGTGGAAATTGGTTTAACGTTTGCTCAAAAACGCCACAAGGACCACCCCAACTATAGCTTTTCTGTAATACGAAGTCCGATTTGCATTTCATTCTTTCCTTTTTGCACGGTCATTTACGATTTTAAAACCCCCTTTTTATTCACCATTTCTTCCCACATTTTCAACCTTTTTTCCTTTTCTTTTATTCTCTTTTTTTTATTAACCACTACAGTAGTCAGGGGACAGCATGTTTGGCTAGTTATCAAAACGACCTCGTCAATGAAGACGAAAGAGCAGACAAAGTTTCAGTGCACCGTCTTGCCCTTTTGAACGGAAACAACCGTTAATGCAGGAAGAATCACATATGATCAGCGGTGTGAGGATGCAGAAGTCTAAAGAAACCACTGCAGACGGCCAGTGTGGCCGAACGGTTCTAGGCACTTCAGTCTGGAACCGCGCGGCCGCAACCGTCGCAGGTTCGAATCCTGCTTCGGGCATGGATGTGTGTGATGTCCTTGGGTTAGTTAGGTTTAAGTAGTTCTAAGTTCTAGGGGACTGATGACCTCAGATTTTAAGTCCCATAGTGCTCAGAGCCATTTGAACCATTTTTTGAAACCACTACATTAACGATACATTCACTGGACACGTCGCCTGAGATTCAGTGTCACGACTCTTCATTGGAAAATATTCCAATTAATCTCCTGTTAAGATCTCGTGTAGGGGGTTGCCAAAGGAGGGGGTGATAAAGGTAATAACCTGAATAATCTAAGCAAGGATGATATTTTACGAGTCAGAAATCTGAATGTGGCAGGGAAGCTAGAAAATTTGAAAAGAGAATTGTAAAGGCTCAGTCTAGTGGAGTTAAATGGAAAAAAAGATACGATTTCTCGTCTGAGGAATATAAGATAGTAACAACAGTAGCAGAATATGGTGTAACGGGAGTATGATTCGCCATGAATAGCAAGGTTAACAGAATTATTCTAACCATAACCGATAGCAAACCAGCACGAACGACGAAAGTTCAGGTATAAGAAGTAAACCATCAGGCAAAGAGGACATTTATCGCAAAAATGGTCTTCTGGTACCAAACACTGGACTTAATTTGAGGAAGAAGTTTCTCAGAGTGTTTGCTTTGATCACGGCATTGTACAGAAGTGGAATATGGACTGTGGGAAAACTGGAACAAAAGAGAATCGAAGCAATTGAGATATGCTGCTACAGACGAATGTTGAAAATTAGGTGGACTGGTAAGGTTAGGAACGATGAGGTTCTCCACACAATGGCGAGAAAAGGAATACATGGAAAACACTGAGAAGAAGAAGAGAGAGGATGGTAGGACATCTGTTAAGACACTACCAGGGAACAACTTCCAGGGTACTCGAAGGAACTATGGAGAGTAAAAACTGCAGAGGAAAACAGAGACTAGCATAACTCGTATCATACCAGTCAGAAGAGTGACAATAGGAAATAAGAGAAAAGTCTGAAGTGTTCAAGATAATTCTTTAACTGTTGTAGCCATGCATCGTCAAACTTAAGTCAGTCTATAACACTAACACACATAGCATTACTACAATGAAGGAATGAACTCAAGTTAATTGACTATTTTACTGCTGCTGATGGATTATCGAAATTGTGTGTTCCTGAATAATGTACATCTTTCAGATCCAAAGTAACTAACTTTAAATCTTTGTGTAGGTTGCTCTTATTTCTGGTATTGGTTTTATGAACAGGGCTTTTTCATTGAAAAACATTTACAAGTCTCAGTGGAACGTTCTTAAATTCCACAAGTAATTTTTATTATAAGATTTTACACTCCGAAAACATTAGTTTGAGTTGGTGAGTTGCGCCAAAATAATATCCTGTTTGATATTATGAAATAAATTTAACAGAAATATGTTATGCCTTTTTTATTCTTATATGTCTAACAATATCCTTAATCAAAATAAATATTTACTTAAGTGTTCCAAGAATTCTGCTGTATGCTGTTTCCATCTGAATTCCGTATCACTAAGTTATCCAAAGAGTTTAACAATGTTAACCTCTTATGTTTGCTTATCGTGTTATTTTAGACATCGATTTAGTGGAAATCTCTTACAAGTTCGGAATTACGTATATATACACTCCTGGAAATGGAAAAAAGAACACATTGACACCGGTGTGTCAGACCCACCATACTTGCTCCGGACACTGCGAGAGGGCTGTACAAGCAATGATCACACGCACGGCACAGCGGACACACCAGGAACCGCGGTGTTGGCCGTCGAATGGCGCTAGCTGCGCAGCATTTGTGCACCGCCGCCGTCAGTGTCAGCCAGTTTGCCGTGGCATACGGAGCTCCATCGCAGTCTTTAACACTGGTAGCATGCCGCGACAGCGTGGACGTGAACCGTATGTGCAGTTGACGGACTTTGAGCGAGGGCGTATAGTGGGCATGCGGGAGGCCGGGTGGACGTACCACCGAATTGCTCAACACGTGGGGCGTGAGGTCCCCACAGTACATCGATGTTGTCGCCAGTGGTCGGCGGAAGGTGCACGTGCCCGTCGATCTGGGACCGGACCGCAGCGACGCACAGATGCACGCCAAGACCGTAGGATCCTACGCAGTGCCGTAGGGGACCGCACCGCCACTTCCCAGCAAATTAGGGACACTGTTGCTCCTGGGGTATCGGCGAGGACCATTCGCAACCGTCTCCATGAAGCTGGGCTACGGTCCCGCACACCGTTAGGCCGTCTTCCGCTCACGCCCCAACATCGTGCAGCCCGCCTCCAGTGGTGTCGCGATAGGCGTGAATGGAGGGACGAATGGAGACGTGTCGTCTTCAGCGATGAGAGTCGCTTCTGCCTTGGTGCCAATGATGGTCGTATGCGTGTTTGGCGCCGTGCAGGTGAGCGCCACAATCAGGACTGCATACGACCGAGGCACACAGGGCCAACACCCGGCATCATGGTGTGGGGAGCGATCTCCTACATTGGCCGTACACCACTGGTGATCGTCGAGGGGACACTGAATAGTGCACGGTACATCCAAACCGTCATCGAACCCATCGTTCTACCATTCCCAGACCGGCAAGGGAACTTGCTGTTCCAACAGGACAATGCACGCCCGCATGTATCCCGTGCCACCCAACGTGCTCTAGAAGGTGTAAGTCAACTACCCAGGCCAGCAAGATCTCCGGATCTGTCCCCCATTGAGCATGTTTGGGACTGGATGAAGCGTCGTCTCCGCGGTCTGCACGTCCAGCACGAACGCTGGTCCAACTGAGGCGCCAGGTGGAAATGGCATGGCAAGCCGTTCCACAGGACTACATCCAGCATCTCTACGATCGTCTCCATGGGAGAATAGCAGCCTGCATTGCTGCGAAAGGTGGATATACACTGTACTAGTGCCGACATTGTGCATGCTCTGTTGCCTGTGTCTATGTGCCTGTGGGTCTGTCAGTGTGATCATGTGATGTATCTGACCCCAGGAATGTGTCAATAAAGTTTCCCCTTCCTGGGACAATGATTTCACGGTGTTCTTATTTCAATTTCCAGGAGTGTATTTCATCTTTCCATACTCTGATGACGAAGAAAGAAAGATTAAAATTTAACGTCCGGTCGTCAGTGACGTCGTTATAGGCAGAACACAAGCTCATATTACAAAAGGCTGGGGAAGAATTCGATCTTTCCAAAGAAACCAACCTGCCATTTGCCTGGAGAGATTTACGAAAATCTCGGGAAACCTAAGTCTGGATGGTCGGCGGTAATATGAAACCGTCGCCCTCCTGAATACGAGTTCCGTGTGCTAACCACTACGCCGCCTAACGAAAACTTGGCTGTAGAGCATTTATTATCGATGAAAACTTCGTTGAACTATATGTCTACTCAATTACCGTTCTATCCCAGTGTCTGTATCATTTTCAAACAAAAGAAACTTAGCATCTGGTAATGTTACTAAGGAAATTACGTTAATACGAGGGCTGTCGATAAAGTAAGTTCCGATCGGTTGCGAAATGGACGCAGTGAAAACCCGATGAAGCTTTGCACAGATGTGTTGGGTAGTCTCTCTGGTATTACCGTCGATCGCATCAAGACGCTATTTTCAGTTGTGAGCGCACTATGAGCGAGTGAAGGTGCCTAGAACAACGATGACTCCCGCCAAGTAGGACGGCCCGCTGAGAGGCCTCGCCTGAATGAATGCAGCCCACCTGACACAACTGCCACGCACTTCCCTCTTAATGGCCGTACTCTGCAGGGGCAGTGAAGACGCTCCTGCAGCCTTTTCGATGGGAAGTGTCCGATCACCCACAACACAGCCCTAATTGGCTCGTCCTGAGTATCATCTCTGTTCACATGAAACGCTGTCAAAAATAAAGTTTACCTGTTTGTAGCGCAGCAGGTGGAACGGGAACTTTTACGTAAGTGCAGTATCAGGCTCAGTAGTTATATAAAATAATGTCATAACAATCTAACTACACTTAAACATTAATGGTTAACTTTCAATAAGTATTTTGATAATTATTTTGTTCATAATTTGTCAGCTAAGTGCAATGCTGACGACACAGACAATTACCTATCGAGATTTTGAATAATGGACTGTCATTCTGTCTTTAAAATTACGTACTTTGCACAGTTTAATCTACTGATAATGAAATATTTTGCCAATAATTGATCAACTATGTTTTGAATGATAATAATTCATTAATTGGGTGATTGTCAGGAGGAATAAGCTTTATAGTTTCATGAAATATCCTTGAACTAACTTCAGCTGAATATGCATTGATATAAATCTTAATAATAAAATTTATTACTTCAGTCTATTATTAAGTTACTACGGCTTATCATGTGCAACAATTAACTACGATAACCAATCGTTCAAAACAGTCTGAAATTTACTCCTCATCGTTAATGCAAATAATTTGATAATTAACATATTTTCTCTTGATAATGGCGTGACACCCTCGGTTCAATAAAGTAAGGATCGGAAGGAACCTACTTGATGTTATTGTCGGGTGGAATGTAACTGCAACACTTCGATTATAAAGTGCTTGTTATTATTGTTCAACTTCAGAGAAAAGCACAGTCACTGGCAAGCCTTCTACAATTTTGGTCTGCGAAAATTACGTAGATCTTACTTCCCTCGTTGTCGGTGGATCGACAGAAGTCCACGTCGGCGACACAATGTGGCAGCGGGCTTTCACTGTTGCGACTTGGGCCCACAGTGCGCTTCACATTTAAGCCCTCGTTTCTTCAGCACTACGCCCATTAACCCATAATAACTTGCCCCGCCATACTTCCAGATATGCCGACCGTTACTTTCCCGTCGTACTTAGATCCACACACTAGCCGTTATATGTAACACAGCTAGGACTAGCAGCACTCGACTCTACTTCTTACTCCCAGCACGACGTCACTGCTACTACTGCCCAGCGACACGACAAAACAATCGTGGTGGAGATCATGATCAGCAATTCATGTCATGGCCTCCACGCTCTCCCGACTTAACCTCATGCGATTTCTTTCTGTGGGGTTATGTGAAAGATTCAGTGTTTAAACCTCCTCTACCAAGAAACGTGCCAGAACTGCGAGCTCGCATCAACGATGCTTTCGAGCTCATTGATGGGGACATGTTGCACTGAGTGTGGGAGGAACTTTATTATCGGCTTGATGTCTGCCGAATCACTAAAGGGGCACATATCGAACATTTGTGAATGCCTAAAAAAACTTTTTGAGTTTTTGTGTCTGTGTGCAAAGCATTGTGAAAATGTCTCAAATAATAAAGTTATTGTAGAGCTGTGAAATCGCTTCAATCATTTGTAATAACCCTGTATTTGCCTTATTTCATTAGTGGCCACCACTCTCTTGGTCCACTGGATGGAGTACTTGCTCTGATCGAGAGCAGTACATTTCAGGGGAGTGAATGTCCACTTGTTATTGGTTATTGTTAATAATACCAACTTTCTTTCCAAATACATGCACATACTTTCAAAGCAATTTCTTTAAACCTACTTGTTGCAAGGAAACAATGGTTTTATGCTCTATGGTCTTAATGGTCTTATCTTTTACTTGATTTTCAATATTCTCAACCAGTCGTGTGTGTGGAGGTGTACTGTGGGTGGACACTATTCTCTTTTTAAGGAACTATATCTTTAAGCCTAGGCAGTACTTTCCATACTCTATCTTTGTGTTTACCAATTCAACTACAACATTTTTACCATTGATGTTTAGAAAACATTTGGCTAAGGAGAATTCGGTCACTGTGTACTTCTCTCTCGGGAAATCAATGGCAAGAATGATTTCTGCAATGAACCCACTTTATTCTAGGAACAGACATTTCATATATCCATTTCCTGTTTCAAGATGCACTTGGTTTTGCATTTTGACATTTCATGACTAAACACCAACAGCTCTAATAACCTTACAATTCTGTAAAGAAAATATTGGTACTTTTGTGACCTCATGAACGTTACTAAATGAACTGGATGACATGACATTCACCACAGCACTCATGTCAAAGCAACATTGTAATCGATGGCTTCCCTACAACGACATGTACAGTAGCTTGAACAATTTCTTCACTGTGACCCATCATTTGCAGTAGACAGCTTTTATTGTTTCTTAATGTCTGTGTCATGGTTGTTACATACAGTGCTCCCCCCTTGCCCAACATTTCAGGTCACTATGTGGCCAAACTTATTTAGCTGAAGCTCACATCTTACCCTGCCTTAATAATATTCACAGTGGGATTTTGTAACCACTAGCTTGTTTCAAAAGTATTGTTTTGTATTGGAGTGTCTTGTATTTTTATGATTACTGCTAACATTTGATAGATTGCAGGTTCCCAGTCGGGGCAACACTGATCATTATTGTTGTTGTTCTGCCAGTGCCAGAATTTTTGCTGTTTTGAGTCATCAGTCTTCTGACTGGCTTGATGCAGTCTGCCACACATTCCTCTCCTGTGCCAAGCTCTTCATCTCAGAGTAGCACTTACAACCTACACCCTCAATTATTTGCTGCATATATTTATCCTCTGTCTTCCTCAGTAGTTTTCACCCTCTATAGCTCCCTCTAGTACCATGGAAATTATTCCCTGATGTCTTAACTCATGTCCTATTATCCTGTCCCTTCTTCTTGTCAGTGTTTTCCACATATTACTTTATAATTATCTGCATAACCTCCTCATTCCTTATCTTATTAGTCGAAATAACTTACAAAATTTGTCTGTAGCATCACATCTGAACTTCTTCCCACAGTCCAAGTACACTACCATAAAATGCTGTGCTCAAAATGTACATTCTCAGCAATTTCTCTATCAAATTGAGGCCTATGTTGGATACTAGACGACGTATATTCCTCAGGAATGCGCCGTTTGCCAACCATAGTCTACTTTTGATGCCTCCTTGCTCTATCTGCCATTGCTTATTTTGCTGCCTTCGTAGCAGATTTCCTTAACTTCATCTACTTAGATGTTCTCATTTCTGCTATTTACTCTTCGATTTACTCTGAATCTTTATTGTGTACTGATTAGATCTGTTCATTTCATTCAGCAGACCCGTAATTCCCATTCAGTTTCACTGAGGATAGTAATGTCATCAGCAAATCGTATCATTAATACCCTTTGACCTTGAATTATAGTTCCACTCCTGAATCTGTATTTTATTTCCACATTGTTTCTTCGATGTCTAGATTGAACAGTAGGGCCCAAAGACTAGTGTTTGTTCGATAATTCTCGCACTTCTCAGCTCTTGCAGTCTTCAAATCTGTGTGGATGATATTTTTCCCAAAGTCAGACGGTCTGTCGTCAGACTCACATATACTACACATCAACGTGAATCGTTGTTTTGTTGCCATTTCCCCCAATAATTTTAGAAATTCTGATGGAATATTATCTATCTCTTCTGCCTTATTTGAACTTAAGTCTTACAAAGCTCTTCTAAATTCTGATTCTTGTGCTGAATCCCTATCTCTTCTAAGTCTACTCCCGTTTCTCCTTACATCAAGTTAGACAAATATTCCCCCTCACAAAGGCCTTCAGTGTACTCTTTCCACGTGTTCATTCCCTCCTCTGCATTGAACAGTGAAACTCCCGTTGATCTCTTAATGTTACCACCCTCACTTTTAATTTCGCTAAAAGTTATTTTGATTTTTTTTTTATTTGCTGAGTCAGTCATTCCGACAATCGCTTCTTTTTCGATTTCCTTACATTTTTTTCGCAGCCATTTTGTTTTAGCTCCCTTGCTCTTCCTGTTTACTTTATCCCTCACTGACATGCATTTCTGTATTCCTGAATTTCCCTGAATATTTTTGTACTTCCTTCTATCATCGATCAGCTGAAGCATTTCTTCTGTTTTCCATGGCTTTTTCGCAGTTACTTTCATTGTAGCTATGTTTTTCTTTCAAACTTCTGAGAGTGCTCTTTTTAGAGATGTCCATACCTCTTCGAATGTTCTGCCTACTGAGCTACTCCTTATTGTAGTACATAGAGCATCAGAGAACTTTAAACGTGTCTCTTCATTCTTTAGTACTTCTGTATCCCTCTTTTTTGCTTATTGATTGTTCCTAACTAGTTTCTTGAACTTTAATTTACCCTTCATCACTATTACATTGTTATTTGTGTCTATATCTGCTCCTGGATACGCCTTACTATCCGGTATCTGATTTCGAAATCTCTGATCGTGATGGAATCTAACTGAAATCTTCCCGTATTTCCCGGTCTTTTCCAACTTTACCTCTTCCTCTTGTGATTTTTGAACAGTGCATTACTCGCTATTTCTAGCTGAAATCTGTTACGGAACTCATTAGTCTTTCTTCTGTCTTATTCCTAGTACCAAATCCATATTCACCTGTAACCCTTTCTTCTACTCCTTCCCCTACAATCGAATTTCAGTCCCCTTGACTATTAGATTTTCAGCTCCCATTATCTACTGAATTATTCGTTCAGTATCTCCGTAGACTGTCTTTCTCCTCACCTTCAGCTTACGATGTCACCTTGTACACCAGAACTATCGTTGTCATGGTTGGTTTGCTGTCGATTCTGATAAGAAAAACCCTATCACTGAAGTGTTCACAGTAACACACTGCCTGCCATGCCTTCTTATTCCTAACAAATACTACTTCTATTATACTAGTTTCTGCCGACCTAACCACTGACTTCCACTATATCTACCATATGATACCATTACCAATATAAGCATGGTGATGTCGGTTATTATTTGTTCTACTCTTATTAATATTTAGTGGTCTACGATCAATCAGCGGTGCTTACACAACATAAAATGTCCACAACTCTCTCGCGTTCTTGCCTGATTGTAGGACTGGATACACAACAGGGTGAACTGTGCCACGCCATTATTGTTATCGTTATTGGTAAACTTTAAATTTTCATTTGTCAGAATGTAATACAGATATGAAGTACGCAAGATTGGTTTCTTGGTCACAGACTAATTATTCTCTTAGATACAGCAGCAATTTTGCTTTTAATATTCGTTGTTGTTGTTGTGGTCTTCAGTCCTGAGACTGGTTTGTTGCAGCTCTCCATGCTACTCTATCCTGTGCAAGCTTCTTCATCTCCCAGTACCTAGTACAGCCTAAATCCTTCTGAATATGTTTAGTGTATTCATCTCTTGGTCTCCCTCTACGATTTTTACCCTCCACGCTGCCCTCCAATACTCAATTGGTGATCCCTCGATGTCTCAGAACCTGTAATACCAACCGATCCCTTCCTCTAGTCAAGTTGTGCCACAAACTTCTCTTCTCCCCAATTCTATTCAATACTTTCTCATTAGTTATGTGATCTACCCATCTAATCTTCAGCATTATTCTGTAGCACCACATTTCGAAAGCTTCTATTCTCTTCTTGTCCAAACTAGTTATTGTCCACGTTTCACTTCCATACATGGCTACACTCCATACAAATACTTTCAGAAACGACTTCCTGACACTTAAATCTATACTCGATGTTAACATATTTCTATTCTTCAGAAACACTTTCCATGCCATTGCCATTCTACATTTTATATCCTCTCTATTTCGACCATCACCAGTTATTTTGCTCCACAAATAGCAAAACTCCTTTACTACTTTAAGTGTCTCATTTCCTAATCTAATTCCCTCAGCAAACCCGACTTAATTCGACTACATTCCATTATCCTCGTTTTGCTTTTGTTGATGTTCATCTTATACCCTCCTTTCAAGACACTGTCCATTCAGTTCAACTGCTCTTCCAAGTCTTTTGCTGTCTCTGACAGAATTACAATGTCATCGGCGAACCTCAAAGTTTTTATTTCTTCTCCATGGATTTTAATTCCTACTCTGAACTTTTCTTTTGTCTCCTTTATTGCTTGCTCAATATAACATCGGGGATAGTCTACAACCCTGTCTCACTCCCTCCCCAACCACTGCTTCCCTTTCAAACCCCTCGACTCTTATAACTGCCATCTGGTTTCTGTACAATCGTAAATAGCTTTTCGCTCCCTGTATTTTACCCCTGCCACCTTCAGAATTTGGGAGAGAGCGTTCCAATCAACATTGTCAAAAACTTTCTCTAAGTCTACAAATGGTAGAAACGAAGGTTTGCCTTTCCTTAATCTTTCTTCTAAGATAAGTCGTAAGGTCAGTATTGCCTCACGTGTTCCAACATTTCTACGGAATCCGAACTGATCTTCCCCAAGGTCGGCCTCTATCAGTTTTTCCATTCGTCTGTAAATAATTCGCGTTAGTATTTTGCAGCTGTGACTTATTAAACTGATAGTTAGGTAATTTTCCCATCTGTCAACACTTGCCTTATTTGGGATTTGAATTATTATATTCTTCTTGAAGTCTGAGGGTATTTCGCCTGTCTCATACATCTTGCTCACCAGATGGTAGAGTTTTGTCAGGACTGGCTCTCCTAAGGCTGTGAGTAGTTCTATTGAAATGTTGTCTACTCCGGGGGCCTTGTTTCGACTCAGGTCTTTCAGTGCTCTGTCAAACTCTTCACGCAGTATGATATCTCCCATTTCATCTTCATCTACATCCTCTTCCATATCCATAATATTGTCCTCAAGTACATCACCCCTGTATAGACCCTCTATATACTCCTTCCATCTTTCTGCTTTCCCTTCTTTGCTTAGAACTGGATTTCCATCAAAGCTGTTGATATTCATGCAAGTGGTTCTCCTTTCTCCAAAGGTCTCTTTAATTTTCCTATAACCAGTGTCTATGTTACCCCTAGTGAGATAAGCCTCTACATCCTTACATTTGTCCTCTAGCCATCCCTGCTTAGACATTTTGCACTTCCTGTCGATATCATTTTTGAGACGTTTGTATTCCTTTTTGCCTGCTTCATTTACTGCATTTTTATATTTTCTCCTTTCATCAATTAAATTCAATATTTCTTCTGTTACCCAAGGGTTTCTACTATCCCTCGTCTTTTTACCCTGTTTGATCCTCTGCTGCCTTCATTATTTCATCCCTCAAAGCTACCCATTCTTCTTCTACTGTATTTCTTTCCCCCATTCCTGTCAATTGTTCCCTTATGCTCTCCCTGAAACTCTGTACAACCTCTGGTTCTTTCAGTTTATCCAGGTCCCATCTCCTTAAATTCCCACTTTTTTGCAGTTTCTTCAGTTTTAATTTACAGTTCATAACCAATAGATTGTGGCCAGAGTCCACATCTGCCCCTGGAAATGTCTTACTATTTAAAACCTGGTTCCTAAATCTCTGTCTTACCATTATATAATCTATCTGATAACTTTTAATATCTCCAGGATAGTTCCATGTATACAACCTTCTTTTATGATTCTTGAACCAAGTGTTAGTTATGATCAAGTTGTGCTCTGAGCAAAATTCTACCAGGCGGCTTCCTCTTTCGTTTCTTAGCCCCAATCCATATACACCTACTACGTTTCCTTCTCTCCCTTTTCCCACTCTCGAATTCCAGTCACCCATGACTATTAAATTTTCGTCTCCCTTCACTACCTGAATAATTTCTTTTATCTCCTCATACATTTCATCAATTTCTTCGTCGTCTGCAGAGCTAGTTGGCATATAAACTTGTACTACTGTAGAAGACGTGGGCTTCGTGTCTGTCTTGGCCACAATAATGCGTTCACTATGCTGTTTGTAGTAGCTTACCCGTACTCCTATTTTTTATTCCTTATTAAACCTACTCCTGCATTACCCCTATTTGATTTTGTATTTATAACCCTGTATTCACCTGACCAAAAGTCTTGTTTCTCCTGCCACCGAACTTCACAAATTCCCACTATATCTAACTTTAACCTATCCATTTCCCTTTTTAAATTTTCTAACCTATCTGCCCGATTAAGGGATCTGACATTCCACGCTCCGATCCGTAGAACGCCAGTATTCTTTCTCTTGATAACGACGTCCTCTTGAGTAGTCCCCGCCCGGAGATCCGAATGCGGGACTATTTTACCTCCGGAATCTTTTACCCAAGAGGACGCCATTATCATTTATCCATACAGTAAAGCTGCATGCCCTCGGGAAAAATGACGGCTGTAGTTTCCCCTTGCTTTCAGGCGTTCGCAGTACCAGAACAGCAAGGCCATTTTGGTTAGTGTTACAAGGCCAGATCAGTCAATCATCCAGACTGTTGCCCCTGCAACTGCCGAAAAGGCTGCTGCCCTCTTCAGGAACCACACATTTGTCTGGCCTCTCAACAGATACCCCTCCGTTGTGGTTGCACCTACGGTACGGCTATCTGTATCGTTGAGGCACGCAAGCCTTCCCACCAACGGCAAGGTCCATGGTTCATGGGGGGTTTAATATTCGAAGAACATCTTTATGTGAGAAGGGCTCATGCCAGTACTGTCTTATTCGAGTACTTCGAAAAATACTTACACATGCTACCATGCCTAGTGTTGAACCGTTCAGGATTAAGTGCCTCCATAGGAAGACTTCCTTGGATATCAACAGACTAGTATTCTGACAAGTACCATTTTCAAAAGTTTGTTATTTTGACATTTTGCAGTGCCCACAGATTCCAAGGCGAGGGCACCACCTTGAGTGAAACCGTTGACGTACTGAATCTTTTGCTGATCTGTCAACGACTGCCGGCCTGTGTGGCCGAGCGGTTCTAGTCGCTTCAGTCTGGAACCGCGCGACCGCTACGGGCGCAGGTTCGAATCCTGCCTCGGGCATGGATGTGTGTGATGTCCTTAGGTTAGTTAGGTTTAAGTGGTTCTAAGTTCTAGAAGACTGATGACCTCGGATATTAAGTCCCATACTGCTCAGAGCCATTTGAAGCATTTGTCCACGACTTTATTGGCACACGTTTAAATGACTTGATTAAAACGACGGAATCAATATCTTTTTTTGTTAGGGATAAAATTGAAACTGTCTGGAGTTTAATAATCTTTCGTCGAATATAACGGATGACAATGAAAGTGGTGCCCCCTATCCCATATGATACTTGATTAGGTGGATACCTTTATGATTTTTATGGTTACAGTACCCTGCCTCGTATGATGTAGGACCAACATTTTTATCATCTCCCTTAGCAACAGAGTACGGTGGAATATTTGCTATTCGTTTAACCACTGACAGTCCCTGTGTATACTGCTGTCTTGTGACGTGACACTATATAGCCACTCTGGTAAATCTTCGCTTAGGGTAGTTTTAATTCGGTTCAAGTCTGTGTTAGTTAATTCTCCTGGAGTACTTCCTGTGATAACACTTCGGTAACTGTCTGCTGAACGACTCACATCAGTTCTGAATCTAATCGTTAATTTACATTTGTTTCTTTGCTTGAAATTCGCTGTTTACCTTAGTGCCTTGCCCACCAGCTTAATTCACTACTTTTATATCTAGCTTATGAACAGATTCTTGTACTTGTGCTCGTTTATCAGTGAATTCTTTTATCGCGTGAGGTATGCTTTGATAAGAAGTTTCCAGTGCGGTGATTTCAGTAGATAAAGAATTTCACTGCATCAAAAAATTTGCAACATTCTACCTTGTTGTAATGATAGATTACTTATTTCAGTTGGCAAGTCTATCAGTGTAGGTGCACATTATTACACTTGCTCAGCATTCCATAACGCTTAATCGATAATTTATATGACAATTGTTTCATCATATCTATTAAACTGAGATACATTCTGAGAGTTGGATCTTAGATGAGGCTCGTGGTTGGATTAATTTACTCACTATGAGTATTTCAGTTTCGTGAAGTGAGATTTCAGAATCCTTAGTGGCAGCATCAGTGAATTCTGTCACCAGCAATGGATGCTGCCTCGTCCCATGTTTCAGTATCCATTTTAGTGTATTTCCGTATCTTTAATATAACATGTAAGTTTACTGATGTCATGTGTAAAAAATCACGCATCTCAGTGTAATGTCAGCACGTAAATAGCAGTTTTGCTAAGCTTGAATGTTCTGGGAAGACGCATTAATAGAGTGAAACAATAAAGAAGCAGTAAGCTGTTATGTGCTTTCATGATGCGAAGTCAGCCGTCTTGTCATAACTAAATATACTATTTTTTAAAACTAATTACCAGAAGAAATTTAAAATATTCAATTATCGATTTAAACTAGGTCTTGAATGACTACAGGTGTACAGCAAAGCTACTCTACTCTTAAGCAAAGTAGAACAAACAATGTTGTCCCTACCTTTTCTATTGCTGTAACGTAGACTACTGTTCACAGTTTGTTGGAAAAATTGTTTTTTTCTGCTAAATATTTGTTGAGTTACTGTTGTTTTCTAATTTTCTTCGTTTATTCTATTTGTTCTTCGGCTGCTCCTCAATTTTCTATTACTCGCCAATTCTGAGAAACATGAAGCAAACACAAGAATAGATATAACAATGTAATGGCGATAATGTTTGACACACACACAATGGCGACGCAGTGACTGGAGCGACATTCGATATATAAATATACATTAGTGTGGATTTTGTAAATGTTTAGAACTAAAAGTAAAGTGTTTGCAAAGTAAGAATGCATTACATTTTCGACAGTAAGAGAATAACCCAGTCGTGAAAACTTAATTTTAAAAGAATTAATTATTTAAAATGATGCCGAAGGTTTAATATCAGTCATCTTCATTGAAATGACTTATCACATCCATAAGTTGTTATTGGAGTGACGACAATTTTGCTGACACAAAACCATGTTAATGCTTAGTTTCGAGGGGGAAATATGATGTGCATGATAATAACAGTGATAATCCAACTTCGTAAATAACATTAAATTGCAACCCTGGACTCGTAGAAATGAAAATGCATTAACGACTGTGCGCTGATGTCAAACAATCGTTTCTTCACCAAACCAATCATTTTCAACTATTTTGACAGGATGAAACATTAATACATATTTTATATATTTTATATAATAATATTAAAAAGGATGAAGCTTGTGGCTAAATAACGAAAATATATTTAAACTTATATTTTTCAAACAAGAGTGCAGAACGTAACACATACATGACCTTACAGCTTGGTGGTCAGAACAAGAGAACCGTAAGAAGATGAAGATTCTTTCTGACTTCGTTTTAGTTAACAAAAAAGATGACACGATCGTAAAATGGAGAAAAGATATTAATTAGTTGCATATAGGTAAATTTGGTTTTAAGCACATGGTTCTATCTCCCGACATAGTCAAGTATATTGATTCTCTACACAACGAAAGACATGATGGTCAGTCGACAGAAACTGTTTGTGTAAAAAAGTAATTTGATCAGCAGTTCAAAACAGTAACATGACATCTTTCAAATATTTGCGAGTTCTGGGGCACCATCTCCTGAAAATAAAACTTTCGTCCTTAATTTTTACACATCACTTTATATTCTGGAAACCGTCGCTCCTGAAACCATCTCTTGGGGAATACCCGAAGTAATTTTTATGTCTGTAGATTTCCCTCTATTGGGAATGATCTATTGTGTTCTGTTTGGTGTAAACATTTCAATACAGTGGCGCAGCCAGTCAGATCTTTTTAAGCGAATATTTTGCTCATTGAGCGGCGGTGCGGAACCTCGTAGGACGTATTCCCTAGACGAACGAAGCGAGGTGGGTTTCATACGATCGTTGTTCCTGGAAATCATGTTGATTCACACAGCAGAGAATTTCGGTCTCCAGAAGTGTTACAAAAAGATACCGGATTATATGCCTCATAAAAAAACCTCAAATACGCATGCAAATATGCATGCAAATTGCTTAAAAATGAAAAGCATCTAGATATGCAATATCAAATAATAATGCGTACATTACACCTCGAAGTCGAACCTGTGCATATCAATTACGAGGACGAGCGCCGGCCTTGCGAAAAATCGGCACATTTAGAACGCTGATGTCATTTTCTGAATATTTTGTGGTAGGGGTTAGGAAGAGGGCCTTTCTGGGATTATTTTCTAAAAATTTGCAAAATGGCCACGCATACAGTGTTTCAAGAATTGTTCCTTCTTTGCTGCTATTGTCGGTAACAAGCGGATGCGATGGGAGTGAGTCACAGCGAAAGAATTGTTATGTACAGGACCAACTTCGAGATATATCTCCCGCAGAGGGGCACGCTCAAAAACTCCGTAATGTTTTATTTAAAAAAACAACACACAATCATGATCATTTTTGAACAGTATTAACTATTAATTAATACTATTGGACCAAAGCATCATTAGAGTTTATTTTACATTTTTCTGCTATTGAAAACATAAATGACCAAGTACTGTTCCAAATGTTCGGTAGTAAGATTGTGTCTTCGATCAATTGTGTCTTCGATCAGTCAAAACATTTTTATAAGTAGAAATTGACCGTTCTACATCAAGTGAGGTAACTGGGCAGTATTTGAATTTGGGTGCTATGTTGACACTTATTGTTTCTGGTAAAAGTTCACCCCTCCCATTAATAAAACTATCAATTTCGCAAAAGGGTTCAAAGTCTGGGTTATTGTTTAAAGTGTTTTAAACTTTTCTTTTCCTTGGGAATACCTCCGGCAACGAGGAGGTCACTAGAATAATTTTATTTATTAACTGAATAGATTAATTCAACGCCAAACCTCCAGTTTCAAGCTTTTTAATACTTGCAGGTAGCCGGCCGGAGTGGCCGAGCAGTTGTAGGCGCAACAGTTACTCCTGACACATTAATCAAGGTTTCGGAACAACTAGCCTACCGAATCGATGTGTGATAGGTGTTCACACTTAATAATTGTAAGAAAAACTGTTTGTGTTTCTCTTTCATTTGGTGTATTACTTATAACTGTAAGGTGAACGTAATGTCTGCTACGAAGCATTAAAACCCGTATATTTGTTTTGAAACACCCTGTACGTTTTGTATTTTCAATCTGGCTTACATTTTGAGGTCCCTGATCTCCCATAATTTCCCTATTGTTAGGGGACCCTTAAATAGCAGACATAATCAGCTGCATTTCTATTCATTTCTATTATATTTACTTCATTGAGTAAAGTTTCCTTTGCACGCAGTGGCGAGGCACAATTATTCTTAAAGATAAAAAAGTGCAGAGTTGGTAATGAGTGTCAAACATCTCTTGTTTTTACAGCACAAATACCTGGTGCACAAGGTAATGAGCTTTATTCTGATCTCTTCCAGCTCTGTTAATTGTGTCACTCCTAATGCCACTTGCCCCTTGCTTTTCATTCATTTTTAAGCATTTTGCATGCATATTTGCATGCGTATTTGAGGTTTCCGTAGTTTGCACCTAATTTCTGTAGGCGTTAAATCAGCTAATCGCACGTCCTCTTTACTACGACACGGCGGGTGATTTTCGCAGCGACCTCTGTCAAGGATACTTTTCTTTGGTTTTCTCTGCGACCCGCGGAACCTCGGAGTGAAACGCATCTCGGACTGCAGAGGTTCTAGTATTCATTTACTTTCTTTTCCTTTTCCATGCGCAATACCAGTTGCGGAACAAAGTGAGACTACTGCAGTTCACGAAACTGGAACTACCATGGTCATCTTGTGAGAGAATATTTTATATTTGTGAGGCAGTAAGATAGCCTATTAATTTCTCTTGTTTGTGAAGTTGTGTGTAGGTGCCTCAGAAAAAAGTGGTCCTAGCAAAAACAAATAATACACTACTCGCCATTAAAATTGCTAGACCAAGAAGAAATGCAGCTGATAAACGGGTATTCATTGGACAAATATATTATACTAGAACTGACATGTGATTACATTTTCACGCAATCTGGGTGCATAGATCCTCAGAAGTCAATACCTATAACAACCACCTCTGGCCGTAATAACGGCCTTGATACGCCTGGGCATTGAGTCAAACAGAGCTGGGATGGCGTGTATAGGTACAGCTGCCCACAGTTCATCAAGAGTAGTGACTGGCGTATTGTGACAAGCCAATTGCTCGGCCACCATTGACCAGACGTTTTCAGTTGGTAAGAGATCTGGAGAATGTGCTGGCCAGGGCAGTCGTCGAACATTTTCTGTACCCAGAAAGGCCCGTACAGGACCTGCAACATGCGGTCGTGCATTATCCTGCTGAAATGTAGGGTTTCGCTGCCATCGAATGAAAGGTAGAGCCACGGGTCGTAACACATCTGAAATGTAACGTCCACTGTTCAAAGTGCCGTCAATGCGAACAAGAGGTGACCGAGACGTGTACCCAATCGCACCCCATACCATCACGACGTGTGATACGCCAGTATGGCGGTGACGAATACATGCTTCCAATGTGCGTTCACCGCGATGTCGCCAAACACGGATGCGATCAAAATGATGCTGTAAACAGAACCTGGATTCATCCGAAAAAATTACGTTTTGCCATTCGTGCACCCAGTTTCGTCGTTGAGTACAGCATCGCAGGCGCTCCTGTCTGTGATGCAGCTTCAAGGGTAACCGCAGCCATGGTCTCCGAGCTGATAGTCCATGCTGCTGCAAACGTCGTGGAACTGTTCGTGCAGATGGTTGTTGTCTAGCAAACGTCCCCATCTGTTGACTCAGGGATCGAGACATGGCTGCACGATCCGGTACAGCCATGCGGATAAGATGCCTGTCATCTCGACTGCTAGTAATACGAGGCCGTTGGGATCCAGCACGGCGTTCCGTATTACCCTCCTGTAGCCACCGATTCCATATTCTGCTAACAGTCATTGGATCTCGACCAACGCGAGCAGCAATGTCGCGATACGATAAACTGCAATCGCGATAGGCTACAATCAAAGTCGGAAAGTGATGGTACGCATTTCTCCTCCTCACACGAGGCATCACAACAACGTTTCACCAGGCATCGGCGGTCAACTGCTGTTTGTGTATGAGAAATCGGTTGGAAACTATCCTCATATCAACACGTTGTAGGTGTCGCCACCGGCGCCAACCTTGTGTGAATGCTCTGAAAAGCTAATCATTTGCATATCTCAGCATCTTCTTCCTGTCGGTTAAATTTCGCGTCTCTAGCACGTCTTCTTCGTGGTGTAGCAATTTTAATGGCCAGTAGTGTAAGACGTGAGTGTCAGAGCACTCAGATATTTATTTGTTTTTTTTTAATTTTTTTTATTTACCTCACCCGGTCTATGCTTGTATCGGTAATGTTATTGAACAACGGTCAGTAAGAAATATCGTTGAACCCTTCAATGAATGTTTATTGCTTCAGTGACGTCAGAATACGACGAAAAGGGTAACAAGATATTATGTATCGTTCCTCTTCAGATTTTCTGTTACGGTGTCTCATCCCGTTCGAAGCGTATCGGCGTACAGCCTGTCTATCGTTTCGTTGAGGTAGCTAATTTTGTTTTTGTGGAAACGTTAGTTTGGCCCACTTCTACTGAGTTTTGAAGGCTGAAGCAGGCTTTATTGACGTATCGGTCACGTGGAAGATATACAGATTTTTATGTTTTGAGTGGTCAAAGGATGCACTGGATCTATGCTTTCAAATATACGACCTAGCACCAGACGTGAATAAATGCCGTAGGGCAATGCTGAGATGTAAAAAATTTATTTTTGTCAGAAACCAGTTTTTGTAAAAAGAGCACTGAGTGGTCTTGTACTCATTTGTTTTAGGGACTATCGTTTCCCTCTGTGGTGCTTGTGAATGGTCACTAGCTTTGATGGCTAGAGTGTGTTTCAAGATAATGTTCACCACCCTTTATATTCTGTGTCTAGCGCACCTCTTGCCAACATTTATCGCTTGGTCTTACAAATGAAAGGCACTGAAAAATTTATGTTTAATTTTTTGGGGGGTAAATTTTTTATTTAGCTTTAGAAATGAAAGACTGAAGCTGAAAGGCCATATCCTTTCATTTCTGTGGGAATCGTATTTTTTAATTACATTTACCTGCCATTTAAGTCAATGCCACTATGGGATTAAACTTTAAATTTTTCTTAATTTGGCACTTTTACACAGGTTAACATTCTTTAAAAAATCTTACATGGCAAGAATATTCATCTTAGGAGTACCATATGGTGATATGACACAGCCACCAGTAAATCTTACAACTCCGACAAGAGAAAACACAAGCGCTTAAGATTTAAAAAAACTCGGTTGTTACTGAGCACACGATCAGATGAAGAAATATACGTTTTATTTGTTGTAATATACACACGTGAGCCATTCATTTTTGATGGAACATTGTTTGCAGACATGAGTTAATATAAAAAGAACAAAACCACAAGCGGAATGTAGTTGAATGTCACTGATTGCCTTGTGAATTGAAAAGTGGCAAAAGCCAAGATAAAAAAAGGAGCAACTCATACTCAAATCTGCTACAATAAGGGATCTTTGAATACAATGTATCGAGACCCTCTAATGTACCATGGGGTGTTTTTTTTTTTAAAATAATTTCCGTTTTTTGTCTTTTGCCACCTCGTCAGCATGGTATTTTTTCGTATGCAAACACATTTCATTTTACGTAACAGTTTGTTACTTGTTATTCAGTCACGGGAATATAAAACCTTTTTGCTGTTAGATGAACTACTCTGTTAAAACTATATTTTTGTCAAAAATTAAACTGTATGTAGGTGTCAGTCTTTTTCAGATTTATGTGAATGCATTTTGCTGTAAAGTCATAACGTTCCAATAAATGAGGGAAAAAATATTTTTGTAGACTGTTACACTCTCAAATATGAGAAATAGTAGTTTTAACCTTAGTTTTACCCTGTATTGTCAAAGAAAATTTGCATTTAAATGTTTTAAAATATTATAATAATCATGTCAGCACCAATCTGGCATAGGTGGACACATACATACCACTTGCATATTATACTTAGATTTTTATACAATCAATCTTAAAAATATCAAAAGAATTTAAGTCCTTAACGAAGCATCTTTGAAATCAAGCTTGCACCCTGAGCCCAGGCTGAGAAGTTAATCAGTTTCAATTACAGTCTATACATGAGGCCACAATTATACAGTGAACCTGCAATTTTGTTATTCACCATTTTGACCAAGTGCAAAGGCTGAGTTACTGTAATTATCCTCACATTTTTCTAATTTTCATTCTTTGTTGTGGAAGTGATGCAGGCAACCAGATGTCTTGAAAGACCAAATGCCTTTGCTGGAAAACTGCTAGGGGTCCATATCTTTACTTCTGTTTGGTTACGTCGGTCAGTTTGTTTCAGGAGTGCTTAGACCAAGTGGAAAACCAACGTCGCTGTACGAGTTAGGGATTTTATTCGTTTTTGAAGAGGGGCAAAGGGGTGATGCGACATGACTATCACATATCACACAGAAATTTTATCTCACCACTGTCGCGATTACGCCGGTACATTCTGCTGGGATTGACAAGTATCTCACCATAAGGGAGTGGGTCTGGAAAGCAAGGCAGTCCTGTAAGATCAGCAGAAGGCTTTTCACACTGTCTCAATATCAGGGAAAGAGAGACGCCAGGGTGACACCCATTTTTAACTGAAATGATCCTGTTTTCCGAAATGCTTATTGAGGGCAGTTACCAGCACTAATCCACCTGCCAAAGGCACTGTGCGGCAGGTTGCCAAAGTTTTCTCCTGTGGGTGTTCGAGGGTGAGATATGCCCTTCTGTCGATACTTCAAAGAGGAGGCTGCCTACTGGTGTTTCACTGGTGTGAGAAAAACCGTTGGTGGCCTCCAGAATTACGAACTGTCTAATCCGAAATAATGTCCCCTCCTCCAGACGCAGTGCGGTCGGTGCTGACCAAAGGAAAAAGACTGTTTGAAACAAGTACCAACCTCATTAACTGTAATGATGCTTTTGGCAAGGTTTGAGTGGAAAATATCTGCTGTTACCTCTTGTTTTTACATAGAAAAAGGAACATATTCGTTCATCAGATTGACAACAACAGTCAGTCTCCATTTAAGTGGAGCTTGGAACTTGCTGGGTTTCTGGGGACATCTTAGTTTTTAAAAGAAAAATTACTTACCAGTTTACTACCGGGATCGACAGCCGCCTTCTCGCGGTGTTTGAAGAGGGTAAGCTGCGCTCAGGCAGTAACGTAATCCACCTGCTGAGTAGCTTAGATTTATCTCATTTCGTTACGCATCTCGAATACTTAATTATCTATACCAAATATCCGTCTCATGTCTCTTGCTTTTCCGAGCTGTCTAGCTGTGCGAGTTTTATTCATTTTTGCTTCCTGTAGTGTTCTAACCAACCACAAGACCCAAAGGTTTTAGAAACCTTTTGGTTCAGTTTTCTACTATTTTCAGAGTATAGATCTGTATTCAAAATGGCTAAAATTTCTCTGCGCACTATGGGACTTAACTTCTCAGGTCATCAGTCCCCTAGAACTTAGAACTACTTAAACCTAACTAACATAAGGACATCAGACACATCCATGCCCGAGGCAGGATTCGAACCTGCGACCGCAGCGGTCGCTCGGTTCCAGACTGTAACGCCTAGAACCGCTCGGCCACCTCGGCCGGCATAGGTCTGTAGTATTCGTTGTCAATTGTTCACTTGACAAGATTGAATAAACTCTAGTATTCTCAGGCTGGTCTACTTTTGAAGCCCCTAATGTCCTAAAACTTCTCTGTGTTTAGGAAACCCTTAAATATAAAAACGATCAGCTGCATTTCTAGGATGTTTACTTCACTGTGAAGAGACTACGTTAACTGCAGTGGACGAGCACTATTCTTAACTATGAAAGAGATGCAGAAGTGACTTACAAGGCTCTTGTTTGACCGACTCTTGAGTAACGTTCGACAGTCTGGGACCCTTACCAAGTGGGATTGACAGGGGAAATCGACAAGATCCAACGAAGATCAGTGTGTTTCGTCACGGGATCGCTTGGTCGGTGCGAGAGTGTTACAGAGATGCTCGACAAACTCCAGTGGCAGCTGCTACTAGAGACGTGTTGTGCGTCGCGGAGAGTTTTCCTAGTGAAACTACGAGAGGGTACATTCTGGGAAGAGTCGAATAACATATTAATTCCACATACATCTACTGAACTGAGTACTAGGACAAAATCGATAGTGCTAAAAACGAGGCTTATCGACAATCATTATTCCAACACACCATTAGCGAGTAGAACAGGGTAGGGGGGATCTGTCAGTGGTACCAGAAGTGCACTACGCTACACTCCGCCACGTGTGGCTTGCGGAGTACTGATGCAGATTTATGAAGCGAGTGTCAAACGTACACAAGTTTTTACAGTAGGAGTAGTTGGTGCACAAGTTATTGAGCCCTATTTCCACCTCTTCCAAGACGGTTAGTTGTGTCATCATTCGCGTTATTGCGTCCTGCGTCCGGTATGGGAACATTCTGCATACTTTGCATCTAAATTCCGCAGTTATTAAATCAGCTACGAGGTTTGGTCAAGAAGTAACGGGAATTTTTTACTTATGATTCACCCGACTCTCAAACGTTTTGATTATCTTGTTGGTATACATGTTCCTGAAGTGTGTTTGCGTCTTCAGTTGTTTGGAATAATTAGTTAATGTTGACAGTGAAAGTCGAAAAGGTATGCTTAGAGAAGGCGAATTTTTATTTTCTGAAAGGATGGATCGAAGAATTTGCATTATATTTGCTTGAAAAATGTAATAGACTGCAACTCCACATTCTAAATGTTGACTGCGGACTTCGCGAATCTACTCTGTGTAACACAAGAATTCATGAGTGGTATAAACGTTTCAAAGACGGTCGAGAAGATACCTTGAACGCCCAAGCACATCAATTACTGACTAAAATGTGGAAGAAGTAAAGAAAATGGATCTGGTGAGGTTGCTGAAGATGTCGGCTTATTCTTTGGCTCATTCAAGCAATTTTTGCTGATGTTTTGGGCAAAGTTTGTTCCGAAACTGTTGAATTTTTCGACCAAAAACGCAGTCTTCCAGAAGTCACTGAGGAATTTCTGCATGAAGTCGACAACGATTCAGAGCTTCTAAAGATGGTTATAATAGATGACAATCACGGGTATACGGGTATGACGTCGAAACCAAGGCCCAATCGTCCGAAACAAATTGCCTAAAAAGCCAAGACCTAGAAAAATTCGAGAAGTTCGATCTCATATGAAGGTTCTTCTCACCGTTTTCTTTTACATTTCCACCTACATACATACTCCGTAAGCCACCGTACGGTGCGTGATGGAGGGTACCCCCTATCACAAGAAGTCGTTTCCTCCCCGTTTCCACTTCCAGATAAAGAGATGGAAAAATGACTATCCATATGCCTCCGAATTAGCCATAATTTCTAGCATCTTATCTTCGTGGTCCCTACATGAAATGTATGTTGGTGGCAGTCTACATCTGCATCCACACGATTACTCTGTTCTTCACAATAAAGTGCCTGGCAGAGGGTTCAATGAAACACCATCAAGCTCTCTCTCTACCGTTCCACCCTCCAACGACGGGAAGGAAAAACGAGTACTTAAATTTTTCTCTGTGAGCCCTGATTTCTCTTATTTTATCGCGATGATCATTTCTCCCAATGTAGGTGGGTGCCAACAGAATCTTTTCGCAATCGGAGGAGAAAACTGGTGATTGAAATTTCATGAGAAGATACTGTCGCAACGATAAACCCCTTTGTTTTAATAATTGACACTCCAATTCACGTATCATGTCTGTGGCACTATCTCCCCTATTTCGCGATAATACAAAACGAGCCGCCCTTCTTTGTCCTTTTTCGATGTCATCCGTCAGCCCCATCTGATGCGGCTCCCAAACCGCACAGCAATACTCTAGAATAGCGGGCACAAGCGTGGTGTAAGCAGTCTCTTTAGTAGACCTGTAGCACCTTCTAAGAGTTCTGCCAATGAATCGTAGTCTTTGGTTTGCTATACCCACAACATTATCTATGTGATCGTTCCAGTTTGGGTTATTTGTAATTGTAATCAAGTATTTAACTGAATTTAAAGTCTTCACATTTGTGTGACTTATCGAGTAATCGAATTTAGTGGATTTATTTTAGTATTCATGCGAATAGCTTCGCACTTTTCTTTACTCAGGGTCAATTGTCACTCTTCGCACCATACAGAAATATTATCTAAATCATTTTGCAATTCGTTTTGGTCATCTGATGACTTTACAAGACGGTAATGACAATATCATTTGCAAACAATCTAAGACGGCTGGTAGGATTGACTCCTATATCGTTTATTAGATCAGGAACAATAGAGGGCCTATGACACTTCCTTGGGGAACGCCGGATATTACTTACGTTTTACTCGATGACTTTCCATCTCAATGACCTTTCTGAGAGGAAATCACGAATTCAGCCGCACAATTTAGGCGATATTCCATAAGCACGCAGTTTGGTTAGAAGACGTTTGTGAGAAACGGTGTCGAAAGCCTTCTGGAAATCTAAAAATGTGGAATCAATTTGACATCCCTGTCGACAGTACTCATTAATTAATGAATATAAAGGGCTAGTTGTGTTGTACAAGAACGATATTTTCTGAATCCGTGCTGACTATGTGTCAATAAATCGTTTTCTTCGAGGTTCTTCATAATGTTCGAAAACAATATATGTTACAAAACCCGACTGGAAATCGACGTTAGTGATATGGGCCTGTAATTCAACGGATTACTCCTACTTCCCTTTTTGGATATTGATGCGACTTGAGCAAGTTTCCAGTCCTTAGGTACGGATCTTTCTGTAAGCGAGTGGTTGTATATAATTGCTAGATATGGAGCTATTGTATGAGCATACTCTGCGAGGAACCTGACTGGTATACAATCTGGACCGGAGGCCTTGGCTTTATTAAGCGATTTAAGCTGCTTTGCCACACCGAGAATATCTACTTCTATGTTTCTCATCTCGGCAGTGGTTCTTGATTGGAATTAAGGAATATTTACTTCGTCTTCTTTGGCGAAGGAGTTTCGGAAAATCGTGTTAAATAACTCTGCTTTAGTGGCACTGTCATCACTGACTTACCGTTGTTATCGCGCAACGAAAGTATTGATTGTGTCTTGCCACTGGTGTGCTTTATGTATGACCAGAATCTCTTCGCGTTTTCTGCCAGATTTCGAAACAGAGTTTGGTCATGCAAATTATTAAAAGCATCTCGCATTGAAGTACGCGCTATATATTGAACTTCTGCAAAACGTCGCCAGTCTTTGGGATTTTACGTTCTTTTAAATTTGCATGCTTTTTTCGTTGCTTCTGCAACAGCGATCTGACCCGTTTTGTGTACCATAAGGGATAAGTACCATCACTTATTAATTTATGTGGTATATATCACTCTACTGCTGTCAATACTATCTCTTTGAAATCATTCCACAACTTCTCTACGCTTACATGATCATATCGGAAGGAGTGTAGGCTGTCTCTTAAAAAGGCGTTAAGAGCATTTTTATCACCTTGTTTAAATAGATATACTTTGCGTTTCTATTTGATGGTTGTAGATGTTACGGCATTCAGCCTGGGAGCTACTGCCTTGTGGTCGCTAATCTCTGTGTTCTTCACCATACTCACTGTTTGTCAAGGATTATTTGTTACTAAGAGGTCAAGTATGCTTTCGCAACAATTTACGCTTCGACTGGGCTCATGAACTAATTGTTCAAAGTAACTTTCTGAGAAGGAATTCAGCACAGTTTCGGATGACGTTGTTTTCTTTGAACTGTTCAGCAAGTATATCCTCTTAGTCGGGGGTCGGTAAAACGATCCAATTAACAGTAGGTCCGATTTTCAAGTATAACCTGTACCCATACCATTTCGCAGGAACTATCTACTTCAATTTCACAACAAGGCGAACTACTTGTGACAGCAATAAATACTCCACCACCAACTGTATTTCACTGTTAGATCATTTGAAAAAATTTCGGCTGAACTTATTTCCGGCTTCAGCCAGTTTTCTGTACCTATAACTGTTTGAGCTTCAGTGCTTTCTGTCAGGGCTTGGAGCTCTGGTTCTTTCCCAACACAGCTACGCCAATTTACAACTACAATACCGATCTTTTCTACAACTAACGTACTGTATTTTACCTGTCCCCTTTTAGACTGACGCCTTTTCTGTCGTCCCTGAGACCCTCTAACCTAAAAAAACCGCCCAGTCCTTTCCACACAGCCCCTGTTACCCATGTAGCCGCTTCCTGTGTGTAGCGGACTGCTGACCTATTAAGCGGAACACTGAAACCCACCACCCGACGACGCAAGTCAAGGAATCTGCAGCCTACACAACCATTTCCGCTAGCCAGCCGAAACCAGAGAGGATGGTTTGCAGTCAGCTTCAAATCCGTTCTCTAAACTTTCTCAGTAGTGTTCTTCGAAACGAATCTCTTTATCCCGCCAGGGATTCCCTCTTGAGATCCCGAAGCATATCCGTAACACTTGCATGCTGATCGAACCTACAGCTAGCAAACCTAGCAGCTCGGCTCTGAATATTTCGCCAGTACTCAAGAACATGTGGCACTAGCGTCCTGTATGCGGTCTCCTTTCAGATGAACCACACTTTCCTAAAATTATCTCAATAAACCGAAATCAACCATTCGTCTTGCCTACCGCAATATTCACATGCTCCATCCACTTCATATCGCTTCGCAGCGTTATGCCCAGATATTTAAACGACGTGACTGTATCAGTCAGGACACTAATAATGCTGTATCCGAACATTAGGGTTTGTTTTTCCTACTCATCCTCGCTAACTTACGTTTTTCTGCATTAAGAACCGTCTGCCATTCCTCCCATCAGCAACAAATTTTGTCTGTGTCATTTCGTATCAAATTACAGTCACTTATCTTCGACATCTTCCTGTACACCACGGCATCATCAGTGAACAATCGCGTACTGCCACCCACCACTTCTACCAGGTCATTTAAGTATATAGAAAATAGCAACGGTCCTATCTAACTTCCATGGGGCACTCCTGACGTTACCCCTGTCTCCGATGAACGAAGACAACGTACTGGGTTCTATTACTTCAGTTACTATGGGAGAGTACTTCATGAGTACCTGCGTCGTGGTCGTACGGTCGATAAGGAATACTACAAGGAAGGTACGCACATCTGCCTGAAACAATCCGAAGAACCCGACCAGAATTGTGGCAAAATCACTCGTGGAAATTGCTTCACGATAATGCTTCCTCTCACACCTCAACACTTCTTCGTGACTTTCTGGTAAGGAACAAATCCGTCATGTTGCCTCAGGCACCGTATTCGCTGGACGTGGCCTCCTGCGACTTCCTTCTACCCCCGTGGCTGCAGAGAACCAGGAAATAATGTTATTTTGCCAACAATGATGATATTAAAAACATAATCGCTTAAAGAGCTGAACACCATGAACAAAAGTGAGTTCCAGCAGTGATTCCAAGATTGGAAAAAGCACTGGCTCAAGTGTGTTGTATTTGAGGGAGATTACTTTGGAGGGGACAAAGTTGAGGCTGATGAATAAATAAATATTATTTAAGAAAAATAAAAATTCCATTGCCTTTTGATCACACGTGCTCTTTATTACGAAATGGTGGATAATTTTCAGACTGTGTTGCAAAAGGTGTTTAATATTTCGCCATCTGTCTTTCATCCTCCTACATTTTTATTGTCCCTATCTGTCGATTCCTTACTCTAACATTGGTTTCGTTCACTTTCAGTATGAGAGACTTCGGCTAGCTATAAAAACAATAGTTCTCTCTGATTTCGTAGCAGCTTCCTCACACTGTTGTCGAAACACGCTGGATCTTTCCTATCCCTCAAAATTTTGCTTAGAACATACCTGACATCTTGAAAGCCATACGTCAGGGCAGTCAGGTATAGGCAGTAATTTTTCACTTTCGAAAAGCATTTGACGCAGTACGTCTTGTCTTGTTATCTAGGGTTATCGAGAGGAATTCTTGGTATGGAGGACCTTTGGTGTTCTTTCTGTACATTAATGAGCTTTCAGAATATATTAACTGTAGCCTCAGACTTTTCGCAGATGCCTCGGTTACTTACTGTATACTTAAGTACAGTCTGAAAAAGATGCACAAACATTGTCAGATCTTGATAAAAACGGCTGTTCTTCTTATTACAGAAGTTTATTCGCCCAGATCGCATAATAACACACAATGATTACGTGTTTCAGCGAAATTAAATCGCCATCTTCAGAACATTTATGCATTGTTCGCACAGCTATTCTCTTACCGTATGACGAGAGATGGTAATATGGAATATCGTCTCTGTGTGTTCAGTTAATGTGAACAGTCGACGAAGTAGATTGGCCCCGTAAAAATTATTTAGATACAAATGATCAAAAAGGCGATTTAATTTCACTGTAACCAGTAATAATTTTGCATTTTTATGCGATCAAGACGATTAAGTTTCTGCATTAAGAACAACCGTATTTAGATACGCAGACTGCGTCCAAAACAGTTGACAATGTCAGGTAATCATCGTAAGATATTGATAAGATTTCAGAGTGGTAAAAAGGTTGGAAACTATGTTCAGAAATGTAAAATGTGACACTTTAAACTTAGTATTCTATGATTAGAATGTCAGTGAGTCAGAATTGGAATCAATCACCCCATTCAAACGGCTGGGTTTAATAGTTTTGGATATGCCTAGATCGTAGGTAATTCTGGTTCAGTGGTAGAGTATCAGCAAAATTCAATAAGTCTACATATGAGATAGCTTAGAAACCACTCATGCTTCGCATCGTACAATATTACTCAAGAGTTTTGGATCTGTAGCTACTAGCGCTGACAGACGATATTCAACATGTACAAAGAAGAGTAGCACAAATAGTCAAAGGTTTGTTTCTTCCATGAGAGAGCATCTCGCATTTCTTAAAAAACTCGACTCACATATGAATGAAGATAGACACAAACTATTTCGTGAAAACCTGCTTACAGAGTGTAAAGCACCAAATTTAAGCAATGAAGCTTGGGATATAGTACAACATCCTACGTACCGGTGCCGCAGGAATGTCAAAGAAAAGATTATACGAATTATAATACACGGAGGCGTTTAGACATTCATTCTTCCCACGCTCCATACTTGAATGTAGCGGCAGGAAGCCCTAATAACTAATCGAGCGAGGTTGCGCAGTTGTTTGCACATTGGACTCGCATTCGTGAGGATGACGTTTCAAACACGCATCAGGCCGTCCAGATTTAGGTTTTTCCGTGATATCCCTAGATCACTTGAGGCAAATGCCTAGATGGGTCCTTTGGAAAAGCGCGGCCCATTTTATTTCCCATCCTTCCCTAATCAGAGCTTGTGCTCCGCCTCTAATGATCTGCATGTCGACGGGACGTTAAACACTAACCTCCTCGTCTTGCTCTTCCTAATATCTGGTGCAATGACTTTCCTCGCCCATGCATTCGACATTAGTTTGCAGAGTACGATTGTAGATGTTTCGTCTGAATCAATGAATGATAAATTATTGACACTGGAAATCCTTTTGTGACTTGGGCAAAGAGTTTGAATTTGAGGAGTATGATATTCTCATTCCAGGGTTAAGGAATAGTAGCGTATCAGACACAACGCGCTCAGCGTTTTTATTTTGTCTGCAGGAAGGAAACCACACAGCGTCAGTTCTATAATCTGCCACACAGCAATGTGCATTTCGAGTTTGGGGCAATCAGACGCGGTATATTTGTCATTCTCTATTGCTTTTCATATATGTCAGAAGCTGCAAATTTTGTCCTTTTGCGGATGATAAAAGTATGGGAATGAAAATTAGTACCGACCTTCTTAGTGAAACGGCTGCTACAAATCCTACCCTACATCCAACGTCTCCGACATAGAATATTTAGAAATTAGTTTCCCAAGAGGAATATTTTGAAATTACGTAGTTTCTTAACTTCCTTTCTGATCACTGATATTCAGCCTCATTTTTCACGCCTTACTTTCCGTCTTCTTCTATTTCTCCTCATGTAATCTAAGAGAATTAGTATTATCTGGATTTTGTAACATTTCTTACTATTTTCGCCTGCAGTCGTGAATCGTGATTTTATAGTAGTTTTCTTATAAAACATTAAGTTGTAATTTAATGACTAACCTCGAGCTGAAAGTACGTAAAGAGTATTCTGAGACAACTATTTATACTTTTACTAGGTACACAATATAATATTTATGTGATCAAGCAACACGTATTAAGCTGTGAGTTATGGAAGACATTAGACTGTGTCATCGTAATAATCTATTAGACAAGATACGATTTTCTGGAGGTTGTAGTTAAGCACGTGGCTGTCGAGAAGCAGCCCACAAAAATTTCGCCTGGAGTGTTTCAGTTACACACAGACGACACGTCTCCGGCATGGGATGATCTTACGAATAGAATGGGAGTTTCGCGGGGTTCGATCATTGGCCCTATACTGTTCTTCCTTTGTACGAATTACCAGACCTTTTATTCGTATTAAGAGACAGAATGAGAGTCGTTTTCAGATGAAAATAACATTATTGTTAAGCCAAGCAAACAAGCATCACTCTTCCGTATAGTAATGATTTAATGCTCCGTGTTAGGAGCAAAAATGCACTCGCGCAAGCCTGAATGAAAAAGCTACTCAGGATAAGATGCGTGTAAGGTAAGTAGCTGCGCATCATTGGAATACTTTGTAAGTAATAAAGCTCGATACCTACTACTTACTAGCGTTGCGTGACACGAGATCTACTCAGTAACAGCACAGACTGTGGTGCTGCCTGTTACCCGGTACTGCGAAGCAGAAACCCGTGACTGATCACTGTTTTATACTAAATATTACTTGAGAATAGCTCGTAATAGTTTCATTAAGTAACAACAAACATTTTCGCTACATCACTGTTATGAAAATTAAAACACATGACATATTTGCAAACATACAAAAAATTGAATCTTCCCTTTACTTTTAAAGTAATATGAGGTTACTTTTAGTTTGCACAGTTATTACTTAGTTTCTGTTAGGTTGCAGGATGAGTACAATAACGCACGATGAACTTTGGTTAATTATTATTACTGCACCTGGTTTTATAAACGTAGTGAATTTAAGTTAACACACAAGTGCAGTTAAATTTCTCTCAGTTGAAATGATGTTATCTCTTTCACTTAGACTCACTGGGCAATATAGGTGAAAAGATAGGATCCTATTAATGATTAGTGAAGTGGGAACCAGTACCACTCAAGTCAATTATAGTTTAACTCAAAACACTATAATGTTCAAAAATATTCCATCTCCATGGCTGACACGTCCTATACATAACTAAGCAGCTAAATGGCTCGATCTTTTTTTCTTAGGTGAGTTGCTGATGGTGTGACGTAATGCTTTCGGTTGCAACAGCAATGGCAACAGGCTCTTCCTCCGGAACAGGCAAATTTTAAAAACTTTGGTCACACTAAACTCTTCTTCCAGTTACCAGTTTTCCTCCCGTGTTTCGTACTCTGACGAGATATAAACTCGCTCAACTATTTACAATGTCTTGCCATATTTAAAATACCATTTCGACAATACACACTCTGTTAGTCTACACTGTGTCCATAATTCACCGCCGATAATTTTCAGCTAATCTGCTCTTTCCGTCTCTTTCTCTGGACGCATTTGCATCCAACTGTATTATTACCATATCTGGAACACCTTCTTAAGATTTTATACGATATGAATTTGACCGACTTGGCAGCGTTTCTGCCACAAAGTTTCACGATATTATTTTCCAGTGGTTTTTCTTAAATACATTCCAGTTTTTTGAGTGGTGAAATTGACAAAATTAACAAAGTGCATATAGAATTAATTAATTGGCAATTCTAGGGCACTATGTTGTAGTATTATACGATCTTGTAAGGAACCCACACCGCGCAGTACTCCACAAAACGATGGACAAGTGCAGTGTAGGCCGTTCCTTTAATGGATTTTTGCATCGTCTAAGTACTCCGCCAACGAAACGCAGTCTTTGATTCGCATTCCCCACAACATTTTCTATGTGTTGTTTCCAATTTAAATTGTTCATACTTGTAACACATAGGTATTTCTTTGAATAGACAACCCTCAAATGAGCAAGTATTCGACTGGAAGAAAGGCTACTGATTAGGAAATTGAAAGGGCAAATGAGAAAAAGATGGTTAGTTTCTGTGTTTGAACGTGGTGTAGTATGTCGCAGAAACGTCGATGGTAAGGAAGGAACGTGACAGAAAGATTCGAAACGTTTCAAATGTGGTATGTAGGATGATGGCAAAGATATTGTGAACAGAAAGAGTGCGGGACGAAAAGGTATTCAGAAGGAATGATGGAAAAAGATAAACAACGTTGGAGATTTTATAAATAAAATGTAATTGTTTAGAAGAGGAGAAGACACCTACTTTAGAAGGGGTGGTGAAAGGATAAAGAAGAAGAGGGAGGAAATGATACCAGTTAACAGAACAGGTTAAAGTACAAAACATGTATGAAACGAACGACGGAACACAAACACAGGTAATACTATCTTCATAAAGATCAGTATAAAATTTAAGAAAAAAGAAACGAAAAATGATTGCTCAAAATAGATACATAAACAAACAAAAAAGTCCATGTGGTGCAAGAATATCCACAAAAAGCACACAGGACCTCCTTCATACCATATCAAGACTTCTAGAACTTCTGATACATTTGATTTGTTGGCCCCATAGCGAGTTGTGAAATTCACAGATAATACTGTTATATGATTCTAATCATTACTGTACTATTACGTGGTAGCCACTTCGGTGAAACACCTACTTCTTGGTTGCGCTGAGTCCGTACACTGCCTCAAGCGATTGCGGGTCCTCAGTAGATATGTCATGGTCAGTTTCAACATTCACACCTTATTGCAAGAGGCCTCTTTCAATTTTTGCATCCAATCGCCTAGGTATATGGCTCGGTAGCCTATAACTTTGTGCGCATTTGTGACACCAATATCGATATTGTCTAGACATATATAACTTCAGTGTCTGGTTTTACTTAATGTGGGATCTTTGTAAATAAATGTTTTATTCACTATTTATGTCACTGTAATTAATCCATGGACGTAATTTTAAAAATATTGTCGTGTAAACGGTTTGAAATGTTATAGCTTTACTTCTAATACTGGTTCGTACATATGGAAAGCAGATTTGTAATCATCTGAAACATGGAGGGAAGTTCTTTTGCAACGAAACTGAATTGCAGGAACAGGAAAGGTGGATGCGAACGAGCCAGGAAGAGCAGCAAGATTGTATAATGTAGTCTCGGATGCGGAAGCAGTTTGGCCCTGGTTGCCTCTGTACTACGAAAATCCGACGCCAGGAATTTGCAGAGCTTGATATACGGCTAGAGCCATGAGCAACTTTGCTGCATTTTTGACTAGCCACAGGAAATCGTCAAAGCCACCACCTTCGTCTCTAATTATTAGTTGAGTACTGTATTGGTTTCTTACCCAATTAATAATCCCGTTTTCTTTAAGCTTTGTGTCCAAAACCCACACTTAATCTCTTCATTTACCGAGGCAGGGCCCTATTCTAACTACATTTTGTGGAATAGCTTAATAAATTATTCAGTGAGCCCTGTTTCTGAAATATTCCATGAGGTTTTCTTAAAAGGTTGGTTAAAGTTCCACCAAAGTACAATTACAAGGAAATGATGTAAACTGTTTTGCTTAAACGTTACTCTAATTGGAATATCAGTACAGCATTTCAATTATTAGCACAACACTGGGATTATTCAGAATATTTACTCGGTTATGAAATTGGAGGGCCAGCATTAGGATTAATTGCCGTACATGAGAGCAATAGTGTTTATATTTTACTGTGTATGCAATTAAAAGGTGTTTCTCATATTGTTCAGTTTTGTTCTTAGACAGTTTATAGAATAGTTTCTGGGTCCCCAAGGCAATTGTTGAGCCAATTTTGAGTATCTATTATAATGACAACACTAAAGAAGCGCAGCTTCCGTTCTTATAACTTGTGTGCGTTGTAGTAAGTAACTAGCTACCACTGCTCAAACTATAACAGATCTAGGTACCACATGTATCAAAGAAGTGATCTCTCCTTGAAGAAACAAACAATACTCAGAATAGAGAACATTTCAATGACAGTATTTTCCAATAACTAAACTGATAAAAGCATCTCTTGTCCAAGTTAGTATTCCTGAACTATTACTAATCATTTATGTGTAATGTTCATTAGCTTTCTACTATAATGTACAGATAGTAAGTGTTATTGAGAGTAAGTTGCTGCCAAAACGTATAATATTACTTCTGTGTTCTTCAAGCCAAACTGTTGTCACATTGCTTGCTAAACTGCACTCCTGCTTTGTATCTTACTTACAAAACATAATATCAGTGTTAAGTAAATTAAATAGCAATATTTAATTTTCTTTGTGAACAGTACTAGTATTTGGTACCAATATGCCTAATTAGGTTGGGTAGTTACTGTTACTAATGCAAATTTGGTTTGCTTTCCGTGTGTTCTGCTATTGCTTCCTTTCAATAGAAATGTTTCGAGAAACGGAAAACAGTCCGATACATTTCAACTACACACGTTCACGATCATTTCAAATCCTTTCACAGGAGTCACATTATGGTTGAATTGCTAATTTAATAGTAAGCGGTCGTGTTACAACTGCGGCTCCTCAATACATATGCGATGGTCAATTTCAGTATTCGCAACTTGTTGCGCGAGGCCTATTTCAATCTTTGTAGCCAGTCAGTGAGCGAGATGGCTCAGTGTTTACCTACTCGGCTCGCACTATTCACATTCAATTTTCGGTGTTTCTGTAGATCCAATTCCAGATTGGTTCCTTTGAACAGGCCATGCTCGATCTTTCCCTTCCTTTTCCAACGAAGCTAGTGTTCTGTCACTATTGAGTTCGATTTACACGAGACTTCACATTCTACACGTTGTTTTCTTTTGGCATTCTTACTGAGAATTGTTCCAATCACGTACGCGACCACGCCGTGTAACGTTCGATAGGCACGTCCCAGGTCCTAGGCGTTTGGAAGGGAACACGTAGCACCGGAGTTAGCTATCGCGAGCGTGACGTTGAAAATTCCAGACGAGATAGCGTTCGCGCATCAGCGATAACCTGCGGACTCTGTTCTGGCTGTTCCGGAACTTACCAGCCAGGTGCGCCCGCTAAGAAAGCCTTTTTATCACAAGAAGATCTTTCCTGTGGAGAACACATGATGAATATAATTTACTGGACGCCTCTTCAATTAGAGAAAGGTCTGCAGGAACGAATTACATGCACAAAGACATATACACGAAGCAGAGCCGTTGTTTTTTTTGGAGCATGCTACAATTGGCCGCGTTCTTCGGCCCTGTAGGAAAAATTATAGACCTGAACGCATTTTGCGCGGTGTTTTTGTCTTCCTCCTCATAAGCTTTCTTGGAAAGATTTGCTGTCCTCACCTGGTGAAAGTCTAAAATTAAACCTAGGATAGTTAAGGTAGCACTAAACCCGAAAGGTTACCCGAGAGCACTAATGCGCTGCTTCGTGGACTGGGGTAGGTGCGCCGGTCCCGGCTCGAATCCGCCCGCCGGATTAACGACGAGCCTGGATGTGGTTTTTAGGCGGTTTTCCACACCCCTCTAGGAGATTACCGGGTAGGTCCCCACGTCACACCTCAGTTACACGACTCACACACATTTGAAACACATCCGCACGTTTCCATGATTTACACTAGACGCAGACAGATGGGGTACTCTGATTCCGTCCTGGGGGCCACGGGGTGGTGGCAGGAAGGGCATACGGCCACCCCTTCCAATTAACATGCCAAATCCGATTTAACCACGCCAACCCCGCGCACAATGCGGGGACACAGGCGCAAGCGATGGATAGATTGCTAGATAGGTAGTTAAGGTAGCACTAAGTAGGAAGGGCCAATTAAAGGGCGATAAGCGGCAGTTTCGGGATAGCTGGATCGGACCGAGAAACAGTTTTTTGTGTAATCAGTGCAGAATACCATTTCCCTTAAAGTTTTTGTAGCCATCTCAGAGGAATATAGCATAAGGAGATAACAAGGAAGTCTGTTTACGGCATTTTCTGTATGTGGTGCCACTCTCTCTCTCTCTCTCTCTCTCTCTCTTTCTCTTCTGTGAGTCAGCTACGAAGTCACAGAGAAGGATCTGCGGCCGCTATACCAGAAAGTCTGTACACCCCTGCATTAGGGTAACAGAATCACAGTCGTACATGAGAATCAACATCCACATTGTTGAGATTCCGATAAACTTTCGATCACCTTGGTAACTCGCAAAGACGGCGTCTCAGGAGTGGCTCGTACGTTTGACATATGTCTCATCTGTTACTCCTACAGAAAAAATAAGCAGAAAATTTAACGTACTTAAATTTTCACCTCGGATACGCTGGAGGCCACGTTTTTCGACTTAGTCAAGAAAAACGTACAAAAGTGACCTTTAAACTCATCTCCAGCCCCACAGCCATCCCTCACCAGACAGGATTTCTAGGATGTAGTTCGTGGTACTCACTCCTATCACCGTACAAAAATTTCCGGCTGTACAATTATTCACGATATTCGACCTTCTTTGGTCTCTATTGATCGGGCTATTGCGCCACCAGAATAGTGGACTATTTCGTAACATTAATTTAGACGTACTGTGAGTGTAATGAAAGAAAACCAATTTTTCTAAGGACCACTCTAAAATGAATTACGTTGACATCCAGATTCAAACTTTACCGTTACATTCACAGTATTTTCGTAGGCCTGACGAATACAGCGAAGAAATAGTTTAGTTTATGCTGCTAAAATTCACAACAATATTAGGTAAAATTTATACAATGGACAATTTTACAATTTGTAAGTGCTCGACGAATCCGGCAGCGTAATAAGGCCAGTCAATGCAGACTAAAAAAAGGTCGAATATTGGAAATAATTCGTGCAGTCTCAGATATTTGTACCGTGGTATGAAGGAGCACCATGAACGTTTTTTGATAACTCCAAAACCGTGGCCTCCAGCGCATCAAAGTATAAAATTTAATTACATTAAGTTTCCTACAAAAAGTAAGATTTCTTTCACCCCTAAACCCGAACGGAATCCACGTTAGTTTCTCTCTTCAGCAAAGAACTTCGGTAACTTAGATAGAACACACGTTTTCAAATTTTGATTTCGTTGTTCTTCAACACACTACAGTATACATTCTTTAGACTACATAGTAATATTGTACATAATTCTGAGAATATTCGATGATTGTTCTGAGAGAAACTGTGCTTAAGAGTTCAGGCTAGTTGTAATCGGTGTTGACTAGTTTTGTGTGCAATACGTCTGCAAGTATGTCTTTTAGAGTACGTCCCAATATCATATTTTACTATGGGCGTCCAAATGTAAAGGCTACCACACATTTTGCTTTCCTACTGTCTGCTGTTCTTGTTTATCTCTCATTAAAATACTTCTCTATGAACAGCATAGCAGAAAAAATCGTTTTGATGAAAGCGCAATCTTCTTTGTGCCACTCGATAAAATTCCTCGAAATATTTTACTTCAACCTTATACGTACTGCCTTTACAACCTTCTTCTCTGCCATGATTACTTTTATTCAGACGAAGCTAACATGCCGCCAAAAGTATTATACATTTCTTATTACGAATATTGGCTGCTACCATATGTTTTCGTATTGTTATTCTGATTTTAATGGTGTTATTGTTATTCAGACTATAGCTCTTACTTTTAGTGTAAGTGTTTCTCCAAATCAGAAGATTGAGGAAATATGTTTTGTAAACGACTGGTATGTAGAATTCCGGCTTCAGTGTAAGAGTGTCCAGAAACTAACTGATGATGTCAAAGAAAAGAACACAATAAATGAATAATCAGTCCTAACACATCTCTGATACGTAATATCGGATTCGTTTACCTTTCTTAGTGTGATCATGAAGTACCGCTCTGTTTCCACTGCTCTTTCTCTTCATTCACTTTGTCATTCTTTCTCACTCCCCTACCCACTACAGTCGTTTCCTTTTCCGCTACTCTGCTTCATTCCTTCTTTTGCTCACTATTTCTACCTGTTCTAGTTCCGTCCTCTCGTCTCGTCTCGTCTCTCTCTCTCTCTCTCTCTCTCTCTCTCTCTCTCTCTCTCCCTTCCCTCCCTGCCTCTTCCCATCCTCTCTCCCGTCGCACACCATCGTTTAAAGATTGATACGGAAGAAAGGGAAGCACACACGCTGAAAACAAAAACGAGACAGAGGGAAAAGAGAGAAAAAGGAGAGAGACAGAGAGAAGTGCAAGCAATCATTACGACTTAAAAAAAAACTGTTTTCTCACGGCTTGCCAATATCCACTTGAACTCATAAAATGTTTGCAAAGAATGTAAATTTATTTGCCTACTTAAATGAGAACATGGGCACAAAAAAGGAAAACACAAAATTTAACGCTTTAATCAATAAATATAATTCTGTCATCTTTCTGTCAAATTGTTCTATTTACATCTCATAATATTTTAGACATATACTGCGAGGAAACTTCTTCTATGTTGTAAACTGCAAGTAATGTTTCTTTTCAGAATTTATGACAGATAACTGGCAAGAAAAAATTTGTTAATGTCCATAAAAGGTTCATTAATCTGTTTTTCTAAAACATTACATTATTCACTGTGCATCGGAATGTGTGTATCAGCTGCAAACTAAATAAGGTTTGTATCTGCTAATGTTATTGCAAGAAGGAGATTAATACACACAAGAAACAGAAAGGGCCCTTTAATGGAACCATGTGGCACATCAAATATAATTAGTTTCTAGGTGCGTAATGTTAGCCCAGCAAAGGACTGTTTACCATTACATTCTTTGTTTCCTACCAAAGACATATAACTTGAACCAGTCTGCAGCTTTTCCTGTTCCACCACAATACACAGATTTACTTGACAGGAGACTGTGATTAATAGTCAGGTGCCTTTCACAGGTCACACGATATACTAGTAACACGTATTTTATTAACTATTTAAGTACATTCTCGCTATACGTGTAAACAGTCTTCTCGATGTCACAAGCATTTAGGAATTCAAACCACGATTTTGAAAATATACATCATATTTAAGGAGGAACAGTAAGTATTTTAGGACATTTTAGCAATTATTATCTCGAATAACACATTCCTCATTAATTTGGCCATTTTTATTGATTCCAGATATAGAGTTGTTAGAATGTAACCCCAAAATAATACTCTAAGAGGATAATAAATGAAAGCGAATAAATGAAGTTGTTCAAATTTGATTTTCACAAATGCTATCTTCGACTTCACTGCAGTCTCGAATTCTTCTGATAACACCATTTACCTATGCAAATGTGTAGTGAGGTACGATAGATGATCATTTGATTGGACTTATTGCGTTGCAGCATCGTCTTAAAGAGCCCCATTTTCTAAGACTTTCTCGAAAACGAGCTTCCAGTATGACGGGGCTCCTGCACATCCTAGTCATTAGGTCACACATCATCTAGTGCTAATCGTGCAAGGAAGATGGATCGGCAGAAATGGACACGTTTCGTGGCCAACAAAATCACCGGACTTTGCCAATATGGATTTTTGCTTTTTGGTGTGGTTGAAAGATAAAGTTCAAAAAGAAAAAGTAAATAGAAGAAATGAGTTTATTGTTCGGATTATGAGTAGTACCGCCTTCGCAAAAGAACGCCGAGACAGCTGCAGAAGAGCCACACGGGATGTTGTCAAGAGAATTCGAAAGCGCATTGATATCAGAGGTTGCATCTAGAAGTTTGACTTCGTACTTAATCATTTTCCTTTGCCTAAGATCTTCTGTAAGTATTTTTTTTTTTGGGGGTTGCATTATAATGACTGTATGTATGTAGTCAATTAAAACTTGTAACATTTTCTTTGGAGTGTCTTACTGCAATTAGTCCATGCTACCACCTCCTAAAATGCTTACTATTCCTCAAGAAGCACCTTGGACTATTTGTACCAGATGATTAAGAAGCCACTTCTGTTTGATGTTTTCTACAATTTTCGAAAACGGCGGGGAAAGTAATATTGGAAAGATGTTATATGGTGTTTGTTCAGCTCCTTAATTATACAGTAGTTTGACATCAGCATATTTCGTCCAGTTCGTCTTGTTATACAAATAAATTCATATGTTACTAAATGCAGAAGAAGCTCGAAGAAGGATGTAAAGTAGCACTAGCTGGCCAAATGTACCGTACTGTTACGTGAACGAGTGAACGAGTGGAAGTCTTGAAGAAAGAAAAAAACGACGACATAAGTTCCAGCCCCGAAGACTGCTAACACTATTATTACAAGAATAATAATTTAAAAATGTGGAATACTCATGTTGACACCTGTAGAGACACCGCAGTACACCAGCAGATACCTGCGCTATCGCCTCCCGATCCTCAAGTGACGGCCTGGAGCAGACTCATTGACCGGTGGTGGGGGCAGCTGCAGGTGGGCGACGGGGCATATAAAAGGTCCGGCCAGTGGTCCGCCGGGCAGACGACGTCAGCAGACATGGCGACCTCACCGACACTGGCATTCGCCCTTCTCCTAGGCGTCGCCATGGCAACCGCGGCGTACGCTTGGGATGGTAAGTTGGAATCGAGATTAAGACCACCAACAGTCGGTCAGAAATACTACATTTTGACACTAAACGTACTGGCAAATGAAGTCACAAAAGAGAATTTTTGCCTTCAATATTGCAAACACTTACATGGAGATGACTGTTGAGCCAAATATGTGTCTTTGTATCTATGTCAGAAATATAGTACACTTCAACCACATATCCAAAGATTTGCGATGGAGCTGCTAACGCAAAACCTAATGAAAATTAGGTGAATTCATGTACGAGTTACTATTAATGCATGTAGCATAAAACCCATATTGCCAATGGTGAAAATTTTATGTGGTAGGGACAGGTTACTTCTCTGTTCAAAAATTGGAAAATTTAACGTGTTATGGAGAGCTTACATTTTCATTTACCTTTAATGCTGAACGTATTTATACATGGGGAACGTCAGGAGAATGAATCCAGACAGTCTTCTCCCAACGTTGTCGACATTCTGATATGATCGTCGTTTTTTACCTAGCATATTATTGCACTGAATCCAAAGGTAGATGGTAACGTCTGTCAAATAATCCTATAAATTTTTCTACGAAACAATTTTCCAATTCCATAGAGTGGTTCAAACAATCTCCTCAGCAAGGAACTGCATCTTTCAAAAATATAATCACACCACTAGTACAACTATAAACGTCCAGCATTCGTTTTATGAGTGTAAGGGTAAGTAATATCTTGTCTTTAGCTCCTACAATCATTAACTGTGATCTATGTCGCTTCAAAATGCAATGGCTTCTTAACGTTTCCCTGTATTTAGCGTAACATTGGAACCATTTCTTTGAAATGACATCATCATCCAGCGGTTTTGGTACTTAAATCCCAGCTGTGTTGGAGCCTACATTATGGGAATTGTGTTTTGCCTGCTTAGTTTGCTGCCCAGGTAGCACCACTCATTGACTACGTTTAGTGTGTCGTTTTTCCATCCAAGCGATATGTCCTGTTTGGTTCTCATCAAACCTACAACACCTGGTCTGTTTTAGATATCACCCAGATCACAATTACACCGGAGCGTCCATTCCCTAGTCATCTACTACATCTACATCTACATTGATACTCCGCAAGCCACCCAACGGTGTGTGGCGGAGGGCACTTTACATGCCACTGTCATTACCTCCCTTTCCTGTTCCAGTCGCGTATGGTTCGCGGGAAGAACGACTGTCTGAAAGCCTCCGTGCGCGCTCTAATCTCACTAATTTTACATTCGTGATCTCCTCGGGAGGTATAAGTAGGGGGAAGCAATATATTCGATACCTCATCCAGAAACGCACCCTCTCGAAACCTGGCGAGCAAGCTACACCGCGATGCAGAGCGCCTCTCTTGCAGTCTGCCACTTGAGTTTATTAAACATCTCCGTAACGCTATCACGGTTACCAAATAACCCTGTGACGAAACGCGCCGCTCTTCTTTGGATCTTCTCTATCTCCTCCGTCAGACCGATCTGGTACGGATCCCACACTGATGAGCAATACTCAAGTATAGGTCGAACGAGTGTTTTGTAAGCCACCTCCTTTGTTGATGGACTACATTTTCTAAGCACTCTCCCAATGAATCTCAACCTGGTACCCGCCTTACCAACAATTAATTTTATATGATCATTCCATCTCGTCCTGTACCGGAAAACGGATCTTCCTCAAGACCTTCCAGTCCAAAATGAGGAGGTTATTAAGACTTTATTTTTCATACACTCCAAGTTTCGCAACCATATAGCTCAAAGTGTTCAAAAAATGGTTCGAATGGCTCTGAGAACTATGGGACTTAACTTCTGAGGTCATCAGTCCCCTAGAACTTAGAACTACTTAAACCTAACTAACCTAAGGACATCACACACACCCATGCCCGAGTCAGGATTCCAACCTGCGTCCGTAGCGGTCGCGCGGTTCCAGACTATACCCAAAGTGTTGGATCAGTGTTTCGTACAGCTGGAGTTTCAATCCTCGAGAGACTGTGTCATTTACAAAAGTTGACTCAGACTGAAATTCGATCACTTTACTGCTTGAATCCTCACTTTGATTTCTGCCTCATACGATGCATCCTCTATGAAGATTACTTCCAAATATTTAAAATTATAAACCCTTTTAGAATCGGGTTCCGACTACCACTGCCAGGAATAGGTCTCCACTCTTGAATAGATGTGAGTCCTGGTCATCATCAGATTCTCGGTCTTCGATCCATTCATATGGAGACCGATGCTGCTTGGTGCCAACTCTACGCTGTCGCTCATTCGCAATAGTTCTTTCTTTATTCTGGAAAACAAATCACTGTGCATAACAGTATTGAAAAGATGCCGAGTTTGGTTCTTTCCATTTACTGAACGTCTTGACAAAGAGGCACGTGCATCAATCTATCGACATCTACGTCATACTCCGCAAGCCAACTAATGGTGTGTAAATACAAATTTGGTGCACCTTGTGGAAATTAGGCTGTAACAAGGACTGAAGGCTGCCTCTAGAACGAAAACCATTCATCAGACTTATTCAGTTTGAAGATAACATCTGCAGATTACGCAGCACCTGTCATCAGACGACGAATTGCAGTATCTGCTAAATGGAATGAAGAGTCTAATGCGTACAGAATATGCACTGAGAGCAAATCGAAGAAAGACTAAAGTAATGAGAAGTAGCAGAAATGAGAACGGCGACAAACGTATCATCAGGAATAGTGATCACGAAGTAGATGAAGTTAGGGAATTCTGCTACCTAGGTAAAAAGAATAACCAGTGACGGGCGGAGCAAGGAGGACATAAAAGGCAGTCAAGCACTTGCAAAAAGGGCATTACTGGCCAAGAGAAGTCTACCAATATCAAACAGAGGTCTTAGTCTGAGGAAAAAATTTCTGAGAATGTACGTCTGGAACACAGCGCTGTATGATAGTGAAACATGGACTGTGGAGAAAGCAGAACAAAAGAGAATCGAAGCATTTGAGACGTGATTCTAGAGAAGAATGTTGAAAATTAGGTAGATTGGTAAGGTATGCAAGAGGACTTTCTCCGCATCGGAGAGGAAAGAAATACAGGTGGTCCATTGGTCGTGACCGGGCCAAAAATCTCACGAAATAAGCGTCAAACAAAAAACTATAAAGAACGAAACCTGTCTAGCTTGAAGGAGGAAACCAGATGCGCTACGGTTGGTCCGCTAGATGGCGCTGCCATAGGTCAAACGGATATCAACTGCGTTTTTTTAAAAATAGGAACCCCCATTTTTTATTACATATTCGTGTAGTACGTAAAGAAATATGAATGTTTTAGTTGGACAACTTTTTTCGCTTTGTGACAGATGGCTCTGTAATAGTCAAACATATGGCTCACAATTTAAGAAGAACAGTTGGTAACAGGTAGGTTTTTTAAATTAAAATACAGAACGTAGGTACTTTTGAACATTTTATTCCGGTTGTTCCAATGTGATAAATGTACCTTTGTGAACTTATCATTTCTGAAAACGCATGCTGTTACAGCGTGATTACCTGTAGATACCAGATTAATGCAATAAATGTTCAAAATGATGCCCGTCAGCCTCAATGCATTTGGCAATACGTGTAACGACATTCCTCTCAACAGCGAGTAGTTCGCCTTCCGTAATGTTCGCACATGCATTGACAATGGGCTGACGCATGTTGTCAGGCGTTGTCGGTGGATCACGATAGCAAATGTCCTTCAACTTTCCCCACAGAAAGAAATTCGGGGACGTCAGATTCTGTGAACGTGCGTGCCATGGTATGGTGCTTCGAAGACCAATCCACCTGTCATGAAATATGCTATTCAATACCGCTTCAACCGCACGCGAGCTATGTACCGGACATCCATCATGTTGGAAGTACATCGCCATTCTGTCATGCAGTGAAACATCTCGTAGTAACATCGCTAGAACATTACGTAGGAAATCAGCATACATTGCTCCATTTAGATTGCCATCGATAAAATGGGGGCCAATTATCCTTCCTCCCATAATGCCACACAATACATTAACAAGCTAAGGTCGCTGATGTTCCACTTGTCGCAGCCATCATTGATTTTCCACTGCCCAATAGTGCATATTATGTCGGTTTACGTTACCGCTGTTGGTGAATGACGCTTCGTCGCTAAATAGAACGCGTGCTAAAAATGTGTCATCGTCCCGCAATTTCTCTTGTGCCCAGTGGCAGGACTGTACACGACGTTCAAAGTCGTCGCCATGCAATTCCTGGAGCATAGAAATATGTACGGGTGCAATCGATATTGATGTAGCATTCTCAACATCGACGTTTTTGAGATTCCCGATTCTCGCGCAATTTTTCTGCTACTGATGTGCGGATTAGCCGCGACAGCAGGTAAAACACCTACTTGGGCATCATCATTTGTTGCAGGTCGTGGGTGACGTTTCACAAGTGGCTGAACACTTCCTCTTTCCTTAAATAACGTAACTATACGGCCAACGGTCAGGACACTTTGATGATGTCGTCCAGGACACCAAGCAGCATACATAGCACACGCCCGTTGGGCATTTTGATCACAATAGCCATACATCAACACGATATCGACCTTTTCCGCAATTGAAAATGGTCCATTTTAACACGTCCACACTGGCGGAATGTTACGTGATGTCACGTACTTATACGTTTGTGACTATTACAGATCTGTCACAATGTGAAAAACGTGGTCCAACTAAAACATTCATATTTCTTTACGTACTACACGAATATGTAATAAAAATGTGGGTTCCTATTTTAAAAAACGCAGTTGATATCCGTTTGACCTATGGTAGCGCCACCTAGTGGGCCAACCATAGTGTCATCTGGTTTCCCCCTTCAAGCTAGATGAGTTTCGTTCTTTGTAGTTTTTTTCGCTTGACGCTTATTTCGTGAGATATTTGGCCCGGTCACTATCAATGGACCACCCTCTATACTGGAAACACTGACAAGAAGAAGGGAGCTGTAGAGGGTGTAAACTGTACAGGAAGACAGAGATTGGAATACATCTAGCAGATACTTGAGGACATAGGTAGCAGGTTGCGAGTGGTACTCTGAGATGAAGAGGTTTTCTCAGTAGAGGAATTCGTAGCGGGCCACATCAAACCAGTCAGAAGACTGATGACTCAAAAAAAGAAAAAGTCATAATGGATTGGAAATGTGGAAACTATGCCTGAAGCTTGATTCATTTATTTCCCAGACTAGCAATTATACGAAGAGCAAAAGTAGCTCAACTTAATTGTTTGAGCAACTCTTTAATATGCTTCTTCCAGTTCAAATTTTCACAACTATGTACACTCAAAAATTTTGCGACTGTGCCCTGTTTACTGACTCCTATTCATTATTTATTTATTTCCGCACTAGTATCGTCCGCAAAAAGTGCCAATTCTGATTTATGAATCTTAACTGGGAAGCCATTCACATGCATGAAGAATAGGGATGGTCCAAAGAGTGAGCCTCGTGGGAATCCCTTCGTTATTTCTCAGTAGCTAGTAACATTTTTTTCCTTTCAACATTCTTTGAAATATTAAAAAAAATCTTTCTGCTTTCTGTTTGTTAAGTGTGATTCAAACCAGTTATGTGTAAAGCCATCAATTTCATAGAACTTAAGTTTTTCTAAGAGAGTAACATCATCTAACCAGTCAGACTGCTTGGAAAGAGGACATAAAATACCAACTAGTAATATATGATTATTTTTAATTCATGTAATGTTTGTCGACTTGACGTATCGATACCATTCTCAGTCGAGCAACATTTCTGGAGTCCAAACTGTGACGTGCCAAGTAAACAGTCTCTACTTACTTGTGAGACCACTCTTGAGCACTTTACTTTTCCGAATATTTTGGAAAAGGCATCAGTAAGGAAATTCGATAATAATTATTTCTTTCGTGTCGCCTTTCGTATATAGATTTTTAACAATGGCACACTTTAATCTTTCTGGAAAAAAGCCCTGTGCCAATAATGCATTACATATATCACTAAGGACATTACTTATTTAGTTCGACTTTTCAGAATTCTGTTTGCAATTTCATCAACACCATATGAGCTTTTGCGTATTAGCATTTCTACACACCATTTAATTACAGTGAACGATGTTTTTGTTGCTTCTAGTTACTTATAGCTTGTGGAATGACATTTTTAATATTTTCACATGTCTTTTCAACTGAAGCACTTAATCATATTTTTAGTGCTACGTTTATAAAGTGATTGCTATGCACAGATGCAGCTCGAGGAATATCAAACACAACATTATTCTACAGTAACAACCCACAAGCACATGCTTCTAAGTTTTTTGGCTTTGTGTCCCACTTTTACATATGTTGTAACTCCTCCTTTCTCCATGTTCACTCTACATGCAAATGATGCTATAAACCCTATATGTTTAGCTTCTCCGTCTCTGTGGTTGCATGACGCTCAAGAGGCACAGAAAATGTTTCACTTAAGAATTTTCCACATTTCCTAGGTACAGAAGAAGCTCAATTATCTACTTCTTCAGCTCCATAAAGTTCTGATGAAACAAATAACTTTACTTTTCTGGAAACTGTTACATAAATTATAGTCCTGTATTTCTTTCGTAGTCTGTAAACTGACTTTAACCAAACAAATGTGCCCCTCAGATTACAGAAAACACCGGGATTTTGCCTTGTGTGCTTGTGGCCCCCTTACGTTGTCCTTCCGACTCCCATTTAGGTGCAGGTCACGATTTGTGCATCTTTATCCAGGCACGTAGCAGATATTGGACTTAGTTTCAATCAAAAGCAATATAATCGTCTCTTTTTTTACACGGATGACAGCTGTGTTAACCCAGGGCAAGTTATGTCGCTGCAAAACAACTGTTTCACACCCTTCTAAACTACTGCTTTCTATTTATTTCCTTCGATTCTCGTAAGTGCAGTCAGTTTTCGGTACAAAATGTAGATAATATCTCGCTGGCTGTGTTATATCTTTACTACTTTCAGAACTTCAAAAACCATATCTTAGTACACATTGTAATAAGCTGTCTCCATATATACTAATGCTATGAATGTAAGTGTGACTTTTCCCATTTTAACACAAGGCATAAGATCAACATTGTCTTTCTCAGGAATCCTTTATTTTAACCTAGAGTATATATAAGTGCATTTTATTTGTTGTGGCAGTTCACAATAAACTGCAATAGTTTCATCTCTGGGACTGTGCAGGTTGGCCTGAGTGTAAACCCGGCGAGCATAAACAGGTAGACTGTAACTGCTGCAGCTGTAGTCTAAACGGAAAATGGGTCTGCACCAACAGGACTTGCCCTGATAAGGTGGGAGGTGAGTAGCTCTGAGTATCTCCTAAACTATCAACCTTACACCTACGTAACTGACAGAATAAAGTTTAACACACCATTCGTCAGTAAGAGTCTATAAAATCAAATTGGTCGTACCTAAATGTTTATTCCTTGTGTGGTGTCTACATCTACATGTACATGACTACTCTGCAATTCACATTTAAGTACTTGGCAGAGGGTTCGTCGAACCAGAATCATACTATCTCTCTACCATTCCCCTCCCGAACAGCGCGCAGGAAAAACGAACACCTAAACCTTTCTGTTCGAGCTCTGATTTCTCTTATTTTATTTTGATGATCATTCCTACCTATGTAGGTTGGGCTCAACAAAATATTTTCGCATTCGGAAGAGAAATTTGGTGACTGAAATTTCGTAAATACGAGTAGATCTCGCCGCGACGAAAAACGTCTTTGCTGTAATGACTTCCATTCCAATTCGCGTATCATATCTGCCACACTCTCTCCCCTACTACGTGATAATACAAAACGAGCTGCCCTTTTTTGCACCCTTTCGATGTCCTCCGTCAATCCCTCCTGGTAAGGATCCCACACCGTGCAGCAATATTCTAACAGAGGACGAACGAGTGTAATGTAAGCTGTCTCTTTAGTGGACTTGCATCTTCTAAGTGTCCTGCCAATGAAACGCAACCTTTGGCTCGCCTTCCCCACAATATTATCTATGTGGTCTTTCCAACTGAAGTTGTTCGTAATTTTAACACCCAGGTACTTAGTTGAATTGACAGACTAATTTGTAATTTGTAGTCCAGGCAAGTAATTCATTATTTAAACCATCCTTGGTGAATGGTAACTGGTAAGCAAATCACAAAGGAATTCCTGCTTTACATTTCGTGTTTACTTTTTTAATACGCCCTACATCTGGGCAAGTTCCATAGAACGTAGGCGCTGATAAAGATAGATCTTCGATTATGTCTCAGTACTTTTGGTACTTCTTTTAGCGGCATATCTGGGCTTTAGTCCATAATGAATTTTTAGATGTAATGTGCAGCTGCGCTGTCTAGCTCAACTGCGTACTGCCATGTATGAGGCAATTTCAGAAAAAGCTGATATCGGTTTCGTTTCGACAGAGTGCTGTAGTTGAATTTTTTGTCGAAGAGGGTAAGCGCCTGATACTGTAATCAGACGCAGACTTCACAGTACATACGGAAAAATGTGAATGAGAGTCAGGTGCTCGAAAAATGGGTGAAACACTTCAGAGATGGCAAATCGACATCCAAGATGAGCCTCACAGATGGACTGATTCGAACTTCTTCCACAGTACACAACAATGAAAAAACTACCGAGTTCATTGGAGACAAGAGATGTTTCAATGCAAGGAAATCGCATCAAAGCATGCGATAAGATATCATGATACGGAAAGATTTCAAAGTTAGTATTATGGAAACGGTTGTTACCACCTGTGTGCATGATAGAAGACCACATCATACAAAAAACTCAGAACCTTCTTCAGAAATAATGAAAGTGCCCCGACAAGGTGGAAGGGGTGTAGCTCTCAGTGCCCCTTAAGCCGTCGGCACACGGACCGAGCGTTGAGCGTGCCGAGTTTCTGACGTCACAACGTGGAATAGCACGTTCGGGAGTCTTTCCGAACGTGCAGAGCAATATCTGGCATGTTAGATATTCTGAGCGTGCGTCTGAGCGTTGACCAATGAGATGGCACAACGCCACCTACGTCACACTCACGCCGTCTGCCCTCAGTACAGAGTTGTGAGGCGCCATATTGGCATTCATTTCAAGCCTGTATGTATATATTCCGTTTCTGAGCACCAGCAAACTCAGAATAACTGGAAAACCCGTTGTTAACTGTGTGATTCGTTCCAATAATATAGTGAGAAACATCATAATCGTGGCAAAAGAATTATTGTAACTTGCGTATTATGCGAGTAGGCTATTTGAAGGCAGCGACACACTGAAGATCCACCCAAAACGTATTGTTCTTGGTACAATTTGTTATAATTAAATTTCAATTAGTAATATATCTAAGGTTTTCAGCAAGGCGCATCATAACATAGTTAGATGTTTAGGTTTTGATCTTGGTTTAGTGTAATGAGTAGAGTCACTGTGCAGTGGAGAGATTTATGGTGGGGCAACCAAATTTTTTTTTTTCCTAACATTCGCGTTTTTATTAGCTTCTGATACTTTATTATTAGTTTAATATAGGCATATACTATAATATTTGATGTTATGTAAATATAAGTTCACCTTTCTTTCGACGCGAGATTGTTGGATTGGCTTAAGCTACAGGACAGCTTGCGCTACTTGCATAAAGATATTTTCCTCATTTTTCTTTTACACCTCGTAATTCAGATGTTGCAAAGATTCTGATGCTGCGTAGGAACAGTGATCAAGTAAGACTGACCTTGGGGTTTTACTAAAATGTGGGAATGATGAAATAATGTTTATCTTACTTGGAGAAGTATTCCAAATTTGTAATGCACTGTTTGTAATGGAACTTTTATAAGTCTGTGTCCTTATTAATTGGACATGTTACTTTCCTTTTCGTGGACGATGCAGGAAATGTGCGTTTTAATAGAGCTAGCGTGGGAATTTTAAGCGCGCCCGTTGAGTAAACAGTGTGATTACGAACTAGAAGCATCCCTCAACTACCGCTGGAGTGCATTGCGATCGCTTATACCCTGTTGGGGCCCACGTACCGTATGCACAAGTCGCATCGTTTCTAAGCGTTCAGCAGCACGTTGAACTTGGCACGCTCAACGTTAACGGTCCGTGTACTGAAGGCTCAAGGTAACAGCTGCGTTGAGCATACTCCTCTATAACGCATCGTATTATGTTTCCACGTCGGTTATCTGAAGAAGTTTACGAAGTAGGTCGTATCCAAATATTTTAACTCTTGTGTGGTATCCACATTTGTAATTTCTGCTTATGTTACGGAATTTTTTGTTTAAATCATACTTGGTTAATTGAAAAGGATAAGGAAATCGCAAAGAGGTTCCTGTTTTACACTTGCAGTTTATTATTTTCAATATGTGCTAGGTCTCATGAAGTTGTATGGACGTTTTCAATACGTACAATGCCTTGTGGAGTTGCATGAATGGCGGGTCCTTTTAAAGTTACATTTCATTTCATTTTGCAGTTCTCTTAATAGCATGTGAGTGTTTCGTCCCCTTATGAATTTTCAGATATTAATATACAGTTGAGCCATCTACTTCATTTGCGTGTTGCCACGTATGAGATCCACGCTAAATGTCGACAGTGACATTTTATTAATCGGTACCTGTAACTACAACAATACGACGAAAAAGCCACTTTATTGTATCGCAATATTCAAACTTAAAATTGTGTGCCACCTGACCGCAGGCTATATTTCCAAAATGGGGAACAACGGTTTCGTTTCTTCAGCCTGCTGTCGTTGAAATCTTTGTTGAAAAGAGCTACTGAAATCTGTCATAGAACGTAGGATATAGTGCTATGCAGGAACTGTTGCAAAGCTCGGCCCGTCGAAAAATTTGAGGCAGTTTTAGCAGTTTTATGTACGTTTGTAGAGAGAAGAACACATTATAAAAAATAGCGAAAACCTTCATTTCAAAATGAGAGAGTCGATTTATTGGAGTATCGCGACAAGCAACTGATGCGGGTTCTGTCATTTTGACCGTGAAACAAAATGCAGAACAAAATTTTATCATTTGAATTCTTCGTAAGAAAAGATAGGAAGGACAGTGTGGTCTTTTCAGTAAGTTATGAGCAACGTCTTTAAGGGTGTATAGGTTTGCTGTCTCTGTGATATCCTTCAACCTAGACAGGCATAAATGCTGTCCACTTCACTCACTGACTTTTAGAACTCCCTGATTCTTTGCACAATTAACGCCCTCGGAAGAAGATCTTCGTGCAGTAGGATAGTGCATGATCTAACATTTCTCATGAGATTGTGACGTAAAACAATCTGTTTGGTAAGGAAGTCTGCCAGAACCTCCCTACTGGCCTGAACTGACACCGTACGACTATTGTCCTTTCGATGCCAACGCTACGAGATGCTTGAGGATATCCAGAACGAGACGCTTAATATTTCTAGGCATCCGGAAAAGACTTCGGGCTGCAAGTGCATTTTCAGATAGACATCTGTGTATATTCTCCTGTCATACTGTCTCACACTTTCTTCCCAAGCATCCAGCTGCTCCTGAATCTCCTCCTTCCTCTCTTCCCATACCATCAAGTAATCGGGGAACACCACTGCTTTCATTTTGTCTTATGCAGATTTTTCTGCCGCCTTAGTCATTAGCTCATACAAGACCACAATGAAGATGCTGGATGCTTGGGAAGAAACTGTGAGACAGTATGCAATGAAATGTAATGTTTACAAATGTGACGGCTGGTTCAAATGGCTCTGAGCACTATGGGACTTAACATCTTAGGTCATCAGTCCCCTAGAACTTAGAACTACTTAAACCTAACTAACCTAAGGACATCACACAACACCCAGCCATTACGAGGCAGAGAAAATCCCTGACCCCGCCGGGAATCGAACCCGGGAACCCGGGCGTGGGAAGCGAGAACGCTACCGCATGACCACGAGATGCGGGCTACAAATGTGAGATCCTAGTTACAGTGAAGATGCTGGATGCTTGGGAAGAAACTGTAAGACAGTATGGAATGAAGATTAACTTCAACAAATGTGAGATTCTGATTATGACTCGAAAGAAAGGTAGAACAACTAGCGGAATAAGGATTGGAGGTGAACAATTGAAGAAAATGGAAAGCAACAAGTACTTGGGAAGTGTGATAGAGGAAAATCTAAGAAATTTGAAAGAGATCAGTGAAAGTGGCAGACAGGCAGCCAGTGTTAGGAGCCTGGTTTGTAACAAAGACGTCCCACAAAATAGCAGAGAGGTAATATACAGAAATTACTGTATCCCAGTACTGATCTACGCATTTGAAACATGGATAATGAAGAAAACAAGTACCATGTATGGAAGTATGAAACCGGAGTTCCTCTATAGTTGATGCTAGCCGTCAGTGCATTGCCCGTGAGACCGCGTCTGCAGCGCCATCTGCTTTCTATAACGGCTGACAACTAATGTCAACACACAGTAACCCAAGTTCCACAAATTGGTATCTATTTCAAACCCGTAAACGTGTCGAATTTTGTGCCTACGAACTACGATTTTATGGACAGCATTGGTTTTCTGTAGTCATTTGAAGAAAACTGCTGCAGAATCGCATCGAATGATTGTCGAAGCTTTCGGTGAACATGCTCTTGGCAAAACACAGCGTTTCAATTGGTCCAAAAAATTCAAAAGTGGTGACTTTGATATGGGAAAAAAAACGAGCTTTGGAAACCACCGAAAAAGTTCGACGGCAACGAACTAGAGGCCCAACAGGAACCAGCGGAACAATTGAATGTGACGCAGAAAGCCGTTTCTCTTCTGTTGAAAGCTATGGGAAAGGTGCAGAAAGTGGGCGCATGGGTTATACGTAAACTGAATCAAGGACAGCAAGCAACTCGAAAGACCACTTGGGAAATGCTGCTCACCAGATAAAAAAGTCGTTTCTCCATCGATTAGTGACAGGTGATGGAAAATGGATACTTTTTGAGAATCCTGAGCTTCGTAAACAGTAGGTGAACTCAGGCGAACCATCGATATCCACTGCAAGACCAAATCGCTTTGGAAAGAAGAAATGCTCTGCGTTTGGTGGGATCAGAAGGGTGTCATCTGCTGTTATGAACGGCTAAATCCTCGTGAAATCGTTAACACTGGTCGCAACCATCAGCCAATTATCGATTTAAATCGAGCATTACATGAAAAACGACCGTAATATGGAGAAAGGCACCGCCATCACACACAGAAAATCTGGTCAGGAAAACGACCGAGGCGTTCAGCTGGGCATGTCCTCCAGACTTGGCTCCTTCCTATTATCATCTATTTGCGTCACTGGGACACGCACTCACTGAACAACGCTTCACTTCGCATGAAAATGTACAAAAATGGCTCGCTGACTGGGTCGTTTCAAAAGAAGAACTGCTTTTTTTGGCGTGGCATTCATAGCCTGCTGGAGAGGTGAGAGAAATGTATAAATGGCAATGTAGATTATTTTCAATAAAATATTGTTTATCACTTTCAAACAACAGACGTTTAATTATTGCAATCAGATTCCCATTTCACACTTCTACACCTAGTATAAGCGGAATACAGGTGTGTCAAATGAACTTCCTCGGACGTAGGATAGGAATAGCAAGGAGACATAGGATTAAGAATGAACGGGTACAGAACCCTTGCAGAGCAGGATGGACACATCAAAGCTGAGATGGTACAGGCATTTAAAGATAGTGAAAAAGAAAAGGATTCCCAAAAACTTAAAGGAAACGGAGATGCGAAGGAAATGACCAAGAAGAAGACCAAGCGATGAATGGCTGGAAGTTGTGGAGGAGTGTGTTGACAAAAGACGTGAGGACTAGACCTGCAACACGGAAAGATGGTTGGAACACAGAAGTAGGTGGCTCGGCTTATGTTCCAAATAGAACCTAGCTGGAGATGGAAATTAATCAAGATGATGATGATGAGATCTGTGTATATGTTTTAATGAAGAAATATTAATTAATTTTACAACAGTTTGTCCCTTGTGCAGATTGTGCACTGTGACGTACTTTTTAGTTTTTTATTATTATTTGTGCTGGAATTTTCTCAATTATGACAAACGTTCATGTGTACCATCAATACTAAGTGCTACGTATTGGATTCATCTTGTGACGTATCCATGCTTTAGTTGTAAATTTTCGTCTCTAGTTTGTTTGGATTCAGTCTACGTTTATTCCAAGAAACATTTTGTGACAATACAAAATCTATATTTATTATTTGCTTAAAATGTCCACAGTGAAAATAAAATGCAAGCCCAATACAGTCTTCACGAATAACTGCAACAACTGCACCTGTAACTCTGCAGGCAACAAGGCGACCTGCACGAACTATAACTGCTCCCTGCCATATCCTTGGCCCCCAGGTCAGTATTCACTAACCTACTCATCTATTATATACATAGCACAGTCTCACAATATCAAGAGAAGCTTTCCTGAAAAAAAATTAAAATATTTTAACATCAAAAATGTACTTATGGAGGTGTCTGTACTGTTTATCATCTGCACTTAACTTAGTATCAGGCTGCAGTTTAAAAAAAATTCGGGAAAGAGTTTCATAAATTTATATTTGATGGTAAAAAATGTATCTTTTCAGCGTTTTTTGGAAATCCCAGTCCTCATTTTATTTTCGCTCTGTCTCGGCCATCAGCAGTTATTCTTTTGCCGAAATGGCAAAACACATCTACTACTATTAGTGTCTAATTCCCCCAAAAATAGCCTGGCTTAATTCGAATAAATTCCATTATCCTTGACATACTTTTCTTGATATTCATTTTGTAACCTTTGTTCAAACACACAATTCACTTCGTTCAAGTCATTTCTAAGTTGTTTGCTGCCTCTTACAAAACTGCAGTGTCAATGACAAACTTTAAAGAATTTCTATCTTCTTACTGAATTTTAATTTCAACTTCAAATTTTTCTTTTCTTTCCCTTATTGTCTCTTCAAAGAACGGAATGAATAACAACGGCGGTTGGATACAACTCTATCTTAATCCCTACTTAACTACTTCCTTCCTATCAATCCTCGACTCTTAAAAATACTGTCTACTTTACGTAAAATCTGTGTATAAAAACTCGCTCCCTGTATTATGTCTCTACTACGTACAGAATTTCAGGGAGTCTGTTTCGGTCATCATTGTCAAAAGCTTTCATCATTGTCAAAAGCTTTCTCCAAATCTGCTAATCCTGTGAAAGAAATGTTTCATTTCTCTAATTTCAAATACAATGTAGGACCAGTAGTGTCTCGAATGTCACTATTTTTGCCGGGAGCTCTCTATTGCGCATTTCATCTTGTTGTCATTGTTCAAAAAATTCCATCAGTTTCAAGTATGTGTTCTACAGGCTGCCCTGTATGTAAACCTGGCGAAAAGAAGCAGATAGACTGTTGCAATAACTGCACGTGCACGAGTGCAGGAGGATGGATGTGCACGTTGATGGCCTGCCCCGATATAAAAGAAGGTGAGTCGCTCTCAGTTTCCATTGCATTACGCATATGGCGGATCTAAGTAAGTTTCCACGTCCTCCATCTTAAGAAGTCTACAGAGTGAAACTAGCCACAGCTGAATTTTTTATTTAACCACTGTATGGTAACCTTACCTGTAATTTTTACGCCTGGAAACGAATTATTTTTTAAATCATCCTTCATGAATAGCAGCCGATAAGCAAGATGGAAAATGGGATTCTGCTTTACTCTTCCACCCTAAAAAAAGCTTTATGTTCTGCCTTACGGCAGGTCCTGTAATTGGGGAAGCCTCTTCAGAGAGGCCCATCGCATGAGCGTCTAGGGAAGTGATTCCAGTTGTGGTTTCCCGTTGCCTTCCGCTGACGATGATGAAATGATAATGAGGACAACACAACACCCAGTCCCTGAGCGGAGAAAATCTCCAACCCGGCTGGGAAACGAACATGGGCCCCTTTGCGTGACAGACCGCCGAGCTGATCACACAACTATCGGGGCGGACTCCAGCCTAAAACACTTCCAATATATACAGTACTGGCCATTAAAATTGCTACACCAAGAAGTAATGCACATGATAAACGGGTATTCATTGGACAAATATATTATACTAGAACTGACATGTGATTCCATTTTCACTCAATTTGGGTGCATAGATCCTGAGAAATCAGTACACAGAACAACCCCCTCTGGTCGTAATAACGGCCTTGATACGCCTGGGCATTGAGTCAAACAGAGATTGGATGGCGTGTACAGGTAGAGCTGCCCATGCAGTTTCAACACGATACCACAGTTCATTATGAGTAGTGACTGGCCTATTGTGACGAGCCAGTTGCTCGGCCACCACTGACCAGACGTTTTCAATTGGTGAGAGATCTGGAGATTGTGCTGGCCAGGGCAGCAGCCGAACATTTTCTGTATCCAGAAAGGTCCGTACAGGACCTGCAACATGCGGTGGTGCATTATCCTGCTGAAATGTAGGGTTTCTCAGGGATCGAATGAAGGGTAGAGCCACGGGTCGTAACACATCTGAAATGTAACGTCCACTTTTCAAAGTGCCGTCAGTGCGAACAAGAGGTGACCTAGATGTGTAACCAATGGCACCCCATACCATCACGCCCGGTAATACGCCAGTATGGCGATGACGAATACACGCTTCCAATTTGTGTTCACCACGATGTCACCAAACACGGATGCGACCATCATGATGCTGTAAACAGAACCTGGATTCCTCCGAAAAAATGACGTTTTGTCATTCGTGCACCCAGGTTCGTCGTTGAGTACACCATCGCAGGCGCTCCTGTCTGTGATGCAGCGTCAACGGTAACCGCAGCCATGGTCTCCGAGATGATAGTCCACGCTGCTGCCAACGTCGTCGAACTGTTCGTGTAGATAGTTGTTGTCTTGCAAACGTCACCATCTGTTGACTCAGAGATCGAGACATTGCTGCACGATCCGTTACAGCCATGCGGATAAGATGCCTGTCATCTCGACTGCTAGTGATACGAGGCCGTTGGGATCCAGCACGGCGTTCCGTATTACCCTCCTGAACCCACCGATTCCATATTCTGCTAACAGTCATTGGATCTCGACCCACGCGAGCAGCAATTTCGCGAAATGAAGGAGACGCTTTTTCCATGAGTATTGTTAAAAGCGGTTGATGTTGGTTTTATCACTATGAGCCAGAACCAAACGGAAGTATGAAGTGGTTATAACCTACCAGCACTCATCTCTAATTCTATGATTCAGTGACTCGTATTACCTTATGTTCCGCATTTTAAAGAAAAGTCGTCGATACCGATGAATAATGCTAACCACTAGAATGCAATAAAGACTGCATATTGATCGCTATCGCACAGATACGTATTCTATGTGACAAAGATCAAAAATAAGTTTCGTATGGAAATAAACATAAAGACTGTATCTCGATCGCTATCGCACAGATACATAGCGCATGTGACAAAGATCAAAAATAAGTTTCATGTGGAAATAAACATTGCACTGTAGTTAGCTGTAATTTTGAGTATATCACTGAAACTACTGTATATGAAATTTGGTTACAGGAAATAACTCACAGTCACCAGCTCATAACTGAGCAAAAGTTAGTAACAGTTGATTATTGTACTGATCCTAAAATCATGTAATAATCACAGTTGTGTAGGTAGATAGTAGCAGAACAGTAGGCACATGCTCGAGCTTGAATGGTAAATCCAAGTATTAGAAAACCCATTTAACTTAATTAGTAGTGCACTGGATTTCTTTGTAATTAATAGAGCCCAATATCGATTACCTACTAGCAGCACATGTAATAGATACACTAAGTGATATCAATCATTGTAATGCTATTTGTCGTCAGGTTTTGTGAAGGAAGTACTCAAGACTAATCTCAATTTTAGAGTAGATATTACTTCAGAAAAACTCGTAAAACTTCAGTAACCATAAACACTCTGGCAACACCACCGTCACGAAAATCGGAACACGTGTAATATCAGCAAACACACAACAGATTTTATAACAACTAGTTTTGTCATAATTGAATACTCACTTTAATTTACTTTGCATTCATATTATTTAGTTTACTTTAGTTAATCATTACTGCACTAGTTTCATGAACTGATTGAATTTGTGTTAACTGGCATGTGCAGTTAAATTTCTCTCAGATGAAGTGATATTACCTCTTTCACTTAATTTACTCGGCGATAATGGTGAAATGATTGGACCGTAATGATGGTTAGTTACGCCAGTGAGGCTCCAGTTCTCAGCTCATGCAGATCCACAGAGCGGCAAGTTACATGTTTATCTTTTCTTGTGTTTTCCTCGTCTTATATTTATTAAATTTCAGGCGTGTTTTTCCGTTTATGAGGTTTAAGCTGCGGTTTTTGTAAGTGTAAATTGATTCCGTCTGTAGCGCAGTATTTGCTCATTTGTTTTGTTTTGAAAACAAGCGTCTGTTCGTTTAGTAAGACAGTCAGTGAGGCTACAGCTCTCGGCAGATACAGATCTATAGAGCGGCAAGTTCATTGTTTACCTTTTCCTGTCTTTTCCTCGTAGTAGATTTATAAAATTTCGTGCGTGTCACTGTTCAAGAGGTGTCATCTCGCAATTTAGAAGTGTAAATTCGGGCAGTCCGTAGCGTAGTTTTCGTTTCTTCTGGACAGCCAGCCACGTAGCTCACTGAATCAACCGCGTCCGTTGGTGACTCACTGGGAGGCATCAAGTTGCATATCTAGGATTCTGTCTGCTTTTATAGTTTATTTCTTCAGTTAGTCTTGCTGGGATGGCTACGATGTGTGCGCGCTGTGTGCGGACGCAGGAGGCGCTGGCCGCAGGTCGCGAATAGCTGAATGCGCTTTTGGCTACGGTTAGTCACCTACAGGCTGCTGCCTCGGGGTGTAGCGGTGACGGAGAATCCGGCGCGTCGCATGGCACACCTCAGGTGTCGCTCGTCTCTCTTGCTACCGAGGCACCTCCTAAAACACGACGCAGTGAATCCGCCCTCACAGCAGGCTGAGTGGCGGGTGGTAACGCGTTCGTGTCAATCGAGGCGGAGGGCCAATGTGGAAACTGGTCGTCTGGCTTCGCCCATTCACCCTGTGAGTGGATAGGTAGCCGCTCCTTCAGCAGAGTCAGAGCGCGCACACGGGAGAGGGATCTACTAGTTACCGGGAGCTCCAACGTCATAGAGCCGCTTAGGCAGATTGCGTTCGGGGCTAGAAAAAAAGCCAATGTGCACTCGTTAAGGATGCTGGGTGGCCTCATCCGGGGTGTGGAGCAGCCTTCCTTACGGCTGTCGAGTTTGCAAGGTGCAATCGTCTGCAACTTGTGGCTCTCGTCGGTACAACGACTCCTGTAGCATGGGTTCTCAGGCCGTCCTCAATCCATACAGGCGGCTAGTGAAGATGGTGAAGATTGCTGCCGGCCGCTGTGGCCGAGCGGGTCTAAGGCCTCGAGTCCGGAACTGCTCGGCTGCTACGGTCGCAGGTTCAAATCCTGCCTCGGGCATGGGTATGTGTAATGTCCTTAGTTCTAATTCTACGGGACTGATGACCTCAAATGTTAGGTCCCATACTGGTTAGGGCCATTTCAACCATTTGAAGATTACTGACCTCACACGTGGGTGCAAGCAGAGCTCGTAGTTTGCAGCATTGTTCCCAGAGTTGATCGACTTTCGACTTCCTTTGGTTTGCAGCCGAGTGTAGAGTCTCAACCAAAGATCCGTCAACTCTGTGACTGTCTCAGAACACATTTCTAGACCTGCTTTGTCATTTGCGGATTTGTAGGACTCACCTTGATAGGTCAGGGGTGCACTACACCAAGGAAGCAGCTACTCAGGTGGCAGTATACTTGCGGAGTGCACCTGAGGCTAGACGGTAGACTGAGGTACTCTGATGAAGACTTACTTAGTCGATACGCAGCAATGGAAATCAAACTCCGTTCAGATTAAAGACACTTCCACTGTCAAAATTTTATTAGTAATTGTCGAATTATTCGTAACAAAATTCCCGAATTTACTGCCTCCAGGTAAGTTCTCGCGCTCAGATTATTCTCGGAACCGAGAACTCGCTGAAAACTGAAAAAAAGCTCTGAGGTATTTAGCGAGTCATGGAACGTATGTCGGAACGGCAGATTAGAGGCCGTAGGAGGGGGAGTGTTCATTGCTGTTTACAAAAATATTGTCTCCACTGAGGTTGAAGTCGAGTGTGACAGTGGTCGCGTATAACAGCTCTAGCGAAGTAAAGTTAACTGTTGGATGTTTTTACCGGCCACCCGATTCTGATGTGACAGTTCTAGAGTCAGTCAAAGAATGCCCATAAATACCAAATCACGCCATACCCGTTGTAGCCGATTTTAACCTATCGAGTACAGACTGCTATGTCTTCGAATTCATTGCAGGGGGTACAGAGAAACAGTCATGCTTAATACTTCAAAACACGTTTTGTGAAGCCTGTCTTGAACAGCTAGTTCGACAGATCACATGCAATGGAAATACTTTAAATCTTGTAGCTACAAACAGATCGGACCTTATCGAAATGGTACAAGCGGTCACCATTTCATTGTAGCATCTATGGCTGCGAAGTTAATACATCATTTAAGAAGGCGAGAAGAGTGTTTCTTCCAGAAAGAGCAGATAAACAGTTATTAGCATCTCAATTAGACAGTGAACTGACATCAGTTAGTTCCAGTTAGATGGACGTAGAGGAATTATGGACAACGTTCAACCAGACTGTAAACAGTGGTCTGGAGAATTATGTGCCTAGTAAGTGGGTTATGGACGGAAAAGACCAACCATGGTTTAATAACGAGGTTTGGAAAATGCTGATGGAGAAGAGGCTGTTAACACTCTCAATTCAAAAGAGAACGCTTAAATGACGACACGCAAAGGTTAGGAGAGATTCGTGCGTCTGTGAAAAGATCTACGCACCATGCATACAACTACTACCACCGTCATACCTTAGCAAAAGATCTGGCAGAGAACCCAAGAAAATTCTGGTCTTACGTAAAATCGTCAAGTGGGTCTAAGGCCTCCATCCAGTCACTTTTTGAGCTTGGTGCTACAAAAGAGTGTTGAAAATTAGGTGGATTGATAACGTAAGTAACGAGGTGTTCCTACGAAGAGTCAGAGACGAATGGAGTATAAGGAAAACTAACAAAAAGAAGGGTCAGGTTGGTAAGACACAGGTTAAGACATCAGGGAGTAACTTCCATAGTACTAGAGGGAGCCGTAGGGGTAAAAAATTGTAGAGGAAGATAGAGACTGGAATACATCCAGCAAATAATCGAGGACGTAGGTTGCAAGTGCTACCATGAGGTGAAGAGATTGGCACAGGAGAGGAATTCGTGAAGGGCAGCGTCAAACTATTCAGAAGACTCATGACTAAAAAAAAGAGAGAGAGAGAAGAGAAGAAGAAGAAAAAAGTGGAGGCATGTAGACAGTCTTTTTGGTGACTAGTAGCTAGTAGTGTCATGGGGTACCCTCCGTCACATGCCTTAAAGTGGGTTTCGAAGCAACGATGTAGATTAGGTATAGATAATGAACAACAATTAAGTCAATTACAGTTAAACTACAAACACTACAATGTTCAGAACAGTTAAATTACGATGCTGGCTAGCGGTATACATAACTAAACCACTAAATGCCTCGATTTTGCTTTCAGGTGGGTTGAAACTGGTGCATCATAATGCGTATTGTGGTAATAAATAATAGCAACCGTCCCTTCTTCAACAACAAGCTACCTTTTAATAATTTTCGCCACTCAGTACTCTTCTTCCAACACTTTTATTACGACATCTCCTTGAGTTCTTTTTATTGTTACAACACCTCGCCATACTTTGGGCAATATACTCTTCATTATGCCTCTGAGCATCGTTTCACTGCACACACATTTCACCACAGATAACTTGAGGCTAGAAACTGCTCCTCTCTCTCTGCACGTTCTCGCCCAGCAATATTATTGTAATAGTTGAAACATATTCTTTGGTTTTTATACAATACTGATTTCCTTGACTTTTCCAGCGTTTCTACCATAATGTTTACAATATTGTTTTGTAATAGTTTGGATTTTCTCATTTTGAGAAGGGGCTATCGGTTTTACTTGCTAAACACATTCATAAATCTAGTTCACATTAATATTTCTTTATTTGAAACAACCAGAGTTTTCTATCATCTTGTGGTCATAAAAAATAGAATATGTCCAGCTTATGTAAACAGATGTGCTATTGTGTACTGTGTTTTGTGACGTTACAATCACCTGTAGGTAGTATATATATATATATATATATATATATATATATATATATATATATGGACGTGACCATTTGCACAAGCTGCTTTATGTTTTTCAATATTTTAGTTGTGACAAATCTTTTATAATATGCTGTTTTTATCCACATGACAACTTGGCTTGAGGTACAACTTAAAATGAACATCTTTCATAACAAAAAGACTTTTTAAGGTCTGGAGATGGCAGCAAAGTCTGTCGAAACTGGTTCCTTTAAATAAAGAAATATTTTTCCAGCAGTTCCTCATAAATACATTAAGCTTTTTTAACAAAGTAGTGAACATTGAGAAAATTAACAAGTTACCTACAAAGACATTTTGAAACTTGCTGGCAGATTAAAACTGTGTTCCGGACCGAGACTCTGATTCGGGACCTTTGTCTTTCGCGGGCAAGTGCTCTACCAACTGAGCTACCGAAGCACGACTCTGCCAGGAAGTTTCATATCAGCGCAATGTCCGCTGCAGAGTGAAAATCTCATTCTGAAAGACATTTTGGTTGGGAGGACGTCCAGCATGCCTGATTTGTCAACCTCGACTGATGGTGCTGAGAATCCAGTGCAGCGAGATGCTAGAGTACATCGAGAAACTTGCTTGTCATTGTTTCTCATCAGCCTGTATTAACAAGCTGAAAGGGAACTTTCATAGAGAACTGTGTACATGAATTGTTATATAACATTACAAGACGGTGGTTCAACCAGAGGTTACATACGGAAGTGAAACTCTTTTTAAAGTCACCCAGAAAAACAGAATTGACAAAATTTTAAAAGTAGAGAGAAGAATTGCTAGAACATGCATAAATAAGAAATATCAAAAAGCTGGGCAATGGCGGATAGTTCCAAATGAAGTGGTATACAGAGAACTGGAGCCCATCACTGATACTATACGAAAGAAAAGGATCTGTTTTTGTGGTCACATTCTGAGGACACCAGAAACCAGATTATCAAGGAAAATTATTGAGAAACTCTGGACTTTTAAACAACAAGGAGGATGGCTTAAGGAAATAAGAGAGGATATGGAAGAACTGGAAATAACTCTGGATGATTTGCAGAACAAAACGCCAAATTTAAAGAAGTTGAGGGACACAGAAATAAGATTTAAACCAAAAATTGACAAACGACATACAATGAAAAGGGTATTTACAGATAAGGAACGACGAAAAGCATCGGAACGAATGAAGAGATACTGGGCCACTCGGAAGGGGAAAATACCAAAGAAGAGGACCAGAAATGATTGACTGAAGTGGTCCAATGAGGCCGTAAAAGCAGAAGAAGAAGAAGAAGAAGAAGAAAGGTCGTATTTTATAACAATTAAGTGGCCGTGACTTTCAGTATGACCCTCGTACAAAATGTTTCAGTTCTGTCACATGTTTCTCAGTTCTGCCTAAAGTTTATAGATACCATCAACTGTATGAACTATGTATTGCAATTATGTATTAATGTGTCTTCACAAAAGTTAGAAATTTTATTCTTCAGATTGTTCACATACTAAGACAGTGCATTGCATGAAACATTATTTCACCGTATGAGAGTTTGTTTTCTGCTTAAAATGCCCACAGTGGAGATAAAATGCAAGCCTAATACGGTATTCAAGAAGGACTGTAACAACTGCACCTGTAACTCGGCGGGTACGAAGGCGTGCTGCACTACCTGTAACTGCTCCCAGCCGTGGCCTGGGAAACCAGGTCAGTATGTGTTTGTATACACATCTAATTACATGTACACATACACAAATGAAGCACTAGCAAAAAAACTTTTCTAAAAATCAGAAACTTTTCCGTCAGCGTCTTTATTTCTCACGACTTCGCACATCGTCAGTAATTTTTATGCCCAATACACCAGAACTCACCCATTACCACAACTCGTGTCCTAATCTGATGCCCTCACCATCGCTTGATTTAATTTCTATCCATTCCATTACAGCTGATCTGCTTTTGTTGATAATCGTTTCACAAACTCTTTTCAAGTCACTATCCACTTCGTTCAGGTGATCTTCCAATGTCTTTTAAAGTCTCTGACAGAATTCAATGTCATCGGGAAACAAAGTAGTCCTAACTTCCTACTGAATTTTAATTTCCTTTCTAAATCTCTCATTAGTTATCCCTGTTCGATCAACATATTCATCAAGTGACATCTCTGTCTCATACTCTTCTCAACTACTGCTTCCGTTTCAGGTCCTTTAACACTTATAACCACAGTCTAGTAGACAGTCTAGTAGATGTACAAGCTGTGGATAACCTGCCATTCCGTGTGTTCTATCCCTATCAGTCTTCAGAACTTCAAAGCGTCTATTGCGCGCATCACTGTTAAAAGCTTTCTCCATCTGTTCAAATGCTATAAATGTATAAATGCCTTTCTTCAATTTAAAATAAGTTGTGCCGTCAAAAGTGCCTCGCATATAGTTGTATTTCTCAGGAACTACAAAGTGTGCGTTTTATATTGTTGTGATTGTTCACAAGAAACTGCATTAATTTAAGTGTGGGTTGTACAGGCTGCCCTGTCTGCAAACCTGGCGAGAAGAAGCAGATAGACTGCTGCAACACGTGCACGTGCGTCGGCCCAGGAGTGTGGGCGTGCACCTTGATGGCTTGCCCCCATATAAAAGAAGGTGAGTAGTTCCAAGAGTCCACTGCATTATGGCGCGTTTACACCTGTGCGCCCTCTGGCTAGTCGCTGTGCGACTGTACTTGCCCCACATACAAGTGGAGGCGAGCGTCACACGGGGCGCATCTAGTCTGTACTTCCACAAGGGGCAAGCTACAGTCGCACGGCGACTAGTCGCAAGGTGCACATAGGTAAACACACACTGCTTACATCCATCTGTCAATCGAAAGAAGTTTCCACGTCCCTCAGGTGAAGAAGTCTACGTAAAGGGACTGGCTGCAACTCAATATTTTACCCGCTCCTATGGTATCTTCACTTGTAATTTATACACCTGGAGAGGAATAACTACTTACATCATACATCAAGAGTGGCAACGGATAAGCAAAACCGCTCTGGGATTCCCGCTTCACAGGCTAACATTTTCAGTATACAGCACGGCTAGTGGTATGCATGGAATGAAAATCTCACCTCTTAGGTTCTGCCTGACGCTGCTGCCGAGGCTGCAGTCCTCTTACCTCTGCCCGCTAGTTCTTCCATTCCCTACGATGATCTCTGTGTTACCGTCTGTCAGCAGGTGGTGTCTCTTTGGCATCGCCACTGCTTCTCCTTTCATGGGAATAAACTCCGGGTTATTAAGCCCCTCCCAGCGGCTTCGACGGCCTCCTCTCGGCTCTCTCACCGTGAAGAGATCATTTGGGCTAGGTTGCATATCGGGCGCTGTCTTTTTGGCCATCGCCATTTGTTAAGTGGTGCTCCCCCACCACTTTGAATACATCGCGCTATATCTTTGACGGTCCGCCATTTCCTGATGGAAAGCCCTTTTTAAACCATTTTCGTTCTCGTTTGCCGTCTGGGTTATCGGCCTTCCCAGCGAACGACGTGCGTGATGTCGACGACGTTTTACTCCGCCGTACCAATATGGCGAAAGCCATTCAATTTTTTGTTCATGATCTCCGTTTATCTACACTCCTGGAAATTGAAATAAGAACACCGTGAATTCATTGTCCCAGGAAGGGGAAACTTTATTGACACATTCCTGGGGTCAGATACATCACATGATCACACTGACAGAACCACAGGCACATAGACATAGGCAACAGAGCATGCACAATGTCGGCACTAGTACAGTGTATATCCACCTTTCGCAGCAATGCAGGCTGCTATTCTCCCATGGAGACGATCGTAGAGATGCTGGATGTAGTCCTGTGGAACGGCTTGCCATGCCATTTCCACCTGGCGCCTCAGTTGGACCAACGTTCGTGCTGGACGTGCAGACCGCGTGAGACGACGCTTCATCCAGTCCCAAACATGCTCAATGGGGGACAGATCCGGAGATCTTGCTGGCCAGGGTAGTTGACTTACACCTTCTAGAGCACGTTGGGTGGCACGGGATACATGCGGACGTGCATTATCCTGTTGGAACAGCAAGTTCCCTTGCCGGTCTAGGAATGGTAGAACGATGGGTTCGATGACGGTTTGGATGTACCGTGCACTATTCAGTGTCCCCTCGACGATCACCAGTGGTGTACAGCCAGTGTAGGAGATCGCTCCCCACACCATGATGCCGGGTGTTGGCCCTGTGTGCCTCGGTCGTATGCAGTCCTGATTGTGGCGCTCACCTGCACGGCGCCAAACACGCATACGACCATCATTGGCACCAAGGCAGAAGCGACTCTCATCGCTGAAGACGACACGTCTCCATTCGTCCCTCCATTCACGCCTGTCGCCACACCACTGGAGGCGGGCTGCACGATGTTGGGGCGTGAGCGGAAGACGGCCTAACGGTGTGCGGGACCGTAGCCCAGCTTCATGGAGACGGTTGCGAATGGTCCTCGCCGATACCCCAGGAGCAACAGTGTCCCTAATTTGCTGGGAAGTGGCGGTGCGGTCCCCTACGGCACTGCGTAGGATCCTACGGTCTTGGCGTGCATCCGTGCGTCGCTGCGGTCCGGTCCCAGGTCGATGGGCACGTGCACCTTCCGCCGACCACTGGCGACAACATCGATGTACTGTGGAGACCTCACGCCACACGTGTTGAGCAATTCGGCGGTACGTCCACCCGGCCTCCCGCACGCCCTCGCTCAAAGTCCGTCAACTGCACATACGGTTCACGTCCACGCTGTCGCGGCATGCTACCAATGTTAAAGACTGCGATGGAGCTCCGTATGCCACGGCAAACCGGCTGACACTGACGGCGGCGGTGCACAAATGCAGCGCAGCTAGCGCCATTCGATGGCCAACACCGCGGTTCCTGGTGTGTCCGCTGTGCCGTGCGTGTGGGTGTGTCCGCTGTGCCGTGCGTGTGATCATTGCTTGTACAGCCCTCTCGCAGTGTCCGGAGCAAGTATGGTGGGTCTGACACACCGGTGTCAATGTGTTCTTTTTTCCATTTCCAGGAGTGTATATTTATAGCTCTTCTGTTTCTTCGTGTGCTACAGTTCTGACGAGGGAGCGTATGACCCTAGCTGTTTTTGCGCCCTAAAAAAAAAAGTTCTACCACCTTGCTCATTTGAACATTGCCGAGGGAGCGGTGCGGGTATTCGTAGCTGACTTTTGTTAGTCGGTAAGTGCAACTACAACAATGCAAAAAAACGACATTATCGTAATCCACTGACCTTATACGGTGTGTTGCCAAACTGTGTCGTTGAATTCCATACGTACGCTAAGTGTACTGCCACTTCTGCAGCAGACGTCTGCTTGTTGAAGCACCAGACGTTTGCTGCTGAAATTGCAGCTCACTCGGCGTACATATGGTAAAGTTAGCATGGGAGCCAACAAGGAAAGAGTTGTTGACTTCATTAGACACTACGTCCGTTTCAGTGTAAATGAAATACCAAATATCTTGGGACAGCATACGGTGATATGCAAGACATGTTTCGCAACTTGGGTTGTCGAAACGATTGTGCCCGTTGTATGCACCTTTGAAGTCCCACGACCACATCATAGAACAACCAAAAAAATTCTTCACAGGTCTCGGAATGAAGGACACGGTTTTTCTATGATTATTGGACAAGCAGTTTATGACGTTTCCATCTGAAAAAATGGCTCTGAGCACTATGGGACTTAACATACCATCTGAAACAAAATGTGACTAAGGAATATTATCATTTGGGTTTGCTACAAAAATCGTTTGAAAGAAGAGTGTTATATGTTGAGTAAGAAATGAGCAACGTGTTCTGGGGTGCTCAGGATTGCATTCTGATTAATTTTTCTCAGGATATACAAACATAACTGCTGTCCACTACATTTAGACAGTTCTAGAATTCCCTCACAATAAAATCCTTGGGACAAGACCGTTATGTAACAGGATAACACGTGATCTAAACACTGCTCCAGAGACTGCAAAGGAAGCCGAGACGCTGTATCAGAAAAGTATTCCACACTAACCTGCATGCCTGACTTGTCAACCTCCTACTCCTGGCGTTTAGGAGGCAATGCAAAGAGATGCTAAAGTATATACAGAAATTTGCGCATCATTGCTTCTAGCCAGCCTGAACAGATTTAAGTTGTAAGGGAATTTCAAACTTAGAGAACTATGTACAGTGATTATATAAGAAATAAGCTTTATGTTTTATAGCAGCAGAATTGCGATGACTTTCAGTATGGCATTCGTTCATCATGTGGGGTGTGAAGTTCCTTTTAGTTTCATTTATCCATCCTTGTACAGCAATTTTCTCAATTTTGTATAACGTTTATGCATCCCGTCAGTTGTAAGAGCAGTGTATTGGATTTTTGTGCGGATGTGTCTTCACAAATGTTCGAAATGTTACTGTAGATGCTTCGCAAGGCACCGCATGGTGCGTGGCGGAGAGTTCCTTGCACTGCTCTTAGTCACTTCCTTTCCTGTACCACTCGCAATAAGAAAGGGGAGAAAATGACTATATATTTCCCCACGAGCCCTAATTTCGTGGTCCTTATGCAAAATGTACGTTAGCGACAGGCGAATCATACTGCAGTGAGCTTCAGACGCCGGTTCTCTAAATTTTCTCAATTGTTTTCCGCGAGAGGAACGTCATCTTCCCTCCAGGGATTCGCACATGAGTTCACGAAGCTTCTCAACAATACTCACTTGTTGATCAAACCCACCAGTAAGAATACTAGCAGCTTGCCTCTGAATTGCTTCGATGCGATTCCGCACTAATACTGCAATGTTTTTCAGAAACATTATCATGACTAATTCACATCTTGCTAATGTTTACTCTTACTTTCCAACGCGATTTGGCTGTCTTTAAATTACAATTATGTCTAAGAAATATTCGAAAAATGGACTATGCGAGAGGCTGTGGCAGATTGACAGTTGCCAAAATGGTCAAAATAGAACTTGTCTTTCAGAGACATGCATCTACTGGTCTACTGGCAAAATGCACTGTTGGCAAGACTCTAAATACTAATGAAAGTTCGCACTGTGTCATTTTGTCCTGAAAGGTGCACAACCATTTATTCTGACATGGCGAGATTAACATGCTAGGAGATTGCATCAATATGCAATGTACAGACCTTATAAAGTCTAATCAAGTCACACAGTTGTGTCTCCTAAATTAAGAACAAATTTTGATTCGCCTTAGAGCTTGCTAACTAAGCATACGTACACATCACATCTCAGTTCCCACTGACTTCACTCACATGCAGCATCCATCGCATCCTTTCCCCCCCTCCCTCCTCACGTGTGTGATGTCATGGGGGACTGTGCAAAGATATGTATCTATGCTCAGTTAGGAAGCTGTTAGATGAGATGAGACTTTAGTTAGGTGCATAAATGTCGTAATTATTAACCTTGGTGACTTCTGTGTATGAACATTGTCATGATCTCCAAGCATATCATATTTTGCCAAGTCGAAATTAATGTCGACATGCACCTTCTTAGACAAGTCGAGTTAATGTCTGCACACTGACATTCAAGGTGTTACAATTAAGTTGCAGTTATATTTTTTGTTATAATACAGTCCACCTCTGATTTCATTAAGTCAGGTTATGGTGGATACATTGTCAACTGCTGGTGCTACAATACAGTTTTAACTTCTGGGAACTGATACCTACTGCCACGTTGTGGCACGTAGACTGTAAACTTCTGGTGTTGCCACACTGTTTGGGATCCAGTAGTTCACACATTATTTTTTCACTTGTTGACTAAAAGCTTGCATTTGGTGAGATGATAGTCAGCATGACTGGGGTGATGGCAGTCATCATTTCAGCTGACCATCATTCTCCCCAGCAGTTTCCACCACACATTCAGGGTAATGGTAGTCACTATGATCAGGGGTGATGGCAGTCACCATGCCAACCAACCAACCAACCACCATTGCCCCTAATAATACCCAGAGTATTGGTATTGGCCATCTCAATTGATCATTGCAGCCACTTAATAATATCCAGCAAATGTTTGTGGTAAAGATAATCACCAAGTTTTGACTAATAGCAGTCACCAAGTCATCAATGTTTCAACATCATTCAAGGTTATTGGCAGCCACCATGTCACGTTATCATCATTGCTCCCACACCTGTGCAGTGTCTGGGGTAAAGGTAGTCGCCATGTCACCTGAGCAACATTGCCCCAATGGTATCTGTTGTAATGGCACTCACCATATCAATTCACTGTCGTTGACCTGTCCAACAGTATCTGGCATAATGATAATCACCATGTCACGTGACAATCATTGCTACACACAAAAGTACTGGGGTATAGTAGTCACCATGCCAAATGACCATCATTGCTCCACCAAATAGTATCTGGGGTGATAGTAATCACCATGGTCAGCGTACTAGCAGTCACCTTGTCAGCTGACCATCATTACACTGTCAGAGATTTTGTGTGGTACCACAGAAATAAATTTAAGAAACATTGGGTTTGAAAATGAGGAAAAAACGATTCGAATGTGCAGATGTGCAGTAGTTGTCTGGCAACTTGTTAGAATTTGGTTTCATGTTTATCTGTATCTGTTGATGTATGGAGAAGTTCGTTACATTTCGTTGTGGCTAGTTGTTAAGGTGTAACAGCCTGCTCTGTGTAATTAAACATACATTAAATTCAGATGTTAAGACTACTAATCAGTATTTCTTCAAAGTGTCATGTAATTGTTACTTTATAAAAGTATAAGCTGGCATTGTTGGCTGTTGGTGACAAACATTTTATACTGAAAGATAATTTTTCTTCCTAGCACGGAGTCGATTTGGGAGACTTTGAACAGTAGTTAATTCTGGGTAGCTGAAATCATAGGAACTCTCGTTTCTTACTTATACAAATGTGTATTACTACTGCTGAGTATGGCATTTCATCAAGGTCTCATGCAGTTTCCACTGCGTGACAGTGTAAGCCATCCTCCATAAGTGCACTTTAACTTATCAGTTAAATTGCTAGTACCAACAATACAACACATGTGTTCTGATAAATAACACAATTTTTATTTCTTTTGGTACAGCGATTGAACTATGCTTGTTCCCAAGTGCACATAAAGCTGTAAGTTGAATCAACATTAGTGTCAGGCGTTTTGTAATATCATGGCAATTCTTTAACTATTTTGATAAATAACACTGACAACTTTCAGTTTCTTTAAAGTATGGTAGAATCAAAAATCAAACTACGATCACTGCCAAGTGCACTTTAACCTGTAAGTTATATCAATAGTGCCAACAGGTGAGACATGAGTATTTTTTTTACTGTTATAGAACAGTTAAGTAATGGCAGCACATTAGATGTGTTTTGTACTTGAAAACTTTAAGTACTTTGATAATTAATACATATAATTTTATTTTGATACAATGATCAAGCTTTCTTTCCTCATCGAATCTGTAGTTACACTTATTTATTATACACTTATTTATTATAATAAGTCACCCATACGTGCTCTGCAGTCAAAATCTTTGCATAGTGTGATAAATAATTTTATTTTGATACAAAGGTTGATTTTTACACAGATCGAACTTTCCTCTCTGTATGAGAGTGTGTCAATCATTGTCTTTTACCATGTTGTATGTATACATCTTATTTGAAGCATTTTGAAGTTATAGTTATGTATTATGACAATATGCAGTTTAAATGATAGAATGCAGATTTTAAATGTGGTTTGTTGTGATAAATCGTCGGAAAATGTAACATTAGTGGATAAACACGCTACGACAAGTGGGTCCCAGGTCAAAAGTAGTCACAAGAAAAATATGGTAATCAGTCAATAATATTAATTATAGTTTTATCGGTGCATTTTCTTCTTACTTCTTAAAACAGTGCTCAGTCAATTTGTTTTTGCAGTAGCAGTAACTTAGCGTCATTTATACCTAAGTTGAAGTGACATTTCTTATTGGAGTGCGTCATTGTGGCAAAGCATTGTTATAGAATAATTTACACTTGGAATAGCACTGTGGCCTTTAATTTGAGCTTGTTTTATCAGTCATGCGTAAATTAAGCAATAATTGCAGTCATAGAGTAGATAAAACATTATTTTAGCTAACAAATGTTTTATAGAACAATACTACAGGCAATTTAGACATGGATATACCACTCTGGCAATTAATTCAGGTGTCTACAATCATGTTCTAAGGTTCAGTTATAAATAACACAATAATTGCATTCTTCCAGTAGGTGGCACATTATGTTTTTGGTTAACAGTGTTTTATAGGAAAATAATACAATTTAGATGTGTTTGTAACATTAACATAACCGTTTTGTGTGTGTGTTATGTGTATGTGCGTGTGTGTTTCTGTGTGTGTGCGTGTGCGTGTGTGTGTGTGTGTGTGTGTGTGTGTGTGTGTGTGTGTGTGTGTTTGTTTTTGAGAGTGTGAAAGGGAGCTCTTTGATAAATAATACAGATGTGGAAATATAGTAAGTTGCACCCTTTATGTATTTTGATAGGTAATTCAGGTCATTTTGGTGTTTTTGAACATGTAATTTGGATTGTGATGTCAGAGGGACTACAGAGCTTAACTGGGCTAGTTACATCATCTTGCATTTTGATTTTAGTTTCCCAACAGCATAACTGGGTTAGTTCCCCCATCTCGCATTTTTCAAGCTCACACTACTCCCGTCTTGCATTATCAATTTCTTGACACTGCCCCTTGAATTCTACGACTGCAGTACTGCCTAGCAAAGGCTGCTTGGACTTGTGTTAATTGTGAGTGACTATAGAGCCACCGAGTTTTATGACAATGGACTGCTCATGACTTTCCATTGATTTTTCGTGCATAGTGTGTGATGTGCATTCTTTCATGTTTCATTTATCCTTCTAAGTTCCATGTATTGGATTATGTAGTGATGTATCTCCGCATCGGTTCAAAATTTTACTCTCCACTTTGCTTGGTTTCGAATTACGTGTACTGCATGAAACATTACGTAGCTTGACAAGAGTTAATTGTTTGCTTACAACGTCCACAGTGGAAACAAAATGCAAGCCTAATATAACATTCAAGAACGACTGTAACAACTGCACCTGTAATGCTGAAGGAACCAAGGCATGTTGCACCACTCGTAACTGCTCCATGCCATGGCCTGGATACCCAGGTGAGTATGCAATTAGATATACTGCTATATATGTATGTGTAAAAAGAGTACTATTTGGCATCAAATTTAAATTTAAGTGTTACAAAGTCTTGTGCTCCTGTCTATATTTTTTATCACCCACCTTGAAATACTCTAAATACCTTGAGAAAATACTTCCTATTAAATTTACATTCCATGTTGACAAAGTTCTCTTTTCAGAAATGTTTTTATTGTTAATTTCACTGTGTATTTCATTTTCTCTCTACTTCAGTAATTGTCAGTTATTTTTCTGGCCAAATAGGAAAACTCATCCGTAATTATTATCACTTATCCTAATGTAATTCCCTCATAATTTGCATCTCCTGATTTGAGGGTAACCTGTAAGCAAAAATCTGAAATTTTTAGTATTTTTCAAAACATGTTCTATAATGTTCACTTTTTCCGGCCTATATTGTATGTAATTTATCTGTATGACCATTTGGAACATGTTACTTTTAATTCTATTGCGTATCTGTGAAGCTATCTAATTTTGAATATCGATCTCTTTATATATAGCAATGATTGAAACTACACCACATAAATGGCTGTGTTTACGCTACTGAGAGAAGATATGCAGTGCTCAATCTTGGTTACCCTGCTGTTTTCAATTTTTCTGTCGCTTCGCTACGTTTCATTAGAAAATAGGTGACTTTAGCGTAGAATTGTGTCTTTGAAAGTGCTTCAGTGTAGTTCGACACATTATAAACATGCCTAGAACTGCCACCCTGTTTATAGGAAAGCAAAATTATCTGGTTACCATTAGCAAGAATCCACCATCAGTGTAGATACAGATGATCAGAATGTGACATCAGAGAACAAGAGACATAACTACCATTCTAACTAGTGAACCCAAATTAAGTCCTCCGTTTGAGGAACTGGGATCATTCGAGCAAATTTTATCAAATAGCATTTGTGGTTTAGGCTATGTGTTAGTTGATATGACCATTTTAATGTTAACTTTTTATGTTGCAATATTTGTAGTGGGCAAATAATTATAGATGAAGATCCTTCAGTAAGAAATGTGGCAATGTCCATTAGGGTAACGAAAAAGATATAGAAGCTATGAAAGAAGCAGCACATGAGCCACAAACTCTCAAATTACATGAACTCAATTCAGTTACTGTTTCAACCTCGATCTGAGACATGGTACAAATTCCGATATTCTGGAGTTTCAAGGGTGTGTTTCTAACACAAGAATCCCTTTCCTGAAGCTGAAAAGCAAGCCATCAAGCCAGTTTATAGGGACCTAGCTCACCCAGAGCTCCCCCAAAAGTGTCTGCGTGAGCACACTCAAAATCCCAATGGGTCATTCGGTAATATGTTTCGAACATGAGTGCCCAAGCATATATTTGCGAGGGTAAACTCTGAAATGGGTAGTCAGTGACGCTTTGTGATCATTTAATGATGAACACATGGAAAGAATAAGAGTGTTAAGGCAAATCATCAACCCTGCCTGTAAAGGGAGTGTAACTTTTAGACCAACAAGAGTTGCTAATTCATATTGTGCAGCTGAGTTCAACTCCAAAGAAGCAAGATCAGCACAAAGGAGGATGCTTTTAGAGAAAGGAGGATGAAGGAGAAGATCTTAACTACGCTTCTTGGTGCTTTCGAGACTCATTTAGAACATTTGTGAGTTTTATAAAACAAAATATCCTTCCAGGCAGGGTTTCATATATGGGTTGTAACGGCTGTAAGTCCAGGTGTTTCTGTTGGTGGCTGAGGACGGTTTACTAAACTTTACATCAATATTTGCGTAACTTCCAGAGTAATAATTATAGTCATTACAAGCCATATGTTTTTAGGTTGGTTAGTACCTCTAAGTGCATGTGGCAAGAGCGAGCCATTAATGTTTTTTTCCCCTGGGCAGCAAGTCAGATGTTGAAGTGTGGAAGCGTAGATGCAAAACAGCTAGTCCATACTGACAGGCATAGTCCAGTTAGTAGTGCAGTAGGACTCTGCAGAAAACGTCAGGTCGTAAAGCATGTGGTCTGGTTGTCGGAAGACTGTTCACAGCAGAGGAAAAATAACCAGCAAACTGATGTGTGTACGCATTAAGAGACCGCATATAAAAATACCGCCACTCACACCTGTTACGGAGCTCAGACTTCAAGAAGAATATAATTATTCTAATCTCGAAGAAGGCAGATGTTCACAGGTGTGAAAATTACGGAACTATCAGTTTAATCATTCACAGCTGCAAGATACTAACGCGAATACCTTACAGACGAATGGAAAAACTGGTAGAAGCCGACCTCGGGGAAGAACAGTTTCGATTCCCTACAAATGTAGGAAAACGCAGTGCAGTGCTGACCCTACCACTTATTTTAGAAGATAAATTAAGGAAAGGAAAACCTACGTGGAGAAAGCTGTTGAGAATGTTGACTGGAACACTCTGTTTAAAATTCTGAGGGCTGCAGGGATCAAATATAGGGAACGAAAGGCTATTTAAAATATGTACAGAAACCATCTGGCAGTTATAAGACTCGAAGGGTACGAAAGGGAAGCAGTGGTAGGGAAGGGAGTGAGACAGTGTTGTAGCCTCTTTTCGATGTTATTCGATCTGAATATTGAGCAAGCAGTAAAGGAAACAAAAGAAAAATTTTGAGTAAGAATTAAAATGTATGGTGAAGAAAGAGAGCAAACGACCTGGAAGAGAAGTTGAACTGAATGGACAGCGTCTTGAATTGAGGATATAAGATGAACATCAACAAAAGCAAAACGAGGATAAAGGAATGTAGTCGAATTAAATCAGGTGACGCTGAGGGAATTAGATTAGGAAATGAGAGACCTAAAGTACTAGATGAATGTTCCTGTTTGTGGAGCAAAATAACTGATGATGGTCGAATTGGAGAGGACATAAAATATAGTCTGGCTATGGTAAGGAAAGCGTTTCTGAAGTAGAGAAATTTGTTATAATCGAGTATAGATTTAAGTGTCAGGAAATCTTTTCTGTAAGTATTTGTATGGAGTGTAGCCATGTATGGAAGTGAAACATGGACAATAAAAGCTTTCGAAATGTGGTTCCAGAGATGAATGATGAAGATTAGATGGGTAGATCACGTAACTAGTGAGGAGGGACTGAACAGAATTGGGGAGAAGGAAATTTGTGGTAAAACTTGACTAGAATAAGGGATCGGTTGGTGCGACAGCTTCTGAACCATCAAGAGATCACCAGTTTAGAATTGGAGGGAAGCGTGGAGCGAAAAAATCGTAGAGGGAAACCTAGAGATGAATACACTACGCAGATTCAGAAGGATGTGGGTTGCAGTAGGTACTCAGAGATGAAGAGGCTTGCGCAGGAAAGCTGAATCAAACCAGTCTCTAGACTGAAGTCCACAACAACAACAACAATACCTCCTATAACACCCGGTACATTAACCGGTAGGATAGTTCTGATGCCGCCTTACCGCCTCGCCCCACAAAATTCTGCCCGACTATTAAATTTCCATAGTCAGTCAGGACCAGAAGGCCATCGGCGATTATCTACCACATTACCGCGATATAAGCAATGTTCATGTGATATGACCACGGCTAAACCTGCATTCGTTGTCACATTTCTAAACGTAGCTTTGGAGCAGCGCTCGAAGTCACTTCCTACGCGACTATACAATATTGTACTTCGCAAACATCAACTTAAACGACAAAGGTCATTGTACCACCGAGGCTGAACTGCCTTTCGCTGCATGGTCAGCTCTCAGCCAACAGCAGTCGCCATCTGCGGAGAACAAGGTGATACTACGCCTATTTGTAACTTTTGCTCAGCATATGACGTGAGTCACGTCACTTTTCCTGGCATTTATATGTACAGCGCGAACAAGAAATTCCCCAGAAAAATTTGGGGCCCTATTTTGAGTACTGCTCGAGTGTTTCAGATCCCTACCAGTACGGATTAAAGGAAGACATTGTACCGGTTCAAAGATGAACTGCTAGATTTCGTACTCTTATGTTCTATCAACACATGAGTATTGTGGAATTACATCGTGAACTCAAATGGGAATCCCTGGAGAGAAGATGAGATTCTTTTCCAGAAACATTGTTTTTAATAAATTAGATGAAGATGACCGCAGAGATATTCTGCTGCCACCAACATACAATACACGCAAGGACGGAAAAAGTGAGGCAAGGTGCGTTCGTGCATATAGACAGTCGATTTCCTTCCCTCTGTTTGCGAGTGGAACAAGTGAGGAAATGACTAGTACTGGTACAGGGTACCATCCGCCGGACACCATGCAGTGGCTTGCGGTGGTGGTGGTGGTGGTGGTGGTGGTGGTGATTAGTGTTTAACGTCCCGTCGACAACGAGGTCATTTGAGACGGAGCGCAAGCTCGGGTTAGGGAAGGATTGGGAAGGAAATCGGTCGTGCCCTTTCAAAGGAACCATCCCGGCATTTGCCTGAAACGATTTAGGGAAATCACGGAAAACCTAAATGAGGATGGCTGGAGACGGGATTGAACCGTCGTCCTCCAGAATGCGAGTCCAGTGTGCTAACCACTGCGCCACCTCGCTCGGTAGTGGCTTACGGAGGTCGTGTGGAAAATGTGCATGTTGCCAACATCAAGTGTCGTGAGTGAGTGGAACAAGTTTGGGTTCAAATAGGACGAACAGCGCACAAGAATTTGAATTGTTGTGCAGATATTTTCAATGCAATACCAACACGAGGCCTTGTAGTCTGGTCCCTTCAATTCCAGAAACCAGCCAAACGACACGAGAGGTATGAAATCGAACGAAACTTATTTACTCTGCAAGGATCCACCAGAGACTATGGATCGCTTATACCAAAAGACACAATAAGTCTCGATAATTTGTCGTTGGTGTTCCAGTCCACGCTGAATATGGTTTTGTGGCAGCATAATGGCCGCACAGTCTTCGAATACAGCCTCTAGTAACTTACAGGAGCAGGTTTGGTGAGCATCGATGTCGAAATCCTTCCAGTTATTCCCATTTCAGTTCCCTGAGAATTTCTGTCACACTTTCATGTAGCCCGTGCAGACCTGTGCAATACTAGAATCGCATCTCTGAAATCACCCGATGTCTGTTGCCTTGCCTACTTGACAAGAACTTCAAAAATTGCAGCAATACTGTAGGATGCGAGTTCCGTTACACATGCGTCGTATTTTCTTAGATTCATTCCAACAAGTCCAAGTCTTCCATTCATCTTCCCTAATAAAGATTTGACTTTAATATCCCATTTCGTGTAACTTCTCGCTGTTACCTCTAAACACCAACTACCTCACCTTATTGGATACACTGTTTTCTATCGAAGTTAAGCAACGCTGGACGTAGCCGATGGGTAACCGCTCGGTTACACGACACTTTGCCTTTACGGCAAAGGAAAGGAGGGCTGGCCGCGTAATGTCCCTGATGATCAGTTTTTAAGTCCCGGATTAAATTCCAAACCTTTACACAGTATCTCACGAATTGAGAGTATGTGAGACACTTAATGCTGACCTGTCCGACAGATGGGGGCCTTACATTCAGCTTCTCTCTTGGAGCTATTCGAGAGAAGAAGACTACGTGCATGCATTGGGATTCATCCTCTCCCGCCTCTCATCATCGTCCAAAACAAACATGTCACCATACTACGGACACTTGCAGCCAGCTGCACGCATCTGACTGCGAACAGCACCTGTCTAATATCCTCAATACTTTGCGTCAGTTAAGGCCACAACCGTATTCTGGTTAGTTGTGTGTGCATCGGAGCAAAGTGAATTCGAAAGCTGGGAAATTGTTCGTGTTCGTATGGTGGCTGTTTTTGTCACCAGGGAGCCAAAGTATCGAAGATTTGTACTGGATGAAAGGAAAGCGGAAAAACATCACTAAGTCACAAGGCGGAAGGAAGTGCGTTGAATAAGAGGTCTGTCACGGAAAAAAGAATACTTATTACATAAATCTATCATTGGTTGATTTACGTAATAAATCTTCTTATTTTGCGTCACAGTCCTCCAGTTGCTGTTTCCAACAACTTTTATGAATACTGTAGTTTTACAGTAGTGGACTTTTTTCTTTACTACGTATGCGCAGTATGTCATTTAGCTAGGTTCAGGTTCAACCGCCAGAGCCTGCACCTTTCATCGATCCACTCCAGGTCGTTCTGCAAATCGTTACTTTCTTCTAGCCTTGCTGCCTACGTATAAACAACTGCATCATCTGCGCAGAGTCGTAAAGAGCATCTCAGCCATTCAATTAGGTCATTTGTGCATGGTGTAAACAGTAAGGGTTGTATCATATCTCGTTGAGATATTCCATAAATTTCCTTTTGATCTGTCGACGTTATTCTGTTAAGAGCGACATGTTGATTTCTATTTCCAAGAAAGCCTTGAAACCAGACGCAAATCTGGTCTGATACTCGGTAAGCTTGTAATTTTTTTCTCGTTAAACGTCCAAGCGGGAAGGTGTCACAAGCCTTACTGAAGTAAAGGAACACGGCATCAACCTGAGCGCCGATCTCTACAGTGCTGTGTATATCACTAGGTGAGTTTCCAAGCCGGCCCGTGTGACCGAGCGGTTCTAGGCGCTTCAGTCTGGAACCGCGCGACCGCTACGGTCGCAGGTTCAAATCCTGCCTCGGGCATGGATGTGTGTGACGTCCATAGGTTAGTTAGATTTAAGTAGTTCTAAGTTCTAGGGGACTGGTGACCTCAGACGTTGAGTCCCATAGTGCTGAGAGGCATTTGAACCATCTGAGTTTCCAAAGATTTCTATTTGCGGGATCCTTGTTGATTTTTACAAAGAAGATTTTCATTCTCCTAAAACGTTATAATACATGATAATTATACACGTTCCTTAACAAACTGATGTCAGTGACGTAGGCCTATATTTACATGCATTTGTCCTGCGACCCTTCTTGAAAGCGGGGATTACCTGCACTTTTTCTAGTCGCTAGATACCTTTAGTTGATCCAGCGAGCTGCGATAGAATGGAGCTGGAAGTGGAGCAAGTTATTTTGCATAACCTCTGTAGAATCTTACAGGTATCTATTCGGTGATAAGTTATCTCAGAATCTACAATTTCGAAATTCGTACAATGATCGGAAGGAGGGACCGTGTTATGATCTTCCGCGGTGAAACATTTTCGGAAGACCGAATTCAGTATTTCGGCCTTCTCTCTGTCAATTTCAGTTTCGGTGTCAATATTGGCTCTGACCGAATATGTGATTTCGAACCAATCACTGATTTTACGTAAAACCAAAATCTCTTACGGTTTTTAGTCAGAACGGTTTTCCTTCCAGAGTCACTGAACGCTTCTCTCATTACTCTCCTTACGCTTCGTTCAGCTTTTATTTGCCGGCTAGGTTTCCACTGCTCTTGAATCTGCGATGAATCTCTCTGTTTACGTGGCAGTTTTCTAGCATGGCTATTAATCCAAGAGGGTGTACCCCATTCCCTAATTTCACTTAAGGACCGCGACGACGATGAAAGAGAAATTAATGCTCGTCGGAGGCATATCGAAAGTCGTTTTTCCCTGGCTCCTTTTGTGAATGGAACAAGAAACGGAATGATCAGTAATGGTGCAACGCAATCTCCGCCACGCACGACATGGTGGCTTGTGGAGTGTGTATGAAGATGTAGGTGTAGATAACAACCACATGTTTTTAGGCAATAGAGGTGTTCAATGTGATTGATACTGTTTGCTACATATCCTTCCTTCCTGATTACCAAAGAATCACGAATTTATGCGAACACGTTTGGCTACTTTGAACTTTCAGCCCGTGGGACACGCTCTCCTGTAACACCGACACGTTTTTTGTGAATGTGAAGAAGAGCAGTGGCTTTCAATGTCCACATAACAAGAAATTTAAGGGATTGAGGCAAACGGGAAGTTCGTGTTAGCTGACGTCCACCACAAAGCCATCGTCCATTAAACGTTTGTTGCACTCGCTGCGCTACGAGTCGTAGAATACGGTGTGGTCCCTTACCTTCCGTGAACCAGTCTGTTCGTTTCCTGCCTGTAATTTGTCGAGAATGAATTCGTGATAAACAGAACCTGTTAATGCGTCTGGTAAAGTGTGTAGCCCGGCGAGTCTGTTACCCACATTTCCCACCCACACACGGGATCTACAGCGTATCTGATGCCCTGCTTCTATGATCACTCGAGGGTTTACGTATGCTGTCACGTGCCTGTTATGGTATTTAATTGAGAGCCCATTATCAGCCGTAAAGAAAATACTAGCTGTTAGCTGCGGATCTTCAGCATTCCGTATTCTGACTTGGTGGTGCTGTACCGAATACTTTTCACACGCTGTAGGTGAAATGGATAAAATAATACTCATTCAGAACTGATTAAGGAAGAGCGTTGCACATTTAAACTGTGCGTGACAGTAATTAGGTATCTTCATGACGGAACAGTGCGCTCATACTATAGTTTGTGTGTCTGTGAGAGGGAGGGGGAAGGGGGGAGGAAGGGCTAGATTGGGGGATGTGCTGCATTTTCAATATTTTGGAGCACGAATGGCGACTCGTACATAGATTTGTGATAAGGTGGAGTCTTACAGCTGTCAAATAATTATCTGCTCTTGGATGTTTTCATAGCCTGTAATGTATAGCCTTGGAACTACTGACGGCCGTGGGAGAGCCAGTCCTGACAAAACTCTACCATCTGGTGAGCAAGATGTATGAAACAGGCGAAATACCCTCGGACTTCAAGAAGAATATAATAATTCCAATCCCAAAGAAAGCAGGTGTTGACAGATGTGAAAATTACCGAACTATCAGCTTAATAAGTCACAGCTGCAAAATACTAACACGAATTCTTTACAGACGAATGGAAAAACTAGTAGAAGCCAACCTCGGGGAAGATCAGTTTGGATTCCGTAGAAACACTGGAACACGTGAGGCAATACTGTCCTTACGACTTATCTTAGAAGAAAGATTAAGGAAAGGCAAACCTACGTTTCTAGCATTTGTAGACTTAGAGAAAGCTTTTGACAATGTTGACTGGAATACTCTCTTTCAAATTCTAAAGGTGGCAGGGGTAAAATACAGGGAGCGAAAGGCTATTTACAATTTGTACAGAAGCCAGATGGCAGTTATAAGAGTCGAGGGACATGAAAGGGAAGCAGTAGTTGGGAAGGGAGTAAGACAGGGTTGTAGCCTCTCCCCGATGTTGTTCAATCTGTATATTGAGCAAGCAGTAAACGAAACAAAAGAAAAATTCGGAGTAGGTATTAAAATTCATGGAGAAGAAATAAAAAATTTGAGGTTCGCCGATGACATTGTAATTCTGTCAGAGACAGCAAAGGACTTGGAAGAGCAGTTGAATGGAATGGACAGTGTCTTGAAAGGAGAATATAAGATGAACATCAACAAAAGCAAAACAAGGATAATGGAATGTAGTCTAATTAAGTCGGGTGATGCTGAGGGAATTAGATTAGGAAATGAGGCACTTAAAGTAGTAAAGGAGTTTTGCTATTTGGGGAGCAAAATAACTGATGATGGTCGAAGTAGAGAGGATATAAAATGTAGGCTGGCAATGGCAAGGAAAGCGTTTCTGAAGAAGAGAAATTTGTTAACATCCAGTATTGATTTAAGTGTCAGGAAGTCATTTCTGAAAGTATTCGTATGGAGTGTAGCCATGTATGGAAGTGAAACATGGACGATAAATAGTTTGGACAAGAAGAGAATAGAAGCTTTCGAAATGTGGTGCTACAGAAGAATGCTGAAGATTAGATGGGTAGATCACATAACTAATGAGGAAGTATTGAATAGGATTGGGGAGAAGAGAAGTTTGTGGCACAACTTGACGAGAAGAAGGGATCGGTTGGTAGGACATGTTCTGAGGCATCAAGGGATCCCCAATTTAGTATTTGAGGGCAGCGTGGAGGGTAAAAATCTTAGAGGGAGACCAAGAGATGAATACACTAAGCAGATTCAGAAGGATGTAGGTTGCAGTAGGTACTGGGAGATGAAAAAGCTTGCACAGGATAGAGTAGCATGGAGAGCTGCATCAAACCAGTCTCAGGACTGAAGACCACAACAACAACAATGTATCATATGAACCTGCCACAGTGTTTCCATCGATGTTGTGAAGAGCTGCTGTCGGCAGTTTGTATACCTTCCTGATGTAATTTACAATGCCATAAACTTTTCGGGAATTTTTTTCTTTTTGGTTTTGTTTCTTTCCTTCTGTTTTCTTCTGTTGGCCTGTTCTAGTTCCTCGTCTTTCCTCTCCTGTAGCCACACCTTCTTTGCCGTGATGATAGCTTCTATCGCCGTTTTGCGAATGTCGTTGAACCACTTCCGTTTCTTTTGTACTACTTTTGATAATGTGTTTTTGGTTGACGTTTGAAACACATTCTTGAAGTCCGTCCAGAATCCATTTATGTCTTTACTATCACCTTCATTTTCTGTGTTGTTTTGTTAAGTACTAAAAACCTCCTGCTCACTTCCACTTGATACTGACAAGTACTAGGATTCTTCCTGAATGGTTGAAGTTTGCACTGCACTGTGTGCCCTTGGTGTTTCCCGAAATTTGCTTTTCAGCCTGACTTCCATATGCGCAACCACCAAGTTACGATAAGAGCCGGTACCCAGGTGCAAACAAGTATCAATGACACTCCTATGTGTGTTTGAGATTAATAGATGGTCGATTTCGATTGCTGTCTTTCTATCTCCCGAATTCCAAGTGTCTTCGTGTATGCCTTTGTGTGGAAATGATATCAATTTTTATTGGTTTCCTCATATGTGCTTTCATTGCCTATCATCGGTTGTAAGTGTCTCTCTTTTCCTGCCTTGAAATTTAGGTCTCACAGTACGATTTTGATGGGGCGTTGTGATGGGCTGCCACACAGGAGTACTTTTATAGCATCTCCTTTGTCGTTTGTAGGCGCATTGACCTTTCCCTTGTGTGTAGTTCATTCTTTCATTAACTGTCTCAAACGTGATGGCTGTTTCAACCAACTCCTTTGAATTAAGAAATCCTGTTCCTAATTCGAGCTTTTCAGTTTTTACACCGCAGTGAAACATAGTTTATTCTCCGAATTCCTGTAAGACTTCTCCAGCAAATTTTGTATCTTATGTTGCAGAAATTTTTACTTTGTATTTCTCCTATGCGTCTTGCAATCATTCCATACGCCCAGGTTCCTACAGATTCTTTATATCCTGTGTACCGATTCGTAAGTCCATTTCTCGTTTGCCACGTCGTCGTACAGTGTTGTTCCTTAAATCATTCCGAGGAGAAAGTGAGAGATTCGCAACAATTTGTTTTTGCTTGAGAGGGTTGCTAGTCCTAGGCACAACTTCCGCCATGGGTGGGTTGCGACTCTTCTGACGGTGGTTACCATATGATAGGCCGGAAAAGATGGAGAAGGAATATCTAAGGATGGCAGGAGACATAGAGTTGCTTCGTACCCCTCATTGGCTCTTGCCGATAGGGAAAACAGAGGGAATGACAGATCGTCGCGGGACAAACTTGACCTGGCTCCTCAGTCAGGGCCTTACCGGCAAGGGTGACCCTACCTGCAGCTATGCTGCAGCCGACGTAGCCCGTAGCCTCTTCAGAGTCCACAAACCTCTCCGCCCACTTGGATACTTCTTCTTTAAGGCGGTGTCCACCAAATAATCAAATTCCTTTAACATCCTGCAAACCAGACCAGAGTTCAGAGAAAGTTTTGCATCGAGCACTGTGTCCATAAGACTACGAAAGCTCTGAAGTCAACACTAGAAGAAGTAAAAACCATAAAAAAATACACTGTACTGCATACCTGTCAGTGGCGTCCACTGATGAATATTCACTTCAATGGCTGACCATAAATGTGCCAATTACTTGAACAAATGTAGTTGATGTGGAAGTTCCTTGCTCCAGTATTGACTGAAGCGTAGGTGTCAAGTCACAATACTTCGCTGCACCAGTCTTGTGGTGGCCTCTCTGTTTCTATTGAGCTAAATTCCTGTTGCCGACTGCGCCCGCGTAGTGTTTTGAAACTAACAGTCAAACAAATTAGTCCAATTAAAACAACTCTTATTTATTATGACTCACAAAATGTCATGTTATGAATGCACAAATATTTCATACAACAGGAAATTGATCCGTGAGAAAATTATTATCAGCAACGGGGTAGAGCCGGGTAAAGTGGTCAGGCTACGGTATTCCTATTTTTCAAGCTGAATAGCGATAGATACAGATACATAGAAATGAGTGATTGTAATCTGCAACTACTTAAGAGTAATATCGAATTATTCAATTACCTGGGGATAAAATTAAGTACTTCAAACAATTCGATTTTCATCAAGTGACCACTTAGTTTTAAACTCAAAAATGAGGAATAAAAAACCGTTCTCACAAAAAAATAAGTATGTTTCATTGTAAAACGTGATTTAATTATTGTTCCCCAATACCCGTACAGAGATCGTGGAGCCAGAGGGAGCAAATTTGGCACTAAATCCACTGCTCTTCTGGTCTTGAATTGGAAATTTTTTTCTTCGCAGTAAAAACATTCTCTGTCTTCATCGTTGTCGTCGAAAATAACTTTCCTAGGCTTGGATTTTCTGTCCTTCGCACTCTTTTCTTTTTACTACCTTTCTTTTCTTCGGCTGCATTCCGTTTTCCCATCTATATACTTTTTCTCCTCTTTCTTTATTTGCCGCTTCTGGAGGACTCTTATAAGAATTTGCTGCAAATATCTCCGCGGAGCATTTCTTTCGGCCGCTGCTTTTTACGTTTTCCCCCCCTACACAAAGTTGTCAGAAGCCACTGCCGATATAGCCACCTTCCCCACATTGACGCCATTACACAAAAGCTGTATACGCTCTAATAGCGTGACCGAACTTTCAATTACTAAAGTAGCATTGTGGAGTCATATCGTGACGGATTCAACACAATTTTGTTAAAAAGACGTAAGTCGCAGTCCCTCTCCACAATAAATACACAAACTGACCACTTACCTTACGTCTGGATTACTAAAAATAAACATTATTGTAAATCTGAACAGCGACGCAGCAGATTAGACCTCACGGCGTGACCAGGCCTTCCATGGCGAACAAGTTCATGCGTTTCCCGCGTCACGCCGGCACTTGCGGCACCCACGACTCCAGTGACCACTTTGCCCACTGTGGTCAACTTGCCCGGCTCTCTCCTACTGCTGTCCAGAGACTAAGTCCTTGATGGCATTCCAGCACTACGTCTGTATAGTTTCCAGTAACAAGTTTCTTTGCTAACACAGAAAATTCTGATATTCTAAACGTTCATTTTTACATATTTGCCTAAACCACACTTTCTGTGTAACATGATGATAATACATACCCTACTGCGTACAGAATTCAATGAACAGTACTTTTTTCTTCTAAATTTGTTGATAGAGATATTGACTGAAAACCAATCAATATTTTACAGCTTATTTGATTTCTTGCTACTCTTGTTATTATACAGCTGCTGGGGTTTGATTATGATCCTGGCCTGTATCACCAGCGAAGTGTTGTTTTCCTAACAACTGCCTCTGGACAGTTCCAGAAAAACCCTGCAAACCTGGAACGCCATACAAGCGTGACTGCAACACGTGTTGGTGCGGTGACGACGGAAAGCCTGGGAGGTGTACGAAAATGCTGTGCCCCAAGAAGCCTGGTGAGTTACTGAGCGAGAACGCCACTCACGTTTCTACCTGGCAGGCTAACACACCGGTTCTAAAGGCTGGTAACAATAATGTTATGGAAGGAGGATTTTTGTCAGTACTTAATATAGAGGTGGGGGGGGGGGGGCGTGGATTCCACAATTCGTAGAGATTGCAGGGGAGAATTTTGTGAGCACATTGGAGATGGAAAAGGAAAGACTGAGTGTGCTATCACGTCGGCTAAACCTGTAAGTGACGTTGTGGATGTGCCTTGTAGGCAAGTGGCTTTTTGGAATAATAACGCTCAATTGTCCACACATTGTGTCTTAACGATACACGTGTACTCTCCATACATTGTAATTCACATTGCAATCAAGTTTTGTAGAAACATTACACATTAGTTTGGTAAGATTTTTCATATAATCTCACATCAAGCCACAAGGTTCTGACTGCAGGGTTCACACGTAACACTAACCATTCATCATATTTCCAGAATGAGATTTTCACTCTGCAGCGGAGTGTGCGCTGATATGAAACTTCCTGGCAGATTAAAACTCTGTGCTGGACCGAGATTCTAACTGAAGTGCTAGTTCTGCAATGTTCACAGGAGAGCTTCTGTAAAGTTTGGAAGGTAGGAGACGAGATTCTGGCAGAAGTAAAACTGTGAGGACGGGGCGCGAGTCGTGCTTGGGTAGCTCATATGGTAGAGCACTTGCCCGCGAAAGACAAAGGTCCCGAGTTCGAGTCTCGGTCCAGCACACAGTTTTAATCTGCCAGGAAGTTTCATGTCAGCGCACACTCCTCTGCACAGTGAAAATCTCATTCTGGAAACATCCCCCAGGCTGTGGCTAAGACATGTCTCCGCGATATTCTTTCTTTCAGGAGTGCTAGTTCTGCAATGTTCACAGGAGAGCTTCTGTAAAGTTTGGAAGGTAGGAGACGAGATTCTGACAGAAGTAAAACTGTGAGGACGGGGCGCGAGTCGTGCTTGGGTAGCTCAGATGGTAGAGCACTTGCCCGAGAAAGACAAAGGTCCCGAGTTCGAGTCTCGGTCCAGCACACAGTTTTAATCTACCAGGAAGTTTCATGTCAGCGCACACTCCTCTGCAGAGTGAAAATTTCATTCTGGAAACATCCCCCAGGCTGTGACTAAGACATGTCTCCGCGATATCCTTTCTTTCAGGAGTGCTAGTCTGCAAGGTTCGCAGGAGAGCATCTGTAAAGTTTGGAAGGTAGGAGACGAGATTCTGACAGCAGTAAAACTGTGAGCACGGGGCGCGAGTCGTGCTTGGGTAGCTCAGATGGTAGAGCACTTGCCCGCGAAAGACAAAGGTCCCGAGTTCGAGTCTCGGTCCAGCACACAGTTTTAATCTGCCAGGAGGTTTTATATCCGTATTCTGCGGAGGGACGCAGTTGTTCTTTGGTGGAGGTGGGCAGGATAAGTCACTGGCCGCCTGAAGACAATTCTAAATTTTATTGAATGCTGAACGCGACCTGCTGAGAGTTGAAGGTTGTGATAATGTCGTTAATCGTCGTCTGAACATGAGTGCTGCGGTGCCTGCGCAGGTGGTGTGTGGTGTGGCGTCACGCTGCGCCACCAGGTTGTGGCAAGTAGTAAGGTTTCAGCAACTAGCCCTTGCCTTACGGCTCTCGAAGTTGCACTCTCCTCCCCTTAAAAGAAATCAGGCCCGCGATTTCTTTCTTGTGGTTGAATCCGAAACTCGTCGGCTTTTATACTCCATTTCAGGAACAACCCATTTAGTACTTGTCCCACACTATTTTCAAGAGTTTATTCAAGATTTTCAAAGAGTTAAACTGCTTTCTCACCAGTACCGGAACTGCTGATATAGGACTGCAGATGGGAGATCAGTGGAGGTGGGGTCTGTGCAACTCTACACTTGGTATAGAAATACACGGCTTCTGATGCCATGAATATAAAGAGAGTGGATAACATTGAGGGTCCTCACACAATGAACTTATGCTGATGTTCTTTATGGTACTGCCTTATATGCCCAAATACATTTTCCATCGAAATCTCCTCAATCTGGGTGGTTAATATTTGGAGAGGCAACAGGTATCGAGTCCATGGTAGCATTCAGGTAGGTCAGGCTATCTTCAGGAACGAATTCAAAAGGAATGTCAGGAAATCAGAGTTGGGAATAAGTTGTATGTAAATATGTTCTTCTGGTAATGGTGGCAGGTAACTGAGAAGTGGGACCATAGATATACAACAGGTTCCATTGGTTGTTAAACCTGATTTTGTATCTCTAACGATTGTGTGGTACTTAAATGACCTTGATCGCTTCAAGTGAAGATGATAGTGATGAACTCTTTCACTGACAACAACAGATGTGAGGCTACCCTTTGGAAGTATTCGATTTTATTCATAATCAGTCCCCAAGGGCTCCCACATGAGGGCTTCTCCAAATGGAATAGCTTGAGTTCACAATACCCTGGTACCATGTTATCAGGTTTGAAGGGTGTACTGTAACTCACTTAGTCCAACATTGTAACAACTCAGAGGCGGGAATTAATGTATAGGATTTCCCACTGGGCACGATTAGTATGTTACGAACCACACTTCACAAGAACTTTTTCAGAGCATCAGAAGCTACTGGGTAGGAGAGATTGGCCATTTGGCCATAGCATATAGACCAACACCCTTCACATGAACTGAAAAATATTATGTACTTTTTACTCTGAGATCAGGAGCAATTGTTAAGCTGACATTATTATATTTCTTTGGAAAAACTTACTCATCTTTATTTCCATTACTTGTTCATTAACATGTACAATATCACCAACTTCAAATTCTGTAACAACAAGGATAAGTATAAACCCAATATACGTACTTAGGTTACTACTGCCTTTAGTTTACACAATAACAACCCTGTTTTCTGCCGGCCGAAGTGGCCGTGCGGTTAAAGGCGCTGCAGTCTGGAACCGCAAGACCGCTACGGTCGCAGGTTCGAATCCTGCCTCGGGCATGGATGTTTGTAATGTCCTTAGGTTAGTTAGGTTTAACTAGTTCTAAGTTCTAGGGGACTAATGACCTCAGCAGTTGAGTCCCATAGTGCTCAGAGCCATTTTTTGAACCCTGTTTTCTATGAAGCAGTACACTGTCACTTCGACGGTTATTGTTCTGTCACTGTGCCTGCCTGTGGCACCAAAATCTTCCTTCAGCTACATCTGCAGATGCACATCCTCAGGGATCAAATACTGCTGTAGGAGCACCTCCCACATAAACAGTACTATGTGTGCTCTAGCGCTTCTCTCTCGAAACGAAACGAACTAGGAAAATTTAACACATTACATTTCTAGTGCTATCACTATACATCACCCATCAGGAAACTGACTAACACATAAAGTATTACTCAACCACAGAAAAGGAGATGCTTAGGCTGCTTTGTGGTATTATATATTTCCAATGTTACTTAGAAACTTCAAAGTTTTAATGAATCATGAATAATGAAAATGGCTGACTAGCCTTAAGGCCCCTACTACCCACTTGACCTGATTAGCTTTACGGCTGAGTGAATTTGTTTTGAAGTAATAAAACTCTCAAGAAAAACAAACAGCTGCTTTGATGAACAGTGTCATAAGGTACGAATGGTAGAATCTCATGACATTTCTGCAAATTTAGGGCAAAAGCCTCCATAATAAAACAATGTGCGGACGAATTATAGTTGTGTTGCCAAATTTCTAAGACATGTGCACGACTTTATCTTAGCAGTGCAAGATAAGTCATTGAGTCACAGAACACACTGTGGAAAATTACTATTGTAAAACACGCAAACAGGCGAGTAAAACTATTTAAAAATCAGCAAACCCTGTGAATATAGTGCTCAGTGTAGTAATAAGCAAATTTGTTCCACAGTTACAAGAGGGCAACAAACCTTTTCAAATGATTCGTATGGATACTTCTGGCCCATTCACACAGGCTCTGGTGCAACTCAGCACTGTACTTAGAGCAACAAAGGCAAAGTTCAGTTATCCATGGCACTAGCTGTAACATACCTGGTTCCTCCTTTTGGCTGCCTGCAAATATCATTGGAATCACATCTCTAAATAATCCATGTCCACTATCTTCCTTTCAAAATTCTTCTTAGAGAAGACCTGATATCAACACTTCAACACTTATTGGCTGTCTGGACAAAATGCTAACCACCCAGAATGGTCGGACATCGATGGAGCATCTTTTGCGACGTGTACTGCAGCACCGTAGGGAGGGTTGGCACTGACTCCTTGTGTCGGAAACCTTAGCGTCAGGGGCAATTTTAATTTTGTTAATGAAAGGCGCTGTCAATTACTACCTCGTCTACAGAGCTACTTGAATCTTTCGTGATCGGGTGACCAGTGAGAACGTCCCATAATTAACTAAGGTTCACCTATATCTGTTACATGTGCTTAAATAACTTCACAGTCAGACTCAATTTCGATTTTGATATACTGCAATGTACACTCCCATACTACTGCGTCTAATCCGTCTTTTCGAGCTGCCTGGGGTAGCCGTGCGGTCTAGGGCGTCTTGTTGCGGTTCCCGCGGCTCACCCCGTCAGAGGTTCGTGTCCTCCCTTGGGCATGACTGTGTGTGTGTGTGTGTGTGTGTGTGTGTGTGTGTGTGTGTGTGTGTGTGTGTGTTGTCCTTTGCGTAAGTTAGTTTAAGTTAGGTTAAGTAGTGTGTAAGACTAGGGACTGATGACTTCAGAAGTTTGGTCCCAATAGCTTACCACAAAATGCAAATCTTTTCGATGTACGTTCCATGCGTCTGTCTCGGAAACATTACTCCTGCGCATATTCTATTTTTGAGTGTATGCGTGACGTTAATATTTCTTCCTTAGTGAGCTTCATAATGGGGGCGGTGTGGCGTTGCGTCCGTCCGACCTGTTGTGAAGAGTCAGGTATTTACCTGTGTTGTTGTGGAAAGGCTTAGTACAGAAACCAGCGCTGGGCCATAGTCTATTCCTCCACAACAGTATTACTGGTCAGTCTCCATCGTTACTTGATGGACACACAACTCAGCTCTTTCTCAATCGTAATAGAGTCCCCTGACAAAATAATGCAGAGGGACAGTCCACATTAGTGCCGTTCACAGTTTCCCCATGCTGTCATACCTCCTCGAACAGTGCCGCTTCCATGGCGAGCATCGATTTCGATCCCTGAAAATGGATATTCAGCTTTGCCTCATTATTAGAGAAAATCACTACCAATGGAAAAATTCATAGTCCTTATATCTTGTTAATAAGTGTTGTGAAATATTCTAAGAGCTCTCATTTTCCATATTGGATAAGCTATATACCTACGGGCTTCCATTAAAACTGATCCATGCTATTCTTATAGCATTTTACTTTCCTCAAACTTTTGAAGCAATGATTGGCGTGGTATTATGCATCGCTGAATACTCACTTGCTGTGCCATTTTCTTGAAAATCTGGGGACACTTTAGACTGTTTCTCAAGAGTTCTTGCAGCTTTCTTGCTTATTTTATTTTCTCTTTTGTTTTCTAGAGTCCGCTGAAGATCGGATCGCTTTCTGATGATCAAACGCGGCACATGAAGAAGATATGTCGAAGTAAATAGCTAATATCAAATTTGTGTAAAAAGAAATAAACTAATTTCGCAACTACAGATGTTATTTTCATTTTGCATGTTCATGACAGCTGTGTGGGAACATTATTGTCTCTGAACGCTGATGAGTAAACCTGTGAGGGAAAGGAGGGACAAGGAAACAAATTAAGCATGTGAAAGAGAAAATCATCCAGAAATGATGACATATTTCGTTAACAGCATGTTGGAAGACTTACACAATAAGCTGACGCTTTGTTTGCGAGGAAATTAGTATACAATAGAGTCTAAAAGAAGTAATTAAAAAGATTGTGACACCATTTATAAAAAAAGAAAAAATTAAAAAGTAGAGTTCTTCCGCACATTTTTCGAGTTGTCACCCCCGCCCCATTCGGATACCAGGGCTCGTTCACACGCCACTTATGGGACTTGAGTAGGTGCCCCTGGCCTGAATCATATCTGCCTCAGTAACGTCTAGGGACTGTGAACCAGACAGCCGGAACATGGTTTGTAGTCAGTTCTACAGCTGCAATAGATAAATAGCAGACTGGTACGCACGTTCCATCTCAAAAGAGGAAAGGCCGCTGGACCTGAGGGGATACCAGTTCGATTTTACACAGAGTACGCGTAGGAACTTGCCCCCCTTCTTGCAGCGGTGTACCGTAGGTCTCTAGAAGAGCGTAGCGTTCCAAAGGATTGGAAAAGGGCACTGGTCATCCCCGTTTTCAAGAAGGGACGTCGAACAGATGTGCAGAACTATAGACCTATATCTCTAACGTCGATCAGTTGTAGAATTTTGGAACACGTATTATGTTCGAGTATAATGACTTTTCTGCAGACTAGAAATCTACTCTGTAGGAATCAGCATGGGTTTCGAAAAAGACGGTCGTGTGAAACCCAGCTCGCGCTATTCGTCCACGAGACTCAGAGGGCCATAGACACCGGTTCACAGGTAGATGCCGTGTTTCTTGACTTCCGCAAGGCGTTCGATACAGTTCCCCTCAGTCGTTTAATGAACAAAGTAAGAGCATATGGACTGTCAGACCAATTGTGTGATTGGATTGAGAAGTTCCTAGATAACAGAACGCAGCATGTCATTCTCAATGGAGAGAAGTCTTCCGAAGTAAGATTTCAGGTGTGCCGCAGGGGAGTGTCATAGGACCGTTGCTATTCACAATATACATAAATGACTTGGTGCATGACATCGGAAGTTCACTGAGGCTTTTTGCAGATGATGCTGTGGTGTATCGAGAGGTTGTAACAATGGAAAATTGTACTAAAATGCAGGAGGATCTGCAGCGAATTGACGCATGGTGCAGGGAATGGCAATTGAATCTCAATGTAGACAACTGTAATGTGCTGCGAATACATAGAAAGATAGATCCCTTATCATTTAACTACAAAATAGCAGGTCAGCAACTGGAAGCAGTTAATTCCATAAATTATCTGCGAGTACGCATTAGGAGTGATTTAAAATGGAATGATCATATAAAGTTGATCGTCGGTAAAGGAGATGCCAGACTGAGATTCATTGGAAGAATCCTAAGGAAGTGCAATCCGAAAACAAAGGAAGTAGGTTACAGTACGCTTGTTCGCCTGTAACCTCCCCCACACTTATCGACCTTAATGACAGTGAAAAATTAAACTGCGTGTACCTAATGGAAATTTGGGAAAAGCAATCGTCACCGAAGTTAATCTGTCGGTAAAGATGGAGGAAAGGGTTACATCTAAATGAAAGAAAAAATGCAAATGAAACTGGTGGAAATTAATTTTGAAAAGGGGTAAAGTTAATGAAGAAAGTAAATGTGCGGCCGTTACGTTAACAATTAACTAGCGGTAATTAGATATTTGAGATTTGGGGGAAATTACGGTCGTCAGTCCTAAGGACAATTACTATAGTAACTGAAAAAGAAAGGTAATTACACATATAAGTAGCACTAGAAGCGTGGCAACTGAAGGTTGACACGTGTAGTGTGAAAACTGAAAGTTTGTCAGAAGTAATAACTTTCGCTGCACTCTGACTTAATTTAGCAAAAGAATTAATAAAACCGGAAAATCGAAAGTTAATTTAGTGACTGAAATTAATAAGAAGCTTTCTTTCTTAAGCACATCGAAATTCAGTGAAATACGGTTAGTCTTGTAGTACCTCAACAATCATTTCAAAAGCTACTTGAATCTACGCAATTTAGAAATAAGAGATTTAACTTTGAACTTGAATTAAATGATTCTGAACAATTAACAGTAGTAAAATTTTGTACGTACCAAGCTGAGCTGCAGTCACAGGTAAGCTAAAATATGGTAACAAAACTCGCACTCTTAATTTGTGCTTGTGTAATCTAAATATTGTATGAATACTTTAACTGAACTTTGAAATTAAGGCAGTGAAATTGAATGATGCTGGCGTTTGAATTTCAACGACACTCGGGTTCATTCCGGAAAAGGAAGGGACCCTGCTTGGTAATGCAATTGGGACAATGAGCAACAAAAGTTCATGCTAAGTTGCTGTAATTTTGCGAGGCAAATGGAACAGTTTGAAAAGCTGAGGTCTGCCATACAGTTCTGAAACTTTACGTGCTTTTAGTCTTCCTTGTTGGTTGATTGAAGGTTTGAAGTCGTCGATCGAGGAGGTGGCGACAGTCACTCATTGTCGGCCGTCGCTGTTGCCGAAGCTGGATGTTGGCGCGCCTTCTTCTCGACACGGTCACCAGACGAAACGGGCTCTTGATGTGCGCCAGCTAATGCTTCCCGTCCGCGACACCATGTCAGAAACTATCATCGCAAGTCGAGCGCAATTACATGCTGCCAAACCCCGAAAGCGCGGCAACTCGCGGGAGCTTCACACAACACACCTGCTCCACTCGCTACTCCAGCCAGACTCCCCCTCTGCCCGCGCTCCACGCGGCAGAGTTAACACTACCAAAGATCCTACACACTTTGATTCTTCACACGACCCATCGATGTAATCGTTCGATAGCAGTTTTCCCTAGGCAAGACCCAGCGTAAAAATACAAAGAATATTTACGAAACAAACCAATTATACATCGACATAAGTGCATAAATATATATATACAAAGAGTAAAACAATTACAATATATAAAGAGACAGAAATGTCATATCTTGAGGTAACAAAACAAGGAAAAAAAATAATAGTACAATAGATGGAAATAGGAGGATATGCATTTCCGGCGTTACACGTGCCCCACATTGTCTGAGGATGTTCGTGTAACGTAAACAGACTCAGAAAATGTCCCAAAAAAGAAACAGCGGAAATGCATATGCTCAAAACATCAACAAAATTTAGCATTCGTCTAATTAACCATAAATCAATTTTTAGACCATAATAATTGAGTGGAGACACTCCTAATCTTATTCCACTCTGTCATCTTGCACAAAATAAAACAGGTTGACAACATATTAAAATTCATAGAAAATATAGAAAATGGTTTAGCTATTCCAAAATCATTAAAATTCGTAACACTATGAGAAATGGAATACTATTTGCAAAATTAATTAGAGTGCATGGTCATAAAAACAGGTAGATCAAAACACGCAAATAAATAATTAAATAGACTACACATTTTATATAACCTTTTCATAATTAATATTCTCGTCACGAGAATCTATTTAACGCTAAACAAGAAAATAATGTACAGCAGATCGACAAAAACATAAATATTAACAGCAGAATTCTTTCAGCTGTCCAGGAAGAAAAAGAATTCCGCCTTCCGTACCCGCAAGTACAAATAATGCCGACAGCGGCACAAGAGCCGACAGCGGCACAAGAGCTGACAGCGGCTTCGCCTCGCAAGTATTGTTGCGCCCGCCTGTGCGGCACGCTTGATCTCACTCACCTGTGTAACGGCATTTCCAGAACGTCCGTTTCACTGAATTCTTTAGGAAAAACTCACTCCCGAGTAATCTCAAGGAGTACCTTAATACTATCACAGTGGATAACTCAACACTGTCCGTCATCACACGCATGTACTAGCCTGAAACTTAAACCAGCGTCTAAGTACATCGGCAGTGACTAATAAAACACACATTCATTAAATCTTACAGCAAGTTACAAAATCATATTTACATTCCTTAATCTACTGTGACTCAGCTGAAAACTTAAACTAGCAGCTTGGATTTTTCAATTGATAAATAATCACTCTCTCTTAAATCATTTAGTCAAAATTAATTACTTATTAATTACAACTTCTTTAATGTCTTCTTGGTCAGGCAAAAGCATGGCAATCTAGCAAACCTTAAATCTTACACCCTATATTTACATACTGTACAAATTACCCATTGTGTGGTATTAATCGATCCTAGGTTGCTACAATTTCAAGTCTACTATATTCCGTATACCTAATCGTTTTCCAGAGCTTGGATACTCTAAGCCATAAGCATTTGTGTGAGGTATACCAATGACTTTATATGGTCAATTATAAACAAACTTAAATTTAGAGATTTCATTGTCTATCTCGCTCGATTTCTCATGAACTTTTACAAGTACTAAGTCTCCGATTGCAAACTTAGCAAAACGTGCTTTAGCGTCATGACGACGTATGCGAGCATCAGCTTTTAGCTTTATTACTTCTCGCAAACGATCTTTTTTCACACCAATACTAATGTCAATCCATGGAGGGAATTTGATTATCTCTTCCACTAAACTTTTACTTCTGTCATCCAACAGGATTTCCTCTGGAGAAAATCCCGTAGATTCATGTCTCAAGGTGTTCATAATTCTCTCAAATACTGTTACATATTTGCCCCATGCCCTATGGTTGTGATGGCAATAGGTACGGCAAAGTTGGCCTAGCTCGCGCATATACCTCTCAGCGGGATTCCCAGCCGGACAATAAGCTGAAATATGGATCACCTCGACCCCATTACTTTCCATGCCTTCATTCCACAACTTAGAAGTAAATTGTGCCCCATTGTCTGATAGAATCGCCTTGGGCTTACCAATATGAACAAAATAATCGTTCTCAAGCTTGCTATACCCCGCTTTGGCTGTAGCTTTCCTAATCGGGTATAGCTTGATGAACTTGGAAAAAGCTTCTAGCACTACTAAAATGTAGGCAAAATTTCCTGATGACTTGGGCAAAGGTCTGTACAAGTCCACGCACAGTAATTCATAGGTGTCTTTAGGCCTTATACTTTGCATAGGACCACGACTCGTACAGTTGGTAACCTTCACCTTCTGACATAAATCGCAAGTTTTCACTCTGTCAGTAACGCGTTTTAACATGTTGTTAAAATGCACTACTTCACACAGCTTTTCCGTACATTTCTTCGGTCCACAGTGACCATACGCCAAATGGTAGTAGTCTATTATTTCCGTGACGAATTTGGTGGGCCAGCATACCCGCCAAATATTACCATCTTCACCCTTACGTATGTACAAGATATGATCGTATATCTTGTAATACTTCCTTAATTTCTCTCCTTCTGGACTCCTTTCGTCATATCGGGTTTTCACCATATTTAAACAACCATCCTCGTTCTGATGACGACGTAGATTCTTACAGATGTTCACTATTAATTTGCGTCCCTCAACTTCTTTAAAATAGTATAATTTGACCACTCCATCTGACTCATCTATCAATACATCTTGATTAGACTCGGGCAACCGCGACAGCGCATCCGCAACGCAATTGTCGGCCCCTTTTACGTAACAGATGTCATAGTTAAATTGCTGTAAATACAGCGACCACCTAGTCAGTCTTTCGTGAAGTAGTTTACAATCCTCCAGATAAGTGAGCGCCTTATGGTCCGTATGAATAATCACCTTACGGTCCCATAGGTAACGCTTGAACTTCTTGAATCCCCACACGATAGCGAGACACTCTTTCTCAGAAATCGTGTAGTTTCGCTCACTTTTTGATAAAGTTCGACTGGCGAACGCTATCGTCCGGTGTTCCTTATCCTCTCCTTTACCAACTTCTTGGAACAGTTCTACCCCCACCCCGTAATTCGACGAATCCGTTCCCAGATGGAAGGGTAGAGATAAATCAGGATGAAATAGTATGTTAGATCTTAACAACTCGTCTTTTAATCTCTCGAAAGCGGTCTGACACCCGTCAGTCCACACAAACGGAACGTTTTTGCGTAAGAGGTTATTAAAATTTTCATCATTAAACAATTGTCCTTTTACAAATTTACGGTAAAATCCTGATAACCCTAGAAAACTTTTTAACTGTTTCCTAGACTTCGGTGGAGGACAATTCCTTATTGCCTCTAGTTTCTCTGGGTCCTTCGTAATACCAGCAGTGGTAATTACATGCCCTAAAAATTTCAGTTCCTGCTTCACAAATTCGCATTTCTTTAGCTTTAGAGTCATTCCGCCACGGCGCAATGCTCTAAAAACTTCATCTAACAGGTCACAATGGTCATGCCAAGTGGTATTGGTCAACAATAGGTCGTCAACATATACAGTTAATCTTGAACTCAAAGCCAGTCCTAGCACTTTATCTAGGGCCCTGATGAATACGGACACAGATATATTAAGTCCAAACGGCAGTACTCTATACTGATAACACCTGCCCGCAAACAAGGCGGTGTATGGCCTAGATTCTTCTTCGAGTTCTACACTCCTGGAAATGGAAAAAAGAACACATTGACACCGGTGTGTCAGACCCACCATACTTGCTCCGGACACTGCGAGAGGGCTGTACAAGCAATGATCACACGCACGGCACAGCGGACACACCAGGAACCGCGGTGTTGGCCGTCGAATGGCGCTAGCTGCGCAACATTTGTGCACCGCCGCCGTCAGTGTCAGCCAGTTTGCCGTGGCATACGGAGCTCCATCGCAGTCTTTAACACTGGTAGTATGCCGCGACAGCGTGGACGTGAACCGTATGTGCAGTTGACGGACTTTGAGCGAGGGCGTATAGTGGGCATGCGGGAGGCCGGGTGGACGTACCGCCGAATTGCTCGACACGTGGGGCGTGAGGTCTCCACAGTACATCGATGTTGTCGCCAGTGGTCGGCGGAAGGTGCACGTGCCCGTCGACCTGGGACCGGACCGCAGCGACGCACGGATGCACGCCAAGACCGTAGGATCCTACGCAGTGCCGTAGGGGACCGCACCGCCACTTCCCAGCAAATTAGGGACACTGTTGCTCCTGGGGTATCGGCGAGGACCTTTCGCAACCGTCTCCATGAAGCTGGGCTACGGTCCCGCACACCGTTAGGCCGTCTTCCGCTCACGCCCCAACATCGTGCAGCCCGCCTCCAGTGGTGTCGCGACAGGCGTGAATGGAGGGACGAGTGGAGACGTGTCGTCTTCAGCGATGAGAGTCGCTTCTGCCTTGGTGCCAATGATGGTCGTATGCGTGTTTGGCGCCGTGCAGGTGAGCGCCACAATCAGGACTGCATACGACCGAGGCACACAGGGCCAACACCCGGCATCATGGTGTGGGGAGCGATCTCCTACACTGGCCGTACACCACTGGTGATCGTCGAGGGGACACTGAATAGTGCACGGTACATCCAAACCGTCATCGAACCCATCGTTCTACCATTCCTAGACCGGCAAGGGAACTTGCTGTTCCAACAGGACAATGCACGTCCGCATGTATCCCGTGCCACCCAACGTGCTCTAGAAGGTGTAAGTCAACTACCCTGGCCAGCAAGATCTCCGGATCTGTCCCCCATTGATCATGTTTGGGACTGGATGAAGCGTCGTCTCACGCGGTCTGCACGTCCAGCACGAACGCTGGTCCAACTGAGGCGCCAGGTGGAAATGGCATGGCAAGCCGTTCCACAGGACTACATCCAGCATCTCTACGATCGTCTCCATGGGAGAATAGCAGCCTGCATTGCTGCGAAAGGTGGATATACACTGTATTAGTGCCGACATTGTGCATGCTCTGTTGCCTGTGTCTATGTGCCTGTGGTTCTGTCAGTGTGATCATGTGATGTATCTGACCCCAGGAATGTGTCAATAAAGTTTCCCCTTCCTGGGACAATGAATTCAGGGTGTTCTTATTTCAATTTCCAGGAGTGTATTTCCCAGTAACTAGCAGTCAGATCGAGGCTAGTCATGAACTTAACGTCATGAAAACGTTGCAAAATCTCCTCCATACTCTCTGGTCTGTCTGTTTCACGTTGAACGACCCTATTCAACGTGCGTGCGTCAATCACAATACGCACACTACCATCCCGTTTTGCTACAATGACCAAACCGTTATTGTATGGACTTGTACTTCTTTCAATCACTCCCCATTCGATCATCTTATCTATCTCCCATTGCACTGCTTCCTTTTTGGACAGCGGTATAGCATACGGTTCGTGCGGAATTACATGCAACTTGCATTTATATCCTTCCACAAGACCCAGTTTGACTGAAAACACACTCTTATTCCTCATTATCACTTCATACAGGCCTCGTCTTTGTTCGTGTGTTACGTTTGACATACCGTCTACAATACTTTCCAATTCAGTTTCTACACTTGTAAGTAGGCTGTTTATGTTTTCTCTATGTAAGTAGGCTGTTTATGTTTTCTTATTGGCAACGTTACGTAGCGCTCAATATGAAAATCACTGGCTGTGCTGTGTGCAGTCTGTGGCTGCTTTGCATTGTTGTAATTCTCGCCATTGTAGTGTTAGGCAGCTGGATGTGAACAGCGCGTAGCGTTGCGCAGTTGGAGGTGAGCCGCCAGCAGTGGTGGATGTGGGGAGAGAGATGGCGGAGTTTTGTAATTTGTCATGAACTGCTATATTGATATATGATGATATCAAGGTAAATACATTGTTTGTTCTCTATTAATATCTTTCATTTGCTAACTATCCCTATCAGTAGTTAGTGCCTTCCATAGTTTGAATCTTTTATTTAGCTGGCAGTAGTGGCGCTCGCTGTATTGCAGTAGCTTGAGCAGCGAAGATTTTTGTGAGGTAAGTGATTTGTGAAAGGTATAGTTTAATGTTAGTCAGGGCCATTCTTTTGTAGGGAATTTTGAAAGTCAGATTGCGTTGCGCTAACAAAATATTGTGTGTCAGTTTAAGCACAGTCATGTATAATTCTTCAAAGGGGAAGTTTCATATGTCGACCCTTAGCCGAGGATACCTCACTGGAATCTTCTGATTTTTTCTTGTAGTTTGTGTAATTAGTGTAGATTTTGTTTATTGCTAGCGCGTAATTGTAGAGAGAATCTCCTTTGTAGTTGCAGCCTTTCATTGTTGTACAGTAAAACAGTTGTGGCATGCATGTAGATTTGCACCAAGTATTTCGCAGCTGCAATTAACTAGATATTATTTTCAGTGCTATTTTAATGTGTTCTCTTATTTTTGATCTTCAAATTGTGTTTTTCTGTGTTGTCGTGTGAAATACTGTGACAATAATGGCGTGTGAAAAACGTAATACTAGGCTCCAAAGTAAACTGAGAAATGACAGTGAAAATGAAAGCAGTATGTTAGCGCCACCGAGTAATGAATTAACTAATGTTCAAAGTAGTAATTTGGTAATTGCGCATAGGGAAATGGAGCGGGCGGCAAACAATGGTGTAGACAGTGAAACAGGTAGTGAAGAGGGAAGCATTATCGATCGATTGGTCGGCAACAGCTCGCCTCAGGAATCGGGAATGACAGAACACAATATTGCAAATACTGCAGACTCAGGTTTTGGGTTCTCACCGTTTTCTCAAATGAGTCAAGACACATTTTCCGCTTGTCAAAATGTGAATGTTGCCGGTGCAACTTCACTGCCTAAAAGCACTGAGGAACATGTTTCAGACACCAGTGCATTGTTATTACAATTAATGCAACAAATGGGACAAAAGCTTGAAAAGTTAGACACAATGGAACAAAATCAGAGACAAACACAGCAACAGCTTCAAAAGTTAGACACCACACATGAACAAACACGTGAAGATTTAACTACTGAGTTACATAACATTGAATCGAAATGTCAAAAAGTCTGTAATGACGTAAAAACACAAATTTGTGAGCATTTTCAACCTATTTTTTCGCGGCATGAAAATGCATTACAGAATCACGAAGCAGTCATAAAAGAGCTGCAAACCATTGTTCATGAAAATCATGAGACCTTGTGGGCTAAAATTGACTCAGTTGCATCTACCGATTCGGTTACGCAACGGGCAAAAACTCAGGAAAACTTAAAGAACACAGTAGATTCGATTTCAACACAAATGGACACTCTGAAACTTGGTTCAGAAAAACACACTGAGGAAATGTGTTCACTATCGGAGAAAGTAGCCGAACTTTCGGATCAGGTCACTAACTTATCTACAAAGGTAGATGATGATCTGAATGACACAAAACCCGTAGCCTTCACTGACACAGAAGAGTATGAACAAATAAGAAAATTCAAACAAAATCAGAATCAAATTAATACACAACACCAAAGAGAAATCCGGGAAGTACAAGATCAGCTGACACAGGTAATACAAGAATTACGTATTTCAGAGGACACTTGCACTCCAACACGGGAAGAGGGACTTAGAAATACGGAAAAGCCGCAAAATAATAACACAGGGCATTTCGGAAGTTATGAAAGAAATTGGTAATGTGCACCGAATTTTGAGATGGAACGGCCGACACGACCTAACAATGACCGATATGCGACTCGCCGACATGATGATTTTGACTATAAGCTGTTCATTACTACACGTAAATTCAAAACATTTAAAAATTCTGGCAACGACATTCATCCACAAGCATGGCTCCATCAATTCTCTCATTGTTTTCCTCCCAACTGGTCGTTGGAACACAGATTAGAATTTATGTGTGGCTACTTGGAGAATGAACCAGCTGTAAGAATGCGATCGGTAATTCACGATTGCCACAGTGAAGGAGAATTTTACCATGCCTTCCTCTCAGCATATTGGTCTCAAGCTACACAAGACCGTGTAAAACATGGCATCATAATGATGAAACATTTCGAACAATCTGAATTCTCCAGTCTTGTGAAATATTTTGAAGACATGTTGCACAAGAATCAGTATCTTTCAAACCCATACAGCCCCTCAGAACTCATCCGCATTTGCTTAATCAAACTGCCTGAACATTTACGGCATATTATTTTAGCAGGACGTTGCAAAGACGACATAGAAGCTTTTCAGGGATTGTTACAAGAACTTGAAATTGACACAGACAATCGCGGAAAGCAGGAGCACAACAATTACAGGTCACATACGTCACAATTCCGTGATGACAGAAACAATAACTGGACACGAAAAGGCTATTCTTACAACGCAAATCGTGACCAAAACAGACACCATCCATATGACAACCGCTGGCAGAGTAATAATAGTTACAGAGAAAGATCGCATTTCCGTAGTAATGACTATTACAGAGACAATCAGAGAAACAGACAATATGGGAACCAAAACAATTATTATCAAGGGAGGCAGAATAACTTCAGACGCAACAGTTCGGCGCACAGTTACGATTCAGGGAGAAATTCTCCACCACGTGACGGACAAGGAAGAAACTACGGAATCTACCGACATGACGACAGACGATATGATCATAACGACAGACGTCAATTTCATCAGAACTGGCGGGATTCTAACATGGCTGGGCCCTCTCGGCAAGGCGAATTTGTAGAAGTTAGGTCTCCTAATCCCAATAACGACGCGCGCCAACAAAGAGACAGACAATGACTCGCACCGCAGGCAGCTGCGTGCGCCGGCTGGCTCGGAGAAAAATAACAAAGACGCTAGCCTTCAGAAAAGATTTAGCATTCTTTACCGATGTAAACAACATGATAATTGCTTTGAAGTTGAAAGTCTGCATACTAGGAAGAGTAAAGGATTGCACCACACTTCACATGTAAAACCGTTTATTGAAAGATAATCTGCTTTTTAACTTAGTCTTTGTCATAAAATTTTTCGCTTCACATTACTAATATGCTTTGTCAGACTTAGAATCTGTTAACATACAACAATGTTTGAAGTGAAATATCCAGTCAAGAACCAAGAGAACTTATTTAAACAGAAATGACGAATGCATTGTTATAGTGAACAGACGTCACAGTGTTATTGTGTGTGTACATTCTTGCTTGTTTGTTGCACGATTACGTAACGACTATAAGGCTCACATACTTAGAACATTTACCAGTACTGCTAATGAGATTTTAATGCAACATTTTGGTTTATTTGAAAATACATTCTGAATTTAATGTGCTTTCTGAGAGATACCAGATGACACAGAGGTTAGTTTATGTGACAGCTACACGATTTTTATCACGACGCTACTAATGAGTGACAATTTACAATGTTGCTTTTGCGGTGTATCTGTTTTATATCTGCACAGTTTTCTGAATTCTTCTGGAAAGAAAAACATGTGTTAGTAGTAACTTTTATGGTGTAGCAACAATGAGACAGCCTTTTTCGTGGCACAACATTACGTTACTGTACGGTACTTTCTTCATCACGCCAATAAGCATAATAACTACGATATCTATACGCAAAGCATTTCACTTTTGTTTATCATGAGGTAAGTACATTGACTTCTGCAGAACTTAGCTTTCGGAGGACGATAACTACGACACTTCCACAGAGATTATGTTACAAGACGCACAGTTTAGCGCTACAGTACACGTATTTGAGTGATCAATTTTATACTTAAAACATTTATTTTTAAAGATTTTTTAGTTACAAAGAAAGTTTTCCGTGATATATTTCATTCCATTGGTGTAATCTGTAACACCTGAGGGTATAATTACATTAATCCTCAGGTGGTTACACACTTACTTTGTGTACCATGTGTGTGGCAACCACAAGGAACCCTAGCTAATATGGTATTTGCTTATACAACTTTACACATCGGTACCATATTTCTCTAACACACAAATTACACAGCTATCTGATCATTTAACTGAGAGATAAACATTTTTTTACTACATCAGTGACACATGTTTACGCAATCCACAGTTGGGTAACTTCATACTTACGAGACTGTATTTTGTCTGTACTTTGTAAACTGTTCATATTTTTTCGGAACCATTGTGATACTATGAGAGCTTTGAATGATGTATTTGGTATGGATTCATGATTTTTAAAGTACGTTTGAGGCAGATGACACTTTTGACATGAGCAGAGAACTTTTTTTAATTATTGGAGGAAGCTACGACGATTTTGAGATTTGACTGAGGTGTTATGATGTTATTTTTACGACGACGATGTGTATTATGCTGCTGAGGTATGTTTATGATTAATAGGCTGAGGCTATATGAGTTATTTGATTATGCTTCATATTTATAATGACGAAATATTGACGAGTGTCGATGGATACGTATATGTGTAATAAGGTAAGGAGTAATGAATAGTGGGTAGGGACTCTTGACTTGTGAAACAGGATGTTGGAAACCAAGAATCGTACTTTAAGAGTTATGAAATGTGTGTGTATATTCGTGAATGTATTACAATGCAGACGAAAATTTTTTTGGACACTGTTATATCAATAGCATTTTGTTTCTACAGATTTGTAACGCAAATTCTTGACCTGTGAAATATTTTTATATGCGACTGTCACTGTAGCGGAAACTGCTGTCGTAAATATTTCCGTAAGAAAGTTAACGGACCACCGACACATAATGTGTCGTGGGCACCCAGCTGTGTCAGACGCCTGGAGAAAAAGTCATTAGCGCGTGCCTTTCAGAGCACAGGAAGAAAAAAAAAAAAAAAGGGAGGCCATTATCCTGGCCATTGTCATTCCTTTAGAGAAAGCATCGCAAATCCGACAGGCTAATTACTTGGAAACATATCGTACTTTCTGATATTTACTGAAATGCCTAATGAAATGACAAGAAATAGTTTGTCTACACACCTGACTATGACTACTGTCTTTCTAGATGAGAGATTTTTTTTACTACTTATGAAATGCCACATGACTATTGAACGATGTTCTTACGCTTTGCTTTGTACATAGTTGCTTATTTCATTTGATATCTAGTTTCTAGCTGCACTGCAGCATTGGTTAAAATAAAATTTTATAGATGTACTAATATAAATATTTTCTGTCTACAGATCGAGTATATAATAATTTTTTTTCAAAAAATGAGGGAGCACAAAGCGACATTTACCTTCACAGGAACTGCATTCATAATTTTCTTTTCAAGTACTTGGTAATTTCTTTTGTAGAATAAATTGTGATGCATCACTCTAGTGTTAAGATGTGACATAGGTATTAGACATGGCCATTTTTAGTGTAATATTTTTTTCTGCTTGAGCTATGTCATGTTTTGATATAAGTTATTACATTTGCTGCTGCTAGCTTTGCCAATCTGTATTTTTTGTCATTGCTGCTTGTGTTAATTGTTTTGTGCTGCTGCATTGCCTCGTCCCTTAGTTTAGCATCTGAGCTCAGTAGATTTAAGTTAGCTTAAGATGGGGTAGGCTATATGAGAGAACGAGTTGTGATGAATTATAAGAAATGCATTGAGAAGCTATCAGAAAATGGCCTGGCAAAATAAAAAGGATACTGTACAGTGGAGAAAAACTATTATCGACAGAGGATGTGAACAAAATACAGAAGGCAGGCTTAGATAGGACTTTTGGGAATAATGATGAATGAAGGGAGATCTCCAAGAAGTAAAGAAAGTTTTGTTTACAAAATACTGCAGTACAACAAACCCTGTCCTTTCCTTTTGTGTTATCCCACTATATGTTTGTGTACCCTTGTGTATTTGTTTTCTTCGTGTCTCTGTGTAGTTTCATAGAATTTTTTCCTCTTTTAATATTAAGCTACATTCACTATGATGAGGAATACTGTTATCCTCAAATATAATTGGCATTAATAATATGTTATTTACTTTGTAAAGATGTTTAGACATTATTTACTCTGTTTTTTGTTAATGCTCATGTGTGAAGTTGATGTTTCGAAAGTTATTCTGATCTTTTATCTATGTACTCATGTCATAATTCCACTGATGTATATGTTTATTTCTATTCTGTTGTAAAGCCTGTACTACAAATCTTATCTGTATTATTATGTTCTTTAATGATGTATTTTGTACCTTTGTTATTGTATTCTTATGTTATAAAATTGTACTTGTCACCAGTTCATGATATTATTAACTTGTTAGTTATATTTCACTGCACACGTTTCTGTTGGTCATAGTATATGGATAATATGTGAGAAGTTGGGACTGTGAGTGTTTGCACGTGTGTTACTAATTCAGCAAGGGACTGGATAACAGCATTGCTGGTTCTAAGGACAATTCCAAAAACTTTGTGAGTGCACAAGTGGTGGTTTGTGGACTTGCTATATTCTCCGCAAGACTCTTTCATGGTGAATGTGCACCTGCACAATCGCAACAGATGGCTGCTGGCCATCTTTACAAGGACTACAGTGGGTCTGCATCTATGATGACCCACCAACGCCATTATTTCTACAAGGACTGCAGTGGGTCTGCACCTCTGGTGGCCCACCAATACCACAATCTCTACCAGGACTCCAGTGGGTCTGCTCTGTGATGACCTACCTACCAATATTCTTCAAAACTTCGAGTGACTCTGCTGTGGGTTTGCTCTGTTGTGGCCCATTGCCTGTATGCATGTCAAGAGTCAGCACTGTCTTTCCATTGGAAGGACAACACTACTTCTTCAAGACTGCATGGAAATCCACTACTTCCGTGTGCATTTTCTTCTACTGCTCAGACTTTGAGAAAAACACTGTATTTTACCCTAATGAATGATCAGGACTGTCTTTATGGACTGTGAGAAAATTTTAGCTTTTGACCAACATTGTATCAATAAGTGTGTGCATTTGATTTCTTTGTTATTGTAATTATGAAAAATTTTATCAAATCATTATTGGCCACTGCCCAAAAAAAAAATTTGTAAAATTTTTTGTGGGGAGCATGGGGGCTATGTAAGTAGGCTGTTTATGTTTTCTCTATGTAAGTAGGCTGTTTATGTTTTCTTATTGGCAACGTTACGTAGCGCTCAAAATGAAAATCACTGGCTGTGCTGTGTGCAGTCTGTGGCTGCTTTGCATTGTTGTAATTCTCGCCATTGTAGTGTTAGGCAGCTGGATGTGAACAGCACGTAGCATTGCGCAGTTGGAGGTGAGCCGCCAGCAGTGGTGGATGTGGGGAGAGAGATGGCGGAGTTTTGTAATTTGTCATGAACTGCTATATTGATATATGATGATATCAAGGTAAATACATTGTTTGTTCTCTATTAATATCTTTCATTTGCTAACTATCCCTATCAGTAGTTAGTGCCTTCCATAGTTTGAATCTTTTATTTAGCTGGCAGTAGTGGCGCTCGCTGTATTGCAGTAGCTTGAGCAGCGAAGATTTTTGTGAGGTAAGTGATTTGTGAAAGGTATAGTTTAATGTTAGTCAGGGCCATTCTTTTGTAGGGAATTTTGAAAGTCAGATTGCGTTGCGCTAACAAAATATTGTGTGTCAGTTTAAGCACAGTCATGTATAATTCTTCAAAGGGGAAGTTTCACACTATTGTCAATGCCGAGATTCCTTACATTACAGTAATTCAAATTCATACCTACATCAATACCATTTGGCCAGTTAACAATGTGTATAGGCTGGTATTGCCTATGCACACCGTCTCCTGCCTCGTCAAAGCTAACTACTATTGTTTTATGTTGTGACGTACATGTCAAAGTTTTGCTTTCGCAATTAATCACTGCACGGTACTTTAATAGCCAATCTAACCCGATAATTACTTCCGTAGTTAAGTCTGGCACGACGACAAACTCTTTCTCAAATCGTGCCCCACATATGGCCTTCCCAGTAGCACCGATAATTTTCACTCCTGTTACTGGCATAACTACGATGCCAGGTCTGTCTTTCAGTAACTCAAATATTTTCCCAGATACAGCACTCAGTTCTGCACCGGTGTCAATCAACACGTTTAGTTGTAGTTCGTGCATATTAATAGACACTACTATCTGTCTACACTTGTCCTCGACTGTTTCATTATTTGCCCACAGTAAATCCTCGTCTATATCCAGGTCATTCCAGAAAAAACCATCCGGCTTTGATCCTAAATTCGGCTTATCTGGCGGCTTTTTCAGCCTCCGTTCACATACAGTTTTAATTTCAACACGTTTGTCCTGAGGCTTAGTCTGTAGCTTCGCCTCAAATACCGAAACCTTTTCCTGTAACTCGTCAACTAGTGAGTGTTGCTTTACTATCAATTCACTAATTGTCACCTTTGTTGATTCTTCTTTGGCCAGATTGATCTCATCTGCCAATCTACCTGGAGGAATGTGCCCAGTAGCATCTGAAATTACTTCCTCTGGATCTGCGCAACCCACACTGCTACCGTCTGACCGCATAACGTTAGCTCTAACCTCATACACGCTGTAATCTACGTGCTTTTCTACCAATCGTGTACGGCTATCAGTAAAATTTTCGTAATCTTTCTCCTTAATACTGTCGCAATGTTTAAACTGGATGTTCGCGTCGGATGGGTCGGCTACTTCTACCACTATAACTTTCGGTAAAGTCTGCCGGTTAGGGCCAGAACTTTCCGTTACTACTTCAACATTCAACTCCTGCGGGACGAAACACGACGCATCTTGCTCGTGCTCCCCCTTAACATCAACTATTTCTAGTAAAGTCTGCCGGTTAGGGCCAGAACTTTCTATCACTTCACAGTCACTATCTTCCTGCGGGACGAGCCGCGGCAAATCCTGCCCGCGCTCCCCATAAACACTTCTCCCGTACAGGCCCCTATAATCTCTTAGTTCGTCGTATAAGCGACCGAACTGCCTTAACCAGACCTCATCCCTCTCTGCATCCCCTCGCTCGATGACGGACGTTTTATCCGACATCTGATCTTCTTTCAACACTTGTGAATCATTCTTAAACTCAATCTCCAGTTCCACTGTGGGTGTTACAGCTGCCACTTTATAATCGATTTCCGGAACACTGCTTAAATTGTTCTCACTGACAGTGAATGTATTTTCTACTGCCGTGTCTACAGCTGATCTACTACTTGTGGGCGCACTCCTTTCTCCTAACACTGGCACACTCTCCCGCCGTTGATTATTCCATACGGAATTTTCATAACGACGACACCTGGGTTTTCTCCTGTTATTGGGCCGCCAAAATTTCTCCACGCCCGGTCGGCCCCTCACCGGCGCGGCTAATAGTTTCCCTGTCTCGTACCAGCAGATACGCTCCCCGGATACTGCTGAGGCGGCTGGTCACACCCTCTGGCGTTATTACTATTCTGCGCAGCCCGTATCACGCTAGTATGATACTGGTTTCCGTCATTCTGGTTATTATTTGCATTGTACCGATTGTCATTACGGCCCGAACCATTATTGTTATTGCTGCCAAGATTGCGGTATGCATTATTCCCATAGTTATCGTTGTTGTGGTTTCGGTTGTTGTTACCACGGCCTCTACCACTGTCGCGATTATTGCGCCAATTGTCCTCAACTCTTTCTAGGAAATCATTGATTGTCTTGTAACTGCTTCCTATGTAGCGTTTTGTATCATCTGGAAGCTTCTTGTAGAGTTCCCAGACTATTTCGGATTCCGTGCGGCGATCACACAAATATTCCAACTTGCGGATCCAGCCCTCACAAAACTCCTTCATCGAGCCGCGCGAATTCGCATCGAAAGGCCTCGATACGACAAATTCGCGCCAGACACCTTGCTGTTTCTGCTCTGACCAGTATTCAGCCAGAAACAAATTTTTGAACTCGTCAAAAGTCAGGTTCGTAATGTTGAGGTTTAAGCCCCAACGCTTGGCATCACCAGCCAACACATCAATAACCGCATTAATTTTTCTCTCATTAGTCCATGATCTGGGTAAAACTCTTTCACAATTTTTAATGAAATCCGTCGCGTGTATACCGCCTTTTTTCAAGGGGTCGAACGCTCCTCTTTCGTCAACAATTCCGAACTATGTGCACAGATTGGCACATAGCTCTGTTTTTCTTCAAGTTTCTTTTCTAATTCCGACACTCTCGTAATCACTTGGCAAGTGGTTGTCGCAAGCGTTTCCACTTCCCTCTTTTTCTCTTCGCAGGTATTAGCCTGCTTCCTCACTTTGGTATCTACTTCGGATACTAAAGCCTTTAAAGTTTCCACCTTCTGTTGATCCTCTTTTCTCACTAATTGAATTTGTTCCGTCACCTTATTCTCGATGATCGGAGCAACTGCGTCTCCTACACTTTTCTCGATTCTGATAATTTCGGAATCAAAACGAGTATTTATGCTCGCAATTTCCGCCTGAACGCCTATCATTTCCTGTTTAAGATTACCGATTTCGGTATTAATCACGACAATATCGTCTTTGATTTTATCAACTTTTGTGTTAACAACTTCAACATTGTTGTTAACAACATTAATAGCTTTGTTCTGATTGTCCAGCATTCGTTCAATTTTTTTTAGACTGAGCTTCTTGCTTGGCAGCCTGAGCTTCTTGCTTGGCAGCCTGAGCTTCTTGCTTGGCAGCCTGAGCTTCTTGTTTGGCAGTCTGAGCTTCTTGTTTGGCAGCCTGAGCTTCTTGCTTGGCAGCCTGATCGTCTTGCTTGGCAGACAGAGCTTTAATTTCTGCCGATTGACTCTTGATTTCGTTAATCAAAACATTCAATAAATCAGTTAAATTCCCGGAAACTACCGGTTTTACTTCCGTAGCGGCTTCCTCTTTCATTGTCCCCCCGTATTCGTCATCAAGGGATTCAGATTTGATTTTCACTTCCGATTCCGAAACATTTTCTAAAGTCTGGAATTCCATTTCTGCTCTTTGTTGCGTTTCGGCGGTCGCATCTTTCATGCTAGCCGCCTGCCCCAGAACAATGGGTACCGCGGTGCGCGTTTCCCACTGTTCGACCGATTGTTCCGTACCCAAATCTACCAAATTTTGGTAATTGTTGCCTTCACTCATTTTAATATTTTTCAATATAAATGCCAAATCTCAAATCTAATTAGGATTTCTCACGCTAATATTCTCGCTGACGTATCGACCATTTCGTAACCAGTACTTTGTTACGAGATTTGTACAATGCAAAATTCGTGTCCAGAACAACCTCAAATCTGAAGATTGTCCTGTCACGTTCGCCACGTGTAACCTCCCCCTCACTTATCGACCTTAATGACAGTGAAAAATGAAACCGCGTGTACCTAATGGAAATTTGGGAAAAGCAATCGTCACCGAAGTTAATCTGTCGGTAAAGATGGAGGAAAGGGTTACATCTAAATGAAAGAAAAAATGCAAATGAAACTGGTGGAAATTAATTTTGAAAAGGGGTAAAGTTAATGAAGAAAGTAAATGTGCGGCCGTTACGTTAACAATTAACTAGCGGTAATTAGATATTTGAGATTTGGGGGAAATTACGGTCGTCAGTCCTAAGGACAATTACTATAGTAACTGAAAAAGAAAGGTAATTACACATATAAGTAGCACTAGAAGCGTGGCAACTGAAGGTTGACACGTGTAGTGTGAAAACTGAAAGTTTGTCAGAAGTAATAACTTTCGCTGCACTCTGACTTAATTTAGCAAAAGAATTAATAAAACCGGAAAATCGAAAGTTAATTTAGTGACTGAAATTAATAAGAAGCTTTCTTTCTTAAGCACATCGAAATTCAGTAAAATATGGTTAGTCTTGTACTACCTCAACAATCATTTCAAAAGCTACTTGAATCTACGCAATTTAGAAATAAGAGATTTAACTTTGAACTTGAATTAAATGATTCTGAACAATTAACAGTAGTAAAATTTTGTACGTACCAAGCTGAGCTGCAGTCACAGGTAAGCTAAAATATGGTAACAAAACTCGCACTCTTAATTTGTGCTTGTGTAATCTAAATATTGTATGAATACTTTAACTGAACTTTGAAATTAAGGCAGTGAAATTGAATGATGCTGGCGTTTGAATTTCAACGACACTCGGGTTCATTCCGGAAAAGGAAGGGACCCTGCTTGGTAATGCAATTGGGACAATGAGCAACAAAAGTTCATGCTAAGTTGCTGTAATTTTGCGAGGCAAATGGAACAGTTTGAAAAGCTGAGGTCTGCCATACAGTTCTGAAACTTTACGTGCTTTTAGTCTTCCTTGTTGGTTGATTGAAGGTTTGAAGTCGTCGATCGAGGAGGTGGCGACAGTCACTCATTGTCGGCCGTCGCTGTTGCAGAAGCTGGATGTTGGCGCGCCTTCTTCTCGACACGGTCACCAGACGAAACGGGCTCTTGATGTGCGCCAGCTAATGCTTCCCGTCCGCGACACCATGTCAGAAACTATCATCGCAAGTCGAGCGCAATTACATGCTGCCAAACCCCGAAAGCGCGGCAACTCGCGGGAGCTTCACACAACACACCTGCTCCACTCGCTACTCCAGCCAGACTCCCCCTCTGCCCGCGCTCCACGCGGCAGAGTTAACACTACCAAAGATCCTACACACTTTGATTCTTCACACGACCCATCGATGTAATCGTTCGATAGCAGTTTTCCCTAGGCAAGACCCAGCTTAAAAATACAAAGAATATTTACGAAACAAACCAATTATACATCGACATAAGTGCATAAATATATATATACAAACAGTAAAACAATTACAATATATAAAGAGACAGAAATGTCATATCTTGAGGTAACAAAACAAGGAAAAAAAATAATAGTACAATAGATGGAAATAGGAGGATATGCATTTCCGGCGTTACACGCCCACTGCTTGAATACTGCTCAGCAGTGTGGGATCCGTACCAGATAGGGCTGGCAGAAGAGATAGAGAAGATCCAACGGAGAGCAGCGCGCTTCGTTACAGGATCAATTAGTAATCGCGAAAGCGTTACGGAGATGATAGATAAACTCCAGTGGAAGACTCTGCAGGAGAGACGCTCTGTAGCTCGGTACGGGCTTTTGTTAAAGTTTCGAGAACATACCTTCACTGAAGTCAAGCAGTATATTGCTCCCTCCTACGTATATCTCGCGAAGAAACCATGAGGATAAAATCAGAGAGATTAGAGCCCACACAGATGCGTACCGACAATCCTTCTTTCCACGAACAATACGAGACTGGAATAGAAGGGAGAACCGATAGAGGTACTCAGGGTACCCTCCGCCACACACCGTCAGGTGGCTTGCGGAGTATGGCTGTAGATGTAGATGTAGATGTAGATGTAGATACGCACTAAGTACTTACAGAATGCTCTCACACCAGTACACAGGATTACCTATAGACGCAGACAGTGCGGTATGCAGATTGCATCCTGAGTGGTTTCTCGATGACTGATGACCTCTGATCTTCAGTCTCTTCAAAGCGTTAATCAGCAGCAGTAGGAATTGTCAAGCAAAACCTGTTTTCAATTTGTCTCCAAACTTTCATTATCTACCGCCAGTATCAGTTCACAAGGAAAGTAATAAAATAATACAATGCCTGCATACTATGCTACTTTCTCTGTATGAGTTAGGTTAAGTTATGGACTTTGAAGGGTATTATTGTTAATAGTGAACTGAACTACCAATTTCATTTTGCAACTGGTTCTTCACAGAAAGTTTCATAAGAGAGCAGGTGTACTGTGATGCCTTTTAGCATGCCTTGTTGCATGAGGTTGTAAATTCTACGTTGAAAATGCTAACTAGATCACCGTGTTTCTAATGTTTGACGATAAAACCATGAGGCGATACAGCAGACCACGACCGTCAGGAAAGATGAACGGTCACGATAGTTGTTTGTGACGTGTGTGTAATTAATGCCACATAAAATGAATCACGAATGATGACAAGGATAGTTTCCAATGAAAGACCGTGTCCATTTACCCGGTTTATTAAGCTTCAAACAATAAAACAAACGTCAGTATTTCCCACAGTTTCACCCTGAAGTAATTCACAAAGCGTGGTCCCTGATTCCCAAGAACTACAGTCTATTTACGTTAACAAAGCACGAATCTCATTTTAAGTCGAATAATCGTGTCTAGATGTTCGGAAATTCCCGTTACAAACAAGGGCAGTAAGTAGATAATATTTTGAATTGGAACCCGTGTCTGGCAACATATCGTTTCTGTGTTAACAACGATTGGAAAATATGATGGTAACGCGACCACAAGTGACTGATTAGGCGTGACCCATTACACCATTTGTTTCACAGTTCCACTCGTTAATAGTTAAACAAATTGCTCATGTACTCGTTGACAGGTTCTCTTTAACGTGATGCAGTACAGCCTCCTCCAGTCTGGCTGTCCGGCATCTCCTTGGAGCACCACGGTCACGCCTGCTGACGGTGAAGGTACCCTTTCTCGAAGCCGTTCTTAACTGTGGCGAAAACGGTGTGCTACGAGGTCGGACGTTGTGGAGTACTGTCTTGAGGAAGGCGATGAGCAGGTCTTCCGAGACCGATTCAGAAGGATCATGTCAGTGTATCCTGCAAAAGTGTACTTAACCGTATTTCACTAACGCTCACAGACGCATAAATGAGGCACGAACTGGGTCGGAGAGGTAGGATAGACATCGAATGACATCAGTCGTCCACGGAACCACCACCCACCATGACTACCCCGTCGCATACCTACCTAGCAAAATATCTTATCAAATGGATGTAGCAGGGAAACGTTAAGTTTCCGGACATGGATTTCTAATCGAAGTACTCCTCCCTCCCTCCAGGTCCTAGAAGTTTGCAATAGGAGTTTCCGAACACCCTGTATAACGTATTACCCTTGAACCGCCTAAGTTCACATCTGTTCCACAAATTCATTCCTGCTCGACCCGAACCACTCTCGAATTTGCGCCTCCTGACTAATCTGTTTACAGCAGCGTGGGATGCTGCTTGCTACGACTTCTAAATATTTCCCCAATTTCACTTGGCCATCTCCTGTGACTCTTGCATCATATGGTAAGCACACCCAAAACATTGAGTTCGCTTGCTTATTACTAAAAGCATTATCGGCGCGACAGGACAACGTCCCATAATGAGGAAATACTAGAAGACAAGGCACACTGGCTACTAAATGATGCTAGCTAGGTCGTTGGTGAAGGTACTGGTGTATGTACCATTACAAAGTTCGAGGATGAACATTGGACATAGCCTTAACAAGATGTTTCTGATCAATTAATACTTTCAAACCCAACTGTGGAATTGTGGTAGTTAATTATTCTCTATGACGTTAATGGATGGAAGTAATCAAGAAAGCCAATTTTATTACGCTTTTACAAAAATCAGCAGTTACACATGGAATGAATATTGTTGAAATTTTCAATGTTCAGCTTCATCTGTTTCATTTCTCCTAAGCGCTCCTGTACAGGAGTAAATCAACTATCCTTTTTTCTTAGTGGTAAGCTGTGTATTGAGATCCAATTTTCTAAATATTTCATTTATTCTTCTGTTACTTCATCTATGTTTGATTTGATCGTGTGCAAAAATCAATATTTATTCTTGATCATTGTAAGATTCTAGACCTTTTGTCTGTAACAAGAAAATGTAACGTATCGTGTATGCTGGCGATCTAACAGCCGACTGGACTTTTTTAAATCATTGGGATATAAAGTATTCGTCTAGATGAGGGATGCGGCTGGGCCGAAGCCAGTAGATGTGAGATGCCGCCTGAGGCCAGAGCGGCCGCCTTGGTTAGCGAATACGAATTAAGGTATCGGAAGTGGGTTTCTCCAATGAGGGGAGGACGTTTGCCTTCGGTACCAGCATTTAGATGTAGCTCCGTCAAAAGATGGCTGGGTTCGCAATAAGACAAAATATGGCTACTTCGAACTACTTCTAAATTTAATAGTAGTTCGATGTTTCACTGAGCACAAAACCAATCATATCAGTATACTCGCTGTACTAAAGTGCATCTATAGAGACAGTAATACTATAAAACCACGGAAGTTAGGAGGGCAGAGTAAATGTATAATTTTACAAAAACCATTAAAAATTAAGAACTACTTAACACTTAGCACTTAAGTTATTATTCCTGAGAGTCACAGTTTTATAAACATTTTATTTATTGAGTTATTGGATTTTTTATATCTTTTCGATAATGTAAATGTGTCAGATCATCGTATTCTCCACGGTTACATTGCAGAAGAAAGGAGTATGGAATTCCTTATCCAATGGAGGGTCAAAGAAACAGGTATACGCATGCGTATTCAAAAAATGGAGATATGTTAACAAGTAGAAAACGACACTGGGGTCGGTGACGCCTATATAAGACAAGTGTCTGGCGCAGTTGTTTGGTCGGTCACTGCTGCTACAATGGCAGGTTATAAAGATTTAAGTGACTAGGAACATGGTGTTATAGTCGCGCATGGGCGATGGGACACAGAATCTCTGACGTAGCAAAGAAGTGGGCATTTTCCCATACGACCATTTCAAGCGTGTACCATGAATATCAGAAATGCGGTAAAACATCAAATTTTCGACATAGCTGTGGCCCGAAAACGATCCTGCAAGAACGGGATCAACCACCATTCAACGTGAGAGAAGTGCAGCCCTTCCGCCAATTGCTGCACATTTCAATGCTGGGCCATCATCAAGTGTCAGCGTGCGAACTGTTCAACCAAACATCGTCGAAGCTGGTGGAGGCTCTGTAATGGTGTGAGGCGCGAGCAGTTGGAGTAATATGGGACCCCTGATACGCCTAGATACGATTCTGACTGGTGACACCCACATGAGCATCGTGTCTGATTACTTGCATGCATTCATATCCATTCTGCATTCTGATAGACTAGAGCAAGTCCAGCAGGACAATGTGACACCCCACACGTCCAGAATGGTTACAGAGTGGCTCCAGGAGCACTCTTCTGAGTTTAAACGCCTCAGCTGCCCACCAAAGTTCCCAGACATGAACATTATTGAGCATATCTAGTGTAACATCCACGTGATAAATTTTTGGCTACAGCGCGACGAGAGGAAATTATGCCTCTAACAGTTATAAACATTATGTATTCGACGTATGAAAAAACAATAAAAACTTATAAATATTAATTATTTATATAATATTCTATGATGTAATTAGACATATTGATGTATATCATACAAAGACAATGATAATTGTAAATTCCTTTTATGATCTGCGATTGTCTTCTTTTGTTTTTTTACCTTTTGTTGGTTGGCTTTTGTAGATTCCGGACGCATATCGAACTGAGGTCTGTTAAGAAACTGTAATTATTTGTTAATTATTACTTGAAAATAGAGTTCATTATTATTATAAACATGAGGAATAATTATTTGTAACTTTAATTCCTCTCTCAGTAAGCATTATCTGTGTTAATTATTTCTTTCCGCTGCAAGGAGCGCAGCTATTCATGATAGCGATTTGAATCGCGTTTTTGTCTGTGTTTTCCTCACAAACAAATCAAATGTTTGCTTGATGAGGTCTAAATAGTGCACAATATGAAAGTATAGTTTATAGAATTTAATAATCATTTCAAATACTTACTTATTTGGTCTAACAATAGAAAGTCTCTATCAGTTGTCTGCCGCCATCTTAACAATTATCTCCGCGGCAAATTCAAATTACGTAACTCTGCAGACATAAATGCCGAACGTAATACAAATGTGTAAAAATAAACGTGCACCGGTGGTCCCGAACTCATTTGAATGAAAATAATTCGAATCATATTAGTTCTTTAAAAATAGTGCTCATAGCACGATCGTTATAACAAACTTTTCTAGCTGATGTATGGAGCCGAAATTAATTACGCGCGAGTTGCGAAGAATATGGTTTCAGGTAACATACGTCAGTGTTGTGCGCGGCTGATATTCGGTGGTTTCAATGATCATTTTGCTGAAGATAACTGTTTCCTTCATAATCCACAATTGTATGGAATCTGTTGTATGAACTGTAATTTAGTGACACTTACACAACTTACAGACAACACTTTAACAGGACATTAACTTGGAGTTCTTTAGCAACTTGATCAAATCTTGAGCCGGGAGAAAAATTATTTAGTAATTACTCAATGTAACAAAATAAGATTATCATTTCCAATTACAAATTAGTTAAATACCAAACCACTGAATAACATAGCGAACGCCACACTAGGATGCCTTGCAACGTGCTGTTCAGGAAAGATCTCCACGCCGTCGTACTCTTACGGATTTGTGGACTGCCATGCAGAATTCATTATGTCCATTTCCTCCAGCACTACGTCAGACATTAGTAGAGCCCATGCCACGTCGTGTTGCGGCACTTCTAAGTGCTCGCGAGGGCCCTACACTATATTAAGTAGATGTACCAGTTTCTTTGGCTCTTCAGTGTATATCTTCCTACGTAACGTTGTGTCATACGTCTAAGTTATTATATGATTTCTAACTTACTTAATTAAAAGTTAATTCGGCCAGTATTAAAAACACCCGCGATGTAAAAGTGGTAAACTGTAAGATGTGACACGGCCATCAGATAGAGAGCAAAAAAGAGCTTGTATTTAAATCGTACGTCAAATTCGTAACTTATTTTTCGAATGGGAGTCAATTTTGTGTGTTTTATGTACGTTTCCAATTTTGGTGTGGGAAGCGAGGGCTTAAAAGCGAACTAACACTCCCTGTTGGGGGGCTTAAAAGTGAACTAGCACTCCCTGCTAGTCATTCTGTGGCTGATTAACCAGTAGGGACCGGTACTGAGGTAATACGTTGGTGAGGTGATAGTACAGTTTCACACTTAAAGTTATGGAGGGTAATCAGAGTGTAGTATTAAAGATGGGCGCATGTATATGGTACAATATTACATAGCCCTCAGATTAAGGCCAAATGTACGAGGTGCATTCAAGTTCTAAGGCCTCCGATTTTTTTTCTCCGGACTGGAAAGAGATAGAAACATGCGCATTGTTTTAAAGTGAGGCCGCGTTCATGGTCAATACGTCCCAGAGATGGCAGCACCGTATGGGAGATGGAATTTGACCGCCAGCGGCGAGAATGAGGACTGTTTTAAATACTTAAAATGGCGACGTTTTCCTTACTTGAACAGCGTACAATCATTCGTTTTCTGAATTTGCGTGGTGTGAAACCAATTGAAATTCATCGACAGTTGAAGGACACATGTGGTGATGGAGTTATGGATGTGTCGAAAGTGCGTTCGGTCTAATGAAGGCAGAACATCGTGTGACAACAAACCAAAACAACCTCGGGCATGCACAAGCCAGTCTGACGACATGATCGAGAAAGTGGAGAGAATTGTTTTGGGGGATCGCCGAATGACTGTTGAACAGATCGCCTCCAGAGTTGGCATTTCTGTGGGTTCTGTGCACACAATCCTGCATGACGACCTGAAAATGCGAAAAGTGTCATCCAGGTGGGTGCCACGAATGCTGCCCGTGTGGCATGTTGCCAAGCAATGTTGACGCGCAACGACAGCATGAATGGGACTTTCTTTTCGTTGGTTGTGACGATGGATGAGACGTGGATGCCATTTTTCAATCCAGAAACAAAGCGCCAGTCAGCTCAATGGAAGCACACAGATTCACCGCCACCAAAAAAATTTTGGGTAACCGCCAGTGCTGAAAAAATGAAGGTGTCCATGTTCTGGGACAGCGAGGGCGTTATCCTTACCCATTGCGATCCAAAGGGCACTACGGTAACACGTGCATCCTACGAAAATGTTTTGAAGAACAAACTCCTTCCTGCACTGCAACAAAAACGTCCGGGAAGGGCTGCGCGTGTGCTGTTTCACCAAGACAACGCACCCGCACATCGAGCTAACGTTACGCAACAGTTTCTTCGTGGTAACAACTTTGAAGTGATTCCTCATGCTCCCTACTCACCTGACCTGGCTCCTAGTGACTTTTGGCTTTTTCCAACAATGAAAGACACTCTGCGTGGCCGCACATTCACCAGCCGTGCTGCTATTGCCTCAGCGATTTTCCAGTGGTCAAAACAGACTCCTAAAGAAGCCTTCGCCGCTGCCATGGAATCATGGCGTCAGCGTTGTGAAAAATGTGTACGTCTACAGGACAATTACGTCGAGAAGTAACGCCAGTTTCATCGATTTCGGGTGAGTAGTTAATTAGAAAAAAAATCGGAGGCCTTAGAACTTGAATGCACCTCATATTCATTATTTCCAAAGGACATAAAAAGAGAGTCAAATTACATTATACACACACGCATATATATCTCTGAAGTAAGTAATTAAAATGGCTATAAGCTCAAATATATTCATTACAAACATAACATGAGGCAAATTCTGCTCCGTGATCCACCTCTCTCTCTTCTCCTCTAGTCAAAATCTAGTACTAACCTGCAAGAGCCAGTTTCAATGTAGCCTCATCTGGGCTGTGTGTTCAGAAGTATCCGAACGACCTGAATCATTTATAAAAGAATATCGCACCTATCTCTCCCCTCTCAATAATCACGGCCTTGTATACCTTTACTCGGTAGTTCCCTCTGGACTCTCTCAAATACAGTCAACATATTTTTCAACAAAATATGATTTAAAGTATCTGAATTGATTAAAATACCGAAAACTGTGTCAAATATGTTTGCATTTTTGACATCCAAAAATTCGTTGATGGACTGGCTTAGCAATCACATTTGAAAATTGCATTAGAACCTACGTATCATTCACAGTACATTATTGGCAAGAGTAGAAAACATTTCTCTATAAATAATTAAAACGTAGTATTTCTTATAAAACATAAGTAACGAATTAGAAACGTGTAGTTGTAGAACAAGAGTTTTATCGTAAATACTATTCCATAGCCTTGAAAACATGAAATAAAATCGATGTCCTGTTTCTCACCACAGTTACATACTGTCATCAACAGATGGCTCCACTTTTAAAAAGTGACAAAAAGTTTGTTCTCTGTACCACGAGTTGTTCTCACTGGCACCAACAGGTTTCTGTGATGGGTAGAATCGTTCAGAGTTCGATCTGTGAAGCACACATGGTTTGAGACACAACGGAGCTATAAACTAATTATTTTCCATACCCATGATCTCACAATGTTCTAAAAGTCTGCAAAATACGTCAGGAATGTGAAAAAGTGCAGTGATTACATCCATTATCTGGGAACCTATTTGAAGGTGAGTAAAAGAAAAACTCTATGAGGCTCAGATTAATTGTTTTACCTCATGTATGAGCATACAGTATAAGACAGAAAATGTAATGTTTAGTTGCAATAGTATCTAAATACGTGAAGTGTGTAAAATTTGTGCAAAACGTGTGATGTTCATGCTTGGATTGTCACAATCTGTTTACATCAAAATTATTGTCAGTGGTAAGGGGAGAGTGAAGATAATTTATCACTAGAATAATATAATAGATACCAATTATTTCAAAAATGATTAGTCACTTAGTTTAGGTCATGTACAAGAAAAATATCATAAGGCTCAAATTAATCACTATACAAAGCTATGATGTCACAATGTATTCTAAAACGAATGACAATATGTAATGAATATGTTGGAACAGTATCTATATATGTAAAGTGTGATCAGTTTGATGAAGTATGTGTATTATCATCGTCTAATATTTCTTCCTTCCATCAACATTTTACGAGGAGGGAGCGAAGATAATGCATCATAATAAAAAAATACGGTAGACGTTAGGTATTAACGAAAACAAACTGCTGTGGCATTTCAGTTAACTATGGATCGCTAAAATAAAACCTGTAATCAACTGTTACAATGTGTAATAAAAGATACCACTACATGCGCAAAACGATTTTTTTTTAGTAAAGGAAGGAATAAGATGTTCGATTTTAGGAAGGAGTAAGGCCTTTTATTACGACATATTACTTCAACTGCAAAACGACGTCGACTGTTTACAAACACACACTCAGAAGACAGACAGTCAAAGACGATTACATTGAGAGAGGTGGCATTTTCAAAAACATTGTTAGAGTCGATATCTTGAGAATACATAAAATGTTAATTTTTGGTGAGATTTCTCACACTTCGCGAGCACACTCATGCTTCAAACACTAAATATCTCAGCACTTTCGGCATCCTTACCTTAAGATATGCAAGACCTAAGAAAATTCTAACAAAACAGAAATTTCATCATTATATGTAATATTTCTCGAACATTGCAAGCAGAATGAATATCGCTGCATCTAAATCGTCTATTCCTTTCTAAAATACTCACGGATTGCTTATTGTCACTACTGATAAATATTTTTTCTTGTTTAAGCAGCACTAGTTTACAACGAGGTGGTCACCATTTGTCTATTAGATGGTTACCATTCCTTAGGTGCCCACCATTCGCCCTAAGTGCTCACAGATCCCCTACTGTATGACAACCATTCCCACAGATAGCCAACATCCCTCCGTTTTATGGCCACCATTCACACTACGATAGATCTTTATCACTAAAAGGTATCGCTAAAGGCTTATGCATAATGCCTATTGATTACTTATCATCACCGATCACTAACCATCAGAGATTGCTGATTATCACTGTTCAATGGCCATCAGTAATCACTGACCATAACTGATCATTGATCACTGCAGGTGTAATTGTTGATCTCTATTAAAATTTATGATGGTATCAAGTTAAATTATTTCTGTGGAAGTCAAAGGTTAATGTAGACATAAGCTTACCCCTGACATAATATTATTAAAGATACGATTTCAAAGTCAAAAAGGTAAGCTTCATTTATCTACACATATATCTCTGCATTTATTACAAAAATCTACTGTCCAGACCTAAGCTGTCTAGTAATAATTTCGTGACACACTGACAACTGTTTCAAAATTAACTTGTTTTAATATTTTACTGAGGAATAAGAGGGGAAAAAATTTACGAAAATTTTATTTTATACAAATTTTCACAGGGAGCTATTACATTTTATACTGTCACACACTGGAAATGTAGGACTTTAGTGTATATTCTACATAACCTACACAATTTTTCAGCATCGTCCATAGCTACTACCTATTAGCTGTTACACATTAGTTGATAAGCATTAAAAGTTTGATGTTAGGTATTAGGTATTACACTAAGTCATTAGGTATTCAGTCTTAAGTGACAGCCATTAGCCAAAGGCTTTAGGTATTAGGCATTAGCCATTTGGTATTAGCTGTAAGGTGCCAGGTATAAGCAATTACCTACTAGCCATTAGCTATTAAGCATTAGGTATTAGGCAACAGGTTTTAGACTTAGGCATTATGTGTTATGTATTAGTGGTTAACCCTCAGTCATTAGCTGTTGGTCATTAGCTGTTAGCCATTAGCCATTAACTGTTAGAAATTAGCTATTATGCATTAGGTGTTACATATCATTCATTAGGTGTTAGCTGTTAATCATTAGTCATTAACCATTAGCCATTAGCCATTAGGGCTTAGGTATCAGGCATTAGGCATTAGCAGTTTGCCATTAAGTATTAGCAGTTACCTGTTAGGTATTAGGCCATTAGGCGTTAGGAACGAGGTGTTAGATGTACTTGAAGCCTCACTATGCATGCAAAGTATGAGAAATGTTACATACACTAACACAATAAAATGATGCATCACAAACGAGTTATAGGAATAGGCCAGAGATCGGTACATGTGATGCACATGTACAAACAAAAGATTACAATTTCAGAAAAATTGGATGATTTGCATGAGAGAAAGATCGTAAACTGAGCAAGTCAGTAACATGTTGGTCGATCTCTGGCCTTATGCTAGCAGTTATTTGGCTTAGCTAGTTTGTTAGTTAGTTAGTCAGTTAGTTACATGTTCCATGAATTTTTTTGCATGGTAGATCATAATGATGTGGAATGAGCCATTTTACATTCACATCACAAATTAATTTGTACACATGGGCCGGCCGAAGTTGTCGAGCGTTTCTAGTTGTTTCAGTCTGGAAACGCGCGACCGCTACGGTCGCAGGTTCGAATCCTGCCTCGGGCATGGATGTGTGTGATGTCCTTAGGTTAGTTAGGTTTAAGTAGTTCTAAGTTCTAGGGGACTGATGACCTCAGATGTTAAGTCCTATAGTGCTCAGAGCCATTTTTTTGTGCATATGGTTACATTCTGAATATTTTAATACTTTCTTTAATTAAAGAAAGAAAAAAGTATAGATGTGAGTTACTTATTCCTACCCATCAACTTTTACACATTACAGTGATAGAAATTCTTCTACAAATAGAAGGAGGTGTCAAGCAGAAGCTTTCTCAGATTGTTTCCAAATTTTATTTTATTTTCTGTCAGACGTTTTTATATCACTCGGTAAGTGATCAAAAATTTTTGTGCAGCATTCTGCACCCCTTTTTGTGCTAAATGCAGTCTTAAAGTGGAGTAATTGACATCATTTTACCTCATGATAGGTATATAATTACATACATCGTTGTTTCTTTTGAAATGTAGTAAATTATTTACAACAAACTTCACCAAGGAATAAATATACTGCCAAACTCCTTCAACAAATGTCTACAAGATGACTGTGGGTGAGCACCACATATTATTCTCACAGAACGTTTTAGCTCAATGAAGACTGTCTTAAAGATGAGTTACCCAGAACATTATTCATATGAAATTATTGAATGAAAATATGCATAATATGTCAACTTACTGAAATGATTCTAAGTGCAAATATGGACGAAATAAGTTCTTTTAGGAGTTCCAAAATATTTTTTTCCAGTTTACATTCTTATCAGTATGGATCCCTGAGAATTTTGAAGTGTTCACACTATTTATGATTTCCTTACCATTTGTTACTCTCATCATTGGTGTAGTACCACTAGAGTGCAGAACTGAATATGTTCTTTCTTTTTAAAATTGAAGGCTAGACCATTCGCAAAAAACCATTCACTGATGTTTTTAATAAATTTGTTTACCATTTCCTCTGTTTCTGTACGTGTACTTGGACTGATTACAATGTTAGTGGCATCCGCAAAAAGAACTAGTCCGGCTTGTTGTATTAGAGACAGAAATTCGTTTACATGTATGAGAAACGGAAGTGGACATATGACTGAACTTTGGGGAATCCCATACGTGACTTTTCCCCAGTCAGCACTATTTTCCTACACTATATTCTTTTAATTAGTAAGTACAACATTTTTGTATTCTTTTGGTTAGATATGACACTATCCATTGGTTGACTGTACCATCAATCCCATAGAACGTCAATTTATGTAGGAGATTTCTGTGAATCACACAGTCAAATGCCTTAGAAATGTCGCAGAAAATACCAGCCAGCGCTGTTTTATTATTTCAAGCTTGTAAAATCTGGTGAGGGAACATGCAAATGGCATTCTCAGTAGAACAACATTCTGAAACCCAACCTGTGACTTCCTAAATAGACTGTTGTTGCTAAGGAGAGAGTGTTACTTAATATAGCACTTTCTCAAAAACTTTGGAGAATGATGTCAGCATTGATAGTTGTTGGATGTTTCCTGAGGAATATCACGCCACATTCTGCACAACTGGATCCTTGGAGAGTCAAAATCCCAATTCGGTTGGAGGATCCTGCCCATAATACTGCAAACGGTTTCAAGTGGTGACAAATCACTGATGTTGCTGGCCGAGGCAAAGTTTGACAAGCAGAAAGATAAGCAATCGAAACTGCCTGTGTGCAGGTAGGCATTACCTTGCTGAAGTGTAAGCCCAGGATGACTTGCCTTCAAGGACAACAAAACGGGGTGTAGAATACAGTCGATACACCAGCTGTGCTGTTATGTTGCAGTAGATTACAACAGAAGGGAGTTATAGTATGATAACAAATGGCTCTTCAGACCGTTGCTCCTGGTTGCTGGGCCATATGGCGTAGGACAGTCAAGCTAGTATCCCACCACTGACCGCAGCATCTCCAGATGCGTCTTCTGCCTGGAATGATATTGACTGGAGCAGAATTGTTTTCAGTGATGAGTCCAGCTCCAAAGTGAGCCCCAATTACTAGCAAAGAGTACACATTCCTAATTCATTATTTATATTTTATAAGGAACATTGGATTTTAACTACTAGCAGAGATATGTTTCATACTCGTGCCATTATTACATAGTGGATGGTACATAGCTTTGAATGAACTTCAACAATGCATTTGGTGAGCTAGTCCATAAACGTTTGTTTGGAAGTCAGTAACGCAAACATACTTGACATAATCTTCAATATTTTATTCAGTTTAGATACTTCAAAGTATATTTGGATACAATGTTTTGGATGAATTTGAGAACACTCCACATGGCCGAAGCTGACCTGTAATGGTAATACTAAACTCTGATTGGGTGGGAGAGACGTGGCATGTGTTACGTTTTAAATATAAATTATTCATACCCTTTGAATACTTTTGAGCACACAACCCAGACGAAGGCACACTGTAATTGGCTCTTGTATTTTAATACTGGGCTGTGACTGGAGGAGAAGGAAGGGAGGTGGAACACTATGCAATGTGTAGGCTACTTTTTGCATATGTAATGCCTATCTTTGAGCTAGCAATTATGTTAATTAGTTACTCCATAGGTATATATGTGCATGCATATAATGTAATTTGTTCCCGTTTTCACGTCATTCGGAAGTAATGAACATGGTTGACTTTAATTCCTGGGTTACGTAACTTTGTACCACATACTTGTTACTATTTTTTGAATACTACATTGTGACTGATTTTAGATTGCGAAGTGTAAGTTGGAAATAATTTAATTTGGCTCCATACTATATAGTGATTGTTTGGAGGGAAGAGCTAGTGTGGGGTAGAAACCACATAGTTGGTCTGTTTCCACTAATAAAGGTAGTGTTTTATGTTTTCCATTAACACAACTGGCCTACTTCCACCATCTTGGACTTCTTTAATAATGTGCTTTGACTGGGTGGAGATAAGGAGTACTGCACAGGGTGATTGGTTGTAGATATGGGGGGGGGGGGGGGCGGAGTGGCCGAGCGGTTCTAGGCGCTACAGACTGGAACCGCGTGACCGCTACGGTCGCAGGTTCGAATGCTGCCTCGGGCATGGATGTATGTGATGTCCTTAGGTTTGTTAGGTTTAAGTAGTTCTCTAAATTCTAGGGGACTGATGACCTCAGCAGTTAAGTCCCATAGGACTCAGATCCATTTGAACCATTTGGTGGGGGGGGGGGGCGTTCGGGGATGGGTTTTAAATTTTCTTTTTCACAATTGGGCTATTTAAGCCATTTTGGATTTTAATAATACCCTATGGTTGGTTGGGAATAGGGAGATGGGAAAAGGGGGAGGGAGAGAATGATTGTGCTTTTCATTTCTAATTATTGGTTTATTTCTTGATTAAGGTCAGAGTGGATCAAAGTTGATACTGCCCTACTATTATAGTTGTTTCTTCGAACGAGATTTGGTGTCCTTTTACTAGAGCATGCTCACTGATTTCTCAGAATCTCCTTTCGGGAAACACATCTCATATTCTATACAGTGGTGTTCAGTAGTAAGCACAATCTGTGCAACCTAAATCTGTCCACCGCCACAGTATTATGTACATTCCTGGAGTTCTCAGGCCTATGTCATCTTTCACAAGTAAACTTTGTTTTCTGGATTATGATACGTTACCTCTTTGTACATTGTATCCTCTGAGGCGGTATCTGGAGACAAGCCTAAAGTTTGCCTAAACGAGCGTGGGAAATCTAAAACCACACTCAGAATGAACATTGAACCAGCATCTGCTCGTTAATCCGTTGTGCAGATTCTGCCCAGAACTAGCGCGTCTCCCTGTCTCACAAGTTAGGTCCCTGCACGTTGTGATATGTGAGCAGGTCACAAATATCACCTCCCTGTAACTACACTCCTAATAATTTCAACGTTCCGTTCCTAAAACAAAGATTGTATTATGGTCGTGTAGCTTTGGTCTAAGACCTGTTCGGTGAGGGAGCTGGTTGCCTCCTGTAATTAAAACAGAGTAAAGAAATCAACGATCAACGTGAACGAATGTAAGGTGATGTCCGCTCAGACCAAATGCAATGAAATATACCGAACAAAATGAAAAAAAAGTGATGTAGCGTCTTTGACCAGTAATCAAAATGTCCTCGGTCCCTGGTTCGAAACCCACCACCGCTTAAATTTGGATTAACAATCAGTATTGGCGGCCGAGAACCTCCGGCATAAGAAGTCACTCTCATTCTGCCAACGGCCTTTCGAAAGAGGGCAGAGAAGCTGACAGTTTGAGGGCATCTCTTGTCCTTGGGGTGGGAAACAGCCCATAAAGGCGGAAGAATCAGCAATGATCAACGGCACGCAGAAGGCAATGAAAACCACTGCATTAAAGACAAGTAACGTGCACCCACAGGACACGTGGCCTGTAATTGATGAAGTGTCATGATCTCTCCAATGGCAAAAGATTCCGTAATAGTCCCCCATTCTGATCTCTGGGAGGAGGCTGCCAAGTGGGAGGTTACCATGGAACAAAAATGAATAATCAGAGGAAGGATAACGTTCTACAAGTCGGGGTGTGGAATGTCAGAAGCTTGAACGTGGTAGGGAAATTACAAAATCTGAAAAGGGAAATGCAAAGGCTCAATCTAGATATAGTAGGGAGTCAGCGAAGAGCAATGGAAAGAGTGAGATGGGTATCGGTTAATATCAACAGTAGCAGAAAATGGTGTAACGGGAATGGGATTCGTTATGAACAAAATGGTAGAGCAAAGAGTATGTTACAGTGCAGTGACAGTGTTGTTCTTACCTGAATCGACAGCAAACCAACACCAACAACGATAGTTCAGGTACATATGCCAACGTCGCAGACTGAAGATGAAGAGAGAGAGAGAGAGAGACAGAAAGTATATGTGAATACTGAAATGGTAAGTAGATAAAGGGAGATGAAAAACTAACAGTCATGGGGGACTGGAATGCAATTTTAGGGGAATGAGTAGAAGAAAAGGTTACAGGAGAATACAGGCTTCGGACAAGAAATGAGAGAGGAAAAAGACTAATTGAGTTCTGTAGTAAATTTCGTCTAGCAATTGTGAATACTCTGTTCAAGAATCAGAAGAGGAGGAGGTATACTTGGAAAAGACCGGGTGATTCGTGACGATTTCAATTAGATTACATCACTGTCACACACAGATTCCGAATTCAGATACTGGATTGTAAGGCTTATCCAGGCGCAGATGTACACCCAGATCACAATGTAGTGGTGATGAAGAGTAGGCTGAAGTTCAAGAGATTAGCCTGGAAGAATCAGAACACAAAGAAGTGGGATACAGAAGTGTTAACGGATAAAGGGACACGATTGAATTTCACTAAGACCATAGATGCAGCAATAAGGAATAGCTCAGTAGGCAGTACAGTTGAATAGGAATGGATGTCTCTAAATAGGACTATCACAGAAGCTGGAAAGAAAAACGTAGGTAAAATGAAGGTAGCCGCGAAGAAACAATGGGTAACTGAAGATTGTAGGAAAGACTGACTCAGCGTATGGAAAAGACAAAAAATCTTCAGTGAAATGTAAAGCGAGGATAGTAACATTAAGAGTGCAACGGGATTCCACTGTTAAATGCAGAGGAGAGAGAGGAGAGGTGGAAAGACTACATTAAAAGCCTCTATGAGGGAAAATATTTGATGTGATAAAGGAAGAAACAACAGACAATTTAAATAGGGGATCCAGTATTAGAATCAGAATTTAAGAAAGCATAGGAGGTCTTAAGATCAAATAAGGCAGAAGGGATAGATAATATTCCATCAGAATTTCTGAAATCATTGGGGGAAGTGGCAACGATACGATTATTCACGTTGGTGTGTAGAATGTATGAGTCTGGCGACAAAACATCTGACTTCTGGAAAAATATCATCCACACAATTCCGAAGACTAAAAGAGCTGACAAGGGCGAGAATTACCGCATGATCAGCTTAACAGGTCATGCATCCAAGTTGATGACGAGAATATACACAAGAAAGGAAAAGAAAATTGAGGATCTGCTAGATGACGATCAGTTTGGCCTTAGAAACGGTAATGGCATCATAGAGGCATTTCTAACTTTGCGGTTGATAATGGAAGCAAGACTAAAGAAAAATTAAAACACGTTTATAGGATTTGTCGACATGAAATAAGTGCTCGACAATATAAATTGGTGCCAGATATTCGTAATTCTGTGAAAAATAGGAGTAAGGTTGTAACAACAACAACGTTGTACTATTGTACAAATAATAATTTTTTCTTCTGATTTTCGATAGATTATTGTAATCGATGTTCTGATTTCATTTCTTTTTTGTTTCATGCCATTATGTCAAAGAAACTGTAAACAATTTTCGATGTGAATATTAATGTTTATGTCAAATTTCAAGCAATGTTATAACAAAATTGAAATGTAAGAAATGTTGAGACTATTGTAAGATGTTAAAATTGTAATTGTGCGTCTGGTCCATACGTAGGCAATGTATTAGGATATGTAGAATGCAAAACCTCGGGTGAATACCCGTCTTGTAAGGGAGCGGTAAAAGGTGGATGGTAGGCGAGAGCGGGAAAATGCACACGGGCGCTGCACGGCATAACGGGCTCAGCAGTAGTAGTCGGAATTGGGCATTGGTCTGAGCAACACGTTCTCGATCGAGGAGGCTCTCCTGGAAGACGTAGTTTCATTGAGCCTCGGATATGCCGTTCCGACGCCTGTACAGCATGGCAAAATTCCATAGGCACCAAACGGAAAAGTATTGCGATGTTATTAAGAAGTAAAGTGCCGATACATCAAGAGCCATTACTGTGGTTGTATGTGTGCTCTGTGCCTCGCCATCTCGCCGCCTGCCAACCGCCGCATCGATACGAACAGGTTGAAACTTTTAGTACTGTATTCGTGTGGACCAGTGTTACTTTTGTTCCATACTGTTCAATAACAACTTAAATTTTGCCAGAACTGTCCTATCATTTAATTATCCTCACAACTAACCTAGACAGGGTCCTTGCCACATGTTGTGCTATCCGAGTGTCCCGAGATGAAGATTCAAAGTTTATGTTAATAATAATTACCTGCAGACCTAGCTATGTTAGAATGATGTTTAAGGAACTTTGTTGTTAATGAAATAATAAACGAATAACATAGGTCTGACAAAGTTGGAAGATAATTTTGAAATTGAATTAGTTATGAAGTTTAATTATTTTGAGGCAGATATAATGGTATTTTAAATGAGCAGGAAATAAGATAAAAAGAGTAGTAATTCATATATTGGAAATCTTGAGTGCTTAATGCTTTCAATAGTTAATAGTTTCTATACAGTGATCATAACAGTTTCAGGGTCCCCCCCCCCCCCTCCCCTTCCCTCTTTCTTATTCATTTGAATTCTGAAGTGTTCTAAACTGATTAGACCAGCAAAGTTAAAACCAATATAAAAACCAAAATTTATCAGTGTTTTACATTTATCAAAATTGACATTGTGTATGTGTTTCGAAAGTGCTATTTCTAAGGTAACCTATGCCCGATTTTAATCAGATAAATGGACAGTACGAAGTTTTGTAGTAAACATTATAGTGTAATGTTATGTATTTATGGTTTATCCATATTGGTACAGAAAGTGAAATTATCAGTTCAGTAGATTTTCTGGTTCTAAAATTTACCATATTATGCAGTGTTATTACGTGTTGTTTTGCATGCACGTACATCAACTCGTACAGGGAAGAAACTCAGTTAATGCCTAATTAGGCTGGCGACCGTATAATTAACAAATTGGTAGCATCTTCTGTGTTGTTTCTTGTCCGTCCTGACGTGTAGTTGCATTTCGGACTTGCTTGACGTATCATTGTTATTACCGAGTGGGTGTAAGTCTGATTTACCTCCATTCAGGTACACGCGGTCAATTTCTATACAAAAAATCCTTTCTCATAAGGTGAAGCCCGTCAACTTACTATAGTACAGGCTTTAATGAGTATCGTGTGCCACAAAGCGCAACGTTACAAGGTGTAGGAAGAGACGAGTAATATAATATGCATAAAAGCCAAAGGGGAATAATAAGAGTGAACGACCAAGAACGAAGCGCTCTGATTAAAAAGTGTGTAAGACAGGGAAGTGGTCTTTCCCTCCTACTGTTCAGTCTCTACATCGATGAGGCAATGATGAAAATAAAAGAAAGGTTCAAGAGTGAAATTAAAATTCATGGTGAAAGGATATGAGTGATACGATTCGCTGATGATATTGCTATCCCGAGTGAAAGTGAAGAAGAATTACAAGATATGCTGAGTGGAACGAACAATATAATGAGTACAGAATATGGATTGAGTGGAAATTGAAGAAAGACTAAAGAATGAGAAGTATCAGAAATGAGAACGGAGAGAAACTTAAGAACAGGATTGATGGTCATGAAGTAGATGAAGTTAAGGAATTCTGCTACCTAGACAGCAAAATAAGCAATGACGACGGAGTAAGGAGGACATCGAAAGCAGACTATCGTTGGCAAAAAGGGCATTCCTGGCCAAGAAAAGTCTACTAATTTTTGAAAATATACATTAGGAGCACAGCATTATATGGTAGTGAAACATGGGCTGTGGGAAAAACTGAACAGAAGATAATCGAAGCATTTGAGATGATGTGCTACAGGCGAATAATGAAAATTTGGTGGATGATGAGGTAGGGAATGAGGAGGTTCTGCGCACAATCGGAGAGGAAAGGAATATGTGGAAAACACTGACAACAAGATGGGACAGGACGATAGGACATCTGTTACGAAATCTGGGAATGACTTCCACAGTACTAGAGTGAGCTGTAGAGGGCAAAAGCTGTAGAGGAGGACTGAGACTGGAATACATCGAGCAAATTATTGAGGACGTAGGTTGCAAGTGGTACTTTGAAATGAAGAGGTTGGCACAAGAGAGGAATTCGTGGTGGACCACATCAAACCATTCACAAGACAGAAGACCCCCCCAAAAAAGTATTGCATTAGACATGATGTGGCAACAATTGTGTGCATGGGCTCACTGTTCTGCAAATCCATGTTTCTGAATGAGAATTATCACAAGTGATACATAGCCACACCATAGAGCTGATTGACTTTCTAATGCACTTAAGTTCAGTATTATATTTTGCTAAGACTCTGTGGTAATGTCGCCTCTTGTCGACTTGGTATAACATCTGAAATTGTTTCATAAAATGCCTGCGTCTTTGTAACTTAGAGCAGATAACAATTTCTAGTCACAAGAATACAGGCTAATATCAAGAGCAGCAGAAGCTGATATAGTAAATTTCGTTATGAATAGGAAAGTAGGGCAGAGTAAATTATTTTGATCACTTTAATGATAGAGTAGTTATCATAATCGACAATCAACAGCAACAGACGTCATCATTAACGCTGCTTCTTGTCATCCACCCAAACATAAAATAGCGTTTTTTCAATCAATGATCTATAGAATTATAAAATTGCCATTGACCCCAGATGAATTCACAAAGAGATGTCAATACTAAACCAGATTGCTAATGCAAATTATAATAATCCCAACAACATTGATTTTTTGTTTAATAAGCTACAACATTCGTATGAAACTTCGGAAGCTGGTAATCAAAAATTCTCAAACATGACATACAAGGGGAATATTTCTGACAAAATAAAGAAATTATTTAAAAATACTTGCTTCAGAATAGACTTAGACACACCATTGGTCTAAATGACATCAAATATCAAAATTCTGGCGTTTAAAAAATCTTCTGTAATGACTGTGAAAAACAATATAATGGGCACACAGGTCGCAATTTTGCCAGACGTTTCAACGAACACACCTCAGGTACTAGTCGAGGTAAATCTTTATTGGGCCAACATATAAAAGACTGTGATCACTCTGAAGAGTCATTCCAAAATAATTTAAAAATTCTAGACATTGCCCCTAAATGACCTTTATTAAATTCACTAGAAGAAATTGAAATTTACACACATAACAAAAACGGACCTCTAGCGTTATTGAACGAGCAGCTTGTTTTTAGGGAAAAATATTTCTTTAATCTTTTTGAAGACTTGTTATAATTTTGACCGCTCTTTTGTTTTTTCCCTAGTCTGTGTTTTAGTTAACCTTCTTTTTATACAAATAATGCTCACTCGTGATTTTATCATTAGCATTTTCCTATGATTAATGACATTATAGTTTCTTCATATTTATTTATCACTGTTGTTATGTTAGTATTCTTAATGCTCTGTCCCCACCCCACCCCCCTTTTTCTTCACAAACTGTTTTTTTCACTAACAGTATCCATTTGACGGATTTTCTATCCCTTGAAGTTGCATGGGTTATTTCCTCATCAACATTAACTCACATAATAATATCTATTAAATGAATTTATACCCATATCGTGTTTGACGTAAGGTAACAGAGTTCTGTATATCTAAGACCGTAAGCTATCCCATTGTATCTATGTTTCCTTCCTACACATTAGGCAAGATTGCTTGTTAAATAACGCCCCATGTTTCGCTATTCTGCCATTCATATTACTATGAATAATCTTTAACGACTATTATATTCATTACTGTATTGTATTTATTTCTGACGTGTCACATCGATAGAGGACGCCGTCTTTACGGTAACCCTAACGTCTACATAGATCGTCTTTGCTGTCGTTACAGGACTTTGTGCCAGCTGTTCAGAATGTCGCACCGATAGAGGACGCCGTTTCGACGCCAACCCTCAACGTCTATATAGATTATCTTTGCTAATAGCTTCTCTCTGTCGCTATACCAACCTTTGGCAGCTATTCCATATATCTGTGGCAACAGCACGTATTTTACGGAAATGATAGGCTTGTTTATTTTAAGCTAATTACATACTACAGTTTATATTTTTTGACGAATACTTATTTCCTAGCAACTTTTCGATGTATTTTAACTATAACTCTTCTTCAAATCTTAATAATGTAGACTATTGTCATACATGCTAATAGTACACGCCATACTTATGACTGGCTAGCACTGATGTCATACACAGAACGGTGAGTGGGACTAGTGCTATTTAAGACCACTCCCTGCCTATCTATTTAGCAGTCAGTTCAGCGTCGTGGGTCGGCGCACCTTGCTCCATGGAAGACCACCTGCCCTTCTGGGAATATGTAGCTCGTAATTGTATTTCATTATGCATACGATACTGTAATTATCCCTTTATCAGTAGGTATGTTATTTCGGATTCTGAAGAAGTAATCAGCACATTTCATTACTTAAAAGATTGAAACCGATACTCTGATTAAAAGAAAGTTTGCGATCAAGACTGTTTCTTAATTATCATATTAATATAAGATCGCTGATAATGTTTTCATGAATTTTAAATGATTAGAGTTGCAGATCTCTGATATGGATATTTTAAAAAATATCACTATCGGTCCACGAATTATCTGAGTAAGTATCGATATATCGACGGGAAGAATATAGACTCTCCGGTCTACAAAAATAATGGCTGCACATTGTAAATAAACTTCTGGTTTTAGAGTCGTATACACGGCTATTACAAATGATTGAAGGGATTTCATAAATTCACTGTAGCTCCATTCATTGACATATGGTCACGACACACTACAGATACGTAGAAAAACTCATAAAGTTTTGTTCGGCTGAAGCCGCACTTCAGCTTTCTGCCGCCAGAGCGCTCGAGATCGCAGTGAGACAAAATGGCGACAGGAGCCGAGAAAGCGTATGTCGTGCTTGAAATGCACTCACATCAGTCAGTCATAACAGTGCAACGACACTTCAGGACGAAGTTCAACAAAGATCCACCAACTGCTAACTCCATTCGGCGATGGTATGCGCAGTTTAAAGCTTCTGTATGCCTCTGTAAGGGGAAATCAACGGGTCGGCCTGCAGTGAGCGAAGAAACAGTTGAACGCGTGCGGGCAAGTTTCACGCGTAGCCCGCGGAAGTCGACGAATAAAGCAAGCAGGGAGCTAAACGTACCACAGCCGACGGTTTGGAAAATCTTACGCAAAAGGCTAAAGCAGAAACCTTACCGTTTACAATTGCTACAAGCCCTGACACCCGATGACAAAGTCAAACGCTTTGAATTTTCGGCGCGGTTGCAACAGCTCGTGGAAGAGGATGCGTTCAGTGCGAAACTTGTTTTCAGTGATGAAGCAACATTTTTTCTTAATGCTGATGTGAACAGACACAATATGCGAATCTGGGCGGTAGAGAATCCTCACGCATTCGTGCAGCAAATTCGCAATTCACCAAAAGTTAATGTGTTTTGTGCAATCTCACGGTTTAAAGTTTACGGCCCCTTTTTCTTCTGCGAAAAAAACGTTACAGGACACGTGTATCTGGACATACTGGAAAATTGGCTCATGCCACAACTGGAGACCGACAGCGCCGACTTCATCTTTCAACAGGATGGTGCTCCACCGCACTTCGATCATGATGTTTGGCATTTCTTAAACAGGAGATTGGAAAACCGATGGATCGGTCGTGGTGGAGATCATGATCAGCAATTCATGTCATGGCCTCCACGCTCTCCCGACTTAACCCCATGCGATATCTTTCTGTGGGGTTATGTGAAAGATTCAGTTTTAAACCTCCTCTACCAAGAAATGTGCCAGAACTGCGAGCTCGCCTCAACGATGCTTTCGAACTCATTGATGGGGACATGCTGCGCCGAGTGTGGGAGGAACTTGATTATCGGCTTGATGTCTGCCGAATCACTAAAGGGGCACATATCGAACATTTGTGAATGCCTAAAAAAACTTTTTGAGTTTTTGTATATGTGTGCAAAGCATTGTGAAAATATCTGAAGTAATAAAGTTATTGTAGAGCTGTGAAATCGCTTCAATCATTTGTAATAACCCTGTATTTAGATTTCACTTATTGTTACATATTCTGTACATCAAACAGGCAAGCAGACTGCTTATAGCTCTTAGAGCAAGAACTGAAAGGAAAACGATGCACGTTCACGCTTGCCAATAACCGCTTTGCTGTCGTTCTGTATCGTCACATATTGCATTTGCCCTGAACACTTCATGCCGGCTTCCCTGATTTTTTTTTCAGCAAATGCCAACGACCTAGTAGTTGCTGTGTCAAAATTGAGGTGGTGAAGTTAATCGTTGCTGGTTGTACTGGTAGCGCCGATCGCCTTTACGTTATCATTTCTCCTCAGACATCTCCGCCGGCAGCAAAGACCTGTCTTGTCATTTAGATTTTTGTTCATCATTTTCAGCAACTGTTTTTGGAGAATGCTGATGTGAACCAGTAGGGTTAGTTTGTATTTTAGAGCAACTGGTGTGCTAGTTCTTCACATCGGAAATCTTGTGATCCCATTCTCACGTCGACTACTCACTGCAATCAGATTTTTTCTTTGTGCCATCTAGACTTGGTTCACGCAGTCAGAGAGAAAGATTGGACGTCATGAACGCACAAAACGTAGTAAGGCTCCTTCAGGTTGTAAAAGTAAAATTATATTCTATTATAAATTCAAAAGAATTTCAAATATTTACAAAAAATTACGAAAAAATATAACATAGTATAAATTACGAAAAAACATAATATAATATAAAAATATCGGCACTAGATACTTCCATTTTGCTATCGATGTATCGGTGACAAAAACAGCCGCTGTTTATATCGATTTTTTTGGCGAAAAACATCTCGATATTTTTTCAACTGACTTGCTAGTGTATATGACACACACAGTGGTTACGGTTACTACAAGCCACACCACAAGTTGGGAAACGGGGCCAAATTCCTAGCAGTTTACTGTCGAATTGAGATTTTCACACACAAATGTTTTATTCATATCTTACATAAACTAGCAGTACGGCAATAAACAGCCTTTTAAACACGCCAAAAATGGTTCAAATAGCTCTGAGAACTATGGGAGTTAACATCTGAGGTCATCAGTAACCTATAACTTAGAACTACTTAAACCTAACTAACCTAAGGACATCACACACATCCATGCCCGAGGCAGGATTCGAACCTGCGACCGTAGCGGTCGCGCGGTTCCAGACTGAAGCGCCTAGAACCGCACGGCCACACCGTCCGGCTTAAACACGCCGCTAACGGCAATCATATAATTTGTAGCAATACAACAAGTTTCAAAAATTTAAAGAACATTAGTAAAGAGGCTCCTAAAGTAAATACAGAACTTTGTTAATAAAGTATGGTGAGGTAGTGAAGCTACCAACACCGCCATTAAAAAAAAATCAAAGGTCTCAGCAAACACACTATTAATGGCAAGGAATGGAGGAATTAAAAAAGGTTTTTAAACAAAAGTGTCCTGGAATATCATTAGAACATAACAGATATGACGGACCCGTGTAAGGCGGCCACAAATCACCCACTCAGGGATGCTCAGGCTAGGCAGAATACCGACCAATTAAAATACGCCCTTAAACACAATTTCCACTCTTCGGCTGGTCACTACACCGACTTTTAGCCAGCGAAAACTTGTAATAAGATGGCTTAACTTGCTGACAGAATTAGAGCTAACCTCGTGCAAGGAAACACTACACCACACAGTCCTGAATGAGTGACCACATGATCAACCTACAAGAAGCATGAATTTACTCATAATACACGACAGAATAGCGAAACAATTAACCTGCTAAAACTACACCTCCCATCGGGCAGTAACGAGAGGAGGAGGAAAGATCACTGTCTTCAATTACACCGCTGCTGGGGACAGGAAACCCGATCGCCGGAGGCCACAAGGCGGAAGAGACACTGCTTACGCAAACTTATTACTTTAAACCTTCCACTAACTTAACTTGCAATTATGCTCGAACAGTCTTTACAGGACCTCCGATGGCAAGGATCCACACATCCGACCTCGCACGCGTCGCCAGTGTACCCAACACGCCACGGTCACGCGACAGCACGCTCTGTCACCGGAGTTCACGGCTTCTCTGCAACGTTGACGGGTAGTGACCGCTCCTTTATGTTATGTGTCTCCTTTTTAAACTCCAGTGTTGAAACGGAGTACATAAAAAAGAAGCTTGTTAACGTCCCACCAAGGTGAAATTAACAGCAACTTCTCGTGGGGCGACTCTGTATACAACCAACCCGCGGGGAGCTCTTCCGTCAACTCCACCCGCTCGTTACACACAAACGACATACATCACGTGGCGACTCGGTACAACCGACCACGCCTGGTCCGCGCTGGCGAGCCACACTGCCCTCCCGTCTCCACCAGACTCTCTCAGCGCACCACGCCCCTACTTCCGCGCTACCACACGAAGTTACCACCGGTCAGAGATCTCACTTCCTCCATAGCAGTTTCCCGGAAGCAAACGCAGATATCGATAGCAGAGGGAAAAGACAACCAAGCAGCCACTTAATGACAGACAACATCAAACAAACATGTCAGGGGAGGAAAGGAAAATCAAGGCAATCTAAAAAATGGTTCAAATGGCTCTGAGCACTATGGGACTTAACAGCTGTGGTCATCAGTCCCCTAGAACTTAGAACTACTTATACCTAACGAACCTAAGGACATCACACACATCCATGCCCGAGGCAGGATTCGAACCTGCGACCGTAGCAGTCGCGCGGTTCCGGACTGCGCGCCTAGAACCGCGAGACCACCGCGGCCGTCATCAAGGCAATCTAAATACAAGGTGTAGCACGAGTCGATACACGGCTCAGTATATTAGGTCGTGAAAAGCTTTGGATTTTATAACTATGAAGGACACGGAGACGCCGCGTATTCGTGTAATATAGCGTTACTTGCAGAGTTTTCTAGGGGCCTTATTGTTTTGCTACATTTCGTCGGCTGGTCGAAACGTGCAAAATCCAAATTTGTGTGGTATGTGGAGGTGACCGTGGTCTGATGTTGGAGTGCATGGGGACGTGACAGCAGGTAGACCAGTCGTCAAGGCTCCAGTGGAGGACTTCTGACCACCGTGAGACAGGATTTCCCTACTGTATGCCTATATCAAGCACATTGCGAAACGTTCACATCCACAGATCTGGGCGCGCCGTCGGATATAGTACCCACCAACTCGAGAACGAAATATCTTTCTGCTCTCACTTTTAAATAAAATAGCGATATCTTATCTACAATTCATTGACTGCAATACACGAGCTAATATCAACCATACACACAGATTACGCAACACGTTTTTACCTCAGCAATCACTTTAAAATTTCGTGCATTGTTTTTCTTAATTTGATGCAGCGCAGTAAGTATGACACATAACGAAAAGAAATTCAACTACTTATCGACCGAAGATATCAGAATTTAAGATATGCAATTGTCCATTTTTTTCACGAAATAGTTTTCGTAAAATCGGATGACAATTATTTCATGTCGCCCTGAAAGCAGTCTCTCTCAGATATACCAGAATTTGGCGAACAGTACAGCGTTTGCAAATGTCTCCTCAGCACGGAATGCACAGAGCGCGTCTTTTCAGGGTGCGTGTGTGGCATCAGTACATTGACTTTCACTGTTTCATTATAAATGTTTTCAAAAGCTTTGCCACGTTGGTTTCACCGGTTCTCGCCTAATCACAGAAGTTAACAAATTTCGGAATCGCGTATTACTTGAACGGGTGACCGTCTAGGGATATCGAGAGTGCTTTGCACAGGGCCACCAAAGTCGTCTAACTGGCGTCCAGTTGAGAGACGTACACCAGGCTGTTGCGACATGTCCATTACAGGGCACTCAGGAGTAGTGCCTTCCTTCTTAGGTGCACTGCACACGTCGTGTAGGCAAGAGAGTATAAGCGATTGTCGGCGCAGGGAAAACACAAAACCAGATTTTCCAGGCAAGCCTCCCTCCAAGAGTTGTGGCATAAATACCAAGACAAACTAAAAGTCCGACAGCAGTCATGAAGTGTCATACAATTCAACATTCACAATGTGTTAAGAGCTCCGTGTGCGTACTGAGAGGAGTTTACATCAGTTAAGATTCGCATCGCCAACCGTCAACTGTAGCGTGAAAAGTGCAGTCGATGTCTACTTAATAATGATGAAGGTGCAAGTGTATTACTCTGACAGAAGATGGGCGCATACCCGAAACGCGTATAGGAACAAATAAAGTTATGCAACAAGTGTGCCGGTTGCAGCACTTCTTCAATTAACTTCGTACTGTGTCTAACAGACCTTATACGAAACAGGTACAACGTCGAATTGCTTTGCTTTTGAACGTTATGATCTTTTGTTACACATATGTCGATCTTCTGTGGATATTATAAAAAAGAGAAATGTTACCTGTACATAATGATATCAGATTCACTCCTACGCCTGGAATTAGTAGTGTTAGACAAGAATTTACTGCGTATTTCAAACATTAGATGTGTGATCGACTTGATTACAGTATGCGTTTTGCCTATTTGAGGAAAACATAACTGTTCTAAATTAATGAAATAAATATGGCTTAAGAACCTGTTGTTTTAATACGCACTTGTGTATTTTACTTTGTGAAAAAGTGTTTCACAGTTTTCTATCTAGGTTCCTTCCCTTTAATTTCTATGTGAAGCATAGTGAGGTTGATAGAAGTATCATACACTGCATGTCTGTCCTGGTATATACGTATAGTTTCCATCGGTGTTTTGCAGTTTTTGAGCTTGACGTGTCAGTTGGTTCTTTGCCCCGTATTTAAAGAGTTAATCATTTTTTGTATTTCATAAAGCAGACCAACTTCCACAGGTTAAGCTGCGTGCTACACTGGTGTGTTTTCGAGGTAATGAGTATTGTCAAAATTTGTAAAATGTGTTTCAATGTGTCTGCTTGTATACTCTTCTGGTGATTCTAGTACTTCTGTAGTGACTGTTACTGTTGAAACTTATTCTATTTTGTGTATTCTGCGACAAATTTTGCTGAGTACATATTCCTGTTCACAATTCTCTCACAGATTTCCTTTGTTCTTTAATGGCGATTGTGCATCGCGGCAAAAATCAACCAAAATTGAGTATTTTATACATGTTTCGATCTTATGATGGATAGTGTATAAAAGTATCGATGTAAGCTGGGTACCTTTATATGTAGAAGTTGTGTTCCCGCTATTCATTAAACAATGGTGAGAAGTAACAATTCTGTCAACTGATGTGTTTCACATTCTGTTACGAAGCTAATTCTAGAATTTCCAAAAAAAAAAAAAACCTTGTACAAAAAATCTCTGTTATGATCATGGTTGTACATCCATTACAAATTTTAGACATCTCAAGAACTGTATAATAATTACTGTAGGTTACTTGACAAGCTAAGTTTGGTTTATATATAGCTATTATAAAGATTCATATCACAACGTAGACACTTAAAGAAAAAGAGTTTTCATTTGTTGGCAGTATTCGGTAATAACATTTCAACAAAACACTTTTAAAAAAAATGCTACTAACTTTAAATTTAGTGGATAGTATTGCACCAGTGTGTAACCAGATTTATCGGAGACATTTATTCCATGAAATACACATAGCATGTTGTTGCTTTTTCATGTAAGCATGAGTAAATGATTCCAATCGAAACAAAAGCAGCAGCGTCACTACAACCGGTTCTTCCCTTACACGTGCAGTGCTTGAAAATGACTTGCGATATTTTGTTGGGCTGTTGTAGACAAGGAATCGACGCACGTTACTTGTCAGTCATAATTTCAGTGAATTACCGCAACCTAGTGTATTTCCAAGCAATGTTAGTGGCCAGAAACGAAGTACGCAATGAAAATTTAGTTGTGATACTGGTAATGCGCAGCGTGTTTCTTGCTGTGATCAAACGTTTGATGAACAGAGACATAAATATAATCTGTTTGTCCAATTTTCAGTATAGGATTGTTGCTCCGAAATTCTGAAGGTAGGTATATAGCAGTCAGTGCATGAAAAACTATTTCGTGTGGGAAAATTACACCACAATCACATGTCTGTCAGGTACGTTGAACAGTGTCATGTCTCCTGGATTGTTTTTATGTCCAAACTGTCCACAGATTTACTGAAGGCTAAAATTCAAGATCGTATCAGTCATGCAATAGCAGTTGAACAACTGGATTCAAGAAATGTTACAGTGGAAGAGGAAATATTGTAGAAGATAATTATGTACTGTAATTTGTTAATCAGTGCTCCAAAATGTGGTCCTCAGTACAAGTACCTTCATCATGGGTCAACGAATTCAACGATTCCGTACAATAACGAGTTGAAAGCCAGAGTGATGCTTCGGACTGTCAGAAACTCAAAACCACATCGTTCAGCAAGACAGAGTTTTTACATCACCTCATGATTACATTGGTCACTGATGGCCAAGTGAGTTTGTAACAGGACTCACAGACGAAAAGAAAAAAAAAAAAAAAAAAAAGAAAACGTACCACAAAGTAGTTGTGCAAATTTGTCAAAATGATATTCATACAGGTATCTACAGAAAACGGAAAACTGTAAACTTTGGTGGCTGCAGTGCAATTTCACCCCACAGATGGCGGAGGGTAAACAACTGCCTTGTCGATACCAAGAGTGTTAATAAAATATCGATAACCGATAAGTCCATTTTCTTCAAAATATGCAGATAAATATTGTCGACACTACTTTCCCTCTCTTATCGATATATCGAGACGAATAGTAACATCGAGTCCCAATATTTTTATGTTATATTTTTTTCGAAAATTTTGGTAAATATTTTAAATTCTTCTTTTGAAATTGTAGTAGGACACAATCTATTTGTTGGAAACCGCTTTCGGCCCTTTCCTCACATCATCTTCAGGCTTTTGACCGCCATTATGGCTGCGGGTGGGCAGAAGCCGGAGCGAGACCCGTAGAAGTGACAACTGTACGACTACCAGTGAGCGAGAAGTAAAGAGAAGGAGAAAATGCAAGTGGGTGAGAGCGAATGATAATGACAGCCAGAGTCTATGACAATGACAACGAGTAAGAGAGAGATGTTGACAGCGAGAAGAGACAACAAAAGTGGTAAGGAATGAATGAGATAGTAGTAAGAGAGAGCGAGAGGGAGTGAAGTGCGAGGAGATGAGGTGACAGTAGTAGGACAGAACGACGGAGACTATGGCTGTGAGACGGGAGACATTGACAGAGAGACACAGGAAATAATGACAATGAGTTGATGTGAATGAGTGAATGAAATGGGCAGGTGGAAGTGGATGAGTGTGTGCGTCTTGACGGGATGAGGTAGTGGGTCTGAGCGAGCTACAGTTAGGGCAGCTGGTGGGAATGAGAAGTGAGTTGCATGTTAAAAAGAGAGCGAATATATTTGCATGCCATTATTTGTGGGAAAATTTTTAAAGGTACTGACGGTGACAGAATGAGGCAGCTGGTACGCCACTTTTCAGAGTTTTGACGATTGATTGTTCAAATGGCTCTGAGCACTATGGGGCCTAACATCTGAGGTCATCAGTCCCCTAGAACACAGAACTACTTAAACCTAACTAACCTAAGGATATCACACACATCCATGTCCGAGGCAGGATCCGAACCTGCGACCGTAGCAGTCAGTCACACAGTTCAAGACTGAAGCGCCTAGAACCGCTCGGTCACCGCGGCCGGCTGATGATTAATGGTCACAAAGTTAATGAACAGCTTGATTTTCACTTTTTTGTGGTCAGATACGAGCTTTTTTCCGCTGATGTAATTACTGGGGCAACGCTGCCCTTAGTGTGACCTCGTGGTCGGCCGTCAAGGAGCCCCCGACTGGGATCACTGGAAGATTGATATGAATGTAACATTGTATTAACAGAGACTCGTACTGTCTTCAGATGTGTACGATATTGCATGTACTCGCCAGGCCAGATTTGTTGGTATTAATTTCAGCTGGAATAATACTGATTCATGTTAGTTAGGGAATGACGACGCAACACTATGTGGGAAAAGGAAATCTATGTTAAGAGTAATTTGTTTCAGTTTTGGAGTTGACTGATAGTTCGACTTTATTGACTGGATTACTTAATGTACTGGCTTGATTTGAAGTTAATATTGGTCAGTTACATTCCTCGTTGTGTGAGAAAATATTTACGTTAAAGTGATAATTTCATAAAGAGCTGTAGACTCTGTCCCAACTATGACCACGAAGTCTGATAAAGAATATCCAGGGCTTGTTAACGGAGATAATGGGCAAATTACAAGGGTATGTATATTTTTAGGCCCATTTCTGTATTGTCTACTTGGGTCGATGACTCTTACTGGCTGCATTCATGTTCTTGGACTGTTGCTGCACTAAGACAGTCGAGTTGATGTCTTCGTTGGTCAACGGGGCTCAGTTCGAAACCGGACTCATCACTGAAGACAATTCTACTCCTGTCAGTCAGATTCCAGCCGGTATGGTATCTGGAGACCCAAGGACAGCAGTGGGGTACCTACCGCACTGTCGCTCACCGAACAGCCAGACAACCACTGTGAGTAGGCTCAGTCAGTGTCACCCGTTCACAGGAATCTGTTGCATAACGATCGGATTTACGATTTCGGTTTTATGGCACCATTCGATAAGATTGTTAAATCGATAATAGCGTATGGGGCCTGAAGATGGCAATACTGAGTTGCCGAAACTACTACCATTTGAGATATAAAATAAAATAAACCAAAACAAACGGCTGTTGGTAAAGTTTTTTGAATTAAAAAACCACGAGTAATGGTCTCGGGTGCCGTTTCTTTTCATAGCGAGACCCCTTTGGGGGGGGGGGGGGGGTCTCGTCCGTAATGTGGAGGAGGCCCTTCCGGCAGCTATTGAACGCACTGGGTGTGACCGGCTGCAGATAGTAGCACATGTCGGAACGAATGACGCCTGCCGCTTGGGTTCTGAGGCCATCCTTGGTTCCTTCCGGCGGCTGGCTGATTTGGTGAAGACAACCAGCATCGCACGCGGAGTGCAAGCTGAGCTTAATATCTGCAGCATAGTGCCCAGAGTCGATCGCGGTCCTCTGGTTTGGAGCCGTGTGGAGGGTCTAAACCAGAGGCTCAGACGACTCTGCGACTATAATGGTTGCAAATTCATCGACCTCCGTTATTGGGTGGAGAACTGTAGGGCCCCCCTAGACAGGTCAGGCGTGCACTACACACCGGAAGCAGCTACTAGGGTAGCAGAGTACGTGTGGCGCGCACACGGGGTTTTTTTAGGTTAGAGGGACCCCCCCTTGGGCGAAACGATAAAATACCTGACGGCTTACCAGAGAGGACATTATCATCGTTGATAAAGAACGTCCGTCCTCAGAGACCAAAAACAGGAAAAGTTAACGTAATATTGGTAAACTGCAGGAGTATCCAGGGCAAGGTTCCTGAATTAGTATCTCTTATTGAAGGAAATAGTGCGCATATAGTATTAGGAACGGAAAGTTGGTTAAAACCGGAAGTGAACAGTAACGAAATCGTAGACACAGAATGGAATATATACCGCAAGGATAGGATAAACGCCAATGGTGGAGGAGTATTTATAGCAGTAAAGAATTCAATAATATCCATTGAAGTTATTAGCGAATGCGAATGTGAAATAATCTGGGTTAAGTTAAGTATCAAAGGTGGGTCAGATATGATAGTCGGATGCTTCTATAGGCCACCTGCATCAGCAACCGTAGTAGTTGAGCGCCTCAGAGAGAACCTGCAGAACGTCGTGAAGAAGTTTCGTGATCATACTATTGTAATAGGGGGAGACTTCAATCTACCAGGTATAGAATGGGATAGTCACACAATCAGAACTGGTGCCAGGGACAGAGACTCTTGTGACATTATCCTGACTGCCTTGTCCGAGAATTACTTCGAGCAGATAGTTAGAGAACCAACTCGTGAAGCTAACGTTTTAGACCTTATAGCAACAAATAGACCGGAATTTTTCGACTCCGTGAATGTAGAAGAGGGTATCAGTGATCATAAGTCAGTGATTGCATCAATGACTACAAGTGTAATAAGAAATGCCCAGAAAGGAAGGAAAATATATTTGCTTAACAAGAGTGATAGGGCACAAATCGCAGAATATCTGAGTGACCACCATCAAACGTTCATTTCTGAGGAAGAGGATGTGGAACAAAAATGGAAAAAATTCAGAAACATCGTCCAGTACGCCTTAGATAAGTTCGTACCGACTAAGGTCCAAAGCGAGGTGAAAGATCCACCGTGGTATAACAATCATGTACGAAAGGTACTACGGAAACAAAGAAAGCTTCATCATAGGTTTAAGAGTAGTCGAATCATAGCTGATAAGGAAAAGCTGAACGAAGCGAAAAAGAGCGTAGAGAGAGCAATGAGAGAAGCATTCAACGAATTCGAACATAAAACATTGGCAAACAATCTAAACAAGAACCCTAAAAAGTTTTGGTCATATGTAAAATCGGTAAGCGGATCTAAATCCCCCATCTCAGTCACTCGTTGACCACGATGGCACCGAAACAGAGGACGACCGAAGAAAGGCAGAAATACTGAATTCAGTGTTCCGAAACTGTTTCACTGCGGAAAATCGTAACACGGTCCCTGACTTCAGCCGTCGCACGGACGCCAAAATGGAAAATATTGAAATAAACGATATCGGAATTGAAAAACAACTGCTATCACTTAGTAGCGGAAAAGCATCCGGACCAGACGAGATACCCTTAAGATTCTACAGTGATTATGCTAAAGAACTTGCCCCCTTTCTATCAGCAATTTATCGTAGATCGCTGGAAGAACGTAAAGTACCTAGCCACTGGAAGAAAGCGCAGGTCGTTCCCATTTTCAAGAAGGGTCATAAATCAGATGCGAATAATTATAGGCCTATTTCGCTTACGTCAATCTGTTGTAGAATAATGGAACATGTTTTGTGTTCTCGTATTATGACGTTCTTAGATAATACAAATCTCCTTCATCATAACCAACATGGATTCCGCAAACAGAGATCATGTGAAACTCAGCTCGCCCTATTTGCCCAAGAAATTCACAGTGCCGTAGACACTGGCGAGCAGATTGATGCCATATTCCTGGACTTCAGGAAGGCATTTGATACGGTTCCGCACTTACGTTTAGTGAAAAAAATACGAGCTTACGGAATATCGGACCAGGTTTGTGATTGGATTCAGGATTTCCTAGAAGAAAGAACACAACATGTCATTCTTAACGGTTCAAAATCTGCAGATGTAGAGGTAATTTCGGGAGTACCGCAGGGAAGCGTGATAGGACCTTTATTGTTTACAATATACATAAATGACTTAGTTGACAACATCGGTAGCTCCGTGAGGCTATTTGCAGATGACACGGTTGTCTACAAGAAAGTAGCAACATCAGAAGACTCGTACGTACTCCAGGAGGACCTGCAGAGGATTAATGCATGGTGCGACAGCTGGCAGCTTTCCCTAAACGTAGATAAATGTAATATAATGCGCATACATAGGGGCAGAAATCCATTCCAGTACGATTATGCCATAGGTGGTAAATCATTGGAAGCGGTAACGACCGTAAAATACTTAGGAGTTACTATCCGGAGCGATCTGAGGTGGAATGATCACATAAAACAAATAGTGGGAAAAGCAGGCGCCAGGTTGAGATTCATAGGAAGAATTCTAAGAAAATGTGACTCATCGACGAAAGAAGTAGCTTACAAAACGCTTGTTCGTCCGATTCTTGAGTATTGCTCATCAGTATGGGACCCTTACCAGGTTGGATTAATAGAAGAGATAGACATGATCCAGCGAAAAGCAGCGCGATTCGTCATGGGGACATTTAGTCAGCGCGAGAGCGTTACGGAGATGCTGAACAAGCTCCAGTGGCGGACACTTCAAGAAAGGCGTTACGCAATACGGAGAGGTTTATTATCGAAATTACGAGAGAGCACATTCCGGGAAGAGATGGGCAACATATTACTACCGCCCACATATATCTCGCGTAATGATCACAACGAAAAGATCCGAGAAATTAGAGCAAATACGGAGACTTACAAGCAGTCGTTCTTCCCACGCACAATTCGTGAATGGAACAGGGAAGGGGGGATCAGATAGTGGTACAATAAGTACCCTCCGCCACACACCGTAAGGTGGCTCGCGGAGTATAGATGTAGATCTGCGGCACCATTTAGCACAGTGGTAAGTCGACGACATTCTTCGCTCCGTTTTGCTACCCTTCATGGCAAGCCGTCTTTGGCTTATATTTCAACAAGGTAGTGCCCTGACGATTATTACTGTTTGTCTTCGTGCTTGCCAAACGCTACCTCGGCCAATAAAGTTACTAGATCGCTCCCCAAAGGACAACGTTCGGAGCATTAAGGGCAAAGACCTTCAACGAGCGCGAGATTTTGACTAACGTGCCACTTGGAGTTGCACAAGTGGTCTAGGTGTAGCGTCTTTGGTTAGTAATCAAAACTTCCTCGGTCTCGGATTCAAAACCCGCCACCGCTTATATTATGATTAATAATCATGATTCGCGGCCGAAGACTTCCGGCATAAGAAGTCAACCTCATTCTGCCAACGGCCTTGTCAAAGAGGGCGGACGAGTGGACGGAAATTCAGGCAGTCTCTTATCCTTGTGGTGCCACTAAAGGAAGAAAAATCAGCAACGACAAAGGGATGAGGGTACAGAGGGTAATGGAAACCATAACATTAAAGATACATAACGTGTATCCACAGGAAATACAGCCTGTAATTGAATAAGAGTCATGATGATCCCTCCTTTGGCAGATATTTCGGAATAGTCCCCCCTTCGAATTACCGAAAGGGGACTGACAAATGGGAGATGACCGTGAGAAAAACATTGAATAATTAACGAAACGATAACGTTCTACGAGCCGAGGCGTGGAATGTCAGAAGCCTGAGTGTGGTAGGAAAGCTAGAAAATCTAAAAAGGGGAATGTAAAGGCTCAATCTAGATATAGTAGGGGTCTGTGAAATGAAACGGAAAGAAGACAAGGATTTCTGGTCATATGAATATAGGGTAGTATCAAGAGCTGCAGAAAGTGGTATAATGGGAGTAGGATTCGCTATGAATAGGGAGGTAGAGGAAAGGGTATGTTAAAGTCAACAGTTCAGTTATAGGGTTGCTCTTACCAGAATCGACAGCAAACCAACACTGACAACGATATTTCAGATATAAATGCCGACATCGCAAGCTGAAGATATAGAGAAACCGTACGAGGATGCTGAAATGGTAATATACCACATAAAGGGGATGAAAATCAAACAGTCATTGGTGACTGGAATGCAGTTGTAGGGGAAGTGTTAGAAGAAAAGGTAAAGGAGAATGTGGGCTTGGGGAAAGGAGGGAGAGATTAGAAAGACTAACTGAGTTCTGTAATAAGTATCAGCCAGTAATAACGCATTCTCTGCTCAAGAATCATAAGAGGTGTACTTGGAAAAGAGAGATTCTGAGATCAGAAACTGGATTGTAAGGCGTACCCAGGAGCAGATATAGACTGAGATCACAATACTGTAGAGATGAAGAATAGGCTGAAGTTCGAGTGATTAGCAAAGAAGAATTAATACGCAACGAAGTGGGGAACGGAAGTACTAAGGGATAACGAGGTACACTTTAAGTTCTCTATGGCTACAGATACAGCAATAAGGCATAACTCAGTAGGCAGTACAGTTGAAGAGGAATGGACGTCTCTACAAAGGGAAATCACATAAGTTGTAAAGAAAAACATAGGTACAAAGAAGGTAACTCCAAAGAAACCATGGGTAACAGAAGAAATACCTCAGTTGGTCGATGAAAGAGGGAAGTACAAAAATGTTGAAGGAATAGAGAAATACAAGTCGCTGAGGAATGAAATTGATAGGAAGAGCAGGGAGGATAATACGAAATCGATGCATGAAAAATGTGAAGAAATTGAGAAAGAAATGATTGTTGGAAGGACTAACTCAGCACACAGGGAAGTCAAAACAACCTTCGGTGACATTAAAGGCAAGGGTAGTAGAATAAAGAGTGCAACTGGACTTCCACTGTTAAATGCAGAAGAGAGGGCAGATAGGTGGAAAGAGTACATAGGAGGCCTCTATGAGGGGGAAGATTTGTCTGATGTGATAGAAGAAGAAACATGAGTCTATTTGGAAGAGACAGGTGATTCAGTATTAGTAGAGCTTTTGAGGACTGAGGATCAAAAAAGCAGAAGGGGTAGACAACATTCCATCAGAACTTCTACAATCATTAGGAGAAGTGGCAACAAAACGACTCTTCACGTTGGTGTGTAGAATGTATGATTCTCACGATATACCATCTGACTTTCGGAAAAATTCTGATGGCTACAAGAGAATTGTCTCATAATTAGCTTAACAGCTCATGCATCCAAGTTACTAACAAGGATAGTGCACAGAAAAATGGAAAAGAAAATTGAGGACGTCCTAAATGACGATGGGTTTTGCTTTAGGAAATGTAATGGCACCAGAGAGGCAATTCTAGCGTTGCGGTTTATAATGGAAGCAAGACTAAACGAAAATCAAGACACGTTCATAGGATCTGTCGACCTGGAAAAAGAGTTCGACAATGTGAAATGGTGCAAGATGATCGAAATTCCGAAAAAGTAGGGGTAAGCTATATGGGGATACGGGTCATGTACAAGAGCACAGAGGGAATAATAAAAGCGAACGACCAAGAACGAAGTGTTGGGTTAAAGAGGACGGAAGAGAGGGATGTAGTCTTTCGCTCCTATTGTTTAATCTTTACATCGAAGAAGCAATGATGGAAAAAAGGAAAAGTTCAGGAGTGGAATAAAAGTTCAAAGTGAAAGGATATCAATGATGCGATTCACTGAGTGAAAGTCACGAAGAATTACATGATTGCTGAATGTAATGAACAGTCTAATGAGTACAGAGTATGGGTTGACAGTGTGAGCGTGGGGTTGATCTGCTATTCTGTTATTCTGCGCAACAGATTAATCTGAGATGTACCCTTTACCCTGTGGCTCCTGCAAGATGCAATTTCCACCCTGACACTACTACAGAAGTCAGACAGACGGTCCTAACGTTCTTAAGAGAAATGCCTTAAAAACTTTCAGCAATAAATATCTTCTGGAGTCGTCCGCTGTAATGAAATGACACAAAAATTCACAAAATTTCTTACGTAACTAGTGGAATACTTGGGTACTGGATTATTGCTAGTTAGTGTAAGAAAACATTAAACTATTATTTATTTTGCAAAAATTCTGAGAAACCACAGTGGCACTTTTAGTTATGAATTGAACAAGTTATATCCTGGTTCTTTTCGGAATGTGAAGTAACCTCTCAAGGACAGGATTCGCTAATGAAATTTCTATACAAAGTTTAAGATTGTTGTTGACTTGGCAGAATGGCTGAGAGGCGCACCTACTTAACTTTAATAATTATCCTTTTGAATGTTGCTAGGTACAGTCGAGGCTGTCGCGTGTGAAATGCAGTGAAATGTACTGTTGTGGAGGAAATATGAGGCTCGCAATAGCTGTAGCGCACAATACCGTAAGCTGCGATGACTGGTGTCTGCGCCGCTCGCTGCTGACATAAGATAACTATCGTTCTATCTGGATTGACCTTCGCCAATCAAACTCTCCCTACGCCTTGATGAAGTCAAGGATTCCTATTCGCCCCTAGTCTAACTATTGGCGTGGTACACCGGTCAGATAACCAATCTACCGCGATGCTACTCAAAAATTCGCTCGCAGCCGTTTAACTATAACTGTCCGTTCACACCGCACAATAAGTGTGTCAGCCAACAGTGAACAATGCTTAATCACAAAGACTCAATATGGAGTCGCACTTCGATTCGCTCTCGACAGAGGTGCTCTCCCAGTGAAGTACTGAGGAGAGACTTGTTCCTCGCTCCAAGAGCGACAACGGAATGGCACCTCTCCACGCCAGACGTGAAGGGGTACATCTTTCGGTCTCTTCCATTACTCCTTCAGCACAAGGCGTCAGAAATATCGTCTGCCAATCAGCATTGATCTACTGAAACGGGAGAATGACGTTTCGTTTAAGGCGACCAATCCGGAAATCTGTAGTATCGGCGTTTGGCGTTTATTGTCTCCTTGTGAAAATCTCTGAAACTGCATGCCATGTGTAAATAATGCGTAGGTTGGACGCTCCCACACAATATAGCGAAATTTGCTTTTAAGCAAAACATGGGGTCATTCCCCCTTTCACTCTGGCACATGCTGTCTGCTCCACAGGCGGCCGAGGTTGACTCGTCCTCTGTAGGGTCTGGCCTCCCGGTGAGTGGTCTGCCTCTCTCGAACTAAAAGCTCCTGTGACCGTCGTGTCTGGAATGTATGTGTGCATGCCAGCCTTGAGTATTTCCACCTCGGTGTGCACTTGTTATTTGCATATCGTTTACATGAATTCATACAACATTGACTTTATTTTATAGAGTTCGGGTTTGAATGAAGCGTCTTGAAGTGCGGAATATGATTGTGATGGCGGAATATGTAAGCAATGAGGGTCAGGAGACCACGTCGTCTTACAACAGTAAATCAAACAAAGGCGAAAGTAATGAGAAATAGCAGAAATTAGAACAGCAAAAAACTTAACATGACGATTGATGGTCACAAAGTTAATGAAGTTAAGGAGTTCTATTACCTAGGCAGCAAAATAGCGAATGACGGATGGAGCAAGGAGGACATTAAGAGCAAAAGGGGCATTCCTGGACAAGAGAAGTCTACTAGTATGAAACACAGGCCTTAAAATGAGGATGAAATTTCAAAGAATGTAACTTTGGATCACAGCATTGTATGGTAGTAAAAAAAAACCGGGACAGAAGAGAACCCAAGCATTTGAGATGTGGTGGTACAGACGAATGTGGAAAATTAGGTGGACTGAGAAGGTACGGAATGGGAAGATTCTGCGCTGAATAGGAGAGGAAAGGAATACCTTTAAAACACTGACAAGGAGAAGGGATAGTATGATAGGACATATCTTAAGACGTCAGGGAATAAGTTCCATGGTACCAGAGGGAGCTGTAGAGGTCAAAAATTGTATAGGAAGACAGAGACTGGAATACATTCAACAAACAACTGAGAACGTAGATTTCAAGTGCTATTCCTAGATGAGATTGTCACAGGAGAGGAATCAAAGGCGGGTCCATCAAACCAGTCAGTAGACATAACGTACCTTTCCCCTCTCCCTCTCCTCCCCAACACAAAAAAACTCACCATTTGGACAGAATTTGGCACGATGGTAGTCTGGAGGACAGCCAACAACTCTATTTATCAATGCCAAGCCGAATAACTGCTTGTATGATGGTCAGAGGTGGACCATAGCGTTACTGACTTGCTCAGTTTGTGAAGTTCATTATTTAGAATAAATCATCCAATTTTTCTGAAATAGTAATCATTTGTGTGTACATCACTGTGCTACCGGTTTTCGTAAAATTTGTCAATTCCTTCGTGGTGCGTCGTTCTTTTTTTTTCCACGATTAATTTCGCTACTGCTGTGTACATAGCCGCATGGTAGACAGCAATGTCACTAGATGATGCTACCATTCAGGCACAGTTTGTAGCTGACACCAATCAGTTCCGATCCATCGCCACTCAATTCCACAAAGTAGAGCGCAAATGGAAATCATTCCGCATGTAGTGGATAAATATAGGCAAACCACCTCCATATTTTCAGTTGTGTATCTAGTTCATAGCTCGTGCAGTTCCGGTCTACAGTTATCAGCCGGCGCAAATCAACAGTGGCCTCCGTAATTTTATTTATTTATTATGGCATCAAGGATACATTACCGAAATTAAATAATGATGTTAATGGTGGTATACCCATGGGAAAGTTACTAAGGTACCGCTAAGTAGTTTACAGATCTCTGGAGATTCATAATTACCTCATCTCAGGATATCCCAGATACTAGAGGATACATAATGAGCCACCGTAATAGCAAACCGCTATATGAGTGATCATTGGATAGTTAAACGCCGAGTATCTACCGAAATTCATATTCAAAGACTGTACTTAATAACTGTCACAGACAGCAGACCGAACGAAAACTCTGTAGATTAGATACCATAGTTAACTTTCATTTTGCTAGCTTAGTCAGATAATAGGACTTGTACATAGTGCCACGCGCTAGGCTGTCAAATCTGTGTATTATGTACGCAGTCTTTTAACAAATATCTCTTGCATGTTTCACAGTGTATTGCCCGTATTACTTGCGAATAGATTCGTTGCAAGTGTGCATGCCAGCTACCTTCTACACAAACGCTTATTCTGTGTAGGCGGCTCGCTCAATGCTACGTTGTGTGTTTGGTGTTAGACTTGCTTCATTGAATACAACAAACATGAATACCCTTCAAGATATTCTGATTTGCCTCAGTATATATCATTATCAACTGTGACGATGTCAAATATTTAGGCACATTGTGCCTCGATATTAAATTATACTGTAAGGTGTACTAAAACAGCATGTTTGACGAAATCCTTCAAGCAATTAATTGGGCAACGTATCTCAGCCGTCTGGTGAAAAAACAATCATTTCACTAAATTGTCCACAAGAAGACCTGCTTTTGATAGACATCGTGTCCAGTTAGGAAATGCAGGTAGTTTGCTGAACCTGGAATATGGTGATGGGGAGTCATTGTATTATTTTTTAAGGGGAAAAACATTTTTCAGTGTCAGTGTCTTGTTACAGTAAAACATTATTACAAGTTCCTCAGAAACTTGTCATGTCGCTACCTAAGAACATGGAAAGGTAAATGAGCTGCGTACGAAATACAAAGTATTGTTGCAACATATATTTATTTTTCACAAATTCGAGAATAAGATATTTTAACACTGAAACATTGTACAATTCCTTTCATATACTTTGTGCAGGCAGCATGCATGCGTTGCAGTGGTTGCGAGGTGAATGATAGTTACTCTTGTTCCTGCCAAAGTCCTCTTCACAATCTACTAGACTGCCTCATGGAGTCGTTAAAATCAAAGTAGAATCACTGTAAAGCAAAAATAACAGATCTAAATCAGTGTTAATAGCCTGAAAACAGTAACCAAAAGAAAGTTAAAAAAGAACAACTAATTTAGAGGGATATTTGCATTAAGTCTTTCGAAAACTGATAACTTCGGAGAACTTTCTACCTTGAAAAAACTTAACGAATAATCGCTAAAAATGTGTACCGGCTTAAAAAAATGCTGCCAACTTACTAAACTAAAAGTGTGAGTAAACAGCAATTTTTGTCCGTGATCATCAGTGAGATTTGGCTGCAGAGTCGGCGATGCATTTATCCTTATAAAGAATAAGGTAGTTATTCCTCGTGTTATGACATAACAGTCTGGTTACTCCATTAAATACGTACTACAGCGCAAAAGAGATATCCTGAAAGATCGTATTAAAACCGTGTAGTGTAGCTTTCCAGTGCGCTACAGATATTAAAAGACCTATAATGGTAAGGTTAAAACTGAAACAGACTTATAAAATCGTAGAATATTTGGTTTAGTAAATACGTTTTTAAATAAATTTTGGAAAATTGTGGTAAGTTCCTACGGGACCGAACTGCTGAGGTCATCTGCTCCTGGGCTTACACACTTCTTAATCTAACTTAAACTTACTTACACTAAGGGAACACACACACCCACGCCCGAGGGAGGACTAACCTCCGACGGGGTGATCCGCGCGAACCGTGGCAAGGCGCCTCAAACCACGCGGCTATCCCGAGCGGCTTCTAATTAAACGGAGTAAAAATATACTTCAGGATTTTTTATCTGTTCCGAGACGTTAGAGATGCGAATTAGTACATTTTCAATAGGTACAGAAGTATCATTGGATGATAATTCTTATATAACTTGAAATTATTAATTTTCAGAAAAAATTATGGGACTGTAAACAGGTTCTTTAAGATGAAGCAGGACGCCATGAGCACAAGGCGGGGCTGCCATCCGTCCCGATTTATTGGGACCGCCATCATCATGCACGTTCTTATCCCGACGTGATCCAATTTTGTCCCGATGTTGCAAAATACTGCTACCAGCTTAGCTCAAGTACTGAAGTAACGCAATCTGTTAGCGTAACTTGTAAAAGCAGCCTCTGTTTTATTTATGTCAATAAGTTTATGTTGACAAGTTCGTCTCACAGATGACGTTGCATGTTGCGTATCCTGTATCGATGATGCAAGCACCTTCTAGATCCAGCGCTACCATTCGAGAAAATCCAGACTTCTCCAGTAGTACCAGGCTGAAACTATTTAAGTAGCTCCATACCAAAGATTCGGGTATTTCCCATCTGAAAAGCGACCTGATAAGACGATTCTTTCTAATCTTAATATGAAATGTTTACTGCTGGTATATAGGGCGTGAAGTGTATAGCGACGTGTATTTCGATGGCTGAAGTGTTATGGTCGACTTTTTGCCAACTATTAAAGTTATCATAGCTTAGGAACTGCCTAAGGATGGAAAGCGAAATTACTTTCCGGTTGATTACACAAAGAAGTGGTCTTTTTTCAAGGAAGGACGTACGGATTAGGAGGCGTTGTGTGAGATTTGTAGCTGTTTAATTTGAGTAACTCACGAAAGTAAGGCAAATGTGAGCCATCACATTTCTACGAAGAATCACACTAATAGATTCGGCATCAAAACCTATTTCTACAATTGTGATTAAAGAATATGCCCAGGAACAATTGTTCGTTGCCGCTACAGAACTAACAACAACTTATAAAGTTGTCAAGCATCACCATTCCTTCAGTTGTCTTGACTGTACCGTAAAACTGAATGCCGCAATGCATCCTGACTCCAAAGTTGCCGAAAAGCAGTCTACAGCCAGAAACAAATCTACAGCGATTCTTAAAAATATTCTCGCACCACACTCCGTCTCAGAATGTATAAAACAATTGCAAGACGTTTCATTTTATTTCATTTTACGGCATAGGTACCGACGCATCGAATCACAAGGCTGAAAAGATGTGTCCTTCAGTTGTTCAATACTTCATTGAAACTGACGGAATCAAGCATAAGGTGTTACAGTTTGATTCGCTAAATAACGAGACATAGGAGACAACTGCAAAGTTTCTTCTAGACGCTTTAAGACAACTGCAAATTCCATTAGATAAATTAATCGCTTTTTTTGGACGCAATACCAACTTCGAAGGTCTTCACCGACGTGGCCAGCGGAATGCGTTTCACCAAATTAAAGAACTAGGAAAAATGTAGAAGGAATTGAATGCCCTGCCCATATTCTCGACAACACTATATCAAGCCCTGCTGGAGACCTAATCGACACTAATTATTTTCAATACACAAAATAAGAACTGAGTGGCTGAAAGAGTTCTGCATATACGTTGATGTCAATTATCAGACTTATCCGAGTCCGAAACAAGATGTCTGTCGTTAATGCCCGCAGTTGACAGATGTCTTAAGCTTTGGATTCCATTGAAACAGTTTTTTAACTCCGAAGACAGCCCACCTAGAATAATAACAGATTATTCATATTTCTACAGTCAAACTATTCTTTGTTTTAAAAAATGTATAAAAGGCGTGGAGAAGAATGAAGTCTCGATAATTGAAATAAGAAATATCTTAATCGACAGTAAAAGATGTCTGAATCAATTTTATTGGTATGCAAGCCAAGATGGAGTTGCAAAAATTAAAGAATGTGAACCTTAGCCAAGATAAAATTCATTTGATTTGGAAATCTGAGGAAGAGAATGGATTTCTACCCCACAGAATTTGCTTAGAGAAATTGGCTATTTCTTTTAATAAAAATCAAGTATTTGATTGGATGACGCTATCTGAAACCCCGGATTAGGTAATGACTGAAAACACTATCACATAACTGTCTAAAAACAGTGAAAGGATTTCAGGCGACAGTTGTTTTCAGGAATTTACGTATCAGAAGATTTTTTAGGATCCAAGCATAGCTCGGAAGCATGGAAGTCTAAACTTTCCATGGGAAAGGTGGGTTTACTAGTAGGTTTACTTCCTTAAGAAAACCGGAAATCCTGCAAGCAAATACCAACTGCTAAAATTATCTGAGTGTTTTCTATTGCCATACGTAACTCCATTGTGGAACGAGAATTTTCGCTGATGTCGGTACAATGGACTGATGAAGGAAATCGATTGCTGCCAGGGACTGTTGAATCAGTCTTACTGTGCCAGTTTAACTACAGGCTGACTTGCGTGGAGTTTTAGAAATACTCCAAAGGAAAAAAAGACTTGCTGAAAAAGTGAAATCCTCCGAAAATTATGGTGTTTCAACTACTTCTGTCGCAACAAGTTCCATGTAATTGTGTCCCAGATAGAAAGTATATTAACTAAAATTTTTACTTCATTTCTACAGCCCCGTCTCAGTGTCCCGACGATGTCCCAGCTAGGTAAGGCAACCCTAGCATAAAGTTAGTTATTTCAGTTGGGAGACTGTTAGAGACTTAAACGACCATCATAGCTGTTCACAAGACCGTTAATCGTTAATTAACGAACTTAAATTTTTGAGTAACTGATTAATTTTTAAGTTAACTCTAAAAAACTGTAAAAAGACTAACATCGGCTGAATGTCTTTCAGTCGGTTAACAGTTAATTAGGTATTTACTATTTATGACAAAAATGACGCCGCGGTGCCCAACGAATTCATGCTCTGACAAGTCCGGGTCATGTAGATGTATGGCTACGCCGAGGTGCGTGCGATTCGTGATTCGTGTATACAATCAAGAGCGAGCGACGGTAATTAGGTGTAGGCTGTTTGTTGTTTGTTTACTATGTTCACGTTAAGTACTTTTGTTAGTGGGTTGGTTGCGGAAACTAAAGCATGGAGTCGGAATTTTTTAAAAGCAAAAACATTTAGTCTCCTACACGAGTTGATACGTGTTACAAACCGGACACAATGGGAAGGACCAGGCCCCTTTGCTTTTTTCTTTTATCACTCTTTTATTGCTTCAGAGAAATACACATTTTAAGACAAAATTTAACTACATGAAATATTGCTCCCAGTAAAGGTTAACATAAGCAGTGACAAAACTTAGTTGTCTTAAGGGTTTCTGCTGGCAACAAATTTTAAGGAGGCATGTAAGATTTATATCAAATTAGCTCAAACACGTAGATAGTGATTCAATCACTACACAGACACCTCAACAATTTCGGTAACAAATAGATAGCGTGAATTTGTACTCACAGTAACCAACTAATCAACAGCCTTGCCATTGAATAAGTAGTAGGACATTTGGAACGAATTAGCAACACCCCGCAACTACGGGAGTTCATATCAATGGTCTTTAAATGTCTTGCTCCCCATTAAATAAACAAACTTACAGTAATTAAATGAATAACAAATCAAACACACTACGCTCCACTCAAACTCTTCAGTGGAAGCCAAGCCAAAATGAAGATTCCATTAACTGACTAGCACTGAAGTCACACTAAAGCTCATCTCTGTGTTCCCAGACACACATGGGGCAAACTTATACAAGACAAGATTTTGAAGGGAGCACGTCAGTAAAACCGGTAGTGGAGCTAACTCGTGCCACTGAAAATTAAGGTACTAGACCGAGGAACAAAGTGGTATACAATGAGGTTGCCTTAGTGCTATACCGCGCTCCAAAATAATTCAAATGGCCAATTCAAAATTAAGTACACATAAACCAGCATTAATTAACGAGGAGTGACACCAGGTCGCTCTAAGGGATGACAAATCTTAATTGAAAAGATAAATGCCGGAAGCGACAGTAAAATCAAGCACCTTCTCCGAGTTTTAACCAGGAGTCACTTCACGCTATACAAGTAAACATTTAACCAAGCACAAGGAAGGAACCCCAAAGAGAAAATTCAAATAAAACCCCCAAAATATTAGAAAGGACAGGGAACTCCAACGATTTAAATTTAAAGGAATTAGCTCTCTCCCAAAGGCAGTGTAAACGCGAAGGCCACACTTAAGAGGCCACCAAAATTGGTTACAAAAGGTCTTATACATTTCCTCCTTTTCTTTAAAGAAACACAAGGCTGCTTAACTTCTGCTGGCTTCTGCTGGACGTCCGGTATGGCTCGTGTAGGATACACCAGGCAGCAACCCAAGCTAGGCGGTCGCAAGGCACGGCGAGCAAAACCAGGAGAGCAAACAGGCAGGCAGCCAACACATATCCTCCATCCTTAACCGGCAGACCGCGTACAACCAACTACACATATCGTGGTTGCTTCCACCTCGTACCTCGCGGCGTCTCAATAGGAAGACCGAGCAAACGTCAACTGCCACTCGCCCAGCGAATGGGAAAACAACAAGCCAAGCAAAGATAAGAAACATCGAAGGATCGATAATGGACATCCAAGAGACTGGCGCGCCAGTTAACTAGCGCCATGGCTCACGAGTCTCGCTTTCATATAAAATCCTTAACATTTTGATGTGTATGATGGTAAATCCTACAACAGAAAGGTTTCTCAAAGTCAGAGATCGCGTGTAAGTGAGTAACACTAATTAATGGTGCGTCGTTACATACCTAATACATGGTAAGAGTGTACAGGGCACAGTTGTTACTGATGAAAGGTTTTATATTTCTTATTCTTGAGCGGTTTTCCCTTCCTTATTTCATTACTGTCCTATCGATCAGGGGACCATTAAGATCTTATGGACTTGTGACCTTTGTTTTCCAAGTGTATTTGAATATCCTACTCACTTGATTGTTTACACGAATCGCGAATCGCGTGCACGCCGGCGTAGCCACACATCCACACAACCCGAATTTGTCAGAACATGATTTTCGTGGGCCCCACAGCGTCATTTATGTCGTAACTAGTAGATATCTAATTAACCGTTAACGGATTGAAAGAAAGTCAACGGAAATTAGAAAGTCCGTTATAACGGTTTTTTATAAATTAAATTAAAAATTAATCGGTTATTTGAAAATTTAACTTCGTTAATTAGCGGTTAACTTTCTTGTGCTCAGCTATGACGGTCAGTTAGCAAAGTCTCCAACAGTCTCCCAACAGAAGTAACTACCCTTGTGCTAGGTTTGCCATATTTAGCTGCGACCTCGTCGGCACACTCTGAGATAGTGCTGTAGAACTGTCGACAATATATTACTCACCTATGGCTTCGGACACAACATGAACGTGCACGCAGCATTCTTGCCATCTGGGCCGCATTTACAAATGTTGCAGTCGTCCTTGAACGTTGTATTCGGCTTGCAGGACACCTCTGTAACAAAACATTGGTCGCTGTTACACGAGTGCTGGTCTACAGATGTCGGCAGATTTTGACAAGAGTGAACCCATGCAAAATAAAGAAAGCCGTTCGTCAGCGTCTGACGCTATGTTGCAGCTTTAAAGAAAGAAACAGCTCATGTGGTATCGCGTCTGCGTTATTCAACAGAAAACATCAACGTCATTTCATTTGCAAACGAACACCACGATGAGAACATGAGAATATTGAAAATGCACACAAAATGTACATTTAATAATGGTACGTATACATACATACATACACAATCGCACGCACGCAAAGACACACACACACACACACACACACACACACATTTTAAATTGTCGCAATATCATTCAGTTTAATCAGCATATTCAACTAGCATTTACAACAGTAGTTAATTCAGTATTGTAACTAATTTCTTAAGCCAGAGGTTGAAAATACCGCTTCAGTTGTAAATTTCTTTTATTATTACGACCGGTTTCGGGCTCTCATAAGCCCGTCCTCAGGTGTCGCAACTGTGCTGTGGCCCCCGAGGGCCGCGGTGGACGTGTACTGGGCGCGGTGTGGTACCTTATGAGTGAAGAAACAAATTGGCATACGCGTACGAAAACCATTCAAAAACTAAGAGCGGTTCGTCGAGCAATATATGTTGGGAATTACTAAGAGAGGCAGAAAACACGTAGAGGGATAAGGAAACAGAGTGGAATACAACAGGTAATTATGACCATAACCGAATAACATGCACATAGGCGGGTGATTGGATGGGAGACAGACAACGGAAACTTCACATTGGATCCCGAAATACAAGGACAATCGAGACGTGGCCTCACGGACGGTGGGAAAATGACACAAACACATATAGGAGTCGTGTTATTGAAGACACCAATGCACAGAAAATTCTAGACAGGTCTTTTACGTATCTATGGGTATCAAACAGATGCTGCTCTTGATGATGAAGGTGACATGATAACGCAATGACGGATGAACTATGCAAATGACAGTTACTCTTCTATGTGATGTGTACATCATAACTTTCATCATTAATTTATTTTACCAGTGTTTGTATGAAATTTATACATATTTCACTAAAACAGGGTAAGACTGGCAACAGCAGAAACGAAAAGCACTGCGAGTGATTTACTATGAACAGCATAGTGACCGCTTATTATTGCCAAGACAGACATAAAGCCTACACCCACCACATTGTTTCAAGTTTATACACAGTTCCGCAAATGATTAGTAGAATGAAGGAAGTAGTTCTGAGATCGTTGTGGGCCTGAAAATTTGGTTATGATGGGAAACTGGAATTTGGTAGCTGGATAATGAAGAGAACAAAAAATTGTAGGATAACATGGACTGGGAGAAAAGAAATGGATGAGGAAGCCGCTTGGTAGAATTTGGCACATAGCATAATTTAACCGTCGATAGTACTTAAATTCATGAAAGAATGTAATACACGTGAAAGAGATCTGGAGACAGAGGAAGATTTCAAATAGATTCCAAAATCACGTTTTAAATAGAAAAATATATTCAGTGGCAGATTGTCGACTCTGACCATAATTTATTGTCTATGAACTGTCAGTCAAAATTACAAAACTTGTAGAAAGCTAGAACATTTCGGAGATGATATCTGGATAAACTGAAAGGACCAAAGGATATTGAGAGTTTCAAAGAGAACAATTGGAAATGAAACAGGGGTAAGGAGCACAATAGAAAGACGAATGGATAGCCCTGGAAAACGAGATAATGAAGGACGCAAAGGATCAAGTAGGAATCGTTGGATAACGCACGAGATACTGAATCTAACTGAAGAAAGTAGAAAATATAAAAAATGCAGCAAATGAAGCAGGAAAAAGGCAATGCAGAGTCTAAGAATGAGACTGACAGGAAGTGCAAGCAGGAAAAGCAGGAATGGTTAAACAAAGAATACAAGAATTTAAAAGCAGGCATTACTATTGTCACTAAAATGTAAACTTTCACGGCCGGAAATATCATGTCCATTATAATTATCCGGGCTGTTATGCCGTGGTCGTTGATGAATTCTGTGGTGATTCCCAACGTTTCGTCTCCGACTGCGGGAGACATCTTCAAGGGGGTCCGTAGCTTGATGGAAGGTCCAACACACACACTGGAACAGTAGCGAGCCAGTATGTGTGTTGGACCTTCCATCAAGCTACGGACCCCCTTGAAGATGTCTCCCGCAGTCGGAGACGAAACGTTGGGAATCACCACAGAATTCATCAACCGACCACGGCATAACAGCACGGATAATTATAATGGACATGATTACTATTGTCAGCCTATAGGAAAATTGAAAGGTGCTTTGGAGAAGAGAGAAGCAGCTGGATAAATGTCAAGAGCTAAGTTGGCAAACCATCACTAAGTAAACGAGGGAAGGCTGAAAAGTAAAGAAATATCTAGAAGGGCTCTGTAAGTTTCATATGGCTCTAAGCACTATGGGACTTAACATCTGAGGTCATCAGTCACCTAGAACTTAGAACTACTTAAACCTAACTAACCTAAGGACATCACACACATCCATGCCCGAGGCAGGATTTGAACTTGCGACCGTAGCGGTCGCGCGGTTCCAGACTGAAGCGCCTAGAACCGCTCGGCCACTCAGGCCAGCTCCATACAGCACTGAAGGACCTAAGTTGAAATAAGGCCCCTAGAGTAGACGGTAGTCCCTCAAAATTATTGAGATGCTTTGGAGAGTCATAATTATAAAAACATAACTTAATAAATAATGGTTCCAAACACTGGTACGGGATATTTACAGAGAATAGAAAAATCGGTAGAAGCCGAGCTCGGGAAAGATCAGTTTGATTCCCGGAAGAAGATAGGTGCAAGCTAGGAAACACTAAATCTATAACTTATTTTGTAAGAGATATTTATAGCATATGCAGATTTACCAAAAGCTTTTGACAATTTTTGGGGTAACAGCAATAAGAGATATGGAATGAAAATCTATCGACAACTACATAAAATGTTCTAAGGTTTCAGCCGCGTCAAGTTGTTTTCGGAAGAGATCTCCTCTGCCACTGTCAAGTGGTTGATTGTCGTGTGCGTGACGCTGCCGTGTTTACATAGCCTCGCTTCGACCAGTGACGTCACTGGTGTTCATTCCTGCGCCGTATATATGGTAACGCTTTGGTGGCGAGACAACCACGCCCGTTTCACCTCAATCACAGGATGCCAGGCCGCACTCAGCTGTAGTCCAACGCATTTATTGACGGTTTTGTCCAATATTATAGTCTCTACCGCCTCGTCTATTCCACTCTCTCTGAAGCCGTTGGTCCGTTTAGCAATAGAAACCTCGTCGAATGCAGTTCGGTGTCCGTTTTCAAATGTATGTTCCGCTACAGCTGATTTTTTCGGGATAGCGTAAGCGGAAACACCTTTCACGTAATATGTAGCGCTGTTCAACAATGCGGACAGTCTGGCCAACATAAACCTGCCTACATCGACACGGTATTTTAGTACATTCCAGGTAATCTGAGGCCTACATCGTCTTTCATAGGCTACATCAGTTGCCGTATCTATGCTGGGTGCCTGAAGACTGTAGATTTGATGACTCTTAAGGAGCCGGCTAATCTTCCCTGTTATTGGGCCACAAAACGGTAAAAACACCATCTTCTTCGTGTCTTTTTCGGAGGCCTTCTGATTTCGTGGCTTAGACGAAACTGCTTCCGAAATTAGTCTGTTGTAACCGCTTCCCCTGAAGAAATTACATAAGTGGCACAGTTCACTCGACAGGTTTTTGGCGTCTGACACGGTTTGAGTTCGACGTACCAAGGTCCTCAGAACGTACCGTTTTCGTCCTGGATGATGGTAGCCGGTGGCTTGCAGATACCGCTCCGTGTGGGTGCGATTGCGGTAAACATTGTGCCGGGACTCCTGTTCGGTTTACGGCGGTCTACGATCGACAACTGTATGTGGTCGTGGATGCTGATGACGTGTACCCGGAACTCTTCCAGCATTTTATGTCCATGGGGTCGTACGACGAAGGTATCGTCGACGTAGCGATAAAAACAACAAGGCTTTGCAGGAGCCGTGTCCAAGGTGATGTACTCCAAATGCTCCATAAAGAGATTGCCTGCAACTGATGCTAAAGGACTCCCCATAGCGACGCCGTTCGCCTATTTTAAATATATAAGCACGGCAGCGTCACCCACATGACAGTCAACCACTTCACAATGATAGACGACACATCTGCCGAAATCTCGTGTGCAGTTGACTACTTGACGCGGCTTGACACCCGAGAACATCTTATTAATTGATATCGGCGCGAGGGCATGCATTCGTGCATATCTACAACTTGTTTAGAAACCAGACTGCAGCTGCAAGAGTGGAAGGACTTGAAAGAGAAGCCTTTGACAATGTTGAACAGAATACACTATTATATTATGAAGATAGCAGGGATAAGATACAGGGGGCGAACAGTTGTTTACAACTTGTACAGGAACCAGACGGCAGTTAATGTATCGAAGGACATGAATGCTAATCTATATTTAAGAACTGAGTGAGATAGGGTTGCAGCCTATCCCCGGTGGTAGGCGATGTATACACTGTGCAAACTCTAAAGAAAATGGAAGTGAAATTAGGAAAAGTAGTTCAAATTCAGAGAGAAGAAATGAAAGCTTTGAAATTTGCCGATGACATCGTAAACCTTTCAGAGACTCCAAAGTATTTTGAAGAGCGGTTGAACGGAATGGATAGGGCCTTGAAAAGAGATTGTAAAATGAACATCAAGTAAAACAAAGGTAATGGAATGTCGTCAAATTGAATCAGTCGATGCTGAGGGAATTAGATTAGCAAACGTGATACTAAAAGCAGTAGATGAGTTTTGCTATTTTGGTAGCAAAATAACCTACACGTTGACTCTTACACAGAAGATTACAGCAACCAGCCACTTTTTATAATGCTATTTGTTTACTTAAATAGCGCCGTTACATGTTTCGAACCGATAGTTTCCTCTTCAGACGGATAGGTCACGTTTTGCGTTACATTTTGAGTTTTGTTTCCCCATCTGACGAAACTTCCTTGGGGTGGTGATGCCATTGATGAATCCGCGCCAATGGCATTGATGAATCCGCGCCAATGGCATCACCACCCCAAAGAAGTATCGTCAGACAGGGAAACAAAACTCAAAAGGTAGTGTAAAACGTGAACTAGCAGTCTGAAGATGAACCTATCAGTTCTAAACTGGTAACGGTGCTATTTAAGTATATAAATAGCGTTATAAAAAGTGGCTGGTTGCTGTAATCTTCTGTGTAAGAGTCAACCTATATTTAGTATACAGCCACGGGCAGAATATGTCAGGTTTTGAGAAAATAGCAAAATAAATGATAATGGGACAAGTAGAGAGGATGCAAAATGCCGAGTGGCACACCTGCAAAAGACGAGTATGTCAACATCCAATATTAATTGATGTGTTAGGAACTCTTATTTGAAGATATTCATCTGTAGTATAGCCTGGTATGGAAGTGCATTGTGGACGAAAAGTACTTCAGTCAAGAAGACAAGAAGAGGACAGAATCTTTTAAAACATGTTGCTGTAGAAGAGTGCTGAAGATTAACTAGGTAGATCCAATAAAAAACGAAGAGAATTGGAGAAAAAATAAATGTATGGCACAAGTTGAGTAAAAGAAGAGAGCAGATGATTGGACACAGCCTGGAGTCGTCAGTATGGTAATGGAGTTCAGTTTGGGAGGTACAAATTATAGTGGGAGTCCAAGGGGTTAATACAGTGGGCATGTTCAATGGGTTCTGAGTAGAAGGGGCTCGCACATGATAGGCTAGAGTGGACAGGTGCATCAAATCAGTCTTTGGACTGAAAAGCACAAAAGCTACATTCAAGATACACGAATCAGGCTCTAAGGAAAACGTCGAACCACGAAGGAATTATCAAAATGGGACGGATATCGGTAGATATGATGAACGTGTACAGATAAACAAATGATTACAATTTCGAAAATTTTGACGATTTATTCAAGGGAAAGAGCTTCACAAATTGAGCAAGTCAATAACACTTTTGTCCACCTCTGCCCTTATGCAACCAGTTATTGGGCTTAGCATTGACTGATAGGATTGCTGGATGTCCCCCTGAGGGATGTCGTGAGAAATTCTGTTCAATTGGAGCGCTAGATTATCTAAATCCCGAGTTCGTTGGAGGTCTCTGCCCATAACACTCCAAACGCTGTCAACTGGGGATAGGTCAACGACCTTTTGATCAAGATAAAATTTGGCAAGCACGAAAAGCAGTAGAAACGCTCGCTGTTTGTGGCCGGCCAGTGTCTTGCTGAAATGTAAGCCCAGGATGGCTTACCATGAAGGGAAAGAGAACGAGGCATAGAATATCATCGGTGTACCACTGTGCTGTAAGGAGGGCGCAGATGACAACCAAAGGTGTCCAGCTGTGCCAATAAGTGACGCGCCGGACCACCACCCCTGGTTGTCGGGCCGTATGTTGGGCGACAGACAGATCGGTACCTTACCGCTGTCTAGCCGGTCTCCAGACACGTCTTCGCCCTGAATCTCTTTGATTTTTGTAGAACTGTCTTCAGTAAGGATTCAGCTTCGAACTGAAGGCTGATGACCGTCAAATACGATATTCTACACCCCATCAAGAGCTTATACGGCTTATCTTCGTGCTGTCCAAAAACTACCTTAGCCACCAAGATCAGTGTCTCCCCAGTTGAGAACGTTTGGAGCATTGTGGAAGGAGCCCTCCAACCAGCTCAGTATTTTGGCGATCTCACGCGCCATTTGAACAGAATTTGGCACCATATCCTTGAAGGAAGATATCCAACAACTCCATCAATCAGTGCCAAGTCGAATAACTGCTTTCATATGGGTCAGAGGTCATTTGTTTGTCTGTACATGTACGACACATCAACCGATATCCGTCCCACTTGGTTAATTCCTTCCTGGGGCGTATCTGTTTTATAAGAAGGCAGTCGCTGATAGGTATGAGTACTGCCAAACCATAGTTGTCACGAATTGTTCACGAAAGAGTGGAAGAACTATTAGAAGCCTGAAACAGTCAGTTTAGATTCCGGAGGAATGTAGGAACATGCGGGGCAACAACGACTTCCGACTTTCCTTAATAGAAAGAATTAAGAAAGACACAGGCCAAGTTTATAGCAGCTGTATATTTAGGGGGAAAAATGGAAATTTGTGGTAAGTTCCTGTGGGACTAAGCTTCTGAGGTCATCAGTCCGTAGGCTTACACACTACTTAGTCTAACTTAAACTAACTTACTCTAAGGACAACACACACACCCATGCCCGAGGGTAGAGCCGTGCAAACCGTGGCTAGGCGCTTCACACCGAGCGGCTACCACGTGCGGATGTATGTTTACGAGAATCTCTTGATACTGTTTACTAGAATACACTCTTTGAAGTTCTTAAGGGATGACGGATAAAATACAAGGCTCGAAAGGTTATCCACTACAGTAATTGAGAAGGGAGTGAAGCTACGTTGCAGCCTATACTCCATGTTATCCAATATGTAAATTGAGCAAGTAGTAAAGGAAACGAAAGAAAAATTTAGAACGGGAATTAAAGTTTAGTAAGAACAACTTAAAACTTTTAGGCTTGCCCATGACATTGTAATTCAGTAACAGGAGTAAAAGGACTCAGAAGAACACCTGAATGGAATGGGTAATGTCTTGAAAAGAGGTTATAAGATGAACACAAACAAAGGTTGCATAGTTAAAAAACTAGTAAGAACATGCAGTTGTGTTACCTCGTGCAATTTTGAGGGATTCAGATCAGGAAACAACAGTCTGAAAATAACACAACAGGAAGTATTTAGCAGGTATGTTTTTGTATAATTAGTTTGGTATTCAGGACACTCCATCTAGTTCTTTTCCTCAGGATCTCCGTTTCTTTCTGCGAGACCGAAAACAGTATGTACAATACTCTGTTGTATAATGAGTATAACACATCAACACCTCATCCACCGGTTGCTCTTAGAATTTTCGCTTTGATATCGTCATTGTGTGGCTAAATGCAAGACTATGGATCCAAAGACCCGGGGTTTTACCATTGATCGGTCATACTGTTTTTTATGTCGCTTGTCGCTTCTTTCACCTCTGGTAACAATTGTCAATAGGAGGAACAGTCAGTCTGCAACGTTGGTTTGAGAACATGTTAAACTGCAACTCCCCTGTGAGAGCCCGATTAGGTCAGTTCCAATGTCAGAACTAGGTAAGGGCATGCTACTTCCAGCATGACAATATGTTTAAAACAATCGTGTGGTTGATTACGGCTTTTCTTAATTACACTTTGTCTTTTCTCTTATTCATCTGTTCAGTTATTTACGCATACAAAAAGTGGTTTTGTGTGCACAGTTCACGGGGCCTCTCGTTACTTTCCTTTTATGTTCTGCACTTCTTTTTGTTGCGTCTAATTTAATCTTTATGATGTTCACAAACTACAACGACTTCTAAGCTTTTCACGCTAATGAAGGTCACAGAAGCATGGTCTTTTCATAATGTATGTCTAACCAAAAAGCGTGAGTCCAAAATTTTTCTTATCATACCTTTTGCGTTCTCGTGGTGATATTCGACAGTAATTTTCATCCCCTAACAAATATTTCTTTACATCTTCTTAGAGAAGCGAAACACGAGTTCACATACATTTAGCTTCAAAAAATTTTAATGAAACGAAATATTTTAATATTTTCATCCCCTATTTCCATATGTTATGGGTTAAACTGCCAAAAAACGGGAAACATATTTTTTTTTGTTTCTAACAGAGAAGTCCAATACTAGTTTACATAGGTGCAGCTTTAAAAAATTCTTTAGTAGTTCTTTAATAACGAATTATTTTCACAAAAGTTTTCGTCTACATTTTACACCTCAGCGGTTGAATTTCCAAAATGCTAAAAAACTTTTTTGTTTTTGATTGAGAAACCAAATAATAATTTTCTGAGGTCTAGCTTCAAAATTCTCTTAATAGCGACATGTTTTCGAAAAATCTTTTACCCCCTATTTCACTCCCTTAAGGGTGGAATTTCGAAAAACACCTTCTTAAACGTCGCGTGCAGTGTAAGATAAACTCCCTCTACAAACTTCAGGTTTCTGTCCTTAGTGGTTTGGGCTGGGCGATGATGAGTTAGTGAGGGAGTCTATTAGTCAATCGAGACATTGCCTCCTATATAAAGAGATTACGGTTACCTAGGTATTTCCTGTATCTTTCCTGCCAATCACACACACGGAATAATGGAAGCCAATGCTAAGTTAAGTTGTGATGGGAGAATTCTCAGCCTTTCAGTCTTCAAAATGTTGGTAGAGAAGGGGGTAAAGCTCTATACTGTTGTTGTTGGAGGAGCTTTCCTGGGATATTTTTGATGTGAAAACCGCCAGCTAGTAGGAAGGAAGGAAGGAATGATACTATCATTAGAGACAGAGCACAGGCTCGGACTGTGAAAGGAAGGATTTGCAAGGAAATCAGCCTGTTGTTTATGGAAGAGACCCAGGTATTCCCCTTAATCAGTCAAGGGAAACCAAGAAAAACCCAAATCTCGGTGACCAGGCAGGGATTTGAACAACACTCAGGAATGAGAGGCCATAGACTTAGCATTTCACCATCCCGAGTGGACGCAAGCAGCTATTCTCGAATATTGCTATTCATTTCTCTGGACTCCATACGAATATGGGATGGTTAAGGCTGTAAAGCTCAACAAACTCCAGTGCCAAACCCTATTAGGAGAGCATGGTGAATGACGACCATGGCTAATCTTAGCTCGCTGAAGATTTTACGAATGCATTACTCTCGTCTGCATAGTTACCGTGCAAAGAGAACAGGAAACAAATTAGGGAAACTAAATTACACAATATGAGGAAAAATTTTGAGAGTGTATGCGTGGTTCAGAGCACCGTATGGAAGTGAAACGTTGGCAAACGGAAACTTGGCGAATAACTAACTATAAGCATTTATGATGTGTTGGCGTCAAAGATCATTCCAAAATTAATTTTTGTTTTCGGATGAGATCCGCCTTGAGCAAACAATTTTTCTAGTTCCTTTTTCTCTTACCACCATCCACTTGATGGCAACGGGACATTAAACCATACACTTCCATCCTTCCTTCCTTTCATTTTACCCAGGCACGATTCGCTCATGTTACAGCATCGTCAGGTATTTTTTATTTTCTTTCTAATTAATAAAGGAAAATTTCTCTTACAATCTTCACATATACAAACAAGACAAGCTTTTTATATATATAATTTGTCACCACATGTTGTGGGTTTTGTGGCTATGTTATGCTTCACAGTTGCTCCTCATTCACTGTTTGTCATATGCACATATGCAGCAAAAGATGCACACACACACACACACACACACACACACACACACACACACACACACACACACACACATCCCCATAGAATAAAATATGTTATTTTTACCATAAGATACCCAAGTCGTAAATTTTCTAAGTAAAGAACTTTTCTACATAAGTTGTCTACGCCTGCAGATGACAAAAAATGAATAAAAAGGCAACTGTAACGCAAGACACGAAAACTACAACCACAGAATGTGGTAGTAAAGCATATATATTAAAAAACCATGTATGTTTTCGAATTCTTGAATACTTTCGTAAAAACTCACATTTATGTGTGTAAAGATATTAAAGAGAAATTTTACTGTAATTCAATAGATATAAAATGAAAGAAAAAGCTGGTGAAGCTATAAATTCAGCGAAAAATGTCTTGGTAAAAGAAAATAGATTGATTAACTCAAGACGGATTCCACCAAAAAACAAATTTATTCTTAAGCAAACATGGATGCAAAATCTTCAACCTTAAGATTAATGCTATCAGATCTGAAGTTTTTCTGTACTAAAGAAATATTTTCTTTATTCTGTAATGCCCTTAGGTTATCTTTTACTGATTTTAAATTCAATATTTCTCCAAAAATATGTACCCGTTTCCAAAATTATAATTTTACGCCTACCTTCTCGTTAAAGGCCACAATAAATTATACTGAAATATACACTGTTGTAATAAATTAACTGATCATTCACTATCACCAAAATAGCAACAATATTATTCAGTTGTACAGTGAACTATAACTAATCAACCACTTCTGTGTATTTCGGCGATCACAAGCTGCTGCTTGCTGCTACATTAGCTTATTGATATATTTTTATAGTGATGCCCAAAAGTTGGCAGCACCTTTACATGATGAAAAGACTGAAGATTCACAAATGTGTATGAGGTTTCCACTTGGGGAAAATATGTCTGTTGCAGCTAAGACACGTTAAACGATAATCTACATAATTGCAGCCAGAGGGTCTGAAAGAGTTAATGTTACAAAATTGATAGACAGTTAAAGTATTAGAAATGCTAAAAATGGGAAAGAAGAGTCTTACCAGAATAAAATGGTTCAAATGGCTCTGAGCACTATGGGACAACTTCTGAGGTCATCAGTCCCCTAGAACTTAGAACTACGTTAACCTAACTAACCTAAGGACATCACACACATCCATGCCCGAGGCAGGACTCGTACCTGCGACCGTAGCGGTCTCGCGGTTCCAGACTGTAGCGCCTAGAACCGCACGGCCACTCCGGCCGACTCTTACCAGAATAACTGGCAAGTTTAAGAGATATTTGTTACAGCATCCAGAATTCGTTAACTTGGTGCTGGAAGGAGCAGTTGGAATGAATAGAGGCATACCAAGAGTAGAATATGCAAAGCGAATTACATAGCGGTCTTGGTGTAGTAGTTAACGTAGCGATGAAAAGACTAGCAACAATAAGAAATGTGGGAGGATACGTCAAACCAGTCAAGAGACTGAATATTTTCTAAAAAAAAAAGGTTTTATGGTGCTGTGCCAGGTTTCATCTCAGAAATAAGTTCCAGAATATTGAGGAATGTAGGATTCCAGAGGGAGGGTGGTATATTGTGACTGTGCATTATAGAACTGGACGCGTCCCGGGGTACAAAGACAGACTCCTAGCCATTCAGGGTGCCCATGGAAGACATCGTTTTGCAGCAGAAAGAAGTCCTAGGGCAATTAGGGGAGAGAGGGAGAGGAGAAAAAGTACTTCATGCTTTGCTGGAATACAGGACACAAGAGAGAGACGTCTGCACGTGTCCCAAAGCTTCGGCCGTGTTTTGCAGCAGTCAGAGGGTCCTCCCCATCAGATGCAGTACGTGGGAGCTTGCCAGGCAGAGTATTTTGCGAGAACAAACAACTTATGCCGGGCAAGTAGGCCGTAATAGTTAGTGCCTGACTATTGAAAGCATAGATTTAAATCGAAGAAAATTTAAAATTAGCTATGAAAATTCCCGATACCTGTTAGACTGCCTAGGTGACCCGTAAAGCGTGCAGGAGTCTTATACAACGCAGTCTCTGTTTACCTGCTGCCTCATATCTGCCTAAAAATCTCTACCTTTCGACAAAACTGAGGCTTGTATCTGCTGTTCGTAGTCGATAGACAGCCGGTGATTGATCTGCTTATGTCATTATTACGACACAGGGTCAGTAGTATACGTAGTTTGGAATGTCGTCGGGAGCAACTCTGATCTCATAACAGGACCCTTGGCTGAACAGGTTCGGAAATTGTGATGTCGCTTGTGATAATGCAGCTGTACGCTCAGACCGGCACTTACCGCGACGCCTGCGACCGGAACACTCTTTAAGTGTGCAGGCTGCTGTGAGGCCGTCCGAACCACAGAGGCAGATGTTGCAGTCTTCTTTGAAAGTAGTGCCAGGCTCGCATTTCATTTGGACTGTGAACATTTAAAATAATTAAAAAATACTTTTTGTACTAAGTTTTCTATTCGCTTCACTTAAATTTTTGCAGAACAAAAGCATAGCGAAAATTTGAACTTGTTAGGAATGGTTCAGTGACAAACTCGGTTTTTCCTTGGTATCTTGTCAGGGAAGATCACAGAGGAAGAAATAAGGTTGCTGGAAGTATTTGAAGTTACATACTGTCAGATACACACAAGCTTACACCCATTCACAAACCTTCCATCTCCCTATCCGAAACTCGCATACACATACACATGTACACGCTGACCTCTCAGTTAATGAACTATCTAATCAAAAGTGTCCGAACAGCTAATAGTGGACATAAATAAGGAGTTGTTCGACTCTCGTTACTTTGTTGGAGACACTTTCAGTGAGTTGTAAAACTGTATGTGGTGGGACGGCAACAGATTCTTTCTCAAGAACCGAAACCAGAGAACAGTAGCGATTTTGGATGATGTGGTCTGGATCGAAGATGACGTTGTAACCCGTTTCAAAGGTCTTCCATTGATTTCAGGTCAGGACGCTGGGGAGGTCAGTCTATTTGAGGAACGCTACTGTCCTCAAAGTCACAGGTGCCGCTTTAAGACAGCGTGCATTGTCAAGCTGATACAATCATCATCTCCTAACCATACCTCTACTGTACGCAGTACACAAAGCAGTTAAGGGGCTCCGGAAAGACTCAAAATCCTGAAAAGTTCAATTTTTACTTTTTTGCGTTTTCTGAATCTGCAGACTATTACCTTTTAATAGATATATAATTTATTCAATTCCGAAGACTACAACTATTCTTAAATTTTTTTTGAAATGTGTTCTACATGGACGTGACCCACTGTGGCGCTGTTAAACTGCTGTCAAATGGTGTTATTATTAACGTCCGTGTTCATCAGGTACATTTTAGTGATGTGAGATAAAGTATGTGTTGTGGCTAACCTGTGATGGTTCAATATATATCGCTGGTGTGATTGTCGATTGTTTCATGTTTATTTACTCTGTCGTTATCTCGAAAATATTCGTAATTAATTCTGTTTCTTGAGTCTCTGTTTTGTTGAAGTATAATAATGAGTAAAAGTAAAGTTATTAGAAATCCTCTGAAGGCTTTTAAGAAAAGGAGAAATGTTGGAAAGCCAAAAGTATGTGTTATTACTGTAAACAATAAAGACGATAACCAAGTGAGTGAACCTAACCTCTCAAGTACACCTGCCCATAGCAGTCAAAATGGGAAAGAAAATACTTCACAGAAGAAGCTTGGTTCAATGAGTGAAAACTATGAATGTTTTATGGGCGAATCGGATGTGAATGAAATATTTGATATGTCGGTTCTCAAAGGAATTTTTTCAAACTGTGTAAGATGTATTCACTGCAGTGAAGTTGGTCTGGAACTCTCCATAATAAAGCACGTAGGACTTGCTAGTGAAATACAACTGAAATGTGATAAGTGTTCATACATGACCACCTTTTGGAACAGTGTTGCAGTAACTGCAACTGAAGAAAATGGTAGCAAAATCTACGAACACAACAACGAGCGATGCTTGCTTTAGACAAGGAACGCCTTCAGGCTGCAGACAGGGCTGTAAAGAGTCTAGAAATACAAGCAAGAGTAAACAGGAGGAGGAACAAGAGGAAGCTGGAGGAGGAGTTTGCAGAGGATGAAGATAATCCATCCTATGGACCTGGAATGCACTAAAAAGTTAATCCAATCTTGGTCGCTCGATTCCCAAAACTTTTATTTTCTCATACTAATTACATGTTTTCTAAGGATCTTCCAAACATATTTGTTTCAAACTTTCAGTAAATGTTACACAGTACCTTCTGCATAATTAAACACAGACTTTTTCCAAAAAACTGTATATTTTTGAATATATAAATAGGAAATTGAAAAAAATATTGTGAATTTTCATTAAAATTGAAAAAAAATCATCTTTAATAACTGAATTAAAATTTTGTAAAATCCCGGTGTTAAGTTGTAGCCCATATTCCAATAAATAATCTGTAAAAAGTTCAACTTCCTACCTCAAATACTTTGTGAGGAAAGATGTAATTTATAAGCGTTATTTTAACATTGCAAGTATAGGGCGTTCCGGAGCCCCTTAAATGTGTTTCTGTCCTTCCGCTTCTATCGTTGTAACCTTCTTTAAATATCTTTCTTCAAGATACTTAAGTGAGTGCCTGTGCACGTAACAAATAAATTGTCTTACTTGATCTGCTTTGTCGTACATTGAAAGAAAGTGTAATATTCTTTAAAAAATCTTTTTTTAGCACACTGAATGAATGCGTGACTGAGGAATGGATACAGACTGGAGATATCGTGTAGCGTGTTGCAAAGTGGTGTACCTACTCGGTGTTATTGTTAGCAAAATCTTTGTATGAATTGATTGGGGAATGCAACCCAATGTTAATAAAGAAATACAGTCACTGCAAAATACATTCAGCCCCTTAGCCACTGAATCGTCTGGCCCTGTTCAAAACTGATAACTTTGGTCCCTGTGCACATAAAAAATAAATTAAATTGTCTTACCTCTAAAGCAGCAACGGTGGAACGCGATATACTCGTATTCTGTTCTCTTACAAAAAAAGAAAATACAAATATGCTTGCTACAGCCTCAGCGGTGTGCAGTGCTCACCGTAATACTTTGGAATGTACATGAAATTTTTTTGGCTGATAAATGTAAATATTTAAGAAAAATCCAAAGTCTTTGAAAAACATATGACGTGGACTGGGAGGTGGTACTAATTGTGGTAAATTACTAACACAGATTTTTTGTTTTTAGTGAATTACATTCCAAGTTAAGTTTGACCTGTCGAAACATCTGAAAATTGAAATTACAGTGCTCACAAAATTACATTATATTTATCAATTGATCGACAAAGAATGAGATTTACACAGCAAATATTATCTAACCTCACTAAACAAGCATAAATACAAATCATTTAATTGCATATACATGTGTTAACAAATCTTAGAATCATTACGAAAGGTAAATATCTAATTAACCTTTTTATCAAATCAGTATACTCCCATTCTGAGGTTACTCAACAATTACAAATTATCACAACCCATCCATACTAACGCGCTGGCAAAAGGAAAGTCATAATTATTTAATATCTATATCTTGCGTGAAGACTTCTGCTTCCATGTTCTCATAATTCCTATATTAATCCAACTCTTTGTGGCTTCACAAAGCACACCACAAAAACTGCCTACTCCATCCTCTTTCGCTCACAGACAGCTACCTATCACTGTGCGCCAAGCGCTCTCTTACTCCAACACTACAATCTTAGACCAGAAACAGTATCTTTGGGTCTGCGGTCGAGCACAGTCACGATCCGCTTTATAAAGCCTATCAAAGACATACATCGTTTATAATATACTAGTTTCATTTTAGTTTACATTAGTCTTATTATCACATTCGGGTGCCACGTACAAGTGTGCCCCAGTAGACTTCTTTCATCGTTTTCTGAAGGGCAGTCAGCGGACCACACCCTAGCCAAGAAAAACAAAACCATCCCGTAACACTGTTTTCTCTGTAATTCATTTTTGCGACTCCACACGATGGCAGGTAAGCTTCTCCAAGCGTTTGCTTGCCCCAAACACTTCTATCCGTCTGACACAGCATACAGCGTGAATCGTCGCTCCCCATCATTGGTTTCCAGCCTTCCTACGTTCTGTGGCGTCGCTCTTTGCACCTCAAGTGTCGCTTAACAGTGACTACGGATATGGCATGGCTTACTGCTAGCTGATCGACTGCTGTACCACAGTCCTGTTTAACTCACTAAACTCAGTCGGGGCGTTAGCCAGACTCCTGGTAGCATTTCGGTTTCACGATTCTCCACCACTGTCGGCGGTCCCTGCCCGTTAGCACATTAGGTCTCTCTGGTCTTGACTCAGCTACAGTTGTTACTTCGCGTTTCCACTTCACATCCACATCACGAACGGTCGAATTTTGGCTGATGGAGGTCTTACTCACGTGACATCCGATGACTAGTCCATGCTCGGAGTCACTGAGCTTCCCTGACCGATCCAATCTGTTCTTACTTCTTCTCTACAGAAGACTCAATAGACCCCACCTACTTTTATACTGGTGGTCCGCAGTTTTATAGCGGTTGAACGATATTTTTCGTGAAATCGCTAGATAACAGGGAACGATAGTCCCAGTACTTTGAGATAAGCCAAAATTGATCACCAGATCATATTATTTAGTTCATTACTGCGACAAGCAGCTTACTTCTTATAGCGACAACTTACACTCCTGGAAATTGAAATAAGAACACCGTGAATTCATTGTCCCAGGAAGGGGAAACTTTATTGACACATTCCTGGGGTCAGATACATCACATGATCACACTGACAGAACCACAGGCACATAGACACAGGCAACAGAGCATGCACAATGTCGGCACTAGTACAGTGTATATCCACCTTTCGCAGCAATGCAGGCTGCTATTCTCCCATGGAGACGATCGTAGAGATGCTGGATGTAGTCCTGTGGAACGGCTTGCCATGCCATTTCCACCTGGCGCCTCAGTTGGACCAGCGTTCGTGCTGGACGTGCAGACCGCGTGAGACGACGCTTCATCCAGTCCCAAACATGCTCAATGGGGGACAGATCCGGAGATCTTGCTGGTCAGGGTAGTTGACTTACACCTTCTAGAGCACGTTGGGTGGCACGGGATACATGCGGACGTGCATTGTCCTGTTGCAACAGCAAGTTCCCTTGCCGGCCTAGGAATGGTAGAACGATGGGTTCGATGACGGTTTGGATGTACCGTGCACTATTCAGTGTCCCCTCGACGATCACCAGTGGTGTACGGCCAGTGTAGGAGATCGCTCCACACACCATGATGCCGGGTGTTGGCCCTGTGTGCCTCGGTCGTATGCAGTCCTGATTGTGGCGCTCACCTGCACGGCGCCAAACACGCATACGACCATCATTGGCACCAAGGCAGAAGCGACTCTCATGGCTGAAGACGACACGTCTCCATTCGTCCCTCCATTCACGCCTGTCGCGACACCACTGGAGGCGGGCTGCACGATGTTGGGGCGTGAGCGGAAGACGGCCTAACGGTGTGCGGGACCGTAGCCCAGCTTCATGGAGACGGTTGCGAATGGTCCTCGCCGATACCCCAGGAGCAACAGTGTCCCTAATTTGCTGGGAAGTGGCGGTGTGGTCCCCTACGGCACTGCGTAGGATCCTACGGTCTTGGCGTGCATCCGTGCGTCGCTGCGGTCCGGTCCCAGGTCGACGGGCACGTGCACCTTCCGCCGACCACTGGCGACAACATCGATGTACTGTGGAGACCTCACGCCCCACGTGTTGAGCAATTCGGCGGTACGTCCACCCGGCCTCCCGCAAGCCCACTATACGCCCTCGCTCAAAGTCCGTCAACTGCACATACGGTTCACGTCCACGCTGTCGCGGCATGCTACCACTGTTAAAGACTGCGATGGAGCTCCGTATGCCACGGCAGACTGGCTGACACTGACGGCGGCGGTGCACAAATGCTGCGCAGCTAGCGCCATTCGACGGCCACCACCGCGGTTCCTGGTGTGTCCGCTGTGCCGTGCGTGTGATCATTGCTTGTACAGCCCTCTCGCAGTGTCCGGAGCAAGTATGGTGGGTCTGACACACCGGTGTCAATGTGTTCTTTTTTCCATTTCCAGGAGTGTACAATCGTCACAGCTCGTAAACCTGAACTTTTTCATTGATTTTTTCACACACACGTGGAGAGGCCTCTGTGCTGGTGTCCTTCAGTCCTTACGATAGGTAACAAATTTGTTGATTAATATACGATTAAATCAGAGCCGTCCGAAAAGTGGCGCGCATTAGCACGCCGCTTCCAGGATGTGGGGAGGGGCACCGGCCCCAACACGAATCATCTCGGCAGGTTAACGACAAGTGCCAGCGTGACGGCCAAGCTGGATGTGATTTTTAAGCTGTCTCCCACACACGACTTGGTGAATACCGGACTGGTACCCACGTCTCACCTCAGTTACACGATAATCAAACATTTAGATAAGGTTTCCACATTTTCACATGGGATAAAACTAGGCGTAGACGTTTGGGGAACTGTCCCTGTGTGGAAAGGGGTAGCGACACGAAGGGCACCTGACGAACTAATATTCCCGCACATGGAAATTAACATGTTGACTGCGTGAAGGTACGAGATAAAGGCCAGGAAAAAGAAGAAACAATATAAGATCTCGTCACAGATTCATACAGGGGAGGAAGTAGCAAATCCGATGAACACAAGCATGGGCCTGCTGCTTGTATATTCAATTAGCTGGGAAGCCTGATATGCAGATGTTCACTGTTAACATCAAACGACCAGAGAGAGTCCATCGAACGCTCTATGTTGCGTAGGTCGGAGCTAATGCACATGCCGCCCATCGCGTTCCCAAGCCGTTTCTCGCGTGGTCAACAATATCTAGCTGCTTCCTTTCTTGGCCAACAATGTTTCCAATTTCGTCTCGTGGTCAACAATGTCTCCTAGCTTCTTCTCAAGAAGGTTCGCCGGCCTGTGTGGCCGTGCGGTTCTAGGCGCTTCAGTCTGGAACCGCGCGACCGCTACGGTCGCAGGCTCGAATCCTGCCTCTGGCATGGATGTGTGTGCTGTCCTTAGGTTAGTTAGGTATACGTAGTTCTAAGTTCTAGGGGACTGATGACCTCAGATGTTTACTCCCATAGTGCTCAGAGCCATTTGGTCCAAGAAGGTTCCCCGCAACTAGACTGTTTAGACTCCCTAGGGGCCGGACGAATAATTTATATAATGTTCAGGATGAACTACCAGTCTCCGCACGTGTCATCAATCCTCAGCAGCTCCTTCTGCTGTCTACGAACAGAGGGCGCTCAGTTTCGCAAGACCTCTGTTTACGAATTCCAGGTCAGCGTAAAATATGTTCCACAATTCTGAAATACGTTGACAGTAGCCATGTATGCCATACTTAGGTGCATCTGTCCTACATTCCTCACTGAAAATGAGAATCTCCTGCGCTTTTCTTTTCTTTCTTTCTTTTTTTTTTTTTTCGTCCCTGGGTATCCTTCACTGTTCAAGCGACCTACGTAAACTACTGCTAAAAGGAGAGGGCGTTCTTTCGCGTAATACTCTGACAGATACTTCTTCCGCTTTAGATTCCATGCCACTATTAAACAATTGTAACTGCACAAAAAGGGACTACAGACATTGGCCGCCAGCGGGCTTTGATTTAAATCAATGGGCAAAGTTGAAAGCTTGTGCCAGACTGCATTTCGAACCCGGATCTCCTGTTTACTAGGCAGATGCGCTGATCATTGTGCCATCCGGGCATAGCAGCCAGCGCGACTGCACGGTCTACCCTAGTACGCTTCCCGTCAGATCCAAATTCTCAATGTATCCATACATTACGAATGTGGCGCCCGTTGTCCATTATCCACTTTAGTCGCGGCATTTCTCCTATTCCCGTAAGAGTTCGAGCCTGGTGGACATCCGCACATCCGCACTGGACGTGCGGATTCTTTATTGATTTAGTTGTTCGTTGTTAAAAGGCCAAGGAATACGAATAATCCATTTCTTCACTTTTAAGAGGCCATGGAGCCAAGATATATCTGTAATAACTTACTGTTATGTCATTGATAATCAGCAGTTTAAAGGCCAAGCAGCCAAGATATCAGTTTCTCACTTCCAAGAGGCCAAGGAGACATAATAAGTTTGTAATATAATTGTTTACTCCCAATTACTAGTTTTTGTGTGTAAGAATGAACCTGTCTGTGAGAATGATGATTACGATCCAGCTCTACTCAGTATAAAGTTGTTAATGACTCACGTGCATAAATATTTTCTTGTGTTCACTGAAACTAATAAATGACTGGTCAGACGTTAGAGCAGGGACTTGTGCACTTTATAATGACAGTCACTGTGTGGCTTGAGAGTCGATCAGTTCATGTTTGTGTGCAGGCTCTGGACAGGAATATTTATGCTAACCAGCCCAGGTCTGTCGCAGCTGGTCGGCGACATTTGGATGCTGGCAGCACCAGCTAAAGTTAGAACACGCTTGCTTCAGGAATGGCGTATAGAACACAATTGTTTCGAGGCAGCTGTGGAAGATACTTTGTCGTTGCGGAGAGCTGCAGAGGGACATGTCTCCAACTTGGAGAAGACTACAGAGGCCGAACCGGACGTAGAGTTTTCAGCCACTACCGCAGACGTCTTCGACACTCGCACAGTTAAAGAGTAATAAGCATGAGCCGTCGTTACAACTACCGAGGTGAGACATGCGTAGAGTCAGTTAATTTGCATCACAGTGTCGTTTTACTGCTTTAATGTTAACAACAAGCTAATTGTATCCATCATGCGCTTAGGCCAGACTAGTGATGTTCTTTCATGCTTTTCTAGGTTTTTTTTCAATTTTCTGATTGATTTGATCCAGTCTGTCACAAATTCCTCTCCTGTGCCATTCTTTCCATCTCAGAGTAGAACTTGCAACGTACATCCTCAGTTACTGGCTGGATGTATTCCAATCTCTATCTTCCTCTACAATTTTTACCCTCTGCACTTCCCTCTAGTATCACTGAACTTATTTAATGATGTCCTAACAGATGTCGATGCTTCCCATGTCTTCCTTTACTCGCCGATTCTGCGCAGAACTTCCTCGTTGTATATCTTATCAATGGACTTAATTTTCAACATTCTTTTGTAGCACCACACTTCAAAGTTTCGTTTCCCTTCTGTTCCGGTTTTCCCACGTCCATGATTCACTATCACGCAATACTATGCTCCAAACGTACATTCTCAGATATTTCTTCGTTAGATTAGGAACCATATTTGATAATAGTAGACTTCTCTTGGCCAGGAATGCCCTTTTTGCCAGTGCTAGTCTGCTTCTTATTTCCCCCTTGCTCCGGCCGTCATGTGTTAATTTGCTGCCTGAGTAGTAGAATTCCTTAACTTCTTCTACTTCGTGATCACCAGTCCTATTGTTAAGTTTCTTGCTGTTCTCATTTCAGCTACTTCTCATTACTTTCGTTTCAGTCCGTATTCTATATTCGCTGGACTGTTCATTCCATGCTTTCACTGACGGTACCAATATTACCACTGATATCTTTTCAACTTGGCTTTTAATTCCACTCTTGAACTTTTATTTCTGTCGTTGGTTTTTTTATGTACAGATTGAACTATAGCGGTGAAAGACTACATACCAGAATTACATCCTTTTTAGTCTTGGTACCTCGATCTTGGTCTTCCATTCTTATTGTTCCCTCTAAGTTCTTGTACATATTGTATATTACCCCTCTTTCCCTATAGCCTACTCCTATTTTTTTCAGAATTGTGAACATCTTGCACCATTTGACATTGTCGAACGCTTTTTCCAGGTTTACAGATCGTATGAATGTGTCCTGGTTTTTCTTTAGTCTTGCTTTCATTGTCAACCACAACATCATAACCGCTTCTCTTGTGTCTTTAACTTTCATAAAGCCAAACTGATCGTCATCTAACACATCCGATGATCTTTCTTTAAATCATTAATCTTTTTCCACAATCACTGACCAAATTCACGATGTAGTTTTATACGGTCATTTTATGTAACCGCCAACCTGTGGAAGGCTATAGTTCATGTTTGCAATCCTATCTCCATTTGTTAAATGTTTCCATGATCAGTAGATACATCATCTTTTTGGTGTCTTTTGGCCATAAACTAAATCTTTTTTGTGACCAGTAGTATCTTCTTGTAGTGTGATGACTTCGTTCATTAATATGTCCGTGTGATCCCTACTTTCATGATTAATTGGCCATCCCTAGTAATTTTTACTTAAAGAGACGTTATCCATTGCTCGATCTTGTTTCTTTTAAGGTAACGTTGTTCGTGAAATTCGTTGAAATTTTCTATTTTCTACTCCATAATGTACTTTGGACTTTCCTGAACATTTTGGTATATAATACATTAAAATCAGACAATTGTGAGACCTTCAAATAATATTTTGAACGTTGACGCGTGATTGTCAAATTTCGCAGCTATGCAAATACTGCCACAGTTGAGCACTCATATTTTGGGAACTACGCAGTATAGAAGGCTGTGAATTGCTTTACTTTGAGCCTACTGCTACGTCACAGAAGTTGCAATTACGAATAAACAAATCAGTCCTTTGTTTCTGATACTAATTTTCGTTGAAAGTAGATTATAGGCTGTTTTTGTAGTAAGCTAACTTCTATTGCTTTTTATACGTAAATAAAATGACTAAGCTTAAAAATAACTTCAAGAAATGCAAATTTTCGTGTAACAGATTTGTGAGTTTTTCTTTCATCGAATATCAACCGATGAAAAGCCATGTCATGCTTTGTCTCCACCTCCAAAGACTTCGTGTTAAGATAGGTAAGTTGAATTTTCTGGCACCCTGCACCAATTTACACATAAATATTAAGTTAGGAGTGTCCGATGCTGTAATAACATTTGATGGTGGGAACTATGCAAGGCTCAAGGTTCTGGAGAAGTTAGGGGTAAGATTTGGACAGAACACAGCTAAAGGACTGCGGGAACTGGATGAGCTTCGTGTAGGTGAAGCAGAGTTAGCTGCTCAGCAAATGACAAAAGAACCAAAAAAGAGAAGGAGGGGCAAGCACTGGGTTATTGGGACACTGAAGAAGACACAGACTATGGGCCAGGGCAATTCTAGTGCATAAAAGACGCAGAAATGTAAGTCTGTATAAGGATTTAAGATTTAAAAAGTTTTTAACTTCAATATCCCTGAACTACATTTCTTGCAATAAATGATCCGTTTTCTAAAAAAGTACTGATGGTAGAGACAAGAAATCTTCACAGCGTGCCAAGTGTGAGATTCAACACATATGAACCTAGAATAATTAAAATATCCTGAGTTGTTTTGTTTTTATGTTCATTTATTTACAAAATTCTGTCAAAAAATTTAGTATTTGAAAAAGAAAAAGTATAAAATGCCCCACAATACAATTTTAGTAATAATTCTAGTTCGTGTACCTAGAAAGGTGCATTCAATAATTACGGAAAATTGTAAGTTGGTGTCTTAAAATGTTTCCAAGATAATGGGTAACAAAATTCGATAATTTACCATTGGCGGCATAGGACATACAATGTCCCCTTAAGTTTACGTGATCCTATGTGGAGCTTCCCATTTCCGTAGGTCATCACGTATAGTATCTGTAGCATCGTAGAGGTATGCTAAACAACTCAGCTGACACCTCACATTTCCTACTCCTCGATCAGTTATGTCAATATCTGGCATCTTTGTATTCGTGTGACGATTGAAAAGAGGAACCCTACTATGATTTTTCACTGTGAAACAAACATATGGTAGGGCATTTGTGAGAGAGAGGAGATTTCGGCTGTTACTCACCTTCCTTGACTGTGGGACAAGCTATCTTGGTGCATGCCCAGCCTGCACCTTTTACACAAGTGCACCAGTTGCAGTCAATCTTCTTCCTTTCGCCCGGAGTACATGCTGAAACATTTGAAAGTGTGGATATTGTACACGTTTGGGGTTGTTGTATAACTGTCATAAACTGTCTGGTCGATTACCCGAGACATATAAATTTAGGAACTACAATTTCTGTTTCAATTTATTGAAACGTTCTCAAGATGTTTAATATTTTGTGCACTTAGAACTATTTCGGAAAAGAATCCGAGGTACTGTTAAGAAATAATTCCCCTAGAAAAGCCAGACATCTACAAACCGGAAAAAGGAACAAAATATATTTGGCACTCCTAATTCATAAAGTTAGTCCACCACCTCCTGGAACGTAAATGATGTACATCAAAACTGCTGTTATTTGCACGTGAATTACTCATTTTAGAAAATTACGCGTCTTACGCTAGTTCCTCATCACAAAATCAGCTGACTTGTTAACTCTCAGATGTACAGTAACTATCATCATAAATATTTTAGAACGATAATCACGTTTTTCATAAGAAATCAGGATTGCTTTCCTGGGAGTTCTGTGCCTTAAGACAAATATGAAGTTGTCAGGTGAACTTTTATTGGGAAATTTAAGTGCTCGGAAGTTTCTGCTGAAGATGATCTTGTGGGTATGTATTGCAGTGGTAATTTATACATTCTTTAGCTGGTCGTGGGGCCATGTATAAATGATTTATTTATGAAAACAGCGTATCAGTGTAGGAATGCGAGATATGCAGGATTATTAGCGTCGGAATAAACTGAAGTGATTCTCCGTATTTTCGTAATGCATCCTGCCATATCAAGTCTGACCTTCGTTAAATGTGGCTGTCACCCACAAAAGTGTTTCTCTTATTTCACTAAAAGGAAATAATTAAAGCAGTAAGTTACTCAGGAAGGAGTGGTAAAATTTGTTATTAACTACGTGAACATGAATGGAAGTTCATAGGAGCGTATCGGTAATCTTAACCAACAATGCAGTGCACTTGAACTTCATGTTAGTATCTGAAATATCCTCACTAACTAACACAATATATCACAAATTTTGTTGGAGTTTACTACAGGTACGTTCCTGGAATAAGTAACTGTAGGCTGTGCCCTACCCCGTTTGTTAGCGCGAGCGATGCCTTTCCTAAATAATTAGGTAAAGTAATACTAAATCAACGGGAGGTTTGCACAATACAAGAGAATACAGAATTTTGGGTGGAAGAGCGATGCCTTACAAAAATCAGGTTATATGTGTCGAAATAATACAGTTATTATGGGCTAGTGTAGGTCTGATATACGACAGTGAGATTGGTAACACAGGTACTCCATCCTACCGTTCAGTAAAACATCTTGCTTGTCTACTGCCTCCACAAGTTGGTCAGCACGTACGTTCTGCAGATTTCATACATCGATTTGAGAAATTGTATTTGAGGAGGGTGACATATTTTAGTAAGTTTTGACCTGTCCTCTCTTCAATCGCGTTCTTCTGTCGGATTTGTTATAGCTAAAGTTAGGTTCGTTGTTAAGTGAAATAACTTGTTTCGAGGTGTATTGATTTTATAGTTGTTTTCCGTTCCACGTCCAGTTTTGTGAGCAGACCGATGAAATTGCCATGGAGAGTACTTTTTCACCTGTTGCTGCCAATTCATTATGGAAGATTTCTAGGAGCTTGCAGACACTGAAACCACCTTGCTTTTTAGAAACGTTGACGATACTTTCAATGTTGACGACACTTTTGTTATTTTGGTCAAATGACAGTGTGAATTCGCATAAAGTTGTAGAACATCTATAAGTGCTCTTTTTATTCTGTTTTACTCTTCATTCTGGTCACTGCAAACTATGGTTGATTTGTACTTACGTCTTTGGTTGATATGTATTCAGTTTCTTGGGAATAGCTACACAGCAGAAACGTTGTGGTACATAAAATAAAAATAAAGATTTGTGAATTGGAAACAGCCGATGTAGGAAACTTATTTATTTCAAAAAGTTTATCATGGTTGTGGATCCTTATGCAACAAAATTATTAAAACGTCTCAATTTAAGCCACCTGAATGTTCGCTTCATTACTTTGGTAGAAAAGATGGCTGTCTTCTCTTCCTTGAGATGGTGGTCAAGACGAAGGATGATAATACATTGTGACAGGCCGTTTTTAAGAAGAAAAATTAAGTGTTTTGTATCTTCAGTAGTTCAGTTGTCAGCATGCGACTCAGGGTGAAAGGGTACTTCCTACCTTTGTTCGAAGGACTACGTCTACTGGCACTTTGTCACCTGAGTAGGCGACCTTCAAGTTGCCTTTCACCAAAAGGAATATAGTGGGAGACAGATCAGACGTGCATCGCGCTATCGACCAGCTGTGAATCGATTGAGTCATGGGGTGGCGTTTTGCCTTGAGCAGGTAGCATTTCCAAAAGGTTGGTCGAATTCTGAGAAAATGCGTTGAGGTGTGTTTTTCGATCGATACATAAGATTAGACCCTTTTAGAGTGAGAATTTAAAAACTGAACTGGCTAAGTTCAAGTTACATATAGTGGGAATTAGTTAAGTGCGAAGGCGGGAAGAGCGTGACTTCTGTTTAGGACAGTACAGAATTATCTACAAAATCAAATAGGGCAATGCAGGAGAAGGCCTATTAATGAATAAGAAAATAGGAATGTGTATAAGCTACTAATAACACCGTAGTGCACACATTATCGTAGCCAAGATAGAACCAAAGCCAAAAACACCACAGTAGTACAAGTTTGTACGCCAACTAGCTCCGCAGGTATTGACGAAATAGAAAGACTTTATTATTAGACAAATAAGTTATTCATACGTTATTCAGACGAAATTTGTAATTGGTGACTGGAATTCGATACTAGGAAAAAGAAGATAAAGAAAAATAGTAGGAGAAACGTAGTACGGGAAAGTACTCAAAGAGAAAGCCGCCTGATAGAATTCTTCTCAGTGCATAATTTAACCATCATTAACATTTACTTTAAGGATCATGAAAGGAGCTCGTATACATGGAAGAAAATGAGGCAAGCTGGAAGCTTTCAGACCTGATTACGTAACTTGAGGCAGAGATTTCGAGACCGCATTTTAAACTGTAAGAGTTTTTCACTGGTAGATATACACTCCGATCATAATTTATTGGTTATGAAATGCAAATTAGAACTGAAGAAGTTGCAAACGTGAGGAACTTAAGGAGGTGTAATCTGGATAGACTGAAGGATCGAGAGGTTGTTGAGAGTCTCAAAGCCAGCATTGGGCAACGATGGACTGAAGCAGAGGAAATGAATGCAACAGAAGACGAATGGGTAGCTTTGACAGGTGAAATACAGACAGCGCAGTGGATCACATAGGTAACAAGAGAAGGCCCAGTAGAAATCGTTGGATAACAGAAAGACATTTATCTGAATTGACAAAAGGAGAATGAGGGCAAAGGAGCAAATGCAATAAGTGAAAGATAGACATCTATAGAATAAGATTGACATGAAGTACAAAACAGCTGAGAAGAAATGTCTAGAAGACAAATACAAGGCATGTATAACTAGGAGAAGGCTAGATACTGCCTACAGGAAAATTAAAGAGTCCATTGGAGAAAAGATAACCACTTGTATCAATATCAAGAGCTCAGATGGTAACCCATTTCTAAGCAAAGAAGGGAAAGCAGAAAGGTGGAAGGAGTATAGAGAGGGTCTATACAAGGTCGATGTACTTGAGGACAATATTATGGAAATAGAACAGGACTTAGATGAACATGAAACGGGAGATATGATACTGCGTGAAGAATTTGACACGGCACTAAAGACTTAAGTCGAAATAAGGCCCTGGGAGTAGACAACACTCCATTAGAACTACTAATAGCCTTGGGAGAGCCAGCCCAGACAAAACTCTACCATCTGGTGAGCAAGATGCATGAGACAGGTGAAATACCCTCAGACTTCAAGAAGAATATAATAATTCCAATCCCAAAGAAAGCAGGTGTGACAGATGTGAAAATTACCGAACTATCGGTTTAATAATTCACGACTACAAAATACCAACACGGATTCTTTACAGACGAATGGAGAAACTGGTAGAAGCCGACCTCGGGGAGGATCAGTTTGTATTCCGTAGAAATCCGGGAACACGCGAGGCAATACTGACCCTAAGACTTATCTTAGAAGACAAATTAAGGAACGGCAAACCTACGTTTCTAACATTTTTAGACTTAGAGAAAGCTTTTGACAATGTTGGCTTTAATACTCTCTTTCAAATTCTGAAGGTGGCAGGGGTAAAATACAGGGAGCGAAAGGATGTTTATAATTTGTACAGAAACCAGATGGCCGTTTCAAGACTCGAGGGGCATGAAAGGGAAGCAGTGGTTGGGAAGGGAGTGAGACAAGGTTGTAGCCTATCTCCGATGTTATTCAATCTGTATATTGAGCAAGCAGAAAAGGAAACAAAAGAACAATTCGGAGTAGGTATTAAAATCCATGGAGAAGAAATAAAAAGTTTGAGGTTCGCCGATGATACTGTAATTCTGTCAGAGGCAGCAAAGGACCTGGAAAAGCATTTGAACGGAATGGACAGTGTCTTGAAAGGAGGGTATAACATGAACATCAACAAAAGGAAAACGAGGACAACGGAATGTAGTCGAATTAAATCGGGTGATGCTGAGGGATTTAGATTAGGAAATGAGACACTTAAAGTAGTAAACGAGTTTTGCTATTTAGGGAGTGAGACAGGGTTATAGCCTCTCCCCGATGTTATTCAATCTGTATATTGAGCAAGCAGTGAAGGAAACAAAAGAAAAATTCGGAGTAGGTGTTAAAATCCATGGAGAAGAAATAAAAACTTTGAGGTTCGCCGATGACATTGTAATTCTGTCAGATACAGTAAAGGACTTGGAAGAGCAGTTGAACGAAATGGATAGTGTCTTGAAAGGATGATATAAGATGAACATCAACAAAAGCAAAACGAGGATAATGGAATGTAGTCGAATTAAGTCGGTTGATGCTGAGGGTATTGGATTAAGAATTGAGACACTTATAGCAGTAAAGGAGTTGTGCTATTTGGGGAGCAAAATAACTGATGATGGTCGAAGTAGAGAGGATATAAAATGTAGAGTGGCAATGGCAAGGAAAGCGTTTCTGAAGAAGAGAAATTTGTTAACATCGAGTATAGATTTAAGTGTCAGGTAGTCGTTTCTGATAGTACACTCCTGGAAACTGAAATAAGAACACCGTGAATTCATTGTCCCAGGAAGGGGAAACTTTATTGACACATTCCTGGGGTCAGATACATCACATGATCACACTGACAGAACCACAGGCACATAGACACAGGCAACAGAGCATGCACAATCTCGGCACTAGTACAGTGTATATCCACCTTTCGCAGCAATGCAGGCTGCTATTCTCCCATGGAGACGATCGTAGAGATGCTGGATGTAGTCCTGTGGAACGGCTTGCCATGCCATTTCCACCTGGCGCCTCAGTTGGACCAGCGTTCGTGCTGGACGTGCAGACCGCGTGAGACGACGCTTCATCCAGTCCCAAACATGCTCAATGGGGGACAGATCCGGAGATCTTGCTGGCCAGGGTAGTTGACTTACACCTTCTAGAGCACGTTGGGTGGCACGGGATATATGCGGACGTGCATTGTCCTGTTGGAACAGCAAGTTCCCTTGCCGGTCTAGGAATGGTCGAACGATGGGTTCGATGGCGGTTTGGATGTACCGTGCACTATTCAGTGTCCCCTCGACGATCACCAGTGGTGTACGGCCAGTGTAGGAGATCGCTCCCCACACCATGATGCCGGGTGTTGGCCCTGTGTGCCTCGGTCGTATGCAGTCCTGATTGTGGCGCTCACCTGCACGGCGCCAAACACGCATACGACCATCATTGGCACCAAGGCAGAAGCGACTCTCATCGCTGAAAACGACACGTCTCCATTCGTCCCTCCATTCACGCCTGTCACGACACCACTGGAGGCGGGCTGCACGATGTTGGGGCGTGAGCGGAAGACGGCCTAACGGTGTGCGGGACCGTAGCCCAGCTTCATGGAGACAGTTGCGAATGGTCCTCGCCGATACCCCAGGAGCAACAGTGTCCCTAATTTGCTGGGAAGTGGCGGTGCGGTCCCCTACGGCACTGCGTAGGATCCTACGGTCTTGGCGTGTATCCGTGCGTCGCTGATGTCCGGTCCCAGGTCGACGGGCACGTGCAGCTTCCGCCGACCACTGGCGACAACATCGATTTACTGTGGAGACTTCACGCCCCACGTGTTGAGCAATTCGGCGGTACGTCCACCCGGCCTCCCGCATGCCCACTATACGCCCTCGCTCAAAGTCCGTCAACTGCACATACGGTTCACGTCCACGCTGTCGCGGCATGCTACCAGTGTTAAAGACTGCGATGGAGCTCCGTATGCCACGGCTAACTGGCTGACACTGACGGCGGCGGTGCACAAATGCTGCGCAGCTAGCGCCATTCGACGGCCAACACCGCGGTTCCTGTTGTGTCCGCTGTGCCGTGCGTGTGATCATTGCTTGTACAGCCCTCTCGCAGTGTCCGGAGCAAGTATGGTGGGTCTGACACTCCGGTGTCAATGTGTTCTTTTTTCCATTTCCAGGATTGTATTTGTATGGAGTGTTTCCATGTATGGAAGTTAAACGAGAACGATAAATAGTTTAGACAAGAAAAGAATAGAAGCTTTTGAAATGTGGTGCTACAGAAGAATGCTGAAGATTAGATGGGTAGATCACATAACTAATGAGGAGGTATTGAATAGAATTGGGGAGAAGAGAAATTTGTGCGCAACTTGACCAGAAGAAGGGTTCGGTTGGTAGAACATTTTCTGGGTCATCAAGGGATCACCAATTTAGTACTGGAGGGCAGCGTAGGGGGTAAAAATTGTAGAGGGAGACCAAGAGAGGAATACACTAAGCAGATTCAGAAGGATGTAGGTAGCATTAGGTACTGGAAGATGAAGAGATTTGCACAGGATAGAGTAGCATGGAAAGCCGCATCAAACCAGTCTCTGGACTGAAGACCACAACAACAACAGGCCTGAAATTGTGTACAGCTTGTTGTGAGTCACTAAATGCTACTGGACGACTGTAGTCAGGTTATTTGCGCGTCATGAGTTACGCTTGTTTTTCACGTTTATTCCCACATCTTTGGTAGGTAGGTGGTTCTTAATTCCACAATGATTCTTTCCAGATAGTGAGTGGCATGTGTACCAATTTCGGTTGAAATCTATCCAATGGTATATGAGGAGATGTGGAATAGACATAAGTCCACTCTTATAGTACGTGTGGATGCAGAGGCAAATAGCTTAAATTCAGCCTGATCTCTTACTTTCTGTCTGGTGGTTCTTTCCAAACAATAAGTGTCATGTGTACCAAGTTAAGCTGAAATCGGTCTAGTGGTTTAGGAGGAGATGTGGGAAAGTCCTACACACATACCCTTTTATACACAAAGAAATTGGTAGAGGAATGCGAATTCAAATACAGAGAGATGTAAACAGGAAAAATACGGCGCAGCGGTCGGCAACGCCTATATAAGACTACAAGTGTCTAGCGCTTATGTTAGATCGGTTACTGCTACTACAGTGGTAGGTTAATAAGAATTAAGTGAGTTTGAACGTTGTGTTATAGTTGGCACTTTTGCGATGGGACACAACATCTCCGAGGTAGCGATGAAGTGGGGATTTACCTATATGACCATTTCACGAGTGTACCGAGAATATGAGGAATCTGTAAAACATCAAATCTCCTACATCGCTATGGCTGGAAAAGGATCCTGCAAGAACGGGACCAACGACTACTGAAGACAATCGTTCAACCTGACGGAAGTGCAACCCTTCCTCAAATTGCTGCAGATTTCAGTGCTGGGCAATCAACAAGTATCAGCGTGCGAACCATTCACCGAAACATAATCGTTATTGGCTTTCGGAGCCAAGGCGCACTCCTGTACTCTTGATGAGCCTTTGCACGACACAAAGCTTTACGCCTGTCTGGGCCCGTCAACACCGAAATTGGATTGTTGATGGCTGCAACCATATTGCCTCGTTGGACGAGTTTCGTTTCAAATTGTATCTAGCGGATGGACGTGTAGACCCTAAGGGTATGAAGACAACCCCATGAATCCATGAAACATGCATGTCAGCAGGGGATTGTTCAAGCTGGTGGAGGCTCTGTGGTAGTGTCGGCCGTGTGCAATTGGAATGATATGGGACTCCTGATACGTCTGCATACGATTGTAACAAGTGATGCGTACGTAAGCATCCTGTCTGATCACCTGCATCGATTCATGTCCATTGCTCATTCCGACGGACTTGGGCAATTCCAGCAAGACAATGGCACACCCTACACATCCAGAATTGCTACACAGTTGCTCCAGGAAAACTCCTCTGAGTTTAAACACTTCCGCTGCCCACCACACTCCTAGACATGAACATTATTGAGTGTATGTGGGATGCCTTGCAACGTGCTGTTCAAAAGACATCTCCACCCCCTCGTACTCTTCCGGATTTATGGACAGCCCTGCAGGATTTATGGTGTCAATTCCCTCCAGCACTACTTCAGACATCAGTCGAGTCCATTCCACGTGTTTTGCGGCACTTCTGCATGCACGATATTAGGCAGGTGTACCAGTTTCTTTGTCTCTTCAGCGTAATACGTGTGGATAGAGAGGCTATTGCTCAAATTCTGCCTGAACTCTCGCTTTTTCTCTGGTCAAACTTTCAGACGGAGCAGTTTGCGCTGCTTGATTACCTGTCATTAATGGGTATCACTATTGATAAATCCATTTTTAATTGTGTACTGTGTGTGTTATTTTCCCGAAACCCACAAACATCGTCACTGGTCACTGGTTTCCCTTGTCTGACCATTACCATGTATAGCGGTCCCTCGCTTTTCTTTTTTTTTTTTTTCTTATTTTACAATGGTAGACATGTAGGAGGTAGATACTCATCTGCCGAAACACCGACGGTCGTCGAATATGTTAGCTGGTTATTTTCGCGCAAGTTATATGAGCATTGAGTATGCTGTTTGCGTATGTGTTGCTATGCCTCCCGTTACCGCCAAAGGACTGCAGCGTAAAAGTGGCAGAACCACACACATGCAAACACCATATCATCTACCTATGACAACTCCCATGGAACTACATAACTGGTATAAATTGACGTAGTGCGTTGGTGCTGTGATGTTGCTATTTAAAAGTGTGAGATACAAGATTATGACTCGGAGCGCAAGTGGCGGGAAGTGGTATTGAACTATGACAGTGCGAGTACAGTGACGTTACTCACCGTCCTGTACTTTGGGGCAGGCCATCTGTGTGCACGCCCAGACGCCGCCCTTCGCACAGATGCACGAGTTGCAGTCATCCTTCTTCGTGTCGCCGGGATTACACTCTGTAACATGAGAAAGTGTTGTTAGTATTTACAGTGGACACGGTAAAGTGTGCTGGGACATTGCATTTTTTAACATTATTTATTTATTTGCACGAATTGGCCAGCTAAGGACCGCGTTACAAATTCTATTTCATGTTCACTTTTTTCTTTCTCTTCTCTCGGGCTGCTCTTCTGCCTGCTGCCATTTTTGCCAGACGTTCAGTTATTAGTTTCTTATTGGTCTTCGGTTTTGGAGCCTCCCGAAAAACATCGAATTCAGTTACTGCCTTTCTGTACTTGTCCCTATTCATTGCGTCCATTTCTGTAAGTCCAAGTTCACCGAGGTCTTTCTTTATTCCTTGCAACCAAGAGTTGGGTGTTTTCCTCTGTTGAAATATATTGAAGATTTTCTTCGTTAATCGCCATTATTTGTATATATACACTCCTGGAAATTGAAATAAGAACACCGTGAATTCATTGTCCCAGGAAGGGAAAACTTTATTGACACATTCCTGGGGTCAGATACATCACATGATCACACTGACAGATCCACAGGCACATAGACACAGGCAACAGAGCATGCACAATGTCGGCACTAGTACAGTGTATATCCACCTTTCGCAGCAATGCAGGCTGCTATTCTCCCATGGAGACGATCGTAGAGATGCTGGATGTAGTCCTGTGGAACGGCCTGCCATGCCATTTCCACCTGGCGCCTCAGTTGGACCAGCGTTCGTGCTGGACGTGCAGACCGCGTGAGACGACGCTTCATCCAGTCCCAAACATGCTCAATGGGGGACAGATCCGGAGATCTCGCTGGCCGGGGTAGTTGACGTACACCTTCTAGAGCACGTTGGGTGGCACGGGATACATGCGGACGTGCATTGTTCTGTTGGAACAGCAAGTTCCCTTGCCGGTCTAGGAATGGTAGAACGATGGGTTCGATGACGGTTTGGATGTACTGTGCACTATTCAGTGTCCCCTCGACGATCACCAGTGGTGTACGGCCAGTGTAGGAGATCGCTCGCCACACCATGATGCCGGGTGTTGGCCCTGTGTGCCTCGGTCGTATGCAGTCCTGATTGTGGCGCTCACCTGCACAGCGCTAAACACGCATACGACCATCATTGACACCAAGGCAGAAGCGACTGTCATCGCTGAAGACGACACGTCTCCATTCGTCCCTTCATTCACGCCTGTCGCGACACCACTGGAGGCGGGCTGCACGATGTTGCGGCGTGAGCGGAAGACGGCCTAACGGTGTGCGGGACCGTAGCCCAACTTCATGGAGACAGTTGCGAATGGTCCTCGCCGATACCCCAGGAGCAACAGCGACCCTAATTTGCTGGGAAGTGGCGGTGCGGTCCCCTATGGCACTGCGTAGGATCCTACGGTCTTGGCGTGCATCCGTGCGTCGCTGCGGTCCGGTCCCAGGTCGACGGGCACGTGCACCTTCCGCCGACCACTGGTGACAACATCGATGTACTGTGGAGACCTCACGCCCCACGTGTTGAGCAATTCGGCGGTACGTCCACCCGGCCTCCCGCATGCCCACTATACGCCCTCGCTCAAAGTCCGTCAACTGCAAATACGGTTCATGTCCACGCTGTCGCGGCATGCTACCAGTGTTAAAGACTGCGATGGAGCTCCGTATGCCACGGCAAACTGGCTGACACTGACGGCGGCGGTGCACAAATGCTGCGCAGCTAGCGCAATTCGACGGCCAACACCGCGGTTCCTGGTGTGTCCGCTGTGCCGTGCGTGTGATCATTGCTTGTACAGCCCTCTCGCAGTGTCCGGAGCAAGTATGGTGGGTCTGACACTCCGGTGTCAATGTGTTCTTTTTTCCATTTCCAGGATTGTATTTGTATGGAGTGTTTCCATGTATGGAAGTTAAACGAGAACGATAAATAGTTTAGACAAGAAAAGAATAGAAGCTTTTGAAATGTGGTGCTACAGAAGAATGCTGAAGATTAGATGAGTAGATCACATAACTAATGAGGAGGTATTGAATAGAATTGGGGAGAAGAGAAATTTGTGCGCAACTTGACCAGAAGAAGGGTTCGGTTGGTAGAACATTTTCTGGGTCATCAAGGGATCACCAATTTAGTACTGGAGGGCAGCGTAGGGGGTAAAAATTGTAGAGGGAGACCAAGAGAGGAATACACTAAGCAGATTCAGAAGGATGTAGGTAGCATTAGGTACTGGAAGATGAAGAGATTTGCACAGGATAGAGTAGCATGGAAAGCCGCATCAAACCAGTCTCTGGACTGAAGACCACAACAACAACAGGCCTGAAATTGTGTACAGCTTGTTGTGAGTCACTAAATGCTACTGGACGACTGTAGTCAGGTTATTTGCGCGTCATGAGTTACGCTTGTTTTTCACGTTTATTCCCACATCTTTGGTAGGTAGGTGGTTCTTAATTCCACAATGATTCTTTCCAGATAGTGAGTGGCATGTGTACCAATTTCGGTTGAAATCTATCCAATGGTATATGAGGAGATGTGGAATAGACATAAGTCCACTCTTATAGTACGTGTGGATGCAGAGGCAAATAGCTTAAATTCAGCCTGATCTCTTACTTTCTGTCTGGTGGTTCTTTCCAAACAATAAGTGTCATGTGTACCAAGTTAAGCTGAAATCGGTCTAGTGGTTTAGGAGGAGATGTGGGAAAGTCCTACACACATACCCTTTTATACACAAAGAAATTGGTAGAGGAATGCGAATTCAAATACAGAGAGATGTAAACAGGAAAAATACGGCGCAGCGGTCGGCAACGCCTATATAAGACAACAAGTGTCTAGCGCTTATGTTAGATCGGTTACTGCTACTACAGTGGTAGGTTAATAAGAATTAAGTGAGTTTGAACGTTGTGTTATAGTTGGCACTTTTGCGATGGGACACAACATCTCCGAGGTAGCGATGAAGTGGGGATTTACCTATATGACCATTTCACGAGTGTACCGAGAATATGAGGAATCTGTAAAACATCAAATCTCCTACATCGCTATGGCTGGAAAAGGATCCTGCAAGAACGGGACCAACGACTACTGAAGACAATCGTTCAACCTGACGGAAGTGCAACCCTTCCTCAAATTGCTGCAGATTTCAGTGCTGGGCAATCAACAAGTATCAGCGTGCGAACCATTCACCGAAACATAATCGTTATTGGCTTTCGGAGCCAAGGCGCACTCCTGTACTCTTGATGAGCCTTTGCACGACACAAAGCTTTACGCCTGTCTGGGCCCGTCAACACCGAAATTGGATTGTTGATGGCTGCAACCATATTGCCTCGTTGGACGAGTTTCGTTTCAAATTGTATCTAGCGGATGGACGTGTAGACCCTAAGGGTATGAAGACAACCCCATGAATCCATGAAACATGCATGTCAGCAGGGGATTGTTCAAGCTGGTGGAGGCTCTGTGGTAGTGTCGGCCGTGTGCAATTGGAATGATATGGGACTCCTGATACGTCTGCATACGATTGTAACAAGTGATGCGTACGTAAGCATCCTGTCTGATCACCTGCATCGATTCATGTCCATTGCTCATTCCGACGGACTTGGGCAATTCCAGCAAGACAATGACACACCCTACACATCCAGAATTGCTACACAGTTGCTCCAGGAAAACTCCTCTGAGTTTAAACACTTCCGCTGCCCACCACACTCCTAGACATGAACATTATTGAGTGTATGTGGGATGCCTTGCAACGTGCTGTTCAAAAGACATCTCCACCCCCTCGTACTCTTCCGGATTTATGGACAGCCCTGCAGGATTTATGGTGTCAATTCCCTCCAGCACTACTTCAGACATCAGTCGAGTCCATTCCACGTGTTTTGCGGCACTTCTGCATGCACGATATTAGGCAGGTGTACCAGTTTCTTTGTCTCTTCAGCGTAATACGTGTGGATAGAGAGGCTATTGCTCAAATTCTGCCTGAACTCTCGCTTTTTCTCTGGTCAAACTTTCAGACGGAGCAGTTTGCGCTGCTTGATTACCTGTCATTAATGGGTATCACTATTGATAAATCCATTTTTAATTGTGTACTGTGTGTGTTATTTTCCCGAAACCCACAAACATCGTCACTGGTCACTGGTTTCCCTTGTCTGACCATTACCATGTATAGCGGTCCCTCGCTTTTCTTTTTTTTTTTTTTTCTTATTTTACAATGGTAGACATGTAGGAGGTAGATACTCATCTGCCGAAACACCGACGGTCGTCGAATATGTTAGCTGGTTATTTTCGCGCAAGTTATATGAGCATTGAGTATGCTGTTTGCGTATGTGTTGCTATGCCTCCCGTTACCGCCAAAGGACTGCAGCGTAAAAGTGGCAGAACCACACACATGCAAACACCATATCATCTACCTATGACAACTCCCATGGAACTACATAACTGGTATAAATTGACGTAGTGTGTTGGTGCTGTGTTGTTGCTATTTAAAAGTGTGAGATACAAGATTATGACTCGGAGCGCAAGTGGCGGGAAGTGGTATTGAACTATGACAGTGCGAGTACAGTGACGTTACTCACCGTCCTGTACTTTGGGGCAGGCCATCTGTGTGCACGCCCAGACGCCGCCCTTCGCACAGATGCACGAGTTGCAGTCATCCTTCTTCGTGTCGCCGGGATTACACTCTGTAACATGAGAAAGTGTTGTTAGTATTTACAGTGGACACGGTAAAGTGTGCTGGGACATTGCATTTTTTAACATTATTTATTTATTTGCACGAATTGGCCAGCTAAGGACCGCGTTACAAATTCTATTTCATGTTCACTTTTTTCTTTCTCTTCTCTCGGGCTGCTCTTCTGCCTGCTGCCATTTTTGCCAGACGTTCAGTTATTAGTTTCTTATTGGTCTTCGGTTTTGGAGCCTCCCGAAAAACATCGAATTCAGTTACTGCCTTTCTGTACTTGTCCCTATTCATTGCGTCCATTTCTGTAAGTCCAAGTTCACCGAGGTCTTTCTTTATTCCTTGCAACCAAGAGTTGGGTGTTTTCCTCTGTTGAAATATATTGAAGATTTTCTTCGTTAATCGCCATTATTTGTATATATACACTCCTGGAAATTGAAATAAGAACACCGTGAATTCATTGTCCCAGGAAGGGAAAACTTTATTGACACATTCCTGGGGTCAGATACATCACATGATCACACTGACAGATCCACAGGCACATAGACACAGGCAACAGAGCATGCACAATGTCGGCACTAGTACAGTGTATATCCACCTTTCGCAGCAATGCAGGCTGCTATTCTCCCATGGAGACGATCGTAGAGATGCTGGATGTAGTCCTGTGGAACGGCCTGCCATGCCATTTCCACCTGGCGCCTCAGTTGGACCAGCGTTCGTGCTGGACGTGCAGACCGCGTGAGACGACGCTTCATCCAGTCCCAAACATGCTCAATGGGGGACAGATCCGGAGATCTCGCTGGCCGGGGTAGTTGACGTACACCTTCTAGAGCACGTTGGGTGGCACGGGATACATGCGGACGTGCATTGTTCTGTTGGAACAGCAAGTTCCCTTGCCGGTCTAGGAATGGTAGAACGATGGGTTCGATGACGGTTTGGATGTACTGTGCACTATTCAGTGTCCCCTCGACGATCACCAGTGGTGTACGGCCAGTGTAGGAGATCGCTCGCCACACCATGATGCCGGGTGTTGGCCCTGTGTGCCTCGGTCGTATGCAGTCCTGATTGTGGCGCTCACCTGCACAGCGCTAAACACGCATACGACCATCATTGACACCAAGGCAGAAGCGACTGTCATCGCTGAAGACGACACGTCTCCATTCGTCCCTTCATTCACGCCTGTCGCGACACCACTGGAGGCGGGCTGCACGATGTTGCGGCGTGAGCGGAAGACGGCCTAACGGTGTGCGGGACCGTAGCCCAACTTCATGGAGACAGTTGCGAATGGTCCTCGCCGATACCCCAGGAGCAACAGCGACCCTAATTTGCTGGGAAGTGGCGGTGCGGTCCCCTATGGCACTGCGTAGGATCCTACGGTCTTGGCGTGCATCCGTACGTCGCTGCGGTCCGGTCCCAGGTCGACGGGCACGTGCACCTTCCGCCGACCACTGGTGACAACATCGATGTACTGTGGAGACCTCACGCCCCACGTGTTGAGCAATTCGGCGGTACGTCCACCTGGCCTCCCGCATGCCCACTATACGCCCTCGCTCAAAGTCCGTCAACTGCAAATACGGTTCACGTCCACGCTGTCGCGGCATGCTACCAGTGTTAAAGACTGCGATGGAGCTCCGTATGCCACGGCAAACTGGCTGACACTGACGGCGGCGGTGCACAAATGCTGCGCAGCTAGCGCCATTCGACGGCCAACACCGCGGTTCCTGGTGTGTCCGCTGTGCCGTGCGTGTGATCATTGCTTGTACAGCCCTCTCGCAGTGTCCGGAGCAAGTATGGTGGGTCTGACACACCGGTGTCAATGTGTTCTTTTTTCCATTTCCAGGAGTGTAAATATTTGGTGTTAATTTTTTTAATCATCTGTCTTCTTACTGGTTTGATTCGGTCCGCCAAGCATTCCTTTCCTGTGGCATCCTCTTCATCTCAGAGTAGCACTTACTATTATTTGCTGGATGTACTCCAGTCTCTGACTTCCTCTACAATTTTTGACCTTCTCAGCACCTCTGGTACCATGGAACTTATTCCCTGACGTCTTACGTGATGTCCTATCGTCTTGTCCCTTCTCCTTGTCAGTGTTTTCTACTTATTCCTTTCCTCTCCGATTCTGCGCAGAACCTTCTCATTCTTTACCTTACCCATCCACCTAATTTTCCACATTCGTCTGTACCAGCACATCTCAAATGCTTCGATTCTTTTCTGTACCTGTTTCCCCACAGTTCATGTTTCACTACCACACTATGCTGTGCTCCAAACTTACATTCTGCGAAGTTTCATCCTCATTTTACGGCCTATGTTTGATACCAGTAGACTTCTCTTGTCGAGGAATGGCCTTCTTGCCAGTGCTAGTTTGCTTTTGATGTCCTTCTTGCTCCACCTGCCATTGGTTATTTTGATGCCCAGGTAGCATAATTCCTTAACTTCGACTACTTCCTGACCATCAATCGTGATGTTAAATTTCTCGTTGTTCACATTTATGCTGCTTCTCATTTCTTTCGTCTCTCTTCGATTTATTCTCAAGCCATATTCAGTACTTATTAAATTGTTCATTCCATTCAGTATATCATGTAATTCTTCTTCACTTTCACTGAGGATAGCAATGTCATCAGCGAATCGTATCATTGATATCCTTTGTCCTTGATTTTAAACTCACTCTTGAACCTTTCTTTTTTTTCCATCACGGCTTCTTCGATGTACAGATTGAACAGTAGAAGCGAAAGACTTTATCCTTGTCTTGCACTCTTTTTTTAGAGATGCCTGCCTACTGAGCAACTCCTTACTGCTGTACCTATAGCCTTCGAGAACTTCAAGCGCATCTATTCGTTCCTTAGTACTTCCGTATGCCACTTCTTTGCGCATTGATTCTTCCTGGCTAAGCTTTTAAACTTCAAGCTACTGTTCATTACTACTGCGTTGTGTCTGAGCCTGTATCTGTTCCTGGGTACGCCTTACAGTCCAGTGTATGATTCCGGAATCTCTGTCAGACCATGATGTAATCTAGCTGAAATCTTCGCGTATCACCCGGCATTTTCCAAGTATTCTTCAATAGAGTATTCCTATTACTAGCTGAAATTTATTACAATTCAATTAGTCTTGTTCCTCTTTCATTGCTTGTCCCAAGCCCCTATTCCCCTGTAACCGTTTCTTCTACTCCTTCCCGTATAACTACATTCCAGTTCCCCATGACTATTAGATTTTTCATCTCCTTTTTCGTACTGTACTACCCATTCAATATCCTCATATGCTTTCTCTGTCTCTTCATCTTTAGCTTGCGACGTCAGCATGTATACCAGAACAATAGTTATCGTTGGTGGTCTGCTGTCGATTCTGATAAGGTCAGCCTTGTTACTGAAGAGTTCACAGTAACACACTCTCTGCCCTACATTGCTATTCATAACGAATCCCACTCCAGTTATAAAATTTTCCGCTGCTGTTGATATTACCCTATACTCATCTGACCAGAAATCCTTATCTTCTTTCAATTTCACTTCACTGACCCCTACTATACCTACAATGTGCCTTTGCATTTCCCTTTTCAGATTTGCTAGCTTCCCTACTACGTTCAAGCTTCTGACATTCTACGCATCGACTCGTAGAAGATTATCTATTCGTTTGTTATTCAGTCTTTTTCTCATGGTCACTTCCCCCTTGGCAGTCGCCTTTCGGAAATCCCGATGGGGGTCTATTCCGGCATGTCATCTGGTGTTCACGGTAAATGATAACAGCCAACCAGTTGCAGGATAAAGATTTATTAAAATTCTTGACCACGGTTTCGGTATATCAAAATATACTTTCATCAGAAGTAAAATACACTAAAATCACATCCTACAGTGGAGATACATAAAACAATTGTGCCAAAGGCGTCGTCAGTAGTCAAAACATCATCTCCATTTATACAACAAAATTGTGGACAGAGGGTTGATGCGAACACAGCACAATTGTTTTATGTATCTGCACTGCAGGATGTGATTTGAGTGTATTTTACTTCTGATGAAGGTATATTCAGATATACCGAAACCGTGGTCAAGAATTTTAATAAATCTTTATCCTGAAACTGTTTGGCTGTTATCATTTACCGTGAAGAATTTCAACAGTTGCTGTTTCAGCCATGTTTAAAATCTCATCTTGTGTCCAGGAACACTTCACAGACTCGAGACCTTTCTCAGTTTGTTGCGACACACATCCAGCGATAGCCAGAGGGTGGCAGCACACTTTAAGGAGGAACATTGTCAACCACCGAGTGTCCATCAAGTAGTGGAAATAGAGAGGTCTTAAAATTTACGTACGGGAAATGAGTATTAGATTGATGCGGGCTAGAGTACACTTTCAAACGGCCATCCTTAGACACTCATCACTTTCTGAAAACGGTTGCCAAATGGTGGGATTCGGACCGATGACCTGTGAAACAACATCTTGAATTCTTAATCGTGGAAGGAAGAATTTCATGCTTTACTACCCGCTTCCAGCACTCAATCGGAGATACAACACTCGTGAGTGTCTAGGTAAAGTATCTTGAACGATTGTGGCACCTTTTTCGGTAAAATCTGGTATACAGTACATAGTGAAACGAACTGTGTGTACACTGACATAGGTACAGAACTCTATTTATCCACTGTAATTGCTGTTGTAGCAGCTTGGTAAATGTATTGTACATTTCTCATTTCAGTAAGGAAAAATCTCTATCGTTACCACTCAGGAAAACAGAAGATGATATTTTAAAAATAACAGATCTTTTGATTTAAGTTATCACCATAAATGATTTTCTCCTGACTTCAGTTACTTTAAAACATTAGAAGCAGTCACTGTATATAACAGCTAACTACAGCCTATTCAAACACTTGCCCCAGAGGCTTAAAAGGGAGCGTCAAGAGCACATATGATGCCCACCTTCTATGGTTGTGGGGAGAACATCCTCATTAATCCTCACTGGATGTGAATCAGCTATAAACTTTGGCACATGGTTCTGTTTGGTAATACAAGTTTTAGTGGACAAAAACCATAAAGTCTGTCGGAATTTACAGAGTTACTTGTGCTGCGTGGGGAAAAAGCGTCTAGTGAAGATTCCCCGCGTCAATAGCGACAGTATCGTTTTGAAGAAGGGCGTAGCATGTGACAGATAATGGCAGTACCCATGTAGGAAGCTTAAAACCACTTGTCGTGAAATCTCAAAATTACTCTGCTTTACAACGATAAACTAATATGCGTTCCCCCTAGACACTTAGGGAGCAATCGAAATAGCGTATAGAAGAACAGCTACTAGACTGAAAACTAGAAAAATCAAGTGACTGCAAGTTTCTTAGAGAAGGAAAACTACAAGACTGACCTCCATCCGCTAGCGCTCTCGTCGCTATGGAGACGAGCAGGAGAGTGGTAGCTAGTGCTACTGCGACCTTCATGTCTGGTGCAAAGGGTGGTCCCGAACAGTGTCTGCCTAGCAACGGCCCGCCATTCCTTTTATGTTCTTCTTGTCCCCACCACTAATATTTTGGTTTCTACCGTTACGGGAAGAGGGGAACCACTTACACAGTAAACTAACGACGTGGCTCCCTATCGGACCACCTGTCGAGATAACGCACATATTTGAAAAGAAGCGTGTTTCTCTAGGACGGTCGAACGACGTATAGTGTTTCCTCAGCGACAAATGACTAGTACCGGGAAACTGGATGATTAATAAAATGTGAGAGACGGAATGACATTTCTGGAAACTAGAATACGATAATGTTCACAGGAAAACGTCTACAGCAACAGCAACTTATACTCGGTCCCACTTAAGCTTTGTACCGTAAACATCTATATAGGAAGGCATAAAAAAGAATTAGATGATACACAAATTGAATTTCGACGGACAATTAAAGAATTTCGTAGTAAATGTCACATTCCCCGCGGCTGTGATACCTGTCTTAAACTAGCACATAGAGGGTAGTCATGATGAAAATAAAGCTAACGATAAACTATAAGATAATCAGACGTTACACAAAGCTGAAGAAACATAAGAAAACTCCGTGTAACTACAGAATGCATCAGTACAGACAAGTCAAAAACGAAACCAATAGGAAATGCGAGGGATAAAATACAGAGTAACTTCACGAGTAACCTCGTACAACAAGACGAAAAAATATACACTCTCAGACAAAAAAAGTCAGAAAAATGGATGATTTATTCTACAGAAATAGTTTCATACTTCTGGCGTCATGCAAGCAATTATTGGGCTTGGCACTGATTCATAGAATTCCTTGATGTCCTCCTGAAGGACATCGTGTCGAATTCTGTCCAATTGGCGTGCAAGATCATCAAAATCCCGAGATGGTGGAGGGCCCTGCCCATAATGCTCCAACTGGCGTGAGACCCAGTAACCCTGATGGCTAAGTCAGGGCTTAGCAAGCACGACTACAAGCAGTGGGAGCTCTCGCCGCGTGCGGATGGGCATTATCTTGCTGAAATGTAAACCCAGGATGGCTTGTCACGATGGGTAACAAAACGGGTCACAGAATATCGTCAACGTACCGTTGTACCGTAAGGGCTAGGTATGACAAGCAACGGGCTTCTGCCATGACAATAAATGCTACACCAGACCATTACTCCTGATTGTCGGCCATATGGAGGTCGACAATCAGGTTGGTACCCCACCGCTGTCGGTGGGTCTCCAAAAACTTCTTCGCTAGTCACCAGCGCTCAGTATGAAGCAGGACCCATCACTGAAGACACTTTTACTCCAGCCAATGAGATTCTAGGCCGAAGATGTGTCTAGAGACGCCCTGGACTGCAGTGGGATGCCAATCTGACCGGGATGGCAACCAAAGTTCACATGGCTCTGAGCATTATGGGACTTAACTTCTGAGGTCATCAGTTCCCTAGAACTTAGGACTACGTAAACCTAACTAACCGAAGGACATCACAAACATCCATGCCCGAGGCAGGATTCGAACCTGCGACCGTAGCGGTCGCGCGGCAACCAAAGTGATCCTGCAATCGGGACATCGACGAACGCGCCAACTAAACAGAATTTGGCACGATATCTGTCAGGAGGACATCCAACAACTCTATGAATCAATGCCAACCGCAATAACTGCTTGAATGAGGGCCAGTGGTGGACCAACGCGTTACTGAGTTGCTCAATTTGCGTAGCGCTTTCTCTTAAATAAATCATACGATTTTTCTGAAACTGTAATCACTATTTGTCTGTACACGTACATGATATCTACAGTTCCCGTCCCATTCGGATAGTTCCTTCATGATGCATGATTTTTGTCTTAGTGTATTGCATCAAGGAGATGGACTGCAAACTGGAATTGTAATGGATAAGGCAGGAAATTTTTCCGTGTCCTTTTCGAAGGAACCATCCCAGAATTGGAATAAATAGATTCAAGAACCTAAAGCTGCAAGACCAGGCAAGGATCTGAAGAAATGTAGATGTGAAGGCAAAACCGTTTTGTATGCACGGACATTAACTGTACTTTTGGAGAAGCGAGAATTAAGGCTGCTAATATGTTAATACTAGACGTGAGATTTGGAAACCACTGTGACTCAATCTAGAACGAAGAATTTCCAACCAATAGGAATAGCGCCACTACAGAACAAATAAATGAGACTGTTGTCAAGAAAATAGACAGTCCATTGGTATGATTTGAGTTAGAGCAGTGGAAACAGAAGACAAGGGAAAGACCTATCAAGCTAAATAAAACAGGAGAAAGTAATGTGGAAAGGGATCTCAAACGCATAGGAGGAAATTTTCGAAACTCCTATTACATTCCCATGTTTAGGTAAGTTTGTGGATTATTTTCGATAATCTAAAGTGGAATAAGACACTAACAGTTTAATAAAGAGATAGTGGACAGATTCAAAATAGGAAGGAGACAATGGAAAACAATGTCAGTACGGTCGGGTTAATATGAGTTTCGTGTCAGCAGTTTCGCAATACTTGGGCAGCTGAATTTAGTAAACCGGTATGATGATTTTTCATATAGTGGAGAGAAGTATGAATTTGTCCATTATAAATGGTTTTGCTAAAGCGAGCGTCTGTGATAACGACAGGTTTTTTTATAACATTCATTTTATTCATATTGTACAGGGCGCCTTTCCGAAAACGATTCCTATTTTCAAGTGTTTCTCTTTGTACTATTTCATTTTCATGTAATTTTTTCGATGTGTGAGGTTCTGCTTTTTTTTACTTTTTTATATAGTGCAGTCAAGTCAACAAAACTAGGCAGAACCCCACACGTCGAAAATATTACGTAAAAATGGCGTAGTACACACTTGAAAATGGGCATCATATCCCGAAACGAGTCGTGTGCAACGTGAATAAAAGAAAAACTTGTCTGATAATAGTAAAGTTATTTATAAACAAACACTGTGGAAAGAAACGCAGCACAGCATCATATTTTTAAAGGAAAGTTAGTTTCATCAGAATAACCTGTCCAGTATGTTATTTTTCTAATATGTATATTCTTCTTCCTTTTCAGCTGCCGTGAACTGACTATTTCCCAGAAGAGTTTTGATGTGCGATTCTCAGCCTTCAGAATGTCTGTTCACTTTGCGAGATCCTGGAGCCATGGTGACTGTTCTGCCAATTCCTCCTTTGCCATCTCCTCCCTCTTTGAAAAGTAGACCCCATTATTGAGCTCCCTCTCTAGTGAAGGAAAGGCAAAAGATGCAGTGGAGAAAAGGAACGTGGAGTGTTCCCTTTGCTTTCGTCTTAGAGCCTTCGATGAAATTAAAAGCAAGGGTGATAACATTAAGAGTGTAACGGGAATTCCACTGTTCAAATCACAGGAGAGAGCGGATAAGTGGAAAGTGGACACTGAAGGGCTCTATGGGGGGGATTTATTTAATATCAAAGAAGAAACGGGAAGATAAGGGACACAGTATTAGAATCAGAATTTGAAACAGCTTTGGAGGACTTAAGATCAAATAAGGCAGAAGGGATAGGTAACATTCCATATGAATTTCTAAAATCATTGGGAGAAGTAGCATACCATCTGACTTTCGGAAAAATATCAACCACAGAAATCCGAAGACTGCAAGAGCTGACAAGTGCGAGAATTATCGCATAATCATAGTAACAGCTCATGCATCCCCGTTGCTGATAAGAATAATACACAGCGAAATAGAAAAGAAAATACAAATTGTGCTAGATGTCGATCACTTTGGCTTTAGAAAAGGTAAAGGCACCAGAGAGGCAATTCTGACGTTGCAACTGATAATGGAAGCACGACGAAAGAAAAATCAAGACACTTTCATAGGACTTGTCGACCGAGAAAAAGCGCTCGACAACGTAAAATGGTGCAAGATGTTCGCAGCTCTGAGAAAAATTGGGCAAGCTATAGGGGGAGTCGGGTAATACGTACACAATATGTACAAGAGCCAAGAGGGAATAATAAGAATTGACGACCAAGAACAGAGCGCTCGGATTAAAAAGGGTGTAAGACAGGGATATAGTCTTTCCCCCCTACTGCTGAATCCGTACAACGAAGAAGCAATGACGGAAATAAAAGAAAGGTTCAGAAGTGGGATTAAAATTCAAGTTGAAAGGATATCAATGACAGAATTCGCTGATGACATTGATATCCTGAGTGAAAGTGAAGAGGAATTAAATGATCTGCTGAATGGAATGAACCATCTAATGAGTACTGAATATAGATTGCGAATAAATCTAAGAAAGACGAAAGTAATAAGAAGTAGCAGAAATGAGAACAGCGAGAAACTTAACATCATGATTCATGGTCAGGAAGTAGATGAAGCTAAGGAATTCTGCTACCTAGGTAGCAAAATAAAGATTGACGGACGGAGCAAGGAGGATATCAAAACCAGACTAGTACTGGCAGAAATGGTATTTCTGGCTAAGAGAAGTCTACTAGTATCAAACATAGGACTTACTTTGAGGAAGAAATTACTGACAATGTACGTCTTGAGCACAGCATTGTATGATAGTGAAACAAGTACTGTGAGAAAACCGGAACAGAAGAGAATCGGAGCTACTGAAATGTGGTGCTACAGGCGAATGTAAAAAAAATAGGTGGACTGATAGGGTAAGGAATGAGGAAGTTTCTTGCAGAATCCAAGAGGAAACGAATATGGGAAATCACTGACAGGATTATAGGACATCTGTCAAGACATCAGGGGAAGGCTTTCATGGTACAGGAGGGAGCTGTAGAGGGTAAAAGGTGTAGAGGAAGACAGAGACTGGAATGCATCAAGCAAATAATTGAGGACGTAGGTTGTAAGTGGTACTCTGAGATTAAGAGATTGGCACAGGAGAGAAATTCGTACCGGGCCACATCAGAACAGTCAGAAGACTGATGACCCAAAAAAAAAAAAATGTTGTTTGATAACAGCCTATTTCTATCTATTTCAGATAAGGTCTCGGTAGAACCTCGAGCTATTCTCTTCTGAAATAGTGTATGTTTATGTATGTTTCTCGCGTTTGTGTGTATTGATATATTAATTGGGGCAAGTCAAGATACTACATGATATTCAGTACTTGTTTGTTTGTCTAACTGTTGTTAGTTATATTCTGTGTAATACCTTAGTTACATACACATCGAGTGTTTTACAGATTATATTCTGATTGAGCATTTGATACATGGAATACATGAATTTTAGATTTACATGAAGAGCAAGCTTATGGTTGTAAATTTATTGGTGGAAATAGAATGTAGGTGTTGCTATTTGAGTGCAGTGTTTCTTATATAACTTAATATATAGTTTTATACATAGTTTATACAGAACATACATTTGAAGTATATAAAATAAATAGATTCTAGCTTTACAAAAGGAAGAAAATATACTTCTGCTTACACATAATAAGATGAATAATACATTACGCTTGTGTTCGTATACTTTAAACAATACGCAAATTTTCGTTGGGAAAGAGGAGCCTTGGAATAAAAGTTGTTCGAGCCAAGCGACGTTACCTTATTACTGGAGTCTTAGTATGTGGTCTCACTGCTTGTGTATGTGCTTTGTTTGTTTGTTTACGATCGTTACTGACTATTGTAGCCGTGTTACGGCATGCAGTGTCACGTGTTGTTTTAGGTCCCTTACGTTTTGATCCCTTCTGAATCATGTTCACTTAGTGTGTCGGTTCGTTCTTCTGTTTCGGAATCTGTGGTCCTGCTTGTATCTTCCCATGTTGTTTGTTGTTTGTGCTTGTCTACGTCTCCTTCCATATGACCTTTGGGGCTTGTATTCTTTCACGCAGGGTTTTCGATTTATTGTGTTCCAGTCATCGGGATTACGTATTATTCTGGCAAAGTCATTATCTTTAAGTATAGGTCTCACAGGTGCTAGCATGTTGCATAGCAGTGTGACATGTTGTGGTGTCCCAGCTTCTACTTGCAATGCATATTTCATCGTTAGTCAGTCCCATGAGATTTAAGTGTACTGGGTATGGCCCGTGGCCAGGAAATGGATCATCCCCTGGCTTGGGTCGACATGTTTCATTATAATCTTTCACGCTCGTCTTGAAAGAATATATGTACTCGGCGATCTTTGTCGTATGCTCCCACTCTCTCTGCTATGTTTGAATACGCGATTGTTTCATTTGTTTTTTGTTTATAATGTTAGTTCCTATATCTCGGTGGTTTTATCTAGCCTGTCCCCCTTAAGCCAGTAAAGTACAGCTCTATAACGAATTGTTATATCTATAGGGCAAGTCCCCATCGCAACACAGAGTGCGTCGAGTTATGTGGTGTTGAAGGCTACGCTCATTCTCAGGAGTACGCTATGTTGAACTCGTCCTGCAGTTGTCTTGTTAGTCTGTACGTTCAATCCGCGAGTCCAAGCACTTTCGACGAAGCATGTGATGGATTCAAATATCGCAGTGTGAAAGGTCCTTATCGTCTTAATAGTTGGTTTCATCTGTGTTGAGTGTTGCTAGTTGTGCATAATTTTGCAGGCTTTGTCAATTTGATATGTTCGTTGAAAGCCAGTTTTTCGTCAAGATGGAGTCCTCGACAGCGTGTGTCGCACTTCCTCTGTGTTCTAGCGTTGTCTAATTTTAGAACTGGTTTTCCCTGTAGCGTCCTTCTGAGCAGTAAATACACATATAATATTCGCGATCTTTCTCCCTCATTCCCAATAGAGAGCACTTCTACACACAGAGTTATCTGCGTTAAGTAGTCTTGTCTCTTTCTCTGATGGTAATAACGTCCATCATGGCACGTTGTAACGATTTTGACTGTTCAAGGAAAGGACAAGAACTAATAGGATTAAGTTGAGAGAAGAGAAGAAGCGGAGAAAAAGGATACATAAGGATGACGAAAGCGGGGTGAGTGTCATAAGTGTGGCACTTAACGCTCGTTCGTTGTTGGACAAGAGAAAAGCAGATGTCATGTTGTAAGTTGAAAGATAAGCCTAAGACAACAGGAAAAGCATTGATCTCTTCTGGAGTATAGCATGATTCCGGAACTCACCCTGTTAACTACATAGCTTCACCCACTCTCTTATGATTGAAATGGAGAGGGACAAACACTTGAAGTTAGTTGACGATAGATACAGGCGAGATTTCGGTAGTATCATCTCTTGTATTAACGATATCAAATGACGATAACTATTTGACGTTGTGTTGGTAAACATTGAGGACATCAATGACGAAGAAATTCATGAATTAGTCGCTCCATAAGGAGCTTAAGGACTAACGTAAAACAAATTGTTACACAGATGCATTACGCAAAAATTTATGACTAGCTCGAGTCCTCTGAAGTTTTTATTACTTGCGCTTTTTTGGACTGCATAGCAATACTAGCAAGACTAATAATGAAGAGGTTTGTTGTGTCTGAGTTTAAATTTTACGGAGAGTATTACTGTGCAATGTACCGATAATTATCTCGGACTCACTGCGCTGTAAGTTCATGGAAGAGAATTTTCTCAGAAATTAACAGTTTAAACTTATCTCTCCAGGGGTCAAACACACGCGTTTATATTGTGCAAGACCGTATAGAACCATTCATTAGAAAACTTAAATTTTAGGATACCGGGAGCTTTGTTGCCCTTCATTACTTCCTGACGGAAAATCATCTTTCTTTGGACGAATATGTCAATAACATGGTTAAAAAATATTTGAAGAGACTTGGAAAAACCTTCAGAGGATATTTCCCTGCTGTATACAATAATAACAATTGGATTCGCAATCCGTTCGAAGAATCTGCAATTTTTGAATTCACATTAAGCGTAAATGGAAAACAGCTTCTTGAAATTTCCACCGATTTTAAGTTATATAAAAGTTATAAATCTTGGTCATTAAGTGCCTTTTGTTTAAGTTTAAAGGAGTTCCAAGTGTTAGTGAATAAAGTCATAATGGCATTATTACCCTTTTCATCCACATATTTATGCGAGAAGTCGTTTTCTTCATATGTCTATTTGAGTAATAAATACAGAAACAGATTTTGTGCTAAAAGTAACTTGAAACTTTACTTTTAAACTCTGTGGTTCCTGACTTCGAAGTTCTTGTGCCATGGAAAGCAGGCGCAACCTTCTCAAAGAATTCCAAGGAAGATGTGAGTAGTTGCAATGAAAAATTGTATGTATTATTCCAACTAGGACTACACATTGTGTATTAAGGCACAACTACAGTAACTTTAGGTTTTAACCGTTAAAGGACAACTTAATTTAAGATTTTTAAACCTTCTACTTGGAAATAAATTTTGTGCACTCTACTGTGTGTGTACTTATAAGTCAGTGGTTTACTCAACTCAGATCGTAGTAGGAGGTGTTCGCGAGGCGGAGGAAGTTGGGAACCACTGCTACAGTGTACGGCAAAGTGTCATCTTTGACTAACTGTTGGAGGGTACGACTTGAATAAATCTTTTTTGTGTGCGATGAATGGCACTTTGCTCTAAGTGTGATAAAATGTAGGATAATAAAAATTAGTAGAAAAACGTTCCTGTAGTGTTAGAATGCAGTAGCTGGTTAGTGGTGTGCTGCTTAAGACAGTCACGTCAACTAAATATCTAGGCGTAATGTTCCAAACGAAGCGACGGCATATGGGACAAGCACCACATCTCAAATGCTTCGATTCCCTTTTTTTCCGGGTTTACCACAGTCCACGTTTCACTGACATACAATGCTGTACTCCAAACGAACATTATCAAACATTTCTTCCTCAATCTAAAACCTATGTTTGATACCAACCGATTTCTCTTGACCAGGACTGCCTCTTTTACCAGTGCTAGTTTGATTTTTGTGTCGTCCTTGCTCCTTCCGTCATGCTGTCCAGGTAGTGGAATTCCTTAATTTCTGCTACTTCGTGACCGCCAGTCCTGATGTTAAGTTTCTTGCTGTTCTCATTTATGATATTTCTCATTACCTTTGTGTTCCCTTGATTGGCTCTTAATTCATATTCTGTACTCATTAGATTGTTGATTCCATTCAGCATATCCAGCAATTCGTCTTCTCTTTCACAGAGAATAACAAAGTCATCAGCGAATCTTATCAGTAATATTCTTTCATCCTGAATTTTAATTCCGGTGTAAAAGCTTTTTTTTATTTCCATCATGTCGCCTTCGATGTATAGATTGACCAGCAGGGGCGAAAGACTACATCCCCATCTTACACCCTTTTTAATACGAACACTTCGTTCATGGTTTTAGACTCTTATTGTTCCCTCCTTTTTCTTCTACTTACTGTATATTACCTGTCATTCTCTATAGATTGCCCCTATTTTTCTCGCAATTTTGAACCTCTTGAAATATTAGACATTGTAGAACGCTTTTTCCTGGTTGAAAATTCCTATGTAAGTGTCTTGATTTTTCTTTAGTCTTGCTACCATTATCAACCGCAACGTCAGAATTGCCTCTTTCGTGCCTTTGCCTTCCCTAAAGCCAAACCTATCATCATCTAACACATCCTCAATTTCTTTTTCATTCTTCTCTGTACTATTCTTGTCAGAACTTGGACACATGAGCTGTGAAGCTGGCTGTGCGACAATTCTGATCCCAAACTTAATCCCTTATATCTTCTATATCGACTCTTGTTTGTTCTTCTACCTCGTCATCAGACAAGTCTTCCTCCTCTTAGAGGCCTTCACTGTACTCTTCCATCTATCCGCTCCCCCTTTGCGTTCTTAATGTTACCACCCTTGCTTTTAATTTCACCAGAGGTTGTTTTGACTTTCTTATATCCTGAGCCAGTCCTTCTGACAGTAAATTCTTTCCTCGATTTCTTCACATTCTTCGTACAGCTATTTCGCCTTACCTTCCTGCACTTCCTATTTATTTACTTCCTAAATGACTTGTATTTCTGTAATCCTGAATCAGTGTGAACATTTTTGTTACTTACTTATTTCGTCGATCAACTGAATTATTTCTTCTCCTACCAATGGTTTCTTTACATTGTCACCACGTTTTTCTCTCCAATTTTTGTGATTGCCCTTTTTAGAGAGGTTTATTCCTCAACTGAACTGCTTACTGAGCTATTCTTTATTGCAATATATACAGTCTTTGAGAACTACAAACATACCTCTTCATTCCTTAGTATTTTCGTATCCCACTTCTTTGCGCACTGGTCTTCCTGCCTAGTCTCTAAACTTCAGCCCACTCTTCATCATTACTAAATTGTTACCTGAGTCTACATCTGCTCTTGGGCGCTATATGATATCGGATTCTCTGCCTGACCATGATGTAACGTAGCTTAAATCTTTGCGTACCTCCCGGCCTTTTACACATACCCCTTCCTGTTGTGATTCTTGAACAGAGGATTGGTAATTACTAGCTGAAATTTACTGCAGAACTCAATTAGTCTTTGTGCTCTCTCATTCCTCGTACCAAGCCTATATCTCTCCTAACCCTTTCTTCTATTCCTCCCCCTACAACCACATTCCAGTCCCCCATGACTATTAGTTTTATATCTCCTTTTACGTACTTAATTACCCGTTCAATACCTTCATATACTTATTCTCTCTCTCTCTCTCTCTCTCTCTCTCTCTCTCTCTTCATATTCAGTTTGCCGCGTCAGACTGTATACATGAACTATCATTGTCAGTGTTGGTTTACTGTCGATTCTGATTAGAAAACTATCACTGTTCTGTTCACAGTAACTCACTCTCTGCCCTACCTCCCCACTCATAACGAATCTTACTCCCACTGTCCCATTCTCTGCAGCTCTTGATTTTGCTCTATACTCATCTCATCAGTGTACTGGGAGACTTACAGGGAAGTTCTGTTCACTTGTAAAGAAGACCGCTTAAAGAACACTTGTGCGTCCCATTCTTGAGTACCGCTCGAGCGTTTGGAAACCCAATCACGTCCGATTAACGAAAGACATCGATGCAATTCAGAAGCGTGCTACTAGATTTGCTACCGATAAGTTGGATCAACATTCGAGTATTACGGAGATGCTCCGGGAACTCAAATGGGAATCCCTTGAAGGAAGAGGACGTTCTTTACGTGAAATATTTTTGAGAAGGTTCAGAGAACTGACTTTTTCAGACTGCACAACGGGCCTACTGCCACCAGCATACACCAGCGTGAGGACCTGAAGACAGGATTAGGGAAATCAAGGCTCGTACGGAAGCGCAAAGACGGTAGGTTTTCCCTCGCACCGTTTACGTGTGGAACAAATAAGAGAATGACTGACAGTGGTACACGGTACTGTCCTCCATGCACCGTATGATGGCTTGCGGAATATGTATGTAGATGTAGATGAAATGTTCTTACAAAAGTTTTGAATCCCAGATAGACAACAGGGAGATACTTGCCTACTGAGACAAGTTGTTTCGTTCTATTTATATGCTCATCTACTTATAATCATTGTAACAAGATTTTTTGTGTGCTGCTGGTGACTTATCAATATACATCAAGAAGTTTCACGAAAATTTTAGCTGAACAGTATTTGGGCTGACACGAGACGACTCTGTGTCTTTGCGGTACATATCTACAATATTTTAACAAGGTGTCTTTTAAATACAGGAAAAACGGAAAAGGAACAGGAATTGAACCCTGGAGAACTGCTGACGACACTCTTTTCCATGATGATTCCTCTGACCTGGAACAACTCGTAAACATACATGACGGAAAAAACCAATACACCAAGAAGGAGTTGGTAGGCGTGTTTCGACATCTGAAAGATGATATCTATTAAAATTTCGCGCTACTCGCATAAGAGTGAGGAAACATATCGAGTTTTCTTTAAATATACGGCGTAGCGGTCGTGACCGTTAGTTATCTTTCAGATTGGGCGTGATGATTTGCGGAAAGACTAGGTATGAATGTAGCCACTGTACATTTATGTTGGTAGCGGCGGTCACGAGAATGTACGGACGCCAGAAGACCGAGCTCCATACGGTTACGTGACGCTACCAAGAGGGAAGACCGTCGCGTTCGGTGAACGACTCTGACGCATAGTACTGCATCTGCAGCAGCAATATTAATAGCTGTTGACCCCACAGTGACACATCGCACTGTTACGAATCATTTACTTCAACGACAGCTCCGAGCCAGACGCCCTATAGCATGCAGTCCACCGACCCCAAACCACCGCCGTTTGCGACTTCATTGGTGTCACACGCGAGCTCGTTGGGTGGAGGTCTGTTGTGTTTTCTGATGAAAACTGGCTCTGCTACGATTCCCGTGATGGCCGCGTGTTGGTTAGAAAGAGCCCAGGTGAGGGCCTGCAGCCAACCTGTTTGCCTGCTAGACACACTGGCGTTAAACCTGGAGCTATCGTGTGGGGTGCGATTTCGTACGACAGCAGGAGTACTCTTGTCGTTATCCCATATACCTTGGCTGCAAATGTGTACGTCTGGTGATTCGACCCGCTGTGCAGCCATTCATAAACAGCATTCCAGGAGCTTTGGTTTGCTACGGAAAACGCCCGTCCATATACCGCTGTTGTAGTGTCGACATGTGGCCTTGACCTACTCCATGACCACGTCTGTCTCCAATCAATATATGAGTTATCACCGGACAACTGAAGCGTCTTCCAGAAACAGCATTAACCGTCGCTGTATTGACCGACCAAGTTCAGAAAGCACGGAACTCCATCCCACTAACTGGCGTTCAGCACCTGCACAACACAATGCAACACTTCTGCGGTTACGCCTGTTATTAATGTTCCAGCCTTTGAAATTTGCAATTAATTATTTCGCGCTTACATAAACAGGTGATCCGTCAATTTTAATCACTTAAATATGTTACCTTGATTAATATATTCCCAAAATCTCATGACTCTACATTAACTATTATTTGGTATTGCGATTGTTTTCCGTCAGTTTATTGTTAATATATATTTCAGTGCCAGGTCACACAAACGGAGTCGTTGTCAGTTTCTGCTTCTGAGCAAATCATCATCGGATGATATTTTTCTAAAGAATCAAATATAGGTAGCATAATTACAGCAAACCTTAGCTACAAAATAACTTCAATTCATATCTAGACGCAATTGAACACTTTACATAGTAACCTATCTATGTACAAATGAACACCCCTGTTTAGTCCCCTGGAGTTGTACTTCCACCATGATTCTTTGTTTTTAAACATCAAATCCTATTAGGACTTGCGAAGAAGACAAAACCTGTGTAATACCATTTGTGAGGCTGAATTGCGTAATAAAAAATCGTTTAGTAAGCGGTTATAGTGTTCCCCTAAGACAGTATGCCTAGAATGTGTTTTAACTGTGCTGTTACTCCAGTAGGTTTTCGAACCACAAGTGCACTGTTTGAGAAAATCTGTTGTTTCAATTTCGGAAGTAAAACACCAGAATGAGCGACATCAACATATCGGAGGAAATTATCACTGTCAAAATTGTGTCTGTAGTCTGGTCATGTCTTTTTTGGAATTATCACTTCCATCGATCTGTGCTGACATATGCTCCGAGACCGACCTACAGCACTGTGAAATCGTCATGCCTGTTTGTCTGTCTTTGAAGACGCTAATCTCCAAAGCCACTAGATGAACTTTCGTGGGGTTTCGAAAGTAACTGGAGCATAGTTAGAGCATAATATAGGCCTTGCTTCATCAAAATCGGAGAACGAATAAAAAAGATCCTGATTTAAAATCTTACCAAAACTTTCGTCTCTATCTGTCTGAACATGCTGATCCCCAAAATTACTAGACCGATTTTAATAGGGTTTTGACTGATAACTGAATCGTAGCTAGGGGCACCATACAGACTATAATTCATCAACATCGCATCACGAAAAGAAAGATATATGCACACAAATAATAAAAATGTGTGTATGTATGTTTCAAATCTCCTACGAAATCCCTAGAACGATTTCAATGGAACTTGGTACACGTATCACTTCTTGTCTAGAAAGAATGGCAGTGAGGGTAAGGAGTGAAAAATAAGTGTAGTGGATGGCGTGCAAATATCAAGATTTTATTCATCCAGTATTTCAGAACGAAAGCACTTAGCGACTTGCAGCCAGCTTGTAGCATAGTTTCAAACCTTTACGAAACTTTTTCTAGCTGACATCCCCTCACATAGTGATGAAAAGAAGAAAATTTATCGCTTACTACATTTTCGCCGATTATTTTCGCATCAAGCATGAGGTTTTAATTTATTACTGCTTCACTACTAAATGTATTCGAGGCACATTTTGCACACAGTGTTCACATATACCACTGAATGTATCTGCAAAATTATATATCATTGTACGACTTAAAGTTCAGGATATATGACGCCATAAGCACTGAATTACGTGAAAAATTGCCGCTCATGCGCGACTCTCACATTTACTATTACTAACACGCTGAACCGGTTACGATGAAATTTCGTAAGGAGATAGCTGAACCCTGAGGAAAATATAGGCTACATTCGAAAGTAAGTAATCACTCACTCACTGGTCATACCGGACTCGAGGGTGCATTACCACAGCAACGTATTTTCGCCATCTGTCCCTGTCTTGGGCTATTTCATTCCATTCACCTTCAATACCTAAGCTCCTCAAATAAGCCTTCACATTGTCCTCCCATCTACGCTTCGGTCTCCCCACAGGACTTTTCCCTCTAAGTGCCCTACCAGTACTCTGCGCGCTGCCCTGCCCTCATGCATTTGAGCTACGTGACCAGCCCATCACAGCCTATGTATAACACTGATAATGTCAGTGCGAAAAACTGAAGAAACTGCAAAAAGGTGGGAATTTAAGGAGATGGGACCTGGATAAACTAAAATAACCAGAGGTTGTACAGAGATTCAGGGAGAGCATAAGGGAGCAATTGAGAGGAATGGGGGAAATAAATACAGTAGAAGAAGAATGGGTAACTTTGAGGGATGAAGTAGTGAAGGCAGCAGTGGATCAAGTAGGTAAAAAGACGAGGGCTAGTAGAAATCCTTGGGTAACAGAAGAAATATTGAATTTAATTGATGAAAGGAGAAAATATAAAAATGCAGTAAGTGAAACAGGCAAAAAGGAATACAAACGTCTCAAAAATGAGATCGACAGGAAGTGCAAAATGGCTAAGCAGGGATGGCTAAAGGACAAATGTAAGGATGTAGAGGCCTATCTCACTAGGGGTAAGATAGATACCGCCTACAGCAAAATTAAAGAGACCTTTGGAGATAAGAGAACGACTTGTATGAATATCAAGAGCTCAGATGGAAATCCAGTTCTAAGCAAAGAAGGGAAAGCAGAAAGGTGGAAGGAGTATATAGAGGGTCTATACAAGGGCGATGCACTTGAGGACAATATTATGGAAATGGAAGAGGATGTAGATGAAGATGAAATGGGAGATATGATACTGCGTGAAGAGTTTGACAGAGCACTGAAAGACCTGAGTCGAAACAAGGCCCCCGGAGTAGACAACATTCCATTAGAACTACTGACTGCCTTGGGAGAGCCAGTCCTGACAAAACTCTACCATCTGGTGAGCAAGATGTACAAGACAGGCGAAATACCCTCAGACTTCAAGAAGAATGTAATAACTCCAATCCCAAAGAAAGCAGTTGTTGACAGATGTGAAAATTACCGAACTATCAGTTTAATAAGTCACAGTTGTAAAATACTAACACGAATTATTTACAGACGAATGAAAAAACTGGTAGAAGCGGACCTTGGGGAAGATCAGTTTGGATTCCGTAGAAATATTGGAACATGTGAGGCAATACTGACGTTACGACTCACCTTAGAAGAAAGATTAAGGAAAGGCAAACCTACGTTCCTGGCATTTGTAGACTTAGAGAAAGCTTTTGACAATGTTGACTGGAATACTCTCTTTCAAATTTAGAAGGTGGCAGTAGTGAAATACAGGGAGCGAAAGGCTATTTACAATTTGTACAGAAACCAGATGGCAGTTATAAGAGTCGAGGGACATGAAAGGGAAGCAGTGGTTGGGAAGGGAGTAAGACAGGGTTGTAGCCTCTCCCCGATGTTGTTCAATCTGTATATTGAACAAGCAGTAAAGGAAACAAAAGAAAAATTCGGAGTAGGTATTAAAATTCATGGAGTAGAAATAAAAACTTTGAGGTTCGCCGATGACATTGTAATTCTGTCAGAGACAGCAAAGGACTTGGAAGAGCAGTTGAATGGAATGGACAGTGTCTTGAAAGGAGGATATAAGATGAACATCAACAAAAGCAAAACAAGGATAATGGAATGAAGTCTAATTAAGTTGGGTGATGCTGAGGGAATTAGATTAGGAAATGAGGCACTTAAAGTAGTAAAGGAGTTTTGCTATTTGGGGAGCAAAATAACTGATGATGGTCGAAGTAGAGAGGATATAAAATGTAGGCTGGCAATGGCAAGGAAAGCGTTTGTGAAGAAGAGAAATTTGCTAACATCCAGTATTGATTTAAGTGTCAGGAAGTCATTTCTGAAAGTATTCGTATGGAGTGTAGCCATGTATGGAAGTGAAACATAGACGATAAATAGTTTGGACAAGAAGAGAATAGAAGCTTTCGAAATGTGGTACTACAGAAGAATGCTGAAGATTAGATGGGTAGATCACATAACTAATGAGGAAGTATTGAATAGGATTGGGGAGAAGAGAAGTTTGTGGCACAACTTGACCAGAAGAAGGGATCGGTTGGTAGGACATTTTCTGAGGCATCAAGGGATCACCAATTTAGTATTGGAGGGGAGCGTGGAGGGTAAAAATCGTAGAGGGAGACCAAGAGATGAATACACTAAGCAGATTCAGAAGGATGTAGGTTGCAGTAGGTACTGGGAGATGAAAAAGCTTGCACAGGATAGAGTAGCATGGAGAGCTGCATCAAACCAGTCTCAGGACTGAAGACCACAACAACAACAACAATGTCAGGGCTTGAATAGAGTTCGTGAATCTCTTCGTTATGCAGTTTTCGCCACTCTCCGCTAATGTCACCCCTTTTTACTCCGAAAATTTTCCTCAAAATTTTGTTTTCAAATACTCGAAACGGTTTTTCATTTTGCACAGTGAGAGACCAAGTCTCATACCCATACAGCATAACTGGTAGAATAATAGTTTTGTATATTTTAATCTTTAAATTCCTAGACAATATCCGTGATGAAAGTAATCTATTCAGTGAGAAGTAGCACGCATTTCCCGCCCGTAATCTCTTCTTCAGTTCGGATTCAGTCTCATTTCACGAAGTGATGTCCACGTCTAGATACTTAAATGTGTTAACCTTTTCAAACTGCATGTCTCCAACTTTTAACATTTCCTGGTATAATGCTGTTGCCAATCTAGTAGTAACCAGGTATTTAGTTTTGTCTTCACTTATCCTTAGACCTACATCTTCACTAGCCTTGATTAACGCATTCGCATTTGCTGTTACAGATTCCTTCCTATCGCTAATGATGTTTAGAACATCTACATACCCTAATATCTTAATATTTCCATTTAACTCCACACCCTCTGAATTATCTGCTGCCATTGGTACAATATATTCTAGGACTAAATTAAAAAGTAGCGGAGACAGGGCATCTCCCTGCTTAAGTCCGTTCTTTATTACAGAATCTTCTGACTCCAATTTCCCCACGCGTACTCTACCTTTTGTGTTTTTCAAACTCGCTTCTATAAGTCTAACATACTTCTTTCGTATTCCAAGTTCCAAAAGAATTCTGTACAATTTTGATTGCAATACTGAATCATATGCTTTTGTAAAATCTATGAAAAGATTATGAACTGATTTATTGTATTCCCATTTCCTTTCCAAAATTTGACTCAGGGTGAATATTTGGTCTATAGTTGATCTGTTCCTCCGAAAGCCAGCTTGGTAATCCCCCACAATTTCATCTGCATATGGTGTAAGCCTGATTAGCACAATATTCGAGAAAATTTTGGAACATACTGGTAATAGTGATATCCCTCTATAATTACTAGAATCCATTTTGTCGCCGTTCTTAAAAATTGGGATCAGTATCGACTCCTGCCACTCTTCAGGTATCATCTCAGAGTTCCATACTTCAGTGATCACTTTGTGAAAGTATGTAACACAATAATTTATTGATTTGAAGAATATTGCGTGAATTATGGTAAAATATTCACTCTTTGAAGGAGTTACTCTTTGACTTTTGAACTTTATCATATTTTTCAAATTGCTTTTCTTGATTGATAACTGCTATGCGACACGATTTAAAGTAATAAATGCAACGCTTACACAGTCTTCAATGTGTTTAACCCTTAAAACCATACACATTGTATAATGTACTGTACAGCTTGCTTGCAAAAAAATGTACATAAAACTTCAAACATTTTTGAAAATTTTTCTTTTTCACAACTTCCAAAACATGAGGAAAGGAAAACAGTACATAGCTTACCACGTTTTCGTATGCGCAGTAAAACTGTAGCTTCAGGCCTTACGTCACAATTTATTACTTCTTTGCTACCGACTGGCTTCATGACAAATTTTTCAGACAGTGCTCGCATATAGCGCTGAATATAGGGCGTCACAAACTACGAGCTGCGTGAAAAACTGCCTCATCTTGCATGACTTCCGAATTTATTACTTCTTTGATACGAGCGGTGTTCTGTTAGCAGACAGTGTCCACATATGCTGCTGAATGTAGCTGCAAAATTATATCATAGTACAGCGCAGGCGAGGAGAAGATGGACAGAGAACGGTAAGAGGAGGAGATGGAGAAAGGAAGAAGAGATGGACAGAAAGAGGGGGAAGGAGAACACTGAGTAATAGAACAGGAACAAATACTAACACGAGCGGCGCTGGGTACTTAGTTTTTAATACATTTTGTACTGAAACACAGTTTCACTTAGTGACACTTTTTGCATGATGCTATGATTCTGATATATTTTATTCTGTACACATTTTAGGAACGCTGCAATGTAAAGATTTATTTCTCTGTGGAAGAGCTTTACTGCTATAGTGATATTTATTGATCACGAATAAAAATACTTACAACCTACAGCATTTGGCTGACAGGCTACCAAGCTATTAGCCATTAGTTAACGACTTCCCCGGACTCCGTCACATTGTCAAATAGTTCGGCATTTCCTGTTGGCCATCTGTCACGCTACAAACAGGCCGATTAACGATCTGATTGTTTAACGACTTTCTCAGACTCCGCTACACGGACGATACATAGGTATCCGCTGGCATTTAAACACAGCTACAAAACAAGCCAACTGTTGACATTTGACGCCACGCGAGATGGCGCCGTGCTTAGGACAGTGGACTCGCATTCGGGGGGTTTGGTTCAGGTCCGTGTGCGGTCATCGTGATTTAGTTTTTCTGTGATTTCTCTCAATCGCTCCAGGCGAAAGCCAGAATGATTCCTTTCAAAGAGAAAGGTCGATTTGCTTCTCGAACCTAGAAAGAGTCTGAGCGTGTTCTCCATCTCTAATGAACATGCTTCCATGGAATATTTTGTCCCAATCTTCCTTTCTTCCTAACATTTCATTTGTGACTCAGAGCACTGCCACTGACAGCTACAAATTTGCAGTGGCGTTCACGTAAAACCTTACACTGATGAGTCAAAACATTATGACTGCATGCTTAATAACGTGTTGCTCCAGCTGTGGAACTTAATCTAACAGCTGCTCTGCGTGGCATTGATTCGACATGTCGTTGGTGGGTTTCTACATCTACATTTATACTTCGCAAGCCACCCAATGGTGTGTGGCGGAGGGCACTTTACGTGCCACTGTCATTACCTCCCTTTCCTGTTCCAGTCGCGTATGGTTCGCGGGAAGAACGACTGCCGGAAAGCCTCCGTGCGTGCTCGAAACTCTCGAATTTTACATTCGTGGTCTCCTCGGGAGGTATAAGTAGGGGGAAGCAATATATTCGATACCTCATCCAGAAACGCACCCTCTCGAAACCTGGACAGCAAGCTACACCGCGATGCAAAGCGCCTCTCTTGGAGAGTCTGCCACTTGAGTTGCTAAACATCTCCGTAACGCTATCACGATTACCAAATAACCCTGTGACGAAAGGCGCCGCTCTTCTTTGGATCTTCTCTATCTCCTCTGTCAACCCGACCTGGTACAGATCCCACACGGATGAGCAATACTCAAGTATAGGTCGAACGAGTGTTTTGTAAGCCACCTCCTTTGTTGATGGACTACATTTTCTAAGGACTCTCACAATGAATCTCAACCTGGCACCCGCCTTATCAACAATTAATTTTATGTGATCATTCCACTTCAAATCGTTCCGTACGCATACTTCCAGATATTTTACAGAAGTAACTGCTACCAGTGTTTGTTCCGCTATCATATAATCGTACAATAAAGGATCCTTTTTTCTGTGTATTCGCAATACATTACATTTGTCTATGTTAAGGGTCAGCTGCCATTCCCTGCACCAAGTGCCTATCCGCTGCAGATCTTCCTGCATTTCGCTGCAATTTTCTAATACTGCAACTTCTCTGTATACTACAGCATCATCCGCGAAAAGCCGCATGAAACTTCCGACACTATCTACTAGGTTTCTGGAGGTATGCGGCTCCAGATGCCCCTGTACAGGTCACGCAGTACGCATCGGAAGCTACCCTACCCTAATCTAACCTAACCTAATATTCAGATCGGACGAATCTGGTACCCAGGACATCAACAAGAGTTCACTGTCTTGCTCCTCCACCGACTGCAGCACGATTCCGGACTTTGACGCGGGCACATACCATCGCTGTCGGGGAAAACATGGCTCATGCAGATATGTGGCTGCAAAAATGTTCACTTAGTCACGGTGCCTTTGCCTACGATAACAGGTGTCATATAAGCTCAGGTAAATGTCCCCCATAGCACAAAGTAGCACTCTTCAGCCTGTATCTGTGACACAGTGCGCGTTTAGAGCAGCCTTTCGCCTCGATGACGGCGCCTCTGTATACGGTCATCGACATGACGTAACAAGCAACGTGGCTAATCAGACAATGTAAAACATTGTCATTCGTGCACTGTCCAGCTTTGATAATAACAACAACAGGTGAAACTGGAAGGCTAAGCGTACCGTCTTTGATTAGTAATCAAAAAATCCTTGGTCCCGAGTTCGAAGTGCGGCACCGCTTAAATTTTGATTCATGACCACCAATGGCGGCCGAAGACTTCCAGCATATGAAGTCACCCTCATTCTGCCAACGTCCCTGTCAAAGGGGGAGGAGGAGTGGACAGAGGTTCAGGGCACTATATTGTTCTTGGGGTGGGGAATTTCCCCTAAAGGTAGAAGAGGGATCAGCAATGACCAACTGCATGAGGATGTAGAAAGCAACGGAAACCACTGCATTACAGACGCATAGCGTGTATCCACAGGACATGCGGCGTGTACTTGAAAACTGTCATGATGACTATTCTGAAATTCTCCCTCATTCGGATATGCGGGAGGGGACTGACATGGGGGAATAACCAACGAAAGAATAACGTTCTACGAGTCGGTGGATGGAATGTCAGAAGCTTGAACGTGGTAGGGAAGCTAGAAAATCTCAAAGAGGATTTCAAAGGCTCAATCTAGACATGGTAGGTACCAGTGAAGCGGAATGGAAAGAAGGATTTCCTGTCAGGTGAGTACAGGGTAACATCAAGAGCAGCAGAAAAAGGTATAACGGGTGTAGCGTTCTTTATGAATAGGAAGGTAGGGCAAGCAGGACAGAATCGACAGCAAACCAACACTGACAACAATAGTCCAAGTGAAGAGGCACAGATAGTATATGAGGACATTGAAATGGTAATATAGTACATAAAAGGAGACGAAAATCTAATAGTCAAGCAGGATTGGAATGCAGTTGTAGGCGAAGGAGTACAAGAAACGGTTGCAGAAAAAATATGGCTTGGACAAGGAATGAGAGAGGAGAAAGACTAATCCAGTTCTGTAATAAATTTCCGCTAGGAACAGCGAACACTGTGTTCAAGAATCACAAGAGGAGGAAGTATACTTGGAAAAGTCCGGGTAATATGGGAAGATTTCACTTAGATCACATCACGGTCACATAGAGATTCCGAAATCAGATAACCGATTTAAGGCGTACCCAGGAGCAGATATAGACTCACAAGGGGAAGGCCTCAGACACGGCCAACGGATTGGGCTCAAATTTGGCAGGTCGCTTGTGTACAACCTAAAACGAAGGAATCTAAGTTATTGTGGGTCAACACCCCCGAGTTTTTGAGAAAATCACTCCTGAAGGTTGTGAATAGCAATCGACTCAAAATTGGAGGGATCGATAGATAATTGTAAATAGAGCATTTTTCATCATCGGGTATGGGGTCCGCAAACGCAAACTTTTCCAGAAATCGAGGAAAGAAACTTACATAACTGCCGCTTCTGTACGCACATGGTAAATGCTATTCGGCGACAGTGCTAATAGCGCACCGGCCAAGGTAACTAACTGGCTGGGACTCGAAGAAACCGGGTACGAATCTCGAAGGATATGACACAACAAACAATAACTAGTTACTACAGCATAAAAAGACGAGCTAATTACTACAAACTACATACAGTACTCGTCATATGTTACTTACGAAAGGACACTGTATTCATTCACAAAACGTATTTCATTCGGCGCATTAACGATGGAAAAATCACTACATGTATCCGTGAGGTTCGCGGCAGCCTAATGACGGAAAACAACTCTTTCCGATTGACTTCTATAAGGCTCGTGCTGGACACCTTCACTCTTCCAGGTTCACAACTATGATATGACGAAGAGGCAACCGGGACAACATAAATCTCCGCGCGTGCATTCTGTCCCGTGCATCGCTATAAACAAGCGTCGCGAGGTTGGCTATCTGTGATCCATTGTGAGGAATTCGCAGCACTCTTACTCGGAGTTGTTTTCATGTGACAAGGCTTAAAAATTTAATACTTTACCAACTCACGGCGTTCGCGAAATTAGTTTGCCTACCTTATTATTATCATTCCCTATTGATTTACTTACCTTATTAACCCTCCTATCCCTATCAATTGAGATGTGGAAAAATACAGACGAAAAGAATAACATCCGCTAGGTTTCTTCGAGATTCGAACCTGGGTTCTCCCATGCCGAGCCAATTACCTTTTTTTTATTTTTTATTTTTATTTTTTTTTATTTTGTACGTTGAATCTGATCTGGGCGGACGTCGTAAGACACCCTTTTGAGTTCTTTGTTGACCTATTAACTCAGTTTTTTTATTACAGAGGGCAGCTAACCCTCTGACCGAACACGCTGAGCTACCGTGCCGGCGACTACCTTGGCCATTGCGCTATCGGCGCTGCCGGTGAAAAGCGTTTTGCATGTGGGTACAGAAGCGGCAGTTGTAAAAGTTTCTTATCCCAATTTCTGGAAAAGTATGCGTTTTCGGACGCCATACCTGATGATGAAAAATGCTCTACTTACAATTATCTATCGATCCCACCAATTTTGAGTTGATTGCTGGTCATAACCTTTAGGGGTGATTTTCTCAAAAACGAGGGGTGTTGACCCAAAATATCTTAGATTCTTTCGTTTTAGGTTGTACACAAGCAACCTGCCAAATTTGAGCCGAATCGGTTGGCCGTGTCTGAGGCCTTCCCCTTGTCAGATCAAAATGTTGTAATCATGAAGAGTAGGCTAGTCAGGAAGAATCAATATGCAAAGAAGTAGTATACGGAAGTACTAAGGAATGACGAGATGTGCTTGAAGTTCTCGAAGGCTATTGATACAGTAATAAGGAATAGCTCAGCAGGTAGCGCAGTTAAACAGGAATGGATATCTCTAAAAAGGGCAGTCACAGAAGTTGGAAAAACATACGTACAAAGAAGGTAGCTCCGAAGAAGCTATGGGAAACAGAAGAAATATTTCGGCTGATCGATGAAAGAAGTACAAAAATGTTCAGAAAAATTCAGAAAAACATAAATACAAGTTGCTTAGTCACTAAACAAATAGGAAGTGCAGAGAAGGTAAGACGAAATGGCTGCATGAAAAATGTGAAGAAATCGAAAAAGGAACAGGAGTCGATTTAGAAGATATAGAGGATACAGTATTAGAATCAGAATCTGGAACAGCTTTGGAGGACTTAAGATCAAATAAGGCGAAAGGAATAGCTAACATTCGATCAGAATTTCTAAAATCATTGGGGAACATGGCAACAAAACGACTATTGAATGTATGAGTCTGGGGAGATACCATGTCACTTTCGGAAGGATATCAACCATACAGTTCCGAAGACTGCAAGAGCTGACAAGTGCGAGAACTGTCGCACAATTAGGTTACTTCTTGCATCCAAGTTGCTGACAAGAATAGATACAGAAGAATGGAAAAGAAAATTGAGGATGTGCTAGATAACGATCAGTTTGGCTGTAGGAAAGGTGAAGGCACGAGAGAGGCAGTTCTGACGTTGCGGTTGATAATGGAAGCGAGACTAAAGAAAAATCAAGACACTCTCACAGGATTTGTCGACCTGGAAAAAGCGATCGGCAATGTAGCATAGTGCAAGATGTTCGTAATTCTGAGAAGAAATAGCGGTAAGCTATATGGGACGAGGGTAATACACTGTATATACACAGCCAAGACAGAATGAAGTGCATGAATTAGAAGGGGTGTAATCTTTCGCCCATACTGTTCAATCTATACATCGAAGAAGCAATAATGGAAGTAAAAGAAAGGTTCAAGAGTGGAACTGAAATTCAAGGTAAAAAGATATCAATGATTCGCTGGTGACATTGGCATTCTGAGTGATAGTGAAGCAGAATTATTTGATCTGCTGAATGGAATGAACAGTCTAATGAGTACAGAATACGGACTGAGAGTAAATCTAAGAAAGATGAAAGTAAAGAGAAGCTGCATAAATGAGAACAGCGAGAAATTTAACACCAGGATTGATGGTCACGAAGTAAATGGATTTAAGGAATTCTACTGCTCAGGGAGAAAATGACGGACGGAGCAAGGAGGACATCAAAAGCAGACAAGCACTGGCACAAATGGCCTTCCTGGCCAAGAGAAGTCTACTATTATCGAACATAGGCCTTAATTTGAGGAATAAATATCTGAGAACATTCGTTTTGAGCACAGAATTGTATGGTAGTGAAACATAGACTCTAAGAAAAACCGGAACAGAAGGGAATCGAAGCATTTGAAATGTCGTGCTACGGGCGATTGTTGAAAATTAGATGGACTGATAAGGTAGGGAATGAGGAGATTCTGCGCAGAATCGAAGAGGAAAGTAGTATGTAAAAAAACACTGACAAGCAGAAGTGAAATTACAATGAAATCCAGACCTTTAGCTGCTTACAGGAGTTGATAAATCAACAGGGAAAGTTTAAAATGTGTGCCCCGACCGGGACTCGAAATCGGGGTCTCCTGCTTGTACGGCAGATGCTCTATCCATCTTTTCTTTTTCGATATTGTTCGTTGCGTTTGGTCTGGGCGGACGTAACAAGACATCCGTTCAAGTTGATTGCCGATTCCTTTAATCAGTTTTTTTATTACAGCTGGCATCCATCTGAGCCACCCAGGACACAGAGGACAGTGCGACTCCAGGGACTTACCTCTAGCACTCTCCCCGTGAGACCAACATTCCCATGTTATTGTCCACACACTTCATTTGTAGTGCCACTGCCCACTTTACTCATTATTCGCGGCGTTCAATCTACCGATTCCCGTAAGACTTGTCCGAAAGAGCAGATACCATCTACATATAGACAAGGAGAAGGGACAGGATGATAGGACATCTGTTACGACATCAGGGAATGACTTCCGTGGTACTAGAGGGAGGTGTAGAGAGCAAAAAGTGTAGAGGGAGGCAGAGATTGGAATACATTCAGCAAATAATTGAGGACGTAGGATGCACGTGCTACTCTGAGATGAGGAGGTTTTCACAAGAGACAGATTCGTAGTGGGTCGCACCAAAGCAATCAGAAGTCTGATGACTCAAAAAAATAATACCGTCCCCAAACCATTTGTAATTAACGGTGTTTTTGGGTCAGCACGGGCTTGAGTAGTGCACTGGAATGTTTGCTTACACCAGCCTTGTCCACAGTAATCAGATGTGACCCATATCACAGACTATCACGTTTTACAGAGCGAGCAAGCCTGTAACCTGTATGTTCAGTAAAGAGGCGTGGAGGTCAAACACCTGCTAGTCGCCCACTCGCAGTTTCCTTGTCTTTGAACCACAGATATTCCAAGCTGAAACACTGTCAAGCTCAGAATCGCTCCACATGACTCAACTCAATTTTTCTATCAGCTGCACGTACTGACCTCTCAATTACATCCCAAAAATTTTCGATGGGTGTCCAAATCATTCGCTCGAAATGTTATTCAAACCAGTCACGAACATCTGTGGCACCCTGACATGGCGCACTGTCATCCATAAAAGTTCCTCACTGTTTCCGAACATGAAGTCCTTGCAGGCCAGAGTGCCCGAGCGGTTCTAGGTGCTTCAGTCTGGAACCGCGCGACCGCTACGGTCGCAGGTTCGAATCCTGCCTCGGGCATGGATGTGTGTGATGTCCTTAGGTTAGTTATGTTTAAATAGTTCTAAGTTCTAGGAGACTGATGACCTCAGATGTTATGTCCCATAGTGCTCAGAGCCATTTGAACCATTTTGAAGTCCTTGAATGGCTGCAAATGGTCCCCAAGTAGCAGAACGTATCCTTCTTCTTCTGCTAGTGCCTTTGTCCAGTGTCTTTGCGCAGGGTCGGCAAGGTTACATCGGACTTGGCATGGTTCATTCTAAGGGATGGCCAGATGCCCTTCCTGCCGCCATCCCACACCCCCTGGGACGGACTTTTTGCACCCCAAATGTCTGCATCTAGTGTAAGCCATGAAATAGTGCGAACGTGTTTCAAATATCTGCGAAGCGTGTAACTGAGTCAGTACGTGGGGACCAGCCCGGTATTCACCTAATGGGATGTGGAAAATCGCGTAAAATCCACATCCAGGCTTGCTGGCACACCGGTCCTCGCTCGTTAATCCGCCAGGCGGATTCGACCCAAGGGCCGGCGCGCCTACCCGAGTCCAGGAAGCAGAGCATTAGCGCTCTCGGCTAACGTGGCGGTAAGTAGCCGAACGCAACCATTTCCAGTCAATTATCGGTTCAGTTGCACCAGAGGATCCAGTCCATTCCATATAAACACAGTCCACACCATTACGGAGCCACCACCAGATTGCACAGTGCGTTGTTGACAGCTTAGACCTATGGCTACCATCAGCACTTACTAACTGAAATCGGGACTCATCTAACCAGGCCACAGTTTTCCAGTCATGTAGGGCCCAACCGATATGGCCGCGAGCCGAGGAGATGCGTTCCAGTCGTTGTCGTGTTGTTAGCAAAGGTCGTCTGCTGCCGTAGCCCATTAACTTCAATTTCCCCGCACTGTCAAAAGGGATACATCCGTCGTACGACCCACATTGATTTCTGCGGTTATTTCACACAGAGTTGCCTGTCTGTTACTACTGACTACTGAAACACAGCTGCTCTCGGTCTTTGAAGTGAAGGACGTCGGCCACTGCGTTGTCGGTGGTGAGAGGAAATGCCTCAAGTGGGGTACAATCGGCACAGGCTTGACTCTGTGGATCTCGGAATATTGAATTCCCTAACGATCTCCGAAATGGAATGTTCCATACCTCTAGTTCCAAGTACCATTTCGCGTTCGAAGTCTGCTGATTCCCATAATCACGCCGGGAATCTTTTCAAATGAGTCACCTGAGTGCAAGTGACCGCCCCGCCTTTTACATCTTGTGTACGCCATAATGCCGCCATCTGTATATGGGTGTATCGCTATCCTAGCAGCGCACTGTGTAGTGCAGATAATTTCATAAATACTAATCCCACCGCGCCATCTCCAGTAGGTAGGTGCCGCGCAGTTTTCGCGCCTTCTGCTCAAAAATGGCTCTGAGCACTATGGGACTTAACTGCTGTGGTCATCAGTCCCCTAGAACGTAGAACTACTTAAACCTAACTAACCTAAGGACATCACACACATCCATGCCCGAGGCAGGATTCGAACCTGCGACCGTTGCGGTCGCGCGGTTCCAGACTGTAGCGCCTAGAACCGCTCAGCCACTCCAGCCGGCGCGCCTTCTGCAAACAGCAAATTATTGGATTAGATTAAGTTCGCTTATTGGATTCAAGCGGTTTAGCAGCACCCTACCAAATACCTTACATAGGTAGGACAAGAGAAAGGACGTGAATTGACCGTTTGAGACCTTCTGATTGCTATACTGGCTTCAGAAAAGAGCATCTGCGGGATATGCATTGTGTACAGGTAAAACGGTCGGAGCTGTTGAGCGTTTCTTAGGACTCTTGTCAAAGCAGGCCATCCCTGAGCAGCTGGTGATTCGTCATCTGTTTGTGTCCAGCTGAGGCTGCGTCTCGTTAGCGGATGGCTGTGTAGCGGCCTCACCTGTGTTTACACGCGGTCCGACTGTTTGCACTGTGGAATTGTCCGTGATGTCAGACGGTGCCGAAGAAGGCAAAGCAACTCCGGGGAGTCCCCACTCCGTGGTATCCTTAACGAGTTATCACTAGACTGCGATTACGTAGTATGCAGAGACTGGAGGAGTTTGAGCATCAAAACGACATTTATTTTCTAACATAAAGTGCAGTATACATACGGTATTTCTTGATATTACATTGTGCTTTGCTTAGAAAATGATTACACCGGGCAGTACTACGTCACTGTTCTGTAGTAGTAAGTAATATGAACTCGAATTTCCCTGATTTTCCGGTCACGATCATTACGCGCAATGTTTGTGGGAGGATGAAAAATGTTGTCCGACACATATTAGGAAGTACACTATATCTAAAACGTCTGATGCAGGAGTTCAATGCGAATCTGTCTGATGCACTGACATTAGCTAAACGACGTCGTGACAAAATGTGTCGCTCACCATTCGTCTTTGCGTTTATTCTTTTTACTCTCCCCAAGCATCCTACTTCTTAAGGCCATGCTCAACAACAGATCGAACGTAGGTATTGTAAGCTACGTCTTTCCTGAGTGAATAACATTTCCTTATAATTCCTGCAGTGTATACCAGTCGAGCATTTGCCTTTCGTACACCTACTTCCATTTGGGGACTGCACTTTACGCCAGGACGTACGCCCCCTCATAGATATTTTACGGTTCTTACTGTTTCCAGCGACTGGTCACCAATCGAGTGATCATACTTATCTTTCTCAACACATACGTATCGTACATGGACGAATGAGGTATCGCTAGAAAGGTTTTTTAACCAGCTTTTGATATTGCACACAGATTTTGTGCTAAAACTTACTATTGGTGGAGAATTTTAACATAAAGTAGACTTAACTACCGTAGGCAAAAGGGCAGCTTTCAGAAGCCAACTTATTAATTACGATTAAGAGATTCCCTGTTGACATTATGTTATTAAAAATACCATTTTATTTGTTGTAAAGCACTTATTAACTGGATAATTTGTATACAGCATTGTCATAGATAATAACCATGACTTTTCTAAACGAATACACTTTCCGAAACGATAAACATATTTGTTACTGTATCCTTGAGTTGTGCTTTACCTATTGCTACTACGGCCTAAGGTGCTTGCTGTAATTGAAAATGTTTGTCCAGTTTATGTTATAGTTTATGTGGTGCTATTGACAGTCTGTGATCTTTGTCCGTCGTATAAGCTGGGACGAACATTCAGAACGCAAAACACATTTTTGGACACTTGGAACTGTGTATATAAGTTTGCATCATAAATTCATAACTGTCATTCAACGTCGTTCGGTCCATTGTTAAAGATGTCTTCTCTTCATTTCCACAACCACCCTTTTCCCAACGACTACACTCTTTCCAAATATTGCAATTATTTAAAGCTCTAAAAGTGAGAAAGTTTCCCACAGGTCCATCGGTTGAATAATAACAGCTCTCCCCGTCTGTTTAGGAGCATTACGTTACGTTTTTTGTGTTTTAAGGGTCAAGCAGTAAGCGTCGATACTCTCTCTGCAAGTCCTGTGTTTCGCTACATTTTTCGGGATCTGCGATTGTCCCATAAACAACAGTGATATCCACGAAGAGCAACGTGAAGCTTACGAGATGATCAAAAATTAAACGGAGTTTTTGCTTTTCTTAAAGTATTCTTATTAATCGACGTCAGCTTGGGCCCTTGAAAGTGATCCCTCTCAGATATAACAAATTTATGCCAGAGCTTTCTCCAACCTTGGAAGCACTTGTGGAACTCAGTTTTCGTTATGGTGTTCGGCTCCTTCAGCGATTATGTTTTTATCTCATCAATGGTACCAAACGAAGGGGGCCGTGCCCGCCGAATACGGTAGCTAAGGTGACATAGCCGTTTCGTTTTTCGTCAAAAAAAATAGGCATTGAAATGTGAGGGAGAGCATTATCGTGATGCAATTTCCCCGAGTGGTTCTACCACGATTCTGGTCGTTTTCTTCGGATTGCTTCAAAAAGGCAGGAACTCAAGATGTACTACGCCATTGTAATCGAAGAAAGCAGTGAGAAGAACCTTGACATGTAATCGTATTTGTAGAACTTTTTTGTCTTGTTTTTTCGGGCAGTTTCCATTGGGACGAATGTGCCTAGGTTTTGACGTCAAACCCGTACACCCATGTTTCGTCACCTGTTACGACCTTCTTTAGAAGTTCTGGATCGTTATCGATTTCATTCAGTAATTCCTGGGTGATGTCTACGAGAGTCGTTTTTGATCGAAATTCAACAATTTTGGAGCAATCTTTCCCGTTACACGTTTTATGCTCAATACATTCGAAAAAGTTCTTAGCATGAGCCAAATGGTTTACCGATATCATCAGCAACCTCTCTAAAGGTGATTCGAAGATTTTTCAGAACCATTTTCTTCACTTATTCCACACTGTCGCTGATAATTGATGTGCTAGAGCGCCCAGGGCGGTCGTCGTCTTCAACGTCGCTCTCTGAAATGCTTATACTACTTGCAAACTCACGTCTTACTCGTAGTAGATTCGCCAAAAGCCGCAGTCAACATTTCGAATGCGCTGCTGCACTATATGCCATTTTTAAAACAAAATTTAATGCAAATTCTTTTTCCATCTTTACCGAAAGTAAAAATTCGCTGAGCACTCGAAAACAAGTATAATCTTTTTGACTGTCAACAATAAACAAAATACTCAAAACAGTTCTCAACGCAAACATACATTAGGAACAAGTGTACCAACACGATAAAATACAGTTTTCAACATCGAATGTATAAAGCCAGCGAAATTAAAAAAAAAAAAACTGTTACTTTCGCAGAACACCTCGTATGTCGTCATCCGCTGGGACGTTTATATTTACTGGGAATAGTAGTCATCCATTCACACTGTCTTTAGCTATGCCTAAACCAACATTCTGATGTAACGATTTCTCCTCGTTACGATTGTCAGTCTCATTTTTATTTGCTACAAAGTCTTCAATCTATTACCAAGCTTGTTCTGTAATCCGTAAGGTTCTATATTATTTTCTCCATGTGACACAGTGGAGCTTTACGCAAGGCCTTCTGGATGACGTCCACTTGGGTGTCTGTATCCCCTGAACTCCAGATCTCATGGACGCTCCTGCAGGTAATTAAAACCACTTTAAAATCTCTGTTTGTAACATCTTCTTGATTCTAATAACTGTGCCCGTTTCACTTCTCTCTGTACATTCGATACAAGATGAGTATCGGACCTGGAAAGGACTTTCTCTGACGTACAAATCCAACATTTCTGTTAATAGGATCTGCTGGTGTTTTCTGTGACCTATGTAAGGCAATTAACTGTGTGACTCACACTATCCTCCTAGATAAACTGAAGTTTTAAGGAAAAGCCAAGCATTGTTTAAAGTCTAGGGCCCGGATTTTAATTACCTAAAAAACAGTGAAAAATACAAGCATTTATGACCTAAAACTTACATAAATATGACCTTAAAAAATAAAATACGACTTAATAGAAATTTATTTAAAACATTCTTGTTTGTTTATTTAATTTTTTATTCACCATAAATTAATACAAAATTCACTTTTCAACATATTGTAAGTATAGTTCTTTCTTTCTGTAGGTTTTGTGGCTAGTTTGCACCTATTTTTTTAATGTCTGAATGTTTTATTTTCTAAACACAAAGTACAGTGAATAGATCATCTATCGAAACAGTAAAACAATGATTTTATTTCTACATAGTATTTAAAGCGTTTCACATTATTTAATACTGTATGTCAATTTTCAGTATCTGCAAAGTTGCACTGGATCAAAAGGTGAATTTTCAGGTTTTCCATTGTCAAAGATCTACGGTTGTCGCTGAGGATAGTTTCGTACTTGCAAAAGCTCCTCTCCACTTCCCAAGACGTCACTGGATCGTAATTGAAGGCAGCCAGGTCAGGGGAGTCCAGCTTTGTTTCAGTATCTTCAAATGTTGCGGCGATCCCTTAAAGATTGTCACTAATTTTGCACAGTGTAGAATATCCAGGATTCCGTTGCAGAACACTTTGCAATTTGGTTTTCATTTTGTAACCCACATGACCACGAGCTCGACCCAACTCACTCTGCACAATACTCACGGCCGCACATAGCTGAGTGCCAACGGCTTCCAGTCGTTTGATGGCTTTTGATATCACTGAAAAATTGGCGTTGATGTATGCCAAGTTTCGAGACAATGTATCTGTAAAAACTTCTTTCACAATTTTGATAGCACTTGATTCATCGCTATCAAGCTCACAGAAGATTGTCTTTATTTGGACGTTGTTGGTGCAGTAATACTCAGCAGAATTAAGCCAAGAACCCCATCGTGTAAGAACAGGTTTAGGTGGGAGAGGCGTTGAAGGTGCTTGTTCATTGAATTTCTGCATCCGTAGCGGAGCCTTCACATAGATTTTCTTGCCACAGGAAATTAATTTGTCCACGTCAGGGTAATTTGATTGCACCTTTTCGGCAACTCTGTGCAACGCATGTGCAAGGCAACTGGCGTACACCATACTTGGGTAGAGAATCTGAAGCCCTTTGGCTGCTTTAGACATATATGAAGCACCAACTGTTACAAGCAGCAAAGCGTTGTCTCTTTTCACACCAGTCGGTCACAGTAGCTTCAGAGAGATGTCAAACAAAATTGCAATCGTCGAATTGTTTACTCTATGGAGAGCTTCACACGTTAGTAGGAACACATCTCCAGGGCCATCAACTTTTAGAGCATCAACAACAACATTTGCAATATATCGCCCACTAATATCCGCAGTTTCCCCTATCGACAGCCAGATCTTTTGCTCAGCAATAGTAATTCGTATTTTGTTGAGCACATCATTGTGGCATACGAATAAATAGTTCTTTCTTAGTGTGGATTCATCTGGAACTGGGTGTGTTGTGTACTTCTCCAAGAACCGTCTGAAGCATGGATTCTTCATCTTTTCCAATGGGATGTTGCAGGACACCATCATCTCACACAAATCTTTGCAGAATGATTGCACGGTTGACGATTGACCTGTCTGTTCAAATAACAGCGTTTGCATGCTGTTATTTTCAGCACTTCGTTTCACACAGCTGCTGTGTTTAGGGGTATTACAGTGTTGTTGCACATTAAAGCGCTTTTCTGCACTAACTTTAACTTCACACAGTTTACTAAATAATATTTTCCCATCAGTGCTAAAGAACTTCTCTCCAAATTCTCGAACATATCCTCGCAACTTCACGCTGTCGCAGCACTTTGCTTTAGGCATTTTGAACAAGGCAAAGGCTGTTTTCAAACTGGCCACTGGTGCGACTGCGATGATTATTACGGCAGAAGCCGCCTTTGTAGGCTCTGAGAGCGTACTGTCGACTCTGCGCAACAATGTCTTATGTTAGCAAAACGACTGTTGTGGTACACCGATTTTCTGCTACAATCCTGAGAAATAAAGCTGTGTACTAATTTATCTGTTTATCTCTCATAATAGCACGTCAAATATTGTCTCGTGAGCAATATATTCATTTTCTTATTCGTGTGTCCCGTAAGATACGAGAAAAACGGAATATGCATTTTTGGCAAAAGTTGACGGAAATATGACCTATTATATTAAAAGTTATCTGCAATAAGACCTATTACTAAAATTTGTTGAAATATGACTTTATATGCCCAATCAAAATACATTTTTCTACACTAAAATGCCTACATTTGTGTATAAATTGTTCTAAAATTCACCCTATAGTTCAGAAAAAAATATGACTTGTCATAAAAATCCTGGCCCTAGTCATAACTAAGCGAAAGAATGCAGAAATTTGTTAGTAACTCAGATTATGTAACCAAGGAATATTCTTCTGACAGGAAAATTCATTACGCACAAGACTCATTGTTACGTCCACTATTGTTACTTATATAAAGGGTGTTCCAGTTGGAATGACCAGTACCCAGGTATATGACAGGAATGATCATTCGAAGTAAAAAAGTGTAGTTAACACGAGCTCTATAATGCGTACCTTAAGAGCTTTGAGCACTTGTTCAGTAAAAAGGAGAAACATTTGTTTCATGGTATTGAACATGAAGTGTTCATAGCTTTTAAATTTTGATCTTTAGAGCCTATGCTAGACTTTTTTGCATCAAATGATCGTTCCTGTCCTATCCTTGAATACTGACCATTTCTCCTGGGACATCGTGGATGTAAACGGTCTTGCGTAGAATTCGCAACAAGCTGATTGTGTTTTAAAGGTGACACTTACATTGCAATCAATCTAAACGTACGTCCAGTAGCATAAGGAGTGATAAATAATTTTCTTGAAAGTATTATTGACGGAAATATGACCTATTATATTAAAAGTTATCTGCAATATGACCTATTACTAAAATTTGTTGAAATATGACTTTATATGCACAATCAAAATACATTTTTCTACACTAAAATGCCTACATTTTTGTATAAATTGTTTCATGGTATTGAACATGAAGTGTTCATAGCTTTTAAATTTTGATCTTTAGAGCCTATGCTAGACCTTTTTGCATCAAATGATCGTTCCTGTCCTATCCTTGAATACTGAGCATTTCTCCTGGGACATCGTGGATGTAAACGGTCTTGCGTAGAATTCGCAACAAGCCTCCCTTTCAATTTCAAAAGCGCACATCATGTCCACTTCTGCACATCTAGAGGTACTACACCAATGATAAATGTCACACATTGCGATGAAAGAATAACTATGGTGGACACTTCAAAATTTTTAGGTGTCCCTATTGATCAGGTTTTAAATTATAAGAAAAATTTATTTTTGAACTCCTAAAATAATCACATTTTCCCTTCGAATCATTGGAAATCTTGAAGAAAACCGATCAGAATGTTACTGTGCTTTTTTCCATTCGGTAATGCCGTGTGGAATAATGTTATGGGCTAACTCTGCTGTAGCAAGGAAAATTTTCCTTGCTCTGAAAGAAGCAGTGCTCACTGACGATCATCTTGTCGACATATATTGTGACAGACATTTTGACTGATGATTCAGAGTATAGTAACTGCCCGACGAAGTTTGTAGGAAATAACTCACTACCGTTCAAAAGGAACAATGATGGACATAGTTATAATATCATAAGAAGAAATAAAAATCATTATTCAGCATAAAGGCTCTTTAGGACAACTCGGGGTGCCATATGCTGTCACCAAATGTTTTGATTACTTACGCAATTACGTAAAATGTCTGACATACAGCAAGGCCAAATTTAAAAACAAACTGCAAAAACGTTCCAAGATGCTACTCCAGACAGGTGTAAAAATTAAAGTGCCCAACGGAAAATACTGAACGCGAAAATGAAGATTTAGCCCTGTCTAACTACCCCCTGAAGCTGATCTTAGGATCTCTTAGTGGTGATATTATCTCCTCCTTCTTGTTCTTGAACATCTAAATTACATCAGCATAAATGAATAATTAAGGGAGCTAGTAACTACAAATGATAAATGCTGTTTCTGCTTATACATTTATTGTGGATAAAAGCCCTTTATATATTACAAATGTTTACATATCAATGTCCAATGGACATAAAGAGATACAAATGAATTTCCTAACTAATATTATTGGCCAATTGTCCAAATTTGCCCCTTTTTATGGCTACGCGATCTAATATAAATAACGTGAGGTAACTGATGTCATCTACGTACCAAACAATAGAAGACAATACTTTAAAGGATGATCTACAGTGGTGAGCAACCTCAGTGGAAATAAAACTCACAGCTGTTTAGCTTTATCGCCCTAATAAGCCGAAGCAGTTAGCAATATCACAGGACGTACTGCATCCGGTGCATCGAAGTGATGGTACTTGTACATGTCTGCGACGGTGGAAGAATTCCAGCCACAAAATAAAAACTCTTCCAAATACTAGAAAGGCAGAAGGCGGTCCTCTGACTACTGTAATCTGATACTGTCTTCTCCTCTCTGTGTTCTACAGACAAGAAGCACCGAATTCAGATAATGTCTCTACGTGAGCATAGACAGAAGAAGTGCTCTCTATCACTGAACGCTGCGTACTCAACGGCGACTCCCTACCCGGAGGTGAAGTCCAGGATTGTATAAGTTCACAACAGTACAGTGGCTAACCGTTGTAAGTACAAAATCTCCTGAGAGCAAAGACAGCAAGTCCGTCTGTACCAACAAGAGCTGATACTGAGCGACCGTCAAACACGGGCGCTCTAAACACAAGTCCTTTCCCTCCACCGCTGGCTTCCCACCAAAGCCGGGCTCCCCTCCCTCGTAACTGCGGAAAATGTATCACATTCTCGAAACCACGGAAAATTCTCCCTCTCTACAGATTCTTCCGAACGCCGACCAACCATATTTTAGTCGTTTGTCGTCCAGCGCGGAATGTTTGCGAGGAAATACGTATTCCCGGTAGTTAGGAATACATACAATGGTAGCGTTTCTCAGAGTAAAAATCCTATGAAATAACCCAGCCTGCGTGATTTCCGAGGTAACGCTTCCACGGCCCTCTCTGCTGCGTCCGAGATTTTCGGAGTTTCCGAAGTATTATCCGGTTATCCTTCCTGCCCTACGACACAACCGGCTGGCCGAGACTGTATAGTGCAGGGGCGGGCAGGAATTCTGCACGTGTGCGGTGCGCATGCACGTGCGCAGTTAACAGGTGTTCTGCGTGCACGCAGGGGCAAGCTGGCCACCCGATTCTCTCCCCTCCCCACCATACCGTCTCTCCGCCACTTCCTCTATGATGTGTTTTATTTACTACCTTGCTTTATTGAATGAAGGAATAAGGTTAGTAGGAGTGCTTGAAAGTAATCATCGTTTGAAAGAGTACCTATTACCTACGATACGTTTTATTTAATTATCACAGGTGGAGTTTACAATACGTTTAATGTCTGGAACAAAATTTCTACATACAGACAAACGCAAACAGTTACGTAAATTTTCATTACTCATGTTTGCTCTTAAGCGATACTTATTAATTTTCATAACAGAAAAAAATCTCTCACAAACGCATGTCGAGCCAAACATTGACATTATCTTCGCGGCTTCACGATGGAGACGAGGAAACTTGCTGTGGAAAGTCGTGATAAAAATCTATCGCACGTCTTGCCAAAAGGAACCTGTCTCTCAGACGAGAATTACGCTGTAGACCTATTAATTCCATTTGCAAACTGGGATGAATATCATCTACAGAAACAGCAGATTGTCTCGTGAACTATTCAAAACCTTGGGATAAGTAAGATATATCCCCAAATCGCTTGAGGAATTACTCTTTTATTGCACTAAGAACGGCAACACACTGAAATTTATTATAATGGCGTTCAATATTAAACTTCCGCTGACCAGCGAGAATACTGTCACATATTATACATTTCCAATTTTCACGTTTTTGGACAGAGAAAAAATGATTCTCCCATTCCTTTTTAAAAGATAGCAAATCTCCACTTCTCCGTTTCCTTGATTCACTCTGCATTTTCCGGTTATTGAAATTCACTACGAAGTGGTCGCTTCGCTTCAACGTCCGCAGCTTAGCCTGGAAGTACACTGCGGCATCCTGCCGGCTGTCGCCACTGCCCCGATCGACGACTGCACGCGAGCAGCACACGTGCAGCGCTGTGCGCTCATGAGCCGCGTGCAACGTTTGCCCGCCCCTGGTATAGTGCCTCAGCGCTCAGTTGCCCCGACCGTCCCTCTTGGCTACTTCCTGTGTCAAACAGGACCGACACACCTGTGCGGCCTTTTCCACCCAGGGCCTGGGTTACGCCTGCCGTTTCATTTCCCATGGCGATCCAACCTCTACTAGTATAGGGAATCATTCATTACGCTGTTTTGATAATAAAGACACTCCATCACCTTTCGTGCAATAAGCGTTAACAACTGTTTACAAGGTGTACGTGACAATGTCAGTCTTCTTTAAATATTCGTATATACGATGTACAACCTATCAAATAATACCTAATTCCAGTTGTAAATCACGGCAAAGTATGTAGATGAGTGCTTGTAAAGTGCGAAATGATAGCCACCTTACAATGTCTGCCTGACAACTCTTTCTAACCGGCCGCGGTGATCTCGCGGTTCTAGGCGCGCAGTCCGGAACCGTATGACTGCTACGGTCGCAGGTTCGAATCCTGCCTCGGGCATGGATATGTGTGATGTCCTTAGGTTAGTTAGGTTTAAGTAGTTCTAAGTTCTAGGGGACTGATGACCACAGCAGTTGAGTTCCATAGTGCTCAGAGCCATTTGAACCATTGAACTCCTTCTAATGCGTTGAAGAATTACCATGGATGTAATACGAATAAAGACAGCAGCCTAGCCGCAGTGGTAACAACGATTCCCGACAGATCACCAAAGTTAAGCGCTGTCGGGTTTGGCTAGCACTTCGATGGGTGACCGCCCAGATCCGCCTAGTGCTTTTGGTAAGCCGGGATGCACTCAGCCCTTGTGAGGCGATTGAGGACATGACTGCGTGAGAAGTGGCAACTACGATCAATCTAACTGAAAAAAGCCGGGAGAGTGTTGTGCTGATCACGTGCTCCATCCATATCCGTATCCAATGACACGACAGTCGGTCGGTTGGCACCGTTGGGCCTACCGAGGTCTGTTCAGACGAGGTTCATACGAAAAACGTGGTCGGCAGGAAACAAATCGCATCTTGTTGTCTTTTTAAAACGACTTGCACGTGGTCAGTGTGTAATCATATTCAGATATGAACGCAAAATGACTAGTCCCACATCGTAACGAATAACGGTACAAATGATATATGGAAATATAAAACTAACTAATTAATAAATTTTCGGAATGTGATCTGTTCACACCACAGCTGTCAGTGTCTGCAGCAACAACTATCTCATAGTAATCACTTGCATAGTATCTGCCTATGCCTTCAAAATAATTAATAAAAATAAACCGCAGATAATTGACTGATTGAAGACAACCACATCGTTAATGAGTTTAAAGTAATCAAATGCGGGCACACAGTTGCTGGGTGGGAGAGTTTACTCAAAAGTACACAACAGCAACGTCCTGGCTAGAAGTTCTCTTTCGAAAACAAGATCGTTCCGGAGAAAATATGGGTCCGCTAACGATTAGTAAAGGCAGTTGAATGTTTCCAGAGTCGTCAGGCAGCATCCCATTAGCGCTTCAGAGTCGGATGTCGGACGACCACAAACGCGCTCTTCAGTTTGCACATTGTAAATATCTGTGACGTCATTCTTCTTCGAAATTTATTTGCGCTACCGACAAAACTGGTTCCATTACATGTGAAAATGAGTTGTGTGAATTTGGCTCCACTAGTGTAATGAGAAGGGTGGCCCTGGTTCTTCAAAATGAAAATATCAGGACAAATAAGAACACGACCATTTCGTGAAGTGTTACTTCTCATGATTAATTCATTCATTATTTAATGTGAGCTGCACGTTTACTTCAATTTCTTTAACTGCGTGCGTTATTGGTTTACAGATAAAACTGATCGAGTGATGCCAAGAAAGGTTACTAACTCCAAGAAAAATGTTGTGTTGTTATGGTCTTCAGCCCAAAGATTGGTTTGATGCAGCTCTCCATGCTACTCTATCCTGTGCAAGCCTCCTCATCTCCGAGTTACTACTGCAACCTACATCCCTGTGAATGTGCTTACTGTATTCATCTCTTGGGCTTTCTCTGCGATTTTTACCCCCCACGTTTCCCTCAAGTACTAAATTGGTGATCAGTTGACGCCTCAGAATGTGTTCTACCAACCGATCCCTTCTTTTAGTCAGGTTGTACCACAAGTTTCTCTTCTCCCCAATTCTATTCAATACCTCCTTATTAGTTACGTCATCTACCCATCTAATCTTCAGCATTTTTCTGTAGCACCACATCTCAAAAGCTTCTATTCTCTTCTTGTCTAAACTATGTATTGTCCATGATTCACTTCCATACGTGGCTACACTCCATATAAATACTTTTAGAATGGAGTTCCTGACAAATCTATACTCGATGTTAACAAATTTCTTTCCATCAAAAACGCTTCTCTTGCCACATCCTCCCTACTCCGACCATCATCAATTATTGTCTCCCCAAATAGCAAAACTCCTTTACTACTTTAAGAGTCTCGTTTCCTAATCTAATTCCCTCACTATCACCTTATTTAATTCGACTACATTCCATTATCGTCGTTTTGCTTTTGTTGACATTCATCTTATATCCTCAAGACATTGTCCATTCCGTTCAACTGCTCTTCCAAGTCCTTTGCTGTCTTCGATAGAATTACAATGTCATCGGCAAATCTTAAAGTTTTATATCTTCTCCATGAACCTTAATTCCTACTCCAGATTTTTCTTTCTTGCATGGTAAATTTACAGATTGAATAACTTCGGGGATAAGCTATAACCCTGTCTCACTCCCTTCCGTGCCACTCGACTCACAGCTGCCATTTGATTTCTGCACAAATTGTAAATAGCCTTCCGCTCCTTGTATTTTACCCCTGCCACCATGAGAATTTGAAAGAGAGTATTCCAGTCAACACAGTCAAAAGCTTTCTCTAAGTCTACAAATGCTATAAACATGGGTTTGCCTTTCCTTAACCTGTATTCTATGAGAAGTCGTAGGAAGTGTACTTACGGCAAAGTTAGCTGTATTTTTCCTTTTCACAAATGAACGTGGTCCATTTTATTAGTCTTTCATTTCTGGGGGAAAGTACAATCACTACAATTATAACATTTGTAAGTAGGCTATTTAGGTTTCCTTATTGGTAACTCCACGTAGCGCTCTGTATGAAAATCACTGGCTGTGCTGTGTGCAGTCTGTGGCTAGTTTGCATTGTTGTCTGCCATTGTAGTGTTGGGCAGCGGCAGCTGGATGTGAACAGCGCGTAGCGTTGGGCAGTTGGAGGTGAGCTGCCAGCAGTGGTGGATCTGGGGAGAGAGATGGCGGAGTTTTGAAATTTGTAAGACTGCATGTCATGAACTCTATATACATTATGAGTTTTGAATACTATTGAGGTAAATACATTATTTGTTCTCTATCAAAATCTTTCATTTGCTAACTATGCCTATCAGTAGTTAGTGCCTTCAGTAGTTTGAATCTTTTATTTAGCTGTCAGTAGTGGCGCTCGCTGTATTGCAGTAGTTCGAGTAACGAAGATTTTTGTGAGGTAAGTGATTTGTGAAAGATATAGGTTAATGTTAGTCAGGGCCATTTTTTTGTAGGGATTTTTGAAAGTCAGATTGCGTTGCGCTAAAAAAAAATATTGTGTGTCAGTTTCAGCGTAGTCTAGTAATAATTATTCAAAGGGGATGTTTCATATGGCGACCCTGCCAGGATACCTCACTGGAATCTTCTGATTTTTTTCTTGTAGTTTGTGTAATTAGTGTAGCTTTTGTTTATTGCTAGCGCGTAATTGTAGAGAGAATTTCCTTTGTAGTTGTAGTTTTTCATTCTTGTACAGTAAAACAGTTGTAGCATGCATGTAGATTTGCACCAAGTATTTTGCAGCTGCGCTTGCGATTAACTAGATATTATTTTCAGTGCTATGTTAATGTGTTCTCTTATTTTTGCTCTTCAAATTGTGATTTTCTGTGTTGTCGTGTGAAATATTGTGATAATAATGGCGTGTGAAAAACGTAACACTAGGCTCCAAAGTAAACTGAGAAATGACAGCGAAGACGAAAGCAGTGTGTTAGCGCCACTGTGTAATGAATTAACTAATGTTCAACATAGTAACTTGGTAATTGTGCTTAGGGAAATGGAGCGGGCGGCAAACAATGGCGTAGGCAATGAAACAATTAGTGAACAGGGAAGCATTATCGATCGATCGCTCGGCAACAGCTCGCCTCAGGAATCCGAAATGACAGGACACAATTTTGGAAATACTGTAGATTCAGGTTTTGCGTCCTCACCGTTTTCTCAAATAAGTGAAGACACATTTTCTGCTTGTCAAAATGTGAATGTTGCCGATGCAAATTCACTGCTGAAAAGCACTGAGGAACACGTTTCAGACACCAGTGCATTGTTATTACAGTTAATGCAAGAAATGGGACAAAGGCTACAAAAGTTAGACACAATGGAACAAAATCTTCAAACGTTAGACACAATGGAACAAAATCTTCAAAAGTTAGACACAATGCTTGAACAAAATCAGAAACAGATGGGACAAAATCTTCAAAAGGTAGACACAATGGAACAAAATCTTCAAAAGTTAGACACAATGGAACAATACCAGAGACAAACACAGCAACAGTTAGACGCAATGGAACAAAATCTTCAAAAGTTAGACACCACACTTGAACAGACACGTGATGATTTAACTACTGAGTTACATAAAATCGAATCGAAATGTCAAAAAGTCTGTAATGACGTAAAAACACAAATTTGTGAGCATTTCCAACCTATTTTTTCGCGTCATGAAAATGCATTACAGAATCACGAAGCAGCCATAAAAGAACTGCAAACTATTGTTCATGAAAATCACGACACCCTGCAAGCTAAAATTGACTCAGTTGCATCTACCGATTCGGTTATGCAACTTGCAAAAACTCAGGAAAACTTAAAGGTCACAGTAGATACGATTTCAACACAAATGGACACTCTGAATCTTGGTTCAGAAAAACACACTGAGGAAATAAGTACACTATCGGAGAAAGTAGCCGAACTTTCGGATCAGTTCACTAACTTATCTACAAAGGTAGATGATGATCTGAATGACACAAGACCTGTAGCCATCACTGACACAGAAGAGTATGAACAAAATTAAGAAATTCAAACAAAATCAGAATCTAATTAATACGCAACACAAAAGAGAAATCCGGGAAGAACAAGATCAGTTGGCACAAGTAATACAAGAATTACATATTTCAGAGGACACTCGCGCTCCAACACGGGAAGAGGGACTTAGAAATATGGAAAAGCCACAAAATAATAACACCGGGCATTTCGGAAATTATGAAAGAAATTGGCAAGGTGCACCGAATTTTGAGATGGAACCGCCGACACGACGTAACAATGACCGACATGCTACTCGCCGACACGATGATTTTGACTATAAGCTGTTCATTACTACACATAAATTCAAAACATTTAAGAATTCGGGCAACGACATTCATCCACAAGCATGGCTCCATCAATTCTCTCACTGTTTTCCTCCCAACTGGTCGTTAGAACACAGATTAGAATTTATGTGTGGCTACTTAGAGAATGAATCAGCTGTAAGAATGCGATCGGTCGTTCACGATTGTCACAGTGAAGGAGAATTTTATCATGCCTTCCTCTCAGCATATTGGTCTCAAGCTACACAAGACCGAGTAAAACATAGCATCATAATGATGAAACATTTCGAACAATCTGAATTCTCCAGTCTTGTCAAATATTTTGAAGACATGTTGCACAAGAATCAGTACCTGTCAAACCCATACAGCCCCTCAGAACTCATCCGCATTTGCTTAATCAAATTACCTGAACATTTACGACATATTATTTTGGCAGGACGTTGCAAAGACGACATTGAAGCTTTTCAGGGACTCTTACAAGAATTAGAAATTGACACTGACAATCACGGAACGCGAAAACAGAAGCACATCCGTCGCAATTCCGCGATGAAAGAAATAGTAACTGGACATGACAAGGCTATTCTCACAACGCAAATCATGACCAAAACAGACACCACCCGTATGACAATCACTGGCAAAGTAATACTTACAGAGAAAGATCACATTTCCGTAGTAATAAATACGACAGAGACAGTCATAGAAACAGACAATTTGGCAACCAGAACTATTATTATCACGGGAGACAGAATAACTTCAGACGCAATGGTCCACCGTGCAGTGATAATTCAGGGAGAAATTCTCCACCACTTAACCGAGAAGAAAGAAACTACAGGAACTACCGACATGATGACAGACAATATAATCATAACGACAGACGTCAATTTCATCAGAACTGGCGGGATTCTAACACGGCTGGGCCCTCTCAGCAAGGCGAATTTGTAGAAGTTAGGTCTCCTAATCCCAATAACGATGCACGCCAACAAAGAGACAGACAATGACTCGCACCGCAGGCAGCCACGTGCGCCCGCTGGGCTTGAGAAAAATAACATAGACGCTAACCTTGAGAAAAATTCCAGTATTCCTTACTGACGTATGCGGCATGATAATTCCATTCAAGTTGAACCTCTGCGTACTAGGAAGAGTAAAGGATTGCACCATATTTCACATGTAAAACCGTTTATTGAGAGAGAATCTGCTTTTTAACTTAGTCTTTGCCATAAAACTTTTCACTTCACGCTACTAGTACAATTCGTCACACTGAGAAACTGTTAACATGCAACAATGTTTGAAGTTAAATATCCAATCAAGAACCAGGAGAACTTATTTAAACAGAAATCACGAATGCATTGTTATAGTGAACAGACGATACAGTGTTATTGTGTGTGTACATTCTTGCTTGTTAGTTGCACGATTACGTAACGACTATAAGGCTCACATACCTAGAACATTTACCAGTACTGCTAATGAGATTTTAATGCAACATTTTGATTTACTTGAAAATACATTCTGGATTTAAAGTACTTTCTGTGAAATACCAGATGACACAGTGGTTAGTTTATGTGACAGCTACACGATTTTATCACGATGCTACTAATGAGTGACAATTTACAATGTTGCTTTTGCGGTGTATCTGTTTTATATCTGCACAGTTTTTCTGAATTATTCTGGAAAGTAAAACATGTTTTAGTAGTAACTTTTGTGGTATAGCTACAAGGAGACAGCCTTTTCCGTAGGACAACAATACGTTACAGCACAGTACTTTCTTCATCACGGCAATAAGCGTAATAAGTAAGATATCTATACGCAAAGCATTTCACTTTTGTGTATCATGAGGTAGGTACATTGACTTCTGCAGAAATTTGCTTTCGGAGGATGATACCTACGACACTTCCACAGAGATTATCTTACAACATGACGCACAGTTTAGCGCTACAGGACACGCATTTGAGTGATTAATTTTGTACTTAAAACATTTATTTTTAGAGGTTTTTGAATTACAATGATACAAAGGCTTTCTGTGATACATTTCATTCCATTGCTGTAATCTGTAACACCTGAGGGTATAATTACATTAATCCTCACGGGGGTACACGCTTACTTTGTGTACCAGGTGTTTGGCAAGCACAAGGAGCCCTAGCTAATATGGTATTTGCTTCCACAATTTTTCACATCGGTACCATATTTCTCTAACACATAATTACACAGCTATCTGATCATTTAACTGAGAGAGACAAACTTTTTTATTACAGCAGTGACAGATGTTTACGTAATTACACAGTTGGATAACTTCACACTTACGAAATTATATTTTGTCTGTACTTTGTGAACTGTTCATATTTTTTCGGTAACATTGTGAGCTTTGAATGATGTATTTGGTATGGGGTCATGATTTTTAAAGTACGTTTGAGGTAGATGAAACTTTTGACATGAGCAGAGAATTTTTTTTAGGTTTTGAAATTATTGGAGGAAGCTACGACGATTTTGATAGTTGACTGAGGTGTTATAATGTTATTTTTACGACGACGATGTCTATTATGCTGCTGAGGTATGTTTATGATCAATAAGCTGATGCTATATGAGGAATTTGATTATGCTACGTATTTATTATGATGAAATATTGAAGAAGTGTCGTCGAATACGTATATGAATAATAAGTAGTGGTTAGGGACTCTGATTTGTGAAAATGGATGTTGGAAACCAAGAATCGTACTTTAAGAGTTATGAAATGTGTGTAAATGCGTGAATGTATCACAATGACGGCGAAAATTTTTTGGACACTGTTATATTCATAAGATTTTGTTTCTACACATTTGTAACGCAAATTCTAGACCTGTGAAATTTTTTATATGAGACTGTCACTGTAGGGCAAACTGGTGTCGTAAATATTTCGGTAAGAAAGCTAAGTGACCTTGATGTAATGCGTTGTGGCGCCCAGCTGGGCCAGCTGCCTGGAGAAAATGCCATTAGGTGGAGAAAAAAAAGAGGCCATTAAACTCGCCTCTGACATTCCTTTGTAGAAAGCATCGCAAATACGACACGCTCATTACTTGGAAACATATCGTACTTTCTGATATTTACTGAAATGCCTAATGAAATGACAAGAAATAGTTTGTCTACACACCTGATTATGACAACTGTCTTTCTAGATGAGAGATTTTTTTACTACTTATGAAATGCCACATGGCTATTGAACGATGTTCTTATGCTTTGCTTTGTACATAGTTGCTTATTTCATTTAATATCTAGTTTCTAGCTGCACTGCAGCATTGGTTAAAATAAAATTTTATAGATGTACTAATATAAATATTTTCTGTCTACAGATCGAGTAAATAATAATTTTTTTCAAAAAAATGAGGGAGCACAAAAAGACATTTACCTTCACAGGAACTGCATTCATAATTTTCTTTTCAAGTACTTGATAATTTATTTTGCAGAATAAGTTGTGGTACACCACTTTAATGACATAGATATTAAGATGTAAATATACATTTCCCTTATCTGCATTGTTGTCTTTAGTGTACTATTTTTTCTGCTTGAGCTTTGTCATGTTTAGGTATAAGTTATTTCATTTTATGCTGCTGTTTGCCAGGCGTAGTGCTACTAAATTTCACTTTGCATTACTCTGTTAAGCCAGTTTTACTACTGATTTATTTTTATTGTTTGCTGCTCATTGCCTTATATTAGTTGTAATGTTGCATTGCTTGGTAATTTAGATTTACTGTAGCGTGCTTTGACAATTTCCATTTGTTTTCATTGCTGCTCGTATTAATTGTTTTGTGCTGCTGCATTGCCTCGTCCCTTAGTTTAGCATATGAGCTCAGTAGATTTAAGTTAGCTTAAGATGGGGTAGGCTATATGTGAGAACGAGTTGTGATAAATTGGAAGAAATGCATTGAGAAGTTATATGAAAACGATTTGGGCCAAAATGAGTATTGCACAATGAAACATGATTATTTTGAAAGAAATATGGTTAGAATACAGAAAGGAGGTATAGATAGGACTTTTTGGGAATAATGATGAACGAAGGGAGATCTCCAAGAACAATAATGGTTTTGTTCACAAAATACTGCAGTACCAAATGTTACACTGAAAACGAACCCTGTCCTTTCCATTGTGTTATCCCCCCATGTGTTTGTGTACCCTTGTGTATTTGTTTTCTTCCTGTCTCTGTGTACTGTCATAGAATTTTTTTTCTCTTCTAATACTAAGCTACATTCACTATGATGAGGAATACTATTATCCTCAAATATAATTTGCATTAATAATATGTTATTTACTTTGTAAAGATGTTTAGACATTATTTATCTGTTCTGTTTTGTTGCTCATGTGTGAAGTTGATGTTTCAAAAGTTATTCTGATCTTTTATGTAGGTAGTTCTAATTCCTGTAACACTGATGTATATGTTATTTCGATTCTTTTGTAAAGCCTGTATTACTACAAATGTTATCTGTATTATTATGTTTTTAATTATGTTTTCTGTATCTTTGTAATTGTATTCTCATATTATAAAATTGTAATTGTCACCATTCATCATATTATTAACTTGTAAGTTACATTTCACTGCACACGTTTCTGTTGGTCATAGTATATGGACAATGTGTGAGAAGTAGGGACTGTTAGTGTTTGCACATGTGTTAATAATTCAGCAAGGGACTGGATAACAGCATTGCTGGTTCTAAGGACAATTCCAAAAACTTTGTGAGTGCACAAGTGGTGGTTATGGACTTGCTATATTATCTGCAAGACTCTTCAATGGTGATTGTGCACCTGCACAGTCACAACAGATGGCTGCTGGCCATCTCTACAAGGACTAAAGTGGGTCTGCATCTTTGATGGCCCACCAGTATCATTATTTCTACAAGGACTACAGTGTGTCTACACCTTTGCTGACTCACCAGTACCATTATTTCTACAAGGACTGCAGTGGGTCTGCACCTCTGGTGGCCCACCAATACCACAATCTCTTTCAGGACTACAGTGGGTCCGTATCTCCGGTGGGCCACCAATACCATAATCTCTACCAGGACTACAGTGGGTCTGTACCTCTGGTGGGCCACCAATACCATAATCTCTACCAGGACTACAGTGGGTCTACTCTGTGATGACCTACCTACCAATATTCTTCAAAACTTCGACTGACTCTGCTGTGGATTTGCTCTGTTGTGGCCCATTACCTGTCTGGATGTCGAGAGTCAGCACTGTCTTTCCGTTGGAAGGACAACACTACTTCTTCAAGGCTGCATGGAAATCCACTACTTCCATGTGCATTTTCTTTTACTGCTCAGATATTGAGAAAAACGCTGATATTTTACTGTGATGAACGATCAGGACTGTCTTTATGGACTGTGAGAAAATTTTAGCTTTTGACCAACATTGTATCAATAAGTGTGTGCATTTGATTTCTTTGTTATTGTAATTATGAAAAATTTTTTCAAATCTATACTGGCCACTGCCCAAAACAATTTGTAAAATTTTTTGTGGGGACCATGGGGGCTATGTAAGTAGGCTATTTATGTTTCCTTATTGGTAACTCCACGTAGCGCTCTGTATGAAAATCACTGGCTGTGCTGTGTGCAGTCTGTGGCTAGTTTGCATTGTTGTCTGCCATTGTAGTGTTGGGCAGCGGCAGCTGGATGTGAACAGCGCGTAGCGTTGGGCAGTTGGAGGTGAGCCGCCAGCAGTGGTGGATGTGGGGAGAGAGATGGCGGAGTTTTGAAATTTGTAAGACTGCATGTCATGAACTCTATATACATTATGAGTTTTGAATACTATTGAGGTAAATACATTGTTTGTTCTCTATCAAAATCTTTCATTTGCTAACTATGCCTATCAGTAGTTAGTGCCTTCAGTAGTTTGAATCTTTTATTTAGCTGTCAGTAGTGGCGCTCGCTGTATTGCAGTAGTTCGAGTAACGAAGATTTTTGTGAGGTAAGTGATTTGTGAAAGATATAGGTTAATGTTAGTCAGGGCCATTTTTTTGTAGGGATTTTTGAAAGTTAGATTGCGTTGCGCTAAAAAACAAAAAATATTGTGTGTCAGTTTCAGCATAGTCTAGTAATAATTATTCAAAGGGGATGTTTCACATTTCTATCTGCACTTTTCTTGCTGGAGATATATTATCTCGGATATTAACTAGAAATAATCGTTCACTTCTGTAGTGGAACTGGGCCATAGGATGAGAGAATATGATCGACTGATTGAGTTGAATAGCCAGTAAAAAAAATTCTGTATATTTATTTAAATAACAAGACACTGAACATCAGTAATTCGCTCTTTGGAGCGGCACGGTAACGTACCTTTGCGTCTCAATCTCAAATAAACTAACAGCTTTAAACACTTCAATAATATCAAATGTGTATTGTCACAGAAGTAAGATGGAATCAACGAACACAAAACCAAGCTCACAAAACACTTTTTCAATTAAAACAGAGCTTCAGAATAATTACCAAACTGGCACAATATTATGAATTAAGATCAGTAGCGTCCCTTTTAGGAAGAACATCGATGGCATCGGGTTTGGATCCCAGGTAAAGTTGCTGAATGTTGTCTGCTAATACCATTAACCTTGTTCCATTACACAGTGCACTGGTAAACAATCAGTCGTCATTATCATATATAGTTCACATCGCAAGTAACTATAAAAATGTTTACCTAAAACAATTCAGTATTAGCCACACTACCAGACAACGTTTCCAATTAGTTTAAATAAAAAATATAAGTAAATAAAAAGAAACTGGTTGTAAAAGGTTGAACTCATTAACATGTAAGGTAAAGTGCGTTTTGTAGCCTGGCCAGTATATCAAGAAGTAAGTTACGCCATTTACGCAGAACAACACAATTATTGAGGCTAAGCGAGGACATGTTTATCAGACATCACCTTACAGCACCTGGCGCTGGATACCTCGCCTCTGAGCGCCCGGAAACTCCTCCTGCAGTACCTGGCTAGGGGACTGCCCCTCTAGACACATGCTAAGCGGATTTTCTAGCTGCTCTCGCATTAACGTGCCGACATGTCAGAAAACACAGCCACAACTGCCCACACAATACCAACGAGCCACATATTCCAAAATACCAAGTCTGTTCTCCGATCCACAGGACGCGACCTCTTGCTGTACCCAACAGTCAACAACAACATTCCGCAACTCGGCTCACAGCCGACCGCCACGACATGGCCCCCAGCTGCGACGTATTCCTCCTTAAGATTTTTTTTTCCTTTATTGAGTTTCGATTCCCCCCGAAGGGGGCGGGCTGGCAACAGCTTAGTACGCCGTTCTTCAGCCTGCAGAATGTGTTTAAAAAAGATGAAGATAATAAATGATAAAAGCTGGTGATAAAATCGTTGACTTAAATGGTAAAATGGCGGAAAATTGTGGAACTTAAGGCATAAAACAAAGGGTTGATGATGCTAGTAAGATACACAGGAAGCAGCAAAATAATAGACAAACAATTAAAGAACATGGCGACAGTCTGGTTTCTGTTCGCAAGATATATAAAATTCACACCCAGCGACAGCATGATTTCTATTCGCAACACTTTGGAAAGATGCACAACACTGAACACTCACTTGAACACTGCACTAAAAAGTTGGCACAAATTTGACATACCACAGCCGAGGGCAGATGGGGGGAACCTGGACAGTTGATGGGAAAGGAAAGGGGGGGGGGGAAGGAGAGGAAGAAATGAAGTGGAAGGGAGGGGGAAAGAGGCCGATGAAGGACGAGCACCCATAAGAGGGGGGGAGGGGTTGCTGGGCAGACGCCACAGGGAGTGGGGAAAGGCAGAGGAGGGGAATGCAAAAGGACTCAGGGGTGGGGGGAGAAGGGAGGCAGAGACCGGTGAGGTGGGGAGGAAATATGGTGGTAGGGGTGAGAGGGAGCCAAGGGAAAGGACACAGGGAAGGAAGGGGAGATGAGGATCAGAGTTGATAGGAGGGATAAATGGAGGGAGAGAGGGCATCGTCTGGGAGGGGGAGTTGGTGGAAGCCGCCTTGGAAAAGGAGATGGAGGGCGTAGAGATGGAGGGTAGAGGGGACACAACAGTGAAGGTGGGGCAGTGGGCGGCGGTTGGAGAGGAGAGAAGCAACTAGGAGATGATGGGGATCAAGGCAGTAGGAGGTGTACTTACTCATCCTAACATAGCGTTTGATTGAATATGAGTGACAGACTGGTAAGTCCTTACATTTAAAGTACAGTATTAGAACAACTGAAGCGGATCACAATTGTTTGATGATTTTTTAAGTTTCTTACTCCTGTAAAAAACATTCTAGCACATCCAGAATGAGATTTTCACTTTGCAGCGGAGTGTGCGCTGATATAAAACTTCCTGGCAGAATAAAACTGTTTGCCCGACCGAGACTCGAACTCGGGACCTTTGCCTTTCGCGAGCAAGTGCTCTACCAACTGAGCTACCGAAGCACGACTCACGCCTGGTACTCACAGCTTTACTTCTGCCAGTACCTCATCTCCTACCTTCCAAACTTTACAGAAGCTCTCCTGTGAACCTTGCAGAACTAGCACTCCTGAAAGAAAGAAAGTTTCATTCTAGCAGATACTTACTCCACACAAGTTTCTCATTGATCACTTTTGCTGAGTAGATACTGGAGCAACAAAATTGTTTTACGATACAACAGGGAGTGACAATACGTAAAAAAGCTAGTATACTTCTCTTCTACTCAACAGAATGACGAATAATTTTAATCGAAAAGCATACATATTTTATCTAAATATCGATCTACTTTAGATTGTTGTCAACCTCAACATCTAGAAAATTTACAGATAATGTTTCTTTTAGCCTACTTAAAATAATATTCTTGCCTGTTACCAGAATGCCACATTTACTTGGTTGAATCGTATGAGTCTTCCTATGTCTTAAGAATTTTGCTGTGCGTTAGTTGTAGGCTTGTTCAAATGGCATTTAGTTTGCTCTCTTGTTCATCTGTATCAGCAACAAAGGTCGTTGGAACTTCATAAGTGAAACGTACCTTGATGACACAGTGCATGCTAATGCTGTGAAGATCATTACTAATTAAGATAATAACAGGATTTTGATCAATCAACAATTGAAGCCGTTATCTGAGGAAGAGAACTTCTGAGCGAGCAGAATATATTTTTGATAAAAGTTCAAAGGCGAATTCTTGTGCCTGGCTGAATAGTCCAAGCAATAACAATAATGTCAAGACATATTCCTGATTACGGACTGCTACATAAAAATTCCCAATGTCATTCCAGTTAAAATGTTTGCAGGATTATGATAACTGCTTGGAATCAACAGTAAAAAAGTATTTCTTTTGATTGTACTTATGAAAAAGCAAAGTCTTCAGAAAACCAACATCTGTAAACTCTGATGAATACCAGTCTTTGTTTTACGGGGTTGTAATCATTCTACCTATGAAATAAGCGTCATTAAATTGTTTCCTCCTTTCTTTTCTGGCATCGCCATGATGCATGCAAGTGTGCTCACTGTAACTTCTCCTAATAATAATTTAAGTATTAAATATAAAACAGGCAACGGCCTTGCCACAGTGGATACACCATTTCCCATGAGATCACCGAAGTTAAGCACTGTCGGGCGTGGCCCGCGCTTGGATGGGTGACCATCCAGCCGCCATGCGCTGTTGCCAATTTTGGGGGGTGTACTCAGCCTCGTGATGCCAATTGAGGAGCTACTCGACCGAATAGTAGCGGCTCCGGTCAAAGAAATCCATCGTAATGACCGGGAGAGCGGTGTGCTGACCACACGCACCTCCCATCTGCATTCTCATCTGAGGTTGATACGGCGGTCGGACGGTCCCGATGGGCCACTTGTGGCCTGAAGACGGAGTGATTTTTTTAAAATATGAAACACATTTCATTTTGTAAAACTATAACCCTTTCATTTCCCTTTTTAAATTAAACCATTTAATTAAGTACTGGCCACTTAAATTGGAAGCGACATGTTTCTTGAAGCAACGATTGAGTGCATTAAGCGCACTATCGTAGCTATTTTATTGTCAGAAAGTCGAACCTGCATCTTAATTCTAACTCCCATAAACTTTCTACAAAATCATTTATCTTGTATGAGAATTAACTAGATTAATAGTTATTCATCAGCAAGCACACCGTTAACCAACAATGACTTTTTTGGCCTGAATCTAAATTTCTTTGATTCCACAGAATCAATGAAATCTATTTCTTTTAAAATTAAAATAATCAGCATTTCTGATAATTTTAACTGTAAATGAGAGTAGTTACAGTTCCCCCTTTTACAACTTTTGAAGTGGATCCTTTTCTTTGAGATTTTATGATACTTATTGAGAGGTGGCAGAAGCCCCCTCTCATATTTCTATCTTCCTCTGAGTAATTCGATGTTCCTCTCTAATTGCATGCAGTGAAAAGTTGCTCTTCCTTCACACGCGGACTTCCCACGCAGCGTCTCTCGTCACCCGGGTGGTCCGGTGACAGGCGGATTCCGCTGATCTTGAAAGGGCTAAGCCGACGGGTGTGATGGAGTCGAGTGAATGCTTTCCAGACGCCGACATTGGCATAATAGCGGCGGAGACACGACCGCAAGGGCCTGAAGGAGCGGCTGGGCTAGAGGTTCCGTTACTTCGCAGAAACGTAGCGAAAACACTTTCTGGCGTGCTACCAGCGAGGCGTGGGAATAACTTGTGTACCCAGGCAGTCTTGGTGGGCAAATTCCCGCGTTTCCTGCAAAATCGTAACTGTGATTGGCTTGCTCAGGGCATAGCTCCGTGACGTAGCAAAATCGGCGCAGAAATTGGCGCCAAGAATCTCCATTGGTGGAATTTTCCACCGGTTTTCGAGTTGCTGATTGGAACGTTTAAGTACGGCCACTGTCATGGGGGCGGGAATGTTCTGTGTTCGGTTTGTACAGGTGCTCTTGTGGGAATCGGCTCTCGCCTTTCGGTCAGAGTAGGTTACAAGACTGAGCTCTCGCTGCTCTGTACAGCCTGCCTTCCGTTGGCTGTCTAATATACTTTTATTTGATTGCAACTGTTTAACGAAGTTGCTGAAGTTTCGACTTCAACGTAACATTCCGAGTACAATTGGCAATTGAGCGTTCTGCGTACAAGCAGCCTATGTTGTCTGTCTTGGGCAGTTTTGGCTAAAGTTGACTGTATCGGAGTTACTGTGTGACTTCGCTTGTTAATATCAATCACTGTACCATCAGTGATTGTGTGGCGAGCCTTCTTCGTCTCCCTCAGAGGCGCATTTGTATTGATAGGAAGTCTTTAGTCTGGAACAACCAGACCAAGACAATTTGTTTCGGGCTATACTCGCGACATTGTCATCACCATGACGGGACGTCGAAGCAACCAGCCATCGCTTCCGGTACGCCAGATCGTGTCCTTGCAGTTAAGAAGACAGCTTGGTAATGTATGTCCGCAGCACCGGCAGATTAGGCAATTTGCACTGTGATAATCAGAGCTCAGCAGAGCGTGCCTGTTCGTCTTTTTCTAACTTTGTTCTGTGTTGGGTGTTCATTGTCTGAGTTCTCACTACTGTAGCAGCAATTAATGTTGGGTTGGTTGTGTGTTTTCTGTTAAGATTTGAGTTGCAAGGGATTGGCTCCACATACCACTTCGTCATAAATATCACAATCTAGTTTATGGACAACTTCACCTTCACAGCATTTATTTGAGTATCCAATTTGATCCATTTTGATGTACTGTAAATGTTTCATGTGTTTTGTTTATGATTTTGAGTTTAGTCATAATAAATCAAATTGTTATTTTGGACAGAACTTTCATTCCGTTAATCGGTAGAGCAACCCTTTCATTTCTCACTATGTTACTGAAACTTCCCTTTATTTAATTAATGTCTATCAAATTAAATTATTGCAGGTGCCAAACTCTTTTCTGCCCCACTTGCAGGGTCGATTACAGTCAGTTCGAATTCCTTTTTAATCCATGTGCAACAACAAATGTTGGAGTTAGAATAGGGGGGGGGGAGCCTTAGAACATCATTTATATATGAAGATTCTCGAAGAATTTAGTGTTACATAAACTACTAGCCCCGGCACCTCACATTATAATCTGGAAGCAATGCATTTATACGAAAGAAACTGCTTCACGTGGTTTTGTTGAGTTTCCTGTACATACAGGTTTGGTCGTCATGTAACTGCAATTTTAATTTTTATTTGCCATTTTCATATTCATGTACCATGAGACAACCTGATGTGGGGAAACGAAGTGAATAAACACCATACATAAAAAGAGAGATTAACAAACCAAAAAATCATAAAATCGTCAAAATGAAAGTTACAGAAATGCATATTTTTAGCAGCGATCTGAAATACTTCACCACACATAAGATAGGGACACCATTGTTTATACCTGTGTCTATGCTTGTCATAAAAAAACTTGTCTACCAAGCAAATAGTTCAGAGCCCATAATCTGTCTCAAATCTAGTGTTCAAATTTGTTAACTAATTACATTATTCATTAAATTAGCGGCAACAAGATGACTGACTTTGTTCACAGTGTGAACTATATGGAATACCCCTACCATCTATTTTTTCAAGTCCCTCATTTCTTATTGAAAATTCGTGCATTGAGTCAATATTACAGGCACATTGCAGTTTAAAATGGATATACAAAACTTATTAAAACAATTTAAGTCGCCTGGGATATGGTAAGGAAATGTAAAATTATAAATACAGGATCTATATAAAGGAGTGATCATGAATTACACGCCGATGGCAGCAAATTTGCTGATCTGGCACTTTACTCAGTAGAATCTTCACCTGGAGAAATATAATCTCAAGCTGAAGGTGAGGAGTTTATTCCACAAACTGGTGACACTGTAGACGCTTTCGTGGAGTTATTTAAAAGATTGGAAGCAATGATGAATACAGATTGTGATCACATGTCATCAAAACATGAAGCAATGATGAATACAGAATTTATACAGGACGATGCAGCTCTATGGGCAACAGAAACTTCCGATTGTTGTCAGTCATATGAACAAGTTGAAAAGGCTTACTTGTGCAAATATTTGTCTACCTGTTTTCAGGAGAGGCCCAGGAAGAAATTTAAAAATCAGAGCCCTTCCATAACCTACAAGCTAGTTTACATGAATACATCAAAAACTACTTGAAAAAAAAAACATCATGGTGGCCAGGAGACTGCAATGCCTCTGCTGATATTCCTCTCCTCACCAAACACCTCATAAAATCCAAAATCGTTGCAACCTCTATTTTTCACTGCAAACGTAGCTATTCCGATATTTCCATTTCGCGCAGTGCGTTACTTAAATGGAAATATCACAATAGCTATGACCATTAACGAAATTATGGGCACATAATAATGAACCTGACTTATAGAGCTGCAAGTAATGCAAAGATGAAACTTTTTTACCAAACAGTTTCTGTAAAATCGTTTGAGAAAGACTGCAGGTCGTGCGCTCCGATTCCGTCTTCGCTGACCAGCAGAAAGATGGCAGACAGTGTCGGCATCCCCTCCTCAACAAACGAATAAACTGACCCAGTGCTTTGAACGGAAATTGGTCACTGCACTTTGGCCACCATATCCTTCATGGACTATATAACGTGTTCAGTAATCGATTATAGATCCACTGTGAGTTGTTCTGTTAAGACGTCTGATCGGTGATTAGGTACACATGTGTAATGTGTGTTTTGATAGTCAACTATGTGAAGTATCAGTGGCTTGTATTTTGTCCATTTGGTATTTGGTATTAGCTGTTATTTTGATATCCTAGTGGAATTTGTCTGAAATTTGATTCTGTAATTAAGTGCTACTATACAAGTAGTGAGTTTATTGACGAGGGCATAAGTTATGCATGTCATTCAAGAGGAACAACCAGGAAGTCAAGAATGTATACTGTGTAGAATCTGGAGCAACTAAGGCTGGAGGCACAACTGTATATAATGATCATTTTATTGTGTTGTTTGATGATACATGCTTTGGAAAAGCTTTGTTCCACAGAGTGCTAAATTTAACAGGCTGTGTTTAATTGATTTGTCATCCTTTACAGGAGGGTACATATTTATTATGCTGTGCCCTTGTGTTGTTTTAGGCACGACAGATATGTGTTCGTTGTGGCTGTTCTCTTCTCAGTGGCTCTCTTGAGCTCACATCTGAAACACCTACGGCGATAACTGTTACAATTCTTTAGTGATACATTAGACTAGGGGCACTAGTTACTACTACAGCTAGTGCCACAAGTTGAATCGACTGTTAGTTATAGTTAAGTGACATTAATGTCAGTAAATTGAGCGCTCTAGATTGACTAGCTGTAGGTGTAGTTTAGAGGCAAACTAGTTTGACATTTACTATTATTGTCAAGCATGGCTAGAATAACGTGACGTCCATATTACATCGTTAGTGAACTGTGTCAGAGTCGAAAATAATCCATTAATTATAGCTTGACAGTAATTTGAGTGTTCTACTCTTATGACACTGTATATAAACATGTAACTGTGACGTAGCAATGGAGTCATGGTGCTGGGGTTTACAGGCATACATAATGACATTCCAATGAACATATTTTCATACTTATATTACACACAAATATTTAAACAGAAAACTCAAGGTGTGAAATCTCCAGTTAACCTCACAAGAGAATCAATAAGACAATTCTATCACACAATATTTTTTTTAATACTTCTTTTAAAATCAATGACCAGGGAAAAGTTGAATTTATACTTTCACTCCCCCTTAACCTTTAAGAAACAACTAATATTAAGACAGCAGCTAATGGACAAGCATGACATAAATGTGCTTGGGATCAACCAGAACAACTTTCAAATTATGTTCTGGGTTCACCTTCCTGCATTTAGAATAAACCATTTTAAAGAGGCCACAGATAACCTTTACATAAAGAACAAACCCCATTCACTAACCTGGAAGGCAGACAGAAATTGCACAGATCTCACTAGCAATTAACAAGGAAGATTTAAACGTTTATTTGAAACTATAATAGTGAAGCCATAGTGACAGTACATAATTTACTTTTTCCTATCTTTAAGAAAGAGGTTACATTACTGGTTTCAATGAACTACACCGTCATTTTCAAATTAAAACATCAGCTGGAGAATATATAATGGGAATTATGACGGTACAAGAAATAATGAGATCAAACAACTGAGGCAATAGTGGCACAACCAAGTCACTACAAGTTATGCCCATGATTGTCCAAACGTTCATTCCATGTGCTAATGTAGCATAGATAAAAACTACAAACAATAAGAATTGCCAATAATTCTTGCAATATATCATTCTGTGACTCAACGATTGTATGGCTGATATAAATTCACAAGTTACAAGTGAATCAAGCACAGCAAGCTTCCATATGGAATACAGCACATTTTTTACTATGTTCTAAAACAAGAATCTCTAAACACACTGTACACCTATGTAGGACTGACACACTCATTGTTTCTCATAATTGTTGTCAGATGTATGGTCATAATTAATATTATATATTGTCCAACTGATGTTCTGCATTTGAAAATGACGAAGTAGTTTGTCAAAACCGCTAATGTAACTCCTTTTTTTAAAGAAAAGAAACAAGAATTATGTACTACAACTATCACTTTACTGTTATAGTGTCAAATAATTATTTAAGTTATACTATGGTCACACACCTTATGACAGTTATATCAGAGTATAGAATCATAAACCTTGGCTTGTAAAAGGAGTTTTTAATAATTGTTTTAAATATCAGAAAACACAGCAAAAAATAGGCTACACATTTTATTGAACAAGAAATGGCTTCAGCATAAATTAGCAGCAAAGTATGCAAAAATCAGTATTAATAATAAAAATAAATTGTCACAATTAGTTAAAGCTAGAAGTGAAAAATTTTTGGTTAAGTTGCAGTTGAGTGAATTTTATAAAGAGGTTTCACAAAGAAACTCAATAAATATAAAAATATTTTAAAAATTTCTATCACAAGAACATTTCATTGCAGTATGACAGGTGATACGTACAAAAGTGAATACATCTCTTAGAACAATACAGGAAAGATGTGAAAACAAAATTAAGTCTTTATTGTTAGTAAACAATTGCATGCATTAAATACAGCAGCCAGATACAGTAACCTTACTGATATTTCTTTTACTGAAGAAGAGGTGAGGCTGCTTAATAAAGGTTTACAATGCAATATCCCAAAAAAATTGGACAAAAACAGTATTAAAGAGAAAACTGCAGAGGTAAGAACAGCAACAGAAATGACTAAAATGAATAATCCTATAACAGTTAATATTGGTGTAAATGTAGCTAAAGCAATCAATATGGAAAGAAAAAATTTCCATAATAGAAATACAGAAGAAAATGTTTTAGTGACTACGAAAATAAAACATTAGCAACGAAGGCACAGAAAAGCAACATGATTGTTTTGATTAGTTATGATGATTACATTTAAAAAATGGAAGAATTCTTTTCAAGTTATAACACTTGTGAAGTTAACAAAGATCCAACTGATAAGTATCATACAATGCTTAAAAAAATCTGATAGTACATCTTTTCGTTTTACTGATAGGAAGAAAAAGTCCAAAAAGAACATGAAGATGACGAATGTGTCCCCCATAAGTTAGGAAAACACGTAAATTATACAAAACGATCAGGTCGATTGTGATCAAATGTGACATCACCAAAATATGAGTTAAATAAAATACTGAATGAATAATTAAATGAGTTGCATACCGTGCAGTATCCTAATAAAGTGAAAAAATGTTTATATTTAATACATGTTTTGAATAGTATTAAAATTTCTCAGCAGTCATGTCTTGCCATTCTTGATATTGCCAGTTTATATACTAAAATTCCAATTGCAGAGACAGTTGAAGTTAATAACGAAAATCTTGATAAGTATAAGAAAGCAGCACCTGGGTAGATTGTTGAATTTTTTCAACTTCTGCAAATGTCGTTAGAGTATAATAATTTCCAATTCAATATAAAATTTTATCATGAAAAAGAACGATTAGCGATGCGTAACAGTCTAGCTGTAACACTTGCAGATATTGTTGTAAACCATGTTGAAAATGCCTTATTTGAGCAACATAAAGAAATAACACAGAAAGTAGTGTAAAAGATGAGTAGATAGTATTATAATTACAACGAATGGTACAGAGCAACACAAGGTAATTGCTAAAACAGTATTAATAAAATGCGCAAAAATATGCAGTTTACGCTAGAGTTAGAAAAAGACAGTTCATTAAATTTTCTTAACCTAAGTTTTAAAAAAGTAGGTGATTCCCTTTTGTATAGCATTTACAGAAAACCAAAAAACACTTGTGTGATTATAAAAAGGAACATCCTATTACCCTGCAAATTACAAATGAGTCTTTTTTAATTCTATGACTTACAGGTTATTAAGAACACGACTACCAGAAGCAGAGATTAAAAAAGAATTACAAATTTTGAGACAGTTTTCCAGGAATAATGGATATTATAGAGATTTTGTAAATAAATTTAATAAGAAAAATAAAGGTTTAATTGAAAGTAAAAAGAAAGAGGGGAATAAACAGAATAAAAAAGAAAAAAAGTTATTCTATTTCAATGACGTTTAGAGGCAACGTTTCTGAGAAAACTGATATGCAGTTTAGAAAGCATAATATCAAAATAGCTTTCAAGACAGATAATTTATTAAAACACAAGTCAAGACATAATATTAGCAGTAATGGAGACAAGCTTGATAGGTAAGAAGTCTATAAATAGAAATGTTCCAATTGCAATTGTGTGTGTATAGAACAGATGGGTAGAGTGTTTAAAACTAGATTTAGAGAACATTTTCATGGGCAAAACAACACTGCCTTTGGATTTCATTTAAAAAATACTACACACATGGGGTGACATCAGGCAAAATATGGCTATATTACATAAGGAAAAATTGGCGTAGACTGGACTTACTAGATAATATTATTGTATAAAGTTTCCACAGAAAAGAGCCTGATAAACTTTTAAGTGACAGGTTGATTTCAAATACTAGAATTATTTTCCCCTTTTTGATGAAGTTATATAGCAATATATATTAACCACTAATTTGCTATAGCTTAGGAAATGGTTAATGAAATGTCCTTCGTTTTGGGTAAATTGAAGAGGGTAAATAATCTGAACTAAACAGTGGTTAGTTTATCACTTTGTATATTGTTAACATTATTAGTTGTGGGTCAGTATATATACACCTTATTACTGGGTTAGTATAAAAAAATATTTAAGTTGCTTACCTTGTATATTTAGGATTAGGTTGTTTTTATGTCACTATGGCACAGTTAGATACTAAATGTACTTTTTAATTGTGTGATAGCAAGAAAAAGTAGTATGTCAGTCCTACATGGATCTACAGTGTGTTTTGAGATTCTTGTTTCGGAACATAGCAAAATAATGTGCTGTATTCCACGTGGAAGCTTGCTGTGCTCGATACACTTACCACCTGTGAATTTATATCGGCCATACGATCGTTGTGTTACAGCAGGACATACTGCAAGAACTCTTGGCAATTTTTACCCTGGTGTAGTTTTTAATCATTTCTACATGGTCATGGAATGAACGTTTTGGGCAAGTATGTGCATAACTTGTAGTGACGTGGTTGTGGCACCATTGCCGCGGTTGCGTGGTCTCATTAGTTCTCGTAATTGTTGTCAGATGTCTGGTCATAATTCCCGTTATATATTCTCCAGCTGATGTTTTACATTTGAAAATGACGACGTAGTTCGTCGAACCTGGTAATATAACCCCCTTTTTTTAAAAAAGAAAAAAAATGTTCTGTAACTATGTATTTACTACTACAGTGTCAAGTAAACATTTAAGTTATATTGTGGTCACACTCTTTATGACAACTATGTCGGAATATAGAAAGATTTACATTTACACACTGGGTTCACCGTCTTGCATTTCAGAATAAATAATATTAAAATTTCCACAGGCAGTCCTAACACAACAGATAAGTCTGTTACTACATTGAACTGATAGCTCACACGTTAGCATTACCCAAATATAACCCTCCTTACAAAATATGAACGACACCTTTCTCAACAATAATCAAATGAATAACAGGATACACAGTACTCAACATAACGTAGCAAATATAATTCTTGTCAAGACAAGCACGCGCATCCAAAACTATTCAAAAACTATTCAAAACGTACTTCACTGCAGCCTAAATATTTTTACCAGTACAGCACTCGTGGCTGCCGCAACGCGATCGCGAAATGGGGCCGAGGCAGTTTCAGATAAGTTTTTACAGTCTGACGATAATTTATGGATTTGTAGTTTTAGCTTGACGATGTCTACTATGGACAAACGGTAGTTATTGTTATTCTGAAGAAAGTTTGGTTATCTCGACTGAAACCTAGGTAAATTCTGGGTGAACGGTGCAACTGAGGCGGCTGATTATTAAAATTAAAATTCTCTGCAACCATTTCAGTTATTCAATCGTCTGAGCACTGAATGTGCCTTTACAAGCTGTAATGGACACACGAATCCACATAGATTAACATTGCAGACTGCGATCTCGACGAACATCGCCTTGTTTGTGTCTTTTAGAGATCGTTCAGAGTCCACGATTCGGCGGATGGTGGTATGCAGTAGTTTCAGCGGGCCCCTTCATGAAACTCTTCAAGACCACTCGATCCAACAACGGCTTGGAGCCTCCAGGTTGACCGACCATGAGCCCCGAGCAGACCAACGGATCACCAGGGCAAAGACTGCAGCCACTTTGCATCGGCGGTCTCTGTCGCGGCGAGAAGTTTCCGTCGTCCCTCTCCGGAAGGTCCTGCCAGCACGTTGCCAGCAACAGAGGTGTGACGGATCCCGGAGCGCCCTCTCCATCACTGCGGCCGCCAGAGGCGCCACTCGGCGGGAGTTCAAGGTGGTGGCCGCTGGCGCAGGGATGGAATCGTCGCAATAACGTCATAAGAGCAGAACTGTCAAATCATTATTAACGTATTATTTTCAACATATTTAGAGAATTTACGATCAAAGCAAAACAGTTCTCTAACGACGTAGTATGCACATTATATCATCCTAGACATGGCAATAGGGATAAATACCGAAACAATCTGTCGTTAATAAAAATGAATCATTATAAGCAGCTGTTCCGATGCATCTTTCTAATAATCCATGCGTTATGTTTATTACGTGTCCTCCATTCGTGGGCAATCCTCCCTGTCAAATCAACGCCCATCTATGTCTTCCGTATATTCGCAGCTGCGTCTGCTACACGGTTATGATGTTAGAGGCGAGTGCGGCTTCAACCAATGAGGAGCAAGGGTGCCGAGACGCTCCACATGGCTTGCGATTTGTAAACGGGAACAAGGCGGTTTTCTTCATCTCTATTGGGGTTCGAGATAGTTCTTGAGTGAAGTTGCTTGGGTCGCAAATACTGAGAATCCTTATGTTGCGACGCTGAATAACGTAATTATAGTCGCAGCTACAGTTAATCTGGGGCAGCTTCCGTTCTGTTTACGTACTTTTGATCGATGATCAGGTTTAGCAAGCCGGTATTTCATTCACCAAAAGATTTATGCATCGTCTATGTTTTCCATATTTGCGTTGTGGAGACGGTCATTGTATCCCATTGCCAAGGGCACCACGTGAGTCATGTACTATTAACTGTTCTGTGCAAATATTTCTACTCATGGGATCCAACAATATTCCAAGGTTAAAGAGAATCACATATCATTATCTTTGATTCCCTCACCAATTACAGATACCTTTATGTGATTGCGGTACTGAGGAACTGTGAGGCCTTCCACCGTTGCCTCGACTAGAAGTAATGAAAGAATTGATCTTCTTCAGTTCCATCAATAGTTTAATCGTAATCACTTCTGCTCTCTTATATGTTCTTCAGATGGCAAAGAATTCTTTCACTCTAGTATATTATTTTCCAATCGCGGAAGACAGGTTTAGCATGAGTACTTCAGGTAGCAGCTGTTTTGTCATACTGATAACATGTTTTGTGATAATGTTACCTTACCATTTCACAAAGACCAAGTATTATAGAATCATGGCTGAATTTACCATTCTGGTATATGTCCTGCATATTAAGTGAAATTTAAATGTTTTTCATGGGCTTCAAAATTGGATTCAGTAACAAGCAAGATAATAAATGATCAATAACAAATCATATCCGATGCCAAAGAACATCCGTTGTGCGAAATAAGTGTTTCTGCGACGGACCATAACTAAAGGCAGTCGGATAACGTAATAAATTAATTTGTTGGGATTTTATTTACTTTAAAATGAGAGAATCTTTAATGAGGGCAGTTTAAAGAGGAACTTTACTTCCATCATTAAAAATATTCATTTTTAGCAGACACCATAAAAGCTACCTGTGCGATAATTTTCGGTGTTGTAGGGGTTGTGCAGATATATACTTCCGAAATTCCGATAGTTGGTGGCGAGTCACAGGTGTTGAGATCAGCTTGGATAGTCGTTCTTTACATTTCCCACAGTTACTTCAGAAATTCCGGAGGAATGTTGGCTGTGCCTTATGCCTTATTTGATCGCAAGTCTCCAAAAGTTCTGTCAAACTCTGTAATTGTGGATCCCCTATGTCTTCCAAACCTACTTTTATTTCTTATTCTATCACGGTATGAGACAATTCCTCACACTCGTACAGGCCATCTAGTGTTCTTTCCATCAGTCCACTCTCTCCTTGGGTGTAACAATGGGATTGCTCTTGTGCTCTTAACGTTGACACCTTTGCCTTTAATTTACGAGCTTACCGGAGGTTAATATGTGGCCGAAGGCGTCGCAGACTATGTGACAATAATGCAACCACTATCTCATACCTCTCACAAGCAAGGACGACATAAGCAGATTAGCATTAGCGAAGAGTGCATCCCCCACCTGGAGAAGTGTGCTGTTATCCAAGTTCTGCCTTAATCTGAGGAAAAAATTACTGAAAATGTACGATTGGAACGCAGCATTGTATGGCAGTAAATCGTATACTGTGGGGTAACTGGAAAAGAGAATAGAAGCGTTTGACACGTGGTGCTACAGAACATAGCTGAAAATTATTCAGACGGATAACATAAGAATTTCTCCACAGAATCGACATAGAAAGGAACACATGCAAAACACTGACAAAAAGGAAGAGCAGGATGAAAAGAAATGTGTTAAGCTACCAAGAAATAACTTCTGTGGTACTGAGTGGAGTCATAGAGAGTAAAATGTGTAGGGGAAGACAGAGAGTGGAATAAATCCAAAAACCAACTGAAAACATTAGGTGCAAGTGCTACTCTTAGATGAAAAATTCCCTCCCCCCCCCACCACCCCAATAAGAATGAAGGGAAGGGACAACGTGAGTAATAACATGAGCATACAGAGACAGATCAATCGACAAGACAATCATTTTCTCCTCGCTGCGCACGAGAATGTCAGGAAATTGTTGACACTGATATGAAGCTTCTCCTTCTTGCACAGTACCTTTTTTTTCGTAGTATCTGCGGTCTTACAAACGTATCGGGTCAATATGTCGCTTACAGTAGGCGGTCTTAAATTCGATCATTTTTAGTTAGGGTATTAATGGTTGCAAACTATATTTAGTTACTTGTTGACATAGGAATTCATTCCTTATGGCAAAAACTTAATTTCGTAAGAATCATTCAGAGCGATACCACTACTCTCGGTGCTTGCATTGCAACATATTTCCTTGATAGGACTTATCTCCAGGTTCAAAATCATTCACCCCTTTGCTTGCACACAATGACAGGATTGTACCTGGTGCATCACCATTACTACCCAGGTTAGATATCAAAGAAGTTGCCGCAGCAGTCAGCACATTGCAGTCAGGATGACGGTTCCAATCCTGGTCCGATCATGCAGATTTAAATTTTCCCCATTTCCCCTATGTCGGTTAACGCAAATGCTGGGATGGTTCCCTTGAATGGGGTAAATCCAATGTCCTTCTGTCTCTAATGACCGTACTAGCGACAGAACGTTCAACTCTAATGCTTCTACCTTCGTTTCAGATTAGACCCTTTGTTGTATGTTTGTTGGATACGTAAACTGGTGACTATTGATGAAGTTTTCCATAATATTATTCCATGGTACAGCACCACACGGCGCAGTCATGCCCCGTCCCACTTGGCAGTTGGCGCCAGAGCTGCCGTGGTAGAGAGCGCCCTGAGCACCAAATCAACTGATCACAGCGCCACTGCGAGGAGACGAGCAGCCGCTAGAGGCAGCCAAAGCGAGCCTGGTGTGTGATTCGTGGCTTGAAACCAGCGCCGGGGCCACGGCTAGCAGCGGCAGGAGTTCAGCATCAGTCCACGGTTGGTGCGCCATCCGGCGTGGTTGCAGCGGCACGCTCTGGTGTCAGAGCATACGCCTGAAGCCACGAGCTGAAGTCAGCAACCTGACAAGAACAGGCGAGCGGCCCCGTAAGCCAGCAGCGTGGGCCGGCCAGTGTTGCCAGATAGTGTGGCAGCTGTTCGGGCAGTGATGGGGCCATGGAGTCTGGCAGCGTGTACCTGTGAAGATGAGTGGCAACTTGCGATAGCGGCGCCATACATATAGTGGACGGGGCGTCCGCTGTTTTCTTGAGTACTGGATCATGGAGTCAGAGAGCCAACAACGAAGGACTAAGGGAGAAACAGTGATGACAGTGTGATCAGTACAGCCAGAGCCACCAGTCAGATCTGGTTCTAAGCGGGCTGCTAGAGGCAACTCGTCAACATGCAGAAATTGGTTCCTGAGCCTAGTGAGCAGTTGTACACGGATTCTTGGCTTCATTGAAGACTGTGCTGATTGTACATAAATGAACGCTGCTTGTGGTGTGTGCTCTTGAACAAGAAATGTTGTGCAGGTGTCAGTTGTGCAGTCAACTGTGGTCTGGCTATAACTCACCTTTAGGCTGTGCTAGCAGTTGTGGTGTTCAATATTTTGCTGTTTACTAGCTTCGGAACCGTGGTGACACTCCAAGGTAAATTGAGCATGCCTGGAATACGTTTCAGTTGTGGGAGGTTCCAAATTAGACATTGGTGGTATGCCCTTACTTTACTGTTATCTTGTGTTTGATTGGCTAAGCTTTCTTACATGAAGGGCGATCAAAAAATTTCAGTATGAAGGTGCTACATCTCAGCGTATATGCAACGTAACGCGACTTCGATGGCGGTATATAAGCACCGATGTGTTGGAAAGGGATTAGTGTGCCACTCGTGTCTTTCCGCTGTGTGTGCACTAACTGCGGAACCGTGAACTATGGCGGCGTTATCACCAGATGCGTCGGAGGAGGAACTACATGCTGTTGTTCTGGCTGCCGAAGTACAACACTGATGGACATCGACCAGAGATGAAGAACGTGTATGTGGCAGCATGTCTGTCCAAAAGCACCTTTGTGGAATGGTCCTTGCTGCTGCTACATGGTAACCCAGGTCCCCATATCGCAAATTTTGTAGGGCAGAAGTTACGCCAACTGAAGTGGGGGACGCTACAGCATCCACCCTATAGTTCCAAGCTCTCCCCATGCAGTTATAGTGCCTTCGCTTCCAAAAAGCCCTTGAAGGGCCAACGATTCCTGCTGCACAAGGATGTGCAACAGGCAGATAACGACTTATTTACACAGCAGGACATGCTGTTTCACGAATAACTATCTTCAACCTGGTGCTTCTGTGGGATGATTGCTTCAACGCTTGCGGCATTTTTGCCTGATTGGCATCCCAGTTCATGTCTGTAAGGACTTCGAATTGAAACTATTTGATCGCCCTTTATATTTAGTCTGTTGGGCTATAATTATTTGCTTCTGGGGACCAGTCTCTCTCCATAATGTAGGTCATTTTCTGTGTTCTTTATATTGACTATTTCTTACTACCTTTAGTTTTAATTAGTATAATTGACCTTGGCTTTTGGATGACATCTCTCATCGCTCGTGAAATACTGTCCTGAGCTTGTTTTATTACAGTCCTTGTTGTGTTGGCTCGTGTGGGAGCCAGCGTGGATACAAAGAGGAATCCAAAATGATCTGTAATTAAACTTTCTAACTATCAGGACACTTTATTGCTAAAAAGAAAATAAACATAACTTGCTTCCGGTGCCTCCTGCATGCAAATACTTTTCGCTATTACTACTCGCAGAGTGGCTTCCTATTATTCAGTAGTGATGCTATCGAAGTCTGCTACCAGACTGGGGCCGACCATCGATGGGCGGCTGGTTGTCAGCGTCGACATGGAGTGCAGTTCTCTGTCTTCCTGGAGGTGTGGCGCTGCCCGTTGTTTCCAATGGCGCGCGAGTCAGCGCTTTCCCGATGCCGTTTCGCGGCACTGCGCTGGCCGGTCTGCAGTCGATGCTTTAAGACTGCACAGTTCTTTTCCAGCTTATGTAGTGAATGGCCGAATTTCTTTCCTCTATTAAAAATAGAAAACTAGAGAAATCGACAATTGCGGAGCACAGCCTCACGAACAAATATAAAATACTGTTTGAGGAAACAAAAATTTTGTCCCATCCCTCCATATACTGGGATTCTGTTATTAAGGAGGCTGTTGAAATAAGAATGAGCGAAAAGAACTTTAAGCGTGATAACGGATACTATTTGAGCAGTGCATGGAAACGAGCGCTCGATGCAGAGAAGCAGCAGAGAAATTCCTTACAGGGTTTACGTTCCCATGGAAGCGGTGGTGCCACCAGCGCAGACATTGACACTGTCTGCGACAGCAGTACGTAATCGCCGACCAATCACAAGCCGACCAATCAGAAGCCATCCACGGGCTATACAAGGCCACCACAGCAACAGTGAAGACAGGTTTTCCTTGAACACATCCACACACTATATATTGTCCACCGCCTTGATCCCTCCCACCCCCTGGTGTCTCCCTTCCTCTCCACCCCCAACCAGTTGTCGCGGCTTTACCATTGTGTCCCACCCTCTCTCCATCTCCACACCCTCCATCTCCTTTCCCAACGCAACTTCCACTATCAACCCCTCCCGGATGATGAGCTTCGCCCTGACATCTACCCTTCCTACCAACTCTAACCCCATCTTCCTGCCTCCTCCTCAGGGCTCCCTCTCCTCCCCCTCCCTCCTCCTGAGCAGCTTCCCCCTCCTACTCCCCCTCCCTCTCTTGTGCCCCCTTTCAGTGTCTCTGCACTCCCTCCTGTCCTGTCTTCCCTCCTCATCTCCCACCCCACTTGTCTCCTGCCTCTTCATGGACCCGCTGACGCCCCTACTCTCTTCATCCCGCCACTTCCCTTGCTGCCCCTGGCTCTCCCCTCCTTTTCCATCCTCTCTGACCTTTCCCTCGGCAGGTCCCACCTGGTAGTTTTATTCTTCATCGTGTGTGCTCCAAGTGGGTTTTAAGTGTGTTGTTCTGGAGTGCTTTTAATACTGTGGCCGACTTTTAACCTGTGCATGTCCATTCAGTATCTTCTCTGTGTTTTAAGAATCGCCAACTGCGTTTTTTAACTTTCTGGTGACTTTTTTAACTCTTCCGCATGAACATCTCCATGTCAGTCTATTTTTACCTCCATTTTCTCCCATTACTCTGTTTTAAGTTCCCCTTTTTTATCGCCTTATGTATGTAACATTTTATTCTTATTTTAAGTTGTCATGTCACTCAGCTGAAGAGCAGCGGATTGTGCCGCTGACAGCCCTCCCCTGCCCATATGGGGCAGGGGAATGAAATCACAATAAAGGAAAAATAAAACAGTGAAGACAGTCAGTTGCTCCTGACGATGACAACAGAGGCTATCGTCGAAAGCTTGAGATTTTATCCCGAATTGACGCGGCAGGAAAACCGAGAATATTTTACATACTGTACTCCGTGTGTATTTCGATGTTTCCTTCACAAATTAACAGCGTTTTAAGACTGTTAAATGTCTCACATACCAAAATTACAGTCCCAGTGCATTTCACAGATTCATCGGTCGTTCTTCACTCGTTTAATTCTACCGCTAGTTCTTCTTTAGCTATTAGCTCAATTGTCAAGATAGTTCTCCAACCATGTCATAGAGAGCCTGCTACGTCATCGTCGAATATGTCACAGCTAAAAGTGTTAACTGATTTGTTGGTGTGGAATATTCTTTCTAATTTTTTTACCTTTTTGAAACGTATACTTTCAGATGAAAGAAACAAGTCAATGTACGGAACTGTTGCAATGCAAATTAAGCTTTGATTCAGCTTAAAGTAGCGCAATTTCTGACACACTGTTCGTGAAGATTGCACAGTTCAGTATTAGATCCTAATGTGGTTGTACTCATCAGACAGCACAAATTCGCTGCACTGAAGAGCAAAGGACTGGAAATAATTCGAATTGATCGTTACACTATGCAAGTGGTGTAACGTGCATGTCTCAAGTTTGATGTCTTTAATAAACCTCATTTGGACGCCCACACAGTCACCATACAACTGCCGTTTTCTTCACAATAGCCTATAAAGCAGTATTATTACTGCACCCGATGCACTTTCAGTAGTGATCCCATCTAATCTGCGCCTATAAATTGTTCATCCTCGTTAAAACGACTTGAGTGACGAGACCACCCGGCAAAGGTTGGGGGAACGTCTAGGATAATGTTGGGAGAAAAACATGAATGAGATCAGATCCTAACAACTTTTACATCTGCATCATTTATCGGTATCTACTCCTGCACTTGGTGGAGCACATTAAAGTGTGTGTTACTACAACTATAATCTTTGAATATATATTGTGTGGAAGGGGGTATGCAACCCGTTATTTGTCCAATTTAATCTCCGTGTTATTTAATTAATGGTACTTACAAGGGGCTAAGGTGTAATCGTGTTGTCCGTTCTGAAAAGTGACTGAGTTTTCTAAGCAGCTTTTGGAAAAATATACGATATAATTTTTACTGTAATTGCCAATTACGATTTTTCTTCGCTAGTTTGCTCAGTTTGCCTTCACATGGGCTGGGAGGCGTTAGTGGGTCCGGTCGCCGAAGAATTTTCGCCGCTGTGCCATGTTACCAGCGTTGACCAGTGTAGGCCGCCTGTACGCCAGACTGGCCACGCTGTAGACAAGCGCTAGTGCTGAAGTCCTAAATATCCTCAGATAACAATCCCATGTCGTTCCAGTTTCGACAGGATAGCGCTACGGGATTTTAGTTTCTGTTTTGCATCCTGTAGATGTGAGCTATAGCTTAGAGTGCCATCTAACTTCCCTCCCAAAATGCTTTACAACCATCGTATTTCGACAACGAGTAAAGATTATTGCGTAAAAAAAATCGTTTCGAATGTATCTATTTTTCTACCTTAGCGCATCAGAGTCGTTAAAAAAAAAAAAAAGAACCGAAAAACTTTTTAAGCATTTGCACGTAAAATGCAAACGGAGCATAAACAAATGGTGCCATTAGAAGAGTATAGATTTCTGCCCAAAGGCAGATTCTTAGAATTTGGCTCTGCACCAGCTCTGGTTCGTTCAAACATTCCTTAATGGAACGGCAACATAGCTTCAGTAAGACAGATGTTCGAATGGCCATACAAATGACTCATGGTCAAAGCTAAACAAAAACTTTTCACCCAATGTTCCCAGCTCAGATAGGAACCGACCGAACCAAAACCGCAATTCTGCACGCAGCCTTTTCAACATATTGTTGCAACACTTCCGCGCTGTAGCGATTATGGGTTTTCAGTTGCATTGCATTTTGAAGTCTAGAGCGAAAAATTCCAAATTGTCAGTATTATGACTTGCGCTTCTGGCACCCGAAAATTTAAATATGGTAACGGATCGGTCAGTAACTTTAAAATAACTCATTTTGGCTGTGGGATTCGTAATGTATGCCTATTCAATGTGCAGTTCAAATTTTCGAGTGACACTGTTTCCCGTTGACTACGTCGATAAAACTGAACTTGTTGTAACTAATTTTTGTGCCGGACAAAAAAACACTCGTGAGCACTGTGATGGGTCCTTAGATTTACTTGTGGTGGAGGCCGACTGGATACTACAACACACACGAAATTTTGAATCACTTTTCTATAACTTGAAAATATCAAATACTTAACTTTAAAACAATCCACGAGCATATTACTTTCTGCGTGCACTGATCAGCCAGCACATTATGACCACCGACCACGACTGCAGCGCGGGGTAGCCGCGTAGTCTACGGGCGCCTCGTCACCGTCCGCGCGGATTCCCCCCGTCGGAGGTTCGAGTCCTCCCCCGGGCATGGATGTTTGTGTCGTCCTTAGCTTAAGTTAGTTCAAATTATATTAAGTAGTGTGTAAGCTTAGGTACCGATGACCTCAGCAGTATGGTCCCATCAGGACCTTACGATAAATTCCCAATTTTCCACCGACCTACTATCAACATAAACCCGTCAAGGCGATAGCAACGTCACCCTCACAAGGAATGACTGCTAGTCAGACACACGTACGGTGCATGCATTATCAGAGAGCGTGTTTTTCGTATGTAGAATGGGGAAGGCGTCCGATATATCTGAGTTTGAGTGTGATAGCCCGGAGTCTCGGCATGAGCGTTTCGGAAACTGCACGGCTGTAGGGTGTTCGAGGAGTGTTGTGGTGAATGTCTTCAACACGTGGCCAAACGAGGGTGACACAACGTCCAGACGTCGTGGGTATGGGTGGCCACCCCTCATTAGATGGCGGACGTCGTATGCTGAGCAGACTATTAAAACTGGACAAGCAGCGAACCGTGGTGGAACTAACATCAGACGTTAATGTTGGGAAGAGTACAGGTGTGTCTGAACACACAGTGCTCTGAAAACTCCTAATGATGGACCTCTGTAGCCGAGTACCCAGGCGTGTGCCAAGCTTAACATCACGACATCAGCTGCTACGAGTGTAATGAACACGTGACCATCGGCAATGGACGCCGGCGCAGGGGCAGAGCGTTGCATGGTCTTATGAATCGCGACACCTTCTTCATCATGCCGATGGGGGGGGGGGGGGGCGAATCCTGTGTCTTCCAGGTGAATGGCCCCTTCATACATGTACTACACTGCGGCGGCCGCTCTATTATGGTCTGTGGAACATTCACTTGGGCACCCGTGGCTCCAGTGGAGCTCATGCAAGGCACCGTGATGGCCAACGAGTATCGTACACTGGTTGCAGAACATGCACGACCTTTCATGTCAGGGATATTTCCTGACGGCAGTGCCATTTTTCAGCAAGATAACTGGCCATGTCACAAGGCCAGCAGTGTGATGGAGTGGTTAGAGGAACACACCGGTGAGTTTAAATTGATGTGGTGTCACCCATGTGACCTGAATCCGATAGGACACCTCTGGGATGTGACTGAGCTCATTGGCTCCTCACCGGAAAACGGGAAACCGTGCCAAAGGTGGACAGCTATCAGGTAAGTTGTCATAATGTGTTGGCTGATCAACGTGTATTTGTTACTGCCACTAAATACGTAACATATCACTTGATGGAGTACAGAATAATAGTCTCTTTTCTCAATGTGCAACTGACTACAACCTTCGCTACAGAATTATGTGTAATACAACTCTCGCTACTGGCTTTGTTGTGGGATGATGCTGCCGTTTTCTGCAATGATTGCATACTTGTCAGAGTGGCACTCTGCTCTGACGTAAATAAGTCCTCAGCAGCAGCGGCGGCGGCGTATGAAAACTCTTGAGGGAATAACGTCTCTGATTCGTTGCTGTATCTGGTAGCGACTGTGCTTGCTTGTGGTTCCATCTTGAGGTACCAACTTCGTCATAGTACCTGACTACAACCTTCGCTACAGAATTATGTGTAATACAACTCTCGCTACTGGCTTTGTTGTGGGATGATGCTGCCGTTTTCTGCAATGATTGCATACTTGTCCGAGTGGCACTCTGCTCTGACGTAAATAAGTCCTCAGCAGCAGCGGCGGCGGCGTATGAAAACTCTTGAGGGAATAACGTCTCTGATTCGTTGCTGTATCTGGTAGCGACTGTGCTTGCTTGTGGTTCCATCTTGAGGTACCAACTTCGTCATAGTACCTTGCTCTTCTCTTCGAACGAAATCACACTAGTGAAAAGTGCACGATTTTTTTAAATTTAAACACTACAGAGTAGCCCACCATCTGGGTTACTAAGGTGGGCCGTATGCTACTTAACATAAGTGACAACCAGACAAAATATATGTCACTTAGCCGACATGGTTACTCACAAATTATATTAGCATGACAAGCGCCCAAGCCGTTGTCCATCCCTGCCACGAGGAGTCTGACCTGTTTTGATTATTCTGCTGTGGGTGTTTCTCTGTGTGTTCTGTGATCTTTTTTGAGGCAATAAGTGAAGTTTTAATTCTACATAATTAATAAAACAATGTAAATAAGTTAATAGTATAAAAATAAAAGATGAGATTTGAAAAATATTTGTAATTGACTTAAGCTAATTCCTATGTATATAATTTTACATCTATATCCACATGGATACTCTGAAAATGATATTTAATTGCCTGGCAGAGGGTTCATCCAACCACCTTCACAATTCTCTATTGTTCCAATCTCGTATAGCGCGCAGAAAGAACGAGCTCTGATTTCCCTTATTTTATCATGGTGTTCGTTTCTCTCTATATAGGTCGGTGTTAACAAAATATTTCCACATTCGGAGGAGAATGTTGGTGATTGGAATTTCGTGAGAAGGTTCAAAAATGGTTCAAATGGCTCTGATCACTATGGGACTTAACTGCTGAGGTCATCAGTCCCCTAGAACTTAGAACTACTTATACCTAAATAACCTAAGGACGTCACACACATCCACGCCCGAGGCAGGATTCGAATCTGCGACCGTAGCGGTCGCGCGGTTCCAGACTGAAGCGCCTAGAACCGCTCGGTCACTGCGGCCGGCGAGAAGGTTCCGCAGCAACAAAAGACGTCTTTGTTTTAATGATATCCACCCCAAATCCTGTATCAATTCAGTAACACCCTCTCCCCTAGTTCGCGATAGTATAAAATGAGCTGCCCTTCTTTGAACTTTTTCGATGTACTCCGTCAATCCTATCTGGTAAGGGCCCCACACCGCGCAGAACAATTCTGAAAGAGGACGGACAAGCGTAGTGTATGGAGTCTCCTCGGTAGATTTGTTACATTTTCTAAGTGTCCTGCCAATAAAACGCAATATTAGGTGCAAAAAACTGTTTACGGAAGTATTAATCGAACATAAACAAACATTTCTCTATTTGAAATTATGAATGAAATGTATCGTTAAAATGTCAAGATCAGCAGTATTTAGAAAGAGAAATTTACCAGAATACAAATGTTGTCTCATAAATCATTACATAAAGGTACAAATAATTAAAAGAAGCAAATGATGAATAATATTACAAATTTAGAACAAGTAATGGAGATTCTGTCTAAGTAATGCAACTCTTACGCTCTGAGTATACTGGAAAAGAAAACTGATAAAATGTCAGACATCAAATGTAGTTCAGGTACAAGGTACAATATTTCAAAATATAATTTTAATCACTTCTCTGTATTTACTAAATTAGTGCAATGTATGTTTAGAAAAACTAGTCGTTACTTCAGGATCTAAGGAGGAAGTAGGAGACAGCACATAGTGCAATACAGTATAAAACAAAAATCCAGAGCTTTCAGGCTACAGTCTGTCTCAGGTGAGAGGGCCGCGGAAAATCTTCAAGCCCCTACCATCTAACCTAATACTAGTATATTGTTTGCATCGCTTCATGAAACTAATTTCATATGGTTCATACATTGTCGATAGGTTTATATGCTATGTTTACGCACTAAATGCATGTTTAGTCAATGATTATACATAAATGATAGTTTATAAAAAAATAGTACAGAGATAGTGCAACTAGCAAGTCAAGTGACAAGGCTGCGAGCAGAGAGAGGGGAACCTGCATAATAAGTATGTTCTTTTTCTAATTTCGAGTGGATATCAATTTCTATGTATCGGTCAGTCTTATGAGCTTATAAAGTGTGTTGCAATGAATTTAGTCCTTCTGCAGCGTCTGTATCAGTATGTTCGTCTGAATCTGTTCCTGTGTCCATTTCTCTGCCGGAACTTGGCCTTACTACGTGTTGTGTTGCATTGTTGTTTCTGTCTGTGTTTTTGTCCTGCAGAGGGATGTTGATTTTTATATATTTCAAGCAGTATTCTTGACACTGCATCAGTCACAGTATTAAAAGTATTCCATTTATCGGAATCACGGAGAATTGTGTTGATATCGTCGTCTCTCATAACAGGTCTTCCGTGCTCAAGTGAATTACACCTTAGTGCAATATGCTTAGTTGTTCCTGGACTGCCACATTTACATATCTCGGTTTGCTTTAGTCCCATATGGTGTAGATTGTTGCGTGTGGTCCAGGCCTCGTCAATTGGTAAACCATTCCATGACTAGGATCCGTATGTTTAAGTCTTAGCCTTCCTTATATATTTGTAAAGGAGAAGACAGGCCGCCCTTCATCTGCCGTCTCCAATTTTCTTTGCCAATTGTCTGTTTTCCTGTTAGTTCACCTTGCTTCACCCAGTATGAGGCAGCTCTATAACGAATAGCGAGGTCTGTAGGACATGTTCCTAAAAATACATACAGGGCCTCCACTAGTGTTGTAGTAAATGCTCCCGACATCCTAAGTAGCGCACAGCTTCTGTTAATCGCTAGGCATAGGCGATGAGCCAAGGCACTAGCAGCGAAACATGCAATGGATTCAAATATGGCTGTATGGTAAGAGCACCTCGTCAGTAGTGGTAGTTGGAAGTGTTCTGAATTCAATCTGGCAAGTTTATGCATGATTTTTGCGGCTTTGTCTACACTCAGTTTTACGTGTTCATTGAAGGAGAGCCGTTCATCTAAATAAACTCCTAAGTATCTTGTAACCTGCTTCCTGTGTACCTGCTTCCTGTGTGTATTGATGTCTCTCAGTTTTATACTTGGATTCCTCAGTAGTACGACCTTAAGCAGTAAGTAAACTGTTTTGTTTTCTGCTCTTATCAGTATGTTATGATTACACCAGTAACTGATCGTCTGCAATGTTTGTGTACATTTATTTTCTAATTCCTGTCTGGACCGTACAGAAACTACAACCAAGAGGTCGTCCGCGTAGGCGCCGACACCTTCTGTACGTGTGCCCTTATCCAAGATGTTCAGCAGTGACTCAATCGCTAAATCCCAAGAAATGGGCTGGCAGCTGGAGCCCTGTGGACATCCCTTGGTTATTCTCTTAACCACCTTCTGTGTCCCTGCCTTCCATTCTACAATTCTTGCTCTGCAATAATCTATGAAGCTGGAATCGAACAGTGACGGCCACCAGAGATTATCCAAAGCTTCCGCAATATCATTAAGTACAGAGACTGGATATTTATCGTTCGTGTTCCCGAATATTTGTAAGGTGCGGTTTATGGTGCCATCTATTGATTTATGTTCTCTAAAGACGAATAGGTGGGGTTTTTGGGAAAAAAGGCGCCTGTGCGCTTGTAAGGAGCCTCTCCTGCACCTTGTGTGTAGGAGACAGATAGGACTGTAAGATTCCAGATCTGTTGGATCCCTGTCTTTAGACTTTTTAATAATAACTGCATTTATCGTTTTACAGAGTGTACGGACACTTCCTTGTAGAAGGGCTTCACTAAGAAGATCAAATGTGGGGTGATTAATGTAGTGGCGTTCTTCAATGTATATCCCGTAGGGGCCAGGTGCCTTTCTATTCTTAAATTTATCTACTGCTTGAGCTACCTCTTCGTACGAGAAGGGGAGGCTGATACCCTCATTCACGAACAAGTTCTTCAATTTGTCACGTAGGCCTTTACGATGTTCATCATGAGACATCTCACTCGAGCCTATTTAGGAGATATTCTGCCGAATATCTACAACCAATTTTCATGGTTCCGTCTGTCCGTTTGAACGTCGGCAGTACCATCGGAGCCTTAACGGGATCAGTCATTAGCTTAAATAGTTGTCCCCCCCATTTCTTTTTGCAAATTCCTTTTAACGAAACCGGCTCAGTATTTTTGTCTAGTTTCCACAGTTCAGTTTTTGTACTTCTGTTTTGCGTTCCTGTTTTGGTCTAGTACGAGCTGCCGTTCTTGCACTGATATAGCTCTCTTATAGTACTTCCTCTTGTTCCACGAGTCTTTTCAGTGACATGGCAGTCGTTTGTGCTTCTTGCAAGACTTTTGTCAAGGCTTATATTTTGAATTCTGTACTGCCTTGAATACTGTGCAATAACGATTCTTCTGTTGCATTTCTTAATTTATTCCAACGTGCCCTGCCACAAAGTAAATGCTGTTGTTGTGTATGAGTATTATGTATGTTTGTATAACTGCCTGTACGAATGACGATCTCAGTCTGATCGCTGAGTGTAACCCCGTCCATGACTTCCCATTTATTTATGTATGGTAGGGAGATTTCGTTTTCCAGAGAGATGTCAGTACTTCTTAGGCCTCCAGGATGACCACGGATGTTCGGTGTTTGTACTGCCTCGTTTAATGCAAACAGATTGCATTCATTTATTACACTACTGGCCATTAAAATTGCTACACCACGAAGATGACGTGCTGCAGACGCAAAGTTTAACCGACAGGAATAAGATGCTGTGATATGCAAATGATTAATTTTTCAGAGCATTCACACAAGGTTGGCGCCGGTGGCGACACCTACAACGTGCTGACATGAGGAAAGTTTCCAACCGATTTCTCATACACAAACAGCAGTTGACCGGCGATGCCTGGTGAAACGTTGTTGTGATGCCTCGTGTAAGGAGGGTAAATGCGTACCATCACGTTTCCGACATTGATAAAGGTCGGATTGTAGCCTATCGCGATTTCGGTTTATCGTATCGCGACATTGTTCCTCGCGTTGGTCGAGATCCAATGACTAATCTGTTGCTACAAATTGTGTTTCGGTTTCGCCGCGGGGGCACTGGCCACAGCCGCCGCGAAAGATATTGGAAGGGACCGATTTTCAGATCTCAGCTTCTCATTCTCCGCTTCCAGTTCTTCGATTTCTGCCTGTAATCTCTCAAGGCATGCCTATGCATCGGGGGTGCTCGCTGCTGCTAATTACTTACTTAGTCTAGTGTTTTCGAGTCTTAAGTTCTTGCATTTGGGCCGCGCGGGGTAGCCGCGCCGTCTTAGGTGCCTTGTCACGGTCCGTGCGGCTCCCCCGTCGGAGGTTCGAGTCCTCCCTCGGGCATGGGTGTGTGTGTCGTCCATAGCGGAAGTTAGTTTAAGTTAGATTAAGTAGTGTGTAGGCTTAGCGACCAATGAGCTCAGCAGTTTGGTCCCATAAGACCTTACTACAAATTTCCAGTTTCTCTTAATTGTCCACATAGTTTCGCCTGCCCCAGTCCAAGAATCCATAGGCTATACTTCACCGATGAGGATATGTTTTCTGCCTCTGAGACCTGTCTGAGGTTCTGTAATAATTTCAGCCGGCCGGTGTGGCCGTGCGGTTATAGGCGCTTCAGTCTGGAACCGCATGACCGCTACGGTCGCAGGTTCGAATCCTGTCTCGGGCATGGATGTGTGTGATGTCCTTAGGTTAGGCTTAAGTAGTTCTAAGTTCTAGGGGACCAGATGGTAAGTCCCATAGTGCTCAGAGCCATTTCAACGATTTGTAATAATTTCGTCCAAGGCCTCGCTGTCATGCGGCTTTCCATCTTTGGCTTTCCGTGTTTGGTCTTCTTGGGGGTTCCCCGCACGGGCTGCTGCGTGATATCTCCCTGCTGTGCCCGCTAGTGGGTGTGTCAAGAGTGTGTCGACGACCTGTATTGGGTGTACCCTCCATGTCCAGTTGTTTTGTTGTATCTCCACCACCCATTATTCTGTTAGCTGCAGCCAGCTTTTGCAAAAATTCTCCATTTATGGTTTCCACGTATTAACGCGAGCGTGGGACGGAATATATTGGAGTATTCAGTCTGAACGTCCTAAAAGCTTCGAACAGAAATGTTATACATTGTCACACTTCACAATTATTTATAATGTATACCGCTGACAAGGACGTACATTCGTGATAGGTGCAAATGATGTTAAAACAAATAGTGAAGGCCACCACCTCAAAGTTCTTCTCAAGTCGTCCTCTGTCTCTGGGAAACAGTTCACTTCGCGGCTCCCTCACTAGATGTCCATGTCGCAGTACCTAATCGAGGCTGCCCTCTGTGGCAAAGTAAGGAACTTTAGCACGCAGTGCTGCACTCTCTAGCCAACAAGAAAATATATATAGTTGACGAAACTGACGCAAAATGGCGCTGCGACGCCAGACTTAACGTCAGTATGGTTTCCACAAATCTCATGACTATTTTAAATGCTCCAATACGAGTCTCTTCTCCTCAGTGACGTAACAGGGAAAGCAGCAAATAACAACACAGGAATGCGCTGACCAATCTGGTCTTTTCCCACCAAAATGACGTCATATGAAAAGTAGCCAATCACATGAGGCTATTTCTGCCAAAATGAGATCAATATTGTTAAATTTCAGAGTTAGCACTATTGCCAGCTCTAAAATTTTCAAAACCAACGCATGCTCTAAATGTATCTTTTATATATAATCAACGCAAAATATCCACGAAAACAACCGAAAAACATCAAAAAGTTCTAGTTTATAATTCTAGGAACACACTTGACATTGCTGGGCTTATAAAGTTCAGAAAGTACTTTCGGGTTCGATTCTGAATTCCTCAGCGATTTGACACGGCAGCCATGGAAGACGAAATGTGTTCGCAGTTGCGAATACGGAGAACGAGGCCAACGAAAATTTGTGGAGGACTGAGACTCGAATCCGGATTTCCCTTTTATCGTGAGCGGTCGTCTTATCATGAGCCTACCCGAGCCCGTCTCTCAGCTAAACCCTGACTTCCATGTGCCTAGAACCTACACTCGTACATTATGTGATCAAAAGTATCCGGACACCTGGCTAAAAATAACTTACAAGTTCGTCGCGCCCTCCATCGGTAATCCTGTAATTCGGTATAGTGTTGGCCCTCCCTTAGCCTTGTTGACAGCTTCCACTCTAGCAGGCATACGTTCAGTCAGGTGCTGGAAGGTTTATTAGGGAATGGCAACCCATTCTTCGTGGAGTGCTGCACTGAGGAGGAGTATCGATGTCGGCCGGTGAGGCCAGGCACGAAGTCGGCGTTCCACAACATCCCGATAGTGTTGTATAGGATTCAGGTCAGGACTCTGGGCAGGCCAGTCCATTACAGGGATGTTACTGTCGCGCAACCACTCCGCCACAGGTCGTGCATTATGAGCAGGTGCTCGATCGTGCTGAAAGATGTAATCGCCGTCCCTGAATTGCTGTTCAACAGTGGGAATCAAGAAGTGCCTAAAACATCAATGTAGGCCTGTGCTGTGATAGTGTCACGCAAAACAACAAGGGGTTCAAGCCCCCTCCATGAAAAACACGACCACACTATAACACCACCGCCTCTGAATTTTACTGTTGGCACTACACAAACTGGCAGATGACATTCAGCGGGCATTCACCATACTGACACCCTGCCATCGGATCGCCACATTGTGTACCGTGATTGGTCACTCCTCAAAACTTTTCCACTGTTCAATTGTCCAATGTTTACGCTCCCTGCACCAAGCAAAGCATCCTTTGGCATTTACCGCCATGATGTGTGTCTTATGAGCATGAAATCCAAATTTTCTCACCTCCCGCCTAACTGTCATAGTATTTGCAGTGGATCCTGATGCAGTTTGGAATTCGCGTATGATGATCTAGGTAGATGTCTGCCTACTGCACAGTAAGACCCTGTTCAACTGTCGACGGTCTCTGTCAGTCAGCAGACGAGGTCGGCCTTTACGATTTGTGCTGAACGTGTCCCTTCACGTTTCCGCTTTTCTATTACATCGGAAACAGTGGACTTAGGGATGTTTAGGAGTTTGGAAATCTCGGGTAGAGACGTATGACACATGTGTCACCCAGTCACGTGACTACTTTGAAAGTCCTTGAGTTCCGCTGAGCGCCCCATTCTGCTCTCTCACGATGTCTGATGACTACGGAGGTCGCTGATATGGAGTACTTGGCAGTAGGTAGCAGCACAATGCACCTAATATGAAAAACGTATGTTTTGGGGGGGTCGGATACTTAAACATAGTGTATATTGCTGTGTATACACTATGTGTGAATTGTAGCTAACAATGTTTTTTTTTAGACTTAGGAAAAATTTTATATCTGTCTCCAATCCTGAGAAAATGGATTTTATGTATCACACTCACTTCCATCCACAGCACCAAATACTATGGCTATTTATAACATGAATTATATTTCGCGAACAGTTCAAAATATCGGTATGAGATTTTAGCGAATAGTAGCACACAGAGACAAGAGTATTTTGGAATATCGTTAATACATGAAACTTCATATTTGCGTATCCCATCAGAAACAAACTACAGATTTTTCAATGAGACATTTTTTTTTTTTTTGGGTTCACTCCGAATACCTGGTGCATTTTATAGAAAATCTGTCAAATATATGCTGATTTATTCATATCTTATAATTATTTTTATGAAAAACGCATGTCTTCTTATTTCTAATTATGAATCACAAGCAAAATTCCAATTTTTATTATAAATATGAATTTTTAATTATCGATATTATGTAGAGGATTGTTAGTAAAAACTGTATATTTTTTTAAAAAATCATAAATTTACTATCTGTCATAAAATATCGATAATTAGGAAGTTGTCTTTGCATTAACTCTGGGAACTGGCATACAATTTGTAATGAAAAACACACTTTTTCATAAAAGTAATGATTATAATTGTGTTAATTAGCACATATTTGATGAATTCTATATTTAAATGATGTAGATTTTTCGAACTGAATGAAAATAAACTTAAAGAAAAAGACCAGAGAAATATTCGAACCAGCGAATCATTGACTACATACTCACGCATCTCTAGCACTACCAAGTGAGTCTGACTGCCTGACATACAAGTAACATTCGTCGCTTAGATGATACACTTACTTGTCAGGAACTGTAGGCAATCATTCCTCTTGTTTTTATAATTGACAAAACTGACGAACCACGAACAAATTCTGTTAGTTTCTCATTAGCCCAATCAATCATGGTGCAAACACAAACGTGTGCGAGAAACTGAATATTTCAACTATCAGCACAGTCAAACACACCAACGAACGGAGATAACCGCGGACATGCGCACGACTGTTTGTAACGCCGGAAATGCCTCCCCCACTCCTGCGCCTGCGCGAGGCGGCCCTTTCGCGCACATTGGGGGCATGCTTCGCTTTCTACCGCAGCATTCTCTCCCTCGCCTGTACCTGCAACGGCCATGTGCGCCTAGTGCACAGTGAAATTCGCACCTTTAAGAGAACAAGGGGCGTTCTGCTAGCGGGGCTGTTTTAGGAATACTCTTGGTTGATTTGGGGTAGGTGAACAGGCGTGCTCGTCATACTATTTATGTTTGGTCTTGGGAGAAAAGTATCAGATTTATAGTTTTCAGGCACGTTTGTTCAGCTCATGTCCGTTAGTGAAGCGTTCTGGTTACAGTCTGTTTTGCTGCTTCTGGATTTTCGTAGGATTTCCACATTAGGCTGTTTTACTTCCACACTCTATCACTAATGTTTTATCGCAGTAAACAATAATTAACAGACTGGTATATTTTCATGTGCGTCTACTAGGAATGTGAAAGAGTAATAGTCTTCCTTTATCACACAAAATTACCTCAGTTCGTCCACAATGAGCCCATTTTTCTAATATTTTAACCGAAACTTAAATTGTTGGGTGTTATGGAAGCACTCAGCGTGACGGACTCCCGTCCTAAGGGGCTCGGTTTCGATTCCCAGCTGGGTCGGGGATTTTCTCCGTTCAGCGACCGGGTGTTGTGTTGTCTTCATCATCATTTCATCCCCATCCGGCGCCCACGACGCCAAATGTGGCGTCGAATGTAAAAAGACCTGCACCAAGGTGGCCGGATGTGCCCTGTAAGGGGCCTTTCGGCCAATGACGCCAAACGCTCATTTCCATTTCCATGGGACCACTCGTTGTAAAAGTTCTGTGATTACACTTGCATGATGAACCATTTGACCCTGTCTTCAGATGTTAGATTTTAAATGATAAATTACGAAGCGTTTCACCGTTTGTGCCAAAAAATTCGCGATACTTTTCCAACAACATAGCCTGTATATTGAGGACGGGTAGGAGACGTTCTATAGCAAGGCCTTTCAGCATTTAATCACGACAGAACTCAATGATACGCAGTATGTCCGAATGCTACATGCCCTCCACCAAGTCACTTTCCAACATCTGTTTGCATGAGCCTTACTCCGCCATATTTTGTTGTTTCAACCTAATCACGAAAAGCAATAAGGAAACAAGCTGATACGGGGGACGACATCAAAAGCAAAGACATTGTTCCAAGTTAACGAAAGTGTTTCAGTCAGCAGCTTCCTTCCAGGATAGTACTAATAACGTAAAAGTCAACTTTCATTTGGCGACTTCGTGCCAGGCTGCCTTGTTCACGAGAGTTTTTGTAAAGCAGGAGGATCTTATATTTGTTAACTTGTAATTCTCTTCCGTGGTCGACAGAATTCTGCTTGTGTCAAAAATCCGACGCTGCGTAACAGCATTGTTAATGGCCTTCTGTGCGCTTTGTGGGGGACGTTATTTGTTCACGAGAGTATGTTCGTGTGAAATTTGTTTAACAAGTGTTCACGTTGACTGTTTAATAATAATGGACGTGTTTTTTACTTTCTTCTCTTCAGTACCTTTTCTGAGTAAGGCTGGTATATAATGGAAAGTCACATCAAGGCGATAGCAGGAATGAAAGTTACTACGAAATCGAAAGCTTAACTTTCGAACAAATGGACGGTGAACACCCAGATGTAGTTGAAGGTAGCATTCTACGTCACAATGGAGGAGAAATCAATCCGGGCGACCTTGAGCAAAAGAAGGTGAGTATTGTAGAGTTACCAGTAGAGAAGCGACCGGCCGTATACCACAAAAATAGAAAGTTAGCAGAGCTGGGCACAGCTGGGACTGAAAAGGCGCATGAAGGCGAAGAGACATTTTCTAGTACAAGAGTCGTTTCTGTCCATATAGTTACTGGGCATCACTACGGCAGCTGTTTCAGAACATCCAATAGTTGAAATGTTAGTGCTAATGCTGCAAGCCCAATGGGCATTAGAGAAAAAGCTTGATGATCAAAAGAAGACCTTTAATGAGGGACAACAGGCGCTGGATAAAAATCTACATCAAAAACTTGAGGACACAGGAATTACGTTTAACGTTGTAGTTGCAGAGAGAATCCAAGCTTAAAGACTGAAGTAAGGAAGCAGTTTATTGTAATTACCCAATACAATAGTAGCGATGATGCAGAAGGGAATCGACAGGAGTTGGAGGAATGAACTGAAAGTGGCATATAGACGATCGAAAATCAACTGACGGTGAAGTCAGAGGAGACGAGTACAGACAGTATTGTTATAAGAGAGGCTATCGTGAAGTTTATGGTGAACACAAGGAGACCCTCGAGCGAGTGTGCCAGCAAGTCGCCCAAACAAGAGACTTCGCTCCAAAAATATGAGATTGAGGCTTACAGGGTAGCACTGACAACGAAAATGGAACAGATGTAATTACGAAATGAAGGATATTCAAATCAAACGCAGTCAGTGAGAATGAAGAGATGTTTACCCTGTTCAGTTTCAGTCAAAACCAGTCTGAGGTCAATATGCACAACCAGGAGGCGGCAGACCATCTGCAACCACAGCAAAAGGATGAGGGTAAACCGCATACAGGCGGTTGACTTGTTGATGATCGTATTAGTAGGAAAGATGAGCGTAATTGAAATGAGTTACAGGAAATCGAAAATCTCAAGAAAAGGCTACGAGATATTCAACGTCCTCCAGAACTTGTGGGTCCGTTTGTTCGAAATGAAAGGGTAGTTACCGATAATGATGAGTGCTAGAGGCACTTCGTGTCGGTACAAAATTATTCATTGTTCCCTGATGCCACCGATAACCAACATCTGCAGGTATGGCTGGATCGATTTGAACTTTCGATATCGATTTCAGAGGGACTTCTGCTACAAATTAAATTCAAGTGCATCCATTTAAGAGAGGAGCCAGCTGCGAAACTCACGCCGAATTCCACAGAGCTTTCCAGAATGAATTCTGGTCCAAGAACCACCAGGATTGCGTGAAATCAGGCACTCTCATGATGGAAAACTAGCGACGCGAACTACCACTATCGAGCAGCTTATTCCAAAGAGATGGTAACCTCTATATGTCATATCAGAGCCCATCTGTATTTATAAAGTTGCCATTCAGATATTATTACAGGAATTAGTAGATGAGCACATGCACCCACCAGGGTAGCGGAGAGCGCTAATGCGTTGCTTTCTGGACTCAGGTAGGCGCGCCAGCCCCAGATCGGATCCGCCTGGCGGATTAACGACGAGGGCCGGTGTGCTGGCTAGCCTGGATGTGGCTTTTAGGCGGTTTTCCTCATCCCACTAGGTGAATACTGGGCTGGTCACCATGTTTCGCCTCAGTTACACGGCTCGCAAGACATTTGAAAAACGTTCGCGCCATTTCAAGGCTTACACTAGACGCAGACAGCTGGAGTACACTAATTCTGTACTGTGGGGTTCGGGATGGGGACAGGAAGGGCATCAGGCCAACCTCTGGCACTAACATACACTCCTGGAAATGGAAAAAAGAACACATTGACACCGGTGTGTCAGACCCACCATACTTGCTCCGGACACTGCGAGAGGGCTGTACAAGCAATGATCACACGCACGGCACAGCGGACACACCAGGAACCGCGGTGTTGGCCGTCGAATGGCGCTAGCTGCGCAGCATTTGTGCACCGCCGCCGTCAGTGTCAGCCAGTTTGCCGTGGCATACGGAGCTCCATCTCAGTCTTTAACACTGGTAGCATGCCGCGACAGCGTGGACGTGAACCGTATGTGCAGTTGACGGACTTTGAGGGAGGGCGTATAGTGGGCATGAGGGAGGCCGGGTGGACGTACCGCCGAATTGCTCAACACGTCGGGCGTGAGGTCTCCACAGTACATCAATGTTGTCGCCAGTTGTCGGCGGAAGGTGCACGTGCCCGTCGACCTGGGACCGGACCGCAGCGACGCACGGATGCACGCCAAGACCGTAGGATCCTACGCAGTGCCGTAGGGGACCGCACCGCCACTTCCCAGCAAATTAGGGACACTGTTGCTCCTGGGTTATCGGCGAGGACCATTCGCAACCGTCTCCATGAAGCTGGGCTACGGTCCCGCACACCGTTAGGCCGTCTTCCGCTCACGCCCCAACATCGTGCAGCCCGCCTCCAGTGGTGTCGCGACAGGCGTGAATGGAGGGACGAATGGAGACGTGTCGTCTTCAGCGATGAGAGTCGCTTCTGCCTTGGTGCCAATGATGGTCGTATGCGTGTTTGGCGCCGTGCAGGTGAGCGCCACAATCAGGACTGCATACGACCGAGGCACACAGGGCCAACACCCGGCATCATGGTGTGGGGAGCGATCTCCTACACTGGCCGTACACCACTGGTGATCGTCGAGGGGACACTGAATAGTGCATGGTACATCCAAACCGTCATCGAACCCATCGTTCTACCATTCCTAGACCGGCAAGGGAACTTACTGTTCCAACAGGACAATGCACGTCCGCATGTATCCCGTGCCACCCAACGTGCTCTAGAAGGTGTAAGTCAACTACCCTGGCCAGCAAGATCTCCGGATCTGTCCCCCATTGAGCATGTTTGGGACTGGATGAAGCGTCGTCTCACGCGGTCTGCACGTCCAGCACGAACGCTGGTCCAACTGAGGCGCCAGGTGGAAATGGCATGGCAAGCCGTTCCACAGGACTACATCCAGCATCTCTACGATCGTCTCCATGGGAGAATAGCAGCCTGCATTGCTGCGAAAGGTGGATATACACTGTACTAGTGCCGACATTGTGCATGCTCTGTTGCCTGTGTCTATGTGCCTGTGGTTCTGTCAGTGTGATCATGTGATGTATCTGACCCCAGGAATGTGTCAATAAAATTTCCCCTTCCTGGGACAATGAATTCACGGTGTTCTTATTTCAATTTCCAGGAGTGTAGTAATAAGGCCGACCCCGCGTTGCAGCGAGACAAAGGCCCAAAGAAAATTATGGAGCATATGAACACATGTCAGGGAGACATGACAATATGGAACAGTCAGTGGTAAATTCTCCTCAGAATTCAGGAAACAGAAGTTATTGGCGCCCAGGAGTTCTGCAGAGTTGGAATAATGCCCGATGCCGTGGAAACCGGGGTCACAGTTTATGGAATCCCTATCGATGCAAGTCACCCATACTACATTCGAGATGCACCGTTCAGAAATAACAGACTGTCTGCACATACAGTGGAGATTGGTCGGCAGACCAATGCTACAACGAAGATCGTGAGAGTGAGAATATAAATGTGCACAATTGACTACAAGATGAAAGAGAGAGTCAAGGGTCTAACACTGTGAAGAAGGGCTTCTGTATACAGATTTTACTAGAGTAAGAGAGACACTGCTGAACGATAGTGAGGCAGTTGACTCACTTATACATGGTGTTATGATTCCATGATCATTGTCCCAAGTAGTCAAAATACCACTCCGAGAGAAGATGTGTCTAAAGACTGTTGCAGGCGTAGAATTTACCTAGTACTCTCACTGCAGAAAATGAAAGTTTGTGGTGCTGTGCATGGTAAAAATGTGGATGTTAATCTGCACTCACAACTTGATTTCTTTTATCTGTCATACTCATTAGCGACGAATTTCATGATCATCCCAGGATTGGCAATGGAAGTGAACTAGATTTTAAGAATCTGCATGAGATGCCACGTGACGTGAGAGAAAACGGTGCTTTGTTAAAAGTAAACAAGAATACTATAAAATTAACATTCGAAGATCGCCTGACCAAGACTGATTCAATGGGTGAGTTACTCATTACTTCTGCAAGTATAATAGATAGTCAACCATTTGCAATAAATGGTGGTTTTCAAATAACCTTTACCATGGTTACGACGGATTTAAACCCTTCTTCTTTAGAAGGACAAACAAACTTCACCTTAGCAATTCATTGAGTAAAGCTATCTCCGCGTGACACTTATTGGCGACGGTCCGTATGTCCATATGTAAAAATTAAGGCCCCTAGAATAAAGGGCTTGTCACGGCAGTAAAAGCAATCACTTAAAATAGCAGACCAAGTTAGTAGCATCTTTTTTGATAAATTTGAGTGCACTACCACTAAATAATGATTTATGTGCTCATTGGAATGTGTATGAAGAGCGTGGAAGAGAAAGATCTGAACATAATGTTTCTGGAAAAGGTACAGCGCTTAGAGGAGGAAACAGAAGGGGATGTTACGTTGTAGGAGTATACCCATTGGGCATAAGGTCCTTGTGAGACAACACACTCTAAAGGAAACACAAGTTTTGTTTCCACAAATTTTTCATTGTGTTTGTTGGACCATTTTCAGTCAGAAGAGTTGTGCATCTGAATGCCACGGTAACTGAACTCTGCACACAAAAAGGTTACATGATTTAAACCACACATCCAGCTTAAAATTGTTCACGGAATAAGAGTATGTGTTGCGAAACTTTCCCACAGAATTCTAAAATTGTAATTGGTTCATGCTGGATGCTGTTGTTGGAATCTTTTATAAGTATTTGCAGGTCAACAGTACTGACAAGGTCAGCACTTAGTATATGTACTTTAAAGTGGACCAAAGAAAATATGTTCCTATTGGAGCAGAGAATTGAGAATATGCTCCTGTTTAGGAGACTGTCGGAAAAGTGGGATACCAGCTGCCTTATTCTACTTTCCTTAGCACCTTTAAAATGTTTCCCAAAAGTTTTAGCATGAGCATATATTCGTGTTCTTTTTAATATGCAGCCCACCTATCACTCTCACAAGCTCACCTAACTGTAACTTGCTCACACCTATGAGTCCAATGCTGTAAGTCGTTCATACCCATCCATTTCCACTTGCCCATTCTCACTCACTCATTCAGCCCAATTCATTATCACTATCTCTTTGTGTCTCTCGAATTGTCACTGCCTCCTATCTCACAAGCCACAGTCTCCTTCGTTCTGCACTACTACTAATGTTTCGTCACCCTGTCACTGTCTCCTTCTTGCTCTGCATTACTGCTATTATCTCATTTCGTCCCTCTGCTGCTGTCGCTTCTCACTGTCACTGTCTCTCTCTTATTCATTGTCATCGTCAGAGACACCCTCAGTATCACTGGCTCTCACCCAATTCCAGTTTCTCCTTCTCTTTGTTCCTCTCACATTGACACTGTCTCCTTCACACTTTCCCTAGCACTGTACACTGTAAAGCATGCTCCACAGCCACTGTGTTTCTCTCTCTCTCTCTCACTATCACTGCGCTCTTTCTATGCTGGCATAAGCTATTGCTGGAACACAGGGCAGCAAAGATGAAGGGCGAAGATGAATTAGTAGGCGCTGGATCAAGCACGCCTATCACGAGAGAGGCCAGAGACACGCCCACAAGCAACACGCCGCCAACGCCCTCTCGACAGCATATAACACTGCAACAGCGTATTTACGTAGCTTACGTAATCAAATACAAAATTTGGTTTATTACTTATTATGCCCCAACAGAACAAGTAATCCTGTTAAAGAAAAGCCACATATAACACTCCACTCTGCTACTGTTACACCATAACCCCAAAGCAGGAGTCAGTTTACAAAATAGACTTATTTTGTTATAGTAATTATGGTATAACGCATCAGAACAGTGTTACCCTCTGAGAGAAATTTTGTTGTTTGACCATGTTGTACCTAACGGAAGTGGCTTATCGGAAATGAAAGTCAGAATTATGTAACTAATTAAACAGTGACAAACGAAATATTGCCTTTCTGCACTGTTTAATTGATAATGGAAAACGGCCGCCAGCCTAACTAGGCAAAAGAATGATTAACATTCTCGTTGAAGAAAATAGGTATAAGTAACTATAATGGACAAACACAACCTGGATTTAGCCACACGCGAGTGCAATGAACTCTGACACACATATGTTTTAAGATTGAAGCTGACAACTGGAGTAGCACAAATTATTTGCAAAATTATAAGAGATACCGAAACACGCTATTACTTTCAGGCTTACATAAAGTGAATGGTCTTTATAACATTACTATTAACATGCACTTCTAATACACAAGATACACAAACACTTAGCAAACAAGAAGATATAATGTTTCACAACTGCAGCTTTCTCACTTTTACTACAGCGAAACACAATACTGACCAAATTGCAAGAAACTGACTCACCTTTTTTTAGAAATTACTACAGACAACAATGTGATCATTTGTTTCATAAGCCTCAGTCTTAAGAACTTTTAATTTTGAAGTTAGCAACAGCACTCTAAATGGCAGTTTTACTAGGAAAATTATTTTGAGCAAATAACATTTACTTTAACTCAATCTATTGCCACATTAACTTTAACTTTCTTTTTACTAAGTTCAAGAGGCATTAGTTAGCAACACTCTAGGCTTTAATATACTTTCATTAAGGACACTCGGTAATCACTTTAGTTCAAATGGAGAGGACCCTAATAGGTGTTATGATGAGGAGAAAAATCAAGGTAGGTACATAAATTCAGATATAAATTACCTTATATTTCAGCACATTAGCACATCCATTAAGCTGATCCTTCACTGTACACCATTATAGTATTACATTGCAATGATTGCGCAATGTGGTGGCAACTGCGTGTTGGTAGGTGGAATTGCAGGCCGACTTGCTGGACTCTATCATTTCTTGGTGGCGGTGATAGATACAAATTCCAGAATATTTCCAGCTATCCGAGGCCTTGGAAAGAAGCATGAAAAGCCTCTCTCGGAATCAGCACAATATGCCTCTTTTACATGGCAGAGCACGGACTCGCAGCTCGTGTCCGTCTGGTGGCTCGTCCCCGACTGCTTGCTCGTCTCCGTCTGCTGGCTACCAGTTCCACCTTTTCCCGCTAGGCCAACCACAATTTGCGCGTTCTACACAGTTCCGTTCCCGAGGGGAACCACTACACCTCTTATACACAAAATTACCAAGATTCCTAAGTGAGGATCAGCAGTTTACATAACAACAAACAAACGCATTGGATAACACAGAACATTTGCACATATTAACATGTTTACAAAAAATTATTCACACCAATTTACAATTATTTACAGTAAGTTGTGTTCCCTCCAAATGGAAAAAGCATTTAAACGAGAGATATGCTACACAGCATACAATCAAATCATGACACCAAAGTTTTAACAAAGAAAGAAATATACAGTTTTGTGTTACCCATTCAATCACACACATTTACAGAAGTAACATTAAATAAATAAAAGCAAAATAAATCAGTAGATCATTAGAGCTATGGTGTTACAAGCAGATATCTAGGCCGCCGCCGCTGACCGGAGGGTCTCTCTCAATCTTTCAGTTTGGCGTCTGTCAGTTTACTCACAGAGCGGATTTAGTTAATTACAGGCTATGGCAGTACATAGCGACCAGATTAGTGAATCTAGTGGTGCTAGCTTATCCTCAACCAGAATTGTACTTTACTAGCACAGAGAAACTATAGTTTGTTGGGGTTAGGTTGACTTTGGGGAAGGGACCAAACAGCGGGGTCATCAGTCTCATTGGTTTAGGGAAGGATGGGGAAGGAAGTCGGCCGTGCCCAGTCAATGGAAACATCCCAGCATTTGCCTGAAGCGACTTACAGAAATCACGGAAAACCTAAATCAGGATGGCTGGACGCGAGATTAAACCGTCGTCCACTCGAATGTGAGTCCAGTGTGCTAACCACTACGCCACCTCGCTTGATCCTACAGTTTGTAATAACAAGATTACCAATATTGACATTACAGCGGTCTACAAGAGGACTATTACTGATGAACTTATATCACAAAACATGGACTCTATTCAAGTTAAGTAAATGTTTCCAGTTCATGTAAATAAAGAATTGTATTAATCCATGTGTGCATTTGTGTTGTAGAAAGAGGATACGAGCCACCCACAACACCCTCTCTCTTTCTTCCTTGCACTACAAGATTCTACACTTTCCATACCACAGCCACTGTATGCTATCTTCCATTATGTATTATTTTTCCGTCTGTTCCCACTGCCACTGTCTCCTTCTCTCACAGCATAAAAAAGTGGATATATTCGCATGCCAAGATTTTTGGGAAACATTTTAAAGGTGCTTAGGAAGCTACTACCCCACGTTTCAGTCAGTATTCTAAACAGGAACATATTCGCCTTTTTTATGCTCTGAGGGGAGCATTTTCCGCCGGTTCCCTTGTGTTTCCTGCTACAGCATGTGACTCATAAGAAAAGAACTTCATGGGTCACTAGAATTTTGATAGTTTACTTACGTAAAATTGAAGTAATGTAATAATAATTCAGACCTGATTTTACGTGCACAATAATCTTGCATTACTTCAGTACTACGGTATGGGGTCATAAGGTCCCTTCTGACGATAACGAAGACATTTTACGACATATTTCTCCGTTCTGCGTCACTTTATAAACTACATGTTCACCTATAACGGATTTCACGTGCGTACTTTATGCATATAAATAAACGGATAATGATATTACGAAAATATTCGAGATTGCTCAAGATCGGTATCTTAGGAATACATCGTAAAAATTACAACCATTTGTTGTGCGTAGCCGTCTTGGAATATATCTCTCAGTTTTGGTATTAAAAGTCATGTCCTTCGGGTGTCTCTCGCTAACGAATAAAGATTTTTGAAAACGGAAAGATAACACTTCTAGACAAATGCCTAGAAAATACGCTGTTAAAATTTGAGCAATTTCCTGCAGCTATTTACTATATTGATTTCTCCTCACACTGGAATTTACGTGCGTATTTTACGTGTAAAAGTAGGGTAACTTTGAAACTTTCTCAAAAATTAATACAGATATAAAGAGAAATTTTCAGTTCTTTCCAGAGCGGGATTTAGGGATATATGGTAAGATTCTTGGCCATTTCATGTGCATAGCTGTCCTTGAACCCGTGGCTCGGCTTTGGTATCCAAAAACCACGTTCATGAGTGTTTCTCAATAACGAATGAAGAGATTTGAAAACGGGAAGGTGACACTTGTAAATAAATTCCTAGATAATTTACCCCTTGAAACTGATCAATTTTCAGACGGGAATTATTTAGGTATTGACTGCTGACGCTGAAAATTCGATGAAAAATCATTTCTTCATGTTTTCACAGAAACCGCCCATGACCTAAAAGGTTCCTCCATAAGCTGCTTAAGGCTCACCATACACCACATGTGTTCCAGTTGTCTAAGCTTGAAAACGTGTGCAATATTCAAAATTTCACCCCGTATTTTAGTACAGTTGCAGTTGTTGTTTATACAAACGACCCCTAGCCCTAGGGACATACAAAACACTTGGCCTTACCTGGCTGTCGTGTGTGTCGATTCGTGAGGATTGTATAAGTAAATCTCCAAGCTGGTCCGTTGATTGATGAACAGGGCGTCGACCAGATACTCCATAATATGCAGATTAGTTTTGGATTTTGTGCCGTGGAAGCGGGGAGCGCCGTTGTTCTTTGAAGATTTTTCACTGTGGGAGTGCCTTGGTTTACCGTTTGCGAAGGAGCATCGAGAATTTTTTTTAAGTTGCCTGAGATATGCAGAAGGAGCGCAGAGGTTGAATAGAAAAAGTAGTATGGCAGATGATGCGTTCCCCTCTAGATATTGCTGGGAATTGAAAATTAGAATTTATGATCCAGGGAAGCTAAATATGTGTCAGCTTTATAGAAGCAAGTTGTTCAGGAGTGGAGACCGCTAAAATGACGAGAACCATATATAGATAGGAGCATTGGACAAGCCAACAAGTATTATAATTCAGTATCGTTATATTGCTATGTTTTGAAAGGTGCATAATCCTGTGTGTTCTTTTATAACTGATTGGTATGTAGAATGGAAGAACCATACCAGTGTCATGGATTAGCTGGATATCTTGACTTAATTATCTGTGCTTACTCAACAGATCTAAAAAATAACGATGATGGTAAAGTGTTTAAGAAATCCCAACACATACGTTTCGACCAACACAATCCAGACGACGGTCTGATGAAGACTCTTTGAGAAGATGGAAATACGAAAGGAGCCAACTGGAATTCGGAAAATCGAGAAGAAGAAATTTTTCTTTACAGTCAGCCATGGGAAGGAGTGAGAAACGAAAAAATGTATACTAGACAGCAAAACAAGTGGGTCACTGCCGAATACAACCAGCATAACGTAGCTGTGTTGCAGGTCCTCTACACACCAAAACCCCGTGGGGTAAAGTCGTTTGACTACACACAATGGGTACCGCAAGAGACTACTAAGAGACCAAAGGTCTTTATGGCTGTCAGTCTAAGCGTCAACTAATATCGTCATACAAAACATATTAGAAAACAGATTCTTATCGATGAGACACCCCATAACACTCATAAACTAACCTTAATTAAAACAAGTGACATTCCAAAAGTTCTGAGAAAACGGATTATTTTACATATATCCTATAGTAATCCTTAGTCAAAATTAATTACTTGAGACAATATATGGAGTTACAAAGCTGTACGGCAATTCGAAAAAAGTTATCGCTCTCTAAAAGGTTTTCCTTCCACGTGCAGAAGGTCGCTCAACAGCGAGTGGCTCTGGAAACTGGATATTGGACGAACCAGTAGAAAAACGCGATTAACGGCAACAAGTACTCTAAGGAAATCTCAACATTAACAGCGAATCACCAGTAATATCGTTGATCTCGTAACACATCAACACCTACGTGTACACAAATTTGAACTTTAAATGACATGACCAACGTCGTCGTTCTGGACTTGGATTCAAACCCAGCACCTATAGCCATTGCTAACTAAGCTAAGCTTTGTTTGTGCCTTATTGAGACCGGATCACTAGGCATAAAGAGACGTGAAGTATAGAAGTTTGCACCAGTATCAGTTATCAATTCAGATCCTGAAAATAAATGACGAAAATGTTTGTACTGAACTGGGAATCCTGTCATAACATTTACCGTCCTGGGAACTACCCCCAACGACGTTTAATATGGTGTCATTCACAGGGAACAAGGTATGCTCCTGTTTAAAATTGAAATGCCATCATATAAAGCTTGTGACAGAGATGCGAACCCAGCACCTAATCGGATTGTTAACGAAGTACAGTCATGCTCAAAAGTATCCGAATGACCTGGATTGCATTTCGCCTGATTCCCATGCAACCCACATAACGCAGCTGTCTAGCAGGTCCTCTAGTCGCTCTTTGATACAGTCGTTTGACTATTGAAAATGGTTCTAACAAGTCACCACTAGAAAACACTGCTCTGTATCGCAATAACTCAGGATGTAAAGGAATACCACGATACTAAACATATCAGGGAACACCTCATCACAGATAAGACTATCTTTAAGGCTTGTAAGCTCGCATTTATTGCAATAACTGACATACCTCAAATGTTAGCACTCTCATTATTACGTCAGATAGGTAATGCACGTAGTAAGTTCGTCGTATTCATGATTTCCTCTTCAAAGTAACATACCATACTTGTTATTTAATACAAAATGTCATTAAAAATTTACGTTATTCACGAGCAGCAAGTTGAGAATATCTATGAACTTCAAATGACACGACTAACCGCCTCGTTCTGCATATGGATTCAAACCCAGGTCATGCAAACTAAGATTTCGTGACTGACGGAAATTAACAGTCATTCCTGACTAGGCATAAAAAGAGTGATACACCTCGATTTTAGACAGTATCAATTACCAAATATCAACTTTAAATTACATAACGTAAACATTTTTAACGGTCGCGAATTCCTACCCAGCATCTATTGCCCTGTTAACGAATTACGAGAGATGTTAAATACTGCTTCTTCACAAGTAACGTACTTGAAATGCAGCGAGGAAAAGCTTTGTGTTGGACAGGGATACGAACCCAGAACCTAATCGGATTGTTATCGAAGCACAATCAACTTTGACATATCGGATTTTCTCGGCAGTAGCTAGATGTATTAAATGAAATGACGAGACGAAACATCATTTTTTTCCTTCCCAGGACTCCAACCCGGCACGTATCGCTGTTATATTCTAGAGAAAAGGAACGTTAAGTATGGGTTTGTTACACCAGCAGCGACATGTGAGCATGTTTGAACTAGAAATAATATGACGAAGTGTTCAGTGCTGACTGACAATCGAACCCCAAACATATCGTTATTGACTACACACAAAGAGACGACACTTACCGAATTTTTCTCCACCAGCAGCTCGGAATAACATCCTTGAACTTACAGTGATCTCGCAAATAGTTCTGTGTCTCACTGGGAGTCAAAAACGTCAGATATCGTTAGTGTTGACAACGAATGAAAATGCATTAAAAATAAAAATTATTATCCACCAGCAGATAGGTGTTCTCATGCTAGAGCTTGATAATACCTAGTGAAAAGTTTATGTGCTGGGCCAGGATTCCAACCTATTCATGTGCAATATGTGGAGATTGTAGCCGAGCTGTACTGTCACGAAAGGATCAAATTCCGCGTTAAGGGCGGCCTGAGTTCCATTCCCAGTTCAGAACTAATTTTATCGACATACAGAAGCTCAAATAAAAGATGGAATAAGTGTCCTGTGACCATACACAGGGTTTGTTTCGTCACTAGAAATAAATAACTAGTATAAGAAAGGTTACTGGTGATAGAGTTTCTACATGTCGCCACTCCTTACTTTATTGTGGTTTCACCTAACGTCTACTTGGTAGAGAAGGAATATCATGTTTAATGTGATTTATAGACCACAATGCCATTATACCTTCTTCACTTGGCGTAGCCAGAAGAGAATAGAATCTGCCTCTCCCTATCAAAAAACATCAACAGAAGGTTGGAATCGAACCGAGACCATCATCATATGAAACTATCATAAGTCCAAGAGACCACCTAATCCTCTTCTCTACGACTCACTTCTCTATCATAACACCTTTGAGGCACACAAGATGAGAATTCTGACACACAGGCTCCTGTAGTGGTTTGCAGTATTTTCAGTACATTCATTTACTTGGTTGACCGAATCGCTATGAAGTAGCTGCCTTGGCTACCCAGTGCATACATTCGACTCTATTTTGTAATCACCGAAATAAAATCACGTAACTGCCACCTACACAGAACTGCCAACAGTGTAGGATGCAGAAATTTAAACAGGACCTACTCTATTGCGCTATCTGTTTGTTCAAACCATCGTGCAGTGCAAAAGAAATGCTGTAACTGTCTGTGTCTCATAAGTCTATATCCGGCAATATGCATTATCTCACAGCACTGTGGAATGCCGAAGTTCTGGAGAAACTGTTGTTCACTTCCAGAGGTGCTGTAGCTACGTCACAGCTAGTAGTGTAACGGTAAGTGCCGCGCACTGTTGATAACACGTCGCGTGTTCTATTACATTCTCTACGACTTTTTTTTTAAAACGCAATTCTGCTGTCTGCTGAAGTTATCAATTTAATGGAACTTTGAACATAATTCTCTTCACTTCTCAACCCAAAATAGTCGCATGTGGAAAAAAGGCTAACTTCTGCGTCATTTTGTTCTTTTCAGGTGTAATAGACGGCCAGGCAGCAGATGCGCTCGAAGCTTTTGTATTATGTATGGGGAGAGCGCATCGTACCAAAATAGTCAGAAAAGTATTTTCTACATTAGCTGTCGTCTGGTAGTGGCATTTTATTCTACTTCAAACCTTGTTTGACAGCTTTAACTCAGAACAAGTTTTCTACATACATGTAATCAATAAACTGCACGTGCATTGTCAGACTGTTATAGATAACATCAGAGAATTCGCATATATCGTTGATGATTAATTTCTCTCTCGTGTTTAGTATTGTTTTAACAACACTAAAAGAAACCTTACGAAAACTGTGCACTGTATTGTAAGAAATGAAATAAAACTACCCACGATAACCTTACGACGAAAGTAAGTCTGTTTTAACAAAACTGAGTATCTGTACACAAGCGTGCCTCTATCTGCACGCATTAGTAAAATACTACCCACTTAGATTTCGATTGGGTCTGTGTTTAAATGGTATGCTGTGTCATACTCAACAGGTATGCAAACGTGGCATTTCATAAATAAAGTTACGTATTCCTTCAAACCCAAAATTTGCTTGTCAGCAGCGGAAAGAGGCGTTACCTGTTGTGCAGCATTGTAAGTTTTTCACCATTGCACTATAAGCTCAAAGTATTTTCTTACAATTTGCTTATCGATGTTTGATCTGACTGCTTGCAGCTCTTAGACAGAGGGGATAAAAACGTTACATTCAGAGAGGTTGGAACCGCGAACCATAACAGTCGCGTTTCCATCGGTCAGCACGTCAACACAGAGCTAGCGGATAGATATGGTTTGCGCCTTCCTCTTACGAGGTCAGTAGTGGCTAGAACTCGTAAACCGCTATTTACAGGACGAGATTAGTAGCGATTGCCACGTTCAATGACTTTGCTGGGCTGAAAACCGTAAATTTACAATCTTCTGTTGCATCTCAAGCGATAACAACTCAGGTTATTCAATGGAAATGACACGAGAAATCAAGTGAACTTTGAGGCTTAATTCCGTGCACACCAGGAAGTAACTCGTCGATCACAGGGTTGCCAAACATACCTGGCGTTGTTGCCACATCTCAGATACGAGTACATTACCAGCAGGAAGAAGACGAACCAATGTGATCCTACAGCGGGCTGGGAAGTGACCATAGCTGGCGCCTCAAAGACGCGGCTCATACGGCCTGGAATACGTAATGCGTCTGATTCGCATTTCTGTAACTATGTTTAGGGACTGGAGCTTAGTTGCTAATAATACTCAGAACTGACTGCTACTAAGCATCATAAATCAGTAACTCTCATAGTTGTCTTTATATTTCTTTCGTAACTGTACTCAAAACTAAGAAACTCATTCACGGACGGTTTCGTGCCTCGCCAATAGTCGAGCACAACAAACAAATAAAAATAAAAAGAGAATGTGTGTGTTTGTGTGTGTATGTGTGTGTGTGTGTGTGAGAGAGAGAGAGAGAGAGAGAAAGAGAGAGATGGTAAAAAATTGTTGTAAAGAAATTGAATACTAGTATGTAAAGAAATCTTTCATTAAAATGACTCGTTCCACATCATTACGAAATGTCGTATTCATGATCTATGGATCAAGTATTTATCTAATCTAATCTAATCATATCATATTGCTGACTATCCATGAAGAGTCATGAAGTACCGAAATTTTCGCCTATATCAGTAACCAAATCTAAACTTGAAAATAAAAGACGACTGTTTCTGTAATAAACCGGGACTCCTATCAAGACCCTTTCATCCCTGTTAACTACCCGTGAAAGATGTCTGATATACCTCAATTCAGAAGTAATGAAGTGTATATGAATTTAAAGATGAAGCGCATGATGTGAAGTTCTGCGACGGAGATACGAACCCAAGACGTAATCGGATTGTTAACTAAGTAAAATCAAATGTTACGCACCGGTTTTTCTTGCCAGCTGCTAGGTGTTTAATCTAAAATAAGGACACTAATTTTCGTGCCTGAACGACAATCGAACCGCAATCCTATCGTTCTTCTTTATTGTCCATGAATACTGCTTAAGTATCAATTGCTTACTCACCAACAGTAAGATATGTGCGTGTTTGTCCAGAAATTGTTGGCAACATGAAAAGGCATTAAAAGTGCACGTTAATTTTCACTAGCAAGCCGGTGTGCACGTGATAGGGCTTGAAATGAAATTATGAATATTTATGTACTGGATTAGTATTTGGACCCACATATTTACCTTTGGAGGAGACCTAGAGAAGACTGCAGTCTTGGGAAAAGGAATGAAATGATTGAAATATACTGTTCCTAGAGATTCAGATCCTCGAAAGAGGAGATACGAATTCGATTCACAGTCCAGCACCAAATTTTTCAACGTCTCTAGTTCAATCAAGTACAAGTGAAATAAGATCCCTGTTCCTTTAGACGGCTATCAGTTCATCAAATAAAATAAAATTTTCTAATGTAAGTAAGTTTACTGGTGACAGTATTTCTGTTTACCCTGACCTCCACCTATGTTATTTTCCAACGTAAACCGGCTCTGCCCAGTTTGGAATGAAGGAACGTGATGATTAATGCGGATTCTGGATTATAACAGATTTCTCTTGAGGTTACCACAGGTAAAGTAAATCTGTTTGTGCCTCTTAAAAGTAAGTGACTGAACCCACGCATTGCACCTGTGATAGTTCGTTTCACCATACCATTGTGGCCACATTTCCCAGCCCCAGGAGTGTGCTATAATGGATGATGTGCTTAGCTTACTAAACTAGTCACGGTGGAAGAAAACGCGAGTCTACTAAATGGTTAAGTAGAAGCAAGCATCTGACGTGGAGATTATGCTATTCGCATGTCTGCAGGATGAAAAGACTCTTCTAGGCGTCATAGCCTCGATTTGAAGCCATTTTTAAATTTTCACTAATTCAGGAAATTCCACTTTGAAGTGTGAAGTTACCGGATAATTCGATTATCACCGTCATTATTACTATCATTTTCTTCATACCACTGCTGGAACACATGTGCTTGAAGATCATTTAAGTCCTTTTGGTCATTATAGAAGTAGTTGCCCAAGAACAAGTTCTTTCCCTGTCTACGGAATCCTTTTCATGTTAATATCGAACATCAGCAATTATTCGTAGATCACATTAAAACTAAAGTAATTGATGAAGACCTTACTTGATAACAAAAACGCGCTTCCTTTCTTCATTTACTTGCGCCTAGAAATGGCTGTCGAATACCGCCAAACCAAAGGCCAAGGGATCTTACTGCCTTCCAATATAGGTCGCTGTCGGTTCTTCCATATGATTTGGTCGACGTGACCTGTTTCAAGTTGTGTATGACACAGAATGTTTTAGAAAATTAATTGTTTTCCTTTGCAATAAACAGAAATATTTTCATTCTAAGCTATCCAAGTCCAAAATTTTCGCAATATTAGTTCAAATTTAATATTCGCTTCCATAATGTAAGGAAAGTATTTCACAGTTGCAAAACCCGCATCCGACTCACTGTCCTTACACTTAGTCGCTGGCCATAAATTCTAGCTCAAAGTGACGCCAGTTTAAGTAACCTAATGTAGCGAAGACTGTTTGCCAGTGCTCTTTCTCACCGGAAAATATGCAATTCACTCATTGGGCTCCATAAGTACACTGTAACAGTAATTTCTGTGTGTATGTAATGCATACGGATTGTAGAATTTAGTGGTGCTCTCTCTTCCACTTCTGTGTACAATATGCCTGACCTAAACGGGCCCTTTATCATTACAGCCCATGGGCGGTGCAACATCATATTGACAACAGTAATGTGCTTATACTGACAACCTCATTGTTCGTTTTACCCGATTTTGTAATCATTTAAGTAAAACAACATGACCTTCGAGTGGGACACATTTCGTCCCCATTTTCCTCTTGTGAAATTTGTCAGTAAGCTTTTTGCCTTCGAACCAGCGAAATGCGGCAGAGTACGGGTGGTAAACGATTTACAAACCACGATTTAGTGCCGTTAACACGATTTCTTTAAACATTGGCGTAGCTGAAGGAATTTAGTTTCTTCTTAAATCGTCTAATGCAGCAACGTTCACAGATATCTCAAATAGGAAAAGCTCTTTATCCAGGTACGAAGGTTGTAAAACAGACTTCCCACAGTTTGTGTCAGGTTGATCGTTTCGTCTGATAGCACTGCGTAAGTATTTTCTGTAAGAGGTATTAAATTAGTGTTCCTGTAGCTGTGGAAATCATTGGTAGAAAACGAGTTTCACACCAATGGGTACAGTACCGATAAATATTCAAAATGATTATTAACCTAAGTCTGCGTTCATCCACAAACAGAGGCGTATTTGTAATACTGAAGCTAGACTAGGTATCCTTGTCTTCCTTGAGTGGGCATTGGAAGGCGTTTACACACACGTATACGAGGGTAATCCCAAAGGTAAGGTCTCCTAAAGGACACGCAAGTGCCAACGCAGGCACAAACGAGAGATCCTTCATTTTAATGGCAAGCAGAAACCACAGTGTTGGCTGCATGGTGGCAAGGTGATAAAGAGCAAGACTATGGATACGAAGGGCTAAGGTTCGATCCCTCACCTGTCCCACGATTTTTATGTGCCGTTTTACACATATTTCCCCTGGGGCAGTGTTTGTTGATGTGAAAAATGCCGAGTTGCACTGTGATCCGAAAGCCACGTAAAACTGTAGGTTTCCCTATTAACAGGCTAGGTAAGTCAACTCAAAGGTCGGATGAAAGCAACAGCCTACCACCTCCAACAGGTCCGTGCCTATTAAAGCACTGTGGTGTTCAAACCACTCTTGCGACTGATGGCTGCTTTACTTTCTATGTGTTCAAAAACTAATGATCTTCGGGTTATTAACATTTTTGTGTTTTCATGCTGTAGCTTTGAATCCAGTAAACGTAAGTAACCGGCCGAGCACTGTCACCGTTCGAGTTGTCAAGGTGGTAGACGACGATGCTGTCGACCCCAGTTACAATTTTGGTCATGGCTATGTTTCAGTCGAATACCAATATGGGCCTTTCTGCGTATTTCAAGATATACTTTTATACACTTGGTACGCTTCCAAATTGATATCTGATAGAGCTTTATTTAGCAACATGAATCAGATATGTTTTCCGTGCAATATATCGGACAACACGTCAGTGCAGCGAGATTTCGTTTATGTGTTGCGCATGGTGCAAGAAATATTTGTGTTTTGCTTGCTTCTGTGATAGGTTTCACCCCACTGAATGCGAGCAAGCCCACGAATAGACTGTCAATAACTGGAATTACGCAATAACACACTTAAAAGTTGTATTTTTGCATTATGTATCCCGATGAAAATAACTGTAAACAGGTTATATGCCTGCTTGCTTATTATCGCGCTTCTCGATGCTTTCCTCAAAAAGTTAAAATAAAAATAAAAAGAGAGAGAGAGAGACAGAGAGAGAAAACATAAATGTATTTCAAATATCAGCTCAGTGACGCCACGTTCGTCTCCTGATGTAAAGCAAGGATAGTTGATAGGTAATATCTCGTTGTACTAGCGATATGTATGGCTACATGGTTCTTTGTTTTCTCTCTGCAAACAACTAGAATAGAATTCAGTAACAAAGTGGTAAGAACATCTACTCAGTGCGCCAATTAAACACTCAACCATTCTTGGTTATTTTGTTAATCGTCTGTAATGCAGTAAACATCCTTGATTATTGATTTGTAATTACTACCATTGCTATTGTTATTCGTCACTTCACAACAGCTTTCCTATCACTTATTGCCGCCGATGCACGTAACGAATGGATCAGGATGAATGGAATGTGGGATGTTTCGTCACGGAGAATATACACACTTATCTCGGCGTCTTGTGTCAGGGTAATATGAAAATCTCAATAAGAAAAGACGACAATAACACCCAACTATTTCTGTCCACTTAACACCATGACGACACACAAATTGGCGTCTCACTGTATTTTGATTATAATTCGTTAGCCTTTTTGCGACCTCATTTTAATACCTCATGGGAGCAGACATAATATTTTGCTTTTTGAACACCGAACAATAACACACAAAATTAGTAGATGGAAGGATACAAAGAAAAGATCAGACTCATGGGTGTGGATCCAGTTCATCATAAGAAGACTAAACAAGAGGGAAACATTACGAAAGCAATGAATAAGCTGGTTAGTATACATTATTTGTATAGATCTGAAGATGAAAAAGCGCAGATCTGCACAGTACCCGCATCTGTACTTTAGTTTCTGTTTTAATGGGCATAATTTTTAGTTTCTTCTCTTCTGAATTATCAAATTAATTGATTATTACGTGGTACAGAATAATTAGGTAACTGTGTTTCTTACAGCTTCCATTCGCTCCAACATTTTTCTACATTCTCGTGCAATTCATGAAATTCTACTTGTATGATCACAAGATTGCACATAGATGCAATCGATTTCGAGGTGCAAAGTCTTTGTTATCTTACTTTTCGTGACAGCTTGGCAAAGTTGATTTCCAAAGACTTTTTATTGTACTGAAATAATCTTTTGTAATAAAGTAACAAGGTAAGTGTTTTATCCCTATATGTTTTGTGGGAAACTGTAATCGTGATGGAAGATTACACACCTGAATGTTTGACACAGCTGGTAGGAGAAAACGCTGCATATTAACCAAACCCTGCGCCTCCTCTCCGTATCCTCCTATGACACGAGCACAGGATTCTCCTCCTATAACGCTACAGAGCTGTTCCTAGCACAGCTGAGAATTGGCAACATCGTCACAAACATTTGGCAACACTATGACAGTGCAATCACTTCCGCGTATGGTACTGAACTGACTCGCTAAATTCACTTGATATTCCCTTTCCATTTGAATGACTCGTGGTATATAATCCTCACGTAAACTAAGACACTGAAACATAAATTTCAATTTTTTGGCTAAAGAAATGCTATTCTTCACATAAGTGACAACTTTTAAAATCTTTCACGAAGCGTTATGAGGCTGAGCGACCAATAACATGACGAGAGTGGCGTGCTGGCAGCAGTGTGTCCGTAGCCCCGTGATACCGCCCGTGTCTCGTGTTCAAACGGTTAAGAAAATCTTCAGTTCTAACCGTGGTAGAGGCAGCGCATGCGAGCTTTTTTTTGTGTATTATTTCATGGAGCAGCGAATTCTCAGAAAAAATTCTGTAACAAAATCAGAAGAAAACCTTTACACATCAAAACCTCTTGGCAGTTCGACTCAGTAAGTTGCGTTAATGGTCGTAGATCTCGACTTTCTGACTGCCAAGCTGCTATACAATACAAGCGTCTCTGAAGAAATTCAAATCGACCGTCAACGATACGAAATTCAATAATGTCCCATGCCAGGGTGATAAGTATGAAGGAAATAAATTATTAGCAAATCGCAAGAAAATACTTTCAGCTCAAAGTGCAACGGTGAAAAACTTACAATGCTGAACAACAGGTAACGCCTCTTTCCGCTGCTGACAAGCAAATTTTGGGTTTCTAGGAATACGTAACTTTATATATGAAATGCCACATTTGCATACCTGTTGAGTATGACACAGCATACCATTTAAACACAGACCCAATCGAAATCTAAGTGAGTAGTACTTTACTAATTCGTGCAGATAGAGGCACGCTTGTGTACAGATATTCAGTTTTGTTAAAACAGACTTACATTCGTCGTAAGGTTATCGTGGGTAGTTTTATTTCATTTCTTACAATACAGTGCACAGTTTTCGTAAGGTTTCTTTTAGTGTTGTTAAAACAATACTAAACATGAGAGAGAAATTAATCATCAACGATATATGCGAATTCTCTGATGTTATCTATAATAGTCTGACAATGCACGTGCAGTTTATTGATTACATGTATGTAGAAAACTTGTTCTGAGTTAAAGCTGTCAAACAAGGTTTGAAGTAGAATAAAATGCCACTACCAGACGACAGCTAATGTAGAAAATACTTTTCTATTTTGGCACGATGCACTCTCCCCATACATAATACAAAAGCTTCGAGCGCATCTGCTGCCTGGCCATCTATTAAACCTGAAAAGAACAAAATGACGCAGAAGTTAGCCTTCTTTCCACATGCGACTATTTTGGGTTGAGAAGTGAAGAGAATTATGTTCAAAGTTCCATTAAATTGTTAACTTCAGTAGACAGCAGAATTGCGTTTTAAAAAAAATGTTGTAGCGAATGTAATAGAACACGCGGAATTTTATCCCTTCGTGACAATACAGGTCGACTACAACTTGTTGTTTGTTCAAAGCTGCAGATTCCTCAACATTTCCACATATTGCGCATGAATGGGTTGGAATCCTGGCCCAGCACATAAACTTTTCACTAGGTATTATCAAGCTCTAGCATGAGAACACCTATCTGCTGGTGGATAATAATTTTTATTTTTAATGTATTTTCATTCGTTGTCAACACTAACGATATCTAACGTTTTTGACTCCCAGTGAGACACAGAACTATTTGCGAGATCACTGTAAGTTCAAGGATGTTATTCCGTGCTGCCGGTGGAGAAAAATTCGGTAAGTGTCGTCTCTTTGTGTGTAGTCAATAACGATATGTTTGGGGTTCGATTGTCAGTCAGCACTGAACACTTCGTCATATTATTTCTAGTTCAAACATAGTCACATGTCGCTGCTGGTGTAACAAACCCATACTTAACGTTCCTTTTCTCTAGAATATAACAGCGATACGTGCCGGGTTGGAGTCCTGGGAAGGAAAAAAATGATGTTTCGTCTCGTCATTTCATTTAATACATCTAGCTACTGCCGAGAAAATCCGATATGTCAAAGTTGATTGTGCTTCGATAACAATCCGATTAGGTTCTGGGTTCGTATCCCTGTCCAACACAAAGCTTTACCTCACTGCATTTCAAGTAAGTTACTTGTGAAGTAGCAATATTTAACATCTCTCGTAGTTCGTTAACAGGGATAATAGGTGCTGGGTAGGAATTCGCGTCCGTTAAAAATGTTACGTTATGTAATTTAAAGTTGATATTTGCTAACTGATACTGTACAAAAATGAGGTATATCACTCTCTTTATGTCTAGTCAGGAATGACTGTTAATTTCCGTCAGCCACGAAATCTTAGCCTGCATGATTGGTTCAAATGGTTCTGAGCACTATGGGACTATCTGAGGTCATCAGTCCCCTAGAACCTAGAAGTACTTAAACCTAACTAACCTAAGGACATCACACACATCCATGCCCGAGGCAGGACTCGATCCAGCGACCGTAGCAGTCACGCGGTTCCTGACGGAAGTGCCTAGAACCTCCCGGTCACCGCGGCATAGCCTGCATGACCTGTGTTTGAATCTATATCCAGAACGAGGCGGTTCGTCGTGTCATTTGAAGTTCATACATATTCTCAATTAGCTGCTCGTGAATAACGTAAATTTTTAATGACATTTTGTGTTAAATAACAAGTATGGTATGTTACTTTGAAGAGGAAACCATGAATACGACGAACTTACTACGTGCATTACCTATCTGACGTAATAATGAGAGTGCTAACATTTCAGGTATATCATTTATTGCAATAAATGCGAGCTTACGAGCCTCAAGGACAGTCTTATCTATGATGAGGTGTTTCCTGATATTTTTAGCATCGTGGTATTACTTTACATCCTGAATTATTGCGATACAGAGCAGTGTTTTCTAGTGGTGACTTTTTGGAATCATTTTCAGTAGTCAAACGACTGTACCAAGGAGCGATTAGAGGACCTGCTAGACAGCTGCGTTATGTAGGTCGCATGGGAATCAGTTGAAATGAAATTCAGTTCGTTCGGATACTTTTGAGCACGACTGTACATAAAATCAGAAGTTAAATATGAAATGTTTTCACTAATAGTGAAATGCTGGAACCTTAATTGACGATAGAATTGTTTTTGCCTGACTGGGATTCGAACCCAGCATTTAGCACGGTCGTTTTCTAGCCAGGAACTGACGATAAATAGCTATTGTTGGTTCACTAGTAGCGAGATGGGCGCATGTTTAGCTAGACATCAGGCGATGAAAAGTTCTGTGCTGAATGGAATTCAAACCCCGCACACGTGGTCATGAAGAAACTTTAACTATCAAATTCTTTTCCAATAATAGCTAGGAATGGCATGTTTGTACTTTCAATGTTGTGATGGATAATACTCTGCTGGCTAGAAGTTGAATCCACAACATGTCGTCGTTGTTGATCACAACGAACACAACGTCAAACCCAAATCCGTTTTCACCAGTAGGATGGAGAGGAATGTTTGAACTTGAAAAGATGTAAGGAAACGTTTGATCCTGTAATGTTGTGATAAAAAGCTCATCATGTGGCTGTGAGTTTAAATGAACACGTTACAGCTGACAACGCACGAAGAGACGTTGAAAATGCAACTATTTTTCACTAGTAGTTCGGAGTGCACATGCTAGGGCATGAAATGAAATAATGAATATTTTGTGTTGATCAGGATTCGAAACCAGATAGGTGCCTTTCGAGGACGCCTAGAACAGTTTGCAATCTTCGGGAACACAGTGAAATCGAATTCTAATCCCAGTCCAGCACCACAATTTTCAACGCCTCAGTTTCAAATAAAGTAAGAGGCTTGTGAACTTACATGGCCATTGGTTCATTAAATGAAATACGTTTTATAGTTTACGACGGCTTTCTGGTGACAGAGTCTCTGCCTTACGGGGTTTCTCCATCTGTCACAGCTCAAACGAATGCCCAGTCGGCAGCGAAGGGATGTTATCATTACTGCGGATACTGAACTACGGAGCCTACTGGCGTTCTGCACTTGGCGTTACCAGGGGTGAAGGAGAGCTACTTGTGTGTGTTAAAAATCTGCGCCTGACGTGAGATGTGAACCTACACATTTTACACATCAATACAAAATGGTTCAAATGGCTCTGAGCACTATGGGACTCAACTGCTGAGGTCATTAGTCCCCTAGAACTAAGAACTAGTTAAACCTAACTAACCTAAGGATATCACAAACATCCATGCCCGAGGCAGGATTCGAACCTGCGACCGTAGCGGTCTTGCGGTTCCAGACTGCAGCGCCTTTAACCGCACGGCCACTTCGGCCGGCCATCAATACAAGATTAATCCACCAGACCACAGAACTCACCAGACCACAAAACTCCCTGCCAAGCACATAATTATGAATTGCAGAGTATTCATTTAGATGTAGATGCAGATGTCAAGGGACGCGTAACAATAAGGAGGGCGGGATCTGGGAATGGATAGAAGTGCAAAATATAAGCGTGAAATGCTTGCAAAGTATTGCTTACTTAGATGTGTGCCACAGTTCGTTTTATCTTAGGACCGAGAGATAAGGAAGGACTGTTCTCAGAACGAAGAATGGGTTATATAGAAGGGGAGATCAAAGAATACGGTTTCATAGGTGGTGAGAGGAATGATAGAGAGTAAAGACAGCAGCAATTAAAAGAGAAAATGTAGCGTCATTGGAAACCGCTAGATTTGTTTAAAACGTTTTGGGGGAGTGTAATAGAAGGGCACTTGCGGCGATAGTGTCGCAGAGAGAGAGAGAGAGAGAGAGAGTGTGAGAGAGAATAGAAGAGATATTAACAACGAGTAAACATAAATGTTCAAATGTGTGTGAAATCTTATGGGACTTAACTGCTAAGGTCATCAGTGCCTAATCTTACACACTACTTAACCTACATTATCCTAAGGACAAACATACACACCCATGCTCGAGGGAGGTCTCGAACCTCCGCCGGGGCCAGCCTCACAGTCCATGACTGCAGCGCCCCCAGACCGCTCGGCTAATCCCGCGCGGCGAGTAAACATAATATGAAATCGTTGGCGTATTCTGTGGAGGACGGAGGGTTTATTCATGGATGGAGGGGAAGAGAGAGACGTATCTGAAATAACAAAAACTACTGTGACAGAGTCCATCTACGCTGATTAGTTTGTAAGTATGTAGACAGGGTATAAATGAAATCAAAATAGAATACTTAACAAACTGTATATTCAAAAGAAACCCACTTGAATTAAAAGGGCAACTCAAAGGAAAGCTAACCTATATTGTATCTTTTCTGTTGCCACGCGATCTTCCACTAGCTCCCAATGAGGAAAAATGACGAAAAAGAAGACATAACAAAACATTTTAAGAACTCTAATATTTTATCCAGAATCCTTCTTTATTTTGTACTTCTATCACTCGTCTTGGCATAGAATGTATAAGCCGTTGGACGTAACAGCCTGAAGAAGCAACTTCCTCCCAGGCTTCCAGGACGCAGTCCCAAAGAGCGTCCGCAGTAGTTGGTTGGTTTCGTGGCCAGTTCTCTGCTAATGTTCTGGCGATCTCAGCCCACATGATTTCCATGGAGTTCATATCAGCCGCCCGTGGCGGCCAGTCCATGAAGTTGACGCCAATCGTGGAGAGCCGCTGCTGAACAAATGCAGACTTGTGAATGGGAGAATGGTCCTCTTCCAATGTGACGTCCCCTTCTGCGTACAGCATTCGCACTGACGGAAGCGTCACATTTTCCAATATGTGGGCATACTGCGCGTTGTCCAGAGTTCCTTCTATCCTGTGAAGAATCCCACCCCTCTCGCATAATTCCAACCCCAGCAGGTAACAGATAGCCGGCCACTTCTTCTCGTCGTGGTTACATATTCGCGTCGATGGCGAGTCCCTTGCGGCCTGTAAACGATTCGTGGACCGTCGTTATTGGTGTAAAACACCTTCTCATCAGTGAAAGTGACGTTGTCCCATGACGCCCTCAGATAGAGCTCCGCAAATGCAAGCCGTTATAAAACGTTGTCTTCACTGAGCTCTTGTTTCACGGCGGATCGTCGTGCATGCAGTCCAGCATCCCTCAGTCTTCGGCGAATCGTGTCACTGGAGCCGGGGAAGTTGGTCTCCCGCCGCAACTACTTCGCGTTCAGAAAGGGATTTTCTCTGCTCCTAGACACTAGGTCCCTGTCTTCCTGCTGTGAGATCACTCTCTTCCTGCCTGAGGCAGGAGCCCTGTTGGCGGTGCCTCTTTCAAGGCAGATTCTCCACCATCTCGTTGCAGTGGTATGTGGTACGCCATACCGCCTGCCAGCTTCTCTGATGGAACATCCTCCTTCCTCAATGAGAGCGACGACTCTACCTCGGCCGGCCGGAGTCGCCGAGCGGTTCTAGGCGCTTCAGTCTGGAACCGCGCGACCGCTACGGTCGCAGGTTCGAATCCTGCCTTGGGCATGGATGTGTGTGATGTCCTTAGGTTAGTTAGGTTTAAGTAGTTCTAAACTCAGAGTCATTTGAACCATTTTTTGACTACATCGAATAGACCTCTCCCAGTGAGCCATTACGGCAGACAGCCTGATGCGTATTTCTGCTTGCCGCTCTTATGCTGATTCCAGGAGAGGAGGTAAACATATTTACGTCAAACGGAGCGGCAGAGGCAGAGGCACGCGGCGCAGCCGTGCTGGCTCGTCCCGGGCTGTTGGCCCACCAACGCCACCGCCAGCTCGTTCACTCGCGTCTCGCCTAGGCGAGCCTGGCTGGCCCGTAGCTCGCGAGCCGCGGCTAGTACAGACCCGGGCCGCATGGCCACGACCACCCCTTGAAGGATCAAAAGTTACTCCTAACCTACCCAAGTCTGTAGTACAAACTAACGCAGCTACAGCTATTATGCTATAGCATGTGCAGTCAAACCTACAGTTGACGATTTATTCAAATATTTGACGAACAATACTTTCAAAAATATATTCATTTTAAACATAGCTACCACAAAATATTTCACCTAGCTAGCAATAGCATGACGCAGAAAACTATACTTTCATGTAAGCGCTGTGCATTAGATGTAGCCTTAAGAAAATCTGTATTCAACCACGACAACTAAGCGGAATGTAAAAGTAAACAGGTTTGGCGGCAGCTTCTCCAAATAATAGTATATACTTAGTATATAATACACGTTTAGTGCACTTATAACATGTACTCAGTGTGTCTGAAACAATACGTGCTGCACGACGGAAATTACTTTCTGCTGAAGCACTTCATTTACATCTCAATGATACACGACTACTAGAGAACATTGCTCTTTACGGCAGTCAATCCACTTGTAAACTAACATCATGACATCGCAGATATCAGGCAACACGTTACTAGGGATGAGTAAGGCCTTAAGGTTTGCAAGTAAACATGCTACTCCTAGCTACTACTGAATATGAAGTTGATTATTAACGTGTCTTCATAACCATGTGTGCGGCGTTCGACTCTCAGTCAGCATAGACGATTTCGTCACCTTATTTTTAGTTAAACGTGTGCACATCTAGCTGATGGTGGACAAACATTGGACATTTCTCGTCGGTTCCTGGTTAGACAACGACGGTGGTAGGCGCCGGGTTCGTATCACGGTCAGGCAATACAACTTCAGTCGTCATTTAAGGTTCCAATCCCACTACTGGTGACAAACTGTGGTATCTACATTCTGATTTTACGTACTTATTCAACAATCCGATTAGGTACTGGGTTCGCATCCTTGTCCCCAGCATTACATGATGGCATTTCAATTTTAAACATATGCACCCTTAATTCCTTGACAATGCAACACTATACAACGTCTTTCGAGGTTAATTACCAAGAAGGTAATTGTCATGTTACGGTTCCTACTTTCGTACAAACATTATCGTCATTTACGTTCAAGTTGAGAATTGATAACTGATATTGGTGCAAACGTCAATATTTGACGTCTCTTTCTGCCTAGTGATCGAGTCTCGATAAGGCACAAAGCTTTGCTTGGTTAACAATGGCTTTACGTTCTGGGTTTGCAAAAAAAAAAAAAAAAAAAAAATGGTTCAAATGGCTCTGAGCACTATGGGACTTAACATCTGTGGTCATCAGTCCCCTAGAACGTAGAACTACTTAAACCTAACTAACCTAAGGACATCACACACATCCATGCCCGAGGCAGGATTCGAACCTGCGACCATAGCAGTCGCGCGGTTCCGGACTGAGCGCCTAGAACCGCTAGACCACCACGGCCTGCTCTGGGTTTGCATCTGGATTCAGAACGAAGACGTTGGTCGTGTCATTTAAAGTACAACTTCGTGTACAAGTAACTGTTGATGAGTAATGTGAACAATGATATTACTTGTGATTCGCTGTTAATGTTTGGATTTCCGTAGAGTGGTTGCCGCCGTTATTCACGTTTTCTTTTAAATGTTTAGTATTACATAAAGTTGATGCGAAACCACTCCCCATTGAACGTTGAACGACGTTCAGCATGTGTTGGGTAAACCTTTTAGACAGCAAAGAACTTGTTTCCAATTGCCATACAACTTTATAAATCCATATACTGTCGCAAATATTTAATTGTGCCTAAGGATTACTGAACGATTTATGTGACAAAACTAGTTGTCCCATAACATTTGAAATGTCACTTATTGTAATTAAGTTTAGTTTACAAACGTTAAGGACTGTCTGATCTCTTCTGTATTATTGTGGTGTTATTTTACATCTGGACGGACTGTCATAAAGACTGGTGTTCTCTAGTAGTCTCTAGCGGTACCCATTGTGTACCTTACGACGACTGTACTGTGGAGGGTTGCGACTATGTGCAACACAGGTATGCTATCTTGGTTGCATACATTCAGGTGTAGCCTACACGTTGGAATTCAGGGGTGACTCACTTTTTTTGCTGTCGAGTGTACGTGAGATGACGAATTTGGTAACTGTATTCAGACGAGTTACTGTCTCGTGTGTTGAGTACAAGTGAGATCAGTCTTTTTGTATATAAATATGTTACTTGTTTGGTTGTCTTCTGTCGCACCTTTTGTGCTTCAGAGCTAACCTCTGTTTCACATACCTCCAGGTCAGACACCTACTGATTACTGTGGATTCATATAGTGCCTGCAAGTCTCCAGGATACCAGATGTGACCACTGAAAGAGGAAATCTAATACTGAGCTGGGAAAAAAGGATTGGTAGTGGCTCCATAATCCTAGTCTAGGAGTGTAGATTGAGGCATAGAGCGTATTAGACAAACAGTATTTCCAGTATAAAGAATTGCATTTTCTTAACGTTGTAAGGGTACACACATCGATCCATTCCCGGTTGTATCGGATCTACCTTAAGCGCCTTAGCGAGTTAGCGTCATTGATGGGGAAGCCCAATTGTAGCAGAAGGGTATGGCTTGGCGCCAGCCGTTCTGTTTAGCGCGGAAGTTGCTGAGTCGAAACTGATCTAGTCTACAGGGCAGGTCTCGAATGCTCCTGCGGAATATTTGAGATTCCCATCTGCAACTTCTTAAACAGAGGACCCCAAGTGTGTGCACAGTACGCGAGATGGAATGAAGACATTTATTAGTGGAATTGAAATTATTTAGTTAGGATATAACTTTAAATTACCAACGACCACAAGGGAGGTAATATCAATGGCAAACTCGAGTCAAAAAGTGTTGAGTACAAAAAAGCGGTTGTAGAGCGAGTGTGATAATGCACGTAGGAATAATCTTGATTGTGATTAAAGGACAATAAACAGAGCGCTGCTTAATCAGTGTGAACTTCATTTTACTGGTCATATTATTGATAGTATGTTTAGAATTGTAGAGAGGTCACATGTCAGCAGGCACACAGGTAAAAACTTTCTCGAAATGGCGCATGTAGCTTAGAAGTAATATCGCCCTCCATCCTCTTATAACCCTCAAATCCGACTGGCTGTTATAACTGAGATAGTCAAAACATGAGAGTCAGCACACAGTAAACAGCAGTACCAGGAAGCGCTGAATGTAAGAGTTGCAAGTTGCTTTAAGCCATTAACAAAAAAAAAAAAAAATTAACGACAGTAGAAAAATAGTCTGACAGTACCGCAGTGTGCGACAATGATAGTTGCGGCAATAAGCTAAATTATGTGTGACAAAGTGGTATTCACGAATTTTAAGTAAGATATGTATCAGCTGAGGGATGAATGTGAGATGAATTTAGGGAAAACGGAACAATTGTTATGGGAGTGAAATTAAACACGAAAACTGGCCCGATGGGGTGTATCCGATCTATAACTTGACAGCATTCAACTGTGAGAACTACGTGCGGCGAGAAAGCATCGGATATCTGACCACATCCCGAAAGGAGAGCGCGGGAAACAAGAGCATACCCATAACCGTAAAGCGGGAAGTCGCAGCGGCAAGCACAGATAGTGGCTATGACGCGTTCGCAGTAACACCAGTAACAAGGTAAGGAAATTGGTTGGATTTCAACCAATGATGGAAATATTTACATCAGCTATCAAAGACATGAAAATAGAAATAACTTGTCAAATGATAGGCAGCAAAGAGAATGGACGAAATGTTCCATAAATTAAAAATAGATCTGAAAGAAGTAAGGCGTACTATTGAAGAAAAGACGATGAGGATGGAAAAGATAATTAAAGAGAACAAAATGTAAAATACTCAATATCAGGAACAAAAACCTGAAGATACGTTGCAGAATGTGGCTGAGTTAGAAAGAGAAGCAGACCATATAAAACAGATAGTGGGAAAAGCAGACACCAGACACAGATTCATCGGAAGAATCTTAAGGAAATGTAACTCGTCCACAAAAGAAGTTGCTTATCAGGCGCTTGCTCGCCCGATTCTTAAGTGTTTTTCATCTATCTGGGATCCCTATCAGGTAGGACTAATAGACAAGATCCAATGAAGAGCGGCGAGTTTCGTGAAGGGATCTTTTAGCTGGTGAGAGATGCTAAAAAAACTCCACTGGCAGACGTTACAAGAGAGGCGCTGTGCATCATGGAGAGATTTACTATAGAAATTTTGGGACAGCACTTTTCAGATTCATACAAAATATTACTTCCCCCCATATATAGCTCGCGTATTGACCACGAGGAGAAAATTCGAGAAATTAAAGCCAATACAGGGGTTTACCAACAATCATTCTCCCGAAGCATTATTCGCGAGTGGAAGAGGATTGGCGGAATCAGATAGTGGTACCGAAAGTACCCTCCACCACACACCATTAGGTGGCTTGTGGAGTATGATGTAGATGTGGATGTAGTCAACGAAACCTAAGTGATACAGGACGTACGACAACTAGTGCAAAATGCGGGGAAGAGAGAACAACAGATACTAGAGGGTGAATTATAGTCCTCGATTTATATTAAAAAGAAGACGGTAAAAAATGCTAGAACCGACCGGCCGGTAGAACTTGTGCGTAGCAGCAACATTAAAAATATTCCATCGAAAGAGAGCGCATTATTAGAAAGAGCGCTCACAAGAAATCAGTTTCTCCAGGCGCTAGGTGAGAAACAACAGGAAATACGCTGAAAAGTACAAGAATTTCCGTGCAAAGTACACAGTTTTCAAACGGGAACAGCAACAGTAACAGTAGAAATGACAACAGAAATAAGAACCAGTAATATGCGTGCTAATCGAAAGCGATGTATGCCGCCCCCTAATAGGCAAAAGTGAAGAAACAGTGACACAAAAAAAGAAGAAGTTGGGGTGACTGTGGTGAACGTCATTACGGATGCAACAGCGAAACGAAAATAGTAGAAGAGCGGAGGAGGGTAAGAAGCGGAGAGGCCGAGAATGGGCACGCACCAGCCAGCTGATGAGAGGGCAATGGGTCGCCCGCTATTGTGGAGATACGAAATCTACTGCCGGTAAATCACCAGCTAGTGGCACGGAAGTAGTAAGCGGGTCGTATGAAGAAAAGTCTAATATGGAAAACAACAATGTTGATCAGAGGTATTAAGTGTATTTAAAGAATAAGGCAGTAATTATACAATTATTAAGATTACAATTTGGACGAACGATAAAATTAGTAATCGATTTTGGAGGTCGGCTTTAGGTCGAAGCTGGTAATTTCTATAAGAAAGTACTAACAAAAAGAATAGAAATACAGATTGTTCTAGTTAGTGGAGTTAAAGAGAAAATGGCGCTGTGGAGAAGTACAGGAAACGTAGAAACTTGGAGAGGGGTTGCACGTCTTGTGTCACAAGCACTTAGAAACATAATGCGTTACGTGATCACTTGCCTCATTTGCAAATTTCAAGAGAAATATACCGCATGAATATCATCGTTCCGTATTTATATGAAAAACAGTGATAATATTGACTCAATTTTACGAAGAATTATTAAGAAATATTACGAAGAAACGAGGGGAAAAGAAATACGATGTTTTCAGAAGAAATGACACGAATTTGTGCAATGTAGGAAGATACATAGCAAATATGTTTTATCGAAGGCAAGCAGTAGCCTTGCGTGCAATGACGAACACGAACCGAGACAATCGAATTTAGGTCTATGTAGAAGAATCAAAAGAAGGTGAACTTTCAGAGATCAAATGTGACATAAAAAAGTGATTTTAGAAGTCTGTAAAAGAAGGACGTAGGAAGACTAGGAAGTTTTATAAGGAGTTTTATCAGATAACTGGGAGTCATAAGAGAACCGACGAGAAGACAGTAAAACGAAACATCGTAACCTTATTATATACCTACACATTCACAACAACAAGCAATGAAAGACGTACAGGAAGACAGGACGACGCACACTAAGATGCACGAATGGAAAAAGATGACAAGAAAGTATGATGGAAATGCGGGGTGAACGTTAGTAAAACCGACAAACAACCGGGGCGGATTCCTGACTGGAAATAGTTGAAAAATGGTTCAAATGGCTCTGAGCACTATGGGACTCAACTGCTGTGGTAATCAGTCCCCTAGAACTTAGAACTACGTAAACCTAACTAACCTAAGGACATCACACACATCCATGCCCGAGGCAGGATTCGAACCTGCGACCGTAGCAGTCGCACGGTTCCGGACTGCGCGCCTCGATGGAAATAGTTGAAAAAAAAAAAAGTCCTATGCACAAGTGTCCCGATATTCATCGTTGCCTCGGTAGGTGGCCCTGACGAATGAAAGTTCCTCTGAACACGTGCCGTGTGTTCCTTTTGTGTTGCAGGCTGTTTGACTGTTGCGGCGTACTGTAAGCAGCAGAATGGCCCGGTATTCATATCGGAAACAAGCCGAGATGGTGCTCGCGTACATTCAAGCACATGGAAACGGTCGAGAGGCAGCACGGCTATACCAAAACGAGTACCCTCACAGCCAGCAACCACGGAAAAATAAGGAATTTCTGCGCCGAATCGGAGAGGAAAGGAATATGGGGAAAGCACTGACAAGGAGGGACAGGATGACAGGACATCTGTTCAGACATCTGTTGAGACTTCCATGGTACTACGAGGGCAGTTCAATAAGTAATGCAACACATTTTTTTTCTCGGCCAATTTTGGTTGAAAACACCGGAAATTTCTTGTGGAATATTTTCAAACATTCCCGCTTCGTCTCGTATAGTTTCATTGACTTCCGACAGGTGGCAGCGCTTTACGGAGCTGTTAAAATGGCGTCTGTAACGGATGTGCGTTGCAAACAACGGGCAGTGATCGAGTTTCTTTTGGCGGAAAACCAGGGCATCTCAGATATTCATAGGCGCTTGCAGAATGTCTACGGTGATCTGGCAGTGGACAAAAGGACGGTGAGTCGTTGGGCAAAGCCTGTGTCATCATCGCCGCAAGGTCAAGCAAGACTGTCTGATCTCCCGCGTGCGGGCCGGCTGTGCACAGCTGTGACTCCTGCAATGGCGGAGCGTGCGAACATACTCGTTCGAGATGATCGACGGATCACCATCAAACAACTCAGTGCTCAACTTGACATCTCTGTTGGTAGTGCTGTCACAATTGTTCACCAGTTGGGATATTCAAAGGTTTGTTCCCGCTGGGTCCCTCGTTGTCTAACCGAACACCATAAAGAGCAAAGGAGAACCATCTGTGCGGAACTGCTTGCTCGTCATGTGGCTGAGGGTGACAATTTCTTGTCAAAGATTGTTACAGGCGATGAAACATGGGTTCATCACTTCGAACCTGAAACAAAACGGCAATCAATGGAGTGGCGCCACACTCACTCCCCTACCAAGAAAAAGTTTAAAGCCATACCCTCAGCCGGTAAAGTCATGGTTACAGTCTTCTGGGACGCTGAAGGGGTTATTCTGTTCGATGTCCTACCCCATGGTCAAACGATCAACTCTGAAGTGTATTGTGCTACTCTTCAGAAATTGAAGAAACGACTTCAGCGTGTTCGTAGGCACAAAAATCTGAACGAACTTCTCCTTCTTCATGACAACGCAAGACCTCACACAAGTCTTTACACCCGAGAGGAGCTCACAAAACTTCAGTGGACTGTTCTTCCTCATGCACCCTACAGCCCCGATCTCGCACCGTCGGATTTCCATATGTTTGGCCCAATGAAGGACGCAATCCGTGGGAGGCACTACGTGGATGATGAAGTTATTGATGCAGTACGACGTTGGCTCCGACATCGACCAGTGGAATGGTACCGTGCAGGCATACAGGCCCTCATTTCAAGGTGGCGTAAGGCCGTAGCATTGAAAGGAGATTACGTTGAAAAATAGTGTTGTGTAGCTGAAAGATTGGGGAATAACCTGGTGTATTTCAATGCTGAATAAAACAACCCCTGTTTCAGAAAAAAAAATGTGTTGCATTACTTATCGAACTGCCCTCGTAGAAAGAGCTGTGGACGGGGACAACTGTAGAGGAAGACAAAGAGTGGAATGTATCCAGCAAACAATTGACGACGTAGGTTGCAAGTGCTCCTTTGAGATGAAGAGGTTGGAACAGCAGAGGAATTCAGGAATTCGTGGCTGGCACCATCAAACCAGCCAGAAGACTGATGACTCAAAAAAAAAAAAAAAAAAAGCAGGGGTGGATGGATGCGATGTGTATGCTCTTTTAAGGTACTAGCATTCAGACCATTAATGTGGAAACAAGCGTACCGTTGTAATCCGTATTACATGTCTATTTCTGGAATATATCCATTAGATTTTCGGCTCTTTTCTTTCTTCTCCTTCTTAACATTCAATCGAGGGGCTTTTCCTATGTTTCCAAAAATGCAAAATGTTGCGGCTTTTGGAGACATTTAGCGAGAGGGTGTAAGGGTACAGATATCGATTCTCTCCCGGACAGATCGAATCTCCCCCTTGTGTATCTTTGATCCAGGGAGTTAGCGTCACTAATGTCGGAAGCCTCATCGTACCAGAACAGTGCGGCTTGGCGCCCACAGTTCAAAACAGCAGACCAGCTCCTGTGTGCTCGTGCTCCATTCGATTCCCTGACACTCTGTTTCCTACAACTAATTTAATTTTCTTTGCAACGCGTTGTTCCTAACGTTGTGTTATTGCTCACAACAAATTTTGCTTATAATATCGAACAAAGTGCCACTAAAGTGAAAAATTGTATAATGTACGACCTTTTTTACTAAAAATATCAGACAGCAAGTCTTTAAATGTGCAGTAACTAAAATAAAACGAAAAATAATCATGGATAATAGTACAGCGTGGTTACTATTAACCTTTCGCTGAAACGTCCTGGCAGATTAAAACTGTGTGCCGGCCCGAGACTCGAACTCGGGAACTTTGCCTTTCGCGGGCAAGTGCTCTAGCAACCTTTTTTTTTTTTTTTTTAATCTTTATTGAACAAACGGACAGTACATATATATACTCAAAGCAACAGTTCTTCAAGGTACCAGTTAAACATATACAAATGAGTGTTAGGTAAACAAATTATTAGAATAACATTAAATACAACAAAATATAACATATCCTGTTTTCTTCTTTTTTTTATTTTTTTAATAATTTTTATTGAACAAACTAAAAGTACATATATATTCACTATGCAAGAGTTCTTCAAGATACCATTGAATCATATACAAATGACTGTTAGTTAAACAAAAAATATTAAAAGAACATTGAATACAACAAAATATAACATATTCTGTTTTCTTCCTTTTTTTTAATTTTTTTTTTCGATGCATGAGAACGTGGGTAAGGGTGTTGCATCATGTGACAGGTATGCATGGCACACCCCAACTTTGAGGAGGGTCAAGGAAGACGCTGCGGAGATAACTGGCAAAAGTGTGTCGGTAAGATGGTTTTCGGGCGAGGGTGCTACGCGCGGTCACAACTTTGTACCAGAAGTCAAGGACTGTATGCGGACCACTCTGAAAGAGGTATTCTAAAGCCTGTCCTCGAAACCAGATTAGGGTATGGTGCTTAGCAAGAGGGTAGTGAAATGTCTGGGGCAACAACAGGAAATCCGGGGTTACCGTCGTTGGCGGGGCACGGAGGTAAAAGCCCACGATTCGTTGGATGAGGAGCCACACGTTTTGTTTCAGGGGGCAAGTAAGACGGTGCTCGTCGGTGTCTTCGACCTGACAGTCAGGGCAGAGTGGGGAGGTGGCCAGTCCTATGCGATAAAGTCGACTATTAGTCGGGAATTTCCCATAGACTAGAACATACCAGAGTGCAGACACAGACGACAGTAAAAAGGGTGCATGCACACACCCCCAAATCGTTCGCCAGTTAATGTCAGGATGTTGTAGCACCATGGGGTCGCAAGGGTTGAACAGCATAAACAAACGATAATAATCTTTTGTACGGGGAGGACGGGTGACTGGAAGATCGGCCCGAACGTAGCTGAGTTCTATGAAACAATTGGCGACTTGGTACAATAATGGAGAAATAGGTACCACATTGATTGGTGGATCGAGAGACGCTGGTCGGAGGATATCTAAGAGACTGCGTGTTAAGGACGGGACTTGGCCCTGCCAGTGCCGCAACAGAGTGGGGACAAAGAGTGCAGAAGATCGTCCCCGCACGTTGACTAGTCCGAGGCCACCTTTTGCAGGAGGCAGTGTTAGAGTGTTGTAGCGGACTTTGAAAAATGCCCCTGCTGACACGAAATATCCAAAGGCTAATTGGATGCGGCGGCCAAGGAGTAACGGCATTGGGAGGATCTGGGGGACATGTACCAGTTTAGGGGCGACATACATGTTGACATAGGACACACGTTGGAGTTGTTTTAAGTTACGGTGCACTTGACCGTGGACATGGTGCCGAATCGACTGCAAAAGCCGCCGGTAAGCGAGGGCCACTGTGCGGTGTGTGGAGCTTGTAAATTCGATACCCAAGTAACGAAGGGTGGTACTGACTGGGAGTGGGGTCGGCACCATAGCCGGGAGGCCGCGCCCAATGTGCATCATCGTCGGTTTACGGACATTAAGAATGCTACCAGAAAGACGTCCATACTGGTGGATCCATTGGATGGCGTCATTGAGTTCCGTGGAGGAGCAGGTGAGAAAGAGGAGGTCGTCCGCATAAGCCCTACAGTGAAAGGTGTAGTCACGCAAAGTGAGACCCTGCAGTCTAGAGGTAAGACAGTGATGAAAGGCTCAAGTGCAATGGCATACAGTAAAGTAGACATAGGGCATCCTTGACGCACAGAGCGGCGTTTAGGAATCGGTCCTACAAGCCTCCCATTGACTTGTACCATCGAGACCGCGGGAACTAGTAACCGGCGAATGGCATCGATAAAAAGTAATGGGAACCCCATACGCGTCGCCACCATGAGGCGGAATGCGTGTCGAACGCGATCAAAGGCACTCGTGAAATCGACGGATACCAGTGCTGCGCGAAGGCGACAAACCGATGCCAGTGCGATGAGGTCACGGCATTCTCCTAGGGCTGTTTGTAAGGTGGTCCCACAACCACGTGCAGTCTGCTCAGGTCAAAGGACCGCAGGTAAGACGGTGCGTATGCGCGCTGCTAAGAGGCGTGCATAGATTCAGTAGTGTAAGGGGGCGATATGCAGAGACGTGAGACCCTCCCTTCGGTTTAGGCACAGGAAGAAGAACGCCAGTGACGAATTCAGGTGGAACTGGGAAGAACGGAGTAAAGAGTTCCTGAATCATTTCCGTCCAGCGAGGAACCATTAACGTGGTGAACGCCCGGTAAAACTCCACTGCGAGACCATCTGGTCCTGGTGATTTGTTCTTGGCCCCTTTGTTGATCGCATCCACCACCTCTTCTGCGGTGATTGCAGACATCATAGACGTTGACTCCGCTACGGTGAGGGTCCGATCAGGGGAAGGACGGAGATCATCAGGAATTGGTGTTGCCATCGGTTCATCATCATAAAATTGGCGATAATGTTCAGCAAAAGCAGACACCACTGCCGCCTGTGTTGTGTGGTGAACACCATCGGAGGTCGTGATGCTGGGGTCGAAAAGTCGACGTCGACGACTATGATCGGATGCGGCATGGATTGTGGATGGGGTCGTGGAGGAGGTCTTGTCGTCGGGAACGCACCACGACACCATGCAGTCGTGCACGTTGGAGAGAGAGGAGACGAGCTTTAGTACGATGTCGTTCCCTATGGGTGTCAGGTGATGGAGGGAGCGTATCGAGCTCACGGAGGACGGCGTAGTGAAAATTTGTGGTGTCTCGATGCCATGCTGCTGCTTCCTTGCCACATTGTGTGAAGACCTTTCTGATCGCAGGTTTGGCACATTTGAGCCACCAATGGAACGTGGATGTGTACTGCGGGACGCGTCTTTCGCAAGACGTCCATGTAGTGGCAATACATTGTCGGCAGTGTGGATCATTAAGGAATGGGGTATTCAGCTTCCAGTAACCTCTGCTGCGCCACACTGACTGTGGTGGCAGAGCCAGGGAGCAAATGACGGCGCAGTGGTCCGAAAAAGCAAGGGGGCCATCGTTCAGCTTGGGCGACTTCATTGCCAAGGTGGGCAGAGACATAAAACCAGTCCAGTCTGCTCGCAGAATGTGCTGTGTAATGGGTAAAACCGGGGGTATTGCCATGAATTTTCTCCCAAACGTCCACTAGATGAAAATCTTCGATTAAGGTGAGCAGCGCCGGGCATCGCGAATAAACAGGCATTTGGTCCTGCGGATGGAGGACGCAATTGAAATCGCCTCCCATGATAAGGCGATCATAGCGTCCAGAAAACAGGGGCGCCACGTCATGTCCGAAGAAAGTGGACCGCTGCAGACGGTTCGTGGAGCCAGACGGAGCGTAGATATTGATGACGCGCGTGTCGAAGATGGTAACAGCCATGCCTATTCCACATGGAAGGATTGTCGTGTCCTTGAATGGGATTCCTTCGCGTATGTAGAAAGCCACTCCAAGCCCTGATTGATCACACGTGGACGTGTATGAATCGTAGCCGTAGACTGGTGGTACGTTTGTTTCAGTGGTGGTTGACGCGCATCTACCATCACCAAGGGAAGTATGAGGAGGGCACCGACAGGAAGTCCCGTTCCATCAGCTGCAGTGCCTCGCTTTTGATGTCAACAGGCGGCCTTGTCCGGCGGAGGCAATTCATCCGGAGGAGGGGACGTATCTTCCTCAATGTCGTCGGCCCATGTTCCTGTGCCGTGGGTCTGTCCAATGTCCATGGTAATTGCGTCGTGGTGAGAGAGATCTGGAGTTGTCGGCGGGGAGACAGGCGTCTCAACCTGCGCGCCGATCGTTACATTGTGCGTGGCGACCTCCATGGTGGTCCCGTCCTGAGAAACGTCTTGTTCATCGTGAAAGTTGTCCGCCGACCTCTGCGTGGAAATGTCGGCTGATTCGGTGTCGTCTTCGTCGTCGCGGATGGCGACGCTTTGAGGGCCCATGGGTGAACGGCGGCGGCGTTTGCGCCTACGTGACGAGCGTTGTTTGCGCACGTGTTCCTCAGTGTCGGACGACGGCAAGGAGAAGCGTCGACCTGCTTCGAAGGCGTCGGTGGGTACAATGAATTTGTCAAACAGGTGTTGTGAAGATGTACTGTTCTCCTCAGCGTCCGGTGCGGGAGCCTGTTCGGCGGCAAGGTTGTCAGGTGGGGCGTCTGTACCGTCCGTTGGTGACTGGGACGGTGGGACGTGCCGATCGGAAGGACCGGGCGACGGACTGGACGAAACTGTAGACGTGGCAAGAGCCGCTGCGTAAGTGACCGGTAGGGCGGTCACCGTGGGTGTGACGGACGCTTCCGACAACGGGAGCTGCGCGACACGTCGTTGAATGCATTCAGACCGTAGGTGACCTTCTTTCCCGCAACCGGAACAGGTCCGAGGTTGGCCGTCGTACATTATAATGGCACGGCAGCCTCCGATACGTAGATAGGAAGGCACGTGTTTCTGCAACTCGATGCGGACCTGTCTAACACCGTTTAGAACGGGATAGGTTTGAAATTGTACCCATCGTTCGGCAACATGTTCCAGAACGTTGCCATAGGGACGGAGCGCCTCGATGAAGATGTCTGCAGGTAGTTCGAACGGCAGTTCGAAGATCCTTATCGTCATTGTGCCGAGACCTGCGTGATCGACGGTAACGGGTCCGACGTTGCCGTCGGAATGACAGAAGCGCAGTCCACGTTTTGCCTCTTGAAGCACCTGTCGCACGCCGCATCGTTGATCATTTTGACGTAGACGATACTGCTATGGACAAGTGGATACCAATTAGATCCGTTGGTGGTATTTTCACTTCATCGCGAATAAATCGTCCTACCTCCAGGGACTTGGGTCCTGCGAAGTCGGAACAAAAGTTGAAATGTAATGTCTTCTTCCGATAGTTGTGCGCCATGGTGGTCTAGAAGGGAAAACGGCACTGACGGCGGCCGAAGTAAACACAAACACACCGTGCGCGCCTCGCCCGCAGCGCTCTGGCGCGTGACCGCCTCGCAGCACTGCCGGCGGCAGACTGCAACTGAGCTACCCCAGCACGACTCACGACATGTCCCCACAGTTCTAATTCCGCCAGTACCTCGTCTCCTACCTTCCAAACTTCACAGAAACTCTTCGCAGAAGGGCCTTACTGTACTGCCATACTGTACTGCCCGCACAGCTACGCAGTCCACATTATGTTGAGGTTACTATTTATCACACCTAGTGGTTCAAATAGCTCTGAGCACTATGGGACTTAACATCTGTGGTCATCAGTCCCCTAGAACTTAGAACTACTTAAACCTAACTAACCTAAGGACATCACACACATCCATGCGCGAGGCAGGATTCGAACCTGCGACCGTAGCGGTCGTGAGATTCCAGACTGTGGCGCCTAGAACTGCTCGGCCGTATATTTGTTGGAAGACAAAACTTTATCGCCTGTCTGCAAAGGTCTGCTAGTTTCAAAATTTTCGTCGGCGCGTTGTTCAGACACAGAACCATGCGAACCATCAATTGCATTGTTGGAATCGTGGTAGTATGCTGTTTCTGAGTGCCCAAGTCTAACCTTTTGAAATGTGATAGCTTCTTCAATCCTAGCCAGCCTACAGTCGATCTCACTGTGGGTTTGCTAAAAGGGAGGAGTTGAATAACATTGATTTAGGTCCCTGTGGTTCTCCAAAATGATTTGAAGAGATATCAGATCGGTCCTTTAAGGTACAGTATTTCATACATTCTCAATCCACCCGTTCCCCATTTCCCGCGATTTAAAATATTGCTTCTTCTTTAGACACAGAAGTGATAGTAATGAATGGCATGCATAAATTAACGAATTTTACTCCTTGAAAGAAACGTAATTTCTCACAACGAAACTTGGGATTCTTTAAATCGGCGAAGATCCTTCCATCCTTTACAGTGTACTCAGTCGCACGATGCCTGTGAAAGATTGCGGAGAAGGAACCGATAGTTTGCGGCGGACATACCGACTACTCGAAGAGTTACGTCAGCGTCGGTGTTGTTTTGGACGCGCTGGTCGGTCGTGCGGCCTCACAGTCTCCATTCGCAGAGTGGAAGCGGCTGTGACGTCAGACGCACAGAAGCACGACCTCGCCCGCCGGGAATCCCTGTTCTCGCAGCCGCTGCGCACTGGAGTTTCTCGGCTTGCAGCGTCACGTTTTTGTATGAGGCCGCTTGACGAGGAGATGAGTCCACATTAATCCTGCATCAGCATAATTGTCCAGGTTCACAGCAGAAGTTCTGCCACGAGGTCGCGTTCTCACTGCCACCTCAACCATATTCTTCATACTCCCTCTAGTTAGCTAGCTTGTTACGCTTTACTACCGTAAATATGTACAGTTCACTTCAACATTATGTACTGTAACTACAATGAATATTTCGACAGTCAACCGTTGAATGCACAAACGACGTTCATACTTTTGGGTACCAGACTAAAAAACAATGTTCCTCGATAATTTGACTCAATACAATTTCTGTGACGCTTACATTAATTTACGCAGAAATACGAGGTGTTTTACAGCCGTCAGGAATTTTTGCTGATACGTTATATGACAGCCAAGTATCCCGTTTGTTTATTCTACACTTTCGGATTACAAAAGTAGCAAACAACTGAGCATCCTATACGTACAACCCTTCATCATGAGACTGAAGTAAAGGACAGGAGGTCTCATCATTTAACCCAGTCTTCACTACTCAGTCTCGAAACCAAATGACCGATTAGACAGCCAAATGGCGAATGCCGTACTGCAACAGTGCCTTAGTCAACCTGAAATTATTTGTGCTACGCACATGAAACGGGTGCTTCTAATACCAGAAAACAAGGCATCCGTTACGTTCAAAATGCAAAGAAACAAACATTATGCAGACAAAGATTACACCACTCGGAGACGACTGAAAGGCCGAAACGCTTTCTAACGCATATAAAGCTACATTTCTTTAAGTAATATATATGTAATTAAACCTGCTTTCTGTGACCAAGCTTTGGTCTCTGTCTACAATTTTTGCCTTCCACTCTCCCTTCTGTCACCAAATTCACCATAACTTCAGGTCTTATCGCTCTCACACAGAGTCCATCAGAAAATAGTAGAACTCAACAGAGACAATTTGAAACTACCCCTGAAAATGTGTCATTCTGAACCATCCCGTAGCGAAACAGTCCAGACAAGAGATGTTTCGGTATGACAGAAGACCTTTAAATTTTCTGCCTTAAATGTAGGTAACTGTGCCTGGTATTACGTGTCATTGTGACCTATATTTCATGTTGGAACGATATACCGTTGAGAGGATGTGATTCACTGTAATTCAGAGCTTCTTCTTGAGAAATGGTCTCTTTGCGACTCAAATTAAATCGACAGTCAAAACAGAAAATGTTGTCCTTCAAAATTATGTTTGATATGCCGGTACACTGGTGGACAGTATGTTTTTAGATACAATAGGAGCTATTGTTATTGATTAACTGAAATAAGGCTAAAGTGATAACAGGAATCATGTATACTATCTGCATCACAAATTACTGTAGAAAAGCCAGACGTTGCACCATCCCTTGAAGGTGCGTTTATTTTGGGGAAACTGAGGAATTTTAAATTTTGGTACAACCACTCTGTTCAACAGAATCTTCACTCCCTAGATTTCAGCTAGTCCAAACTCTAAAGCCCCACCGGACCTGGACGAAACTTCCGCGCTTTCACAGTTCTAAGTAATGACAGTATTTAGAATAAGATTAGTAGTTGGAATTAGGGTAGTTCTGGGAATGAACATAAAACGTCTTTAAAAATGAACCGAACACCGTGTAATAATAATCATGAATATATGACACATCGTTGTGTATACACTTCCGTACGTCCAGAAGTACGTTTCGCATTCGTAATCTTCGTCCGGCTTGTACGATGGGCAGAGGTTAGAGACTGTCCCTAGGGCTATATGACGTATAACTTTAATTGGACAAACATCCCAGTTACAGTAAGCACATTATTCTGTAGTATCAAAAGGTAAACCACAATTCAAGAAAACAATGACAAATATGTTTGTCGTTTCGGAAAGTAGTTATACGACGGGCGGAGAAAAGATTACACCACTGCTGACGGTAACGATCTATAAAAATGCCGTATACAAATTATCCAGTTAGTAAGTACTTTAAAACAAATAAGATGGTGCTTGTAATAAGATAATATGAAAAGGGAGCCTCTAATTAGTGTTTAATAAGATAGCTTCGCAAAATGTAGGTATGAAGCTGGGCATCCATGATGACCTTTCGTCTATTACAGTTAGAAGCCTCTTTTATGTCAAAATTTTACACAAATAGTACGTTTCAGCACAAAATCGATATGCAATGTCAGACCCCGGTTAGAAAACTTTTCCAACGGTACCTCATTCACCCCTGTACGATTAGTATATCTTGAGGAGAAGGAAAGTTGATTTGAGAATTGTAACTCCCCCCCTCACGAACCATGGGCCTTGCCGTTGGTGGGGAGGCTTGCGTGCCTCAGCGATACAGATAGCCGTGCCGTAGGTGCAACCACAACGGAGGGGTATCTGTTGAGAGGCCAGACAAACGTGTGGTTCCTGAAGAGGGGCAGCAGCCTTTTCAGTAGTTGCAGGGGCAACAGTCTGGATGATTGACTGATCTGGCGCCGGCCGATGTGGCCGTGCGGTTCTAGGCGCTTCAGTCTGGAACCGCGTGACCGCTACGGTCGCAGGTTCGAATCCTGCCTCGGGCATGGATGTGTGTGATGGCCTTAGGTTAGTTAGGTTTAAGTAGTTCTAAGTTCTAGGGGACTGATGTCTACAGATGTTAAGTCCCACAGTGCTCAGAGCCATTTGAACCATTTGACTGATCTGGCCTTGTAACACGAACCAAAACGGCCCTGCTGTGCTGGTATTGCGAACGGCTGAAAGCAAGGGGAAACTACAGCTGTAATTTTTCCCGAGGGCATGCAGCTTTACTGTATGGTTAAATGATGTTGGTGTCCTCGTGGGTGAAATATTCCGGAGGTAAAATAGTCTCCCATTCCGATCTCCGGTTGGGGACTACTCAGGAGGACGTCGTTATCAGGAGAAAGAAAACTGGAGTTCTACGAACCGGCGCGTGGAATGTCAGATCACTTAATCGGGCAGGTAGATTAGAAAACTTAAAAAGGGAAATGGATAGGTTAAAGTTAGATATAGTGGGAATTAGTGAAGTTCGGTGGCAGGAGGAACAAGACTTCTGGTCAGGTGACTACAGGGTTATAAATACAAAATCAAGTAGGGGTAATGCAGAAGTAGGTTTAATAATGAATAAAAAAAATAGGAGTGCGGGTAAGCTACTACAAACAGCATAGTGAACGCTTTATTGTGGCCAAGATAGACACGAAGCTCACGCCCACCATTCTAGTACAAGTTTACATGCCAACTAGCTCCACAGATGACGAAGAGATTGATGAAATGTATTATGAGATAAAAGAAATTATTCAGATAGTCAAGGGAGACGAAAATTTAATAGTCATGGATGACTGGAATTCGATAGTAGGAAAAGGAAGAGAAGGAAGCGTAGTGGGTGAATATGGAAGGGGGGTAAGGAATGAAAGAGGAAGCCGCCTGGTAGAATTTTGCACAGAGCATAACTTAATCATAGCTAACACTTGGTTCAAGAATCATGAAAGGAGGTTGTATACATGGAAGAAGCCTGGAGATGCAGGAAGGTATATAGATTATATAAAGATAAGACAGAGATTTAGGAACCAGGTTTTGAATTGTAAGATATTTCCAGGGGCAGATGTCGACTCTGACAACAATCTGTTGGTTATGAACTGTATATTAAAACTGAAGAAACTGCAAAAAGGTGGGAATTTAAGTAGATGGGACCTGGATAAACTGACAGAACCAGAGGTTGTAGAGAGTTTCAGGGAGAGCGTTAGGGAATGATAGACAAGAATGGGGTAAAGAAATACAATACATGGAGAATGGCTAGCTTTGAGAGATGAAATAGTGAAGGCAGCAGAGGATCAAATAGGTAAAAAGACGAGGGCTAATAGAAATCTTTGGGTAACACAAGAAATATCGAATTTAATTGATGAAAGGAGAAAATATATAAATGCAGTAAATGAAGCAGGCAAAGAGGAATACAAAAAAAAAAATGAGATCGACAGAAAGTGCAAAATGGCTAAACAGGGATGGCTAGAGGACAAACGTAAGGATGTAGAGGCATATATCACTAGGGGTAAGATAGATACTGCCTACAGGAAAATTAGAGACCTTTGGAGAAAAGAGAACCACTTGTAGGAATATCAAGAGCTCAGATGGAAACCCAGTTCTAAGCAAAGGAGGGTAAGCAGAAAGGTAGAAGGAGTGCATAGAGGGTCTACACAAGGGCGAGGTACTTGAGGACAATATTATGGAAACGGAACAGCATACAGATGAAGATGAAATGGGAGATATGACACTGCGTGAACAGTTTGACAGAGCACTGAAAGATCTAAGTCGAAACAAGACCCTGGGAGTAGACAACATTCCATTAGAACTACTGATAGCCTTGAAAGAGCCAGCCCTGACAAAACTCTACTATCTGGTGAGCAAGATTTCCGAGACAGGCGAAATACCCTCAGACTTCAAGAAGAATATAATAATTCCAATCCCAAAGAAAGCAGGTGTTGACAGATGTGAAAATTACCGAACTTTCAGTTTAATAAGTCACAACTGCAAAACACTAACACAATTCTTTACAGACGAATGGAAAAACTGGTAGAAACCGACCTCGGGGAAGATTAATTTGTATTCCGTAGAAATGTTGAGGCAATACTCACCCTACGACTTATCTTAGATTAAGGAAAGACAAACCTATGTTTCTAGTATTTGTAGATTTGGAGAAAGCTTTTGACAATGTTGACTGGAATATTCTCTTTCAAATTCTGAGGGGTAAAATACAGTGAGCGAAAGGCTACTAACAATTTTTACAGAAACTAGACGGCAGTTATAAGAGTCTATGGGGCTTGAAAGGGACGCAATGGTTGGGAAGGTAGTGAGACAGGGTTGTAGCCTATCCCCGATGTCATTCAATCTGTATAGTGAGAAAGCAGTAAAGGAAACAAAAGAAAAATTCGGAGTAGGAATTAAAATCCATGGAGAAGAAATAAAAACTTTGAGGTTCGCCGATGACATTGTAATTCTGTCAGAGACAGCAAAGGACCTGGAAGAGTTGTTGAACGAAGTGGGCAGTGTCCTGAAAGGAGGATATAAGATGAACATCAACAAATGCAAAACGAGGATGATGGAATGTAGTCGAATTAAATCGGGTGATGCTGAGGGAATTAGATTAAGAAATGAGACACTTAAAGTAGTAAATGAGTTTTGCTATTTGGGAAGCAAAATAACTGATGATGGTCGAAGTAGATAGGACATCAAATGTAGACTGGCAATGGCAAGGAAAGCGTTTCTGAAGAAGAGAAATTTGTTAACATCGAGTAGAGATTTGAGTGTCAGGATGTCGTTTCTGAAAGTATTTGTATGGAATGTAGCCAAGTTTGGAAGTGAAACGTGGACGATAAATAGTTTATGCAAGAAGAGAGTAGAAGCTCTCGAAACGTGGTGCTACAGAAGAATGCTGAAGATTAGATGGGTAGATCACATAACTAATGAGGAGGCATTGAATGGAATTGGGGGGAAGACAAATTTGTGGCTCAACTTGACTAGAATAAGGGATCGGTTGGTAGGACGTGTTCTGAGACATCAAGGGATCACCAATTTAGTACTGGAAGGCAGCGTGGAGAGTAAAAATCGTAGAGGGAGTCCAAAAGATGAATACACTAAGCAGATTCAGAAGGATGTAGGTTTCAGTAGGTACTGGGAGATGACGAAGCTTGCACAGGATAGAGTAGCATGGAGAGCTGCATCAAACCAGTCTCTGGACTAAAGAGCACAAAAAAAACTGGAAATTGTTGGAGTTTATTGAAACCTTATAGCACCCGTTTACTAGTAACTTATAGACTTCTCAGAAACATATTTGTGTGTATAAGCTGTATCATTTCCATTTGATTGATGTGATTCCTCCAGCTGAGCTGGTACATGCTGTTTGTGCCTTAAAGTTACATCCAGCCTTAGACCACTGGTTTCTTGCGTAGTGTCAATATTCGTGATAAAGATTGCTAAGAGCTCGTGTTTTGATATAATATATACTTCCACCGTTAAGGAAATAAATCTACAGTGACACTTTTTATACACTATCGGAAATGGAAAGTGTTACACCATGAAGTAGCATTCCGATATTTAACAAACTGTGTAACGATGTTCATTACACAACGGGACTTCAATGATTCAACTTTCGCTCCAGTCTGAACTAATGCCCATCATCAGTAAGAGTTTGATACATGACCCTCAGAGACGCGGACACGCATTGGTATTGGTTTTGATACGGAAGAAAACAGCTTCTGAATGTGGACTTGAGCAATTTCATCTCTTGCAAGTAACGTTCCGTGTCAGTTCGTTATTTGCTGGGTGGAGGTTTATATGAAAATAAACATGTTCCCATTGCAAGTTACAGATTACCTATGGGTGGCAAATTACTGGAATGACTAGGTCAATTAAGGATACGAAAATCCATCAACACGCTTGTGATTCGAGCTACACTGTAAAGTATTCCATTACACTGCTGGAATGTGGAATTTGTTACCCTAGTCATCAAGGGCAAGACAATAGGGTTTGCCATTGTTGTCACATACTAGCAAGCAGTCACTCTCCGTTTATCAGTTACCAAATTAGTTGCGTTGTCACAGCCAATAGCTCTCCGGAGCATGATTCTGGAAGGGAGGCCATGTATCTCGATAATCGCCGACTGATGTGAACATTCACTACGTCGTCTGTAGACGCGTTGCCATCGATCTAACGCACACGTCGCTCAACACCACAGAACGCCACTTAGTTTCACAACTGACTCTGGCTGTACACATTGCGAGTTTCGGACGTCTGTGCAAAAGGCTCAGCGCAGCATCCTGGCGTGACAGAAGTCACGGCGCAGCTCCCAGTACCGCATTGGTGCTCCTTTTGCCCGGCTTACAGCAGCAACTCGACGTGTCATGGACTCAAGTCGTTGGAAGTCCCCTGCAGGAATAAAGAGTCATGCTGCCCTTATAGCCACCCATAATTGCGAAAGTGTTGCCAGTGTAGGATTTTGTGCATGAACTGATCACCCGATTACATTCCATAAATGTGCGATGGGATTCGTACCTCGAGATCTAGGTGGCCAAAACAGTCGCTCGAATCTTTCAGAATATTCTTCAAACCAGACTCGAATAATTGTGGCCGGGTGAATATGAAGTCCGTGAATAGCTACAAATGTTTTCCAAGTAGCCGAAAATAACCACTCCCGGTCAATAATCGGTTCTGTTGGACCAGAAGATGCAGTCGATTCCATACAAAAGCAGCGTACACCATTATGGAAATACCACCAGCTTGCACAGTTCCTTGTCAACAACTTGGGTCCATGGTTACCATCAGATCTTGCTGGCTGAAATAGGAACTCGTGAAACCAGGCCACAGGGTCACAAGCCGAGGAGAGGCACTGCAAGTGATGTGCTGTTAGCAAAGGCAATCGCGTCAGTCGACTGCTGCCATAGCCCATTATCACCTCCTACATCTACATCTACATCTACATCCATACTCCGCGAGCCACCTTACGGTGTGTGGCGGAGGGTACTTATTGTACCACTATCTGATCCCCCTTTCCCTGTTCCATTCACGAATTGTGCGTGGGAAGAACGACTGCTTGTAAGTCTCCGTATTTGCTCTAATTTCTCGGATCTTTTCGTTGTGATCATTACGCGAGATATATGTGGGCGGTAGTAATATGTTGCCCATCTCTTCCCGGAATGTGCTCTCTCGTAATTTCGATAATAAACCTCTCCGTATTGCGTAACGCCTTTCTTGAAGTGTCCGCCACTGGAGCTTGTTCAGCATCTCCGTAACGCTCTCGCGCTGACTAAATGTCCCCATGACGAATCGCGCTGCTTTTCGCTGGATCATGTCTATCTCTTCTATTAATCCAACCTGGTAAGGGTCCCATACTGATGAGCAATACTCAAGAATCGGACGAACAAGCGTTTTGTAAGCACCTTCTTTCGTCGATGAGTCACATTTTCTTAGAATTCTTCCTATGAATCTCAACCTGGCGCCTGCTTTTCCCACTATTTGTTTTATGTGATCATTCCACTTCAGATCGCTCCGGATAGTAACTCCTAAGTATTTTACGGTCGTTACCGCTTCCAATGATTTACCACCTATGGCATAATCGTACTGGAATGGATTTCTGCCCCTATGTATGCGCATTATATTACATTTATCTACGTTTAGGGAAAGCTGCCAGCTGTCGCACCATGCATTAATCCTCTGCAGGTTCTCCTGGAGTACGTACGAGTCTTCTGATGTTGCTACTTTCTTGTAGACAACCGTGTCGTCTGCAAATAGCCTCACGGAGCTACCGATGTTGTCAACTAAGTCATTTATGTATATTGTAAACAATAAAGGTCCTATCACGCTTCCCTGCGGTACTCCCGAAATTACCTCTACATCTGCAGATTTTGAACCGTTAAGAATGACATGTTGTGTTCTTTCTTCTAGGAAATCCTGAATCCAATCACAAACCTGGTCCGATATTCCGTAAGCTCGTATTTTTTTCACTAAACGTAAGTGCGGAACCGTATCAAATGCCTTCCTGAAGTCCAGGAATACGGCATCAATCTGCTCGCCAGTGTCTACGGCACTGTGAATTTCTTGGGCAAATAGGGCGAGCTGAGTTTCACATGATCTCTGTTTGCGGAATCCATGTTGGTTATGATGAAGGAGATTTGTATTATCTAAGAACGTCATAATACGAGAACACAAAACATGTTCCATTATTCTACAACAGATTGACGTAAGCGAAATAGGCCTATAATTATTCGCATCTGATTTATGACCCTTCTTGAAAATGGGAACGACCTGCGCTTTCTTCCAGTCGCTAGGTACTTTACGTTCTTCCAGCGATCTACGATAAATTGCTGATAGAAAGGGGGCAAGTTCTTTAGCATAATCACTGTAGAATCTTAAGGGTATCTCGTCTGGTCCGGATGCTTTTCCGCTACTAAGTGATAGCAGTTGTTTTTCAATTCCGATATCGTTTATTTCAATATTTTCCATTTTGGCGTCCGTGCGACGGCTGAAGTCAGGGACCGTGTTACGATTTTCCGCAGTGAAACAGTTTCGGAACACTGAATTCAGTATTTCTGCCTTTCTTCGGTCGTCCTCTGTTTCGGTGCCATCGTGGTCAACGAGTGACTGAATAGGGGATTTAGATCCGCTTACCGATTTTACATATGACCAAAACTTTTTAGGGTTCTTGTTTAGATTGTTTGCCAATGTTTTATGTTCGAATTCGTTGAATGCTTCTCTCATTCTCTCCTAACGGATACGTTCGTCGCATGTCCCACATTCATTTCTGAGGTTATTTCACGCAGTGTTGCCAGTTTGTTAGCACTGACAACTCTACGTAAGCGCTAAGCCTTTGGTCGTTAAGTGATGGCCAGGGGGCCACTGCGTTGTCCGTTGTGAGAGGTAATGTCTGAAATTTGGTATTCTCGCCAAGTTCTTGACACTGTTGGTCCCGGAATACTGAATTCGCTACTGATTTCCGAAATGGCATATCCCAAGTGTCTAAATTCAACCACTATGCCGCGTTCGAAGCCTGTTAGTTCCCGTTGAGCGGCCATAATCACTTCGGAAACATTTTCCCATGAATCACATGAGCACAAATAGCTCCGCTATTGCACAGCCCTTTAATACCTCGTGTTCGCGATATTACCGTCACGTGTTTATGTTCATGTCCCTACCATGACTTCTCTCTCCTCAGTGTATATCCAAGAGCTGACAACAACGTTGTCTTGACATATATGAATTTACATATTCAGTGTTTCTGGGATAGATTTGTCATACTACATTAACATTATACGTATGCATTAATAAGATGAAAAGTGTGTCGTCGATTTACAAGAAGGCGAATATAGGCATCTGAACATTTCTTTGTAATGTCGTAACTAAGTAGCTCATACTTACTGTCATGTGCGACTGCGTGACATGATTGAGTGAGGGAGACAGTTGTCAGCACATTGGACTCGAGTTCTGGAAGACGGAGGTTCAGTTCCACGTCAGGCCATCCTGATTTACTCTGTTGATCCATTGTGGAAAAGGGACAGTGACCGTTCAAATATTTACCACGGAAAATCGTGGAACAGCTGTATGTTTTGAGAAGTTATTTCATTTAGACAACCAGTTTCGGCATCTCAATAATGTCATCTTCAGGCTCCTGGATTTGAAGAACGAGTAAATGGGTAGTGTATATTAGGGATACCACAGATGACCTTGCAGAAAATGAAGCATAATAATAAAAGAACATAAAACCTACAAAATGCTATTTCCAGCGTTAAGAAAAGTACACATGCACATACAGGACAACAAAGCAGAACATGTACACATACTGTAAGTAAGCTGTTTATGTTTTCTTATTGGCAACGTTACGTAGCGCTCTGTATGAAAATCACTGGCTGTGCTGTGTGCAGTCTGTGGCTAGTTTGCATTGTTGTCTGCCATTGTAGTGTTGGGCAGCTGGATGTGAACAGCTCGTAGCGTTGCGCAGTTGGAGGTGAGCCGCCAGCAGTGGTGGATGTGGGGAGAGAAATGGCGGAGTTTTGAAATTTGTAAGACTGGATGTCATGAACTGCTATGTATATTATGATTTTTCAACACTACTAAGGCAAATACATTGTTTGTTCTCTATTAAAATGTTTCATTTGCTAACTATGCCTATCAGTAGTTAGTGCTTCCGTAGTTTGAATCTTTTATTTAGCTGGCAGTAGTGGCGCTCGCTGTATTGCAGTAGTTCGAGGAACGAAGATTTTTGTGAGGTAAGTGATTTGTGAAAGGTATAGGTTAATGTTAGTCAGGGCCATTCTTTTGTAGGGATTTTTGAAAGTCAGATTGCGTTGAGCTAAAAATATTGTGTGTCAATTTAAGCACAGTCATGTATAATTGTTCAAAGGCGACGTTTCAATACTAGTTAGCATTGAAACTATTACCATGTCGCAGAGTTGTAATAGAACATCCCAGACATTACAAAAAACAAAAGTGCGCAATACACATTCAGGAGTACACACGGATAAAGCAAGTCTAGTTTTTTATTTTTATGTATTTTTAAATTATAACAAACCTACGTAATTCTTATTGATGAGCAACACCTTAGTTTTTAGGAAGAGCTAACCGCAATCAAAGTAAAACGTCGTGGTATAACCCGTGAAGTTCACAACAGTATACATATATATCGCCTACGTATGATGAGCTTTGGTGTACAGTATGTGCATAGATACTTGTCTTAACGCTGCAAATGGGATTTTGTAGGTTTTAAGGACATTCATGTTCTGTACGGTCAGCTGTGGTATACCTTGGTATAGGCTACATGTATAGTCGTTTTTAATTAGCAGGGGCCTAATCATGGCATTACTGAGATGCCGAAACTGGTTGTCTAAATAAAATAACTTCTGAAAACATACGGCGGTTCGGCGATATTCCTCGGTAAAAATTCCTGGTAATAATCGACATTTACGTTTTCCGTGATTTCTCTAAATCGCCCCAGGGAAACGTCGGGATGATTCATTTGAAAGGGCACGGCAGATTTCCTTCCGCACCCTTCAATCCTACAGTCTGGAACCGCATGACCGCTACGGTCGCAGGTTCGAATCCTGCCTCGGGCATGGATGTGTGTGATGTCCTTAGGTTAGTTTGGTTTAAGTAGTTCTAAGTTCTAGGGGACTGATGACCACAGCAGTTAAGTCCCATAGTGCTCAGAGCCATTTGAACCATTTGAACCTTCAATCCTTATGAACGTGTGCTCCCTCTCTAATGACCTCGATGTCGACGGGCCATTGAAATGCAGTCTTTCTTCCGTCCTTCACATGGTATGGGAAATACATAAAATTTGTTCTTAGTCGTTGAATTATGACAAACATAGTCTAAAATCTCATTCTGCTGTCCTAAATTTATACCGCAGTAAAGAAACAAAATAATGACAACATCTCTGAAACTTAATATGGAATTAAATAAAAATATTTACACAAGGTACCTATCACTGCTGAAAGCTGTCTGTCACAGTCGTAGCTTTCAGTGATAATGTCATACTCACATTTTTCAGTGGTGATGGTTTTTTTTTTCGCATAGCAATCGATCTATGAACATTTGACCGTCATTCACGCAGTTGGTAGGAGTCTTTGAGAAGCAGTTCGACGAGGCGGTTAAAGCAGGCATATCAAGAGCAAACGTGCCACTTGGTGCACGGGGAACGTTTAGTTTGATGTACAAAGAGAGTGCTGGTTGGACGCTGTCGGTGGACGTAATTTGGTATCCTGAGCCGCTCCTTTGTAAGACGTTAAGTAAAATAGGAGTCAGTTTACGTTATTAATTTACAGATCTCCTGCTATATACGTTTGCCTATTTCCCAGTTCGTATTAAAAGGCTTGATGTAGAGGTATTTACAGCATTTATAGAACAGTCACTTATCTCTATTGAGACAGCGCCTTCGCTATTGAGTGAGCCTGATAATTTGGGAAGCACAGCGGAGAATCGGGTTTACATTAGTCCGTCCGAGTATTTAAGCAGCTGAATTCATCACATACTCACTTAGCGAGCTTTTTTCCAATACTTGCTTATCATTTGGAAACGTGTTTGTTTAACTCTTCGATTGACAGTGATTTATTGTACCACGTATTCTAAGCAGAGATTTTGTGATGCTCGTGGGTTGCAGTGAATACAGCTACGTTTTCTTCTCAAAAACTCTGAGGTTTATACGTAATTCTTTGCCACTACCATAAAATTCTAATACATTTATAGTGGAATGTGCAGTCAAGAGTCGGCACCAAGCTGTTTCACGTGCACCCACATACAGGATCCGGAGGCCACCCTACGATGTATGGCGGAGGGTACATTTGCTTTGCTGTTCCACTCGCAAATGGTGTGAAGGAAGAACGATTGTCTCTATTCCCCCGTACGAGCCCTAATTTCTCTGGTTTTCACGTTCCTTACCCGCAGTGTACGTTGGCGGGAGTATAAATGTTCTGCAGCGAGTGACGAATGCTTATTTTCTAAATTCTCTCAATAGTATTTCGCGAAAAGAATATCACCTTCCCTCCATTTGAATTCACTAAGCAGACTCGCTATGGCTAAAAAGGCATTTCTGGCCAAGAGAAATCTACTAATATCAAATACCGGCCTTAATTTGAGGAAGAAATTTCTGAGGATGTACGTCTGGAGTACAGCATTGTATGGTAGCGAAACATGGACTGTGGGAAAACCGGAACAGAAGAGAATCGAAGCATTTGAGATGTGGTGCTATAGACGATTATTGAAAATTAGGTGGACTGATAAGGTAAGGAAAGAGGAGGTTCTACGCAGAATCGGAGAGGAAAGGAATATGTGGAAAACACTGATAAGGAGAAGGGACAGGATGATAGGACATCTGCTAAGACGTGAGGGAATGACTTCCATGGTACTAGAGGGAGCTGTAGAGGGCAAAAACTGTAGAGGAAGACAGAGATTGGAATACGTCAAGCAAATAATTGAGGACGTAGGTTGCAAGTGCTACTCTATCAAACCAGTCAGTAGACTGATATACTGATGACAAAAAAAAAAAAAAAGGCGGTTCAGTTAGCACTCGCGTGTTGAACGAGCAAACCGGTAAAAAATCTAGCAGCACGCTTCTGAATTGCTTCGGTGTCTTACTTTAATACGGCCTGGTGGCGACCCCAAGTAGTCCATCTGTGGTCAAGAATGGGTCACTCTAATGTTATAACAGCCATCTCCTTTGTAGATGAACTACACTTACCTAAAACTCCCCTGTGTTGTTGTTGTTGTGGTCTTCAGCCCTGAGACTGGTTTGATGGAGCTCTCCATGCTACTCTATCCTGTGCAAGCTTTTTCATCTCCCAGTACCTACTGCAATCTACATCCTTCTGAATCTGCTTAGTGTATTCATCTCTTGGTCTCCCTCTACGATTTTTACCCTCCACGCTGCCCTCCAGTACTAAATTGGTGATCCCTTGATGCCTCAGAACATGTCCTACCAACCGATCCCGTCTTCTGGTCAAGTTGTGCCACAAACTTCTCTTCTCCCCAATCCTGTTCAATACTTCCTCATTAGTTATGTGATCTACCCATCTAATCTTCAGCATTCTTCTGTAGCACCACATTTCGAATGCTTCTATTCTCTTCTTGTCCAAACTATTTATCGTCCAAGTTTCACTTCCATACATGGCTACACTCCATACAAATACTTTCAGAAATGACTTCCTGACACTTAAATCTCTACTCGATGTTAACAAATGTCTCTTCTTCAGAAAAGCTTTCCTTGCCATTGCCAGTCTACATTTTATATCCTCTCTACTTCGACCATCATCAGTTATTTTGCTCCCCAAATAGCAAAACTCCTTTACTACTTTAAGTGTTTCATTTCCTAATCTAATTCCCTCAGCATCACCAGACTTAATTCGACTACATTCCATCATCCTCGTTTTGCATTTGTTGATGTTCATCTTATATCCTCCTTTCAGGACACTGCCCACTTCGTTCAACAACTCTTCCAGGTCCTTTGCTGTCTCTGACAGAATTACAATGTCATCGGCGAACCTCAAAGTTTTTATTTCTTCTCCATGGATTTTAATTCCTACTCCGAATTTTTCTTTTGTTTCCTTTACTGCTTTCTCACTATACAGATTGAATGACATCGGGGATAGGCTACAACCCTGTCTCACTACCTTCCCAACCATTGCGTCCCTTTCAAGCCCCATAGACTCTTATAACTGCCGTCTAGTTTCTGTAAAAATTGTTAGTAGCCTTTCGCTCACTGTATTTTACCCCTCAGAATTTGAAAGAGAATATTCCAGTCAACATTGTCAAAAGCTTTCTCTAAGTCTACAAATGCTAGAAACGTAGGTTTGTCTTTCCTTAATCTTTCTTCTAAGATAAGTCGTAAGGTCAGTATTGCCTCACGTGTTCCAGTGTTTCTACGGAATCCAAACTGATCTTCCCCGAGGTTGGCGTCTACTAGTTTTTCCATTTGTCTGTAAAGAATTCGTGTTAGTATTTTGCAGCTGTGACTTATTAAACTGATAGTTCGGTAATTTTCACATCTGTCAACACCTGCTTTCTTTGGGCTTGGAATTATTATATTCTTCTTGAAATCTGAGGGTATTTCGCCTGTTTCATACATCTTGCTCACCAGATGGTAGAGTTTTGTCAGGACTGGCTTTCCCAAGGCCGTCAGTAGTTCCAATGGAATGTTGTCTACTCCGGGGGCCTTGTTACGACTCAGGTCTTTCAGTGCTCTGTCAAACTCTTCACGCAGTATCGTATCTCCCATTTCATCTTCATCTACATCCTCTTCCATTTACACAACATTCTCCTCAAGCACATCGCCCTTGTATAGACCCTCTATATCCTCCTTCCACCTTTCTTCTTTCCCTTCTTTGCTTAGAACTGGGTTTCCATCTGAGCTCTTGATATTCATACAAGTCGTTATCTCCAAAGCTCTCTTTAATTTTCCTGTAGGCAGTATCTATCTTACCCCTAGTGAGATAAGCCTCTACATCCTTACATTTGTCCTCTAGCCATCCCTGCTTAGTCATTTTGCACTTCCTGTCGATCTCATTTTTGAGACGTTTGTATTCCTTTTTGCCTGCTTCATTTACTGCATTTTTATATTTTCTCCTTTCATCAAGTAAATTCAATATTTCTTCTGTTACCCAAGGATTTCTACTAGCCCCCGTCTTTTTACCTACTTGATCCTCTGCTGCCTTCACTACTTCATCCGTCAAAGCTACCCATTCTTCTTCTACTGTATTTATTTCCCCCATTCCTGTCAATTGCTCCCTAATGCTCTCCCTGAAACTCTGAACAACCTCTGGTTCTTTCAGTTTATCCAAGTCCCATCTACTTAAATTCCCACCTTTTTGCAGTTTCTTCAGTTTTAATCTACAGGTCATAACCAATATATTGTGTTCAGAGTCCACATCTGCCCCTGGAAATGTCTTACAATTTAAAACCTGGTTCCTAAATCTCTGTCTTATCTTTATATAATCTATTTGATACCTTTTAGTATCTCCAGGGTTCTTCCATGTATACAACCTTCTTTCATGATTCTTAAACCAAGTGTTAGCTATGATTAAGTTGTGCTCTGTGCAAAATTCTACCAGGCGGCTTCCTCTTTCATTTCTTAGCCCCAATCCATATTCACCGACTATGTTTCCTTCTCTCGCTTTTCCTACACTCGAATTCCAGTCACCCATGACTATTAAATTTTCGTCTCCCTTCACTATCTGAACAATTTCTTTTATTTCATCATACATTTCTTCAACTTCTTCGTCATCTGCAGAGCTAGTTGGCATATAAACTTGTACTACTGTAGTAGGTGTGGGCTTCGTATCTATCTTGGCCACAATAATGCGTTCACTGTGCTGTTTGTAGTAGCTTACCCGCATTCCTATTTTCCTATTCATTATTAAACCTACTCCTGCATTACCCCTATTTGATTTTGTGTTTATAACCCTGTAGTCACCTGACCAGAAGTCTTGTTCCTCCTGCCACCGAACTTCACTAATTCCCACTAGATCTAACTTCAACCTATCCATTTCCCTTTTTAAATTTTCTAACCTACCTGCCCGATTAAGGGATCTGACATTCCACGCTCCGATCCGTAGAACGCCAGTTTTCTTTCTCCTGATAACGACATCCTCCTGAGTAGTCCCCGCCCGGAGATCCGAATGGGGGACTATTTTACCTCCGGAATATTTTACCCAAGAGGACGCCATCATCATTTAATCATACAGTAAAGCTGCATGCACTCGGGAAGAATTACGGCTGTAGTTTCCCCTTGCTTTCAGCCGTTCGCAGTACCAGCACAGCAAGGCCGTTTTGGTTATTGCTACAAGGCCAGATCAGTCAATCAGCCAGACTGTTGCCCTTGCAACTACTGAAAAGGCTGCTGCCCTTCTTCAGGAACCACACGTTTCTCTGGCCTCTCAACAGATACCCCTCGGTTGTGGTTGCACCTACGGTACGGCTATCTGTATCGCTGAGGCACGCAAGCCTCCCCACCAACGGCAAGGTCCATGGTTCATGAATTCTAACATTTTTCTTCCCTACTACCGACGTTTCGTGCTCGTTACATACGACACCACTTCGCTGATCACCCCGATAGCTGAGTGGTGGTAGTCTGCTTTAGGCGGTGGCGCGGCACGGACCTGCTGTCCCGGCCGCGGGCGCTCGTGGACGAGGTAGTGTTTACACCGCCGGTACTCGCGTGTGTTGTTGTCTGACTCGATCGCCATGGCACACAATTTTCGAAAGACTACGCTCCAATTTACGTTCGACAACGAATTTGCCAGACTCAAAGCTTTCGAAATAGAGCGTTTTTTGGGGGAAGAAGTTCGTTTACCTACTGCAGACATAATTGGAATACACCTGTCCATTGTAAGCAGTACAATGTACGTAAAGATGACCGATGAAGCTGCGTGTGAAAGAACTCTCTCCGCTGCTCAGAGAGGATTCAAATTTCGACACTCTGATGGCCATATCAGCGATTTAACAGTAGCTCCTTCAGGATTGGGTGTGAGGGTCATTCAGATCATACTGAATCGCTGCGACCATATGGAACGGTACTTAGTCATACGCGTGAACGCTGGGCAAGTTTTAGCACCTATCCTGTGCTAAACGGCGTCTGACAGGTGCGGATCGTCCTTACTAAACATATCCCTTCTTATTTATACATTGGAGGATGTCGAGCTATTGTGATTTATGATGGCCAGCTACGCACCTGTTCTGGCTGTGGTGGACAAGTACATATCCGCTCGGAGTGCATACAACGCCGCTTCGTGCAACTGCCACGTGGAGAAGCGTCACAGCGAGAAGTTCCCACGCAACTGCCGATGACGTACGTGTCGGTGACCCCTCCGGGAGGTGTTGCCAAGTTCGGAGCGTGACAAGGAGGTGTTTATGCACGAGCAGACCGAGTTAGGGAGCATGGAGGTGACTTGGGGAATGTCCCTACACCCACGTCACGTCAGTTGAGGGAGGAACCTTCCGAAAACTCACATGTAGCACGCGGCGTGGAAGTAGAGGTCGAGACAGTGGCGCCGGCAACGGACCAACGAACGATCGACGAACACAGTGAGGCAGCAGAGGGCAGGGCACGCAAACAGCGATCGCCGAAGCGTCGCAAAAAGCGTCGCCATAGTTCGGGCGACACGTCGCCCCCTAGCCTAGGGGACACGAAAGGTATCCTAGCCGAAGAACTGTCTGACACAGAACACGTGCCTTTAGAGGACGCTGACAGGATTCCGTCAGATGGTGGCCGGATGTCCTGCCTTTCAGATGGTCCCTTTTCATTGACACCGACTGACCCAGCGCTGCCGACGAAGGATTCAGGGACACCAATGTCCCGGTAGCCACGTCGAAATACATCAGAGGACGTTTCTCGGATTGATGACCACTGCAACTGGGCGGAACCAGTCGAAGAAATACAGGAATTGCCACCCCCAAATGATGACCACTCACTTACAGGATGCACACCACGGAACAACGACAAAGGAGGGCAACCCGTTGGCGGGCACCCCTATGAGCACGAATAGTGGACTAAAGCCCTTGGAGTTCTCAGTGACATGACACGAGCATGACAACGACAACGAAGCAAGCAAATAAGGTGGGCACAGTGAACATTAACACCGCACGTTCGCTTGCAAAGATGCAACTTCTCCGGGACATGATATACGCCACAGACGTTGATATTCTGCTGATGCAGGAAACCTGCAATGCTGCTTTTCCCGACGTGCATGGATACAACACTTATCTAGCGCCGACTCCAGATTGAGGACGTGGCACAGCGATACTAGTCCGGGAAGGGATTCCGATGTGTGACCTCGAGTACCTTCCTTCGGCTCAGGGTTTGGCTATGACCGTGAACGGCATTCGTATCGTCAACATCTATGCACCCTCCAGATCTGACAATCGACATGCGCGTGCACGATTCTACTCTGAGGAGATTGCCCCCCTGTTCCATGGGAGGTATGACCACATCTTGGAAGGGGGGGATTTTAACTGTGTACTCACACCGAAGGATCAACCCCTTAATTTGAGCTCCTGCCACGTATTGAACACGATCTGCCGGGACATGGCCCTAATGGACACGTGGGAAAAGATCCATGGGCAGTGAGAGGACTACACGTATTTTACTAGCCACTCGGCGAGCAGGATGGATCGGATTTACGTTTCTGACGGATGAAGAGATCACGTGCTGGCTGCTGAACGTTGGCCCACAGCTTTTACGGATCACCTTGCATATTTATGCACGTTAACCCTCCCACGGCAGCGGGTCTGGCGGAGTCGTAGTTCCTGGAAACTTAATTCATCCTTATTGGATGATCTCGAATGTCGCCAGCGGATCGAAGAAACATGGCAGACCTGCACTCGCCGTCTGCCGCTGCACCGTACGGCTCTTTCATGGTGGCTGCAGTGTGCAAAACCGGCGATACGAAGAGCTCTCATAACGTATGGCAAGGAAAAAGCGAAATGGCTCCGAGATACACTTGATTATTACTACATGGTGCTCCGCGACCTGTCCTCCAGGGCCCCATCGCCCGAGCGTCAAGCAGAAGTCCATTGCATTCAGGCCTGCATTTTATCGATCACGAGGCGTCGACTGAAGCGGCTTTCGATCCGTGCTCGGTGCTTAACATCGATAGAGAACGTATTAGCATGCATCATGTGTCCAAGGGACATGAGCGTAATCGCCTATCCCTAATCACAGTGCTCCATGATGACGATGGTCGGCCCTTAACGTCACAACAGGGCATTGCTGCTGAGTTTCTGGAGCATTACCGCCTCCTTTTCACTGGGACGCCGACGGACAATCGGACAGGAGAAGAAATTTTGCGACAGATGCAAACGTAAGTGGATGGTCCGGATGCAGATGCGCTATTGGAACCCCTAACGGAAGATGACATCCGAGGCGCACTCCGAAGGGTGCGGTGCATAAATCCCCTGGACCATATGGGTTGACACTCGGATTTTATCGCGCATTTGCGGATTTAATGATGTCCCAGTTGATATTGATGTATAATGAGTTATTGAGCCCAGACAAGGACGTTCCGTCGCAGTTCATGGCGGGACTTCTTATACCAATACCGAAATCGACAGCGAGTGTCAGCGCCCATCAATTTAGACCACTCACGATGCTCAATACTGACTATAAGATCTTTGCGCGAATGTTGGCTCAAGGCTCAAGACTGTAATATCCAAGACAATACCCCCAGACCAGGCTTGTCTTGGGGTTCGGTGCAACATACGTTCTATCCTCGGCGAATACCGTGACGTAATTTCCCTGACGGAAGCCTGTCGCATGCGAGCGGCGTTCGTATCGGTGGATTTTGATCGTGCCTTTGACAGGATCAACCATGATTTCCTTGACTCGACAATGCGACGCATGGCAATACCACAGGATTTTATTACCGTCCTCATGCGCCTCCTTCGCGGCGCTTCTTCGACGGTGAGAGTCAATGGCAGGAACGATTCCTGTTTGTAGCTCAGTTAGGCAAGGATGTCCCTTGTCGATGATACTGTTTACAATAGCGCTCGAACTATTGATGAAGACTCTTAGACGAACTCTAACAGGCGTCCGACTCCGTGCGAGCTCCTTCACGTGTCGTGCATATGCCGACGACTTGATGATACTCGTCCGGTCGGAGAAAGAAGTAAGTAAGATGGTTACACTTCTTACTATGTACGGAGTAGCTGCGGGAATCAGGGTCAACATGAATAAAACCAAAATCATGCACATCGGTCGAGGGCTGGACGCTCTGCACAGTCCGTTTACGACTGTGGACATCTTGCGATGCTTAGGTGTATTGTTCACCCGATCGCTACGGCAATCAGCGGCGGCGAGCTATCGACGTCTCCTCCAGCACGTCCGACTGCACATACGCAACAATTCACTCCGAACGCACGACCTGCTCCAAAGGGTAGACTACACTAGTGTTCACCTGGCCTCGCGACTGCCGCACCTGGCACAGGTACTGCCAATGCCACATGGTATTGCTGACAGATTAATGGCGGCCTTTGGATACTATGTCAGCCAAGGAATGTTGTTTAAGATCAAATACGAGACTTTAACTCTCCCACACCATTCTGGAGGACTTAACCTCACGGATGTGCGGAACAAGGCTCTAGCTCTATACCTGCGAGCGACGCTACGAACTTGGAACCAACGGCAACACGCCATCACGTCGGCCATCCTGGATGTGCTTCTTCCGAGGTCCTTTGAACCACCGGTGGCGGTAGGCACAATCTCGCCCTCTTTTTCTCACTTCGCGCGATTTTTTGTTGAATTCCCACTACCCGTGAGATATATCGATACTTGCGGCGTCATCATGGCAGCAATGTTGTCGAACTTAAATACCCAACGTGAGACTGGCTACAGATTTGGCGAGCTGTCCATACACCTGTCCTCACCACAGCAGCGCGATCGTCATGGTATACATTAATCAACCGCAAGACAGTCACCCGCCAACGATTGTACGACAGTCGCATGGTAGATATCCCGCTCTGCCTTATATGTGGCATGCAGGACACCGACGAACATTCTCTGCAGTGCGGTGAGGCAAAGGACGTTTGGCAGCTGACGCAACGGATCATGGCCCTCCTCCGACGCACCGACGAATCCACGATCACGACGGACGCTTTATTTTTCCCTGACGCTCTCTTTTTCCCCTCACAAAAAACATCGGCAATCCGATGGATTGGAGGACACGCATCGCTCTACGTGCTCTCGCGGACCTTGATATCGGGCATGGACTATTGGCATTATCTACTAGAACAACACGAAATCATTCTACGCCATATTAAATATAAAACGCAATTTGCGAACTTTCTAGGCAGCATGTTTTATAACCCCCCGAAGCGGTGGGGAGTCCCAGGTTTACGTTGTTTCGAGGGATAGGATTTACTCCCAGTGAAGTGTCGAGGATGTCACTTCGGCCCTATATTTCTTTTCTTTCTTTTTTATATATGATTTTTCTTTTGGGACATTAAAATTAAATGAATAAATAAAATATTATTGTTACTAACAAAAAAAAATAAATTAAAAAAATTAAAAAAGTGGTCAGCGTGACGGATTGCCGTTCTACTGGCCCGGGTTCGATGCCCGGCTGGGTTGGGGATTTTTTCCCCTCAGGGACTGGGTGATGGGCTGTCTTCATCATCCCCATCCGGCGCGCAGGTCGCGCAATGTGGCGTCGAATGTAATAAGACCTGCACCAAGGGGCTTCCCGGCCAATGACGCTAAACGCTCATTTCCATTTGCACACCACTTTGCTACGTTATGCCTAGATATTTAACTGACGTCGCTTTGTTAAGCAGCGCACAACCAATACTACAAATACTGTCTTCGAACGTTACAGGATTGTTTTTTCTACTGATCTGCTTAAGCTTACTTTTTCCTGCATTTAGAGCAAGCTGCCATGAATCATACAAAAAAAAAAAAATCCGTCTGAGTCACCCCTTATCGTCCTCCTCTCACTCATCTTGGACGCCTTCCCCTACCCCGCTACTGCGTCATCAGAAAACAGTCGCAGAGTGCTCTTTACATTGTCCGTCGGATAGTTTATTAGTACAGAGAAAAAGAACGTTCATATCACACTTTCCTGTGGCACTCCTGGTGGATCCCTTGTCGATGACGATATTACTTCAATCTCACAAGCTGGTTTTGCCTGGGAATATTAATCCTGTAACTTCTAAACAGATCAACAATCGCTACATCGACACTCAACGCCGGGACCTTGACTTCCACCAGCAAATGCTCTTATCGACTGCGCTATCAGTGATGATTCAGGATCCATGCTCACAAGTTCAGTTCGGCCTATACCTCTCTCCTGTGCGCTATTTTCTGGTAGTATCCTTTCTTACAGGAGCTCTGACAAATAGCATGGCAACTAATGCATTCAGAGCAGACAGGAGTGACGGAGAACCGACCGAAAAACACTGAGGTGACAAAAATCATGGCATAGCGACATGCACACATAAAAAAGACAGTTGTATCATGTAGACTAGGTATCAAAGGCACTTCTCTGTACTCAGGTGACTAACTTGGAAAGGTTTCCGACCTGACTATGGCCGCAAAACTGGAATTAACATGCTTTGAACGAAGAATCATAGTTGGTGCTAGACACATGGGACTTTCCACTTCGAAAATCACTAGAGAACTCAGTATTCCGGGATCCACAGTGTCAAGAGCTTTCCGAGAATACCAGATTTCAGACATTATCTCTCACAAGGGACAACGCAGTGGTCGATGGTCTTCACTTAACGTCCGAAAGCAACGCTGTTTGCGTAGTCAGTGCTAACAGACTAGCAACAGTGCGTAGAATAACCGCAGAAATCAATGTGGGACGCGCGACTAACGTAACCGTTAAGCAAAATTTGGCGTCAATGAGCTATGGCAGCAGACGACCGACGCAAGTGCCTTTGCTAACAACACGACATCGCCCTCAGCGCCTTTTCTGGACTCGTTAGCATGTCGGTTGGACTACTGGACGGCTGGAAAATCGTGGCTGGTCCCCCGATTTCAGTTGGTGAGAGATGATGGTAGGGTTCGAGTGTGAGGCAGACCCCATGAAGCCATGGACAATGGTTGTCAACAAGGCACTGTGCAAGATGATGATTGCTCCATAATCGTGTGGGCTATGTTTACATGGAATGGACTGGGTCCTCTGGTGCAACTGAAGTGATCATTGATTGTAAATGGTTATGTTTGGCTTCTTGGAAACCATCTGCAACCATTCATGGTCTTCAAGTTCCCAAACACAGATGGAATATTTTATGGATCACAATGCGTATGTCTCTGGGCCACAACTGTTCGCAGTTGGTTTGAAGAGCATTGTGAACAATTCTAGTGAATGATTTGGTCTTGCAGATCACCCACATGATCTCCATCGAACACTTATGGGAAATAATCGAAGGTCAGTTCGTGCACAAATTCCTGCACCGGCAACACTTCCACAGTTATGGACGCTGTGGGGTAGCAGAGCAGACAGGTTTCTGCAGGGGATTTTCAACGAGTTTCTGAGTATATGCCACGTCCAGTTGCTGTACTACGTCGGGCAGGAGAAGGTTCCACACGATAGTAGGAGGTATCCCATACTTGTCATGTCAGTGTGGTTTTACGTCATTTGAGTATGAATTTAGAGAAGTTTCTTCTATAGAAAATCGATCGTCGGTTTTTTTTTTAATTTTTATATTTTGCTAGACTCAAACAAAAGAACAATGAAATACAACTACTTCTTTTTATATAAAACAAAAGTTATTAACATTCTACATCTTTATTCTTCATGTCTACATATTTGCAGCCCTCTGCCAATAGAGGACACAGAATTGTATAGTGTAACATGTCGGTGTGTAACGTAACTCTGTCGGTGCGTGAGAAACAGCGTGCTGTTCGAATTCGAACAGTTCGTCAACACATGCGGCATCCTCTCCTTCAGTATGATAATGCCAGACCCCACACGAGCGCTGTGTCATCTGCAACAGTCCTACGTCTTGGATTCAATGTCATCGGTCATCCTCCATACAGTGTCGACTCGGCCCATTCCTTCATCTCTTTCCAAAACAGAATATCTTCGAGGGTTTCATTCTGATAACTACGAAGTGTTGCAAATAGACGTGGCTTCGGCAATTACGAGGTGCATTCAAGTTCTAAGGCCTCCGATTTTTTTTCTAATTAACTACTCACCCGAAATCGATGAAACTGGCGTTACTTCTCGACGTAATCGCCCTGCAGTCGTACACATTTTTCACAACGCTGACGCCATGATTCCATGGCAGCGGCGAAGGCTTGTTTAGGAGTCTGTTTTGACCACTGGAAAATCGCTGAGGCAATAGCAGCACGGCTGGTGAATGTGCGGCCACGGAGAGTGTCTTTCATTGTTGGAAAAAGCCAAAAGTCACTAGGAGCCAGGTCAGGTGAGTAGGGAGCATGAGGAATCACTTCAAAGTTGTTATCACGAAGAAAATGTTGCGTAACGTTAGCTCGATGTGCGGGTGCGTTGTCTTGGTGAAACAGCACACGCGCAGCCCTTCCCAGACGTTTTTGTTGCAGTGCAGGAAGGAATTTGCGCTTCAAAACATTTTCGTAGGATGCACCTGTTACCATAGTGCCTTTTGGAACGCAATGGGTAAGGATTACGCCCTCGCTGTCCCAGAACATGGACACCATCATTTTTTCAGCACTGGCGGTTACCCGAAATTTTTTTGGTGGCGGTGAATCTGTGTGCTTCCATTGAGCTGACTGGTGCTTTGTTTCTGGATTGAAAAATGGCATCCACGTCTCATCCATTGTCACAACCGACGAAAAGAAAGTCCCATTCATGCTGTCGTTGCGCGTCAACATTGCTTGGCAACATGCCACACGGGCAGCCATGTGGTCGTCCGTCAGCATTCGTGGCACCCACCTGGATGACACTTTCGCATTTTCAGGTCGTCATGCAGGATTGTGTGCACAGAACCCACAAAAATGCTAACTCTGGAGGCGATCTGTTCAACAGTCATTCGGCGATCCCCCAAAACAATTCTCTCCACTTTTTCGATCATGTCGTCAGACCGGCTTGTGCGAGCCCGAGGTTGTTTCGGTTTGTTGTCACACGATGTTCTGCCTTCATTAAGCTGTCGCACCCACGAACGCACTTTCGACACATCCATAACTCCATCTCCACATGTCTCCTTCAACTGTCGATGAATTTCAATTGGTTTCACACCACGCAAATTCAGAAAACGAATGATTGCACGCTGTTCAAGTAAGGAAAACGTCGCCATTTTAAGTATTTAAAACAGTTCTCATTCTCGCCGCTGGCGGTAAAATTCCATCTGCCATACGGTGCTGCCATCTCTGGGACGTATTGACAAACAACGCAGCCTCATTTTAAAACAATGCGCATGTTTCTATCTCTTTCCAGTCCGGAGAAAAAAATCGGAGGCCTTAGAACTTGAATGCACCTCGTACTTCACTCATTCTACAGTGACGGTGTTAACCAACCCGTCTCTCGTTGGGAGAAATGTGTTCGGGGCCAGGGTGACTATATTCAGAAATAAATATATAGTTACGAAGAATAAAGACGTAGAATGTTAATAACGTTCCCTCTACTTAAAAAGCTTTAAGACATTTCACGCAAAAAGAATGCCCTCGTAAACATTTACAGAATCCGATTCGTGTATCGTATGTGAAACATTGAAACTGATATTTTACGACCAATTTAAATCTCTTGGGAGAATGTTATCAGCAGTAATGCTGTATTTATAGTATGAAGGCTTTCACGACCGGATGACATATCTTCCGGTAAAACTTCCGGGATGTAAGGTCGTGGTCCATGAAACTCTTCAGCTCCTAACATTTCCGGCAAGACTCACCGGAGGAGAAACACCCCTCTGAAGATGTCCAGCGCAGCTCTGGACGAAACGTTAGGAGCTGAAAAGTTTCATGGACCACGACCTTACATCCCAGAAGGTTTACCAGAAAATGCTGTATTTGCCCGCACAGTTATAATTGCTTAGTATTTGACGTCATATTTTATATTTTCGTGTTTATTTCTGCAGATGGCTTGTATAACCTAGTTTAGTAGATGTCTGGTATTTGGAACGAGAATCACAATGCTGTTGTGGTCTTCAATCCGAAGACTGATGAGACACGCCTTTCCAAACTACGCTCCCCTATATAGGCATCTCCACGTTAACTTCTGTAATCCACCTCCTGTTGAACCCGCTTTCTTTAGACAGTCCTTGAATTTCCTCAATGTGTGGGTTGTTACACGACCCTCCATTACCAAATACACTATTCTTTCATGGTTCAGGATATGTTCTATCGATCGATATCTTCGTTTAGTACCGTAATTTTCTTTTCGCCTCAGTTTGATTCAGTACCTCTTCTTTGGTTATCCGATCTACCTGTCCAGTCTCCCGCATTCTTATGTAGCACCAGTTTTCAGAAGATTGTATTTCTCTCCTTATCTGCACTGTGTAGCACCTGTGTTTACGAAACTGTCCAGGCAAATACTTACCTAACGTTTCATTTTATATTACACGTTAAAATACACTCCTGGAAATTGAAATAAGAACACCGTGAATTCATTGTCCCAGGAAGGGGAAACTTTATTGACACATTCCTGGGGTCAGATACATCACATGATCACACTGACAGAACCACAGGCGCATAGGCACAGGCAACAGAGCATGCACAATGTCGGCACTAGTACAGTGTATATCCACCTTTCGCAGCAATGCAGGCTGCTATTCTCCCATGGAGACGATCGTAGAGATGCTGGATGTAGTCCTGTGGAACGGCTTGCCATGCCATTTCCACCTGGCGCCTCAGTTGGACCAGCGTTCGTGCTGGACGTGCAGACCGCGTGAGACGACGCTTCATCCAGTCCCAAACATGCTCAATGGGGGACAGATCCGGAGATCTTGCTGGCCAGGGTAGTTGACTTACACCTTCTAGAGCACGTTGGGTGGCACGGGATACATGCGGACGTGCATTGTCCTGCTGGAACAGCAAGTTCCCTTGCCAGTCTAGGAATGGTAGAACGATGGGTTCGATGACGGTTTGGATGTACCGTGCACTATTCAGTGTCCCCTCGACGATCACCAGTGGTGTACGGCCAGTGTAGGAGATCGCTCCCCACACCATGATGCCGGGTGTTGGCCCTGTGTGCCTCGGTCGTATGCAGTCCTAATTGTGGCGCTCACCTGCACGGCGCCAAACACGCATACGACCATCATTGGCACCAAGGCAGAAGCGACTCTCATCGCTGAAGACGACACGTCTCCATTCGTCCCTCCATTCACGCCTGTCGCGACACCACTGGAGGCGGGCTGCACGATGTTGGGGCGTGAGCGGAAGACGGCCTAACGGTGTGCGGGACCGTAGCCCAGCTTCATGGAGACGGTTGCGAATGGTCCTCGCCGATACCCCAGGAGCAACAGTGTCCCTAATTTGCTGGGAAGTGGCGGTGCGGTCCCCTACGGCACTGCGTAGGATCCTACGGTCTTGGCGTGCATCCGTGCGTCGCTGCGGTCCGGTCCCAGGTCGACGGGCACGTGCACCTTCCGCCGACCACTGGCGACAACATCGATGTACTGTCGAGACCTCACGCCCCACGTGTTGAGCAATTCGGCGGTACGTCAACCCGGCCTCTCGCATGCCCACTATACGCCCTCGCTCAAAGTCCGTCAACTGCACATACGGTTCACGTCCACGCTGTCGCGGCATGCTACCAGTGTTAAAGACTGCGATGGAGCTCCGTATGCCACGGAAAACTGGCTGACACTGACGGCGGCGGTGCACAAATGCTGCGCAGCTAGCGCCATTCGACGGCCAACACCGCGGTTCCTGGTGTCTCCGCTGTGCCGTGCGTGTGATCATTGCTTGTACAGCCCTCTCGCAGTGTCCGGAGCAAGTATGGTGGGTCTGACACACCGGTGTCAATGTGTTCTTTTTTCCATTTCCAGGAGTGTATTTCTCATATCTTAGAAACACTTCTCTTCGTGTTGCCAATCTATATTTTATATCCGCTTTAATTCAGCCATGATTAATTATTTTGCACATCAAATAGCAAAACTCAGCTACTATCTTCAGCGACTCATATCACAGTTTTTTAACCTAATTCTCTTAACATAACCTGATTTAATTCGACTACAACCCATTACCAGTATTTTATTTTTATTAGCATTTATCTTTTTCAAGACTCTGTTCATATTATCTAAGCACACTGCTTGTGTCAAAACTGTAATGAAATTCATCATTGTTGTAAGACCTGCTATAGTAGCAATTTTTTTTATTTCTTTAAAGGAAATTTTTATTAGGAAATAGTAAAGTTTACGATTATAGCGAATCTTATGACTGATGATGATATAAAGAGTTGCGTATGTCCTGACAAGAAAGATTTATGTTATAATGACTTCACCAAATATTAAAAATTTTATTTCTTCTCCCTGAACAGTAATTTCACTCCAGAATGTTTCTTTAGTTTCCTTTAATGCTTGCTCAGTGCTGAGGTTAAAGAAGGTCGGGTATAAGTTGCAATCCTGTCTTACTCCCATCTCAACTAACGTTTCCCTTCGATGACTTTCGACTCATATAACTTGTCTGGTTTCTGTGCAAGTTGTAGAGAACATTCCCCTCCCTATTTTTTACTCCTGACACCTCCAGACTTTCAAGAGAGTTTATCCTATGCAACATTATCAACAGAATATTTAGCTTCATGTATCATGTGTGGACACAAAGGTCTCTCTGCATGTATTAACTTTGTGCTAGTTGGTTATTATGACTGATACATACGTCTTGTACCTACTGCATAAATTTTTCTAGGAATAACATTTTTCTTTTATTTATAGGTACCTGCAAAACTTCTATTTTCTAACTGAAACTGGCTGCATTACTGATCTTTAAATCTTTGCAAGTATGTCGGAGATTTATATCATCGTCTCTTAAACAGAATTCATGGACCGAATCACTTCACTGGTAAAACACAGAATTAAGAGCATTAATTGGAATAGGGCCTTTGTCGAATAGTACACAAATATTCCCATTACCTTTTTGAAACGTGGAAAGTTTCTGACGTCAAGCTGATGCGGGGAACCACCACTCCTGACTGTCTCGCACTCAATACAGATAATATGAAGGAGTACAGTGCTCGGTGATCATTCTCGGAAGCTGACCAGCGCAACAGGACGCTGGAATTCCCAGAACTGAAACCCCGCTGGCTCGCGAAAAATAAGCGTAGGGGTTCGGGTGGTGGGGACCAGGGAGTGGACTGGAGTGGTATATAAACACGCGTGGGACGTCCGGTCGGCAGTCATATTCGCACAGCATTAGCGGCAGCAGGCAGAAGCAGCACCAGCAGAGATGAAGGTCACACTAGCGATAGCAGCGGCGGCCTTGTTCGTCGCCATGGCAACCACAGTGGACGCCGCATCGGGTGAGTCTCACTGCGATTGTGGCATTTCGGAGCCGCCAGGACAATTAATCATTCAGTATTTCCATTCTGATACAATTTAAGCAGTGCTGCTCCTGCTGTTTCCACAGAGAAACAGATGCGAACGACACCTCCCGCTGTATAGTCGTATCTCACTAAGAGAGGTGGGCAATGACTGAAGCAGTAGAGCTTCTGCGTATCCTGATTAAAACCACGCTTCACCTCTTCATAAATCAGTTTATGAAGGGCCCGGATTGGGTCCAAAAACAACATCTCATCATCATCACACTACAGCAACGCCTTGGCAATGTAGCGATCCACCTCTCCCTCGCCAACTTTAATATTTGGCTGTAACTGTTGCGGTTCATTCCACTCATAACAGTTCATAGATGGATGGTCTGGGCCTGCCTTTTGATACTCATTACCCAGTATTTTTCCTTCTCAAACTATTTTTATGAAGTTGTTAAGAAGATCATAAAATTCATAATTCGAAACACAACAAGCCATAAATATGGTTTAAATAAATTAATTTAAATCAGGCGGTTACCAGTATAGGATTTATTGTAAATTCATGTTCAGATGCCTCTCACAGATATGTTTCCTTTCCTGCAGGGTCCTTGTTTTGTACTCGTTACTCGGCTGAAGCACTAAGATAAACAAAAAAATTTCGTTCATAATTTGGTAAACTTAAGAGAGATTTTGTCTTTTTAACTTTCACACAAATACTCATGAAATGATGATTAAAACCACAAAAACATGAAATACGTCGATAACTTAGGAGCTCCATATTTCTGTGCGACGAATTCGTACTGTATGCGTGTTATGCATTTTTCTTATATGCGTGTACTCTTACGTTTGATATTTCATCGCGACTGTACAGGTTGATTCAAAATTCATATCCCACGGCACAAGTAGGAAGAATCAGAATTCCACCGAAAAACTTTCAGAGATGATAGTATTAACAAAAATTAGAAAAATGGCTAATAAACGTTGAGTCTAGAATGCATACCTTTAGAGCTATGCGCACTTCTTCCTCTTCGATGGTGCGAAACCTCGTCTACCACAGGCTCTTCGCTTTCCATATTTTGGGAGGCGGTAGTAGGAACCTAAACAAGAAATAATATGTCCGGTAAACAAGTGCTCTAAAGGGCATACCCAACGAACTGTGAGCGCTTATTCAGTAGATAAGACGTGCTTCGCAGAAACTAAGATGAAAAAATTTTCATACCTCCAAGTATAAGTGGAATATGCGTATATGCTTCTACTTTTTATGGTATCATCCAGGGTCCAAGATTATGTAGGAAACGCAAATAAGACACCTTTAATTGAAATGACGGATTCGAAAATACACATAACAAAATCTTACATAACGTAACGATAATTGTAACATGCTATTCGAACGTAACGATAAAGGTGACGTGCTGTTTGGGATGCATTTTAAAAACCACCGCTAGAGGGTATTGCTCACATTAGAGCGTTATGAAATCCTATAGGACCGTTTCCGCTGAAGTTACACGCCCCCATGTGATTTAAATGTCATCAGTTTAGAATGCCATGAAATCTTTCTTGTTATAGGAAATATTTTACGTTTTTACTCATTCTTCGTGGTACATTTCGGGATTTCCTAACAGAAGTAATGGTAGTTCTTAAGTAATCTGGAATTTCCGCACTTAATGCGTGGATTCTAGGTCATCGTGTAACACTACAAACACGACTACTTTCTCCATAACATGTGCGAGAAAATGAACGATTCTTAAAATGTTTTCCGAAGAAACAAAATCATCAGACAAACATCCAGGGATCATTCTTTTCTTATATTTCTTTGGTATGCGGTACACACAAGAACCAAACGGGAACGTACAGCAAACTCCCCTATCTCTTGTCTCGGTAATATTTTACGCAGCAAAAAAGGATGAGTCAGGATATTTGCGAATGGCCTTTTACGTAGATGCTCTTACAACTTTTCATCTTACCCGAGTGGCCTGTAGACTCTAAATATTGTTCCCAAATGTTTTGTTGATCAGGTCGTCGTGTAGTCAAAGATTTAAAAGGAGAGTGACTAAATGTAGCATTAGTAGGAAGCTTAACGCTTCTTTTTTGTTTTTATTTTTTTAAATCAGAGGTCGTAACACAGATTCGTACTGCCATGCTGCGTGCGAATGACACTGAAACTGATATGAACTAATTAGCATGGAGCGTCATTATAACAAGAAATCAACCAACGCTACACTCGAAGCAAAGTTCACTGCGTACCACTTCGTTCGGCAAAACCGCCACCAAAGAACCGAGTGCTCGCTACAGGTGATGGTCAAAGAAATCATTCCGTATTATATACGTCTACAATATTTTCAAAACAGTGTTCACGATAAATGGATTTAAAAAAGATACTCATTTCTGTTACGTACCACCTCTGTATTTAGAGAGGTCTCATTTGCTACATCAGTGGAAATGTTACCAGTCGGGCTAAGACGAGTAGTTCAAGAAACGTCGAGTAAGGCAGTACGGGAATCCACGTACTTATCCAGCGCTAATTTATTTGTACAGTATATTTTACAACTAGTCAACTTAAACATTTTTTATCTTGATCTTATTTATGGAGACAAGTCTGTGAATGTACGTTCATGTGCATGGAAATCCAATTACTGTATTCGTATTTTTTTTTTTTTTTTGGAAATTCGTATTCCTGATGCTTAAATCCTGTACTGATACCAAAATGAAAAGTTCGATGGTCATCTGTTCCCCAAAGAGCCGTTTTCATGTATAATTGCTAAGCTAAATGAGAGGTCATTGATCGTTTGATTTTGCGCTTCTTGCATATGCAATGCATGCTGACGAAATTAATAAATATCTGGTCCACTTGTTGCTTTTTATATACACCCAGGCACTTTGCACGGCCTTTGCTACGTCGTTGTTGGGTGTTATTTATTCATTTCTGTAAAATATAAACACATTTTAAGTAGTAATTATTCTAACGAAATCATGCCTAAGAACAGGTCTGTCACTGTCGTTACCCTAATTTTTCTACGTTATTGGTTTATGTAGGAGCGTCTGTAGATTGACTTATTAAGTCGTCAACCAAATTCACGGGAACATCATTTTATTGCAGATGACAAAGTACCAATATCCGATAATGTACAAAAATTAAGTTAACGTTTTAATAAACTCTTTTGGGCCCAATTTCGTAGGAATAATTATCACTTACTTCGTGTTAACATATTACAGAAATAATTAAAAAACACCTACTTACGAAAAAATGTTTGGATTTATGTAAACCCCAGTCGTTAGAATAACATTTGATCGTAATATTCAGTTATAAATGAAGCATGTTCTTCAGTAGAGATATTTACAGTGGTTCTCACCAAGTAAATGTCGTGTGACTAAGGTCTCCCGTCGGGTAGACCGTTCGCTGGATGCAAGTCTTTAGATTTGGCGCCACTTCGGCGACTTGCGCGTCGATGGAGATGAAATGATGATGATGATTAGGACAACACAACTCCCAGTCCCTGAGCGGAGAAAATCTCCGACCCAGCCGGGAATCGAACCCGGGCCTTTACGATAGACATTCCGTCGCGCTGACCACTCAGCTACCGGTGGCGGATTTCTCACCAAGTTTCTTTGTCTGAATAGTTGCATGCCGAATGCATACGCATGACCGAAAGTGTCATATTGCTCTATAAAACGTTAGTAAGGAAACATAATGCAATGACAGAATGAAATTTTCATTCTACAGCGGAGTTCTGCAAGGTTCGCAGGAGAGCTTCTGTGAAGTTTGGAAGGTAGGAGACGAGGTACTGGCGGAATTAAAGCTGTGAGGACGGGGCGTGAGTCGTGCTTGGGTAGCTCAGTTGGTAGATCACTTGCTCGCGAAAGGTAAAGGTCCCGAGTTCGAGTCTCGGTCCGGCACTTCGTTTTAATCTGCCAGGAAGTTTCATAATGTAATGTTTAAGACGAACACACGGAACGCTTAGTGATGACAAAAAAAGTTAAAATAAACTCCGACTGAGACAGTAAACACATTTTCATTTGCTCGTTGGTTTTTGTTCTAGAGTGTACTCCAGGAACCACGAAAAAGGAAGACTGCAACACTTGTAGGTGCACTCCAACAGGCGTCTGGGTCTGCACGCGCAAAGGGTGTGTTACGAAGAGAGGTAAGAGGCTGTCTGCTTCATTTCAGAGTTTCCTTTGTACTTTCACAAAATACTGATGTCGAGAAAAAAATATGTTGACACTGTTCAATAATTTTTCGTCTATTATAGTGTAGTATGCGAGGTGTAATAAAACATATAGTGTAGTATCCAAGAAGTAATGAAACGATACGGACAAACATCAAAGGGTTGCAGAGGGTCTCTTGAGTAACAGTAGAACTGTTGCTTGTTATTTAATGTTGACGAATGACTACCACAAAGTAAAATGGATAAAACACAGGTGAATGCTGCATAGATAACTACTGGTCCCTACATTTTCAGCGGTCTGTAGTGTCATTGAATGACACTTCCACACACGGGATTTTATTAATACTTTTTTTCAAATACAGGGTGAGCAAAATGAAACTGACGCTGAAAATATTTCTAAGACTAACGCTCAACTGACGGTTCTTAATGCCTCTGTGCCCAACACAGAGGATTCTGGAAACGCTATTTAGGTACGCCAGTCAGTTGCTGTCACACGTCTGCGAATGCGCATCTCCCCCATGCTCTGTCGCGAGTACTTGACACTGTCGTCAAGTATGACTGGGTGAGAGGAGCAGACACGCTTACTGACCATATGAACATAAACGGTACTCGTTATAAAACGACGCATGTTAATTGTCGAGTGTTATGCAAAGCACAATTTGTGGAAAACCTATGTGAAAGTCTTCAAAAAAATGGCTCTGAGCACTATGGGACTTAACATCTCAGATCATCAGTCTCCTAGAACTTAGAACTACTTAAACCTAACTAACCTAATGACATCACACACATCCATGCCCGAGGCAGGATTCGAAACTGCGACCGTAGCAAGCCGGCCGCGGTGGTCTCGTGGTTAAGGCGCTCAGTCCGGAACCGCGCGACTGCTACGGTCGCAGGTTCGAATCCTGCCCCGGGCATGGATGTGTGTGATGTCCTTAGGTTAGTTAGGTTTAAGTAGTTTTAAGTTCTAGGGGACTGATGACCACAGAAGTTAAGTCCCATAGTGCTCAGAGCCATTTGAACCATTTGACCGTAGCAGTCGCGCGGCTCCGGACTGAGCGCCTAGAACCGCGAGACCACCGCGGCCGGCTGAAAGTCTTCCAGGAAGAGTTTAAGAGAGGAGGTGTTTTGCAAAACCTCCAGCAAAGTCAGAAATGCAAAGTGTAGTGATAAAATGGCGTGAAACAGGCTACCTAGCGAATAAAAGCTGTAACGATCCGAAAAGAATTCGAACACCAAAAAACATTGCTCAGAAGAAGGGAAACCTGTAACCAAGTCCGACTTAATCTCATCGCCGTTTATCTGTGCAAGTGGGAACTAACCAATCGTCGTGTCGAAACAGTATCAAAAAGGAGCTGCAACTGTATTCTTCCAAGTTTTGGAGCCAGACGAATTTTCGAGTTTTGGTTCTGCTGGTGGTTCCTGAGTGAAGAAACTTTTAGACCCTCAGTTTTCATTTCTTCACGTAAGGCCATTTTCAGCTTGTCAGTGTATGGGAACTCACAGAATATGTGCCATTACGGATCACAGAACTATGAAGAGCAGCTGCATAATCACATGTTTGGCAGTTTGGTACAAAAGTCTAATATTCGCATCGTAACAAGACGCGTTCCCCGAGCTGTTAATGTTAATCGTTATTTCCAGAAACTATAGAACCTATATCTGACTATACTCACAGAAGCTGGAAAGCTGCATGGATATTTCCAACAATATGGGGCAACAAAAAACACCGCATTGACAACGGTACTACGAGTGCACGCGAGGTGCGATGCACGATGCTAGGCGAGGAGAGCATTATTAGCAGAGGCAGTGGAGTCTCCTCGTTACGTAAATCGCCTTATCTCTCCCTCCCTGTGATTTTTACCTCTAGGGATAATGGAAGGGTCAGGTGTATTCATATACCCTTAAAGAGGCGGAGCAGGAGAGGGAGACGGAGAATATTAGTATTTAACGTCTCGTCGAGACAGAGGTCATTAGAAACGGATCACAAACTCGGAGTGGGGAAGCATGTATAGGCAAATCGGCCGTGCCTTTTCAAATGAACCATCTCGGCATTTGGCTGAAGCGATTTTGGAAAATCACAGAAAGCCCTGAAAGAGCTACAGCAAGACACTGAAGACGCTATTGCTGCGTGACGAAGATCTGGCATGCCTGGCTCATAGTTAGATAAAAATCAAGCTCAGCGCTGAATCGAAGGCAGCGGTGGCCATTTCCAGCACCTTGTGTGACCTTCGTTAGGAAGGGTCAGTTTCACGTCAGCCATGTCGTAAATATTTTCCAGGCCAACTTGATTTTTTCCACCAAGTCGCACCTTCAAACACCCCTCAACGTTTTTCGGAACAGAGAATGTAAAAAAACGATGACATCGTCTTTTCTGTAGGGCCTTCCCTATATGTCAGCTGTGTTTCCTTTCACCACTAGAAGTTGGGAGTTTGCCCATCCACCCTGTTGTTCCGGACGATAACACACTCGCCCGTGGAACGGTGGGTTCTTCGGTTTGCTCCGAGAAGAAATCGAGTGGAACTTCAACACTGATAACCTTTAACACTCAAAACACTCGTATTAGTTCATTTTATTACAAGAAGATTTACTTATCTTGGTATAGTCCATCTCCACAGGAATGTTCTGAGTATTTACAACTCTTTGAATATTAAGGTATCACTTGAATCCGACAATTTTACAAGACTCTTTTACTTGAAGTATTACTGACACAAAGATCACATTAAGGTCTGCCTAATGCATTTAATAAACCGGCGGCATATCTAAGACAGTGCTGTCGTCTTGATCGTTGACTGCGAACTGGGAAACGTTTCTCTGCACACCCGTCACTAGACCAGCGACTACGGTAGTCTAGCGAAGCACTGGGACGCATGGGTACGCCTGCGTTTTCATTTGTCGGTGTGGCGTCCTGCGACTACCGATTTCTGTGCTTTCGCTGCGAGGTGCCAACCTCTATTTGGCAGCCGGTTCTGTGGACGACGACACACATCCTACAGTACCGATACTGTTCCCACTTCTGAGTGTTTTACACTTAAGAAGTTATTCTGTGATCAGTATTTTGAAAATAACGAACGGGTATAGGCAGCTCTCAAACACGGGTTCTAGTCTCAGGCGGGCTACTTCTATAACAGAGGAAGTTGATCCGCCAGCATCAAGAGCGTCTCAATCATCTATGTCTACATCTGCTTATTTACTCGCTAGCCATCGTATGGTGCATTGCAGAGGGTACTTTTTACCACTGCTAGTCACTTCCATTCCTCTTCCTTTCGAAAATAAAGCAAGGAAAAATCGACGGCCTCTATGGCTCCTTATGCTCTCTTCACTAAATGTACGAAGGCGGCACTGGAATCACTATCCAGTCAGCTGCAAATGCTGGTTCTCTAAATTTTCTGAATACTGTTAAGCTAAAAGAACGCAACTGGTAAATTTGATAACACGAAGAGTGTTGGATCTGTCGCGACATAGGCCGGCCGTGGTGGCCGAGCGGTTCTAGGCGCTTTAGTCCGGAACCGCGCAACTGCTACGGTCGCAGGTTCGAATCCTGCCTCGGGCATGGATGTGTGTGATGTCCTTAGGTTAGTTAGGTTTAAGTAGTTCTAAATTCTAGGGGACTGATGACCTCAGAAGCTAAAGTCCCATAGTGCTCAGAGCCATTTAAACCATTTTGTCGCGACATATGTTTCCTTGTACGTATATTTTCATTCTGTTTGTCCCAGGTAAAATTTCTTTTTGTAGGTCTCTTGCACATAGTTTCAGTACAAACTGGAAAGAAATACAGGTAAATTAAAGAAGAAATTGTGTATCGTAAATATAGGATAATGTTAATGAAGAAGGAAAACTGAGTGGCTTGTCTGTCGAAGTATTCAGCCACATTTGGTAGAGGCTTCCCGGTTCCCTGAACATGAGCTTAATGTATTGTCGCTTCACAGAGGCAGAGGAGTCGCCCATCGTGAAACGGGAAGCCCAGAGCTGTACACCCAACTCGACCTTCAAGAAGGACTGCAACACGTGCACGTGTAACAGCAGTGGAACGTCCGCCATCTGCACCCAGCTGGGATGTCTCAGCCGCGGCCGTAGACGTGAGTCCATCTCTCTCTCTATCTCTCATTTCTGTTCGTCTCACTGCGTATTTCTTTGAGTTATAGCAGTTCTTCACTGAACTGTGCTACTTGGCAGTGACACATCAAGCGAATTTTACTTCCGTCCCTGAGTTTTACACATCAGTGTAGCAACGATAACTGTGCTGCCGTACATTCACGTACTTTTGTTTCCAATGTCATCAGAAGAAATAACAAGCAGACTTTCACTAGCTTTTGTTGCTTCCGCTTATTCAGAATTCTGACCTAAGACACAACCCTCACAGAGCAGGTCAAATGAAACTAATTAACGACGTAGCGTGATAACTGGTGGATTGCGAATCTACAGCTGTGTAGTTGAACAGCACTCCGCAGACGACAGGAATGTAGAGCGACTCAAAAGTAAATAATTCGCAACGTTGTTCCGGCCACTGTGGCCGTGCGGTTCTAGGCGCTTCAGTCCGGAACCGCGCTGCTGCTACGGTCGCAGGTTCGAATCCTGCCTCAGGCATGGAGGTGTGTGATGTCATTAGGTTAGTTAGGTTTAAGTAGTTCTAAGTCTAGGAGACTGATGACCTCAGATGTTAAGTCCCACACTGCTTAGAGCCATCTGAACAATTTATTGTCTTTTTTTTAATTTTTTTTTTTTTTTAGCAACGTTGTTGACCGCCGAACTTGGTAGAATTGAACCGCAAGCAATAAATAAATTCTGTCTGCCATTGTTTTCTCTACTAACAGATTAAAGTGACCTCAGCTGAAAATCATATTTCCCCTGGGCCATGGAGGTAGTGGATCTGTTCTCCTACAGCAGGGGCTCAGTTGCCGAGGAAAATAAACTGCTTAATGAAAGGACTAGGGGTAGACTATAGACCAGTACCAGACGGGCAATATTAATTAAACTTCATATATTCACAATGGAGCACAAAAATGCGAGGCAGTCTCGTTACATAGAGTGGGATTTTGCCAGCCCACAATTTGAACCGTGCAGGGCTCCACGTGCTTGATAATTTGTAATCCAAAGAGAAAGTCACCTCCCTAGTAATTTTGATTCCATGCAACTACTTCCTCGTGGTGTATTTGCAGCTTAACCGTGGATGAATGTGCTATGAACATTTTATTTCGAATGTCCTGACAAAAGGTGAACGAAATTGCCTGGAAGATCATATCAGCGCACACTCCGCTGCAGAGTGAAAATCTCATTCTGGTGAACGAAATTGTATCGTGAAAAAGTCAGCAACCACAACACTAGTGGTAGTCACAGAGTGATGCCTACCATGAGCAGCAGCGAACGGAGGCCAAGACGTCGTCTCTCAGCAGTAACCTCGAAAGCTGCACAGCCGTGTGCTTCCCGCGATAGCGAGAGGTCACTGTAGCCACCTTAACTGTGGCCAGAGATGAAATTCGTCGCTTAGGCCTTCTGCAGAGGGGCAGTTGATGGTTCTGAGGTGGCGCCAGCTCTCTGTGAACAAGGTTATGGTTAGTGTCCCTCTGCACTGCTGTTGCCTTGATTTGATTCTGAAACTAACGGAGACTGGAACTTTGTAGGTTTACGCTATCTTGAGTATTTTTGAGTTAAATGAATGGTGACCAAGAAAATTGCCTATAAATATCCAAGCTCCAGCAGAAGCGATTTGACAGGATTAGCATAGTTTGAAATGGAAACAGAAGTTCAACTGTAAAACATGTAATACAGTCAATATCTGGCAATATCTGGCAGTGTAAGCGAATGTGCAAGGAAATGTAGATCACACCTGCAGTGATCTTTTGTGTGAGTAGTAACACTCATGCTGTTTTGTAAATTGCATAGTCATTTGCAAACAAACAGTGAAAACGGAAGTGAAACAAATCAGAAGCCACAAATTTTTTAAGTGTAAACATAGTAGTGTTCACGTACAAATGGTTCAAATGGCTCTGAGCACTATGGGACTTAACTGCTGTGGTCATCAGTCCCCTAGAACGTAGAACTACTTAAACCTAACTAACCTAAGGACATCACACACATTCATGCCCGAGGCAGGATTCGAACCTGCGACCGTTGCGGTCGCGCGGTTCCAGACTGTACCGCCTAGAACCGCTCGGCTACTCCGGCCGGCTGTTGTTCACGAACAAAATTGTTGTGTAATCAGAGTGTACATGAGTATCTCAGTTATCTCCTTCAAACCGACTTGATCGATTTCGACCAAATGTGGCCGAAAAACACAAGGCACCAGAATATCAGTGTGATGTGGTTTATAATATCCTAGCTCTGATGGTAGTGGAGATACAGGCAAAAACGTGATTTTTTCAGCCCCTGGAGTATAGACTCCCTGCATGAAAGGCCAATTGTGTGGGAACAGTATCAGACAGCCAATCCAACTTGCTTTGCAGGACAGTGTACATGTCAGGGGCAAGAAACAGTTTTCTGGGTCCCAACGTGTAGGCTGCCCTATTGTGTTGAGTTGTATTGGCCTGTTTTATCGACCTGCGTTGCACAGCAGCCTGTACATCAAGGACAAATACATTATTTTCAAGCCCCTGATATGAGCCTGCCCTGTACGAAATGCATGTCGTGGGAGTAGTATTAGCTTGCTTTATTGACCTGTACAGCAGGTGCTATACATGCCAACGAGCTTGACTATGGTCAGGCGGAAATGGATAGATGAGGTGGACAAAGTGATGGGGTGAAGGGAATGGACAGAAAGAGGGAAAGAGGGGAAAATGCGTGAGCCAGATTGTAGAATAACCAGCTGAGTCACCGTAGGTGGTTCACCTGCATTCCCTACCTCCAGGATACTAAACCGCTTCAACAGTGAAAGTGGAGGAATACGACGAGTATTTAATCCAAAGAATTTATCAAGAATTATTTCTGTAGTATAGACTTGCATTCTTGAATAGTTATTTCCAAAGACACGTCTGGCCAGGAAAGTTTATGTTTTTTGATGGTTATCTGCGTCATCTTAAGACTAAATCTGGGATGGTTTCCTTTCAAAAGATCGCGGCCGATTATCTGAGTCTCTTTTGATATTGTGTTGCAGAGGTAAACTGCACTCCTGGAACGACCTTCAAGAACAAGTGTAACACTTGCCGCTGCGGTTCCAACGGTAGGAGTGCCAGCTGCACATTGAAGGCGTGTCCTCCTGGCACGTATTAACCAGGTATGTATCCACTCTGTTTGACGTTCGGCTTTGTGAATTTCAGATCTGAACAAGTTTTGTTTTAATGCTGCAGTGAGCGCTTCATGTCCAATGTTTATGTCAGCACATCTTCCAGACTGAGATGCCGCGGTCGGTATATGAGACTACTGATGCTTCATATCCATCTATGGGAGATTCGAGTTAATCGAGGTGAAATATAAATGCTGAATTTTCAGTAAGAGAATAGCGATTGATTTACTTTTAACTGGCAATGATATCAACAGCCAAAGATAATCAACCATTAGGCGTCACATGATGTATGGTTGTGGGTTACACACAACTCGTAGTACATTTATAATCTCGGAGCACCTTGAGAAATTTTTGTCTCTGAATATACCTCCCTCAGATGGGGATAGAACGTTAATACACAGTTTTATACATCGACCATGTCCTCTGAATCATGATGTTTCAACGGTTTTTTTTTATGCTGGAAATTTCTGTAGAAAACGCTGGGCTACTTACAGTGCAGCAAGTTCTGAGGCCCCTGTTTTAACGACAAAAACTCTAAATACCAAGTAACTGTAGAATAAGTGTGTGTGTGTGTGTGTGTGTGTGGTGTGTGTGTGTGTGTGTGTGTGTGTGTGTGTGTGTGTGACAGAGAGAGAGAGAGAGAGAGAGAGAGAGAGAAAGAGAGAGTGAGAGAAAGAGAGAGAGAGAGAGAGAGAGAGAGAGAGAGAGAGAGTGAGAGTACATGAGTGAGCGAGTAAGTGTGGTGTGAATGAGTGAGTGAGTGAGTGTGCGAGTGTGGATATGAATGAGTGAGTGTGTGTGAGTGTGGGTATGAATGACTGAGTGAGTGAGTGTGTGAGTGTGGGTGTGAATGAGTGAGTGAGAGTAAGTAAGCAATTTAAATATTGTCTTAGACCATTCACCTCAAATTATTAATAAGAATTTACAGTGGTCTAAAATATAGAAATATGTATTTATACTCACATACAGCACATTTCATTTTGATAGTCTCATATTGTACTTGTGTGTATTTTTAAGGACAAAGGAGATGTTCCTAACCATACTGTGACAAACTGAAAATGGCAAAATATAAATTCCATTTATTCAGTCGTAGATGCATCTTTGCCTCAAAATCACTGCACAATCACAGCAACAGAGGAAAGATAAATCTATTAAACATCTTAGTTGTTCGTTCTTCATACTGATATTTTCAAATCCATTGTAATAACAAGTGTAACTTTTTTAAATGTTAGAACTATGCATTAACAACTGTAAAACCTTGACTGTTATTTCCGGTTTAGAAGCCGTGGAAGATGAAACTAATGACGTCTAAACTCAATAAACATCGTTGTGGGTGTCACTATTGTGAAAAAGGCTTTAAAAATTCAGCTACTGAGAGGATGTCTCACTAACATCATAACGATTCCTTCTGTGCACTCCTCAATCTTTATTAGTTTATTTAATGCCTTTTTAAATAGTTGATACTTTCACAAACATGACACTGTGCTGTACTTCCCTACTTAAATATAACGTCGCCTCATTTGTAAATCTCAGAGCAGCGAGGGTGCAGGGAATGGACAGGGACTGCGGGTAGGTTGCGTTCGCTGGGAACGGGGGTCGGCCGTGAGACGTGCAGAGATAGTCTGCGCAGTAGCATTAACATTGCGTCCCGGATGGCGCAGGGGTTAACGCACTTCCTAGTAAGTACGAGATCCCGGATTCTAATCACGGTCTGGAAGACATTTTCACTCGTCGTCGCTGATTCCGCGTTATGTGCCAATGCAGCTGACATTAGTAATCACTTCCCTTCCCTGTCCGTCCTCCCCCCACTACCTTTATTTTTCATGTAGTGTAGATATTAATAGTATTGGTGAAAATTACTAACAGATCCTAACATGAGAAACTCGAAGTATTGTTTACTTTATCTAAATTAAATACTCATACTGGCATGTGAATGTTTTGATTTTTCTTTTCAGCGTTCCTTCGTGAAGGTGACGTGTGATAAGTTCTCTGCAGTCAAGAGAAACAACGCCATTTCTGTGATGTGGACCTCCGTCTTTAATCTCGGCGGCGAATTATTTTCATCTACTTCCAATTCGTCATTTGTAATTTCCTTATCGTCTTCAAGCATAAAAAATAAACGCAATGGTTGTAATCCATCAAATATAGAGTTTGTTTCACATACTCCACTTTACCTACATTTCATTTAAATTTAGTATTTCTGTGTTTTAATTTTCTTTTTCTGTTCACTTCCTCGTAAAGTTATTATGTTTCTTTTTACAATCATGAACTAACACAATGATGTAGTTATGTATGCTAATACATATGCTCGACGACTTCCACACCCTTCTGCTACTTGCGTCAGCAGTAGTGTTGGACACCTAATTTGCATCCATTGTACTACACACCAAGACGTATCGAGTGAAACAGAGAGTGAATGATATGTTTGCAGTATTTCACATTTGTAGAGCTTCCTCACTATCTTTGTCTCAGTAGTATGAACAGTTACATCATGGATCCAAATAAATCAAAATTTGTACTATTCGTCGTCAGATGGTATACAAGACTTTTCATTCCATCTTAGGATAAGGTGATTCTTGTCCTGATGAAATGTATCCACCTAAAGTGGACAGTATTGCATTATGTAGTGGCTATGGCCAATACATCTTAAGAGGACAAACATAATGCTTAAATAGTATTAAATAAATCGAAAGGGTGATGAACAACTGTAAATGATAATGAGTAGTGAACTGGACTCTCGGCATTACTCTGAACATTACTTTTCGTAATATTATTTTATTGGCTCCTGGGTACACCAAAACAGGTAGCGCTTCCCTTCCACAAATTGATAAGTAACTTAATACACCAAATTACACTGACATTAACGATAACACGTCATTAAGTAGAGTGCCGAGAAATTATCTGTAATTGAAGTTAGCAAACTAGTTTTTAAATAAACAAAAGTAGCGCACACACACACACACACACACACACACACACACACACAACCATAAACCGATCGACTATATTTTTATGCCATCTTTTAACAATTATACCGCAAGCTATTCGTAACTGTTCGTGTTCACGGTTGTCCGATGATCACGTATTGGATGAATGGTGCACAAAACGTACACCTACGTCTCTCTCCATTGGACAGTAGCAACTCAGCCTACGTACTCAACTATTTTCTGGCTGTATTCCAATCCTTGCCTTCCTGCAAAGCTTTTCTGCAGTCTCTAGTACGATGGCAGTAATTCCTTATTCCCTATTGTCTTGACACATGTCCTACCGTCCTGTACCCTCCCCTTGGCAGTGCTTGCCATATGTTGCCGTCCTCGTCCATTCTGAGGAAAATTTCCTTCCTTACCTTATTAGTCTACCTAACTGTCAACATTTGTCTGTAACACCACATTTCAATGGCTTCGATTCTTTCTGTTCTGGTTTTCCTCCAATTCATGTCTCAGTACCAACGACATGGTTCTGAATAATGGACTGCCACAGGGTTCGGCACTAGCGCCTATTCTTTTCATTCTGTATATTGCCGACATGCCAGATACAAAATACGTAATTTTACATATGTGGACGACCTGGCCATCGCGTATGGAGATAAACATATTAACGACCACGACAAAATATTTAATGCAGACATGGAACTACTGAACACCTACTACCTCAAGTGGCTTTTGCATCCAAACCCTAACAATACCACCAGCACCATAGTGCACCCTAACAATAAGGACAGAAGTAGAAAACGACAACGCTCTATGAATGGGCAAAGTATCAGGCATGAGGATAAGCCTAAGTACTTGGGAATGAAATTAGATTGCACTCTAGCTTATACGGCACATCTACGAGGTACAAAACAGAAATGCCGTAATGATAGCCTGTCGGAACTAACTGGAACGACATGCGGCTGCGAAGGCAGCACATTGAGGACTTCACCACTATCGCTTGCCTACAGCGTGGCTGAGTATTGCTCGCCAGTCATGATGAGAAGTGCATTCATAGCCTACGTGGACGTACAACTTAAGGAAACAATGTGGATAATCTCCAGAACACTTCGGGTTACCTCGCGTGCCCGGCTGCCTATCCTAGCAAACATAGAGCCCCATCAAATCTATTCGAACATAGTTAGCCACAAGATCATATAGAAAATTCCTGGACAATCCAGAGATCTCACACCTCTAAACCGACTTAAATCCAGGCCACCTTTATTCAAAATCAACGAAGAATTGCAAGGCTTCGACTCGAAGACAGTTTGGAAAGAACTGTGGGCTGTAAGTCGACATAAGAATCGAAACTTGAGGGACGACTCCACAAGAAGATCCATGTATTCAACCTCCCAAGGAAATTACGGACAACTTTGAACCGTGTCATGAAGAGTGTTGTTAGGTGTAAGAAATTGATGAACAAATGGGGGCTGGCCGGAGTGGTCAAGCGGTTCTAGGCTCTACAGTCTGGAACCGCGCGACCGCTACGGTCGCAGGTTCGAATCCTGCCCCCGGCATGGATGTGTGTGATGTCCTTAGGTTAGTTAGGTTTAAGTGGTTCTAAGTTCTATGGGACTGATGACCTCACAAGGTAAGTCCCATAGTGCTCAGATCCGTTTGAACCCAACAAATGGTGCCTATCGGACAGACCTGAATGTGAGTGTGGGATACACAATCAGTGGACCATTTACTTGTGTGAAGTGCACGGCCATGATGGTGATCTGGAAGACAGACACAGGCTCTCTGGGTGAGTCACAGAGTGGCTCAAGAACGTTCGTAATATTTTATAATATTATAATAAAACATGTAAGGAATATTCTAACTCAGTATAGAGCTATTAGAATATTTTAGATAACACATTATGTAATGAATGCCTTTGTAAATGCCCAACCAGTAAATAACGATTATTCTACATTTGTCACTACTGCATGTGAAATCTGTCGTTCTTTGTGGATACTCGATGTCCCCTGGTAGTCTGACGTGACAAAGGCCCAAAAAAATTCTACAGCATTATTACGTGAATAATCTCTGTTGTGCCCTAACCATAGTTGCACTGTATCCCACTACCTAATGAACGATGCCACTTTTTTTGTCTGAAGTTGGTCTTGTGCGATCGTTGGACTCAAGTTCTCTAAACACTGTTGCTTCCTGGTGTTTGCTTCGCATGACTGACTAGTTATAAACTGTGCAGTTACAAGCTGAAACTTGCACTTTTCGTCTTTCTATGGGACCGACATTTTGTCAACGTGTAATTGTATGTTATCACACTCAGACTGAGAGTACTTCTCATGTCTGAACTACAAGGTTCTCTATAAATCACCTGGTCACGTTATTCAAAAATTTACTTATATATTGAACCGTTTCGGGCGGAGAGTATTTTCAGAATGCCCGTATAAAAAGTAAGGTGTCACATACGTGCGTCCTCACTGTCAGTGCTTGAATTAGCACGCTCTTCATGGAAAAAAAATGTCCTGATAACTAAAGATGTGATATACACTACTGGGCATTAAAATTGCTACACCAAGAAGAAATGCAGATGACAAACGGCTATTCACTGGACAAATATATTATACTGGAACTGACATGTGATTACATTTTCACGCAATTTGGGCACATAGATCCTGAGAAATCAGTACCCAGAACAACCACCTCTGGCCGTAATAACGGCCTTGATACACCTGGGCATTGAGTCAAACAGAGCTTGGATGGCGTGTACAGGTACAGCTGCCCATGCAGCTTCAACACGATACCACAGTTCATCAAGAGTAGTGACTGGCGTATTGTGATGAGCCAGTTGCTCGGCCACCATTGACCAGACGTTTTCAATTGGTGACAGATCTGGAGAATATGCTGACCAGGGCAGCAATCGACCATTTTCTGTATCGAGAAAGGCTCGTACAAGACCTGCAACATGCGGTCGTGCATTGTCCTGCTGAAATGTAGGGTTTCGCAGGGATCGGATGATGGGTAGAGCCACGGGTCGTAACACATCTGAAATGTAACGTCCATTGTTCAAAGTGCCGTCAATGCGAACAAGAGGTGACCGACACGTGTGACCAATGGCACCCCATACCATCACGCCGGGTGATACGACAGTATGGCGATGACGAATACACGCTTCCAATGTGCGTTCACCGCGATGTCGCCAAACACAGATACGACCATCATGATGCTGTAAACATTACCTGGATTCATCCGACAAAATGACGATTTGCCGTTCGTGCACCCAGGTTCGTCGTTGAGTACACCATCGCAGGCGCTCCTGTCTGTGATCAAGCGTCAAGGGTAACCGCAGCCATGGTCTCCGAGCTGATAGTCCATGCTGCTGCAAACGTCGTCGAACTGTTCGTGCAGATGGTTGTTCTCTTGCAAACGTCCCCGTCTGTTGACTCAGGGATCGAGACGTGGCTGCACGATCCATTAGAGCCATGCGGATAAGATGCCTGTCATCTCGACTGCTAGTGATACGAGGCCGTTGGGATCCAGCACGGTGTTCCGTATTACCCTCCTGAACCCACCGATTCCATATTCTGCTAACAGTCATTGGATCTCGACCAACGCGAGCAGCAATGTCGCGATACGATAAACAGTAATCGCGATAGGCTACAATCTGACCTTTATCAAAGTCGGAAACGTGATGGTACGCAATTCTCCTCCTTGCACGAGGTATCACTACAACGTTTCACCAGGTAAGGCCGGTCAGTTGCTATTTGTGTATGAGAACTCGGTTGGAAACTTTCGTGATGCCAGCACGTTGTAGGTGTCACCACCGGCGCCAACCTTGTGTGAATACTCTGAAAAGCTCATCATTTGCATATAACAGCATCTTCTTCCTGTCGGTTAAATTTCACGACTGTAGCACGTCATTTTCGTGGTGTAGCAATTTTAATGGCCAGTAGTGTATTATAAGCCCGAGTGACAAATTAGTTCTGGGTGCAGTTAGAACTGTCTACTTCCGTGGTCTCTGTACTGAAGCAGCCGTGGCAGCGAGCGGCCACATGGTGGCCATGCTGCGTGAATGGCGCCCGGAGCCGTGGCCGCTTTGTGTTTATGAGGGGCGAGACGGTAGTGGGTTCGTGCGTGCCTTAAAAAATTTCTGGATTTAAATGACCTAGAACAGACTGCGAACACTAATTTTTTATAGCAACTCTCCGCGTCCTAATGCATCTGACATTAATAATTGGGTACTCGAGGAGGTTACGATTGCTCATGATGATACAGAATGAAAAATGTTCGTATCTTCGCACAAAACCCGCCGAAACGTTCTGGGCAGACTTAGAGGTGTAAAAGAAGGGAACTGTCCTTTCTACGTATCTGGCAGCTTCAAAGACATTTAAATTAAAATATCACGACATTCGCTATTTTTTACCCGTTACCATTGTTACCCATCTCATATAATACAATGCAATGTGTCAAGTAAAGTAATATGATACATGGTATCTTCCCCTCCGGGAACAAATCCTCATCCAGAAATTTTATCACCTAAGGAAAACTAATTTAGTTATTACATGTTCCCTCCTGAGCTTTTGGTATTACATAACGTTCCTATATATGCGAATCATCTCGATTTTTGGGGCAGGATAGTGGCTTCAGGCTATAAAAGCTGCAAGGTGCAGGTGGGCCAACATCTTGCAACTAAAGACCTCACTACAACGGGAAGAAGGGTTAACTCGTAAAAAAGCCCAATTTAAATGTTTTTGAAGCTGGCAGATAAGTCAAAAGCCGTCTCCCTTCTTTTACAATCGTCACTCAGTCCAGGACGTACTTATCCTTTTTGTGATATGACAGGAGGATTTTTCATTCTGGTTCCCAACTTCTACTCTACCATAATTTTGACATTAGACCGCCATAACTTGGCAACCGATGTAGCTTTTTGTCGACTCGAGTTACAACTAGGCCGGTATAGGCTTTATTTTGTTTCCAGCTATGATACTTCTATCGTAACAACGAATAAAGTTTTAACAAGATAGGACGTCCATCAATAATATCCTTTTGTCTATCTTACTACAAACTTTACACAAGTCAGAAATATAGAAGCTGAGTACGTAAAAAAAAAAAAAAATGAAACGTGTTTTTTGTAGATAAAATATGGTTGAAAAGTTAGAATTCTTAAGGAAAGTTTCCAGTTTTACAGTCATAATGCATTATTCATTTGAGTCGAATCACCGCGATCAGTTTCCTGCCATTCAATTCACGTAAGAATGAATTTGACATGCTACATCCAACTCGAATGTTGCCTCGGGCATGGATGTGTGTGATGTCCTTAGGTTAGTTAGGTTTAAGTAGTTCTAAGTTCTAGGGGACTGATGACCTCAGATGTTATGTCCCATAGTGCTCAGAGCCATTTGAACCATTTTTTTTAAATTTAACCTGCTACAGCCAATTCGACTTCAGAAAATCGTATCATGAAAACGAGTAAAGACTGTTGGATGAAAAAAATTGCTTTTCAGGTCATCCATTCATCTACCTTAACGAAAATTTTGAACCGAGTCGTACAAGTGTAAAGTACAGGAGTGGCACGCTTCGAAAACTCTCATTAAAACGTCCTTTTCTACGTGTTTTCAAGTATAATCCGAACGATGTACAGCCGGCCGATATGGTCGTGCGGTTCTAGGCGCTTCAGTCTGGAACCGCGTGACCGCTACGGTCGCAGGTTCGAATCCTGTCTTGGGCATGGATGTGTGTGATGTCCTTAGGTTAGTTAGGTTTAAGTAGTTCTAAGTTCTAGGGGACTGATGACCACAGATGTTAAGTCCCATAGTGCTCAGAGCCATTTGAACCGAACGATGTACAAACAAATGGAGCCACTAGCTTAACATAAACTTCAGCACAACTTGCATATTTTGCAAAAGGAATTAGTCGATTCGTACACTGTGTCTGCACGCCAGCTCCGGTTCGTCGTCCAAACCTCTCTTAATATACTGAAACGTAGCTACTGTAAGACAGATGATCGAATCGCTATATAAAAGACGCATGATCCAAGCTAAACCAAAAACTTTTCACCCTGTACATACAAATGGTGATATTAGCTTAACATAAACTTCAGCACAATCAGAATATTTTGCAAAAGGAATTAGTCGAGTCGTACAATTTGTCTGGGTGCCAGCTCCGATTCGTCGTTCAAACCTCTCTTAATATACTGTAACGTAGCTACAGTAAGAGAGATCTTCGGATGCCTATACAAATGACGCATGGTCCACGGTAAACGAAAAACTTTTCACCCTGTCTTCCTAGCTCAACGATTATCAGTTTTCAGTTGCGTTTCATTCTGGAGTCTCTTTTACGAGACTGAACAATTTCCAATTAAATGACAGTAGTATAGCTTCCACTGGTGGCAACCAAATATTCAAACACGATAATGGCTCGGTTAGTGCCGTTAAAATAGCATACACTGAATGTGGGATTCGTAATGCACGCATATTAGAATTTTCGAATTACGTTGTTTTCCGGTGACTACGTCTCTATGGAACTCCACTTGTAACGAACCGTTGTGCCGGAAGAAGAGACGGTCGTCAGCACGGTGGTGGGGTTTTAGATTTACCTGTGGTAGAGGCCGAGTGGATACTACAACACACACGAAATATTAGATCACTTTTCTACTATAACTTGAACAAGATCAAATACTTAACACTGAAACAACCCACACGATTGTCTACCTACACAGATCGGCCAGACGTTACGTCCAGAGACGTACTGTGATACACTCCTGGAAATGGAAAAAAGAACACATTGACACCGGTGTGTCAGACCCACCGTACTTGCTCCGGACACTGCGAGAGGGCTGTACAAGCAATGATCACACGCACGGCACAGCGGACACACCAGGAACCGCGGTGTTGGCCGTCGAATGGCGCTAGCTGCGCAGCATTTGTGCACCGCCGCCGTCAGTGTCAGCCAGTTTGCCGTGGCATACGGAGCTCCATCGCAGTCTTTAACACTGGTAGCATGCCGCGACAGCGTGGACGTGAACCGTATGTGCAGTTGACGGACTTTGAGCGAGGACGTATAGTGGGCATGCGGGAGGCCGGGTGGACGTACCGCCGAATTGCTCAACACGTGGGGCGTGAGGTCTCCACAGTACATCGATGTTGTCGCCAGTGGTCGGCGGAAGGTGCACGTGCCCGTCGACCTGGGACCGGACCGCAGCGACGCACGGATGCACGCCAAAACCGTAGGATCCTACGCAGTGCCGTAGGGGACCGCACCGCCACTTCCCAGCAAATTAGGGACACTGTTGATCCTGGGGTATCGGCGAGGACCATTCGCAACCGTCTCCATGAAGCTGGGCTACGGTCCCGCACACCGTTAGGCCGTCTTCCGCTCACGCCCCAACATCGTGCAGCCCGCCTCCAGTGGTGTCGCGACAGGCGTGAATGGAGGGACGAATGGAGACGTGTCGTCTTCAGCGATGAGAGTCGCTTCTGCCTTGGTGCCAATGATGGTCGTATGCGTGTTTGGCGCCGTGCAGGTGAGCGCCACAATCAGGACTGCCTAATATAAAGGCACATTTGCATGCCGAGCGTGAGTTTCCTCGGAAACGCGAGATATTAATTAAATAAATAATCAGTGACAAATAAATAAAGCCTATGGCACACAACTGCAGCGCTGTGTCGCTGATAAAACAAAAGTACATTTTCGTTAGTCGTATGTTTGATTAAAAAAAAAAGAAGAGCTCTCGTTGAAGTGGTGCGAGAAGCACGTATTTTAGTTTATTGTCTGGCACACCGCCATATTTCATGATATAGAAAATTACTGCGAGTTGCAACCATACTAGGCACTCGATTCTGTAAAGAATTTATATTTATAAAAGTAAGTAGGATTATGAACTGTAGGCTTATTCATTGAATATATCTGATTTAACTAACTGTGTAATTTTTTGTTTAGTAGACAATCACCTCTGTACGACGTTTTGGCATGGCTGGCAAATTATTGTAATATTGAGATTTAGATTATGAGTCCGCACCTACCGCAGCAGTCTTTGGAAACGATTTAATTACGAAGTCCGATTATTTCAGTTTTATTTCACGGTCAACTACGAGTAACATTGCCTTTACGAAAAAGCCATTGTCAAGCGTCTGATACCGAATAATCAAAACCTGACGACTCATAGGAGAGCCAATCAGACAGATAAAAATAATTAATATTTTATTTTATTTTATTTTATTTTATTTATTTTATATTGGCGACTGCGTGTCGGACTTGTTATTTTGTCATTTGTTACATTGTTCTCTTTGTTTCATGTGAAAAATCAACCTTCTGGTCCTGGACTTGACTATATGAGAAATAAAAAAAAAAATCAGAAGATATTTGCCAATTATAAAATTTTGCGGGAAGACGCAAAGAAGCTTCCAGCAAAATAAGGTAAGACGCAGCATCTTTGCATTAGCAGGCTTGACCAGACGTATAATTCAGTGTATTAGCTTTTCAGTAAAATTCTGTAGTGTTTCTTTTCCGCATAACAGTTTCAGTGATAAATTCCATTCTCAGTATTTTTCCTTAAACAATAACGTATGCAACAATACCAATACACGAGTGTACAATATGGCCGACTTCTGTACGATATCATGTAACATGGCCAGCAGCCATTACCAATAATCTCAAATTCAGTTTATATTTTTAAATTAACAGACAGCCATTGTTGCTACGACCGATTCATACTCAACTGTATTTTATTTTAAAATCAGTGTCAAATATTTTCTGGAAACATATATCACGTGTGGCATGGTAATAACTAGAAAACAATACGCAAAAATGGAACAGCAAAGACGTACTATTCAGACGCAATCCGACTCGGACGAGAGACAAATGTTAGAAAATGACTTTACGACAGCAACCGGTAGTGACGATACATCAAATATTGACGCAAGTGTCAACGGAAATTTTGACAATAGGCCGTCCACCACAAAAATTGCAAAGTCTCAGTCAGAGCCCATGTTAATACATGACGTCACGTCTAATGACGCGGCGGGGGCAGAGACCTTGCAAACAGTAAACATTGCCAACATGTTACAAATGCTAATGAAACAAAACGCAGAAAATATGGCAACCTTAAGGATGCAGAACGCGGAAAACATGGCAACCTTAAAGACACAAAATGAACAGTTAAAGACACAAAATGACGAAATTAAATCTGATCTCATAGCAATCAAGGCATGTAATGACACTTTGTGTAAACGTGTGGAACTTATAGACGCCACACTGACCGAACAGATGACTGAACTCAGTACGAAATTTTCCAAGCTTAATACGAGACAAGAAAAGACTACAAATGACGTAGCACTTTTACAGAAACAATTAAAAAACCTTAATGTCACGTGTGAAGCTCTTACTGAACAAATTCAAACATATCCTTCAGTACACGACAACCTTGAAAAACGAATTACTGACGTGCAGAATAAATTTGACAATGTTGAACAACACCTGACTGACATCTTACAATCTGATGCCACAGCTCATTTTCAAAATATTAATAAAGAATTTCATGATTGGGTAGAGAACAAAGACAAACATTTTGATAGATGCATACGTGAAAATTTACCAACAATTGTGCACGACTCCGTAGCGGAATACATCACTAATAACAAACAGCTGATTAGTGACGCAGTACAATCCGTCACTGCACCCATGAGACAATTCACCGATCAACCACAGTCTGAATGTAACGAAAATATCAGTCAAAATGTACAGTTCAGAAACCAATATACATTCGAGTATGACGCACACATACCGCACACCACAAACACACAAGAACAAAACACACCACGACTACAACACATACCACGACGTGCAACCACAAACACAAGCTATTATCATGGTAAACCACAGCAACATTATCGTAATTACTCGCCAGCTGAGCATTGCAGTAATTACAGTGGAACAAATCCATATCATAATGCAAAGGAAGAAGAAAGCTTAATAAAACACAGGCAATTTCAGGCTTTTATCCCAGAGAAACGAACCATTCATCCGGTGATTTTTCTTAAATCTTTTAGTAACGCATTTCCACGCACTTGGAGTGACCGGAAAAAGATTTCATATATTGTCGGTTACATCCAAGGCGATGCAGCTGTCTGGGCATACAGTCAAGCTGACGTATGTACCACGTACAGTGAGTTTGAGCGTGCCTTTCTGAACAAATTCTGGTCGCAATCCGTCCAGGAGCGACTCAGGAGACAAATTTTAGAACCTGAAACTTTTAACAGTAAAAATGGTAACTTACGCAGATATTTTGAAAAATACTTGAACATGGGACATTTTTTAGACGAACCAGTCGCAACACGTGATATACTCCGAGCGTTGAAGGCCAAATTGCCTTTCAACATTAAGGAAAAACTTCTACATATCCCGGATGACGATTCAGATTATTTTTTAACAGCTTTAGATTCGGTTGACATGTTACTTGAAGATCAGCGCTTCGCGCGGCAAAACAGCAGCCACAATGTTTACACTAGTGGTATGCAAAACATGCAGGCTTGCCAACACAATTCTGGCGCGCCCACAGTTGGATACGCGGTACAACAAAAACAGCAAACTCACATGCCGTCTCAGTACGGAAATCAAAATCAACACGCGTATTCCAATACGAACAATAGTTACAACAGTAATAACATTTCATGCGGCAATCCATACAAAAGGCACCGCGGTAATAACTGCAACGGTAACAACGGATACAAAGGTAATAACAAAAACACAAACAGAAATAGAAATAATAATAACTACGAGCCAAGACAGCATCAAGGTTGGACTCGTAACGATCAGTACTTTCATTCAAACTCTGCTTTACCACAGCAGCCACCAGGTCAAAATTGGAGCATACCTTACGACCGACAGGTTAGTTATAATGCGCAACAGCAACAACAACCGCAAAAGTTTGGAGATCATAATAGGCAATATCCGAATGTGAATATAATAGAAATGACACCTGATGCACAACCTCAATCTGTGTCAGTACCTAGTACAAATGCTAATCCAACAAACTAGAAACAGTCACTACTTTGCCCCAGGTCGTGGCTGAAGAATCCTTGGGGGGCGGCTTCAATGTTAATCAGTTATTTGACACCACACTTGAACAACAGAATAATGATATGCCGAGTAATTCTAAACAAAAACTACCTGTTTTATTTATAAGATACAACCACAATAACAATATATCAGATGAACTTTTACAAGACAGTACACAATGTCGTTTAAACACAAATGAAATTGTTTTAGCATCCACTACTGGTGTAGTAGGTGGGATTCCAACTACTATTATCCTAGATACAGGTGCAGCTGTGAGCGTTTTATCTCTTAATTTTTTATAAAAAGATGTGTGAATTGGAACCTGTGCCTGAGTTTCCTGCCCAAAACTGTAAAATAACTACTGCACTAGGTAATAAGTCATGTAGGGTTACGAAGCAAGTTTTTGTAAACGTTAAAATAGGTAATGGAACCGTACAATGGCCATTCCTGGTTGTACAAAACCTTGTGACTAATTGCATATTAGGAATAGATATTATGAGCGAGAAGGACTGCATTATAGACTTCTCCAAAGGTAAATGTATTTTAAATGATAAAGGCAGTGTAATTATTATTGATTTGGACAGGAGAACTCTAAAGCATGACAAACACTGTACTGGGTACAAGGTTCAGTTAGTACTTAACAAAGACATTCAACACATGCAAACACACTCATCTGACGCAGAGCTAATGGACTTGAAAACATTGCTTGATCATAAGATAAGTGAAGCTACAGCTCTCAGTGTACATGAACGTATAAAACTACAGGAAGTGTTATCCAAATATTTACAAGTTTTTACCAAACGATTAGGTGTTATCAACACGTATGTGTACAAGATTGAAGTTAAGCCTCACAAGATCTTCTACCATAAGACATATAACGTACCGTTATCTCAACGACCTGCTGTGTGGCAAGAATTAAAACAAATGTTAGACTGGAAGGTCATTGAACCATCCACCTCACCTTATTGTAGTCCTCTACTTGTTGTCAAAAAATCAAATGGAAGCATTAGGTTAGTGTTAGACGCACGAGCTATTAATGAAATAATTTTACCGGTTCACACAAAACCTGAAAATTTAGAAGAGCAATTACAGAAATTTCTAGATGCAAAATATTTTTCCACAATAGATCTCGCTAATTCGTTTTGGCAGGTGGGTATCACTCCTGATTCTCGGAAATATACTGCATTTATGTTCGGAGGGCGAACCTATCAGATTTGTGTTCTACCCTTCGGACTGAATGTCAGCTCTGGGGTATTCATTACAGCCCTGGATACCGTGCTTGGCGACGATTTAGTTGAGACAGTCACACACTATGTAGATGATATACTGATAGCTACACAATCCTGGAATGAACACATTGACACACTTCAAAGAATTTTAGAAAAATTTGCACAAGCTGGAGTCACAGCCAACCTAAGAAAATCAAAATTTGGTTGCAGTGAGATAAAGTATTTAGGACATATCATTAATTCACAGGGCATACGTCCGGATCCCAGTAAATTAGATGCTATCAGAAACTTTCCTAGCCCTTGAACTAAAAAGCAGTTAAAATCATTCCTTGGGCTATGTTCATTTTTCAGACGTTTTTTGCCACAACCACTTTTGAACAGTAAACATCTGCTAAATCTACTCAGAAGGAATCAAGTTTGGATCTGGTCGGAACAGTGCCAGAATGACTTTAATACAATTAAACATGCTTTAGTGAATGCTAACATTTTGAGCCATCCAGATTTCAATTTAGATTTTTGTATGACTTGTGACGCTTCACGTACTGGCTTGGGCTGTTGCTTATTTCAAGTTGTAAAGAATAAAGAGGAGGAACAGATAAGAATTATTGGGTTTGCGAGTCGCACTCTAACTGAATGTGAGCGTACATACTCCACTACTGAGTTAGAAACACTTTCCATAGTATGGGCATTCAAGAAATTCAATTATTATTTATTTGGAAAACATACGGTAATTTACACCGATCACCAGGCCCTGACATTTTTGTTAACTTGTAAACTTGTACATCCTAGACTATCACGATGGGCAGTTACACTTCAGAACTACTCTTTTGAAATTAAGTACATAAGAGGTAAGGACAATACCATTGCAGACACTTTGTCTAGACTTCCACAAGGTATGAATGATACCAACAGTGACTTAGAAAATATAAATGACTACAGGATTCTCTTAATGCAAGACAAGCAGTATCACCAATATTATATTGATATGTGCAGAAACATGGCTGAATTACAAAAATCTGATCCTCACTGGTATAAGATAATAACATTACTGGTAGAAAAACACAACCATCCTTTGACTCAGTATTACAAGTTACACAATGATGTGTTATTTTACCGCCGACATCCAAATGCTACTAACTGGTGTGTATGCATTCCCAAAGAGTCTGAACGTAATCTAATTTGGCACACACACTTAGTTTGGGGTCATTATGGGACGAAAAAGTGTTTGGCAAAGCTCAGTACATACTGTTATTTTAGCAATATGAGAAGAAAAATTTACAGGGAACTAAAAACATGTGTCATATGTCAAAAATCAAAACCTCAGAATTTATCCACAAAAACAGATTTACATTCTATTTTACCTGGTAGACCCCTGGAAATTCTGTGTACTGACATTAGTGGACCGCATCCAGCAAGCTCTGGAGGCGTCAAATATATCTTAGCTTTTTACGATATATTTTCTAAACACGTAAAACTTTATGCTTTAAAATCCGCCACTGCAAATGCTATAATACGAAGATTCTCAAGTGATTACCTGACGCACGTGGGAAAACCTAAAGCAATTCTGTCAGATAATGCAGCATACTACTCTGGGTACAAATGGAGAAATTTCTTGAAGGACAATAACATTAAAAGTATATTTATTTCGAGGTTTAGTCCACAATGTAACGCGACTGAGAGACTTTTCCGAGAATTAAATCGATTCATGAGGACCTATATTTCATCAAAACATACTAATTGGGTGTCCTACCTAAGTCTTTTCGAAGACGTACACAATAACTTAAATATTTACGATACAAATTACACACCTAACGAGATCATGTTCAATTGCAAACAGAACGATCAGTGGATAGAACCATTACCTAAGTTGTCAGACAAGGAAATCACACCTGAACAGAAAATAAAAGAAGTATTGACTACGCTGACACATCACGCACAGATACGAAACAAACATCACAGAAACATAATAAAAAGAAAACAAAAATTCGAGGTAGGAATGCTTGTACTACTTCGTACTCATCATAAATCTGTTGCACTCAAACGACGCAACGCTAAGTGGCGTCTGCTATATGAAGGACCTTATATAATTGTTAACATACCGCACCCTGGTGCGTATCTGTTACAACATCGTAGAACTAACAAAATTATTGGGCTATACGCACACCGAGATCTTAGAGCATTTCATGCTGAATAATGTAAAAGTCATACCCATCAAAATATTGCTAAGCAACTCGAAAAACTCTGTTGCTACAACACAGATAATAAGTAGTATAGAAATTTTCATTTCAGCGTTCCAGAGTCGCAGTTGAAGACAGAAGAACTTTTCTTTCAACGCCGCGGTTCCACCGAGAAGACTGAATATTAAAGTAAAATTTATGATTACGTAGCAGTGAATGATATATAAATTTTTCACGGAACATTTGTGACTGTAGGTACCACTGACTTGCTATGACACCTGACGAACCGACAGACGTCATCTGTGAAGCGATCTTTTACTTCGAGAAATAGATTAGACGCACATCTCTCAGCAAGAAAAGCATCTACCAGTAGTCAAGGCCACACAGACACACTACACACACGCACAAAACGCGAGGAATCGAACATTTTCTCTCTCTTACTATTTTGAATATTTATTGAGTAGTGAAAACGCCTGGTCTTGCCTACTGATGTAATGAATGTTGTGTCTAACCTATCTTAATTTCAGATGACATCACAAAAAACATCGATATTATCCCAGCAAAACCGCTAAAGAGGATGTAAATATCTGCAATTCATGTAATCAAATATGACACAATGTAATAACCTATAGCTATGTAATGATGATGTAAACATGTTTATGTGCAACTGTATTATGTTTATGCTAAGAAAATATGTGACGTGTGTATGTATTATTACTTATGTTTTTTTTTTAAACTGATGTATAATGTAACTGTTACTGTGTGAAAATTTGAACGATAACGAGTGCCAAAATGTGAAAACTTTTTTTAAAAAAAAAAAAAAATTGCGTAGTGAACCACTATTCACGGACATTAACGTACATTACTAAGTCTGCAACTACGCAGAAACCTATGTGAAAGAAACTGTTAATGACATTCATGATGCATCGTACCTTTGTTAACGCGATGAACGATTTCTTCGATGAGTAACCACGAACATTTAGGTGAGCTATATTTAAAAAAAAAAAAAACTGAATATGTGAAGTGCATAATTCGTGCATCGTCTAGCGACATTACTACAGTACCCAACTTCAAGATGTTAACTGGATTAAATGGACACAAAGTGCCTGTCCAGAAAACAACACGACGGGTGGAAGAATTTTGGTTGGAACTTCAGGGAATGAAATGTTCTCGAAATGTGACGGACACGCTTACCTGGACTGTCCAAGGATCGACGCCAGCTATGTGCCGTCCGAGGTTCTGCAACCAAGCTTCCACGGAATATCGAAAACGAACTGCATATGGACTAATTACTCGACGGGTCACGTCTGATCTGTAATAAACAATGCTTTTTGTCACAACGAACTGCATCACAACGACTATAATGGAAATAGGAAATGGACATGCTTATGTATCAATCACGTTGTTATACAACGATGTTACTGTGATCAAAAAAAAAACTTTACCACGACGATACTAACCTGTAAAAAATTATTGTGCAGCAGATGAATATGAACTGTGATAACGACACCATGTGTATAGGTCAACGCACCTGAAAAATACGGACATTTTTCTTTGAAGCATTTCATTGCAATGCTATGTAACTAAGAACATTCAACAATCTAAAGTTGTATTGTATTATAACAAATATTGTAATTTTAAAACTAAGTTACCTGTCATAGAATGTAGTCTTCATATGTAATCTTGGTGGAATATTTTCTTTGTGCAACGACTAAGAAATGCGCGCGCACACGAACAATATGAACTGCAATACTGTGCCGCGTGATCTAAATTTACGAAATAACGGCAGTGCCGTAGTTACACAGACGCTTCTGCGCATGCGCGCACTCTGTTTTGCCAACATAAGAACTTTTTCGGCGCACGCGCGTCAGTCAAATTTTGTGTATAATATACAGTATAATGTAAGTCATGTAAATAGTTGTAGATAACTTAGATTTTCTTGTGCCTTTAGGTGAATTGCTCGCCTGCAGGTGTGTCCTTTCGCCTCGCAATTCAGGGGGCAATATAAAGGCACATTTGCATGCCGAGCGTGAGTTTCCTCGGAAACGCGAGATATTAATTAAATAAATAATCAGTGACAAATAAATAAAGCCTATGGCACACAACTGCAGCGCTGTGTCGCTGATAAAACAAAAGTACATTTTCGTTAGTCGTATGTTTGATTAAAAAAAAAGAAGAGCTCTCGTTGAAGTGGTGCGAGAAGCACGTATTTTAGTTTATTGTCTGGCACACCGCCATATTTCATGATATAGAAAATTACTGCGAGTTGCAACCATACTAGGCACTCGATTCTGTAAAGAATTTATATTTATAAAAGTAAGTAGGATTATGAACTGTAGGCTTATTCATTGAATATATCTGATTTAACTAACTGTGTAATTTTTTGTTTAGTAGACAATCACCTCTGTACGACGTTTTGGCATGGCTGGCAAATTATTGTAATATTGAGATTTAGATTATGAGTCCGCACCTACCGCAGCAGTCTTTGGAAACGATTTAATTACGAAGTCCGATTATTTCAGTTTTATTTCACGGTCAACTACGAGTAACATTGCCTTTACGAAAAAGCCATTGTCAAGCGTCTGATACCGAATAATCAAAACCTGACGACTCATAGGAGAGCCAATCAGACAGATAAAAATAATTAATATTAATATTTTATTTTTATTTTATTTTATTTATTTTATAAGGTCTCCACAGTACATCGATGTTGTCGCCAGTGGTCGGCGGAAGGTGCACGTGCCCGTCGACCTGGGACCGGACCGCAGCGACGCACGGATGCACGCCAAAACCGTAGGATCCTACGCAGTGCCGTAGGGGACCGCACCGCCACTTCCCAGCAAATTAGGGACACTGTTGATCCTAGGGTATCGGCGAGGACCATTCGCAACCGTCTCCATGAAGCTGGGCTACGGTCCCGCACACCGTTAGGCCGTCTTCCGCTCACGCCCCAACATCGTGCAGCCCGCCTCCAGTGGTGTCGCGACAGGCGTGAATGGAGGGACGAATGGAGACGTGTCGTCTTCAGCGATGAGAGTCGCTTCTGCCTTGGTGCCAATGATGGTCGTATGCGTGTTTGGCGCCGTGCAGGTGAGCGCCACAATCAGGACTGCCTACGACCGAGGCACACAGGGCCAACACACGGCATCATGGTGTGGGGAGCAATCTCCTACACTGGCCGTACACCACTGGTGATCGTCGAGGGGACACTGAATAGTGCACGGTACATCCAAACCGTCATCAAACCCATCGTTCTACCATTCCTAGACCGGCAAGGGAATTTGCTGTTCCAACAGGACAATGCACGTCCGCATGTATCCCGTGCCACCCAACGTGCTCTAGAAGGTGTACGTCAACTACCCTGGCCATCAAGATCTCCGGATCTGTCCCCCATTGAGCATGTTTGGGACTGGATGCAGCGTCGTCTCACGCGGTCTGCACGTCCAGCACGAACGCTGGTCCAACTGAGGCGCCAGGTGGAAATGGCATGGCAAGCCGTTCCACAGGACTACATCCAGCATCTCTACGATCGTCTCCATGGGAGAATAGCAGCCTGCATTGCTGCGAAAGGTGGATATACACTGTACTAGTGCCGACATTGTGCATGCTCTGTTGCCTGTGTCTATGTGCCTGTGGTTCTGTCAGTGTGATCATGTGATGTATCTGACCCCAGGAATGTGTCAATAAAGTTTCCCCTTCCTGGGCAATGAATTCACGGTGTTCTTATTTCAATTTCCAGGAGTGTATAAACCCGTCCAGGCGATAGCAGCGTCCCCTGTAAAGGACGGATTGCTTGTCAGACATTTGCACGATGCATGTACAAATACTTTCACTGAGCGTGCTGTCCGTGTGTAGAATGGGGAAGGAACGTGATTTGAGGCACACTGCGACGGCCCGAGGGCTCGGGAAGAGAATTTCGGAAACTGAAAGACAGGATGGGTGTTCGAGGAGTGCTGTGCTGAGCGTCTTCAACACGTGGTGAAACCGACTGAGGCCACGTCCACAGGTCGTGGGACTGGGCGGCCACCCTTCATTATAGATGTTGCGCGTCTATAAACATCACGGCAACAATCGAACCAGCGAACCATTGACTACGTATTTACACTCCTCCAACACTATCGAGTGAGTCATGGTACCCGCCGTAGAAGTAATTTCGTCGTTTAGATGTTATACTCATGTGTCAGCAACTGCATACAGTCATTTCTCTTACTTTTTTCTTTATAGTCGGTAGAACCGACGAACCAGATACAAGGACAGGAGCGACAGTCCTCCACAAATTCCATTTGTTTCTAATTAGCCCAATCAACATAAACGCTTGCAAGGAACTTTGTGTTTCAACTAATAGTTACAGCCAAACAAACCAATGGACGAAGAGAACCGTGGATATGCGCTCGACAGTTGCACATACCAGCCCCGCTCCTGCGTCCGCGCAAGGTGACCTGTGCCCGCACATTGGAGGCACGCATAACTTTGCACCACTGCATGCGCTCCCTTGCCTCTACCTTCAACGGCCGCGCAAGCCTCGTGCGCAGAGAAATATGCACAGATGTAAACGCACAATTAACAGAAGAGAATGCGTTCCACCAGCGGGGATGTTTTCGAAACACTTCTGGACTATTTGGGGTAAGTTAGCAGGCGTTCTCGTCAAGGTATTTCTGGCGGGTTTTGGGAGAAAGATATCAGATTCATAGTTTTCAGTTACGTTTGTTCGGCTCATGTACGTTAGGGAAGCGTTCTTGTTTCAGTCTATTTTAGTGGCTTTGGTTTTTCGTAGGATCTCTGTTCCACGTTAGGCAGTTCTTCTTCTACCATCTATCATTAACAGATTGGTACGTTATGTGCATCTAAATGGATACCTCAGTTCGTCCGCAGTGAGCGCATTTTTTACATTTCACCTCAAAGTTAAACTGTTGGATGTTCTCTGATTAGAATAGCCTAATAAACCATTTGATCTTACGTTGAGAAATAAAAGCTTGTCATTATGAATTAGGGAAGCTGTCACCATTTGTGCCAAAAGAACCTGTTATTCGAAATACTTTCTCCAACACCACAACCTGTATAATGAAGAAGGGTAGGAGACCTTTTATAGTAAGCCCATTCAGTATTTAATCACATCAGAATGGAATCATATGAGATATGTCCGAATGCTACATGCACTCCACCAAGTCACTGTCGAACACCTGGTTGCATAAGCCTTACTCCGTCACGTGTAATAAGATTATCGTTACCATAAGGCGGCTATTTGTTGTTTCATCCTATTCACTAAATCAACAAGAAAACAAGATGATACAGGCGAGGACAGCAAAAGCAAAGAGATGGTTTCAAGTTAACAAAAGTGTTTCAGTCAGCAGGTTTCCTTCAGGATAGTAGTAATAACGTAAAAGTCAACTTTCATTTGGCGACTTCCTGCCAAGCTTCCTTATTCACAAGAGTTTTTGTAAAGCAGGAGGCTCTGATAATTAATAACATATAATTCTCTTCCATGGTCGACAGAATTCCGCTAGTATCAAATATCCGACGCTGCATAACGGCATTGTTAATGGCTTTATGTGTTCTTTTTGTGGGATTTAATTCTTTCAGAGTGTCTGTTAGTATAAAAATTTATTTAACAAGTGTTCATGTTGACTATTAATAATAAAGGAAATCTTTTTGCTTTCTACTCTTCAGTACCCCCTTTTTGAGGGAGTTTGGTGAACAATGGAAGGAGGAAGGAGAACTGGGCACAGCGGGGACTGAAAAGGTGCATGAAGGCGGAGAGACATTTTCTGCTACAAGAGTCGTTTCTGTCCAGATAAGTACGGGCATCAGTACGACAGCTGTTTCAGAACATCCACCAGTTGAAATGTTCGTGCTAATGCTGCAAGGGCAACGGGAATTAGAGAAAAAATTGATGATCAAATCAAGACCTTTAGTGAGGGACAACAGGCGCTGGATAAAAATCTTGACGGAAAACGTGAAGAATTAGGAATTTCGTTTCACTTTGTAGCTGGAGAGACCAACGCTATCTACAGACTGCATGCAAAAAGACTGCAGTAAGGGATTTCCCAAAGACGGAATAGTAGCGAAAGTTGATGAAGTAGAAGGGAATCTACATGAGTTGTCGGAATGAACTGAAAGTGGCATATAGGCGATCGAAAATCAACTGACAGTGAAGTCAGAGGAGACGAGTACAGACAGTATTGTGATAAGAGAGGCTATTGTGAAGTTTATTGAGAACACAAGGAGACGCTCTAGCCAGTGTGCCAGCAGGTCGCCCAACGAGAGACCTCGCTCCAAAAATATGAGATTGAAGCTTACAGGGTAGCAATGACAACGAAAATCAAACAGATGTAGTTACGAAATCAAGGGTATACAAATCAAACGCAGCCAGTGGCAGTAGATGAGAACGATGAGGTGTTTTCCCTGTTACATTTCAGTCTGAGGTCAACAGGCACAACCAGGAGGCGGTAGACCATTTGCAACGAAAGCAGAAAGATGTGGCTGAACTGTATACAGACGGGCGACTTGTTCATGTTCATGTTACGTCAACTCCTCCACATCTCCTAACCAACGTATTCTTTGATTCTGCCTCTCTCACAGGTCCATAGATTTTTCGTAAGATTTTCCTTTCAAATCCCTTAGGCTGTTACTGTCTGCTGCAATCAGTATCCACGTTTCTGATCTATAAGTCGCAACAGGTAGCACAATGGAATAGTATACTCTTAATTTAGTTGTTCTTGTAATTAGGGAGTTCTTGAGTATCTTTAGGTTTGCATAATAGACTTTGTTTCCTGCCTGTATACTTTATTTAATACATTTTCTCGTGCTGTTATCATTGGTTAGGAGGACACCTAAATAATGGAAGCATCTAACAGCTTTGAAGCATTTATCAGAGCTCTTCAGGTCCTGTGGTGTTCTTCTAGCTTCAGAATTGGACATAACCGTATATTTAGTCTTGTTTTCATTTATAGTAAGTCCAATTCTTGTTTCTTCTGCTTCCATTTGTCATATATTTCCTTAAGCGATGTTACATCCCTTGCCACGATGGAAATATCATCTGCATATGCGCATCTCTGGCTGGATTTTATCATTATTGTTCCTCATTTATCTACTTTTTGTAGGATATTATGCAGTGGTAAGCTAAACAGGACTGCAGAGAAGCCATCACCTTGTTCAATCCATCCTCAAAGTCAAACTGCCTGTTCATTCTGTTATTTGCTTTTGCTTTTGTATCCTTCATTGTTAGCTCGATGAACCTTTCTGTATATCACAGTTGCCCAACTCTTTCAGCCCTTATTACAACGCTGGTCTATTAATACTATCGAAAGCTTACTCAAAATCAACGAACAGGAAGTGGAGATCTATATCATATTCTTAAATTTTTTCCGTTATTTGTCTCCCGGTTCCTGTGTATCTCTTGGGACCTGATCTGAGTTTTTGTTGAGCATATCTTCAAAGTATTCTGCCCACCTCTGCAATATCTCATGTTCATCTCTTATTATCTCACCGTTTTTCGTTTAGGTTGAAAAATTTTTCTCATCTTTCCCACGACATGATAAAGTTTCTGCGTTTCATTTTGTTCCTTTAATTCTTCAATCTCTTTAAACTTTGATTTCAGCCATTCCCTTTCCTTTTCCTTGCATATTGTTTGGACATTAGGTCGTAATTCTTTGTACACCTACACCTTTCATTTCGTTTCTCCCTGTTTCATTCTCAGTCTTGCTTCTTTTTTACGTTCTGTCACTAGCCTACATTCATTATCAAACCACTCATTTCGTGCATTTCTTCTCATCCAGACTATGTTTTCTACTGCCTCTTTCAGCGCTTTCTGGATCTTAGTCCACATATTTTGGATTCCCGTTGTTTCCTCACAGGGAGTCAGTGCATCTCTAGCTTTTGCTTGGTATGCTTTCACAACTTCTGGGTCATTCGGTTTTTCTGTGTCTCAGTTTGTATTTTTCTCCATTCCAGGTTTCAGTGGTTGGTTCAAATGGCTCTGAGCACTATGGGACTTAACCGCTGAGGTCATCAGTCCCCTAGAACTTAGTACTACTTAAACCCAACTAACCTAAGGACATCACACACATCCATGCCCGACGCAGGATTCGAACCTGCGACCGTAGCAGTCACGCGGTTCCCGACTGAAGCGCCTAGAACCGCTCGGCCACCGCGGCCGGCAAGTTTAAGTGTTTCATATAGTTTGTCTCTCACTACAGCTTTTTCAGCGTAGTGGTCTGATTCACAGTTAGGACCCCTGCAGCTTCTTGCATCGATAATTGACGTGGTATGTAGTGCTTTTACTAAAACATGGTCTATATGATTGACTACTCCACTTAGATTTGATTTCCGTGTTCCGAGATGTATTCTTTTATGTGCGAAACATGTGCTCCTGACGATTAGATTATTTCTAGCAGCAAACTGGCATTTCTCCATTCTTGTTACTTTCTTCATGTCATGTGTATCTCCCACATACTCTTCCATATTCGCTTCGCCCAACCTGTGCATCAAAATCTCCCATAACTAAGACCAGATCATACTTTTGTACTTCACTGCTTGCCCTTTCTAGATCATCATAAAACTTTTCCTTTTCTTCTTCTTCTGCTTCCTCTGTTGGTGCATATGCTTTTATTATAGTTATATTTCTGTATTTCCCTTTCACTCTCAGTCTGCTAAGTCTTTCATTTATTGGTTCAAATTCCAAAACACTTTTACCATTCTCCTTTGTTATTATGAATCCCGGTCTGGCTTGTTCTCTTCTTGTGTCTGCTCCACTATACAACAGAGAATACTGGGGCATATTTATCTGACCTTGTCCCTGCCATCTTATTTCTTGTAGCGCTACAATGTGGTACTTGAACTTCATGATCTCATCAGCTATTTCTTTCATTTTTCCAGGTTTCAACACTGTACGTACATTCCATGCTACTATTGCCAAATCTTTTGTCCCTTTTCTTTACCGTGGTCGTGTTTTTTGTGTCTCATCCATCATCAGAAGCTCTTGCTGGGGTTCTGTAATATGTCATTTTTACAGTGTGGGTTTATCAGCCCCACGCCCAAACCCCTTCTTGGAGGACCTGGACTTCTTTAGGGTTTACTGCCCTAGAGATGTTGGCTTCCCTACGGCTACAGAGCCTCCTGCCCTATGTTGCGTGACACACTCCTCAGTCGAGACCAGTAAGGCTTGGGTGACCCTGCCAGTAGCTACACTACCACCGGCATAGCTTTCGACGTCATCGAGGCACACAAACCCTCCCGCCCAGCACTGAAGGTGCCTACGATAAGGCCGTGTTCCCTGGGAGGGTCCACTATCGATTCGCTTATTCAAAAAGAGATGGTGAACCACAACCAGTACCACAATAACCTACGCACTGATTTCCTACAATGAACATAAATCCGTCCACCTGACGGGGAATGGCGTATGTAGTATCACTGAGATTGCTGATAGTGTGTCGAATGGGTAAGGTGTGCGATCTATCTCAGTTTCACTATGGGCAAATTGTGATGGGCCGATAGCACGGTGCCAGCATTTCGCAAACTACACGACTTGTGGGGTGTTTGAAGAGTGCTTCAGTGGTAGGCGTAACCAAATGAAAACTTCGTGAGGTTGGGCGACCACCCCTCATTACATATGTCTGAGGACGTGAGCTAAACAGACTGGTAAAACTGTGGCGGAACTAACATCAGACGTTCATGATGAACACACAGTGCACCGAACACTCCTAACGAAGGGGCTCCGCAGTCAGCAAACCGTGTATGTGTCAATGATAATACCACGAAATCGGCAAATACGACTGAAATGGGCAGGTGGCCATCGGCGTTTAACCTTGGCGCAATGACAGTGTTGCATGGTCTCATGAACTGATACCTTCTCCATTATGCCGATGGGAGGGCGCGAATTCGTCGTTACATCTCCTTGAGATTTGTACTGCAGGGCAGAGGCAAACTGGCTCATATGAATTATGCTTTGGGGAACAAACATGTTGGCATCAGTAGGTGTAATGGAGCTCTTGAAAGGCACCACGACGGCCCAAGAGTATCATAAACTGGTGGCAATCTACCTACATCACTTCATGACTATTATGCCTCAAGACGACATTGGCGATTTTCAACACGGTAATAAGCCATGTCACAAAGCCAGGAGCGTGATGAAGTGCTAGAAGGAACGCAGTGGCTCCCCAGCTTTCCAAGATCTGAACCAGATTGAACACGTCTGGAATATGACTGACCGTGATGTCAGAGCTGTTCGCCCCTCCTCCCTGAATTCACGGGAATTAGGTGACTTCTGTGTGCCAACTCCCTCGAGCGTTCTACCAAGGCCTCATTGCTTTCATGCCATGGAGCATCGCCGCTGTTATCCGTGTCAAAGGTAGGTGGTCATAATGTTCCGGCTGATCAATGTGTCATGGCGGAGCCCATCTGTATTCGTCTTCCAAAGTTGCCATTCAGGCCTTGTTAAAAGAATCAGTATATGAACACATCCCAGGCAGACATCAAAATGTGGCATGGTCAGAAGACTGAAGAAATTGAGGCTCAGGAGTTTCACAAAGTTGTAACAATACGCAGTGGTGTGGAAACTGAGACTATAGTTTATAGAGTCGTTATCAATACTTCACTGGAGGCGCAGACTCCCTGCACATACAGTGGAGATACGGTCCGCAGACTCATACTACAACAAGAATTGTGAGAGTGAGAATAGAAATGACCTAGAAGATGAAAGAGGATGTCAAGTGCTTAGTACTGTGAAGAGAGACAGTTTTTGGATGCAGATTTCAGTAATATAATAGACACTGCTTAAAGACAGTCAGGTAGTTGAGTCAGTAAGGTGCCTCTTTGTTATTGTTAGCATAGATGGTGTTAAGATTCCGCGCAAGCCGTATCATTGTCTCAAATAGTCAAAATTCTACTCTGGGAGACGATGTTTCCGAAGACTGTTGCAGGTATAGAGATTACCCAGCGCCGGCCTCGGTGGTCTAGCGGTTCTAGGCGCGCAGTCGCAGATTCGAATCCTGCCTCGGGCATGGATGTGTGTGATGTCCTTAGGTTAGTTGGGTTTAAGTAGTTCTAAGTTCTAGGGGACTGATGACCACAGTAGTTAAGTCCCATAGTGCTCAGAGCCATTTGACTACCCAGCAGTAAAAAGTAAACAGGAATACTGTAGAATTATCTTTTGAAGATCGTCTGACACAGAGTGATTCAGTGTGTGAGTCAGTCTACATTTTCGATAAATTTGAGTGTACCACCACAAAATAGTGAATTAAGTGCTAATGGGGAATATGTATAATGAGTATGGAAGGAGAAGATCTGAACACATTGATTCTGGAGAAAGGATACATTAGACAGAAGGAGATGTTATGTTGTGGCACTGTGGAGGATAAGGTTCTTTTGACAGCATAAACTGTCAAGAAAACACGATTTTTTTACCCACACGTTTTTCAGCGTGTTTGTTGAACAATTTTAACTTAGGAGGGTTGTGCATCCGTGGTAACTGAAACCCTCCACACAAAGAGGATACGTGATTTAAGCCATACATCCAGTTTAAAATCGTTCACAGAATAACGAATGTGTTGCGACGCTTTTCCTCAGAATTCGAAATTTGTAGTTAGTTGTTAGAACCTTTTATACGTATTTGTAGATTAACGTACTGGCAAGGTCAGTATATGGACTACAAAAAAAATGCGCCAATTAAAGCAGAAAAGGCGAATATGTCCTGATGTGTCGACAGAAGTGCCGACACAGTGTTATTTTGAGGGGGCCGATATGCAAGCTATAAGTTCACGCAGAATATCTTGAAGTCTGAAACAGGACGCTCAATAAATGCTATAAAGAAAAGTACGTTGCTTTTGGAATACTTAACTTTAATCTATCCTTGTTGTATACATCGTTCTTGTTGAGACATGCTTTAGACGATAATTATCAATAGCTATGTAAGGCTAATGGCGCCTTGCTAGGTCGTAGCCATGGACTTAGCTGAAGGCTATTCTAACTATCTGCTCGGCTAATGAGCGATGCTTCGTCAGTGTAGTCGCTAGCAATGTCGTCCGTACAACTGGGGCGAGTGCTAGTCCGTATCTCGAGACCCGCCTTGTGGTGGCGCTCGGTCTGCGATCACACAGTGGCGACACGAGGGTCCGACATGTACTAATGGACCGCGGCCGATTGAAAGCTACCACCTAGCAAGTGTGGTGTCTGGCGGTGACACCACATGCCCCTGTTGAAAAGACTGTGTGAAAAGTATGTCACCCGCTGCCTCATTCTACTTTCATCAGTACCTGTAAAATATTTCATAAAAGTTTTGGTGTGGGAACATATTCATGCTTTGTTTAATACGCAATTCACTTCTCACTCCCAGAAACTCCGCTGACTGTAACTCGTTCACACCCACTATTGCATCGATGTAAGTGGCTCTTACACATCCTCTCCCAATTGCCGACTATCACTCACTCTTTTAGACCAACTCATTATCATTATGTGTTTCATCAGACCATGCAACGCTCAGCCATTGCGCTAACGTCCAATGTAGATGGTCACCTACCCATTTCAAATGTAGTTGCCGATGTCATCGTATTAACGTTGGCAGCTGCATGGTCGTCGGTTGTGGAGACACATCGTTAGGAATGTTTCGTGCACTGTGTGTTCAGACACACTTGTAGTCTGTCCAGCATTAAAGTCTGGTGTTGGTTCCACCACAATTCGCTGCCCTTCCAGTTGTACCAGTGTACCCAACCTACGACGTCCGACATCTGTAATGAGTGGTGTGGCTGCCAAACAACGCGACGTCTGGACGTGGTTTCAGTTTGGTTTGGCCACGTGTTGAAGACACCACAGCACTCCTCGAACACCCGACAAGTCGTGCAGTTTCCGAAATGCTCGTGCCCATCTTCTGGGCCTTCACAGTCTGACATCGCTCGGACAGATCGCGCGCCTTCCGCATTCTACACACGGACAGCATGGTTAGTGATACTACAAACATCTAACAGACTTTCCTTGCCAAGTGATGCTGCTATCCCCTGGACGGGTTTACATCGATAGTAAGTCGGCGACCATAAGGCTTTTGCTGATCGGTGTATATCTGCTAGGAGATGGTGGCACACTTGGCGTGTTGCTTTTGTGACTTGAGTCTAGAGAGAGGTGATGGCCGGCAGCAGATTGCTGTGGCCACGTAGGCAGCTGAGCACAGTACGGCGATCGTCATCAACAGCATTTGGAGCTTCGGACTGTTATGTCGTCTCGTTGTCGCTGTGGAGCTGTACCATGGGAGCAAGGAGAGGATGTTGTTTGGCGGCCGGTGTCCTCTTTCCACGACGCAAACTGCATGCATAGATTAACTGGGTTCTTTATTCATAAAGGGCGAATGTTACTTACCTCCATCTAGTCATTGTGGTACAACCTCTTCTGTATAGTTCACGTTAGCCTCACTGCTGGTAAAGTACAAAGTTCGCTGTGTACTGCCTGTCTAATGCTAGTGGCTGAGCAAACTGCTGCTATTCACGCTGAGCTGCGACCGATGACGCTTGAACCTACTCGGTACGACAGACTGTGAACCGACCCGAACTAACTCGAACTAACTGGCCCTCCGGTCCGTGGCAGCTATCTAAATACTGGCTGCCGAGAGGGCGTTGGTGGCGCTTTTCCTGTGAGTCTGTTTTTGGCCTCTGTCGATCTTCGTGAAACCTCTGTGCCACATGGTGTGCTGGCGCCAGCTTACGTCAGCACATGGACAGCAGCAGAGGAGAGCTTTGACGAGAGCAGACTTAAGTCGGTAGCCGAACTCCTTGCCGTGGGACGCAGCCAGTGACCTCGTTCAGATGGGTGAAGTAGGGCGCTGCCTCGTCGCTGTAACTACACAGTGCGGCGCCGTACCAAACGACTTGGGTGGAAGGCGATTTGGCACCACACAAACAGTCAAGTGTTGACAAGTGTGCAGCTCCCATATCACCTCGTAGTACCTCCCTGTGTGTAAGGTTTCAGTGAAAGTGAGCCACTGAATGCATGAAACCATTAGTGATCGTTTCTTGTATTTGTACTCAAGCAATACTGAGTTTCCAAAAAGTTGGTACTGTCAAATTTTATCTTTACTGTTTACTCAATTCTCAGTTGTTACTGTAAAGCGCCGGCCGGTGTGGCCGTGCGGTTCTAGGCGCTTCAGACTGGAACCGCGTGACCGCAACGGTCGCAGATTCGAATCCTGCGTTGGGCATGGATGTGTGTGATGTCCCTAGGTTAGTTGGATTTAAGTAGTTCTAAGTTCTAGGGGACTGATGACCACAGATGTTAAGTCCCATAGTGCTCAGAGCCATTTGAACCTTTTTTTTTTTTTTGTTACTGTAAATCAAGCTGCTTAGACGGCAACAGCAATGCCTTTCCTTCGTAAGCTTTGTTAATTACGCTGATGTCTTATTTTCACTTTTGAGGTATGTGCTCAATGTGGTATTTTCTTGCAGCTTTGAAAACAATATTCCAAGACCCAGCGAATTAGCACCACTGTCGGGGAAGCTCCAGTGTACCAGAAGGGTGCGGCTTGGCGCCCGCCGTTCTGTTTTTCGCAGAAGTAAGTTGAGCCTGAGCAAACCAGCAGAGCATGTCCTGTGTACTCGTGCACCGTGCGATTCGTTACTTTAACTCTCTGTTTCCTACAACTAATTTACTTTTCTTTGCAGCGCGTTGATCTTAACATTGTTTTATTGCTCAAAACAGATTTTGCTTGTAATATCCAACAACGTGATATTATATGCAAAGTTGAATAATGTACGACCCGTTTTTTAAAATATCAGACAGCAGGTCTGAAATAAAACGAAAAATAACTATGCATGAAAGTACAGCATGGTTATACTTAACCTTTCGCTGCCTGAGAGGGCCCCCAAGGAAAGCAAGTTGTCGTAGGACAATGAAACTTTGTGAAAAGTTTGGTGCGGACATCCGGAAGAGAAATAACGAATTTCCACGTTATAGTGTAACATTTGTTAATTGCGTACCTGTGCGCTCGAGTACCGTGCGATTCGTCATTTTAACTCTCTGTTTCCTACAACTAATTTAATTTTATTTGCAATGCGCTGTTCTTAACGTTGTTTTATTGTGTTGCATCCAGAATTCTAACTCATGGCACCAGTTACTTCTTCAACAATTTGTGTCGCAACTGTAGTACAAACTGAAGCTTGTGTTTGAACCCTATGTCGCCGTATGAGTACAGGCGCTTAACAGCTAGTAATGACACATCCATTACTAACAAAGAAAATCCTGCAACGCGTAGTCCGATCATTCCTATAAAGTTGGAGACCAGTGCGGTAAACCGTTTTCCGTCTGCACTGGCTTAAGCAGCGAGAGCTCAGTTATAACCACCCCTGTAACTGGTCTTGCGATATTACGTAATATTTATAGTCCCGCATAAGCTTTAAAAAGAGAATTGTGTGTGTGTGTGTGCGTGTGTGTGTATGTGTGTATGTGTGTGTGTGTGTGTGTGTGTGTGTGTGTGTGTACGATCGAGAGAAAAAAAGCAGTAATTTTTGGAACTGAAATTATTTAGAGAGTCAGGGTATGGTTTTAAAAGAATTCACCAGCGATGCCAGACTACATTCAAAACGTGTTAAGTGCATGAATTCGGTTACAGTGCGAGTGTGATGAAGCTCGTAGGAATAAACCGAGTATTGTGAAATCACCCGTGAACTTCACTTAACCTGCTCGTATTAACTGTACTAGTTTGGTGAGAGTGTTGATTACGATTACTGTAATTTTAGACATGATGCGTGTCAGCAGGCAAGTAGATAAGAACTTTCTCCAAGTGACACGTGTCGTAACCGTCTTCTCCGACTGCCTTTTGCGATTCAGACGTGAGGTAGCTTAAATAAAAGGAGCGACATACAGTGTAGAAAACTAGGCCAGAAATGTGTGTATATGGGGACAAGGCGCAAAAAGTATCTAGTTTTTTTAAAACATGCGAACGCCGTTTGAGACTAAGACAACGCTCATTAGAGCATATCTTCCACTCTCCCCTCTTCTGCAATCTAGATGACATTAATGGTCTTCTTATGTAGATTATAATGAAAACTGTGTATCCATTTTCAAACTCTGTAAATAAATGATAAAATAATGGTCCTTGAACTGATAGCACAAATGTAATCAGAAGTTTTTACTGTCGGCAACTTGAACGAACCATTACGTGTCCCCTTTGTCGCAGATGTTTGTTTAAGCATATATCAGCCGCAATGGATTGCGGTCCAGCTGCTCCATACGCACATAACATTCCTTGTTATTTGGGAAAGGTATATGTTCCGAAGAACAATGAAAACCCTGATTAGCGCAGATATAACCTAACCGTTATCTCGCTACTACTTTTGCACGACAAATTCTGACAGAAAAGGCAAATGAGTTGTGTCGGCTCGTTTTCCGAGCTGATACGTATCGTTGTTTGTTGGCGCGATCCGTTTTCCTGTTACGCCACCGGGCCTCGGTCGTCTTGTGGATGGTTCTTGGTTTGGAGGAAGATGGAGGCGAGCTGTTGACGGACGGTGGGGACTAAGAGACAGGAAAGAGTGACGAACCCCAAGCGTGCGATTACGGGGCCTGATCGACGGTAGCGCCTCCAACAGGGCGGCTGGTGTGGAGTGTTGGGCTCTACGGTCTACGCTGTTCTTGACTATCTGGGTTTGGGAGTGACAGCCTGCTGATGTGGGTGGCATGGTCACATTGATTTTCCCTGCTATCCGCCCGTCCTACCTTACACTACTGGCCATTACAATTGCTACACCACGAAGATGACGTGCTACAGATGCAAAATTTAACCGACAGGAAAAAATCGCTGTGATATGCAAATGATTAGCTTTTCAAAGCATTCACACAAGGTTGGCGCCGGTGGCGACACCTACAACGTGCTGACGTGAGGTAAGTTTCCGACCGATTTCTCATACGCAAACAGCAGTTGACCGCCGTTGCCTGCTGAAACGTTGTTGTGATCCCTCGTGTAAGGACGAGAAGTGCGTACCATCACGTTTCCGACTTTGATAAAGGCCGGATTGTAGCCTATCGCGATTGCGGATTATCGTATCGCGACATTGCAGCTCGCGTTGGTCGAGATCGAATGACTGTTAGCAGAATATGGAATCGGTGGGTTCAGGAGGGTAATACGGAACGCTGTGCTGGATCCCAACGGCCTCGTATTGCTAGCAGTCGAGGTGACAGGCATCTTATCCGCATCGCTGTAACGGATCGTGCAGCCACGGCTCGATCCCTGAGTCAACAGATGGGAACGTTTGCAAGACAATAACCATCTGCACGGACAGTTCGACGACGTTTGCAGCAGCATAGACTATCAGCTCGGAGACCATGGCTGCCGTTACTCTTGACGCTGCATCACAGACAGGAGCGACTGCGATGGTGTACTCAACGACGAACCTGCTTGCACGAATGGCAAAACGTCATTTTGTCGGATGAATCCAGGTTCTGTTTACAGCATCATGATGGTCGCATCCGTGTTTGGCGACATCGCGGTGAACGCACATTGGAAGCGTGTATTCGTCATCGCCATACTGGCGTATCACCCGGCCTGATGGTACGGGGTGCCATTGGTTACACGTCTCGGTCACCTCTTGTTCGCATTGACGGCACTTTGAACAGTGAACGTTACATTTCAGATGTGTTACGACCCGTGGCTCTACCCTTCATTCGATCCCTGCAAAACCCTACATTTCAACAGGATAATGCACGACCGCATGTTGCAGGTCCTGTACGGGCATTTCTGGATACAGAAAATGTTCGACTGCTGCCCTGGCCAGCACATTCTCCAGATCTGTCACCAACTGAAAACGTCTGGTCAATGGTGGCCGAGCAACTGGCTCGTCACAATACGCCAGTCACTACTCTTGATGTACTGTGGTATCGTGTTGAAGCTGCATGGGCAGCTGTACCTATACACGCCACACAAGCTCTTTTGACTCAATGCCCAGGCGTATCAAGGCCGTTATTACGGCCAGAGGCGGTTGTTCTGGGTACTGATTTCCCAGGATCTGTGCACCCAAATTGCGTGAAAACGTAATCACATGTCAGTTCTAGTATAATATATTTGTCCAATGAATACCCGTTTATCATCTGCATTTCTTCTTGGTGTAGCAATTTTAATGGCCAGTAGTCTATTTGTGGTTGAGGTACTTCTGTTTGTGGGCGTTGGCACCTGTGCCGGAATTGCTCCTGTTAGGCTGGTTTGCGAGCAGTTCTTCATTGCCTACTCAAGCTAGTAAATTCGCCCTCCCCCTCTCTGTATGCCTCATATATTGAGTATTTAAACTGTTTTCTTTTCATTACAATTTGTTCAGAATTTCGGTAATGTTGCCATTATAGCTTGGGTGTGAAATTAATTTGGTTGTAACATGTTCTAGGGCACACATGAGTGACCACTTGGTCAAATATAGAGCCTGACCTTTAAGATGGCAAGTTCTTGCATGCCAGACTTGTGTATGAATTGTAACATCGTGACAGGGAAACTCCAGTGGACCGATCAATGTTGGCTCGTTTTCTGTGCTCGTGTTGGAAGGTCTTGGTAAGATCCAGGCACTTACCCTAAAAGATGTCGTTGGCCCCGGCCGTGTCGTCCACTACCCTCCGATTCACTGGCCGCTTCTGGTCCACGTCGGCTGTGTACGTGTGTGCAGTCTGGTGTTCGGCCTCCTACCTTGGGTAAAGGCTGAGGCGGCGCGGCCTCCTCACCGTCTCTGTAAGTTAAGTTCTTTATCTTATTGCACTCGGACTTAAGTTTAAATCAAGGTGTCCGCTACCCTAAGCCATCCTACCCAAGCATTGCCCCCGAAACTCCAGCCTTGTCTTGTACTGTCGCATGATTTTCAGTTCTTAAATGTTAATTGGCGTAAATTTTCAAGTCGTTGTTACCTTCTGTTCCTAAATTGTAAGTGCCCAAAGGCCTTTCCAAATATTTGTTGCCGGCCGCGGTGGTCTAGCGGTTCTAGGCGCTCAGTCCGGAACCGCGCGACTGCTACGGTCGCAGGTTCGAATCCTGTCTCGGGCATGGATGTGTGTGATGTCCTTAGGTTAGTTAGGTTTAAGTAGTTCTAAGTTCTAGGGGACTGATGACCGCAGATGTTAAGTCCCATAGTGCTCAGAGTCATTTGAACCATTTGAAATATTTGTTCTTGTCCTAGATGCGTAAATTTTAAAACATTGTCAAATTCTGAACTTGTAAAATTTTGAATACTATTACTTTCCTGTTCGAAAAGTTGCTAAATTGCTGGCGCGAAAAGCGTCGTCAAGTTATTTTAATGGTAGTCCTCAATTTGTAAGAGTTTTTGTAAATGAGGGGCAGCTTCCTCACTTGAACTCTACTATCTAAAGACTGATTTTCAAATTATTACGGCAATGCGCTGTCTGTAACTGTACTCAGATTTTCCTGGTTGAAATCTAAAGTTGTTATTTTAAAGTGGTGTTACTTCTCCTAAAAAGGAAACAAATCAAGTTTGGTCCTTTCTGTCCGCCGCCCTAAAATCTATTTGACAGTGTTATTGACGTTTTAAGAATATCTCATTAAATAAAGGATTACCGACAATTGTGAAGCAACAAATGGCCTCCCGTAAATTCAGCCTGCACCTTCTACCCAGCCGTTAAGCTGTTGTCGTATCCTGGGGCGTCCACTACCGTACGGCATTGTTGGCCGGGAGACCCCTCGCGGGGGCGGTTCGGCTGCCACTCCACAAGTTCTCTAATGCCACTGCGGCGACTTGCGAATGAATGAGGATGAAATGATGATGAAAGACACACAACACCCAGTTATCTCGAGGCAGAGAAAATCCATGACCCCGCCAGGAATCGAACCCGGGGCCCCGTGAGAGGGAGGCGAGAACGCTACCGCAAGACCACGAGCCGCGGACTTCATAGAGATAAGGAATAGTTAGTGAAACGTAGAATAAATAAAGTGTATGAGTTACAATTTTAGATTTCAAATTATTTAAGAACGGTCGTCAGCTCAGTGTGTGTACTATATGATCATTAATCGATTACAAACTATAATTACGAACTACTCATTGAATTTTAATCAGGTGAGAACAGAACCAACGGTACTGGCTGGAGCTCTGAGGCAAAAACACAGTTAATACCATGACTTAAACCTAATGAAAAAACCAGCAGAACAATCTGTACTAAGTATATGCACATCAAAGTTAACTGTTTGCAAAACAGTTCACGTAATAAGCTGATCTGCGTTACTCTCTATAGTGCTGTTACTTTCAAAACTGCAAGTTTTCGTAAATAATTGTATTTTATTACAGTAAGTTATTTCTGCAAAGTTCATAATGTTTCATTAAGCGAAGAATAAGTAATTTTACACTACATTATAACGTAATTTGCAAATGTGAGAAGAGTTTGCAGTGCACACAAAAAACATGATATACACTAGTCTGCAGAAACATTTTGTGAGTACTCGTTTGATTTATGCTTTGACTCTCTTGCTGTTTGGCAATACTCCTTAAATACTTGTTCCACCTAGCAACAAACTTAACTGCTGTTAAATGACAGTTTTTGGTAACAATGGAAATGTCGTGTGGCTAGGGCCTCCCGTCGGGTAGACCGTTCGCCTGGTGCAAGTCTTTCGATGTGACGCCACTTCGGCGACTTGTTTGTCGATGGGGATGAAATGATGGTGATAAGGACATCACAACACCCAGTCCCTGAGCCGAGAAAATCTCCGACCCAGCCGAGAATCGAACCCGGGCTCTTAGGATTGACAGTCTGTCACGCTGACCACTCAGCTACCGGGGCGGACACAGTTTTTGGTAATGCCTAGTTTTGTAAATTGCACTTCTTCATCTGAGTTATCGAAATGAAATGAGCTTCTCCCCTTCAGCATTTTCCTATTCTTTCACTGGTGGTATTCTCGGAATCAGTAATGGTGATAGGATAGGAACCTGGTAGGAAAATGATTGAGGTAAAGTTCATTTACACTATAACAGCTGCTGTGTTAAACACTGTTATTCAGTGAAGATAAACTACACTGAAGTGTTACAGTCATGGAATAGCGACATGCACGTATACAGATGCTGGCAGAACGCGTGTGCAAGATATAAAAGGGCAATGCATCGGCGGAGCTGTCATTTGTTCTCAGGTGAATCATGTGAAAATGTCACCGAAGTTATTATGGTGATCATGGCTGCACGACTGTCGACGCGCAATAGTAGTTGGGGCTAGATGCTAGGGAGTTTCTGTCTCCTAAATCGCTAAGGAATTCAGTTACCGAGATCCAGAGAGTCAAGTGCGTACCGAGAATACCAAATTTCAAGCATTACTTCTCACCACGAACAATGCAGCAGCTGACAGCCTTCACTTAGCGAGCGACAGCTTTTGCATACAGTTGTCAGCGTTAGACAACGCCGAGTGAGATAACCGCAGAAATCAAAGTGGGATGTACGGCAAACGCATCCGCTAGGACAGCACTGCGAAACTTCGAATTAATGGGCTATGGCAGCAAATGATCGACGCGAGTGCCTTTGCTAACAGCATGACTCGGCCCCCCGCCTCTCTTCTGGGCTCGTAACCGTATCGGTTGGAACCTAGACGATGGGAAAATCCTGTTCTGGTCAGATGAGTCCCGATTTCTGTTGGTAGGAGTTGATAGTAGGATTCGAGTGTGGCGTTAGCTCTGCGAAGTGATGGACCCAAGTTGTCAACAAAACACTGTGCAAGCTCATGGTGGCTGTATAATGGAGTGCTCTATGTTTACATGGAACTGACGAGGTCTTCTGGTGCAACTGAACCGATCGTTGACCGTAAATAGTTAAGTTCGACCACTTGGAGACCAATTGTAGCCATTTATGTACTTCATGTTGACAAAGAACAATGGAATTTTTATGTATCACAATGCGCCACGTCATCGGCCCACAACTGTTCGCGATTAGTTTGAAGGACATTCTGGACAGTTCGAGTGAATGATTTGGCCACTCAGGTCTCCCAACACAAACTACATCGAATATTTATAGGACATAGCAGAGAGGTCAATTCATGCATAAAATCCTATACCGACTATATTTTCCCACTTATACACTGAAGCGCCGAGGAATCTGGTATACGCATGCGTATTCAAATACAGAGGTATGTAAACAGGCAGACTGCGGCGCTGCGGTCGGCAACGCCTATATAAGACAACAAGTACCTGCCACAGTTATTAGATCGGTTACTGCTGCTAAAATGGCAGGTTATCAAGATTTAAGTGAGTGTGAAAGTGATGTTATAGTCGGCGCACGAGCGATGGGACACAGCATTTCCGAGGGAGCGATGAAGTGGGGATATTCCCGTACGACCGTTTCACGAGAGTACCATGATTATGAGGAAGCCGGTAAAACATCAAATCTCCGGCATCGCTGCGGCCGGAAAAAGGTCCTGCAACAACAGGACCAAAGACGATTGAAGGGAATCGTTCAACGTGACAGAAGTGATGCAAATTGCTGCAGATTTCAATTCTAGGCCATCAACAAGTGTCAACGTGTGAACGATTCAACGAAACATCGTCGATGTGGGCTTTCGTAGCAGAAGGCTCACTCCTTCACCCTTGATGACCCCAAGACACAAAACCTTACGCCTCGCCTGGGCCCGTCAACACCGACGTTGGACTGTTGATGACTGGAAACATGCCTAGTCGGACGAATCCCGTTTCAGATTGTATTGAGCGGATGGACGTGTATGTGTATGAAGATAACCCCATGAATCCATGACCCGAGCAGATCAGTAGGGGACTGTTCAATCTAGTGCACGCTCTGTAATGGTGTGGCGTGTGTGCAGTTGGAGTGATATGGGACCCCTAATACGTCTGGATACGACAGTGACAAGTGACACGTACGTAAGCATCCTGTTTGATCAGCTGCATCCTTTAATATCTATCTCCGTATATCTATAATTGAAACAGACGACTTGGGACGTCAGCTATTATAACGTATGTTAAAAAATGACGGAATTCCTCTAACTGTATTAAGGTGTTGGTTTTATTGGCAACTAGTTTCGATGTTGTTACAACATCACCTTCAGGCCTATACTTGTTGACAGCAACCGGATATGTCTAACACTAGTAGTCAGTGGTCACCTTAATACAGCTGGAGGAATTTCGTCATTTTTTAACATATATTAATGTCTATTGTGCATTCCGACGGACTTGGAGAAATTTCAGCTGGACAATGCGACATCCCACACGTCCAGAACTGCTATAGAGTGGCTGCAGGAATATTCTTCTGAATTTAAACACTTCCTCTGGCCACCGTACTCCCCGAATATGAACATTATTGAGTATCTGTGATGCCTTGCAACTTGCCGTTCAGAAAAGATCTCTAATTCCTCTTACGGATTTATGGACAGCCCTGCAGGATTCAAAGTGTCAGCTCTCAAGCACTATTTCAGACATTAGTTGAGTCTACGCCACGTCGTGTCGCGGCACTTCTGCGTACTCGCGCGACCCCTGCACGATGTTTCTTTGTCTCTTAGTGTACATGGGTATGGAGGCAGCTTGGCCTGATATTTCTGCAGGGGACTTCCAACGACTCGTTGAGTGCTTGCCACATCCAGTTGCTGTATTTTGCCAAAGCCGTCCCACATTATATTAGGAGGTACTCCGTGACTTTTATCACCTCCATGTACTAGGCTTGTTAGCTCTGCACAATCTAAAGGTGATCTTACTTTGATGGGTTACTGCTGCTGTGACGTAAGGCATTACCCGTTGACAGTATATGGCAATAGGCTTGTACTTATCGTCGCTTTCTGTAACAAGTCTGAGCCCACAGTACTCCTCTTGAATATTAATTCCTTTCGATGACAACATGCTATGCCCACTTACGACCATTCCTGGTCATATGCTAAAAATTTTGTAGTTTATCCCCTAAATAGCCGCGCACCGCGCCTCGTCTCCACCGACGACTTCTGGTCCGACTCCCTGCTTGCGCTCCCTGAGACAATACTCCTTACTTGAAACTTATTGTTTGGCTCAATATAATAGCACACTTCCCTGTCTGGAGCAGGGTTTGTACTCCATCACGGTTACGATATTCTTTTTTATTAGTTCGTTTGAATTACTTCTTCGACATTTAATTATATGACAAAATTAATAAAATAATAAAGGGTAAAGACGACAGAAACTATATGGCATTTACACTATGGTTCTAGAATTAATTATGGGAAAGATCTATCAGGCACCGTCTTGTGTGTCTTCGATTGCCATAATGTACTGGCAAACAGCTACACAACCCGCATTATGTTCAGATTACTGTTTATCACAGCTATTGTCACTGGCTTTCGACAGTAGGTTAGATCATTTATTCCTGCAGTAAAAGTTGGAATCGCCACTGGCGTCTACAAGATTCCTGTAGGTATCCCAGGTCCACATACAGGTCCTTAATCACCTCAATAAGCTCGTCGGCCACCAGAGAACTGCTCATAGCATTATATTGTTGGGCTTTAATATGTTATGGGATCCTGATGTTGCGTAATTAAGGGATCTTGACTGTGGCAAATAATGCTGTGGTACCTCACCAGATATCTGTATATTTGTTAGAAGGCAAAACTATTTGGCTTGTCTGCAAAGGTCTTTCAGTTTAAAAATTTTCGTCACCGTGTTGTTTAGACAGAGGACCATGCGGGCTGTCATCTGCATCGCTGGGATCGTGGTAGTATGCTGATGCGGATTGCGTAATTTAGGCCTTTCGAAATGCGATAGCTTCTTCAATCCTAGCGAACCGGTAGTCGATCTCATTGTAGGTTTATTAAAAGGGAAGGGGATGGATAATATGAATTTAGGTGCCTGTGATTCTCCCAAATCATTTAACCAGATACCAACACTGGTCCTTTAAGGTACAGTATTTCATACATCCTCGTTCCACCCGATCCCCATTTCCCCCCCCATCCCCCCTCCCCCCTCCCCCCTCCCACCTCCTCCCTCCCCCCTCCCCCTCAAAATTCAAAGTACTGCTTCTTCTCCCCACATAAAGGCGAATATAAGGTATGGCATGCACAAATCACTGGATTTTTCTCCTTGAAAGAAACGTATTACTGATTAGAGACCTGCATGACCGAGTAAGCGAGCACAAAATACGAAATGGGGCGAGCACACCCTAACTGGATAGGCTGCCCGCACTAGTCCTAGTGACCGAGCATAGAAGCTGTGACCGAATACGTAGCACGTAACTGCAAACACATTACACGTGTCATTATCCGTGTGAGACTGCAGCCAGTATGGGCTTCTCGTTTGTGGTGTGTGTAATCACGCAGCGCGAGGAAGCCAGTGCAGTAAGACAAGATTGAAACCAATGTTTACACATTGGAGAAACGGGAAGGTCTAAAAAGCCAAGTATGGAGTACATTTCTGCTAGTTGTAGACGAAAACAGTTCGTCTACTGGGTACGTATCGTGCATAAACTGCATCACATTATCGTGTTTCCATTCGGGAACCACTCATTTAAAGAAACACAGTTGCAAGAAACCTCACAAAGATACAGCTCCTTCAGGGATACCGGCAGTAATAAAAAATAGTATTACAGCAAACTGTGTTACAATGTGTGCTAAACATATGAGACCTTTTAATGCTGTTTCCGGTGAAGGTTTCAGAGAACTAGGCCAAGAATTAATACAGGTAGGTGCGCATAATGGAGAAGTTAACGTGAACACGTTGTTGCGTCGGTATTCATTCACCCCGTCGCCATTGTTATTCTGTCCATCCTCGTCGCCAATCTTGTTGTGTCTAGGAGCCCTGCCTACTCGGTTCGCTAAACAAACAAACAAACAACTCATATAACGAGTTTTTTACAAAAAAGCAATTACAGATACTTAACGTCGGCAACTACACAAATGTGTCGTCAGCAAATGGCGGCATACGAATTAATAAACTGTTATTCTGTGCATCATCTGTTTATTGAATTTGGCTGTTCCAAAATGAGCAGCCCACGTCTCCCACCCCCTGCTCAGGTACCTCAGCTGCAAGTGATAGATGCCACGCAGCTAACACAGATGTTTCAGTTTCAGACGCAACAGATTGCAACCCTTCTCAACAAAAAAAAAAAAAAAAAAAAAGAAAGAAAGTGCAAATGTGTGTGAAAACTTATGGGACTTAACTGCTAAGGTCATCAGTCCCTAAGCTTACACACTACTTAACCTAAATTATCCTAAGGACAAACCCATACACCCATGCCCGAGGGAGGACTCGAACCTCCGCTGGGACCAGCCGCACAGTCCATGACTGCAGCGCCTTAGACAGCTCTTTTTTTTTTTTTTTTTTAATCTCATTTTGTTCGTTTTCCTTCGTTGTATCTTCTCGACGCGGACGTTGCAAGACACCCGATTCAGTTCGTTGTTGAGCCATTAACTCAGTTTTTTTTATTTCAGAGGACAGTTAACCCTCTGACCGAACACGCTGAGTTACCGTGCCGGCGACCGCTCGGCTAATCCCGGGCGGCGCCATATCCCTCTACTATAAGCAGACATGTCAAAGAACAAGCTGATGCAATACGAAACAGCATAATGCCTTCTGTTATTGCGAAAGTTATTAATAAAACATGTGCTGCGACAGTTGATATGTGGACTGATTCGCATAATCAGATGCACTATTTGACTCTTACAACACATTACATTAACACAGATTGGTCTCTTGTGAACAATTTTTTGTTTACAACAAAATTCCCGGACTTTAAGAAGACGGGAGTAAATATTATGAAAGAAATTGAAGAGAGGATGGCTGAGTGGGACATTTCGCCGGACATGTTGCACAGTTTCGTTTTTGTCTGGGACCAGGGTGCCAATGTAATAAAGGCTTTGGAAAATCACGAAGGGATTCCTTGTGCTGCTCATTGTATAAACACAGCACTTAAGCATACTTTCGATGAGCATAACTTCAAGTTAAATCATGCCCGAACATCGCATCAACAATAAATACTGCAAAATGCATTGTAAGGTACATTAAGAAAAGTGACCTCTGCTCGTCTTCGAAATCATCGTTGAAACACGAGGTCTGCACACGCTGCAACAGCCTGTACACAACGCTGGAATCCTTACGCACTCAGTATAAAGAAGTTGCTGCTTTGCTGGCGGAAAATAACTCCTCTTACAGATTGCAAGGATATGATAATGAGCTTGCAGGAAAAACTGCAAATTTTCTAAGACCATTAAAAGAGGCCATCCTCACACAGGAAGCGACTACAAGGGTAGCGGAGTAAGTGTGGAGTGCACATGTGGGTTTTTTAGGTTAGAGAATTCCCTCCCTAGGCCCGACAAGACGCCTCCTGAGATGCGGCAAGGTAGGAGTAGGCAAAATGCAACAGGGAATAACAAAATTAATGTGCTAATAGTAAACTGCAGGAGCGTCTATAGAAAGGTCCCAGAACTGCTCTCATTAATAAACGGTGTAACACTTCTGTCACAAAATGTAACTGGGTTTTCTCTTTTGACGCTAGTCAACTGACGAGATGAGCATTATGTCAGGGTGAAAATACTAAATAAATTAATTTTTCTCTCTTAACAACATGTGGGCAGGGTGGGTTCTTCCTTGGCTCGGGTATGAGGTAGAATGAAACAGCATTTTTACATAAGATAACTTTTATTGAAGATTTGTACGATGGTTTTCTTACTGGATGTTCTGGCTCGGAGAGCGGCAGCTGTGTCGTTTGCGGAGCCTTCTGCTGCGGAAGCGGCGGCGTCTGATTACGCGTGGCGGTGTGTATCTCGTGTCGCCGACTCAGCCAATTGACTGGAGGCGCGTATCGTGCTGTGGCCTGTTTAAATGTTGAGAACGAAGTCGTGAATCGGATGGTGATACCTTGGATGTGGCTTCCCAGTGTTTCTCTTCTCCAAGCGGCCACGTGTCTCAGTTTTGTGCGTCGGCCAGCGGAGGGGCGCGGCTGGGGAAGGCCAGTGTCCCGGACTCGAACAACGGACTCCCCCTTGCCAGTCTTCGGCTGACAGATCTTCATCCCAGCTCACAGGTGATTGCTGATGTGAGGCCGTCTCCTTCCCATCCTCAAAAGTCACCCGGGTTCGTAAAAATCAGACTTCAAATACCTTTTAACTTCTGTCTTCTGGCGCCGAGGCTGCTGCTTGCTATTCCGTTACAGCGGCGGACTTGGTGCGTCTGTGTATGATGTAGTCTCTTCTTGCATGACGGTCTTCAGCACCGAAACTGACTGAAAACTACTGCTACTCTTCTTGTCGGGCCCACTGCGTCTCGCATATTTATTCACTTCAGTTCACTGGAGGTGAACGACTTCATGGTCATTGCCTCTTCTGTCACGTTGAAAAGTTTCTCGAAGAATCTTCTTAACGTCGGTCATTGGCTCTTGGAATGTAGGCGAGGGCCTTTGCTCACATAACTGAGAAACACGTGAGCCGGTCGGGCGATGGCCTGACAGCTGAATCGACAGCGTCCGCTTATGTGGGGAGGTCGATGACTTCTCCTGAACTTGCTGACTTCACGGTCATTGTCTCTTCTGCTCTGCCCGCTGTTTGCCAGTATGTAAGTCTCTAAACTGAACTAAGTTTTGCATTTATTTTCTAATTTCTACTTCACATTGCTTTCACTAATTTCACTAATTAAGTACCACTCAACATTCCTCAACCCTTCGGAGAAATTCGCCCCCGAATTTGCCACTCAACATTCCTCCACTCTTCACACGGCAAAAGCCCTAACACAAGCAATGAAAACTCTCGACTTAGACGATTACGCACGCTTCACATTAAGTATGTTGAAAACACTTTTTCACTTTACTAAAGCACTGTACACTCATGAATTACATAGTTCACACATAATTCGTTGTAATAAGTGTAACAAATCTTGATGACAATGAATAAACAAAAATAGATTTTTCACTTAGAAAATTACATAGCAACTCCTGTTTATCCTATATTAATGCAAGAATATCTATTCTACAGTATTGTTTATTTTAACATGAGACTGTTTAATAAAGACTGAAGTACAATAAACAAAATTAATACACTAATGCTCAAAAGTAACCACTGAAGTACACCAGTTAAGAGTGTGGTATCCAGTTCACAGGGATTTGATGAAGTGGTATATTAATATTTGGCTTATCGTCTTAAATAAAAGAAAACTGTACAAAGCAGAAACACCAACACAAAGGTTCCAGATATACCTGTTCCTAGCATTATAATTTTAGTTTTGTGTTAACTTTTTAACTTTAAGACATGTTGCATCATGACATTGGCATCAATTTTGCCTGCTGTGAGTCTATGGACATATCTAATGACTCCAGAAGGGAACTGTCAAGGGAGTCATCGAGGTAGGATAGGTTTTGTGTAGGAAATGCTTGCATGGCGTTTTCTGAAAAAAGCAAACAACATGGTTACGGACCTACCAACCGAGCAAAAACAAGGAAAAGAAGGAATACATTATTAACTACAAGATCTACATGTTTCTACATTCAACTTTTTTTTCTTAAAAATAAAACATTATCATTTATTAATTATTTACATTTGTATATTATCCACAGTCTACTATGATTCAACTGCGACATTCGCACCCTTGGTCGAAGATTGTATGGTGCCATGTCTGTATGTTGTGCTGGCGTGGCCACACTTTTTCCTTTTCGGGCACTTCCTCCACCCTTCGGAGAAGCAGACACTATTGCTGAAGGAATTACATCTGGAGCGCCCTTAAAAGGTTTTAAACGACTTGCATGGACAATAGTAGTTTGGGAGGGCAGTTGCAGTTTAACGTTGACTGGTGACGTGATCTCAATAATTTGATTAGGACCTCTGTAGTTCGTTACGAATTTCTTCGTTTTTCCTTTCGCAATGTATGGGACTGACAGCATCACCCACTGACCGATTTTGTAATTTGGATATTTAGCTTGGGCATTACCTAGTCTTTCCTGTCGTTCCAAAGCCTTTGTATTAGATTTTTGAACCTTTTTCCATACATCCTTCATCACGCGACAGAAATCGTTTACTGTTTCTCCGACTTTTCCGTTTTTCTGCCTGATTACATCAAAACGGGACGACATTTTTCTCCCATAGACTACTTCATAAGGTGACATGCCAGTTGCTTCATGCGTTTTGGCGTTGTATACCGACACGATTATTGGTAAATACGTATCCCAATTAGAATGTTGTTTGTTAATATAATAACTAAGCATCTTGCCAATTGTCTGATGAACTCTTTCTGTGCGTCCGTTGCACTGAAGGTGTATCGTAGTTCTGCGTAGTTTACGTATTTTTAGTAAGTGGCATAGCTGTTTCATTAATTCAGACATAAAATTAGATCCCTGATCTGTGATAATAGTTTCAGGTATGCCAAATTTAAGTATCCAGTTGTTAACTAAAGCTTGGGCAACTGTATTTGCTTGCTGATCTGGGAGACTCACCATAGCTAGATAGCGTGAAAAGTGATCTATAATCGTAAGAACATAGTTATTACTAGCAGTTGTTTTATGAAATGGCCCGTAGAAATCCATTCTACAGATTTGAAATGGATATGAAGCATCGGGGAGCCTCTGTAAGGGTGTTTTTAAACGAGAAAGTTCAGCTCGTTGTGCGCATGCAATGCAATTACGAACATACTGCGCAACATCCTGCTTTCTGGTTTGCGACCAAAATCGCTCTTCTACGCGTCTTTCGGTTGTCCGCTGTCCACCGTGTCCTGCAAGGATATGATCACGGGCCTCTGCCATTATTTCTTGTCTAAGGTGTTGGGGAACAACAATTCGCGGTCCAAGTGTCTTTTTACGCATAATACACCATCCTCAAAGCAAAATTGTTTTTGAGTTGCGTATTTTTTGCATTCTGTATCCTCATCTTTCTCCAGTCCTCAGTATCTCGGCCTGTTGCTTCCAAAAGTGCTATTTTCCGACTTAGGCAATTTGCACTCGTGTGTTTTTTGCCTGGTTTATGGAAAACTTCGAAATCCATTTCGGGAAGACATAGGGCCCAACGGGTAAGACGACTAGATGGATCTTTTAACCCAAGCAACCATTTTAAAGCTGCGTGATCAGTAATAACCTTGAATTTCCTACCATAAAAGTAGCATTTAAAGTATTTGATGCCATAAATAACACTTAACAATTCTTTCTCCGTTGTGGAATAATTTCTTTCTGCAGTTGTTAGTTGTCTAGAAGCGTAGGCTGTGGGGTGTTCCGCGCCATTAATGTTCTGACTCAAAACAACTCCCACTGAATGACCACTTGCGTCACAGGATAAAATAAATTCTTTATTATAATCTGAGTAGGCTAATTCTGGACTGTGTGTTAACTTATCTTTAAGGGTTTTAAATACTGATTCACAGACTTCAGACCAATAAAATTTTGCACCCTTTTTCAATAATTGAGTTAAGGGTTGGGCAATTTCAGCAAAATTTTGAACATATTTTCGGTAATACGATGCGAGACCAATGAAACTTTGTACTTCCTTAACGTGTTGTGGTGTCGGGAAGTCCTTAACTGCCGAAATTAATCGGGGATCTGTTTTAATTCCTTTTTCACTAATGACATGCCCTAGGTATGTAACCTCTGTCAATGCAAAACTACATTTTTCCATATTTAATGTTCATTTAGCTTTTCTAAGTCTCTGGAAAACATTACGCAGACGCACAGCATGTTCATTAATGCCTTTGGAGAATACAATAATATCGTCTAGATATACACAACATTGCTGAGCTTGGAGTCGTCGCAATACTCCATCAAGTAGTCTTTGAAAAGTTGCTGGTGCGTTCTTCAAACCGAAAGGCATTCTTTTAAATTGCCAATGGCCTCCAGGGGTAGAAAATGCTGTTTTATACCTATCTTCAGGTGCAACTTCCAATTGATGATATCCGCTACGTAAATCGATTGTTGAAAAGTATTTACTGTTACCCAAACTGTCAATGATATTTGTAATGTTTGGAAGAGGATAAACATCTGAGATAGTTTGTTTGTTAAGGTGTCTGTAGTCACAACAAAATCTATATCGTTTCGTACCGTCGGGAGACTTCTTTGGAATAATTACAATATTTGAATTATAAGGCGAATCAGAATATTCTATAATTCCATCTTTTAGATGCTGTTCTAAAAATTCATCCAGTACTGGCTGTAAGTGATGCGGAACTCTATAAGGCTTCCTATAAAGTGGGGGGCTATTCCCTGTTGGGATCCTATGCTGTGTGATATCTTTTGCTGGCAGTGGACCTTCTGCATTAAATAAATCTTGGAACTCAACGAAAACTGCTTCTATCGCGTCTCTATCATTTCCATTCAAATGCTCAATCTTCTGGCGTAATGCGGTTTTATAGGCGTCTGGTTTCTGACCATCAGCAATATCTGACCAAATGAAATCTTCTTCTTCAGAAGTACTGACTGTAGCTACTAATATTCCCTTATGCAACTCTTTGTCCCCCACTCCGAAATTGTTGATATGTACTGGTACTTTTCTTTCTCCCTCAATGTCTTGGACCCGTACAACACTTCTACATACAAAGCAATGTGATACATCTAATTTCTCATTTTCCTATAATGGCTCTATTAGACACACTGTATCTGTAGGTACCTCGGGGTCAACGGTCATCCAGAAAAGTTTTCCTGAGTCAAATGGTATGTTATCCCGCGAATCAACCTTCAAGGACGTTGCACGCAGTGTAGCTGATTTCGCCTTCCGGTTAGGGAAATCTTGCGGCAGCAGGCCCTTTGCAGTTGTGTCACCTAGCTGAAACACTATTCCGCTACGTTCTACGGTTTGCTGTCTGAGGTCGATTTTAGCTTGATGTTTATTCAGGAAATCCAGCCCTAGGATCGCGTCGTACCCGTCAGTTACCTTTGTTCTACATCTTCTTGAAATTGTACACCGTGAATATAGAAAATCAATGGTGCACACCCTAATGACTTCACTGTACCTCCTCCTACCCCACTCAATCTATACCTTCGAGGGTCATATTTCTTTTCTCCAATGCATTCATTACTCATTATTGATACGTTTGCGCCTGTATCCACCAGTATCCGTGCCTCTTTATCCTGTATGGTAGCAGATAACCAGCATTCCGCCTTCACATTGGCCTTAATGCCATGAAATTTTATTGGGAACGCCTGGCGGCGGCTCCGACATTCCCGTTTGAGTTTAACTGATTTCTATTTCCAAAATCTTTATTAGACCTGCATTGCTTGAATGTGTGACCTATTCTTTGACAATTAATGCATTGAGGTTGTCTGCAGTTTTTTGCTATATGTCCCTGTCGATCACACCTAAAACATCGTACTCCTGCTGAAAATACTACTCGCTTCTCCTTGTATCTGGTGGCAATGTCAATTTCTTCGAAAGCCGCCGCCACAGATACACCTTCCGCTAAATGTTTATGAAACTCTGCCCTGACACAACGAGACGTTTCAAGAGGTAACCCGTGTAAAAATGTATCGAGAGCTCTGTCTTCTGCCTCTTGTAAAATAACTTTATTTGCTTCATCACTCGTTGTCAACTGATAGGTGTTAATATTAACTTTTCTAATTCTATCTACAAAGCTTTCTAACGACTCGTTTTGCCTCTGTTTAATTTTTCCCTATAAAATCTACAGCTGTTCTGTTTTTGAAAACGTTTAAGCAATCCTTTCTTCAATTACTCAAATGTTGGAGCATTCCGTAATGCTTCATTCTATAATACGTGTGCTTTAGCCACTCCTATCAATCTTAACTTTGTCATTTGTAAGAGCTGTTCATCTGACCATGATCCTAACTTTGCAGCTGCTACTAAATCATCAAAAAAGGCTGTTATGTCCTCGCCAGGTTTATCCGAAAAAGGAGTTACTAAGGCTGCTGCTGAGGAATCTAGAGTGGGAGGGATTGAACTGGTTTGCCTAACCTCACTCAACTGTTTAAATAATGTATTATTATCATCTTTAAGCTGTGCTATCTGATTAACTAAGCTCTGAATAGCTTCTTCAGTAGAAACCGCTTGTGGTGCTGACTCTGACTTTGTGCGATTTCGTGTCATCTTTTTACAAACTATTAGTTACGCAATCTTACTACACTGAATGAAAAAGATATTTAAATATTTTCGACAAACTCTTAAAATTATGAGAGAGAGTACACTTCTAAATAAAGAAAATTATCCGACTGCTATGCAAACCTCAGTCCATTCACACATTAAACAATACTAACCGTGGACCTTTAGTGACTGTCATTCACACCTCATATTGAACCAAGGGTTTTTTCTCCGACACCAAATGTAACACTTCTGTCACTAAATGTAACTGGGTTTTCTCTTTTGATGCTACTCAATTGTCAGGATGAGCATTATGTCATGGTGAAAATACTAAACAAATTAATTTTTCTCTCTTAACAACATGTGGGCAGGGTGGGTTCTTCCTTGGCTCGGGTATGAGGTAGAATGAAACAGCATTTTTACATAAGATAATTTTTATTGAAGATTTGTACAATGGTTTTCTTACTGGATGTTCTGGCTTGGAGAGCGGCAGCTGTGTCGTTTGCGGAGCCTTCTGCTGCAGCAGCGGCGGCGTCTGATTACGCGTGGCGGTGTGTATCTCGTGTCGCCGTCTCGCCCAGTTGACTGGAGGCGCGCATCGTGCTGTGGCCCGTTTAAATGTTGAGAACGAAGTCGTGAATCGGATGCTGATACCTTGGATGTGGCGTCCCAGTGTTTCTCTTCTCTAAGCGGCCGCGTGTGTCAGTGTTGTGCGTCGGCCAGCGGCGCGGCGGGGGAAGGCCAGTGTCCCGGACTCGAACAACGGACTCCCCCTTGCCAGTCTTCGGCTGACAGATCTTCATCCCAGCTCACAGGTGACTGCTGATGTGAGGCCATCTCCTTCCCGTCCCCACAAGTAACCCGGGTTCATAAAAATCAGACTTCAAATACCTTTTAACTTCTGTCTTCTGGCGCCGAGGCTGCTGCTTGCTATTCCGTTACAGCGGCGGACTTGGCGCGTCTGTGTGTGATGTAGTCTCTTCTTGCATGACACTCTTCAGCACCGAAACTGACTGAAAACTACTGCTACTCTTCTTGTCGGGCCCACTGCGTCTCGCGTATTTATTCACTTCAGTTCACTGGAGGTGAACGACTTCATGGTCATTGCCTCTTCTGTCACGTTGAAAAGTTTCTCGAAGAATCTTCTTAACGTCGGTCATTGGCTCTTGGAATGTAGGCGTGGGCCTTTGCTCACATAACTGAGCCGGTCGGGCGATGGCCTGACAGCTGAATCGACAGCGTCCGCTTATGTGGGGAGGTCGATGACTTCTCCTGAACTTGCTGACTTCACGGTCATTGTCTCTTCTGCTCTGCCCGCTGTTTGCCAGTATGTAAGTCTCTAAACTGAACTAAGTTTTGCATTTATTTTCTAATTTCTACTTCACATTGCTTTCACTAATTTATTTACTTATCTTAAGTACCACTCAACAATGGTCACAATGCCCACATAGTACTAAGGACAGAAAGTTGGCTGAAAACAGACGTAAATAGTAATGAAATCCTAAACTCAGATTCGAATGTATACTGCAGAGACAGGCTGGACATGGTAATTGGATGTCTCTATAGGCCCCCTGGCTCAGCAGCTGTTGTGGCTGAGCACCTGAAGGATAATTTGGAAAATATTTCGAGTAGATTTCCCCACCATCTTATAGTTCTGGGTGGAGATTTTAATTTGCCTGATATAGACTGGGGGACTCAAACGTTCATAACGGGTGGCAGGGACAAGGATCCAGTGAAATTTTTTTAAGTGCTTTATCTGAAAACTACCTTGAGCAGTTAAACAGAGAACCGACTCGTGGCGATAACATTTTGGACCTTCTGGTGGCAAACAGACCCGAACTATTTGAAACAGTTAATGTAGAACAGGGAATCAGCGATCATAAAGCGGTTACTGCATCGATGATTTCAGCCGTAAATAGAAATATTTTAAAAAAGTAGGAAGATTTTTCTGTTTAGCAAAAGTGACAAAAAGCAGATTTCAGAGTACCTGACGGCTCAACACAAAAGTTTTGTCTCAAGTACAGGTAGTGTTGAGGATCAGTGGACAAAGTTCAAAACCATCGTACAATATGCGTTAGATGAGTATGTGCCAAGCAAGATCGTAAGAGATGGAAAAGAGCCAGCGTGGTACAACAATCGAGTTAGAAAACTGCTGCGGAAGAAAAGAGAACTTCACAGAAAACATAAATATAGCCAAAGCCTTGCAGACAAACAAAAATTACGGGAAGCGAAATGTAGTGTGAGGAGGGCTACGCGAGAGGCGTTCAATAAATTCGAGTTCTATGTACTGACTTGGAAGAAAATCCTAAGAAATTTTGGTCTTATGTCAAAGCGGTAGGTGGATGAAAACAAAATGTCCAGACACTCTGTGACCAAAATGGTACTGAAACAGAGGATAACAGACTAAAGGCTGAAATACTAAACGTCTTTTTCCAAAGCTGTTTCACGGAGGAAGATTGCACTGTAGTTCCTTCTCTAGACTGTCGCACAGATGACAAAATGGTGGATATCGAAATAGACGACAGAGGCATAGAGAAAAAAATAAAATCGCTCAAAAGAGGAAAGGCAGCTGGACCTGATGGGATACCAGTTCGATTTTACACAGAGTACGCGAAGGACATCAAAAGCAGACTCGCTATGCCAAAAAAGGCATTTATGGCCAAGAGAAGTCTACTAATATCAAATACCGGCCTTAATTTGAGGAAGAAATTTCTGAGGATGTACGTCTGGAGTACAGCATTGTATGGTAGTGAAACATGGACTGTGGGAAAACCGGAACAGAAGAGAATCGAAGCATTTGAGATGTGGTGCTATAGACGAATGTTGAAAATTAGGTGGACTGATAAGGTAAGGAATGAAGAGGTTCTACGCAGAATCGGAGAGGAAAGGGATTTGTGGAAAACACTGATAAGTAGAAGGGACGGGATGATAGGACATCTGCTAAGACATGAGGGAATGACTTCCATGGTACTAGAGGGATCTGTAGGGCAAAAACTGTAGAGGAAGACAGAGATTGGAATACGTCAAGCAAATAATTGAGGACGTAGGTTGCAAGTGCTACTCTGAGATGAAGAGGTTACCACAGGAAAGGACTTGTGGCGGGCCGCATCAAACCAGTCAGTAGACTGATGACCAAAAAAAACAAAAAAAAAACGCGAGGGAACTTGCCCTCCTTCTTGCGGTGGTTTACCGTATGTCTCTGGAAGAGCGTAGCGTTCCAAAGGATTGGAAAAGGGCACAGGTTATCCCCGTTTTCAAGAAGGGACGTCGAACAGATGTGCAGAACTATAGACCTATATCTCTAACGCCGATCAGTTGTAGAATTTTGGAACACGTATTATGTTCGAGTATAATGACTTTTCTGGAGACTAGAAATCTTCTCTGTAGGAATCAGCATGGGTTTCGAAAAAGACGGTCGTGTGAAATCCAGCTCGCGCCATTCGTCCACGAGACTCAGAGGCCCATAGACACGGGTTCACAGGTGGATGCCGTGTTTCTTGACTTCCGCAAGGCGTTCGATACAGTTCCCCACAGTCGTTTAATGAACAAAGTAAGAGCATATGGACTATCAGACCAATTGTGTGATTGGATTGAAGAGTTCCTAGATAACAGAACGCAGCATGTCATTCTCAATGGAGAGAAGTCTTCCGAAGTAAGAGTGATTTCAGGTGTGCTGCAGGGGAGTGTCGTAGGACCGTTGCTATTCACAATACACATAAATGACCTTGTGGATGACATCGGAAGTTCACTGAGGCTTTTTGTGGATGATGCTGTGGTATATCGAGAGGTTGTAACAATGGAAAATTGTACTGAAATGCAGGAGGATCTGCAGTGAATTGCCTCATGATGCAGGGAATGGCAGTTGAATCTCAATGTAGACAAGTATAATGTGCTGCGAATACATAGAAAGAAAGATCCCTTATCATGTAGCTACAATATAGCAGGTCAGCAACTGGAAGCAGTTAATGCCATAAATTATCTGGGAGTACGCATTTGGAGTGATTTAAAATGGAATGATCATATAATGTTGATCGTCAGTAAAGCAGGTGCCAGACTGAGATTCATTGGAAGAATCCTAAGGAAATGCAATCCGAAAACGAAGGAAGTAGGTTACAGTACGCCTGTTCGCCCGCTGCTTGAATACTGCTCAGCAGTGTGGGATCCGTACCAGATAGGGTTGATAGAAGAGATAGAGAAGATCCAACGGAGACCAGCGCGCTAAATTACAGGATCATTTAGTAATCGCGAAAGCGTTACGGAGTTGATAGATAAACTCCAGTGGAAGACTCTGCAGGAGAGACGCTCAGCAGCTCGGTACAGGCTTTTGAAGTTTCGAGAACATACCTTCACTGAAGAGTCAAGCAGTATATTGCTCCCTCCTACGTATATCTCGCGAAGAGACCATGAGGATAAAATCAGAGAGATTAGAGCCCACACAGAGGCATACCGACAATCCTTCTTTACACGAACAATATGAGACTGGAATAGAAGGAAGAACCGATAGAGGTTCTCAAGGTACCCTCCGCCACACATCGTCAGGTGGCTTGCGGAGTATGGATGTAGATGTAGATGTAGATGTAGAACCAGATACCAACACTGGTCCTTTAAGGTACAGTATTTCATACATCCTCGTACCATATTATTCCCCCTCCCCCTCATCCCCCCTCCCCCCGCCCTTCAAAGTACTGCTTCTTCTCCCCACATTAAGGTGAATTTAAGGTATGGCATGCACAAATCACTGGATTTTTCTCCTTGAAAGAAACGTAATTACTGATAACGAAACATGGGATTTTTGAAATCAGCAAAAATCTTTCCATCCTTCATAGCGTACTCAGTGGCACAATGACTGTGAAGATTATGGAGAAGGAACATATTTGTAACTGTAGGCTTTCCCGGCGTAAGCTATTGATGAAGGTTTCTCGGATCTCCAGCCGGGTGGTAGCGTTGATATCTCACGAAGTTTCGGGAAGTGTCATATTACCCATCTTCACTCCGCCAGAAGATGGCTAGTATGACACTTCCCGAAACAGCGCGAGATATCAACGCTAACACCCGGCTGGAGACCCGAGAAACCTTCATCAAGGAACAGATTGTTTGCGGCAGACATCCCGCCCACTCGAAGAGTTACGACAGCGTCGGTGTTGTTTTGGACGCTTTCGTCGGCCCTGCAGCCACACATGGGGTCTCAATTCGCACAGTGAAAGCGGCTGTGACGTCAGACGCACGACCTCGGCCGTTGCCTCGCCCGCTGGGAATCCCTGTTCCCGCAGCTGCAGCGCACTGGAGGTTCTCGGCTTGTAGCGTCACATTTTTATATGAGGGCGCTTGACAAGGCAATGAATCCACATTAATCCTACATTAGCATATTGTATAGGCTCACGGCAGACGTTCTACGACGAGGTCGCGTTCTCACTGCCTATTCAGCAACCTCAACCATGTTTTTCATACTCCCTATAGTTACGCTTTACTACCATAAATACATACAGTTCACTTCAACATTATCTACTGTAACTACACTGCATATTTCGACAGTCAACGGTCGAATGAAGAAACGACGTTCATACTTTTGGTTACCATACCAACAAACAATGTTGGTCGCAAAGTTCCTTGATAATTTGACTTAATAAGTTTCTGTGGGGATTACATTAATTTACACAGAAATATGAGATGTTTTACGGCCCTCAGAAATTTTTGCTGCTACGTTATATGACACCCAACCATACCGTTTGTTTATTCTATAAACTGATTTCACTCTATACAATTTTCGGATTATAAAAGTAGCAAGCAAACAACTGAGCAACCCACACGTACAACCCTTCTTCGTGAGACTGAACTACAGGACAGGAAATGTAATCATTTTACGGAGTCCTCACTACTGAATCTCAAAACCAAATGACCGATTAGGCAGCCAAATGGCGAATGCCGTGCTGCAGCAGAGCCTTAATGAACCGGAAAGAGTTTGTGCTACGCACCTGAAACCGTAGCTTCGAAAACCAGAAATAAGGCATCTGTAGTGTACAAAATGCAGTAGGAAAAATCCGTTATACAGACAAAGATTACACAACTCGGAGACAACTGAAAGCCAGAAACTGTGTTTAACGTATATGAAGCTACGCAGAAAGTGGCTGGTTGCTGCATTCCTTTAAGTAATCTATAACTGTGTAAACCTGCTTACTGTGGCTAATCATTGGTCTCTGTCTACAATTTTTGCCTCACACACTTCTTTCTGTTACAAAATTCACCAGACCTTGATGTCTTATCGACTTATTTCGCTAGTGTACACGCAGAATCCACCAACGAATGGAAGAACTCAATGGAGCCAATTTGAAACTACCCCTGCAAATGTATCATAATGAAGCGAAACACATCAAACACGGAATGTTTCGGTATGACAGAAGATACTTAAATTTCCTGGTTTAAATGTAGGTAACGGCCTGATATTACATGTATTTGTGACCTAGATTTCATGTTAGAATGATATACAGTCAATAGTATGTGTTTCGCTGTAAGTAACAGCTACTTCTATGTAAACTATTTTTTGTGACTCAAATTAAATTGACAGTCAAAGCCGGAAATGTTGTCCTACAAAATTATGTTTGAAACGCCGGTACGCTGATGGAAAGCATGTTTTTGGATACAAAGGATCGCTTCTTATTGATTAACTTAATAAAAGCGTAAAGCGATAACATGTATCATGTACACTAGCTGCATCACAAGTTACACTAGAAAAAGTCCGACATTGAACCAGCCCTTGAAGGTGCGTTTATTTTGGGGGAAACTGAGGAAATTTAAATTTTGGTGCACCCACCCTATTCAACAGAATATTCACTCCCTAGACTTCAACTAGTCCAAAATCTAAAGAAACGAGTGGACGTATACTAAACATTCGCACTTTAATGGTTTTAAGTAATGACAGTATTTGGAATAAGTTTACTCGTTGGAATTAGGGTAGTTCTGTAAATGAAGACAAAAGTCTTTAAAAATGAACCGAACACTGTGTAATAGCAATCATGAATTTATAATGCATCCTCGTACATACACTTCTGCGTGTCCAGAAATGTGTCTTGATTTCGTAATGTTTGTCCCGGCTTGTACGACAGGCAGAGATTAGGGCGTTTCCCTAGGGCTAGATAACGTATAACTTTAACTCGACAAACATTCCCAGTTACAGTAAGCACCGTACACTGTGGTAGCAAAAGGTAAATCACAATTCAAGGCAACAATGACAAATATGTTTGTCGTTTGTGAAAGTAGCTGTACGTGGGGCAGTGATAACACTACGACAGAGCAGATGGTAATTATCTATGAAAACACTGAATACAAATTATCAAGTTAATAAGTACTTTAAAACGAATCAGATGGTGCTTGTAATAAGATACTATGGAAAGGGAGTCTCTTATTCGTGTTTAATAAGTTAGTTACGTAAAATACCGGTGTGAAGCTGGCCATCCATGATGCCCTTTTGCCTAACATATTAAAAGTATATTTTATGCTAAAATTTTACACAAATAGTACGTTTTAGGACAAAATAGGTATGCAGTGTCAGAGTCTCTTATTCGTGTTTAATAAGTTAGTTACGTAAAATACCGGTGTGAAGCTGGCCATCCATGATGCCCTTTTGCCTAACATATTAAAAGTATATTTTATGCTAAAATTTTACACAAATAGTACGTTTTAGGACAAAATAGGTATGCAGTGTCAGAATCCGGTTCAAAAAACTTTTCCAACTATTCTTCATTCACACCTGTACGATTAGTATGTGTTGAGAAGGAATGTTGACTTGAGAATTGTAACTGGAAATGGTTCGAGTTTATTGAAAACCTTATGGCATCCGTTTACAGGTAACTTATTGACTTCCCAGTAATTTCCTTTTGATTGATGTGTTTATTCCAGCTGCCCTGGTAAATGCAGGTTATGCCTTAAAATTACATTCGGCTTGAGACCACTGGTTTCTTGCGTAGTGTCAATATACGTGAAGAAGGTTACTAAGAGCTCGTGTTCTGGTATGAGATATACTACCACTGTGAAGGAAACACATCTACAGCAACACTTTCTAGACACTATCAGAAATGGAAAGCAGCAGTCCGATATTTTTCAATGTATGTGACGATGTTCATTACACAACGGGAATTAAATGATTCAACTTTCGCTCCAGTCGGAACTGATGCCTATCATCAACATGAGTGCGGGTAACCACAGACGCGAACACACTTTGGTATCCGTTGTGCTATGGAAGGAAGCAGCTTCTGAATGTTAACTTGAAGCGTTTCATCCCCAGCCTGTAATGTTCTGTGTCAGTTCATTATTTGCTGGGTGGAGGCTGGTATGAAAATCAACGTCTTCAATTGCTTGGTAGAGATTACCTATGGGTGGCAAATTACGGGAGTGGGTACGTCAATCAAGAATGCGAATATTCGTCAACAATTTGTGACTCGAGGTACACTGTAATGTCTTCCATTACCCTGCTGGAACATGCAATTTCTTACCCTACTCATAAAGAGCAAGACAATAGAGTTTGCCATTCTTGTCACATAGTGGCGAACAGTCACTCTCATGTTATCAATTACCAAATTAGTTCTGTTGTCAGAGCCAATAGCTCTCCGGACCATGATTCCAGAAATGGGTATGTATCTCAATAAACGCCGAATGATGTGAACATTCACTACGTCGGCTGTGGACGCGTTGCCATTGATTTAACGCAAACGGCGATCAACACCACAGAACGCCACTTAGTGTCACAACTGACTCTGGCTGTATGTAGTGCGAATGTCGGACGTATGTGCAAAAGGCTGAGGTGACAGATGTCATGGCATACCTCCTAATATCACGTTGGTGCTCCGTTTGCGTGGCTTAAAGCAGCAATTCGACGTTGCGTGGACTCAAGTCGTTGGAAGTCCTCTGCAGGACTATCGAGCCATGCTGCCCTTATAGCCCCCGTAATTGCGAAAGTGATGCCGGTGTAGGATCTTGTGCATGAACTGACATCTCGATGACATCCCATAAATGTGTGAGGGTATTCGTGCCTCGCGATCTAGATGGCCAAAACAGTCGCTCGAATTTTTCGGAATGTTCTTCAAACCAGTCGGGAATAAATGTGGCCCAGTGAACATGAAATCCGTGAATAATTACAAATGTGTTTCAAGTAGCCGAAAATAACCATTTCCAGTCAATGATCGGTTCAGTTGGACCAGAGGACCCAGTCGATTCCACACAAAAGCCACCTGTACCATTATGGAGACACCACCAGCTTGCACAGCTGCTTGTTGACAACTTGGGTCCATGGCTACCATCAGATCTTACTGGCTGAAATAGGAACTCATGAAACCAGGCCACAGTTTTCGAACCACCTAGGTTCCAGCTGATATGGCCACGAGCCGAGGAGAGGCACAGCAGGTGATGTTGTGAAGATATCAAAGGCACTCGCGTCAGTCGACTGCTACCATAGTCCATTAACGCCTCCCAACGGATACATTCGTCTCGTGTCCCACAATCATTTCTGCGGTTATTTCGCGCAGTGTTGCCAGTTTGTTAGCACTGACAACTCTACGCAAACGCCGATGGCTTTGCTCTTTAAATGAAGGCCGGGCTTTAAATGAAGGCCGGGCGGTCACTACGTTATCCGTTGTGAGAGGTAATGTCTGAAATTTGGTATTCTCGCCAAGCTCATGACACTGTGGATCCCGGAATACTGAATTCGCTATTGATTTCCCAAATAGCATATCCCATGTGTCTAACCTCAACTACTATGCCGCGTTCGATGTCTGTTAACTCTCGTCGAGTGGCCATAATCACGTCGGAAACATTTTCCCATGAATCACATGAGTACAAATAGCTACACTAATACACAGCCCTTTAATACCTCGTGCACACGATATTGCCGTCATGTGTTTATGTTCATATCCCTACCATGACTTCTGTCTCCTCAGTGTATATCCATGAGGCGACAGCAACATTGTCTTCAAATACATGGATATACATATTCAATATATGGATTTACATATTCAAAGATTGGGTCTCACTAGGGTTATACGCGCCATCACCTTTGTATCTGAACTAAATTTTCCCAAAACTCTCCCAGTAAACTGAATACGACCATTCGTCTTATCTACTACCGCTGTTTCGTTCTCGTTCCACTTCATATACCTAGGTATTTAACTCACCTCTCTTTGTCAAGCAGCACACGACAAATACTGTATTCGAACGTTACAGGATTGTCACTTTTTCTACTGACCTGCATAAACTTACTTTTACCTACGTCTATAGCAAGCTGCAATGGATCACACCAAACAGAAAATTTGTCTAAGTATCTTCCTTCAGTCAATCAGCTACGTCACTTTCCCATGCACTACTGCGTCATCAGCAAACAGTCGTAGAATGCTGTTCACCCTGTCCGTCGGACAGTTTATTAATACAGAGAAAAGGAACGGTCACCTCTCTCTCCTGTGGCACTCCTGATGGGCCCCTGGTCGCCCATGATATTACATTTCAGAAGCTGGTTTTGCCCGGGCATATTAATTCTGTAACTTCTAAACAGGTCAACGATCGCTGCAACGACACTCACAGCCGGGACCTTGACTTCCGCCGGCAATTCTCGTATCGACTGAGCTATTCATCCGGCATCCACACTAAGCAAGAGCTGGCGTAGTAATACCAGGGTCGATGGCCTTGACTTAACATCTGAGAAAAACGGCATTTGTGTAGATTTGCCAGTGGCCACAGACAAGCAACAGTGCTTGGAATCACCATAAAAATGAATTTGGGACGTACGACGAACGTACCCCTTAAGCAAAATTTGGCGTTAAAATACTGTGGCAGCAGACGACCGACACAAGTGCCCTTACTAACAGCACGACACCGCCTTTACTGTGCTCGTGACTATATTGCTTGGAGGACTGGACGCCTGGACGTCTGGACGACTGAAAACCGTGGCCTGGTCAGAGGAGCCACGTTTTCAGTTGGTGAAAGATGATGATAGGGTTTGAGTGTGGGGCAGACCCCACGAAGTAAAGGACCAAGGTTGTCAACAAGACACAGTTCAAGATGGTGGTTCCTCCATATTGGTGTGGGCTACGTTTACGTGAAATGGACTAGGTCCTCTAGTGCAACTAAAACGATCACTGACTGGAAAAAAAAATGGTTCAAATGGCTCTGAGCACTATGGGACTTAACATCTGTGGTCATCAGTCCCCTAGAACTTAGAACTACTTAAACCTAACTAACCTAAGGACATCACACACATCCATGCCCGAGGCAGGATTCGAACCTGCGACCGTAGCAGTCGCGCGGTTCCGGACTGAGCGCCTAGAACCGCTAGACCACCGCGGCCGGCCATTGACTGGATATGGTTATTTTCGGCTACTTGAAACCATTTGCAACCATTCATGGACTTCACGTTCCCAAACAAAGATGGAATTTTTTATGCTTCTACATTTACGTGATTACTCCGCTACTCACAAGAAAGTGCGTAGCAGAGGGTTGAATGAACCACATTCAAGGTGTCTCTCTACCATTCCACTCTCGAACGGTGCGAGGAAAAAACGAGCATTTAAAATTTTCTGTACGAGCCCTGATTTCTCTTATTTTATCGAGATGATCACTTCTCCTTATGTAGGTAGCTGCTAACAGAATGTTTTCACAATCGCAGGAGAAAAGTGATGATTGAAATCTCATTAGACGATCGTAACGAAAAACGCCTTTGTTTTAATGATTGCCACTCCAGTTGACGTGTCATGTCTGTAGCAGTAGTCGGACAGTAGTAGAATGGTAGTCTGCCTTTCGGCAGGTCCTGTCATGGGTTAAGCCGCTGCCACTTTTGTCTGTCCATAGGCACGCTTTTCATTTCTGAATATTTGCCTCCTTGCCTTCCTTGCCCAGCATTTGTTATCTTCTTTTTCCTCTTCCCCTTTTTCCCTCCACCATTCTTCCTATTCCTTCCTTCAATAAACAGTCCCTCCTCAAACAATGTCCAATCCAGTTCCGTTTCTCTTTCTTCTCTAACTCTTCTTAATACTTCTTCATTTCTTACTCGCTCTTCCCATTTCACTTTTTCCGTGTTCTCCATATCCATATCCCTAGTGCCTCCAGTCGTCTTTCGTCTTTCTTCCTCAATGTCCACGTCTCCGCACCATATAGTGCAACGTTCCAGCTGTAACATTTGGCAAGTCTTTTCCGCTGACAAGCGTGATGCAAATAGTCTGTTAAGTAGACCTGTTGCACCTTCTAAGTGTTCTGCCAATGAATCGCAGTCTTTGTTCTGCTGTGCCCACAACATTATCTACGTAATCGTTCCAGTTAGGTTAATTTGTAATTGTAATCCCTAAGTATTTAGTTGAATTATACAGTCTTCAGATTTGTGTCACTTATTGCGTCATCGAAATTTAGCGGATTTCTTTTAATACTCATGTGATCAATTCGTTTTGGTCATCTGATGACTTTCAAAGACAGTAAATGACAGCATCACCTGCAAACAATCTAGGACGGCTACTCAGATTGACTCCTATGTCGTTAATATAGATAAGAAACAATTGAGGGCATATAACACACCCTTGGAGAACGCCGGATATTACTTTTATTTTACACGACGACTTTCCGTCTATCACTGACAACGGGAGGCCGCAAGTTGTGAAATTCAGATTCGATTCATACTGCGCATAATAAAAGCTCATGGCCAGAGGTGTAATGTGGCAATGCACCAAGATGCACTTCTCAGACGTTGTCAAGAAAATCGACAGTTAAAAGAAACCGTTGCGGTGAAATACTCTCTACGATTAATAATTTTCTGCACCGTCATGGCGCAGCGGTAAGCGCTCGGGTTCGTAATCCGAAGGTCGCCAGATCGAATCTCGCGTCTTGCAACTTTTTTTTATTATTTGTTTTTTGTAATTCAAGGGCTATTTATCCAGGTGGCAAGAGCAAATCAAACTTGGCGTAGGAAATTTGGTAAATATTGTACCATCGATTCATGGGTGCACGATCGCTTCGTAGAGGCTCGACGTAAGTTCCAGCAAGTTACTACCAGAAACCGGCAGCAGTGGGCCTTGGGCGCTGCATGTCAGTTCCCAGATTTCAACTTCAAAGCTTCAAAAACATGGGTCACCGAATTTGAAAAGAAGCATGGGATTCGGCAACGGAAAATCACCAAATCTGTTTCCCGGAAAGAGACAGCTACCCAAGACAAAATTTTGGCCGCAGCGGACACATTTCGGATCCAGACGCGAACGTTGATAACTAACTTCGACAACGATTTCATACTTAATACTGATCAAACAGGTACGTAAAGAGCTGTTCACAAATGTCATATGACATGATGATAGAATATGATAATCTGATATGAGATAACAACACTGGTTTCGTATATTTTTTATATAAACGATATTTTTATATTTTGTTTGTCAGGGTGCCAGTACCAGTCCACGTTCAACAGAACTCTCGCCGAAAAGGGGTCAAAGGCTGTCCTGGTAACCCGACACGACATGAACAAGGTGACGCATTCGTATACGGCACAGTATTCAACCACGATGTCTGGACTAGTCTCGCCTCTTGTTTTCGTATGCCTCCAAGAGTCCACAGGTACGTTTGGACCCAGAGTACAGAAGACAGTCGACGAGTTCGCCAAGAAGTATACCAACGTTGTTATTACATCCTCCAAATCCGGTAAACTAACAACGGGTTTGTTCATATACTTCTTGCGTAATGCTTTGCAACCATACGTACAAAAGAAAGAATTTCTCCTTCTGATCGACTCTTGGGGTGGGCAAACGAACCCGGCGTTATACGATGAGATGTTCCAGGACGTTAAGAAGTTACCAACATGCACTATAAAAGTCATTCTTCCAAAGTGCACTCCTCTGGTCCAACCGTGTGACGTGTATTTTTACCGGCAAGTAAAAAATTTGATCAAGCGCCTTCAAAATTGTGCTTTTTTAATCGAGCGAAACCGTGACATCAACTCCAAAGACGATTGTATAAAAATCCAATCCATCGCTCACCACCAATTGTCTTCTCCGATTTTTGCCGATATGATACGATACGCGTGATATGCATCAAACCTGACGAACGATAGAACAATTTTCCAGAATATCAATCAGGTGTTTTTCCCAACATAATTTAAAAAACAATTGTTCTTGTAAAAACGCATCGTTTATCAGATGTGCTCGATGTCGTGGTGTTTTCTGCTTCCCATGTTTCTCTGATAACTATCACTCTGGTTCGTGCGATACTCCAGCTACTTCTGGTCACTAATTGTTAATTATGTGCGAGTGTATACCGAACTTTTCAATAAATTGTATCCACTTGAATATTATTTGTGATATTGTGTTTTATTTCAAGTATTATTTTTCCACGACAAACGACTTTCAACAACTTATTATCTGCATAATTGTTGCAACTGATTGCCGGGAATTATATATATATACATATATATATACAGGGTTATTACAAATGATTGAAGCGACTTCACAGCTCTACAATAACTTCATTATTTGAGATATTTTCACAATGCTTTGCACACACATACAAAAAGTCAAAACGTTTTTTAAGGAATTCACAAATGTTCGATATGTGCCCCCTTTAGTGATTCGGCAGACATCAAGCCGATAATCAAGTTCCTCCCACACTCGGCGCAGCATGTCCCCATCAATGAGTTCGAAAGCATCGTTGATGCGAGCTCGCAGTTCTGGCACGTTTCTTGGTAGAGGAGGTTTAAACACTGAATCTTTCCCATAACCCTACAGAAAGAAATCGCATGGGGTTAAGTCGCGAGAGCGTGGAGGCCATGACATGAATTGCTGATCATGATCTCCACCACGACCGATCCATCGGTTTTCCAATCTCCTGTTTAAGAAATGCCGAACATCATGATGGAAGTGCGGTGGAGCACCATCCTGTTGAAAGTTGTCGCTGTCGGCCTCCAGTTGTGGCATGAGCCAATTTTCCAGCATGTCCAGATACACGTGTCCTGTAACGTTTTTTTTAAGCAGAAGAAAAAGGGGCCGTAAACCTTAAACCGTGAGATTGCACAAAACACGTTAACTTTTGGTGAACTGCGAATTTGCTGCACGAATGCGTGAGGATTCTCTACCGCCCAGATTCGCACATTGTGTCTGTTCACTTCACCATTAAGAAAAAATGTTGCTTCATCACTGAAAACAAGTTTCGCACTGAACGCATCCTCTTCCATGAGCTGTTGCAACCGCGCCGAAAATTCAAAGCGTTTGACTTTGTCATCGGGTGCCAGGGCTTGTAGCAATTGTAAACGGTAAGGCTTCTGCTTTAGCCTTTTCCGTAATATTTTCCAAACCGTCGGCTGTGGTACGTTTAGCTCCCTGCTTGCTTTATTCGTCGACTTCCGCGGGCTACGCGTGAAACTTGTCCGCACGCGTTCAACCGTTTCTTCGCTCACTGCAGGCCGACTCGTTGATGTCCCCTTACAGAGGAATCCAGAAGCTTTAAACTGCGCATACCATCGCCGAATGGAGTTAGCAGTTGGTGGATCTTTGTTGAACTTCGTCCTGAAGTGTCGTTGCACTGTTGTGACTGACTGATGTGAGTGCATTTCAAGCACGACATACGCTTTCTCGGCTCCTGTCGCCATTTTGTCTCACTGCGCTCTCGAGCGCTCTGGAGGCAGAAACCTGAAGTGCGGCTTCAGCCGAACAAAACTTGATGAGTTTTTCTACGTATCTGTAGTGTGTCGTGACCATATGTCAATGAATGGACCTACAGTGAATTTATGAAATCGCATATATATATATATATATATATATATATATATATATATATATATATATGTGTGTGTGTGTGTGTGTGTGTATGTGTGTGTGTGTGTGTGTGTGTATTTGAATTACAAAAACCAAATAATAAAAAAAAAAAAGTTGCTTGGCGCGAGATCCGATCCGGTGACCTTCGGACTACGAACGCGAGCGCTTACCGCTGCGCCACGACGTTGTAGGAAGTTATTAATCGTAGAGAGTATTTCACCGCAACGGTTTCTTTTAACTGTCGATTTTCTCGACAACGGCTGAGAAGTGCATCTTGGTGCTTTGCCACATTACACCTCTGGCCATGAGCTTTTATTATGCGCAGTATGAATCCAGTCTGAATTTCACAATTGGTGGCCTCTCCTTGTGAGAACTGTGACCTTTCTGACCGGAAATCACGAATCCAGTCGCACAACTGAGGCGATATTCCATAGCCACGCAGTTTGGTTAAAAGACGCTTGTGAGGAACGGTGTCGAAACCCGTCTGGAAATCTAAAAAAATAGAAACAATTTCACATCCCCTGTCGATAGCAATCATCACTTCATGAGTATAAAGAGCTAGTTGTGTTTCGCAAGAACGATATTTTCTGAATCCGTTCAGACTATGTGTCAATAAATCGTTTTCTTCGAGGTACTTCATAATGTTCAAATGCACTATATCTTCCAAAACCCTTATGGATCACAGTGCACATGTCTGTGGGCCACAACTATAAGCAGTTGGTTTGAAGAACATGATGGACAATTCGAGCGAATGATTTGATCATCCACATAGCCCGACGTCAACTCCATTGAACATTCATGGGATATAATCGACAGGTTAGTTCATGCATAAATCCCTGCACCGACAACTCTTTCACAGTTAAGGACGCTATAGGGGCAACATGGCTGGATATTTCTGCAGGGGTTTTCCAACGAGTTTTTGAGTATATGAGGCGTCCAACTGCTGCACTACGTCGGGCACAAGGAGACCCGACACGATTTTGAGGAGGTACCCCATAGTGTATAGATTTATGGAAGTGAACTGTCATGCTATGTATTTCTTGCTAATTACAAGGCAGTAGGAGGTACCCCATCTCTTGTCATGTCATTGTATAGAGTTACGAAATGAAGTGTCCTGCTATGTATTTCTTGCGAATTAGCGACGTTAATGTAGGACTGTGGTACAAGGAAGGTGCATTCCATGCACTGTACTTGACTGATGGCTACTGTGAACAAATAATACGTGACTGTTATCTGCTACTTAATTTTATTTTTGATTTTACGTCACTTCAGTATGGAGTCAGAGCAGCTTCTTCTCACCACGGTCGATCGTCGTTGTTTGTTTACTAGACTCGAGCAAAGAGTTTTGAAATACCACTACCCCTTTCGCTTTGTCATGTTTTGTTTGAGCACTTGGCCCACTTTATTCTGCATTGTGAACCCTAAGTGACACACGAGGCCGTGCTGAAAGTTATTCCTCCGCGATTTTTTTGCCAAAGTTCTTGATTCTTTTTATATAAAACGAACGTTATTGACATTCTACATCGTCATTCTTTATTTCTACATACGTGCAGCCCTCTGCCAGTAGAGGACATGGAATTGCATGGTGTAAAATGGCGGTGTGTAACGTAACGGTTTCGGTGCCTGAGAAAAGGCGAACTGTAATCAAGTTTAGAATTCTCTTCAATAAAGTTTCGAATTCAAAGAGGTGGTCCACGCATGAAGCATCCTCTCCTTCAGTACGATAATGCCAGAACACTCACAAGCGCTGTGACAACTGCAACAATCCGAAGTCTTGGGTTCGACGTCATCGGTCATCCTCCGTTTCGACTCGTCCCATTCCTTCGCTTATTTCCAAAAGTTAAATAATATCTTCGAGGGCTTCATTTTGATAGCGATGAAGTGTTGTAAATTAACTAATTCACACATTCTACAGTGACAGTGTCAACAAACTGTTCTTTCGTTGGAAGAAATGCGTTCATAGCCAGGGTGACCACGCTCGAAATAAGGCATAAAGATGTAGAATTAATAACGTTCGTTCTATTTAAAAAGCTTTAAGAGTTTTCACATAAATAGTTAGGTAGAAATCTTTTCTTCACAACTCCCCCTGATGGGTTTACAGAATTCGGTAGTGTACAGTATTTGAATCACTAAAGCTAATATTTTACGAACAATCTGAATCTCTTGGGAGAATGTTATCAGCAATTACGCTGTCTCTGTCTGCATGGTTGTAATAGTTTAGTATTTTACATCAATTTTGTCTTTTAATGATTATTTCTACAGTATGCTTGTATTGCTGAGTTTAATAGATGTCAGCCATTTGGCGTGAAAATCATGCTTCTGGTCTTCATTAGGAAGATTGATGAGATGCACCTTCCCACGTTGCGCTATCCTATGCAGGCGTCTTCATCTGCGCGCTAACTACTGCAACACACCTGCTTTCTGTAGTCAATCCTTGTGTTGTGTCTAGACAAGACAGCCTAGACACAATGAGAGTAAGCCGAAAGGCACGCGCTTAAACTCACGCAGGCTGGCGTGAGGTCTGAAACAGGATACGTAATGAATGCTATAAAGAAAAGTACGTAGCTGCTGGAATACTTAACTTTAATCCACAATTGGTGAACATTGGTCTTGTTGATACAGTATTATCATCTCAATATAACTTGGTGATGGCGCCTTGCTAGGTCGTAGCAATTGACTTAGCTGAAGGCTATGCTAACTATCTTCTCAGCAAATGAGAGAGTCTTCCTCAGTGTAGCATCGCTAGCAAAGTCGGCTGTACAACTGGGGCGAGTGGTAGTACGTCTCTCTAGATCTGCCGTGTGGTGGCGCTCGGTCTGCTATCACTGACAGCGGGTCCGACGTATACTAATGGACCGCGGCCGATTTAAAGGCTACCACCTAGCAAGTGTGGTGTCTGGCGGTGACACCACACCTTGGACTTCCTCTACCTTCGTATTCTCACACTGTAAGCTCCCCACAGAAATTTTAGAAGAAAATATTTAATAGACATGGGAGCCAAGCGTAACCTCCCTAGCAATTAAATTTAATGACAATAAAAATGAGAATCGCAATCTGACTCAAAGTATAAGCTGTCACGAAAATGATGAAAAACAATTCAGTGCTAATGAAACTTTAGTGACAATGAAAATTCAATTAAACCGAAATATCGGTCTTTGGCCCTGTGCAAAAATCAGAATTAATTTCTTACCTCAGTATAACTGCATGTCAGGTTTCTGCTCTTATTGTTGGCCACTGCTTGGAGGAAATGCATTGCAAATAATATTTTTTTTTTTTTTTGAAATTTAACTGAAACTTTACTTTAAGGGAAATGGAAGGAAATCATTGGTTCAATTAAATGGTCTTTTTGAAAAAAATTCCTTTGAAATCAAAATTGTTATTGGGGCGATTATTGTACAAATTAGTTACAGTTGATTTGCATTATTAGCTGAGCGCATTTAAAAATAATATACCTCATCCTGAATCTTGACCAGAATGCCGTGTCGACGCCCGCCGACTCGTCACACACAACTGTACTCGACTGCTACTACCGACATACTGCTCTGCTCACAGACTGCCCACTGACAGACTGCTCGCAACTGTACTGCACGACTACTACCGACCGACTATTGGATGCAACTGAACTGAGCTACTGCTACCGACAGAGTGCTGCTCGTAACACTCGCGCGGTCAAGCGCAGACTAACCACGATAAAAGGCTCTCTGGTCAAAGATTTTATCATGCCTCACCATCGCTGTTACGTTACATACGTGTTTCATAACCCTCCACTGGGGGGGCAAAAATTTGACAGCGATGGTGAGTCATTTGGACTTGCCAAGCGCGGCAAAATTTTTTCTTTAATTAATGAACTTTTACAATTTACAGAATATTTAGATACATGAATTAAATGTTGGGCACATGCACCGAGTACAAAACATTTCAGACAAAGACAAAATGTGAGTACAAAACATAGTAGCAAATCAGAAAGTTGTATATACAAATTATTTGACAGATAACAAAGTGCACACGCACTGAAAAAATTCTGTAGCATTTTCAGAACAAATAAACAGAATGGCAGAAAATCATGTTGACAAGTGACATGAGTCCACATGCACTGCAGTTGAGAACATATCAGCAAATGACGAAATGTATATACAATGAGTAACAAATGACATAAGTGCATACGCACTGAAGAATTGAACATACAGAATGAGTACAAATCGTATTGAAAAATGAGAAAAGTGCACAGGCACTGAAGTTCAGTAGAAAACATATTAACACATAAGTGCACATGCACTGTAGTTCAGAACATATCATCAAAATAAAAATGTATATACAATATAAAAGACAAGAGTGCACATATACTGTACTTCAGAACAAATCGAAAAAATGTCTTTAGCATTTTCACAACAAATAAACATAATGGCAAAAAAAAAAAAATCATGTCGACAAGTGCCATAAGTGTACTCGCACTGGAGTTCAGCGAATCGAAAAAAAATGTATAACCCATGAACATAAATGATGTTAGAAAATAAATGATTTTCACTATTAGGATAGGAAAGGGAAGGATTGCATCATGGTTGTAGCACTTTAGATTGCACGCAGCTGTTCTGAAAGTCCATATCTTTCCACAGAAGTACAACACCAAGTGACACAATTTGAAGTTCTTTTCCCATCAGAATTTATCAGCGTAGCCAAGACAGTGAACTGTCGTAGTAATATTCCATGTTTTCATTTTGGCAGTACACTAGGTACACCAAACAGTGCGACCATAATAATGTCTTCATCGCTCACGGTGGTGGACAGCATGTCGTGTCAACACCGCGCTCTTACAAGGCACACCAACGTAGAATTAGTGCAAAAACCAAATATAGTGCTCCATGATCATGAGGATGGACAGGACAAATCGACATTGCAGTAATTCAGGGTAGTTAGCTCATAACGTGAAGGACATTAAGTCACATAATATTGAGAATTACAGTAGTAGTTTGCGGCATTCATAGCCTAGTTATTGAACATTTCTGTACCATGTATTTAGTATTACAGAATAATGTTCATAAAATTAAATTATTGGCATCATGGGTAATCGTATTACAATAAACACTGGCAGTCCTAGGCCAATTACAAAGCATATTTAGTATGACAGAATAATGTTCATCAGACGTCTTAATTGAAAAGGAGAGTCAATTATTGGCCTAGCATTAACATAATACATTGAGTGATACAAATTATTGGCACTCTTTGGCCATTTGCCAAAACATGAAAAGTCAACATTGAAAACAAGAGCTCATTAATGGCATAACTAATAACATAATTCATTTAGTGACATTAATTATTGGCACTCAGTGGCCAGCAAGTATTGAATAGAATAAAACATTGTTCATCATTCAGTATTATTCAGATCATTAAGAAGTCATTATTAAAATCAGCTAATTACAATCATAGCATTAATAATCACGGGCATTATAAGTAGTCTCATTACAATAAAACATTGTTCCTCATTCAGTATTATTCAGATCATTAAGAAGTCATTATTAAAAATCAGTTAATTACAGTCATAGCATTAATAATCATGGGCATTATAAGTAGTCTCATTACAATAAACAGTGGCAGTTATTAGCCAGTTAGAAAGCATTATTTTATATATATTTTTTTGTATCATTAAGAAGTCATTACTGAAGTGACATACTATTCAGAGCTAATCAGTATTATTCAGAATTATCATAAACTAGTGACATTATGTGGGACTGGTAATACATTTTTTTTTAGCAATGCATTGCGTTGGGATCAATAATTAATTGCTGAGGCATAACAATATTTGCTTTTGACCTATTGCTGCAAATGAGGATAGGTAACATCATTCGTTATGAGTCAGCTGTAGCAAGGTTATGTAACAAGGCAGTATATGTGATCACATTTATAAATGATAGACACAAATGGGTAAAAAAAATAAAAATGCAAGTACTAGAACAGGTATAATAAGTAACAGGTTTAGTAAGTATCATGAAAAGCTTCTCCTGGAAAAAAAATACAAAATGGATTATTGACCTGAAAGAAGAAACACGTACTATGCTGAAAAGTAGTGAACTTCGAATTAACAGGTAGTGAAATGTGTATAAAAATGTGTTCCATAGCTGTCCTTTCCAAAACTTTCCGTCATCCTACTATGCAATATAACACCTGCTGTCAAAGCAAACTGCAACAAATACTTAAATAACTACATAGCATAAATACATAACTTCAACATTATCCTCATCTGTAAACAAAAAACTTCATTATCCATCACTTCATTATTCATATTATCATAACTTCATTATTATCATCACCTATACAGAAAAACTTCATTATTCATAACAGCATATCCTTCATCATTATTCATCAGCATTCATTATCATCTGCAAAAAAATCACTTCATTACTCATTATACAACTATTCCTTATCTCTAGCATATTTCATCACTAAAACTAAGATGTGTAGTTCTGTCTGACAGCCTGCATCAATCACCATGTATTCTGAAAGAAAAAATTAGTTAAGACTGCTATTCTATGATGAGTATAGTATATTCTCGTTAATGCTTGTTAATCCTGATCCATTTGCTCTTCCTCATAAAGTTATTGCATCTTCTTTCGTTTATTCCATAGGTGAAATTCCCATTTCTGTTGAATTTATTTCTTACACGCATCATTTCTTTCTGAAATTGATGAACAAAGATTAATGTCTTGCATTTAAATCATATACCCACTAAATAATGACTGGTTCATGGTGACATAATTAACCATACAGCATAACATGACAGAAAACGTAATATGTCAAAAGCATAGACAGTGTTCAAAGGCAAAATGTACAGAGAATATCACAATGCAGCAGCAAAAAGAAAAATGTAAAACAGTCACAATGTTGAGATATCATAGGGCAAAAAAAAATGTCAAAGTCAACTGGTGTGTGTTATATCTTAACTATTTCACAGTGCATACAAACAAAACTGGAATACAATCATATACACAAAAAATGGAAAATGTGCACGGTCTGATGTGTAACGACAAGAAAAGCGACCTGCTAACCTTACCTTGCCGGGCACTTGCCAAGAAAAAATACGATAATCATCAGTAATTAGTCATGTGAATATAATTGCATTAGTAAATGGCATCATAGTGTGTTGAATCATAAAGTGTCTTCATTCAATAAAGGGTTTAATATTTGACCAATGGTGGTTGCCTTTCGATTTTCTGGTTCTCAAAGTTTCGACGTGTACAACATTGGGGTGAGGGATGCTGCGAATCCGATATGGACCTGCGTATAGAAGTTCAAATTTACTGCACTTACCTTTTAATTTGCTGGAAAAATAGTGTGTACGCACTAATATCTTCTGTCCAACGTTAAAGTCGCGGCGTGTACAAACCTGTTTTTGCTGTCTTCTCCGGCGCTCTGCGGCACGTTTGATGTTGTTCAGCGCAATGTCAACTATTTCGTGGTGTCTTAGTCGACGACATTTAGGGAGGTTTACTAATTCTTTAATTTTGTTTGGTGGTTCAACGTTTTTCAGTATAACAGACGGAGATAGCATAGTGGATTCATTTGGAATGGAATTAATTACCTCTTGGAATGAGAGTATGTGTGTATCCCAATCAATATGTCTTTTGTGGCAGTATATTCGGCACAGCTTACCAATTTCTTTCATTAACCGTTCACAGGGGTTCGAAGAAGCATGGTACTTGGATATATAAATCGGAGAAATGTTTCTAGCTCGTAACATGCATGTCCATATGCCAGAACGAAATTGAGATCCATTGTCAGAAATTACTTTCATCACATGCCCTACATGAAATAGAAAATGTTTTACAAATGCTTTTGAAACAGTTTTAGCAGTAGCTTTGCGTAATGGAGTGAAAGTAACAAATTTTGAAGTGAGCTCAACAGCGACAAAGATGTAGCAAAAACCTCTGTTAGTTCTCGGAATTGGACCAAAAATATCTACTGCGGCCATATGTTTTAATTTAACAGGTACAATGGGATATAAAGGAGGAATATGTGATGTGGTGTCTGATTTAGCTTTCTGGCAAATTTTACAAGACGCTAAAACTCGTCGTATACGTTTCTCCATGTTGGTAAAATAACAGTTCTGTCTCAGTATAAGAAAACATTTTCGTGTTCCGTAATGTGCGTAACTTAAATGAGTGTACCAGATTAATTTGTTAACCAGTTCGTCAGGAATGCATAATAGCCAATTGTTGCTGTCAGGATGAGAGCGGCGAAACAGAATGTCATTGCGTACAGTGTAATGGTTTCTAATCGTAACATTATTCTTATCTTGCCAAAGGTGTTTAATTTCTTTCCACACGTTGTCTTTATTTTGTTCTTGTGCTATGTCCTGTGATGACGACGAAATAAAGTTTTCAAATGCAACTTGCTGAATATACATGACACTGAAATTTGCTTTGCAGAAGTTGGTTGCTACGTCTTGCTGATTGTTGCTCAGAGAACGCGATAGTGCGTCTGCTATAACATTTTGTGTGCCGGGAATGTGAACTATTGTAAAATTAAATTCTTGTAAATAAAGTTTCCATCTGCTTAATCTGTCGTGAGTGAATTTAGCCGAAAGCAAAAATTGTATCGCTCTGTGGTCTGTGTAAACCGTGGTATGTCTGCCATAAAGAAAGTGCCGAAATCTCGTAAAAGCCCAAACAACACATAATGTTTCAAGTTCTGTAACAGAATAATTTCGCTCAGCAGGTGACAAAATCCGGCTTGCAAATGCGATGTTTTTAATCACTGTTGAGCCATCTTCTTCAATTTCCTGGAAAATGTGTACGCCTAAAGCGGTGTTAGAACTGTCGGTGGCAATGGAAAAATTTCTGGTAAGATCTGGGTGCGATAAAAGTGGTGCATTCAACAAAGCATGTTTCAGGTTCACAAATTCAGAATGTGCTTGCTTATCCCAAGACCAAATACTGTTTTTACCTGTTAAATGGCATAATCTAGGTGTGTCTAAAGCAGAATGATGAATAAATTTGCGAAAAAAGTTAATTAAGCCCAAAAAACTGCGTAGTTGCTTTTTCGTCGTAGGAACAGTAATGTCACGTAGAGCTTGAAGTTTTTCCGGATCAGGTGCAATGCCTTCTGCTGAAATTACGTGTCCAAGAAATTTTATAGAAGTTTTGCCAAAGTGCGATTTACTAAGATTAACTGTAAGTCCTTGTGCATGAAAAGTTTGTAACAGTTGTTCAAGAATCAGATTGTGTTCAGACCAGTTAGCTTCTGCGATAAGAATGTCGTCTACGTACGTCGTAATTCTGTCTTTAAGTTCTGTCGGAAGTATTGTGTTCAAACCGCGAATAAAAGCTGCAGAAGAGACAGTTAAGCCGAACGGTAATTTACAAAATTGATAACAATCGCCAAAACAGAGAAAAGTTGTGTATTTTCTGCAATTCGGATGAAGTTGTATTTGCCAAAATCCCGATTTCAAATCTAATGTGGAATAAATAGCTGTACCGTGAAATTTCTGTAGAAGTTCCTCTAATGTCTGTGGTCGATCAGTTTCATTAATAATAATGTCATTAATGTGACGTAAATCAAGTACAAGGCGAAGTGAGCCATCTTTTTTCTTAACAATATGTAGCGGGTTTATGTACGGACTAACTGCCGGTTCTATAATTCCTTGATCAAGCATATCCTGCAATTCTTTTTTAACCTGTTCTCTGTGGATGTATGGAATGGGATAATGCTTTGCTTTAAATGTGTCGTGCTGTTTCACTTGAAATTCATACATAAAACCGGACATAGTACCAGGAATGTTGTCAAAAACTGGAGCTTGCTGTAAAAGAATTTTGTGTAACTGCGTGCGTTCGTCGTCTGTATTTGCACTGCTCTCTTTAACCTTATCAGAAATCATCTGCATTACGTCGTAGTCAGTTTCGTCTGGAGTATTATAGTTGTGTACGTACGTATCCGTGAACAATGTGGAATTACAGTCAATGTTACGTGTTGCGGAAATGACCTCTATGCGGTTAATTGTTTGTTCTTCCGCAGATAGTGAGTGCTGAAATTCTAAAGCAAGTTGTACATTTTCATCCTTTAACATTAAATAAGAGTTCTGAAAATCAATGACTGCGTCGTGTTGTACCAGAAAATTCGTACCTAAAATAACGTCTGTTGTCAATAAAGGAACAATCCAAAAATTTGAGTGAAATGTATGACCTCCAATACAAAATGATAAATGCGTCTGTAATTTAACGTCTACTCCTTTACTCGATACTGCTCCCTTCACTTTTGTTTTGCCTAAAGGTAATGTCGGATAGGTATTCTCTTTGTTACACTCGTTAAAAGTTTCTTCATTTATTACTGATATAGGTGATCCGGAATCGATTACTGCTGAAAATTTCAATGAACCAATTTTAATTTCGATAACAGGATGTGAAATAGTTTTCTGAACAAATGGTCTTTCCTGCAAAAGAGTGTCTCTGATATCGTCAAAAGTAATTACACTTTCGTGAACAACATTTTGCGTGTCAAAGGTAGTGCTTGTGTTATTGGAAGATGCGATCTGTACAGTATCTAGTCAGATTCTATCTGACGTGTTATTATTATCAGGAGGATGCTGTGGCATTTCTACTATTTGAACAGTTCGATTACTTCTTCCAGACGTATTACGCTCTGGATGATACCTATTGTCTGGATTATTCATGATAATGTGTTGTTGCTAATGTTCTTGCTGCTGAAAAAATCGACTGTTATTAAACGTACGCTGAAAATTGTGCTCATTATTTTTACGTTGGTCATGATAGTCACTTCTATACGGTGCATTGCGATAGGAATTCAAATACTGTGTTTTCTATACGTAGTTATTTCCTTGCTGCCGTGCGTTACTATTTGTTGGATCTGGGACTACACGTGCACGCGGCGAAACATTAAAGTTTGGTTGACCTTGTAGACTGCATTGTTGGTTAGGTATGCTAAGCGGCTGACTTTCATGTTATTGTGGTGAAAAACATCTATTGTTACAAAAAAAATGCGTTTGCTGTTAATTTTACACATACTGATGATTACGATTTTTATCTGTTATTAATATATTCGTGGTAGTTCTGGAGTGCCTAATGAAAATTGTCACATTCGGTAAAAATTTGTCACATCGGGTTTTCATTACTACGTTTCTTAATTCTAGGTAGAGCAATAGTTAAAGAGCTGTTTTGATAGATATAAAGGATAGTAGAAGAGAAGGCAGCAGTGCAGAAAACTAAAGATGAAACAGCACTACTACAGCTCGGGGCCCTATGCTCGCTACGGCACATATTCATTAAAGCGTAATGAATCCCCTGAGGTCATTTACGCACTGGATTTAGCTTTTGCGTTACAGGCAATAGCGGTATAAATTCAAAAGCAAATAATTGTATCCATGTTAATTCCAATTTCTGCATTATAGGCAATGCTGTTGTAAATACAAAAATAAATTGTCGCATCTGGTTCAAAGCTAGCTTCTGCATTACAGGCTATAGCGGTGAAAGCATAAAAACAAATTGTCGTATACAGCTCAAAGCGTGTACCTGTGTTCTGTCATTATTAAATCCTTTACATTTTCTTGCGGATAAAAATTGCTCATAATCTATGTTCTCGTCACTGAATTTGAGAACACGTTCGGGTTTGTGTGAGAATTTGTTTGTCTGTGTCATTTCGTACTTCAAGTTACGTGGCTTTTCAGATTTTAAGTCGCGTGGCTTTTCGGATTTTAAGTCGCGTAGTCTCTGTAAATTGTTCACATTATACACGCTGCGTGAGTCAGACGAATGTTCGCAAAGTGGCGGATTCTGTGACGTATTGGTGACTGAAATAGTTTTCAACTCGGTTACTGTAACACTTTCGTCAAATTGGTTGATCTGTCGTGCACTTTTATTAACAATTTCCGTATTCAGAGTGTGTGAAACTTCCAGTGGCTCTAAATTAAACTCGTCGCGTATCTGTACTGCGTTTTTACTGCATTGTTCAGTAACTGCATTAACTTCGTCTTCATGTAATTCTGTTGTGCCTACACGTGTGCTACTTAATTCTTGTGCAACAGTGCCAACTTCTTCATTACTGTTATTAGCACAAGCCTCAGTATCCTCACGTAATTGTTCTTTATTCTCCCGACATTGCACGGTAACAGCTGTGATCTGCTCACTAACTTGTTTGTTCTGTTCTTTAAGGTCGTCTTGTTTCTCGCTTGTGAGTTCGAAACTTTTATCGATTGTTTCGCTAAGTTGTTTGAAATGGTTGTCTAATTTTTCATTAAGCTGTTTGGAATTTTTGTCTAATTTATCACTAAAGTGTTTGTTCTGTTCACTAAGTCGTTGTTTGAGATTGTTGTTTATTTTCTCACTTTGCTTTTCATTCCGTTGTATGCTATTTTCATTAAGTTCGTTCTTAAACTGTAGCAATACTGCCATCAATTGATCCAAACCAAAAGTAACTGTTACATTCTCAGTGCTCTGTGATGGAGTACATGCAATTGTCACGTTCTGTGTGACCATTTGGTCATTCTGTAATTTACAAAAAGATTTGTCAGTCGAACGTACACTGTCAGTCACTGTTTCGGAATTAAATGAATCCGTCCTACTTTCAGTACACTGTCCATTTTCATTAGAAATATTTGTCTGAACGTTACTTGAATTTTCCAATTCGGGTGTGTTAAGTTGCGCTGCGTTCATTACAATAGGGCGCCCCGCATCATCGATTGTCGTCAAATCAACAGAATACACAATCGAGTTCGTTTGTTCATCATTAAGACAAAAATCATCATGAGTGGTTGGAACGCACTGAATGTCAGTGAACGCAGGATTGTTATCATTACACTGCGTGTCACAATTACTATCGGTCACGTTGTTTAAGTCGGTAATTTCATTCATAATACCTCGCGATACACTATTCACAGTATTTCGCGGCATTTTTACAATAGTCAATTATTCACAAAACAAATAAGCAGAAATGCAAAAGGCAACAAACTCAAATACAACAGAGCAACGAATTGCCGTTGACCTGTAGAAAGAAAGTCACAAGATTAGTAAAAGCGTTGCGCCAAATCCTAATTGCATCTAAGCAAATAAGAGCAGATATCTGACTGTTTTTCAAAAGACTCTCAACGAAATTCGATCCTGGACTGGGTGTCGCCAAGTGTAACCTCTCCACAAAAATTTTAAAAGAGAATATTTATTTATGAATGCTAATGGTCATTGAACTAAGTGTAAGCTCCCCACAGAAATTTTAGAAGAAAATATTTAATAGAAATGGGAGCCAAGCGTAACCTCCCTAGCAATTAAATTTAATGACAATAAAAATGAGAATCGCAATCTGACTCAAAGTATAAGCTGTCACGAAAATGATGAAAAACAATTCGGTGCTAATGAAACTTCAGTGACAATGAAAATTCAATTAAACCGAAATATCGGTCTTTGGCCCTGTGCAAAAATCAGAATTAATTTCTTACCTCAGTATAACTGCATGTCAGGTTTCTGCTCTTATTGTTGGCCACTGCTTGGAGGAAATGCATTGCAAATAATATTTTTTTTTTTTTTTTTTTTTTTGAAATTTAACTGAAACTTTACTTTAAGGGAAATGGAAGGAAATCATTGGTTCAATTAAATGGTCTTTTTGAAAAAAATTCCTTTGAAATCAAAATTGTTATTGGGGCGATTATTGCACAAATTAGTTACAGTTGATTTGCATTATTAGCTGAGCGCATTTAAAAATAATATACCTCGTCCTGTATCTTGACCAGAATGCCATGTCGACGCCCGCCGACTCGTCACACACAACTGTACTCGACTGCTACTACCGACATACTGCTCTGCCCACAGACTGCCCACTGACAGACTGCTCGCAACTGTACTGCACGACGACTACCGACAGAGTACTACTCGCAACTGAACTGAGCTACTGCTACCGACAGAGTGCTGCTCGTAACACTCGCGCGGTCAAGCGCAGACTAACCACGATAAAAGGCTCTCTGGTCAAAAATTTTATCATGCCTCACCATCGCTGTTACGTTACATACGTGTTTCAACACGTCCCTGCATTACCAAATGAACTACCCTTTTAAGGCTCAGGATGTGTTCTGTCAAAGAATCTGGTCTTTTAGTGTCGTAATTTTCTTTTCTCCTCAGTTCGATTCAGTACTTCTTCATTGGTTATACGATCCTCATGTCTAATCTTCTGCACTTTTCTGTAGCACCACGCTTCAGAAGACTGTATTCTCTTCTCGTATGCACTGCATATCATCCGTGTTTACAAAGTAGTCCAGGCAAATAATTTGCTACCGTTTCATTTTATAGTACATGTTAAAAATTTCTCATTCCGTAGAAACACTTGTTGCCAATCTGTATTTTATATCCGCTTTAATTCAGCTATCATTAATTATTTTGCTCATCAAATAGTAAAACTCAGCTACTACCTTCAATGACTCATATCTCAGTTTTTTAATCTAATTGTCTTAACATAACCTGCTTTAATTGGACTTCATCCCATTATCAATATTTAATTTTTATTGGCTTTCATCTCATAATCTCCTCTCATGACACTATGCATTCTGTTCAAATTATCTGAGTACATTTCTGGTAGCCAAATTATAATGATATCCATTATCCATCACCAGTGTTAAGACCTGGTACAGCTGTAAAATATTCTATTTGTTAAAAGGAAATTTCCTTTGCATTTAGGAAATAGAAAATTTTTCGACTATCGCGAATCTTATCACTGATAATGAACATCAACAGTTGTGTACGTTCCGCCAACAAAACTTTATGTTATAATGACATCAGGAAGCTACAAAATTTTTATTTCTTCACCCTAAATTAGGATTCATTTGCTAGTTGCCAAATGTTCAGATCAAATAACGTTGGGGATAGGCTACAATCGTGTCTTACTCCCATCTCAACTAACGTTTACCTTCCATGTCCTTCGACTCTTACAACTGTTGTCTGGCTTCTGTACAATTTGTGCAGAATTTTCCCCTCGCCATTTTTCCGCCTATACCACCAACATTTCAAAATTGTGTATTCCATGCAACATTGTTACCAGAATATTTAGATTCATGTATCAGGTATGGACACAAATTTCTCACAGTATATATTAACTTTATGTTAGCTGGTTTTTCCACGGATACGTAAGTCAGATGTCTACTGGATACATTTTTCTAAGAGTAATATTGTTATTTTATTTGCGGATGCCTGTAAAAGGTCTACTTTCTAACTGAAGGCTTTTGACATGCAGTGTATGTTGGAGCTTTAGATCATCGTCTCTTAAACAAAATTCATGGATCTAATAATTTCACTGAAAAAAACATGGAACAAATGGCATTAATCGGAAAAAGGGCTCTGTCGAATAGTCCACTAACATTCTATTTACTTTTTTGAAACATGAAAAGTTTCTGACGTCAAACTCAAGGGGGGAATTACCACTCGTGACCTGTATCACAGTAAGTACGGATAACATGATGGAGTACAGTGCTCGGTGATCATTCTGCGAAACTACACAGCGCAACAGGTCGCTGGAATTCCCAGAAATGAAACCCTGCTGGCTCGTGAAAAATAAACGTAGGGGTTCGGTGGTGGGGACCAAGGAGAGGACTGGAGTGGTATATAAACACGCGTGGGATGCCTGGTCGGCAGTCTTATTCGCACAGCATTAGCGGCAGCAGGCAGAAGCAGCAGATATGAAGGTCACACTAGCGATAGCCGCGGCGGCCTTGTTCGTCGTCATGGCAACCACAGTGGACGCCGCATCGGGTGAGTCTCACTGCGATTGTGAGGCGCCAGGATAATTAATCATTTCGGATTTCCATTCTGGTACCGTTTAAGCAGTGCTGCTCCTGTCGTTTCCACAGAGAAACAAATACAATCGACGCCCCCCACCGTATAGTTGTATCTCACCAAGTGAGGTGAGCATTGACTGAATCAGTAGAGCTTGTGCGTATCCGGGTTAAAATCACCCTTCACACCCTTCACCTCTCCATAAATCATTTCATGAGGGCTCCAGATTGGGTCCTAAAATAACACCTAATCATCATAGCATTACATCAACGCCTTGGCAATGCAGCGATCCACCTCTCCCTCGCCATCATCAATATTAGGTTGCAGTTGTAGCTGTTGCAGTTCTTTCCACTCAGAACAGTTCACAATATGGATGTTCTGGGCCTGCCTTTTGATACTCTTTGCCCAGTACATTTTTCGCAAACTATTTTTATGAAGTTTTTATGTCAATTATAAAATGTATGACTGGAATATCAACCAGCCACAAATATCATTTAAAAATGTTAATTTAAATCAGGCGATTTCCGGTTACGGATTTATTGCAAATCCACGTTCACATGTCTCTTCCAGATATCTTTCTTTCCTGCTGGGACCTTGTTTTGTACTCGTTTCTTGACTGAAGACTGTAGCAAAGATGGTTCTTGATTTGGTAACTTAAGAGAAATTTTTATCTTTTTAAGTTCATGGAATGATTTTAAACGTAGTAAAACATGAAATGTGCCTCTAACATATTTATTGTATATTTCTGTGCCACTAATTGGTTTTGTATATGCGTTACGCATTTTAAAGCAAAGCTTTCCAATGCGTTCTCAGTTTTATTGACGTTCATCACTATTATTTACTCTATTTTTAGCTTGAATCCATATAGCATTTTCATTTTGGTTGCATCCGTCTACTGTTACCTTCGAATTTTCATTGCAATTGTATATGTTGATTCAAAAGTCATGTCCCATGGGACAAATGGGGAGAAACAGAATTCCACTGACAAACTTTCAGAGATGATAGTACGGACAAAAAGAAGAGAAAATGGCTAATAAACATAGACTGTAGAATGCATACATTAGGAGCTATGAGCACTTCTGCATCTTCGATACTGCAAAAACCTATTCTACCGCCGCATCCTTTTTTTTCCACATTTTGAGAGGCGTTGGTAGAAACCAAAACGAGAAAAAACATGTCCACTAGACAAGGGCTCTAAAGGGCATACCTTACGAACAGTGAGTGCTTGTTCAGTAGGTAAGACGTGCACCACAGAAACGAAGATGAAAAGGTGTACATAGCTCCAAGTACAAGTGGAATATGCGTATATGCTTCTACTTTTTAATCATCGAGAGTCTAAGATGACGTAGGAAACGCAAATAAGATATCTTTAATTGAAATTACGGATTCGAAAATACACATCACAAAATCTTACTTAACGTAACGATAATGGCGACGTGCTATTTAGAATACATTTTAAAAACCGCGGATAGAGGGTATTTCTCACACTAGAGCGTTATGGAACCCTATAGGACAGTTACCGCTGAAGATACACGCCTCCATGTGATTTAAATTTCATCAGTTTAGAATTCCGTGACATCTTTATTCTTATAGGAAATATTTTGCGTTTTAATTCATTCTTCGTGGTATTTTTCAGGATTTCGTAAAAGAAGTAATCGTTACTCTTAAGTAATTTGGAATTTTCGCGCTTAATGCATGGATTCTACAAGCACTATAAAAACGACGATTACTTTCACCATAATATGTGTGAGACATAAACGATTCTTCAAATGTTTTCCGAAGAATGAAATCGTCAGACAAACAGCCACGGATCTTTCTTTGGTATGCGGTACACACAACAACCCAACGGGAACGTACGGCAAACTCCCCTAGCTCTTGTTACGATAAAATTTTATGCAACAAAGAATGAGTCGGGGTGTTTACGAATGGTCTTTCACTACGACGCTCTTACAATATTCTTACTTACGCAGTTGATCTGCAGATTCTTCATCTTGTCCCGAAATCTTTTGTTGAACAGTTTATCGTGTAGTCAAAAAATTTAAAACCGGAGTGGTACAAAGCAGCATTATTGGGAAGTTTAATGTTTCTTTTATTTTCTACTTTTATTTTTGTTTCTTTTATATCAGAGTTCATAACACATCTTCGTACTTCCACGTTGCCAGAGAATGATACTGAAACTGATATGAACGAGTTAGCATGGAGTGTTATTACAACAAGAAATCGACCGACGCTACAATCAAAGGAAAGTTGACGACGGGGAACTGCACCAATTCGTTCGGTAAAACCGCCATTAAAGAAACCGTGTGTTCGCTACAGATGATAGTCATACAAATCATTGCGAATTACATACGTCTAAGATATTTTCAAAAAAGTGTTAATGATGAATGGATTTAAAAAAGATGAGTACCGTAACTGTATTGAGAGAGGTCTCATTTGCTACATCAGTGGAAATATCACCAGTTTGACTAAGACGAGTAGTTCAAGAAACGTCAAGTTGAGTACGAGAAATCTACGGACATATCCAACGCCTAATTTATTTGTACAGTATATTTTATAACTAGTCTACACAAACATTTTTTTCATCTTAATCTTATTTGTGGAGGCGGGTTTGTGAATGCACGTCCAAGTGCATGAAAATCACATTACTGCATTTGTTATTGTTACGAAAGTCGTATTCCTGATGCTTGAATCCTGTATTGACACAAAAATCATAAGCTCGGTGGACATCTGTGCCACAAGGAGCCATTTGCATGTTTAAAAGCTAAGCTAAATGAGGCGTCATTCATCATTTGGTTTTGCAGTTCTTCCAGGTGACGAAATTATAAAATTTCAGGTGCACCTGTTGTTGAGACAATTGCCTTTGATATAAACCCAAACACGTTGCACGGCCTTTGTAACATTGTTGTCGGATTCTTAAAGTGCTTATTTCAATAGTGATACAAGTCCATTTTTGTTCATTTTGAGATACATAGCCCCCCCCATGAACCATGGACCTTGCCGTTGGTGGGGAGGCTTGCGTGCCTCAGCGATACAGATAGCCGTACCGTAGGTGCAACCACAACGGAGGGGTATCTGTTGAGAGGCCAGACAAACGTGTGGTTCCTGAAGAGGGGCAGCAGCCTTTTCAGTAGTTGCAAGGGCAACAGTCTGGATGATTGATTGATCTGGCCTTGTAGCAATAACCAAAACGGCCTTGCTGTGCTGGTACTGCGAACGGCTGAAAGCAAGGGGAAACTACAGCCGTAATTTTTCCCGAGGGCATGCAGCTTTACTGTATGATTACATGATGATGGCGTCCTCTTGGGTAAAATATTCCGGAGGTAAAATAGTCCCCCATTCGGATCTCCGGGCGGGGACTACTCAAGAGGATGTCATTATCAGGAGAAAGAAAACTGGCGTTCTACGGATCGTAGCGTGGAATGTCAGATCCCTTAATCGGGCAGGTAGGTTAGAAAATTTAAAAAGGGAAATGGATAGGTTGAAGTTAGATATAGTGGGAATTAGTGAAGTTCGGTGGCAGGAGGAACAAGACTTCTGGTCAGGTGACTACAGGGTTATAAACACAAAATCAAATAGGGGTAATGCAGGAGTAGGTTTAATAATGAATAGGAAAATAGGAATGCGGGTAAGCTACTACAAACAGCATAGTGAACGCATTATTGTGGCCAAGATAGATACGAAGCCCACACCTACTACAGTAGTACAAGTTTATATGCCAACTAGCTCTGCAGATGACGAAGAAATTGAAGAAATGTATGATGAAATAAAAGAAATTATTCAGATTGTGAAGGGAGACGAAAATTTAATAGTCATGGGTGACTGGAATTCGAGTGTAGGAAAAGGGAGAGAAGGAAACATAGTAGGTGAATATGGATTGGGGGACAGAAATGAAAGAGGAAGCCGCCTTGTAGAATTTTGCACAGAGCACAACATAATCATAACTAACACTTGGTTTAAGAATCATGAAAGAAGGTTGTATACATGGAAGAACCCTGGAGATACTAAAAGGTATCAGATAGATTATATAATGGTAAGACAGAGATTTAGGAACCAGGTTTTAAATTGTAAGACATTTCCAGGGGCAGATGTGGACTCTGACCACAATCTATTGGTTATGACCTGTAGATTAAAACTGAAGAAACTGCAAACAGGTGGGAATTTAAGGAGATGGGACCTGGATAAACTAAAAGAACCAGAGGTTGTACAGAGATTCAGGGAGAGCATAAGGGAGCAATTGACAGGAATGGGGGAAATAAATACAGTAGAAGAAGAATGGGTAGCTTTGAGGGATGAAGTAGTGAAGGCAGCAGAGGATCAAGTAGGTAAAAAGACGAGGGCTAGTAGAAATCCTTGGGTAACAGAAGAAATACTGAGTGTAATTGATGAAAGGAGAAAATATAAAAATGCAGTAAGTGAAACAGGCAAAAAGGAATACAAACGTCTCAAAAATGAGATCGACAGGAAGTGCAAAATGGCTAAGCAGGGATGGCTGGAAGACAAATGTAAGGATGTAGAGGCCTATCTCACTAGGGGTAAGATAGATACCGCCTACAGGAAAATTAAAGAGACCTTTGGAGATAAGACAACGACTTGTATGAATATCAAGAGCTCAGATGGAAACCCAGTTCTAAGCAAAGAAGGGAAAGCAGAAAGGTGGAAGGAGTATGTAGAGGGTCTATACAAGGGCGATGTACTTGAGGACAATATTATGGAAATGGAAGAGGATGTAGATGAAGATGAAATGGGAGATATGACACTGCGTGAAGAGTTTGACAGAGCACTGAAAGACCTGAGTCGAAACAAGGCCCCCGGAGTAGACAATATTCCATTGGAACTACTGACGGCCGTGGGAGAGCCAGTCCTGACAAAACTCTACCATCTGGTGAGCAAGATGTATGAAACAGGCGAAATACCCTCAGACTTCAAGAAGAATATAATAATTCCAATCCCAAAGAAAGCAGGTGTTGACAGATGTGAAAATTACCGAACTATCAGCTTAATAAGTCACAGCTGCAAAATACTAACACGAATTCTTTACAGACGAATGGAAAAACTAGTAGAAGCCAACCTCGGGGAAGATCAGTTTGGATTCCGTAGAAACACTGGAACACGTGAGGCAATACTGACCTTACGACTTATCTTAGAAGAAAGATTAAGGAAAGGCAAACCTACGTTTCTAGCATTTGTAGACTTAGAGAAAGCTTTTGACAATGTTGACTGGAATACTCTCTTTCAAATTCTAAAGGTGGCAGGGGTAAAATACAGGGAGCGAAAGGCTATTTACAATTTGTACAGAAACCAGATGGCAGTTATAAGAGTCGAGGGGCATGAAAGGGAAGCAGTGGTTGGGAAGGGGGTGAGACAGGGTTGTAGCCTCTCCCCGATGTTGTTCAATCTGTATATTGAGCAAGCAGTAAAGGAAACAAAAGAAAAATTCGGAGTAGGTATTAAAATTCATGGAGAAGAAATAAAAACTTTGAGGTTCGCCGATGACATTGTAATTCTGTCAGAGACAGCAAAGGACTTGGAAGAGCAGTTGAATGGAATGGACAGTGTCTTGAAAGGAGGATATAAGATGAACATCAACAAAAGCAAAACAAGGATAATGGAATGTAGTCTAATTAAGTCGGGTGATGCTGAGGGAATTAGATTAGGAAATGAGGCACTTAAAGTAGTAAAGGAGTTCTGCTATTTGGGGAGCAAAATAACTGATGATGGTCGAAGTAGAGAGGATATAAAATGTAGGCTGGCAATGGCAAGGAAAGCGTTTATGAAGAAGAGAAATTTGTTAACATCCAGTATTGATTTAAGTGTCAGGAAGTCATTTCTGAAAGTATTCGTATGGAGTGTAGCCATGTATGGAAGTGAAACATGGACGATAAATAGTTTGGACAAGAAGAGAATAGAAGCTTTCGAAATGTGGTGCTACAGAAGAATGCTGAAGATTAGATGGGTAGATCACATAACTAATGAGGAAGTATTGAATAGGATTGGGGAGAAGAGAAGTTTGTGGCACAACTTGACCAGAAGAAGGGATCGGTTGGTAGGACATGTTCTGAGGCATCAAGGGATCACCAATTTAGTATTGGATGGCAGCGTGGGGGGTAAAAATCGTAGAGGGAGACCAAGAGATGAATACACTAAGCAGATTCTGAAGGATGTAGGTTGCAGTAGGTACTGGGAGATGAAAAAGCTTGCACAGGATAGAGTAGCATGGAGAGCTGCATCAAACCAGTCTCAGGACTGAAGACCACAACAACAACAACAACAACAGTCCTAAAGTTAAATGAGCGCTGAAAAATCTGCAGTTGAGACACCAGAAATATTCAAGTATATATACTTCAATATTTCTGGTATCTCAACGCTTTCTGGTATTTCAGCGCTCATTTAACTTTAGGACTCTGTGCCATTATTCAGTAGAAAATGAAGCATGTTCTTGAATAGAGAATTATTTTTAGGGTGGTTCTCAGCAAGTTTCTTTGTCTGAATAGTTGCATGCTGAATGCATATGCATGACCGAAAACATCATGTTGCTCCATGAAAAGTAAGTAAGGAAACATAATGTAATGACGTTCCTGGCAAAACCGCAGAACGCTTCTTGACAGCTACGAAGATGAATATTAAATCCTGTCTGAGACACTAAACACATTTTCATTTGCTGGTTGGTTTTTGTTCTAGGAGCCGGCCGAAGTGGCCGTGCGGTTAAAGGCGCTGCAGTCTGGAACCGCAAGACCGCTACGGTCGCAGGTTCGAATCCTGCCTCGGGCATGGATGTTTGTGATGTCCTTAGGTTAGTTAGGTTTAACTAGTTCTAAGTTGTAGGGGACTAATGACCTCAGCAGTTGAGTCCCATAGTGCTCAGAGCCATTTGAACCATTTTTTTTTTTTTTTTTTTTTTTTGTTCTAGGGTGTACTCCAGGAGCCAAGAAGAAGGAAGACTGCAACACTTGTACGTGCACTGCAACAGGCGTCTGGGCCTGCACGCGCAGGGGATGTATTACGAAGAGAGGTGAGCGGCTGTCTGCTTCATTTGAGAGTTTCCTTTGTACTTTCACGAAATACTGGTGTTGAGCAATAATTGTGTTGACATTGTTCAATAATTTTTCGTCCATTATAGTGTAGAATGCAAGGTGTAATAAAACATACAGTGTAGCATGCAACGTGTCGTGAAACAATACTGACAAACATCAAAGTGTTGCAAAGTGTCTCATGAGTAACAAATTCAGTGCAGGAAGCCCAACGTCGATTCAGGGCGTTGAACTCACAGGGGCTGATAAGAGAGGTTATGGCAGCTAACGTCAGCTCGCTGGTGGGCCCGTAATCAGGACTTCGTGCAGTGGAACTGTTGTCTGTTATTCAGTGTTGACGAATGACTTCCACAAAGTAAAATAGATACGATAGAGGTGAGTCCTGCATAGATAACCACTGGCCCCTACATTTACAACGCTCTGTAGTGTCACTGGATCACACTTCCACACACGGGATTTTATTAATGGTTTCTTTCAAATACAGGTTGAGCAAATAAACTGACGCTGAAAATATTTCTATGACTAACGCGCAACTCACGTTTGTTAATGAATAGGAGAACTGCCCAGCACAGAAAATTCTGGAAACGCGATTTAGGTGCGCCAATTACGTACTGTCACACGTCTCCAAATGCGCATCTCCCACACGCTCTGTCGCGAGTATTTCACAGCGTCGTTAATTCTGAGTGGGTGAGAGGAGCAGACATGCTTAGGGACCATATGAACGTAATATCAAACGGTGCTCATGATAAAACGACGCATGTTCATTTTAGAATGTTATACGAAGCAGAATTTGTGTAAAACGTGTGTGGAACAGTTTGCGCAATAGCTGAAGAGAGGTGCTTTGCAAAAGCTCCAGCAAAGCCTGCAGTGCAAAACCTAGTGGTAAAACGAAACAGAGTGTGTAGCGAGGAGCCAACCTCTCTTAGGCACCGGGTTCTTTGGACGACGCCACACATTCTACGGTACCAATACTATTCCCACTTCTGAATTTTTTTTAGACTGAAGAAGTTATTCTCTGCCCAGAATTTTCAAAATGCGAAAGTGCGTACACAACCCACAGACACAGGTTCCAATTTCACGGAGGTCACTTCTATAAGAGAGGAAGTTAATCCGCCAGCATTAAGAACCTCTCAGTCATCTATGGCCACATCTATCGGGTGATCAAAAAGTCAGCATAAATTTGAAAACTTATTAAACCACGGAATAATGTAGATAGAGAGGTAAAAACTGACACACTTCCTTGGAATAACATGGGGTTTTATTAGAACAAAAAAAAATATTGCTAGACGCGTGAAAGATCTCTTGCGCGCGTCGTTTGGTGATGATCGTGTGCACAGCCACCACTTTCGTCATGCTTGGCCTCCCAGGTCCCCAGATCTCAGTCCGTGCGATTATTGGCTTTGGGGTTACCTGAAGTCGCAAGTGTATCGTGATCGACCGACATCTCTAGGGATGCTGAAAGACAACATCCGACGCCAATGCCTCACCACAACTCCGGACATGCTTTACAGTGCTGTTCACAACATTATTCCTCGACTACAGCTATTGTTGAGGAATGATGGTGGACATATTGAGCATTTCCTGTAAGGAACAATGTGGTGTCACCGCCAGACACCACACTTGCTAGGTGGTAGCTTTAAATCGGCCGCGGTCCATTAGTATACGTCGGACCCGCGTGTCGCCACTATCAGTAATTGCAGACCGAGCGCCGCCACACGGCAGGTCTAGAGAGACTTACTAGCACTCGCCCCAGTTGTACGGACAACTTAGGTAGCGATACAACACTGACGAAGCCTCGTTTATTTGCAGAGAAGATAGTTAGAATAGCCTTCAGCTAAGTCAATGGCTACGACCTAGCAAGGCGCCATAGCAATTGATAGTTATCGTATGAAGCATGTCTCATCAAGAACGATGTATAAAAATGATGGATTAAAGTTGAGTATTCCAGCAGCTACGTACTTTTCTTTATAGCATTCATTACGTATCCTGTTTCAGACCTCACGCCATCCTGCGTGAGCTTATAGCGTGCATTTCGGCCTTCCCTAGCTATATAACAAACAACATCTTTGCTTTGTCTAACCTTGTTATGCTAATTACTGCTATTCTGATCAGATGAAGCGCCATCTATCGGACTTTTTTGAACTTTTGTATTTTTTTGGTTCTAGTAAAACCCCATGTCATTCCAAGCATGTGTGTCAATTTGTACCTCTATATCTACATTATTCCGTGATTTATTCAGTTTTCAAATTTATACTGACTTTTTGATCACCCAGTACTTAATTACGCGCTAGCCAGCACTTGGTGCACTGCAGAGGGTACTTTTTACCACTGCTAGTCACTTCCCTTCCTCTTCCATTCTCAAATAAAGCGAGGATAAACCGACTGTCTATGTGACACCTTATATACGTCACTAAATGTACGTTGGCGGCAGTGCAATCATTGTCTAGTCAGCTGCAACTGCTGGTTCTCTAAATTTTATGAATACTGTTCCGCTAAAAGAACGTAACTGGTGAATTTGAGATCACAAAGAGTGTTGGATCTGTCGCAAAAATAATTTTCCTTGTACCTATATTATCATTCTGTTTGTCCAAGGCAAATTTTCTTTTTGTAGGTCTTTTGCACATAGTTTCAGAACAAATTGGAAAGAAATTCAGGTATATTAAAGAAGAAATAGGGGAAAAGTAAATATAGGACAATGTTAATGGAGAAGGCCAACTGAGTGGCGTGTCTGTCGAAATATACAGCCACATTCTGTAGAGGCTTCCCGGTTCCCTGAATATGTGGTTACTGTATTGTCGCTTCACAGAGGCAGAGGAGTCGCCCATCGTGAAACGGGAAGCCCAGAGCTGTACACCCAACTCGACCTTCAAGAAGGACTGCAACACGTGCACGTGCAACAGCAGTGGAACGTCCGCCATCTGCACCCAGCTGGGATGTCTCAGCCGCGGCCGTAGACGTGAGTCCATCTCTCTCTCATTTCTGTTCGTCTCACTGCGTATTTCTCTGAGTTATAAATTCTTTCCGTGTATGGCCCTAATTTCACTGAACTGTATTATTTGGCCGTGACACATCAAGCTAATATTGCTTTTGCTTATTCAGAATACTGACCTAAGTACCTGCATACACAACGCAGCTCAAATAAAACTCATGAACGACGTGGCGTGGTAACTGGTGGCTTGCGATTCTTCAGCTGTGTAGTTGAATAGAACAAATAAACTCTGTTTGCCGTTGTCTTCTCTACTATCAGATTAAAGTGACCTCAACTGAAAATGATATTCCCCGGACCTTGGAGGTAGTGGATCTGTTCTCCTACAGCAGGGTCTCAATTAAAGACGTAAATAAATAAACTGCTTAATGGAAGGATTAGGCGTAGACTATAGACCAGTAACAGATGGGCAATATTAATTAAATTTCATATATTCACAATGGAGCACAAAAATGGGAGGTAATCTCATTACATAGAGTCGGATTTTGCCAGCACACAATATGAACCGTACAGCGCGCCGCTTGCTTGATAATTTGGAATCCAGAACGAAAGTAATGAGTCATGAGTAATTACAAATTGCGAGCACGCAGACAGGGGCAGTGAGACAAAGTTTACCTCCCTAGTGATTTTAATTGAGAGCGACTACTCCCTCGCAGTGTATTTGCAGTTTAGCTGTGGATGAATGTGCTACTGACGTTTTATTGCGAATGTCCTGAAAAACAGGGAACGAAATTGTATCGTGAAAAAGGCAGCAACTACCACACTTGCGGTAGTCACAAAGCGATGCCTACCAACGACAGCAACGAACTGAGACCAAGAGGTCGTCTCCCAGCAGTCTTGCAGCCTCTAACGCCGCACAACTGTGTACTTCCCTTGCTAGAATAAGGTCACTGTAGCCAACTTAACTGTGGCCAGAGATATGGTTCACCGCTTAGGACTTCTGCAGAGGGGCAGTTGATGGTTCTGAGTTGGCGCCAGCTCTCTGGGAACACGGTTATGGTAACTGTCCCTCTGCACTGCTGTTGTCTTGATTTGATTTTGGAACTAACGGAGACTGGAACTTCTGCAGATTTACGCTAGCTTGAGTATTTTTAATTAAATGAAGGTGACCAAGAAAATTGGCTATAGATATCCAAGCTCCAGCAGAAGCGATTTGACAGGATGAGCATAATTTGAAGTGGAAAATATTTAATTCAGTCAATGTCTATTGTTTGAAAAAGGTATGATAGTGTAAACAAATGTGCAAGGAAATGTAGATCACACCTGCAGTGATCTTTCGTGTGAATAGTAAGACCCATGGCGTTTTGTAAAATACATAGTCATGTGCAAACAAACAGTGAAAACGGAAGTGAAATAAACCAGTAGCCACAAATCTTTTAAGTTTAAACACAGTAGTGTTCACGTACAAAATTGTTGCACCTGAGTATCTCCTTCCAAACCCACTGGATCGATTTCGACCAAATGTGGCACAAAAATACAAGGCCTCAGAAATATCAGTATGGTGGAGTTTACAATATCCTAGCTCTGATGGTAGTGGAGATACAGGCAAAAACGTGATTTTTTCAGTCCCTGAAGTATAGGCTCCCTGTATCAGAGGCGAATTGTGTGGGAACAGTATCAGACAGCCAAATCAACTTGCTTTGCAGGGCATGTACACGTCAGGGTCAAGAATCAGTTTTCTGGGCCACAACGTGTGGCCTGCCCTATTGTGTTGGAGTTGTATTGGCCTGCTTTATCGACCTGCGTTGCACAGCAGTCTGCACATCAGGGACAGATACATTATTTTCAAGTCCCTGATACGAGCCTGCTCTGTACGAAATGCATTTGTGGGAGTACTATTAGCTTGCTTTATTGAACTGTACAGCAGGTGCTATACTTGCCAATGAGAAAGACTATGGTCAGGCTGAAATGGATAGATGAGGTGAAGTACAAAGTGATGGGGAGAAGGAAATGGACAGAGAGAGGGAAAGAGGGGAAAATGCATGAGGCAGATTGTAGAAGGATATGGGGCAGGTACGAAAGGAAGAGGTGAGGTGGAGGTGGAGGTGGTAAGAGAAATGGAGAGGAGGATGTGGTCAGAGGGAGGAGGAGGAAGTTATGATCCGAAAGAGGGGATGGAGGTAATGGACAAAGATAGCGAGAGGAGACGGATGAAGAGACAGAGAGAGTGGGGAGGAGGATACAGATAACAGCCTGGAGCGTATATTTCACTGGGTGTAAGGATGAATTCAGAATTTTCTTCGTTTTCTCATTCATGTGTAATAATAATCGACTACTGCGTCTTCCTGACTCTGTACTCAACATGCCCAATGTTACAAAAAGACGCTAAGGTGCAACAAACAGTACTCCCTCTCTTCCACACTGCAGTTGTTCACTCCAGGGAAACGCCGAATATGTAGCTGCGCTACCAGCCACTCACCAGCCGGTCACGAATTTAGTTGGCCCGCCGGTTCCGTTTCTTTTGAATCACACCACGTGCGGAAGGCCTAATAGTTAAACTAGAATCAGGTTTAGAACAGTGACTCGAGCACGCCTGTACTTCGCATGCCTTACCAGCTGAGTCACCTTAGGTGGTTCTCCTGCATGGAAAGTGGAGGAATACGACGAGTATTTAGTCTAAAGAATTCATCAAGAATTATTTCTGTGCTATAGACTTGCATTCTTGAATAGTTATTTCCAAAGACACGTCTGGCCAGGAAAGTTTATACTTTTTGGGGGTTATCTGAGTCATCTTAAGAGGAATTTTGGGATGGTTTCTTTTTAAAAGATCGTGGCCGTCATTGTCCATTTTGAGTGTTTTTCTCTCCGTTCTGTGCTTCTATTCTTTGCATCCATTCTGAAGTTTTTCCGCTTTTTCTGACCTTCTGGAGCTTCTGCTCTTTACGTCCACTCCCAATTCAAAAAAAAGTTCAAATGTGTGTGAATTCCTAAAGGAACAAACTGCTTAGTTCATCGGTCGCTAGACTTAAGCAGTACTTAAACTGACTTATGCTAAGAACAACACAAACACCCACGCCCGAGGGAGGACTCGAACCTCCGGTGGGAGGGACGCCTCAAACCGCGTGGCCACTCTGCACGGCATTCTGAAATCATCCTTTTTTTTGTTCATTTTGATCTTCTGTCATTTCTGTCAATTCTCATCTTCTGTTCTTTCAGTCAGTTCTCATTTTCTGCTCTTTCTGTCCATTCTCAGCTTCTGTTAATGCTGTCCATTCTGAATTTCTGATCTTTCTGTGCATCCTGCGCTTTTGTTTTTTCTGCCCGTTCTCAGCTAGCGCGCATCCTGCCGATTCTCAGTTTCTGCTCTTTCTGTCCATTCTAATCTTCATTTTCTGTCCGATCTGAGCTTCTGTGCTTCTAACCATTCTGAGCTTCTGTTCAATCTGTCCATTCAGAGAATTTGTGCTTCTTCTACATTGTATAGTCTTGTCAGTTTCCCTCTCGCCTTTTTGATACTCTGTTTTGTCCATCCTATCCCTTCTGATGTTCTATACATTATTTATATATTTTGTCTTCCTGATGTCCTGTTGTATGACGTGTTACATTTGATATAGAAGCTGCTACTCTTACAAAGGCACTCCTACAACTGTTTCCTACTTTAAAATAAACACGAATGTGAATAAAAACTTCTTGCATTAATTGTGAAAAGTGCTTCAATCTTTAGTTCTTTAGTAAAGATGAATCCTTTATAATGAGCAAAAGCTGCTCTATTGCTCTCAGAGGCAGCTATTTGAGTCCCCTTTGATATTGTGTTGCAGAGGTGAACTGCACTCCAGGAACGACCTTCAAGGACAAGTGTAACACCTGCCGCTGCAGTTCCAATGGCAGGAGCGCCGCCTGCACCTTGAAAGCGTGTCCCCCTGGCTCGTATTAACCAGGTATGCATCCACTATTTTTGACGTTCGGCTTTGTGAATATCAGATCTGAACAACTTAGTGTGTTAATGCTGCAGTGAAGGCTGTCATGCACAATGTTTATGTCAGCACATCTTCCATACCGAGATGCAGCGGTCGGTATATGAGACTACTGATGTTTCATATCCATCTATGGGAGATTCGAGTTAAGCGAGGTGAAATATAAATCCTGAATTTGCAGTAAGAGAATAGCGATTGGTTTACTTTTAACTGGCAATGGAATCAACAGCCAAAGATAATCATGCATTAGGCGTCACATGACGTCTGGCTGTGTTTTACATACAATACTTAGTACATTTAAAAACTCGGAGCACCTTGAGGTTTGCGAGTTTTTGTCTCTGAATATACCTCCCTCAGATGGGGACAGAACGTTAATACACAGTTTCATACAACTATCATGTTCTCTGAAACAGTGTGAGTGAGTTAGCGAGTAAGTGTGGTTTCAATTAGTGAGTGAGTGTGTGTATGAATGGGTGAATGAGATAGTGAATGTGTGAGCGTGGGTGTGAATGACTGAGTGAGTGAGTGTATATGAGTGTGGGTGTGAATGACTGAGTGAGTGAGTGTGTGTGAGTGTGGGTGTGAATGACTGAGTGACTGAGAGAGTAAGTAAGCAATTTAAATTTTGTCTTAGACCTTTCACCTCAATTTATTAATAAGAATTTACAGTGGCCTAAAATATAGAAATATGTCTTTACACTTACATACAGCACATATCATTTTGATGGTCTCTTATCGTACTTGTGTGTGTTTTTAAGGGCGAAGGAGATGCTCCTTATCATACTGTAACAAACTGATAATGGCAAAATATAAATTCCATTTATTTAGTCGTATATGCATTGTTGTCTCAAAATCACTGCACAATAACAGCAACAGAGGAAAGATAAATCTATTAAAGATCTTAGTTGTTCGTTCTTTATACTGATATTTTCCAGTCCAGTGTAATAACTTGTCTTACATTTTTAAATATTATAACTATGCAGTATCAATAGTAAAACCATGACTATGATTTCCGGTTAAGACGCCATGCAAGATGAAACTAATGACTTCTAGACTCAATAAATATTGTTGTGGGTGTCACTATCGTGAAAAAGGCTTTAAAAAACCAGCTACTGAGAGGTTGTCTCACTAACGTTATAACGATTCATTCGTGCACTCCTCAATCTTTGTTAGTTTATTTAATTCCTTTTTAAATAGTTGATACTTTCACAAACGTGGCACTGCGCTGTACTTCCCTATTTAAATATAACGTTGCTTCATTTGTAAGTCTGAGAGTAGCAAGATATGTGCCGATGCAGCTGACATCAGTAATCCCTTCCCTTCCCTCTCCGTCCTCCCCCTCTACCTTTAATTTTCGTGTGGTGTAAATATTAATGGTATTGGTGAAAATTACTAACAGATCCTAACATGAGAAACGCTAAGTATTGTTTACTTAATCTAAATTAAATACTCCTCATACTGGCATGTGAATATTTTGATTTTTCTTTTCAGCGTTCGTCCGTGAAGGTGACAGATTGTGTGATAAGTTCTCTGCAGTCAAAAGAAACAACGCCATTTCTGTGATGTGGACCTCCGTCTTTAATCTCGGCGGCGAATTTTCATCTACTTCCAATTTGTTATTTGTAATTTCCTTATCGTCTTCAAGCATAAAAAATAAACACAATGGTTGTAATCCATCAAATATAGAGTTTGTTTCACATACTCCACCTAACCTATATTTCATTTAAATTCAGTATTTGTATGTTTTAATTTTACTTTTCTGTTCATTTCTTCGTAAAGTTATTATTATTCTTTTTACAATCATCAACTAACACAGTGATGTAGTTCTGTATGGTAATACATATGCTCGACGACTTCCACACCCTTCTGCTACTTGCGTCAGCAGTAGTGTTGGACACCTAATTTGCATCCATTGTACTACACACCAAGACGTATCGAGTGAAACAGAAAGTGAATTATATGTTTGCAGTTTTTCTCATTTGTCGAGCTTCTTCACTATCTTTGTCGCAGTAATATGAACAGTTACATCATGGATCCAAATAAATCAAAATTTGTACTATTCGTCGTCAGATGGTATACAAGACTTTCCATTCCATCTTAGGATAAGCTGATTCTGATGAAATGTATCCACCTAAAGTGGGCAGTAATGCATTATGTAGTGGCTATGGCCAATACATTTTAAGAGGACAAACATAATGCTTAAATAGTATTAAATAAATCGAAAGGGCTATGAACAACTGTAAATGATAATTTGTAGTGAACTGGACTCTCGGCATTACTCTGAACGTTACTTTTCGTAATATTATTTTATTGGCTCCTGGTACACCAAAACTGGTAGCGCTTCCCTTCCACAAATTGATAAGTAATTTAATACACCAAATTACACTGAAATTAACGATCACACTTCAATAAGTAGCGTGACGAGAAATTATCTGTAGTTGAAGTTATCAAACTGGTTTTTAAATATAAAAAAGTAGCACACGCACACAACCATAAACCGATGGAATATATTTTAATGCCATATTTTAACAAGTATACCACAAGCTATTCGTAACTGTTCATGTTCACGGTTGTCCGATCATCACGTATTGGATGAATGGTGCAGAAAACGTACAGCTACGTCTCTATCCATTGGACAGTAGCAACTCAGCCTACGTACTCAACTATTTTCTGGCTGTATTCCAATCCTTGCCTTCCTGCAAAGCTTTGCTACAGCCTCTAGTACGATGGCAGTAATTCCTTATTCCCTGTTGCCTTGACACATGTCCTACCGTCCTGTCCCATCCCCTTGGCAGTGCTTGCCACATGTTGCCGTCCTTGTCCATTCTGAGGAAAATTTCCTTCCTTACCTTATTAGTCTACCTAACTGTCAACATTTGTCTGTAACACCACATTTCAATGGCTTCGATTCTTTCTGTTCTGGTTTTCCTCCAATTCATGTCTCAGTACCAACGACATGGTTCTGAATAATGGACTGCCACAGGGTTCGGCACTAGCACCTATTCTTTTCATTCTGTATATTGCCGACATGCCAGATACAAAATACGTAATTTTGCATATGTGGACGACCTGGCCATCGCGTATGGAGATAAACATATTAACGACCACGACAAAATATTTAATGCAGACATGGAACTAATGAACACCTACTACCTCAAGTGGCTTTTGCATCCAAACCCTAACAATACCACCATCACCATAGTGCACCCTAACAATAAGGACAGAAGTAGAAAACGACAACGCTCTATGAATGGGCAAAGTATCAGGCATGAGGATAAGCCTAAGTACTTGGGAATGAAATTAGATTGCACTCTAGCTTATACGGCACATCTACGAGGTACAAAACAGAAATGCCGTAATGATAGCCTGTCGGAACTAACTGGAACGACATGCGGCTGCGAAGGCAGCACATTGAGGACTTCACCACTATCGCTTGCCTACAGCGTGGCTGAGTATTGCTCGCCAGTCATGTTGAGAAGTGCATTCATAGCCTACGTGGACGTACAACTTAAGGAAACAATGTGGATAATCTCCAGAACACTTCGGGTTACCTCGTGTGCCCGGCTGCCTAGCCTAGCAAACATAGAGCCCCATCAAATCTATTCGAACATAGTTAGCCACAAGATCATATAGAAAATTCCTGGACAATCCAGAGATCTCACACCTCTAAACCGACTTAAATCCAGGCCACCTTTATTCAAAATCAACGAAGAATTGCAAGGCTTCGACTCGAAGACAGTTTGGAAAGAACTGTGGGCTGTAAGTCGACATAAGAATCGAAACTTGAGGGACGACTCCACAAGAAGATCCATGGATTCAACCTCCCAAGGAAATTACGGACAACTTTGAACCGTGTCATGAAGAGTGTTGTTAGGTGTAAGAAATTGATGAACAAATGGGGGCTGGCCGGAGTGGTCAAGCGATTCTAGGCTCTACAGTCTGGAACCGCGCGACCGCTACGGTCGCAGGTTCGAATCCTGCCCCCGGCATGGATGTGTGTGATGTCCTTAGGTTAGTTAGGTTTAAGTGGTTCTAAGTTCTATGGGACTGATGACCTCACAAGGTAAGTCCCATAGTGCTCAGATCCGTTTGAACGCAACAAATGGTGCCTATCGGACAGACCTGAATGTGAGTGTGGGATACACAATCAGTGGACCATTTACTTGTGTGAAGTGCACGGCCATGATGGTGATCTGGAAGACAGACACAGGCTCTCTGGGTGAGTCACAGAGTGGCTCAAGAACGTTCGTAATATTTTATAATATTATAATAAAACATGTAAGGAATATTCTAACTCAGTATAGAGCTATTATAATATTTTAGATAACACATTATGTAATGAATGCCTTTGTAAATGCCCAACCAGTAAATAACGATTATTCTACATTTGTCACTACTGCATGTGAAATCTGTCGTTCTTTGTGGATACTCGATGTCCCCTGGTAGTCTGACGTGACAAAGGCCCAAAAAAATTCTACAGCATTATTACGTGAATAATCTCTGTTGTGCCCTAACCATAGTTGCACTGTATCCGACTACCTAATGAACGATGCCACTTTTTTTGTCTGAAGTTGGTCTTGTGCGATCGTTGGACTCAAGTTCTCTAAACACTGTTGCTTCCTGGTGTTTGCTTCGCATGACTGACTAGTTATAAACTGTGCAGTTACAAGCTGAAACTTGCACTTTTCGCCTTTCTATGGGACCGACATTTTGTCAACGTGTAATTGTATGTTATCACACTCAGACTGAGAGTACTTCTCATGTCTGAACTACAAGGTTCTCTATAAATCACCTGGTCACGTTATTCAAAAATTTACTTATATATTGAACCGTTTCGGGCGGAGAGTATTTTCAGAATGCCCGTATAAAAAGTAAGGTGTCACATACGTGCGTCCTCACTGTCAGTGCTTGAATTAGCACGCTCTTCATGGAAAAAAAATGTCCTGATAACTAAAGATGTGATATACACTACTGGGCATTAAAATTGCTACACCAAGAAGAAATGCAGATGACAAACGGCTATTCACTGGACAAATATATTATACTGGAACTGACATGTGATTACATTTTCACGCAATTTGGGCACATAGATCCTGAGAAATCAGTACCCAGAACAACCACCTCTGGCCGTAATAACGGCCTTGATACACCTGGGCATTGAGTCAAACAGAGCTTGGATGGCGTGTACAGGTACAGCTGCCCATGCAGCTTCAACACGATACCACAGTTCATCAAGAGTAGTGACTGGCGTATTGTGATGAGCCAGTTGCTCGGCCACCATTGACCAGACGTTTTCAATTGGTGACAGATCTGGAGAATATGCTGACCAGGGCAGCAATCGACCATTTTCTGTATCGAGAAAGGCTCGTACAAGACCTGCAACATGCGGTCGTGCATTGTCCTGCTGAAATGTAGGGTTTCGCAGGGATCGGATGATGGGTAGAGCCACGGGTCGTAACACATCTGAAATGTAACGTCCATTGTTCAAAGTGCCGTCAATGCGAACAAGAGGTGACCGACACGTGTAACCAATGGCACCCCATACCATCACGCCGGGTGATACGACAGTATGGCGATGACGAATACACGCTTCCAATGTGCGTTCACCGCGATGTCGCCAAACACAGATACGACCATCATGATGCTGTAAACATTACCTGGATTCATCCGACAAAATGACGATTTGCCGTTCGTGCACCCAGGTCCGTCGTTGAGTACACCATCGCAGGCGCTCCTGTCTGTGATCAAGCGTCAAGGGTAACCGCAGCCATGGTCTCCAAGCTGATAGTCCATGCTGCTGCAAATGTCGTCGAACTGTTCGTGCAGATGGTTGTTCTCTTGCAAACGTCCCCGTCTGTTGACTCAGGGATCGAGACGTGGCTGCACGATCCATTAGAGCCATGCGGATAAGATGCCTGTCATCTCGACTGCTAGTGATACGAGGCCGTTGGGATCCAGCACGGTGTTCCGTATTACCCTCCTGAACCCACCGATTCCATATTCTGCTAACAGTCATTGGATCTCGACCAACGCGAGCAGCAATGTCGCGATACGATAAACAGTAATCGCGATAGGCTACAATCTGACCTTTATCAAAGTCGGAAACGTGATGGTACGCAATTCTCCTCCTTGCACGAGGTATCACTACAACGTTTCACCAGGTAAGGCCGGTCAGTTGCTATTTGTGTATGAGAACTCGGTTGGAAACTTTCGTGATGCCAGCACGTTGTAGGTGTCACCACCGGCGCCAACCTTGTGTGAATACTCTGAAAAGCTCATCATTTGCATATAACAGCATCTTCTTCCTGTCGGTTAAATTTCACGACTGTAGCACGTCATTTTCGTGGTGTAGCAATTTTAATGGCCAGTAGTGTATTATAAGCCCGAGTGACAAATTAGTTCTGGGTGCAGTTAGAACTGTCTACTTCCGTGGTCTCTGTACTGAAGCAGCCGTGGCAGCGAGCTGCCACATGGTGGCCATGCTGCGTGAATGGCGCCCGGAGCCGTGGCCGCTTTGTGTTTATGAGGGGCGAGACGGTAGTGGGTTCGTGCGTGCCTTAAAAAATTTCTGGATTTAAATGACCTAGAACAGACTGCGAACACTAATGTTTTATAGCAACTCTCCGCGTCCTAATGCATCTGACATTAATAATTGGGTACTCGAGGAGGTTACGATTGCTCATGATGATACAGAATGAAAAATGTTCGTATCTTCGCACAAAACCCGCCGAAACGTTCTGGGCAGACTTAGAGGTGTAAAAGAAGGGAACTGTCCTCTCGACGTATCTGGCAGCTTCAAAGACATTTAAATTAAAATATCACGACATTCGCTATTTTTTACCCGTTACCATTGTTACCCATCTCATATAATACAATGCAATGTGTCAAGTAAAGTAATATGATACATGGTATCTTCCCCTCCGGGAACAAATCCTCATCCAGAAATTTTATCACCTAAGGGAAACTAATTTAGTTATTACATGTCCCTCCTGAGCTTTTGGTATTACATAACGTTCCTATATATGCGAATCATCTCGATTTTTGGGGCAGGATAGTGGCTTCAGGCTATAAAAGCTGCAAGATGCAGGTGGGCCAACATCTTGCAACTAAAGACCTCACTACAACGGGAAGAAGGGTTAACTCGTAAAAAAGCCCAATTTAAATGTTTTTGAAGCTGGCAGATAAGTCAAAAGCCATCTCCCTTCATTTACAATCGTCACTCAGTCCAGGACGTACTTATCCTTTTTGTGATATGACAGGAGGATTTTTCATTCTGGTTCCCAACTTCTACTCTACCATAATTTTGACATTAGACCGCCATAACTTGGCAACCGATGTAGCTTTTTGTCGACTCGAGTTACAACTAGGCCGGTATAGGCTTTATTTTGTTTCCAGCTATGATACTTCTATCGTAACAACGAATAAAGTTTTAACAAGATAGGACGTCCATCAATAATATCCTTTTGTCTATCTTACTACAAACTTTACACAAGTCAGAAATATAGAAGCTGAGTACGTAAAAAAAATAAAAAAAAAATGAAACGTGTTTTTTGTAGATAAAATATGGTTGAAAAGTTAGAATTCTTAAGGAAAGTTTCCAGTTTTACAGTCGTAATGCATTATTCATTTGAGTCGAATCACCGCGATCAGTTTCCTGCCATTCAATTCACGTAAGAATGAATTTGACATGCTACATCCAACTCGAATGTTGCCTCGGGCAAGGATGTGTGTGATGTCCTTAGGTTAGTTAGGTTTAAGTAGTTCTAAGTTCTAGGGGACTGATGACCTCAGATGTTATGTCCCATAGTGCTCAGAGCAATTTGAATTATTTTTTTTAAATTTGCCCTGCTACAGCCAATTCGACTTCAGAAAATCGTATCATGATAACGAGTAAAGACTGTTGGATGAAAAAAATTGCTTTTCAAGTCATCCATTCATCTACCTTAACGAAAATTTTGAACCGAGTCGTACAAGTTTAAAGTACAGGAGTGGCACGCTTCGAAAACTCTCATTAAAACGTCCTTTTCTACGTGTTTTCAAGTATAATCCGAACGATGTACAGCCGGCCGATATGGTCGTGCGGTTCTAGGCGCTTCAGTCTGGAACCGCGTGACCGCTACGGTCGCAGGTTCGAATCCTGTCTTGGGCATGGATGTGTGTGATGTCCTTAGGTTAGTTAGGTTTAAGTAGTTCTAAGTTCTAGGGGACTGATGACCACAGATGTTAAGTCCCATAGTGCTCAGAGCCATTTGAACCGAACGATGTACAAACAAATGGAGCCACTAGCTTAACATAAACTTCAGCACAACTTGCATATTTTGCAAAAGGAATTAGTCGATTCGTACACTGTGTCTGCACGCCAGCTCCGGTTCGTCGTCCAAACCTCTCTTAATATACTGAAACGTAGCTACTGTAAGACAGATGATCGAATCGCTATATAAAAGACGCATGATCCAAGCTAAACCAAAAACTTTTCACCCTGTACATACAAATGGTGATATTAGCTTAACATAAACTTCAGCACAATCAGAATATTTTGCAAAAGGAATTAGTCGAGTCGTACAATTTGTCTGGGTGCCAGCTCCGATTCGTCGTTCAAACCTCTCTTAATATACTGTAACGTAGCTACAGTAAGAGAGATCTTCGGATGCCTATACAAATGACGCATGGTCCAAGGTAAACGAAAAACTTTTCACCCTGTCTTCCTAGCTCAACGATTATCAGTTTTCAGTTGCGTTTCATTCTGGAGTCTCTTTTACGAGACTGAACAATTTCCAATTAAATGACAGTAGTATAGCTTCCACTGGTGGCAACCAAAGATTCAAACACGATAATGGCTCGGTTAGTGCCGTTAAAATAGCATACACTGAATGTGGGATTCGTAATGTACGCATATTAGAATTTTCGAATTACGTTGTTTTCCGGTGACTACGTCTCTATGGAACTCCACTTGTAACGAACCGTTGTGCCGGAAGAAGAGACGGTCGTCAGCACGGTGGTGGGGTTTTAGATTTACCTGTGGTAGAGGCCGAGTGGATACTACAACACACACGAAATATTAGATCACTTTTCTACTATAACTTGAACAAGATCAAATACTTAACACTGAAACAACCCACACGATTGTCTACCTACACAGATCGGCCAGACGTTATGTCCAGAGACGTACTGTGATACACTCCTGGAAATGGAAAAACGAACACATTGACACCGGTGTGCCAGACCCACCATACTTGCTCCGGACACTGCGAGAGGGCTGTACAAGCAATGATCACACGCACGGCACAGCGGACACACCAGGAACCGCGGTGTTGGCCGTCGAATGGCGCTAGCTGCGCAGCATTTGTGCACCGCCGCCGTCAGTGTCAGCCAGTTTGCCGTGGCATACGGAGCTCCATCGCAGTCTTTAACACTGGTAGCATGCCGCGACAGCGTGGACGTGAACCGTATGTGCAGTTGACGGACTTTGAGCGAGGACGTATAGTGGGCATGCGGGAGGCCGGGTGGACGTACCGCCGAATTGCTCAACACGTGGGGCGTGAGGTCTCCACAGTACATCGATGTTGTCGCCAGTGGTCGGCGGAAGGTGCACGTGCCCGTCGACCTGGGACCGGACCGCAGCGACGCACGGATGCACGCCAAGACCGTAGGATCCTACGCAGTGCCGTAGGGGACCGCACCGCCACTTCCCAGCAAATTAGGGACACTGTTGCTCCTGGGGTATCGGCGAGGACCATTCGCAACCGTCTCCATGAAGCTGGGCTACGGTCCCGCACACCGTTAGGCCGTCTTCCGCTCACGCCCCAACATCGTGCAGCCCGCCTCCAGTGGTGTCGCGACAGACGTGAATGGAGGGACGAATGGAGACGTGTCGTCTTCAGCGATGAGAGTCGCTTCTGCCTTGGTGCCAATGATGGTCGTATGCGTGTTTGGCGCCGTGCAGGTGAGCGCCACAATCAGGACTGCATACGACCGAGGCACACAGGGCCAACACCCGGCATCATGGTGTGGGGAGCGATCTCCTACACTGGCCGTACACCACTGGTGATTGTCGGGGGGACACTGAATAGTGCACGGTACATCCAAACCGTCATCGAACCCATCGTTCTACCATTCCTAGACCGGCAAGGGAACTTGCTGTTCCAACAGGACAATGCACGTCCGCATGTATCCCGTGCCACCCAACGTGCTCTAGAAGGTGTAAGTCAACTACCCTGGCCAGCAAGATCTCTGGATCTGTCCCCCATTGAGCATGTTTGGGACTGGATGAAGCGTCGTCTCACGCGGTCTGCACGTCCAGCACGAACGCTGGTCCAACTGAGGCGCCAGGTGGAAATGGCATGGCAAGCCGTTCCACAGGACTACATCCAGCATCTCTACGATCGTCTCCATGGGAGAATAGCAGCCTGCATTGCTGCGAAAGGTGGATATACACTGTACTAGTGCCGACATTGTGCATGCTCTGTTGCCTGTGTCTATGTGCCTGTGGTTCTGTCAGTGTGATCATGTGATGTATCCGACCCCAGGAATGTGTCAATAAAGTTTCCCCTTCCTGGGACAATGAATTCACGGTGTTCTTATTTCAATTTCCAGGAGTGTACATTTTAACTTCCACGTTATAGTGTAACATTTGTTAATTGCGTACCTGTGCGATTCGTCATTTTAACTCTCTGTTTCCTACAACTAATTTAATTTTATTTGCAATGCACTGTTCTTAACGTTGTTTTATTGTGTTGCATCCAGAATTCTGACTCATGGCACCAGTTACTTCTTCAACAATTTGTGTCGCAACTGTAGTACAAACTGAAGCTTGTGTTTGAACCCTATGTCGCCGTATGAGTACAGGCGCTTAACAGCTAGTAATGACACATCCATTACTAATAAAGAAAATCCTGCAACGCGTAGTCCGATCATTCCTATAAAGTTGGAGACCAGTGCGGTAAACCGTTTTCCGTCTGCACTGGCTTAAGTAGCGAGAGCTCAGTTGTAATCACCCCTGTAACTGGTCTTGCGATGTTACGTAATATTTATAGTCCCGCATAACCTTTAAAAAGAGAATTGTGTGTGTGTGTGTGTGTGTGTGTGTGTGTGTGTGTGTGTGTGTGTGTGTGTGTGTGTGCGATAGAGGAAAAAAAAGCAGTAATTTTTGGAACTGCAATTATTTAGAGAGTCAGGGTATGGTTTTAAAGGAATTCACCAGCGATGCCAGACTACATTCAAAACGTGTTAAGTGCATGAATTCGGTTACAGTGCGAGCGTGATGAAGCTCGTAGAAATAAACCGAGTATTGTGAAATCACCCGTGAACTTCACTTAACCTGCTCGTATTAACTGTACTAATTTGGTGAGAGTGTTGATTGCGATTACTGGAATTTTAGACACGATGCGCGTCAGCAGGCAAGTAGTTAAGAACTTTCTCCAAGTGACACGTGTCGTAACCGTCTTCTCCGACTGCCTTTTGCGATTCAGACGTGAGGTAGCTTAAATAAAAGGAGCGGCATACAGTGTAGAAAACTAGGCCAGAAATGTGTGTATATGGGGACAAGGCGCAAAAAGTATCTAGTTTTTTTAATACATGCGAACGACGTTTGAGACTAAGACAACGCTCATTAGAGCATATCTTCCACTCTCCCCTCTTCTGCAATCTAGATGACATTAATGGTCTTCTTATGTAGATTATAATGAAAACTGTGTATCCATTTTCAAACTCTGTAAATAAATGATAAAATAATGGTCCTTGAACTGATAGCACAAATGTAATCAGAAGTTTTTACTGTCGGCAACTTGAACGAACCATTACGTGTCCCCTTTGTCGCAGATGTTTGTTTAAGCATATATCAGCCGCAATGGATTGCGGTCCAGCTGCTCCATACGCACATAACATTTAACATTCCTTGTTATTTGGGAAAGGTATATGTTTCGAAGAACAATGAAAATCCTGATAAGCGCAGATATAACCTAACCGTTATCTCGCGACTACTTTTGCACGACAAATTCTGACAGAAAAGGCAAATGAGCTGTGTCGGCTCGTTTTCCGAGCTACTACGTACCGTTGTTTGTTGGCGCGATCCGTTTTCCTGTTACGCCACCGGGTGGCGCCTCGGTCGTCTTGTGGATGGTTCTTGGTTTGGAGGAATATGGAGGCGAGCTGTTGACGGACGGTGGGGACTAAGAGACAGGAAAGAGTGACGAACCCCAAGCGTGCGATTACGGGGCCTGATCGACGGTAGCGCCTCCAACAGGGCGGCTGGTGTGGAGTGTTGGGCTCTACGGTCTACGCTGTTCTTGACTATCTGGGTTTGGGAGTGACAGTCTGCTGATGTGGGTGGCATGGTCACGTTGATTTTCCCTGCTAACCGCCCGTCCTAATTTGTGGTTGACGTACTTCTGTTTGTGGACGTTGGCACCTGTGCCGGAATTGCTCCTGTTAGGCTGGTTTGCGAGCAGTTCTTCATTGCGTACTCAAGCTAGTAAATTCGCCCTCCCCCTCCCTGTATGCCTGATATATTGAGTATTTAAACTGTTTTCCTTTCATTACAATTTGTTGAGCATTCCGGTAATGTTGCCATTATAGCTCGGGTGTGAAATTAATTTGGTTGTAACATGTTCTAGGGCACACATGAGTGACCACTTGGTCACATATAGTGCCTGACCTTTAAGATGCAAGTTCTTGCATGCCAGACTTGTGTATGAATTGTAACACCGTGACAGGCAAACTCCAGTGGACCGATCAATGTTGGCTCGTTTTCTGTGCTCGTGTTGGAAGGTCTTGGTGAGATCCAGGCACTTAGCCTAAAAGATGTCGTTGGCCCCGGGCGTGTCGTCCACTACCCTCCGATTCACCGGCCGCTTCTGGTCCACGTCGGCTGTGTACGTGTGGGCGGCTTGGCGTTCGGCCTCCTACCTTGGGTAAAGGCTGAGGCGGCGCGGCCTCCTCACCATCTCTGTAAGTTAAGTTCTTTATCTTATGGCACTCGGACTTAAGTTTAAATCAAGGTGTCCGCTACCCTAAGCCATCCTACCCAAGCATTGCCCCCGCAACTCCAGCCTTGTCTTGTACTGTCGCATGATTTTCAGTTCTTAAATGTAAATTGGCGTAAATTTTCAAGTCGTTGTTACCTTCTGTTCCTAAATTGTAAGTGCCCAAAGGCCTTTCCAAATATTTGTTGCCGGCCGCAGTGGTCTAGCGGTTCTAGGCGCTCAGTCCGGAACCGCGCGACTGCTACGGTCGCAGGTTCGAATCCTGCCTCGGGCATGGATGTGTGTGATGTCCTTAGGTTAGTTAGGTTTAAGTAGTTCTAAGTTCTAGGGGACTGATGACCACAGATGTTAAGTTCCATAGTGCTCAGAGTCATTTGAACCATTTGAAATATTTGTTCTTGTCCTAGATGTGTAAATTTTAAAACATTGTCAAATTCTTAACTTGTAAAATTTTGAATACTATTACTTTCCTGTTTGAAAAGTTGCTAAATTGCTGACGCGAAAAGCGTCGTCAAGTTATTTTAATGGTAGTCCTCAATTTGTAAGAGTTTTTGTAAATGAGGGGCAGCTTCCTCACTTGAACTCTACTATCTAAAGACTGATTTTCAAATTATTGCGGCAATGCTCTGTCTGTAACTGTACTCAGATTTTCCTGGTTGAAATCTAAAGTTGTTATTTTAAAGAGGTGTTACTTCTCCTAAAAAGGAAAGAAATTGAGTTTGGGCCTTTTGGTCCGCCGCCCTAAAATCTATTTGACAATGTTATTGACGTTTTAAGTATATCTCATTAAATAAAGGATTATCGACAATTGTGAAGCTACAAATGGCCTCCCGTAAATTCAGCGTGCACCTTCTACCCAGCCGTTAAGCTGTTGTCGTATCCTGGGGCGTCCACTACCATACGGCATTGTTGGCCGGGAGACCCCTCGCGGGGTCGGTTCGGCTGCCGCTCCACAAGTTCTCTAATGCCACTACGGCGACTTGCGAATGAATGAGGATGAAATAATGATGAAAGACACACAACACCCAGTTATCTCGAGGCAGAGAAAATCCATGACCCCGCCGGGAATCGAACCCGGGGCCCCGTGAAAGGGAAGCGAGAACGCTACCGCACGAACCGCGGACTTCACAGAGATAAGGAATAGTTAGTGAAACGTAGAATAAATAACGTGTATGAGCTATAATTTTAGATTTCAAATTATTTAAGAACGGTCGTCAGCTCAGTGTGTGTACTATATGATCATTAATCGATTACAAACTATAATTACGAACTACTCATTGAATTTTAATTAGGTGAGAACAGAACCAACGGTACTGACTGGAGCTCTGAGGCAAAAACACAGTTAATACCATGACTTAAACCTAATGAAAAAACCAGCAGAACAATCTGTACTAAGTATATGCACATCAAAGTTAACTGTTTGCTAAACAGTTCACGTAATAAACTGATCTGCGTTACTCTCTATAGTGCTCTTACTGATTTCAGAACTGCAAGTTTTCGTAAATAATTGTTTTTTGTTACAGTAAGTTATTTCTGGAAAGTTCATAATGTTTCATTAAGCGAAGAATAAGTAATTTTACACTACATTATAACGTAATTTGCAAATGTGAGAAGAGTTTGCAGTGCACACAAAAAACATGATATACACTGTTCTGCAGAAACTTTTTGTGAGTACTCGTTTGATTTATGCTTTGACTCTCTTGCTGTTTGGCAATACTTCTTAAATACTTGTTCCACCTAGCAACAAACTTAACTGCTGTTAAATGACAGTTTCTGGTAAAAATGGAAATGGAAATGTCGTGTGGCTAGGGCCTCCCGTCGGGTAGACCGTTCGCCTGGTGCAAGTCTTTCGATTTGACGCCACTTCGGCGACTTGCATGTCGATGGGGATGAAATGATGGTGATAAGGACAAAACAACCCCCAGTCCCTGAGCCGAGAAAATCCCCGACCCAGCCGGGAATCGAACCCGGGCCCTGAGGATTGACAATCTGTCACGCTGACCACTCAGCTACCGGGGCGGACACAGTTCTTGGTAATGCCTAGTTTTGTAAATTGCACTTCTTCATCTGAGTTATCGAAATGAAATGAGCTTCTCCCCTTCAGCATTTTCCTATTCTTTCACTGGTGGTATTCTCGGAATCAGTAATGGTGATAGGATAGGAACCTGGTAGGAAAATGATTGAGGTAAAGTTCATTTACACTATAACAGCTGCTGTGTTAAACACTGTTATTCAGTGAAGATAAACTACACTGAAGTGTTACAGTCATGGAATAGCGACATGCACGTATACAGATGCTGGCAGAACGCGTGTGCAAGATATAAAAGGGCAGTGCATCGGCGGAGCTGTCATTTGTTCTCAGGTGAATCATGTGAAAATGTCACCGAAGTTATTATGCTGATCATGGCTGCACGACTGTCGACGTGCAATAGTAGTTGGGGCTAGATGCAAGGGAGTTACTGTCTCCTAAATCGCTAAGGAATTCAGTATTCAGAGATCCAGAGAGTCAAGTGTGTACCGAGAATACCAAATTTCAAGCATTACTTCTCACCACGAACAATGCAGCAGCTGACAGCCTTCACTTAGCGACCGACAGCGTTTGTATACAGTTGTCAGCGTTAGACAACGCCGAGTGAGATAACCGCAGAAATCAAAGTGGGGCGTACGGCAAACGCATCCGCTAGGACAGCACTGCGAAACTTGGAATTAATGGGCTATGGCAGCAAATGATCGACGCGAGTGCCTTTGTTAACAGCATGACTCGGCCCCCCGCCCCTCTCCTGGGTTCGTAACCGTATCGGTTGGAACCTAGACGACGGGAAAGTCCTGTTCTGGTCAGATGAGTCCCGATTTCAGTTGGTAGGAGTTGATAGTAGGATTCGAGTGTGGCGTTAGCTCTGCGAAGTGATGGACCCAAGTTGTCAACAAAACACTGTGCAAGCTGATGGTGGCTGTATAATGGAGTGCTCTATGTTTACATGGAACTGACGAGGTCTTCTGGTGCAACTGAACCGATCGTTGACTGTAAATAGTTAAGTTCGACTACTTGGAGACCAATTGTAGCCATTTATGTACTTCATGTTGACAAAGAACAATGGAATTTTTATGTATCACAATGCGCCACGTCATCGGCCCACAACTGTTCGCGATTAGTTTGAAGGACATTCTGGACAGTTCGAGTGAATGATTTGGCCACTCAGGTCTCCCAACACAAACTACATCGAATATTTATAGGACATAGCAGAGAGGTCAATTCATGCATAAAATCCTATACCGACTATATTTTCCCACTTATACACTGAAGCGCCGAGGAATCTGGTATACGCATGCGTATTCAAATACAGAGGTACGTAAACAGGCAGACTGCGGCGCTGCGGTCGGCAACGCCTATATAAGACAACAAGTACCTGCCGCAGTTATTAGTTCGGTTACTGCTGCTAAAATGGCAGGTTATCAAGATTTAAGTGAGTGTGAAAGTGATGTTATAGTCGGCGCATGAGCGATGGGACACAGCATTTCCGAGGGAGCGATGAAGTGGGGATATTCCCGTACGACCGTTTCACGAGAGTACCATGATTATGAGGAAGCCGGTAAAACATCAAATCTCCGGCATCGCTGCGGCCGGAAAAAGGTCCTGCAACAACAGGACCAAAGACGATTGAAGGGAATCGTTCAACGTGACAGAAGTGATGCAAATTGCTGCAGATTTCAATTCTAGGCCATCAACAAGTGTCAACGTGTGAACGATTCAACGAAACATCGTCGATGTGGGCTTTCGTAGCAGAAGGCTCACTCCTTCACCCTTGATGACCCCAAGACACAAAACCTTACGCCTCTCCTGGGCCCGTCAACACCGACGTTGGACTGTTGATGACTGGAAACATGCCTAGTCGGACGAATCCCGATTCAAATTGTATTGAGCGGATGGACGTGTATGTGTATGAAGATAACCCCATGAATCCATGACCCGAGCAGATCAGTAGGGGACTGTTCAATCTAGTGCAGGCTCTGTAATGGTGTGGCGTGTGTGCAGTTGGAGTGATATGGGACCCCTAATACGTCTAGATACGACAGTGACAAGTGACACGTACGTAAGCATCCTGTTTGATCAGCTGCATCCATTAATATCTATCTTCGTATATCCATAATTGAAACAGACGGCTTGGGACGTCAGCTATTATAATATATGTTAAAAAATGACGGAATTCCTCTAACTGTATTAAGGTGTTAGTTTTATTGGCAACTAGTTTCGATGTTGTTTCAACATCGTCTTCAGGCCTATACTTGTTGACAGCAACCGGATGTGTCTAACACTAGTAGTCAGTGGTCACCTTAATACAGCTGGAGGAATTTCGTCATTTTTTAACATATATTAATGTCTATTGTGCATTCCGACGGACTTGGAGAAATTTCAGCTGGACAATGCGACACCCCACACGTCCAGAACTGCTATAGAGTGGCTGCAGGAATACTCTTCTGAATTTAAACACTTCCTCTGGCCACCGTACTCCCCGAACATGAACATTATTGAGTATCTGTGATGCCTTGCAACATGCCGTTCAGAAAAGATCTCTAATTCCTCTTACGGATTTATGGACACCCTTGCAGGATTCAAAGTGTCAGCTCTCAAGCACTATTTCAGACATTAGTTGAGTCTACGCCACGTCGTGTCGCGGCACTTCTGCGTGCTCGCGCGACCCCTGCACGATGTTTCTTTGTCTCTTAGTGTACATGGGTATAGAGGCAGCTTGGCCTGATATTTCTGCAGGGGACTTCCAACGACTCGTTGAGTCCTTGCCACGTCCAGATGCTGTATTTTGTCAAAGCCGTCCCACATTATATTAGGAGGTATTCCGTGACTTTTATCACCTCCATGTACTAAGCTTGTTAGCTCTGCACAAGCTAAAGGTGATCTTACTTTGATGGGTTACTGCTGCTGTGACGTAAGGCATTACCCGTTGACAGTATATGGCAACAGGCTTGTCCTTATCGTCGCTTTCTATAACAAGTCTGAGCCCACAGTACTCCTCTTGAATATTAATTCCTTTCGATGACAACATGCTATGCCCACTTACTACCATTCCTGGTCATATGCTAAAAATTTTGTAGTTTATCCCCTAAATAGCCGCGCACCGCGCCTCGTCTCCACCGACAACTTCTGGTCCGACTCCCTGCTTGCGCTCCCTGAGACAATACTCCTTACTTGAAATTTATTCTTTGGCTCAATATAATAGCACACTTCCCTGTCTGGAGCAGGGTTTGTACTCCATCACGGTTACGATATTCTTTTTTATTAGTTCGTTTGAATTACTTCTTCGACATTTAATTATATGACAAAATTAATAAAATAATAAAGGGTAATGACGACAGAAACTGTATGGCATTTACATTATGGTTCTAGAATTAATTATGGGAAAGATCTATCAGGCACCGTCTTGTGTGTCTTCGATTGCCATAATGTACTGGCAAACAGCTACACAACCCGCATTATGTTCAGATTACTGTTTATCACAGCTATTGTCACTGGCTTTGGACAGTAGGTTAGATCATTTATTCCTACAGTAAAAGTTGGAATCGCCACTGGCGTCTACAAGATTCCTGTAGGTATCCCAGGTCCACATACAGGTCCTTAATCACCTCAATAAGCTCGTCGGCCACCAGAGAACTGCTCATAGCATTATATTGTTGGGCTTTAATATGTTATGGGATCCTGATGCTGCGTAATTAAGGGATCTGGACTGTGGCACATAATGCTGTGGTACCTCACCAGATATCTGTATATTTGTTAAAAGGCAAAATTATTTGGCTTGTCTGCAAAGGTCTTTCAGTTTAAAAATTTTCGTCACCGTGTTGTTTAGACAGAGGACCATGCGGACTGTCATCTGCATCGCTGGGATCGTGGTAGTATGCTGTTGCGGAGTGCGTAATTTAGGCTTTTCGAAATGCGATAGCTTCTTCAATCCTAGCGAACCGGTAATCGATCTCATTGTAGGTGTATTAAAATGGAAGGGGATGAATAATATGAATTTAGGTGCCCGTGATTCTCCCAGATCATTTAACCAGGTACCAACACTGGTCCTTTAAGGTACAGTATTTCATACATCCTCGTTCCATATGATCCCCCCTCCCCCTCCTCCCCCCCCCCCAATTCAAAGTACTGCTTCTTCTCCCCACATAAAGGCGAATTTGAGGTATGGCATGCACAAATCACTGGATTTTTCTCCTTGGAAGAAACGTAATTACTGATTAGAGCCGGGGATGAATAATATGAATTTAGGTGCCTGTGATTCTCCCAAATCATTTAACCAGATACCAACACTGGTCTTTTAAGGTACAGTATTTCATACATCCTCGATCCACCCGATCCCAACCCCCCCCTCCCCCCTCCCCCTCAAAATTCAAAGTACTGCTTCTTCTCCCCACATAAAGGCGAATTTGAGGTATGGCATGCACAAATCACTGGATTTTTCTCCTTGAACGTAATTACTGATTAGAGCCCTGCATGACCGAGTAAGCGAGCACAAAATACGAAATGGGGCGAGCACACCCTAACTGGATAGGCTGCCCGCACTAGTCCTAGTGACCGAGCATAGAAGCCGTGACCGAATACGTACCACGTAACTTCAATCACATTACACGTGTCATTATCCGTGTGACACTGCAGCCAGTACGGGCTTCTCATTTGTGGTGTGTCTCTCTCTGTAATCATGCAGCGCGAGGAAGCCAGTGTAGTAAGACGTAAGATTGAAACCAATGTTTACACATTGGAGAAACGGGAAGGTCTAAAAAGCCAAGTATGGAGTACATTTCTGCTAGTTGCAGACGAAAACAGTGCGTCTACTGGGTATGTATCGTGCATAAACTGCACCACATTATTGTGTTTCCAGTCGGGAACCACTCATTTAAAGAAACACAGTTGCAAGAAACCTCACAAAGATACAGCTCCTTCAGGGATACCGGCAGTAATAAAAAATAGTATTACAGCAAACTGTGTTGCAATGTGTGCTAAAGATATGAGACCTTTTAATGCTGTTTCCGGTGAAGGTTTCAGAGAACTAGGTCAAGAATTAATACAGCTAGGTGCGCATAATGGAGAAGTTAACGTGAACACGTTGTTGCGTCGGTATTCATTCACCAAGTCGCCATTGTTATTCAGTCCATCCTCGTCGCCAATCTTGTTGTGACTAGGAGCCCTACCTACTCGGTTCGCTAAACAAACAAACAAACAACCCATATAACGAGTTTTTTACAAAAAAGCAATTACAGATACTTAACTTCGGGAACTACACACATGTGTCGTGAGCAAAGGGCGGCATACGAAATAATAATCTGTTATTCTGTGCATCATCTGTTTATTGAATTTGCCTGTTCCAAAACAAGCAGCCCACGTCCCCCACCCCCTGCTCAGGTACCTCAGCTGCAAGTGATAGATGCAACGCAGCTAACTCAGATGTTTCAGTTTCAGACGCAACAGATTACAACCCTCCTCAATCAAAAAAAAAAATAAATAAATAAATAAACAACTTATGGGACTTAACTGCTAAGGTCATCAGACCCTAAGCTTACACACTACTTAACCTAAATTATCCTAAGGACAAACCCATACACCCATGCCCGAGGGAGGACTCGAACCTCCGCTGGGACCAGCCGCACAGTCCATGACTGCAGCGCCTTAGACAGCTTTTTTCTTCTTTTTTTTTAATCTCATTTTGTTCGTTTTCGTTCGTTGTATCTGCTCGACGCGGACGTTGCAAGACACCCGATTCAGCTCTTTGTTGAGCCATTAACTCAGTTTTTTTATTACAGAGGGCAGCTAACCCTCTGACCGAACACGCTGAGTTACCGTGCCGGCGACCGCTCGGCTAATCCCGGGCGGTGCCACATCCCTCTACTATAAGCAGACATGTCAAAGAACAAGCTGATGCAATACGAAACAGCATAATGCCTTCTGTTATTGCGAAAGTTATTAATAAAACATGTGCTGCGACAGTTGATATGTGGACTGATTCGCATAATCAGATGCACTATTTGACGCTTACAACACATTACTTTAACACAGATTGGTCTCTTAAGAACAATTTTTTATTTACAACAAAATTCCCGGACGTTAAGAAGACGGGAGTAAATATTATGAAAGAAATTGAAGAGAGGATGGCTGACTGGGACATTTCGCCGGACATGTTGCACAGTTTCGTTTTTGTCTCGGACCAGGGTGCCAATTTAATAAAGGCTTTGGAAAATCACGAAGGGATTCCTTGTGCTGCTCATTGTATACAGCACTTAAGCATACTTTCGATGAGCATAACTTCAAGTTAAATCATGCCTGAACATCGCATCAACAATAAATACTGCAAAATGCATTGTAAGGTACATTAAGAAAAGTGACCTCTGCTCGTCTTCGAAATCATCGTTGAAACACGAGGTCTGCACACGCTGCAACAGCCTGTACACTACGCTGGAATCCTTACGCACTCAGTATAAAGAAGTTGCTGCTTTGCTGGCGGAAAATAACTCCTCTTACAGATTGCAAGGATATGATAATGAGCTTGCAGGAAAAACTGCAAATTTTCTAAGACCATTAAAAGAGGCCATCCTCACGCAGGAAGCGACTACAAGGGTAGCGGAGTAAGTGTGGAGTGCACATGTGGGTTTTTTAGGTTAGAGAATTCCCTCCCTAGGCCCGACAAGACGCCTCCTGAGACGCGGCAAGGTAGGAGTAGGCAAAATGCAACAGGGAATAACAAAATTAATGTGCTAATAGTAAACTGCAGGAGCGTCTATAGAAAGGTCCCAGAACTGCTCTCATTAATAAACGGTGTAACACTTCTGTCACAAAATGTAACTGGGTTTTCTCTTTTGACGCTAGTCAATTGACGAGATGAGCATTATGTCAGGGTGAAAATACTAAATAAATTAATTTTTCTCCCTTAACAACATGTGGGCAGGGTGGGTTCTTCCTTGGCTCGGGTATGAGGTAGAATGAAACAGCATTTTTACATAAGATAACTTTTATTGAAGATTTGTACGATGGTTTTCTTACTGGATGTTCTGGATCGGAGAGCGGCAGCTGTGTCGTTTGCGGAGCCTTCTGCTGCAGCAGCGGCGGCGTCTGATTACGCGTGGCGGTGTGTATCTCGTGTCGCCGTCTCGCCCAGTTGACTGGAGGCGCGCATCGTGCTGTGGCCCGTTTAAATATTGAGAACGAAGTCGTGAATCGGATGCTGATACCTTGGATGTGGCGTCCCAGTGTTTCTCTTCTCTAAGCGGCCGCGTGTGTCAGTGTCGTGCGTCGGCCAGCGGAGCGGCGCGGCTGGGGAAGGCCAGTGTCCCGGACTCGAACAGCGGACTCCCCCTTGCCAGTCTTCGGCTGACAGATCTTCATCCCAGCTCACAGGTGACTGCTGATGTGAGGCCATCTCCTTCCCGTCCCCACAAGTCACCCGGGTTCGTAAAAATCAGACTTCAAATACCTTTTAACTTCTGTCTTCTGGCGCCGAGGCTGCTGCTTGCTATTCCGTTACAGCGGCGGACTTGGCGCGTCTGTGTATGATGTAGTCTCTTCTTGCATGACGCTCTTCAGCACCGAAACTGACTGAAAACTACTGCTACTCTTCTTGTCGGGCCCACTGCGTCTCGCGTATTTATTCACTGCAGTTCACTGGAGGTGAACGACTTCATGGTCATTGCCTCTTCTGTCACGTTGAAAAGTTTCTCGAAGAATCTTCTTAATGTCGGTCATTGGCTCTTGAAATGTAGGCGAGGGCCTTTGCTCACATAACTGAGAAACACGTGAGCTGGTCGGGCGATGGCCTGACAGCTGAATCGACAGCGTTCGCTTATGTGGGGAGGGCGATGACTTCTCCTGAACTTGCTGACTTCACGGTCATTGTCTCTTCTGCTCTGCCCGCTGTTTGCCAGTATGTAAGTCTCTAAACTGAACTAAGTTTTGCATTTATTTTCTAATTTCTACTTCACATTGCTTTCACTAATTTATTTACTTATCTTAAGTACCACTCAACAATGGTCACAATGCCCACATAGTACTAAGGACAGAAAGTTGGCTGAAAACAGACGTAAACAGTAATGAAATCCTAAACTCAGATTGGAATGTATACTGCAGAGACAGGCTGGACATGGTAATTGGATGTCTCTATAGGCCCCCTGGCTCAGCAGCTGTTGTGGCTGAGCACCTGAAGGATAATTTGGAAAATATTTCGAGTAGATTTCCCCACCATCTTATAGTTCTGGGTGGAGATTTTAATTTGCCTGATATAGGCTGGGGGACTCAAACGTTCATAACGGGTGGCAGGGACAAGGATCCAGTGAAATTTTTTTAAGTGCTTTATCTGAAAACTACCTTGAGCAGTTAAACAGAGAACCGACTCGTGGCGATAACATTTTGGACCTTATGGTGGCAAACAGACCCGAACTATTTGAAACAGTTAATGTAGAACAGGGAATCAGCGATCATAAAGCGGTTACTGCATCGATGATTTCAGCCGTAAATAGAAATATTTTAAAAAAGTAGGAAGATTTTTCTGTTTAGCAAAAGTGACAAAAAGCAGATTTCAGAGTACCTGATGGCTCAACACAAAAGTTTTAACTCAAGTACAGGTAGTGTTGAGGATCAGTGGACAAAGTTCAAAACCATCGTACAATATGCGTTAGATGAGTATGTGCCAAGCAAGATCGTAAGAGATGGAAAAGAGCCAGCGTGGTACAACAATCGAGTTAGAAAACTGCTGCGGAAGAAAAGAGAACTTCACAGAAAACATAGATATAGCCAAATCCTTGCAGACAAACAAAAATTACGGGAAGCGAAATGTAGTGTGAGGAGGGCTACGCGAGAGGCGTTCAATAAATTCGAAAGTAAAGTTCTATGTACTGACTTGGAAGAAAATCCTAAGAAATTTTGGTCTTATGTCAAAGCGGTAGGTGGATGAAAACAAAATGTCCAGACACTCTGTGACCAAAATGGTACTGAAACAGAGGATAACAGACTAAAGGCCGAAATACTAAACGTCTTTTTCCAAAGCTGTTTCACGGAGGAAGATTGCACTGTAGTTCCTTCTCTAGACTGTCGCACAGATGACAAAATGGTGGATATCGAAATAGACGACAGAGGCATAGAGAAAAAAATAAAATCGCTCAAAAGAGGAAAGGCCGCTGGACCTGATGGGATACCAGTTCGATTTTACACAGAGTACGCGAAGGACATCAAAAGCAGACTCGCTATGCCAAAAAAGGCATTTATGGCCAAGAGAAGTCTACTAATATCAAATACCGGCCTTAATTTGAGGAAGAAATTTCTGAGGATGTACGTCTGGAGTACAGCATTGTATGGTAGTGAAACATGGACTGTGGGAAAACCGGAACAGAAGAGAATCGAAGCATTTGAGATGTGGTGCTATAGACGAATGTTGAAAATTAGGTGGACTGATAAGGTAAGGAATGAAGAGGTTCTACGCAGAATCGGAGAGGAAAGGGATTTGTGGAAAACACTGATAAGTAGAAGGGACGGGATGATAGGACATCTGCTAAGACATGAGGGAATGACTTCCATGGTACTAGAGGGAGCTGTAGGGCAAAAACTGTAGAGGAAGACAGAGATTGGAATACGTCAAGCAAATAATTGAGGACGTAGGTTGCAAGTGCTACTCTGAGATGAAGAGGTTACCACAGGAAAGGACTTGTGGCGGGCCGCATCAAACCAGTCAGTAGACTGATGACCAAAAAAAAAAAAAAAAAAAAAAAAAAAAACGAGAGGGAACTTGCCCTCCTTCTTGCGGTGGTTTACCGTATGTCTCTGGAAGAGCGTAGCGTTCCAAAGGATTGGAAAAGGGCACAGGTTATCCCCGTTTTCAAGAAGGGACGTCGAACAGATGTGCAGAACTATAGACCTATATCTCTAACATCGATCAGTTGTAGAATTTTGGAACACGTATTATGTTCGAGTATAATGACTTTTCTGGAGACTAGAAATCTTCTCTGTAGGAATCAGCATGGGTTTCGAAAAAGACGGTCGTGTGAAATCCAGCTCGCGCCATTCGTCCACGAGACTCAGAGGGCCATAGACACGGGTTCACAGGTGGATGCCGTGTTTCTTGACTTCCGCAAGGCGTTCGATACAGTTCCCCACAGTCGTTTAATGAACAAAGTAAGAGCATATGGACTATCAGACCAATTGTGTGATTGGATTGAAGAGTTCCTAGATAACAGAACGCAGCTTGTCATTCTCAATGGAGAGAAGTCTTCCGAAGTAAGAGTGATTTCAGGTGTGCTGCAGGGGAGTGTCGTAGGACCGTTGCTATTCACAATACACATAAATGACCTTGTGGATGACATCGGAAGTTCACTGAGGCTTGTTGTGGATGATGCTGTGGTATATCGAGAGGTTGTAACAATGGAAAATTGTACTGAAATGCAGGAGGATCTGCAGTGAATTGCCTCATGGTGCAGGGAATGGCAGTTGAATCTCAATGTAGACAAGTATAATGTGCTGCGAATACATAGAAAGAAAGATCCCTTATCATGTAGCTACAATATAGCAGGTCAGCAACTGGAAGCAGTTAATGCCATAAATTATCTGGGAGTACGCATTTGGAGTGATTTAAAATGGAATGATCATATAAAGTTGATCGTCAGTAAAGCAGGTGCCAGACTGAGATTCATTGGAAGAATCCTAAGGAAATGCAATCCGAAAACGAAGGAAGTAGGTTACAGTACGCCTGTTCGCCCGCTGCTTGAATACTGCTCAGCAGTGTGGGATCCGTACCAGATAGGGTTGATAGAAGAGATAGAGAAGATCCAACGGAGAGCAGCGCGCTAAATTACAGGATCATTTAGTAATCGCGAAAGCGTTACGGAGTTGATAGATAAACTCCAGTGGAAGACTCTGCAGGAGAGACGCTCAGCAGCTCGGTACAGGCTTTTGAAGTTTCGAGAACATACCTTCACTGAAGAGTCAAGCAGTATATTGCTCCCTCCTACGTATATCTCGCGAAGAGACCATGAGGATAAAATCAGAGAGATTAGAGCCCACACAGAGGCATACCGACAATCCTTCTTTACACGAACAATATGAGACTGGAATAGAAGGAAGAACCGATAGAGGTTCTCAAGGTACCCTCCGCCACACATCGTCAGGTGGCTTGCGGAGTATGGATGTAGATGTAGATGTAGAACCAGATACCAACACTGGTCCTTTAAGGTACAGTATTTCATACATCCTCGTACCATATTATTCCCCCTCCCCCTCATCCCCCCTCCCCCCGCCCTTCAAAGTACTGCTTCTTCTCCCCACATTAAGGTGAATTTAAGGTATGGCATGCACAAATCACTGGATTTTTCTCCTTGAAAGAAACGTAATTACTGATAACGAAACATGGGATTTTTGAAATCAGCAAAAATCCTTCCATCCTTCATAGCGTACTCAGTGGCACAATGACTGTGAAGATTATGGAGAAGGAACATATTTGTAACTGTAGGCTTTCCCGGCGTAAGCTATTGATGAAGGTTTCTCGGATCTCCAGCCGGGTGGTAGCGTTGATATCTCACGAAGTTTCGGGAAGTGTCATATTACCCATCTTCACTCCGCCAGAAGATGGCTAGTATGACACTTCCCGAAACAGCGCGAGATATCAACGCTAACACCCGGCTGGAGACCCGAGAAACCTTCATCAAGAAACAGATTGTTTGCGGCAGACATCCCGCCCACTCGAAGAGTTACGACAGCGTCGGTGTTGTTTTGGACGCTTTCGCCGGCCCTGCAGCCACACATGGGGTCTCAATTCGCACAGTGAAAGCGGCTGTGACGTCAGACGCACGACCTCGGCCGTTGCCTCGCCCGCTGGGAATCCCTGTTCCCGCAGCTGCAGCGCACTGGAGGTTCTCGGCTTGTAGCGTCACATTTTTATATGAGGGCGCTTGACAAGGCAATGAATCCACATTAATCCTACATTAGCATATTGTATAGGCTCACGGCAGACGTTCTACGACGAGGTCGCGTTCTCACTGCCTATTCAGCAACCTCAACCATGTTTTTCATACTCCCTATAGTTACGCTTTACTACCATAAATATATACAGTTCACTTCAACATTATCTACTGTAACTACACTGCATATTTCGACAGTCAACGGTCGAATGAAGAAACGACGTTCATACTTTTGGTTACCATACCAACAAACAATGTTGGTCGCAAAGTTCCTTGATAATTTGACTTAATAAGTTTCTGTGGGGATTACATTAATTTACACAGAAATATGAGATGTTTTACGGCCCTCAGAAATTTTTGCTGCTACGTTATATGACACCCAACCATACCGTTTGTTTATTCTATAAACTGATTTCACTCTATACAATTTTCGGATTATAAAAGTAGCAAGCAAACAACTGAGCAACCTACACGTACAATCCTTCTTCGTGAGACTGAACTACAGGACAGGAAATGTAATCATTTTACGGAGTCCTCACTACTGAGTCTCAAAACCAAATGACCGATTAGGCAGCCAAATGGTGAATGCCGTGCTGCAGCAGAGCCTTAATGAACCGGAAAGAGTTTGTGCTACGCACCTGAAACCGTAGCTTCGAAAACCAGAAATAAGGCATCTGTAGTGTACAAAATGCAGTAGGAAAAATCCGTTATACAGACAAAGATTACACAACTCGGAGACAACTGAAAGCCAGAAACTGTGTTTAACGTATATGAAGCTACGCAGAAAGTGGCTGGTTGCTGCATTCCTTTAAGTAATCTATAACTGTGTAAACCTGCTTACTGTGGCTAATCATTGGTCTCTGTCTACAATTTTTGCCTCACACACTTCTTTCTGTTACAAAATTCACCAGACCTTGATGTCTTATCGACTTATTTCGCTAGTGTACACGCAGAATCCACCAACGAATGGAAGAACTCAATGGAGCCAATTTGAAACTACCCCTGCAAATGTATCATAATGAAGCGAAACACATCAAACACGGAATGTTTCGGTATGACAGAAGATACTTAAATTTCCTGGTTTAAATGTAGGTAACGGCCTGATATTACATGTATTTGTGACCTAGATTTCATGTTAGAACGATATACAGTCAATAGTATGTGTTTCGCTGTAAGTAACAGCTACTTCTATGTAAACTATTTTTTGTGACTCAAATTAAATTGACAGTCAAAGCCGGAAATGTTGTCCTACAAAATTATGTTTGAAACGCCGGTACGCTGATGGAAAGCATGTTTTTGGATACAAAGGATCGCTTCTTATTGATTACTCGTTGGAATTAGGGTAGTTCTGTAAATGAAGACAAAAGTCTTTAAAAATGAACCGAACACTGTGTAATAGCAATCATGAATTTATAATGCATCCTCGTATATACACTTCTGCGTGTCCAGAAATGTGTCTTGATTTCGTAATGTTTGTCCCGGCTTGTACGACAGGCAGAGATTAGGGCGTTTCCCTAGGGCTAGATAACGTATAACTTTAACTCGACAAACATTCCCAGTTACAGTAAGCACCGTACATTGTAGTAGCAAAAGGTAAATCACAATTCAAGGCAACAATGACAAATATGTTTGTCGTTTGTGAAAGTAGCTGTACGTGGGGCAGTGATAACACTACGACAGAGCAGATGGTAATTATCTATGAAAACACTGAATACAAATTATCAAGTTAATAAGTACTTTAAAACGAATCAGATGGTACTTGTAATAAGATACTATGGAAAGGGAGTCTCTTATTCGTGTTTAATAAGTTAGTTACGTAAAATACCGGTGTGAAGCTGGCCATCCATGATGCCCTTTTGCCTAACATATTAAAAGTATATTTTATGCTAAAATTTTACACAAATAGTACGTTTTAAGACAAAATAGGTATGCAGTGTCAGAGTCTCTTATTCGTGTTTAATAAGTTAGTTACGTAAAATACCGGTGTGAAGCTGGCCATCCATGATGCCCTTTTGCCTAACATATTAAAAGTATATTTTATGCTAAAACTTTACACAAATAGTACGTTTTAGGACAAAATAGATATGCAGTGTCAGAATCCGGTTTAAAAAACTTTTCCAACTATTCCTCATTCACACCTGTACGATTAGTATGTGTTGAGAAGGAATGTTGAATTGAGAATTGTAACTGGTAATGGTTCGAGTTTATTGAAAACCTTATGGCATCCGTTTACAGGTAACTTATTGACTTCCCAGTAATTTCCTTTTGATGTATGTGTTTATTCCAGCTGCCCTGGTAAATGCAGGTTATGCCTTAAAATTACATTCGGCTTGAGACCACTGGTTTCTTGCGTAGTGTCAATACACGTGAAGAAGGTTACTAAGAGCTCGTGTTCTGGTATGAGATATACTACCACTGTGAAGGAAACACATCTACAGCAACACTTTCTAGACACTATCGGAAATGGAAAGCAGCAGTCCGATATTTTTCAATGTATGTGACGATGTTCATTACACAACGGGAATTAAATGATTCAACTTTCGCTCCAGTCGGAACTGATGCCTATCATCAACGTGAGTGCGGGTAACCACAGACGCGAACACACTTTGGTATTCGTTGTGATATGGAAGGAAGCAGCTTCCGAATGTTAACTTGAAGCGTTTCATCCCCAGCCTGTAATGTTCTGTGTCAGTTCATTATTTGCTGGGTGGAGGCTGGTATGAAAATCAACGTCTTCAATTGCTTAGTAGAGATTACCTATGGGTGGCAAATTACGGGAGTGGGTAGGTCAATTAAGAATGCGAATATTTGTCAACAAGTTGCGACTCGAGCTACACTGTAATGTCTTCCATTACCCTGCTGGAACATGCAATTTGTTACCCTACTCATAACGGGCAAGACAATAGAGTTTGCCATTCTTGTCACATAATGGCGAACAGTCACTCTCATTTTATCAACTACCAAATTAGTTCTGTTGTCAGAGCCAATAGCTCTCCGGACCATGATTCCAGAAGTGGGTCATGTATCTCAATAATCGCCGAATGATGTGAACATTCACTACGTCGGCTGTGGACGCGTTGCCATTGATCTAACGCAAACGGCGATCAACACCACAGAACGCCACTTAGTCTCACAACTGACTCTGGCTGCATGTAGTGCGAATCTCGGACGTATGTGCAAAAGGCTGAGGTGACAGATGTCATGGCATACCTCCTAATATCACGTTGGTGCTCCGTTTGCGTGGCTTAAAGCAGCAATTCGACGTTGCGTGGACTCAAGTCGTTGGAAGTCCTCTGCAGGAATATCGAGCCATGCTGCCCTTATAGCCCCCGTAATTGCGAAACTGTTGCCGGTGCAGGATTTTGTGCATGAACTGACATCTCGATGACATCCCATAAATGTGTGAGGGTATTCGTGCCTCGCGATCTGGATGGCCAAAACAGTCGCTCGAATTTTTCGGAATGTTCTTCAAACCAGTCGGGAATAAATGTGGCTCAGTGAACATGAAATCCGTGAATACTTACAAATGTGTTTCAAGTAGCCGAAAATGACCATTTCCAGTCAACGATCGGTTCAGTTCGACCAGAGGACCCACTCGATTCCATACAAAAACCACCTGTACCATTATGGAGACACCACCAGCTTACACAGCTGCTTGTTGACAACTTAGGTCCATGGCTACCATCAGATCTTACTGGCTGAAATAGGAACTCATGAAACCAGGCCACAGTTTTCGAACCACCTAGGGTCCAGCTGATACGGCCACGAGCCGAGGAGAGGCACAGCAGGTGATGTTGTGAAGATATCAAAGACATTCGCGTCAGTCGACTGCTACCATAGTCCATTAACGCCTCCTAACGGATACATTCGTCGCGTGTCCCACAATCATTTCTGCGGTTATTTCGCGCAGTGTTGCCAGTTTGTTAGCACTGACAACTCTACGCAAACGCCGATGGCTTTGCTCTTTAAATGAAGGCCGGGCGGTCACTACGTTGTCCGTTGTGAGAGGTAATGTCTGAAATTTGGTATTCTCGCCAAGCTCATGACACTGTGGATCCCGGAATACTGAATTCGCTATTGATTTCCCAAATAGCATATCCCATGTGTCTAACCTCAACTACTATGCCGTGTTCGATGTCTGTTAACTCTCGTCGAGTGGCCATAATCACGTCGGAAACATTTTCCCATGATCACATGAGTACAAATAGCTACACTAATACACAGCCCTTTAATACCTCGTGCACACGATATTACCGTCATGTGTTTATGTTCATATCCCTACCATGACTTCTGTCTCCTCAGTGTATATCCATGGGGCGACAACAACATTGTCTTCAAATATATGGATTTACATGTTCAATATATGGATTTACATATTCAAACATTGGGTCTCACTAGGGTTATACGCGCCATCACCTTTGTATCTGAACTAAACTTTCCCAAAACTCTCTCAGTAAACTGAATACGACCATTCGTCTTTTCTACTACCGCTGTTTCGTTCTCGTTCCACTTCATATACCTAGGTATTTAACTCACGTCTCTTTGTCAAGCAGCACACGACAAATACTGTATTCGAACGTTACAGAATTGTCATTTTTTCTACTGACCTGCATAAACTTACTTTTACCTACGTCTATAGCAAGCTGCAATGGATCACACCAAACAGAAAATTTGTCTAAGTATCTTCCTTCAGTCAATCAGCTACGTCACTTTCCCATGCACTACTGCGTCATCAGCAAACAGTCGTAGAATGCTGTTCACCCTGTCCGTCGGACAGTTTATTAATACAGAGAAAAGGAACGGTCACTTCTCTCTCCTGTGGCACTCCTGATGAGCCCCTGGTCGCCCATGATATTACATTTCAGAAGCTGGTTTTGCCCGGGCATATTAATTCTGTAACTTCTAAACAGGTCAACGATCGCTGCAACGACGCTCACAGCCGGGACCTTGACTTCCGCCGGCAATTCTCGTATCGACTGAGCTATTCATCCGGCATCCACACTAAGCAAGAGCTGGCTGAGAATACCAACGTCGATGGCCTTCACTTAACATCTGAGAAAAACGGCATTTGTGTAGATTTACCAGTGACAACAGACAAGCAACAGCGCTTGGAATAACCATAAAAATGAATTTGGGACGTACGACGAACGTACCCCTTAAGCAAAATTTGGCGTTAAAATACTGTGGCAGCAGACGACCGACGCAAGTGCCCTTACTAACAGCACGACACCGTCTTTACTGTGCTTGTGACCATATTGCTTGGACTGGACGCTTGGACGTCTGGACGACTGAAAACCGTGGCCTGGTCAGAGGAGCCACGTTTTCGGTTGGTAAAAGATGATGATAGGGTTTGAGTGTGGGGCAGACCCCACGAAGTAAAGGACCAAGGTTGTCAACAAGACACAGTGCAAGATGGTGGTTCCTCCATATTGGTGTGGGCTACGTTTACGTGAAATGGACTAGGTCCTCTAGTACAACTGAAACGATCATTGACTGGATATGGTTATTTTCGGCTACTTGAAACCATTTGCAACCACTCATGGACTTCACGTTCCCAAACAAAGATGGAATTTTTTATGCTTCTACATTTACGTGATTACTCCGCTACTCACAAGAAAGTGCGTAGCAGAGGGTTGAATGAACCCCCTTCAAGGTGTCTCTCTACCATTCCACTCTCGAACGGTGCGAGGAAAAAACGAGCATTTAAAATTTTCTGTACGAGCCCTGATTTCTCTTATTTTATCGAGATGATCACTTCTCCTTATGTAGGTGGCTGCTAACAGAATGTTTTCACAATCGCAGGAGAAAAGTGATGATTGAAATTTCATGAGACGATCGTAACGAAAAACGCCTTTGTTTTAATGATTGCCACTCCAGTTAACGTGTCATGTCTGTAGCAGTAGTAGGACAGTAGTAGAATGGTACTCCGCCTTTCCGCAGGTCCTTTCATGGGTTAAGCCGCTTCCACTTTTGTCTGTTCATAGCCATGCTTTTCATTTCTGAATATTTGCCTCCTTGCCTTCCTTGCCCAGCATTTGTTATCTTCTTTTTCCTCTTCCCCTTTTTCCATCCACCATTCTTCCTATTCCTTCCTTCAATAAACAGTCCCTCAAACAATGTCCAATCCAGTTCCGTTTCTCTTTCTTCTCCAACTCTTCTTAATACTTCTTCATTTCTTACTCGGTCTTCCCATTTCACTTTTTACGTTGTTCTCCATATCCATATCCCTAGTGCCTCCAGTCGTCTTTCGTCTTTCTTCCTCAATGTCCACGTCTCCGCACCATACTGTGCAACGTTCCGCTGTACCATTTGGCAAGTCTTTTCCGCGGACAAGCGTGATGTAAATAGTCTGTTAAGTAGACCTGTTGCACCTTATAAGTGTTCTGCCAATGAATCGCAGTCTTTGTTCTGCTGTGCCCACAACATTATCTACGTAATCGTTCCAGTTACGTTATTTGTAATTGTAATCCCTAAGTATTTAGTTGAATTATACAGTCTTCAGATTTGTGTCACTTATTGGGTCATCGATATTTAGCGGATTTCTTTTAATGCTCATGCGAATAAATTACACTTTTCTTTATTCAAGATCAATTGCCACTTTTCACATCATACAGATATCTTATCGAAACCATTTTGCAATTCTTTTTAGTCATCTGATGACTTTCAAAGACAGTAAATGACAGCATCACCTGCAAACAATCTAGGACGGCTACTCAGATTGACTCCTATGTCGTTAATATAGATCAGGAACAATTGAGGGCATATAACACATCCTTGGGGAACGCCGGATATTACTTTTATTTTACACGATGACTTTCCGTCTATCACTACTATCTGCAAATTGTGAAATTCAGATTCGATTCATACTGCGCATAATAAAAGCTCATGGCCAGAGGTGTAATGTGGCAAAGCACCAAGATGCACTTCTCAGCCGTTGTCGAGAAAATCGACAGTTAAAATAAACTGTTGCTGTGAAATACTCTCTACGATTAATAATTCTCTGCAGCGTCATGGCGCAGCGGTAAGCGCTCGGGTTCGTAATCCGAAGGTCGCCGGATCGAATCTCGCGTCTTGCAACTTTTTTTTATTATTTGTTTTTTTTGTAATTCAAGGGCTATTTATACAGATGGCAAGAGCAAATCAAACGTGGCATAGCAAATTTGATAAATATTGTACCATCGATTCATGGGTGCATGATCGCTTCGCAGAGGCTCGACAAAACTTCCAGCAAGTTACTACCAGAAACCTGCAGCAGTGGGCCTTGGGCGCTGCATGTCAGTTTCCAGATTTCAACTTCAAAGCTTCAAAAACATGGGTCACCGAATTTGAAAAGAAGCATGGGATTCGGCAACGGAAAATCACAAAATTTGTTTCCCGGAAAGAGACGGCTACCCAAGACGAAATTTTGGCCGCAGCGGACACATTTCGGATCCAGACGCGAACGTTGATAACTAACTTCGACAAAGATTTCATAATTAATACTGATCAAACATGTACGTAAAGAGCTGTTCACAAATGTCATATGACATGATGATAGAATATGATAATCTGATATAAGATAGACAAGACAGGTTTCGTATATTTCTTATATAAATGATGTTTTTATATTTTGTTTGTCAGGATGCCAGTACCAGTCCACGTTCAACAGAACTCTCGCCGAAAAAGGGTCAAAGGCTGTCCTGGTAACCCAACACGACATGAACCAGATGACGCATTCGTATACGGCACAATATTCAATCACGATGTCTGGACTAGTCTTGCCTCTTGTTTTCGTATGCCTCCAAGAGTCCACAGGTACGTTTGGACCCAGAGTACGGAAGACAGTCGACGAGTTCGCCAAGAAGTATACCAACGTTGTTATTACATCCTCCAAATCCGGTAAACTAACAACGGGTTTGTTCATATACTTCTTGCGTAATGCTTTGCAACCATACGTACAAAAGAAAGAATTTCTCCTTCTGATCGACTCTTGGGGTGGTCAAACGAACCCGGCGTTATACGATGAGATGTTCCAGGACGTTAAGAAGTTACCAACGTGCACTATAAAAGTCATTCCTGTAAAGTGCACTCCTCTGGTCCAACCGTGTGACGTGTATTTTTACCGGCAGGTAAAAAATTTGATCAAGCGCCTTCAAAATTGTGCTTTTTTAATCGAGCGAAACCGTGACATCAACTCCAAAGACGATTGTATAAAAATCCAATCCATCGTCCACCACCAATTGTCTTCTCCGATTTTTGCCGTTATGATACGATACGCGTGATATGCATCAAACCTGACGAACGATAGAACAATTTTTCAGAATATCAATCAGGTGTTTTTCCCAACATAATTTAAAAAACAATTGTTCTTGTAAAAACGCATCGTTTATCAGATGTGCTCGATGTCGTGGTGTTGTCTGCTTTCCATGTTTCTGTGATAACTATCACTCCGGTTCGTGCGATACTCCAGCTGGTCGTGCGGTAGCGTTCTCGCTTCCCACGCCCGGGTTCCCGGGTTCGATTCCCGGCGGGGTCAGGGATTTTCTCTGCCTCGTGATGGCTGGGTGTTGTGTGCTGTCCTTAGGTTAGTTAGGTTTAAGAAGTTCTAAGTTCTAGGGGACTTATGACCACAGCAGTTGAGTCCCATAGTGCTCAGAGCCATACTCCAGCTACTTCTGATCACTAATTGTTAATTATGTGCGAGTATATACCGAACTTTTCAATAAATTGTATCCACTTGAATATTATTTGTGATATTGTGTTTTATTTCAAGTACTATCTTCCCACGAAAAAGGACTTTCAGCAATTTATTATATGCATAATTGTTGCAACTGATTGCCGGGAATTATATATATATATATATATATATATATATATATATATATATATATATATAGGGTTATTACAAATGATTGAAGCGATTTCACAGCTCTACAATAACTTTATTATTTGATATATTTTCACAATGCTTTGCACACACGTACAAAAACTCAAAAAGTTTTTTTAGGCATTCACAAATGTTCGATATGTGCCCCTTTAGTGATTCGGCAGACATCAAGCCGATAATCAAGTTCCTCCCACACTCGGCGCAGCATGTCCCCATCAATGAGTTCGAAAGCATCGTTGATGCGAGCTCGCAGTTCTGGCACGTTTCTTGGTAGAGGAGGTTTAAACACTGAATCTTTCACATAACCCCACAGGAAGAAATCGCATGGGGTTAAGTCGGGAGAGCGTGGAGGCCATGACATGAATTGCTGATCATGATCTCCACCACGACCGATCCATCGGTTTTCCAATCTCCTGTTTAAGAAATGCCGAACATCATGATGGAAGTGCGGTGGAGCACCATCCTGTTGAAAGATGAAGTCGGCGCTGTCGGTCTCCAGTTGTGGCATGAGCCAATTTTCCAGCATGTCCAGATACACATGTCCTGTAACGTTTTTTTCGCAGAAGAAAAAGGGGCCGTAAACTTTAAACCGTGAGATTGCACAAAACACGTTAACTTTTGGTGAATTACGAATTTGCTGCACGAATGCGTGAGGATTCTCTACCGCCCAGATTCGCACATTGTGTCTGTTCACTTCACCATTAAGAAAAAATTTTGCTTCATCACTGAAAACAAGTTTCGCACTGAACGCATCCTCTTCCATGAGCTGTTGCAACCGCGCCGAAAATTCCAAGCGTTTGACTTTGTCATCGGATGTCAGGGCTTGTAGCAATTGTAAACGGTAAGGCTTCTGCTTTAGCCTTTTCCGTAAGATTTTCCAAACCGTCGGCTGTGGTACGTTTAGCTCCCTGCTTGCTTTATTCGTCGACTTCCGCGGGCTACGCGTGAAACTTGCCCGCACGCGTTCAACCGTTTCCTCGCTCACTGCAGGCCGACCCGTTGATTTCCCCTTACAGAGGCACCCAGAAGCTTTGAACTGCGCATACCATCGCCAAATGGAGTTAGCAGTTGGTGGATCTTTGTTGAACTTCGTCCTGAAGTGTCGTTGCACTGTTATGACTGACTGATGTGAGTGCATTTCAAGCACGACATACGCTTTCTCGGCTCCTGTCGCCATTTTGTCTCACTGCGCTCTCGAGCGCTCTGGAGGCAGAAACCTGAAGTGCGGCTTCAGCCGAACAAAACTTTATGAGTTTTTCTACGTATCTGTAGTGTGTCGTGACTATATGTCAATGAATGGACCTACAGTGAATTTATGAAATCGCTTCAATCATTTGTAATACCGCTGTATATATATACACTCCTGGAAATTGAAATAAGAACGCCGTGAATTCATTGTCCCAGGAAGGGGAAACTTTATTGACATATTCCTGGGGTCAGATACACCACATGATCATACTGACAGAACCACAGGCACATAGACACAGGCAACAGAGCATGCACAATGTCGGCACTAGTACAGTGTATATCCACCTTTCGCAGCAATGCAGCCTGCTATTCTCCCAAGGAGACGATCGTAGAGATGCTGGATGTAGTCCTGTGGAACGGCTTGCCATGCCATTTCCACCTGGCGCCTCAGTTGGACCAGCGTTCGTGCTGGACGTGCAGACCGCGTGAGACGACGCTTCATCCAGTCCCAAACATGCTCAATGGGGGACAGATCCGGAGATCTTGCTGGCCAGGGTAGTTGACTTACACCTTCTAGAGCACGTTGGGTGGCACGGGATACATGCGGACGTGCATTGTCCTGTTGGAACAGCAAGTTCCCTTGCCGGTCTAGGAATGGTAGAACGATGGGTTCGATGACGGTTTGGATGTACCGTGCACTATTCAGTGTCCCCTCGACGATCACCAGTGGTGTACGGCCAGTGTAGGAGATCGCTCCCCACACCATGATGCCGGGTGTTGGCCCTGTGTGCCTCGGTCGTATGCAGTCATGATTGTGGCGCTCACCTGCACGGCGCCAAACACGCATACGACCATCATTGGCACCAAGGCAGAAGCGATTCTCATCGCTGAAGACGACACGTCTCCATTCGTCCCTCCATTCACGCCTGTCGCGACACCACTGGAGGCGGGCTGCACGATGTTGGGGCGTGAGCGGAAGACGGCCTAACGGTGTGCGGGACCGTAGCCCAGCTTCATGGAGACGGTTGCGAATGGTCCTCGCCGATACCCCAGGAGCAACAGTGTCCCTAATTTGCAGGGAAGTGGCGGTGCGGTCCCCTACGGCACTGCGTAGGATCCTACGGTCTTGGCGTGCATCCGTGCGTCGCTGCGGTCCGGTCCCAGGTCGACGGGCACGTGCACCTTCCGCCGACCACTGGCGACAACATCGATGTACTGTGGAGACCTCACGCCCCACGTGTTGAGCAATTCGGCGGTACGTCCACCCGGCCTCCCGTATGCCCACTATACGCCCTCGCTCAAAGTCCGTCAACTGCACATACGGTTCACGTCCACGCTGTCGCGGCATGCTACCAGTGTTAAAGACTGCGATGGAGCTCCGTATGCCACGGCAAACTGGCTGACACTGACGGCGGCGGTGCACAAATGCTACGCAGCTAGCGTCATTCGACGGCCAACACCGCGGTTCCTGGTGTGTCCGCTGTGCCGTGCGTGTGATCATTGCTTGTACAGCCCTCTCGCAGTGTCCGGAGCAAGTATGGTGGGTCTGACACACCGGTGTCAATGTGTTCTTTTTTCCATTTCCAGGAATATATATATCTCTGTGTGTGTGTGTGTGTGTGTGTGTGTGTGTGTGTGTGTGTACATTTGAATTACAAAAACAAAATAATAAAAAAAAGAGTTGCTTGGCGCGAGATCCGATGCAGCGACCTTCGGATTACGAACACGAGCGCTTACCGCTGCGCCACGACGTTGTAGGAAATTATTTACCGTAGAGAGTATTTCACAGCAACGGTTTATTTTAACTGTCGATTTTCTCGACAACGGCTGAGAAGTGCATCTTGGTGCTTCCCCACATTACACCTCTGGCCATGAGCTTTTATTATGCGCAGTATGAATCCAGTCTGAATTTCACAACTGGTGGCCTCCCCTTGTGAGAACTGTGACCTTTCTGACCGAAAATCACGAATCCAGTCGCACAACTGAGGTGATATTCCATAGCCACGCAGTTTGGTTAAAAGACGCTTGTGAGGAATGGTGTCGAAACCCGTCTGGAAATCTAAAAAAATGGAAACAACTTCACATCCCCTGTCGATAGCAATCATCACTTCATGAGTATAAAGACCTAGTTGTGTTTCGCAAGAACGATATTTTCTGAATCCATTCAGACTGTGTATCAATAAATCGTTTTCTTCGAGGTACTTCATAACGTTCAAATGCACTATATGTTCCAAAATCCTTATGGATCACAGTGCACTTGTCTCTGGGCCACAACTATATGCAGTTGGTTTGAAGAACATGATGAACAATTCGAGCGAATGATTTGATCATCCACGTAGCCCGACGTCAACTCCACTGAACATTCATGGGAAATAATCGACAGGTTAGTTTGTGCATAAATCCCTGCACCGACAACTCTTTCACAGTTATGGACGCTATAGGGGCAACATGGCTGGATATTTCTGCAGGGGTTTTCCAACGAGTTTTTGAGTATATGCGGCGTCCAACTGCTGCACTACGTCGGGCACAAGGAGACCCGACACGATTTTGAGGAGGTACCCCATAGTGTATAGATTTATGGAAATGAACTGTCATGCTATGTATTTCTTGCTAATTACTCACGTTAATGTAGGGCTGTGGTACAAGGAAGGTGCATTCCATGCACTGTTCTTGACTGATGGCTACTGTGAACAAATAATACGTGACTGTTATCTACTACTTCATTTTATTTCTTGTTTCACGTCACTTCAGTATGGAGTCAGAGCAGATTCTTCTCACCACGGTCGATCGTCGTTGTTGTTCACTAGACTCGAGCAAAGAGTTTTGAAATACCACTACCCCTTTCGCTTTGTCATGTTTTGTTTGACCACTTGGCCCACTTTATTCTGCATTGTGAACCCTAAGTGACACGGGAGGCCGTGCTGAAAGTTATTCCTCCGCAATTTTATTTGCCAAAGTTCTTAATTATTTTTATATAAAACTAACGTTATTGACATTCTACATCGTCGTTCTTCATTTCTACATACGTGCAGCCCTCTGCCACTAGAGGACATGGAATTGCATGGTGTAAAATGGCGGTGTGTAACGTAACGGTCTCGGTGCCTGAGAAAAGGCGAACTGTAATCAAGTTTAGAATCCTCTTCAATAAAGTTTCGAATTCAAAGAGGTGGTCCACGCATGAAGCATCCTCTCCTTCAGTATGATAACGCCAGCCCACACACGAGCACTGTGACAACTGCAATAATCCGATGTCTTGGGTTCGATGTCATCGGTCATCCTCCGTTTCGACTCGTCCCATTCCTTCGCTTCTTTCCAAAAATTAAAGAATATCTTCGAGGTCTTCATTTTGATAGTGATGAAGTGTTGTAAATTAACTAATTCACACATTCTACAGTGACAGTGTCAACAAACTGTTCTTTCGTTGGAAGAAATGCGTGCATAGCCAGGGTGACCATATTCCAAATAAAGCATAAAGATGTAGAATGTTAATAACGTTCGTTCTATTTAAAAAGCTTTAAGAGTTTTCACATAAAAAGTTAGGTAGAAATCTTTTCTTCACAACTCCCCCTGATGGATTTACAGAATTCAGTAGTGTACAGTATTTGAATCACTAAAGCTAATATTTTACGAACAATCTGAATCTCTTGGGAGAATATTATCAGCAATTACGCTGTCTCTGTCTGCATAGTTGTAATTGTTTAGTATTTTACATCAATTTTGTTTTTTAGTGATTATTTCTACAGGATGCTTGTATTGCTGAGTTTAATAGATGTCAGCCATTTGGCATGAAAATCATGCTTCTGGTCTTCATTAGGAAGATTGATGAGATGCACCTTCCCACGTTGCGCTATCCTATGCAGACGTCTTCATCTCCGCGCTAACTACTGCAACACACCTGCTTTCTATAGTCAATCCTTGGACTTCCTCTAACTTCGTATTCTCACACGTCCCTGCATTACCAAATGAACTACTCTTTTAAGGCTCAGGATGTGTTCTGTCAAAGAATCTGCTCTTTTAGTGCCGTAATTTTCTTTTCTTCTCAGTTCGATTCAGTACTTCTTCACTGGTTATCCGATCCACGTGTCTAATTTTCTGCACTCTTCTGTAGCACCACGCTTCAGAAAACTGTATTCTCTTCTCGTATGCACTGCATATCATCCGTCTTTACAAAGCAGTCCAAGTAAATAATTTGCTACCGTTTCATTTTATAGTACATGTCAAAAATTTCTCATTCCGTAGAAACACTTGTTGCCAATCTGTATTTTACATCCGCTTTAATTCAGTTATCATTAATTATTTTGCTCATCAAACAGTAAAACTCAGCTGCTACCTTCAATGACTCATATCTCAGTTTTTTAATCTAATTGTCTTAACATAACCTGCTTTAATTCGACTTCATCCCATTGTCAATATTTAATTTTTATTGGCTTTCATCTCATAATCTCTTCTCATGACGCTATGCATTCTGTTCAAATTATCTAAGTACATTTCTGGTAGCCAAATTATAACGATATCCATTATCCATCATCATTGTTAAGAGCAGGTACAGCTGTAAAATTTTGTATTTGCTAAAAGGAAATTTCCTTTGCATTTAGGAAATAGAAAATTTTTCGTCTATCGCGAATCTTATCACTGATAATGAACATCAACAGTCGTGTACGTCCCGCCAACAAAACTTTATGTTATAATGACATCAGGAAGCTACAAAATTTTTATTTCTTCACCCTGAATTAGGATTCATTTGCTAGTTGCCAAATGTTCAGATCAAATAACGTTGGGGATAGGCTACAATCGTGTCTTACTCCCATCTCAACTAACGTTTACCTTCTATGTCTTACGACTCTTACAACTGTTGTCTGGCTTCTGTACAATTTGTGCAGAATTTTCCCCTCGACATTTTTTCCCCCGATACTACCAACATTTCAAAATTGTGTATTCCATGCAACATTGTTACCAGAATATTTAGATTCATGTATCAGGTATGGACACAAATTTCTCCCAGTATATAGTAACTTTATGTTAGCTGGTTGTTCCACGGATACGTAATTCAGATGTCTACTGGATACATTTTTCTAAGAATAATATTGTTATTTTATTCACGGATGTCTGTAAAAGGTCTATTTTCTAACTGAAGGCTTTTGACATGCAGTGTATGATGGAGCTTTAGATCATCGTCTCTTAAACAAAATTCATGGATCTAATAATTTCACTGAAAAAAACACGGAACAAATGGCATTAGTCGGAAAAAGGGCTCTGTCGAATAGTCCACTAACATTCTATTTACTGTTTTGAAACATAAAAAGTTTCTGACGTCAATCTCAAGGGAGGAATCACCACTCGTGACCTGTATCACAGTAAGTACGGATAACATGATGGAGTACAGTGCTCGGTGATCATTCTGCGAAACTACACAGCGCAACAGGTCGCTGGAATTCCCAGAAATGAAACCCTGCTGGCTCGCGAAAAATAAACGTAGGGGTTCGGTGGTGGGGACCAGGAGTGGACTGGAGTGGTATATAAACACGCGTGGGATGCCCGGTCGGCAGTCGTATTCGCACAGCATTAGCGGCAGCAGGCAGAAGCAGAAGCAGCAGCAGCAGATATGAAGGTCACACTAGCGATAGCAGCGGCGGCCTTGTTCGTCGTCATGGCAACCACAGTGGACGCCGCATCGGGTGAGTCTCACTGCGATTGTGAGGCGCCAGGATAATTAACCATTTCGGATTTCCATTCTGGTACCGTTTAAGCAGTGCTGCTCCTGCTGTTTCCACAGAGAAACAAATACAATCGACGCCCCCCACTGTATAGATGTATCTCACCAAGTGAGGTGAGCATTGACTGAATCAGTAGAGCTTGTGCGTATCCGGGTTAAAATCACCCTTCACCTCTCCATAAATCATTTTATGAGGGCTCCAGATTGGGTCCTAAAATAACAACTCATCACCATCGCACTACACCAACGCCTTGGCAATGCACCTCTCCCTCGCCATCATAAATATTAGGTTGCAGTTGTAGCTGTTGCAGTTCTTTCCACTCAGAACAGTTCACAATATGGGTGTTCTGGGCCTGCCTTTTGATACTCTTTGCCCAGTACATTTTTCGCAAACTATTTTTATGAAGTTTTTATGTCAATCATAAAATGTATGACTGGAATATCAACCAGCCACAAATATCATTTAAAAATGTTAATTTAAATCAGGCGATTTCCGGTTACGGATTTATTGCAAATCCACGTTCACATGTCTCTTCCAGATATCTTTCTTTCCTGCTGGGACCTTGTTTTGTACTCGTTTCTTGACTGAAGACTGTAGCAAAGATGGTTCTTGATTTGGTAACTTAAGAGAAATTTTTATCTTTTTAAGTTCATGGAATGATTTTAAACGTAATAAAACATGAAATGTGCCTCTAACATATGTACTGTATATTTCTGTGCCACTAATTGGTTTTGTATATGCGTTACGCATTTTAAAGCAAAGCTTTCCAATGCGTTCTCAGTTTTATTGACGTTCATCACTATTATTTACTCTATTTTTAGCTTGAATCCATATAGCATTTTCATTTTGGTTGCATCCGTCTACTGTTACCTTCGATTTTTCATTGCAATTGTATATGTTGATTCAAAAGTCATGTCCCATGGGACAAATGGGGAGAAACAGAATTCCACTGACAAACTTTCAGAGATGATAGTACGGACAAAAAGAAGAGAAAATGGCTAATAAACATAGACTGTAGAATGCATACATTAGGAGCTATGAGCACTTCTGCATCTTCGATACTGCAAAAACCTATTCTACCGCTGCATCCTTTTTTTTCCATATTTTGAGAGGCGTTGGTAGAAACCAAAACGAGAAAAAACATGTCCACTAGACAAGGGCTCTAAAGGGCATACCTTACGAACAGTGAGTGCTTGTTCAGTAGGTAAGACGTGCACCACAGAAACGAAGATGAAAAGGTGTACATAGCTCCAAGTACAAGTGGAATATGCGTATATGCTTCTACTTTTTAATCATCGAGAGTCTAAGATTACGTAGGAAACGCAAATAAGATATCTTTAATTGAAATTACGGATTCGAAAATACACATAACAAAATCTTACTTAACGTAACGATAATGGCGACGTGCTATTTAGAATACATTTTAAAAACCGCGGATAGAGGGTATTTCTCACACTAGAGCGTTATGAAACCCTATAGGACAGTTACCGCTGAAGATACACGCCTCCATGTGATTTAAATTTCATCAGTTTAGAATTCCGTGACATCTTTATTCTTATAGGAAATATTTTGCGTTTTAATTCATTCTTCGTGGTATTTTTCGGGATTTCCTAAAAGAAGTAATCGTTACTCTTAAGTAATTTGGAATTTTCGCGCTTAATGCATGGATTCTACAAACACTATAAAAACGACGATTACTTTCACCATAATATGTGTGAGACATAAACGATTCTTAAAATGTTTTCCGAAGAATGAAATCGTCAGACAAACAGCCACGGATCTTTCTTTGGTATGCGGTACAACAACCCAACGGGAACGTACGGCAAACTCCCCTAGCTCTTGTTACGATAAAATTTTATGCAACAAAGAATGAGTCCGGGTGTTTGCGAATGGTCTTTCACTGCGACGCTCTTACAATATTCTTACTTACGCAGTTGATCTGCAGATTCTTCATCTTGTTCCGAAATCTTTTGTTGATCAGTTTATCGTGTAGTCAAAACATTTAAAACCGGAGTGATACAAAGCAGCATTATTGGGAAGTTTAATGTTTCTTTTATTTTCTACTTTTATTTTTATTTTTTTTATATCAGAGTTCATAACACATCTTCGTACTTCCACGTTGCCAGAGAATGATACTGAAACTGATATGAACTAGTTAGCATGGAGTGTTATTACAACAAGAAATCGACCGACGCTACAATCAAAGGAAAGTTGACTACGGGGAACTGCACCAATTCGTTCGGTAAAACCGCCATTAAAGAAACCGTGTGTTCGCTGCAGATGATAGTCATACAAATCATTCCGAATTACATACGTCTAAGATATTTTCAAAAAAGTGTTAACGATGAATGGATTTAAAAAAGGTGAGTACCGTAACTGTATTGAGAGAGGTCTCATTTGCTACATCAGTGGAAATATCACCAGTTGGACTAAGACGAGTAGTTCAAGAAACGTCAAGTTGAGTACGGGAAATCCACGAACATATCCAACGCCTAATTCATTTGTACAGTATATTTTATAACTAGTCTACATAAACATTTTTTTCATCTTAATCTTATTTGTGGAGACGGGTTTGTGAATGCACGTCCAAGTGCATGAAAATCACATTACTGCATTCGTTATTGTTACGAAAGTCGTATTCCTGATGCTTGAATCCTGTATTGACACAAAAATTAAAAGCTCGGTGGACATCTGTGCCACAAGGAGCCATTTGCATGTTTAAAAGCTAAGCTAAATGAGGCGTCATTCATCATTTGGTTTTGCAGTTCTTCCAGATGCAGGGCCTGCTGACGAAATTATAAAATTTCAGGTGCACCTGTTGTTGAGACAATTGCCTTTGATAGAAACCGAAACACGTTGCACGCCCTTTGTGTCATTGTTGTCGGATTCTTAAAGGGCTTATTTCAATAGTGGTACAAGTCCATTTTTGTTCATTGTGAGATTTATAGTCCTGAAGCTAAATGAGCGCTGAAAAATCTGCAGTTGAGACACCAGAAATATTCAGGTATATATACTTCAATATTTCTGGTATCTCAACGCTTTCTGGTATTTCAGCGCTCATTTAACTTTAGGACTCTGTATCTCAGAACTTGTGCCATTATTCAGTAGAAAATGAAGCATGTTCTTCAGTAGAGAATTATTTGTAGTGTGGTTCTCAGCAAGTTTCTTTGTCTGAATAGTTGCATGCTGAATGCATATACATGACCCAAAACATCATGTTGCCCCATGAAAAGTAAGTAAGGAAACATAATGTAATGATGTTCCCGGCAAAACCGCAGAACGCTTCTTGACAGCTACAAAGATGAATATTAAATCCTGTCTGAGACATTAAACACATTTTCATTTGCTGGTTGGTTTTTGTTCTAGAGTGTACTCCAGGAGCCAAGAAGAAGGAAGACTGCAACACTTGTACGTGCACTGCAACAGGCGTCTGGGCCTGCACGCGCAGGGGATGTATTACGAAGAGAGGTAAGCGGCTGTCTGCTTCATTTGAGAGTTTCCTCTGTAGTTTAACGAAATACAGGTGTCGAGCAATAATTGTGTTGACATTGTTCAATAATTTTTCGTCCATTATAGTGTAGAATGCAAGGTGTAATAAAACATGCAGTGTAGCATGCAACGTGTCATGAAATGGTACGGACAAACATCAAAGAGTTGTAGAGGGTCTCATGAGTAACAAATTCAGTGCAGGAAGCCCAACGTCGATTCAGGGCGTTGAACTCACAGGGGCTGATAAGAGAGGTTATGGCAGCTAGCGTCAGCTCGCTGGTGGGCCCGTAATCAGGACTTCGTGCAGTGGAACTGTTGTTTGTTATTCAGTGTTGTCGAATGACTTCCACAAAGTAAAATGGATACGATAGAGGTGAGTCCTGCATAGATAACCACTGGCCCCTACATTTACAACGCTCTGTAGTGTCATTGGATGACAGTTCCAAACACGGGATTTTATTAATGGTTTCTTTCAAATACAGGTTGTGCAAAATGAGACTGACGCCGAAAATATTTCTATGACTAACACGCAACTCACGTTTGTTAATGAATAGGAGAGCTGCCCACCACAAAAAATTCTGGAAACGCGATTTAGGTGCGCCAATTACGTACTGTCACATGTCTGTGAATGCGCATCTCCCACACACTCTGTCGCGAGTATTTCACAGCGTCGTTAAGTCTAGCAAGGGGAGGCCGCCAATTGTGAAATTCAGATTCGATTCATACTGCGCATAATAAAAGCTCATGGCCAGAGGTGCAATGTGGCAAAGCACCAAGATGCACTTCTCAGCCGTTGTCGAGAAAATCGACAGTTAAAAGAAACCGTTGCAGTGAAATACTCTCGACGATTAGTAATTTTCTACAGCGTCGTGGCGCAGCGGTAAGCTCTCGGGTTCGTAATCTGAAGGTCGCCGGATCGAATCTCGCGCCATGCAATTTTTTTTTATTATTAGTTTTTTGTAATTCAAGTATATATATATATATATATATATATATATATATATATATATATATATATAAAGTATTAATGAATTGCTTATGCATGTTGGTGAAGGCGGATCGGTCTCCAATTGTACCGCCTCCATTTTTCCGTTTTTTTTTTTTTAACAGGGTGTACCAAAGCTCTCCCGTCCGCACTGATTTTCGACAATGTTATAAGTTGCGCTAGGGACCGCATCTACCTTCTGTCGAAGCTAGCAGGCAACTACGCTGTTATGCGGCGGCTCGTTTCGGCCCATTCAACATCTGTCATTCAAGTGTAACGAGCGAGTAACGGAGTTTATATTTCATACCTGCCACAGCAAATTTGTGTTCGTGGGGTCTCTATTCTATTTCGAACGTTTGACTTACCCTATACGTATTCGTTTCGGAATATCGTTTCTACGTCTTCCGTTAACTATACGTGATTAACATTATGAAGACAATTAATAACATTTGTGAAATACAACTTTGTTTGCGGAAAACATAATGATGTTCGAAGTCGCCAGTTTTTCCACGACAAACGACTTTCAACAACTTATTATATGCATAATTGTTGCAACTGATTGCCGGGAATTATTTATTTATATATATATATATATATATATATATATATATATATATATATATATATATGAATTATGAAAAACAAATACTAAAAAAAAAAAAAAAAGTTGCATAGGGCGAGATTCGATCCGGCCACCATCGGAATACGAACCCGAGCGCTTACCGCTGCGCCACGACGCTGTATAGAACCATTAATCGTAGAGAGTATTTCACCGCAACGGTTTCTTTTAACTGTCGATTTTCTCGACAACGGCTGAGAAGTGCATCTTGGTGCTTTGCTACATTACACCTCTGGCCATGAGCTTTTATTATGCGCAGTATGAATCGAATCTGAATTTCACAATTGGCGGCCTCCCCTTGTAAGTGGGTGAGAGGAGCATACATGCTTAGTGACCATTTGAACGTAATATCAAACGGTGCTCATGATAAAACGACGCATGCTCATTTTCGAGTATTATACGAATCAGAATTTGTGTAAAACGTGTGTGGAACAGTTTAAGCAATGGTTGAAGAGAGGCGCTTTGCAAAACCTCCAGCAAAGCCTGCAGTGCCTAAACTTAGTGGTAAAATGAAACAGGGTCTGTAGCGAAGTGCCAACCTCTCTTTGGCACCCGGTTCTTTGGACGACGCTACACGTTTTACGGTACCGATACTGTTCCCACTTCCGAATTTTTTTTTAGACCGAAGAAGTTGTTCTATGATCAGAATTTTCAAAATGACGAAAGTGTATAGACAGCCCACAAACACGAGTTGCTATTTCACGCGGGCGACTTCTATAAAGAGGAAGCTGCTCCATCAGCGTTAAGAATGCCTCAGTCATCTATGTCTACATCTGCTTATGTACTCGCTAGCCACCGTATGGTGCATTGCAAAGAGTACAAAAAAAATAGAGAAAAAACTGACTGCCTGTATGGCTCCTTATACACTCTACTTTCTCTTCACTAAACGTACGTTGGCGGCGGTAGAATCATTATCGAGTCAGCTGCAAATGCTGGTTCTCTAAATTTTCTGAATATTGATCCGCTAAAAGAACGTAAGTGGTGAATTTGATAACACAAAGATTGTTGGATCTGCCGCAACAAATGTTTCCCTGTACCTATATTTTCATTCTGTTTGTTCCAGGTAAATTTTCTAATTGTACGTTCTTTCGTAAATAGTTTCAGTACAAACTGGAAATAAATGCAAGTAAATTAAAGAAGAAATTGTGTATCGTAAATATAGGATAATGTTAATGAAGAAGGAAAACTGAGTGACTTGTCTGTCTACGTATACAGCCACATTTTGTAGAGGCTTCCCGGTTCCCTGAACATGAGCTTAATGTATTGTCGCTTCACAGAGGCAGAGGAGTCGCCCATCGTGAAACGGGAAGCCCAGAGCTGTACACCCAACTCGACCTTCAAGAAGGACTGCAACACGTGCACGTGCAACAGCAGTGGAACGTCCGCCATCTGCACCCAGCTGGGATGTCTCAGCCGCGGCCGTAGACGTGAGTCCATCTCTCTCTCTCTCATTTCCGTTCTTCTCACTGTGCTTTTCTTTGAGTTACAGCAGTTCTTCCCGTGTATGGCTCTAATTTTAATGAACTGTGTTACTTGGCCGTGACACATCGGGCGAATGTTACTTTCGTCCCTGAGTTTTACACACTAGTGAATTACCGGTAACTGTGCTGCCGTACAGTTCTCGTACTTTTGTTTCCGATCTCATCAGAAGGAATAACAAGCAGACTTTCACTAGCTTTAAATGCTTATGCTTATTCAGAATACTGACCTAAGACACAACACTCACAGAGCAGGTCAAATGAAACTAATTAACGACGTGGCGTGGTGACTGGTGGATTGCGAATCTATAGCTGTGTAGTTGAATAGAATTCCGCAGACGACACGAATGTAGAGCGACTCAACAGTAAATGAATCGCACCGTTGTTGACCAACCTGGTACAATTGAACTGCAAGTAATAAATAAACTCTGCCTGCCATTGTTTTCTCTACAATCGGATTAAAGAGACCTCAACTGAAAATCATTTTTTCCCCTGTGCCGTGGAGGTAGTGGATCTGTACAGCATGGGCTCAGTTGCCGAAAAAAAAATAAACTGCTTAATGATAGGACTAGGGGTAGACTATAGACCAGTAACAGACGGGCAATATTAATTAAATTTCATATATTCACAATGAAGCACAAAAATGCGAGGCAATCTCGTTACATAGAGTGGGATTTTGCCAACCCAAAATTTTACCGTACAGCGCTCCGCGTGCTTGATAATTAGGAATCCAGAACGAAAGCAATGTGCCATGAGTAATTACAAATTGCGAGCACGCAGACAGGGACAGTGAGACTAAGTTTACCTCCCTAGTGATTTTGATTGAGAGCGACTGCTCCCTCGCAGTGTATTTGCAGTTTAACAGTGGACGAATGTGCTATGAACATTTTATTGCGAATGTCCTGACAAAAGGTGAACGAAATTGTATCGTGAAAAATGCAGCAACCACAACACTAGTGGTAGTCACAAAGTGATGCTTACCAAGGACAGCAGCGAACGGAGGCCAAGAGGTCGTCTCTCAGCAGTAACCTCTGAACCCACACAGCTGTGTGCTTCCTGCGATAGCAAATGTTCACTGGAGCCAACTTAACTGTGGGCGGAGATGAGGTTCTTCGCTTACGCCTTATGCAGATGGGCAGTTGGTGGTCCTGAGGTGGTGCCAGCTCTCTGTGAACAAGGTTATGGTTAGCGTCCCTCTGCGCTGCTGTTCCCTTGATTTGGTTTTGAAACTAACGGAGACTGGAACTTCTACAGATTTACGTGATCTTGAGTATTTTTGAATTAAATGATTGGTGACCAAGAAAATTTCCTATAAGTTTGCAAGCTCCAGCAGAAGCGATTTTACAGGTTAAGCGTAGTGTGAAGTGGAAACAGAAATTCAGATGTAAAGTGTGTAATACAGCGAACATCTGTTGCTTGAAGAAGTTCTAGCAGTGGAAGCAAATGCACAAGAAAATGTAGATCACACCTGCAATGCTCTTCTGTGTGAATAGTAGCACACAAGTCATTTCGTTTATTACATTGTAATGTGCAAACAAGCAGTAAAACCTGAGGTAAAACGACTTAGAAGACACAAATCTCTGTTAGGTGTAAATAATGGTGTTCACATACAAAACTGTTTTATTTATATAAAGAAGAGTGTATGTATGTTCCAGAACGCCTCCCACACGGCGTGGATCGATTTCAACCAAATGTGAGACTGCAACGTAGGTCTCACAAGTATCAGCACAGTGTGGTTCATAAAATCCTAACTGTGACAGTAATCGAGATACAGGCAAATAAGTTTTTTTTTTTTTTGTCCCATGAGGTGTAGGCTCCCTGTATGACAGGCGTGTTGTGTGGGAACAGTATCAGAGAGCCAAATCTACTTGCTTTGCAGGGCAGCGTACATGTCAGGGACAAGAAAGAGTTTTCTGGGCCCCAACACATAGGCTGCCCTGTTGTGTTGGAGTTGTATTGGCCTTCTTTATCGACCTGCGTTGCACAGCAGCCTGTACATCAGGGACAAATAAAATATTTTGAAGCCCCTGATACGAGCCTGTCCTGTCTGAAAGGCATGTTGTGGGAGTAGCATTAGCTTGCTTTATTGAACTGTACTGTGGGTGCTGTACATGCTGATGAGCATGGCGTGAGTCAGGCTGAAATGGATAGAAGAGAGCGGCAGAGTGATGGGGAGTCGAAAATGGATAAAGAGAGGGAAAGAGGGGAAAGTGCATGAGGCAGATTGTAGAGGGGTAGGGGCAGATAGGAAAGGTAGAGGGGAGGTGGAGGTAGTAAGAGAAATGGAGAGGAGGATGTGGTCAGAGGGAGGAGGAGGAAGTTATGGTCTAAAAGAGCGGATGTAAGTAATGGGCAAAGACAGGGAGAGGAGACGGATGAAGAGAGAGAGAGAGAGAGAGAGAGAGAGAGAATGGTGAGGAGGAGACAGATCAAGGTGAATAGGTAAGGTGGACAGATAGAGGCAGAAGCGGAGGACACACATGTGGGTGAAGCGAAGGGGAAAAACTAGTGATTCCATGAAAAGCAAGGTGTTTCCTGCTTGTTCCAGCTGCTTAGCTGAGATAAACAGTCTGAAGCGTATGCTTCACTGGGTGTAAATATGAATCCAGAATTTTCATCGTTTTCTCATTCTTGTGTAGCAATAATAGAGTTCCACGTCTCCCTGACTCTGTACTCCACACGCCAAATGTTACAAAAAGACACTCAGGTGCAACAAACAACACGCTAGCACAGGGCAACTGCAGTTTGTCACTCCGGAGAAGCGCTGAATGTATAGTTGCGCTGCCAGCCACTCAGCAGCCAGTCACCAACTTATACGGCCTGCCGGTCCGTTTCTTTTGAGTCACACCCAGTGCGGAAGGCCTAATAGTTAAACTAGAATCAGGTTTAGACGGGGGACCCGAACACGCCTATACGTCACTTGCCCTGTCAGCTGAAGCATCTGAGGTGGTCCTCCTACATTTCCTAGCTCCAGGATATTATACCGCTCCAACAATAAAAGTGGAGGACGAGAATTTATAAAGATTCCTTTCTGTGATGTAGACGCATTCTTGAATAGTTACTTCCAAAGCCTCGTCTGGCCAAGTTGGTTTAAGTTTTCAGTGGGATATCTGCGTATCTTGAGGTGATATCTGGGGTGATTCCCTTCTAAAAGTTCGCGTCCGATTCTAACCTCCCGTCATTGTCCATTCTGTTTTTCTGTCTGTTCTGTGCTTCCGTACGTGGTATCGATTCTGAAGTTTTTCCGCTTTTTCTTACATTCTGGAGCTTCTGCTCTCTCGGTTCATTCCATGTTCCTGTTCCTTTCTTCTATTTTGAGATCATGCTTCTTCTGTCGATTCTGATCTTCTGTTCTTTCTGTCAATTCTCATCGTCTGCTCTTCTGTTCATGCTGTCCGTTCTGAGCTTATGTTCTTCCTGTACATCCTTAGCTTCTGTTATCTTCTGCCCATTCTCCGCTTCTGCGCCTTCAGACGATTCTCAGCTTCTGCTCTTTCTGTACGTTCTAATATTGTTCATTTGCTATCCATTCTGAGCTCTTTGCCTTCTGAACATTTTGCACTTCTGTTCAATCTCTGCATTCAGAGAATCTGTTCTTCCTGTACAGTCTGAGCTTCTTTTCCCTCTTTCCATTTTCCGCTTCTGTTCTGTCCATTCCCGTCCCATCCAATGTTCTATATGTATTTTATTTTTCGTCGTTCTCATGTCTTATTATATGAAATGTGACAGTTAAAGTATGACATGTTACAGTTGCAGCGGATGTCGCTACTCCTACAAAAGCGTTTCTACAACTGTTTCCTGCTTTATAATAAACACGCATGTAAATTGAAAACTTCTTGCAATAATTGTGAAATGTGCTTCGGTTTTAAGTTCTTTTTTACTATGAGGAAAAGCAGTTTTATTGCCCTCAGAGGCAGTTATTTGAATCTTGTTTGATATTGTGTTGCAGAGGTGAATTGCACTCCTGGAACGACCTTCAAGGACAAGTGTAACACCTGCCGCTGCAGTTCCAATGGCAGGAGCGCCGCCTGCACCTTGAAAGCGTGTCCCCCTGGTTCGTATTAACCAGGTACGCATCCACTCCGTTTGACGTTCGCCTTTGCGAATGTCAGATCTAAACTAGTTAGGGTTTTAATGCTACAATTAAAGCTGTCATGCCCAGTTTTACGTCAGCATAGCTTCCGAACTGAAAGGTCGCGCTGGGTGTGTGAGACTTCTTTGCCAACGTTTCACACCCATCTGTGGGAGGCTTCAGAGACCAGAGTTAAACGAAGTGAAATACAAATGGTGAATTTGCATTAAGAGAATAGTGCCTGACTTACTTTTAATTGACAACGATGTCACTGGCCAAAGGTTATCACGCATTAAGTGTCACATGACGTATGTTTGTGAGTCACATTCCACTCATAGAACACTAGTGAACTCAGAGGACCTTGAGGTTTGCCAGTTTCTGTCTCTGAATGTATCTCCCTCAAATGGAGACAAAACGTTAGTAAACATATTCATACGTCGACTATGTCCTCTGAAACACGACGTTTTAACTATTCTTTGAGATGCTGGCCTAGGCTGTTTACAGTGCTGCAAGTTCTGTAGTCCCTATTTTAACGATAAAAACTCTAAATACCAAGTAACTGTAGACTTAGTGTGTGTGTGTATGTGTGTGTGTGTGTGTGTGTGTGTGTGTGTGAAAGAGATAGAGAGAGACAGTGCGTGAGTGAGTGAGTGAGTGTGTGAATGTGGGTATGAGTGAGTGTGTGGGTGTGAGTGTGAAATGAGGGAATAAGCATATGTGTGAGTGTGAATGAGTGAGTGGGTGTGTGTGTGACTGTGGATGTGAATGAGTATGTTAGTAATTTATATTTCGACGTAGTATGAGTGAGTGTGTGGGTGTGAGTGTGAAATGAGGGAATAAGCATGTGTGCGAGTGTGAGTGTGAATGAGTGAGTGGGTGTGTGTGTGTGTGTGACTGTGGATGTGAATGAGTACGTTAGTAATTTAAATTTCGACGTAGGCCTTTCACCTTAATTTATTAATAAGATTTTATAGTGGCCTAAAATATAGAAATAATTACACTTACATACAGCACATTTCATTCTCATAGTTTCTTATTGTACTGGTGTGTATATTTAAGGGCAATGGAGATGCCCCTTATCATACTGAGACAAACTGCAAATGGCAAAATATAAATTGCATTTTTTTCAATCTTAGAAGCATCTTTGTCTCAAAATCACTGCACTATTAGTAGTAACAGAGGAAAGATAAATTTATCAAAGATTTTACTTACATGTTCTTCATACTGATATTTTCTATTCCAGTGTAATAAATAACCCAACATTTTTTAAATATTAAAAAACTAATTTCCGGCTAAGACTCCACGGAAGAAGAAACTAATGAGGCCTTGACTCAATAAACATGAAAAAGGCACGAAATACTATAACTATTGAGAGAACGCTTTACTATTCTTACAACGATTCATTCTGTGCGTTCCTCAATCTTTATTATTTATTTATATGCCTTTTTAAATAGTTGATACTTTCACAATCATGGCACTGTCCTGTACTTCCTATTTAAATATAACGTTGCTTCATTTTTAAATCTCAAGGTAGCGAGGGGACTGGGGACTGTGGGACTGTGGGCCGGCCGTGAGGCGTGCAGAGATAGTCTTCACAATTGCAGTAACATTGCATCCCGGATGACGCAGGGATTAACCACTGCCTAGTGAGCAGGAGATACCGGCTTCGAGTTACGGTTTGGGAGACATTTTCACTCGTCCTCGCTGATTCCGCGAAATGTGCCGATGCAACTGACATTTGTAATCCCTTCACTTCTCTCTCCGTCGTCCCCCCCTCTACCTTTAATTTTCATATGGTGTAGATATTATTGATGCTGGTTAAAGTTACTAACAGATCCTAACTTAATCTGAATGAAATGTTCCTCATACTGGCATGTGAATGTTTTGATTTTTCTTTTCAGCGTTCCTTCGTGAAGGTGACTGATTGTCCGAGAAGTTCTCTGCGGTTAAATGGAAATAACGCCATTTCTGTGATGCAGAATCTCTGCAGCGAATTATTTTCATCTATTTCCAATTTGTCTTTTGTAATTTTCTTATCGTCTTCAAACATGAAAAATAAACATAGTGATTGTAACCCATGTAATACAGAGTTTGTTTCACGGCCACCACTTTACCTCCATTTCATTTAAATGCAGTATTTCTATGTTTCAATTTTCTTTTTCTGTTCATTTCTTCGTAAAGTTATTATTTTTCTTTTTACAGTAATCAACAATACAATGGTCTACTTCTGTATGCTAATATTATACTGTCCGCACATGTTCGAAGGCTTCCACACCCTTCTGCTACCTGGGTGAGCTGTGGTGTTGGACTTCTAATTGACGTCCTTTATACTACACGCCAGGACGTATTGAGTTGCGCAGAGAGTGAATGATATGTTTGCAGATTTTCACACTTGTAGAGACAAATATCGAGCTTGTTTAGTATCTTTGCCTCGGTAATATGACCAGTTACACTGTTTGATCAAAAGTATCCGGACAGTTACGCTGTGTGATCAGAAGTATCCGGACACCGGGCTGAAAATGACTTACAAGTTCATAGCGCCCTCCATCGGTAATACTGGAATTCAATATTCAGCCCTTTGCCTTGATGACAGCTTTCACTCTCGCAGGCATACGTTCAATCAGGTGCTGGTAGGTTCTTGGGAAATGGCAGTTCATTCTACACGGAGTGCTACACTGAGGACAGATATCGATGTCGGTCAGTGAGGCTTGGCACGGAGTCGGTGTTCCGAGACATCCCACTGATGTTCTATAGGGTTGAGGTCAGGACTCTTTGCAGGCCAGTTCATTACAGGGAAGTTATTGTCATATAACCACTCCGCCACAGGCCGTACATAATGAACAGGTGCTCAATCGTGTTAAAAGATGCAATCGCCATCCCCGAATTGCCCTTCAATAGTGGGAAGCAAGAAGGTGATTAAAACATCAATATATGCCTGTACTGTGATAGTGCCACGCAAAACAACAAAGGACGCAAGCCCCCTTCATGAAAAAGACGACCACACCATAACGCCACCGCCTCTGAATTTTATTATTGGCGCTACACAAGCTGGCAGATGACGCTCACCTTGCTATCGGATCGCCACATGGTGTACCGTGATTCGTCACTCCACAAAACGTTATTCCACTGTTCAATCGTCTAATGTTTACGCTCCTTACACCAAGCGAGGCGTCGTTTGGCATTTATCGGCGGTCGACAATGAAATCCAAGTCTTCTCACCTCCCGCCTAACTGTCATAGTACTTGCATTGGACCCTGATGCAGTTTGGAATTTCTGGGTGATGGTCTGGAATGCTGTCTGCCTATTACACATTATCACCCTCTTCAACTGTCGGCCGTCTCTGTCAGTCAACAGACGAGGTCAGCCTGTACGCTTTAGTGCTGTACGTGTCCCTTTACGTTTCCACTTCGCTATCACATCGGAAACAGTGCACCTAGGGACGTTTAGGAGTGTGGAAATCTCGCGTACAGACGTATGACACAAGTGACACCCAATCACCTGATCTCGTTCGAAGTCCGTGGGTTCAGTGGAGCGCCCCATTCTGCTCTCTCACGACATCTAATGACTACTGAGGTCGCTAATATGGAGTACCTGGCAGTAGATGGCAGCATAATGCACTTAATATGAAAAACGTATGTTTTTCGGGGTGTCCGGCTACCTTTGATCACATAGTGTATATCACGAACCAAATAAGTCAAAATTCGTAGTCATAAGATATAGGAGACTTTCCATTCCGTCTTAGGAAAAGCTGATTCTTGGAACTATGAAATGTGTCCATCTAAAATGAACAGTAATGCATGATCTAGTAACCATGGCCTATGCATCTATACAGGGCGAAGATAACGCTTAAAAAATATTAAACAAATCGGATGGGTGATAATAATGAGAAGTGAACTGGGGTCTCAGCATTAACCTGAACATTATTTTTCGTAATATTATTTTATTGGCTCCTAGATACACCTAAACAGCTACCGCAGGCCTTCCAAAAATTGTTAAGTAATTTAATACACCAAATTGCACTCACATTAACGATAACACTTCAATAAGTATATTGGCGAAAAGGAATCTGCCGTTTAAGTTAAACTGGTTTCTGAATAAACAAAATTAACACACACACACACACACACACACACACACACACACGCACACACGCACACACACACACACACACACACACACACACACACACACACACTCACTCACTCACGCACACACACACACACACACACACACACACACACACACATGCAAGCAAGCATAAACCGATCGATTATATTTTACTGCCAACTTTTAACAAGTATACCTCAAGCTATTTATAAGTTCATAGTTGTCCAATGATCATGTATTCGATTAATGGTGCAGAAAACGTTCAAGCAGGTCTCTTTTCATTGCAGATTAGGAACTGCAGCCTACGTACTCAACTATTTGCTGGATGTATTCCATTATTTGTCTTCCTCTACAGCTTCTCACCGTCCACAGCCTCTAGTACCGTGACAGTTATTCCTTATTCTCTAACGTCTTGACACATGTCCTATCGTCCTGTCCCTAGGTTTTGGTAGTGCTTGCTATGTGTTGCCGTTATCGCGCATTCTGCGGAGAATCTCCTCATTCCTTACCTTATTAGTCTCCTAATTATCAACATTCTTCTGTAACACCAAATGTCAAGAGCTTCGATTCTTTCTGTTCTGGTTTTGCCGCAGTTCATGTCTGAATACCAACAAAGTCGTTCTGAATAATGGCCTGCCACAGGGTTCGGCACCAGGACCTACTCTTTTCAGTCTGTATGTTGCCGACATGCCAGACACAAAATCACGTAATTTTGCGTATGCGGACGACCTGGACATCGGGTATGAGAGTAAACATTTAACGACCTCGGCAAAATACTGAATGCAGACCTGGAAGTACTGACACCTACTACTCCAAGTGGCATCTATTAAGACGTCTCCTTCTACCTGTCGGCTTGTACCAAGGGAGCAAGGACAGGATGTTGTTTGGTGGCCGTTACCCTCTTTTTATAACACAATCTCCATTAATAATTAACTGGGATTTCTATTCATAAGAATAGAAAATTAGTTAACTCAAGGTAGTTGTTGTGATACAAGCTCCCACGTTAGCCTCATTGCTGATGAAGTACAAAGTCCGCTATGTACTATTCTGTTCGCTATGTGCTGCCCGTCTCTGAGGTAGCGGTGTGGCTAAATGGTATTGTGGCTCCCACTAAGCTGTGACTGATGATAGACCGGAGCTCACTCTGCCCTCACGAAACCACCAGCACCATAGTGCACCCTTACAATAAAGATACAAAAAGAAAACGACAACTCTCTATGAATGGCCAAAGCATCAGGCAGGAGGATAAGCCTAAGCACTTGGGAATGAGATTAGATTGCACGATAATGTATACCCCACATCTAGAAATTCCAAAACAGAAACTAAAATCCCATAATGCTATCCTGTCAAAACGTTGGCGTAAATTCAGCACGGTGAGTAGTTTGACAGCTCAATGTATAACTGGTTGTGGACGCCAATACCTTCTACGTTGTTCCTTTGAAGTCCCTGTTGTTTGCTGGTCGGGTGAAACGGAGGTTATCTTGTCAGTGGGTCCGTTAACTGTCTGTCGGTTGGGTTGTCGTCGGACCGACAATGGTTGGGCCGACTGCCTGACTCACCTAAGCGAGCCTTAGTGTTTGAATTCCAGGCCGACCCTCGGAACTTCTGAGCGCCCTTGGATGTACTGCCTTTTCTTGTTTGTTCTTGTTGTTTGTACTTGTATGGCTTGTATCCGATTGTTAGATTAAGGTTGTTTTGCCTTAAGGCATCAGATGGTTTGGGCCTTCAGCTTAATTTAAAAACTGTTTTACATAAAGCCTTTGGCATTTTTTAAAATTAATGTTACTGAGTCTTAAGTGTCGGGCCTTCAACCGATTTGAATTTAAGTTGTTTTGCTCTTAAAGTGTCAGATTCTTTGGGCCTTCGGCCGATTTTAAATTAAAGTTGATCTGCTCTTAAGCTGTCACATGGTTTGGGCCTTCAGCCTAATTTGAGAACTGTTTTACGTAAAGCCTTTGGTATTTTTAAAATTAATGTTATTGAGTCTTAAGTGTTGAGCCTTCAGCCGATTTTGAATTTATGTTGTTTGCTCTTAAAGTGTCAGATTCTTTGGGTCTTCAGCCTACTTAAGGAACTGTTTTAAGATAAGGCTTTGCCTTTTAAATTTCTGATTTTGGTTGAGCTTTATTATTGGGTTTCAGCCGTTTTTAAATTAAAGTGCTCTTGCCCTTGAGGCATGAGGTTGTACGGTGCATTCAGCCGCTAATTAAGCAGATAATTAAAGCTGTGTTTTTTTTTCAAATATTTCTTGGCTCTTATAAAGTTTGATCAAATAAAAGGTTGTATGTTCGAGTGTAACTGACAGACGCTTATTTTGGCCCCTTTCCACAACTTAAACTACCTGTCCTGTCCTGCGGGTTTAGCAGGGGGTCTCAAATATGTCGAACTTACATAGGAAGGATTGCAAACAGCACATTTTTGATAGAATCTCTCCGTGACCTAATGCTTCTGACATTCACAGTTGGGCACTCGAGGAAGTTACGATTGCTCATGATGATACAGAACGAAAAGTGCTCCTGCCGTACCACAAAAACCGGCGGATACGTCCTGGGCAGAGTGAGGGGTGTAAAAGAAGGGAATTGGCTTTTCGACTTACCTGGCAGCTACAATGACATTTAAATCAAAATATCACAACATATTCGCTATTTTTTACTAGTTACCATTATTACCCATGTCATGTAATATAATGAAACGCGTCAAGTGAAGTAATATGATACATGATATAATCCCCCCCAGAAACAAATCCACCTCCAGAAATTTTATCTAAAGAAAAACTAATTTAGTTATTACATGTACACTCTTCAACTTCTGATATTACATACCGTTTACTATGTCTGGCGAAACATCTGGACTTTGGGGACAGGATCAGTGGGTTTAGCCTATAAAAGCTGCAAGATGCAGGTGGGCCAACACCTTGCCGCTAAGGAACTCACTACACCGGGTAGAAGGGTTAACTCGTAAAAAAAGCAGAAATATAACAAGATATTTTGAGGCTGTGGTCCAATAGTAGAAAAACTTCTATTAGTAGAAGTATTTCTTCTATTGGACCACGGCCTCTTAGCCCCGGAAGTTTTAATTACTGAAGACGCCGGCCGTGAAAGCCTACACGCTTTGATAAGATATTTTGATGTAAATGTTTTTGAAGCTGGCAGGTAAGACAAAAGCCAGCTCCCCTCTTTTACAATCGTCACTCTGCCCAAGATGTACTTTCCCTTTTTGTGGTATGATAGGAGGATTTTTCATTCTGGTTCCCAACTTTTACTCTACCATAATTTTGATATTAGACCGCCATAACTTGGCAACCAATGTAGTTTTTTGTCGGGCTACGACTAATCCGGTATAGGTTTTTTTTTATTTTCTTTCCAACTATGATGCTTCTATCTTAACAACGGATCAAGCTTTCACAAAACAGGACGACTATTAATAACATACATTTGTCTATCTTCTTACAAAATTCACACAAGTTTGAAACGTATAAGTAGCGTATGTTAAAAAAAAATAATAAAGAACTCAAGCTAACTTGTTTTTTGCATAAAATACGATTGAACGTTGACTTTTTAAAGAAAGTTTTCAGTTTTATAGTAAGAATGATTACTCATTTGAATCGAATCACTGCAAACAGTGCCAGTGCAAACACTGTCATTCAGTTCACGTAAAAATGAATATGACGTGCTACATCCAACTCGACTTCAAACCATCGTATCATCACGACAAGTAAACACTATTGGATGCAAAAAATTTCCTTTTCAATTCATCCATTTATCTACCTTAATGTAAAGTTTGAACCGAGTCGTACAAGTTTAAAGTATAGAAGTGGCACTCTTCGAAAACCTCCCAGAAAAACGAGTTTTTGGCATGTTTGCACTTGAAATCCAAACGATTTACATATAAATGGCGCCATTAGCTGAATATAGACTCCAGTACGCTTAGCATATTTTGCATAACGAATTATTCGATCGGTACAATTTATCTCGGCGCCAGCTCCGGTTCGTCATTCAAACCTCCCGTATATATACCTTAACGTAGCTACAGTAAGACAAAAGATCAAATGACTATACAAATGACGCATGATCCAAACTAAACGAAAAACTTTTCACCCTGACTTCCTAGCTCAACGATTATCAGTTTTCACTTGCATTGCACTCTGGCGTCTCTTTTACGAGACTCAACAATTCCATATAATGTGACAGTAGTATAACATGCACTGGTGGCATCCAAAGATTCAATCACGTTAATGGCTCGGATAGTGACGTTAAAATAGCATACTCTGACTGTGGGATTCGTCATGTACGCATATTCAGTCTGCCGTTAGACTGGCGTTGTTTTCCGGTGACTACGTCGCTATGGAAGTGCACTTGTAACTAGCTGTTGTGCTGGACGAAAAAACACTCGTCGGTACGGAAATGGGTTTCTAGTTTTACTTGTGGGGAAGGCCGAGTGGATACTACAACACACAAGAAATTATTGGGTCACTTATCTATAACTTGAACAAGATCAAACACTTAACACTTAAACAACCCACACCCACACGACTGTCTACGTACATTGATGAACATTATGTCCATGGACTTACTGTGATATAAACCCGTCCAGGCGGTAGCATCGTCACCTGTCGAGGAATGATTGCTTGTCAGACACTTGCACGGCGCATGTACAAATAGTCTCACTGAGCGTGCTGTCCGTGTGTAGAATGGGTAAGGCGGGCGATTTGAGGCTCACTGCGACGGCCCGAATACTCGGCAAGAGAATTTCGGAAAGACAGGATGGGTGTTCGAGGAGTACCGGCTAGTGTGGCCGAGCGGTTCTAGGCGCTACAGTCTGGAACTGCACGACCGCTACGGTCGCAGGTTCGATCCAGCCTCCGTTATGGATCTGTGTGATATCCTTAGGTTAGTTAGGTTTAAGTAGTTCTAAGTTATAGGGGACTGCTGACCTCAGAAGTTAAGTCCCATAGTGCTCTGAGCCATTTTAACCTTTTTTTTCCGAGGAGTGCCGTGCTGAGTGTTTTCAACGCGTGGCGAAACCGACTGAGGCCACGTCCACAGGTCGTGGGGATGTGCGGCCACCCCTCATTATAGATGTTGGGTGTCGTTGGCTTGTCATACTGGTAATACAGGACAGGCGTTCAACTGTGGCAGAACTAACATCAGACTTTAATGCTGGGCGGATTACTAGTGTGTCTGAACACACAGTCTACGACGGAGCACTGCTAACAATGGGCCTCTGCAGCGGACGACCTACGCAAGTGTCGATGTTAGCCCCATGACAGGCATCCATGGGTACAGTGGAGCTTGAGCAATCCATAACGGTGGCCAAGGAGTATCGTACACTGGTTGCAGATCACGTACACCCCTTCATAACGATCATGGTACCTGATGGCAGTGGCAGCAAAAAAATAAAATTAAGGGTAAACATCATGGCAACAATCGAACCAGCAAACTATTGACTACGTACACTCCTGGAAATGGAAAAAAGAACACATTGACACCGGTGTGTCAGACCCACCATACTTGCTCCGGACACTGCGAGAGGGCTGTACAAGCAATGATCACACGCACGGCACAGCGGACACACCAGGAACCGCGGTGTTGGCCGTCGAATGGCGCTAGCTGCGCAGCATTTGTGCACCGCCGCCGTCAGTGTCAGCCAGTTTGCCGTGGCATACGGAGCTCCATCGCAGTCTTTAACACTGGTAGCATGCCGCGACAGCGTGGACGTGAACCGTATGTGCAGTTGACGGACTTTGAGCGAGGGCGTATAGTGGGCATGCGGGAGGCCGGGTGGACGTACCGCCGAATTGCTCAACATGTGGGGCGTGAGGTCTCCACAGTACATCGATGTTGTTGCCAGTGGTCGGCGGAAGGTGCACGTGCCCGTCGACCTGGGACCGGACCGCAGCGACGCACGGATGCACGCCAAGACCATAGGATCCTACGCAGTGCCGTAGGGGACCGCACCGCCACTTCCCAGCAAATTAGGGACACTGTTGCTCCTGGGGTATCGGCGAGGACCATTCGCAACCGTCTCCATGAAGCTGGGCTACGGTCCCGCACACCGTTAGGCCGTCTTCCGCTCACGCCCCAACATCGTGCAGCCCGCCTCCAGTGGTGTCGCGACAGGCTTGAATGGAGGGACGAATGGAGACGTGTCGTCTTCAGCGATGAGAGTCGCTTCTGCCTTGGTGCCAATGATGGTCGTATGCGTGTTTGGCGCCGTGCAGGTGAGCGCCACAATCAGGACTGCATACGACCGAGGCACACAGGGCCAACACCCGGCATCATGGTGTGGGGAGCGATCTCCTACACTGGCCGTACACCACTGGTGATCGTCGAGCGGACACTGAATAGTGCACGGTACATCCAAACCGTCATCGAACCCATCGTTCTACCATTCCTAGACCGGCAAGGGAACTTGCTGTTCCAACAGGACAATGCACGTCCGCATGTATCCCGTGTCACCCAACGTGCTCTAGAAGGTGTAAGTCAACTACCCTGGCCAGCAAGATCTCCGGATCTGTCCCCCATTGAACATGTTTGGGACTGGATGAAGCGTCGTCTCACGCGGTCTGCACGTCCAGCACGAACGCTGGTCCAACTGAGGCGCCAGGTGGAAATGGCATGGCAAGCCGTTCCACAGGACTACATCCAGCATCTCTACGATCGTCTCCATGGGAGAACAGCAGCCTGCATTGCTGCGAAAGGTGGATATACACTGTACTAGTGCCGACATTGTGCATGCTCTGTTGCCTGTGTCTATGTGCCTGTGGTTCTGTCAGTGTGATCATGTGATGTATCTGACCCCAGGAATGTGTCAATAAAGTTTCCCCTTCCTGGGACAATGAATTCACGGTGTTCTTATTTCAATTTCCGGGAGTGTATTTACACTCCCCCAACACTGTTGAGTGAGCCACCCTACCCGCGGTAGTAGTTGCTTAGATGTTATACTCATGTGTCAGGAAGAACTTACGAACCATGTACAAGGACAGGAAAGACAGTCCTCGACAAATTCCATTTGTTTCTAATTAGCCCAGTCAGCCATGGTGCTAACTCAAACGCTTGCAAGGAACTTTGCGTCTCAACTAATAGTTACAGTCAAACAAACCAATAGACAGGGAGAACCGTGGATATGAGCTCGACTGTTGCACGTACCACCCCCGCTCCAGCGTCTGCGCAAGGTGGCCCGTGCGAGCACATTGGAGGCATGCGTTACTTTGCACCGCTGCATGCGCTCCCTTGATTCTATCTGCAACGACGGTGCGCGCCTAGAGCGCCGGGGAAGTCGCACAGCTGTAAACAAACATTTAAGAATTTGAGAGAAGAGTAGGCGTTCCACTAGCAGGGGTGTTTTCGAAACAGTTCTGGACGATTTGGGGTAAGTGAGCAGACCTTCTCGTCACAGAACTTCTGGCGGGTATTTGTAGAAAGATATCAGATTTATAGTTTTCAGTTACGTTTGTTCAGCTCATGTACGTTAGGAAAAAGTTCTGGTTTCAGTCTATTTTAGTGGTTTTGGTTTTTCGTAGGATCTCTGTTAAACGATAGGCAGTTCAACTTCCACCATCTATCGTTAACAGATTGGTATGTTATGTGCATCTACAAGGAATGTGAAAGAGTAATTCTTTTCCTTTATCACACACGATTACCTCAGTTCGTCCGAAGTGAGCGCATTTTTTACATTTCACCTCAAAGTTCTGTGATTAGAATTGCCTAATGAACCATTTGATCTTATGTTCAGAAATAAAAGCTTGTCATTATGAATTAGGGAAGCTTTCACCATTTGTGCCTAAACAACCTGTGTATTCGAAATACTTTTTCCAGCACCACAACCTGTAGGAGAGTTCCTATAGTACGCCCATTCAGTATTTAATTACACCAGGATGGAGTCATATGAGATATGTCCGAATGCTACATGCACTCCACCAAGTAACTGAACAACACCTGGTTGCGCAAGCCTTATTTTGTCACGTGTAATAAGATTATCGTTACCATAAGGCTGGTTTTTGCTGTTTCATCCTATTCACTAAATCAGCTAGCAAACAAGATGATACGGGTGAGGACAGCAAAGGCAAAGAGGTGGTTCCAAGTTAACAAAAGTGTTTCAGTCAGCGGCTATCTCTCAGGATAGTGATAATAACGTAAAAGTCAGTTTTCATTTGGTGACTCCTGCCAAGCTGCCTTATTCACAAGAGTTTTTGTAAAGCAGAAGGATCTGATAATTAATAATAACTGGTTTCAGTCTAATTCAGTGTTTTTGGATTTTCTTAGGATTTCCGTTCATGTTAGGCAGTTCTACTTCCCCGGTCTATCGTTATTGTTTTTTCGCACTGAACAATAATTAACAAATTGGTATGATTTCATGTGCATCTACAAGGAATGTGAAAGAGTAATTCTTTTCCTTTATCACACACGATTACCTCAGTTCGTCCGCAGTGAGTGCATTTTTTACATTTCACCTCAAAGTTAAACTGTTGGATGTTCTGTGATTAGAATTGCCTAGTGAACCATTTGATCTCGTATTCATAAATTAAAGCTTGACATTATAAATTGAGGAAGCGCCTCACCGTTTACGCCAAAAGAACATGTGTATTCGGAATACTTTTTCCAACACCACAATCAGCAAAGTGAGGAAGGGTTGGAGACCTTCTATAGTAAACCCCATTCAGTATTTAATCACATCAGAACGGAATCATACGCGATATGTCCGAATGCTACATGCGGTCTACCAAGTCACTTTCCAACACCTGTTTGCATAAGCGTTACTCCGTCACCTGTAATAAGATTATCGTTACCATAAAGCTGGTTTTTGTTGTTTCATCCTATTCACTAAATGAGCATGGAAAAAAGATGATACGGGGGAGGACAGCAACAGCAAAGAGAAGGTTGCAAGTTAACTGAAGTGTTTCAGTCAGCGACATCCTTTCAGGATAGTAATAATAACGTAAAAGTCAATTTTCATTTGGTGACTTCCTGCCAAGCTGCCTTATTCACAAGAGTTTTTGTAAAGCAGGAGAATCTGATAATTAATAACGTATAATTCTCTTCCATGGTCGACAGCATTCTGCTTGTATCAAAAACCCGCCGCTGCATAACAGCACTGTTAATGGCTTTGTGTGTGCTTTTTGTGGGGGTTAATATTTTCAGAGAGTATGTTGGTATGAAATTCTGCACTTGTGAACAGCCAAAATCCGGGCGACCCTGAGCAAAACAAGGTGAGTATTGTAGAGTTGCGAGTAGAGAAGGAAGCAGAACTGGGCACAGCGGGGACTGAAAAGGCGAATGAAGGCGAAGAGACATTTTCTGATACAGGAGTCGTTTCTGTCCAGATAGGTACAGGCCACCAGTACGGCAACTGTTTCTGGACATCCACTAGAGAAAAAACTTGATGATCAAAACAAGATCTTCAGTGAGTGACAACAGGATCTGTTGACGAAAATCGTGGGGAATTAGGAATTTCGTTTGACTTTGTAGTTGGAGAGACGAACGCTATTTACAGACTGCATGCGAAAAGACTGAAGTAAGGGATGGGTTTATTGGGACTATCCAATGCAAAGACGGAAAAGTAGCGAAAGTTGATGACGTAGAAGGGAATCTACAAGAGTTGTCAGAATGAACTGGAAGTGGCATATAGGTGTTCGAAAATGAACTGACGGTGAAGTCAGAGGAGACGAGTACAGACAGTAACGTAATAAGAGAGGCCATCGCGAGCTTTATGGAGAACACAAGGAGACGCTCGAACGAGTGTGCCAGCAAGTCGCCCAACAAGAGACCTCGCTCCAAAAATATGAGAAGGCTTACAGGGTAGCACTGACAACGAAAATGGAACAGACGTAATTAGGAAATGAAGGGGATTCAGACAGAATACAGCCGGTGGCATTAGGTGAGTATGAAGAGGTGTTTTCACTGTTCCATTTCAGTCAAAACCAATCTGAGGTCAACAGGCACAATCAAGAGAAAGTAGACCATTTGCAAAGAAAGCAAAACGATGTAGTTGAACTGCATACAGACGGGCGACTTGTTACTGATCGTATTAGTAAAAAGTATAAGTAATCGAGATGAGTTATGGGGAATCCAAGGTCTCAATAAATGGCTACGAGACATTCAGCGTTCTCCAGAACCTGTGGCTCCGTTTGTTCTAAAAGAAAGGATAGCTACCGATGATGACAAATGATACACCACAACGTGTTGGTAGAAAATTATTCATTGTTCCCTGATTCCACCAATGACCAACATCTGCAAGTATGGCTAGACCTATTTGAACTTTGGATATCACTTTCAGAGAGGTTCCGCTAAAAATTAAGTTCAAGTACAGCCATTTAAGAGAGGAGTCAGCTTTGAGAGATACGCTGAATTCCACAGAGATTTCCTAAATCAATTCTGGTGCAAGGAACACCAGGATCGCGTGAAATTAGACACGCTCATGAAGGAAAACTAGCGACACAAACACCACGATCGATTCTTCCTCTTATTCTTCGGCACTGCAACCCTTGGTGGGCCTTGTCCCCCTCAACAATCTTCCTCTATATGTCTCTCTTATCAGCATTTTTCTTCCATCCACGGATCCCCGACTTGGCAACGTCAGCCAGTACATTGTGCATCCATCTAGCTCTTTGTCTGCCCTTCCTTCTGGTGGAATACAGTCTGGCATTCATTATTCCTTTGGGCATCCTGTCTTCCGCCATCCTCTCCACATGTCCTAACCAACGTATTCTTTGAGATTTGATAAATTTTACTATATTTTTCCCTCGTATAATCTCCTGTATTTTATGGTTGTACCTTACTCTTCAACCTTCCGCCTCTCTGACAGGCCCATAGATTTTTCATAAGATTTTCCTTTCAAATGTCCTTACGCTATTACTATCTGCTTCTGTCACTGTCAATGTTTCTGATCCATATGTGGCAACAGGTCGCACAATTGAATAGTATACTCTTAATGTAATTTTCTTAGAATTAGAGAGTTCTTGATTATCTTTAGGTTTGCGTAATATACTTTGTTTCGTGCTTGTATCCTTTATTCAATACATTATCTCATACTATTATCATTGGTTTGGAGGACACGTAAATAATGGAAGCATCTAGCAACTTTGATGCATTTAGCAGAGATCTTCAGGTCCTGTGGTGTTCTTCTAGCTTCACAATCGGACATAACCATATATTTTGCCTTGCTTTCATTGACAGTAAGTCCAACTCTTGTTCCTTCTGCTTCCATTTGTCCACATATTTCTTTAAGCGATGTTACAGCCCTTGCCACGATCGCAATATCATCTGTATATGCGCATATCTGACTCGACTTCATCATTATTGTTCCCTTTTTATCTATTTTTTGGTGGAATACAGTCTGGCATTCATTATTCCTTTGGGCATCCTGTCTTCCGCCATCCTCTCCACATGTCCTAACCAACGTATTCTTTGAGATTTGATAAATTTTACTATATTTTCCCCTTGTATAATCTCCTGTATTTCATGGTTGTACCTTACTCTTCAACCTTCTGCCTCTCTGACAGGCCCATAGATTTTTCATAAGATTTTCCTTTCAAATGTCCTTACGCTATTACTATCTGCTTCTGTCACTGTCAATGTTTCTGATCCATATGTGGCAACAGGTCGCACAATTGAATAGTATACTCTTAATGTAATTTTCTTATAATTAGAGAGTTCTTGATTATCTTTGGGTTTGCGTAATATACTTTGTTTCATGCTTGTATCCTTTATTCAATACATTTTCTCATACTATTATCATTGGTTTGGAGGACACGTAAATAATGGAAACATCTAGCAACTTTGATGCATTTAGCAGAGATCTTCAGGTCCTGTGGTGTTCTTCTAGCTTCACAATCGGACATAGCCATATATTTTGTCTTGCTTTCATTGACAGTAAGTCCAACTCTTGTTCCTTCTGCTTCCATTTGTCCACATATTTCTTTAAGCGATGTTACATCCCTTGCCACGATCGCAATATCATCTGTATATGCGCATATCTGACTCGACTTCATCATTATTGTTCCCTTTTTATCTATTTTTTGTATGATACTATGCAATGCTAAGTTAAACAGGACAACAGAGAGGCCATCACCTAGTTTCACTCCATACTCAAATTCAAACTACCTGTTCATTCCCTTATTCACTTTTACTTTTGTATCCTTCATTGTTAGCTCGATTAACCTTCTCAGTTTATCACAGATGCCCAATTCTTTCAGCCCTTTATACAATGCTGGTCTATTAATACTATCGAAAGCTTGTTTAAATTCAACGAACGGGAAGTGGAGATCTATATCATATTCTTACAATTTTTCCATTATTATTCTAACAACAAGCAACTCGTCAGATGTACCTCTGTTTGGTCGGAATCCACACTGGTATTCTCCGAGTATCTTTTCGGCGCACTTCTTTATTCTTTTGTTCAGCACTGCAGAGAAAATCTCATATACAGTATTCAGTAGGGTTGTGCCTCTACATTTATCACAATGGAGCTTTTCTCCTTCCTTATATATTGGGCATATTACTCTAGTATTCCACTCCTCCGGCATGCTTTCATTTACCCATATGTTCTTTTTATGAGTAGTTTAAATATTTCACGTCTAGAGGTTGCCCCAATCATTTTATTAGTTCTAACACGATCCCATCTTCACCGGGTGCACGGTTATTTTCTAGTTTCATTATCACTGTTTCCACATCCAGCATTGTTTGGTTTTGTGCCTCATGCCTTTCAATTTCTCTTGCCTCTGTGTTATCTTCCGGTTCCTGTGTACCTCTTGGGGCCTGAACTGGGTTTTTGTTGAGCATATCTCCAAGGTATTCTGCCCACCTCTGCAATATCTCTTGTTCATCTCTTTTTATCTCACCGTTTCTGTTTTTGGATGCATTTCGTTTAGGTTGAAAATTTTTTCTCACCTTTCCCACGGCATGATAGAATTTCTTCGTTTCATTTTGTTCCTTTAATTCTTCAATCTCTTTAAACTTTGATTTCAGCCATTCCTTTTTCTTTTTCTTGCATATTGTTTGGACATTCGGTCGTAATTCTTTCTACACCTCCACGTTTCTTTTTGTTTCTCCCTGTATCATTCTCAGTTTTGATGCATTTTTACGTTCTGTTACCAGCCTCCATTTGTCATCAAACCACTCATTTCGTGCATTTCTTCTCATCCAGAATACGTCTTCTACTGCCTCTTTTAGCGCTTTCTGGATTTTAGCCCACCTTTTTTGGATTTCCATTGTTTCCTCACTGGGAGTCAGTGCATCTCCAACTTTTGCTTGGTGTGCTTTCACATCTTCTGTGTCTCAGTTTGTATTTTTCTCCATTCCTGGTTTAGGTGTTACAGATAGTTTTTCTCTCACTACAGCTTTTACAGCATAGTGATCTGATTCACAGTTAGGACCCCTGCAGCTCCTCTCATCGATAACAGGCGTTGAATATAGTGCCTTTACTAACGCATGGTCTATGTGATTGACTACTCCATTTACATTTGATTTCCATGTTCCGAGATGTATTCTTTTACGTGGGAAATCTGAGCTCCTCATTATTAGACTATTTCTAGCAGCAAACGGACATAACATTTCTCCATTCTTGACACTTTCTTCGTGTAATGTGTATCTCCCAGATACTCCCTATCAGCATCGCCCAACCTGTGCATCAAAATCTCCCATAACTAAGAACAGATCATACTTTTGTACTTCACTGCATGCCCTTTCTAGATCATCATAAAACTTTTCCTTTGTTTCTTCTTCTTCTTCCTCTGTTGGTGCGTAAGCTGTTATTATCGTTATATTTCTGTTGTTCCCTATTACTCTCAGTCTGCTAAGTCTTTCATTTATGGGTTCAAATTCCAAAACACTTTTACCAATCTCCTTTGTTATTATGAATCCCGGTCTGGCTTGTTCTGTTCTTGTGTCTGGTCCACTATACAACAGAGAATACTGGGGCATATTTATCTGACCTTGTCCTTGCCATCTTATTTATTGTAGCGCTACAATGTTTTACTTGAACTTCATGATCGCATCAGCTATTTCTTTCATTTTTCCAGGTTTCTACATGGTCCGTACATGCCATCCTACCATGCTACTACTGCCAAATCTTTTGCCCCTTTCCTTTACCGAGGTCGTGTTTTTTGTGACTTGTTGGGGTTCTGTAATATGTCATTTTTACAGTGTGGGGTAACCGGCCTCACGACCAACTCCAATCTTGGAGGAGCTGGATGTTTTTAGGGTTTACTCCCCTAGGGAGGTTGGCTTCCCTACGCCTACAGAGCCCCCTACCCTTTGTTGACAGACACACTCCTCAGTCGAGACCAGTCCGGCTTGGGTGACCCTGCCAGTAGCGTCGGCTTAGCTCTCGACTTCATCAAATCATGCAAACCCTCCCGCCCTACACTGAAGGTACCTACGATAAGGCTGTGTCCCCTGGGAGGGTCCACGATCGATTCGCTTATTCAAAACAGATGATGAACCACAACTAGTACCACAATAACCTATGCACTGATTGCCTACAATGGACATAAATCCGTCCACCTGTCGGGCAATGGCGTATGTAGTATCACTGAGATTGCTCATAGCGTGTAGAATGGGAAAAGTCTGCGATCTATCAGAGTGTCTCCAGCATTTGGTAAAACAAGGTGTAACCAAGTCCAAACTTCGTGGGGTTTGGCGGCCACCCATTACATATGTCTGAGGTCGTAGGCTAAGATAGACTGATAAAACAGGACAGGCAGCGAACTGTGATTGAACTAACATCAGACTTTCATGATGAACACACAGTGCACTGAACACTCCTAACGAAGGGGCTCTGCAGTCAATAACCCGTGTATGTGTCAATGTTAACACCACGAAATCGGCAACTAGGACTGAAATGGGCAAGTGGCCATCGGCATTTAACGTTGGCGCAATGAGAGAGTGTTGCATGGTCTCATGAATCCCGATGCCTTCTCCATTATGCCTATGGCCGGGCGTGAATTCGTTGTTACATCTCCGTGAGATTTCTACTGCTGTACAGAGACAAGCTGGTGCGTCTGCGTTATGCCCTGGAGAAAACACATGTGGGCATCCATAGGTGTACTGGAGCTCTTGAAAGGCACCACGACGGCCAAAGGGTATCATAAACTGGTTGCGGACCACATACACCCCTTCATGACGATCATGCTTCAAGACTAGAGTGGCAATTTTCAACAAGGTAATACGCCATGTCATAAAGCCAGGAATGTGATGAAGTGCTAGACGAAACGCAGTGGCTACCAGTTTTCCAGATCTGAACTCGATCTAACACATCTTGAATGAAATTGAATGTGAGCTCTTCGCCCTTCCTCCGTGAATTTACGGGAATTAGGTGACTTGTGTGTGCGAACTGCCTCGAGCGTTCTACCAAGGCCTCATTGCTTTCATGCCATGGAACATCGCTGCTGTTATCCGTGTCAAAGGTAGGTGGTCATAATGTTCTGGCTGATCGGTGTGCCATGGCGGGAGCCCATCTGTATTTGTCTTCCAAAGCTGCCATTCACATCTTGTTACAGGGATCAGCATATGAACACATGTCAGGCAGACATCAAAATGTGGAATGGTCAGAAGATTGAAGGAATTGGAGCCCAGGAGTTTCACAAAGTTGGAACAATACGCAGTGGCGTGGAAACGGATGCCATAGTGTATAAGACGGCATCAACATTGGAAGCGCAGACTCCCTGCACATACAGTGGAGATATTGTCGGCAAACCAATACGACAACAAGAATTGTGAGAGTGAGAGCAGAAATGATTATATTTGACTAGAAGATGAAAGACTATGTTAAGTGCTTAATAGTGTGAAGAGAGAGAGTTTCTCTATACAGATTTCAGTAGTGTAATAGATTTAGCTTAAAGACAGTCAGGTAGTTGAGTCATTTAGGTGCCCCTTAGTTATTATAAGTATAGATGGTGTTAAGATTCCGTGCAAGCCCTACCATTGTCTCAAATAGTCAAAATTCTACTCTGAGGGATGATGTTTCCAAAGACTATTGAAGGTATAGCGATTACCCAGCAGTAAAAAGTAAACATGAATTCTGTAGAAATAACTGTTGAAGATGGCCTGGCGAAGAGTGCTTCAGTGGGTGTGTCGGTCATCATTTTCGATAAATTTGAGTGTACCACTACAAAACAGTGAATTATATGCTGATGGGGAATATGTATAACGAGTATTGAAGGAGAAGATCTGAACACAATGATTCTGAAAAAGGTATAGAACTTAGAAGGGTAAACAGAACAGAAAAACTTAGATGAGGGAATTGTAAGAGTAGACAGAAGGAGATGTTATGTTGTGACAGTGTGGGGGATAAGGTCCTTTTGAGAGCATAGACAGTCAAGAAAACACAAGTTTTTGTACCAGACGTTTTTCAGTGTGTTTGTTGAACAATTTTAAGTTAAGAGAGTTGTGCATCCATGGTAACTGAAAACCTGCACACAAAGAGGATACACGATTTAAGCCATACATCCAGTTTAAAATCGTCCACAGAATAACAAATTTGTTGCGATGCTTTTCCTCAGAATTCGAATTTGTAGTTAGTAGCTAGAACCTTTTATATGTATTTGTAGATTAACGTAGTGTCAAGGTCAGTATATGGACTACAGAAAGAATACTCCAATTGGAGCAGAAAAATCTAATATGCCCCTGTTGAAAAGACCAGCTGCATCATTTTACTTTCCATCAGTAAATCCTGTAAAATATTTCCCTAAAGTTTTGGTGTGGGAACATATTCATGCTCTTTCTAATACGCAATTCACCTCTCACTGCCAGAAACTCCGCTGACGATAACTCGTTCACACCCACTAGTAGTCCATCGATGTAAGTCGCTCTTACACATCCTCTCCCAATTGCCGATTCTCACTCACTCATTTAGCCCAACTCATAATGTGTTTCATCAGACCATGCGACGTTCAGGCATTGCGCCAACGTCCAATGTAGATGGTCACCTACCCATTTCAGATGTAGTTGCCGGTGTCATGGTGTTAAATTTGGCACATGCATGGGTTGTCGGTTGTGGAGACACATCGTTAGGAATGTTTCGTGCCCTGTGTGTTCAGACGCACTTGTAGCCTGCCCAGCATTAAAGTCTGGTGTTGGTTCCACCACAATTCGCTGCCCTTCCAGTTGTACCAGTGTACCCAACCTACGACGTCCGAGACCTGTAATGAGTGGTGTGGCTGCCCAACAGCACGGCGTCTGGACGTGGTTTCACTTTTGTTTCGCCACGTGTTGAAGATCCTCACCACAGCACTCCTCGAACAGCCGACAAGTCGTGCAGTTTCCTAAATGCTCGTGCCGAGCCTCTGAGCCTTCACAGTCTGACATCGCTCGGACAGATCGCGCGCCTTCCCCATTCTACACACGGACAGCATGCTTCGTGATACTACAAACATCTAACAGACTTTCCTGGCCAGGTGATGCTGCTATCCCCTGGATAGTAGGTCGGCGACCATTAGGCTTTTGCTGATCAGTGTATATCTGCTAGGAGAAGATGATGGCACACTTGGCGTGTTGCTTTTGTGACGAGAGGCTAGCCAGAGGTGATGGGGGGCAGCAGACTGCTGTTGCCGCGCAGATAACCGAGCACAACGTGACGATCGTCTTCGACAGCATTTTGAGATTCGGACTTTTATGTCGTCTCGTTGTCGCTTTGGAGCTGTGCCATGGGAGCAAGGAGAAGATGTTGAAACTTCCTGGCAGATTAAAACTGTGTGCCGGACCGAGACTCGAACTCGGGACCTTTGCCTTTCGCGGTCAAGTGCTCTACCGACTGAGCTACCCAAGTACGACTCACGCCCCGTCCTCACAGCTTTACTTCTGCCAGTACCTCGTCTCCTATACCTCGTCTCCTACCTTCCAAACTTAACAGAAGCTCTCCTGCGAGTAAAGCTGTGAGGACGGGGCGTGAGTCGTGCTTGGGTAGCTCAGTCGGTAGAGCATTTGCCCGCAAAAGGCAAAGGTCCCGAGTTCGAGTCTCGGTCCGGCACACAGTTTTAATCTGCCAGGAAGTTTCATATCAGCGCACACTCCGCTGCAGAGTGAAAATCTCATTCTGGAAACATCCCCCAGGCTGTGGCTAAGCCATGTCTCCACATATCCTTTCTTTCAGGAGTGCTAGTTCTGCCAGGTTCGCAGGAGAGCTTCTGTTAAGTTTGGAAGGTAGGAGACGAGGTACTGGCAGAAGTAAAGCTGAGAGGACGGGGCGTGAGTCGTGCTTGGGTAGCTCAGTCGGTAGAGCACTTGTCCGCGAAAGGCAAAGGTCCCGAGTCTAGGTCTGGCATACAGTTTTAATCTGCCAGGAAGTTTCATGTCAGCGCACACTCCGCTGCAGAGTGAAAATCTCATTCAGGAGAGGATGTTGTTTGGCTGCCGGTATCCTCATTCTACGGCACAAACTGCATGTATAGATTAACTGGGTTCTTTATTCAAAAAAACATAATGTTACTTACCTCCAGCTAGGCATTGTGGTACTACCTCTACTGTATAGTTCACGTTAGCGTCACTGCCGGTGAAATACAAAGTCCGCAATGTACACTATATGGTTGCTATGTACTGCCTGTCTCTGTGTTATTGGCTGAGATAACTGCTACTGCGATCCCCGCTGGGCTGCTAATGATGACACCGGATCCTACTCGGTGCGACACACTGTGATCAGAGTCCAACTAACTCGAACTAACCGGCCATCTGGTCCGCGGAAGGCTATTTAAACACTGCCGGCTGAGAAGGCGTTGGTGACACACTTCCTGTGAGTCTGTTTTTGGCCTCTGTCGATCTTTGTGCAACGTCTACACGGTGTGCTGGCGCCATCTTACGTCAGCACATGGACAGCAGCAGAGGAGAGCGCTGTGTAGGGTAGGCTTAAGTCTGCAGCCGGGCGCATAACCGTGGGGCGCGGCCAGCGACTTCGTTCAGCGGGGCTAAGCAGGGTGCTGCCTCATCACTGTGACTACACAGTGAGGCGCCGTACCAAGCGGCTTGGGAGGAGGGCGAATTGGCAGCACACAAACAGTGATGTGTTGGCATGTGCACAGCTTCCTTACCACGCCGTAGTACCTCCTTGTGCATAAGTTTTGAGTGAAAAGATGAGCTACTGAATGCATGAAACCATTAGTGTTCGTTTCTTGTATTTCTATTCAAGCAATACTGAGTGACCAAAAAGTTGGTATTGTCAAAGTTTGTCTTTAATGTTTGCTTAATTCTCTGTTGTTACTCTAAACCAGGCTACTTAGACAACAACATACAAATTCCTTTCCTTCATAAGCTTTGTTAATTACACTGCTACTTAATTTTCATTTCTGAGATATGTGTTTAATGTGGTATTTCCTTGTGGTTCTGAAAACAATATTCCAAGACATCTGAAAATGGACTGAAACTAAATAAGAGTGTAAAATGTTATGATTTTTGTTTAACTGTTGTGTTACATACAAAGAAAGTTTGCAAGAGTTACAGATTTATTGGGATCGGTGAATGTGATGTGTTTTTTTTTCTTTTGAGATACTGTCATTCAGAGTCGGCCGGTGTGGCCGTGCGGTTCTAAGCGTGTCGGTTTGGAACCGCGTGACCGCTACGGTCGCAGGTTCGAATCCTGCCTCGGGCATGGATGTGTGTGATGTACTTAGGTTAGTTAGGTTTAAGTAGTTCTAAGTTCTAGGGCACTGATGACATCAGTAGTTAAGTCCCATAGTGCTCAGAGCCATTTGAACTGTCATTCAGACTATTAATTTGAAAGAAGTGTGCCATTGTAAACCGTGACTATATGCTCGTTTCTGGAATACATGCGACTACATTTTGGCCAGATTTTTTTCTTTCTTTTCTTCCAATTTGGGGAACTATTCCGACACTTTCGAAATCACTAAATTCTCGTTGGTTTTGGTGTGAAGGGATGTAAGGGTACATACAGCAGACCACTCCAGGGCAGATCAAATTTCCCCACACGCGTCTTTGATCCAGCGAATTAGCACCACTGTGGGGGAGGCTCCAGCGTACCAGAAGAGTGCGGCTTCGCGCGCGCCGTTCTTTGTGACGCGGAGGTAATTTGAGCCAGAACAAAACAGCTCCTGTGTGCTCATTCCCAGTGCAATTTATGATTTTAACTCTCTGTTTCCTGTAAAATTTTCTTTGCAACACGTTGTTCCTAACGTTGTTTTATTGCTCAAAACAAATTTTGCTTGTAATGTGGAACAATGTGCTATTATATGTTATTCAGGCGCTCAGTCTGGAACCGCGCGACTACTACGGTCGCAGGTTCGAATCCTGCCTCGGGCATGGATGTGTGTGATGTCCTTAGGTTAGTTAGGTTTAAGTAGTTCTAAGTTCTAGGGGACTGATGACCACAGATGTTAAGTCCCATAGTGCTCAGAGCCATTTGAACCATTTTATTATATGTTAAACTGTATAATGTGCGACGTATATATATATATATATATATATATATATATATATATATATATATATATATATATATATATATATATATACTTTTGTATATACTTTTGTAAGGACATGTGGAAGAGAAATAACGAATGAACCGTTGAAAAAAGCACATTTCCACGTGAGAGGATTATATCTTTTAATTATGTACAATGTTTACGTTCCGGGTAATAAACGTTGCTCAATGTAACGATAGCCCGGAAGGTTGTACGGATAACGTTTCACAACTGTTTACAACACTTTTTGAACGCTGGCTCACGAAGTGTTCAGCTGTCGTGGATTATTTATTTCTCGTTCGATCTGCCAGATACATTTTACAAAGAACAGATGACATTAATATAAATCACAATAAACGTTTGGAACTTACAATGTGGAAACAAATTATATCAGTTATTACATTACAATTATGTCAGGGAAACTATATTATTACATTAAATGGAACAAAAATCACATAAATTGATGACAATTAATTACACAGTAACATTAAGATTATGGAGCCATTTCCTGGCATTGTCCGTTAACTTGTGGAGCGACACCAGAGTCCGTCTCTGAAACCATGAATGCTACAAACCAGAAGATGGTCCATTGTCTATACCTCTCCACAGTCACAACACGAATCGTCTATATAGCCCCACTTGGTTGTTTGCTGTCTGCAGCGTCCAACTCCCGTGCGAAACCTCTTTAGAGCCGACCAGTGTTTCCTGTTGAGATTGAAGCCTTCAACCCTTTTGGTTGGGTCGTGGATTAGGTGATGGTTTTCCACGACGCCTCTTCTCAGACCTTGCCATGCATTCTTCCATTCAGCATCGAGACCCTCTGTGCCCAATGTTCTGCTCCAGACGATAGGTTTCCTGGACTCGAGTCTCGTGGGTCCTCCCATGGCGGCATGTATGAGTAGCCTCGCGTTTGCTTCAGTTTTTTTCTACTATGTCCTGGGTTGCTTTCTCTCTACGTATGGAAGCAGGAGCGATGTTTGCCAGCACCGGGAGCCACTCAACGAGGATTGGCCTCAGAGTGCCGGTGACGGTTCTCAGAGTGGCATTTAGTTGTACAGCAACTTTTATGGCGTGCGGGCTTCTGCTCCAGACTGGGGCACAGTATTCTGCAGCGCTATACACCCGTGCCAGTGCAGCAGTTCGTAGAGTGGCAGCATCACAACCCCAAGTGGTGCCTGCCAGCCTGTTGAGCAGGTTATTTCTCGTCTTTAGCTTTTGGGCAGTATCAGTTAGGTGTTACCTGAAAGTCATGCTGCGATCTAGCTTAATACCGAGATATTTTGGGAAATTCTCGTGGCTGACAGCTTTACCATTTATAACCAGGTGCAACTCCCTTCTCGTTTCCTTGTTGTTTCGATGCATGATTGTGCTTACTGTTTTTGTCACAATGATTTTTCGATGCCATGTGTCAGTATTTTTTCAGTGTAGCTAGATCTTAATTGAGTGTTGATTCCATTTTTTCAAACGAGTTACTTTGCTCTGTAATAGCTAAATCACATGCGTAGGCAAATTTACATGAGTGCAAATCAGGCAAATCTGCTATACGTATAGATGTTGAAGAGCCAGGGAGCTAAGACTGATCCTTGCAGAAGAACATTTTTTAGAGTATGGCACTTGCTGGCTTCACCATTTAATTTGACCCTGAACTTCGTTTCGCCCAGCATGTTGTTCATGAGCTTCAACGTTGTTTTGCATTTGACTATCTTTGCCAGTTTTAACATGAGACCATTTAGCCATACAGTGTTGTACGCTGATGTCATCAATCAGGACTATCCCTGTTTTTCTCTTTTCCTGAAAGCCTCGTTCAATGTGTGTGGTAAATGCCAGCACCTGGTCGCAGCAGCTTCTTCCTTGTCTAAAACCTGCTTGCTCCACTGGTAGTTGTTCCTCCAGTTCTGGTTTGCACAGTAATGAGATTGGCCTGAAGTTCCCTGCGTCAGTTCCACTCTTCCCTGGTTTAAGTATGGAAATGATTTTGGCTATTTTCCATTCTCTGGGGATTTCACAGGTTTCCATTATTCTCGTGAATAGTTTGCATAGCTCTCGTGGAACAGCTCGTGCGCTGCTTGAAGATCGCAAATTGCGTCCAGCATTCTCATCCATGGCACCAGTTACTTCATCAACAATTTGTGGCGTAATTAGCCGTCCGCCCCTCCAAGGGGCAACACTGCTGAATCATGTTCTTCAACCTCTGTGCAGATAGAGGACATCTCCCTGCTCCTTTAATGTATCGATACTTGCGAAGAGCAGCAGCATTACTGCTGTTGTTTTGATAAAACAACTTGACGAGTAAAGTCCTGCTCACCCTGTCCGGACTAACGTTTACTGTCTAGAAATATAATGGACACTGATGCTTGTGTTTCAACCCTTTGTCGCCGTAACAGTAGCAGTACAGGCACCAACAGCAACTCTTGACACTAACACTACTAACTACACAAACCGACAACGGACAGTCTGAACATTATTCCTGTAAAGCTAGTGAGCCGTGCATGGCTCGTGTTCCTGCCGTCGTGTATTTTACACCCTGCTTTTAACGTACTTCCATCTCACTACGTTGATTTAAATTACTACCGTCACTGAGTTGCTGCTTTGCTGCTTTGAGCGGCGTTAGCAGTGCGTATCGGTATGTCCCCTCTCGTAGTATCTTTGCTGGACTGCTATTACTTCCCGGTCGTTGTCTGTCGGATGGCAGTTCTGGTAGTGGGTTCGGATAGCGAATTCGGGTCTGTCAAATGGTTCAAATGGCTCTGAGCACTGTGGGACTTAACTTCTGAGGCCATCAGTCCTCTAGAACTTAGAATTACTTAAACCTAACTAACCTAAGGACATCACACACATCCATGCCCGAGGCAGGATTCGAACGTGCGACCGTAGCGGTCGCGCGGGTCCTCGGGTCTGTCAGTCAGTTGGAACGCGTCTGGAGGGCATTCCGGACCTGCCAGTCGAGAAGTTGCAATGAGGCCCTAGTCCAGTCGGGTTGGAGCAGCAGTGAGGTCAGCGTCGACATGGCTCGCCCGACCATTGCCGCCACGCATCACTTGAGCCGGGCCACGGTCTTGGTGGATCGTCGGTCGGTCGTCCTACCGGACGACGCGCTTTCGCTATCCGCTCGTTCATGAGTCGGCTGTGTGTGTGTGTGTGTGTGTGTGTGTGTGTGTGTGGATCGACTCCCGATTTGTCTTCGTGCGTGCTTAGTTACTGTTGGGTATCGTTCAGTCTTCGTGTAAGTGTTTGTCAGGTTGTGTGTGTAGTTGGCGTTTAGTTCCACTGACGATTATTTTAAATGTTGTCGGCGTACTGGCTCTGAGAGGTCGGTCGTCTAGTCGGGCGACATGTAACTGGTATTCCGAGCGCTTCTGGGCCCCTTGAATTACCATCTTGTGGAACTTGGGTCGTTCCTTTCCTGGTGCAGGGATGTCGTTTAGCCAGTGGGCGTTTTCCTCTGCATGGTTGGGTCTGAGCCAGTATTTCCGCCGTCGCGTGTCTCGAAGTGAGTGGGAGACGCACTGTAGCGAAGCAGCCTACTCACGCCTTATGAACTTCACATCAGTCTTTCCATTGTGTGCCAGCCAGTCCGCTGTAACTAGCTCTGACGTCATAAATGTTGCGCAATACTTTGAAAATCAAGTAAATAACCTGAAACGTTTCTAGCATGTCAGGAGTAACACTAAATCAATATGTGTTGAATATCAGTTCAATAACTTTAACCATTTTCGAAATTTGGACGTTTTTCTGTAAAAATCATTGGCGCAACAGAAAAGAGCTAGAAACTTTAATATTTATATTTAGATTCCTTTTGCATAATAATTTAGTAGAAACAGTATTCTGGATCTCACAAATTAAAATCTTAGTTGAAATTCATGATTTTCTGGTTTTTATCTTAAAAATTAAGGAAGCAAGATAGATTAAGTAGGCGAATAAATAAAGCTAGAATGTTTAAATTTAAATAGAAGGGAGATCCGCTATAATCATAAAGATGTGATATGTTTCAACAGAATAACTATAAAGCTATAGCGATAGCGTATCTCCAAAGGGCAAGTTCAGAGCTCGTCTACTGCATGTAGTGTAATTAAATTAATTATCTCGCCCAAAATATTTGACTTAGCCACGTCAGACTTTTATTATTATGGATTACCTGTGTGCTGACTGCACACTTAAATTGAGAGCTTCATCGGCCATCAGCAAAGGAAGCAATGATTTATTCGATAACTTAACGTGGTGCATTACTAGCCCAGCGGCTAGTTGGGAGAGCAGATTTGATCAGGCGTTCCCTTAGCCGTCCGCACCGCGGCTTTATATGTAGGAACGCTGCGCGTGAAAAGAAAGGCTCCAGTTCTCTCCAGATGCTGATTAGAGCACCACCTGTACCGGGAGTTGCGTCGCGTCGGTTGTTGTTGTTGTGGTCTTCAGTCCTGAGACTGGTTTGATGCAGCTCTCCATGCTACTCTATCCTGTGCAAGATTCTTCATCTCCCAGTACCTACTGCAACCTACATCCTTCTGAATCTGCTTAGTGTATTCATCTCTTGGTCTCCCTCTACGATTTTTACCCTCTACACTGCCCTCTAATACTAAATTGGTGAGCTCTTGATGCCTCAGAACATGTCCAACCAACCGATCCCTTCTTCTGCCTCAGAACATGTCCTACCAACCGATCCCTTCTTCTGGTCAAGTTGTGCCACAAACTTCTCTTCTCCCCAATCCTATTCAATACATCCTCATTACGTATGTGATCTACCCATCTAATCTTCAGAATTCTTCTGTAGCACCACATTTCAAAAGCTTCTATTCTCTTCTTGTCCATACTATTTATCGTCCATGTTTCACTTCCATACATGGCTACACTCCATACAAATACTTTCAGAAATGACTTCCTGACACTTAAATCTATACTCGATGTTAACAAATTTCTCTTCTTCAGAAACGCTTTCCTTCCCATTGCCAGTCTACATTTCATATCCTCTCTACTTCGACCATCGTGAGTTATTTTGCTCCCCAAATAGCAAAACTCCTTAACTACTTTAAGTGTCTCATTTCGTAATCTAATTCCCTCAGCATCATCCGACTTAATTCGACTACATTCCATTATCCTCGTTTTGCTTTTGTTGATGTTCATCTTATATCCTCTTTTCAAGACACTGTCCATTCCATTCAACTGCTCTTCCAAGTCCTTTGCTGTCTCTGACAGAATTACAATGTCATCGGCGAACCTCAAAGTTGTGGTTTCTTCTCCATGGATTTTAATACCTACTCCGACTTTTTCTTTTGTTTCCTTTACTGCTTGCTCAATATGCAGATTGAATAACATCGGGGAGAGGCTACAACCCTGTCTTACTCCCTTCCCAACCACTGCTTCCCTTTCATGTCCCTCGACTCTTATAACTGCCCTCTGGTTTCTGTACAAATTGTAAATAGCCTTTCGCTCCCTGTATTTTACCCCTGACACCTTTATAATTTGAAAGAGAGTATTCCAGTCAACATTGTCAAAAGCTTTCTCTAAGTCTACAAATGATAGAAACGTAGGTTTGCCTTTCCTTAATCTTTCTTCTAACATAAGTCGTAAGGTCAGTATTGCCTCACGTGTTCCAGTATTTCTATGGAATCCAAACTGATCTTCCCCGAGGTCGGCTTCTACTAGTTTTTCCATTCGTCTGTAAAGAATTCGTGTTAGTATTTTGCATCAGTGGCTTATTAAACTGATTGTTCGGTAATTTTCACATCTGTCAACACCTGCTTTCTTTGGGATTGGAATTATTGTATTCTTCTTGAAGTCTGAGGGTATTTCGCCTGTTTCATACATCTTGCTCACCAGATGGTAGAGTTTTGTTAGGACTGGCTCTCCCAAGGCCGTCAGTAGTTCCAATGGAATGTTGTCTACTCCGGGGGCCTTGTTTCGACTCAGGTCTTTCAGTGCTCTGTCAAACTCTTCACGCAGTATTGTATCTCCCATTTCGTCTTCATCTACATTCTCATCCATTTCCATAATATTGTCCTCAAGTACATCGCCCTTGTATAGACCCTCTATATTCTCCTTCCACCTTTCTGCTTTCCCTTCTTTGCTTAGAACTAGGTTTCCATCTGAACTCTTGATGTTCATGCAAGTGGTTCTCTTGTCTCCAAAGGTCTCTTTAATTTTCCTGCAGGTAGTATCTATCTTACCCCTAGTGAGATAAGTCTCTACATCCTTACATTTGTCCTCTAGCCATCCCTGCTTAGCCATTTTGCACTTCCTGTCAATCTCATTTTTGAGACGTTTGTATTCCTTTTTGCCTGCTTCATTTACTGCATTTTTATATTTTCTCCTTTCATCAATTAAATTCAATATTTCTTCCATTACCCAATTATTTCTACTAGCCCTCGTCTTTTTACCTACTTGATCCTCTGCTGCCTTCACTACTTCATCCCTCAAAGCTACCCATTCTTCTTCTGCTGTATTTCTTTCCCCCATTCCTGTCAATTGTTCCCTTATGCTCTCCATGAAACTCTGTACAACCTCTGGTTCTTTCAGTTTATCCAGGTCCCATCTCCTTAAATTCCCACCTTTTTGCATTTTTTTCAGTTTTAATCTACAGGTCATAACCAATAGATTGTGGTCAGAGTCCACATCTGCCCCTGGAAATGTCTTACAATTTAAAACCTGGTTCCTAAATCTCTGTCTTACCATTATATAATCTATCTGATACCTTTTAGTATCTCCAGGGTTCTTCCATGTATACAACCTTCTTTCATGATTCTTAAACCAAGTGTTAGCTATGATTAAATTGTGCTCTGTGAAACATTCTACCAGGCGGCTTCCTCTTTCATCGGTATCGTTGATATAAACAGCCTCAGATGCAGTAATAAGTTACTCGTGATACGCGTAAACATGAAATCGTTTTCGAGTGAAGTGTTAATTTTGGGATGACGTTAATGATCTATCGTTAGTTTGTGTATGTCGTATTTTCACGTGCCGCCGCAGGACAGACATTCTACCATTATTAGCGTGGCGTTTGATGAACATTATCATCAAATTATGGCGAGCATTCACTTAAACATTTAATTTAAACAGTTATAGTTGCATCAGCGCATTAGACTCGGAACTGCTCTGGTAGTTGGATTGTGTGAATTCTTTTTGGTCTGTGACTTTCAGAATATAGTGAACATTTTTGAGAGAGTGGTTTTTGATTATCGATCCCAGACACTCTCCTAATTCCTCAGAGCTATAAGCTGTAGCTATAAATGTATTTCTCAGACGAAGTGGGCACTAGGAATTCTAAAAACAGGCTTCACGTTTTGCTAATCACTTTCTGGTTGCCAATATTGTAGTTAGAGAGCCAGTGTTGAGAACAGGAAACAACAGCATTAAATAAATAATAGGAACATTAACAAATTATTCCACCCGCCGCCCCACATATAATGCATCGGCCGGGAAAGAAACTGAGTAAAAGTGTAAGTCATTATTAAATATTCGAATTCGTGAGTGAAATGCGACACGCAACTGAGTAATAGAACAGTGATAGTGTTACGTGTGCATGTGGACGACGCAATTGGATTAACAACGCATCTGGATTGACGGAGCTGGCACTGAGTCTAGCGGCGCTGCCGGCATCGTGAGAAGCCAGTTTCGCCTCACCGCAGTCGTCCGCCGGAGCAACCGGAACCGCACCTGCAGTTGCCGGCCATGCAAACACACAGCAGCCGTCGAAGTGCCGTCTGCAGTTCAACGCGCAGCGTCGCATCAGTAATCCTGGTACACCGCGCCGGCAACGCCTTACGTCGTGCTGAAGGAACTAAGTTAAGTGAAAAGCTGTTAAAATTTTTACCGACCTGCACTAAAAGACTGTCGGCGATGGAACCACCAGAAGAAACTGTGGTTAAACTTAAATCAGAACTTATGTCTGTTGAGGGAACTGTAAATCCAGACAACGGTTCAAGTGTAAATATGCATGAAAATAGTAATGTTGAAATGAAATATTAAGTATTGTCTCCTTACAGTAGTGTAAAAAGGGGCAATGATCAATAATAGAGACCCCTGTAATAAAGCAGAAATCAGAAATTGTTAATTTATTGGATGATAGTTTATATGATGAGTTAAAAACGAAACAGTCATCAGAGGTGGTAGAGTTTAAAAAGGATAAGTTAGATATGACTGATCAATCAGATGTTTCATTTCGTTTTGATGATTCTGGTATTGGAGCTAGTTTTTCGTCACCTGAGTGTGATAAAAACCCAGTTAGTGAGCAACCCAAAGATACTGGGGCTCTTGATTTAAATGTTGTATTACAAGCAATAGCTACCAGTAATGCTGAATTAAAGTATGAGATTGTGGTCAGCCAAACTAATTTTAATAAACGATTGGAGGTAATGGACAATACCTTCAAGGCTGGTTGCAATAAGTTGAAAGAGGATCTGGACAGTTTGAATTATAAAATTGATTACAATCATGAGCATATTAAGAAAAAGGTTGCTCAACAATTTTCTGAAATGTATAAAACAATAAAATCCGAAGTTGCTGAGGTTCGCAAAGACTTCCAAATGGAAGATGTGAAACTGGAGCACAAGTTAAGAGAAAAGATCGAGGCGGAATCTGAACTGTGCTCAGGTAGGTTTAAAGATATTAATATAAATGTAAACATATGTTAAGCAGTGGTAGATGCAATCAAAACTGATACTACTCATATTGTGCAAAGAGTAGATAATGTTGAAATGAGAGTAGAAAATATTAGTACTAACATTGCTAACATTGAGAGTAAAGTAGCTTCAGTAACTTCTGGTAATGGTAGTATACAACAAATTGTAGCTGCAAACGCCGCATTTATCGGATGTCGGGAGTTCTTGCGGTTCGATCCAAATATCCACCCACTAGATTTCTGGAACGATTCTGTAGATGTGATTCCACCAACTTGGTCTGAACGAGAGAAAATCTCATTTATTAGAAGCCATTTAGCAGGTGACGCCATGCGTTGGTCAGCTGATGTTATGTTGAAGTGTAAAACATTAGCGGAATTTAAAACAGCTTTCATTAATGAGTATTGGTCTAGCAATAAGCAAAATGAAGCGTTGAGAGAATTTCGGAGTGGAAAATGCTTCAGTGCAGGCAAGGAATCTATTAAAGAGTTTCCTAGGTCATGGATTTCACGTTTGTCACATTTGGCGGAAAAGCTGAAACCTGAAATGATAATACTAAGTCTTGAAGCCAAACTGCCATGGAATTGGCAAACTAGAATTATATCTGCCCCTAGAGACAATCTTGATCGTTTCATTGAGTACTTGGAACGTGTAGAGCCTGTTGCTGCCAATGAGGAGCAAGCACCTAATAACAGAAATGGTAATAACACTAGTAGTAATTTTAAGAACGAGCAGAATGGCAATGTAAACATCAGAACAGTAGGTGTTTGCCATCCTAAGAAAGGTAGGAATTGGAGAAATAATTACCAGAACCAACAATGGTATCCAAATGATAGTAATTTTGTTCCTAACAAAAATGTGCAAGTAAACAACAGTGTTGAAAGCAATGCTGTGCCAGTTAACTATAATGCAAATAAAGGTAATAGTAGTAGGCAGAGACTGGAAAACTAGTTCCCGTCTATGAGGATACTGGCGCTCACCAGGCGGTTGCTTTTCCTAAGCCAGTAATTACAGTTATTAGTATGACAGATCAGAATACTCAAACTGAGGATTCGGATGAAGGGTCGGTAGCATCCAATGATACTGCAGAAATATTAAACCACTCACAGTATTTTATAGATACGGTGTTAGAGGCGCTTTCTAGGTGGGAAGAGAAAGAGAAGGCGCAGTAGTGTAACGGTAGGGACGAGCTACAAAATTCTGAATTGTCAGGTGAAGAAGCAGAAGAAATTCATGCTTATATTTACGATAAGGATGATGTGCTCTTTTCTAAAGTGCCTGTGTAGGATGTTGATACTGTACTAATAGATTTAGGACAGGAGGTAACTGAGAATGTAGAGGATAGCCTGTTGGGGGTCGATGAACCCAGTAGCTGTGATCCGTTGTCACCTGAGAAGGAACCCGACGATAATAGTGAAAGTGGTTTAGCTGTAACTAGTGTTATGCCCGGTCTGGAGGCGCAGAATCGCTCAGACTACAGTAATTTGGATCATGTTCAGCACACTAAATGTAAGTAAGTCGTGCGGGGTTTCGATTTAAAATTAATAGACCGACTGGAAAAGGCAGCTGAAAATGTAATTCAGGAAACCCCTACACACTTTGACTTAAATGTAATGAAGACAGATGTCGATCACTTTAGTTGGAGACAAATCCAAAAGGAACTATTGGATGAGTTTGAGGAACTACCTGTACAACCTAGAATAAGCCACCCTATAATAATATTGAATATGTTGGGTATCAATGTACGTTGTCTCTTAGACAGTGGAAGTGAGGTGGGTGCGATATCTCAGTCCTTCTTTGATGCATTACCTAGTAAAGACAAGCTTACCGTAATGAGGGTATGACTAAGAATAATTGGTGCTACTGGCAAGGTGTTAAAAACGGTAAAACAAGAAGCTTTGCTGCCCTTTAACATTAATGGTAATTCAATTGATCATCCATGCTTAATTGTAAATAACCTCAGTATTGAGGTTTTAATTGGCATAGATTTCTTGTCAAAATATCAGTGTTGTTGACTTTGAAAGAAGCCAGTTAAAATTGGTCTTGCCAATAACCGGAGTAGTTATAGTACCTTTTATTGATAAACATGTAGTAACTAATGATGAAACTTGGGAGCTGCCTATTCGAGTTCTGAAAAATAGGAGATATTGGGACGAAGGTGTTAATCTTAGTAAAAGTAAGCTGAACACAGAAGAAGAAGAAGCAATTATTGTGGACAAAATAGAAGGTAATTGCAGGAAATCGATAAAATTTCAGCTAATCAGAAGGAAGAAAAGAAATTCATGTTCGTATACCAAGGACCTTTCAGGATCATAGGAAAACCACATGCCAATGCATATAGGCTAGAGTACCCTAAGAGTAAAAAGCTATTAGGTCTCAGGAACGTGATCGACCTAAAGAAGTTCATAGGTAGTGAATGCTTTCTGTAGGGAGGAGGTTGTTCTGTAACCTCTACACAGTGTGGCAGCTGTGCAGTCCCAGCTGTGTGAGATCTTCTTTCCGTTTCAGATTTCACTCTCTCTTCATCTTTACTATCCACCTAAAATTTCGACCTCTTCTTTCCAACACATTAAATTTTTCGTTATGGTTATCAAGCCAATAATAAACTAATGAATTCTGTAGGGAGGAGATTGTTCTGTAACCTTTACACAGTGTGGCAGCTGTGCAGTCCCAGCTGTGTGAGATCTTCTTTCCTTTTCAGGTCTCACTCAGTCTTCATCTTTCCTATCCACCAAAGTTTCGACTCCTTCTTTGCAATACAAAAATTTTCCGTCATGGCTATCAAGCCATGAGTTCTGTAACCATTCTACCCACCGATTAGTGAAGAAAATACCTAATGTGACAAACCTAACAGTGACATAAACAACAGAGAAGTATGATGTAATTAAGATACAAAGGTACTTGAGTAACAAGTATGTATAGAGCCCTGGTAATATTGTAAGTACAAAGTTGTTGTTTTATTGGAAATGGTCCACCACCAGTAATTTAAAAAGATATACAAATTCGTGTACAAGAAGGATCTGAAGTGGCAGTGAAACCTATTGTATGCTGTAGAGCTAACTAATTAATAGTAAAAGAGATTGCTTAGTGTTATGAAAAATGTGCAGATAAGTTGTAAGAGTGAACTCACCTTGTGTAGCAAGGAATTGCAGTGTAATAGAATTGAACAGTGTGTGTGGTTGAGACGTGAAGGACACGTCCTTGAAATATTTATATGGTTGGATCTGGCCGTTATTTGGTGTAGTGTGTGACAGTACACACCTACATGTATTGAGGTTTGAGTTGGAGGCGTGAATGTGACCATAGGTACCCTTATGTTAGATGAGACAGAGCAGCTCATGGTGTCCTAGAGGTTTGAGGAATTTAGCATTACGCTCGGCCATTATTGCTTAATGCACTTTAGTGGTAGGTCGAGAGAGACTACCTATGGTTTCAGCATCCAATCGATTGGAAATGGATTGCAACGTGAGCAAACTGATCAGCTGCAATACACTATAGATATGGAATAAATGTGCTATCCTATGCGTTAAATGTTAATAGAGTGAGTGTTAAATAAGTACATACACTAGCAACATAATTAAGTAACATAATGGCAGACGTGAAACATTATCTATAGCTCAGCATAAATACACTTCGATGAAGTAAGTACATAATTGCAGATGTGGAACTGACAGAGCGGCAGAGGACCAATAAGTGGATTTAGTAGTCAACTAAACGTAGTGTGTTTTGAACACTCAGAACTGTACTATTACTACAAGTTACTCAATGTACAAAGAGGCTGAGAAGACAACTGCTAATCAAATATACTCATACTATCTCTAAGAATAAGGTAATCAAAGATGAGTCAGTTAAGTAAATAAAATACGGATTTGTCAGGAATGAACCGAGCATTGGTTCAGTGTTCCGGCCCAGAAATAATAAATTTAGATTAAATAGGATTTATGATTGTATGCCTTGAGCATAAATTTTCTCTAGTACGTGACTAATGGCGTTTTGAGCCATTTGTGTACCGATTTTATGACAGTTAAGTAATCGCGAGAGTAAAATTGAAACAGTTCTGTTAACTTTGTTCCAGTAACATATTGAAAGATAAAATGTATATATCCCCATTTCATTGTGACCCATCCTTAGATATTAAGTGAACAGAGTCTGAGGCACTCTTTTTGTTTGTTCTACAGGACAAACCAGATAATGGCAGCCTAGTAGCTGCATGAAAGCGTGGAGTGACTTGGACACAACTCACAGTGACCCCTCCCCTTTCCCCATGTAATTTAGAGGGAACGTGAAGGACGCACACCATAGCAACTTCCCCTCCTCTACCCTTGTGAATGGAAGTGTAGAACGCCAGCCAAAGCGGCTACAACCACGTGTGTAAAAATGAAATTGTCATGATTTGTGAAATTTTCTTTCAGGTTTAGAAAAGACTGCTAAGATATAATTATCTGTTTATGTATCATGAATAACTGTGTTATTTTCTTTGAATTTGTGTATGTAAAAATATTTACAGACAATTTAATGGATTTAAGGTTTTCATAATTTTACATAATTTTATGTGTTTGTCTGTCTAAGGCAATATGTATGCCAAAGTGTTTCATTGATTTTGCTTATAGTTTAAGTGATAATGTTGCTTAAGAGGCAGTGAACATGCCAGCAATTTAAATAATTGAAGTAGGTAATAAGTTTTCTTTAAATATTTCTATATGTTTACATTTCAATTTTAATTTTCATAGGGAGTTAAGTTGTACTCTTGCTTCCCTTTTTTTAATTAATTTTTTTTTCATTTACATTCAAAAAAATTAAGTAGAGGGTGATGTAGGGAAGCCTTATAAACTTCACATCAGTCTTTCCATTGTGTGCCAGCCAGTCCGCTGTAACTAGTTCTGACGTCATAAATGTTGTGCAATACTTTGAAAATCAAGTAAATAACCTGAAACGTTTCTAGCATGTCGGGAGTAATACTAAATCAATATGTGTTGAATATCAGTTCAATAACTTTAACCATTTTCGAAATTTGGACGTTTTTCTGTAAAAATCATTGGCGCAACAGAAAAGAGCTAGAAACTTTAATATTTATATTTAGACTCCTTTTGCATAATAATTTAGTAGAAACAGTATTCTGGATCTCACAAATTAAAATCTTAGTTGAAATTCATGATTTTCTGGTTTTTATCTTAAAAATTAAGGAAGCAAGATAGATTAAGTAGGCGAATAAATAAAGCTAGGATATTTAAATTTAAGTAGAAGGGAGATCCGCTATAATCGTAAAGATGTGAGAAGTTTCAACCGAATAACTATAAAACTGTAGCGATAGCGTATCTCCAAAGGGCAAGTTCAGAGCTCGTCTACTGCATATAGTGTAATTAAATTAATTATCTCGCCCAAAATATTTGACTTAGCCACGTCAGACTTTTATTATTATGACTTACCTGTGTGCTGACTGCTCATTTAAATTGAGAGCTTCATCGGCCATCAGCAAAGGAGGCAATGATTTATTCGATAACTTAAAGTGGTGCATTACTAGCCCAGCGGCTAGTCGGGAGAGCAGATTTGATCAGGCGTTCCCTTAGCCGTCCGCACCGTGGCTTTATATGTAAGAACGCTGCGCGAGAAAAGAAAGGCCCCAGTTCTCTCCATACGCTGATTAGCGCACCATCTGTGCCGGGAGTCGCATTGCGTCGGTATCGTTGATATAAACAGCCTCGGATGCAGTAATAAGTTACTCAGGATATGCGTAACCATGAAATCGTTTTCGAGTGAAGTGTTAATTTTGGTATGACGTTAATGATCTATCTTTAGTTTGCGTATGTTGTATTTTCACGTGCCGCCGCAGGACAGACATTCTACCCTTATTAGCGTGGCGTTTGATGAACATTATCATCAAATTATGGCGAGCATTCACTTAAACATTTAATTTGAACAGTTATAGTTGCATCAGTGCATTAGACTCTGAACCGCTGTGGTAGTTGGATTGTGTGAATTCTTTTTGGTCTGTAACTTTCAGAATATAGTGAACATTTTTGAGAGAATGGTTTTTGATTATGAATCCCAGACAATCTCCTAATTCCTCAGAGCTATAAGCTGTAGCTATCAATGTATTTCTCAGACGAAGTGGGCACTAGGAATTCTAATTACAGACTTCACGTTTTGCTAATCACTTTCTGGTTGCCAATATTGTAGTTAGAGAGCCAGTGCTAAGAACGGCAAACAACAGCATTAAATAAATAATAGGAACATTAGCAAATTATTCCACCCGCCGCCCCACAGCACCAGCAGTGCAGTCGCGACAGAGCAGCAGTTGCGGACGGACCAGCAGACAGTCGGTCGATTGCTGCGGACCAGGGAAGATATCTCTGCGCAGTTCAGTCGGCTGGGTCCGCTTCCGGTCCCTTCGCAGTGTCGGAGCTGTCCGATCGCTACGAGCTTCGTAGTTCACCGACCCAGGACGTCAAAGTTGAGTAGTGGTTTCAACCACCCAGGCCATGTCCTTTCATGTTGTGGTGGTTCGTTTCGGTGGTTTGCTGTTGGGGAGGTTTCCTATGAAAAACTCCGAGTATTTCCACTGCTGAAATTTAGCCGCCATGCGGTGCAATTAACTATTTTGGTTGACTACAATTCGAGTGCACTGGTGTAATTTTCTGCCTTGTGGCCGTTAGTCTTCCGGTTACCTTCCCTGGCCACTAACGTAATTTCAGGCAGCGTCCTTTCCTCACCTGTTGTCGCTGTCCAACATGGTGTGTAATTTTGACAGCTAATAAATACTCCATTGTGGATTATAACGTTTGTAACCTTTACAGATTGAATTCTCATGTACTGATTGATGGGAAGCAAGTCGTGGTTGTCCCGTGATTGGATTCCGACAGATCTAGTATAGTTGGGCTCACCACCTGTGTCGCCTAAGTGAACGAGGGCAGACCGACCTCCCTGGAGGCTTCTGAGTGTCACCGGTGTTTAATTATCTGTTGTCAGCTACTTTAAATTTAAGGATTATGGTAATTTTTTTATTTTCTTATAAATTTTGCAAAATTAATTTTTAAATTTACCTTTCAAGCTTAAACATTGCGGCCTTCCGCCTTTAAAAGATTACAGTAATATATTTTAAAATTTTGAAACTTAATTGTGGCCTTCAGCCATAGGTATTGCACCTTGCATATGTATGTTCTATCTGCTTAGCCTTAGGGCTTTCCGCGTAGCCGTGATAAGTTTTTTAATATATTTGGTTTGCCTCTTTGATTGCATTTTAATCTTGTTGATTTTTAAGATTTCTTGTTGTTAAACTTTCTGGCCTTCTGCCCTTAAAAGTCTGCGGTAATATATTCTAAAATTTTGAAATTTAATTGTGACCCTCTGCCATTTGTATTGCACTTTGCCTATATTTGCTGGCTTTTTAATTATTTTATTGCTATCTTAATTGGATTTTTATCTTGTTGTTTTATTAAGATTTCTTGTTTGGAGGCCTTCACCCGTGAAAGAGTTGCTTTCGGTAAAGGTCCAGCTATGTACCGCTTTGGTTGTAAAGGTTATTAAATTACAATAAATGACGATGAGAAGGAAAAACTGACCTCAATTTTTGGGCCTTTCCGCAATCCTACTACCTGTTCTGCCCAGCGGGTTTAGCGGCCGTATCAGCTGGTGAATATTTTTCCGTCTCCACCGGCCCAACTAGCGAAATTTTAGTTATATTCACCTTAAAACCGTGTAAAATTGGTTTTGTGATGCTGCATGATGTTTAAGAGTCCCGCTTGACCTTTAAACAGAGGATCGTGCGTATGTGCGTGGTACGCGATCGAGAATAAAAAAAAAAGTTTTTTTCTGAAACTGACATTATTTAGTCAGCCTACAGTATTAAATTATGGGCGATCTTAAGGAAATCACCAGCAATGACCAACTCTATTCAAAAAGAGTCAAGTGCATGAATTCGGTTGCAGAGCGAGTGTGATTAAGCTCGTAGGAATAAACCGAGTGTTGTCAGATCGGTGTAAACTTCACTTAACCTGGTCATATTATTTATACGATTATGGTGCGAGTGTTGATTAAGATTATTGAAATTGTGTGTAGATAGGACACGTCTCAGCCGCGCGGGATTAGCCGAGCGGTCAGGGGCGCTGCAGTCGTGGACTGTGCGGCTGGTCCAGGCAGAGGTTCGGGTCCTGCCTCGGGCATGGGTGAGTGTGTTTGTCCTTAGGATAGTTTAGGTTAAGTAGTGTGTAAGCTTACGGACTGATGACCTTAGCGATTGAGTCCCATAAGATTTCACACACACAGGACACGTGTCATCAGGAGAGCGGCTAAGAACTTTCTCGAAGTGACACGTGTACTTTGGGAGTAAATTCACCCTCCACGATGTCGTAACTGTCTTCTTCGACTGTCTATTATAATTCACACAGCCAAAGTACGCAGTTAGCTTAAATAAAAGGAGAAGCAACTTACACTGTATAAAACTAGACCAGAATTATGTACACTCCTGGAAATGGAAAAGAGAACACATTGACACCGGTGTGTCAGACCCACCATACTTGCTCCGGACACTGCGAGAGGGCTGTACAAGCAATGATCACACGCACGGCACAGCGGACACACCAGGAACCGCGGTGTTGGCCGTCGAATGGCGCTAGCTGCACAGCATTTGTGCACCGCCGCCGTCAGTGTCAGCCAGTTTGCCGTGGCATACGGAGCTCCATCGCAGTCTTTAACACTGGTAGCATGCCGCGACAGGGTGGACGTGAACCGTATGTGCAGTTGACGGACTTTGAGCGAGGGCGTATAGTGGGCATGCGGGAGGCCGGGTGGACGTACCGCCGAATTGCTCAACACGTGGGGCGTGAGGTCTCCACAGTACATCGATGTTGTCGCCAGTGGTCGGCGGAAGGTGCACGTGCCCGTCGACCTGGGACCGGACAGCAGCGACGCACGGATGCACGCCAAGACCGTAGGATCCTACGCAGTGCCGTAGGGGACCGCACCGCCACTTCCCAGCAAATTAGGGACACTGTTGCTCCTGGGGTATCGGCGAGGACCATTCGCAACCGTCTCCATGAAGCTGGGCTACGGTCCCGCACACCGTTAGGCCGTCTTCCGCTCACGCCCCAACATCGTGCAGCCCGCCTCCAGTGGTGTCGCGACAGGCGTGAATGGAGGGACGAATGGAGACGTGTCGTCTTCAGCGATGAGAGTCGCTTCTGCCTTGGTGCCAATGATGGTCGTATGCGTGTTTGGCGCCGTGAAGGTGAGCGCCACAATCAGGACTGCATACGACCGAGGCACACAGGGCCAACACCCGGCATCATGGTGTGGGGAGCGATCTCCTACACTGGCCGTACACCACTGGTGATCGTCGAGGGGACACTGAATAGTGCACGGTACATTCAAACCGTCATCGAACCCATCGTTCTACCATTCCTAGACCGGCAAGGGAACTTGCTGTTCCAACAGGACAATGCACGTCCGCATGTATCCCGTGCCACCCAACGTGCTCTAGAAGGTGTAAGTCAACTACCCTGGCCAGCAAGATCTCCGGATCTGTCCCCCATTGAGCATGTTTGGGACTGGATGAAGCGTCGTCTCACGCGGTCTGCACGTCCAGCACGAACGCTGGTCCAACTGAGGCGCCATGTGGAAATGGCATGGCAAGCCGTTCCACAGGACTACATCCAGCATCTCTACGATCGTCTCCATGGGAGAATAGCAGCCTGCATTGCTGCGAAAGGTGGATATACACTGTACTAGTGCCGACATTGTGCATGCTCTGTTGCCTGTGTCTATGTGCCTGTGGTTCTGTCAGTGTGATCATGTGATGTATCTGACCCCAGGAATGTGTCAATAAAGTTTCCCCTTCCTGGGACAATGAATTCACGGTGTTCTTATTTCAATTTCCAGGAGTGTATATATGGGGACAAGGTGCAACAAATGTTTAGTTTTTTTAATACGTGTGAGCAACTGTAGAGACTAACGTCCTCTCCATTCTAGACGACGTTACTGGTCTTCTTGGAACGTAGATTATAATGAATATTGTCTGACCACCTCCAATTCTCTTGAAAAAAAAAATAGGATGATAAAATAAGATTCTTTGAAATGATAGCAGAAGTGTAATCACAAGTTTTTAATGTCATGAACGAATATTTTATAGCAGTTATAAATCCGCCGGAGAAAAGGACCCACTCTAGATTGCGATCCACTGCTCAGCTCCGGCGGTCATGGGTTCAGGAGAGGCATCCTTAACTGAGATCACTGGATCACTGGCAGAGCGAGCCACTACGAGGATAAACTTTTACATTCTTGTAGACAACAAAGACTGTCTCTAAGTACATTAGCCATCATTCAAAATGGAGCAAAATCATACTGGTTCGCCAATCAGATTATTCGTCACTATAGCTCATTCAGCATGAGAAAGGGTCAGTTAGTTACATGTAGCATGCATCATTTGAATGATTTTGTATCGAAATGATGCGGAACGATTTAGTTTACAGCATATGTATACAGGTTATATATCATAAAAACTATCATGTTCGATAATTTTCCTGGGCGCATTACGAGTTCCCACCTCTCATCATGAGAAAGCACGGCTAGCATCGTCGAACATGATAGTTTTTGAGTTCCAGGTGAGGGTGTGGGGAGACGTAATGTTGCACGAATGTACTGATCTCCGAATCTTTGAACACGGCACACTGACCGAGCAAAGTATTCCTTCCCCATTTGCGTCTGTTCATGGACGCATTCGTCCCTGAGCTCGTCCTTATGAATGGCAATACGCCACTTCACCGAACGGCACTGGTACAGGAGCTCTCTGGCCCACCGAGCGGGATGGCACAGTGGTTAGCACACTGGACTCGCATTTGGGAGGACGACGGTTCAATCCCGCGTCCGGCCATCCTGATTTAGGTTATCCGTGATTTCCCTAAATCGCTCTAGGCACATGCCGGGATGGTTCCTTTGAAACGGCACGGCCGACTTTCTTCCCAGTCCTTCCGTAATCCAATGAGACCGATGACCTCGCAGTTTGGTCTCTTCCTCCAAACAACCCGCTCTCGGGCCCAAAGGATGTTCGGCAAATGGACTGCCTGTCCATTTCTCCGATTTAAATACCATCGAGGACGTCTGCGATGCGTTGGGGAGACTACTGCAGCACGTCCAACGCACCGACGACCATCCAGCACTTGTCAACCGCGCTGGTGGAGGAATGGAAAGCCGGCCGAGCGGTTCTAGGCGCTTCAGTCCGGAACCGCGCGGCTGCTGCGGTCGCAGGTTCGAATCCTGCCTCGGGCATGGATGTGTGTGATGTCCTTAGGTTAGTTAGGTTTAAGTAGTTCCAAGTCTAGGGGACTGATGACCTCAGATGTTAAGTCCCATAGTGCTAGGAACCATTTGAATTTTTTTAAGGAATGGAACAGCCTTACCACAAGAACACCTTACTAACCTTGTGTATGATGATCACACATCCTTTTGAGAACCATGTACCTCCTTTTGCAGTGTCCAACGGACAACCACGAATCACTTGACTTCAGTCTGATTATTGTGCTCAAATAAGAGTGTCCCTTCTTTTCGTTTCATTGCGTATGTCTTTCAGTTGCCTTCTGTACTTCACAGCACCACTTCTTTCTACGTGTGCTCCGAGCTATGTTACTTGGCAATGACATCGTGCGAAAGTTCCTTTCGTTCTTAAGTTTTCAAACCAATGTAGTTGTAGTAAAATGGGTCAGTTGCTGTGTTTCCAGTCTGACAGTTTCTGATGCTGGCTGTGAGCGAAACGAATAAAGATATTTATTTCTTTTTTATAAAAATACCGATTAAGGCGAACAATTGTATCGGCATACCGAATCAACCATTCAGTGGTTAGTGCACTTTCATACCAAGGATCTTACCTTTATATCCGCTGAGACTAACAATTTAGTAAGACGTTCATGCAGCGCTGTGGCACGTGGTATACCTTGTTTGGGGATCTGCGTTGTGTAAGTGTTGTGTACAGGGTGGTCCATTGATCATGACTGGGCCAAATATCTCACGAAATGAGTGTCAAACGAAAAATGTACAAAGAACGAAACTTGTCTAGCTTGAAGGGGAAAACCAGATGGTGCTGTGGTTGGCCCGCTAGATGGCGCTGCCATAGGTCAAACGGATATAAACTGCGTTTTTTAAATTAGGAGCCCCCATTTTTATTACATATTCGTGTAGTACGTAAAGAAATATAAATGTTTCAGTTGGACCACTTTTTTCGCTTTGTGATAGATGGCGCTGTAATAGCAATTTTAGACGAACAGTTGGTATCAGGTGGGTTTTTTAAATTAAAATACAGATGGTAGTTACGTTTCAACATTTTATTTCGGGTGTTCCAATGTGATACATGTACCTCTATGAAGTTATCATTTCTGAGAACGCATGCTGTTACAGCATGATTACCTGTAAATACAACATTAACGCAATACACTACTGGCCATTAAAATTGTTACACCAAGAAGAAATGCAGATGATAAACGGGTATTCATTGGACAAATATATTATACTAGAACTGACATGTGATAACATTTTCGCGCAATTTGGGTGCATAGATCTTGAGAAATCAGTAGCCACAACAACCACCTCTGGCCGTAATAACGGCCTTGATACGCCTGGGCGTTGAGTCAAACAGAGCTTGTATGGCGTGTATAGGTACAGCTGCCCATGGAGCTTCAACACGATACCACAGTTCATCAAGAGTATTGACTGGCGTATTGTGACGAGCCAGTTGCTCGGCCACCATTGACCAGACGTCTTCAGTTGGTGAGAGATCTGGAGTAGGTGCTGGCCAGGGCAGCAGTCCAACATTTTCTGTATCCAGAAAAGCCCGTACAGGACCTGCAACATGCGGTCGTGCATTATCCTGCTGAAATGTAGGGTTTCACAGGGATCGAATGAAGGGTAGTGCCACGGGTCGTAACACATCTGAAATGTAACGGCCACTGTTGAAAGTGCCGTCAGTGCGAACAAGAGGTGACCGAGACGTGTAACCAGTGGCACCCCATACCATCACGCCGGGTGATACGCCAGTATGGCGATGACGAATACACGCTTCCAATGTGCGTTCACCGCAATGTCGACAAACTTGGATGCTACCATCATGATGCTGTAAACAGAACCTGGATTCATCCGAAAAAATGACGTTTTGCCATTCGTGCACCCAGGTTCGTCGTTGAGTACACCATCGTAGGCCCTCCTGTCTGTGATGCAGCATGAAGGGTAACCGCAGCCATGGTCTCCGAGCTGATAGTCCATGCTGCTGCAAACGTCGTCGAATTGTTCGTGCAGATGGTTGCTGTCTTGACAACGTCCCCATCTGTTGATTCAGGTATCGAGACGTGGGTGCACGATCCGCTACACACATGAGGATAAGATGCCTGTCATCTCGACTGCTAGTGATACGAGGCCGTTGGGATCCAGCACGACGTTCCGTATTACCCTCCTGAACCCACCTATTCCATATTCTGCTAACAGTCATTGGATCTCGACCAAGGCGAGCAGCAATGTCGCGATACGATAAACGGCTATCGCGATAGGCTACAATCCGACCTTCATCAAAGTTGGAAACATGATGCTGCGCATTTCTCCTCCTTACACGAGACATCACAACAACGTTTCACCAGGCAACGCCGGTCAACTGCAGTTTGTGGATGAGAAATCGGTTGGAAACTTTCCTCATGTCAGCACCTTGTAGGTGTCGCCACCGGCGCCAACCTTGTGTGAATGCTCTGAAAAGCTAATCATTTGCATATCACAGCATCTTCTTCCTGTCAGTCCATTTCGCGTCTGTTGCACGTCATTTTCGTGGTACAGCAATTTTGATGGCCAGTAGTGTAAATGCTCAAAACGATGTCCGCCAACCTCAATGCATTTGGCAATACGTGTAACGACATTCTCTCAACAGCGAGTAGTTCGGCTTCCGTAATGTTCGCACATGCATTGTCAATGCGCTGACGCATGTTGTCAGGCGTTGTCGGGCGATCTCAATAGCATATACCATTCATCTTTCCCCACAGAAAGAAATCCGGGGACGTCAGATCCGCTGAACGTGCGGGCCATGGTATGGTGCTTCGACGACCAATCCACCTGTCATGAAATATGCTATTCAATACCGCTTCAACAGCACGCGAGCTATGTGCTGGATATCTATCATGTTGGAAGGACATCGTCATTCTGTCATGCAGTGAAACATCTTGTAGTAACATCGGTAGAACATTACACACGAAATCAGCATACATTGCCCCATTTAGATTGCATCGATGAAATGGGGGCCAATTATTCCTCCTCCCATAATTCCGCACCATACATTAACATGCCAAGGTCTCTGATGTTGCACTTGTCGCAGCCATCGTGGATTTTCCGCTGCCCAATAGTGCATATAATGCCGGTTTACGTTACCGCTGTTGGTGAATGACGCTTCGTCACTAAATATAACGCGTGCTAAAAATCTGTCATCGTCCCGACGCCATGCAATTCGTGGTGCATAGAAATATGATACTAGTGCAGTCTCAACACCGACGTTTTTCAGATTCCCGATTCTCGCGCAGTTTGTGTGCTACTGATGTGCAGAGTAGCCGCGACAGTAGCTAATACACCTACTTGGGCATCATCATTTGTTGCAGGTCGTGGTTGACGTTTCACATGTGGCTAAACACTTCATGTTTCCTTAAATAACGTAACTATCCGGCGAACGGTCCGGACACTTGGATGATGTCGTCCAGGATACCGAGCAGCATACTTAGCACACGCCCATTGGGGATTTTGATCACAATAGCCATATATCAACACGGTATCGACCTTTTACACAATTGGTAAACGGTCCATTTTAACACGGGTAATGTATCACGAGGCAAATACCGTCCGCACTGGCGGAATGTTACGTGGTACCACGTACTTATACGTTTGTGACTATTACGGCGCCATCTATCACAAAGTGAATAAACTGGTCCAACTAAAACATTCGTATTTCTTTACGTAGTACACGATCATGTAATAAAAAATGGGGGTTCCTATTTAAAAAAAGCGTAGTTGATATCCGTTTGACCTATGGCAGCGCCATCTAGCGGGCCAACCACAGCGCCATCTGGGTTCCCCCTTCAAGCTAGACGAGTTTAATTCTTTATAGTTTTTTCGTTTGATGCTTATTTCGTGAACTATTTGGCCCGGCCACTAACAATGGACCACCCTTATCGCACACCAGCAGGACCTACACTTCCATTCATTAACATTTTCGAGTACATCCAACTAATATTCCTTGTTATTTGGGAAAGGTATATGTTCCAATGGATAATGAAAACTCTGATAAGTGCAGATATAATCGAACCGTTATCGTGCAACTACTTTTGCGCGATAACGATCGAAATAAATTTTGACAAAAAAGGTAAAAATAAGAATGTCAAATTTGGAATAAATAAACTGAATATGTTATAATTTTAGATTTCCCATTGTTTAATAACGGTCTTCAGCTGAGTGCGTGTGCAAAACGTTACCTTATGATCATTAATTGTTTATAAACTGTAATTACGAACTAATAATTGAACTGTAATCGGGCGAGAACGGAACCAAAGGTATTGACTGGAGCTCCGATGTATAGCCACAGTTGATGTCATAATTTAAATTTAATCAGAAAACCAACGGAATAATTTGCATTAAACACATACACTTCAAATTTAAAGGTTTGAAAAACATGTAAGTTGCCAACCTCTCCAAGACATACAACATCAAATTAAGCTTCTTCACCTAGAACAAAATACAAAATAAAATCATACAGAGCACCGAAACCACTATACAACAGTATCAAAAGTCAGGTGTGTAAAAACTCATTTCCAACTCATGTTCAAGTTTCTACATTGGACAAACTGGTAGAAGCTTCACAACAAGATTTAAAGAACACATGGGTGCACTCCGACTTAACAACCTGAATAAATCCAGCTTTGCCTCACATCTTGCCCAACACAATCATTCTGCAAACAACATAGCAGATAATCTCCAAATACTCCATTTTGCCAACAAAGACACAATACTTGACCTTCTTGAAGAAATTGAAGTATTTATCTACACAAATACAACACCTGACTACCTACTCAATGATCAAATTGAACTGAGAAACAAATTTTGCCTTCAGAAGTTTGAAGATCTACTAGTTCAAAATAAGTAACCACTCAACGAACCCCACACCGCCTCTCCATTCCCCCCCCCCCAACCCCCCACCCCCAACGACCCTCCTCCTCCTCCTTACATCCCAACTACACCGGTGCCAATCTAATATCCTACCACAGAATAAAACCTTTATCCTACCACAGAATAAAACCTGTACTATATTTCTAAATGTTAAAGCCCTCTACTGCTAACATAAATTAGTACTTTTATAAATATTACTTCTAGCTGGAACAATCAGAAGCTGCATTTACCAATATTCCAGATCACTTTAATGTTAGAATAATAATAAGTCAACAGCTAAAGAACTTTTGTTCATGGTTTTTAAATATAAAGTGTTCAGCCATACGAACAGCTTTAGACCATTACAATCACTATAACCATTAAACGTATACCTTTGGCTGAAATAAACAGAATCTACTCTTGCTAATACCGCAGATCATGTTAACATAACAACAGAAATAAGTCAACAGTTCATCTGAAGGTTATTTATTAATTTAAATATTAAGAACCTAGTGTAACAGACAGCTGCATCTCACTGCAGATACAATAACTCTGTAGCATTGATTGCCGGCCGGGGTGGCCGAGCGTCTCTAGGCGCTACAGTCTGGAACCGGGCGACCGCTACGGTCGCAGGTTCGAATCCTGCTTCGGGCATGTATGTGTGTGATGTCCTTAGGCTAGTTAGGTTTAAGTAGTTCTAAGTTCTAGGGGACTGATGACCTTAGAAGTTAAGTCCCATAGTGCTCAGAGCCATTTGAACCATTTTTTAGAATTGATTCATGGATATCCGCGTTAATGCCAATCACAAACCTTAGAAGTTAAGTCCCATAGTGCTCAGAGCCATTTGAACCATTTTTTGGCATTGATTCATGGATATCCATGTTAATGCCAATCACATTTTTAAAAAAATGCTATAAACTGCCTGTATTATACGTAATATACAAATAGAAATAAGATATCAGATCACCTGAAGTTTGTTCTTGTATTAGTATATTTATTTATTTTACTTTGTACTCTCACGTTATCGCCAGTCTGATTAAAATATTTGCCCTTATATCGACCTTAATACATGTAAAGAAGAACAAATTACATCTCTGTGCAAAGTAGGCCTATGTCATGTCTTTCTGTCAAGATCTTTGTTACAAGCAACAGTTGTAAAGCGCATGCTGGATGCTGGAAAAGTCTCGCTGTCAGAGTGTAATTAATATAGTTTGTGTGGAAGTGTGTGTAGTGATACAACAACTGGACATAAAAATGGAGACAGCCAGATGGACACTACCGAAAAAAGCCGCCTATACTGTTGCAGTAAGTAAAAAACTAAATTTACATCCATATCGACAGATAAGCTATAGTCATGGCGATACGTTAAAGTGGGTTCCATCTTTTTGTCATAGAGCCAGCACCTAGAATTGTGCTAGCAGTAATGATGTGACTTTCTGAAACCATCTGAAGGTGAACCTGAAAAGGTTCGAAAATCGGTTCATGGAATAAAACACAATTATTCAAAAGAGTGACTGGTTGCAGTTCTGTACAACTTACTTACATTCAATATGCAGTCACGGTTCTAAAATATCCGTAATGGATAAGCATAATAATAGTTTGCAAAACAGTTCGCGCAATGAACAGATATGCCTTACTCACTATAATGATTTTAAAACTGCTAATTTTATTAAATATTTGTTTTCTGTTATAGTAAGTTATTTCTGGAAAGTTTATAAGGTTTCATTGAGAGAAGAATAATTAATTTTAAACTATACTATTACGTAATTTGCAAATTCGAGCAGAGTTTGCATTGCACACAAAAAACATGAAACGTATTATTCTGCAGTAATATTTTGTCAACAGTCATTTAAATTACGCTATTACTTAGAAGTGTAGGAATAAACAGAAAACAGTGCTGTAGGAGAAAGTGTGCTATGTAAAACATAAAAAATGATAGCGCTGCAGAGCAACTAAACATTAGACCACATCTATCAGCGTCTAAAGAGGAAAAACACCAACGATATGCTAGCATACGGCATTTCCAGATGTAGGTGAGATATCAAACGGAAATGACCAGCACTGACTATGCTTTACCTCAATAAAGGGAAACGCGTCTGGTGAAAGAAACCCGCATTTTTTGTAGTTGTGAAGACACAAATAAAAGACCCTCACGAATTGTGAAGTAACTACGGACAGTATTGCCCCGCGAATGAACTACTTTGTTATTCATTTACACTGAGGTGGAAAAAGTCGTGGGATAGTGAATGCACAAACAGATATTGGTAGAACGCATAAGCTAAGTATAAAGGGGCAGTGGATCGGGGGAGCTGCCGTTAGTTCTCAGGTTGGTTCCTTGGTTGATTAGGGGGAGAGGACCAAACAGCGAGGTCGTCAGTCCCATCGTATTGGGAAAGGACAGAGAAGCAAGTCGACCGTGCCCTTTCCAAGGAAACCCTAAATCAGGGCGGCCGGACGCGGGTCTGAACCGTCGTCCTCCAGAATGCTAGTCCAGTTTGCTAACCAATGCGCCACCTCACTCGGTCATTCTCAGGTGATTCATGTGGAAAGGATCTGACATGATTATTGCCGTACGATGGCAATTAGCAGACTTTGAAAGCAGAGTGGTAGTTGCAGCTAGAAGGATCGGACATTCCATTTCGGAGAAATACCAAATTTCAGGCATTACCTGTGCGGGCTTTCAAATAACTACGCACCCTCCGACTCAGAGTTGCAATATTATAAGTTTTGGGCCGGCCGGTGTGGCCGTGTAGTTCTAGGCGCGTCAGTCTGGAACCGCGAGACCGCTACGGTCGCAGGTTCGAATGCTGCCTCGGGCATGGATGTGTGTGATGTCCTTAGGTTAGTTAGGTTTAAGTAGTTCTAAGTTCTAGGGGACTGATGACCTCAGCTGTTAAGTCCCATAATGCTCAGAGCCATTTGAACCATTTTTTTTATAAGTTTTGGCTGGTTATGTTTTCTAGGGGCTGGGATACGTGGTTGCCGCATTACAGGCCAAATACTGCTGAGTCTACAGTATGCGACAAGAATACACACATGTATCGAATGGTCGAAGGTTTTTATCACTCGGCAATTACGAATTAAGAATGTAACATATAAATTCATAAATGAAAGATTGCAATTAAATGAAATTTCATGTACTATCTTAACGATTTTAAATGATGAGTACGATAGTAGAAGTACTTTTGCGAATGCGGTATATTTTTGCAAAACACTTATTGGTGTCGATGGTCCAGCAATTAAATAAAATATAAGTTGAATAACCAGGGAAACAATAGATTCGTACTGCACGTAATTAGTTATGAACGACAACATAGCTCGCGAGATATTCACTTCCAAACGCACACTACGTCTTCACTGTAGAAGCCACGGAAATCTCACAACTGCACAAGTCGGCACTCCGAAGTATTTCTATCTGTCGCGACTACGCGCAAACTGCTCCACGCTCTCCTAGTCTCTCCGCGACTCCCCGCCTCTCCTCCACGTCCAGCACTGCCCGTCCTGTGCCGTGCCGTCCAGAACTACCCGTGTCCTCTCTCCAGAAATCGCTTCCATCCAGTCTCCCCATTCACGAGCGCTGTGACTGGCTAGAGCGTTCCCTCTATGTCTCCAAGCGAACGTACACTCACAAACATATTTAAGCACATACGAAATACTGGATATACATTTAATACTTGAAATTAAATAAATATTCCTACGGCTGGACCATAAACACGTTATTAAATACATGAACAATTAAAGAAACATATATCAAAAGAAAAGAAGCCAAAGGTAGGCCTCGCTTCCCACACCCAGGTTCCCGGGTTCGATTCCCGGCGGGTTCAGGGATTTTCTGTGCCTCGTGATGACTGGGTGTTGTGTGATGTCCTTAGGTTATTTAGGTTTAAGTAGTTCTAAGTTCTAGGGGACTGATGACCATAGATGTTAAGTCCTATAGTGCTCAGAGCCATTTGAACCAAAGGTAGGCCAGGAGCCTAATGTCTCTGTGCTTTCTAAAACGCAGTAAATAATTGACCAGTTTCTTCATGAATAGTATAAAAAAATGGTTCAAATGGCTCTGAGCACTATGGGACTTAACTTCTGTGGTCATCAGTCCCCTAGAACTTAGAACTACTTAAACCTAACTAACCTAAGGACATCACACACACATGAATAGCATACATCGGATATAAACAAAGATATTCACGAATAAATATACTTATAAGCATGCTGCTACAGTTTTTTCGTGTGACTGTGGAGTACTTATGGCCTGACGCGATCGATAGTAATCGGCCACTGTGACCTCCAATGACTCATGTACTATTCAAGTTACATGCCTGTAGCTCATACCAATTTAGGTTTACACTAATAGCTTTCTAAAAACACAGCGATCGACAAAATCGGATGATGCGTTTATATTTTGGAAATTCGTTGCTGCGTGTTACTTGTATAATTTACAGTCAGATACCAAACTTTAAACTAAAAAGATATGGAAAATCTGATTAAACTATCAGAATCGTCGTGCAAATAATGGTAATGTACATGTTTCTTTTTGAGGTATCATGATTCATATGACTACTATTAATTTCTATCCGAACTATGAAATGTCTGCCATCGAGTTTTCACAAAGTCCGCCATCTTTGGCACTCCCGGCATAGACATCTCCTCCATCGACACAAAGCACCGTCCTCGTCACAGAGGAATTCCCAGCCACGCTGCTGGACCATGCGCTGAGGCTACACCTTTCGTCCGGCTAACGTTTGGCACCACGCGTTTGCTGCCGGGCCCCGGTTTTGACGAGCGGTCCGTGCGGCCCCGCCAACTTATAATATTTTCATGGCGCCACAATTCGCCCCTTGCCTCACACCTCTCACTACGGGCAACGCAGCAGCTGGCAGCCTTATGTTATCGGCCGAAACTAGCGGCGTTTCCATAGATTTGTCAGTGCTAACAGACAAGCAACATCGAAAATCAGTGTGTGGCGTACGATGAATGTATCCGCTAGGACAGTACGGCGAAATGTGGCATTAATGGGCTATGGCTGAAAATTAACGACGTGAGTGCCTTTGCTAACAGCACGACATGGCCCCCGGTTGCCCTCCTGGGCTCCTGACCACATCAGTTGGACCCTAGACGGTAGGAAAATTGTGCCTTCGTCAGATGAGTCTCGATTTCAGTTTGTAAGAGCTGATGGTTTAGAGTGAATCGTTGACCCTGGGAAGCCATGGACCCTACTTGTCAACAAAGCATTGTGCAAGGTTACGGTAGCTCCATAGTGGCGTGATCCATCTTTACATCTAATTGACTGGGTCCCCCGGTCGTAGTGAACCAATCATTGACTGGTACCGGTTATGTTCTGCTACTTGGAAGCGTTTAACACCCTTTGATGTTCCCAATGAACGATGGAATGTGTATAGATCACAATGTGGCACGTCGCCAGGTAACAGTTGTTCACAATCAGTTTGAAGAACATTCTGGACAGTTCAAGTGAATGTTTGGCCATTCAGATCGCCCTACGCGAATCGCATCGAACATTTGTTGGACATAATCGAGAGGACAGTTCGTGCTCAAAATCCTGCGCCAACAACATTTTCGCAATTATTGATGTCTATGTCGATATTTCTGCAGGAGACTTCCGACAAATTGTTGAGTCCTTGCCACGTTCAGTTGTGCATTTTGCCAGGGAAAAGGCGGTCCGACACGATATTAGGAGGCATCCCATGACTTTTGTCACCTGGCGACCACTTCTTTCCCGACTCACCACTTACACTTCCAGAGACAATACTCGTTACTTCAAACGTATTCTTTGGCTATATACATTAGCAAACTTCCCTGACTGGAGCGAGGTTTATACTACACCACAGTTATGATGTCTTTTATTTTTCGACATTTAATTATATGAAAACATTAGTTAAATAATAGGAGATGCAGATGGCAGATATTACATAGCAGTTACATTGTACTTATAGAATTAATTATGCGGAAAATCTATTACGCACTGTGTTGTAGTGTTACATACTGTCCTCGATTGCCATGATGTACTGCCTGCACAGCTCCGCAATCCACACTATGTTGAAACTACTGCGTATCAAAGCTAGTGTCACTCGCTCTGAACAGTTAGATCATTTATTTCCTGCAGTAAAAGTTGGAATCGACTCTGGGTCCTTAATCACCTCGATCAGCTCCTCGGCCACCAGAGAGCTGCTCGTACGAGTAGCATTACACTATCGGGGGCCGGCCGCGGTGGCCAAGCGGTTCTAGGCGCTTCAGTCCGGAACCACTCGACTGCTACGGTCGCAGGTCCGAATCCTGCCTCGGGCATGGATGTGTGTGATGTCCTTAGGTTAGTTAGGTTTAAGTAGTTCTAAGTTCTAGGGGACTGATGACCTCAGATGTTAAATCCCATAGTGCTCAGAGCCATTTGAACCATTACACTGTCGGGATTTAATACCTTATGGGTTCCTGAAGTGTGTGTAACACTTGGATGTGGACTGTGGCAATTAATTCCGTCGTCCTTTTCCAGATATCTGTATATTTGTTGGAAGATCAAACTATCTCGCCTGTCTACAAAGGCCTATCAGTTTCAACATTTTCGTCAGCGTGTTATTCAGACAGGGATCCTGGTAGTATGCTGTTACGGAGTGGCTAGATTTCTTCAATACTAGACAGCCTATAGTCGGTCTCATTGCTGATTTAGTAAAAGAGGGGCGTCAAAAAATGTTGGTTTATATTAAAAAAACTAAAAACCCGCCTCGATTGCGAAAAAAGCACCTAGTGTTAAGTGTTAACCGAGTTTTCGGCGTAGATAACTACACCGTCTTCAGAACAACAATAAAACCCACAAGTGGTGTATCGCGGGTCATGGCTCATCGAACATAGGCCGGTGTGAGGTGGAGCGTACACCATTAAGTTAAGTAGTGATTTTGACTTTGTACATATATACTGTTTGTGTTTTCCATTTCTTTTTCGTTTATAAATGTATAGGTATGGTGTTCTTTTAATCATTGACAAAGGTCTTCTTAGGCACTTGTGCGTTTTATCGTTGTTCTGAAGAAGGTGTTCTTATCTACGCCGAAACCTGGGTTAACACTTAACACTAGGTGCTTTTTTCACAATTGAGGCGAGTTTTTAGTTTTTAATATATTAACCAATGATTGCTGACGCGCTGCGATGTTGAAGGTTCTTAAATGTTGATTTAGGTTCCTGTGGTTCTCCTGAATCATTTACCCAGGTACCAGACCGGTCCTTCAAGGTACTGTATTTCATACATTCTCATTCCACCCATTCCCCATTTCCCCACGATTTAAAGTATTGCTTCTTCTCTGGACCAAGACAAACGCAGTTACTCATAAAGAAACGTGGGGTTCTTCAAGTCATCTAAGAACCTTCCATCATTCACAGCGTACACAGTTGCACGATGCCTGTGAAAGATTACGGAGAAGGAACTGATAGTTTGAGGCGGATAACCCGCCTACTCGAAGATTTACGACAGCGTCGGTGTTGTTTTGGACGCTTTGGCCGTCCCCGCGACCACACACGGCGGCTCGATTTGCACAGTGGAAGCGGCTGTGACGTCAGACGCACGATCTCGCCCGCCAGGAACCCTGTTCCCGCAGCTGCTGCGCACTGGACGTCCTCGGGTTGCAGCCTCACGTTCCTATAAGAGGCCACTTGACAAGGCAGTGGGTCCACGTTAATCTCCCCTTAGCATAATTTTACAGGCTCGACGAGGTAGAGTTCTCACTGCCTATTCAGCAACCTCAACTACGCTCTTCGTTCTCCCTCTAGTTAGCTAGCTTGTAATGCCTTACTAACATAAATATGTACAGTTCACTTTAAAAAAACCAACTGTAACTACAATGCATATTTTGACAATCAATCGTCGAATGCACAAACAACGTTCCTAGACTAACCGACAATGGTTACTCGATAATTTGACTCAATACTATTTTTATGACTCATTTATTAATTATTTACAACGAAATATGAATATGAATATACATTGTATGTAGAAGGTGTTTTACAACCCTCGGGAGTTTTTTGCTGCTACATTAGACCAGCTACACCGCTGGTTTATTCTAAAAAATTTCACTCTACGATCATTTTCGGATTATAGAAACGGCGAACAACTGTGCATCCTATAAGTACATCCCTTCATCATGAGACTGAAATACGGGACAATAAATCTAAACATTCAACTCAGTCTTGACTCCTCAGTCCCAAAAGCGAATGACCGACTAGAAGGCCAAATGGCGAATGCTGCACTGCAACAGTGCCTTAGTAAACCTGATAATGTTTGTGCTAAGCACACAAAACCGGTATCTGTAACGTTAAAAATGCAGTAGAAAAAACGTTATACAGACAAAGATTACACCACTCGGAAACGATATAAAGCCGGATACGATTTTTAGAGAAAATAAAGCTACACAGAAAGTGCCTGGTTGCCGCATTTCCGTAAGTAATCTGTATATATTTAAACGGATTACTGAACGCAAACCTTGGTCTCCATCTACAATGTTTACCTATTACCAAAACCACCATATCTTGAGGCATTAGGACGAGTCTTATCGGCCTCTTCCGCTAATGTGCACACAGAATTCACCAACGAATGGGAGAACTCAATGGAGCCAATATGAAACTCCCCCTGAAAATGTTTTACAATAATGATTCCTGTATATACACGAACATGGTATCTGTTCTTTCGGACCATCTTAGTATATATATATAGTTAAGGCTCACCGGCCACTTGACCATCTTCTTCTTCTGTGCGAATGCACAAACAGTGTCCGAACTCTTACGGGAATCGGCAACGCGCCGCGAGTAATGGGTATGATGGGCGGGGGCAATACGAATGTAGTGCGGGACTATACGTTGAGAATGTGGTTTTCGCGGGAGGCGTGCCAGAGATAAATCCCTGCAGTCGCGCTATCCTCTGTGTCCTCGGTGGCTCAGACGGATATCAGAGGGCTAGCTGCCCTCTGTAATAAAAAAACTGAGTTAACGGATCAACAACGAACTGACATGGGTGTATTCCGACGTCCGCCACGAGCAGATACAACGAACGAAAACGAACAAAATGAGATTAAAACGAAAAAAAAGGATGGATAGAGCGTCTGCCATGTAAGCAGGAGATCCCGGGTTAGAGTCCCGGTCGGGGCACACATTTTCATCTGTCCCCGTTGACGTATGTCAACGCCTGTAAGCAGCTAAGGGTGTTCATTTCATTGTAAAATGATCCTGTAGTGAAGCAGGTCAAACATGAGATGTTCGGCTATGTCATAAGATGTTTAAATTTTCTGACTTAAATGTAGGTATCTGTCCCTAATATTACTTGCGTTGATATATATTTCATGTTGGAACGATATACGGTGTGTAATACAATATATGTGTCACTGTAATTCCCAACTTTTTCTTGAAAAATGGCCATTAAGGTGTAAACTACTCTTGGTGACTCACATTAAACTGACACTGAAACAAGACAATTTTTCTCTTCTAAATTATTTTGAAATGTCGTAATTCTCGTGGAAGCATGCTTCGGGAGTCAATGGGAGCTCTTCTTCTTGATTATCTTGAAAAAGGGTAGGACGATAACATGTATCATATAGACTACCTGCACGATAAGTTACTCTAGGAGAAGCCCGACATTGCACCAACCCTTAAAGGTGCCTTTACTTTGGGGAAACATAGGGGTTTTAAATTTTGGTACACTTACCCTATTCAACAGACTCTTCACTCCCTAGATTTCAGCTATTCCAAAATCTAAAGAAACGATGGGATCCATGCAAAACTTTCGCACGTTTATAGTTTTAAATAATGGTGGTATTTGGAATAAGTCGTTGGAATAAGGATAATCGTGGAAACGAAGAGAAAACATCTTTAAAAATGATCCGAACAACGAATTTATGATACATCCTTGCATACACATTTCCATGGGTCTGGAAATATGTTTTTCATTTGGAATCCTTGTCCTGGCTAGTTCGATTAGGGCCAAATAAAGTACAACTTTGACTCGACAAACGTTTCCAGTCTCAGTAATCACGTTAGGCGAGGATAACCATAGGTAAATTACAATTCAAGCCTACAATGGCAAACATGTTTGTCATTTCCAAAAGTTATTGAAAGAGATAACGGACTATCGCAGTGCTCACGGATATTATCTGTCACAATTGTGTAAAAACATTATCCAGTTAATAAGTACTTTAAAATAAATCAAATGGTATTCGTAATAAGTTAATATGAAAAGGGAATCTCTTATTCGTGTTTAATAAGCTAGCTTCGTAAAATTTAGGAATGAAGCTAAGCATCCGTCATCCTCTTTACCCTATGATAGTTAAAAGTATCTTTTATGTCAAAATTTTCCGCAGTAGTACGTTTTAGTGCCAAATCGGTATGCAATGTCAGAATCTGGTTAAAATTTCTCCAGCGATACCTCATTCACCACTATATGATTAGTATGTGTTGAGAAAAAGAAATGTTGACTTGAGAATTGTTACTGGAAATCGCTTTGAGTTCACTGAAAAACGTATGACATCGGTTTTCAGGTAACTTATAGACCTTCCAGAAACATTTTTGTATGTATAATCTTTGTAATTTCCATTTGATTGATGTGTTTGTTGCAGCTGCGCTGGTGCATGCAGTTTCTACCTTAAAGTTACATTCAGCTTGAGACTGCTGGGACTCATTTTATTTGTGATAAAAGTTGCTAAGAACTCGTGCTTTCGTATAACATATACTTCCATTGTGAAGGAAACACATTACAGCGAAGGTTTTTATACGCAATCAGAAATGGAAAGTGTTACACCATGAAGCAGCAATCTGATATTTATCAAATTGTGTGGCGATGTTCATTACGCAGCGGGTAATAAATGATTCAACTTCCGCTCGACTCGGAACCGATGCCCATCATCAACGTGAGTTTGATGTATGACCCCCACACACAAGAATACACTGTGGTATTCTTTGTGATATGGAAGAAAACAGCTTTCGAATGTCTACTTGAGGAATTTCATCCCATGCACGTTACGTTCGGTGTTAGTTCATTATTTGCTGATTGGAGGCCGGTATGAAAATAAACATCTTCCCTTTGCATGGCAGAGATTATCTATGGGTGGCAAATTATGGGAATGGAAAAGTCATTCAAGGATGCGAATATTCATAAAGGCGATTGTTACAAAAAATCAAGTGTAACAATAAAAGTCTTTAAAACTTACAAAATGCAATTTGCAGCGTTAAGACAAGTACCTGAGCATATACAGTACAGCAAAACTCATAATACTTAGGCGATACATACGCATACTATTGTGTACTTCATAGGTTACATCGCGACGATTCACTCTCAATGAGATTAGGGTTCCCCAAGAACTAAGATTTTACTCATCTATGAAAATTATGTAGGTTTTTTTTATATTTTAAAACAAAAACTAGACAAGCTTTTATCCGTCACTGCTTCTGATTGTATATTTTCTAGTTTTGTTTTTTGTAACGTTTGGAATGTTCTGCTATAACTCTGTGATGCCAAAACGGTTTCATTGCTAATCAGTACTTGCACATGTTCTGCTTTCTTATGCTGCCTGTGCCCAGGTACTTATCTTAACGCTGCATATTGCATTTTGTAGGCTTTAAGGGCTTTTATTATTACGCTTCATTTTCTGTAAGGTCAGCTGTGGTATCCTTAATATACTCTAACTTTATACTCGTTTTTAATGTGAAGGAGCCTTAGGATGGCAATACTGAGAAGCGGAAAGCGGTTGTCTAAATAAAATAACTTCTCAAAACATACGGCTGTTTGGCGATTTTCCTTGGTAGATGTTTGACAGGTCACTATCCCATTTTTGCATTGAATCAACAGAGTAAATTCGGATGCTCGGACGTGGATTTGAACCTTCGTCCTCCAGATTGCGAATCCAGTGTGCTGACCCCTATGACCCTCCCTCGGTCATACCACACAATCACACATGACAGTCAGTATGAGTTACTTAGTTATGACATTATAAGGAAATGTTCGGATGCTTATATTCAGTTCTTGTAAATCGACGACATTTTTTTCATCTCAGTTATGCATGTGTATAATATTAGTGTGACCTGCTTCTATCCTGGAAACATTAAATATGCAAATTCAATTATTTCAAGACAATGTTGTTGTCAGTGCTTGCGTATGCTCTGAGGTGATGTAAGTCATGGTAACGATATGCACATAGACACATGACGGTAATATCGCGTACTCGAGGTATTGAAGGGCAGTGCATTGGCGGAGCTGTCGTTTGTACTCAGATGAGTCATGTGGAAAGGTTTCGGAAGTGATTATAGCCGCAAAAATGGAATTAACAGACTTTGGACGCGGAATGGTAGCTGGAGCAAGACGCAAGGGACATTCACTTTCGGAAATCGTTAGCGAATTGAATATTCCGAGATCCACAGTGTCAAGAGAGTACCGACGATGCCAAACTTCAGCCATTGTCTGTCACAACAGACAACGCAGTGGTCAATGACCTTCACTTACCGACCCAGAGCAGCGGCTGTCAATGCCCACAGACAAGCAACAGTGCGTGAAGTAACAGCAGAAACGAATGTGGCGTTAATGGACTATAGCTGCAGACGACCGACGCAAATGCCCTTGCCAACAGCTCGACATTGCCCGCAGCGCATCTACTGGGCTTGTGACCGCAGCAATTGGACTGGAAAACCGTGGCCCGGTCAGATGAGCCACGATTTCAGTCGGTAAGAGCTGGTGGTAGGGTTCGAGTGTGGCGCAGACCCCACGAAGCCACGGACGTAGGTTGTCAATAAGTCACTGTGCAAGATTGTGGTGCTCCATAAATGTGAGCTGTGTTTACATGGAATGGACTGGGTCCTCTAGCCCAACTGAACCGATCATTGACTGGAAATGGCCATGTTCGGCGACTCGGAGACAGTAAGCAACCATTCATGGGGTTCACGTTCCCAATCAACGATGGAGTTTTTTGTGGATGACACTAAGCCATATCACTGGTTCAAAAAAATGGTTCAAATGGCTCTGAGCACTATGGGACTCAACTGCTGAGTTCATTAGTCCCCTGGAACTTAGAACTAGTTAAACCTAACTAACCTAAGGACATCACAAACATCCATGCCCGAGGCAGGATTCGAACCTGCGACCGTAGCGGTCTCGCGGTTCCAGACTGCAGCGCCTTTAACCGCACGGCCACTTCGGCCGGCTCATATCACTGGGTCACATCTACAGCTACATCTACATATACGTGATTACTCTTCTGTTCACAATAAATTGCCCGGCAGAGGGTTCAATGAACCATCTTCAAGCTGTCTCTCTACGGTTCCACTTTCGAACGGCGAGCGGGAAAAACGACCACTTAAATGTTTCTGTGCGAGCCCAGATTTAACTTATTTTATCGTGATGTAGGTGGCTGCCAACAGAACGTTTTCACAATCGGAGCAGAAAACTGGTGACTGAAATGTCTTGATTAGATCCCGTTGCAACGAAAAACGCCTTTGTTTTAATGATTACCACTCCAATTCACGGATCATGTCTGTGGCATTATATCCCGTATTTCGCGATAATACAAAACGAGCTGCCCTCCTTTGAACTTTTTCGATCTCATCCGTCAGTCCCATCTGATGCAGATCCCACAGCGCACAGCAATTCTCCACGATACAGCCGGTAATCGTGATGCAAACAGCCTCTTTAGTAGACCTGTTGCTCCTTCTAAGTGTTCTGCCAATGAATCGCAGTCTTTGATCTGCTGTACCCACAACATTATCTAGGTGATCGTTCCAGTTACGTTATTTGTAACTGTAATACCTAAGTATTAAGTTGAATTTAAAGCCTCAGATTTCCGTGACTTATCGTGTAATCGAGGTTTAGCGGATTTCTTTTAGTACTCATGTGATTAAGTTCACACTTTTCCCGCGCGGGATAGACGCGCCGTCTCAGGCGTCTTGTCACGGTCCGGGAGGCTCCCCCCCCCCCCCCCCCCCCGTCGGAGGTTCGAATCCTCCCTCGGGCATGGGTGTGTGTGTGTGTGTGTGTGTGTGTGTGTGTGTGTGTGTGTGTGTGTGTGTGTGTGTGTGTTGTCCTTAGTGTAAATTAGATTAAGTAGTCTTAGGGACCGATGACCTCAGCAGTTTGGTTCCATAAGACCTTATCACAAATTTCCAAATTTTTCACACGTTTCTTTAGTCAAGGTCAATTGCCACTTTTCACATCATACAAATATCTTATCTAAATCATTTTTCAATTCGTTTGGATCATCTGATGACTTTACAATACAGTAAATGACAGTATCATCTGCAAGCGATGCAGGAAGATCTGCAGCGGATAGGCACTTGGTGCAGGGAGTGGCAACTGACCCTTAACATAGACAAATGTGGTAGCAGTTACTTCTGTAAATATCTGGGAGTATGCGTGCGGAACAATTTGAAGTGGAATCATCATATAAAATTAATTGTTGGTAAGGCGGGTACCAGGTTGAGATTCATTGGGAGAGTGCTTAGAAAATGTAGTCCATCAGCAAAGGAGGTGCCTTACAAAACACTCGTTCGACCTATACTTGAGTATTGCTCATCAGTGTGGGATCAGTATCAGATCGGGTTGACGGAGGAGATAGAGAAGATCCAAAGAAGAGCGGCGCGTTTCGTCACAGGGTTATTTGGTAACCGTGATAGCGTTACGGAGATGTTTAGCAAACTCAAGTGGCAGACTCTGCAAGATGGTTCAAATGGCTCTGAGCACTATGGGACTCAACTGCTGTGGTCATCAGTCCCCTAGAACTTAGAACTACTTAAACCTAACTAACCTAAGGACATCACACACATCCATGCCAAAGGCAGGATTCGAACCTGCGACCGCAGCAGTCGCACGGTTCCGGACTGCGCGCCTAGAACCGCGAGACCACCGCGGCCGGCGACTCTGCAAGAGAGGCGCTCTGCATCGCGGTGTAGCTTGCTCGCCAGGTTTCGAGAGGGTGCGTTTCTGGATGAGGTATCGAATATATTGCTTCCCCCTACTTATACCTCCTGAGGAGATCACGAATGTAAAATTAGAGAGATTCGAGCGCTCACGGAGGCTTTCCGGCAGTCGTTCTTCCCGCGAACCATACGCGACTGGAGCAGAAAAGGGAGGTAATGACAGTGGCACGTAAAGTACCTCCGTCACACACCGTTGGGTGGCTTGCGGAATATAAATGTAGATGTAGATGTAGAAGCACTCTAAGAGGTCTACTCAGATTGTTTCCTATGTTGTTAATATAGATCAAGAACAATAGAGGCTCTATAACACCTCCATGAGGAACGCCGGATATTACTTCTATTTTACTCGATGTCTTTGCATCTATTACTACGAATTGTGACCTTTCTAACAGGAAATCGCGAGTCCAGTAGCGCAACTGAGGCAGTATTCTACAGGCACGTAGTTTGGTTAGAAGACGCTTGAGAGGAACGGTGTCAAAAGCCTTCTGGAAATCTAAAAATATGGAATAAATTTGACATCCCCTGTTGATAGCACTCATTACTCCAGGAGTATAAAGAGCTAGTTGTATGTCCCAAGAACGATGTTTTCTGAATCCGTGCTGACTATGTGTCAATAAATCGTTTTTTTTTTTTTTCGAGGTAATTCATAATGCTCGAACACAGTATATGTTCCAAAACCCTATTGCAAATCGACGTTAGTGATATGGGCCTGCAATTCAGCGGGTTACTCCATTATCCTTTTTTGGTTATTGGTGTGACTTGAGCCACAACTGTTCGCGGTTGGTTTCAAAAGCATTCTGAACAATTCGAGCTAATTATTTGGTTACCCAGATCGTCCGTCATAAACCGCACCGAAGAATTAAGGGACATAATCGAGGGGTCAGTTCGTCCACAAAATTATGCACTGCCAACATTTTCGGAGTTACGGGCGCTATGGGGACAGCATGGCTGGATATTTCTGCAGGTGTTTTCCAACGAGGATTTGAGTATATGCTACGTCCAGTTGCTGCACTAGTCGGGCAGCAGGAGACCCAACAAGGCAGTAGGAGGTACCCCATCTCTTGTCATGTCATTGTATAGAGTTACGAAATGAAGTGTCCTGCTATGTATTTCTTGCGAATTAGCGACGTTAATGTAGGACTGTGGTACAAGGAAGGTGCATTCCATGCACTGTTCTTGACTGATGGCTACTGTGAACAAATAATACGTGACTGTTATCTGCTACTTAATTTTATTTTTGATTTTACGTCACTTCAGTATGGAGTCACTTCATTATGGAGTTAGAGCAGCTTCTTCTCACCACGGTCGATCGTCGTTGTTTTTTTACTAGACTCGAGCAATGGTGATGAAACACAACTACCCCTTTCGCTTTGTCATGTTTTGTTTGAGCGCTTGGCCCACTTTATTCTGCATTTGTTAACCCAAAGAGACATACGAGGCCGTGCTGAAAATTAATTCCTCCGAATTTTTTATTCCGTTATTCTTAATACTTTTTTCTTAAGGCGAACGTTATTGACATTCTACATCTTCATTCTTCATTTCTACATATGTGCAGTGCTCTGCTAGTATTGTTGTTGTTGTGGTCTTCAGTCCTGAGACTGGTTTGATGCAGCTCTCCATGCTACTCTATCCTGTGCACGCTTCTTCATCTCCCAGTACCTCCTGCAGCCTACATCCTTCTGAATCTGCTTAGTGTATTCATCTCTTGGTCTCGCTCTCCGATTTTTACCCTCCACGCTGCCCTCCAATACTAAATTGGTGATCCCTCGATGTCTCAGAACATGTCCTACCAACCGATACCTTCTTCTAGTCAAGTTGTGCCACAAACTTCTCCCCAATCCTATTCAATACTTCCTCATTAGTTATGTGATCTACCCATCTAATCTTCAGCATTCTTCTGTAGCACCACATTTCGAAAGCTTCTATTCTCTTCTTGTCTAAACTATTTATCGTCCACGTTTCAATTCCATACATGCCTACATTCCATACAAATACTTTCAGAAACGACTTCCTGACATTTATATCTATACTCAATGTTAACAAATTTTTCTTCTTCAGAAACGCTTTCCTTGCCATTGCCAGTCTACATTTTATATCCTCTCTACTTCGACCATCGTCAGTTATTTTGCTCCCCAAATAGCAAAACTCCTTTACTACTTTAAGTGTCTCATTTCCTAATCTAATTCCCTCAGCATCACCCGACTTAATTCGACTACATTCCATTACCCTCGTTTTGCTTTTGTTGATGTTCATCTTGTACCTTCCTTTCAAGACACTGTCCATTCCGTTCAGCTGCTCTTCCAAGTCCTTTGCTGTCTCTGACAGAATTACAATGTCATCGGCGAATCTCAAAGTTTTTATTTCTCCTCCATGGATTTTAATACCTACTCCAAATTGTTCTTTTGTTCCCTTTACTGCTTGCTCAATATTCAGATTGAATAACATCGGGGAGAGGCTACAACCCTGTCTCACTCCCTTCCCAACCACTGCTTCCCTTTCATACCCCTCGACTCCATCTGCTTTCTGTACAAATTGTAAATAGCCTTTCACTCCCTGTATTTTACCCCTGCCACCTTCAAAATTTGAAAGAGAGTATTCCAGTCAACATTGTAAAAAGCTTTCTCAAAGTCTACAAATGCTAGAAACGTAGGTGTGCCTTTCCTTAATCTTTCTTCTAAGATAAGTCGTAGGGTCAGTATTGCCTCACGTCTTCCAACATTTCGACGGAATCCAAACTGATCTTCCCCGAGGTCGGCTTCTATCAGTTTTTCCATTCGTCTGTAAAGAATTCGCGTTAGTATTTTGCAGCTGTGACTTATTAAACTGATAGTTCGGTAATTTTCACATCTGTCAACACCTGCTTTCTTTGGGATTGGAATTATTATATTCTTCTTGAAGTCTGAGGGAATTTCGCCTCTGCCAGTAGAGGACATGGAATTGCATGGTGTAAAATGGCGGTGTGTAACGTTACGGTGTCAGTGCGTGAGAAAAGCCGTACTGTAAGTTTCGAATTCGCTTTAATGAAGTTTCGAATTCAAAGAGGTGGTCCACGCATGAAGCATCCTCTCCTTCAGTACGATAATGCCAGAACACTCACAAGCGCTGTGACAACTGCAACAATCCGAAGTCTTGGGTTCGATGTCATCGGTCATCCTCCGTTTCGACTCGTCCCATTCCTTCGCTTCTTTCCAAAAGTTAAATAATATCTTCGAGGGATTCATTTTGATAGTGATGAAGTGTAGTAAATAGAGGTGAGGTTATTTCTCCGTTAACTAATTCACACATTCTACAGTGACGGTATCAAAAAACTGTTCCCTCTTTGGGAGAAATGCGTTCGTCGTCGAAATAAATATGTATACATGAAGCATGAAGATTTATAATGTTAATAAAGTTCGTTATATTTAAAAAGCTTTAAGACTTTACTAATCAAAAGTTAGGTGAAATCCGTTTCTTCTGAACTCCCTTCTATATACACTCCTGGAAATGGAAAAAAGAACACATTGACACCGGTGTGTCAGACCCGCCATACTTGCTCCGGACACTGCGAGAGGGCTGTACAAGCAATGATCACACGCACGGCACAGCGGACACACCAGGAACCGCGGTGTTGGCCGTCGAATGGCGCTAGCTGCGCAGCATTTGTGCACCGCCGCCGTCAGTGTCAGCCAGTTTGCCGTGGCATACGGAGCTCCATCGCAGTCTTTAACACTGGTAGCATGCCGCGACAGCGTGGACGTGAACGGTATGTGCAGTTGACGGACTTTGAGCGAGGGCGTATAGTGGGCATGCGGGAGGCCGGGTGGACGTACCGCCGAATTGCTCAACACGTGGGGCGTGAGGTCTCCACAGTACATCGATGTTGTCGCCAGTGGTCGGCGGAAGGTGCACGTGCCCGTCGACCTGGGACCGGACCGCAGCGACGCACGGATGCACGCCAAGACCGTAGGATCCTACGCAGTGCCGTAGGGGACCGCACCGCCACTTCCCAGCAAATTAGGGACACTGTTGCTCCTGGGGTATCGGCGAGGACCATTCGCAACCGTCTCCATGAAGCTGGGCTACGGTCCCGCACACCGTTAGGCCGTCTTCCGCTCACGCCCCAACATCGTGCAGCCCGCCTCCAGTGGTGTCGCGACAGGCGTGAATGGAGGGACGAATGGAGACGTGTCGTCTTCAGCGATGAGAGTCGCTTCTGCCTTGGTGCCAATGATGGTCGTATGCGTGTTTGGCGCCGTGCAGGTGAGCGCCACAATCAGGACTGCATACGACCGAGGCACACAGGGCCAACACCCGGCATCATGGTGTGGGGAGCGATCTCCTACACTGGCCGTACACCACTGGTGATCGTCGAGGGGACACTGAATAGTGCACGGTACATCCAAACCGTCATCGAACCCATCGTTCTACCATTCCTAGACCGGCAAGGGAACTTGCTGTTCCAACAGGACAATGCACGTCCGCATGTATCCCGTGCCACCCAACGTGCTCTAGAAGGTGTAAGTCAACTACCCTGGCCAGCAAGATCTCCGGATCTGTCCCCCATTGAGCATGTTTGGGACTGGATGAAGCGTCGTCTCACGCGGTCTGCACGTCCAGCACGAACGCTGGTCCAACTGAGGCGCCAGGTGGAAATGGCATGGCAAGCCGTTCCACAGGACTACATCCAGCATCTCTACGATCGTCTGCATGGGAGAATAGCAGCCTGCATTGCTGCGAAAGGTGGATATACACTGTACTAGTGCCGACATTGTGCATGCTCTGTTGCCTGTGTCTATGTGCCTGTGGTTCTGTCAGTGTGATCATGTGATGTATCTGACCCCAGGAATGTGTCAATAAAGTTTCCCCTTCCTGGGACAATGAATTCACGGTGTTCTTATTTCAATTTCCAGGAGTGTATTTACAGTAATTTGTTGGTGTACAGTATTTGAGACGCTGAAACTAATATTTTACAAACAAGCTGAATCTCTTTGGAGAATGTTATCAGCAATTACGCTGTTTCTGTCTGCATAGTTGTAATTGCTTAGTATTTTGCATCATTTTTTGTGATTATTTCTACAGATGCCATGTATATCTGAGTTTGATAGATATCAGTGATTTGATATGAAAATCGTTCTCCTGTTCTGATCTTCATTCGGAAGACTGATGAGACGCACGTTTCCACGTTAGGATATCCTATGCAGGCATTTTCTTCTCCCCATTAACTACTACACCGTATAGTGAATCCTTCGACTTCCTCTACCTGTGTACTCTCACACGTCCCTGCATTACCAAATAAACTGTCCCTTTATGGCTCAGGATGTGTTCCGTCGAAGGATTTGCTCTTTTAGTGCCGTAACTTTCTTTTCTCCTCAGCTCGATTCAGCACTTCTTCTTTAGTTATACGATCCACCTGTCTGATCTTCTGCAGTCTTCTGTAGCTCCACGTTTCAAAAGACTTTATTCTCTTCTCCTCTGCACTGTATATCCTCCGTCTTCACAAAGTTGCCCAGGCAAATACTTTGCTACCGTTTTATTGTATGGTGCATGTTAAAATACTTCTCATTTCCTAGAAACACTTGTCTTTGTGTCGCAAATCTCTATTTTATATCCGTTTTAATTCATCCATCATTAATTACTTTGCTCATCAATTAGCAAAACTCAGCTATTACCTTCAGTGACTCATATCGTATTACCATTATTTTATTTTTATTGGCATTCATCTTATAAACTCTTCTCATGACGCTATCCATTCTTTTCAAATTATCTAAGTACATTTCTGTTAACAAAATTATAACAATATCCATCATTCACCATCAGTGACAAGACGCCCTACACTTGTGAAGGTTTCTATTTCCTACAAGAAAATTTCCTTTTCATTTAGTAAATAGTAAATTTTGCGACTATAGCGACCATTAATGATGAATATCAATAGTTACGTACGTCCCGTGAACAAAACTTTATGTTATAATGACATCAGCAAGCTTTAAAATTTTTATTTCTTCTCCTTGAACTATGATTCCACTCTAAAATGTTTCTTTACTTTCACGTATTAGTTGCTCAATGCTCAGAAAAAATAACATTGGGGTAAGTTACACTCCTGTCTTACTCCCATCTCAACTGATGTTTCCCTCCCATGTCTTTAGACTCTTATAACTGTTGTCTGGCTTCTGTGCAATTTGTACGGAACTTTCCCCTCGTCATTTTTTCACCTGATACCACCAAAATTTCAAAAGTGTGTATTCGATGCAACATTATCAACAGAATATTTAGCTTCATGTATCATGTGTGAACGTGAAGTTCTCCCGGCAGATATTAACTTTATGTTACTTGTTTGTTTCGACGGATACGTAGGTCAGATGTCTACTGGATTCATTTTTCTAAGAATAATATTGTTATTTTATTTACGTATACCCGTAAAAGGTCTATTTTCTAACTGAAACTGCCTGCATTACTGAAGACTTTTGACATGCAGTTTATGGAATGTGACACCATAAATTTTTATAAGTATAGCGGAGATTTAGACCACCGTCTCTTAAATATAATTCACGGACCGGATAACTTCAGTGGAAAAACACTGAACAAAGAGCGTTAACCGGAAAAGGAGCTCTGTCAAATAGTTCACAAATTTTCTATTTACCCTTTTGAAACGTGGAAAGATTCTGACGTCAATCTCAAGGGGGGAATCACCACTCGTGACCTGTATCACAGTAAGTACGGATAACATGAAGGAGTACAGTGCTCGGTGATCATTCTGCGAAACTACACAGCGCAACAGGTCGCTGGGATTACCAGAAATGAAACCCTGCTGGCTCGCGAAAAATAAACGTAGGGGTTCGGTGGTGGGGACCAGGCAGTGGACTGGAGTGGTATATAAAAACGCGTGGGACGCCCGGTTGGCAGTCGTATTCGCACAGCATTAGCGGCAACAGGCAGAAGCAGCACCAGCAAACATGAAGGTCACACTAGCGATAGCAGCGGCGGTCTTGTTCGTCGTCATGGCAACTACAGTGGACGCTGCATCGGGTGAGTCTCACTGCGATTGTTGAGTTTCGGAGGTGCCAAGATAATTAATCATTCACTGTTTCCATTCTGGTGCAAGTTAAGCAGTGCTGCTTCTGCTGTTTCCACAGAGAAACAGATGCGAACGACGCCTCCCCACTGTGTAGTTGTATCTCACCAAGTGAGGTGGGCATTGACTGAATCAGTAGAGCTTGTGCGTAGCCTGGTTAAAACCATCTTCACCTCTGCATAAATCATTTTATGAGGGCCCGGAATGGGTCCGAAAATAACACCTGAACATCTTCACACTACAGCTACGCCTTCGTAATGTAGCATTCCACCTCTCACTCGCAAACTTTAATATTTGGTTGTAGCTGTTGCAGTTCATTCCACTCATCAGACATTACAGTATCGATGTTTCGTGGCTGACTCTTCATACTCTTTGCCAGCTTTTTTTTCTTCTTAAGCTATTTTTATGAATCTGTTATGTCGGACATATGATTTATAATTCGAACATCAACCAGCCACAAATATGGTTTAAAAAAGTTGTTTTAAATCAGACGATTACAGGTTTCGCATTTGTTGCAACTCGACATTCACATGTCTCTTCTAGATATCTTTCTTTCTTGCTGCGTCGTCGTTACTAGTCCAAATACTATAGCAAAAAAAAAATAATTCATGAGTACGTGACTTAAGAGATATTTTGTTTTTCTTTTTAAGCTCCACAGACACTCTTGTAGTGATTTTAAAAGTTGTAAAACAGTAAATGTGTCGCTAAAGTATGTGCTGCATGTTTCTGTGCCACAAATTCGTTTTGTATTTGAGTTATGCATTTTAAAGCTAAGCTTGTCATTGCTTTCACAGCTTCATTGACGTTCATCATTATTATTTACTCTTTTTTTTAGCTTTACGCCATTTAAGGTTTTCATTTTTGTTAGATCCGTATACTGTTACGTTTGAATTTTCATCGTAATTCTATATGTTGATTCAAAAGTCATGTCCCATGGGACAAATAGGGAGAATTGCACCCATAAACTTTCAGAGTTGTTAATGCGGACAAAAACAAGAGAAAAGGCTAATAAACGTAGACTGTTGAATGCACACCTTAAGATCTATGAGCACTTATTCACTCTAGATACTGCGAAACCGCTTCTATCGCCGGCTCTTTGCTTTCCACATTTTGAGAGAGATCGTGGTAGGAAACAAAACAAGGAAAAGACATGTCCAGTAAACAGGGGCTCTAAAGGGCACACCTTACGAACTGTGAGCGCTTGTTCAGTAGCTAAGACGTGTTTCACACAAACGAAGATGAAAAAATGTTCATAGCTCCAAACAGAAGCGGAATATGCGTACATGCTTCTACTTTTTATAGTATCATCCAGGGTCTAAGATTATGAACGAAACGCAAATAAGCCGTCTTCAAGCGAAATTACTAATTCGAAAGTACATCACAACGTCTCACTTAAACTTCATGGTGACGTACTGTTTAGGATACATTCTTAAAACCACCGCTAGAGTGTATAGCTCACACTGCAGCGGTATCACGCCCCATAGGGCCGTTTCCGATAGGGTGCACTGCCTCTGTGTGATTTAAATGTCATCTGTTTAGAATGCCACGAAATTTTTATTCTTATAGAAATATTTTGTTTTTATTCATTCTTCGTGGTATGAAATCATCACACAAGCAGTTACAGTTCAGAATGTTCTTATCTTCTATTTTATTTATTTATTTATTTTTTCATGTGGTACACGACACAACCAATCGCCGACGTAAAGCAAATTCCCCTATATCTCGTCGCGGTAATATTTTATCCAACAGATGAACGAGTTAGAATAATTGCGAATCGTCTTTTACGTAGACGCTCTTGCAACATTCCTACTTACGCAATTGGTCTGCATGTTCTACATCTTGATCGCAAACATTTTGTTGATCAATTTGTTGTGCAGAAAAAATTTGAAACCACAGTGGTACAATGCGGCATTAATAGGAAGTTTAATGCATTTTTAGTTTTTTAACTTCTATTTTTATATTTTTATTGTATCTCAGAGTTCATAACACAGCTTCGTACTTCCACGCTGTGTGCAAGTTACATTCTAACAGATATAATAGCATGGATCGTCATTAAAACAAGCAAAAGAATGAGCTATACTTAAAGGAAAGTTGACTGCGGTAACCTCTGCACCAATTCGTTCGGGAAAACCACCACTAAATGAACCGTGTGTTCGCTACAGATGACAGTCATACGAATCTTTCCGAATTATATACGTCTACGATATCCTCAAAAAAGTGTTCACGATAAAAGGAAGTTAAAAAGATACCTACGTGCCTTCACTGTATTTAGTCAGGACTCATTTGTTACAGCAGTATAAATATCACCAGTTGGCTTAAGACGAGTAGTTCAAGAAACGTCAAGTAAGGGAGTACGGAAAATCCACGCAAATATCCTGCGCCTAGTTTATTTCTGTATTGTATTTTATAACTAGTGTACACAAACATTTTTTTCTTCTCCGTATCAGTTATGGAGACTGGTCTGTGAGTGAAAATCCAATTTCTATATACGTTATTGTTTCGAAATTTATGTTCCTCATGTTTACATCCTGTTTTGACATTAAAATAAAAAGTTCGTTGAACACCTGTGCATGTTTAAAACCTAAACTAAATAAGGAATCATTTTGTGGTGATTCTTGCAGATGCAGTGCCTGCTAACAAAATTAAAAAATATCAGGTGCACCTATTGTTCAGACAACTGTTTTTTATATAAACCCAAACATGTTGCACTACCTTTGTGCCATCGTTGAAGGGTGTTCTTTATTCTGTTATGTAAAATGTGAACACATTTTAGCTCATAACTGTTCTAACGAAATCATGCCTAAAAAAGGTCTGTCCCCGCCGTTACGCTAATTTTTGTACGTTACTAGGTTATGTAGGATCCTCTGTAGACTGATTTGTTAAATCGTCAACCAAACACACGGGACCACCGTTTAACTGCAGATGACAAACTACCAATATCTGATACTGTATAGTGCGTCCTGCTTAACACAGTAATATAGAAAAATTAAGGTAACGTAATGAAAACATTATTAGATCTAATTTAGTGGGAATAATTATCACTTAATTCATGTTAAGATGTAACAGAACTAAAAATAAAACACTGACTGACGAAAACAATATTTGTTTTTTATATAAAAACCATTTGTTTGCATAACAGGCAGACCTGATATTCAGTAAAAAATGAGACATATTCTTTAGTAGAGAACTATGTGCATATTGGTTGTCTCAATAGTTCCTTACTGAATGAATGTGCATGAGCGAGTGACATATGGCTACATAAAAAGTTTGTAAGGAAACATAATGTAATGATGTTCAATGCGAAACCGCGGAACGCTTAGTGACAATAAAAAAATGAAAATTAAACCCTGACTGAGACAGTAAACACATTTTCATTTGCTGGTTGGTTTTTGTTCTAGAGTGTACTCCAGGTGACACGAAGAAGGAAGACTGCAACACTTGTAGGTGCACTCCAACAGGCGTCTGGGTCTGCACGCGCAAAGGGTGTGTTACGAAGAGAGGTGAGCGGCTGTCTGCTTCGTTTGAGAGTATCCTCTGTTCTTTCACGAAATACCGGTGTCGAACAAAAAGTATATTGACGTTGTTCAATAATTTTTCGTCCATTACAGTGCAGAATGCAAGGTGTAATAAAACGTATACTGTAGCATGCGGGGAGTAATGAAACGATACGGACAAACGTAGAGGGTCTCATGAGTAACAAATTCAGTACAGGAACCCCAACGTCGATACAGGGAGTTGAACGTACCGTGGCTGATACGAGCCGTTAGGGCAGCTAGTGGGTCCTTAATCGGGACTTCGTACAGTAGAACTGTTGTTTGTTATTCAGTGTTTAGGAATGACTACCACAAAGTTCAATGGATAAAATAGAGGTGACTGCCGCATAGATAGCCATTGGCCCCTACATTTTCAACGGTCTGTAGCATCACTGGATGACTACTCATGGAATTTTATTCTTAATTTATTTCTAATATTTCTAACAAGGGAACCTCCCCATCGCACCCCCCTCATATTTAGTTATAGGTTGGCACAGTGGATAGCCCTTGAGAAACTAAACACAGATCAATGAGAAAACAGGAAGAAGTTGTAACTATGAAAAAATAAGCAAAATATACAAACTGAGTAGTCCACGTGCAAGACATACAACATCAAGGAAAGTGTGAACTCAGGAGCGCCGTGGTCCCGTGGTTAGCGTGAGCAGCTGCGGAATGAGAGGTCTTTGGTTCAATTCTGCCCTCGGATGAAAAGTTTATCTTCTTTATTTTTGATCTGTCCGTTCGTTCATTGACGTCTCTGTTCACTGTAATAAATTTAGTGTCTGTGTTTTGGGACCGCACCGCAAAACTGTGCGATTAGTAGACGAAAGGACGTGCCTCTCCAATGGGAACCGAAATCATTTGATCGCAAGGTCATAGGTCAACCGATTCCTCCACAGGAAAACACGTCTGATATATTCTATACGACACTGGTGACGGCATGTGCGTCACATGACAGGAATATGTTGTCAACCCACCTAACTTGTACACTTGGCGAATGGGTAATAAGATTCTTCTACCTTGCCCGATTTAGGTTTTCTTGTGGATATGATAATCACTCCCAAAAAAGAGATGAAAACATAAGCGTTTGTCACATAAACTGAAAAAACAAGTTAAATTTTGCACCCGAGGGAAGGCTTGAACCTAGGACCTCTCTGTCCGCAGCTGCTGACGCTAACCACAGGTCCACGGCACTCTTTGGATTGCTCTTCCCTTGTTGTTGCAAATCTTGCGCATGGACTATTCAGTTTGTATATTTTGCATATTTTTTCATATTTCCACACAACTTCTTCCTGTTGTCTCGATTGATCTGTGTTTAGTTTTACAAGGCCTATCCACTGTGTCAACTTATAACTAAATCTGAGGGGGGTGCGATGGGGAGGTTCCCTTGTAAGACCAACGCGTAAGTGACCCTTGTTAATGATGGGAGAACTGCCTGCCACAGAAAGCTCTGGAAACGCTGTCACATGTCTGCGGATGTGCGTCTCCCACGTGCTCTGTCGCGAGTATTTAACAGCTTCGTTAAGTTTGGTTTGTATTTTGCCTGCTTCATCGACCTGCCTTACATAACAGCTTCCACGTCTACAAATAAATGATTTTCAAGCTCTTGGGGTAAGCCTTTCCTGCATGCCAGGTATGTTGTGGGAGTAGTATTGACCTGCTTTATTGAACTGTACTGCAGATGGTTTACATACCGATGAACATTGTTGGGGTCAGAGTTATGGAGAGACGGAAATGGACAGAGAGAAGGAAGATGCAAAGCGTAGAGGGGTAATAGGCAGTTGGAAAAGGAAGAGGGGGAGGTAGAGATGGTAAGGGAAATTGGGAGGAAGATCTGGTCAGAGGAAGGATGATACGGTGAGAGGAAGGAGGAGCAAATTATGGTCCGGGGAAACGGAAAGGGATTGAGGAAATGAACAAAACCAGGTGTGGAGAAGATGAGACAGAGTGAGTTTGGAGAAGGAGGTAGACAGATAGAGGTGGGAGAATGAGATGGACAGAGGCAGAAAGAGGTGGACAAAGAGAGAGGGAGGAAGAAGTGTGTTAAATATGTATGTCAAAAAATACGCGGGTGAAGCCATCGGGAAAAATGGGTGGTTCTATCAAAAGCAAAGTATTTACAATCTGCTTGTTGCAGTAGCTCGGCTGACGTAAACAGACTGCAGCGTATATTTCACTGGGTTTAAGGATGAACCCAGAATTTTCTTCCTTTCCTCATAATAGAGTACCAAATCTCTGCACTCTATACGCCGAATGTTACAAACATCAGCTCAGGTGTAGCGAGCAGTACTCCCTCTCCTCCACGCTCACACACAGCAGCTGCAGTTTGTCACTCCAGAGAAGCGCTGAATGTGTAGCTGCGTTGCCAGCCACTCATCAGCCAGTCACCAATTTACAGGGTGTTTCAAAAATGACCGGTATATTTGAAACGGCAATAAAAACTAAGCGAGCAGCGATAGAAATACACCGTTTGTTGCAATATGCTTGGGACAACAGTACATTTTCAGGCAGACAAACTTTCGAAATTACAGTAGTTACAAGTTTCAACAACAGATGGCGCTGCGGTCTGGGAAACTCTATAGTACGATATTTTCCACATATCCACCATGCGTAGCAATAATATGGCGTAGTCTCTGAATGAAATTACCCGAAACCTTTGACAACGTGTCTGGCGGAATGGCTTCACATGCAGATGAGATGTACTGCTTCAGCTGTTCAATTGTTTCTGGATTCTGGCGGTACACCTGGGTCTTTCAAGTGTCCCCACAGAAAGAAGTCACAGGGGTTCATGTCTGGCGAATAGGGAGGCCAATCCACGCCGCCTCCGTTATGTTTCGGATAGCCCAAAGCAATCACACGATCATCGAAATATTCATTCAGGAAATTAAAGACGTAGGCCGTGCGATGTGGCCGGGCACCATCTTGCATAAACCACGAGGTATTCGCAGTGTCGTCTAAGGCAGTTTGCACCGCCACAAATTCACGAATAATGTCCAGATAGCGTGATGCAGTAATCGTTTCGGATCTGAAAAATGGGCCAATGATTCCTTTGGAAGAAATGGCAGCCCAGATCAGTACTTTTTGAGGATGCAGGGACGATGGGACTGCAACATGGGGCTTTTCGGTTCCCCATATGCGCCAGTTCTGTTTATTGACGAAGCCGTCCAGGTAAAAATAACCTTCGTCAGTAAACCAAATGCTGCCCACATGCATATCGCCGTCATCAATCCTGTGCACTATATCGTTAGCGAATGTCTATCGTGCAGCAATGGTAGCAGCGCTGAGGGGTTGCCGCGTTTGAATTTTGTATGGATAGAGGTGTAAACTCTGGCGCATGAGGCGATACGTGGACGTTGGCGTCATTTGGACCGCAGCTGCAACACGGCGAACGGAAACCCGAGGCCGCTGTTGGATCACCTGCTGCACTAGCTGCGCGTTGTCCTATGTGGTTGCCGTACGCGGTCGCCCTACCTTTCCAGCACGTTCATCCGTCACGTTCCCAGTCCGTTGAAATTTTTCAAACAGATCCTTTATTGTATCGCTTTTCGGTCCTTTGGTTACATTAAACCTCCGTTGAAAACTTCGTCTTGTTGCAACAACACTGTGTTCTAGGTGGTGGAATTCCAACACCAGAAAAATCCTCTGTTCTAAGGAATAAACCATGTTGTCTACAGCACACTTGCGCGTTGTGAACAGCACACGCTTACAGCAGAAAGACGACATACAGAATGGCGCACCCACAGACTGCGTTGTCTTCTATATCTTTCACATCACTTGCAGTGCCATCTGTTGTTGAAAATTGTAACTACTGTAATTTCGAAAGTTTGTCTGCCTGAAAATGTACTGTTGTCCCAAGCATATTGCAACAAACGGTGTATTTCTATCGCTGCTCGTTTAGTTTTTATTGCCGTTTCAAATACACCGGTCATTTTTGAAACACCCTGTAGATGGCCTGCCGGTTCCGTTTCTTTTGAGTCACACCTTGCACGGAAGGCCTAACAGAATCAGATTTAGACGGGTGACTCCAAGACACCTCTACTTCACGTGCCCTGACAGCTGAAGCATTTGAGGTGGTCTTCCTACATTTCCTAGCTCCAGGATATTACACCGCTCAAACAGTGAAAGTGGACTATGACGAGTAGTTATTCTAAAGAGTTTATCGAGATTTCTTTATGTGGTGTAGACGTGCATTCTTGAACAGTTATTCCCAAAGCCACGTCTTGCAAGGCACGTTTAAGTTTTTGGAGCGGTACCTGCGTTATTTTTAGGTGAAATGTGGGATGGTTGCCTTTGAAAAGTTTGCGGCCGATTCTAATACCCTGTCGTTGTCCATTCTAATTATTTTCTGTCCATTCTGTAGTTCCTTTGTTTGAATCAATTCTGGTTTTTTTTTTGTCCATTCTAGGCTTCTGCTTTTCCTGACCTTCCTCTGCTTCTGCTCTTTGTCCTTCTGGAGCTTCTCCTCTTTTGATCCATTCCAACCCATGTTCTTTCTCTCCATTCTGATCTTCTGTCCTCTTTGTTCATTCTCGGCTTCTGTACGTGTTGTCCATTCTGATGTTCTGTTCCTTCCGTATATCCGGAGCTTATGTTTTTTCTGTCCATTTTCAGCTTCTGTACTTTCTACCCATTCTCAGCTTCTGAGCTTTCTGCCCATTGTGAGCTTCTGCGCTCTCTGTCCATTCTCAGCTTCTGCCATTTCTGTCCATTCTCAGCTTCTGTCCTTTCCGTCCATTCTCAGGTTATGCAAATTCTATCCATTCCGAGCTTTTGGGTTTCTGACCATTCTGAGCTTCTGTTTCTTCTGTCCATTGTGAGATTCTGTTCTGTCTATTCTGAACTATTGGTCTTCCTGCCCTTCTGATGTTCTATTCGTTTTTTTTTTTTATATTTCATCTTCCTGATGTCCTATTATATGATATGTTATAGTAGGTAAAAATGCTGCTACTCCCACAAAAGCGTTCGTACAACTCTTTCCTAGCCGCGCGGGATTAGCCGAGCGGTCTGGGGCGCTGCAATCATGGTCTGTGTGGCTGGTCCCGGCGGAGGTTCGAGTCCTCCCTGGGGCACGGGTGTGTGTATGTTTGTCCTTAGGATAATTTAGGTTAAGTAGTGTGTAAGCTTAGGGACTGATGGCCTCAGCAGTTAAGTCCCATAAGATTTCACACACATTTCAACCTTTTTTGAACAACTCTTTCCTGTTGTAAAATACACACGCATTAATTGTGAAATGTGCTCCTATTTTTAGTTCTTTAGTAAACAAGGTAACTGATGAATATTTTTATAATGAGGGAAAGCTGTTTTATTGCTCTCACAGGCAATTATCTGAGTCTCCTTTGATATTGTGTTGCAGAGGTGAACTGCACTCCTGGAACGACCTTCAAGGATAAGTGTAACACCTGCCGCTGCGGTCCCAACGGTAGAAGTTCCACCTGCACCTTGATGGCCTGTCCTCCTGGCTCGTATTAACCAGGCATGTAACCACTCTGATATTCGGCATTGTGAATTTCAGACCTAAACAAGTTAGCGTTTTAATGCTGCAATGAAGACTGACACGCCCAATCTTACGTCAGCATCGCTTCCTGACAGAGGGGTCGCGGTGGGTGTATGAGACTTCTTTACCGACGTTTCACACCCATCTGTGGGAGACTTCAGAGGCTGGAGGTAAACGAAGTGAAATACAAATGCTGAATTTGCAGTAAGAGAACAGCGACTGATTTAATTTTAATTGTCAATTGTGTCTCCGTCCAAAGATAATGATGCATTATGCGTCATATGACGTACGGTTATGAGTCACATATAACTCACAGTGCACTTATAAACTCGGAGAACCTTAAGCTTTGCCATTTTCTGTCTCTGAATATAGCTCCCTCACATGGGGCAAACCGTTAGTAAATAGTTTGATACGGCGACCATGGCCTTTGAAACACGATGTTTTAACTGTTGGTTTTAATGATGGAGACATCTCTAGGAAAGCACTATGATAGTTGGAAAAAATGGAAATGAAGTCCCATGCTTCTTTACAGAGCGTAGGGGAACGATGCGTGAGACCCGCACCGCCTTACTAGGCAAGGTTCTAATGGAGGTGGTTTGCCGTTGCCTTCCTCCGACCGTAATGGGGATGAATGATGATGATGAAGACGACACAACAACACCCAGTCATCTCGAGGCAGGAAAAATCCCTGACCCCGCCGGGAATCGAACCCGAGATCCCCTGCTCGGGAAGCGAGAACGCTACCGCGAGAACACGGGCGGACACTATGATAGTTACCATGCAGCATATTATGAGGCCCCTATTTTAACGGAAAAAACTTTGATAAATACCTAGTAACTGTAGAATAAGTGTCTGTGTGTGTGTGTGTGTGTGTGTGTGTGTGTGTGTGTGTGATCGAGATAGAGAGAGAGAGGGACAGAGAGTAAGTAAGTTATTTAAATTTTGTCTTAGGCTTTTCTCCTCAATTTATCTCAATTTATTAATATTAAGCTACAGTGGACCAAAATAGTGAAATATTGACACTTACATGCAGCACGTTTCATTTTCGTAGTCTCTCGTTGTTCTTTTGTGTATATTTAAGACCAATGAAGATACTCTCAAATACAATGAGACACCCTGCAAGTGGCAAAACATAAATTGCATTTATCAGACGCAGCGTAATCTCAAAATCGCTGCGCTGCTTCCACCAACAGAGGAAAGATATATCTATCGAAGTTTTTTGTTACTCGTTCTTTCTACTGATATTTTCCAGCCCAGTGTAACAACTGGCCCAACATTTCTCAAATATTAAAAATATACAAAAAGAATCCTAACACCTCGACGCTGAAAATCGCGTAACCGACGGAAAGATTTCCGACCAAGACTCCATGGAAGATAAAACTAATGAGCTCTAGACTGAATAAACATCGTTGTGGGTGTCACTGTTGATGAAAGAGGCAATAATCTTGCAACGATTCATTCTGTGCACTCTTCAGACTTAATTAGTTTATTTATATGCCTTTTTAAATACGTGTTACTTTCACAAACCTGGCGCAATCTTACACTTAGCTGTCTAAAAATAATGTTGTCTAATTTTTAAATCCTCATCTGGCTTCTGTTACGCCTTTCTCAGTTCTTTATTCCGCTTGATATGTTTTGCCTTTGTTTCTGTCGTATAAAATGGTGTAGTTATTATTGAGGCGCATGAAAATTACTAACAGATTCTGTTGTGGGGAACGTAAGTGGTTTTTACTTAATCTAAATTAAATGCCTCTTATAGTGCCATGTGAATGTTTTGCGTTTTCGTTTCAGCGTTCCTTCTTGAAGATGACGGACTATCCGAGAAGTTCTCTGGAGTTAAAACGCAGCAACACCATTTAAACAGTGTGGACGTCCTCCTTTTGTCTCTGCAGCAGATTATTTTCATCTCATTACAATTTACGATTTGTAATTCTCTTATCGCATTCAAGTATGAAAAATAAATACCATGATTGTAATCCGTCTAATACAGAGTTTGTTTCACGGACAACAATTCATTTCTATTGTATGTAAATGCAGTATTTATATTGTTTTAATTTGATTTTTGGTTCATTTGCTCATAAAGTTATTATTTTTCTTTCTACAACCGTCAACAATACAATAGTTTACTTTTTAATGTTAATTTTATATTATTCGCACATGCTAGACAACTTCCACATCCTTCTTCCACTTAGGTGAGCAGTAGTGTTGGATACCTAATTGGAGTCCGTTGTGCTACACACCAGGATGTATTGAGTGACGCAGAGAGTGAATGATATGTTTGCTGTTTTTCACAGTTGTCGAGATAAATTTCGAGCTTGTTACTATCTTTGCGTCAGTAATATGAATAGTTACATCACGGAACCAGATAAATAAAAAATTACAGGATTCGTAAGGAGATGACATAGGAGACTTACCTTTCTGTCTTAGGATAAGCTGATTCTTGCCAAGATGAAATAAATCCGCCTGAAACGCAACATAATGCATGATCTAGTAGCTTTGACCTATACTTCTGTAAGTATTAAATAAATCGGAAGGGTGACAAACAGCTGTAAATGATAATGAAAAGTGAACTGGAGTCTTGGCATTAATGTGAACATTGTTTTTACTAATTTTATTTTACTGGTGCCTGGGTGCACCAAAACAACCAGCACTGCACCAAATTCCACGGACATTAACGATAAAACTTCAATAGGCACATTGATAAAAATTATCTGTGTTTTAAGTTACCAAATTGGTTTCCAAATAAACAAAATGAACACACACACAAACATAAACTGATCTATTATATTTTAATGCCAACTTTCAACAAGTATACCACAAGCTATTTATAAATTTTTACATCCACTGTCGTCCAATTATCAAATACTATTGCTTCGGATGAGTGCTGCAGAAAAGGTACAAGCAGGTCTCACAGATACTAATTACTTGCTGGATGTATTCCAATCTCTGTTTTCCTCTACAGCTTTTCTACAGCCTTTAGGACCAAGGCAGTAATTCCTTATTCCCTCCTGATGACTTGACACATGTCCTATTGTCCTGTCCCTTCTTCGTGGCAGTGCTTTCCATAAGTTCCCTTCCTCGCCAATTCTGCGGAAAAATTAGTCTACCTAATTTTCAACATTCTTCTGTAGCGCCACATCTCAAAGGCTTCGATTATTTTCTGTTGTCACTACATGCAATTCCGTGCTCCAAATGTACATTTTCAGAAATTTCTTCCTCAAACTAAGGCCTGTGTTTCATACAAGTATGGTTCTCTTGGGCAAGAATGTACTTTTTGCCAGTGCTAGCATGTTTTTTATGTCCTTCTTGCTCCGTCCATCATGGTTTACTGTGCTGCTTAGATAGCAGAATTCCTTAAATTCATCTACTACTTGACCATCAGTTCTGATGTTAAGTTTCTCGTTGTTCTCATTTCTGCTGCTTCTCATTACTTAAGTCTTTCTTCGATTTACTCTCAATCCATATTCTGTACACTGTAGACTGTTCAATCCATTCAGCAGATCCTGTAATCCTTCATTTTCAGTGAAAATAGCAATGTCACCAGTGAATCTGTCATTGATACACTTTCACGTTGAATTTTAATCCTACTCCTGAAGCTTTCTTTTATTCCCTTCATTGCTTCTTCTATGTATAGATTGAACAATATGGGTGAAAAGCTACGTTCTTGCTTTACACAACTTTTAATCGGTGCACTTCGTTCTTGGTCTTCCATTCTTATTGTTACCTCTCGGTCCTTGTATATATTGTATACCATTCTCCATACCATGAACGAATCTTGATCTTTCTTCTGTTTTGCTTCGATTGTCTACCGCAACGTCACAACTGCCACTTTGGTGCCTTCACCCTGACAAATCCTCAATTTTCTTTTCTATTCTCCGCTGCATTATTGTTGTCAGAAACTTGCATGCATAAGCTGATTGTGCGGTAGTTCTCGCACTTAGTACTCCTTGTTATCCTCGCAATGGTGTGTACGGTATTTTTCCAAAAGTCTGATTGTGCGTCACTAGTTTTATACATACTACATACCAACAAGAACAGCTGTTTGTTGCCACTTCTGCCATGATTTTAGAAATTCCGATGGAATGTTATTACTCCCTTCAGCCTTATTTGACTTTAAGTCGTCCAAGGATCTTTTAAATTATGATCTTAATAACAGATCCTCTACCTCTTCCCTATCGCCTCCTGTTTCTTCTATCACGTCATCAGATGTCCTCCTCCTCAAAGAGGCTTTCAGTGTACTCTTTCCACGTATCGGCTCTTTCCTCTGCATTTAACAGTAGGATTCCCACTGCACTCTTAGTGTCACAACCCTTGCTCACCGAAAGTCTTTTTGACATTCCTGCATGCTAGGTCAGTCTTTCTGAAACTCATTTCCTTTTCGATTTCTTCACTCGCCTTAGCCTCCCCATTTCTTTCGTTCGTAAGTGACATTTTCGTACCCATTTTCTCGTCGTTCAACTGAAGTATTTCTTCTGCTGCCCATGGTTTTTCGCAGTTAACTTCTCGGTACCTATGTGTATCTTCCCAGGTTCTGTGATTGCCCTTTTAGAAATGCCCATTCCCCTTCAACTGAACTGGTTAGTCAGCTATTTATCATCGTAGTATCTGTACCCCGAGAGAACTTCAAGCGTTTCTCTTCATTGCTTAGTACTTCCGTATCCCACGTCTTTGAGCACTGATATTTCACGACTAGTCCTCAAAACCTCAATCTACTCTTCGTCATTAGCAAATTACGATCTGGGTCTATATCGGCTCCTAGGTATCTCTTGCAATCGAACATCTGGTTTCCTAATATCTGCCTGACAATAATATAATCTAACTGGAATATTCCCGTATCTCTTGTAATCATAAGTATGAGAAAGGGGAAAGTGGCGCTGAGCGCATCGTGTGTACAGAAGTAGTGAGAACAGCAGCACAGGTCTACGTTCTACGTTGCACCACATTGAGCCTCAGCTATTTGTGAACATTCACTATTAAAGTTTGGACACAGATGGCGCTCCGGTAGTTATACAACTACGCCACCCCTTGGCGGACGACGTTGAAGCCATTATAAGTGCAAATGCAGTCATCGGATCAAAATCGACGTCGTGTTTCCATGCTGCACTAATTTTAATCCGCCAGTAGAGTGCTTGAATAAGTATAAACAAAAGGGACAGAAGATTAGGGCTTATCATCCCATTGACGGGCATTCATTCATTTTAAGAGGCCGTCACGTCTTGAACAGTTTGGTTTGGGTTTGATGTGTGTTGGTTCGTTGTAAACAACTACGTCCATGTGCCTGGCGTTACTTGAACTTTCGTAAACTTGTGGTTCTGTTTATTGTACCCATGTGTCCCTATATCTGAATCTTCCTCACGGCCCGATGGTGGAATTATCATTTTCATCACATTTGCCACTTCTCAAGTATAATGACAGGAATCGTTGAGAATTGATGTGTTCAAACGATCTTCATCAAACCCCGAAGGGATTTTCGAATGTGGAGAGTCACTAATGTCAAAACTATCCTCCGTAAAACGAGAAAACCATTTTCTCGCCCTGCTCTGACCAATGGCACTATCCCCATACGCGGCGAAAAGGTTTCTGGCTGCCTCCGCTTCTGTCACCCCTCTATTGAGCTCAGAGAGAAGAATATATCGGAAATGTTCCGATTTCTCCACTTCGCACTCCATTTTCTAGCGTTCACAGCTCGTTATCCCCAGATGACAAAATGACAATATTTAAACTCAGACAGCAACAGTGAACCGCCAATAAATAATGACAATCGATAAATGAACCCACAGCAACCTGAATACAAACATGCAAAGCAAAAACATTACGAAATTGTGTGCGAATCTAATATAGTAACTAAAGGCATAGCTTAAGTGGCGCTAAGTTAGCAATGAGTGCTCTAGTTAAGTAGGTTGGATTTAGCTTCCTATTGTCTAATGAGTAGTTAATGTGGGTACTAATTGTGTACGTGAACTTTCTGTTAACTATGTATGTGACTATGTCGTGACCAATGTGGTTTCTTAACCATAGCGCATTTTCGATTTTATGAGTCCTGAAATTTAGAGGCCTTAATTGAATGATTACTCAGTGCTTTTTTTCGGGTTGAATATGTGTCGAACAAACGTTTTTTAATGATTTTAGAGGTTTGCAGCCTGTAGTGTAAATTGGTATGAGATCACTTCGGTTACAAAGATGTCTGAGCCAGTGTGTCGCCTTTCCAATCGTCGCTTACGCTCAGCTTCTGCGAGGCGGGCGTCGTTGCTGCTACCAGCTTCACTCTCCACTGAATCGGCAGGTCTTCACATCTTGCGCCTTGTTCACCGCAAGCACGCCAGGTGGTACAGGTTGGCGTCGGATCTCAAGACTAGTTAATGAAGTTTGAGGCGAACTGGACAAAATAAATAAAGAAAGAAACTGAAAAATAAATAAATTTTTCAGCGCGACGATCCTCAGTCCCAAACATCCCAGTGCTCCTCTCCCAAATCACGTTACCTGGTACAGAACTGGACACGTGTGACGTTACTGGCATTACTGACACCTTTCCGTGGCTGACTGGGACAGTGGACAGGTGTACAACCAAGGTTCTGAGATTTACTTTCAAATACATATTTTTATTGTATGTAATATATGTAATCTCCATCCAAAATCATCTCAAGCGTTTTTCAGTATCAGTAACATTAGCACAAGTGTCACATTAAATCAGCTTTAGTCGTTTCACTTCAGTCCCACAGTGATCCAGTTGAACATAAGTAGCATTTTGAAAACAAGAAATCAGGCATCTGACAATACAATCAATAAAACTTTACAGACGCTGACCTGTGTCTTAAAACTGATTACTATGAATTAAGCATACCTTATCCTCAATTATCACAGTAGTCCATTACCAAATAATGACTCAAATATCTCAGTAGCATTAAAGAATTTCCAAAATTTGATTACTTTAAGCAGATACATATAATCATCTCATAACTTATAACGACATTCTGGATAAAACTCTACCAAATGTTAAACAAACGTACTAAGCCTACTTAAGAAATTCTTCCGCAAGAGACAACAAAAATGGGAAATGAGAATGGTAATCTTCACGAACTGCAAAAACAATATAAACTGAAAATCAACGTGATTTGTCCAATACACAGCACGTATTTTGCATAACCACTCAAAATATGTTTGAGAATGTCATTTGCCGTTTTCATTACTCATTCATACAATATGACCTGGGTTCATGGTCCTCACCTTTATTCATATGAGCGCATGGCCTTTATCTCAACTGAAACACAAATACTTTTAACACAGTCCAAAAGCCGGTCCACACACAAGCACTTGCTACAGTTGATGAAACACTCTATAGCATCCCTCAAAAGAAAACTCAATCAAAAGCTCAGTCTTTAAACGAGCGGAGACAGTTGGAGCCATTTTTAATCTGATGAGGCGTCATCAACTTTAAACCAGCAAATTGCCCGGTGCCTCACAACTTGCTTTAAAAGTAAATAATGTTTAGCAAACACATACAGTAGAAATACAGAAACCAGTCTCAGTCCCATGACAAGACCTTGCATCAGTACGGGAGTGACAGGACCACCATCATGAATGAACTTTATCAGTGCCGCAGTCCAGCAGAGTAGTCCTTGTCGAAAGCCATTATGTCTTGTGGCCACCAGTATTTTATCTTGCTAGAAGCTCGCCTTGATGCAGCTTGATACACGTCAAGTAGCATACGGTACAAAAGCGGAGTGAGGTACAAGCAGCAGATCGTACAGTATGTGCCATTCCCGTGGGAGAGTCCGCCAATTGTACTGAACTTGCTTCTGATTGGTCATTACATTCGGGTGTTAGGCGCCAAAACGCCTAATTTCTCTTATTAATTATTTACATACTTCTCATTGTATTTAATCCTGTTTTCAGTTTGACAATCTCTCGTGGTTACACTACGAGTATCCCATTTTTGTTTAACAAATTACACTACATTTGAGAAACATGAGAGTAGCGATATTACAACCGAAGTATTTCGGACACCTTTAGGTCGCTAGTCAGACTGTTTCAGGCGTTCTGAAGGTCCGGTCACGCAACTCGGATTCGGGTGTTCTTCAGAGCCGGACCTGTATCTCTCTGTTTCGCACGGACATGTCGTACTCTACATTGCAAGTTGTTACCGTACTATTAAGTAAGCTATGTCGAGAGTTGTCGAAGAGAGTGTGAATAGTGATATTTTAAAATATAAGCAAACAGGGTCCCTTAATGAGAGGTGTCACCTACCACCTGGGCAAGTGGAATCCCACAAAAAAAAAGCACAAACACAGATTAAAGTTCGAGATGACAGCATAGCAGCCTCCGCCGAAGAAGATCCCACGACCGACGAGCTGTCTTCTGCGCTGGGGACACAATTTTAGAAGACGAAAGGTTGGTGGAAATAACGATTAGGGACTCTTATTCAATCTCTACAGATCACTTTAGCTTCCAGATCTGACTTTCAACACGACAAAATATAATTTATAGGTTTCACCTCCAGGAAAACACAGCCACGCTTGGTGGCCCGCCGTAATGAGTGTCTGTACGAGGTGCATTCAAGTTCTAAGGCCTCCGATTTTTTTTCTAATTAACTACTCACCCGAAATCGATGAAACCGGCGTTACTTCTCGACGTAATCGCCCTGCAGACGTACACATTTTTCACAACGCTGACGCCATGGTTCCGTGGCAGCGGCGAAGGCTTCTTTAGGAGTCTGTTTTGACCACTGGAAAATCGCTGAGGCAATAGCAGCACGGGTGGTGAATGTGCGGCCACGGAGAGTGTCTTTCATTGTTCGAATAAGCCAAAAGTCACTAGGAGCCAGGTCAGGTGAGTAGGGAGCATGAGGAATCACTTCAAAGTTGTTATCACGAAGAAACTGTTGCGTAACGTTAGCTCGATGTGCGGGTGCGTTGTCTTGGTGAAACAGCACACGCGCAGCCCTTCCCGGACGTTTTTGTTGCAGTGCAGGAACGAATTTGTTCTTCAAAACATTTTCGTAGGATGCACCTGTTACCGTAGTGCCCTTTGGAACGCAATGCGTAAGGATTACGCCCTCGCTGTCCCAGAACATGGACACCATCATGTTTTCATCACTGGCGGTTACCCGAAAATTTTTTGGTGGTGGTGAAGCTGTGTGCTTCCATTGAGCTGACTGGCGCTTTGTTTCTGGATTGAAAAATGGCATCCGCGTCTCATCCATTGTCACAACCGACGAAAAGAAAGTCCCATTCATGCTGTCGTTGCGCGTCAACATTGCTTGGCAACATGCCACACGGGCAGCCGTGTGGTCGTCCGTCAGCATTCGTGGCACTCACCTGGGTGACACTTTTCGCATTTTCAGGTCGTCATGCAGGATTGTGTGCACAGAACCCACAGAAATGCCAACTCTGGAGGCGATCTGTTCAACAGTCATTCGGCGATCCCCCAAAACAATTCTCTCCACTTTCTCGATCGTGTCGTTAGACCGGCTTGTGCGAGCCCGAGGTTGTTTCGGTTTGTTGTCACACGATGTTCTGCCTTCATTAAACTGTCGCACCCACAAACGCACTTTCGACACATCCATAACTCCTTCACCACATGTCTCCTTCAACTGTCGATGAATTTCAATTGGTTTCACACCACGCAAATTCAGAAAACGAATGATTGCAGGCTGTTCAAGTAAGGAAAACGTCGCCATTTTAAGTATTTAAAACAGTTCTCATTCTCGCCGCTGGCAGTAAAGTTTCATCTGCCGTACAGTGCTGCCATCTCTGGGACGTATTGACAATGAACGCGGCCTCATTTTAAAACAATGCGTATGTTTCTATCTCTTTCCAGTCCGGAGAAAAAAAATCGGAGGCCTTAGAACTTGAATGCACCTCGTAAAACTTCTCACGACCCGCCGGACCCTCTCGCTCCCTTCCATCAATTTCTTCTTGAAACACAGACTAACATAAAAAAGATGCCCGTTGCCACAGTAGCAGATAACCACTGTACTGTCTGACTGTCCTGAAGCAATGGCCTTTTCTCGAAGAGCTGTCACTCCACAGGAGACCAGTAATATATAACTCTGTCACCACAGTCGGAATTGTACTGGCGCATTCAGCTGCCTGCCCGTAACTCCACATCTGCTCTCTGCACCCGTCATGTGCCCCACATGTCACGTGACACTTCGATATCATTGCGAGAGAGGTGCTCCACTGCAACAGTGCCAACCATCAGCGCACTGCGCCGATAATCATACAATTCTGAGCTGGAAAGATAGGCATTTTAGAAACCTCACTTATTCTACCGAAAAGGTCAGTGAATATTATATTGGCAGTATCTCCTGTATCTAGTACGATTGTAGCTGGTACGTTTCAATGTGCAGCATCGACACCGCCCTGGACTAGTTTTTCATGAACTTTGTTACACATGTTAAGTTCAGGTCGTTATACTTAATATCTTACTTATTAGCTTTCGGTGTTTCTTGACTTCCAAAAGCATTTAATCAGTACCAGACAACATTTTCTATCGAAAGCAAGATCGATAGGGCATCAAGAGAAATTTGTGACTGCATTGAGGATTTCATTCTAGGGAGGAGCAGCGCATTATCTCATCAGCAGATGTACAAGTAACTTCAGGTGTTCGCCAGGAAAGTTTGTTGGTACCCTTGCTGTTCAGGTTGTACATTAATCTCCTTGCAAACAACATTAGCAATGTCCACACACTTTTCACAGATGATGCAGTTATCATGATAACGTACTGTCTAAAACAAGGTGCACAAACGTTCAGTCAGACCTTGATACAATATTGGCATTTTTCTTTCAGTTTTCAGAAAAGTAAAACTGTGCATTTCAGCAAAAGAAAATATGGAGTCTCCCGAGTTATGGCTGATACTCAGCAACCAGATACTAGATTTAGCATAGGGTTATAGAGCCAAAAGGTTGAGTCACCTATGGGACACACATTTAGAATCGGTTAACTCTTACAAATGGCTGGGTGTAATCCTTTGCAGCAGAATGAAATAGAACGATAACATAAGCTCAGTCGTAGTTAAAGCAGGTGACAGACTTCGGTTTATTGGTTTAATACTAAGGAAATGTAATCAGCCTACAGTGGAGACTGCTCACAAATCACTTGTGCGACCCATCATCCTACAACGTGGTCAAGTATGAAGGGGCCCTACGAAACAGGACTAATAGGCGACATCAAGCACCTGCAAGAAAAGGGCAGCACGAGCGGTCGCAGCTTTGCTTGACGTAAAGGACGGCAGCACGGTGACATTGAGAGAACTGCAGAATTCTTTACAATAAACGCAGACTGTCTCTTGAAATCCTACTTAACAAGTTTCAAGAACTATTGCAGATGATGAATGAAGGACTATCATATAACTCCCTATCAAGAAGACAGTACTAGAATAATAAGAGCGCGCAAAGAGGCATTTAAACAGACATTTTTTCCACGTTCCACATGTTGTGACGTAACAAAACTGTTACGCCACACTGAAGTAGCCGAAAGGAAGGCACGCGTACACACACACACCGACTGGCGTCAAGTCTGGAACAAGATACGTTATGACTGCTATCAAGAAAATACGTAGCTTTGGAATATACTTAACTTTATTTACTCCTTGTGATACATCTCTCTGGACTATACAAATGAGACTCGTAAGATACATGCACTGTTACAATTGGCGCCTTGCTAGGTCGTAGCCATGGACTTAGCAGAAGGCTATTCTAACTGACTCTCGGCAAATGAGAGGAAGGCTTCGTCCGTATTGTCGCTAGCAATGTCGTCCGTACAACTGGGGCGAGTGCTCTATCGTATATCGAGACCTGCCATGTGGTGGCGCTAGGTCTGCGATCACACAGTGGCGACACGCGGGTCCGACATGTACTAAATGGACCGCGGCCGATTTAAGCTACCACCTAGCAAGTGTGGTGTCTGGCGGTGACACCACACCACAAGTAATTGGAACGGTAAAAAGAGGTAATAACTGGTACAGTGGGAAGTACCTTCTGCCATGCACCACAAAGTGTTTTGCATAATAATTACGTAGATGTAGAGTTAGATGTCTCATATCTTTTAGCGAAGAATGGCCCCTGTGCTTGTGATAGAGATGTCTATTTGTAAACGACTATATACAGGTCGTTGTTTCAGATCTTTAAACTATCTTGTGAAATCAAGTAAATACTCACATCGGCCATAACTGGACGCTGAATTAAATTCGCTGGTGACAACTGAAAATTTGTGTCGGACCAAGACTCGAACCTCTAATCCCAGTTTACACGAGTAGTCGCCTTAAGCTCTTCAAATATCCCAGCACCCTTTCCTTTCGACACAAATTCCCATGTTGTCGCACCCTATTTACGTTGCGTCCCATTTCCCCCACACTTATTGCTCGTCACATCGTGCTGGATTCCTGCAAGGGTTCAGGAAAGAGACTGTATACGCCCTGAAATGATCTAAATGGTTGTCAAGCCGTGTAGAACTGCACAGAGAGTGATTCATACTGAAGTTTGAAAACCCTCGATGTGCGTAGATGTCTTTGAGACAACTGTAAGACACATGGGGCTGAAAATACCTCAAAAGTGGATGACTAATGTTAAACGTGTGATGTCACCATATGACGCATCTCGTCGCACGTGCTGGTGCCTACCGATCTCTCGCATCTGGTCATCCTAGCCCAATTCAAACGTTCACCTGGCTCCGGGTCTACGTAACAGACATTAGCGCGTGGGGTTCAGGGTTCTGGTCTTGCGTCTGGCAGATAGGATTTTTTTTTTTTTTTTTTTTTTTGCATCGTGTTACACAACTTTGTGTTTCCATTGAGGTAATATTTATTAGTTTATTTACAGGTCTCACTGTCTCCGCTGGTTTCTTCAAATTACAGTGCAGCTAAATCCAACCATATTGCGTCACAAATACACTGATAAGCCAATACATTATGACCACTGCCCACGGCGACGCTGGATGCCGCCTGGTGGCGTTGCGGAAACGTGACGTGACAACAAAAGTATGTAAGCTGGGGAGACACGGAACGAGTGTCACCCTAGACATATGGTCTGCAAATGGGAAAATACATTGCGATAAGCGACTTTGACAAAGTGAATATTACGTAGAGCCTGTGAACGACTATCTTGAAAACGGCGAAACTGGTCGAATGTTCACGTGCTACTGTCGTGAGCATCTACGAAAAGAGGTAGAATGACAGTGAAACTACCACTAGACACTAAATGGTGGGACGTCTACGAATCTTTACAGAACGTGGAGTCCGAGCGCTTGTCTGCTACATAAAGTAGGATATATGTTGATCTCTTACATCTCTGCTGAAAGAGAACAATGCTGTTGTACGCACAAGTGTTTTGGAGCACACCGTTCACCGTTCACTGTTGAACAAGGAGCTCCACAGCAGACTAACCGTACGTGTTCACATGTTGACCCAACGACGTCGTCAGTTATGATTGCAGAGGGCACGGGACCATCGGGATTCAACCGTCGATCCATGGAAACGCGTAGACTCTTCGGGTGAATCACAGTTTTGCTACACTAGGTCGATGGTCATCTCGACAAACGCCGTCATCGAGGTAAATGGCGGCTCGTAACTTGCAGCACACCAAGGACGGAAGATGGTGGGAGAATTATTACGCTACGGGACTCATTCTTCGTCTCTTACATGGAACCTGTGTAATCGATGACACGCTGAAAGCTGCGAACCATCTGCATCCCATCATTCTTCACGTCTTCATGTCATATCGTCTTTTACCACCATAGTTGTCCATGTCTCGGAGCCAGATCCTTGCTACAGTAGTTTGAGGGAGCACTCACGTTGACGTCTCGGCGACCAAATTCGCCTGATGTAAATCCTATGGAATCCATCTGGGTGGCTATCAGGGACCATCGCCGCCTACCAAAATCAACGAACCGTTATTTACGCGAATTACATGACCTGCACGTAGACATCTAATGCCATACATAACCACAAAGCTACAAATATACTTTCGGATCCCTGATACGCAAGGTGAGTTAAGGATTTTGTTGTAAAGACGGAAAAACTAACGACACTTCTGCCCATTAAAATTGCTACACCACGAAGATGAAGTGCTACAGACGTGAAATTTAACCCATAGGAAGAAGATGCTGTGATACGCAAATTATTAGCTTTTCAGAGAATTCACACAAGGTTGGTGCCGGTGGCGACACTTACAACGCGCTGAAATGAGAAAAGTTTCCAACTGATTTCTCATAAACAAACAGCAATTGACCGGCGTTGCCTGGTGAAACGTTGTTGTGATGCCTCGTGTAAGGAGGAGAAATGCGTACCATCACATTTCAGACTTTGATAAAGGTCGAATTTAGCCTATTGCGATTGCGGTTTAACGTATCGCGACATTGCTGCTCACGTTGGTCGAGATCCAATGACTTTTAGCAGAATATGGAATCGGTGGGTTCAGGAGGGTAATACGGAACGCCGTGTTGGATACCAACGGCCTCGTATCACTAGCAGTCGAGCTGACAGGCATCTTATCCGCATGACTGTAACGGGTCGTGCAGCCACGTCTCGATCCCTGAGTCAACAGATGGGGACGTTTGCAAGACAACAACCATCTGCACGAACAGTTCGACGACGTTTGCAGCAGCATGGACTATCAGCTCGGAGACCATGGCTGCGGTTACCCTTGATGCTGCATCACAGACAGGAGGGCCTACGATGGTGTACTCAACGACGAACCTGGGTGGACGAATGGCAAAACGTCATTTTTTCGGATGAATCCAGGTTCTGTTTACAGCATCATGATGGTCGCATCCGTGTTTGGCGACATCGTGGTGAACGCACATTGGAAGCGTGTATTCGTCATCGCCATACTGGCATATCACCGGCGTGATGGTATGGGGTGCCATTGCTTACACGTGTCGGTCACCTCTTGTTCGCATTGACGGCACTTTGAACAATGGACGTTACATTTCAGATGTGTTACGACCCGTGGCTCTACCCTTCATTCGATCCCTGCGAAACCCTACATTTCAGCAGGATAATGCACGACCGCATGTTGCAGGTCTTGTACGAGCCTTTCTCGATACAGAAAATGGTCGACTGCTGCCCTGGTCATCATATTCTCCAGATCTGTCACCAATTGAAAACGTCTGGTCAATGGTGGCCGAACAACTGGCTCATCACAATACGCCAGTCACTACTCTTGATGAACTGTGGTATCGTGTTGAAGCTGCATGTGCAGCTGTACCCGTACTCGCCATCCACGCTCTGTTTGACTCAATGCCCAGGCGTATCAAGGCCGTTATTACGACCAGACGTGGTTGTTCTGGGTACTGATTTCTCAGTATCTATGCACACAAATCGCGTGAAAATGTAATCACATGTCAGTTCTAGTTTAATATGTCTGTCCAATTAATACCCGTTTATCATCTACATTTCTTCTTGGTGTAGCAATTTTAATGGCCAGTAGTGTATTAAGCAGGCAGTCACAATGGTTTGGTTCATCAGTGTAAATAAGTATAATCTTCCGAAATGCATCGCTTCGCTACTGGTAAATGACCTACGTGTCCTTTACTAAATAAAGTCTGTCAATGGAAAAAGAGACGAATGGAGGGAAACAGAAAATTAGAAAATGTTTTGTTTGATTACATCGAGGGCAATAATCCTGTAACTTCTGAGTTTGCAACATATCACATTTAGAAAATATGTTTGAAGACAGAGGAGCCGATCGGTGCCATATGTGGCACTGCCTCCTACCAGCGAGGGCAGGGTCGGTAAGCACCATCACTGCACGTGCGGCGAGATGTCCAACATTTCTCATCCATTTTTGGGGTATTTCCCGATATTTTCGGCCCCATATATCTTATTGGCTCAGAGTCATGTACGTCGCTTCGGGTCTATTTAAACGTTAATAACAACACCCTGTATGTGTGATATTCGTTCGTTCGGATAGGTTCTAATGAAAATACACCACACATAAATAATGCTCATATACAGAACGGACGTAAAAAATCAAGCAGCTGAAAAGGTCAAAGCCGGTCGTATCGAGAAAAATATCAGTATTGTTAGACGAAATGGTACTGCGCCATTAAGTGAAAGAGTCTGCTGGAACCATAAAGCCATTACCCACTGGAACGCTCTGTAATATAAACGAGAGATCGGACGCCCCCGCGGTAACAGGACTCGCGTATTAGCGATAGCAGTTACAGACGCAGTGGCCATGGGGTCATTTATGTGGCTTCTGGTCGCTATGTTGCTCGTTTCTCCTTCGACGTGTGCGCAGGCGAACCAACGTGAGTACGACAGCGCGCGTTGTAATCTAACCGGGTGTCGATTATTGGGTTGCTCCTGACATACCCCCTACTACGAGATCTTTTCGGAAAGTATTGTCGATCGGTCCGAAATCTAAATGACAGTGAAAATCAAAAATGTTTTCTTTGCGACAGTTAGCTACACATTCCAGCTACTTCTCTATATAGTCGCCAATCCGACTTAGAGTTTTGTCATGGCGTTCTACCAAGCAGCCCCCTGTGGTTTCCGCCAATTCTCTACGCTGTCACTTCGTAGTCTGTGCCAGAATGTCTTCACAGCCAGTGGTTAATGTAGCAAGATGAAACTGAGGGAAACCAATTACAGACCGTATGATTGGTTATCAAACACTTGTCCATCAAAATCGCTGGAGGAGCATCTTCATTGCCACTGCGGTCTGCGGCCGAGTACTGTTACGAAGAAGGAAACGCATGACAGTTACGTCGTGTGGGTTGCATGACATCAGGCGAAATCTCTCAGCAGGCGCTCATATTTGACGGGAGACATTATTGTTTTAGGCATCTTTAAGTGCTCACTTTGAACTCGAAACTGAGAGATAGCGACGTGACGCGATCGACAGGCATACTAGGTCCACTGCACAACACATCTGTGCAAAGCTTCATCGGATTTTCACGCAGGTTTCCATTTCGCGCCAGATCGGATCTTACTCTCCGGATAGCCTTCGTTAATGTACACCTCAAACGTACTACCGCTCTCGCTCCTAGCGACATTGTGCGGAAGAGAACTGTGAAGCGTTCTGATAAGTAGCACCCCTGTCTTGTCTTGTCTCTTACTTCACATACAAAATACAGAGACAGAACGCTTCATGTTTCATTTAAAATGTGATGTAACGTAACTACGCGAATTGGGTCTTAAGTCTTTGGCACAATATAATCAACACAGGGCATCAACGCCATCTGATTGTTTTCGTTCATGTAGTTTATGTGTGTTACCATGAACAGTTCTGTGGCTGGGTTGTTCTTATCAGAATCGACAGCAAACCAACACCGACAACGATAGTTCAGGTATACATGCCGACGTCCCAAGCTGAAGATGAAGAGATTTAGAAAGAGTGTGAGGATATTGAAAGGGTAACACAGCATGTAAAGAGGGATGAAAATCTAATAGTCATGGGGAACTGGAATGCAGTTGTAGGGGAAGGAGTAGAAGAAAAGGTTACAGGAGAATATGGGCTTGAGACAAGGAATGAGAGAGGAGAATGAACAATTCAGTTCTGTAACAAGTTCCAGCTAGTAATAGCGAATACTCTGCTCAAGAATCACAAGAGGAAGAGGTATACTTGGAAAAGGCCGGGTGATACGGGAAGATTTCTGTAATATTACATCATGGTTCCGAAATCAGATACTGGACTGTAACGTGTACCGAGGAGCAGATATAGACTCAGATCAGAATATAGTAGTGATGAAGAGTGGGCTGAAATTTAAGACATTAGTTAGGAAGAATCAATAGGCAAAGTAGTGGGATACGGAAGTACTAAGGAATAAGGAGATAAGGTTGAAGTTATCTAAGGCTATAGATACAGCAATAAGGAATAGCTCAGTAGGCAGTACAGCTGACGAGGAATGGACATCTCTAAAAAGGGCCATCACATAAGTTGGACAGAAAAATATAGGTACAAAGAAGATAACTGCAATGAAAGGGTTGGGTTGTTTGGGGGAGGATACCAGACAGTGAGGTCATCGTTCTCATCGGATTAGGGAAGGACGGGGAAGAAAGCCGGCCGTGCCCTTTCAAAGGAACCATCGCGGATTTAGGGAAATCACAGAAAACCTAAATCAAGATGGCTGGGCGTGGGATTGAACCGTCGTCCTCCCGAATGCGAGTCCAGTGTGCTAACCCCTGCGCCACCTCGCTCAGTAAAACCCTGGGTAGCAGAAGAAATACTTCAACTGATCAATGAAAGGAGGAAGTACAAAAATTGCCCAGGAAACTGAGGAATACAGAAACACAAAACGCTGAGGAATGAAACAAACAGGAAGTGCAGGGAAGCTAAGACGAAATTGCTGCAGGAAAGATGTGAAGACATCGAAGACGAAATGATTGTCGTAAAGACAGACTCAGCATACAGTAAAGTCAAAGCAACCTTCATTGAGATTAAAAGCAAGGGTGCTAACATTAAGAGTGCAACGGGAATTGCACTGTTAAATGCAGAGGAGAGAGCAGATAGGTGGAAAGAATACATTGAAATCCTCTATGAGGGGGGAGATTTGTCTGATGTGATAGAAGAAGAAACAGGATTCGATTTAGAAGAGATAGGGGACCCAGTATTAGAATCAGAATTTAAAAGAGCTTCGGAGAACTTAAGATCAAATAAGGCAGAAGGGATAGATAACATCCCATCAGAATATCTAAAATCGTTGGGAGGAAGTGGCAACAAAACGACTGTTCAAGTTGCTGTGTGGAATTTACGAGTCAGGCGACATAACGTCTGACTTTCGAAAAATCATCATCCACGCAATTCCGAAGACGGCAAGAGTTGACAAGTGCGAGAATTATCACACAGTCAGCTTAATAGCTCATACATCCAAATTGTTTACAAGAGTAATATCCAGAAGAATGTAAAAGAAATTTGACGATCCGCTAGATGACGATCAGTTTGGCTTTAGGAAAGGTAAAGGCACGATAGAGGTAATTCTGACGTTGCAGTTAATAATGGAAGCAAGACTAAAGAAAAATCAAGACGCGTACATAGGATTTGTCGACCTGGAAAAAGCGTTCGACAATATAAAATGGTGCAAGATGTTCGAAATTCTGAAGAAAATAGGGGGAAGCTTTAGGGGGAGGCGGATCATGTACAATATATACAACAGCCAGGAGGGAATAATAAGAGTGGACGCCCAAGAACGAAGTGCTCGTATTAAAAAGGGTGTAAGAGCCGGCCGTTGTGGCCGAGCGGTTCTAGGCGCTTCAGTCAGGAACCACGCTGCTACTACGGTCGCAGGTTCGAATCCTGCCTCGGGCATGGATGTTTGTGATGTCCTTAGGTTAGTTAGGTTTAAGTAGTTTCTAAGTCTAGGGGACTGATGACCTCAGATGTTAAGTCCCATAGGGCTTAGAGCCATTTGAACCATTTATTTTTTGAAAAGGGTGTAAGACAAGGATGTAGCCTTTCACCCTACTGTTCAATCTGTACATCGAGGAAACAATGATGGATATAAAAGAAAGTTTCAGGAGTGAAATTAAAATTCAAGGTGAAAGGTTATCAATATACGATTCGCTGATGACACTGCTATTCTGAGTGAATATGAAGAAAAATTACATGATCTGCTGAACGGAATGAACAAATAAGTACACAGTATGGATTGAGAGTAAGTCGAAGAAAGACGAAGGTAATGATAAGTAATAGAAATGAGAACAGAGAGAAACTTAACATCAGGATTGATGATCACGAAATAGATGAAGTTAAGGAATTCTGCTACCCAGGCAGTAAAATAACCAATGACGGACCGAGTAAGGAGGACATCAAAAGCAGACTAGCTATAACAAAAAAGGGATTCCTCGCCAAGAGAAGTCTACTAATATCAGATATCGGCCTTAATTTGAGGAAGAAATTTCTGAGAATGAACGTCTGGAGTACAGCATTGTATGGTAGTGAAACATGGACTGTGGGAAAACCGGAACAGAAGAGAAACGAACCATTTGAGATGTATTGCTACAGACGTATGTTGAAAATTAGGTGGACTGATCAGGTAAGAAATGAGGAGGTTCTTCACAGAATAGAAGGGGAAAGGAATATGTGGAAAACACTGATAAGGAGAAGGGACAGGCTGATAGGATATCTGTTAAGACACGAGGGAATGACTTCCACGGTACTAAATGGGGCTGCAGAGGGTAAAAACTGTGGAGGAAGACAGAGATTGGAATACATCCAGCAAATAATTGAGGACGTAGGTTGCAAGTGCTACTCTGAGACGAAGAGCTTAGCACAGGAGAGGAATTGCTGATGGACCGCATCAAACCAGAAAGAAGACTGATGACCAAAAAAAAAAGATAATTCTCTTTAGCCTGTGGCTCAAGAAACGTTGGATGTGGTTTTGGGTTGTGGGGCGTAAATACTTACCAAGTTAAAAACATTAATAAACAACACAGTGCAGCAAATCAGAACGACAAGGGAAATATTGATCCCACCAACTGCTAGCACATCTTGAAAGTGAATCACAAAGAGAATGCAAACGACTGCTTGACCGATATTTTCGTCAAGCACCGCCGGCGCAGCACTCTTCTTTCGAACAGCCACTGAAGAGCACACACCACATATAGTATGCACTATTGTACCGTCACCACAGATTCCACTTGAGTCTAGACGCCAGCCACCGTCCACCCACCCAGAACAGATACCGATGTCTGCACGTTGAGAACTCGTTCTCGCAATTGCTAGCTCGTACCCAGACTTCACCAGGCTGGTCCAGTACTGACCACGCGTTCTTGCAGGTCTGTCCGCACATCTCTCGGCAAACAGCGACAAGCAATCGCTGGACACGACCTTCGCAGAGGGCGAGAATTCAACGTACCGAAATTCACGGCACCTGCTCCCCCAGCGAAACCTTTCGGCATCCCCACCGATCATGAAGGTCACGATAACCTCTGTAACTAAAATTAACATTAAAATACGGTTGATAATATTCTCAGTAGAAACGCTGCAGCCTCCGTACAGAGTATAAATAAATATATGTCACTCTAGTTATATGGCGGCTTAAGTTGGGACACATGGGACTGACTGTCTCTTTCGGTTGCCATACCTTTTTAATACTAGGGTGACAGGCGTAACGAAATTAATACTTTGTTAGCATCACCAAATGTGCGGCAGGAGCTGCTTCATCAGTTTTGCACCAGTCTTGCTAATTTTGACAAAACTTCTCAAGTACACTTTAGGTACTACTACGAACCTATTAGAGAAACTGCCTCTATGGTAGGATCTGATTGCTTGGTCATCGGTTGCTAGATTGCTCTTCAGAGCCTGGCATAACCACACACTAGTTCTTCTTGGTGACATTACGCGGCAAACGTGGGAGCCAGCTCTGCGTGAACAAGTATCTTAGGTCAGTGATCATTCTGTCCCTCACAAGACAAAATAAGGGTATACGGAATGAATTTTTCGATGAAAAATTCGATTTTTGGGTAAATGCATTTTCGAAAAATTTAGACTCTCCCGTTTAATACCATGTATAAAATATTTGGATGACGTGAATAGAACTATTTTAAATAATTTTTTCAAATAATTTCGACACACGATGTTCCGCACCTTGTATATGAGACACGAAATATACCTGATATAGACAGCCTTGCCAGAGATATAATTGAGCACAAGAGAGTTAGCTTTTCTGTTGGCTACACTGCTAGACAGTTGACAATAGATTCTGCACCATTTGTATTGTTTCCTTTGTGAGTACATCCATGTCATTGTTGTGAAAGTCGTATGTGGAGAAGTCATTGAGTTTTCTTTCCTTCAACATGCCACAACCTAGTCTGAAGGTATTTAGAAAGCGTGTACATTGGCGCAAGGAAGTAAAGTGTACTAAAAATTCGTCTGATTCATCTTCATCAGTATCTAATGTCCCAGTAGCGACTAACCTCAACACTGGTAGTGATACATTGAGTGATGCTACTGCCACTACACCGGAAAGTGCTTCAAGAAGAAAACTAGCTGGAATTGAAGAAGAATACAAGAAACTAAATGCTGGGACTACAAAATGTGCGGTAATTAACGTCTCTTTATTATCAGACGTTTTGGAGAACAATGTGTGCTGCAAGCAATGTGGAAAATGTGGTGTTTCATTGAAAACAAACTTACACGTAGGACTTGCTTGTGAATTAGAGTTGATGTGCACTTATTGCAAACACAGTGTTACTTTCTTCAATTCCTCACATTTTACTACAGATACAGGTAAACTATACGATATAAACATTAGACTGGTTTATGGATTACGGTGTATAGGAAAGGGCAGGGCTGCAGGTGCCATGTTGTGTGGTGTGATGGACCTCCCTCCTCCACCTTCAAAATTTAACAAACACATAATTGCGATAGGCTCTGCTGTAGAAGATGTGGCACAGGAAAACATGAAAGATGCTGTTGAGGAAGCAGTTGTTGACAATAATAATAGCAGAGACTTGTCCATAGCTTTTGATGGAAGCCGGCAGAAGAGAGGCCACACATCTCTGAATGGTGTAGTAACAGCTACAAGTGTGGACACTGGTAAGGTAGTTGATGTGGCAATACTTTCCAAGCATTGCAGATGCAAGGAGAAAATGAAAAATAAACATGAAGAGGAGTGCATGGCAAATTACTATGGGTGAGGTGGTGGTATGGAAGTTGCTGCTGTAAGAAGTATTTATCAACGCTCAGTAAAATGGTACAACGTTACATACATAAATTATCTTGGAGATGGTGACTCAAAGGCTTTCAAAGAAATTGAGGAACTGAGACCCTATGGTAACGATGTGAAAATTTCCAAACTGGAGTGTGTTGGCAATGTTCAGAAAAGGATGGGATCAAGACTTCGACGACTCAAGGCTAGCATGAAAGGCAAGAAATTGAGCGAAGGAAAAACTTTAGATGGGAAAAATAGACTGACAGATGCTACAATAGATCATATTCAGAAGTTCTATGGTCTAGCAATAAGACAGAATACAGCAGATGAAGAATTAATGAGAAGAGCAGTCTGGGCTCTGGTTTTTTTTTTTTTTTTCATACAGCTTCAAACAAAGAGAATCCCCAACATGGGCTATGTCCAAATGGAGACGATAGTTGGTGCAAGTGCAACAGAGGCAAGGTAACTAAGAAACAATACAATCACCCTCATCACCTGCCACCTGCCATAATGGATGAAATAAAACCAATATTCCGAGACCTCGCAGATATTAGTCTACTAAAGAAATGTCTTCATGGCCGGACTCAAAATCCAAATGAGTGTGTGAACCATGTGATATGGAATAGACTACCTAAAACTGTGTTTGTGGGTATAAACACACTTCACTTTGGCGTTTATTATGCTGTTTCATCATTCAATCAGGGCAATATAACAAAGATTGCTGTATCTGTCGCAACAAATGTTTCCCTGTACCTATATTTTCATTCTGTTTGTCCCAGGTAAATCTTCTTTTTTAGGTCTGTTTCGCGGAAAGAACGTCACTGGCGAATATGGTATCACAAAGATTGCTGGATCTGACACAACAAATGTTTCCCTGTACCTATATTCTCATTCTGTTTACCCCAGGTAAATCTTATTTTTTAGGTCTTTTGTACATAGTTTCAGTGTAAACTGGAAAATGCAGGAAAATTTAAGAAGTTGGACAAAAGTAAATGCAGTGTAATATTCATGAAGAAGACCAGATTAGTGTCTTGTCTATCGGAGAATACGGATACTTCTTGTAGACGCTTCCTGATGGGCTGAATATGTACTAACCTATTGTCGCTTCACAGAGGCAGACGAGTCGTCCATCGTGAAACGGGAAGTCCAGAGCTGTACACCCAACTCGAGCTTCAGGATTGACTGCAACACGTGCACGTGCAACAGCGGTGGAACTTCCGCCAGCTGCACCCTGCTGGGATGTCTCAACTCCAGGCGGAGACGTGAGTCCATCGCTCTCTGTCAGTCTCTCGTTTCTGTTCGACTCACTGCCTATTTCTTTGAGTTACAGCAGCGCCTTCCGTGTATGGCCCTAATTTCAATCAAGTGCGTTACTTGGCCTTGACACACAAAGCGAATGTTACTTTCGTCCTTGAGTTTTACACACCAGAGTATTAGCGGTAGCTGCGTTGCCGCACAGTTCTCGTACTTTTGTTTTCGATATCATCAGAAGGAATAACAAACAGTCTTTCACTACCTTTTGTTGCTTCTGCTTATTCAGAATACTGACCTAAGTCCCTGCATAAACAGCGCAGATGAAATAAAACTCATTAACGACTTATCTCGTTAAAGGGGGTTGGACGTCAAACGGGCCGACTTGGAGCAGGAGAGGCATCGTAGGACATTTTAATTTCCAGTGTCTATACTTTTACAAATAAATTCGTAAAACTTTGTCAGCATCACCAGGAAGGATTCAGGATTCACGCCCATTGCAGTGGAAGTTCGAAAACATAGCAAAATAATTTTTTTTTACGTGCGAAATTTCATCATTATTTCACTTAATAATGGCTGCATTTGTTGCTATAGGTACACTTTTCTTCATGAGTTAGAGAGATTCTTCGATTAATTTTGCACAGCATACATACCATACTCACAGGTGTATGAAACTCTAGATTTTATTTAATTTATGAAAAAACGAATGAACTGTTATACTTTAAACGTCATGTTTAGAAAAAACACAAATTTTGTAGATAATTACCTCAATTTGTACCACAGTTTTTAATAGATTTGGAAAATTCTAGAGTTTCATACACCTTTGAGTATGGTTTGTATGCTGTGCACAATTCATCGAAGAATCTCTCTTACTTATGAAGAAAAGTGTACCTATAGCAACAAAAGCTGCCATTAGTAAGAGAAATAAATGATGAAATTTCACATGTAAAAAAAAATTAATTCGTTAAGTTTTCGAACTTCCACTGCTATGAGTGTGAATTCTCAATCCTCCCTAGTCATGCTGACAGAGTTTTATGAATTTATTTGTAAAAGTATAGACAGTGGAAATTAAAATGTCCTGTGGTGCCTCTCCTGCTCCAAGTCGGCCCGTTTGACGTCCTACCCCCCTTAAATGGCAAATCATTGGCTGTGTACTTGAATACAATTCCGCAATCAAGTGCGTTACTTGGCCTTGACACACAAAGCGAATGTTACTTTCGTCCTTGAGTTTTACACACCAGAACGTTTAAAACAGGGTACTAGCACAAACAGGCAGCCTGGGTGGCTGACTAAAGGGATAAGAATATCTTGTAGAACAAAGTGGCAATTATATCAAAACGTTAGAAACAGTCAAAATCTAAATGCAGCAGCCCATTACAAACAGTATTGTAAGGTGCTTAAAAAAGTTATTAGGAAGGCAAAAAGTATGTGGTATGCAGATAGAATAGCTAAGTCTCAGGATAAAATTAAAACCATATGGTCAGTCGTAAAGGAAGTGGCTGGTCTGCAGAGACAGGTCGAGGATATAGAATCAGTGCGTAGTGGGGATGTCCGTGTTGCTGATAAGTCGCATATATGTACAGTACTTAATAATCACTTTCTGAATATAGCAGGTGAACTAAATAGAAACCTAGTCCCAACAGGGAATCATATAGCGCTCTTAGAAAAAAGTGTTCCGAGACTGTTACCTGAAATGCTCCTCCATGATACTGACAAGAGGGAGATTGAGTTAATAATTAAATCACTAAAGACCAAGAACTCTCATGGATATGACGGGGTATCTAGCAGAATACTGAAGTATTGTTCCACGTATATTAGCTCAGTACTTAGCCATATCTGTAACTTTTCCTTTAGCAGTGGTCGGTTTCCTGACCGATTAAAGTACTCGGTAGTGAAGCCACTTTATAAAAAGGGAGACAGGGATAATGTTGACAATTATAGACCTATTTCTATGCCATCGGTGTTTGCTAAAGTTATCGAGAGGCTTGTATATACAAGGTTACTGCAGCATTTAAATTCACATAATTTGCTGTCAAATGTACAGTTTGGTTTTAGAAATGGCTTAACAACTGAAAATGCTATATTCTCTTTTCTCTGTGAGGTTTTGGACGGATTAAATAAAAGGTTGAGAACGTTAGGTGTTTTCTTTGATTTAACGAAGGCTTTTGACTGTGTTGACCACAAAATATTACTGCAGAAGTTGGAACATTATGGAGTAAGGGGAGTAGCTTACAATTGGTTCGCCTCCTACTTTAAGAACAGAAAGCAGAACGTAATCCTCCGCAATATTGAGAGTGGTAATGATGTTCAGTCCCAATGGGGCACTGTTAAATGGGGCGTTCCCCAAGGGTCGGTGCTGGGGCCACTGCTGTTCCTTATTTATGTAAATGATATGCCTTCTAGTATTACAGGTGATTCAAAAATATTTCTGTTTGCTGATGACACCACCTTGGTAGTGAAGGATCTTGTGTGTAATATTGAAACATTATCAAATAATGTAGTTCATGAAGTAAGTTCGTGGCTTGTGGAAAATAATTTGATGCTAAATCACAGTAAGACTCAGTTTTTACAGTTTCTAACCCACAATTCAACAAGAACTGACATTTTAATCAGACAGAATGGGCATGTTATAAGCGAGACGGAACAGTTCAAGTTCCTAGGCGTACGGATAGATAGTAAGCTGTTGTGGAAAGCCCATGTTCAGGATCTTGTTCAGAAACTAAATGCCGCTTTATTTACCATTAGAACAGTATCTGAAATAAGTGACATTTCAACACGAAAAGTAGTATACTTCGCATATTTTCATACGCTTATGTCATATGGTATTATTTTTTGGGGTAATTCTTCTGATTCAAAAAGGGTATTTTTGGCTCAAAAACGGGCTGTTCGAGCTATGTATGGTGTAAGTTCGAAAACCTCTTGTCGGCCCCTATTCAATAGTCTGGGAATTTTGACATTGCCCTCACAGTATGTATTTTCTTTAATGTCGTTTGTTGTTAGCAATATTAGCTTATTCCCAAGAGTTAGCAGCTTTCACTCAGTTAATACTAGGCAGAAATCAAATCTGCATGTGGAATGCACTTCCTTGACTCTTGTGCAGAAAGGAGTGCAGTATTCTGCTGCATCCATTTTCAATAAGCTACCACAAGAACTCAAAAATCTTAGCAGTAGCCCAAACACTTTTAAGTCTAAACTGAAGAGTTTCCTCATGGCTCACTCCTTCTATTCTGTCGAGGAGCTCCTGGAAGAGATAAAAAATTAAGCAAATTCCAGTGTTACATTCTTGATTTTCTTTATTTAAACTAACGACTTGTTTCATTTTATGTGTTTCTACAATCGTGTTATAATTTCATGTATTGACTCGTTCCATGACCATGGAGACTTCTCCTAAATGTGGTCCCACGGAACAATAAATAAATAAATAAATAAAAAATAAATTGACGCGACCCTAGAGCTATTCACCAGTAAATGATTCGCAATGTTGTAGCTCGTTGAACTTGGCGGAACTAACCCAAGAAATAAATAAGCCCTGCCAGCCAATATTTCCCCTGCCATCAGGTTACAGTGGCCCCAACTGATAATCATTTTTCCCCTGGACCTAGGAGGCAGTGGATCTGTTCTCTTACTGCATGAGATTCCGTTGTTGAGGTAAATAAATAAATTACTTAGTGAAAGGAGCAGAGGTATATCGTAAACCAGTAGCTGATGGGCGACGCTAATTATATTTTATGTATTCATAATGGAGCACCAAAATGCGAGGCCGTTTAGGTACATAAGATGGGATTTTGCCAGCGCACAATTTGGGACCATACAGCATTTCGCAGTCTTATTGTGGATCAAGCCAAATGTACATGAAAGGGCACAGAAACACACGAGAAAAAATGGTAACTTGTCCAGTCTCCAAAGACTGCATTGATAAGAAAATCAGAGAACATTGAGAATTCAGAATCCAGACCGAAAGTAATGAGCCATGGGTAAGCACAAATTGCGATCCCACAGACAAGAAAAAATTGAAAATTTGTGGTAAGGACTATGGGACCAAAGTACTGAGGTCGTTGGTTCATAGGCTTACGCACTACTTAATGTAACTTAAACTAACATAGGCTAAGGACAACACACACACACACCCATGCCCGAGGGAGGACTCGAACCTCCGACCCGGGGAGCCAAGCGAACCGCGACAAGATCGCACGGCTACCCCGCGCGACCACAGACAAGGGTAGCGTGAAGTTTAACTCACTAGCCATGTTGATGCTTTAAAGCTAATTTGTCGCAATGTAATCGTTTATTTTCAGCTTAATCATTGACAGATGTGGCACGAACATTCTGTTGCGAACTTCATTTCCAAAGGTGAACAAAACTGTGCATGGTTCCTTTCATGGTGATGGAAAGCAACAGAGACATCGTGAAAAATGCAATTACCTCGCTAGTGCTAGTCACAAAGTAAAGCCTACAAAGAACAGCAACGAATTGGTAGTATCTCAGCAGTAAACTCGAACACTGAACAGCTGCATACTTCCTGCGATAGCACAATATTGCTGTAGCCAACTTATCTGTGGGTTGGACATGCTGTTAGTCGCTTAGGCTTTTTCTCGAGGGCGGTTTGTGGTCCTGTGGTGGCATCAGCTTGCTGTGACCACGTTTAGGGTTAGTGTCCCTCTGTACTGCTGTTGGCTGACTTTATTTTGAAACTAACGGTGACTGGAACTTCTGCAGATTTACGCCATCTTGAGTATTGAATTAAATGACTTGTGACCATAAAAACTGCCTGTCCAAGCTACTGCACAAGCGATTTGACAGGATAAGCATAGTGTGAAGAGCAAACAGAACTTAAAATGAAGAGTCAGTAATATACTGAACCAGAATGAGATTTTCACTCTGCAGCGGAGTGTGCGCTGATATGAAACTTCCTGGCAGATTAAAACTGTGTGCCAGGCCGAGACTGGAACTCGGGACCACCTGCAAAAGGCAAAGGTCCCTAGTATATTTATGCCAATTGTAGCTCAAACAGTATATTGACTAAAATTTCCAGGATATAACCACGATTCTAGTTTCACTGTATTCTCCAACCAAATATTTATCTCCAGAATGAGATTTTCACTCTACAGCAGAGTGTGCGCTGATATGAAATTTCCTGGCAGATTAAAACTGTGTGCTGGACCGAGACTCGAACTTGGAACCTTTGCCTTTTGCAAGCAAGTGCTCTACCAACTGAGCCACCCAAGCATGACTCAAGACCCGTCCTCACAGCTTCAATTCTGCCAGTACCTCGTCTTCTACCTTCCAAAGTTTGCAAGGTAGCAGACGAGGTACTGGCAGAATTCAAGCTGTGAGGATGGGTCGTGAGTCGTACTTCCAAAGTTTAGAAGGTAGGAGACGAGATACTGGCAGAATTGAAGCTGTGAGGACGGGTAATGAGTCGTGTTTGGGTAGCCCAGTTGGTAGAGCACTTGCCCATGAAAGGCAAAGGTCCCGAGTTTGAGTCTTGGTTCGGCACACAGTTTTAATCTGCCAAGAAGTTTCAAATATTTACCTATACCCAAAAAACGAAATTCTCATTTTAAAATTTAATGTCTAAGAAATTTTATTGATTATAAATAAGAGCCACTAAACTTCATCTGTCTACAATGGCAAAACGAAATTCTCATTTAAAATTTAAAAATCTAATAAATTTTATTCTTTGTAAATGAGAACTATCGAACATCATCTGTCTATACCGACAAAAGAAAATTTCGATTTATTTGAAAAATAATTTTTCTCTCTATAAATAAGATCTGTCGAAACTTGTCTATCAACAACATCGATTGAAATTTAAGTTAGAAAACTCAGAGGTACATTTCAACCATAAACGTTTTAATTTTGAAAATCTATAGTGCTTTCTATGTAAATAAATGAAAAGCAAAAATGCACTCGAAAGATGAACTATGTGAAAACAGAGAAAATTATGGTGAAGGAAAATATGGATTAAGTTACAATGATTTAAAAAATTATTCTAAAGAAAACGGTTATTCAAATGTAACAGATCTGCTGGAACTTATCGATTATTTTAATAAGAAAGAAACAAAGAAAGAAATGCACAAGAGAGAACTAAAATATAAAAATATAAAAGAACTTCGACCAGTTTGTAAAATAAAAAATTTAAAGAATTATTCCAAACTTAATAAAGAAAAATTAATCCATATTATAGCGAATCCTATTGACAATATTAATAACAATGCTAATGATAATGAATTTAACAAAAAATCTTTAAGGGAGCTTCCCAAACTCTGTAAACTGAAAAAATAAAAAAAATTCTAAGCTTAATAAAGGTGGGGAGACTAGAATGTGTTTCGTATGTGCTCTGGAATGTTTAGTTAATATCGCTCAAAAAGGTGGATATCTGAAGAACCTTTTTAAGGAACTACAATGTACCCTGTATGATTCAATTAAGGTAAAAAATGTATCTCAAAGTGAGGCTGAAACAGAGAAAACAGCGAGTACTGAGGGAGATGACAGTCAATCTATGGGACAAGTCGCAGCATCTTCCAGCTTGGCAGAGGAAGCTACTAGCAGCAACAAGCCACTACAAGTGTCTATTGGACAGCAATAGAACCAGAAGCAGGAAACTAGCAATGAAAACGGATCAACTACAAACGGCAGACATGGTTATACATAGGAAAATCACACCACACCACAACCAAAGAAGCGGTTAGAAAACACCTCACCAGCATTCATGTAACCAACATAGTAGAATGTGAAGAACTTCAATCAAGAGGCACGCTCAAGGCCTTCAGAGTGGTGATTCGTATGCAAGAGCTAATAAAAGTCACCACAGCAAACGCATGGCCAGAGGAAGTCGTCGTAAGATGCTACCATCTTTTACGCTCCCAGGGGACAAGAGCCAGACTCCCAGCTTAGTATGCTTCTATCGAAAGTGGAACGGCTAAAGATCGCCCTAGCACTAGCAAACAACAATTTTCAGCACGCACAAGACATAATAATCCTCGTAGAAACTCCGACAACTACAGCCTTGGAAATAAACGGATTCTACTAACAACATACCAGCAACACAAGGACCAAGAGGATGGCCAAAACAAGGAATTTCCTGCTTCCTCAAGCCAAAAATGGGAATACTACTAAGCACACACCAGGATCAAGACATGCTCGTGATGAATTTCAAAAACCTCTCGGTAATAGCCATGTATGTAGAACCAATAACGCCAATACAAGACAAATTAGTAGCCATTATGACCGCCTTAAGACACTCGAGGGCAGGATGGAACATCATTGTAGCCAGAGATCTCAACTGCAGATTAGACGTCATTAGTCATAGAACAAACGAGCTGGTAGAAATGATGACAGAGGAATGATTCACCCTGGTCAACAAGGCTGATGAAAGAACATACTTCGTACATGCAAGGTTGTAGCACCATAGACTTCATATTCTTCAAAGGATCCAATATCATGGTAAATAATTATAAAGTATGTCACTCAGCAGATGAAACACCTGTAAAGAAATACTGTCCAGTTGTGGCCAACTTTCGGTTCCCAAACGTGGAGAGCAGTGTAAAAGCAACTAAAGCCTCACAGCAGCTAAATAGCCACATAGCAAGTCAGAAGACAGAGGAATGGAAATAATTTGAGAATCACATAAACGGAAACGACATTGAATTGATTTAAAAGCAGAAGAGCTTCTATAAATCCGTTTAGGTGATTTCAAGAAATGTTCATCAACTAGAAAACGAAAACCTGGTAAATTTTTCGGATAATTTTTTTGCTTAATTTCCTGAGTTTTATCTACTAGAAGCATTTGAAAATAATTCTCATTATCATTATTATTAATATTCTTCACAGATCTACTGATAAGATCGATTAATTGTTATTTATAAAATTTAGAACAATATTTAAATTTTTCGTTATAAAGATTTTACAGAGAATATTTAAAGGTATTTTTTTTGTCAAATCGTTATAGTTATTATTAATTTTACTTTGAGATCTTTCGATAAGAGAGATTACATGAATTATTGGCATAAATATGCACGAGTTCTGCATAAGTTACATAAACTACATAGCTTTGCGATATCACACCTTGTTTGTCATATTTCAGTGTTCACATTGTTTATTATTTACAGAGTGCAACCAGTGATTTTACTCGTTATTTACAGCTGGTCACATGGTAACAGTCATGGGCTTGGTCGCACAATTTACACACACAGTCGCTGCCAGGGTCGTGGAAACTCTTTTTCTTGTATATTTTGTTGTGGTATCCATTAACTGCTATTGAGTTCACCAGGTGTTGGAGTTCTTTATTTGTGTTGGTGCAGGATATATTTGCCATGGATTCTGTTGTATAAAAGTCCAGAAACATTTCCCTACTCTTCTTCTCTCTTTCATGTAGGAGTTTATTCAAGTTTTCGTTGGATGGGAGCCTCATTATAGTTCCTCTATGATAAAATGTTCCCTGGAGAGTTCGAATTCTAGCCTCGACTTTGCGTGTTTTGAAAGATGTAGGGCGGCTTTCAAGAAGCGTGATTAAACTGTTTCCAGAGTCCTTAGGTCATTTAGACTCAACTTTTCCCAAATGAGATCTATTCCATAGGTTGCGATAGGTACTATTTTAGCAACAAACAAGGCCATGACTGTTTTCAGTGGCGGTCTGGATATTCCCTTGATGCGAAACATGGCTTTTGTGGCAGCTGCTGTTCGAGATTTTGGATATATTCTCAATATGATCTGGCAGTGGTTTGCAGAGTGAGTCCCAGATATTAGAAGTTATAAAGACGTTCCATCGTAGGATATACACTCCTGGAAATTGAAATAAGAACACCGTGAATTCATTGTCCCAGGAAGGGGAAACTTTATTGACACATTCCTGGGGTCAGATATATCACATGATCACACTGACAGAACCACAGGCACATAGACACAGGCAACAGAGCATGCACAATGTCGGCACTAGTACAGTGTATATCCACCTTTCGCAGCAATGCAGGCTGCTATTCTCCCATGGAGACGATCGTAGAGATGTTGGATGTAGTCCTGTGGAACGGCTTGCCATGCCATTTCCACCTGGCGCCTCAGTTGGACCAGCGTTCGTGCTGGACGTGCTGGCGTGAGACGACGCTTCATCCAGTCCCAAACATGCTCGATGGGGGACAGATCCGGAGATCCTGCTGGCCAGGGTAGTTGACTTACACCTTCTAGAGCACGTTGGGTGGCACGGGATACATGCGGACGTGCATTGTCCTATTGGAACAGCAAGTTCCCTTGCCGGTCTAGGAATGGTAGAACGATGGGTTCGATGACGGTTTGGATGTACTGTGCACTATTCAGTGTCCCCTCGACGATCACCAGTGGTGTACGGCCAGTGTAGGAGATCGCTCCCCACACCATGATGCCGGGTGTTGGCCCTGTGTGCCTCGGTCGTATGCAGTCCTGACTGTGGCGCTCACCTGCACGGCGCCAAACACGCATACGACCATCATTGGCACCAAGGCAGAAGCGACTCTCATCGCTGAAGACGACACGTCTCCATTCGTCCCTCCATTCACGCCTGTCGCGACACCACTGGAGGCGGGCTGCACGATGTTGGGGCGTGAGCGGAAGACGGCCTAACGGTGTGCGGGACCGTAGCCCAGCTTCATGGAGACGGTTGCGAATGGTCCTCGCCGATACCCCAGGAGCAACAGTGTCCCTAATTTGCTGGGAAGTGGCGGTGCGGTCCCCTACGGCACTGCGTAGGATCCTACGGTCTTGGCGTGCATCCGTGCGTCGCTGCGGTCCGGTCCCAGGTCGACGGGCACGTGCACCTTCCGCCGAACACTGGCGACAACATCGATGTACTGTGGAGACCTCACGCCCCACGTGTTGAGCAATTCGGCGGTACGTCCACCCGGCCTCCCGCATGCCCACTATACGCCCTCGCGCAAAGTCCGTCAACTGCACATACGGTTCACGTCCACGCTGTCGCGGCATGCTACCAGTGTTAAAGACTGCGATGGAGCTCCGTATGCCACGGCAAACTGGCTGACACTGACGGCGGCGGTGCACAAATGCTGCGCAGCTAGCGCCATTCGACGGCCAACACCGCGGTTCCTGGTGTGTCCGCTGTGCCGTGCGTGTGATCATTGCTTGTACAGCCCTCTCGCAGTATCCGGAGCAAGTATGGTGGGTCTGACACATCGGTGTCAATGTGTTCATTTTTCCATTTCCAGGAGTGTATTTCGTCCTCTGCAGCGTACCTACCGTTTTTCCTATGTTAATTTCCATTTTGTTCTCCTGCACCCACTTCTCGAGTTGGTTCATTGCTCTTTTCGATCTGATGACCATGTAGTCCGAATATAGTTAAATATTGACGTTCTTTGCTTGTTGTCTTATCATCTGTACAACATCGTTTGCGGCAATATTGAAAAGTAAAGGACTTAGTGGGTCCCAATGCAATATGTCGTTGGTTTGTGTTATATTTTCGACGTGCTAACGTCGTCTGTGATTTGAATGAAGTTGGCTGTCAGGATGATATGGATCAACGTTGGAAGTTTATCTTTCCCTTCTATTGATTCTAGTTTTGAGATTAGCATGCTCCTGTTTAGTGTATCGAAGGCCTTGGTATAATCTATGAAGACTGCATGGAATTTTCCTTGTGGATGTCTTAATGTGTCCTCTATGTAATCGATTAAGTTGCTAATGGCGTGTAGCATTTTCCTGCCTTTCTGGAAACCGAATTGTTCTTCTGGGATCTTCTGGTCTACTTCTTCAGAAAATCGGTTTGTGATAACACTTCTTAGTACCTTCAATGTGCATTTTTTTCGGGCATTTCCCCTGTAGGAGTACAGATCCATTTTGTTGCCTTTCTCTTAAACAGGACCTTAACTGTCGACATCCTCCATATTTCTGGTATGTTGCCCTCTTGTAGACATAAGTTTAATATATCTGCTATTGGTTGGGCTAGTAGGCTAGCTGAACCTTTGATTTGTTCATGACATATTCCGTTGGGGCCTGGAGGCATATTGTGTTTTAGAGATGTTATTATCTCCCATACCTCTTCTGTCATGAAGGGGTTGGTTTCCTCTAGGTCTGTCTCCATAGTGATCGGTTCAAATGCGGTGTTGGTTTTATCTACGTTGAGAATGTTCCTGAAATGTTCTTCCCAAACCGTTATGTCTATTTGTCCACTGCTCTGAGCTTTCCGTGGTCTCAGTGCTAAGTATGGGTTCTTTCTGGCTTCCTCCACCATATTGATTGCTTCCTGTTCCATGTATTCCTTTTGTTTAGTCTTCCGAAGATTTTTGTATTCGTTTCTGATTTGGCTGTAGGATCTTACATCCTCTGGGCTCTGGCTGGATTTTGCTATTTGTAGTGCCTGGAGAGTGATTTTTCCTTTTCCATAACATTCTTTGTCGAATCATTTCTGCGCTCTCCATGTGGGATTCTACATTAGGGCAGACTGAATCGTTTTTTCGAGGGTTTATAAAATTAAAATTAAAAATAATCATAATGTTGTTGAACCACAAGAATTTTTAATCAATTTAGAGAAGAAATAATTATCAAATTAAAGAATATTGTAATACAAAGAAGTGCATTAAAGCTAACATGAAATTTTATTCTAATTTTAAAGGAAAAGAGGAAAAAACAGGAATTCAATTTCAAAACAACTAATCAAGTCTTATTTAGAACAGCTGATTTAGAAAATAATTATTAAAATTCAAGGAATTAACTCATAGATAAAAAATGAAAATGAATTAATGTGGCTGTTCTTGATTTTATATGGGTAGTACGCAGTTAAATGTTAATAGACACAATTCAATTTATTGTTCTTCTTTTATCGATTAAAATTAAAGATAAAAAAGCAGTAATTAATGTAAAAAGAAAATCTGCATAATATCATGTAGATAAAAGTTCAGAAAGAGTTGATAATTATTAGAATACTGGATTACAATTAGATGAAATTTTTGGAAACAAGAAACTTAATTTTCCTGTTCACTTAACCCATTTTACAAAATGTGAAAAGAAATCAAATATTTCAAAGAATTTTTATGCATATGAAAGCAATGAAAAAGGTGAAAGTATTATTACATATCATCTTCGCCATTCAAAAAATAAACAAAAAAAGTGAATCTGGTATTAATTAAAGATGAAATCATTCACATTATTGATGGATAAAAATCTCTCTAGATTAGTTAATTCAAAGCATCTAGTAATGGTCATCAAATTTATCTTTGTGATCACTGTTTAAGGTATTTTTATTCACAAGAAACATTAGACAATCATGAAAATGAATGCAAGGAACATAAAGAAGTTAACTTAAATATGTCTGTAAAAGATCAGAAAATTTAATTTGAAAAATATAATCATACTGAAGACTACCTTTTCCAATTTCTCCTAATTTAGAACGTTTGTTAAAGGATATTAGCACTTATCAACAAATCCTGAAAATTCTCACATTACAAAATATCAAAAACTGTTGATGTTTTAATTCTGTTACTATACTAAACATTCTAATGGTGATTAAAAAATTCTGTTTTAAACCCTACTAAAGATGCAGCAAAAAAGGTACACTGAAATTTTTGGCAGAAAAATCTAGAGAAATTGCTAAAATACATGTAGAAAATATTTATTAAAGGACAAAAGGAAGTAAAAGTCATTGTCATTTAACAGGTTAATATCGAGGAAGTACACATGAAGATTGTAATCATAACTATCAAAATCCTAAATTTATTCCAGCTTACATTCATAATTTAACAAATTTCGATATTCATTTGTTCATGAAAGAATTAGCAATAGATAATAAAAGCAATGATGCTATTCCAAATAATAAGCATAAACATTTCTTTTAATAAATATGTTGAACATGGGTTAACATTAATTGTTTAAATGTTATTAAATTTATAGCCTCAAGTATTGACAAATTATCTTCAGCTCTTACAGAAGAACAATTTAGGAAAACGTCTAAATATTTTGAAGCTGATCAGTCAGATTTAATGCCTAAAAAATTAGTACATCCTCACAAACATGTGGATGCTAAGGAAAAATTTTAAGAAACTTAACTACCCAAAAAACAATGATTTCATTTGAGACTTAATAATGATGGTATTCATGATAAATCTACTAATTGGGCAAAAGCAGTAAATTTGACGTGAAAAATTTTGATGAATATGCAAAATTATATAATAAAGCTGATCTTTTAATTTTAACAAATATTTTTGAAAATTTGAGAGATATGTGTATTGAATCTTATAAGCTACATCCATCTTAATATTTTACAGCTCCAGGAACATATTGGGACTGTTGTAAAAAATGACAAAAATTGAATTAGATTTATTTCTTGAGAAACGAGTTTGAGGTGGGATTTCACAAGGTATTAAAAGATATGCTAAATCAAATAATAAATATATGAAATTTTTTTACCGAAAAACAATCAAATTACATTGCATACTTCAGGTGTATATAATACTTATGGTTGGGCAAAGTCTCTTTGTACCATTTAAAAGTTTAAGTTTGTTGCAGCCAAATCCTCAAAAAATACAATTCCAAATGATAATAAACATGGTCATATTTTAGAAGTTGATTGAAATATTGATTTATATAAAGATTCACTATTAACACAAGAGGAAGGAAATAAATGATTAACAACATTAAATCATATGAAAAATATGTTTTACATTATAGAAAACATAAAGAATGTTTAGTTCTTGGATAAAAATTAAGGAAAATTTATAGAACAATCAGATTAGTTGAAGATCAACATATTTTTTAACATGGAAATGAGAAAAATGCAGCTAACGAAAATAAAAAAATTTCTACAAGTTAATGAATAATAAGTTTAGAAAAACAAAACAAAATGTTAGAAATAGATGAAATAAGCCTCAAAATAATAATAGATCCAAGAAACACATCATTCGTCTTTCAAACTCAGATTATTAATGTACCACTGTTTTTTCAGGAAAGCTAGAAGCAGTTCTCATGAGAAAAGCAAAAGTAATCACCCAAATAATCAATTTATATTGAAATGAATATTCTAAATTTTTGAAAATAAGTTTATTATTTTGATTGTTATGAAATGAAGAGAAAATATGGTGTAATTATGAATTTGTGTTATTTGGATGCTGAATGTTTCATTTATGATATAAAAACTAAGGATTTTTATAGTGATTAAAAGCAATGCTAAACGAATTTGACACAAGCTGTTTTTCAAAAGATAATGTTTATGGAATCCCAGAAGTAAATAAGAAAGTCTAAGGAAATATTTAAGATGAGATTTGCGGAAAAATTATATTAGACAGGTACCTTTAAGATCGATAATGTATGCTTATACATTTGGTGATAAACAAAAGAAAAAATTCAAATGATATAAAAATTTGTTGTACAACACAAAATAATTTTTGCTGGTTATAAAAATTTTAGATAACAAAACAAAACAATACAGAATAGTGATTATCATTAGATCATTTAAACTTAAATTGTATACAATTGAATGTAATAAAATTGTTTTAAGTTCTAATGGTGGTAAACCTGTTTTATTACAAGACAGAATTAATACATGGTCATTCAAAACTAAATCCATATAAAATAGTAGAAGATGACAATTATTTCTAAAATGAATTACATAGTTGTATAGAAGATTAACAAAAAAATTAATCCATTTTTATAATCTGTCATAATAAGACAATTTTTTATGTTTATCCAAATCTAATTTCCAAACACTGAAAATGTTTTTAATGCAGTTATAATAAAACCTTTCATTTGTTCCTATTTATTTTGCCCATTTTATTTTTATTTCTTATTTGCACAATCAATACAATTGATTTTTCAAAGCACATACTGCTTTGTTAATTTTATCTCTATATGAATTTCTTTTTCTTGATTGCACAATCGCCAAATCATTTTTTTTTCACTCTCAATTTATAAAGAAAGACTGTATTGGAATTAAAAAATAAATCTATATAGAAGTGTTACAACTAAATGGAGTCGTTTGAGGATCTAAGAAGTTACGAACTTTTATATAATGTCAAAAATGTTTTAAGAATTATTGATAGAAGTGATAATCCATTGTTTAAAATAAAAGAATTGGGTAACCTTTTAGAATAGCAAAATAAGCAAGATTTTTAAACTTGTAGACAAAAATGGCAATACAAGTTTAGAAAATTTAAGATCCTCTTCTTTAGGGGTCTAACCTATAACGAAAAAGACAATGTTTATTAAAGAATTTGGATTACATTCTTTAATATTAAAACCAAAAAGAAAAACCAAAACGATTTAAAAATAAGTTACTCATGTTGTTTTAATTTCGGTATGAAAACATGTCAAGTATAAAGTAATGACTCATGTAAAACAACCCTATAAATGTCAAACAAATCATTTAAGAGACTTCAATAGAATTTAGGGTAATTATATAAAAATATCAAATGAAATATATGAGAAATAAACAAACAAAAACTTAATGCCACATGTTCTTTCCCAAACAAGTGATCGTAATTTAAGAACAAATTTAGTTATTTTTTAATTACATGATTTTAATTTTAAATATTATGTTATTCAACACAATTTAAAAATGCACAAAATCAAATAGATATTATCAGAAATAGACATCTTCTTGCAAGAAATTTTTCCGATATAATTATGTGCAAAATACAGAAAACCACTCAATAAAAGAAATTTTAAGAACTAATTACCTTAGAAATTATTTTAATTCTTTGTATAATTATTCAAGACCAATTGTATGATGATATAACTAATCTAGTGAAGGCTTAAGCAACCTTTAGACTACATCTTGCAAACATTTCATAATATAAAACTAAATTAAAACTTAAATAACTTAAAGCTTAAATAACTTTGATACTGGTTTTTAAATGCATGTAACACACAAAATGAATCAAAATCATTTGACTCCACTAATTCATATTTAAAATTGTCAAATAATTCTTACATTACATGATCATTGTTAAATTTTATTTGAATATCCAAACATACTCTCCTTCTTCAACAAAACAATAACCATAACGAAAATAATATTCACTAACAGACATGTTTCATTTTTCTATAACTATCTCCAATTTTAAATAAAGCTATTCAGAAAAATTTTACAAAAATTACAGTACACTTATTAACCCAACTATTGTGGCAAAGGGGACTGAAGACCATAGATGTTAAGTCCCATAGTGCTCAGAGCCCTATTGTGGCAATTATCAAAAGCCAACCATTTAACATATTCTTTATTACCTTTCTTATTTAAAACTTTTTCAAAATGATAACAAATGGAAAATTTCTTTACAATAGTTCTTGCTCAAGGAAAATTTCCTTTTATTTGTTCCACATATAAATGTCTCCATTTATATTTCATTATTAGAATGAACAACTTCTTGTATTTCAAAAATTTCTGTTGTCCAGTTGTCGTATAACGTTCTTCAAAAATTACTTTTAATTCACTTGTAGTTACTTTATCTCCAAATTTATTATTATCATTAGTATCTAACAAATATGTTATTTTCAAAGTGTTCAATACGATTTTTTTAGTTTCTTTGTTAACATGTTTCTGCTTCATTTTTATTGTCAAATGTTTTGCGTTGTTATATTCATTCATTAGTTAGAAACTGACTCAACACATATAATTGCCTTGAAGTGCGAATTTTTACTTATTGTTTCTTTTAATGTCCCATTAAATAGTTCAATGATAGACAATTTTTATTATCTAATACTTGAATAATGATCGATGTTAAGTTTTTCATTAGTCATGAAATGTTTTGTTATAAAATTATTTATTGTTATCTGTTCGTAAACTTCTTTGTGATCTGTTTTTAAATATATTTCTGAAAGAATTAACTATATTCTTTCCTGTTTCATCTCTCATGGGCTACCCAAGCAAATTTTGAAAAAAAAAACAACATCTAAAACACTTATAAAATACTTATCTACTTTTGTTATTCCTTTTAATTTTCCAAGACCAATTTTGATTAAAACACTTTGCCATAAATTATCTCTTTTAAAATTTTTCTCATTGGTTTATGTAATTCATTAATAATTTGTTCATTAATACTTAATCCATTACCAACAAAAAATTTTAACTAATTTATTCTTTCTACTTTTACGTATTGCAAAAATACTTTGTATTCTAAGACTTCCATTTTTAGGAGGATTACATTTGTCACTAAACTATTTACACTTTGAAATGTAGATGTGTTTATGAAATTTATACGGATCCAAAAATATTTAATTTTCTTTAAACAGTTTGGTCTAAATACTTGAGTTATTTTAGGTCTTTACCAACCTTTGTGTCTACATTAACAGTTTTCGAATCTATAAAATTAAGTTTACTTTCTAGTGTATCTATTTTCTCTAGTGCACAATTAGGACTTGTTTTTGTGTTATTTATTTCTTTATGATGATGTTTCATGATACCATCATAAATACCATTTTTTTTAAATCTGAAAGCAACTTCCTGTATTCAGGTTTTGTAACAAGATTCGATTCTGTAAATATTGTCTGTTCACTACATCTTTTACATCATTAGAAACATTTATATCCACAATTCTTCTTTCTTTAAACCCAAAATAATTTCTAGTACTTTAAAAATGCCATTTAATTATTTTAGAAATTGTTAAATTACAGCAAATATTTTTGAGTTTACTAATAATTGAATAGTTTTGGTTGCTGATCGAAAACCTTCAAATTTTGAAATTATTTCACTGTTTTTGTTGTTTTTGGTTCTATTGAATGAAACTTATTTTCAAAAATCATGATTCACAGATAACAGTTAAAAACAAATAGCCACAAATTACAGCATTGGAGTTTTGTATTCTCTCGATATTGTGGTATAAATTATTATTTCCCAAGTAGTTAACTAGTTTTTTTGGTATGCATCCCCCACGTGGATCAAAAGCAAACTTCAAATTTTTTGATTTATAATAAAAAAATCGTGTGAGTACCAACATGATTAGATGTCTCTAAATTTACAATTCCACAATCTAAATTTTTTGGCTTATTATGTAATACATTAATAATAAAAACGCTACGAAAATATTAAATTTTCAGTTGGTAGAGTAACTCTGCTATACCAAAATTAGGTAGAGGACTTATATTTCTTTATTCTTTCTTTCAAATTTTTCCATGTTCATTGCCTTTCTATTCCATTGTTAAATTATCTGGTTTTTGTTCTTCACATTCCCCATCAGCTTTGTCTATCAATTATAACTTTGTTACTAATTGCTGCAAAACCACCAGCCAGTGAACCAAAAGCAGTTAAATATGGTAAAGCCACCAATGCTAGTGGTAAAACTCCACTTTTACATTTCTTTCCTTTCTTTTATGTAAGATGCTTAATTATTTTTTCACAACAATAAAAGCTAATATAACAAGTAAATTTCAGCAGTTTTTTTCTATACCTTTCAGTTTTGACCATTAGTTAAAAATGGTTCAATAGTATGCAATTGTTCATTATTGAGTATAAGTTTAATTGATTTTAGTTTAATTTTGCCATTAGGTAGCAAAGTATATAGGTGGAAAAGTCAATCACTTATATAGATTAAGAATTAATAAGGAAATATTTTATAATCTCTTCATTAAAACACCCATTCATGATTTTCGTTTTCCATTACATTATTCTTCTAATTTAAAGCTATTTTTTCTCCTAATGAAATATCACTCACATGCATTCTTTCTTTTACAAATAACTGAAGTTCTTTATCAGCTTCACGTTTCTTTTCTAAATATTTACTACCTGTATTGGCTATATCATGTTTTTACAACCTTCATGTAATGGTTTAACTGTTTTATCTCCTATAGCCATTCTTTCATCTAATTTGGACCCTGAAACTCAAAATCGATAGCATGGAAGATGCATTTAAAACAATAGTTTATTAATTAAAGTATTAACAAATCATTGTCGATGTTTTTCACTTTTCCAAAACGTTTTGTGGTAAATTATTGAAAAGTCTGATTAAAAAAGGAACCCCTTTAGGATCATTTATAATAAAATCAATAAATTTATTAGTTGACATTTGAATTATTCCAGCTTTTTCATTGTGATAATTTTTATTGTGAGCAAATTTTTCTGCTAATCTAGGATATAGATCTGTGTTGTTACATTTTTTGTTTACTAATTCTACACCAACTTTTTGAAGTCAACAACTAAGATTCTGCTCTTGGTTGTTTATCCCATTTTTTAAACTTTTCTTTTAACTGTTCATTATGATTCTGTTCTTGGTTCTTTATCAAATCTGTTTAAACTCTTCTTTTAATTGTTTATTAAGATTCTGTTTTTGGTTGTTTATCCTATTTTGTAAACACTTCTCTTAATTGTTCCTTTACTCTTCTATTTTGTCTGGCTTTGTAAACAACCTATGTATCGTATTTTCAAACATTTATTAAGGAGAAAAATATAATCAACATTTTTTTACATTCAACATTTATGTTTAACATTTATGTTCAGTGCTTATGTATAAGTTTTTTGTTGAACATTTATGTTCAAGCTTTCATCCAACATTTATGTTCAATGTTTATATTTAACATTTATGTACAATGTTTATGCTCAATGTTAAAGTTCAACACTTACATTCAAAATATATGTTCAACATTTCAAAAATTCTTAAGCTTGTCTCTACATTTACCATCACTAATGACTCTTGTCATATCTATCGCAATAAACCCAAATTTATCTTTATTCCAACATGAACTACATATTTCTTTAAATACATGAAACTTTAAATCCCCACAAATAAAGTCCTGGTAATTGTGATTTAAATTTTTTTGTAATCTTATCTGAAAATATTTAATTACTAATTGTTTTGGTTTTTTATCATGTTTGACTGAAATAAAGCAATATATTCCTTTAGGTCTACCTCTAGTAAAATATTCTCTAACTGTTTCTCGATCGTATAGAATTTTTATTTACTAAAATTTCAGCCAAATAGCCATACACAGTTACTTTGTTTCACATTTTTTATTTACATTTTACATTTTTGCATATTCACTTATCGATTTTACTCTTTTACTGCACATTTCTATGTGATATCGTTCACAGGCTTCGTTACGCAGTTCACATACACATGTTGTGGTTGGGTCACGATAAGTTTTTTTTTATTACAAGTTAGATGATGAAAGCCAAGAATAGAAAGTCTAGTTACAACAAGTCGCAGCTCAAAGCTTGGTGCTGTCCATGTGCAGTTCATCATTGCTTCTGTGCCATAGAATTCTGGCCATACTTTATCTCGTTTGTCCTCCATGATCTTCAGTTGTTTTCTGGAAGCCCAGGTGTGTGGCACTATATATCAAAGTTTGATGTCTTCAGTTAGGAATTTCTTTCACTAGCAGGTACAGTAGTCTAGATCTCGTCGTCTCTGGAGATCTAGTGCTCTTTTTAGATAAGTCGATTTCACCTTTTCTAGTGTTTCTAGAATTTTTTCTGTCAGGTAGTCCCATATAGAATGAGAATTTCACTCTGCAGTGGAGTGTGCCCTGATATGAAACTTCCTGGCAGATTAAAACTGTGTGCCCGACCGAGACTCGAACTCGGGACCTTTGCATTTTGCGGGCAAGTGCTCTATCAACTGAGCTACCAAAGCACGACTCACGCCCGGTACTCACAGCTTCACTTCTGACGAGATACTGGCAGAAGTAAAGCTGTGAGTACCAGGCGTGAATCGTGCTTCGGTAGCTCAGTCGGTAGAGAACTTGCCCGTGAAACGCAAAGGTCCCGAGTTCGGGTCTCGGTCGGCCACTCAGTTTTAAGCTGCCAGGAAGTTTCAGTCCCATATAGCCTCCATCCCATAGGCCAGGATTGGCAAGATTTTTGCACTGCATAATTTCATGGCCGTTTCTCGACTGAGTGGGCAGATGTTTTTTATGTCCTGTATTGCTATTATTGCTTGGGCTGCGCATTCTGTTGTACGTTTTGTGAAGCATTTGGCTGTTGGTGGCAATGTCACACTTAAATATTGAAAGTCTGAAGAGAGTTTTATTTTCTGTCCTCTGGGTGTTTTGACTCCTTTTCTGAAAATCACCACTCCTGAATCTGTTGTGTTTCATTGTAGTTTGTGTTCACTGCACTATTTGTCTATTTTCTCAATGATTTTGTGCAGCTTCTGTGTATCTGTTGAACGTACAGCTATGCTGTCAGCATATGCATATACATATACATTTAGATTTTGAAGCATGAAACATCAGAAATTACAGTTGAATCATCTGCACATTCGTCTATCACAATAATTACATCATTATTTTCAATAACAGTAACAATAGTTTCATTATTTTCTTCCTCAATAATATCACAACTTTTTATAGCTTTTTGGTATTTTGGTTGATCTAAACTTTTAGAATAATCATACAAATGATTAATTTTCTTCCAATTTAACCATTCTAGAGCTGGAATACAATTCTCAATCATTAATGTTGTTTTTTCACAACCACTTGGTTCTATGGTTGCACATAGAATACAATGTGGCAAATGTTTTCCATGGTGTTTTAAATTTCTTTTCTAGAATTCTTATTTTTGGTTCCCAATATGTCATTTATTTTCACAATTGTTGTTAATCTGGAAGACTAGATTAATTCACTTCAATCAAAGGTAAATTATAAAATTGTTTCACTAGTCAATTTCTATTCAACTTCTTTCACTCCCAATATCACAATGAAAAATAATAACTTTGCTGTGCTGGAGAAATATGCAATTTATAAAAAAAATAATAAATTGTATACTTACTAAGAAACAATAGATATTCGTACTGGTCAGCAAAGTTTGAAAATTGTAGAAAATTTTCTTCAATCATAAAATCTAATGTATAGGTTAACAAAAATAAAGTTTTAAATACAGTTTTTATTGAAAATGGTTCAAATGGCTCTGAGCACTATGGGACTTACCATCAGTTGTAATTGAAAGTGATGCTAAACTATTCATTGATAAAGAAGATTGTATTGGGCAAGTTTTACAATTTAATAATCAAATTATTGAAATTAATGAAAAAACTGATACTAACAATGTTCCTAAAATTATTTCATTTTAATTAATAAATTTAAACTTTAATCTATCTGATGAAATGTTTGTTAAACATAATGGTCTTTTTCATAGACAAACTAATATTATGTCTTCATTCAAACCAAATGTTAAATTTTAAGGACCAATAATTTATGAACCAAACCATCCTGTAAATATTCCAATTATTGATGCTATCAGAATTTAGAAATATCTATACCAGATGAAAATGATAATTTCATTGACTTTAATGTGTGTATGTAACAGTTGTTTTAGAAATTAATTACTATGTTTTCCCTTAATAAATCATTATCATTATCGAGGGTTATCGATTTTACTCATTTCCCATTAATGAGAAAACAAAAAATAATATAAATCTTCCTAACAAAAAACAGAAAGTTGTATAAATATTGGTGATGGAGGGATTCATCCTTATTGCTCACAACTCGGTATGCTATTTGATGTTACTCTCACAGATGGAACAGGTTTTTCATAATTTTTTGGTAAATTGGCTATTAGACAATTAAATGGGAAACAATTTTTTATCAAGAATAGAACATCCATTTATTTCTTCATCAACTCTTATTCGATTAACTTCATCCCTATCAACTGATTTCAATATTCAAGTTCATTATCTTAACAATGGTGAAAATTAAAATCAAGCAAAATGAAATAATTTATCCATTAGAATTATCTGGTGGATTTTTTAAAAATTACAGTGAAACATCGAAATGATTCTATTCCTCATTGGACTACTGATCATGATCACTGTACACTATTAAAAGAAGGTAAAATTGTTGTAAAAATTATAGAAATTCGCGTTCTTGTTGTTAAATATGAGCCAGTATATTCACTTGAACTAGAACAAGAAAAACTGAAAAATCCAAAAACTCCAATATCTTTCTGTGAATTACAATTGAATTTGCTGAATAACATGGAAAAAGAAAAATGGAACTAGATATTGCAGATTATTAAATTCTACCAAATTTTCTGTAGAAATATTTTTTGAAAACTAGAGAAGATAAAATCTTAAAAATTTTTAGATTTTCAAAAAGTAAGTCGTCCAAAGGAAACGAATTTTTCGCATTCAATGATTTAATTTATGAAAAATTAAATACTTTTCTTTACAAATAAAACTAAAATATAATGAACAGAATTTATATCATTTAATATCTAGCATGTGAAACTAACAGTTATAGTAATGGCTGTGCAGAAGTGTTCACTAAAGTATCAGAGCTGAAAAAACATTAATCTTACAAGATTTCAAAAGCTGAAAATTTGACAACTAAATGTGATGAAAGAGGTTTATCACTTTTACACGATAAATTTAAAGTTATTCTTCCAGGCCATTGTACTAAAATCTTTTCAGAAGACCATGAAGAATTAGTGAAAATTACTGGATTGGATTTCATTTAACACAGTAAAAAAAATTAAACATTGTTTGATTCATGTTACTGAATTTGAATGAATTTTAGATTTTTTCATTCCTTTTTAAAGGACCTAAATTGGGGCTCTTAAAATTTTGTAATTTAATTTTTGAATATTAAGCTTTAATAGATCAATTTATTTTGAATTACATGAAAAGTTACATTTTTGAATATAGATTAATTTTTGGTGGCAGAGCGACAAAAGTGAAATCTTGGTTTATATCCTGGAATTTTTTATTAATATTCTCCTTGAGCCAGATACATCATTTGGATACTATTACTTGTTGGAGTTGTGTCTGCTTTATCGACTTGCTTTGAAAACTAGCCTGTATGTTAGGGACAAGTAAATGATTTTCAAGCACCTGATATGATCCTGCTCTGCATTGCAGTGGCATTTAGCTGTTTTAATGAGATGTACTGCAGGTACTATGCATGCTAATGAGCAAGGCTGAGATCATGCTGATATGGATAGATGAGGGGATTGACAGAGTGATGGAGAGAAGGAAATGGATAGAGAGAGGGAAGGATAGGAAGATGTATGAGGCAGGTGGAACATGTAGAGGGTAGCGGGCAATGGGAAAGGAAGAGGATGAGGTGGAGATGGTTACAGGAGTGCTGAGGAGGATATGGTCAGAGGGAGGAGAAGGAAGTTATGGTCCAAGAGAGGTTATAAAGAAAATTGGCAAAGATAGGGGGAAGAGAAGATGAAGAGACAGAGAGAGGAGGGAGAAGGAAATAAACAGGCAGAGACAGGAAGAAATGGACAAACAGAGAGAAGGAAGCAGTGTGTTTAGTAGATGTGTCTAAACACTTAATGTGGGTGAAGCCAGCGGGGATAACTAGTGATCCTCTGAAAAGCAAGGAATTTCGAATCTGCTTGTTGGAGGTACTTGGCTGACATAAACAGCGTTCAGCGTATGTTTCAATGGATGTTTGGTTGAACCCAGAATTTTCTTCGTTTTCTCATTTGTGTGTAATAATAAGAGAGCACCACGTATACCTGACTGTGTACTCTACAAGCAGAATGTTGCAATAGATGCTCAGATGCAATAAACAGTACTCCATCTCCTGCACGCTCGCATATGGCAGCCCCTGTTTGTCACTCCAGGAAAGCACTGAGTACATAGCTGCGCTGCCAGCCACTTGGGAGGCAGTCACCAATTTAGATCGCCCATCGCTTCTTTCCCTTCGAATCACACCATGTGCGGACGGCTTAATAGTTAAAGTAGAATGAGGTCTATTAGATTGAATCAAACACGCCTGTATTTCGCGTGTCCTACCAGCTACGTCATTCCAGGTGGTTCTTCTGATCTCCTAGCTCTGCGTTATTACACCGTTCTAACAATGAGGATGGAAGAATATGACGATTATTCATTGTACAGAATTTATCGATATTTCTTTTTGTGTTATAGACTTGCATTCTTGAACAATTGTTTCCAAAGCCACTTCTGGCCAGGCAAGTTTAAGTTTTTGGTGTGTTATCAGCGTCATCTTAAGGCGAAATCTTGGATGGTTTCCTTTGAAAACATCAGTGCCGATTCTAACTCCCCGTCGTTATCCATTCTGAGGTTTCTTCTGTCGATACTGTGCTTCTGTTCTTTGGGTCCATTACGAGGTTTCTTTATCCATTCTGAGCTTCTCCTTTTTCTGGCCTTTTTGGTGCTTCTGTTCTTTGTCCTTCTGCAGCTTGTGCTCTTTTGGCCCATTCCAAGCTCCGGTTATTTCTCTCCATTCTGGAATCATGCTATCTCTGTCGATTCTAATCTTCTGTCCTTTCTGTCAACTGTCATCTTCTGCTCTTCCAGTCCATTCTCTGTTTCTGTCCATATTGTCCATTCTGGTGTTCTTTTCTTTCTCTACATTCTGAACTTCTGTTTTTTCTGTCCATTCTCAGCCTCTTTACTTCCCGCTCACTCTCAGTTTCTGAGCTTCCTGTCCATTCTCGGCTTCAGTCCTTTTTCTCCATTCTCATGCTCTGTAATTTCTGTCCATTCCGAGCTTCTGTGCCTTCTGACCATCGTGAACTTCTATTCCTTCTGTCCACTCAGAGACTCTGTTCTTCGTGTGGTCTTAGCTTCTGTTCCCTCTTTCCATTTTGAGCTTCTGTTCTCTCCATTCTGAACAATTGTTCTTGCTGCCTCTTCTGATGTTCTACTCGTTTTCTATATTTTGTTTTTCTGGTGTCCTATTTATGACTTGTTATAGTTGATATAGATGATGCAACTCCTACAAAAATCTTCATGTAACTGTTTTCTACTTTAAAATAGACGTACACGTAAATAAAAACCTGTTGCATTCAAATGTGTTTCTATTTTTAGTTCTTTAGTAAAGAAGATAAATCTTTTCATAATGAGGAAAACCTGCTTTATTGCTCTCACAGGCAATTATCTGTGTCTCCTTTAACCTTGTATTGCAGTGGTAAAATGCGCTCCAGGAACGACCTTCAAGGACCAGTGTAACGTCTGTCGCTGCAGTATCGACGGTAGGAGTGGCTCCACTGTGTTCGACGTTCGCCTTTGTGAATTTCAGATCTAAATAAGTTAGTGTTTTAATGCTGCGATAAAGGCTGCCACGGCCAACATTTACGTCAGGACAGCTTCCAGACTGAGATGCCGCGGTCGGTTTATGAGACTGCTTATGTTTTAGACCTATCTGTGGGAGGCTTTAGAGACTGTATTTAAACGAAGCGAAATATAAATGCTGAATTAGTTGTAAGAGAATAGTGATTTTTTAACTTGTAATTGACAATGGTGTCACTGGCAAAAGATAATCACACATTAGGCGTCACATGAACTATGGTGTGAGCTACACACAGCTCCTAGTGTACGTGTAAACTCAGGACACTTTGAGCTTTCGATGCAAATGGTTCAAATGGCTCTGAGCACTATGGGACTTAACATCTGAGGTCATCAGTCCCCTAGATTTAGAACTACTTAAACCTAACTAACCCAAGGACATCACACACATCCATGCCCGAGGCAGGATTCGAAACTGCGACTGTAGCAGCAGCGCGGTTCCGGACTTAGGGCCTAGAACCGCTCGGCCGCAACGGCCGGCTTTTCGATGCAGTTGTCAATTTTTCTCTCTGAATATGCCTCCCTCATTTCTGCCAAAATGTTAGTAAATAGTTTCATATGCCGACCATGGCCTCTCAAACATGATGATCCAACTTTTGTTTTTGGTATACATCAGTAGGAAAGCCCTAGGCTAGTTACAGTGCGGCTTGTTCTGAGGCCCTATTGTAACGAGAAAAATTTTGTTACATACCAAGTAACTGTAGAACATGTTTGTGTGAGTGTGTGTGCGTGTGTGTGTGTGTGTGTGTGTGTGTGTGTGTGTGTGTGTGTGTGTGTGTGTGCGAGACAGGGAGAGAGAGAGAGAGAGAGAGAGAGAGAGACAGAGAGAGAGAGAGAGAGAGGAGAGAGAGAGAGAGAGAGAGAGAGAGAGAGAGACCTAGACGGAGAGAGAAGAGGGTAAAAGTAAGCAATTTAAATTCCGTCTTAGTCCTTTTCACCTCAATGCATTTTTGGTGACCTAAAATATAAACTAATTTAGACTTCTATGCAGTATGCTTTATTTTCATAATCTCTTGTGTACTTGTGTGTATATTTAAGGCCAATGGAGGTTCTCCTTGTCATAATGAGACAATGCAAATGGCAAAACTTAAATTACTTTTATTCAGTGTTATTAATCTCAAAATCACTGCGCTGATAGCACCAACACAGGAAAGACAAATATATCAAAGAAATTAGTTATTCATTCTTTATAATTATATTTTCCAGTCCAGTATAACAACTAGCCCAACATTTTTCAAATATTAAAAACATACATTAAGAATGATAACACATCAACTCTGAAACTATGCGGAACTGACAGAAAGTTTTCCGGCTAAGACTCCATGGAAGATAATACTAATAAGCTCTAGACTCTATAAAATCGTTGTGGGTGTCACCATTGATGAAAGAGGGAATAATTTTGCATCGACTCATTCTGTGCACTCCTCAGCCTTTATAGGTTTATTTATATGCCTTTTTAAATAATGTAACTTTCACAAACTTGGCACTATCTTGCACTTCCACGTTAAAAAAATAGTGCTGTCTCATTTTTAACCATGTGGCTTTTGTTAGGCCATTTTCCGTTTTTTATTCAGCTTAAGATATTTTTCCTTTACTTCTGCCGGCCGGTGTGGCCGACTGATTCTAGGCGCTTCAGTCTGGAACCGCACGACCGCTGAGGTCACAGGTTCGAATCCTGCCTCGGGCATGGATGTGTGTGATGTCCTTAGGTTAGTTAGGTTTAAGTAGTTCTAAGTTCTAGGGGACTGATGACCTTAGATGTTAAGTCCCATGGTGCTCAGAGCCATTTGAACCTTTACTTCTGCAGGAAAAAAGGGGTAGTGATTATTGAGGTGCATGAAAATTCCTAGCACATTCTAGTGTAGCGAACACTAAGCAGTTTTTATTTAATCTATATTAACTACAGCTTTTACTGTCATCTGAAAGTTTTTCGTTTTCTTTTCAGCATTCCTTCGTGAAGGTGACAGATTGCAGTTTAGACGAAGGGAACAACGCCATTTTAGCAATGTGGACCTCCTTCTTTAATGCTGCAGCAAATTATTTTCAACTCGCTCATCGCCTTCAAGCATGTAAAAGACACACAATGATTGTAATCTATCAAAGACACAACTTTACTTCAATTGTATGTAAATGCAGTATTTCTATGTTTTAATTTTCTTTTTGAGTCATTTCCTCATAAAGTTATTATTTGTCTTTCCACAACCATCAACAATACAATGGTTTACTTTTGAATGTTAATATTATATTATTTGTAACTACTCGACGACTTTCACAACCTTCGGTTACTGGGTGAGCAGTAGTGTTGGAAACATAATTGGCGTACATTGTATAACACACCGGGACCTATTGAGTGACGCAGAGAGTAAATGATATGTTTGAAGTTTTTCACACTTGTTGACACAAATGTCGAGCTTGTTCACTATTTTTGCTTGAGTAATGTGAATTTTTATATCATGGGGCCAATTAAGTCAAAAATTACACAACTCGTAGGGAGGTGGTATTGGAGACTTCCCATTGCACCTTAGGATAAGCTGATTCTTGTCACGATGAAATGTATACACCTAAAACGGACAACAACGCCTGATCTAGTGGGTATGGCCTATACCCTTACCTACACCCTTGTAAGTATTAAGTAAATCGAAAGGGTGATTAACAGCTGTAAACGATAATGAGAAGTGAAATGGAATCTTGACATTATTTTATTGGTGTCTGGCTATACCAATACAGCCAGTACTGCATTTTCACGATTTGCTTTGTTATTTAATACACATAATTCCACTGACATTGACGATAACACTTCAGTAAGTATACTGGCAAAAAATTATTTACGGTTTGAGTTACCAAATTTGTTTCCAAATAAACAAAATGAGCACACACACAAACATAAACCGACCGATTATGTTTTAATGCTAACGTTTAACAAGTATACAACAAGACATTTATATATGTTTATATCCACTGCTCCCCCAACCGTCAGGTACTATTGTTCTGGATGAAATGTGCAGAAAATTCACAAATAGGTCTCAGAGATTCTAAACGTAGTGAAAGTGAAGAAATATCAACTTTTTATATGTTCAGCCATTGCGATTCACATCGGTTATTTCAAAGTGAGAGCTGACCTAACACTGTATGTTCATGCTGCAATCTTCACACAAAAATTCGAAAGAATGCCTTGCTTAGGTTTGCCAAAGCCTCGCAGTAGGCCGCAACATCCTGAGGAGGTCGATTCACTCCGAATTTTTGAAGAGTTCCTCGGGTGGACTTACACGTCACAAAACGTGACAGCAAGATTTCGGGTGGTCAGAGACAAACCAGTCGATATTGTAGCATCGCATGCAATCTTTCTTTCTTCATTTCGTTTGGGTCCACATTCTTCTGACTGGTTTGAGACGACCTGCCACGAATCTCTCTTCTGTGCCTACCTTTTCATCTGAATTATTTGCTGGATGTTTTCCAGTCTCTGTCTTCGTCTACAGCTTTGCTACTGCTTCTAGTACCATGGCAGTTACACCTTATTCCCTGTTCTTCTTCTTGGCAGCGCTTTCCATTTGCTCCCGTCTCGCCGATTCTGCGGGGAACCTCCTCATTCCTACGTTATTAGTCTACCTACTTTTCAACAATCTTCTGTAGCACCACATCTCAAAGGCTTCGATTTTCTTGTGTTCTTGTTTCCGTTTCGTCCGTTTCTCACTGCTATAAAATGCCGAGCTTCAGAAATTTCTTCCTCAAATTACGGCCTGTGCTTGATACTAGTGTTCTTCTCTTGGGCAGGAATGCCCTTTTTGATAGTGCTATTATGTTTTTCATGTTCATCTTGCTCCGTCCGTCACGGTTTATTGAACTGCTTAGGTAGCAGAATTCTTTCACCTCGTCCACTTCGTAATAATGGATTCCCATGTTAACTTTCTCGCTGTTCTCATTTCTGCTAATTCTCATCACTTTCGTCTTTCTTCGATTTACTCTCAAACTCTGTACCCAGTAGATTGTTCATTACATTCAGCAGATCCTGTAATTGTTCTTTGTTTTCACTGAAGATACCAATGTCACCAGAGAGTCTTGTCATTGACATACTTTCACCTTGAATTTTAATCCCGCTCTTGAAGCTCTGTTTCCTTCACTGCTTCAACAGATTGAACAAGAGGGTGAAAGTCCACGTCCCTGCCTTACACACTTTTTATCCGTGCACTTCGTTCTTGGTCTTACATTCTTACCCCTTGGTTCTTGTACACACGAATGTGTCCGTATATTCTTCAGTTTTGCTTCCATTATCAACCGCAACGTCACAACTACCTCTCTGGTGAATTTACCTTTCCTAAATTCAAACTGATAGTCATCTAACAGATCCTCAGTTTGCTTTCCATTTTTCCATTCTTCTCTACATTAATCCTGTCAGAAACGAATATTGTACGATAGTTGTCGCACTTAGACCCCTTCTTATCTTCGGAATTGTGTGGACAATATTTTTTTCAAAAGTCTGATAGTGCGTCACCAGTCTCATACGTCCTAACAGCAACAACTATAGCTGTTTTGTTGACAATCCTGCAAATTATTTTAGAAATTCCGATGGAATGTTATTTATCCCTTCTACCTTATTTGATTTTAAGTCAGCCAAAGAGCTTTCAAATTATGTTCATAATAAAGGATTGCCTATCTCTTTCCTCTCGCTTCCTGTTTCTTCTATCAAGTCATCAGATAAGTCGTCCTCATCTTACAGGCTTTCAGTGTAATCTTTGGTTGTGACCGAGCGGTTCTAGGCGCTTCAGTCCGGAACCGAGCTGCTGTTACGGTCGCAGATTCGAATCCTGCCTCGGGCATGGATGTGTGTGATGCCCTTAGGTTAGTTAGGTTTAAGTAGTTCTAAGGCTAGGCGACTTTTGACCTCAGATGGTAAGTCCCATAGCGCTCAGAGCCATTTGAACCATTTTGTACTCTTTGCACCTGTTTGCTCTCTCCCATGCATTTAAAAGTGAGATTCCCATTGCACTCTTAGTGTCACAACCCCTGCGTTTAATTTCACCAAAAGTCGTTTTGACATCTCTATATGCTACGTCAGTCTTTCTGACAATCATTTCTTTTTCGATTTCTTCACATTTTTCGTGCAGCCATTTCCCCGTAGCCTCCCTGCAGTTTCTATTACTTTCATTCGTAAGTGACATTTTCGTACTCACTTCTCTCGTCAATCAACGTAAATATTTCTTCTGCTGTCCGTGGTTTCTTCGCAATGAACTTCTCTGCACCTATGTTTTTCTATATCTCTCCTGAGTATGCCTTACAATCTAGTATCTGATTTCGGTATATCTGTTTGACCATGACGTAATCTAACTGGAATATTCCTGTACCTGCGGCGTTTCCCAAGTACACCTCATCCTCTTGTAATCAAACAGTAGCAAAATATTCATGTTGGATAGTTCGGTATTAATGGTTAAATATCTTTTGTGAGATTTGTCAACGAATGTCACTGATGAAGTCATATCGGGTCATCAGTCGTGTTGTTGCGACGTGTTGTCGCAACATTTAGACAAGTTCCCTGCCAGAAGATGACAAGTAGGATACTCATCCAAACGTTACGGCAGCACGACACCGGACTCTGCTGATAACCTGCACGGGACCAATCCACACGAGAGCACAGCACGTGTGAGGAAGGGAACGTAGTGTAGAGGGTTCCGTTTGCAGAGAGCGGCAGCACATGTCTGCATTCGACGTCGATATGTAGGAAATATGACAACACCTCTTTTCATATGTAGGTGTGATGGAGACTAGAGATCATCCAGAGAAGAAGAAAGTGGAAACATTTGATTTGGAGCAGTAGAAAAATGTTAAAGATAAGGAGTACAGTGAAATAACGAAATGAAAGGGTAGAGGTAGGGGTGTAAATGTGGAAACCCAGTTTGCTTTTGCTGTATAAAAGAAATGTTTACTTCTCTTTCAGCTTCAAAAATTAGCCAAAGCTACTTCATAATGTTTTAGCAAAGAATGTAATAGTGTGAAACACAAAAAATAAATATGTTAAAAATTAAAAAACATTTTGTGCTTGCACAACAACTCACTAGTTTTTCAAGAAGTACGGGTAATGTGGAAACGCCTTAAAATTGTGGGAAACTGACTACTTCAAACGAAAACTATTGAAATTGTTAGAAACTATTTCATTTTATATTAAATTTAAATTATACAAAAATATTTTTAAACGCAACTGTATTAGAAAAATGCTTCATAAGCGAAGTTCACTTGCAAAAATTGCGTATGTAAATATCTCCTTCATTTCCGGCACACAGAGTGTGGCTCCAGTCCTGACACACTACACACTTAATCCAAAATTCTCCCCGAATGTCTTTGGAAAATGCGCCTTCACAAAAAATACAAATTGCATCTTCTTCAGTAGGCTTTTTTTTTCCCCCCCCCCGACTGCGAGACCCAAATGTTACTCGCCTGAAGAGACAGTTGGTGCAATGGGCTCTTCATCTGAAGCCTCAGATAACTTAAGCCGTTTTTGCACGGTTTTCTAGGAGGAGCTTCACGTTTTTCTTGCTTTTGGCAGGTGCCTTAGGAAGCTTCTGTTTACCCTTCAGTAAGGAGTCTTCAAGGCGTGTTTTATAAGGCGAAGACGTCAAAACAGCTGATGAACCTGGCTTACGACCTCTGTTAGAAACCATCCTCTTTAGGGGAGGGACTGGCATGATATCTTGTGGAGACACACACCCATTTGATGAGGTATTTGACAACGATGTTGACCTTCTGTTTTATCCATATCAATGAGATACTGCACGAACTGTTTCTCAGTAGCATCAGGTAGTACAAGCTTACGTTTAAGTCTCGAAGAAACACATTCTTCAGGTGACATATCACTATGCACAAACCTTTTATTGCTCTTCTTAACCCCACCTGCTTTCCCTTGAGGCTATTATAGCCTTAATCATGTTTTCAGCATCCCACTTCTTCACAATAGCTCTTGGTTTCCGATCAGTTAGCTTTCGTGGCATCTAGAAACAGACGCAAAACGTATTAGAAGTAATGTATTTGATGTTGGTATTGTGGAAACGTTTCCACAACGCCATCGTATGTTTGCTTCCACCTTACCTACACAATGGCCATTTTAAATTTCGGTAGATTACATTAAGCAACTATCCATTTAAGGTTGACAAAGGACTGCTAAAACCTTCTATGCACCTCCATTTATAAGCTATCAGACGTAAAGAAAGATAACTACAAAGTATATAGATAAATATAATAGCACAACTTACCTCGAAAAAGGTTTAGAAAATGCGCGAAGGTAGATTGCGTCACTGTCACGGCGTCTGTTACTCAACTGCCTTCTAACCCTCTACCGTGACAAATAGGAACTATTTCAACAATTTCTGGCTGCCCCCCTACAGTGCAGCACTCTGCAGGCCAGATACTAGACGTTTCCACATTACCCACACGCTTCCACATTTACAGCCCTACCTCTACTAGCTACTAGGTCTATCGATAACACAAACACAAGAAGGGTCACATCGATATCATATCGAATGCAGTTATATTACACACCCTTTAAGAGGTTTTCAACTAACTCAAGATTTATTGTTGCAATGGTGCAAATGGAGTATGTTAAATGATTACATTTACAGTTCAGCAGCACAAGCAGTTCTGAGCTACTAGGTAATTACAGATGTCGTGTAACCTTCACGGGAGGCAATGGAGACGCCGACTCTGGCATCCAGTCGATAGTACAGATGGCGAATACGGTCCTAGGATACTTTACGCCACGCCTACTAGACCTGTTCACGAAATTCTGTTAGTTGACGAGTAGCGCAAGTCATTTCTCGTCCCATCATATGTGTTCGATTGGAAACTAGCTGGCCAGGAAAGTTCGTGCAAATCTTGCAGGGCACGTTGAGTTTCACGGGCAGTGTGTGAGCGAGCATTGTCCTATTGGAACAACTCATCATGTTCCTGTTGCAAGACTGGCAAAATAACGAGTCTGATATCATTCTGAAAAGTACCGAGCGCTGCTTAGTGTTCCATCCAGGAACGCCAAAGGTGAATTAAAGTTGCAGCTTATCGCACCACAGACCATAAGGCTTGTCGTACGGCCAGTGTGTCTTGCATAAATGCGGTCTATGAGACAGAGCTCACCAGCTCCACGTCGAACGCGGCAACAATCATGCAGGCAGAATCTGCTTTCATCGCTGAAGACCATGACGTGCTGTTCCATCTTCCAAGTGATCCTCTAACGCCACCAGTCGAGTCGTGCGGGTCCATGGTGCGGAGTGAGTGCATGACCGGCCCGTAGTCGCACCGCTAGTAACCGGTTCCCAACAGCTCCTGTTGACATGTCTGGGTTCACAGACTCTCTTATCTGTGCTACTGTAACTCTACGATCTGCCTTACAATACGACGATCCTGGCAAGTGTCTGTAGTGCGTGGCCATCCAGAACCTCGTCTACTGGCGTGACAATGTTCACGTGACCACTGGTACCAGCATCGTCGAACAACCGACCCAGCACGTCCAACTTTTGGAAATTTTCCTGGTTGCTTGTAAACAACGACGTCCATGTGCCTCGCGTTACTTGAACTTTTGTAAACTTTTGGTTCCGTTTACAGTACCCATGTGTCCCTATTTATTATCTTGTTCGCTTGTGGCGTGTATGGAACATCCGACGTTCGCCCGTTCTCGCAGTTAGGTGCTGTCGTCAGCGGCTATCCTGAGCCCTCACAGCAAAATCATACAGTATGAACGGTTTTAATTTTCTTAGTGATCAGTTAGCCTAGGGAGCTGATTACCATTACGGGTACCGCCGTATGTCGGTGGTCAGGCCAGCGCCTGCTTAGTTATAAAAGGGTAACTCCCCACTATAAATTGGAAAGTTAGACCAAGTTATCGTTAACGTTGATTAGTGTAAGAGGTTTAACGTCCACTGTGATAATTATTTTATGGGTTTCACATAAATTCGCAGCGTTCTTCCATAAGTTTAATAAACACAAGAGATATACTTAACTGAAACATCAGTCATCAATAATATGTTCTACTTCACCATTAACAGACGTCTGTCAACGCTATGGTAAATTTTCGATTCCGCGACTGTAGAAGTCACGTGGTTTTGAGGGGAAGAACACGTCAAGCCATGTTCGGAAAGCATTTTAATCCGGAAAGAAAGTTCCATGAAGGTTGTTCGATAGAGAGCGGAAAATGTGAAAATCTTAGGGCGCAAAATCCGGTGAACAAAATGGATGGGGAATGACTTCGCAACCCAACTCCTGCACAGTGTTTTCTGCCAGTCTAGCAGGATCCAGGAGGGCGTTATCGTGGAGTAGCATCATATCACGCATTCCCCCTGGTCGTTGTACTCGGACTGCGCCTGCAACACGTCTCGATTGTTGACAATAAATGTCAGCAGTGATGTTAACACATCGGGGAAGCAATTTTTGGTAGAACACACCGTCACCGTTACGCCAGATTCGTTACATTATCTTTTATGGATGTGCGCAGGTCTTTGTACCCTTGTTAACGTAAAGAAGACCTCACTTCTCGTTAGCAGTAACGACACAGGACAGAATTGATCGGTGCTGTACACGAGCCAACTGATGACCGAACAAGCAGAGTTTCACATACGGTCACCCACTGATTTTTGTGATTTTGGCTTAGAGTATGCAGTACCCGTACACCCGATTTTTTGAACCTTCCTCATTGCATGCAAATATCGCACGATGGTGGAATGATCATAGTTCATCACATTTGCCAGTTCTCGAATATAATGCGTGCATCGTTGACAATTGATGTGTTTAAACGATTTTCAAGAAACCTCGAAGGTCTTTTCGAATGTATAGAGTCACTAATGTCAAAACTACCCTCCTTAAAATGAAAAAAAAAACTTTTCTCGCCGCTATCTTTCCAATGGCATTGTCCCCATTCACGATGAAATTGTTTCTAGCTGTCTGCGTTATTAGCTCACCTCTGTTAAAGTCAGACAGAAGAATATGTCGGAAATGTGCCGATTTCTCCATTTGACACTGCATTTTCTAGTGTCCACAGTTCGTTATCTCCGGATGACAAAATGACAATATTTAAACTCAAATGGCAACAGTGAACAACAAATAAATAATGACAATCGATAAATAAGCCAATAGCAAACCGAATACCAACATGTAAAACAAAAACATTACGAAATTGCGTGCGCCAAGCTAATATAATACCTACTGGCACAGCTTAAGTGGCGCTAAGTTAGCAATGAGCGTTCTTATTAAGTACCTAGGATTTAGCTTACAGAGTGACTATTGTCTACTATCGTGTAGTTAATGTGAGTCCTAACTGTGTACGTGAACTTGTATATGACTATGTTGTGTCCAGTGTGGTTTCAAAAATGGTTCTGAGCACTATGGGACTTAACATCTGTGGTCATCAGTCCCCTAGAACTTAGAACTATACAAACCTAACTAACCTAAGGACATCACACACATCCATGCCATTTTACGCTAATGATTAAGTTGTAGCTAAAGGCCTGTAAATTATCCTGTGTATATCTCCATATGTACACTGCTGGCCACCGTAAATGCAACACCAAGAAAGACAAGAGGTAGCACAACAAAATTTATTTTGTAGGTAACATGTTGACCAAGTATTAAATGATTACGTTTACAGACGTCTGTGACATGTGGTTCCTGCCAGAATCAGTAGCCAGAGTAGCCGCCATTGTTGGAGATCACCGCTGCCACACGTCTCGGCATTGAGTCAAAGAGACGTTGGATGTGTTCCTGGGGTACAGCAGCCCAAGCAGCTTCCACACGTTGCCAGAGATCATCTGGTGTGGCAGCTGGGGATGTAATCTGGGTCACTCGTTGAGCAACCATGGACCACATGTTTTCTATCGGCGAAAGATCCGGAGAGCGAGCCGGCCAGGGAAGCACTTCAATCTGGTTATTGACGAAGAACCTTTGGACAATGCGTGCAACGTGTGGTCGCGCATTATCCTGTTGAAATATGGCTGTGGCCGAGCCCTGAAGGTAAGGAAGGACAACTGGCTCCAGCACCTCCGATATGTAGCGCCGGCTATTTAAAGTACCGGCAATGCGTACTAGAGGCGTGCGAGAGTAATATCCAATACCGCCCCATACCATAATACCCGGTGCAAGACCAGTGTGGCGGTGCATAATGCAGCTGTCCACCATCCTCTCTCCACGGTGTCTCCACACTCGAATCCGACCATCGTGGTGCTGCAGCCAGAAGTGTGCCTCGTCAGTAAAGACAACGTCATTCCATTCCGCCGTCCACATCCGTCTGTCATCACACCATTGGCGGCGGAGACGTCTGTGGTTCTGCGTCGATGGTAGACGAAGCAATGGACGTCTTGCGGACAGGCCACTCTGCTGTAAACGGCGTCGAATGGTACGCGCAGACACTGGATGATGCGTTACAGACGCAATGTGATGTGCTATGGTTCGGGATGTCACTGAGCGATCCGTCACTGCCATGCGCACAATTTGCCTATCAGCACGTGCAGTGGTGCACCGAGGTGAATGCGATCGACCACGTCGGTCCGTCGTATCCTCCTGTATCCAACGGTCACATATCCGCATTACAGTTGTTTGGTTTCGTTCAACACGGCTAGCGATTTCTCTGTATGATAATCCACAATCTCGGTAAGCCACTATCCTTCCTCTGTCGAACTCGGATACTTGATCAAACGATGTTCGCTGTTGTCTACGAGGCATAACTGATCGTCTTGTGAAACAACCACAAGGTAAACACACGTGCCGAACGTACACTCGTCGAAATCGCCAAGCCTTAAATGGCGCTATGAGGTGGCGCCACAGGCGCGCGTGATGTGCGTCTGCGCTGAAATTCTAATCAGTTGCATATCTCATCGCTGCAAACCCATGGTGTAAATTTCACTTGATTCGGATGCTTCCTTCAGGGTGTTGCATTTACGGTGGCCAGCAGTGTATTTCGTAAGCCGAGGTACAGGGTATACAGGGGACCTATATCATTCCTCTCTCCCTGCCACCTGCCCCTTCCACAACCCCCACATTACCTTAGCTTTGCTAACCTACACACAAAGTATAGATGGAACTGAAAAACTTCTGAGGCCCCACCATTAACCTCATTTTCTCCAATTCTATCACTGTGGTCATTACGTCTTGGAGATTATAGTTTCTGCAGTCTTTTATTAGTACACGAAGGCTCGCAGACTGACGAACAATACTCAATAATTTGCCGAGCAAGGGTTTTGCAAGCGTAATATTTTTTGCGTGTATTACACTTTTCAAGAAAATCTGAATCTGTGTGATCACTCCAGATACACCCTTCTAATGCTGGACAATTCTCAGTGATTCCAATAGGTGATCTCTGACTGCTTGCTCAAACGAGAACTGATCTTTTGTGTTTTTATGCCAGTCATTTTCCACTTATTTTTGGCGAAGTTCTACTTTCGGTATTTACTAGGCGCTTCATTCTACCTGTAAAATGATATAATTTTAAATAAGGTCACCTCAAGAAGTTCTGCGTTTCGTGTAATGCCTATGCACTTCCACAAGCTGTTCTCGCAATTTCTCATCTCTCTTAAAAATAATGGTAACCAGAGCTCTCCCATAAGATTGATCACTTCAGTGAAGGGCTTCCTTTTTATGGCCACGCGGGATTAGCCGAGCGGTCTGGGCGCTGCAGTCATGGACTGTGCGGCTGGTCCCGGCGGAGGTTCGAGTCTTCAATCGGACTTGGGTGTGTGAGTTTGTCCTTAGGATAATTTAGGTTAAGTAGTGTGTAAGCTTAGGGACTGATGACCTTAGCAGTTAAAATTCCCATATTTTTTCTTTCTATGTACCATCTGTTTTCGAATTGCCTCACAAACCAGATCACCACCAGTTTAAGCTTGGTTAGAAGCAGCATGTTTTTAGAATGAGATTTTAACTCTGCAGCGGAGTGTGCGCTGATATGAAACTTCCTGGCAGATTATAATTGTGTGCCATACCGTGAGTCGAACTCGGGACCTTACCATGTTTTTACCACTTTTTTAAAGTTTGAATGTGGGTTTGATATCCCAGCAGCCTCTTTTTTCTTTTTTTCTTTAAGGTCGCGGGGTGGCGGTGGAAAGGTGGGCATGAATCGCCTGGCCACAATGTCTCCTTCCTCCCATTCCTGGGGATGTGGCACAAGGGATGCAACGGTTTTAGATTTTTGAATGTTTATTTCCATTTATTTTTATTTGGTTACTTGTTTTTTGTTATTTTATTTATTTAAATATTTTTCATTTTAAACAGTAAGTAACTGGAACTAATAAGTACAATCCTTGCATCGAACTGGCCACGCACCTAACTGAAAACATTCTGATAGTTGCAGCAAAGGACCAAAAGGAAGACAGCAAAGTGTGGGGCTAAGGAAGCCATTAAATAAAACCTAAGGGTGGAATCCGTACCACCATTGACCGGATGGCAAACAAATAAAACTGCGAAGAACCCAATAAATGTCAGTAGTGATGTTAACACATCGGGGAAGCAATTTTTGGTAGAACACACCGTCACCATTACGCCAGATTCATTACATTATCATTTATGGATGTGCACAGGTCTTTGTACCCTTGTTAACGTAAAGAAGACCTCACTTCCCGTTAGCAGTAACGACACAGGACAGGAATGATCGGTGCTGTACACGAGCCAACTGATGACCGAACAAGCAGAGTTTCACATACGGTCACCCACTGATTTTTGTGATTTTGGCTTAGAGTATGCAGTACCCGTACACCCGATGTTTTGAACCTTCCTCATTGCATGCAAATATCGCACGATGGTGGAATGATCATAGTTCATCACATTTGCCAGTTCTCGAATATAATGCGTGGATCGTTGAGAACTGATGTGTTTAAACGATTTTCATCAAACCTCGAAGGTCTTTTCGAATGTATAGAGTCACTAATGTCAAAACTACCCTCCTTAAAATGAAAAAAAAAACTTTTCTCGCCGCTATCTTTCCAATGGCATTATCCCCATACACGATGAAATTGTTTCTAGCTGTCTCCGTTATTAGCACGCCTCTATTGAAGTCAGACAGAAGAATATATCGAAAATGTGCCGATTTCTCCATTTGACACTCCATTTTCTAGCGCCCATAGCTCGTTATCTCCAGATGACAAAATGACAATATCTAAACTCTAATAGCAACAGTGAACAATAAGTAAATAATGACAATCGATAAATAAGCCCATAGCAACTGGAATACCAAAAAGGAAAAACAAAAACATTACGAAACTGTGCGCCAAGGTTATATAGTAACTACTGGCACAGCTAAAGTGGCGCTAAGTTACCAATGAGCGCTCTAGTTAAGTAGCTTGGATTTGGCTTACAGAATGGCTGTTGTCTACTGTGTGTAGTTAATGTGGGTACTAACTGGGTACGTGAACTTTCTGTTAACTATGTATGTGACTATGAAGTGGTCAGTGTGGTTTCTTAATCATAGGGCATTTTCGATTTTATGAGGCCTGAAATTTAGCGGCCATAATTGAATGATTACTCAGTACTTTTGTTCAGGTTGAATGCGTTGCAGCAAATGTTTTTTAATGATTTTAAAGGTTTGCAGCCTGTAGCGTCAGTTCGTATGAGACCACTGCGGTTGTAAGGATGTCTGAGCAACCGTGTCGCCTTTCCAATGGTCGCTTACGCTCAGCTTCTGCGAGGCGAGCGTCGTTGCTGCTACCAGCTTCACTGTCCACGCAATCGGCAGGTCTTCACATCCTGCGCCCTGTTCACCGCAACCACGCCAGGTGGTACAGGTTCACGTCGGATCGCAAGACTAGTTAATGAAGTTTGAGGCGAACTGGACAAAATAAATAAAGAAAAAACTGGTATCAAATAAAGTTTTCAGCGCTACCATCATCAGTCCCAAACAAACCGGTGCTCCTCTCCCAAACCACGTTACCTGGTACAAAACTGGACACGTGTGACGTTACTGACACCTTTCCGTGGCTGACTGGGACAGTGCACAGGTGTACAACCAAGGTTCTGAGATTTATTTTCAAATACATATTTTTATTATACACTCCTGGAAATTGAAATAAGAACACCGTGAATTCATTGAAACAGGAAGGGGAAACTTCATTGACACATTCCTGGGGTCAGATACATCACATGATCACACTGACAGAACCACAGGCACATAGACACAGGCAACAGAGCATGCACAATGTCGGCACTAGTACAGTGTATATCCACCTTTCGCAGCAATGCAGGCTGCTATTCTCCCATGGAGACGATCGTAGAGATGCTGGATGTAGTCCTGTGGAACGGCTTGCCATGCCATTTCCACCTGGCGCCTCAGTTGGACCAGCGTTCGTGCTGGACGTGCAGACCGCGTGAGACGACGCTTCATCCAGTCCCAAACATGCTCAATAGGGGACAGATCCGGAGATCTTGCTGGCCAGGGTAGTTGACTTACACCTTCTAGAGCACGTTGGGTGGCACGGGATACATGCGGACGTGCATTGTCCTGTTGGAACAGCAGGTTCCCTTGCCGGTCTAGGAATGGTAGAAAGATGGGTTTGATGACGGTTTGGATGTACCGTGCACTATTCAGTGTCCCCTCGACGATCACCAGTGGTGTACGGCCAGTATAGGAGAGTTGTCTTGTGACAGCCAGAGCGAGAGCACCAGCAGCAGCGAGTACTGTTTGTATAAAGCGTTTATTTTGCATTTTGTTTACGACCTTCCACTAAGGAAGGGATTCTATTTGTGTTTATCTGCACTGCATAGTAACTAACAGTTCTTGATAAAACTTTACGTAGTTTTCGTGTTAGATTTCTTAGTGTTTTCTTGATCGTTTAGAACAAAAAGGGCCCTAAAACCGTCTTTTGTTTGTTTCGCGGCCGTTAGCAACTAGTCACTTGAATCAGCAGTTGTCTTGTGACAGCCAGAGCGAGAGCACCAGCAGCAGCGAGTACTGTTGTATAAAGCGTTTATTTTGCATTTTGTTTACGACCTTCCACTAAGGAAGGGATTCTATTTGTGTTTATCTGCTCTGCATAGTAACTAACAGTTCTTGATAAAACTTTACGTAGTTTTCGTGTTAGATTTCTTAGTGTTTTCTTGATCGTTTAGAACAGAAAGCGCCCTAAAACCGTCTTTTGTTTGTTTCGCGGCCGTTAGCCACTAGTCACTTGAATCAGCAGTTGTCTTGTGACAGCCAGAGCGACAGCACCAGCAGCAGCGAGTACTGTTTGTATAAAGCGTTTTTGTACTTATTTGCTGCGCTTAGCTTTTAAATAGTTTTTCTGGGAAAACCTAGCGTAGTTTTCGCGTCTCGTATTTCAGTGAGTGTTTCTTGATTATCAGAGTAGCTCATCAGAAGATTATCTTGGGAATTTGTCACCGTATAGAGTAGGCTAAACATAGTCATGTGTAGGAACTGTGGTTGTTGTGAGCGGACGCAAGGAGAATTGGCCACTCTTCGGGGGCAGGTGGAGGCTTTGTCTGTTAGGCTCATCGAGCTCGAGGCGCAGGCGTCGGCTCGTAGTGGCGTTGGGGCAACTGTGGTGAGACTTATGCCTACTTCGGTGGCCTTGGAATCACATGGAACCCCTGATGTCGCTGCGTCTTCCGGCAGTGAGCATCTTACCGGTCAGCCATCACTCCAGGGTGAATGGCGGACAGTGGTGGGCTCGCGCGTGCCTGGCCGAAAGGCGAAGGTGGGATCTGGCCGCGTGGCAGCTGCCTTACCCCTTTCCAACAGGTACGGGGTGCTTCCTAGTGGTGATGACATCGTTTCCGAGCCACCACAGGATGCCTCGCCTGTTGGGCCAGTGGCCGATTCTCCGGCAAGGTCCCGACAGTCACAGAGGGCGGGCCTATTAGTTATAGGGAGCTCCAACGTTAGGCGGGTTATGGAGCCCCTCAGGAAAATAGCGGGTAGGTCGGGGAAGAATGCCAGTGTGCACTCGGTGTGCTTGCCGGGGGGTCTCGTCCGTAATGTGGAGGAGGCCCTTCCGGCAGCTATTGAACGCACTGGGTGTGACCGGCTGCAGATAGTAGCACATGTCGGAACGAATGACGCCTGCCGCTTGGGTTCTGAGGCCAGCCTTGGTTCCTTCCGGCGGCTGGCTGATTTGGTGAAGACAACCAGCATCGCACGCAGAGTGCAAGCTGAGCTTAATATCTGCAGCATAGTGCCCAGAGTCGATCGCGGTCCTCTGGTTTGGAGCCGTGTGGAGGGTCTAAACCAGAGGCTCAGACGACTCTGCGACTATAATGGTTGCAAATTTATCGACCTCCGTTATTGGGTGGAGAACTGTAGGGCCCCCCTAGACAGGTCAGGCGTGCACTACACACCGGAAGCAGCTACTAGGGTAGCAGAGTACGTGTGGCGTGCACATGGGGGTTTTTTAGGTTAGAGGGACCCCCCCTTGGGCGAAACGATAAAATACCTGACGGCTTACCAGAGAGGACATTATCATCGTTGATAAAGAACGTCCGTCCTCAGAGACCAAAAACAGGAAAAGTTAACGTATTATTGGTAAACTGCAGGAGTATCCAGGGCAAGGTTCCTGAATTAGTATCTCTTATTGAAGGAAATAGTGCGCATATAGTATTAGGAACGGAAAGTTGGTTAAAACCGGAAGTGAACAGTAACGAAATCCTAGACACAGAATGGAATATATACCGCAAGGATAGGATAAACGCCAATGGTGGAGGAGTATTTATAGCAGTAAAGAATTCAATAATATCCAGTGAAGTTATTAGCGAATGCGAATGTGAAATAATCTGGGTTAAGTTAAGTATCAAAGGTGGGTCAGATATGATAGTCGGATGCTTCTATAGACCACCTGCATCAGCAACCGTAGTAGTTGAGCGCCTCAGAGAGAACCTGCAGAACGTCGTGAAGAAGTTTCGTGATCATACTATTGTAATAGGGGGAGACTTCAATCTACCAGGTATAGAATGGGATAGTCACACAATCAGAACTGGAGCCAGGGACAGAGACTCTTGTGACATTATCCTGACTGCCTTGTCCGAGAATTACTTCGAGCAGATAGTTAGAGAACCAACTCGTGAAGCTAACGTTTTAGACCTCATAGCAACAAATAGACCGGAACTTTTCGACTCCGTGAATGTAGAAGAGGGTATCAGTGATCATAAGTCAGTGGTTGCATCAATGACTACAAGTGTAATAAGAAATGCCAAGAAAGGAAGGAAAATATATTTGCTTAACAAGAGTGATAGGGCACAAATCGCAGAATATCTGAGTGACCACCATCAAACGTTCATTTCTGAGGAAGAGGATGTGGAACAAAAATGGAAAAAATTCAGAAACATCGTCCAGTACGCCTTAGATAAGTTCGTACCGACTAAGGTCCAAAGCGAGGGGAAAGATCCACCGTGGTATAACAATCATGTACGAAAGGTACTACGGAAACAAAGAAAGCTTCATCATAGGTTTAAGAGTAGTCGAATCATAGCTGATAAGGAAAAGCTGAACGAAGCGAAAAAGAGCGTAAAGAGAGCAATGAGAGAAGCATTCAACGAATTCGAACATAAAACATTGGCAAACAATCTAAACAAGAACCCTAAAAAGTTTTGGTCATATGTAAAATCGGTAAGCGGATCTAAATCCCCTATTCAGTCACTCGTTGACCACGATGGCACCGAAACAGAGGACGACCGAAGAAAGGCAGAAATACTGAATTCAGTGTTCCGAAACTGTTTCACTGCGGAAAATCGTAACACGGTCCCTGACTTCAGCCGTCGCACGGACGCCAAAATGGAAAATATTGAAATAAACGATATCGGAATTGAAAAACAACTGCTATCACTTAGTAGCGGAAAAGCATCCGGACCAGACGAGATACCCTTAAGATTCTACAGTGATTATGCTAAAGAACTTGCCCCCTTTCTATCAGCAATTTATCGTAGATCGCTGGAAGAACGTAAAGCACCTAGCGACTGGAAGAAAGCGCAGGTCGTTCCCATTTTCAAGAAGGGTCATAAATCAGATGCGAATAATTATAGGCCTATTTCGCTTACGTCAATCTGTTGTAGAATAATGGAACATGTTTTGTGTTCTCGTATTATGACGTTCTTAGATAATACAAATCTCCTTCATCATAACCAACATGGATTCCGCAAACAGAGATCGTGTGAAACTCAGCTCGCCCTATTTGCCCAAGAAATTCACAGTGCCGTAGACACTGGCGAGCAGATTGATGCCGTATTCCTGGACTTCAGGAAGGCATTTGATACGGTTCCGCACTTACGTTTAGTGAAAAAAATACGAGCTTACGGAATATCGGACCAGGTTTGTGATTGGATTCAGGATTTCCTAGAAGAAAGAGCACAACATGTCATTCTTAACGGTTCAAAATCTGCAGATGTAGAGGTAATTTCGGGAGTACCGCAGGGAAGCGTGATAGGACCTTTATTGTTTGCAATATACATAAGTGACTTAGTTGACAACATCGGTAGCTCCGTGAGGCTATTTGCAGATCATACGGTTGTCTGCAAGAAAGTAGCAACATCAGAAGACTCGTACGTACTCCAGGAGGACCTGCAGAGGATTAATGCATGGTGCGACAGCTGGCAGCTTTCCCTAAACGTAGATAAATGTAATATAATGCGCATACATAGGGGCAGAAATCCATTCCAGTACGATTATGCCATAGGTGGTAAAGTGGAATGATCACATAAAACAAATAGTGGGAAAAGCAGGCGCCAGGTTGAGATTCATAGGAAGAATTCTAAGAAAATGTGACTCATCGACGAAAGAAGTAGCTTACAAAACGCTTGTTCGTCCGATTCTTGAGTATTGCTCATCAGTATGGGACCCTTACCAGGTTGGATTAATAGAAGAGATAGACATGATCCAGCGAAAAGCAGCGCGATTCGTCATGGGGACATCTAGTCAGCGCGAGAGCGTTACGGAGATGCTGAACAAGCTCCAGTGGCGGACACTTCAAGAAAGGCGTTACGCAATACGGAGAGGTTTATTATCGAAATTACGAGAGAGCACATTCCGGGAAGAGATGGGCAACATATTACTACCGCCCACATATATCTCGCGTAATGATCACAACGAAAAGATCCGAGAAATTAGAGCAAATACGGAGACTTACAAGCAGTCGTTCTTCCCACGCACAATTCGTGAATGGAACAGGGAAGGGGGGATCAGATAGTGGTACAATAAGTACCCTCCGCCACACACCGTAAGGTGGCTCGCGGAGTATAGATGTAGATGTAGATGTAGATCGCTCCCCACACCATGATGCCGGGTGTTGGCCCTGTGTGCCTCAGTCGTATGCAGTCCTGATTGTGGCGCTCACCTGCACGGCGCCAAACACGCATACGACCATCATTGGCACCAAGGCAGAAGCGACTCTCATCGCTGAAGACGACACGTCTCCATTCGTCCCTTCATTCACGCCTGGCGCGACACCACTGGAGGCGGGCTGCACGATGTTGGGGCGTGAGCGGAAGACGGCCTAACGGTGTGCAGGACCGTAGCCCAGCTTCATGGAGACGGTTGCGAATGGTCCTCGCCGATACCCCAGGAGCAACAGTGTCCCTAATTTGCTGGGAAGTGGCGGTGCGGTCCCCTGCGGCACTGCGTAGGATCCTACGGTCTTGGCGTGCATCCGTGCGTCGCTGCGGTCCGGTCCCAGGTCGACGGGCACGTGCACCTTCCGCCGACCACTGGCGACAACATCGATGTACTGTGGAGACCTCACGCCCCACGTGTTGAGCAATTCGGCGGTACGTCCACCCGGCCTCCCGCATGCCCACTATACGCCCTCGCTCAAAGTCCGTCAGCTGCACATACGGTTCACGTCCACGCTGTCGCGGTATGCTACCAGTGTTAAAGACTGCGATGGAGCTCCGTATGCCACGGCAAACTGGCTGACACTGACGGCGGCGGTGCACAAATGCTGCGCAGCTAGCGCCATTCGACGGCCAACACCGCGGTTCCTGGTGTGTCCGCTGTGCCGTGTGTGTGATCATTGCTTGTACAGCCCTCTCGCAGTGTCCGGAGCGAGTATGGTGGGTCTGACACACCGGTGTCAATGTGTTCTTTTTTCCATTTCCAGGAGTGTATGTAATTTATGTAATCCCAATCCAAAATCATCTCAAGCGTTTTTCAGTATCAGTAACATTAGCACAAGTGTCACATTAAACCAGATTGAGTCGTTTCCCTTCGGTCCAGTTTAACGTAAATGATCCAGTTTAACGTAAGTAAGATTTTGATAACAATAAATCAAGCATCTGACAATACAATCAATAAAACCTTACAGATGCAAACCTGCGTCTTCAAACTGATTACTTTAAATTAAGAATACCTTATCCTCGGTTATCACAATAGGCCATTACAAAAGATGACGAAAATGTCTCAGTAGCGTTAAAGAATTTCCAAAATCTGATTACTTTAAGCAGATACATATAATCATCACATTCTACATAAAACCCTAACAAATGGTAAACAAAGAAATTCTTTCTCAAGAGACAACGAAAATGCGAAATGAGAATTCTCAGCTTCACAAATTGCAAGAAAACAATAAGCTGAAAATTAAGCAGATTTTTCAAATCCACAGCAAGTATTTTGTATAAACCTTCAAAATATGGTTGAAAGCACTATTTGCCGTTTTCATTACTCATTCATATACTCGTAACATGCGCTGGGTTCACGGACCTCCTTTACACACGTGAAAACGTTGCCTTTTTCTCCCCTGAAACACAAATACCTTTAACACAAAAAAATGGTTCGAATGGCTCTAAGCACTATGGGACTTAACTTCTGAGGTCATGAGCCGTAGAACTTAACACTACTTAAACCTAACTAACCTAAAGACATCACATACATCCATGCCCCAGGCAGGATTCGAACCTGCGACCGTAACGGTCGCGCGGTTCCAAACTGTAGCGCCTAGAACCGCTCGGCCACCTAGGCCGGCGTTTAGTATTAGTAAACTTACTTTCGCCATTCCTCATCACCAAAACCAAAGAAGTTTCAAACAGAACCATCAGCATGGTAAGTTATGCTGACTCTCTTTTGGGACGAAAAAGGCGTCATTTTGGAGCATTACATGCCTAGAGGGACCACTGTCACCAGTGCATCATACACAGTTCTCCTAAAAAATCATCTGCGACCTGCAATCAAATCAAAGCGACGTGGATTGCCGTCAGAAGGTGTCCTTTTGCAATATGACAGTGCAAGGACCCACACTGCCCGTACAACAGTTGCAACAATCACAGACCTGCATTTTGAGTGTCTTCCTCATCCACCATACTCACCAGTCCTTCCCAGAAGATATTTCCATATGTTTGGACCACACAAAGACGCAATGGGAGGAAAGAAGTTCCGTTGTGATGAAGAGGTACGCCACGCAGTGCATGAGTGGTTGCGCAGACTACCAAAAGAATTTTTTTCCAAAGGAATTTATGCACTTTGTAAGCGTTGGTGGACTTTCATTGGGTGTGGGGGAGATTATGTTGAAAAGAGATTCAGCTTTGTACCATTTCTCCACAATAAATAATTTTTAAAGAAACATTTAAGGTTTTCATTTGACTCATCCTCGTAAGATAACTAACTTGCGCTGTGCCTCACAACATGCTTTAAAAGTTAATAATTTTTAACAAACACATACAGTAGAAATGCAGAAACCAATCTGTACCACATCACAAGAACTCCAAGAACCCATATCAGTACAGGAGTGACATAACCACCATCATGCAAGAACGCTGCCAGTGCCACTGACCACCACGGGACTCCTTGGCCAAAGCAGTTGTGTGTCCACATCCAGGCAAACACAGCCACGCTTAGAGGTCCCCGTAATGTGTGTCTGAAGCTGCTCCCGACCCGCCGGGTCTTCTCGCTGCCTTCCATCAGTTTCGTGTTGAAACACAGGCTAGCATAAACAAGATGCCCGCTGACACAGTACCAGATAACCACTGTACTGTCTGGTTCTCCTGAAATAAGTGCACTTCCTCCAAGAGCTGACACTCCACTCTCAACATTATTTCCACCTCAGGCGTCCAATAATACACAACTCCGTGGAATTGTGCTGACGCTTTCGGCTGCCTGTCCATAACTCCACAACTGCTCTCTGCACACATCACGTGCCCAACCTGTCACGTGACACTGCCATACCTTTCTGACAGAGGTGACGCACTGCAATAGTGCCAACCGTCACCTCATTGCGCCGATAATCTTACAATTCTGAGCTGGAAAGGCAGGCATTTTAGAAACCTCACCTATTCAACATAAAAGGTCAGTGAACATTATTATACTGGTAGTAGCTCCTCTATGTAGGACAATCGTACTTGGTATGTTTCCCTCTACAGCATTAACAGCTGCGTCATCTAGATTTTCATGAGGTTCGCTACATATGTTAAGATCATGTCGTTATACTTATTACCTTACTTACTATCTTTCACTATTTTTTGAATTCCAAAAGCATTTAATCAGTACAAAACACCACTTAGTATCGAAAGCACGATCATATAGCGCAACAGGAGAAATTTGTGATTGCATTGAGGATTCCATTCGTAGGGAGGAAAAGCCCGTTATCTTGGATAGAGAGGCATCAGCAGATGAACTAGTAACTTCAAATGTTCGCCACGCAAATTGTTTGGTATCCTTTCTATTCAAGTTGTACATTAATCTCCTTGCACACGATATTAGCAGTAACCTCAAACTTTTCACAGATGATACAGTTATCTACATCAGCAAAAGAAAACATGTAGTTTCCTAAGATAGGGATGTTACTCAGCAACAGGATTCTAATTTCAACATAGGATTATACAACCAACCAGTTAACGTTGAACATCTGGAGTCGGTTATCTCATACAAATTAGTGGATGTATCTCTTTGTATGAGAATGACGTAGAACGATCACATAAGCTCAGTCTTCATTAAAGCAGGTGACAAACTTCGGCTTATTAGTATAATACTAAGGAAGTGCAATCAGCCTACAATGGAGACTGCTCACAAATACTTGTGCGACACGTCATGCTACAACACTGGTCAAATATGTGGGGCCCGTACGAAAGAGGTCTAACAGGATACATCGACCGTCTGCAAAACAAAAGGGCAGCACGAACGGTCACAGCTTTGTATGACGTAAGGGAGAGCACCACAGATGATGAATGAAGAAATACACTCCTGGAAATGGAAAAAAGAACACATTGACACCGGTGTGTCAGACCCACCATACTTGCTCCGGACACTGCGAGAGGGCTGTACAAGCAATGATCACACGCACGGCACAGCGGACACACCAGGAACCGCGGTGTTGGCCGTCGAATGGCGCTAGCTGCGCAGCATTTGTGCACCGCCGCCGTCAGTGTCAGCCAGTTGGCCGTGACATACGGAGCTCCATCGCAGTCTTTAACACTGGTAGCATGCCGCGACAGCGTGGACGTGAACCGTATGTGCAGTTGACGGACATTGAGCGAGGGCGTATAGTGGGCATGCGGGAGGCCGGGTGGACGTACCGCCGAATTGCTCAACACGTGGGGCGTGAGGTCTCCACAGTACATCGATGTTGTCGCCAGTGGTCGGCGGAAGGTGCACGTGCCCGTCGACCTGGGACCGGACCGCAGCGACGAACGGATGCACGCCAAGACCGTAGGATCCTACGCAGTGCCGTAGGGGACTGCACCGCCACTTCCCAGCAAATTAGGGACACTGTTGCTCCTGGGGTATCGGCGAGGACCATTCGCAACCGTCTCCATGAAGCTGGGCTACGGTCCCGCACACCGTTAGGCCGTCTTCCGCTCACGCCCCAACATCGTGCAGCCCGCCTCCAGTGGTGTCGCGACAGGCGTGAATGGAGGGCGAGTGGAGACGTGTCGTCTTCAGCGATGAGAGTCGCTTCTGCCTTGGTGCCAATAATGGTCGTATGCGTGTTTGGCGCAGTGCAGGTGAGCGCCACAATCAGGACTGCATATGACCGAGGCACACAGGGCCAACACCCGGCATCATGGTGTGGGGAGCGATCTCTTACACTGGCCGTACACCACTGGGGATCGTCGAGGGGACACTGAATAGTGCACGGTACATCCAAACCGTCATCGAACCCATCGTTCTACCATTCCTAGACCGGCAAGGGAACTTGCTGTTCCAACAGGACAATGCACGTCCGCATGTATCCCGTGCCACCCAACGTGCTCTAGAAGGTGTAAGTCAACTACCCTGGCCAGCAAGATCTCCGGATCTGTCCCCCATTGAGCATGTTTGGGACTGGATGAAGCGTCGTCTCACGCGGTCTGCACGTCCAGCACGAACGCTGGTCCAACTGAGGCGCCAGGTGGAAATGGCATGGCAAGCCGTTCCACAGGACTACATCCATCATCTCTACGATCGTCTCCATGGGAGAATAGCAGCCTGCATTGCTGCGAAAGGTGGATATACACTGTACTAGTGCCGACATTGTGCATGCTCTGCTGCCTGTGTCTATGTGCCTGTCGTTCTGTCAGTGTGATCATGTGATGTATCTGACCCCAGGAATGTGTCAATAAAGTTTCCCCTTCCTGGGACAATGAATTCACGGTGTTCTTATTTCAATTTCCAGGAGTGTAGCATATAACTCCCAATGTACAGTCCCGTAGATATGAACACGACAGTACTAGATTAATAAGAGCGCGCGCAGAGGCAATGAAGCAGACATTGTTTCCGCCCTCCATAAGTAAATGGAACAGGATAAAGAGTTAATAACTGGTACAGTGGGAAGTACCCTCTACTATGCGCTACAAACAGTATTTCATAATAAGTACGTAGATGTAGAGTTAGATGTCTTATATCTTTTAGCGAAGAATGACCCCTGTGCTTGTGATAGAGATGTCTATTTGTAAACGACTATATACAGGTCGCTGTTTCAGATCTTTTGTCTATCAAGACAGCCCCTACGGACAGTTTCAATTGAAATAAATACTCATATCGGCCATAACTGGACACTCAAATGAATTCGCTGGTGACAACTGAAAATTTGCGTTTCAGTAAGACTCGAACCCCGATTACTCGCTTTCCACGGGCGGCCGCTTTAAGCGTTTCAAGTTTCCCAGCACCTTGTACTTTCGACACAAATTCCCTTGTCGTCGCACACTACTTACGTTGCGGCCCATGTCCTCCACACTTATTGCTCGTCACATCATGCTAGATTCCTGCAAGGGTTCAAGAAAGAGAGTGCATACGCCGTGAAATGATCTGAGTGGCTGTCAAGCCATATAGAATAACATATAGGGTGATTCTTACTGAAGTTTGAAAACCCTCGAAGTACGTAGATGTCTTTGAGACAACTGTAAGGTACATGGAGCTGAAAATATCTGGAAATACCCTGAAAGTGTATGACTAACGTTAAAATTCTGGCGTCACCAGATGACGCGTCTCGTCGCACGTGCTGCGTTGGTGCCTATCGATCTCCCTCACCTGGTCCTCCCAGTCCAAGTCAATTATTCACCTGGCTGGCTCTGAGCACTATGGGACTTAAAATCTATGGTCATCAGTCCCCTAGAACTTAGAACTACTTAAACCTAACTAACCTAAGGGCATCACACAACACCCAGTCATCACGAGGCAGAGAAAATCCCTGACCCCGCCGGGACGTTCACCTGGCTGCGAGTCTACGTAAGCGACTTAAGCGCTTGGGACTCAGCGTTCGAGTCATGCGTCTGGCAGGCTGTACTTTTTTTTCTTTTTTAATTTGCATAGTGTTACATAATTAAGTGTTTACATTGAGGTAATATTAATTATTTTATTTATCGGCCTCACGGTCTGGTTTCTACAAACTACTGTGCAATTAAATCCTACCATATTGTTTAATAATTTTTTCATAATGCGGGGTAACAGTGATAATATATTTCTTTAAAGTCAGTACCGCCATTAGACTGTTGTTTATTTACAGTGTTACATTTACACTTACACATTATGTTGGATGCCGCCTTCTGGAGTTGCGGACACGTGACGCGGTAACTGAAGTATTTAAGCTGGGGAGACACGGAACGAGTGTCACACCAGCGAAGCTATGGTCTGCCAATTGGAAAATCTATTGAGACAAGCGACTTTGACAAGGGGAATATTATTATTATGTAGAGTGTGTGAACGACTATCTCGAAAATGGCAAAGCTGGTCGAATGTTCGCGTGCTATTGTCGTGAGCATCTACGAAAGAGGTAGGTGGTAAATGGTTGGACGCCCACGACTCTTCACACAACGTGGAGTTCGAGTGCTTGTCTGCTACATAAAATAGAGAATACGTATATCTCTTACATCTCTACTGAAAGAGCACAATGTTGCTGCTCTCTCACTCTCTCAACTGTTTCGGATCACATCGTTCACCGCGCTTTGTTGAAGAAGGAGCTCCAGAGCAGAACACCCCTACGTGTTCACGTGTTGGCCTAACGACGTCATCAGTTACGATTGCAGTGGGCACGGGACCATGAGGATTCCACCGTCGATCAATGGAAACACGTCGAACCTTCGGGTGAATTAAAGATTTGCTACACTCGATGGTCATATCGATAAACGCCGTCATCGAGGTGAATGGTGGCTCCAAGCGTACAGCACACCATGGACGAAGACTGGTAGGAGCAGTATTATGCTACAGGAGTCATTCTTCCGCTCTTGTATGGAACGTATGGTAGTAATCGAAGACAGGCTGAAAGCTGCGAACCATCTGTATCCCTTCATTCTTCATGTCTTCCCCGACGGCGATGTCGTCTTTCAGCACCATAGTTGTCCATGTCTGGGAGCCAGAACCGTGCTACAGTGGTTTGAGGGAGCACTCACGTTGACGTCTCGGCGACCAAATTCACCTGATTTAAATCCTATAGTATCCACTTGGATCTCTATCGGGGGCCGTCACCGCATACCCGAATCAGCGGCCCGTTATTTACGCGAATTATATTACGTGTGCGTAGACATCTAATGCAATACATAACCGCAAAGCTAAAAACATACTGCACTATACCTAAAACGCAGGTTGAGTGACGTATTTCGTTCCAAAGACGGACAAACGAACTATTTAGCAGACGCTCACAATGGTTTGGTTCATCAGTGTAAATAAGTATAACCTTCCGAATTAGATCAATACTACTAAATGACATAGTTGTTCTCTACTAAACAAAATCTGTATACAAAAAAAGAAAGGACAAAAGGAAAGAATCAAAAAATTAGAAAAGCGTTTGCTTGGTTACAGCCAGGGCAATAATTCTGTAACTTCTACGTTTACAACATATTACATTTAGAAAATGTGTTTGAAGAGTGAGTAGCTGATCGGTGCGATATGTGACACTACCTCCTACCATCGAGGGTAGGGTCGGCAAGCACCATCACTGCACGTGCGGCGAGACGTTCAGTATTTATTGATTGGCGACTCCATGGAGTGTCCTGTGCACCACGACCAGATAATGGGTATACTTGGAAGGAGAGACAGCATTGGTCGAATTTTTTTGTTTTATTAACCGCAAAATCGATTTTCGGTCACTTAGTGACCATCTTCAGTGCAAGAAGTTAAAAAAATTTTCACATTACGATCAGAGTGTATAAAACAGAAAATCACAACTACATCAGCATATGAACATAACAGTTGGTAGGAACATACCCGTAATATATAATTTAAATTGGTAGGCACTGGTGTCAACAAGCTTACAGCGATCACATAAACTGAGGCCGCTGTTTACATGCACTTGTTCAGCAGACCTCGGTGTGACAGGGCTTGGCACGCCCTGTATGTGACATGTGTCACGCGAAGACTTAATATTACTGGTTTTACGAGATATTAACACTAAATAACTGAAAGGTCTCTGTTGGATTCCTTTTTTATATATATATCACCAGTTGTCGTATGACTATTAAAAATTATAATTAATGTTGGTCTGGTTGGGAATTTGGTAAGCTAGACTGGATACCTGGTGAAACAGTTGCGCAGTAATGCAAGGTTAACTTCCCCAGACAGCTCACAGCTTTTAAACCGCTTTTATTGTCTAGCAGTACCGCTTTCATAGAAAAATAAAGTAACAACGTTATATAACTCTTGTGCATTTGTGAATGATGAAGTAATTCAAATTTAAAATGTACGTAAAACACATAGCAGACGAAGGGGGAAGGAAATATCTAAAATACATTGGCGTATTATTTTTAGAAAACAAACTTATAAAACATAAAACAGATCTATGATAAGTTGTCAGAGTGCAGGACAGGTAAAAGAGCAAAAGACAATGAAAAAGAATAATATATGAATAACATGAAATGAGGTATAACACAGGTTTTTAAAAGAACATAATACCCACCATCTGGCGTGGGAAGTCAGAAGTACAACGTTTGTGATTTACGTAAAATGTTACGTTAAGACTAAGGAGTCAAATATATAAAAATAGTAATAGTACGAAACTGCCATTACTTAATAATTAAAATGCCGTGAAAGGCAATGTTCATTACAAAAAAGTTTGTAGGTGTGGATAAACAATTTTGTTATCATATTTAACCGACATGCTGATGTACGTCTCGTTTGTCCCTGCTAGCTCTCTGATCTTAATGTGAAAAAATTTTTAACTTCTAGCACTGAAAATGGTCACTAAGTGACCGAAAATCGATTTTGCGGTTAATAAAACAAAAAAAATACGATCAGTGCTGTCTCTCCTTCCAAGTATACGTTCAGTATTTGTCATCCCTTTTTGGGCTACTTACCGAGATATGCGGCCCCATATATATGTTAAATTAATTTGGCTCAGAGTCATCTACGTCGCTTCGAGTCTTTTCAAACGTTAATAACAATCACCCTGTTTGTGTGATGTTCATGCGTTCGGATGTCTTCAAATGAAAATACACCACACACAAATAAGCCACATATACAGATTGAGACATAGAAATACAAGAGCCTGATGATTCTAGAGCCCCCTGGAAAGGTCATAACCGGTCGTGTCGAGACAAATATCAATTATTGTTTGACGGAAAGATAATGCGCCATTAAGTGAAAGAGTTTACTGGAACCATAAAGCCATTACCCACTGGCATGGTCCGTAATATAAGCGAGAGCTCGGACTCCTCTGTGGGAACTGGTCTGGCGTATTAGCGACAGCAGTTACAAACGCAGCGACCATGGGCTCCTTGCTGTGGCTTCTGGTCGCTATGTTGCTCGTTTCTCCTTCGGCGTGTGCGCGGACCAACCCACGTGAGTACGACTGTGCGCATTGTAATCAAGATGGTTGTCGATTATTGGGTTGCTCCTGACATACCGCCTGCTACGAGGCCTTTTTGGGAAGTAATGTCCGATCGGTCCGAAATCGAAACGACAGCGAAAATCAAAAATGTTTTATTTGCAACAGTTAGCTACACATTCCAGCTACTTCTCTGTATAGTCGCCGCTCCGACTTAGAGGTTTGTCGTAGCGTTGTATCAAACAGCCCCCTGTGGTTTCCGCCAGTTCTCTACGCTGGTCATCAGTACGTTGTCTACATCTACATCTACATCTACATCCATTCTCCGCAAGCCACCTGACGGTGTGTGGCGGAGGGTACCTTGTGTACCTCTATCGGTTCTCCCTTCTATTCCAGTCTCGTATTGTTCGTGAAAAGAAGGATTGTCGGTATGCTTCTGTGTGGGCTCTAATCTCTCTCATTTTATCCTCGTGGTCTCTTCGCGAGATATACGTAGGAGGGAGCAATATACTGCTTGACTCCTCGGTGAACGTATGTTCTCGAAACTTCGACAAAAGCCCGTACCGAGCTACTGAGCGTCTCTCTTGCAGAGTCTTCCATTGAAGTTTATCTATCATCTCCGCAACGCTTTCGCGATTACTAAATGATCCTGTAACGAAGCGCGCTGCTCTCCATTGGATCTTCTCTATCCCTTCTCTCAAGCCTATCTGGTACGGATCCCACACCGCCGAGCAGTACTCAAGGAGTGGGCGAACAAGCGTACTGTAACGTACTTCCTTTGTTTTCGAATTGCATTTCCCTAGGATTCTTCCAATAAATCTCAGTCTGGCATCTACTTTACCAACGATCAACTTTATATGATCGTTCCATTTTAAATCACTCTCAAGGCGTACTCCTAGATAATTTATGGGATTAACGGCTTCCAGTTGCTGACCTGCTATTTTGTAGCTAAATGATAAGGGATCTATCTTTCTATGTATTCGCAACACATTACACTTGTCTACATTGAGATTCAGTTGCCATTCCGTGCACCATGCGTTAATTCCTTGCAGATCCTCCTGCACTGCAGTACAATTTTCCATTGTTACAACCTCTCGATACACCACAACATTATCTGCAAAAAGCCTCAGTGAACTTCCGATGTCATCCACAAGGTCATTTATGTATATTGTGAATAGCAATGGTCCTATGACACTCCCCTGCGGCACGCCTGAAATCACTCTTACTTCGGATGACTTCTCTCCCTTGAGAATGACATGCTGCGTTCTGTTCTCTAGGAATTCTTCAATCCAATCACACGATTGGTCTGATAGTCCATATGCTCTTACTTTGTTCATTAAAGGACTGTGGGGAACTGTATCGAACGCCATGCGGAAGTCAAGAAACACGGCATCTACCTGTGAACCCGTGTCTATGGCCCTCCGAGTCTCGTGGACGAACAGCGCGAGCTGGGTTTCACACGACCGTCTTTTTCGAAACCCATGCTGATTCCTACAGAGTAGATTTCTAGTCTCCAGAAAAGTCATTATACTCGAACGTAATACGTGTTTCAAAATTCTACAACTGTTCCACGTTAGAGATAAAGGTCTATAGTTTTGCACATCTGTTCGACGTCCCTTCTTGAAAATGGGGATGACCTGTGCCCTTTTCCAATCCTTTGGAACGCTACGCCCTTCTAGAGACCTACGGTACACCGCTGCAAGAAGGGGGGCAAGTTCCTTCGCGTACTCTGTGTAAAGTCGAACTGGTATCCCATCAGGTCCAGCGCCCTTTCCTCTTTTGAGCGATTTTAATTGTTTCTCTATCCCTCTGTCGTCCATTTCAATACCTAACATTTTGTCATCTGTGCGACAATCTAGAGAAGGAACTACAGTGCAGTCTTCCTCTGTGATACAGCTTTGGAAAAAGACATTTCGTATTTCTGCCTTTAGTCTGTTATCCTCTGTTTCAGTACCATTTTGGTCACACAGTGTCTGGACATTTTGTTTTGATCCACCTACCGCGTTGACATTGTCTGTGCCAGTATGTCTTCGCAGCGAACAGTTAATGTAGCAGAGATGAAACTCAAGGGTGCCAATGATGTGCCGTATGTTTGGTGATCAAATACTTGACCATCGTAAACGCTGGAGGGTCATCTTCATTGCACCTATAGTGTGCGGCCGAGAACTCCCAAGAAGAAGAAAATGCATGACACTTACGTCGTGTGTGTTGCATAACATCAGGCGAAATCTCTCACCAGGCTCTCATACTTGATGGGGTACACCATTGTTTTCGGCACCTTTAAGTGCTCACTGTGTGCTCGAAGCTGAGAGAGAGCGACGTGACGCGATCGACGGGCATCCCAGATACACTGCCCAACACATCTGTGCAAGGCTTCATAGGATTTTTATGGTAGTTTCCATTTCTCGCCTGATCGGCTTTTACTCCCCAAATAGCTCTTGTTAATGTTCAACATGCTCCCTTGTGAGGAAGAGAACTGTGAGGAGTTCTGATAAGTAGCACCTCTGTCTTGTCTCTCACTTCACTTACAAAATACAGAAACGGATCGCTTGACGTTTCCTCTAAGACGTGATGTAACGTATCTATGTAACATGTATCTTAATTCTTTGGCACAATGGAATCAACACAGCACATAAACGGCACCCGATTGTTTTCGTTCATGTCGTTTAGGTGTGTTACCGTGAACAGTTCTGTGACTGGACTGTTCTTGTCAGAATCGACAGCAAACCAACACTGACAACGATAGGTCAGGTATACGTGCCGACGTCGCAGGCTGGAGATGAAGAGATTTAGAAAGTGTATGAGGATCTCGAATGGGTAACACAACATGTCAAGAGGGATGAAAATCAGGAACTCAGTTGTAGGGGAGGGAGTAGAAGAAAAGGTTACAAGAGAATATGGGCCTGAGACAAAGAATGACAGAGGAGAAAGACTAATTCAGTTCTGTAGCAACTTTCAGCTAGTATTCATGAGGCTGTCTCCACATCCGTACACGTACATCCTTGCTCTGCAATTTGAAATGAGACTCGTCCGACCAGGCAAAATGTTTCCACTCATCAACAGTCCTGTGGCGGTGTTGACAGACCCAGACGAGTCGCAGAGCTTTGTGTCGTGCGATCCTCAAGGACACACGAGTGTGTCTTGGGATCCGAAAGCCATTAGCGATGATGTTTCGTTCAACGGTTCGCTCACTGGCACTTGATGTCCCAGCATTGAAATCTGCAGCAATTTGCGGAAGGGTTGCACTTCTGTCACGTTGAACGATTGTCTTCAGTCGTCGTTGGTCCAGTGCTTGCAGGATCTTTTTCCGGGTGCAGCGATGTCGGAGATTTGATGTTTTACCGGCTTCGTGCTATTCACGATAAACTCATGAAATGGTCATACGGGAAAATCCCCACTTCATCGCTACCTCGGAGATGCTCTCTCCCAACGCTCCGGCGCCGACTATAACACCACATCCAAACTCTCTAACTTTCCATTGTAGCAGCAGTAACCGATCTAACAAGTGCGCTAGACTCTTGTTGTCTTATATTGGCGTTACCGACCGCAGCGCCGTATTCTGCTGTTTACATATCTCTGTATTTGAATACGCCTGCCTATACCAGTTTCTTTGGAGCTTCAGTCCATTTGGCGGTAACGCATGCTCCTCTCATCTTCGTCCATTACGTCTTCCCCCGACCACGGCAATGTTTTCAAGTTTCTTTCCTTTATATACACATTACTTCTATCTTTCAGTTTTCCCCTCCTTGCTATCTCGTCTGCATTTAACGGTATAATTCCCACTTAAATCTAATACACATAGCAGTTGGTAAAGTACTTTATTTCATTGGCCTGATGCCCAACTATGTACACAAACCGAGTCTTTTAGGATGTCGCCCCTGCCTTACCAATCGTAGTGTGTAATTCCAAAAGAGCTCATTGACAGCACGACTGCAGAGGCGATCCTCTTGCCACACAGTCGCGACTCGACCGACTGTTTTGTGGACACCAGCCAGTGCTGTTGGGGCGGTACTTGCCATTACTAATGGAGTGTGAACTGGCAGGGTAGCAGTCGGAAAAGCAGGTAGAGGCTCACAAGTGGAAATGAGGCAGGTGAACCACGGACCCGACTGTAAGCCCACGCTCCCACACAGGAGATTGGTTCAGGGTTGACCTGCCTGGCAAGTGGGTTGGTGGATCGGTCAACCTGAGCATAGGCCTCTTAAGGACCTGCAGCCATTCTTGACCACCTGGCGCTGCCATGATGAAAAGGTGCGGCGTGGCCAACAGATCCTACCTGCCGAAAAGTGATCAGAACATTGCCAGCTCCCTGCGTGAACCAACTTTGAAATCGCTCTATTCCTAGGGACACAGCTGCCACCTGAAAACAGCTTTTCAGACTGCCTGTTCCATGGCTCATCCATTTCCTCTGCGAATACGTACTTCTTGTTAAACGAAGAAAAAGGCTGCTGGATAGTTACGTAAAAGAAGTCAGCTAGGATAAGTGTCAGTGGCTCGATTCTCGCAATCATATTCCTAACAAACAAATTTCTATAAATTAGCTTAATCATCAAACTGATTTCCATAAACTGGTGCAGCAAAATTGAACTTGGAATGTTTAAGCCCAACCATAGGCTGACACTTGAATGTCTCTTCGGTTTTGTTGCCGGATCCTAAAATCATCTTGACTCGATATTTCGGCGATCCAACTGGTCGCCATCTTCAGGAAAATGCTGCTTCTGCTGATGAGTCCCGCTGAGAACTGACGCCAGGTTGCAAATCGACGTCCTATATAGGCCACCGTTCAGTACACGGCGCATGCGCCGCCCATCACGGTTTCTGCCTTCCAAAACAGGGAGGTGGCGCCGCCCTTAGTGAAACACTGCTGGCAACGATATATCGCAATCAAGGCTGCACCGAAGAACGCTCAGTTTTGATGCGAGATAATAGAGGATTCCACGTCTTGCTAAGAGGAATCCCATTGACTCTGTTGATTATTTTATCAGCCAACCTAATTTCAATCGCCTCTTTATAGACACTGTTTCAAAAACCGGAAATGTTGGCAACCACCCCAAAAAAATGGTTCAAATGGCTCTGAGCACTATGGGACTTAACAGCTGAGGTCATCAGTCCCCTAGAACTTAGAACTACTTAAACCTAACTAACCTAAGGACATCACACACATCCATGCCCGAGGCAGGATTCGAACCTGCGACCTTTGCGGTCGCGCGGTTCCAGACTGAAGCGCCTAGGACCGCTCGGCCACACCGGCCGGTGGCAACCACCACAGTTTCCTCAAATTTCATATTGTGTCCCTCATTTAGCCAGTGTTCTGCTAGCGCCGATTTTTCCGGCTGTTGTAGCCTCGTATGACGTCGATGTTCCACACACCTGTCATGCACTGTGCGAATCAAACAGCCAATGTAAGCTTTCCCACATTGACACGGAGTTTTGTACACCCCGGGTTTCCTAAGCCCCAAATCATCCTTCACAGAGCCGAACAGGGCCCTAATCTTAATGTGAAAATTCGTCCAATCTAAAACGATACGCCTCCAGCATAAGGAAGAAAGTCCACAGATCTATGTTCCTCTTCGTACACCTCCGGAGATGGTCTAAACTCCATAGCCCGACGAATCTGCTTCTCGGTGTATCCATTTTCCTTAAAAACAGTCATAAAACGCTCAAGTTCCTTATGCTGGAGGCTTATCGTTTAAGATTGGACGAATTTTAAGGAATTTTAACATTAACAGTGTGTTCCGTCCACCTTCTAAGATTAGGGCACTGCTCGGCTCTGTGAAGGATGATTTGGGGCTTAGGAACCCCGGGGTGTAAAATATTCAGTGTCACTGTGGGAAAGCTTACATTGGCCGTTCGATTCGCACAGTGCATGACAGGTGTGTGGAACATCGCCGTCATACGAGGCAACAACAGCCGGAAAAATCGGCGGTAGCAGAACACTGGCTAAATGAGGGACACAATATGAAATTTGAGGAGACTGTGGTGGTTGCCAACATTTCCGGTTTTTGGAACAGTGTCTATAAAGAGGCGATTGAAATTAGGTTGGCTGATAATTTAATCAACAGAGACAATGGGTTTCCTCTTAGCAAGACGTGGAATCCTCTATTATCTCGCATCAAAACTGACGTTCTTCGGTGGGGTCTTGATTGCGATATATCGTTGCCAGCAGTGTTTCACTAAGAGCGGCGCCACCTCCCTGTTTTGGAAGGCAGAAACCGTGATGGGCGGCGCATGCCCCGCGTACTGAACGGTGGCCTATATAGGACATCGATTTGCAACCTGGCGTTAGTTCTCAGCGGGACTCACCAGCAGAAGCAGCATTTTCCTGAAGATGGCGACCAGTTGGATCGCAGAAATATCGAGTCAAGTTGATTTAAAGATCCGGCAACAACCCGAAGAGACTTTCAAGACTTATTACGCCGGGAAAGCCTACGTAATCACATAGGCTGACACTTTCCAGATTGCCTGCTTTTAGGCGTAAGACATGATCTTTGTTGAGTCAAAAACACAATGTATGTTGCTGGAAACTACTAATGACCTTACCAACTCATTGTTCACAGGTTTTACCGTCCTTACAAAAGCAGGGGTCATCCATGGGGGACCTGACGGTGTTCAGTTTTTCAACAGCTCAGGGAAAGGGCACGGACGAATGGACGGACGGACGGACAACGAAAGAGAGCACTGCTACGTACCTTGTAAGCACACTACAAGTACTACAATTGTGTAGACGACTCTAACACTGTAAGAACAGCGCACCTGTCGTGACGTATTTGAGACATTTTTCTTGTGATAACATTCCTTTGTATGACATTTAAGGTCCGTGCGTCGTAGACAAGCAGTACTACTTTTCCAGTGCTTCTCTTTTGGATTCATGAACTACGTCCATCTCTCAGATGTGACAGTGGAATGTTCTGCAAAATATGTTTAAAGATCTGCACAAACTCTTAAACAGAATGAAAAAGTTCTTTACACCACAAATTACTTTGAATATGGAACTCTGCGGTATCCATATGAAGTCAAAGATGACTAATAGGACGGCTATTTGACTAATTACATATATTAGTTCTACTGGTTAAGTGTGTACGGCCGCTCTCAGCTCACTTTCATTTTCAAGTAATGGGATAGCGATATGCACATACACAGATGGCGGTAATATTAAGTACACGGGGCATAAAAGTGCAGCATGATGGAAGACCTGTCATATGTACTGGGGTGACTCACGTGGAAAAGTTTCCTACGTGATTATGATCCTAAACGGGAATTAACAGACGTTGAACACGGAATGGTAATTGGAGCTAGACGCATCGGACATTCCATTTCGGAAATCGTTAGGGAATTGAATACTCCGATGTCTACAGTGTCCAGAGAGCGCTGAGAATACCAAATTTCAGGCATTATCTCTCACCATGAACAATGCAGTGTTCGGCGGCATCCACTCAGTGGCCCAGAGGAGGCAAATGTGTTGACAATCTGGCAGAGCATAGTACGAGAGCTCTACTTGACGTCGTACGAGAGCTCTACTTCACGTCGTTTGTACCGCTAATGCCGATTCCGGCCCCTCTGCTCTTAAATTCTAGGACATTTCTCGATTTTTTTACGACAAGTTTCAACGTCAACATTAACAAACACTATATAATTGTAATTGTCTTCTCAAGAGCTATCGAACGCAGTTATAAAACCTATATGATACTTCGTTTAATATCTGTGTTGATACCAGTTGAAGTAACAAAACAAAAAATATGTGACCCTCGACTCTCTAACATTTGGCGAGAACCACGTTTCACTAAGTGTAAAGGTTAACGAAATAAAAGGCGGGGGGGGGGGGGGGGGGGTAGTTTAGAATAAGACTATGCAAAAAATTGAAGTCAATCAGTCAAGAAGTTTTTAGGACTTTTGGCAACAACGTTTCTCGTTTATATATATTTCGTATTTATATATTATGGACATTGAAAAATAGGTAGCTTATGTCTGTCCGAATGTTCGTTAGAATATAGCATAAAAATCTGAAGTAAAGCTGTCAACAAATTTTGGAGATTTTAGTGACAATGTTTCTCATTTAAATATTACATATATGTAAACGTAATCTTCCGCGGTCGTTGTCATAGTCAACAAAATTCTTTTTGGTTTGTGCCCTTATTGTCAACTATAAGATTCCGACATTTCGGCGACTATTGCAAGACGCTTTCCTCAGGTTGTGTTGTTAACTGTTCACTGGCCACTAGATTAATTACTTATGTACTATAGAAGAGTGCTGTCATTAGATATGAGGGTACGGAGGGAGGGTATTTGGAGTTCATTCATTGGTATTTGCATTGCGTCTTGTCATTGGCGGAAATAGGCGTTTTCCATTGGAGTTTCCTTTCTTGCTTGTCAATGGTGAAGATCAGCGAATAGGAAATTGAGTGGCTACTGCAGCGTAGCGGTGTTTACTAACTGCCTAGTATCGGCTAGGGCGCGTCAGCTCTCTATGTACCCTCCGCCGCTGTGGCCTAACGCTATCCTTCAGTCAAGACGCAGGGAGTCGGCACCCGTCTTCTCTAATCATGTTGTCGGGTAGCTTGGCTGTTTCTATAGCCTCTCTGACCTTCCTCCTCAAGCTAAACGGCTGTTCCGCCAGTACGCGGGTCTCTCCAAATTCGGTCTTCACCCTGCACTGTTCACGGTGATCTGCCACCGCTGATTTGTTGAATTGTTTGAGACTTAATACCCTTCCTCCTCACCTTCATATCCAATAACACCACTCCTCTATATTAAATAAGTAATTTAACTAGAGCCCATTCATCAGTTAACAACACACCCTAAGGATGGGGTATAGCAATAGTCCCCAAAACGTCGGACTTTTATGCTTGACAATGTGTTCACAAACCCAGAAGAATTTTACTGACCAGTATTACATATATGTTTATGTACTACACGTATTAAAAAACTGTAGCCTGTATCTGTCCAAATGTTCTTAGAACATTGCGTAAAAATTTATAGTAAATTAGTGACGTTCATTTTGAGATTTTTGATAACAACGTTTAACATTAGGCTTGACATAACCTGTATGATTCTTAATATAAATATACTCGTCTATATATTAAAAATTATACAGGATATGTACATCTGAATCTTGATCATGGCATTGTGTAAAAGTCTGAAGTATATCTGTCAAAGACTTTCTGAGATATTTGGTAATAAAGTATCCAATTTATATATTACATTATAATTTTATATCATACTTATTGATAAACATATAGTCATGTTCATCCATGTATTTATAAAAGAATTATGTAAATATCTGAAGTAAATAGGTCAACAACTTTTCGCGATTTTGGGTAAAATTTTTCCTCTTTATGCATTACATATATAATTATATGTTACTCATTTTAATATATATATATATATATATATATATATATATATTAAAAATTTATATCCTGTCTGCACTCTAATATTGGTAAAATTATCGTGTAAAAATTTGAAGTAAGTTGGCCAAGTATTTTCTGAGATTTTTGGTAACAATGTTAAACGATAATTTTTCTCTATATAGTAGTAGAGAAGTAGATATATATACTACCACACACATTTAAAAAATGTGGTTCACGTACATCCGAAAGTTTATTAAAGTATGGCCTAAAAATTTTGAAGTGAATTGGCCACAAACTTTTTGTGAATTTTGCAAATAACATTGAGCTTTTATAAAATATGCAGCCTATGTATCTCCAAACGTTTATTAGCCATCCAAAATTTATGGGAGTGTTGTGTAAAAATTGGAAATAAATCGGATGAGGACCTTCTGAGAGATTTGGTAACAACGTTAAACGTTTATATAACAGTATAGAATTTAAATATATAGTCATATACCATGCATATTAAAAAAAAATTTACCCTGTGTCTGTCCGAACGTTTATTAAAGTATCATGTAATGATCTGAAGCTAATTTGTCAAGAACACATCGAGATTTTTGCTAATAACGTTGCCTCTTTATACAGTATTCATGTACTTATAAACCATATGTATTAAAATTATATAGCCTGTGTTCATCCGAATGGTTATTAGAATATCATGAAAAAATTTTAAGTACAACGATCAACTATTTTTATGAGCTACAGTGTAACAACATTAAACGACTTGTCTCTATGTAGTAGCACTAATTCCAGCCTCTTCTTTATAGGGCTTGTCAGGATGGCTGATCTCGGAATTTGGCCATCGAATCTCCTATGTCTGACCAATAATTTCTTCATTCGGATATTTCAATTTAGCGTTCTATATATTAGTAACTCTCACTTACGTTACTTATGTATGAAGTTCCATACGTTTGTATTATGTGTTACATTGTGTTGGTGTGCTTCAACTTCACTGTCTGTATCACTGTATGATGTTCCATTTTCTGTATTCTTTACGCTGTTCTCTAACGCCGTGGTTATGTGTAATCGGTGTACAGGCCTCCTTCTTGCTTAATGCTCTTGTAACATTATTGAAATAGTGTCCACTGTTCTGTCTAAATTCGCCCACTGACGGGGATTCCCAATGACTTTGTATACGTTATCGTATGGCGTCCTTTGTCTTGTGAGCCATGTGTGAGAGGTGAAGTATCACATGTCTGGAGAGACCATTGCACAACACGTGCAGGGTGACAATCGTTATAGCTTCTCAATTGTTTGCGTTAAGATGTTAAAACTGCACAGTTAGCCTCAGGGCATGACGGGAAGTAGTGTGCGCATGTGCACGCACCTTGTTGTTGTTGGCTATTTGCACGGTACAGTGTGCCTGAGCCTATAGCACTTCTGAAGGCCTACTGGGCGAACAGTAACAGCCCAACTGCAGCTCAAAGGAAGTTTGCGACCGATTTCAAGCTGAAGACAACTGATCCAAATGTGCTAACAATCAAGAATTTGATTATCAAGCCAGAGAGAACCGGTAGTGTTCCTGATAACGGTGTTGACAATTTCGGTCTTCCAAAATGGATGAAAACGCCTGAGAACATAGACGACACACGCTCTGTGATTCAAACCAGCCCCAGGAAATCGATAAAACGAGCTGCACAACAGATGGTAATCAATCGGGAGACACTGTGACAAACTGTTGTTGAAGACCTGCATCTCTTCCCATACAAAATTCAGACACATCAGCCATTAAGCCCCAGGGTCATGGAACAGCAGTTGTGTTTCGCCAACACTATTGTCGCAGAATTGACGAACAGGACTTTGATTTGATTACGGTTTGATTTAACGATGAATCCCATTTTCATTTGGATGGGTTCGTCAATAAGCGAATTCTAGCATTTGGGGGACTGAGAATCCCTCAGCGGGTGCCCGTGTGGTAAGCAATGTCCAATCACTGAATAATCGATGCGATATTCCTCGATGGCACGGTGACTAGCGAGCAGTTAGTGAAGGTTTTGGAAGATGATTTAATCCCCGTAATGCAAAGTGACTCTGATTTCGACAAGATGTACTTCATTGAATACGGAGCTCGACCCCATCAAAGCAGAAGAGTAGGTTATGTCCTGGAAGAGCACTTTGGAGACTGCGTTCTGGCTCTGGAGTACCCAGAGGCCACTGGCATGGGCCTCGATTGGCCGCCATATTCTCCGGATCTGTACACGTCCGAGTGCTTTTTGTGGGACTACATTAAAGACAAGGTGTACAGCAATAACCCCAAAACCATTGCTGAGTTGGAAACAGCGATTCAGGAGGTCATCGACAGTATCGATGTTCCGACACTTCAGCAGGTCACGCAGAATTTCGCTATTCGTCTGTGCTACTTCATTGCCAATGACGGCATGCATCCCCAACATGTCGTAACCTAAAACCGAATATCTTCGGTGACATTTACGTATTGAATAAAGTATGTGCAAGCCGCAGTTTGCATCTAATTTAAGTTTTTTCATATGGTTCAATAATTGTCATCCAGTACATTCTCAGCTTTGCCTGAAGTTCATCCCAAGTAAGTGTGTTAAATAAAGACCATCTCCAGTTTGGAACTGTATCATTCGAAAGCCTGGGGTAGCATGTTTTGTTACTAATATATACCTTACGTTCAGCGTGTTTTATTCTTAATCTTTCCCGTGTGTTCGGGAAGAAATCATTCATGCTCGACCCTTATCGCATAAAATGTGCCACTCCCTTTTCCATGCATCCAACCGCGTTTTGAGACGGCATTTGTGGGTGGCGTGCCGCTATTTTATACCTGAAGCCAATCTTTGTAATATAAAGGAAGCGCATTAATTACCTTTGAAATTCTGTTGCAGCAACAAGGTGCACGCCTAACTTGACATACAAGACCCGATGCAACGAGTGTCGCTGCAACGCCCTCGGGACGAGTGTCGATTGTATGCGGAAAAACTGTGAAGACTAGGAATAGCGAGGTGTGTACGGCTACCTTTGTGAAACTAACAGCAGGCAATCCTCCCGATTTATGCAGATGGTAAAAAGAAAGACTGACAATCAAAGTATTCATTACAAACTTTCACTAATATGATAATGTTGGTAACATTGTGCCTATATATTGAAGGAAAATTGACCATTTGTGAGTTCCGACTGTAGTTTGTTATGAATACGCACAAACCCGATTAACTTTAAAGATACACTAATAACCAATTTTTTTACAACAAACATTTGATTTTCACTTGTTTTAGTCTGCTGATATTGGTGCTGACTTAAAGTTGCAATAAATCACATGCTAAATATATTAAAATTTTGTAGCGTTTTCATTGTAATATGAATTTACGACTATGATAGATACACTCCTGGAAATGGAAAAAAGAACACATTGACACCGGTGTGTCAGACCCACCATACTTGCTCCGGACACTGCGAGAGGGCTGTACAAGCAATGATCACACGCATGGCACAGCGGACACACCAGGAACCGCGGTTTGGCCGTCGAATGGCGCTAGCTGCGCAGCATTTGTGCACCGCCGCCGTCAGTTTCAGCCAGTTTGCCCTGGCATACGGAGCTCCATCGCAGTCTTTAACACTGGTAGCATGCCGCGACAGCGTGGACGTGAACCGTATGTGCAGTTGACGGACTTTGAGCGAGTGCGTATAGTGGGCATGTGGGAGGCCGGGTGGACGTAACGCCGAATTGCTCAACACGTGGGGCGTGAGGTCTCCACAGTACATCGATGTTGTCGCCAGTGATCGGCGGAAGGTGCACGTGCCCGTCGACCTGAGACCGGACCGCAGCGACGCACGGATGCACGCCAAGACCGTAGGATCCTACCCAGTGCCGTAGGGGACCGCACCGCCACTTCCCAGCAAATTAGGGACACTGTTGCTCCTGGGGTATCGGCGAGGACCATTCGCAACCGTCTCCATGAAGCTGGGCTACGGTCCCGCACACCGTTAGGCCGTCTTCCGCTCACGCCCCAACATCGTGCAGCCCGCCTCCAGTGGTGTCGCGACAGGCGTGAATGGAGGGACGAATGGAGACGTGTCGTCTTCAGCGATGAGAGTCGCTTCTGCCTTGGTGCCAATGATGGTCGTATGCGTGTTTGGCGCCGTGCAGGTGAGCGCCACAATCAGGACTGCATACGACCGAGGCACACAGGGCCAACACCCGGCATCATGGTGTGGGGAGCGATCTCCTACACTGGCCGTACACCACTGGTGATCGTCGAGGGGACACTGAATAGTGCACGGTACATCCAAACCGTCATCGAACCCATCGTTCTACAATTCCTAGACCGGCAAGGGAACTTGCTGTTCCAACAGGACAATGCACGTCCGCATGTATCCCGTGCCACCCAACGTGCTCTAGAAGGTGTAAGTCAACTACCCTGGCCAGCAAGATCTCCGGATCTGTCCCCCATTGAGCATGTTTGGGACTGGATGAAGCGTCGTCTCACGCGGTCTGCACGTCCAGCACGAACGCTGGTCCAACTGAGGCGCCAGGTGGAAATGGCATGGCAAGCCGTTCCACAGGACTACATCCAGCATCTCTACGATCGTCTCCATGTGAGAATAGCAGCCTGCATTGCTGCGAAAGGCGGATATACACTGTACTAGTGCCGACATTGTGCATGCTCTGTTGCCTGTGTCTATGTGCCTGTGGCTCTGTCAGTGTGATCATGTGATGTATCTGACCCCAGGAATGTGTCAATAAAGTTTCCCCTTCCTGGGACAATGAATTCACGGTGTTCTTATTTCAATTTCCAGGAGTGTATAAATCGGTAACTCATCATAAGTAGCGTATTTTAATTTCTTGACAACTTCAGCACAAATGCAATCCGTGAGCTACTCTCTTAGGCGAGAAGCAAAGAAATGTCATTAATGTTGTACCTGAATGTCACACACGTACTTAAATATTTCACAATACGAACAGCAGCCTCCTAGGTGAAATTTTATATCAATAATACGTTTAACTTAGTGAGCAATATGAATTTTCACACATAAGATGGAAATGTCGTTAGCGTAACTTCCTAAACAGTTTAAGTTTTTCTGCTAAAGGCATAAACTACGCACCTATTCAAATAAATAGAATTCCTAACAGGCAGTACTAGTAGTAGTAGAACGAGTGTAAACAACACAAATTCTTCTGTTATATGCATTGACGGAGGACGGAGGAACAGACACAGTTCTGGGCTCTCTCTTGCCCTTGGGGTGGGAACTGCCCCTAAAGGCGGAAGAATCAGCAATGGTCAACGACATGAGAATGCAGAAGGAATGGAAACCATTGCATTTAAGACACATAACGCGTATCGACAGGACATGTGGCCCGCATGTGGCCCGTAACTGTGAAAGTGTCCTGATGATCTCACCACTGGCAAAAAGATTCCAAAATGGACTCCCATTAGGATATCCAGGAGGGTACTGCCAAGAAGAAGGTACAGGATGTCAGGACATCCGTTAAGACATTGCGGAATGATTTCCGTGGTGCTAGAGGAAGTTGTAGAGGGCAAAAACTGTAAGGGAAGACAGAGGTCGGAATACACCCAGCAAATAATTGAGGACGTAGGTTGCATGTGCTACTCAGAGATGAAGACATTGGCACAGGAGAGGAATTCGTTGTGGGCCACATCAAACCAGTCAAATGACTGAAGACTCAAAAAAGAAATTAGATTGTCGAACAAAAAGATTGAAGCATTCTGAAGGAGAAAAGGAAATGAAATGAAACTTTATGGGTTGAGAGGGTATGTGATGTTATTCCAGTGATCCCAATAAGAAGAATTTGGCAGTATGAGTCCACTGACCAGTACGACGGTGCATCCCCTCCGACCTGGGTCTGTGCACTGATTCGTCCGAGAAATGTGTCCTACAGCCGTTGAATCATCTCCTGTGACAACCTGGCCCACAATGGTTGAAACTCGTCTTTGGTGTCCTGAAAGCTGCTACTGGGAAGGAGCTGACATTAGAGAGGGTGCCACAAGTGTTCTGTCAGGGACTGATATGGGAATCTTCCTAGGTCTATCACGCAGACAGTTGACACGGACACTTGCTGCTTGTAAACGAGCATTGTTCTGTTGAAAAGTAGCACAACGATACTGTCGCATATGAGGCAACACATGTGGACGCATGATATCCGTCATGTACGGCTATGGTGTGAGAAGTCCCTCAGTCGATACCAGCCGTGACTACAAGTCATACCCAACGGCTGCCCGCAACATAAAACTGTGTCTCTCCAGAACACTGTAAGAATGGGACCTCTTCCCAGGTGGCAGCCACACGCGATGACAATATGCATCTGGGGTGATGCAGAAGAGCGATTCATCTCTGAAGACAGTGTGACGCCGTTCATCAGCAGTCCATGTTGCCCATTCAAGGCACCACTGCAGGTACAGCCGTTTGTGTTGTGGTGTCAACGGCCGTCTACGAATGAGATGGTAATGCCATAGTGCGACTGATGAGGGGCTCCGATCAGTGGTGTAGGATGACACAGAATATTACAGGGACTCCATTACTTGGTGTCGGACGGCAAGCCCAGATGTGAAAGGGTCACGATGTGCTTGGTGTACAATACGGTATTCCGCCCTTGTGGTGGTCAGACATGGTCGACCGGAACCTTGTAACGAATATGCCTACCAGCATGTTCCCGTGCAGCCCACCATCGGTTGTCGTGACATCTAAAAGTTCCGCAAATCTGGATAACGCACAATCCTACCAGAAAACCAGATGGAGATCCACAATTACGCCCTACTTGAACTCAGTCACTTGCTGATTACGAAGACTCGCGCGACTACGTGGCATCTAACGTTTTTCATGTTACTTGGTGACAAAAATGAAGACGAGAAACACTAATTCATTCTGCTGACCCTTCCACCAGTCACTGATAGTGGCAACTCCAATCATTTACCTATCCACAAACGGTGTGTTCAGATGGTGTGCATACATAATGTCAAGCGTATCTCGTTGGTAAAACAGGCAACTGTCGTAGCAGTCGAACCAACGACACACCTAATCTTCAGCTACATGAAGTGTTAGCTAATACGAAAAGTTTTATTTCTAGGCTGTCTTCCACATTGAGGCTGATGAGCTGACCTCTCTCTTTGAAGTTCCTTTTGTGCCTGATGTTACACCACATATGCTCAGCTGCAATTTTCTTGATAATATTTCTTTAAAAAAATCATAGTCTCCGTTTCATACAGTCAACGGCGACTATGTTGATTTTTAAGAAATATTATATGACCGTGAATCCCAACCATAAGAAGTTAATTCTTAATAATAGTTCATCATCAGCGTCTCCAGCTACTGAAATTCATAAAAGCTGACGGTTTGAGGACTCTGCATTTTCCTTTCTCTCCCTGAATCCCATCTCCCTTCAATACCTACGGAAGCAAATATTCAAAGCTTTTCAGTTATGTTCTGCCCTGTGATATGTTGCAGCAATTTTTAGTGGACTAACGGCACCAGATATGGAGCACTCCAGATAATTACCGCTCCATGACACTGGTTTGGAAAGTGGAAATCGGCTGCCGATGACGACGTTTCATTCAATTAATCAGATGCGAAACTGCTGGTTTTTCTTTTTTAACAAAAGGAATGTATTTATTGAATGAGACTATGATCATGTGAATACTCCGTAAATAAAACCGTTTAAATCTATTAATCTATTTCTTTATTTATAATGTCGCCCACTGCCACCATTATATAAAAACTGAGAAGGTGTAAAACATCGTTCACTATACTATGCCTAAACCCCAGGTTTTGTTTAAACTGACGGTGAACAGACAAAACATATTCCACACTGGACTCGCATTCTGTAGCATGACTGTTCAAATCCGCGTCCGGTCACGCAGATTTACGTTTTCCGTCATTTGCTTAAACCGCTCCAAGGCAAACTCCTTCCCTTGAAAGAGTACCGCTGATTTTCTTTCCCGTCCTTGAAACATTCCGATCTTGTGCTCCGTCTCTAACTTGACCTCGATGTCGTTAAACCCTAACCTTCCTTCTCTATCGCCGAGGAAAATCCTTCGTACTGAAAGGTCATTATTTAGAAGAGAACTAGCACGATCTACCTCCTCCGTAGCTACATCGCTAGCGTGTCTCACTGCTTTGAGGAGGACAACGGCCAGGAGAGAGCTGTGTGCTGCTCCTGAGTCCCTCCATACCGCTTCCGAATGTGGCCCCTGCGAGTGGACGACGCGGTTGCTGGTCGGTACAGAATGCTCCACCAGGGCGAGTACCGAAGCTTTAGCGTTTAACTAGCATGATCATCTCATTCCATAGTAGCCTCTTGATTTTCTGTGGTAATTATTTAATTTTGTAGCTACCTCCGTCTGTCATTCCCTCTGGAACCCAAACTACAATTAGTTGAAACTATCACTTTACTAAAGTGTGGCTTTAGGATTAATTTCCCCACACAACTTTCGGAGTGTTTCCCATAAAATAACGGACGGTAAGGCCTTTTTACGCTAATGATTAAGTTGTAGCTAAAGGCCTGTAAATTATCCTGTGAATATCTCCATATGTATTTCGTAAGCCGAGGTACAGGGTATACATGGGACCTATATCATTCCTCTCTCCCTGCCACCTTCCCCCTTCACAACCCCCACATTACCTTAGCTTTGCTAACCTACACACAAAGTATAGATGGGACTGAAAAACTTCTGAGGCCCCACCATTAACCTCAATTTCTCCAATTCAATCATTGTGGTCATTACGTCTTGGAGATTATAGTTTCTGCAGTCTTTTATTAGAACACGAAGGCTCGCAGACTGACGAACAATACTCAATAATTTGCCGAACAAGGGTTTTGTAAGCGTAATATTTTTTGCGTGTATTACACTTTTGAAGAAAATCTGAATCTGTGTGATCACTCCAGATACACGCATCTAATGCTGGACAATTCTCAGTGATTCCAATAGGTGATGTCTGATCGCTTGCTCAAACGAGAACTGATCTTTTGTGTTTTTATGCCAGTAATTTTCCACTTATTTTTGCCGAAGTTCTACTTTCGGTATTTACTAGGCGCTTCATTCTACCTGTAAAATGATATAATTTTAAATAAGGTCACCTCAAGAAGTTCTGCGTTTCGTGTAATGCCTATGCACTTCCACAAGCTGTTCTCGCAATTTCTCATCTCTCTTAAAAATAATGGTAACCAGAGCTCTCCCATAAGATTGATCACTTCAGTGAAGGGCTTTCTTTTTATGGCCACGCGGGATTACCCGAGCGGTCTGGTCGCTGCAGTCATGGACTGTGCGGCTGGTCCCGGCGGAGGTTCGAGTCCTCAATCGGGCTTGGGTGTGTGAGTTTGTCCTTAGGATAATTTAGGTTAAGTAGTGTGTAAGCTTAGGGACTGATGACCTTAGCAGTTAAAATTCCCTTATTTTTTCTTTTTATGTACCATCTGTTTTCGAACTGCCTCACAAACCAGATCACCACCAGTTTAAGCTTGGTTAGAAGCAGCATGTTTTTAGAATGAGATTTTAACTCTGCAGCGGAGTGTGCGCTGATATGAAACTTCCTGGCAGATTATAATTGTGTGCCATACCGTGAGTCGAACTCGGGACCTTACCCTGTTTTTACCACTTTTTTAAAGTTTGAATGTGGGTTTGATATCCCAGCAGCCTTTTTTTTTCTTTTTTTCGTTAAGGTCGCGGGGTGGCGGAGGAAGGGTGGGCATGAGTCGCCTGGCCACAATGTCTCCTTCCTCCCATTCCTGGGGATGTGGCACAAGGGATGCAACGGTTTTAGATTTTTGAAGTTTATTTCCATTTATTTTTATTTGGTTACCTGTTTTTTGTTATTTCATTTATTTAAATATTTTTCTTTTTAAGCAGTAAGTAACTGGAACTAATAAGTACAATCCTTGCATCGAACTGGCCACGCACCTAACTGAAAACATTCTGATAGTTGCAGCAAAGGACCAAAAGAAAGACAGCAAAGTGTGAGGCTAAGGAAGCCATTAAAGAAAACCTAAGGGTGGAATCCGTACCACCATTGACCGGATGGCAAACAAAAAAAACTGCGAAGAACCCAATAAATGTCAACAGTGATGTTAACACGTCGGGGAAGCAATTTTTGATAGAACACACCGTCGGTGTTACCCCAGATTCATAAGATTATCTTCTATGGACGTGCACAGGTCTTTGTACTCTTGTTAACGTAAAGAAGACATATCTCGTTAGCAGTAACGATACAACACGAGCCAGCTGATGACCGAACAAGCAGAATTTCACATACGGTCACCCACTTATTTTTGTGATTTTGGCTTCGAGTATGCAGTACCCGTACACCCGATTTTTTGAACCTTCCTCATTGCATGCAAATATCGGACGATGGCGGAATGATCATAGTTCATCACATTTGCCAGTTCTCGAATATAATGCGTGGATCGTTGACAATTGATGTGTTTAAACGATTTTCAAGAAATCTCAAAGGTCATTTGGAATGTGGAAAGTCACTAAGAACAACATTTTCTCTCCGCGATCTTTCCAATGGCAGTGTCCCCATACACGATGAAAATGTTTCTGGCTGGCTCCGTTATTAGCTCACCTCTGTTAAAGTCAGACAGAAGAATATGTCGGAAATGTGCCGATTTCTCCATTTGACACTTCATTTTCTAGTGTCCACAGTTCGTTATCTCCAGATGACAAAATGACAATATTTAAACTCAAATGGCAACAGTGAACAACAAATAAATAATGACAATCGATAAATAAGCCCATAGCAAACCGAATACCAACATGTAAAACAAAAACATTACGAAATTGCGTGCGCCAAGCTAATATGATACCTACTGGCACAGCTTAAGTGGCGCTAAGTTAGCAATGAGCGTTCTTATTAAGTAGCTTGGATTTAGCTTACAGAGTGACTATTGTCTACTATCGTGTAGTTAATGTGAGTCCTAACTGTGTACGTGAACTTGTATGTGACTATGTTGTGGCCAGTGTGGTTTCATAAATGGCTCTGAGCACTATGGGACTTAACATCTGTGGTCATCAGTCCCCTAGAACTTAGAACTACTTAAACCTAACTAACCTAAGGACATCACACACATCCATGCCCGAGGCAGGATTCGAACCTGCGACCGTAGCAGTCACGTGGTTCCGGACAGAGCGCCTAGAACCGCTAGACCACCACGGCCGGCGCCAGTGTGGTTTCTTAATCATAGTGCATTTTCGATTTTATATGGCGTGAAATTTAGAGGCCTTAATTGAATGATTACTCAGTGCTTTTTGTCCGGTTGAATGTGTTCGAATAAATGTTTTTTAATGATTTTAAAGGTTTGCTGCCTGTAGCGTCAGTCGGTATGAGGCCACTCAGGTTGTAAAGATGTCTGAGCCAGTGTGTCCCCCTTTCCAGTGGTCGCTTACGCTCAGCTTCTGCGTGGCGCGCGTTGTTGCTGCTACCAGAGTCACTCTTCACGGAATCGGCAGGTCTTCACATCCTGCGCCCTGTTCACCGCAAGCACGCCAGGTGGTACAGGATGCCGTCGGATCGTAAGACTAGTTAATGAAGTTTGAGGCGAACTGGACAAAATAAATAAAGAAAGAAACTGTGATCAAATAAAGTTTTCAGCTCGACCACACCCAGTCCCAAACATACCAGTGTCCTCTCCCAAATCACGTTACCTGGTACAAAAGTGGACACGTGTGATGTACTGGCAATACTGACACCTTTCCGTGGCTGACTGGGACAGTGGACAGATATACAACCAAGGTTCGGAGATTTATTTTCAAATACATATTTTTATTGTATGTAATATATGTAATTTCCATTCAAAATCATCTCAAGCGTTTTTCAGTATCAGTAACATTAGCACACTTATCACATTAAACCAGCTTTAATCGTTTCCCTTCAGTCCAACAGTGAGCCAGTTTAACGTAAGTAAGATTTTAATAACAAGAAATCAAGCATCTGACAATACAATCAATAAAACCTTACTGATGCTGACCTGTGTCTTGAAACTTATTACTTTAAATTAAGAATACCTTATCCTCAGTTACCACAATAGCTCATTAACAAAAATGACAAAAATATCTCAGTAGCGTTAAAGAATTTCCAAAATTTGATTACTTTAAGCAGATACATACAATCATCACATAACTTATAACGACATTCTACATAAAACTCAACCAAATGTTAAACAAACCTACTAAGCCTTCTTAAGAAATTCTTTCGCAAGAGACAACGAAAATGCGAAATCAGATTACTAAACTTCACAAACTCCAAAAATACAACAAGCTGAAAATCAACCAGATTTGTCAAATCCACAGCAAGTATTTTGCATAAACCTTCAAAATATGGTTTAAAAATACTATTTCCCGTTTTCATTACTCATTCATACGATATAAACTACGTTCACGGTCCTCCTTTATACGCATGAAAATGTTGCCTTTTTCTCCCCTGAAACATAAATACCTTTAACACAGCCCAACAACCGGTTCACACACGTATCAATTGTTATAGTGGATGAAACACGGTCTATAGCATCCCTCAGAAGAAACAACAGTCAGAAGCTGAGTCAGTATACAAGCAGAGATAACTGCTAGGTATTTTCAATCTGAAGAGGCGGCATCAACGTACAACGGTGAGTCAAATGAAAACCTTACATTTGTAATAACAAATCGAAATTTCGCGCCGTTATCCCGTAAGTTGGTAAGCGTGCTACAAACAGTGTGCAGAATGGCCTGTAGGTGGCAGCATAGTGCGGATGCACGCATACCATCGCAGTATCAGTATAAAGATGGCCGCCTCACTTGCGACTTAGACGAATGAAGGTTCAGTACGGTGATGCATGATTGTTACAGCAGCAAGCGAATTTAGCAGGAAGTTCGCAAATGGTGTGACTTCAGTGGATGATGCTCTTCGTCCAGGTCAGGCATACCGACTTGTGACTCCACAGAACATTGCAGTAGTTGAAGCCATAGCGAAGGAAAACCGCGGAGTTACACAGACTGACGTTGCTGAATGTTTACAGATTAGTCATGGGTCAGCACACCACATTGAGCATGATGTGCTCCGGTTTCACAAAGTGTCTACAAGATGTGTGCCACGGAAGCTGACTCCTAAAATGAGAAAACGAGGTGTTGATGCTTGTGAAGAACTTCTTCGGCGCATTGAAAGAGAATTTGATGGCCTCCTTGCAAGAATCGTTACTGGGGACGAAACCTGGGTTCACTTCCACCAACCGGAAACGAAGCTAGCGAGCAAGGAATAGCGCCATTCCTCCTCACCAAAACCAAAGAAATTTCAAACAGAACCATCAGCAGGGAAGGTTATGCTGACTCTCTTTTGGGACGAAAAAGGCGTCATTATGGAGCATTACATGCCTAGAGGGACCACTGTCACCAGTGCATCATACACAGATCTCCTAAAAAATCATCTGCGGCCTGCAATCAAATCAAAGCGACGTGGATTGCTGTCAGCAGCTGTCCTTTTGCAACATGACAGTGCAAGGCCCCACACTGCCCGTACAACAGTTGCAACAATCACAGACCTGCATTTTGAGTGTCTTCCTTATCCACGATACTCACCAGTCTTTGCCCCAAGTTATTTCCATATGTTTGGACCACACAAAGACGCAATGGGAGGAAAGAAGTTCCGTTCTGATGAAGAGGTACGCCACGCAGTGCATGAGTGGTTGCGCAGACTACCAAAAGAATTTTTTTCTAAAGGAATTTATGCACTTTGAAAGCGCTGGTGGACTTTCATTGAGTGTGGGGGAGATTATGTTGAAAAGTGATTCAGCTTATTACCATTTCTCCACAATAAATAATATTTAAAGAAACATTTAAGGTTTTCATTTGACTCATCCTCGTAAAATAACTAACTTGCGCTGTGCCTCACAACATGCTTTAAAAGTTAATAATTTTTAACAAACACATACAGTAGAAATGCAGAAACCAATTTGTACCACATCACAAGAACTCCAAGAACACATATCAGTACAGGAGTGGCAGAACCACCATCATCTAGATTTTCATGAGGTTCGTTACATATGTTAAGATCATGTCGTTATACTTTTTACATTACTATCATTCACTATTTTTTGAATTCTAAAAGCATTTAATCAGTACAAAACACCACTTAGTATCGAAAGCACGATCGTATAGCGCAACAAGAAAAATTTGTGATTGCATTGAGGATTCCATTCGTACGGAGGAAAAGTCCGCTTTCTTGGATAGAGAGTCATCAGCAGATGCACAAGTACCTTCAGATGTTCGCCACGCAAATTTTTTGGTATCCTTGCTGTTCAAGTCGTATATTAATCTCCTTGCAGACGATATTAGCAGTAACCTCAAACTTTTTACAGATGATACAGTTATTTACATCAGCAAAAGAAAACGGGTAGTTTCCTAAGATAGGGATGTTACTCAGCAACAGGATACTAATTTCAACATAGGATTATACAACCAACCAGTTAACGTTGAACATCTGGAGTCGGTTATCTCATACAAATTAGTGGATGTATCTCTTTGTATGAGAATGACGTAGAACGATCACATAAGCTCAGTCTTCATTAAAGCAGGTGACAAACTTCGGCTTATTAGTATAATACTAAGGAAGTGCAATCAGCCTACAATGGAGACTGCTCACAAATACTTGTGCGACACGTCATGCCACAACACTGGTCAAATATGTGGGGCCCGTACGAAAGAGGTCTAACAGGATACATCCACCGTCTGCAAAACAAAAGGGCAGCACGAACGGTCACAGCTTTGTATGACCTAAGGGAGAGCACCACAGTGATACTGAAAGAACTGCAAAATTCTTGGAAATTGAGGCAAATTGCCTCTTGAAATCCTACTTAGCGTGTTTAAAGAACCATTTCAGATGATGAATGAAGAAATAGTATATAACTCCCAATGTACAGTCCCGTAGATATGAACACGACAGTATTAGATTAATAAGAGCGCGCGAAGAGGCATTTAAGCAGACAATGTTTCCACGTTCCATAAGTAAATGGAACGGGGAAAAGAGGTAGTAACTGGTACAATGGGAAGTACCCTCTACTACGGACTGCAAATAGTATTTCATAATAAGTACGTAGATGTAGAGTTAGATGTCTCATATCTTTTAGCGAAGTATGGCCCCTGTGCATGGGATAGAGATGTCTATTTGTAAATTACTGTATACAGATCGCCGTTCCAGATCTTTAGACTATCTTGTGACAGCCCTTATGTACAGTTTGAAATGAAATAAATACTCACATCGGCCATAACTGGACACTGAAATGAATTCACTGGTGACAACTCAAAATTTGCGTTGAACCAAGACTCCAACTCCGATTTCCGACTTTCCACGAGCGGCCGCTTTAAGCGCTTCAAGTATCCCAGAACCTTTTCCTTTCGACACAAATCCCCATGTTGTCGCACCCTACTTACGTTGTGCCCCATGTCCACCACACTATTGCTCGTCACATCATGCTGGATTCCTGCTAGGGTTCAAGAAAGAGAGTGCATACGCCCTGAAATGATCTGAGTGGCTGTCAAGGCATATAGAATAACATATGAGTGATTCTTACTGAAGTTTGAAAACCCTCGAAGCACGTAGATGTGTTTGAGACAACTGTAAGGTACATGGAGCTGAAAATATCTGGAAATACCCTGAAAGTGGATGACTAACGTTAAACTTCTGGCGTCACCAGATGACGCATCTCATCGCACTTGCTGCCTTGGTGCCTATCGATCTCTCGCACCTGGTCATCCCCGTCCAAGTCAATCATTCACCTGGCTCCGGGTCTATGCAAGCGACTACAGCGCCTGGGGCTCAGCGTTCGAGTCATGCGTTTGGCAGGTAGCATTTTTTTCTTTTCTTTTTTTTCTGCTTAGTGTTTACATTTAGGTAATATTTATCATTTTATTGATCATTCCCACGGTCTCCACTAGTTTCTGCAAACTACAGTGCAATTAAATCCTACCATATTTTTAATAATTTTTTCATAAAGCAGGGTCACAGTCATAATATATTTCTTTAAGGTCAGTAGCGCCATTTGACTGTTCTTTATTTACAGTGTTACATTTACACTTACACATTACACCATACTGCGTCACAAAAACACAAATAGGCCAAAACATTATGACCACTGCCCAACGGGGCGCTGGATGCCGCCTGCTGGCGTTGCGGACACGTGACGCGGTAACTGAAGTATTTAACCTGGGGAGACACGGAGCGACTGTCACCCTAGCGAAGATATGGTCTGCAAATGGGAAAATCTATTGAGATAAGCGACTTTGACAAAGGCAATATTATTATTACGTAGAGCCTGTGAACGACTATCTCGAGCCGCGCGATATTAGCCGAGTGGTCTCAGGCGTTGCAGTCATGGACTGTGCGGCTGGTCCCGGCGGAGGTTCGAGTCCTCCCTCGGGCATGGGTGTGTGTATTTGTCCTTAGGATAATTTAGGTTAAGTAGTGTGTCAGCTGAGTGACTGATGACCTCAGCAGTTAAGCCCCGTAAGATTCCACACACATTTTTGACTATCTCCAGAACGGCGAAGCTGGACGAATGTTGTGTGCTACTGTCGTGAGCATCTACGAAAAGAGGTAGAATCACAGTGAAACTACCACCAGGCACTAAATGGTTGGACGTCCACGACTCTTCACACAACGTGGAGTTCGAGCGCTTGTCTGCTACATAAAATAGGATGTATGTAGATCTCTTACATCTCTGCTGAAAGAGCACAATGCTGGTGCACGCTCAACAGTTTCGAAGCACACCATTCACCGTGCGTTGTTGAAGAAGGAGCTCCAGAGCAGACCACCCCTTCGTGTTCAGATGTTGACCTAACGACGTCATCAGTTACGACTGCAGTGGGCACAGGACCATCGGGATTCGACCGTCGATCAATGGAAACTTGTGGACTCTTCCGGTGAATTACAGTTTTGCTACACTAGGTCGATGTCATTTCGACAAACGCCGTCATCGAGGTGAATGGCGGTTCGAAACGTGGAGCACACAATGGACGAGGAATGGTGGGAGCAGTATTATGCTACGGGAGTCATTCTTCCGCTCTTGCATGGAACGTGTGGTAGTAATTGGAGACACGCTGAAAGCTGCTAACCACCTGTATCCCTTCAATCTTTATCTCTTCACTGAGGGTGATGCCGTCTTTCAGCAGCATGGTTGGCCATGTCTCGGAGCCAGAACCGCGCTACAGTGGTCTCGTCGACCAAATCCACCTGATTTAAATCCTTTAGAACCCATCTGGATCTCTATCGGGTGCCGTCACCGCGTACCCAAATCAGCGGCCCGTTCTTTACGCGAGTTACATGACGTTTGCGTTGACATCTAATGCAATACATATCCGCAAAGCTACAAAGATACTACCCTATACCTGATACGCAGGATGAGTGACGTATTTTAAGACAGACAAACGAACTATTAAGCAGACGCTCACGATGGTTTGGTTCATCAGTGTAAATAAGTATAACCTTCCGAATTAGATCACTACTACTAAGTGACATAGTTGTTCTCTACTAAATAAGTATACAAAAAAAAGAAGGGGCAAAAGGAAAGAATCAAAAAATTAGATAAAAGTTTACTTGGTTACAGCGAGGGCAATAATTCTGTAACTTCTACGTTTACAACACATTACATTTAGAAAATGTGTTTGAAGAGAGAGTAGCTGATCGGTGCGATACGTGGCACTGCCTCCTACCATCGAGGGCAGGGTCGGGAAGCACGTGCGGCTAGAAGTTCAACAATTTTCATCCATTTTTGAGGTATTTCCCGACATTTTCGGCCCGTTATAGCTTACATTAATTTTTGTCAGGTTCATCTACGTCGCTTCGGGTCTCTTTAAACGTTAATAACAGTCACCATGTATGTGTGATGTTCATTCGTTCGGATGGGTTCAAATGACAAAAGACGACACACAAATAATCCTAATGTACAGAACGGGACACAAAAATTCAAGCAGCTGAAAAGGTCAAAACCTGCCGTATCGAGAAAAATATCAATTATTGTTTGATGGAAAGATAATGCGCCATTAAGTGAAAGAGTCTGTTGGAACCATAAAGCCATTATCCACTGGCACGCTCCGTAATAAAAAACACGAGTTTGGACGCCCAGCGGTAGCCGGTCTCTCGTGTTACGACAGCAATTACAGACGCAGCGGCCATGGGCTCCTTGCTGTCGCTTCTGATCGCTATGTTGCTCGTTTCTCCTTCGACGTGTGCGCGGGCGAACCAAAGTGAGAACGACAGTGCGCGTTGTAATACAGACGGTTGTCGATTATTGGGCTGCTCCTGACATACCGCCGCCTACGAGGTGTTTTCGGAAAGTAGTGTCCAATCGGTCCGAAATCGAAACGACAGCGAAAATCTAAAATACTTTATTTTCACCAGTTAGCTACACATTCCAGGTACTTCTGTAGTCGCCGCTCTGTCTTAGACGTTTGTCGTAGCGTTGTACCAAGCAGCCGCCTCACAGTTCCGCCAATTCTCTACGCTGGTCTTCAGTTCGTTGTCTGTGCCAGAATGTATTCGCAGGCAACACTGAATATAGCAGAGATGAAACTCAGGGGTCCCAATGATGGGCCGTACGTTTGGTGATCAAATACTCGACCATCGTAAACGCTGGAGGGTCATCTTCATTGCACCTATAGTGTGCGGCCGAGAACTCTCAAGAAGAAAGAAATGCACGACAGTTACTTCGTGTGTGTTGCATAACATCAGGCGAAATCTCTCACCAGGCTCTCATACTTGACGGGAGACACTATTGTTTTGGGCACCTTTAAGTGCTCACTGTGCTCTCGAAACTGAGAGAGAGCGACATGACGCGATCGATGGGCATCCCAGATACACTGCCCAACACATCTGTGCAAGGCTTCATCGGATTTTTACGGTGGTTTCCATTTCTCGCCTGATCGGTTTTTACTCTCCGAATAGCTCTCGTTAATGTTCATCACAAACGTACTACCGCCCTCGCTGCCAGCGACATTGTGAGGAAGAGAACTGTGAGGCGTTCTGATAAGTAGCACCTCTGTCTTGTCTCTCACTTCACTTACAAAATACAGAAACGGATCGCTTCACGTTTCATCTAAGACGTGATGTAACGTAACTATGTAAAATGGATCTTGATTCTTTGGCACAATGCAATCAAAATAGCACATCAACGTCACCTGTTTTTTTTTCTTGCGTGTAGTTTATTCTCTTCAGCCTGTAGCGCAAGAAATGTTGGATGTGGTTTTCGGTTGTGCGGCGTAAATACTAACCAAGTTTACAAACATTTATCATTAACACAATGCAACAAATCGGAACGACGAGGAAAATATTGATCCCACCAACTGCTAGCATAGCTTGAAGGTGGATTACGAACAGAATGCAAGTAACTGCACAACCAATGTTTTTATCGAGCACCACTTTCACGTCACTCTGATTGGGCACTGCCACTATGGGCAGTACCCATCTGTTCGAGCAAGGCCTCCCCTGTAGCCAAGACGCTAGGCACCATCTGTCCACCTGGACCAGGAACTGATGTCCTCAGGTGGGCAAAATGTTCCGGTCGCACAGGGTAGCCACGCGGTCTCAGGCGGCTTGTCACAGTCCGTGTGGCTTCCCCCGTCTGAGGTTCGAGTCCTCCCTCGGGCATGGTGTGGTGTGTGTTGGCCTAGGTTAGTTTAGATTAAGTAGTGCGTAAGGTGAGGGACTGATGACCTCAGCAGTTTGGTCCTATAAGACCTTACCACAAATTTCCAATTGTTCTATCAGTTGCTAGCTCAGACTCAGACTCCACCACGCTGCCCCAATGTTGGCCATACGCACTATCATCTGTGTCCGTACTGCTCACACCCGCCCCTGTTGCTCACTTGTCGACCTTCGGTAGCCAAAGACTGGTTACTTCTCGCCAAGGCTTCCCACACCATGAGTGTTGCGACAGTGTTGCCAGACCGCCGCATTTCAGGCGACATGTAAACAACCACATGACACGTCCATCACAGTAGGCAGGATTTAAGCAGTGGAAGCCGTACCATATAACTGAGATTCTGAAACTTTTACATTCCACATCAGGATCATTTGGACAAGATCAGCTACAACGAAACACACAAAACAGTAAGCCACCAAAAGGATATACTAATCATGAAACACATGAGTTGATCTGAAACAAAAAAAAAAAAACTCTATTCGGATTCAATTAAAATGATTCAATTTCCAGTTATCTTTCCAGTTATCAAATCTTTTTTCTCTTGTTCTGAAACTACACACTGACTATATACTGAAAGCAATAATATGTCTAATATATTTACAAAGTCTACAGAATCGAGTCTCACTTTGAGAGAAAGGACCCGCGAAATTTTATACAAGGTTTGTTTTTTCTACAAAACGAACAACGCAGCTGTGAACCCATTGCAATCAGTCAGTATTATAACTCACTGCAATCAGCCAGTACTGTAGTTGCTGGTGTAGTCTTCAGTTCAAAGACTGATTTGATGCAGCTCACCATGCTCCTCTTCATCTCTACATAAATACTGCAACCTACATCTACTTGAAACTGCTGTCTGTTGTCAGGCATTATCTCCCTCTACAATCTTCATCTGCCCCAGCCCCTCTCCTCACACCCACATTTCGATCCTTGATGCCTCATGAAGTGCCCTATTAAACTATCCCATATTATAGTTGAGTTGGAGCACAAACGTCTTTCCTCCCCAATTAAAACCAGTGCCTCCACATTACTTATCTAAACTATGCATGTAAACTTCAATGCTCTCTTGTAGAACTACATGCAGCATGTTTCACTTCTTTAAAGGGTACATTTTAAACATCTTCAGAAAACAATTTCTAACTGTTGAATTTATATTTTATGTCACAAATTTCTTCTTTTTAGAAATCCTATTCTGGCAATCGGTAGTCTGCAGCAGCGTATATCCTCCCTTCTTCCACCAAAGTAAGCTTATTTTACTGCCCAATTAGAAAAACTACATCTTTTACCTCATGTGAACTACATCTTTCCTAATGTAACTCCCTCAGCACCCTTGATTTAATTCGACTGCATTTCATTACCTTTGTTTTACTCGCACTGATATTAACCTTGTAACCTCTCCCCAAGACGATGCCCATTTCGTCGTTTGTTGCCTCCAACATAATTACAATGGCATCGACGAACTTAAAAACTTCCAGTTTCTTCTCCCTGAACTATAATTCTCTTTCTAAACTTCTTCATAGCTTCCTTTACTGTCGTACTTCTCAACTACTGCCACTGGTTCTTGTACTAGTTGTAGATAATTTCTATTTCTTTCTGTTACCTTAAGGATTAAAACAGAGAACTCACAGTCAACGTATCACTTCCTGCTCACCCACCTTTAATCCACTTTCAACGTTTCTCCATGGTTTCCCTTACTGCTTCAGTGGGCCAGTTAGACCGTCAGCGAGAGTGCACCGCTGGTTCCTGCTACTAATAAGGCGAGTATACCGTTCGCTTGTTACATATTTTTACGATCTTCAAATAGGAGCTACTTATTCTCAGTTATCTGTGTAGTTACTAGTTTATTTTTGTAATTTGTTGTGTGTTCGAGGGCTGACTAGGCACAACCCTTTATTTCAATAACAGTGTAGTGTACAGTACCGTCGTTGCTATCGACTGTTGTATCGACCCTCGTATCGTACAGGCTTTTGTTTGTTTAGTTAGAACAGCTCAGTGTCAGTTAGACTGTCAGTGAGGCAGCACTTCGATTTTCCACTGCTAATAAGGCTAGTACACCGTTCGTTTGTTGCATAGTTTTACGAGCTTAAAACAGGAGCGACTGCAGTAATGGATAGGAACTGTGATTGTTGTGTACAGATGCGAGCTCAGTTGGTGACCCTTCGCTCACAGCTCCAGGCTGCGTTTGCTTCTGTCACACAGCTTGAGGCTGCTGCCAAGGGGCGTCACTGTGGGGGATCGGACGCGGGGATTCGAGAGACGTCGAGTGCGTCTCACGTTTCCTCTGATAGGTTCACTGCTGTGACCGCCCTAGGTACTGCCTGCACTAAGGTTGACCGCTCACCCGTGGTCGAATGGGAGATCATTCCAAAGTCTGGCAGGCAGCGAAAATCTTTCCAAGGGGCCGATCGTAGGGCCTACCCAGTTCGTTTGACGAGCAGGTATCAGGTGTTATCTGTGGCTGCCGATGTCTCTGAGACAGATGCAATCCTCCACCCTGTTCCAGAGGAAGCTTCTCGGCCCGTAAGGTCTGGGCATTCACAGAGGTTGGGTTTGCTGGTAGCTGCGTAATGGGGCCCCTTAGGAACATGGCTGCCAAGGAGTGTGCAGTCCGTGTGCATGCTGGGGGGAGTCATTCCGGATGTGGAAATGGTGCTTCCGGATGCCATGAAGAGTACAGGGTGCAGCCAACTGCGGGTGGTGGCTCATGTCGGCACCAATTACATGTGTCGCTTTGAACCGGTGCAGATTCTGTCTGGTTTTGGGTGGCTAGCAGAAATGGTAAAGACTGTCAGCCTTGCTTCCGAGATAAAGGCGGAGCTCACCATCTGCAGCATCGTCGATAGAACCGTCTGTGGTCCTTTGGTGCAGAGCCGAGTGGAGGGTCTGAATCAGAGGCTCAGGCGGTTCTGTGACCGTGTAGGCTGCAGATTCCTTGACTTGCGCCATCGGGTGGTGGGTTTCCGGGTTTCGCTTAATAGGTCAGGAGTCCATTACACACAGGAGGCGGCTACACGTGTAGCGGCGGCTGTGTGGAAGGGACTGGGCGGTTTTTTATGTTAGAGGGTCTCAGGGAACCGCGGAAGGGGCGTCCGTTTAAAAGTGGGCAGGTAAAACACAGTAAGGTAGTTGTAGAAACGGTCGGTATTGTAGTTGTAAATTGTCGTAGCTGTGTTGAGAAAGAACCAGAGCTCCAAGCCCTAACAGAAAGCACTGAAGCTCAAATAGTTGTAGATAAATAAGTTCAGCCGAAATTTTTTCAAACTATCTAACAGTGTTGAGAAAGGATAGATTAAACACAGTTGGTGGTAGAGTATTAATTGCTGTCAGAGGTAGTTTGTAACGAAATTGAAGTAGAGTGTTCGTGTGAAATAGTGTGGAGAGAGGTTATACTTGATAATCGGACTAAACTATTAATTGGATCGTTTTATCGACCCCCCGACTGAAAATATATAGTTGCTGAATAGTTCAAAGAAAACTTGAGTCTCAATTCAAATAAGTACCCTGCTCATGTAATTATAGTCGGTGGTGACTTCAATCTACCCGTGATATGCTGGAAAAATTATACGTTTGAAGACGGGGCAGGCATAAAACGTCATCCGAAATTGTACTGAATGCTTTCTCTGAGAATTATTTTGAACAGTTAGTTCATGACCAACTCGAAGTGTAAATGGTTGCCAAAGCGTATTTGACCTTTTAGCAACAAATAATCCTGCAAAAATAATGAGTATTGTGACGAATACAGGGATTAGCGACCACACGTCAGTTGTTGCTAGGCTGAATACTGTAACACCTACAACCATCAAATAGAAACGCAAAGTAGATCTGTTTAAAAAAACTGATAGAAATGCTGTTAACGCCTTTTTAAGAGACTGTCTTCACTCCTTACGATATGACCATGTAAGTGTAGAAAAGTTGTGGAATGTTTTCAGAGAGATAGTATCGACGGGCAATTGAGAGATATATACCCCATAAATTAATAAGTAGTGGTACTGATCCCCCATGGCACGCAAAACGAGTCAGGTCGTTGTTGCAGAAGCAACGAGAAAAGCATGCCAAATTTAAAAGAACGCAAAATCCCCAAGATTGGCAAAGTTTTACAGAAGTTCGAAATATAGCGCTTACTTCAATGCGAGATGCTTTTAATAATTTCCACAACGAAATTCTGTCTCGAAATGTGGCAGAAAACCCAAAGAGATTCTGGTCATACATAAAGCACACCAGTGGCCAGACGCAACCAATACCTTCACTGCGCGATAACAACGGCGAAGTCACTGATGACAGTGCCACTGAAGCAGAGTTATTAAACACGGTTTTCTGAAACTCCTTCACCAAAGAAGACGAAGTAAACATTCCTGAATTCCAATCTAGAACAACTGCCAAGATGAGAAATATAGAAATAGGTATCCTCGGTGTAACAAAGCAGCTTAAGTCACTTAATAAAGGCAAGGCCTCCGGTCAAGGTTGTATACCAGTCAGATTCCTCTCAGAGTATACTGATATACTAGTTCCATATTTAGCATATATATACAACCACTCGCTCACAGAAAGATCCGTACCTGAAGACTGGGAAATTGCTCAAGTCACACCAATACCCGAAAAGGGAAGTAGGAGTAATCCGCTGAATTACAGGCGTATATCACTAACGTCGATTTGCAGTGGGGTTTTGGAACATATACTGTATTCGAGTATTATGAAGTACCTCGAAGAAAACGATTTATTGACAGATAGTCACCACAGATTCAGAAAATATCGTTCTTGTGAAACACAGCTAGCTCTTTATACTCATGAAGTAATGAGTGCTATCGAAAGGGGATGTCAAATTGATTCCATAATTTTAGATTTCCAGAAGGCTTTCGACACCGTTCCTCACAAGCGTCTTCTAATCAAACTGCATGCCTACGGAGTATCGCCTCAGTTGTGCGACTGGATTCGTGATTTCCTGTCAGAAAGGTCGCAGTTCGTAGTAATAGACGGAAAGTCATCAAGTAAAACAGAAGAAATATCCGGCGTTCCCCAGGGAAGTGTTATAGGCCCTCTATTGTACCTGATCTATATTAACGGCATAGGAGACAATCTGAGTAGCCGTCTTGGATTGTTTGCAGATATTGCTGTCATTTACCGTCTTGTAATATCATCAGATGACCAAAATGAATTGCAAAATGATTTGGATAAGATATCTGTGTGGTGCGAAAAGTGGCAATTGACCCTGAATAAAGAAAAGTGTGAAGTTATTCACATGAGTACTAAAAGAAATCCGCTAAATCTCGATTACGAGATAAGTCACACGAATCTGAAGGCTGTAAATTCAGCTAAATACTTAGGGATTACAAATAACCTAAATTGGAACCATCACGTTTTTCCGCCCTATTCTGGAGTATTGTTGTGCGGTGTGGGATCCGCATCAGGTGGGACTGACGGATGACATTGAAAAAGTACAAAGAAGGGTAGCTCGTTTTGTATTATCGCGAAATAGGGGAGAGAGTGTCACAGACATGATACGTGAATTGGAGTGGCAATCATTATAACAAAGGCATTTTTCGTTGCGACAGGATCTTCTCATGAAATTTTAGTTTTCTCCTCCGATTGCGAAAACATACTGTTGGCACCCACCTACATAGGGAGAAATAATCATCATGGTGAAATAAGAGAAATCAGGACTCACACAGAAAAATTTAAGTGCTCGTTTTTCCCGCGTGCCGTTCGAGAGTGGAACGGTAGAGAGACAGCTTGAAGGTGGTTCATTGAACCCTCTACCAGTCACTTTATTGTAAATAGCAGAGTAATCATGTAGATGTAGATATAGCCTTCTCAACTAAAACTGAACTACCTCCGAACAGGCCTTGGAAGACTCAACGGTACCGACCGGCCGCCGCGTCATCCTCATGCCACAGGCGGCACTGGACGCGGATTTGGAGGGGCGCGTGTTCAGCACACTGCTCTCGCGGCCGTATGTCAGTTTACGAGACCGGAGCCACTACTTCTCAATCAAGTAGCCCCTCAGTTTGCCTCACAAGGGCTGACTGCACCCTACTTGCCAACAGCACTCGGCAGACCGGATGGTCAGCCATCCAACTGCTAGCCCAGCCCAACAGCGCCTAACTTCGGTGATTTGACGGGAACTGGTGTTACCACTGCGCCAAGGCCGTTGTCTTCACTTCTCAACTACTACTTCTGAAACGTGAAAGCAGGACATGGGGGTTGGGGAGTGTAGGTCACTGAGCCTGTAGAAGCAAACACCGTCATCAACCTTTATTTCACACAATATTTAGCCTGTACACCCCAGTAATAAGTACACTTGATAACTGATCACAGCAACAGTATATATACACACGCATTATATGAGTGATCAAGAACAATCTGCTTTACAACTGTTCATTCTAGTTTACCTCCACTGAAACTGCCAAAAATTTTAAACTAGGGCCATAGCAAGGATTTACTTTAAACGAAAGACCTAATTTAAAAAAAAATCCATTACAAAAACAATCTCTCAAGAATATTCTAAATCTTATAATTGATTGTTCTTAAAAGCTCTTTCATAAAAACTAAAAGAAAGCTTCAGAAATATCATCAAATATCGGACCTAGCCACATCACCTGCCACTCAATTAACGTTTAATAAACAAGGTACTTTTTAAGGAGGGGGATCCATTTCAACAAGCCCAGAAACCACAAAGATAACGCAGGGATCCTTGCCTTTTAAAAACATGATCATTAATGAAAAGATTAACTAGCGCACCCAAAAGGTTCCTGGACAGTTAAATATTTTAATACGCACACCTTGTGCTCCAATTACGCCTAATCAATAGTTAGACAAGCCAGCACAGTTATTGGGTACCCCAGTGAAAAGTGCTGCACGATTAATTTGTTAAGAGATCAACACTAGTGAACGGATGTCGTTTTGCTAAGGGAACAACACTAGTGAACGAATGTCGTAAAGGAACCACAGCTTGAAGTCAGAATAACAAATTAGCCGCCGTGGTTTCTAACCTTTGTTTAGCACAATTTTAACTTTAGGCAAGGACAGAACGATGCCAACGGCCTTTGGCACGACGGATCACTGTCATATACAATCAGTAACCATGTCCCACAATGTCAACGAACCAAGTGCACAAGGTAGCTGAAGGTGCTCACCGTTTCCAGAACTGACGTGCGCATATACAAGCTGTGTCACAACCGTCTCCACAGCCACAAATGCAGCAAATGTAGGTTTACTTTTCCTTAGTTTACCTTCTAAAATACATCATAGGGTTAGTACTGGTTGGAAATTTCGTAACGTAAACTCATCTTCACGAAGCCGCCCTCTCCCTGCCTTTCCTTTCGGCTGTAAATAATTCGTGTCGTAATTAGCAACCGTCACCCATTAAACTGATCCTGGTAATGTTCATACCTGTCAGGTGCAACACGCTTTGGAATTAGGCACAATCACAGTATTCTTGAAGCCTGTCTCAAATATCTTGCGCACCATGCGGATGAAATTTGTATGTCTTGCATGTTGTCCAAAGGTTCTTAATATTTACGGGAGGATCTCGTCTGCTCACCCTACTTTATTTTGACTTGTGCCTTCTAAGTGAAATATACACCGAAGAGGCACAGAAACTGGTACTCCTCCCTAATATGGTGTAAGGCCCCTGTGAGCTCCCAGAAGTGGCACATGGACTCGACTAATGTCTGAAGTAGTGCCGAAGCGAATAGACAGCATCAAACCTACAGGGCTGTCCATAAATCTGTAAGAGTACGAGGGAGTAGAGAGATCTCTTCTGAACACCATGTTGCAAGGCATCCCAGACGTAATCAACAATTTTGATGTCTGGGTAGTATGGTGGCCAGCGGAAGAGTTTAAACTCAGAACAGTGCTCGAGGAGCCACTCTGTAATAATTCTGCACGTGTGGGGTATCGCATTGTCCTGCTGGAATTGTCAAAGTCCGTCGGAATGCCCAATGCATGTGAATGGATGCAGGTGATCAGACAGGGTGCTTAAGTATGTGTCACCTGTCAGAGTCATATCTAGATGTATCAGTGGTCCCGTATCACACCAACTACACACGCACCACACAGTTACAGAGCCTCGACCAGCTTGACCAGTCCCCTACTGACATGGATTCATGAGGTTGTCTCCATACCCCTACACGTCCATCCGGCTCTACAGTTTGAAATGAGACTCGTCCGACCAGGCAAAATGTTTCCAGTCATCAACAGTCCTATGGCGGTGTTGATGGGTCGAGGCGAGGAGCAAAGCTTTGTGTCATTCAATCATCAATGATGCACGAATGTGTCTTCGGCTCCGAAAGCCATTACCGATGATGTATCGTCGAACGGTTCACTCGCTGCCACTTGCTGATGTCCCGCCATTGAAATCTGCAGCAATTTGCGGAAGGGTTGCACTTCTCTCACGTTGAACGATTGTCTTCAGTCGTCGTTGGTCCCGTTCTTGCAGTATATTCTTGCAGTATATTTTTCCGGGTGCAGCGATGTCGGAGATTTGATGTTTTACCGGCTTCGTCTTATCCGCGATACACTCATGAAATGGTCCTACGGGAAAATCTCCACTTCATCACTACCTCGGAGATGCTGTGTCCCAAACGACTATAACGACAAATCCAAACTCTCTTAAATCTTGATAACTTTCCATTGTAGCAGCAGTAACCGATCTAACTACTGCGCCAGATTCTTGTTGTCCCATATTGGGGTTACCGACCGCAGCGCCGTATTCTGCTGTTTACACATCTCTGTATTTGAATACGCCTGCCTGTACCAGTTTCTTTGGAGCTTCAGTCCATTTGGCGGTTACGCATGCCCCTCTCATCTTCGTCCATTACGTCTTCCCCCGACCACGACAATGTTTTCAAGTTTCTTTCCTTTATATACACATTACTTCTATCTTTCAGTTTTCCCTTCCTTGCTATCTCGTCTGCATTTAACAGTATAATTCCCACTTAAATCTAATACGCATAGCAGTCGGTAAAGTATTTTATTTTATTCGCCGGATGCCCAACTATGTACACAAACCGAGTCTTTTAGAATGTCGCCCCTGCCTTACCAGGCGTAGTGTGTAATTCTGAGCATGGACCCCTTAATGACCTGCAGCCATTCTTGGCCACCTGGCGCTGCCATGACGAAAAGGTGCGGCGTGGGCAACTGAACCTACCTGCCGATAGGCGATCAGAATAGTGCCTGCTCCTTGCGTGAACCTTCTTTGAAATCGCTCTATTCCTAGGGACACAGCTGCCACCTGAAAACAGATTTTCAGACTGCCTGTTCCATGCCTCATCCATTTCCTCTGCGAATACTTACTACTCGTTAAACAAAGAAAAAGGCTGCTAGATAGTTACGTAAAAGAAGTCAGCTAGGATAAATGTCAGTGGCTCGATTCTCTCAATCATATTCCCAGCAAACAGATTTCTATAAATTAGCTTGATCATCAAACTGATTTCCATAAGCTGATGCAGCAAACCTTGAACTTGGAATGTTTCAACCCTACCATAGGCAGACACTTTTCAGACTGCCTGCTTTTAGGCGTAAGACATGATCTTTGTTGAGTCAAAAATACAATGTATGTTGCTGGAAACTGCTAATGACCTTACCAGTTCATTGTTCACAGGTTTTACCGTCTTTACAAAAGCAGGGGTCATCCATGGGGGACCTGACTGTGTTCAGTTTTACAACAGCTCAGGGAAAGGGCACGGACTAATGGGCGGACGGACGGACAACGTCAGAGAGCACTGCTACGTACCTTGTAAGCCCACTACAAGTACCACAATTGTGTAGACGACTCTAACACTGTAAGTACCACGAACCTGTCGTGAAGTATTTGAGAGATTTTTCTTGTGATAACATTCCTTTGGACGCTCTCAGCTCACTATCACCTTCACCAAAATGACAGAACTAACGGGATACAGATATGCACGTATACAGATGATGGTAATATTAAGTACACAAGGCATAAAAGTGCTGTATGTTGGTAGACCTGTCATATGTACTAGGGTGATTCATGTGGAAAAGTTTCCGACGTGATTATGACCCTAAACGGGAATTAACAGACGTTGAACACGGAATGGTAATTGGAGCTAGACGCATATGACATTCCATTTCGGAAATCGTAAGGAAATCGAATACTCCGATGTCTACAGTGTCAAGAGAGTGCTGAGAATACCAATTTTCAGGGATTACCTCTCACCACGGACAACGCAGTGGCCGACGGCCTCCACTCAATGGCCCAGAGGAGACCAATGTGTTGACAATCTGGCAGAGTATAGTACGAGAGCTCTGCTTGACGTCGTTTGTACCGCTATTGCCGATTCCGGCCACTCTGCTCTTAAATTCTAGGACATTTCTCGATTTTTTTTACGACAGGTTTCAACGTGACCAATAACAAACACTATATAATTCTAATTGTCTTCTCAAGAGCTATCGAACGCAGTTATAAAACTTATATGATACTTCGTTTAATATCTCTGTTGATACCAGTTGAAGTAACAAAACAAAAAATATGTGACACTCGACGCTCTAATATTTGGGAAAAACCGGGTTTCACTATGTACAACTGTTCATTAAAGAAAAGGGTGGATATAGTTTACTAGAAGACTATGTAAAAAATTGAAGTAAATCAGTCAAGAAGTTTTTAGGACTATTGGCAACAACTTTTCTCGTTTATTTATATTATGTATGTACTTATGTATATTGAAAAATAGGTAGCCTATGTCTGTCCGAATGTTCGTTAGACTATAGTCTAAAAATAAAACAACACGAAATACCCTTCCTCTTTACCCTCATATCCAATTATAGCACTAGTACATAAGTAATTAATCTAGTGGCCATTCAGCAGTTAACAACACACACTGAGGAAGGCGTCTTGCAATAGTTTCCGAATGGTCGGAATTTTATGCTTGTAAATGCGTTCACAAACCCAGAAGAATTTTACTGACCAGTATTACATATATGTTTTTGTACTATGTGTATTAAAAACTGTAGCCTGTATCTGTCCAAATGTTCTTAGAATTTTGCGTAAAAATTGGTAGTAAATTAGTGACGTACACTCCTGGAAATGGAAAAAAGAACACATTGACACCGGTGTGTCAGACCCACCATACTTGCTCCGGACACTGCGAGAGGGCTGTACAAGCAATGATCACACGCACGGCACAGCGGACACACCAGGAACCGCGGTGTTCGACGTCGAATGGCGCTAGCTGCGCAGCATTTGTGCACCGCCGCCGTCAGTGTCAGCCAGTTTGCCGTGGCATACGGAGCTCCATCGCAGTCTTTAACACTGGTAGCATGCCGCGACAGCGTGGACGTGAACCGTATGTGCAGTTGACGGACTTTGAGCGAGGGCGTATAGTGGGCATGCGGGAGGCCGGGTGGACGTACCGCCGAATTGCTCAACACGTGGGGCGTGAGATCTCCACAGTACATCGATGTTGTCGCCAGTGGTCGGCGGAAGGTGCACGTGCCCGTCGACCTGGGACCGGACCGCAGCGACGCACGGATGCACGCCAAGACCGTAGGATCCTACGCAGTGCCGTAGGGGACCGCACCGCCACTTCCCAGCAAATTAGGGACACTGTTGCTCCTGGGGTATCGGCGAGGACCATTCGCAACCGTCTCCATGAAGCTGGGCTACGGTCCCGCACACCGTTAGGCCGTCTTCCGTTCACGCCCCAACATCGTGCAGCCCGCCTCCAGTGGTGTCGCGACAGGCGTGAATGGAGGGACGAATGGAGACGTGTCGTCTTCAGCGATGAGAGTCGCTTCTGCCTTGGTGCCAATGATGGTCGTATGCGTGTTTGGCGCCGTGCAGGTGATCGCCACAATCAGGACTGCATACGACCGAGGCACACAGGGCCAACACCCGGCATCATGGTGTGGGGAGCGATCTCCTACACTGGCCGTACACCACTGGTGATCGTCGAGGGGACACTGAGTAGTGCATGGTACATCCAAACCGTCATCGAACCCATCGTTCTACCATTCCTAGACCGGCAAGGGAACTTGCTGTTCCAACAGGACAATGCACGTCCGCATGTATCCCGTGCCACCCAACGTGCTCTAGAAGGTGTAAGTCAACTACCCTGGCCAGCAAGATCTCCGGACCTGTCCCCCATTGAGCATGTTTGGGACTGGATGAAGCGTCGTCTCACGCGGTCTGCACGTCCAGCACGAACGCTGGTCCAACTGAGGCGCCAGGTGGAAATGGCATGGCAAGCCGTTCCACAGGACTACATCCAGCATCTCTACGATCGTCTCCATGGGAGAATAGCAGCCTGCATTGCTGCGAAAGGTGGATATACACTGTACTAGTGCCGACATTGTGCATGCTCTGTTGCCTGTGTCTATGTGCCTGTGGTTCTGTCAGTGTGATCATGTGATGTATCTTCTTATTTCAATTTCCAGGAGTGTACATTTTGAGATTTTTGGTAACAGCATTCCCCTTTGTATATTATATACACACACACAAATATATATATATATATATATATATATATATATATATATATATATATATAGGCTGGACATACACTGTGTAATTTTTAATATAAATATACTCGTATATATATATATATATTAAAAATTATACAGGATATGTACGGTACATCCGAATATTGATTATGGCATTGTGTAAAAGTGTGAAGTATGTGTGCCAAGTACTATCTGCGATATTTGGTATCAAAGTATCCAATTTATATACTACATATATAATTGTGTGTCATACTTATTAAAAAATATATAGCCAAGTCCGTCCATGTGTTTATTAGAGAATTATGCAAAAATCTAAAGTAAATTGGTCAACAACATTTCGCGATTTTGGGTTCTTATTTTTCCTCTTTCACATTACATATATAATTATTTAGTATATATATATATATATATATATATATATATATATATATATATATATATATATATATATCCTGTCGCCATTCTAATGTTTTTTAGATTGACGTGTAAAAATTTAAAGTAAGGTGGCCAAGTACTTTCTGAGATTTTTGGTAACAATGATATACGACAATTTTTCTCTATATAGTAGATATAGTGGTAGAGAAATGGAGATAAATACTACCACACACATTTAAAAAATGTAGCCCATGTATATCGGAAAGTTTACTAAAGTTTGGTCTAAAAACTTTATACTAAATTGGCCACAAACGTTTTGGAAATTATGCTAACAACGTTGAGTTTTTTTAAATATGCAGCCTGAGTATCTCCAAAAATTTAATAGCCATCCAAAATTTATGGTAGTGGTGCGTAAAAATTGGAAGTGAATCGGATGAGGACTTTCCGAGAGATTTGGTAACAACATTAAACGTTCATATAACAGTATAGAATTTAAATATGTACTCATCTACCACGCATATTAAAAAATATGTTCCCTATGTCTGTTTGAACGTTTATTAAAGATCTGAAGTTAATCAGTCAAGAACACATGGAGATTTTTGATAATAGCGTTCCATCTTTATACAGAATGAGTGTACTTATAAACCATATGTATTAAAAATTTATAGCCTGTGTTCATCGGAATGTTTATTAGGATATCACGAAAAAATCTGAAGTAATACGCTCAACTATTTTTGTGAGATACTTCGTAGCAACATTAAACAACGACTTGTCTCTACGTAGTTGCTGTCTGTTCCTAATGGGGCTTGTCAGGATGGCTGATTTCGGAATATGGCCATCGAATGTCCTATGTCTGACCAATACTTTCTTTATTCGGAAATTTCTATGTAGCTTTCTATATATTACTATCTTTCATTTATGTTACGTATGTATGAAGTTCCATACGTTTGTATTATGTGTTACATTGTGTTAGTGTGCTTCAACTTCAGCTTCTGTATCACTATATGATGTTCCATTTTCTGTATTATTAATGGTGTTCACTAACGCCATGGTTATGTGTAGTCTGTGTACGGGGCCTCTCTCTTGCTTATTTCTCTTGTAACATTTTTGAAATAGTGTCCACCGTTCTGTCTAAATTTGCTCACTGACGGGGATTCCCAATGGCTTTGTATACGTTATCGTGTGGCATCCAGTGTCGTGTGAGCTGTGTGTGAGAGGTGTAGTATCACATGTCTGGGGAGACCATTGCACAACACGTACAGGCTGCCAACTATTGAACTGTATGGAATAAAATCGTCATAACTTCTCAATTATTTGAGTTAAGATGTTAAAACTGCACAATTAGCCGCAGGTCATGACGGGAACTAGTATGAGTATGCGCACGCACCTTTTTGTTGTTGGCTATTTGCACGGTACAGCGTACCTGAGCCTATAGCACTTGTGAAGGCCTACTGGGCGAACAGTAACAGCATAACTGCAACTCAAAGGGAGTTTGCGACCGAGTTCAACCTGAAGACAACTGATCCAAATGTGCTAACAATCAAGGATTTGATTCGCAGGCCTGAGAGAACAGGTAGTGTTCCTGATGACGGAGTTGGCAATTTCGGTCGTCCAAATTGGATGAAAATGCCTGAGAACATAGACGACACACGCTCTGTGATTCAAACCAGCCCCAGGAAATCGATCAAACGAGATGCACAACAGATGGGAATCAATCGGGGACACTGTCACAAATTGTTGTTTAAGAGCTGCAGTTCTTCCCATACAAAATTCAAACACATCACTCATTATGGAACAGCAGTTGCGTTTCGCCAACCCTATTGTCCACAGAATTGACGAACAGGACTTTGATGTGAATAAGGTTTGATTTAACGATGAAGAGCACTTTCATTTGGATGGGTTCGTCAATAAGCGAAATTCGTGCATTTGGGGGACTGAGCATCCGCATTTCACGATCTAGAAGTCTGTTCACCATCAGCGGGTGCCCGTGTGGTAAGCAATGTCCAATCACAGAATAATTGATGCGATATTCCTTCATGGCACGGTGCCTAGCGAACAGTTCGTGAAGGTTTTGAAAGATGATTTCATCCCCGTTATATAAAGTTCCTCTGATTTCAACAAGATGTGGTTCATGCAACACGGATCTCGACCCCATCAAAGCAGGAGAGTGTTTGATGTCCTGGAAGAACACTTTGGAGACTGCATTTTGGCTCTCGAGTGCCGCGAGGCCACTGGCATGGGCCTCAATTGGCCGCCATATTCTCCGGATATGTACACATGCGAGTCCTTTTTGTGGGAACATGTCAAAGACAAGGTGTGTAGCAATAACCCCAAAACCATTGCTGAGTTGGAAATACCCATTCAGGAGGCCATTCTGGAAGTCATCAATATTCCGACACTTCAGCAGCTCACGCAGAATTTCGCTATTCGTCTGTGCTACTTCATCGCCAATGACGGCAGGCATACCGAACATGTCGTGACCTAAAACCCAATATCTGCAGTGGCATTTACATATTGAATAAAGTATGCGCAAGCCGCAGTTTGCATCTAATTTAAGTTTCTTTCATATAGTTCTATAACTGTCACCCAGTACATTCACGGCTTTGCCTGAAGTTCATCCGATGTAAGTGTGTTAAATAAAGACCACCTCCAGTTTGGAAGTGTATCATTCGAAGGCCTGGGGTAGCATGGTTTGTTACTAATATATACCTTACGTTCAGCTTTATTCTTAATCTTTGCCGTATGTTCGGCAAGAAACCACACATGTTCGTCCCTTATAGCATAAAATGTGCCACACCCTTTTTCCATGCATCCAACCGCGTTTTGAGGCGGCATTTGTGGGTGGGCGTCTTCTACTGTGATTGCTCCTATTTTATACATGAAGCCAATCTTTGTAATATAAAGGAAGCAAATCAATTACCTTTGAAATTCTGTTGCAGCAACAAGACCCAATGCATCATCTGCCGCTGCAACGCCCTTGGGACGAGTATCGCTCGTTCATCAAAAGACTGTGAAGGTTAGGATTAGCGAGGTGTGTACGGCTACCTTTGTGAAACAATAGCAGCCATGCCTTCTGATTTATGCAGATGGTAAAAAGAAAAACTGCCAATCAAAGTATTCATTAAAAACTTTCGTTAATATGATAAATTTGGTAGCATTGTGCCTATAGGAAGCAGGAAAACTGACCATTTATGAGTTCCGACTGTAGTTTGTTATGCATACGTATTAATCCGATTGCTTCAACTTTAAAAATATACTAATAACCAAGTTTTTATATAGCAAAACATTTGATTTTCACTTGTTTTAGGCTGTAGATATTGGCGCTGACTTAAAACTGCAAAAAATCAAATATCAAATATATTAAAATTTTGAAGTGTTTCACTGTAAGATGAATTTAAAACTATGATAGATATAAATCGGTAATTTATCGTAAGTAGCGTACTTTAATTTCTTGACAACTTCAGCACAAATGCTATTCGCGAACTACTCACATAGGTGAGAAGTAAAGTAATGTCATTAATGCTACGTGTGAATGTCACACACGCACTTAAGCAGTTCACAATATGAACATCAGCCTCCTTGGTGAAATTTGTAGTCAATAACACGTTTAACTTAGGAAGTAATACGAATTTTCACACATAACATGGAAATGTCATTAGCGTAACTTCCTAAGCAATTTAAGTTTTTCTGGTAAAGACATAAACTCCACATCTATCCAAATACACTCCTGGAAATTGAAATAAGAACACCGTGAATTCATTGTCCCAGGAAGGGGAAACTTTATTGACACATTCCTGGGGTCAGATACATCACATGATCACACTGACAGAACCACAGGCACATAGACACAGGCAACAGAGCATGCACAATGTCGGCACTAGTACAGTGTATATCCACCTTTCGCAGCAATGCAGGCTGCTATTCTCCCATGGAGACGATCGTAGAGATGCTGGATGTAGTCCTGTGGAACGGCTTGCCATGCCATTTCCACCTGGCGCCTCAGTTGGACCAGCGTTCGTGCTGGACGTGCAGACCGCGTGAGACGACGCTTCATCCAGTCCCAAACATGCTCAATGGGGGACAGATCCGGAGATCTTGCTGGCCAGGGTAGTTGACTTACACCTTCTAGAGCACGTTGGGTGGCACGGGATACATGCGGACGTGCATTGTCCTGTTGGAACAGCAAGTTCCCTTGCCGGTCTAGGAATGGTAGAACGATGGGTTCGATGACGGTTTGGATGTACCGTGCACTATTCAGTGTCCCCTCGACGATCACCAGTGGTGTACGGCCAGTGTAGGTGATCGCTCCCCACACCATGATGCCGGGTGTTGGCCCTGTGTGCCTCGGTCGTATGCAGTCCTGATTGTGGCGATCACCTGCACGGCGCCAAACACGCATACGACCATCATTGGCACCAAGGCAGAAGCGACTCTCATCGCTGAAGACGACACGTCTCCATTCGTCCCTCCATTCACGCCTGTCGCGACACCACTGGAGGCGGGCTGCACGATGTTGGGGCGTGAGCGGAAGACGGCCTAACGGTGTGCGGGACCGTAGCCCAGCTTCATGGAGACGGTTGCGAATGGTCCTCGCCGATACCCCAGGAGCAACAGTGTCCCTAATTTGCTGGGAAGTGGCGGTGCGGTCCCCTACGACACTGCGTAGGATCCTACGGTCTTGGCGTGCATCCATGCGTCGCTGCGGTCCGGTCCCAGGTCGACGGGCACGTGCACCTTCCGCCGACCACTAGCGACAACATCGATGTACTGTGCAGACCTCACGCCCCACGTGTTGAGCAATTCGGCGGTACGTCCACCCGGCCTCCCGCATGCCCACTATACGCCCTCGCTCAAAGTCCGTCAACTGCACATACGGTTCACGTCCACGCTGTCGCGGTATGCTACCAGTGTTAAAGACTGCGATGGAGCACCGTATGCCACGGCAAACTGGCTGACACTGACGGCGACGGTGCACAAATGCTGCGCAGCTAGCGCCATTCGAGGGCCAACACCGCGGTTCCTGGCGTGTCCGCTGTGCCGTGCGTGTGATCATTGCTTGTACAGCCCTCTCGCAGTGTCCGGAGCAAGTATGGTGGGTCTGACACACCGGTGTCAATGTGTTCTTTTTTCCATTTCCAGGAGTGTAAATAGAATTCCTAACAGGCAGTACTAGTAGTAGTAGAACCAGTGTAAACAGCATAAATTCTTCTGTTATATGCATTGACGGAGGGCGGAGGAACAGAGTACAGGGCTCTCTCTTGCCCTTGGGGTGGGAACTGCCCCTAAAGGCGGAAGAATCAGCAATGGTCAACGGCATGAGGATGCAGAAGGAATGGAAACAATTGCATTTAAGACACATAAAGTGTATCGACAGGATATGTGGCCTGTAACTAAAAAAGTGTCATGATGATCTCATCCGTTAAGACGTTTCGGAATGATTTCCATTGTGCTCGAGGGAGCTGTAGAGGTCAAAAACTGTAAGGGAAGAATGAGATCGGAGTACGTCCAGAAAATAATTGAGGACGTAGGTTGCAAGTTCTACTCTGAGATGAAGACATTGGCACAGGATAGGAATTCTTTGCGGGTCACATCAAACCAGTCAGAAGACGGAAGACTCAAAAAAAAAATTATATTGCGAACAAAAAAATTGAAGAACCCAGAAGGAGAAAAGGAAACACAATGAAACTTCATGGGTTGAGAGGGTATGTGATGTTATTCCAGTGATTCCAATATCGAGTAAAATTTACAAAGAATTTGGCAGTATGGGTCCAGTACGACGATGCACCCCAACTGGATATGTGCACTGATTCGAGTGTGTCCTACAGCCGGCCGAAGTGGCCGAGCGGTTCTAGGCGCTACAGTCTGGAACCGCGCGAACGCTGCGGTCGCAGGTTCGAATCCTGCCGTGGGCATGGATGTGTGTGATGTCTTTATGTTAGGTTTAAGTAGTTCTAAGTTCTAGGGGACTGATGACCTCAGACGTTAAGTCACATAGTGCTCAGAGCCATTTGAACCATTTGAAAGGTGTCCTACAGGGGTTGAATCATCACCTGCGACAACCTCGCCCACAATGGTTGAAACTGGTCCTCGGTGTCCTGAATACTGCTACTGGGACGGAGCTGACATTAGAGATGGTGCCACAAGTGTTCTGTCGGGGACAGACATGGGAATCGTGCTAGTCTATCAAGCACACAGTTGACAGAGACACTTGCTGTGTGTAAACAAGCAATGTCCTGTTGAAAAGTAGTACAACGATACTGTCGCATAGGAGGTAACACATGTGGATTCAGGATACCCGTGACGTACGGCTATGGTGTGAGAAGTCCCTCAGTCGATTGCCAGCCCTGACTACAAGTTATACCCAACGGCTGCCCGCAACATAAAGCTGTGGCTCTCCAGAACACTGTAAGAATGGGACCTCTTCCCACGTTGCAGCCATACTCGATGACAATATGCGTCTGGGGTTATGCAGAACCGCGATTCATCTGTGAAGACAGTGTGACGCCGTTCATCAGCAGTCCATGTTTCCCATTCAAGGCACCACTCCAGATGCAGTCGTTTGTGTTTTGGTGTCAACGGCCGTCTACGAATGAGATGGTAATGCCATAGTGCGGCTGATGCTGGGCTCCGATCAGTGGTGTAGGATGACACAGAATATCACCGTGACTCCATTACTTGGTGTCGGACGGCAAGCCCAGATGTGAAAGGGTAACGATGTGCTTGGTGTACAATACGGTATTCCGCCCTTGTGTTGGTCAGACATGGTCGACCGGAACCTTGTAACGAATATGCCTACCAGCATGTTCCCGTGCAGCCCACCATCGGTTGTCGTGACATCTGAACGCTCCGCAAATCTGGATAACGCACAATCCTACCAGAAAACCAGATGGAGATCCACAATTACGCCCTACTTGAACTCAGTCACTTGCTGATTACGAGGACTCGCGCGATTACGTGGCATCTGACGTTTTTGGTGTTGCTTATCCATCCTAACATACTTGGTGACAAAGCTGAAAACGAATGACACTAATTCATTCTCTTGGCCCTTCTACCAGTCGCTAATAGTGCCAATTCTAATCATTTACATATCCAGATGGTGTGTATACTTAATGCCAGGCGCCTCTCCTTTGTAAAAGAGGCAATTGTTGTAGGAGTCGAACCAACGACCCTCCTACCCTTCGGCTACATGAAGTGTTAGCTAAACACGAAAAGTTTTATTTCCAGGCTGTCTTCCACATTGTGGCTGATGGGCTGCTCACTCTCTTTGAAGCTCCATTTGTGCCTGATGTTACATAATATGTGTTCAGCTGCAATTTTTTCTTGATAATAATTCATCATCAGAGTCTCCCGCTATTAAAATTCATAAAAGCTGACGGTTTGAGGACTCTGCCTTTTCCTTTCTCTCCCTGAATCCCATCTCCCTTCAATACCTACGGAAGCAAATATTCAAAGTTTTTTAGTTATGCTCTGCCCTGTGATATGTTACAGCAATTTTGAGTCGACTACCGGTGCCAGATAATTACCTGTCCGTCTCACTGGTCTGGAGAGCGGAAATTGGCTGCGCATTACGACGTTTCATTCAATCAATCAGATGTGAAACCGCTGGTTTTTGTTTTTCGATAAAAGGAATACATTTATTGAATGAAACTATGATCATTGTGAATACTCTGTAAATAAAACCGTCTAAATCTCTTGATCTATTTCTTTATTTATAATGTCCCCCACTGCCACCATTATATAAAAACTGAGAAGGTGTAAAACATCGTTCACTATACTATGCCTAAACTGACGGTGAACAGACAAAACATATTCCACACTGGACTCGCATTCTGTAGCATGACTGTCCAAATCCGCGTCCGGCAACGCAGATTTACGTTTTCCATCATTTGCTGAAACCCTTCCGAGGCAAATGCTTTCCCTTGAAAGAGCACCGCTGATTTTCTTTCCCATCCTTCAAACGTTCCGATCTTGTGCTCCGCCTCTAACTTGACCTCGATGTCGTTAAACCCTAACCTTCCTTCTCTATCGCCGAGTAAAATGCTTCGCACTGAAAAGTCATTATTTAGAAGAGAACTAGCACGATCTACCTCCGTAGATACATCGTCAGCGTGTCTCACTGCTACGTGGAACACCTGGGTGCTAATTCCTATATTGTCAGGGATCTGTTCCTTGGCAGGCGGAATGGTACGGTGTGCTGTCATCTTCGTGATGCCGAGACGTCTGTTAAACTGCCAACGACCAGGAGAGCGTTGTGCTGTCCCAAAGTCCCTCCATACTGCTTCCGAATGTAGCCACTGCGAGAGGACGACGCGGTTGCTGGTCGGTTCTGAATGGTCCATCAGGGCGACTACCGGAGCTTTAGCGTTTAACTAGCATGATCATCTCATTCCATAGTCGCCACTTGATTTTCTGCGGTAATTGTTTAAATTTTATAGCTGCCTCCGTCTGCCATTCCTTCTGGAACCCAAACTACAACTTGTTGAAACTATCACTTTACTGAAGTGTAAGTTTACGATTAATTTCCCCACACAACTTTCGTAGTGTTTCCAGTAAAATAACGGACGGTAAGGCCTTTTTATGCTAATGATTAAGTTGTAGCTAAAGGCCTGTAAATTATCCTGTGAATATCTCCATATGCATATCATAAGCCGAGGTAGAGGGTATACAGGGGACCTATATCATTCCTCTCTCCCTGCCCCCCCCCCCCACAACCCCCACATTACCTTAGCTTTGCTAACCTATCCACAAAGTATACATGGAACGGAAAAATTTCTGAGGCCCCACCATTAACCTCAATTTCTCCAATTCTATCATTGTGGTCATTACGTCTTGGAGATTATAGTTTCTGCAGTCTTTTATTAGTACAAGAAGGCTCGTAGACTGACGAACAATACTCAATAATTTGCCGAGCAATGGTTTTGTAAGCGTAATCTTTTTTGCGTGTATTACACTTTTCAAGAAAATCTGAATCTGTGTGATCACTCCAGATACACGCTTCTAATGCTGGACAATTGTCAGTGATTCCAATAGGTGATGACTGATCGCTTGCTCAAACGAGAACTGTTCCTTTGTGTTTTTATGCCAGTCATATATTGCACTTATTTTTGCCGAAGTTCTACTCTCGGCATTTACTAGGCGCTTCATTCTATATGTAAAATGATATAATTTTAAATAAGGTCACTTCAAGAAGTTCTGCGTTTCGTGTAATGCCTATGCACTTCCACAAGCTGTTCTCGCAATTTCTCATCTGTCTTAAAAATAATGGTAACCAGAGCTCTCCCATAAGATTTATCACTTCAGTGAAGGGCTTTCTTTTCATGTACCATCTGTTTTCGAATTGCCTCACAAATCAGTGTCGTTGGATCGGTACCACAGCTCACCACCAGTTTATGCTTGGTTAGAAGCAGCATGTGCTTAGAATGAGATTTTCACTCTGCAGCGGAGTGTCTGCTGATATGAAACTTCCTGGCAGATTAAAATTGTGTGCCGTACCGAGAGTCGAACTCGGGACCTTACCCTGTTTTTACCGATTTTTTTAAGTTTGAATGTGGGTTTGATATCCCAGCAGCCTTTTTTCTTCTTTTTTTCTTTAAGGTCGCGGGGTGGCGTAGGCAGGGTGGACAGGGGTCGCAACCCGAGGCCTGGCCACAATGTCTCCTCCCTCCCATTCCCGGGTATGTGGTACAAGGGATGCAACGGCTTTTTGTTTTGAATGTTTATTTCCATTTATTTCTATGTGGTTAGTTGTTTTTTGTTATTTTATTTATTTAATTATGTGGTTAATTGTTTTTTGTTATTTTATTTATTTTATTATTTTTCTTTTTAAGCAGTAAGTAACTGAAACTAGTAAGTACAATCGTTGCATCGAATTGGAGACGCACATAACTGAAAACATTCTGATAGTTGAGCAAAGGGCAAAAAGAAAGACAGCGAAGTGTGAGGCTAAGGAAGCAATTAAATGAAACCTTAGGTTGGAATCCGTACCGCCATTAACCGGTACTACAACTTCCACCGGATGGGAAACAAGAATGATGATAGAACATACCACAAGACAACATGGGCTATACCTTGGTCATTGGGAGAAATTGCATCTGGACGATAAAGCAGATGGAGACATTCGTCGCGACCCCTCGCCCAGTATAGCAGCCTTTGACCCCTTTCCTCTTTTTGTCCAAAGGGCGAAAGGTTCTTCGCAGTGATTGTCATCCGCAACGGCGACGACACCGTCAGTGCACCTAATTGGATAGCTACATATATCATGACCACTGGTAGTCGTATCAACATCGAGAAATCAGTGGCGATGACTCTACAGTATACAATATTAATGTACACATGGATCGAATGTCCAAAGGTTCCTATCACTCGGCAATTGCGAATGTAACGCAGAAATTTATAAATGAAAGATTGCAATTAAATAAAATCTGCAAGTACTATCTTAACGACTTTAAATGATGAGTACGATAGTAGACGTACTTTTGTGAATGTGGTATATTTCTGCAAAACACTTATTGGTGTCGATGGTCCAGCGATTAAATAAAATATAAGTTGAATAATAGGGAAACAATAGATTCCTACTGCACGTAATTAGTTAAGAACAACGATATAGCTCGCTAGATATTCACTTCTAAACGCACACTACGTCTTCACTGTAGAAGCCACGGAAATCTCACAGGTGCACAAGTCAGCACTACGAATATTTCTATCTGCCGCGACAACGCGCAAACCGCACCACACTCTCCAAGTCTCTCTCGTGACTCTGCGTCCGCCGCGCCGTCGCGTCCAGCACTCTCCATGTCCTGTGCCATACTCTCCAGAACTCCCCCGTGTCCTCTCCGGAAACGATGCTCCTCCCCAACCTCCATACGTCTCTCTTAGTAACGAGCGCTGCGATTCGCTAGAGATATCCCTCCATGTCTCCAAGAAAACGTGTACTCACAAACGTATCGAAACACATACGAAATACTGGATTTACATTTAAATACTCCTACGGCTGGACCATAAACACACTCCATCACACATTATAAAATATATAAAAAAATTAAATAAACATATATCAAAGGAATAGCAACAAAAGGTACGACAGTAGTCTAATGTCTCTGTGCTTTCTAAAACACAGTAAACATTTAACCAATTTCTTCATGAATAGTATATATCGGATATAAACAAAGACATAGATGAATAAATATATTGATAAGCATGCTGCTACCATTTTTTCGTGTAACTGTGGAGTACTTATGGCCTGACTAGATCGATAGTAATCGGTCACTTTGACCTCCAATAGCTCACAAACTATTTAAGTTACATGCCTGTGATTCATACCAATTTAGGTTTACAACAATAGCTTTCTCAATAGACACCATCAGAATGGTCGTGCAAATAATGTTAATGTACATGTTTCTCTTTCAGGTATCATGATTCATCTGGCTAGTATTACACTACTGGCCATTAAAATTGCTACACCACGAAGATGAAATGCCACAGACGCGAAATTAACCGACAGGAAGAAGATGCTGTCATATGGAAATGATTAGCTTTTCAGAGCATTCACACAAGGTTGGCGCCGGTGGCGACACCTACAACGTGCTTACATGAGGAAAGTTTCCAACCGATTTCTCATACACTAACAGCAGTTGACCGGAGTTGCCTGGTGAAACGTTGTTGTGATGCCTCGTGTAAGGAGGAGAAATGCGTAGCATCACGTTTCCGACTTTGATAAAGGTCGGATTGTAGCCTATCACGATTGCGGTTTATCGTATCGCGACATTACTGCTCGCGCTGATCGAGATCCAATGACTGTTAGCAGAATGTAGAATCGGTGGGTTCAGGAGGGTAATACAGAACGCCGTGCTGGATCCCAACGGCCTCGTATCACTAGCAGTCGAGATGACTGGCATCTTACTCGCATGGCTGTAACGGATCGTGCAGCCACGTCTCGATCCCTGAGTCAACACATGGCGACGTTTGCAAGACAACAACCATCTGCGCGAACTGTTCGACGACGTTTGCAGCAGCACCGACTATCAGCTCGGAGACCATGGCTGCGGTTACCCTTGACGCTGCATCACAGGCAGAAGCGCCTGCGATAGTGTACTCAACGACGAACCTGGGTGCACGAATGGCAAAACGTCATTGTTTCGGATGAATCCAGGTTCTGTTTACAGTATCATGATGGTCGCATCCGTGTTTGGCGACATCGCGGTGAACGCGCATTGGAAGCGGGTATTGGTCATCGTCATACTGGCGTATCACCCGGCGTGATGGTATGGGGTGCCATTGGTTACACGTCTCAGTCAACTCTTGTTCGCATTGACGGCACTTTGAACAGTGGACGTTACAATTCAGATGTGTTACGACCCGTGGCTCTACCCTTCATTCGATCCCTGCGAAACCCTACGTTTCAGCAGTATAATCCACGACCGCATGTTGCAGGTCCTGTACGGGTCTTTCTGGATACAGAAAATATTCGACTGCTGCCCTGGCCAGCACATTCTCCAGATCGCTCATCAATTGGAAACGTCTGGTCAATGGTGGCCGAGCAACTGACTCGTCACAATACGCCAGTCACTACTCTTGATGAACTGTGGTACCGTGTTGCAGCTGCATGGGCAGCTGTGCCTGTACACGCCATCCAAGCTGTGTTTGACTCAATGCCCAGGCGTATCAAGGCCATTATTGCGGCCAGAGATGCTTGTTCTGGATACTGATTTATCAGGATCTATGCACCCAAATTGCGTGAAAATGTAACAACATGTCAGTTCTAGTATAATATATTTGACCAATGAATACCCGTTTATCATCTGCATTTCTTCTTGGCGTAGCAATTTTAGTGGCCAGTAGTGTAATTTCTATACGAATTGTGAAATGTCTCCCATTAAGGTTTATACAGAATCCACCATCTTTAGCACTCCCAGCGTGTCTCCTTCATCGACACAGCGTCACAATTGAATTCCCAGCCACGTGGCTGGACCATATGCTGGAGCTACACGTCTCGTTGGGCTAAGGTTCTGCACCACATGTTTGCTGCCCGGCCCCGGCTGGCCGAGCTGCCCCCGCAGCCACGCCAACTCCTAAATTAGAATATTTTCAGGGCGCCACAATTTGCCTGGTACCTCACAATAGCGTCAGTGGACGGTAGCCCAGCATCCGTGAACCACCGGGCGTTTTGTGAATAGGAATAATCATCTCCTCTACAAGGGCCGCAGGGTGTGGCACAACTGGGGATAGTAATTCGCGATAGTTGTCCGTCCATCGGGTGGCCAATAAATATTGAAAAGTCCGCTAAAATTCCAAGGGGAAGCCATCAGGACCCGGAGACTTGTTTGCAGTTCCTTTTCTAATGGCGTCAATCACTTCTTCTTCCGTAATTTCTTCCATCAAGGTCGCTTCCATTGCCGGGGTGACGGTGCCTTAAATCTTCTGAGAGACGTTCTCCAGTGCTGTCGGATCAGTGGTCTGAGTTGAATAGAGCTGGGAATAATGATCGTAGAACGCTGTGCTTGTGTCTTGTTGCGTGTTGAGGCAACGACCCTCCTCTGTGTCGATGGAGCGTATCAGTGCTCTTTGACGTTGTTCGAGTTCACGAAGTACGTGGAACATAGACGGGCGTTCGCTCGCTATCCTATCCTGCGTCGTCGAGCGGATGACCATCCCCTGATGATCTGAGCCTTAGCACGGTGGATCGTCGTTTGTCGTTCCGGAGATGCCCGCATCTCGTGGTCGTGCGGTAGCGTTCTCGCTTCCCACGCCCGGGTTCCCGGGTTCGATTCCCGGCGGGGTCAGGGATTTTCTCTGCCTCGTGATGGCTGGGTGTTGTGTGCTGTCCTTAGGTTAGTTAGGTTTAAGTAGTTCTAAGTTCTAGGGGACTTATGACCACAGCAGTTGAGTCCCATAGTGCTCAGAGCCATTTGAACGTTCCGGAGACGTCGCCATAGCATCGCAATCTGAAGTAAAAATCGATTGTATGTCTACGCCAAGCAGCATGGTCGCGACCGTAGGTTATCAATGTTCGCCTCAGTGCCGATTTGGCGCGGTCCAACCACAAGTGGATCGTTTTGGGATACGCGCAGAGGCTATTTTCACACGAATGCCAGGTATCCTCAACGGCTTGGCGGCAATCCGGGTACGACAGGTGAGCGACGTTTAATTTCCATGGAATGCGGCTTCTCCACACTTGTTGTCACTGCATGGCGATGGCACAGATATAAGCTGAGTGGTCCGAGAAAGCTTCAGGTCACAGTTCCGCACCCTGTGTCCCAGTGGAAAAAGAGAGCGTGAGACATAAATCCGGTCGATGCGACTGGAAGAGTGACTCGTGAATTGTGCGAATCCCGGTCGGTGGCCATGAAGAAGTTACCAATTGTCCACCACCTGCATTTCTCGGATTAGGGTCTTGAGTTCTGGGCACGGATTATGTCATGGGAATTGGTCTCTGAGTGACTACGCAGTTGCAGGCATCTCCAAACACCAGATGGTCGTGGCGGCCTTAGAAGAGCGGGGTGACGTCTTTCGCAAAGAATAGTGGAAGTTTGCGACGTTTGTGTGTACCGGAAGGTGCGTAGTTATAGATATGGTGCACACCCAGTACTGTGAGTGCCATTCCTCTTGCCCCAGGTAGAAAGATATTGTGGGGCGGCGGATAACTTTGAAATAAAATTAATTATGTCTGTTGTATCCTTGTTTGAATGTTGTAACATTTCCCGGCCGATACACCATATGTGGGGTGGCGGTTAGTTTGAAATAATAAATCTACTGTTGTATCCTTGTTTGAATGTTGTAACATTTCCCGGCCGATGCACCATATGTGGGGCGGCGGATGAGTTTGTAAAATTAATTAAATTGCATTGCTGTATAAACACTTGCATGTTGAGTCAGTTTCTGGCTTTTAGAATGTTGTTAATGCTGTCTTTCGCCGTTCTCAACACTGGCTCTCTATTTACTTTTTGGCACCCAGAAAGTGATTTAATAAAACATGGAACCAGTAATTAGAGATCCTAGTGCCCACTTTATCTGAGAATGTTATTATAGCTGCAGCTTATAGCTCTAAGGAATTAGGAGATTGTCCGGGATTTCTAATCAAAAACGGTTTTCCAAAATAGTTGAGTATATTCTGAAATACACTGATAAAAAAAAACACAAGTATCCCTACAACCTAACTAACAGAGCAGTTCAGAGTCTAATGCGCTTATGCAACTATAAATGTCCGAATTAAATGTTAAAAAGAATGCTCGCCATAATTTGATGAAAATATTTCATCAAACGCCACGCTAAATATTTGGTAGAATGTCTGTCCCGCGACGGCACGTGAAAATACGACAATACGCAAACTGAAACTAGATAATGAAAATCATCCCAGAATTAACACTTCACATGAAATGTTTTCATGGTTCCGCGTATCTCTAGTAACTTAATACGGCACCCGAGGCTGTTTGTAGCAGTGACACTGATGCGACGCGGCTCCCGACACAGATGGCGTGTCATTCAGCGTCTGGAGATAACTGGGGCCTTCCTTCCTCGCGCAGCGTTCTTATATATTAAGCCGCGGTGCGGACGGCTAAGGGAACGCCTGATCTTTTCGGCTCTCCCGACTAGCCGCTGGGCTAGTAACGCACCACTTCAAGTTACATAATAATTTATAGCTTCTTTTGCTGATGGCCGATGAAGCTCTTAATTTAAACGTGCATTCAGCACGCAGGTAAGTATTGATAATAAAATTTTGACGTGGCTAAGTTAAATATTTTGGGCGAGAGAATTAATTAAATTACACTGTACGCAGTAGATGAGCTCTGAACTGGCCCTTTTGAGATCCGCTATCGCTATAATTTTATAGGTATTCAAAAGAAACTTTACACATCTTCATAGTCATAGCGGACCTCCAACCCATTTAAATCTAAACATCCTAGCCTTATTTATTAGCCTACTTAATCTATCTTGCTTCCTTCAGTTTTGAGATGAAAACCAGAAAATCATGAATTTCCACTAAAATCTTAATTTGTGAAATCCAAAGTACTATTTTTATTAAATCATTATGAAAGATGAATCTAAATATAAATTTTGAAGTCTCTAGCTCTTTTCTGTTGCGCCAATTATTTTTTCAGAAAAACGTCCAAATTTCGAAAATGGCTGAAGTTATCGAACTGATATTTAACACACATTAATTTAGTATTATTCCTGACATGCTAGAAAAGTTTTAGGTTCTTTGCTTGATTTTTACAGTATTGCGCAACATTTATGACGTCAGAGCTAGTTACAGCAGACTGGCTGGCACACAATGGAAACTGATGTGAATTTATTACAGCGTGAGTAGGCTGCTTCCCTACAATATATCGTACGCCACTATCCCTTCCGGAGAGGTACAGCGACGCCGCTGCCTATGTGGAAGCTGGAGAGACGCATGCGTCATAACCATACATGCCTGGGAAGTCGTCGAATTACACCTCCTGGAGAAGGGCTATATCAATGGGAGCAGAATTCAACATATCCTGAAGCGTTAACTTAGCGCGTTCGTATAGTGTTGATGTTTAAAGTCGCAACACGATAAGTTTGAGGTCTATCCATAGCACGCGTGTTGGCTATCAACACCCTTGCAAGGGGTGTGTGCACGTGACGTCAGACTGTCACATCGCTGTCACTGATGGTGGAAAAAAATCAACACTGGTGTGGTGAATTCCCCCACCTGTCGTCCGACGCGATGGGCAAGGAGTTTTCCTCACCGTCGTCCGCCCAGTCTCCATGATATAACATCGGATGTTGGTGGCTGCTGCGGCACTTGGCGCAGACTCCATCGCCGCCACTGGTTCGTAATCGGCAGCGGCTGCCTGCATGTGATCCTGCTGTTCTGTGGGGTCGGAGTGGATCTCTTCAGCTGTTCCGGTGTCTGGAAGAAAAGCCTCTGTCGGCACAACACGTGGGTCAATATCCATCCTGTCATCCGTGCTTTCTTGCAAGTTTGGTCGGTGATGGTCCTCAGGAGGGGGCGCTGTTGTAGTGGCTGGATCCGGTACTGCAGAATCCATCATGGCCTCGTTACTGGGGGCGTCTGTCGGACGAATGTGGTCAGTATCGGAAAGGGTGGCCGTTCGTGCAAGCCCGATATAATTGAGAGGAAGGGTCGTCACCGTAGTAGAAGGAGTCATAGATTCACCTGTCGGGATTTGAGCAAGCCATCATCGGAGACAATCCGACCTGAAGTCCTTCTTGGCCACAACCTGAGCACGTACGTGCCTGTCCGTCATATATAATAATCGCCCAACATCCACCGATGGCAAGATAGGATGGTACATGTTTTTTCAGTTTAATTTGGTCTATCGTATCCCGTTAAGAACTGGGCCATGCAGCTCGCCACTCTGCCGTAAGGCTGGAAAGCCACTGTGACTACGTCCGGTGGTACCTCGAACGGGAGTTCGAAGAGTTGTATCGAACGGAGGCAGAGCCCCGCGTGATCGATGGGGACTGCCCCAATATGGCAATCAGAATGTTTGAATTCGTTCGCTTCTGCGCGCAAGATTCTGTTGCACACCTCGGCGCTTACTAACTTGTCGACAACATTGCTCGTGATACAGACTTGGATACCAATTATAGCCTGCGGATCAATGTTAACGTCTTCGCGTAGAAAACGTTCCACTTCAAAAGCTCGCGGCCGCGCATGATCGGACTGAAAACTGATCTTGATGGCGGTTTGCCTGTATGAACGTCCCATATTATGTCGGTAGTGATGGACTCTAAACTAGCGGCGATGAAGTAGTAAACAACTACGGACACTCGCGACCACACGGAAGGGACGTAAACAGGAAGAGCTCAGAAGAGCTTCTGTGAAGTTTGCAAGGTAGGAGATGAGGTACTGCAGAACTGAAGCTGTGAGGATGGCTCATGAGTCGTGCTTGGGTAGCTCAGATACTTGTCGGAACGGTAGCTCAGCGTGTTCGGTCAGAGTGTTAGCTACGCTCTATAATAAAATAAAACTGAGTTAATGGATCAACGGTGAACTAGAACAAGCGTCATGGGACGTCTGCTCCCGCCGTGCGGGGTAGGCGCGTGGTCTTGGGCGTCTTGTCACGGTCGGAGGTTCGAGTCTTCCCTCGGACATGGGTGTGAGTGTTGTCCATAGTATAAGTTAGTTTAAGTTAGATTAAGTAGTGGGTAAGCTTAAGGACCGATGACCTAAGCAGTTTCGTCCCTTAAAATCTTACCACAAATTTACGTCCGCTCCGAACAAAAAGAACGGACATTAACGAACAAAATGAAATCAACAAAAAAAGATGTTAGAGCACTTGCCCGCGAAAGGCAATTAGGACCCGAGTTCGAGTCTCGGTCCGGCACACAGTTTTAATCTGCCAGGTAGTTTCAGCATGTTTTTATCAGAAATATCTTCTTCCTGAGAAACGAGTTAATTGCAATAACGAGCCCTCAGTCATTTGTTATATAGTGGAGAGACAGGGGTGCACAGTCGACTTTACGCTGACAGCTTACCATAAACTGTGGTAGACTCTTGACTGTTGAATGAGTGGAAGTCCTTCGAAAGCTTCCGCTACCGTATAGATGCCATTTCATTACGAGCTTTAAACGACATCGTTGCAGGAAAGGGAGTTACACACTGCTACAGATGATGCTGATACATAAGTGTAGGATTTTTTGTCAGATTAATGTGCAATGATGTAACAGAGATACAGGACCCAAACATTTAGCCATAAAGCTAAAGGAACTATCGTTACATGCCTCTGTTGACAAATCTCATAGTGTAGTACCAAAGAATTTCAGACCTGTTTCATTTAAACGTTGCCCTCGCTACCTCAAGGCATTTTTCCAGGGAGACTGAAATCTGTCGTTGTCAAACACGTCTTCAAGGACGGTGATAGGAGACATATCAATTACTAGCGACCTGTCTACTTCTGACATTTTTTCCGTGATTTTTGAGAAGGTGATGTATACTAGTATAGTATTCCACATGAGCAACAATCATATCCTCATCAAATCACAGACTGGATTTTTGTTGAGCTGCTCTACTGAGAATGCCATTCACGTGTTCACTCACTGAATATTACAAGCATTAAATAATAAAATAGCGCCGTTTGCATAAGGGGCACTCAAAAAAGAAACAAGCCGGAGGCATAATTATAGAAAACAGTACCTGTACTGACCGTGGATGTTGAGACACTTGTCCCACTGTGACCTAAGTCAGTGAATGGCTGTCTCGCAACATTCCCGGGTCTGCGATGTTAACCAGTTCCGCACGTACAGCTGGAAGTCGTCGTCAGAGGTGAATCGTTAGCCCCTCAGAGCCTTTTTAAGGGGACCAAAAATGACCTCCTTCTGATTCAGTTCCTGCAGCATGGGACAACAGTGAATGCCCAGCGTTATTCGCAAACTTTGACCAGCCTTCGCCAAGCGATCAAATCAAACTGACCAGGTAATCATCTCACCCGTGGGGTCATTCCACTCCACGACAATGCAAAGCCTCACACAGCTAACACGGTCACGGCACTCCTGCACAAATTCAAATGGGTGGTTCTTTGCCACCTTACATACAGTCCAGACGCCATTTTGGGTCCCCTTCAAAAGGCTCTGAGGGGCAAAGTATTATACTCGGACGACGACGTCCAGCTGTACGTATGAAACTTGTTAACATCGCAGCACTGGGAATTTTATGAGACAGCCATTCACTGCCTTACGTCACAGTGGGACAAGTGTCTCAACAGCCAGGGCCAATACTTCTAACATACAGGTACTGGTTTCTGTAATTATGTCTCCAGCTCGTTTCTTTTTGAACGCGCTTTACACCTGACTGTGTGAATCACCGTATTGTCCTAGATAAAGTGAAGTTTCATGGGTTTTACGGCATACCCAACCAATGGATAATGTCATACTTTATAATGGATAATGTCGTACTTTGTAATTAGTGCTTTGTAGTCTGGGGACATCATCCTGACTAGGGGAAACGGTGTATGGGGTTCCTCAAGGTTCAATCTTAGATCCACTATTGTACATCATGCACGAAAGTGATCATCCGTCTAATATACAACAAGCAGAATTAGTTCTTTTTGCAGATGATACTAGTATTTTAATCAGTCCAGGCATACACACAAAGTATATCATTGACTGGTTTTCTGAGAAATGTCTCATAGTTTTAAAAAGACACAATACATTCAGTTCTGCACTTCTAGCAGTACTGCTCCGATTATAAGTGTAACAAATGTTGAGGAAATAATAAATAAGGGGTAAACTTCAAAATTCATAGGCCCCCATATGATGAGAGTACGAACTGGAAAAAGCACTTTTACGACTCCTAAAACAACTTAGTTGAACCACATTCGAACTTGGAAACACTGCAAATCTTGGGGAGGGGCAAATTAGTAAGTTGAAATATTTTGAATACTTTCATTCAGTAATGTCATATGGAATAATATTCTGCAATAGCGCATCCTTAAAAATGTCTTCAGTGATAAAAGATGTACTCTAAGGATAATTTGTCAACCACGATCACCTTTTACATATCTGTTTAAGGAGTTGGGTATTCTGACTACTGCTCCTCATCAAGTGTGTTGTAAATAATCCACTGCAGTTTAAAAGAGACAATAATGTACATACTAAGGAAAAATGAAATTAAAGCTGAAACTTCCTGGCAGATTAAAAATGTGTGCCGGACCGAGACTCGAACTCGGGACCTTTGCCTTTCGCGGGCAAGTGCTCTACCAACTGAGCTACCCAAGCACGACTCACGCCCCGTCCTCACAGCTTTACTTCTGCCAGTACCTCGTCTCCTACCTTCCAAACTTAACAGAAGCTCTCCTGCGAAACTTGCAGAACTAGCACTCCTGAAAGAAAGGATATTGCAGAGACATGGCTTAGCCACAGCCTGGGGGATGTTTCCAGAATGAGATCTTCACTCTTCAGCGGAGTGTGCGCTGATATGAAACTTCCTGGCAGATTAAAACTGTGTGCTGGACCAAGACTCGAACTCGGAACCTTTGCCTTTCACGGACAATCGCATTCTGGAAACATCCCCCAGGCTGTAGCTAAGCCATGTCTCCGCAATATCGTTTCTTTCAGGAGTGCTAGTTCTGCAAAGTTCGCAGGAGAGCTTCTGTTAAGTTTGGAAGGTAGGAGACGAGGTATTGGCAGAAGTAAAGCTGTGAGGACGGGGCGTGAGTCGTGCTTGGGTAGCTCAGTTGGTAGAGCACTTGCCCACAAAAGGCAAAGGTCCCGAGTTCGAGTCTCGGTCCGGCACACAGTTTTAATTTGCCAGGAAGTTTCATATCAGCGCACACTCCGCTGCAGAGTGAAAATCTCATTCTGGAGACATTAAGGCTGTCTTTAGCACAAAAAGAGGTGCAAAATGCTGTGGCAAAAATTTTTGACAACTCACCCAGTGATATAAAATGTTTGAGAGACAGCAGAGTAAAATTCGAAAACAAACTGGAAACGTTTCTATTAGACAACTCCTTCGATTCCATAAAAGAATTTCTATTACTGTGCTGCACAGAAGATGCTGGACTGGAATGCTAACTCACATCTGTATATTTTTAAAAAATAAAACAATAAAATAAAAACGTTACAGGTGTCGGGAAAAAAAAATGGCTCTGAGCACTATGGGACTCAACTGCTGAGGTCATTAGTCCCCTAGAACTTAGAACTAGTTAAACCTAACTAACCTAAGGACATCACAAACATCCATGCCCGAGGCAGGATTCGAACCCGCGACCGTAGCGGTCTTGCGGTTCCAGACTGCAGCGCCTTTAACCGCACGGCCACTTCGGCCGGCCAAGTGTCGAGCATTTAGCCATATTTACAAATTAATTTGTGATGTGATTCCACATCATTAAAGTTTATTGTGCAAATGATCCATCGACTATGAAACTAAGTATGTGGTCCAATATTTCACATTTTTATCTTGAATTATTCTTCCAAATTCGAATTTCCATATATGTGTTGTATATATTGTAATGAAACAATTACGATGCAAACTTCTACTTGACACAGTAAGGTATGGAATTTGATCATTTGAGTTGGACCCATGTGCATTCGTAATGATCTGAGACCCTAATCGACAGTCTGCAATTATCAACTACCTTTAAAGTAGCGCGAGTGTAATATTTTTCAATACAGCTATTCTTTTTCTAGTTAAAGTAAAAACGCACTTAATATTGTTTATTTATTGACATAGTTAATATAGTCATTTCCAGTATCATTTTATGGAAGGTGGATATAAATATTGAGATGTATTATGTATTATTTGACTTCACGGCATTATCTTCTTTTTAAAGAAGATAATTTTTACAATTGTTCTGAACTTTTATAACATATTTTTGCAGTAATTTTCCAGAGATCAGTGAACCATTGGATGACTCCAGTTCTGAAGAACGTGGCAGCAACCTACAATCTTCTTGAAACAGTGGAAGACATCGTGTAACTTTTGCAAAATACCTGTCTCGTCTTATGAAGTTTATATCTTCGTTCTCAAAATAAAACCTTTCAATTGTCTACTACACTGGATTTTTAATTAAAATCTTAAAAAAATGGTTCAAATGGCTCTGAGCACTATGGGACTCAACTGCTGAGGTCATTATTCCCCTAGAACCTAGAACTAGTTAAACCTAACTAACCTAAGGACATCACAAACATCCATTCCCGAGGCAGGATTCGAACCTGCGACCGTAGCGGTCTTGCGGTTCCAGACTGCAGCGCCTTTAACTGCACGGCCACTTCGGCCGGCTTAAAATCTTAAAGAATGTTTCATGTGATCGAGTTTGTACCTAACTTTCCTCTACTTAGTACCAACTTATTCTCCTCACTTTAACTGCACAATCTAAGGCACCATACATAACTGTTTTTACATCATTTTTTAGCCCTGATTGAAAATGAAAGTTACTTAGCCTACCTGAAGAGCTTTGCTGTCCCCTTTTGTCGACAAGGTAGCTGCCTGCGTTAAAGATTGGAGAGCCCTTTCAGGATACTGTTTAAACAGCATCTACCTTCGCATCTTAAATATGTTTACGCAGTTCGTTCAGTCGTAAATAAATTGGAAAAACTGTTCCGTCATTATGTTGAGAAAACCAATCTAGTCTTCTTCACTTCATGTTTTGCCTTAAGCCTCTTTTTATTTTCCTTATGACGTGACAACTAGTGAGTTTTTCTGAAGGCAACAAACAAAAGAAGAGACCATGATGGAAAAAAAGCATTAAGTCTCAAGACTTTGATTTGATAGGCTGGATATCTGACAAATTCTTTTAGAAGCCTATCTTCAAATGTTCCTTTTCAAAGGACAATCGAGGAATGTTGCCTTCACTTAGTAGCCGCTCTAGTGCTTCACTTACAATGTCATTATCAACCTTTAAGCGACTATCTTGATAAAAGAGGCTACTGTACCGGTCATGAACACTGAAAAGACATCACACGTGGAGAGCGACATGTAACATGTCAGCTTTGACAATGTTATAGTAATATAATTGAAACTCCTTAATTTCTGTCACAGTTGCATGTGCAGATATGCGCTTGTGTGCGCGTTTCCGTGCGCGCTTGCTCGTGTATCGAATGGAAGAGGAGGAAGAAAACATCTGACTCTAAATTTGTAAAAATTATAAGATACTACATGAATTGGAAGTTTATGTACGTTTCTATAAACGAATGACACTCACTGGGAGATAAGAAGTACATTTGGTAAAATAACAAACGAGCCGATACAAAAATTAAATGCATTTGTTTGCCTATCCTACGGTGAAAACAAATACTTATGTACAACATTTGTGGACAAATGTGCACAGTCCAGGCTCGTAAAATCTTAAATCTCCAGATCTGATCCAGGCGATCTTTTCATCTGATGCGTGGTAATGTCCCGTTCCTTTGTATCCTCGTTGGAGACAGCAACGATATGGTGGCTTGACTGTAGGAGGGCATTGTAGTCATATTTTGTAGAACTAGTCCATCCTCCTCCAGTACAGAAGAAAGTTATCAAGAAATCTAAACACCTGCATTATGAGAAGAAGATAAATACATTCAGCAATAAAATAAAAACTATATGGGATATAGTTAATTACTGACCAATCTCACTTTTGCCAGCTTTTTCAAAAATCTTTGAAAAGGTTATGTTCAAGTGTCTACCTAACCACCTTAGTGAAAATAACATACTGTCAAAGTCACAGTTTGGGTATCTTAAGGGTTATGATATTGAGAAGGCTATTTACAATTACAGTGAAATGTCCTTAATTCTTTAGACTGCAAATTAGAGGCAACTGGCATATTCTGTGACCTGTAAAAGGCTTTTGACTATGTGAATCACAGCATTCTTTTAAGTAAATTAAGATATTATGGGATCACTGGTAGTGCTGCAAAGTGGTTTGAGGAAACAAAGGGTGTCATTACATAACACTTCAGCAGTAGGCAATCGGACATCATCTGACTGGGAAGAAATTACATGTGGTGTTCCCCAAGGTTCCATACTAGGTCCACTACTTTTTCTTGTGTATATTAATGAACTGTCATCTGTTACATTACCAGATGCCAATTTTGTCTTATTTGCAGATGATACAAACATTGCAATAAACAGTAAATCAAATATAAATTTAGAAAGGGCAGCTAATCAGACTTTTACTGACATTAATAAGTGGTTCATTGCCAATTCACTGTCATTAAACTTTGAAAAGACCCATAGTATGCAGATCAGAACTACCAAGAGATTTCCTTCTAGTGTGTGTATCAAAAATTATAATGGCATGGAAATAGGAGAAGATGAGAGTGAAAAATTCTTGGGATTATAACTTGACAATAGATTCAGTTTGGAGCGACATGCTAACGAACTGCAAAAGTGCCTAAACAAGTCTGTGTTTGCAATGCGAATGATGTCAGACATAGGAGATATAAATATAAAAAAACTGGCATATTTTGCTTATTTTTCACTCCATTATGTCATATGGTATCATATTTTGTCGTAACTCCACAAACCAAGAAAAAGTTTTTAGAGTAATGTGTAGTGTAAATCCAAGACCATTATGTCGAAACCTATTCAAAGAATTGGGCGTACTAACCACAGCTTCTCAGTATATTTATTCCTAAATGAAGTTTGTTGTAAATATTACATCTCTTTCTCCAACTAACTGCTTAGTACACAGTATCAATACTAGGAATAAGAACAATATACATAAAGATTTAAAATCACTTACTCTTGCCCAGAAAGGAGTCCAGTACCCAGAAATGCATATTTTCAATAAGTTACCAGCAACCACTGAGAGTTAAGTTTCAGACAAGGCACAATTTAAACATAATTTAAAATAATTTTTGGTGGCCAACTCCTTCTATTCCATCCAACAAGTGCAGTAGACCATTTTGACAATACTTGGTTGTGACAGCCAACTGTGTGAGTGATGGATGTATGGAAAGCAGATGTAAGTCTTAAGTCTGTAAATAGTGGAAGTTTAATTTTAATTCATGTACATAATTTTACTCTTTATTGAGTGAGGATCATTAAAATTAATGAAACTGAAGTTTTTCTAATAACATTTTTGTAATGTGTTTATCTGACATGTTCCACATCCAGGAGGATCCTGGTCTATGGAATGAATAATTAATCTAATCTAATCTAATCACGAGTGCCTTAGATAACCAAGCCTTCCATGTCCGTTTAAATTCATGATCCTCTGCTGACGTCTGGGAGATCGAATACTTGTGTCCGCGTGGAATGGTTCTCAAGTATATGTGACTGCTCCCACAGAATTTTCTGTGAATCGTTTGACAGTGAAAGAGGGCTCAACACGACCGAGCATCATGACATCTTCTTTGGTTTCAAGCATTGGTGTTCTACTCCTGTAATATCTCGATGAATGGGTAGCCAATGATTCTTCTGAATATTGCATCAGATCTTCAGAGAGATACTGATCTTAGAGATGGAGGCTGGATATTTCTGAGAACAGGAAGCTTTAGGGCGTTTGTACCCCGAATCCACAGCGTAATTATTCACATTGATTGATGCAGCCTTAACACTGTCGATAGAGGTCGAGCACGTATGACAGGTCTAAGGCTGTGGACCTTAACACAGGCGCCTTAGTTCCCCAGGAGGTCCCAGTAAGCTTTCGAAGAATGTTGTTCCTGATTTTGGCTTTATCAGCTACGTTCGAAAATGCTATATGCGTAGGTATAACCTAAAATTACCCTAAGGGTGTTTCACTAGTAGTGCTAAGAAAGAAACAGTAACAAGCTGAGACCGAACTGTCTCCAAAGACCTCTCAGCCTAAGAAGACGGAAGGTCCTTTTTCAGAACCCACAAGTTCGTAAAATTTTAATTAAATTGCCAATTTCAATAAAATGAAATAAGTACAAGGTATGAGTATTGTCGGAAACCTTGCATACGTATTACATATAGATGATAATGTCGATACACAGTAAAAGATTTCACTGATAATTTTAAGTAATTGGAAATACAAAAGCTCAACTTACTGCTAAACAGTTTATCAGTATGTATTTCCATACAAAGTACCGTCACTCCTTACAGAGACTTAGGCTTACCTGCCTTTTTATTTGTAACAGTTTTGCCTCGGTTTTATCTTCCATCGTTTGTAGAGTGTACGTCAATAAGGTCTGATTGTGTTTAATTAATGATATCTGGCTTATTATACACACGTCAACGAGTTTCATGGTACAACATATTGGGCTGCCTGAGAAAATTAAGAGCTGTAGGAAATAAACCTGTCCAACCGGGTCAGCCTTTGGATTTGAAAATGACATCATTTAAGTGGTATGCATGTTTCGTTTGCGCTCTTGATGTTCCGTGCTCAAGCTGTCAAAAATAGATTTGATAGCACACACATTTTCTAGCGATGGCCCCTATTTTTTTCGGCCAATGTACTTGCTCCGTTTACCTACCCTATACACATAGGATGAATCACCTAAATCTTGCACCGTAAATATTGCGGAAATGGAAGATGCTATTGATGTTTGGTTTTCACAGAATGGGGCTCGTCGACTTGTTAAGTGGAACAATGCCTATACATCGACAAGTAATACGTCGTTGCATATCATCGAGTGTAGTTGGTAGACAGCGGCTTTCAGCTTTCCCCAGTGAAAAAATCTACATCCGTCAAATCCGAGAAACGGGCCGGCCAAAGTACTGGTCCTCTGGGTCCAACGATTTGGAAACAATTCGTGAAGACATACTATAGTACTTCGTGCACTGTGGGCTGGACAGCCATCATGTTGGTACCACAGGTACATTCTAGTCTGCAGAAGAACGTCTTCCAGCATGCGTGGTAGATGGTCTGTTAGCAGGCTATGATACTTGTTCGCGTTCAGTGTTCCGTCAATGAAAAACGGGACTATGAGCTCATGGTTCACTATACCACACGACACGTTTACACCCCACGGACAACGACGTTCCACCTGACGAAAACAACTAGGAATGTCAACATACCAATAGTGCATATTTTGGCGGTTTATCTGGCCATGATTGGTAAATGTGGCTTCATCGCTAAATAAGGTACATGATACATCTGTAGTATCCTGTCTTAATGCCAGTGTACAGAAGTTTACAAAATTCTCATAATCTCCATCCAGCCCTTGCAGGAGAGATGTGAGATAGGGATGGAACCTACGTCGGTGGAGAGTGCGTAGGATTCTTGCCTCACTGATGTAACTTCCTCGTGCGATTGCACGGGAGCTAACGTGCGGATAACTGTAACAGCAGCAAGAACACTACTTGCTCCTTCTTCTGTCGTCATTTGTTTACTGTCCACCCCTGGTAGCTGAGTGGTCAGCAACAGAATGTCGATCTTAAGGGCCCGGGTTCGATTCACGACTGGGTCGGAGATTTTCCCCGCTCAGGGACTGGGTGCTGTGTTGTCCTAATCAACATCATTTCATCCACATCGACGCGCAAGTCGCCGAAGTGGCGTCAAATGGAAAGACTTGCACACGGCACGGCGAACGGTCTAGCCGACGGAAGGCCCTAGTCACACGACATTTACGTTTATTTTCCCTTGTTTCCTTCTGTTACGTTGTCTAGGTGTTACACTAACAGTTTCGCATAACTGGCTGAAGAAGTTGATAAACAATTGCCGAGATGATGGAAGTCTATTGGGATATCTTGCCGCACACACCGTACAAGAACGAACTGCATTTTTCCATCGCCCTAAACGCACCATGAGCATGTCGGCTTTTTGTGCTATGGTAAATCCCATCCTCTACTGGCGACCTACTGCTTGGACAGTCACACACTAACTAGCTAGCAAGTCGTAATGCACTCAAGGAACACACAAGCACACTGTAGACAAAAATACAACAACATCGTACGTAACAACTACGCAGGCTGAATCGCACAAACAAGTGTCGAAATGGAGACTTTTCAAAAATGCGAAAACGACCCGCACTAGAACAACAAACACCACTGACATTCTAAATAGGCATTATTCTATTTAAAAAATGTGTGTTTGCACAGGAAATACACTCTCTAAGTATTATTACAATCTGTTTATTGGCTAACAATAAGAGCCCTTGAGTACCAGTCCATCCTGTAAAAACAGCACATCAATGGCACTTTCCGTTTCCGCAATATTTGCGGTGCAGGTTTTAATGATTTAACCTATCTATATACGGGGCAAAGTGCACGCTAGTCGTTGTCACCATTACGAACAGGTAATTTAAAACTCAAAGAATCCATCATAATGTTAGCTGTGTAAGCATTTACCAGTGTTACTGGAACCACATTCGGTAATGATGGGGGGCATCTTCTTCTTAGCTCGGGTGCCAGGAAATTTTCAAGCACGAACAGCAAACGTTCAGGAGTGACCGCAGCTGTTAAGCCGTCAGTTCTCACAGACGAGTACGGTCCAGTTCTAAATACCTCTTCATAAATGCACGCCACACTGTTACTTTGACATAGAGATGGGGATGTTGGTGAAAGTCTTCATAGTTTTATGTGGCCAAGTTCTGACTGTTAACATAATCAGGTAAATGGAAATTAGCTTCGTCGCTTACCATTAGACCGAGGTCTTCAATAATTTTGTAAGCTTGCGCAATTTATAACACGGTATCCGCTTTAGGCTGCCGTCAGACTGGTGTACAGGTATAGTAGATGCGCTTGAGGAGCTGTAAGTCGATCTCGCTCGATGGTTCCAAGTGTTCTGACGATGATCGGCTTGTTGACTTTCGTTTTCAATCTGAGCCTGTGTCTCTCAAGATATGGGTCCACAAATAATTGTGTAACTGGATAGAATATCTTCTCCCGGGCCTACGTTGAAGCACTGGCGGAGTTCACGCTGAGTTGCAACGTAAGAATCACGACTTTTAAACAAACATTTCGACGATGTGTACGCGCTTGATCGACCACTAGTAAATGCTTACCGAAATTGCTTCGCACACGCAAGAATTCGTCGCTATGCAACTATGAAAATGTAGTGTAACCAGCAAGATATTTTCAATTAAGTTTGGATGTACACTTTTGCAACATTATTTACAATCTGTTTCAGAAGGAACAGTAAATATTTTAGGAGTTCGCAGTACAGACTAAGTCGAATAAGACATTCCGTATAACTTGTGACCAATTTTGATCGATTAAATAGATACTGCCGTTATAATGTAAGCCAAACAGATACTAACAGAAAGTGTTCAGCAATGGCAATTGATGAACTTCAGAGCTGACGTTCCCAAATCCTGACTTCAATGTACTTTCGAATTCTCTTGACGACGCCAAATCTACTTTTTCTGAGGTGGACCTGGCTGTCTTTTACGAAGGACCACTCTCATAATCCGAACGATCGTCTCTAGTGTTTATTTTTTCTTTGTAGACTTCGACTTTAATCATCCCCACAGGAAAAAAAATCTGAAGAGATAAGATAGAGGGTCTTTGGTGGTAAGAAAACATGACAATTTACGGCTAAAGTGCACAGGGGCCCCATCACGCTTCAGGAACACACCGGTCCTTGAAGCCAAAGGAACTTCTTTCAATAATGCTGGGAGCTCAAGAAAATCTAGACAACGGAGTCTTGCGTGGCAATACAATAACGCAACAGGCCCAGTCAGCTGATCGTAACACCAAGCCATAAATTTATAGAAGAGTTCCTCAAAATGTTTCTCAAGAAAGGGATGTGGGTTTCCATTGGAACACCAATCCACCGATGTGATTTACGAGTTTTACTGATACCGTCATGAGTGAAAAATACTTCGTCACTAAAAATCATTAACTGGATTACTCTGCAGTTAGCAAGTAGCCAATAACCAAATTCCAGTCATCTATCAGCATCTTCTGAGGATCCTATATCATCACATGTCGAGCTATTTGTTTTTATTTGTAACACTTGAAAATCAGTTTATCGAACTGCTTGATCGCAGTAACCGTGTTGCAGCTACCTCCCTGTGTTGCAGTTCCTGCCCACTGACAGTGTGACAAAAGTCATGAGGTACCTCCTAATATCGTCTCGGATCTCCTTTTGCCTGGGGTAGTACAGCAAACTGACGTGACTTGGACTCCACACGTCCCCTTCAGAAATGTTGAGCCGTGCTTCCTCTATAGCCGCTCATAATTGCGAAAGGGTTGACGGTGCAGGATTTTGTGCACGAGTTAGCCTCTCCATTACGTCCCATAAATGTTCGAAGGGATTGATGTCTGCGATCTGGGTGGCCAAATCATTCACTCGAACTGTCCAGAACGCTCTTTAAACCGATCGCGAACAGCTGTGGCTCGGTGTCGGGGCACGTTGTCATCCAAAAAAGTTCCATATTTCTTTGGGAACATAAAGTTCATGAATGGCTGAAAATGATCTCCAAGTTGCAGAACATCACCATTCCCAGTCGTAGGACGTCCATTCCATGTCAACGCAGCCCACACCATTACGGAGCCACCAGCTTGGACAGTATCCTGTTGGCAGCTTAGGACCATGGCTTCTTGGAGTCTGTACCACACTGTAGTTCTCACCTGCTGAAATCGGTACGCATTTGACACGGCCAAGGTTTTCCAGTCGTCAGTGGTCCAAACGGTGTGGTTACGAGCCCAGGAGAGAAGCTGCAAGCGACGTCATCCTCTTGGCAAAGGTACTCGCGTCGGTCGTCTGTTGCCATAGCTCATTAATGCCACATTTCGCCGAAGTGTCCTAATGGATACGTTCTTACTACGTCCCACATCGATTTCTGAGGTTACTTCATGCAGTTGTCTGTTAGCGCTGACAACTCTACGCAAAAGCCGCTGCTCTCGGTCGTTAAGTGAAGGCAGTCGACCACTGCCTTGTCTTTGGTGAGAGGTGATGCCTGAAATTGGTATTCTTGGCACACTCTGTGTATCTCGAAATACTGAATTCCTAATGATTTCTCGAATGGGATGTCTCATGCGTCTAGACGCAACTGCCATTCCGTGTTCAAGTCTGTTAACTCTCGTCGTGCGGCCATAATCGCGTCGGAAATCTTTTCACGCGAATCACCTGAGTACAAAAGACAGCTCCGCCAGTGCACTGGCCTGTTGTACTTGTGCAGGTGATACTACCGCCACCTGCATGTGCGTGTGTGTTGCTAACCCATGGCTTTTGTCACCTCAGTGTAAAGTCTCATTGTTGCTTAGTAACTGTTAGCAGTCGGTAGGCAGGGCTGTGTCGCGGGAACCACATAGTCGAGATAAGAATACGAGCCGGCCAACGCTAATTGGATGAAATTGCTAATCTGTTTCTTTTTTTTTTAAGATTATTCGAGCCACAGTAATTCATTTGGAAGTTTCAGTGTGAATGGACCGATGCTGTATAGTGACATGGGAACATTAATTAATTGTGCGTATTTCACAGGGCTTGCTATGAGTCGTGCTTTAGACAGAAAAAGGTTCTGTTCTTGACCTGATAAACGTCACTGTTCTTCATAATACCCGTCACCATTCACTTCCTGAGATTATCAATCATTGGATTACAGCTGTGTCTTAATTACTGGAGTTGAGAGAGGCAGCAGTATCATTGTAATATAGCACGCACCAGACGCTCGTGTTATAATCTCCTTCTCGAAGGTGTCCGGATCTAATTCGCCGTAAATGGTAACAATAGAGGCTGAGCGTACGTATTGTGAGGTAATGGGCGAGTTGTGGCATCTTGAAAACATTTTAAGTTCAGAGTTGGCGGCCATTGCTCGGGCCGCTCGGCAAGCCGCTGCTCGTTAGCAACCGCATGATGCCGCACAACAGCCGGACCACGTGGTCTAGCTGACCGCATGGCTGGGAATTCCATGGTGAGGCTGTGTCGATGAAGGAGACATGCAGGGAGTGCCAAAGATTTCGGACTTTGTGAAACCTTAATGGCAGACACTTCACAGTTCACATAGAAATTAATAGTAGCCAAAGGAATCATGTTATCTCAAAAATAAACATGCACATTACCATCACTTGCACGACAATTTTGATTGTGTAAACAGATTTTCAATATCTTTATTAGTTTAAATTGTAGTATCTGACTGTACATTGTACGAGTAACATCCAGTAACGAATTTCCGAAATCTAAACGGTTCATCCGATGTCTTTAGAAAGCTATTAGTGTAAACCCAAATTGGTATAAATTACAGGCATGTAACTTGAATAGAACATGAGTTATTGGAGGTCAAAGTGGCCGATTACTATCGATCGCGTCAGGCCATAAGTACTCCACAGTTACACCAAAAAACGGTAGCAACATGCTTATAAACATATTTATTCATCTATGTCTTTGTTTATATCCTATATATACTATTAATGAAGAAATTGGTCAATTATTTACTGTTTTTTAGAAAGCACAGAGACATTAAGCTACTGGCTTACTTCTGTTCCATTCCTTTGATGTATGTTTATTTCATTTGTTTACGTATTTAATAATGTGTGTTAGAGCGTGCTTATGGTATAGCCGTAGGAATATTTATTTAATTTCAAGTTATTTAAATGTAAATCCAGTATTTCATATCTGTTTCAATACGTTTGTGAGTGAGATTTGGCTTGGATGTGTGTGATGTCCTTATGTTCTACATCTACATCTGCATTTATACTCCGCGAGCCACCCAACGGTGTGTGGCGGAGGGCATTTTGCGTGCCACTGTCATTACCTCCCTCTCCTGTACGAGTCGCGTATGGTTCGCGGGAAGAACGACTGCCGGAAAGCCTCCGTGCGCCCTCGAATCCCTCTAATTTTACCTTCGTGACCATCTTCGGGAGGTATAAGTTACATTCGATACCTCATCCAGAAACGCACCCTCTCGAAACCTGGACAGCAAGCTAAACCACGATGCAGTCTGCCACTTGAGTTTGCTAAACATCTCCGTAACGCTATCACGTTTACCAAATAACCCTGTGACGAAATGCGCCGCTCTTCTTTGGATCTTCTCTATCTCCTCCGTCAACCCGACCTGGTACGGATCCCACACTGGTGAGCAATACTCAAGTATAGGTCGAACGAGTGTTTTGTAACCCACCTCCTTTGTTGATGGACTACATTTCCTAAGGACTCTCCCAATGAATCTCAACCTGGCACCCGCCTTACCAACAGTTAATTTTATATGATCATTCCACTTCAAATCGTTCCGCACGCATACTCCCAGATATTTTACGGAAGTAACTGCTACCAGTGTTTGTTCCGCTATCATATAATCATACAATAAAGGATCCTTCTTTCTATGTATTCGTAATACATTACATTTGTCTATGTTAAGGGTCAGTTGCCACTCCCTGCACCAAGTGCCTATCGGCTGCAGTTCTTCCTGCATTTCTCTGCAATTTTCTAATGCTGCAACTTCTCTGTATACTACAGCATCATCCGCGAAAAGCCGCATGGAACTTCCGACACTATCTAATAGGTCATTTATATATATTGTGAAAAGCAATGGTCCTATAACACTTCCCTGTGGCACACCAGAGGTTACCGCCTCGTACAACAGCGACTGTTAACCAGCCATTACCATGCGAAAATGTATCATTCAGATCAATACTAAAATTGAGTCTACATCCACAGAAGACAGCGGGTCCATCTAGTAGTGCGTGTGCGGCGACAGATTTTATAGTATTCTTCTTCTTGTCAGCAGCAGATGTTGTCATTTCGACGTCTTCAATTGTTTTATATATTGTCTGTCTTGCACGACGACGGTATCTTCTGTAAGGCATCTTGGCAGCGTTCAATGCGGGATCAATGCGGGTGGTTAGCTGTCGCTGTCGCTGTCTCCATTGAGAACAACATGCTGTGTTCTGTTTGCTAGAAACTCTTCAATCCAGCCACACATCTGGTCTGATATTCCGTAGGCTCTTACTTTGTTTGTCAGGCGACAGTGCGGAACTGCATCGAACGACTTCCGGAAGTCAAGGAAAATGGCATGCACCTGGGAGCCTGTATCTAATATTTTCTGGGTCTCATGAACAAATAAAGCGAGTTGGGTCTCACACGATCGCTGTTTCCGGAATCCACGGTTCAAATGGTTCAAATGGCTCTGAGCACTATGGGACTCAGCTGCTGAGGTCATTAGTCCCCTAGAACTTAGAACTAGTTAAACCTAACTAACCTAAGGACATCACAAACATCCATGCCCGAGGCAGGATTCGACCGTAGCGGTCTTGCGGTTCCAGACTGCAGCGCCTTTAACCGCACGGCCACTTCGGCCGGCCCCGGAATCCATGTTGATTCCTACAGAGTAGATACTGGGTTTCCAGAAATGACATGAGACGCGAGAAAAAAACATGTTCTAAAATTCTACAACAGATCGATGTCAGAGATATAGGTCTATAGTTTTGCGCATCTGCTCGACGACCCTTCTTGAAGACTGGGACTACCTGTGCTCTTTTTCCAATCATTTGGAACCTTCCGTTCCTCTAGAGACTTGCGGTACACGGCTGTTAGAAAGGGGGGGGGGGACAAGTTCTTTCGCGTACTCTGTGTAGAATCGAATTGGTATCCCGTTAGGTCCAGTGGACTTTCCTCTGTTGAGTGATTTCAGTTGCTTTTCTATTCCTTGGACACTTATTTCGATGTCAGCCATTTTTTCGTTTGTGCTAGGATTCAGAGAGGGAACTGCAGTGCGGTCTTACTCTGTGAAACAGCTTTGGAAAAAGGTGTTTAGTATTTCAGCTTTACGCGTGTCATCCTCTGTTTCAATGCCATCATCATCCCAGAGTGTCTGGATATGCTGTTTCGAGCCACTTACTGATTTAACGTTAAGACCAGAACTTCCTAGGATTTTCTGTCAAGTCTGTTAGTTAGGTTTAATTAGTTCTAAGTTCTAGGGGACTGATGACCTCAGCTGTTAAGTCCCATAGTGCTCAGAGCCATTTTTTTGAACAGTCGCGGGAAAGACTTTGGAGCAGTTTGCGTTTGGTCGTGAGAGATAGATATATTTCGTAGTGCCGACTTGTGCACTTCTGAGATTTCTGTGGCTTCTGCAGTGAAGACGAAGTATGCGTTTAGAAATGAATATCTCGCAAGCTGTGTTGTTGATCATAACTAATTACATGCAGTAGGAATCTATTGTTTCCCTGTTATTCAACTTATACTTTATTTAATTGCTGGGCCATTGACACCAATAAGTGTTTTACAGTAATAAAGGGCATCCTTAAAGGTACTTCTGCTATCGTACTCATCATTTAAAGTCGTTAAAATAGTACCTGCAGAATTTATTTAATTGCAGTCATACATTTTTAAACGTCTATGTTACGTTCAAAATTCGCAATTGCCGAGTTATAGGAACCTTCGTTCATTCGGTTCATGTATATATTCATCATGTCTACTGTAGACTCAGCAGTATTTGGCTTGTAATGCGGTAACTACGTATCCCAGCCACTAGACAACTAAACCAGCCAAAACTTTTAATATTTCAATTCTGAGTCTGAGGATACGTAGTTGAGGACCATCTCATCACATCACATTTTCAATTGGAAAGCCCGCAGTATGAGTCCATATTGTTGTACGATACGTGTAGAAATTCTGTGTGTACTTCTTAATTGGATTACGTTCTATGAATTGAATAATGTCTTATACATCATCCACCAACTGCTGATTTTTTGCACAGATCAGATATGACTGTTAGGCACTGCACCAGCCTCACGCAGTTTAACGAATACAAGTAAATATTCTGGAATCCGATACTCTCTTGCTAGTAAACAATCTACCGCACTCTCTACAAACACCATCAGCGTTTCAGTTACAAAAACACGTACACAAACACCATACTAACATTCTCAGTGTTTTTAAATAAGTGCAGCATGCTTCAACGCTACAGTGGTAGTGGCCAGCAAATACAGTCAGGTGAAAAATTCAATTACTATTTAAATTTAAGCGCAACTTAAAAACATGAACTTCGAGACAAAAATGACAATAGACAAATAAACCCATATCAACTGAAGCATTAACATTCTAAATGAAACTTGTATCTGTTATCAGCTTTCTTCTGTAACTAATAAAAGCTGGCTACATGTCCTTCCCTCTCCACCTTGGCCCACATGATCGTGCGGGTTTGGTTTTCTACTTGCCGCAGCTTAACGATATCAGTTTTCTGCCCCACTCCGGACTGCAAGGATTAACCGAGTTTCTGGCTTCCGTTTGGAAACTGTTTTGTTTCATTTTGTGACCAGCGGAGCGCAACAGATCATTCAAACTTTAACGAGAAGACACAGGCCTACGTCTGCAAGGTAAATATATTTTCCTACATTTCTTTAGCTCAGGACAATTCCTGTATAATTTTAGACTGGGAATGTTTCCTTTAACATACATAAGGTGTCTAAACAAAAGCATGAAGTGGAGATTGTTTGTTATACATGTTTCTATTTTGAGTAGCACGATCATGCTACAGACTTTCTGAACAATCTGTCACAATGAGAAAGTTTTCTTATTTTCACCTCAGTCTACAGGTCATAAAGTATCGAAATTTGTACATTTCAGATAAAGGTATACAAAACTTTCTCTCAGGATTGAACAGGATGTGGAAATTTTATTCAAATTCGTCTATGCTACCACTTTGTGAAATATTTGCTATTGCACCAGAAACAACCAGTTTCGTCAATCAAAGAGAGGTTAGCAGCTTTATATTCTTGAACGGTAAGACATGGAAGGTCGTCAGGAACGACAAAGTATTAACCCGGGGAATTTTTAATATGTTGTTCCTCCACCATACAGCGCAATTTGTATTGCGCATCACATACAGTTTCGGTAACGGAATAGTGAGGCATTTTTGCTCATATTCCCTACAGACCTAGTGCATACGTGTTTTCTACTCATTAGTGGTGCGCGCCTACTCACCATCACCGATTTCGTCCAAATTTAAGGTATATCGAGGTATTGGCCAGAAATGAAAGTGAAAGAAATGGAAGCTACAGATGGCCAAGCGTTTAGAAAAAAAATAGCAGTTTTGGCGCAGATAGGGTGAGGCATAAGCCGTTTATGTTAGGGCAGTTTCCAGGCAGTAACTGGCGTAGTGGAACGAGTACTAAACGGTAATCCGACGCTTGTGGAACAGAGTCCTTATGCGGATTTTTTTTCACTTTTCCCGTTACTTTAACTGCAAATAAACCCAATTATGCTCAGTATGTTGCATTTATTAATATTTTCGTAAACGGCATGAAAATGAAAGACAAAGCAAAATTTGCGATTCCAAATTAATTTCGGGTAAGGATTACGATACGTGCGCAAGAACTTCGCGTACAAAGTTAGACACTTTTATTATCATTCAGATGGTGATTTACACGTGCTGGGGTAATATTCAAAGTAAAAACTGTGGTGTTACCGCCAGACACCACACTTGCTAGGTGGTAGCCTTTAAATCGGCCGCGGTCCGTTAGTATACGTCGGACCCGCGTGTCACCACTATCAGTGGTTGTAGACCGAGCGCCGCCACACGGCAGGTCTAGAGAGACTTCCTAGCACTCGCCCCAGTTGTACAGCCGACTTTGCTAGCGATGGTTCACTGACAAATTACGTTCTCATTTGCCGAGACGATAGTTAGCATAGCCTTCAGCTACGTCATTTGCTACGACCTAGCAAGGCGCCATTATCAACTGCTTTTTATCTTGTGATGCATGTACCGTCAGACCGATGTTCACCAATTATGGATTAAAGTTAAGTATTCCAACAGATACGTACTATTTTTGCTAGTCTCATATCCCTGACCTGTTCCAGACCTCACGCCATCCTGCGTGAGCTTAAACGCGTGCCTTTCGGCTACCCGTCACTGTGGATTGGCTGTCTTGCCAGTCCACAACAAAAACGTCTTGTCCACGTTATGGACGCCGCATTTTTTACATTTAGACAGTTGTTTTCAAGTCTCTCATCAAAAATAAACTTGATTTATATTCATGTAAGATCCTCTCTCGTCGTCCATGCAACGCATTATTCCGCCAAATATTGGTGAGATCGCTTGTGATATACAGTGAAATACATTTTGATGGTGTCTTCTCAGGCTATGATTTCTTTTTCTCCCTCGACGAGATAAGAGCAGTTTTGAAGCTTTCTGATGAAATCCTTTAGCTGACGATAAAAGTAGACATCGCAGGGTTACACTACCGGTACGTATCTGGGAGTCGTTCTTCATCTTTACAACTCTCGTCGTATTGCTGTGGATTTGTTTCTCGTCCCTGCGAGTCAATTATAACAACAAATATGTCCCCCTGCACATAGGGTTCAATCACATCAAAACAATATACTTAGGATTCCTATGTTTATTTGTAATGTAAGTAAAGCAAAAATTTTAGGCAAAGAAAGCTTTCCCTTTAGGGATTCGATCCAAGGACCTTTCCCGCTGCCCAAGCAGCTCCTTGGAAACGACGCTATTCACTCGACCCCCGCCAAAATGATATTTTTTCCAAACACTTTTCCGTCTGGAGCTTTTACTTCTGTCACTTTCATTCCTAGACAAGACCAGTATATACCATAAATCTGAATGAAATCGGCGATGACGAGTAGACGTAGTGCCCTTGTCAGAAACCACACCAGTATCGGCAATTTCTTTGAAGCGTCTCTACACATCTAACGAAATAATTCAGTAAGCATTTTGGAGTTCTCGCGTACAACAGATATTCTACTCAAAAACGGGCTATACCTACTGCTCGCCGAAGAGTACATTTTAGCCCCACTCCCAGCCTATGACAACACGCCCTCTTAGTTCCAACAGCTTCGATTCAAAAACATATTTTTAGATGGGCAACATGTAAATATTCTAAACAAATACAACGATTATGCCGTCCAATAACAAAATTTCGAGCGAAAAGCTTTCTGCAAACAGTACCGAAACCATTAATTGAGAAGAAAGTGATGCAGCGTTGTAGCCAATCCGGAATGTTATTCAGTGTGCACATTAAGGAGAAATTTGAAAATGGAATTAAAGTTTGGGAGTGAGAGGTTGGAAGTTTGGTGATGACGTTGCACTTCCGTCAGAGATAGCGAAGTACTTGGAAGATCGGTTTGGAATGTGATGTCCTAAAAGTAGTAAATAAATTTTCTTACTTGGACAACGAGGTAGGAAAATAACTAATGATGACCGAAGCTGAGAGAAAATAACTGCAGATATGCAATGGAAAGAAAAGCGTTTTTAAAAGAGATACTTTTCTAAACATTATAATCTGAAAGTGCTAGGAAGTCTATTCTGATGGTATTTGGTGGTGTACAGCCTTGCACGGAAGTGAAACTTGGATGATAAGGTGGTTAGATAAGAAGAAAATAGAGACGTTTAAAATGTCGTGTTACAGAAGAATGCTAAAAATTAGATGAGTAGACTGGATAACTAAAGAAGAGGTGCTGAACTGAACTGAACTAGGAAGTAAAATGGTTCAAATGGCTCTGAGCACTATGGGACTCAACTGCTGAGGTCATTAGTCCCATAGAACTTAGAACTACTTAAACCTAACTAACCTAAGGACATCACACACATCCATGCCCGAGGCAGGATTCGAACCTGCGACCGTAGCGGTTTCGCGGTTCCAGACTGTAGCGCCAGAACCGCTCGGCCACCAGCGGCCGGCTAGGAAGTAAAAAATGAAAGGCACAACTTGAGTGAAAGAAGGAATCGGTTGATAGGACGCAGTTTGAGGCATCAAGGTTGAGCCGTGCCGGCTCGCATCGTTAATTGATCGGGGACACGATCTTCGGTGGTTCTCGCCTCGAAGACCGGCTTGAGCGGCACGAGAGTGACAGATGGAATTGGCCGGCCTAACTGGAGGAAGCACTTGTGGGGTGCGAGGCCGGTTTAACTTGGCTGTCTGGAGGCGACAGTAATAGGCTTCTGGGGACACAGACCTCATCCCGCGCAGTTATTGTTTTGGGTTGGCTGTGGTTGCGATGGGACTGGAAATTTGACTGTGCCCAGCGTGTGGAGATTTTGAGTGCCACTTCGCCACCGATTGATCAGGTATTTTTGGTGAGACTTCCTGTGGCTTCAGCGCCTTGTTTTGTTAAGGTCGTAGTGCTGCGACTAGTTTCTCCTTCCCAGAAGGTCTGCTGTGTTTCCTGTTTATGGGGGCTCACTCCGAAAGAACAGAAGTTTACCTTAGGGGAAGCGAGTCCGTTTCATCACAGATGTTAGTCGCAACTGTATGTGAAATGTGTGAAAGTTGCGTGGTCTGTGTTACAGAGCTAGTGGAGTTACGTTAATCAAAACTGCCTGTTTAAATTGGTCATATTTCGAGTGGCTTACCGTGGACCACATTGAGGTGTGTACTGTGTGTTGTTCTTCCTTTTAAAAACAGTGCAGTCTAATTAAATCAGAGTGCCTTTTCACTGAAATCATTTTAGTTAAGCATTTGCAAAACATTTAGCAGATAAATCAAGTCTGACATCTGAGAGTCTGTTGTTTAGCTATTTGAAATAGTAGTGTTTACGTTAGCAAGAGCTCCCCGATTCGTTCCTGTCCTTGCTGTCCTACTGCAAAACATGTTAGACACCAGAGACTTCTAATTCTCTTCCATTTCAAAATAGTGTTTAGTGACTGCTCCTGCTGCATAATTAGTACGAGTAACTGTCTGCAAATTAATTTTGTTGGCACGTAAGTCGTATTGGTTTTCTCATTCCTTTAATCAGAGTGCTACCAGTTCTTACGTGCTTTGTTGTTTATTCCCATATTCATTGATTGGCCAGATGTTTTTTATTCCTTTATGTTTGGCTCTTAAAAGGTAATAGAATGAAATATGTGCCACCCTTTGTAAAGCTGTGCGCTGCTACTTGTTTTCTAAGGTTAGTTCTTAGTCTGTCGTAGTTCACGTTGTACGGAACATGTCCTGTACACCGACACGACAGCGGGTGAAGAATCCACTCTCCCCACCTTGTCCGTCGGGTTGTCCCACCTGTCGCGGGGCTGAATTGTACCTGCATAACTTTTTTTTGTTCTGAACTTACGTCACCAACGGACGTGATGCACTGCTTGTGATGCTACTGTTAACTGTACCAAATTTGCTGGAATCATATAAGTCATTATATTCAAAAGCCAACTGAAAAATTTTGTAAGTGTCAGATTTTGATAACTAACAAGCAGACTGGCTGACTTCTGATACCTGTTGATATTTGGCAAATTGCTTAATTTCTTAAACGCTTAAAAGATCTTTTGCAGACATCAATTACTAATCCCATTTTCTCATTAGTATTCGACAAGTTGTTTAAATTCTCACTTGCGTTCCTTTTAAGCTATTTTACTGAAGACATAAGGTTATTGGCTTTTATTTAAATAAAAGGTTATGCTTGTTTTCAAACGTGAACGCTACTCTCTTGCCCTCTGGCTCAGCCCTACCGGTGAACTGCGTGTTAAGCTGCTTTAGGGTAACAAATATCCAGTTAAAAAGTATCGTGAATTTGGTAATGTCAGGCAAGTGTGAGGGGTAAAAATTGTAGATGGGAGGCCTTGGTTAGGGTATAGTACGCAGGATGAAATGGATGTGGGCTGAAGCAGTTACAAAGAGAAAAACAGGCTCACATAGGTTAGACTTGCGAGAAGGGCAGCGTCGAATCAGTTTTTAAAATGAAGACCACAAGAATAATGTAACGACACACACACCTCGGACAAAAACAATCAAGTGGTGGGCATAGATCCAGACTGGTTGACGAGTCTGTCCTTGAGGCTGACAGAAAGTGAAGAAAATCAGTTTACAGGTTTCACACGCCGCTAAGCATATTTACTGGTGACTTACCTGCACAGTGGCAAAGAAGACAAACGCCTGTACCTTCGAGGGCAGTATCTGCCGCAACGTTCTGATGCTACAGCGCACTAGTTTCAGTGGAAGTTGCCAGGAGATAACACAGGATGTCTGCAACAGGCACAGCTGCGCCTTGTGTGGCAGAGGGCACAGCACAAGGTATCTGCGTTGGTCATCTGTGCCATCGGCAACGGCGGCGGAAACTGCTGCCAGTTGCAGGGGTGACCTCCAGCCATGAAGGCGGTATTATCTGCGGTGGCCGCGCTCTTGTTCATCGCCTTGGCGACCGGTAGCGCTGTAGGAGCCGACGAAGGTAAGACCACGACAATACACTCTCCACTCACAGAACAATAGGCAGGTCTGTTCCAAATCATTTCGTCGTATTTTACTCTGTGAGACTAAGGATCGTGCAAACAATACAGTTCTGAGTTTGAAAACAAGCGATACGTTATATAATTGGTTGTACTGAGTGTGCTAAAAGCGAAAGAATGTGTTTGTGTTAGTGGTGGTCCTGGTGGTGGTTGTGGTGGTGGTTACGGTGGGAGCAGAATGGTGGATTGTAGGAGGAGGGGGGAGAAAAGTGCGTTAATACATTCTGTTTGCAGCAGTGTGCGGTTATCCATACTGAAATATCTGTTATTTTCGAAACGCTCATGGTCCCATGATAGTGTTAAACACATAACATACAGTGAAGTTACAAAAGCCGTAGTACAACGATATGCGCATATGCAGATAGCGATAGTACAGAAGGTACATACAAAAGGGCAGTGCATTGATATTTCGAAAATTGTTGGGGAATTCAGTATTCCTATATCCACAGCGTCGAGAGTGTGCCGAGAATACTACATTTCAGGCATTAACTCTCGCCACAGACAAAGCAGTGGCCGACTGCCTTCACTTAACGACCGAGAGCAGCGGCGTTTGCGTAGAGTTGTCAGTGCTAAGAGACAAGTAACACTGCGTGAAATAACCGCAGAAATCAATGTGGGACGTGAGACGAATGTATCAGTTAGGACAGGGCGGCGAAATTTGGTATTTGTGGGCTATGGCTGCAGACGACCGACTCGAGGGCCTCTGCTGACAACACAACATCGCCTGCAGCGCCTCTCCTGGGCTCCTGACCGTATCGGTTGGAAGTCAGACGACTTCAAGACCATGACCTGGTCAGACGAGTCCCGATTTCAGTTGGTAAGAGCTGACGGTAAGGTTCACGTGTGGCGCAGACCCCACGAAGCCATGGGCTCACGTTGCTAATAAGGTAATGTGCAAACTGTTGGTGGATCCATACTGGTGTGGGCTGTGTTTACATGGAATGGACTGGGTCCTCTGGTTCAAAAGAACCATTCTTCGACTGGAAATGGTTACGTTCGGCTATTTTGAGACCATTTGCAGCCATTCATGGTCTTCACGTTCCCATACATGTCACCAGGCCGCAATTGTTCGTTATTCCTCTCAAGGTCAGTTCGACCGAATGATTTGGCCTCCCACACCGCCCGACATGAATCCCATCGAACATTTATGGCACATAATCAGGAAGTCAGTGCGTGAAAAATATCCTGCACTGTCAACACTTTCTCAGTAATGGACTACTGTAGTGCCAACATGGCTCAGTATTTGTGCGCGGGCTCCCAGAGACCTTTTGGGCCCAAGGCGCGTCGAGTTTCTGGACGTCAGGCAAAAGGAGGTCCGACACGGAATTCAGTGGTAATCCATGACTTCCGTCATTTCAATGAAGATACGCCGAACACTCCAAGTGATTCTATGTATTCCAGCCGGCGTCTCGGCAACGCTATGAGTTAAAAGAGAGATTATCTTTCTGTAAGATATTTAGCTCTTTAATACATACGGCAAATAAATTAACTACCTTTTCTCATGGAACAATCTAATTTTAAAAAGCTGAAAGAACAGCAATATAGCCGGCCGGAGTGGCCGAGCGGCTCTAGGCCTAACAGTCTGGAACCGCGCGACCGCAACTGTCGCAGGTTCGAATCCTGCCTCGTGCATGGATGTGTGTGATGTCCTTAGGTTAGTTAGGTCTAAGTAGTTCTAAGTTCTAGGGGACTGATGACTTCAGAAGTCCCATAGTACTCAGAGCCATTTGAAGCATTTTTTTGAACAGCAATATAATTATTGATGGTGAACTCTTGTCCCTCATTAGGCCGCATTTTTATCCCCTTCATCCTCCTTCATTGATCAGCCTACCATTTATTTGGCAGAATCTTCTTCCTGGTGTCCCTGGATACCTGATCATGCCCGAAAGACCGTGTCACTTTCACTTATAAAACGCTAATTTTCACGAGCCTTATGGGAGAAGTGGAGTTACCGGGTAAAAGCACGCTGCCACTGGTTGACCTACATGAGTGGGCGAATACTCGATGCAGGCATTGTAAGAAAGGGGATCCAAAATACTGTAGCTGCTGTGCCGCCTCTGCTGTTTCCTGGCCTTAGCCGACTACGATATTACTGCAGTCGGCCTCCCGTGGTCCTTAGGGGACACACGCGGTGACTTTACAGTAAACAAGTACAATGGTGGCTAAGAAAAGAACATCACACAGTGAATGATTTTAAGACAGTTGTGGCTATACTTTGAAGTGATTCAGCGTGCCGTCAGATATCACGATGAAATCTCCCGATAAGCCGACCGAAGCTTTCTCACTCCCAGGTGAATAATATTGTGGCCGACAAGTACTTGTTTACGTTCCTCGTTAGCCGTGGCTGGGTGTTTACTTCCTTGATAGTGGTTCAAATGGCTCTGAACACTATGGGACTTAACATCTATGGTCATCAGTCCCCTAGAACTTAGAACTACTTGAACCTAACCAACCTAAGGACATCACACACATCCGTGCCCGAGGAACCATTCGAACCTGCGACCGTAGCAGTCGCGCGGTTCCGGACTGTAGCGCCTAGAACCGCTCGGCCATTCTGGCCGGCTCCTTGATAGTGGGTGCCCACCAAAACGAAAGTCTGTAGTCGTCATGTATATTCAAGCTCCAATCACTCTTTAACACAGCGTGACAATTATTGTACTCCATGAAAAAATACCTTTTATTAGTTACAGACTACGGCATGCAACACACTTTACTGAACATGTAACCCTCACCAAAGATATTCGGATTTAGGTTATATAATTTTCGATATCCCTCCTCTCGTTGGCGATGAATTGGTACAGACGAATAGCGAAATTCTGCATGAGCGATGAAGTGTCGGAACATCGATGGTGTCAATGACCTTCTTAATGGCTGTTTTCAGCTCAAAAACGGTTTTGCAGTTATTGCTGTACACCTTGTTTTTAATATAGCCCAACAAAAATGAGTTGCATATGATCAGATGCGGAGAATATGGTGGCCAATCGAGGCCCATACCTGTGACCTCTGGGTACCCCAGAGTCAGAATGTAGGCCCCAAAATGTTCTTCCAGGACATCAAACACTCTCCTCCTTCGATGCGGTCGAGCTCCGTCTTGCATGAACAAGCAAATCTTGTCGAAATTAGGGTTAATTTGCATAACGGAGATGAAATCATCTTCCAAAACCTTCACGCACCGGCCGGAAGTCACTGTGCCATCACGGAATATCACACCGATTATTCTGTGATTTGACATTGCTCACCACACAGTCACCCGTTGAGGGTGAACAGACTTCTAGATCGTGAAATGTGGATTCTCAGTCCCCCAAATGCTCCAATTTCGCTTACTGACGAACCCATCCTAATGAAAGTGGGCTTCATCGTTAAATCAAACCATATTCACATCAAAGTCCTGTTCGTCAATTCTGTGGACAACAGTGTTGGCGATGCACGACCGCTGTTCCATGACCCTGGGACTTAATGGCTGATTGGTTTGAATTTTGTACGGGAAGAGATGCAGATCTTCAACAACAATTTGTCGCAGTGTCTTCCGAACGGTTCCCACCTGTTGTGCAGTTCGTCTGGCCGATTGCCTGAGGATGGTTTGAAACACAGAGCGTGTCTTCCCGATGTTTTCAGGCGTTTGCATGCTTTCTGGACGACTGACATTGCCAACACTGTCATTACGAACACTACCCGTTCTCTCAAACTTGCGAATCAAATTCCTGATTGTTAGCAGACATGGACCGGTTCTCTTCTGCTTGAGCTCGGTCGCAAACTTGCTTTGAGATGCACTTGGGTTGTTATTGGTCGCATAGTAGGCCTTCACAAGAGCTATATGCTCAGACTCGCTGTACTGTGACATTTTCACTTGGAAATTGCCAGCAAGAACAAGGCGCGTGCGCTTAGCTTGCTAATTCCCGTCATGCCCCGCGGCCAACTGTGCAGTTTAAACGTCCGAACGCAAACCGTTCAGAAGCCATGAGGATTGTGTTTGATACAGTTCAATAATTGTCACCCTGTATTTCAAAAGCTTCACCGGCTTTCCTTCTGGAATTTTTACTTTCCCTTGCTAGTAAGCATATGTCCTTAAAAGCCATAACCTGATCTCATTCTTCTTGGTGTTCCATTGCCGCTGATTTTACATTTTGTCTTAACTGCGTGGTAACGCTCTTTAATGCGTTCTTTTTATTTACCTTCCAGTTTCGCCTATGTATATCATTTGCCATAGACTCCTGCAGTGTGGAAACGGTTGCGCACATCTATTCTACGTCGGAAGGAGTCTTTTATCTCGTGTTAACTGAAAAAACGTAGTCCGTATACCATGCCTCCCAGGCATTCTGCTTAAGCAGTCGGTTACTATAACGACAATCGGCGATCTTACAAAATGAGCTGGAAGTTCCTCGCCTTTCTCACATGCACGCAAGGGTCATCGTAGACGGTGACCATAGGTGTTTTCCTAAGGATATCCATCTCTGATCCCACGCTTAATTTCCAGTCAGCGAATAACCATGAATAATCTACGCATATTTATTAAGCTGTCACTACTGTTGAGAATCCTGTGAGAATCGTTTATGGTGCCTCCACGTGCTATGTCCCCATTAATGATGCGCAACACTATTGCTGTAAACTAAACAATAAGGAATGCGGAGTTGTCTGGATATAACACTGTATTTCCAGCGTTTACTGTATCGATTAGAAGCTAAGTGAGCTCCGTGCGTCTTCATGTTTTCGCGACGCAATCACTGCTCCACCAAATTTCGGGCGTGCAGCAGCAAAAATTTCATTTCCTTTTCTGATATTTCGGCTGTGAATCGTTCAGCCGTCTTAAGAGTGAGCCGAAAGACTGACATTCCAGCACTCTCTCCGTCCTTTTCAAGACGCGGCATGCGCCGCTAAGCACCCGACCACAAGTAAACAAGGTGCCAGAGACGTTCATCGGCGGCAAGGAGGTACAACATATGCATTAATTAGATCTGTGGCTGCGTGGTCGATCCACGCTGGCTACCGATATATCACTGGTAGCTGTATTGTGCCTATATCTTTGCACGTTTGTTACAGAATGTGCCGGATTCCATGATACATTCAAGCTGAAGCCGCTATCTCCATTAATTAACTTCGTCGCCAACCGAATTTCAATTGCGTCTTTCACTGGTGACTTCCAGAAAGATGAAGTCGAGGCTAAAATTTGGACGTTTTCGTTCACTTGGTTCTATATAGTGAACGAAAACGTCGAAATTTTAGCCTCGACATCATCTTTGAGGGACTCAGAGTGAAATAGGCAAGTGAAATTCTGTTGCTGACAAATTTAATAAATAGAGATAGAGACTTCAGCTTGAATAAAGCATGGAATCCGGCACTTTCGGTAGTAAGCTTACAAAGACGTCGCCCCAGTACAGCTCACAGCTATACATCGATATTCTAGCGTAAAGCGACCGCGCAGCCACAGATCTAATTAATGCATATGTTGTACCTCTTTGCCGCCGATGAGCGTCTCTGGTGCCTTGTGAATCTGTGGCTGCATGCACAGCGACGCGGTCCGGGACTTGAAAAGGACGGAGCGAGTGCTGGAATGTCAGTCTTTCAGCTCACTCTGAAGACGGCTGAACGATACTCAGTTGAAATATCAAAAGAAAAGGTGGAATTTATGTATTTGCACGCCAGAAATTGAGTCTAGTGAAGCAGGGGATACAATCCGTCGGATTTGACCAGTGACGTCAGAATTGGCCAAAGATAATTTATTACACAGATGTAAGAGCTGATAAGACTGTTCAGAAACAAAGGAATACGAGAGACGAAAAATATAGTTGACATATATCAAGGCATGTAGTATTTTCACGTTAAGGATATCGCGTGTTTGTATCGTATTATTTCTGTGGAAAATGAAGGGGAAAAAATGGATGGAAATATTGGTAGCATAGAATACCTCACGTCACATATATATGGGTTGTATCTCGAACCTCATTCGAAATGTATTGGTTAACTACAGTACGGGATACAAGGTTAGCGTACGTCGATTTCTTCGTTTTCGTTAGCATTAATATCCTGATACTCAGTTGAATTATATAGGTCAACTGAAGCACGGGATACAAATTTGTTTCTTTCGCCTTCGCTACCACTAATAGTTCTTACGGAGATAGTAGTACTACCGATGGCAGAAGGAGCTACGTACATAATATTTGTATCCCATACTTCGTTGACCTGTATATATATATGTACAATGCTAACGAAAACGTGGAAATGAACGTATGTTACATTTGCAACCTGTACCTCAGTTGAACTACGCGAAGAGGCATTACGACGACACGTATACAGTTTGTATACCGTACATCACTATGAGGTACAGTTTTTTTTTCGCCTGCGATGCTAATAGTATCGACTGAAAGTTATAGTTTTGATCATAGCAGTGACAATAATATCCCATTCTTTAGTTGAGCTGTATAGCTATACACAACATTTGTATCCTGCTCTCCAGTTGACATATATAGGTAAATCTAATAAATGTTACATATGTCGTTCTTATCGAATAGGTAGCGTCAGTTTAAAGGTCAACTGAAGGACGGAATGCAAATTTTAGTTGCGTCGGACGTTTCGCCTGTAACGTTGCTAGTACAGATTCGAAAAAAACGTACTGATACTAGTGCTGGGAAACGAAAGAAGAACGACAGCTGCGAAATTTCTATTACGTATTGGAGCGCTCAAAAACATACGTAATGTTGTAACACAACAATGAAATACGTCGAAATAGTCAAATTCAGTAAAAGAAAAAAATGGAAAACTGAACTTACCACATAGGAACTTCTTAAAAGAACCGAAGCTCGCCTAGAAAGACGTCAACAAAAATCACATACCCACATACACAACAAACAAAACATTACGAAAACACGCACAGACACACACACAAACACACACACACACACACACACACACACACACACACACACACACTCACAAACGGAGACACACACATACACACTGACACAGACACACATACACGCACAGACACACACATTCACCCCTCCCCCCCTCTTCCCTCCTAATGTGAAATTAGCTAACATATTTCGGACGGTACGTTTGCCCAACACGTTTAACAAAACATTTAAACGGGCGGTATGTTTGGGGAATACTACGCCTCCATGAATATTCGTGTAAGTGACTTTGACGTGTGGAAATCCGGCGTTTACCCTTCGCTAAAAGAGATTTCACAGCTGACCAATAAACCTCTACGCTATTTGTGCAAGCCCCTTAGCATAATGATCTGAACTCAAAATTGTGATTAATTACGAGATGCTGATAACCCCTTTCTCCTAAATCTCTATATGAAGAAAAACCATCTGAAATTACAATGGAACCCTCTGCAACGTGATCTTCAATGAAGCTGACCAAAACTTCCTTCATAACACCCCCATCCCCCCCCCCCCCCCCAACGGCTCCCTATATTTCATGTATTCCCCACAAACTCTCCTACAAAAAGAGTACCAATCCACAACTGTACGCTTACTCACACGACATTCATGGACACACAGCTACCCAGGATATCTCAAACACAACAGTACGTGATTTTCATAATGTCTCTCAAGGCGAGCTTAGATTTTTCGAACCACGTCCCTCGTCTGATGGACCGCCACAACCGACCTTTGCTGCAGCGCCATACGAATAAGTCGTGTGTACGGCGACGAGATACGATTGTGAGGCGCATATGTTCGGCGCACTCATGACATCGAACATTCTCGGCAACGAGACCACACATTTGTAAAAAAACAAATCGTGGCCAACATGTCTTCGCCCATAGCCTCTCTCAAATCATCCAGGTTCATCAGAACAGATAGATCCATACCTACAAACGGAAATGAGATACTAAAAATTGTCCTAAAGTAAGGAAGTAATAGTCCAAATTACCTCAGTATCACTAAGAATGAAATTAAGTATCGAGTTAATTGCAAACAACCAATTATTTAAATAAATTCACACCAAGAATATTTTGAGCAATATATAGGGATCTCTTTTACAAATCAAATTCAATTATTTTAATGTACAATGATAGCGCTTATCCGCAACGCAGAACTGTTTTACTATCTATGGCTGAAAGTGAAGACGTTATTATCTATGAGTAATGTATTACGTCGTTGGTCAAAGCCGACGGGTTGTATACCCTGCTTCACTAGGCCCCAGAAATTTAATGGCGTATGTGACTGTACATCAGGCTCGTCCTAACTGTGCCCCTGGGGCGCTAGCGCCCGCGATCGCCCGCGGCCAGCGCCCCGGGCGAATTCGTGTGTTGCTGCAGTGGCCGAGCCGCGGCGCTTAGCTGGCCGTGCGGAGCGCCCGAACGCCAGCCGATAGATATACTTGTTCGCCCGTTTTCCCTTCGGGCAGAGGACGTCTCACAAGTGCTTCAACTAGAGCTGATTGACCTACAGTGCCATATCCGCCTGAAGGACCGCTTTCTTATGTGTAAAACTTTGGATGACTTTTGCAGCTGTCTTCCACGAGAGAAATATTCTCTTTTGCATAAGCACGTGGGCAAAGTTCTCTCAATGTTTGGTTCCACGTATATTTGTGAGCGCTTTTCCTCTCTTTTAAAGCCTGCTAAAATTAAGAACCGTTCATTTCAAATTTGACCAATTCTTTGACGTTAGCAGTCTCACGTAATATTGTATCAAGCCTAGACAAAATCGTTTCCTCGAAAAAGAAAAACGTGTAAAGTGTTAATTGTCTTCTTTAACAATGTTGACTGTAACAATTGCCGCGCGGGATTAGCTGAGCGGGCTAAGGCGCTGCAGCCATGGACTGAGCAGCTGGTCCCGGCGGAGGTTCGAGTCCTCCCTCGGGCATGTGTGTGTGTGTTTGTCCTTAGGATAATTTAGGGTAAGTAGTGTGTAACCTTAGGGACTGATGACCTTAGCAGTGAAGTCCCATAAGATTTCATACACATTTGAACATTTTGCAACAATTAAAGAGCTTTATAACCTTATTTCTATTTTAATTAGTTTTCAAACTTGGTCAGTTAAAATTATTGCGTACAAAACAGCAAACTAAGGATCCGATTTCTAAACTCTGAAAAGGGATACAAAAAATTGTACCACGAAGTATAACAAAAAATACTTACTTATAACTACTAACAGTAAGAACGAGACTCTATATCCCGTACATAAAATTATTTTGTTTTCGTTCGATCTGACCGCGGGACAGTCCAGCGCAGAGCAGTGCTGTGCGGTCTCACTCGCTCTGCAGCTCTCTCTCGCTCTCTCTCTCTCTCTCTCTCGCTCCTATGCCGATACTAGCGACACACGGTCGCGGACGGGGCGCTGAACTACACCGTTCTGCGAACGCGGGGCGCGGGCGCAGTTGTTGGATGTGCCTGCTGTACATTGTCAACGAAACAACAAACTTAAAAATTCCTCTTTCAACGAGACATGTATCAGCTGATCACAGGTCACGGGCAGTTGTGTCATTGGTCCAGTGATCCCGACACGAATGTGGCAATTGAATTTTCAATACAACTGAAATACATGTTACATTCATAGAGCATACAGTGCCTACACTGATCATAGACAATCCTCATTGGGAGAAAAATGTTCTTTCGCATAAACTGCTTTTTTGAATACTAGAAGCGGACACGATTAGAGAAAACAGCACAGAGTTGCGTGTAATGTTTATAAAATCAAGTAGAATCATAACGTAACGTAAAAGACATAAAGAGAAAATTGCACGAAAAAATCGAATTTTATTTTTTTAAATGTAGGTCACTGTGCCTGCGTAAAAGAGTGGAAGGTCGTGCAGAAATAACCTCGTAAATATATTATGTTCCTGTTTCTCATCTGTAGTTGACCAATCTATCGTGCAATAAAATTCTTTTTTCAAGTGCGTGTCCGAAGACTTAGGTCAAATTTGGACTGAAGCGTTAAAACTATAGTGAGAGAACACTTCCTCGAACCGATGATAGTAACAAACAATCTTGTCGGAGGAATATCTGCAACTGAGCATTATACCAGATGTTGGAAATACCGCTGCAATTGTAAGGTTCTTCTATTTAACATACAAACAGTTTCGGGCTCTTATATGCCCATCTTCAGGTGTATACAAGACGCTGTGTGCCCTGCGCTCATTGGTAGCACGCCGCGTCTTGCGCACGTCCACCGCGGCGGTCGGGGTCACAGCATCAACTTACGACACCTGAAGATAGGAGTACAAGAGCCCGACACTGGTCCTTTGTTAAATAAAAGAACCTTAGAACTATAGCGGTATTTTCACCCTCTGGTGCGATGATAGTAAATGGAAAGCCTAGCAAAAGAATTAATTTTCATCACTATCAGGAATGAATGTGTTCTAGTCTGATGGATAACTTACGGACTCATAGTTTAAATGAACTCAGTAATGCCTGTGTTATTTTTGAAGAAATTACACGCAATGAGCAACTATCGTGTTTTTCCCACTTTTGGAATATATTCCGCAAATTGAGATTGCAGTGTAAAAAAAAAAAAGAAGCGAATTTCTGTAACCTACAGAAAATTTTCACTCCATAATAAAGAGTAATGGTGTTAAGCATGTGGCCAAGTGGCTTAAATTTCGTCAACTTCATGTCCGATAAAGTGATTTGTGAATCTGTCAAACGTTGTAAAAATAAACGGAACACTTTTTACAACAAGAACTTATTTCGTAATAGAATACGATAGAACTGAACGGCCCGATTCGGAGCTTCTAGAAGTATACATAAATCTCATAAGGAAAGAGTGTTCGAGGAAAGTATTGAATGGAGGAGGGTACTTTTTGCCTTATGAGATGTCGGACCATCTTGAAGCACTCTGTAACTTCGATGAACCTATTATGTGCAGGTGCGAAGAAGGTGCTCCGGATAAAACGTGAGGATCAGTTCTGCGTCCCCAACTCGACCTTCCTGATGGACTGCAACGAGTGTATCTGCGAAATCGACGGTTTGTCGGCGTCCTGCACAGCCATGGAGTGTCCCGACCGTCGCCGCAGGGGTACGTTGACTACAAATAATACAGTGTATCCATGGTGGCAATGTAGTCTCCTAGTGAGAGAAACTGAACGCATTCCGCCATGCCGTATTATTCATTTGGCCTGTTCGATAGCGTACTCGCTATTGTTACTATGTTGTGTGTTTTTTTGTTTTTGTTTTTGTTGTTCTTGTGGTCTTCAGTCCCTTTATGTCCATTATGAGTCATGTACGCCTACCCTTCTAATCTTCAGCTACACTCAAGACAAATATCTTCACAAAAGACTTCCTAATACTTAAGTTTAAGCCGGCCTCTGTGGCCGAGCGGTTCTAGGCGCTTCAGTCCGGAACCGCACACCTGCTACGGTCGCAGGTTCGAATCCTGTCTCAGGCATGGATGCGTGTGGTGTCCTTGGGTTAGTTAGGTTTAACTAGTTCTAAGTTCTAGGGGACTGATGACCTCAGATGTTAAGTCCCATAGTGCTCAGGGCCATTTGAACCATTTTTTGAACTTAAGTTTATATTCGATGACAACAATTTTGTCTTTTTGTAAGGCTCTTCTTGCTATTGCCGGTCTGTTTTTTGTATCCTCTTTGCTTCGGCTATCGTCAGTTGTTTTGCTGCGAAACTACGAGCTGCTACCTACAAGCTACTACTTTCAGTGTCTCATTTGTAGTATATCTCGCTAGTATCACCAGATCTAATTCAACTACTTTCCGTTACCTTTTTGTATTACTTTTGTTGATATTAATAGCATAACCTCTTTTCAAAACCCTATTCGTTCAATTGCTCTTCGAATTCTTTATCGTCGCTGGCAGAATTGCGACGTCGGCAAAACGAAAAGTTGATTTTCTTCTCCCTGAACTTTAATTTTGTTTTAGAATTTGTCCCCGGTTTCCTTCTCAGCTTGCTTAATGTACAGACAGAATAACATCGGGGGAGGTTAGAAGCCTTTTTCAATCCCTTTTCCGTCAGCGAAATTCTTACCTTTATTCAGATGAAATATTAAAGTTCTTTTTATTTACTGCCAGGTCAAACCGCGTTCTCCTGACTTACAAAAGTCTCGTCAAAATTTGTGGCGTAATGCTGCTACCGATACGATGAAGGGCGGAAATAATACAGTCAAAAACGACCTACATAAAATGTTCACATAAATCATGACAGGCGGCCGGGGTGACCGAGCGGTTCTAGGCGCTACAGTCTGGAACCGCGTGACCGCTACGGTCGCAGGTTCGAATCCTGCCTCAGGCATGGATGTGTGTGATGTCTTTAGGTTAGTTAGGTTTAAGTAGTTCTAAGTTCTAGGGGACTGATGACCTCAGATGTTAAGTCCCATAGTGCTCAGAGCCATTTGAACCATTAATCATGACGGGTAAACAAATGGACGCCACTCCAATTTGGACACACGATAGTGGGCAGTCTGTTGGTTGTCTAGAGCTGCGTGGGTAATAAAAAACTGAAATACGAACCTGTTGACTCTAAACAGAAGTAACTGTGGGTAAGTTCTAACGGACTATTTTGAACTGACACTGTGAGTAGCGTATTGGATGCATTCTTTTAGCCAAGAAAGACAGGTATCCAATCTTCATCACAATAATACAAGAATTTATGCCAGCTCTGTACGCAGAAGATGTATAGTTTGAAAGAATGTACGATGAGATCTTGCCCTTTTTCTTCTTTCTGCATGTATTATGTATCTGTCTCATTGGTTGACTGTACTGATTTTTCCACCTTTTCCTCCATCTTCCTAAAGATCTTCTGCCCACTGTGTATTAATTCATCATTGATTTTAGTATTTCGTCGTCTTCTGTTTTGTTGACACGATCATTCTAGTTGTTTCTGTATTCCTTAGTCTGTTTATTTAAGCTTTTCACTCCCAGTTCCTACCTGATTCAGTATTTCTCCTACTGTCATATAGTGTGTACCCAGCTACTGTTCTTAGAAACCACATCTCCACTGCTTATATTCTTTGTTTGTTTTTTTTTTTTGGGGGGGGGGGGGACACAACAGTCGATTCACTTCCTTGAGTCATGGTTAACTGATAAAAAGAGTCATCTGTCATTAAATATGTTATGGTGGGTGCCAGGAGATGTGAAACGCAGTCCTCCATAATGCGAGTCCAGTACCTTCTCAAATCATCTTCATTAATGTAGTTCCTATGCAGGTAAGTGATTGAAATAACATGGAAGTTATGACGCGCGTTGTCTGGTCTGTGCTAACATCTTTGAATGCTCTATGAAACTTAAGACAGTATTGGATCTCTTAGTTTTTCGACAGTTATCTCTGTCTCCTCTTCTATTAAGTTGCTAGACGTCGTTTTCTACTAATCCAAGTTTACAGTGGATTCTCTCCACCTATCTTCTGGCTGTTAATGCTCTTTTTTCAGATGTTTCGTGTAAGCCGGGAACAACATTCAAACAAAACTGTAACACGTGCTTCTGCGGTGAGGATGGGAAGTCTGTGATCTGTGCCTCCATTGGTTGCTCTGAAGGGAAGAGCTAGTATGGTAAGTAGAAGTAGCACCAGATTCACAATGACTATTGTAAGTGGAACTGAATGCTAACCTTAAACTGTCAGAAGGAGTATAGGGAAACTAGTACAGGGAAAATACTTTAAACATTTTTACGTCTTCTCATCGAAGCAAATCGTTTTCCTACAAAAGTTTGCCTTTATGTCACACACTTTTCCATTTGACCTCACGTCGCTGATTTCGACTGCTTGCTTGCTGCATGACCGTACTCCATAAGAGAAAGCACCCTGATAGAACATCCGTATTTCATTCTGCATTGCCGAAAATACTATTTGACCTGTCTGTTCCCGGAGACTCCCGAATGCTTCTTGAAGGTTTTGGAAGATCCGTAAGTTAACCGCTGTCGAACAAATGCCACTACAAGTGGTGCTCTGAGCTGTAAGGAGTGCACTCAAAAATTTTTTGTCACTATCCGTCATCCAGAAAATGAATACTTCCCTTAAGGAAATGTAGTTTTTTGTGTCACTTTAGCACACTTCTGTTTCTCATCGCTTGCACTGCACATTTCCAGTAGGCTGTTTTACAGCAGCTTTCCTCGCTATCCACATGTGAGGGAATTCTTCATTTAGTACGAGCATATGCTCTGCAACACGGGAAGAGTAAGTGGATAGCCGCCTCTTGTACCACATACAGTGCTGCTTATTGATATCTACGTCTACATGTGTACTCCGCAAACCAGGGTGGTTCTTTAAACTTTACAAGTAGGCTTTGTCGTGACAGTTCGCGTCTGCCTTCAAGCGTGTGCCTGTCCGGTTTTTTCAGCGTGGCGCTCTCCAATGCGTCAAACAAACATGTGACAATTCGTAATGTCCTGTTAGTCGCATCTAGTAGAGAACTCGTATGCTGGATCCATATTCTGGGGTGGATCGCACCAATGTTTTGTGATGTTTCCTTTGTAGACGGACTGCAGCTGGTTTACCTACAACTGAGCTTATGTGATCGTTCCATTTCATATCTCTACAAATTATTGCACCCAGTATTTGTATGAGATGACCGGTTTCAGTTGTGACTCGTTCATACTGTAGTCAAAGGACACGACGCTTTTACGTTTTATGAAGTGTACAATTTTACATTTCTGAATATTTAAAGCACTAATTTGAACGTTTTTAAGATGGGACTGAACATTTGTGTAGCTTTTTTCAGACAGTACTTCGTTGTGGGTGAATGTATAATCTTCATAAAACTGAGGCTACTATTAATATTGTCTGCAAGATCATTAATATACAACATGAACAGCAAGGGGACCAACATACGTCCCTTGGACACACCTGCATTTTTTCAACACCTGTCGATCATTAATCACCCGCGATGACATCCTGCCTCCTCTTTACCAAGATACCTTCATTTCAGCCTTGAGCTTCGCTTGATACACCATATCATCGTACTTTTGGAAGTAAGTATCCCGTAGTATCACTTCTGTCCGCAGTTTATGATCTCGCGGTAGCGTTCTCGCTTCACGAGCACGGGCCCCGGGTTCGATTCCGGATGGGGTCAGGGATTTTCACCTGCCCGGAGATGACTGGGTGTTGTTGTGTCATCTTCATCACCATCATTCATCTTCATTACGGACGGAGGAAGGCAATGGAAAACCACCTAAGCCAGGACCGTGCCTAGTACAGCGGTGCGGGTCTCCCGCATCGTCCCATACGCTCTGTTGAGGAGTATGGGACTTCATCATCAGTACCACATCTAGAACAACTGACAGAATTTTTCTAAGAAAGTATGCATACGTATTTTTATTCAACACGGCTGGAAATAAATAAGGTCCCTTAATGGAATTTCCTACGAAGCTGAACCTTACCCACTAAGGTGGTTCCGACCGGTTCTAGGCGCTTCAGTTCGGAACCGCGCTGCTGCTACGGTCGCAGGTTCGAATCCTGCCTCGGGGATGGATGTGTGTGATGTCCTTAGGTTAGTTAGGTTTAAGTAGTTCTAAGTCTAGGGGACTGATGACCTCAGATGTTAAGTCCCATAGTGCGTAGAGCCATTTGAACCATTTGAACGGTCGTTCCCGTTGCATGTGAGGAAGTCACAAGGGCTGTCTCGTGACCATCAGCGCTGGGCGTGTTGCGTAAATTCATGATGCTGTGGTTAGTAAACGCTACACTGATAAAGAACAAGCATTTCTGTGTGGGGTTACAGATAAAAGTGTAGCGTGGCATTGTATTGGGGCCATGACCCAATTCCTTCCATTCCATTTTAATGGTTAGTAAGTCCAGTACTACAGAAAATTATGTGTTGTTTTAAAGACTGTCCATTGCTTATTTGCCATTTATTGTTTTCACGAGCAACTTATGCAAGAAAGCGTGCACGAGATGCCAAAGTATGTAAAGGACATATGGCCGCTATTTCACCGTCTCTTGCTGGAGAGATGAACAAGGAGTGATCGCTGGCTTACGCAATAGGCACTGGCGTGGAACCTTTGCTGTCCGTGGCGATGGATGTAGTTTGGGTCTCTAAAATTCTAGAACACTGGTGCACTGATTCATCCGCTAAACTGTTGTGTTTCTGCGCAGTTTGTACACAAGGACATCCCCCTGGGTACGGGAATGGGAATGTACATTTTGCCGAATAGTGACAGTCACTAAATAGTGCATCAGTTATAACACCTTTCGAGTATGCTGTTCAGAGGCTGATAATGGAGGGCTGGCCATGTGCTTGCACCAGTTTTAGAGATTTCTTTAATTTAAAAGCCATTGGCAGTAGCGTCTCAAGATGACGCACAGGAGGGCATAAACAGGGCTGCCAGTCATATTTCGAGACAGAAGACGTTGTGACAGTGCGTTTGTGTGAATGAAATGAATTTCTTGAACTCATGAAACTAACAGCATCAGAGAAGTTCTGTTATTGGTGTAAAAGTTATCTTGAGGTGAGAACAGTAATTCATCATCTGGCACGCTGGTTTACTTCGAATGCTGCCTAAGCACAGTCGCAGAGTTCAAGACAGTTCTGTCACTGACGTAATCGCTGTTCACGGACGCTAAAGACAGCTGCGTAAATAAGCGAATTTCTTCATCTTTCAAGTAAGTCTTCAGCGCGGTAAGTTATGTTGTCTGTTTCGCCTCGAAGACGGGTTCCTCTTCGTTAATAACCGAACGTCCACTATACACTCGACTGTGTAAAAAATTGGGACTTCGTACGGGAGCTGATGACGGCGCAGTTGAGCACCCCACAGACCAAACATCATCGTCATCACCCACTATACAGATAGATTCTCGGCTTCCTAGTTTGGTTTTCCATGTCGTAATTTACAATAGTTTTTTGGCCAGATGTGGATAGTTGTTTTTTGTGCAGTTGATTGGTAAGTTCTGGTCGGTATCGTTGCTCATTTTGTACGAGCGAGGATTTTACACCGCCGCAGTAAACTTGATAGAAGCACGTTCAACGAACCGCCTCTTTGGAATTATTTCCGTTGGTTTGGTTCACTCTGCTTTGTTGCTAGAAAAACCACATTTCGGGGAATTTTTTAACGTCTTTCTTCATGAAGCCACCATGTCTCCGTTTAAATTCACATCCATTTTAAATGGTAGTTCATTTCTTATTTGTATACCTTAAGAAATCCATAGCGTATTAAAAAACAGTTCGTATTACCGGTTCCTATGTGTAATGAGGAGTTTTTTTTTAAATCCTTGTGAATCTGTATTTATACCAGCCTGTTATCATTTTAGCAGCACGTGTCAATTCAGTCAACGTTATTCGTCAAGTCCAGTTGACAAAGCCCCCAAATACAGGAGCGGTGCTCTTTTTAATACAGATAAAATCGTATGTATTGTAGACAAGTACGTATGAGGCACTTGAGGATCACATTTCATATTTTCTCTTTGTGGGAGGTGACGAGAGGAAGGGTATCCGGGCGTTCTATACCACTAACATTCCAGAATCCAGATCATCATGCCGGTGGGTTGATAATCTGGATTTTCCAGCATAAGGCCAGGAAAGAGAGCAAGGCGCTATTCTCAACGGAGAAATGGGAGAAATGTTAAGTGCACAAGTAGCTTTGGGTGTATCCCCAGGAAGTGTTTTAGTACGATTATTACCAAGAGAGAATAAGACTGCAACACCAACAACGAAGGGCTCGATTTAAAAAAGGGGTTATGCAGTGACGCAGTCTTTCGACCCTCGCTGTTCAATCTAGACATCGATGAAACAGTGTTAGAAATAAAGGAAAGATCCAACAGTGGTGAAAGGATATCAATGATAAGATACCCTGATCAATCATAAGATACCCTGATGACATTGCTATCCTCAGTGAAAGGGAAAAATTGCAAGGTCTGTTGAATGAACAATATAATCAGTAGTAAATATGGATAGAGAGTAAACCGAAGAAAGACGAAAGTAATGTGAAGTAGTAGAAATGAGAACAGAGAGAAATTAACATCATAATTGCTGATCAGAAAGTGGATGAAGTTAAGGAATTCTGCAAACTTGGAAGCAAAATAATCCATGACGGGAGAAGCAAGCAACACATAAAAAGCAGGCTAGCGCAGGCAAAGAAGAGATTCCTGTCCAAAAGAAGTCTACTGGTATCAAACATGGACCTTAACTTTAGGAAGCACAGCATTATGTGATAATGGTGTGGAACAGAAGAGAATTGAAGCGTTTGGGATGCGGCGCTACAGAAGAAACTTGAAAAATAGGTGGACTGATTGGATAATGAATGAGAAGTTTCTCCTCAGAATCGTCGAAGGTCTGGAGAACATTGACAAGAAGAAGGAGCCGGATGACACCACATGCGTTAAGAGATCTGGGAATAGCTTCCATGGTGTTAGAGAGAGCTGTAAAGGATAAAAACTGTAGAGGATGACAGAGATTGGAATACATCCAACAAACAATTGAGGACGTAGGCTACAAGTGCTACTCTGAGATGAAGAGGTTGGAACAGGAGATAAATTCGTGGCGGGCCGTATCAAATCATTCAGAAAACTGATGACTCTAAATAGAACCCTTCACTATATAAATGAGCTAGTGGATAACATCGGATGATATACACGACAATTCGAGCATGACACAGTACATGAAGAAGGTGCAGCACTATAAAATAGCAAAATGCAGGAATACCTACAAAGAATCGACGCCAGGTGCAGGATTGGCAGCTGACATACATACACAAATGTAATCAATCATCGATGAAGCCTTAGGCTTCCGACTGCCCGACTGCTGCCTACAAGGCAGCAATATGAGCAATCTATGATCGTAAGACATTTGATTAGCATGTCATCACTCCCTCCAACAGCCATTGCCAGTAGAGCATCCTGACGGTTCCGGTGCTTCTGCACCTCCTGATCTGGTCTCACAAGGGCTGATTGGATCCCGTACCAGATTTCCCCGCCTCAAGAAACATCTGAGGACGTACCGAGAATCTGTGTCCTTCCGTAATAATTCGGCTACGGAGGCAGTCATTTCAAGTGGAACGACAACATAATATCAATCGTAGGAAATACCGATGCCATATACTTATTAGAAGAATCCTCAAAAAGTATAACCCACACACGAAGGCGATAGCTTGCAAACTCCCCTTACTGCAGACAATTGAGTGTGGTTGCTCAGTCTCGCACCCTCCTCAGAGAGGACTGATTGGAAAAATGCAGATGCCCCACAGTAGATCACCGCAGAACGTCCCACGTTCATTTAGGAAGTGTCACAACATGCTCCTCCAACTCCAGTGACGGACAGTAAGAGAGATCCGTTTACTGTAAGGGGCGATCGAAAATGTTCCCTTCGAAGGCCTTACAGACCAGAATCGGTTGCGAACCAGGCAATAAAGCCGTAAGCATTGAGGTAATCGTCGTACCTACGTACCAGATCGAACACACCCGTTTCGTAAGGCACCGTGTCCTGCAGCTTGGAGAAGTCCTTAACTGCCTGCGGCACATCCTTGTCCGACAGGAACTGTCGACCCTTCAAGGCCTTTCTTAAGGAACCGAAGGCGTGATAATCGCATGGGTAGAGGTCAGGATTACAGGGCGGGTGCAAAAGTATTTCTCACTGGAGTTGACGTCGCTTCCGTGTTACAAAATTTGCGATATCGGGATGTGCTTCATCATAAAGCAGAATGCCCCCTTGACGAAGTTGGCAGTTTTCATCAGACGTGTCGCCCCTTACACATTCTTCGCCTTCCCATGAATGTCTACCAGTGTTTGTGCTTCGGCCTCCGGGAATAGCAGCACGTTGGTCCTGTTTGGCCGCATCTGGTAATAACGTCGCCATAGTTCACGTTTCGGCATTTACTGCACGCATTTCGGAAAGACATAAATGCCACACTACATTGCCTACATGTCGGTGTTTATATATCCAAATAGAAGTCTTCATCTATATTTCTGCAAATCACCATATGCACTACGTTGCATATACGCTGTAGCAACGCCCTCAAACAGAAACGTTTTGATCACCCCTTATATGTGAATTCCGGGAGCCCACGTTCTTGGAACAGTCAGGCAACGTATTTCTTCCGTCTGTAGAGACTTAGGAAGAGTCACTATACCCGCACATAATTCACGAACTGAACATCAAGTATGAAAAGTGACAGTGGTACACAAGGCTACGTGGATTAATGATTTCTCTCTGTGATAAATCATCAACAAGTGAAATCGAAATATTTCTTTCTTCATTGAGTTTCAAAATAGCTATCCGCAAGACTGTGGTTAATCTTTTGTGGTAGCTGCTAATTCAAGTACACGAAAATCATTGCTTTATTTGCTTCACATTCGCGGCTGCAATTCATCCCTAGAGAAAAGATATATTCGTTTAAATAGGGATAATTGTGCTTGTATGTTGTTCAAATGTGTGTGAAATCTTATGGGACTGAACTGCTATGATCGTCAGTCCCTAAGCGTACACACTACTTAACCTAAATTATCCTAAGGATAAACACACACACACCCATGTCCGAGGGAGGACTCGAACCTCCGCCGGGATCATCAGCACAGTCCATGACTGCTGTGCGCTAGACCGCTCGGCTAACCCCGCGCGGCAGTTGAGCTTGTAAGAAAGTTATGTTTCATGTCACTATTAACAACTGCATTCATGAGTATTTCTGTTATTTTTTACATGTAATGTACACTCACGAAATACAGTGACTCATAGAGATAATAAGACCAGAGAACATTTTTAATAACAATATACTGTATTCTTCGTTTGTGTGACCATATTGTCCTTAGTTGCTTTACCATTCCAAGGGGATTTTCGTTCCGTCGTTATTGTAGTTGTAACGACAGAATAAAATGCCCCAGGAAGATAAAATATTGTATTCACTCTGGAAAATAATGTCACTGTTTTCTTTTCTTTCAGGAACCTACGCTGTCTGACGCGCAACTTATTAAATGTTGTTTGTAGATATTTCTCAACGGACGCATAGAGGACATTACACACGTCCAGATGCTACACGTATTCCCCAATCTGTGGCTTTCATTGTATATAGCAGCTATTTTTATTGTAAATAGAAGAAATACATTAATCAAGAACATAACATGGAGTTGCTTTACTTGCTTTGGCAGACGTTTCCACTTACCGGCAGCTGTCTGCCACAAACTTAGATCCTGCCACTCTTCTTGCAACAGATCTCTACTTTCTGTGGATATGGCTACAGCATATTCCCTCCGGTTCGCCCTCACTCCCCCTCGGCTCCTTCTACCTGACGGAGTTGAGTGGAGCAAAGACTGCGTGCCATCGTTGTTCCTCCATCCTTCCGAGATGTCCACACCATCTCACAACTCGAGCATCAGTCCCCACGCTACCCAGACGCATCACCAACTCTCCACGAGACAGCCTGCCTCAGAAGTACGGCTGGCTGCAAAATGATCACGAGGCTGCACGAGAAGCAACAGCGCCACTTATTTACAACCTTGTAAACCAGACCAAACAAAATTACATTAAAATTACCATAATCGAAAATTCTTTGTTTCTTAAGGATTAATATTTTGAAACAATCTGAAAAATATTCCTATCGGATAACAAAAATTCAAATGTTTACCTATTTGTTTAAAATACTCTGACCGAAAAGTGGGGTACTAGCTGTGTCATTCAACCTTACCTTTAAAAATGCTCCCAAAAATTTTGGTACGTGAACATATTCGATCTTTTTTAAACATGCAAATCACCTCAAACTCCCATGAGCGCCCCCTCACTGTAACTCTCTCACATCGTGGATGTTCATCTCTGTAAGTCTCTCATACACATCCACTCCCAGTTGCCCTTACTCACTCACTCAATCAGTCCAACTCACTGTCATTAACTCTTTGTGCCTGTCTTCTCCTGTGCCAAAGCCACCGTCCCTTTCGTCCTGTCCTACTACTACAGTCTCCTCTCACTGTCAGTTTCTCCCTCTTGCTTTCTCTTAATGCTAATACCTCATTCCTTCCTTCCTATTGCTGTTATCTCTTCTCGCGGTCAGCTTCTCTCTCTTCCCCATTGCCATTGTCGTATACTCAGTGTCTCATTATCACCGGCTCTCGCGCACTTCCACTTTCTCCTTCTCTTTATTCCTCTCCCTTTGGTACTGCCTCTTTCCCTCTTTTCCTAACACTGTTCAGTCACCGTCAACTATGTTCCAGTAGCACTGGGTCCGTCTCTTTTTCTCACAATGCAGTCATCTCCTCCTCTCTTTCTATAATACAAGCACTGTCTACTGTCTTAAAGTATTTATTACTTTTCCATCTCTTTGCCATTCCCACTGTCTTCTTCTCTTTCAACATAAAAAAGGGCGAATATGTTCGCATGCCGAAATTTTTGGGAAAATTTTTAAAGTTGCCGAGGAAGGTAAACTTAAACAGTTGGTACCCCACTTTTCAGTCAGTGCCTTTTAAATATACAGGAACGTATTCGCATTTTTTATGCTCCGACAGGGGCATTTTTCAGTGGTTTCCTGCTGCAGCAGGGCATGTAACTTATATGAAAAGAAGCGTATTGTTCCGTAAAATTTTGATTACTTACGCAAAAATGAAATAAAACAAAACTAATCTTACACCTCAGATCTGATTTTATGTGAAAAAATTTGGATATGCTTCAGTACTACAACATAAAGTACTCATATGATAATGGAGACACTTAGCAGCACATTTCTCCATGCTGTGCCACTTAATAAACTACGTTTTTGCCTCACACCAGATTTCACACTCGTATCTTAAGTGTACGTGTACGATAAATTTGAATCTCTGTATCTCAGAAACGGATAAAGGTATGATCAAAATTTTCGAGGTTGCTCGAGATTGGGATCTTAGGAACGCATCGTAAAAATTACAGCCTTATCACGTGCACAGCCGTTTCGGAATCGCGGTAGGGTTTTGGTACCCAAAAAACTAATTTTTGTGGTGTTTCTTGATAACGGATGAATATTTTTGAAAAACGAAGAGATGGCTCATCTAGATAAATGCCCTTAAAATTTGAGGAATTTGATGCTCTTACATATCATTTAGATTTCGTCTCATACCGGATTCTACGTATAGAAATAGGGTCACTCCGAACCACTGTATCTTGGAAACGAATAAAGACAACAAGAAGATTTTCAAAGTTGTCGATACCTGGTTATTAGGATTATATCGTAAAATTTCAGCCATTTTCTGTACATAGTCGTAAGAAAAGGAAGAGAAGGAAACGTAGTAGGTGAATATGCAATGGTGGTAAGGAATGTAAGAGGAAGAAGCCTGGTAGAATTTTGCACAGAGCATAACTTAATTATAGGTAACACTTGGTTCAAGAATCATAATAGAAGGTTGTTTACATGGAAGAAGCCTGCAGATACTGACAGGTTTAAGATATATTATATAATGGTATGACAGAGATTTAGGAACCAGATTTTAAATTGTAAGACATTTCTAGGGGCAGATGTGGACTCTGACCACAAACTATAGGTTATGAACTGTAGGTTAAAACTGCAAAAAGGTGGGAATTTAAGGAGATGGGACCTGGATAAACTGAGAGAACCAGAGGTTGTAGAGAATTTCATAGAGAACGTGAGGGAAAGATTGACAAGAATGGGGGAAAGAAATATAGTAGAAGAAGAATGGGTAGCTTTGAAAGATGAAATAGTGACGGCAGCAGAGGATCAAGTAGGTAAAAAGACGAGGGCTAATAGAAATCCTTCGGTAACAGGAGAGATACTGAATTTAATTGATGAAAGGAGAAAATACAGCCGGCCGATGTGGCCGAGCGGTTCTAGCCACTTCAGTCTGGAACCGCGCGACCGCTACGGTGGCAGGTTCAAATCCTGCCTCGGGCATGGATGCGTGTGTTGTCCTTAGGTTCGTTAGGTTTAAGTAGTTCTAAGTTCTAGGGCACTGATGACCTCAGATGTTAAGTCCCATAGTGCTCAGAGCCATTTGAACCATTTGAGAAAATACAAAAATGCAGTAAATGAAGCAGGCAAAAAGGAATATAGACGTCTCAAAAATGAGATCGATAGGCATAGCAAAATGGCTAAGCAGGAACGGCTAGAGGACAAATGTACGGATGTAATGGCGTGTATACTGCCTACAAGAAAATTAAAGAGACCTTTGGAGAAAAGAGAACCACTTGCATGAATATCAAGAGCTCAGATGGAAACACAGTTCTAAGCAAAGAAGGGAAATCAGAAAGGTGGAAGGAGTATATAGAGGGTCTATACAAGGGCGATGTTCTTGAGGACAATATATGGAAATGGAAGAGGATGTAGATGAAGATGAAATGGGATATATGACATTGCGTGAAGAGTTTGGCAGAGCACTGAAAGACCTAAGTCGAAACAAGGCACCGGGAGTAGACAACATTGAATTAGAATTACTGATAGCCTTGGGAGAGCCAGCCCTGACAAAACTCTACCACGTGGTGAACAAGATGTATGAGACAGGCGAAATACCCTCAGACTTTAAGAAGAATATAATAATTCCAATCCCAAAGAAAGCTGGTGTTGACAGTTGTGAAAATTACCGAAGTATCAGTTTAATAAGCCACGGCTGCAAAATACTAACACGAATTTTTTACAGACAAATGGAAAAACTGGTAGAAGCCGACCTCGGGGAAGATAAGTTTGGATTCCGTAGGAATTTTGGAACACGTGAGGCAATACTGACCCTACGACTTATCTTAGAAAATAGATTAAGGAAAGGCAAACCTATGTTTCTAGCATTTGTAGACTTAGAGAAAGCTTTTGACAATGTTAACTGTAATACTCACTTTGAAATTCTGAAGGTGGCAGGGGTAAAATACAGGGAGCGAAAGGCTATTGACAATTTGTACAGAAACCAGAGGGCAGTTATAAGAATCGAGGGGATAAGAACCAAAGGGGCATGAAAGGGAAGCAGTGGTTGGGAAGGGAGTGAGACAGAGTTGTAGCCTATCCCCGATGTTATTCAATCTGTATATTGAACATGCAGTAAAGGAAACAAAAGAAAAATTTGGAGTAGGAATTAAAATCCATGGAGAAGAAATCAAAACTTTGAGGTTCGCCGATGACATTGTAATTCTGTCAGAGACAGGAAAGGACCTGGAAGAGCAGCGTGTCTTGAAAGGAGGACATAAGATGGACATTAACGAAAGGAAAACGAGGATAATGAAATTAAATCGGGTGGTACAAAGGGTATTATATTAGGAAATGAGACGCTTAAAGTAGTAAATGAGTTTTGCAATTTGGGGAGCAAAAGAACTGATGATGGTCGAAGTAGAGAGGATATAAAATGTAGACTGAGATAAATTCGTTAACATCGAGTATAGATTTAAGTGTCAGGAAGCCTTTTCTGAAAGTATGTGTATGGAGTGTAACCATGTATCGAAGTGAAACGTGGACGATAAATAGTTTAGACAAAAAGAGAATAGAAGCTTTCGAAATGTGGTGCTACAGAAGAATACTGAAGATTAGATGGGTAGATCACATAACTAATAAGGAGATACTGAATAGAATTCGGGAGAAGAGAAATTTGTGATACAGCTTGACTAGAAGAAGGGATCGGTTGGTAGGAAGCATCAAGGGATCACCAGTTTAGTACTGGAGGGGAGCGCGTTGGGTAAAATCGTAGAGGGAGACCAAGAGATGAATACACTAAACAGATTCAGAAGGATGAAGGTTGCAGTAGGTACTGGGAGATGAAGGAGCTTGCACAGGATAGAGTAGCATGGAGAGTTATATCAAACCAGGCTTTGGACTGAAGACCACAACACCAACATTCGTCTTGGAATCCTCTGTTGTGTATTCGTCCGCTGGTGACGGCGAATATATAGTGGAAAATTTGCGCTGTTTTCCGAGTAACCTACAATGAATTAATGGTGCCTCCACACGTCATATCAAGTCCACCGTAGATCACATCAAACGTAAAAAGAATCAACCGATTTGCTCCATTTGCTTAACCAGGTGTAAGTGTGTAATATTCGTTCTTTGACCCTGCACGGTAGGATAGTGACACTAAGACGATCCTTTGTTGCGTACACAGCACATATGGTCCCTAGCCCAACGGCTATCCAGAACACTTGAGTCTACTATTTTATAACCAACAGAACACAAAGTATGAGCACCGGAAAATCCCGTTTTCATGCGCAGCGTTTTGGAATATGCTGTTGCATGCATACCGATTAGCACCTCCGCACGAAAATCAGTTTCAGACGTTACAACGTTCTAACTTACATATTACACCAAATATTAATGAAAACATTATAAGGTACAAACTTGTACAACTTTTAAAAGAAGACAATACAAATAAACATTTTTACATTAACAAGTATGTTGTATCCAAACAATGGGCAATTCCCTGCTCGTTTACATGGTGCTGTTGGTTTTATATAGGCCAGAGTCAGTTTGAATTCCGGCAGTGAAGCTGCGCAGTACTCAAGTTTGTCCCAAAAAATGGTTGCATGCCTAATCACAATTACATTTAGCAAAAGAGTAATTTTATCTGCCAATTGTCGGTCGTAAAAAAGTTCCCGGATTTACTGCCCTCCAGGAAAGTTCTCAACCCCAAATTATTCTTAGGACTGAGGGCTGGCTAAAACCTCAAGTAAAAAGCTCTGAGATATTTTGCGAGTTGTGGATCGTTCATCGGGAAGACAGATTAGACCCCGTAGGAGGGGGAGTGTTCATTGTAGTCGACAAATACGAGGATTGGAACTTTAATGAAATTAAATTAAAAAAATATATTTACCTTTTTTTATTGTTTTTTGTTATTTTATCTTTGTTTTTGTTTTAGTACGAACTTTGTTGTAGAACCCCTTATTTACGTGTGGTAATAAAAATTCATTTAGACAGAATTAAGTACATTTAAAATTACGTGAACTTATTCAACCCCCTCATGCTGATAAATTCATATTAACTGATTAAGAATATTTAGTTGAGAATTAAATCCTTTACATAATTCGGCCTTGGCACACATTTTCTAAATGCAGTGGTTTTTTTTTTTTAATATTTACTGAATTCTTTCCCGATGTTAGCTATGGAACACAAGACTGTCTCTATTAGCAGAAAATGGTTAAATATTGCCAAGCCGACGTTTCATTATCATTGATAAAACACACTTCACTATACATTTAAGTTATTTGAGAGAACCAAAATTGTTAAATTTCAATGTTAACTATCCGCCTATGAATGCACAAATGTGAAACTAGTAATAAATTCCGTCAGTCTCAGCATCGCTGTAAAACAAAAACATTTACTTAATTCACTGCTAATTTTTATCTGCTCCCGATTTACGGGTTTGGTTAATTTTTCTTAGCATAACAATTTTTTAAATGTGCCGCCGCTGCAAATCGTTCGGTCGCGGCACAGCCCAGCAACACCGCTAAAAATGCTGAAAATTCTGTAAAGAAATATTATAGATGACATGGGCAAGCTAATTTACATTAGTAATACACACTTTTGATAAATTATAATGTATTTAGACCACAACAATAATTCAACTTACATTAGTTTGTAATTTCTCCTCTAATGGCGGCGAACTGTAGATACAGACAAAAGAAGTCTACCCATTCATAAAATGCTACGTCACAGGTTCCTCTCACTCTCAGCTCTCGAGGAAGACGATAAAGAATACACACTACGTGGTGCTTTTTATACTACTGCTGACCATTAACATCTCTTTGTAATCTTGCAACATTATTTTCCTCTGTGGCTGAATTTTACATTTTTGTTATCGCAGATATTGACACATTTCGCAATTGCATTATGAGTATAGAAATATTACAATCATAAATACATCGAGAATATTACTATAGAAAATATTACAATAATAACGAATGTCCTTTACACAAAATTAAATAATATTTTTTGTTATGCAATTACAGTATATACAAATTGCTTCATAGCGGCGTATATAGTACAATCAAATTTTAGTTTATTAATAGTGTGAGTGTTGCCAGGGAACGTTACAGAACTTAAATAGTGGCAACTATTTATTCACAACCGACACATGTTTGCATCTGTTACTTTCTTTCAAAGTCGTCACCAGCGTCGTGTAGAGCCCGTTGTAGCGATGTGAAATGCGTAGTATACCTTTAGCAGAGCCTATACTGTTGATGGTGCGAATGGAGCGGTCTACTGCCTGTCGCATCTCTGGAACAGTTCTGAAGCGAATGCCACGAAGTGGCTCCTTCATCTCCAGAATCAAATCAAAGTCACAAGGACTTAAGTCCGGGGAGTATGGTGGATGGTACAGTACTTCCCAATCCCATCGACCGAACAGAGCAGTCACAGTTTGCGCTGTATGCACCCGCGCATTGTCGTGCAAAATAATGGGTGGGTTGCGCAGAAAGTGTTGCCGCTTCTCTCGCAAAGCATTATGGGTCGCTGAGAAAGTCGAAAGTGCGTCGGAGCCCCAGTATGGTGAAAGTTATGGCGATTCTCGTGTACGACTATGATGGTGTAATCCTAACGCATTACGTTCCTCCACGGCAGACCCTCTGTGCACAGTATTACTGCTCGTTTTTGGAGCATCACCAGCGATCAGCTTTGCGAAAGAAGCGGCGACACTTTCTGCACAACCCACCCATCACTTTGCATGACAGTGCACGACGCATACAGCGCAAGCTGTAGCTGCTCTGTTCGGTCGATCTGAGTGGAAACTACTGTACCATCCACCATATTTCCCGTACTTATGTCCTTGTGACTTTGATTTGATTCCGTAGGTGAAGGAACCACTTCGTGGCATTCGATTCAGTACTGTTCCAGAGATTCGACAGGCAGCAGACCGCTCCATTCGCACCATCAACAGAAGAGGCTCTTCTAACGGTATACTACGCCTTTCACATCGCTGGCAACGGGTTCTACACAACGCTGGTGACGACTTTGAAAGACAGTAACAGGTGCAAACATGTAACTCTTTTTTATCGGTTGTGAATAAATAGTTGCCACTATTTAAGTTACAACCCCCGTATATTGTCTCTGCTGAGGTTGAAACTGAGTATGATAGCGAAGTTATATGGTTGCCCGTATCAAGTCTAGGTGAAACCAAGTTAATTGTTGGATGTTTTTTACCAACCACCCTGCTCCGCTGTGACAGTTCTAGAGTCATTACACTTGCATGCTGATCGAACCTACCTTTAACAAATCTAGCAGCTCGCCTCTGAACTGTTTCGGTGCCTTCTTTCAATCCGACCTGGTGCGGATCCCAAACACTCGAGCAACACTCAGGAATACATCGCACTAGCGTCCTAAATGCTGTCTCCTATACAGATGAACCACAAATTCAGGAAATTTCACCTGTTAACTGAGTATACCTCCCCGCTTTGCACATAGCACACAGCAAGTTGACGAAGATTCACCTTGCCGTTAGGCTCCGCTCTCAGTCCAAGCCACTACCCAGCCACACTTGTAAATTCGCACGTTGACAGAGTTTTTAAAAAATCCCCTTGTGCTGATGTAGCTTCATAGTCTGCGGGATACTAATGTAGAGAGTATTATTATTTTATTGGTATAGCTGCATCAATAGTTACCGTCTGCAATTCGCTTTTAGTACGTGGCGGGGTGTTTTTTTATACTTTAGTACATGGAGTGCTGTTGATGAAGAACGAGTCATAGGTAAGGAAGTGACGGTATGTATGAGCCCCCGCAAAGGGGGACATCATCTGTTCTAATAAGATACTGAGTTATTCGAATCTCATGGTGGTTACTGCAGTGATCGCGTGTCTGCGTGCATGACTTGGCCACAGATACTCACAGTGGAAGAGAAATGGGAAGGAGAGAAGCCGTTTACCACCCTACCTTTTCCGAAATTGAAATTCTCGAGAAATCTTTTCTGCTGCAAGTCTTACACATTTCTTCCTCACTGTGTTATCTATACCACGTCCGTGAATCGACTTCAGCCTGATCGAATCTTCCATCCACGAGATATCCATTTTAATATGACATTTTGATGTGTAGCCTTATAGCAAGATGTTACTGTGCCTGTTTGAAGTTAACACATGCAGTAGCAGACGTTAAGTACTTCTTCCGGATTTCACCCCATATTCTTTACGTACGTTTCCCAAAGCGCAAACGGTAATAAAAAAAATCTGCTATGGGCATTTAGTTTTGCCTAGAGGCATCACAACTATACCAAAAATAACTGAACACAAAAACTCCATCCTTGTCTAGTACGTCGACGTAACTGGTATTTCCTACGTAACATCAGCGGCTTCGACCGGTTAGCAGATACCACGATTCAGTCGCATACACAAACTTCCAGTCTAAAAAAATAATGTTTCGCCAATCTCATTTCCCAGTATTCCACGTCTTAACCCGTCACATCATAACCCTAGATGACAGATTGGTGAAAAGGCACGGAAGCTTGCGTGGCAGATACCGTGAAGAGTGGGCGTTTCCATCCTTCCGGACAGACCACATTAGCTTCTCCAGTAGAAAACTGACTGACACTGATACACAGCGACAGAACGATCATTTGTTGCACGTATTCAGCTTGAAGCCTATCTGTCCTCACCATATAGCAGCTATTGGAGAATAAATAAAACTAGAAGAAGGGACTGTACACTTAGGACCTTGAAAAAGAAAGTTATGCTCTTCATTCCACATTAAGACCATTACTCAGCAAAAGTGGTGAATTGTCAGAAGAGAGCCGGCCGTTGTGGCCGAGCGGTTGTAGGCGCTACAGTCTGGAACCGCACGACCGTTACGGTCGCAGGTTCGAATCCTGCATCGGGCATGGATGTTTGTGATGTCCTTAGGTTAGTTAGGTTTAAGTAGTTCTAGGTTCTACGGGACTGATGAACTCAGAGGTTAAGTCCCATAGTGCTCAGAGCCATTTCAACCATTTGTCAGAAGAGAATGTATGTTCTGGGTGTTCTACAGACACAGTTCTTCTGCGATACGGATAACAGCTTCATCACGGTTTGGTAGTAAAATGGAGAGGCAGCAACTGGAAACATACTCCACAGGCGAATTAATAGGGAACCGTGCTATTCTTGAACTCAAAACGTCTAAATTGCAGACAGATTCACCGTGAAATTCTGGCAGTATATCGACCATCCAGCAATGGCGAAATTTCGCCAGCAATTTGACCAACGCCCCACAGACGTGCTGGTCAGGAAGGAAGTCCACCGACTTCGACTACAGACAAAAATATCCAGAAATTCGGGGAATTAATAGGCAGCAGTGGCAGATTTTCTGACGTTGGTGACACGGCTCAATCTGAACGATTGCTAGAACGCTCTGACCGTTGTTTACAGATATCCTATGGCTATGTTGAAAAATATTGTCACAGATCTCTGTCACTTTGAAGTGTAGTGCAGCTTTCAGTAGGAATTACTTGGCTTACATTGTAAGTAGGCTGTTTAGGTTTTCTTATTGGTAACACCACGTAGCGCTCTGTATGAAAATCACTGGCTGTGCTGTGTGCAGTCTGTGGCTAGTTTGCATTGTTGTCTGCCATTGTAGTGTTGGTCAACTGGATGTGAACAGCGCGTAGCGTTGCGCAGTTGGAGGTGAGCCGCCAGCAGTGGTGGACGTGGGGAGAGAGATGGCGGAGTTTTGAAATTTGTAAGACTGGATGTCATGAACTGCTATATACAGAATATTATGACTATTAAGGTAAATACATTGTTTGTTCTCTATCAAAATCTTTCATTTGCTAACTATGCCTATCAGTAGTTAGTGCCTTCCGTAGTTTGAATCTTTTATTTAGCTGGCAGTAGTGGCACTCGCTGTATTGCAGTAGTTCGAGTAACGAAGATTTTTGTGAGGTAAGTGATTTGTGAAAGGTATAGATTAATGTTAGTCAGGGCCATTCTTTTGTAGGGATTATTGAAAGACAGATTGCGTTGCGCTAAAAATATTGTGTGACAGTTTAAGCACAGTCATGTATAATTTTTTTAAGTGGACGTTGCATATGTCGACCCTTAGCCGAGGATACCTCACTGGAATCTTCTGATTTTTCTTCTTGTAGTTTGTGTAATTAGTGTATATTTTGTTTATTGCTAGCGCGTAATTGTAGAGAGAATCTCCTTTGTAGTTGCAGTCTTTCATTGTTGTTGTGGCATGCATGTAGATTTGCACCAAGTATTTCGCTGCTGCGCTTGCAATTAACTGGATATTATTTTCAGTGTTATGTTAATGTGTTCTCTTATTTTTGCTCTTCAAATTGTGAGTTTCTGTGTTGTCGTGTGAAATATTGTGGCAATAATGGCGTGTGCAAAACGTAATAGTAGGCTTCAAAGTAAACTGAGAAATGACAGTGAAGACGAAAGCAGTGTGTTAGCGCCGCAGAGTAATGAATTAACTAATGTTCAAAGTATTAATTTGGTAATTGTGCATAGGGAAATGGAGCGGGCTGCAAATAATGGTTTAGGCAGTGAAACAATTAGTGAACAGGGAAGCATTATCGATCGATCGGTCGGCAACAGCTCGTCTCAGGATTCCGAAATGACAGGACACAATCTTGCAAATACTGTAGATTCAGGTTTTGCGTTCTCACCGTTTTCTCAAATAAATCGAGACACATTTTCTGCTTTTCAAAATGCTAATATTGCCGGTTCAAATGCACTACCGAATAGCTTTGAGAAACATGTTTCAGACACCAGTGCACTGTTATTACAGTTATTGCAACAAAAGGGGCAAAGGCTACTAAAGTTAGACACAACGCTTGAACAAAATCAGAAACAAATGGGACAAAATCTTCAAAAGTTAGACACAGTGGAACAAAATCTTCAACAGTTAGACGCAATGGAACAAAATCTTCAAAAGTTAGACACAATGGAACAAATTCTTCGGAAGTTAGACACCACACTTGAACAAACACGTGAAGATTTAACTACTGAGTTACATAACATTGAATCGAAATGTCAAAAAGTCTGTAATGACGTAAAAACACAAATTTGTGAGTATTTTCAACCTATTTTTTCGCAGCATGAAAATGCATTACAGAATCACGAAGCAGCCATAAAAGAACTGCAAACCATTGTTCATGAAAATCATGAGACCTTGTGGGCTAAAATTGACTCAGTTGCATCTACCGATTCGGTTACGCAACTTGCAAAAACTCAGGAAAACTTAAAGGACACAGTAGATTCGATTTCAACACAAATGGACACTCTGAAACTTGGTTCAGAAAAACACACTGAGGAAATGTGTTCACTATAGGACAAAGTAGCCGAACTTTCGGATCAGTTCACTAACTTATCCACAAAGGTAGATGATAATCTGAGTGACACAAAACCGGTAGTCTTTAATGACACAGAAGAGTGCGAACAAATTAGGAAATTCAAACAAAATCAGAATCAAATTAATACGCAACACCAAAGAGAAATCCGGGAAGTACAAGATCAGCTGACACAGGTAATACAAGAATTACGTATTTCAGAGGACACTCGCGCCCCAATACGGGAAGAGGGACATAGAAATACGGAGCAGCCACAAAATAATAACACAGCGCATTTCGGAAATTATGAAATAAATTGGCAAGGTGCACCGAATTTTGAAATGGAACCGCCGAAACGACGTAACAATGACCGATATGCGACTCGCCGACATGATGACTTTGACTATAAGCTGTTCATTACTACACGTAAATTTAAAACATTTAAGAATTTCGGCAACGACATTCATCCACAAGCGTGGCTCCATCAATTCTCCCATTGTTTTCCTCCCAACTGGTCATTAGAGCACAGATTAGAATTTATGTGTGGCTATTTAGAGAATGAACCAGCTGTAAGAATGCGATCAGTCATTCACGATTGTCACAGTGAAGGAGAATTTTACCATGCCTTCCTCTCAGCATATTGGTCTCAAGCTACACAAGACCGAGTAAAACATAGCATCATAATGATGAAACATTTCGAACAATCTGAATTTTTCAGTCTTGTGAAATATTTTGAAGACATGTTGCACAAGAATCAGTACCTGTCAAACCCATACAGTCCCTCAGAACTCATCCGCATTTCCTTAATCAAATTACCTGAACATTTACGACATATTATTTTGGCAGGACGTTGCAAAGATGACATTGAAGCTTTTCAGGGACTGTTACAAGAACTGGAAATTGACACTGACAATCGCGGAACGCGAAAACAGGAGCACAACAATTACAGGTCACATCTGTCACAATTCCGTGATGACAGAAATAATACACGACAAGGCTATTCTTACAACGTAAATCGTGACCAAAACAGACACCACCCGTATGACAACCGTTGGCAGAGTAGTAATAATTACAGGGAAAGATCACCTCTCCACGGTAGTGACTATCACAGAGACAATTTGAGAAACAGACAATATGGGAACCAAAATAATTATTATCAAGGGAGACAGAATAACTTCAGATGCAATGGTCCAGCGCGCAGTTATGATTCAGGGAGAAATTCTCCACCACGTCACCGACGAGAAAGAAACTATGGAATCTACCGACATGACGACAGACGATATGATCGTAACGACAGACCTGAATTGCATCGGAACTGGCGGGATTCAAACAGAGCAGGGCCCTCTCGACAAGGTGAATGTGTAGAAGTTAGGTCTCCAAATCCCAATAACGACGCGCGCCAACAAAGACACAATAGGCAATGACTCATACCGCTGGCAGCTACAAAACGTACTTATGAAACTGACGACGCAGCTGCCATAGCTAGTAATTACGTAAAAATGGAAGACATAAGGGACATCTTACTCCAGGAACACGACGTAAAACATAACAACATTGCATATCCTGTGATTCACATTACTGTAAATGACGTAAAATTTACGGCAGTACTTGACTCTGGCAGTTCCATTTCATTAATTAGTGAAACAGCTTTTAGCAAATGCAACAAATCGAACGATTGTCCCACACTTTGTTACGTAAGATTAAATTACAAGGTGCAATCTTTGGAAAAAGTGTAGATGTACGCCAACAAACAAACTTAGAATTCTTTTGTCAAAGCCACAGCTTCTCTATGAACTTTCTTATTGTTCCATTATTGTCGACGGAAATTATATTGGGAGTAGACTTTTTGAATGAATACAAAGTAATCTTAAACTTTCAGGATACTGAAATAAGTTTAGAGAAAGAAGGTAGGTCAATAGCTTTGAAATTTGAAGATTGGCTCTCAAACCATGACGAGGAAATTAATCGGCTTTACCTACTGTTAGACAACAGTTCGGAATTTTCTACGGAACTAGACACTAACAATCACTCTGCAAGTGCTGACAGGGATGGTATCGACGGCATATTTGAAACTAATGAGTTAATTCAGAATAAAATTCAAACAATTGAGAATTGTAATGACACTGATAGGCAGGACCTTTTTGAGATTTGAGAAGCACATTCCACAGTTGTTACTCACAAAACAGGAACAATCAAGGGATTTCAATACCAATTTCGTGTTCGTGAGCATACTAAATTTTGTGTTAGACCATACGTAATTCCAGCACATTATAGGGACCGTGTTAGAACAGAAATACAATCTATGCTTGACGAGGGCATTATTGAGCCTGCAGTAAGCTCATACAACAATCCATTACATGTTGTTGAGAAGAAAAATGGATCGATCAGGCTTGTCTTAGATTCGTGACAAATCAATACTATCATTATTCCTGAAACAGACAGGCCGCAAAACGTTGGAAGAACTTCTTCAAAATTTTAACAGTGTAAAAGTGTTGTCTTCCATTGATCTGAGATCCAGCTTTTATCAGATCGAACTTCATCCAGAATGTAGAAAATACACAGCTTTCCTTTGTTTCGGCGTTCGTTATCAGTTTCGGAAACTTCCTTTTGGTTTGAACATTTCTTCGGCAGCATTCATTCGCGGGGTAAATTCCATATTACCTGAGTTCTTAAAACGTCACATCACCTTATATGTGGACGATATTGTGATAGCAGAAGCCTCATAGGAACAGCCGGCCGAAGTGGCCGTGCGGTTAAAGGCGCTGCAGTCTGGAACCGCAAGACCGCTACGGTCGCAGGTTCGAATCCTGCCTCGGGCATGGATGTTTGTGATGTCCTTAGGTTAGTTAGGTTTAACTAGTTCTAAGTTCTAGGGGACTAATGACCTCAGAAGTTGAGTCCCATAGTGCTCAGAGCCATTTGCACCATTTGAACCTCATAAGAACAACACAATCGCATCCTCAACAGGGTGTTACATATTTTTACAGAATCTGGAATTACAGTTAACTTGGAAAAGTCTGAATTTGGTAGGTCAAAGGTGAGGTTTTTGGGACATATTATTTCTTCTGAAGGCATTCAGCTGGATCCTGAAAAGTTAGAAGCAATCAGAGACATTCCAGTTCCATCCACAAAAAAACAAGTCTGCAGTTTTCTAGGTCTCGTAAATTTTTACCGTCGTTTTCTGAATATGCAAATTCTAGTTACACCAAAACTTTGTTCTCTCACTGGACAAAATACTATTTGGAACTGGGACGAACAAGCACAGTTGGAATTCAATTCTTTGAAAGAAGCGTTACTTAACGCGCCAATACTAGCTCATCCAGATCTGTCACACAAGATTTCTGCCTTAGCACGGATTCTTTTAAAGTCGGTCTTGGTGCCCATTTATTTCAAGAAGCCATAGAAATTGACACTACTGTTCAGAAAACCATTGCTTTTGCTAGCCGAGTACTAACAAAATCTGAAAAAATTATTCCGTTACTGAATTAGAAGCTTTAGCTATCGTTTGGGCATTTAATAAATTCCGTTTCTTTCTTTCTGGTAAGCACGTAAAAGTATACAGTGATTATCGTGCCTTAAATTTCTTATGTCTTCAAAATTAAATCATGACAGGTTAAAACGTTGGGCATTGCTTCGGCAAGAATTCCACTTCACAATAGTGTACATTCCCGGCAAGGAGAACATTGTTGCGGACGCATTGTCACGCGCACCAGCTGGGCTTCAGAAAAGTAACACAGAAGGCAACTTCGAGACAAATTTCAGTATTCTTTACATTCAGAAAGTCGCCTTTGAAAACTTCATCACCACATCTTTTAAGAACATTGCTCATGAACAAGATAAAGATCCGATTTGGAAAGGCATCATGAGCAAATGGCATGAAAAGACACACACACAGATTCGGCATTATTATCTGGTTAGAAACAACATACTGTTCAAACGCTGCACTGTTGATGACAACCTATGGGTACTTTGCATTCCTGACGATTTTGTTAATAAGCTCATTTGGTACATTCATTTCAGCTATACACATTTTGGCCCACGAAAATGTTATCATATTCTTCGAACGACTTGTTATTTTAACAATATGGAAAAGAGAATTCGAACAGTCTTGTCTATTTGTAAACTTTGTCAAAAGGCGAAACCATCTACTATCTCCCATCGTGCTCCGCTGTTTCCTATCATTCCTTCTAAATTAAAAGAATTTGCGGCTCTTGATCTCTTGGGACCGCTTGTTAGAACATCTAATGGATTTTCGTACGTTCTAGTCGCTGTTGAATTTACTTGAAAATTTGTTTCTTTCACACCATTACATAAAGCCACTGGACGGTCTGTATCCAACGCCTTTGTTAAAAATTTCGTTTGTGAAGTTGGACACGTTAGTAAAGTCATCTCAGATAACGGACCGCAGTTCAGATCTGCTGTTTGGTCACGCATGCTTCGGAATCATAAAATCAAACCTGTTTTTATTTCATTGTACTCACCACATTGTAACCCATCTGAACGGATTATGAAAGAAATCAATAAGCTTTGCAGACTTTATTGTCACAGAAAGCATCAGCATTGAGACAGATATTTACACTTATTTCAAAATGTGCTGAATGAAATGCCTCATGATTCCACTGCTTTACCACCTACTCTTGTACTGAAGAATGAAGAACCACCAAACAGAATCAGAGAGCTTGTACCTTTCCTGAATACACGTAAACTTCGACACAAAGACATAATTGATTTGGCTCTTAAAAATATAAAATCTGCAGCAGACAAAAGGAGAAAACTACACGGTAAAGCAAATGCAAAGAAATTATATATTGGTCAGAAAGTTCTCATTAAAGCTCATTCATTGTCACATAAGAAGAAACAATTAATCCACAAATTCTTTCTAGTTTACAATGGACCTTACAGAATCTGACGTATACCACATGATAATTGCGTTGAAGTTGAAACTCTGCGTACTAGGAAAAGTAAAGGTTTACACCACATTTCACATGTAAAACCGTTTGTTGAAAGATAATCTGCTTTTTAACTTTGTCTTTGCCATAAAACTTTTCACTTCACATTTCTAGTATGCTTTGTCAGACTTAGAATCTGTTAATATGCAACAATGTTTGAAGTTCAATATCCAATCAAGAACCAAGAGAACTTATTAAAACAGAAATTACGAATGCATTGTTATAGTGAACAGACGACACAGTGTTATTGTGTGTGTACATTCTTGCAACAATTTGCACGATTATGTAACGACTATCAGGCTTACTTACTTAGAACTTATACTGCTAATGAGATATTAATGCAACATTTTGGTTTACTTGAAAAAATACTCTTTATTTGAAGTACATTCGGTGAGATTAAAGATGACTTAGCGTTTCTTTGATAGCTACACGATTATATCACGACACTATTAATATGTGGCACAATTTACAATGTTGCTTTTGCGGTGTATCTGTTTTATATCTGCACAGTTTTTCTGAATTATTCTGGAAAGTAAAACATGTTTTAGTAGTACCTTTTATGGTATAGCTACAATAAGACTGCCTTTTCCGTAGCACAACAATACGTTACAGAACAGTAGTTTCTTCATCACGGCAATAAGCGTAATAACTAAGATATCTATACGCAAAGCATTTCACTTTTGTTTACCATGAGGTAAGTACACTGACTTTTGCAGAACTTAGCTTTCGGAGGACGACAAATACGACACTTCCACAGAGATTATCATACAACAAGACGCACAGTTTAGCGCTACAGTACACGTATTTGAGTGATTAATTTTGTACTTAAAACATTTATTTTTAAAGATATTTGAAGTACAATGATACAAAGGTTTTCCGTGATACATTTCATTCCATTGCTGTAATCTGTAACACCTGAGGGTATTATTCATTAATCCTCAGGGAGGTACACGTTTACCTTGTGTACCATGTGTTTGGCAAGCACAAGGACCCCTAGCTAATACGGTATTTGCTTATACGACTTTACACATGGGTACCGTATTTCTCTAACACACAAATTACACTATCTGATCATTTAACTGAGAGAGACAAATATTTATTTTACTACATCAGTGAAAGATGTTTACGTAATTACACAATTGGATAACTTCACACTTATGATATTGTATTTTATCTGTACTTTGTGAAATGTTCATATTTTTCGGAACCATTGTGATACTATGAGAGCTTTGAATGATGTATTTGGTATGAGATCATGATTTTTAAAGTACGTTTGAGGCAGATGACACTTTTGACATGAGCAGAGAATTTTTTTAGGTTTTGAAATTATTGGAGGAAGCTACGACGTTTTTGAGAGTTGACTGAGGTGTTATGATGTTATTATTACGATGACTATGTCTATTATGCTGTTACGGTATATTTATGATCAATAAGCTGATGCTATATGAGTTATTTGAGTATTCTACGTATCTGTTATGATGAAATATTGAAGAAGTGTCGACGAATAAGGTAAGGAATAATGAGTAGTGGTTAGGGACTCTGGTTTGTGAAAAAGGTTGTTGGAAACCAAGAATCGTACTTTAAGAGTTATGAAATGTATGTAAATGCGTGAATGTATTACAATGCCGACGAAAATTTTTTGGGCACTGTTATATTTACAGGATTTTGTTTCTACAGATTTGAAACGCAAATTCTCGACCTGTGAAATTTTTATATGAGACTGTGACTGTAGTGCAAACTGCTGTCGTAAATATTTCCGTAAGAAAGTTAAGTGACCACCTGCATGTAATACGTTGTGGGCAGCTGCGCGACAGTCGCCTGGAAGAAAGCCCTTAGTGTGTGCCTTCTAGAGGCACAGGTGAAAAAAAAAGAGGCCATTATCCTCGCTATTGACATTCCTTTATAGAAAGCATCGCAAATACGACACGCTCAAACTTGAAAACATATGATTATACTGTGGAGCTCTTAATTTATGATATTTACTAAAATGCCTAATGAAACGATGAGAAACATTTCACTGTTATTGTCTTGCTAGTTGATAGAAATGCCATATGGCTTGCTTTATGTATTTATTTACTCATTTTGTTTAATATCTAGTTTCTAGCTGCACTGCAGCATTGGTTAAAATAAAACTTAATAGATGTACTAATACAAATATTTTATGCCTACAGATCCAGTAAATAATTTTATGATCTATTCAAAAAAACGAAGGAGCATAAAAAGACATTTCCCTTCACAGGAATTGCATACGGTTTCTTTTCAACTACTTGGTAATTTTTTTGGTAGAATAACTTCTTGTGGTGCACCACTTTAATTACATAGACATTAAGATGTGAATATACATTTCCCTTGTCTGCACTGTTGTCTTTAGTGTAATATTTTTTCTGCTTGAGCTATGTCATGTTTAGATATAAGTTATTGCATTTGCTGCTGCTGTTTGTCAGGCATAGTGCTACTAAATTTCACTTTACATTACTCTGTTAAGCCAGTTTTACTACGGATTTATTTTTCTTGTTTGCTGCACAGTGCCTTATATTAGTTGTAATATTGCAATTGCTTTGCCAATTTCCATTTTTTTTGTCATTGCTGTTTGTGTTAATTGTTTTCAGCTGCTGCATTGCCTTGTTCCTTAGTTTAGCATCTGAGCTCAGTAGATTTAAGTTAGCTTAAGATGGGGTAGGCTATATAAGAGAACGAGTTGTGATGAATTGGAAAAAATGCATTGAGAAGCTATAAGAAAATGGTTTGGCCAAAAAAGTATTTTGAAAGAGGATATGAACAAAAAAGTAGGGTTTGGGGACAACAGGTTTAGGTAGGATTTGCTTGGAAATAAATGATGAGGTAAGATAATGGAAAATAAATAATGAGGTAAGACATATGTGAGCATATAAATACAGAAAGCATGCCTGGACAGGATTTTTTTCGTGGAAACAAATGTTGAAATAAGACGAAAGATCTATGGAATGAAGTTTTGGGTTGGACTGCAGTACCAAATGTCACACTGAAAACGAACCCTGTCTTTCCTTTTGTATTATTTTGCTATGTGTTTATGTACCATTGTGTATTTGTCTTTTTCCTGTCTTTAAGTGTTTAGCTAATAAGATTTATGTTGTAGAATTTTTCAAATACTATGTTATTTACATTGTAAAGATGCTTAGACATTATTTATTCTGTTTTGTTTCAATGCTCATGTGTGAAGTTGATGTTTCAAAAGTTATTCTAATCTTTTATGTATTTACTTATGTCATAATTCCTGTAACACTGATGTATATGTTTATTTCTATTCTTTTGTAAAGCCCCTATTACTACAAATGTTATCTGTATTATTATGTTTTAATGATGTGTTTTGTACCTTTGTTATTGTGTTCTTATGTTATAAAATTGTACTTGACACCAGTTCATCAAATTAAGTAGCTTGAAGTTACATTTCACTGCACACATTCCTGTTGGTCATAGCATATGGACAATATGTGAGAAGTAGGGACTGATAGTGTTTGCATGTGTGTTAATAATTCAGCAAGGGAGTGGATAACAGCACTGCTGGTTCTAAGGACATTTCAAACAAATTTTTTGTGAGTGGACAAGTGGTGGTTTATGGACTTGCTATATTATCCGCAAGACTCTTCAATGGTGATTGTGCACCCGCACAGTCACAACAGATGGCTGCTGGCCATCTCTACAGGGACTACAGTGGGTCTGCATCTTTGATGACCCACTAATACCATTATTTCTACAAGGACTACAATGGGTCTACACCTTTGCTGACTCACCAGTACCATTGTTTCTATAAGGACTGCAGTGGGTCTGCACCTCTGGTGGCCCACCAATACCACAATCTCTACCAGGGCTACAGTGGGTCTGCACCTCTGGTGGCCCACCAATACCATAATCTCTACCAGGACTACAGTGGGTCTGCTCTGTGATGACCTACCTACCAATACTCTTCAAAATTTCGACTGGCTCTGCCGTGGGTTTGCTCTGTTGTGGCCCATTACCTGTCTGCATGTCAAGAGTCAGCACTGTCTTTCCGTTGGAAGGACAACGCTACTTCTTCAAGATTGCATGGAAATCCACTACTTCCGTGTACATTTTCTTTTACTGCTCAGACTTTGAGAAAAAAAACACTGCAATTTTACTGTGATGGATGATCAGGACTGTCTTTAAAGACTGTGACAAAATTTTAGCTTTTGACCAACATTGTATCAATAAGTGTGTGCATTTGATTTCTTTGTTATTGTAATTGTGAACAAAATTTTAACAAATATGTATTGGCCAGTGCCCAAAAATATTTGTAAAATTTTTTGTGGGGAGCATGGGGGCTATGTAAGTAGGCTGTTTAGGTTTTCTTATTGGTATCGCCACGTAGCGCTCTGTATGAAAATCACTAGCTGTGCTGTGTGCAGTCTGTGGCTAGTTTGCATTGTTGTCTGTCATTGTAGTGTTGGTCAGCTGGATGTGAACAGTGCGTAGTGTTGCGCAGTTGGAGGTAAGCCGCCAGCAGTGGTGGACATGGGGAGAGAGATGATGGAGTTTTGAAATTTGTGAGACTGGATGTCATGAACTGCTATATATATTATGACTATTAAGGTAAATACATTGTTTGTTCTCTATCAAAATCTTTCATTTGCTAACTATGCCTATCAGTAGTTAGTGCCTTCCGTAGTTTGAATCTTTTATTTAGCTGGCAGTAGTGGCACTCGCTGTATTGCAGTAGTTCGAGTAATGAAGATTTTTGTGAGGTAAGTGATTTGTGAAAGGTATAGGTTAATGTTAGTCAGGGCCATTCTTTTGTAGGGATTTTTGAAAGTCAGATTGCGTTGCGCTAAAAATATTGTGTGTCAGTTTAAGCACAGTCGTCCATAATTTTTCTAAGGGGACGTTGCAACAGTAATAATGTAAATTTTCTTACTGCATTTTCATATATAACAGTAAAATAAAATTTTATGCTACTTAAAATTATTTATTTCAATCGTCAGTTCATATAAAAAATTCATCAAAAATCACCGAAAACTGTCTTTGTAAGATAAAAAAACCTGTTTCTATCCTGATGTAGCACATATGCTACACGCCCCAATATTCTGGTGAATCACATTTTTAAAATTTAACATTTTAGTCTCTTTTGTTCCAGAACAAAGCATTGAACGCCTTACAAAATTTCATTCATAAAAAATAAACTCAGAACTTAGGACGTTAAAGTTACAAAGAAAAATGCAGAATCTTTTGAGGCTACATATAAGAGTACAATAGAGTCAAAACATGGCTTAGTGTAACACTTTTTTATCTTTTTTACTTTTTTAATTTAAGAAAAGAGAATATTTTACATCTCTTTTGGCTGCGAAAGTCAAAGGCTTTTTTATCTATTTTACTTTTTTTAAATTGAAGAAAAGAGAATATTTTGCATCTCTTTTGGCTGCGAAAGTCAAAGGCTTCAGCTTCGAGTTCCACTCTGTTACACAGTTTTAATCTGCCAGAAAGTTTCAAATTATGTACGCCTGTTTTTGTTGACTGGTGTAAAGGGACTCGGTTGTATCTTGCCTTGCACTGTGCTACGTGGACAACAACTGCCAGAAATAAAATGCAGTGACAATGTCTACCTCAACACCCGTTTCAAGCAAGCAAATGTAACATATTTACGAATACGTTGTGAATGTTTCATTTCGTAGTTATACACTGATCGGTTTTCATAGTTTACCTAAATAAAAAGAAGTATAAACAGTTACAGGAAATTATATACCGATTCAAGTCACAAAAACAGCTTAATCTAGTGTTGGGTTGTCTTCGCCTTGTCTTGACTGTAGATATTTCAATATGTGCTTCTCTTGGGCTGTGACGTCGTCGTTTGAGCAGATCTCGGCGTAAATCGTACGTAGTGCTGCAGGCGTATTCTAGCTCTTATTTTTTGCTTATTTGAATGACACGGCAGCGAAGCTTCAATTCACTTATTATATTCTGGTCACTTATAAGAATACAGATTAAGAACCAGCATCTCGCTTCAAGAAGACACAGCTCGTTTAAATTTAACTGAAACAATTTATAGTCACTGCGTGCGATGCTAATGAACTGTTTATTACAGCTACAGAATAGGCTGCATCGACTAAGTTAACTGGCCTGCACTATTGCTTCTGATTTTTAATTAGAGGTTTGCAAAGTTTATTGTCTTTCCTATTTTTTGTGCTTTAGACAGCCAATAAATATTCACTAAAAAGTTATCAAAACGTTCCAGCTACCGCAAAGTTTACGTCCGACCAGAAGTTCTAAAAGTACTTAAATTTTGCACTAACACTTAAAAGTCGATATAGACACTGTTAACTTTTGCAAATATTCGCACTAAAATGCAGTTAGTTCATCCTTTAGTTTTCACTTGATAATACCGTTTAACTCAAATACCGTAAATCTTCAGTTCTAATCAGTAAAGAATCTGTCTTTCTCTCTTTTCAAATAAATTCAAGCTTCTAAAATTGGATCTTTCGATGATGAAAACTACGACGACTTGGTTCAGGTAATACGTTGGTAAAATGATCGCTTCACTTTGTAAAATACCTTGTCATATTTTCAGTACTTCACTCTATACAACGTGCAGTATTAGCAATCGCTACAACAGTAATAAAAGCGGTCACAGGACAGGAATCGGAACAGGAATCGGAATAGTAATATATAGGCATAAACAGACTGCGATATACAGCTTTCTTCTCTTATGACTTCATGTTCTTAGTGATTGTACCTTTTATTAAAATGTTTTACTTAAATATTTTAAATAATGCTAATTAAAATTATTATGAAGGAAAGAATAACTGAAATATTTTCCTGACACTGACGGAAATGCGAGAGTGGTTACACAGCGTATGTCTACCAGAATCGACTTTACTACTTATAAAATCGAAAAATATATATATGAATAGAGCCAGGATATCACAGTTTGTTTACACAGCCCAAAAAATCTGTTGAAGGTGACGGTGGAATTTTAGTTCATGAGTTTTAAAAATAAATTGACAATCAAATATAACAAATAACGTTGGAGGTATTTCGTGTTCCTATTCCCAACGTTTTGTGATTTATCAGTACGAAGCTGCCTAGAGAGACAGGCTAGGAAAGCAACATCTGAGATCCAGAATGAAATTTGCACTCTGCAGATTCAACATGTCAGACATGTCCCTGACCTAATGTAGCAGGATGCCTGACGGTTATCACTTGTAGCTGACTTTACGACCGAACGGGAATAGGAGGTTGCAGATTTCGAGCGATACACTCAGAAATGGAATACTTATACAAAGGAATCTTTTATTTATGCTTTCTTTTCTTGCAGGTGTTTTTCCTGTATTATAGCAACAAACTCATGCAACATATTATGGAAGCTGATACATATTTAGACTGGTCTAAGTATCTAAACTGATAAATCAAATGTAAGTAAACGTTTGAGGTCGATTTTGCGGAACGCCATGAGAGGGTGTACTGATGCTCATACTGTGGAACACTCTGCAACCTAAACATCTACTGGGAGAGCGCACAAAAGCTTTTATGTGTGGCCGAGCAGCAAGTAGTCTGATAAAAGCCCACCTGCCAACCTTCTGGTTTTCTCAGAATAGAAAGTAGTTCCCAGCAAACTACTCCTGAGGCAATTAATAATACAATAGGCTTGACATTTTTTCTATTCGTAGTCTTAGTGGATGATAAAAACACGTCACTTGCTTCAGAGTAACTCCTGCAAATAGTAACTACAATCCATCTAGCCATTTTTGTAGCAATTATATATTGTAGAAAAAAAGCAGTTACGTTATATATTGTATATTATACATTACACGGGGTGGTTTTGCGTTATATATTGTATATTATACATTACACGGGGTGATTTTGTTAATTACAGACAAACTGCAGGAAACGTCCGTGAGACGATAAGGAGCAAAAACGTCACATGGATATATGCGCTGAAATTCTTTCCAAGTGTGGTACATTGCTATCCTCAGCGAAGAATTACTGGACCTGTGGAATGTAATGAACAGTCTAATGAGTAGAGAATATGGACTGAGACGAAATCGAAGGAAGACGAAAGTAATGAGCAGTAGCAGTAATGACAACAGCGAGAAACGTAACATGAGGACTGATGATTACGAAGCAGAGGAGTTAAAATAATTCTGCTGCCTAGGCAGCAAAATAACCCATGACGGACGGAGCAAGGAGGACCTAAAGAGCAGGCTAGCAATGACAAAGACACTAAGAGTTACTGATCTGTACGACTTGTCACTTGTTTCAGTTCATACAGTCTCTACATAGAAAGCAGTACAAAATTCATGGTTTTCGCTCTGAGAAACAGTTCACCGAATTTGCTAACGTATATTTTAAAGAAATGTCAGACATTTTATAATGAATAGGTATATTTTGCCTTTGCGTTTCTTTCCAGGATCCTTAACACGTACAATCCGGTCAGTTTCTGATGAAGATTTTAAGTCGTCAGCAACTCGATTACGCGACTGTCATCCAGTAGGCCTAACGGGATTTGTAATGTGTAGTCTGTACCAGAAGTAATTAAATTTTATGTACACACCACAAGGGATTCCAGCCAATGATCCTTTTGTCTTTTCTTTTAACTATTTCCAGTGAATGACAACTGAAAGCATTGTTTGTTATCAGGTCTACTTTGGAGTGAGCGCAGGAGTCGTGAAACTGCAGCTTAAATGGTGGGTTTTACATGCAGATATAAAACTTAGAAGCGTATCGGACACTCAAACTCAACTACGCATCCATAATACAGACGACGAGTTTTATTACAGGATATTACCGTTCCTTCATCAAGCCTCCCAACCTAGGAATGTCTATCGATGTAAGGAAGGAGTTGGAACGCTACACATACATCCCACACTGAATTATTTTCGTCTTTTTCATTGAAGCCGATGACCCTACCCGTCCACGGGGCAACCATGCTTTCCCATTCTTTTTCATCAAATCTGCTCTAGTTTATTTCGAGGTCTTGTCTCAGCAGTTCGTGTGCAATTAGTGTGCCATGTAAGATATTCACGGTAAATTCTGTGATGTGTATCACGTCAATCCAACCAAAGTTCCTCACAGTTTTTAATAGTACGGATTTATATCGCGACATACAGACCAATACTTTGCCTCATTACCTACGGTGTGGTGTGTCTCCCCAGTATTATAGTTGAATTTGCATACTGGTTTACGGCACGATGCTTGTTAATAGCTATGATTTGTTCTGCAACTGATTAATGGTGTCACATTATACCTGAGGATCGTCCGTTACTGACCGAAACTGGTTGTTCAAAAATGTGACAATATTTCTGTGTGCAAACTACGACTTTTTAGCATCTGTATATCATCGTATCCTCAAAACAAAATTAAAATAGTGTGCAATGAACACGTCGAAAAAAATTGCACAAGTTGCAAAAGAAGTCACAGAAGGAACTTATGAGCTCTTGTAGTTAGCGCTGTTGAAGACGACGACTGGATTTACAGGAAAAGAAACAAATAGAATACTAAAAGTTGCTTGAATTCCTTTTGGTCAACAAAGTAGGGATTTTAAAGCCAAAGTTTCGATGTTAGTGAAAAAAGAAGTTTACAGTAAGCGTATGTTCCATTTTTGGCTAATGGGAATGAAACACGAAATTTACATTCGAATGGCGTTCAAAAACTGCGTCTTGCTCATCAACCGACGGAGTTGCATGCTGGGAATCAGTACGCGAACACAAAAACAAACGAATGCCTCAGAGGACAGACTAAAGCGGAAGACATAATTACGGTCGTGATGAAAATGAAGTATTGGGATCCGGGACATACTGTGGCTAGGCAAGTAGATTGTAGATGGGCCAAGGAAGTCCTTTGGTGGTCGGAAAGAGACAGACTGGGTAGACATTGAAATACGTGAAAGAGCAACTAGGATTCCTACAACTGCAGACCGCAATGGAGGGTAAAGTCTAGCGAAGGAATTAGAAATTTTGTGGTAAGGTCTTACGGGACCAAACTGCTGAGGTCATCGGTCCCTACGCTTACGCACTATTTAATCTAATTTAAACTAACTTACGCTGAGGACAACACACACACCCATGCCCGAGGGAGGACTCGAACCTCCGACGGGGTCTAGGGAAGGATTTTATTCTATACAATGGTTGATGTTGATAATAATGGTGGCGACTATTGTGGTTCAGTGGTTCCTGTCAGTCAGAACTTATTAGGAAGCCTTAAACCAAATTAAAAATTGTGACAGTAAATACAGAAAACTATTCTATGACTTCAGCATCTCGCAGTGTCGTCAACTAAGGTGGTTGTTGGCGGCATTGTATATAATAGGTAATACAATATAGAGTTAAGGACATTGGTGGTAAAAGCTGTGGTTACAATAAATTCTGATTAATAGAAAACACTGAATCGTCATAAAACAAGAGGAGGCTAAAACGAAAATATTTTTTCCCAGTAGCTTTCACATTTCTTTTCCATTACAATTTACACAAAACTCTCTCCCTCGCCGTCTGAATAGGCCTCGGAAGGCCCAACAGTAACGACCGGCCACCGTGTCATCCTCAGCCGATAGACATCATTGGAGGGCATGTGGTAAGCACACCGCTCTCCCGTCCGTATGTCAGTTTACGAAACCGAATTCGTTACTTCTCAACCAAGTGGCTCCTCAGTTTGCCTCACATGGGCTGAGTGCACCCCGCTTGCCAACAGCTCTCGACAGACCCAGACGGTGAACCATTTAAGTGCTAGCCAAGCTCGACAACGCTTAACTTCGATGATGTGACTGGTGTTACCACGGAGGCAAGGCTGTTGGCACAATTTACACGAACTACGTTATTACTCGTGTTCACTTATTTTAATAAGTTGAGCGACTGTGTCGTTTCTGTACTAGAGCGAGAAATCCATGAACTGCGGAAACTGAATGGAAAAGGAATGGCAAGAATAAAGTACACCAAATATATCACAGATTTCTTATGTATTCCGTTACATTTTACAGCACAGTTGATTGGTTGGTTGATTTGGGGGAGGGGACCAAACAGCGAGATCATCGGTCCTATCGGATTATGGAAGGATGGGAAAGGAGGTCGACCGTGCCAAGGAACCATTCCGTCATTTGCCTGAAACGCTTTAGGGAAATCATGGAAAATCCATATGGCCGGATGCGGTTTCGAGCCGTCGTCCTCCCGAATGCGAGTCCAGTGTGATAACCACTGCGCCACCTCGCTCGGTTGCACCACAGTATTATTGTTGACTGAGAAGTGCGCCAGATCTATTCCAGCTATCTTATTAATTCCGTTGATTTTTGCAACACTATATTTCCATTTCCTCGTTTTCATAATGAAGAGAATATCGTGGGTCAAAATTTAGGCAAGATCTGTACTTAGACACATCCGTTGTGCTCGAAATGATATGTGATATGAACTTCAGACGTTTATGTGCTGTAGCTGACCTCGCAGTGTTTGAGAATAGCAATATTGGCCTGGTGTTTTCTCCAATTGTTGTGTCATCCATTTCATTAATGCCCTGTTCTACCACACAATAAAAATTACACCAAGCTGTCGCGTTTATATGATTTCCGTAAAGCATTTGACTCTGTGCCTCACCAACACTTCATTGAATTGATTTCAAATTTATAATTTCATTGAGAATCTTGATATAGAAGACGCAGTATATAATCTCAGATGGAGAGCCGTCAACAGATGAAGAAGTAACTTCAGGCATGTCCCAGGGAAGTGTGCTGTGACCGCTACTGCTCATGTTGCATATTAATGATTCTGCCATTAACTATAATAGTAACTTCACCATTTTTGTATATGATATAGTGATCTAAAAAAAACTGTGTGAAATGAACAGCAGAAATATTCAATCAGCTTAAAAGTGAAAGTTATAGATGTCCTGAAATAAAAAATTGGGCATATCAGAAATGGTGATAATATAGTATCACATGTCTGCAGTATCAATGACTAAGTGAAAATCAATCAGTTTATACAAATATCAATGTGTAAGAATTTGTAGGGACATGAAATGGAATGATCACTGAGGCTCAGTTGAAGGAAAGGCAGGAGGAAGACTTTGGGTAGTGAGCCAAGCATTCGTTAGAATCGATTTCTGCCGCTCATTAAACCTCTCTGCTAGTAGTATCCTAGCACAGGTTGATCGGCTTCTCGCAAGAGCTCATTGAACCACGTGCCCGTTATCTCGTGGCCTCAATGTCTGCCTGCGTTCTGCGTAGTAACTGGGGTGGTTCTCCGAGGACTGAGGTCCAGTTCGTCGCGTTAAGGATGGCTGTGGTAAGCATGCCTACCATGTCTGAAGAATGATTTCTCCATTGCCTTCATGGTCGCGGGTTTGCGCCTTTGTAATCGGCATCTTTGCCATTTCTGCAGCCTTGGATTCTATACTGTCAGTTTTTACTTATAGTCAAAATTAGGCGTACCAAGAAAATGGTGAACACCTTTTGTCACATGTAACTAAAGGGCTCGTTGTCATTCACGAATCCCATGATCGCGTATAACGGTACCTAACTTTGATCAGTGAAAATTATATTTGTCTTACGCGCTGCTTCCCGAGCGGAAAGGTGTGCCGGTCCCGGGCACAAATCCGCCCCGCGGATTAGTGTCGAGGTCCGGTGTGCCGGCCAGCCTGTGGATGGTTTTTAAGGCGGTTTTCCATCCACCATGGCTAATGCGGGCTTGTTCCTCTTATTCTGCCTCAGTTACTCTACGTTGGCGATTCCTGCGCAAACACTGTCTACACGTATGCGTACACCATCATTACTCTACCACGCAAACATTTGGAATTACACTCGACATTTGGAATTACACTCGTCTGGTATGAGACGTTCCTTGGGGAGGGGGGAGGGGGGAGGGGGGGGATGCGGTTAGGGGGGCATCCACTGGGGGTCGAACCGCACAATAACCCTGGGTTAGGTGTGGGGCGGTGGTGAGGTGGTTGGACTGCTATGGCCTGTTGTGGGGTTGTGAACCACTGAGGGATACGGCGGGACGAAGCCTCTCCGTCGTTTCTGGGTCCCCGGTTTAATACACACAATTCACACAATATTTGTCTTAGCCCTCTACATGTATCAGCGTTACATAATCTGATATGCCTAAGCGATTTTGAAGCCTTTTGCAAAAGGCAATAATATTCCAAACTAAAGCTGTTGTTCCGTTTTAAAGTCCTATGCGCTAAAACTGTCAATCGTTCTGATTTGTGTTTCCTTTTAAATTAGTACAATTTTTTTTAATTCGAGATTACCATGCACGCGGGCATTATAACGGATCTTTTACGTTGGGATAAATTTATTTTATTTTTTGTTAGATGTTTTCGTTAAATAGCTGAATAATTTGTAATTAGGAATAATTTAACTAAGCAGAGTAGAAAAGATTAAGTCAAAGAGATTTTCATTGGGCGAACATTGTCGTAATGTAACGTCATTGCGTTGTTCGTTTGTTAAAACAAGTCGTTTGTGTTCCGTTCTGCTGTTCGGTCGTGCGCGTATCTGAAAGGAATTAATTCGGGGACTAGAATAAACTTTCACATAATAGATACGATTCGATGTTCCGACAAAAGGGGTTAACGTCAGTGTTCATTTGAACTGTGGGCGACAGGATTAGTTTTGACAGATATGTGAAAATGGACGCAACGAAAGTTGTTCGCATATCATCCTTGAACGTGACTTTTTATTTAATTAACGATTGCGGGCTCATTAAACGCTATTAGCTCATGATTAGGATCAATCCCTCTTTCCTCCTAGATAGTGATTATTCATTAACATTTACGTCATAAGAAAAAGGATTATTAATAAAAGTGATGTTAAATGACAATTACGTGTTATTCCGTTAGTGCGGAACCGACGTAATATCTCTGAAATGACATTGATATATAATTTGTGTTAAATACTGAACTGAGATAGGAAGTAAATTGAAATTAGTGAACATTTGATACTGAGGCTATAGAAGCAGAAGCGCTTAAGGTTTCTCTTCTCTAAAATGGCAAAATAGGTACGAACTTTAACTCAATAGTCGACATTATGTATTGCAAAGACATTAGCGTTCCATACTTTTTTTTGACGACGCGCTGTTAAACAAAGGAACGTTGAGTCTCTGTACGAGTAATAAAATTGAACCTAAGAACATAATTAATAACGGTGAACTCCTCTTTAACACACTGTATTGTGTGTCCTCATCGGTCAATAACTGCTCAACACTGGAGACCTGGGTGGTGAAATTAGAAGTCGGGCATATAAAACAAACTTAAAAATCCATTCAAGCTACAGTGGAGTCGGCACAACATGACGTGGGCAGTTACAGCATGGAAACTTGGATTGTTTAGTTTGAGTCTGAAAGGACGTATTAAGGTCTTCTCGAATGAAATTTATGGCTATGTGGCTTTAATGTTTACTCCCTGTGTATTTTAGATCTTTAAATTCAAGGTTACTGTGCCAAAGTTTAAAAACGTGGATTGTCTGATTACAGAATGAAAAGACGTTATAAGATCTTCTAGCGTACAATTTGTGGTTACGTGGTTTAATGTTTACTCTGTGTGTGTCTTAGATCTGACGGAACAGAGCGATGCCCGAGCTAGGCTTACGCTAGTAGCCTTATTTCAACACCACATTAACAATCAAATGCATTTTTTCACCTCTTCTGTGATTTATAGTTTTGAAACTTGCCATCTTCGTCAACATTCATTTTCTCACTGCTTATGGAACTTAAAAATGGCATCTACAAAATCTTAAATTTTTCCTTAAATGTTTTGAAGCGTCACTCGAATTGTTCACGTCATTAAATGTCTTATAGTGGCCATTTAACTACTGTTTTGCAAGTAGACAGTTGTTAATTGTTGTGTGACGGCCGCGAAGGCAAATATAGATTGTTAGAGAACAGCTTCATTTATGGCTCAACACCATACCACTCCCAGCTCCATCTCCCAATGATCTCAGATATGTTACTAGGGAAATTTTATTTTAAGTTATTGCTAAAATGTGTGATCCCATCCTAAAAAGTATGAATGAGGGATACTGAACATATGCAAAGGACAAGACGAATGGTAGCAGAAATACTGAAAAACCTGAACTGGTGGACGCTTAAAGGTAGTTTACTTATAAAGTATCCAGTAAAGAATCTACAAATATACTTCAGCTTCCTGCGTATAGCTCAGGTACAGACAGCAAAGACGAAATTAGATGTATAATAGCGCACACAAAGGAATTTAAGCAGTCATTCTTCCCATCCTCCAGAACCTATGGAAACGAGAAGTAACCCTAGCATGTGGTAAGTTGATAAGTACCGTCTGTTGTGGATTTCACAATGTTTTCGAGTATTTAGATCTAGACCTAGAAGCATAAATGGGCAACAGATTTTGTTGATCAAAATCCCTTTCAACTCATTTCATTAGAACTCTTCAAAGTCTGCTGCATTTGGTGAGATTCCCTCATCTCGGCGAAGGCGCATGACAGTTACCTAATTTCGATGTAGAAACAGCCAAAGGTGCAATGTTCACTTTTTAGTCAATTGATGACTAGTTTCGGGTTACCTGAACCCATTTTCAAATCACCCAGACAGCAAAACAGTATTTTCCAAAATAACATATAAACAATGTCAAGATTCTACACTATCTGGTCAAAAGCATCCGGAGACCTGGCTGAAAATGACTTACAAGTTCATGGCACCCTTCAACGGAAATGCTGGAATTCAGTACGGTGTTGCTCCATCCTTAGCCTTGATACCAACTTCCACTCTCGCAGGCATACGTTCAATCAGGTGCTGGAAGGTTTCTTCGGGAATGGCAGCCCATTCTTCACGAAGTCGTCGTTCCAAAACATCCCAAATGTGTTCTATAGGATTCAGGTCAGGACTCTGTGCAGGCCAGTCAATTACAGGGATTTTATTGTCGTATAACCACTCCGCCACAGGCCGTGCATTATGAACAAGTGCTCGATCGTGCTGAAAGATGCAATCGCCTTCCGCGAATTTCTCTTCAACAGTGGGAAGCATGAAGGTGCTTAAAACATCAGTGTAGGCTTGTGCTGTGATAGTGGTGCGCAAAACAACAAGGGGTGCAAGCCCCCTCCATGGAAAACACAAATACACCATAACACCACCGCCTCCGGATTTTACTCTTGGCACTACACGCCCTGCAGATGACGTTCACCGACCATTTGCCATACCCAAACCCTGCCATAGGATCGCCACTTTGTGTACCGTGATTCGTGACTCCACACAACGTTTTTCCACTGTTCATTCGTCCAATGTTTACGCTCCTTGCAGCAAGCGAGGCGTCGTTCCGCCTTTACCGGCGTGATGTGTGGCTTATGAGCAGCCACTCGACCATGAAATCCAAGTTTTCTCTCCTACCGTCTAACTGTCATAGTACTTGCAGTGGATCCTGATGCAATTTGGAATTCCTGTGTGATAGTCTGGGTAGACGTCGGCCTAATACATATTACGACCCTCTTCAGCTGACGGTGCTCTCTGTCAGTCAATAGAGGAGGTCGGCCGGTATGCTTTTGCACTGCATGTGTCCCTTCACATCAGAAACAGTGGATCTATGGATGTTTAGTAGTGTGGAAATCACGCGTAAAGACCTATGACACAAGCGACACAAAATCACCTGACCACGTCCATGAGTTCCGCGGAGCGCCCCATTCTGCTCTCTCATGATGTCTAATGACTACTGAGGTCACTGATATGAAGTATCTGGCAGTAGGTGGCAGCACAATGCACCTAATATGAAATACTTATGTTTTTGGAGTGTCTGGATACTTTTGGTCACATAGTGTACATCAAGTTTAACCATTAGTAGTTGAAACGTCCCCTTTGAACAATTATACAAGATTGTGCTTATCCTGACACACAACATTTTTTTTAGCGCAACGCAATCTGACTTTCAAAAATCCCTACAAAATAATGGCCCTGACTAACATTAACCTATACGTTTCACAAATCACTTACCTCACAAAAATCTTCGTTGCTTGAACTACTGCAATACTGCCAGCTAAATAAAAGATTCAAACTACTGAAGGCACTAACTACTGATAGGCATAGTTAGCAAATGAAAGATTTTAATAGAGAACAAACAATGTATTTACCTTAATAGTCATAACATATATAGCAGTTCATGACATCCAGTCTTACAAATTTCCAAACTCCGCCATTTCTCTCCCCACATCCACCACTGCTGGCGGCTCACTTCCAACTGCGCAACGCTACGCGCTGTTAACAGCCAACAGCCCAACACTACAATGGCGAATATTACAACAATGCCACCCAGCCACAGACTGCACACAGCACAGCCAGTGATTTTCATATAGAGCGCTACATGGCGTTACCAATATAAAAACCTAAACAGCCTACTTACATAGTGACAAAATAAACATATAGCTCTTATAATTTACAGGCGCATCGTGTCTGCGAAGCCTGTCACTGTTCATGGTTCAAATGGCTCTAAGCACTATGGGACTTAACATCTGAGGTCGTCAGTCCCCTAGACTTAGAACTACTTAAACCTAACTAACCTAAGAACATCACACACATCCATGCCCGAGGCAGGATTCGAACCTGCGACTGTAGCAGCCACGTGGTTCCGGACTGAAGGGCCTAGAGCTGCTCGGCCACAGCGGCCGGCGTTCATGGTTAAACTAGACTTTGTTGCACGTATATCTTGACAAGGTTACGTGGTTTATATGCTGTTTCGGAAAACATTGTTTTTTCTGTGTAGATGATTTGAAAACGGATTCAGGTAACTAGAAATTAGTCATTAATTAACTAAAAAGTGAATCTTGTAACTTTGGCTGTTCCTATATCGAAATGGTCAAAAGAAGTTGGTGTCCTACAGTGAATCCGGCATGGTAGAAATCTGCAATGTTAGCTGAGTTAACGGAGCGCAAAAAGTCGTACGATTTGAATGCTAGTCTCAGCGACAGGTTACATCATCGACCCTGACGCTGACTTCACAGAAATAAACAAACGCTGCTCGTCTACACCACGGCAATGATAATTTGGTTCCACGGATGCTGAATGAACGATTACAAGAATGTAAAATTTTGCTTCTTCCTTATCGTTACGTTTCAGCTTTCAAGTATACTAAAGAGTTTTTACATGTATATCGTGTCTGCGAAGCTCGCAACTACGGTCGTTTAGGAACCTGCAGTGTACGTTCCTGTGCACAGGCGTCTCGTTCAACAGCGGATGATTGTTAGCAAATTCTGTGAAAATGAATTTGGTTCATATTGAATTCCTTCTTAGCCTTTTTTTAATTATGTCCAGCCGGCCGAGTGACCGAGCGGTTCTAGGGGCTACAGTCTGGAGCCGCGCGACCGCAAAGGTAGCTGGTTCGAATCCTGCCTTGGGCATGGATGTGTGTGATGTCCTTAGGTTACTTAGGTTTAAGTAGTTCTAAGTTCTAGGCGACTGATGACCTCAGAAGTTAAGTCCCATAGTGGTCAGAGCCATTTGAACCGTTTTGAATAACGTCCATTTGTGATGCTGCAGCTGAAATAATTTTTGTACCGAGGAATGTGTAAGCAAACGGACTCGCCAAATTTAGACACTGCACTTGAGTCTGAGAATTTGCCCAAACAATAAATATGAACAAAATAAGGTAGTCTACCCAATTAGGCAACGGATACGTCGCAGAAAAGTAACAACGCAGAACTACTGTTTAACTTACGGGGATTACGTAAATTGTACGATAAATGTACTATAAACTATGAATAAATTTAGATTTATCTACATAGTAAGAAATATATGAACAAATGAATCTGAAAGAGACCCATGAGGTTAACTGTGCGAACAGATACAACAATGCACGGTAGACAATACAGATTTCAGATTTGCTCTCACAGCAAAGCCTAACTCACTCCGCTCATCAAATTTGTACCTTTTATAAACCTCTGTTTACAGTTCATGCCGTTGATCCCCATCACCTAAACATTTCACGCGCTAAACACGTATAGCTCAGTAACGCTGAACACACTAGAACAGCAACGCTGATAATTTTTCCTCCGCCGCAGACGAACAACAACGTAGATTGCACACAATAAAACACAGAAATAAATTACATAACATAACGCAAGCAATAGTTATTTTATGTAAACTTTCCACGTTAGTGAAAACTTACGTTCGTTTAACAGTAATCGTCAGCGCTTTCACGTAAACCATTACACTGTTTATTTTTATTTGTTTAGCAGATCACATTATGGCCTTCAGGTCCTCTCTTATATCGGACCAGTGTTTTCTAGGTACAGGATTTTTAAATCATAGTTATTTAAGATATTAAATTAATTTTAATAGAACGAACAGAAATATAATGGCATTAATACGAGGGAGTACATAAAAGTATTGCTTAGGTATTATTTGCTCTGTTCTCATTATCGGTTGATGTCTTACAGTTCATGTACAATACTCGATCGACTTTCCCGCTACGCTGACGCAAGTTCAGCATTCTGCCGCTAGATGGCTCCGAATTGTAACACGTGACATGGCCGGTGTGTATATAGTCGGTACGTGAAAAATAACGCATTGTAATTCAGTCTCACGAGTTCGAAGAGCGCCTTCTCCTTCAGTATGACGATACAAGACCACGCATGACCGCTGCGACACGTACAACAGTTCAACACCTTGCCGGCCGAAGTGGCCGTGCGGTTAAAGGCGCTGCAGTCTGGAACCGCAAGACCGCTACGGTCGCAGGTTCGAATCCTGCCTCGGGCATGGATGTTTGTAATGTCCTTAGGTTAGTTAGGTTTAACTAGTTCTAAGTTCTAGGGGACTAATGACCTCAGCTGTTGAGTCCCATAGTGCTCAGAGCCATTTGAACCATTTTTTCAACACCTTGGCTTCTCTGTCGTCGATCGTCATTCTTGCAGAGACGACATTGCCCCATTCGATTTTTCTCTGTTTCCAGAATTTAAAAAAAACGTCTTCGCTTTGATAGTGATGAAGCGGTGCAAGCAGAGGTAAGGTTGCGGCTCTGTCAACGAAGTCAAAAATTTTGCAATGACGGTATCAACGGTGCCCTGGGAAGAAATGTGTTCGTCGCCGAGTGACTATAATGAGAAATAGATACGTAAACATGAAAATAAAGGTGTAGAATGTTAATGAAACTTGTTATATTTAAAAGGCTTTGAGAGTTTTGACATAAAATTTTCGATGGCTTTAATTTTCAGCACTTCCTCAGAGGAGTCTTGAATTTTATGACAGAGTGAATAATAGTACCAATTGAAAACTAACGGTTTTAATGCTGGCGATAGTACAGTTATGTAGCCGTTTGCTGAGGGATACAGAATTATTAAAATTCACCATCTGAATCATCTATGCATCCCAGTGGTCCATTGTGGGCTGTAATGATCGTTTGGCAGGGGAACGTGGTACATACATTAATGCATTAATACGGAACCTAATTACACTGTCAAAAAGTGGTTCCTGTTTTGGACACTAGATGCAAATCTCCCGCTGTACAAAGTTTGTAAGATGGTATAACATCCACTTTGGCTGTCGAGAGAAAAGACCATGCTCTGTTGGAAAAATAGTTTTATGTGAGCTGCAGCAGTTACAGTGCAGCATTGAGAGAGTACCGCTGACTGGAAGGTCTGAGGAGATCCCGATGTCTTTATATGGTTTAAAGAAGATGATACTGAAATTCTAAGACAAGGGTGAGACTGGAGTGGCACCTCGAAGAGGAAGGCGTCATATCACGATGGAAGTTACTGACGAGGTTTCTGTTGCTGTAACTGACCGTGCTGCACGTGTCCAAGGAAGTGCTAGAGCTCGTGCAGCGTCACGAGAATTGTTCGTCCCACGGTCAACAGTATGGAAAATTTTGTGGTCTGTATAACACTGGTACCCATAGAAGACTCAGATGGTGCAGCAACTGAAGCCTCATGATCCGCAGCATCATTGTTTTGAGTTCGCTCTTCGGTTTCTGGCATGGATCAAAGTTAATGACATGTGGCAGGGCAAATTCTATGGAGTTGTTTTGAGTTTGCTCTTCGGTTTCTGGCATGGATCAAAGTTAATGACAAGTGGCCGGGCAAATTCTGTGGAGTGACGAAGCATATTCTACACTACAGAGTACAGTGAACACACAGAACTACAGAATTTGGGTTACTGTTAACTTGTGAGTTGCGCACGAAAAGCCACTGCAGTCGCTGTATGTGACTGTATGGAGTGGATATGCAAGCACCTTTGTTCCCCGTCCCTTCTTTTTTGACGAGAATACACCCAGAGGGCCTGTCAGGTGCAACGTGACTGTTGCTTGTTATCGAGACCTCTTTGTACAGTGGGTGATTTCTGATTTGGAAGAGCGCAACTGTGAAGAAACCGCTGTTTCCATGCAATGTGGAGCAACACCTCATGTCGCTCGGCCATTGAAAGGTCTGCTTAATGCAGCTTGCCACGAATGTGCTACCTCCAGAGGTTTTCCAGAAGCGTGGCCCGCAACAGCAGCTGATCTCAGTGTGACTTTTGGCTCTGGGAATATCTAGAGTTCGTTTGGTCTTGGCTCTGAAAGTCAGTATACACGAACACGTTCAGATTCCACCGGAACTGGTGCGTGTCTGGCGCTCATACTGAACAAATTGTGTAAGCGACGATTAATAATATAACCATCATTATGCCTTTCTCATTTGTTTGACCTTCTCTGCTCACGCCACATTCTTAAACCACTGCACATGGAAACTTTTGTAAACCCTCGTCGACAGATTTGTGAAGGCCTCGTCGCTACTGCTGTGGAGTCCGAGTTGCCATTGCTGTTACGGTAGGCCGAGTCTGTGACTTCGTGAAACGGATTCTGGTGCAGTACACCGCTGACACAATTTCTCCCTGCCAGTATTACACAGTTATGCACAAGGGTCATCTCACAAGATAGTAGAACGAAGTTTCTAGAACACTCCAAGAAATTAGGAACAAAGTCACACAAATGAGTAAAAAGGTTACATATTTCTGTGAATTGTTGGCTATTGGAGTCTGCAACACTGCATGTAACATAAAACAAAAAAGGCTCTCAATGACTAAGTGCGAATAATCGTAGGTAAACTTCACCGTACGTAACAAATGCATGCATTTCTGTCTTCAAAGTGCCGTCCGTTGTCTGTCCGTTGTCTTCCGGTCATTGGCGGATTGTATTAGGCCGGCAACTGGCAGAGACGAAGTCGATATCTTCATCCTCAGCGCCGCTCGTTGCGCTGGTGGATCTCGCGCGAGTGGCGAGTCTCTACGGCAGTGGCACCAGCTCGCATCTTTGCACCTGCGGTGCTTTTGCCCTGGCTATGCCTTGTTCGGACGACACAGTAGAAACTTTTTTACGAGTATCTTCTTTCTTGCGTTCACAGCGCCACATTTGCACCTGGTGGCCAAAACTTGAACTAATTTTATTTTTTTTTTTTTTCAAGTGTCAATCGTTTCACGTTAACTCATTAGGGTATCTACGAAGTTTCGCTGCCGTATGATAATTACAGCCCACACCGGACCTCCGTGAGCAACTGCAGCTTGATTATAACCACCCAGTACGAACTGAAATCCAGGTCACTGTGTTTTTCTCTGCTCTGATATTCCCGTGTCACTAACCTTTACATTGCGCTATTTACATACGAGGTGCGACAATAAAGTAATGAGACTGATGTGAAAAAAAATGTTGCTTACCGTTTTTGTCAAATTTAGTGTTGTCTCCTTCAAAGTAGTTCCCTTCTGATTGCACACACTTTTTCCAGCGCTTCTGCCATTGACGGTAACATTTCTGGAAGTCATATTCTGTCATATCCTCCAAGACCCTCTTCACAGCTTTTTGGACATCTTGTGTTGTTTGAAAATGGTGTCCCTTGACCGCCATTTTGACTCTTGGAAACAGAAAAAAGTCGCATGGAGCGATATCTGGCGAATAAGGTGGCTTTGGTGGTACTGAAATTTGTTTTGAGGTTAAAAATTGCTGTACTGAAAGAGCAGTGTGGGATGGCACATTATCGTGATGCAGAATCCAATTATCAGCAATGTTGGCACGGACACGAAGAACTCTCTTACGAAGTCTTTCTAAAATTTCTCTGTAGTAATATTGGTTAACTGTTTGTCCAGGAGGAACCCACTCATTATGAACAATTCCCTTGGAATCAAAGAAGCACACAAGCATGCACTTCACTTTTGACTTTGACATGCGAGCTTTTTTTGGTCTGAGAACCATTGCGAACTTTGGCGTTTTGTCTCTGGATCGTACTGAAAAAACCAACTTTCATCACCAGTGATGACGCGGCTCAACAATTCTGGATTGATTTCCGTTTGCTCTAACAGATCGGCTGCCACATTTTTCCGTGTTTCTCGCTGTTGTGATGTGAGATTTTTTTGGACCATTTTTGCACAAATCTTTCTCATGCCGAGATCTTCAGTTATTATTAGACGAATCGTTTCTCAATTGATGTTCAGTTCTTCTGCAATCATTTTCACGGATAATCTTCAATCACATCGTACGAGGTCACGCACCCTGGCCAAGTTGACACCCGTCCGTGAGGTTGATGGTCGTCCACTGCGGTCTTCATCTTCAACATTCGTTCTGCCTTTACTAAACATTTTATGCCAACGAAAAAGTTGAGCTCTTGACATAACCTCCTCTTCAAAAACGTTCTGAAGCTTACGGTATGTTGCGGTCGCGTTTTCACCCAATTTGACGCAAAAATAAATGGCGTACCCTTGCGCAATATAATTCGGTTCCATTTCCGTGACGAGAGACACAAACACGTGTTAAGTTATTACAGCGCAACTCACAACTGAGCAGTTGCATCGATGTGCTGCTTGGACAAGAGGCAGCTTAAAGACCAAGGTCAAAGATATTGTGCCTACACAAGCCTGCAGAGTTGCCACATCTTGAAAAGAAAATCAGTCTCATTACTTTATTGTCGCACCTCGTATATTGGCGAATTATCCCCAGAAATGTAAGATGTTAAGCAAATAACTCGATCAATTTTTCTTTGAGTTCTTCTTGTTCTTCCAATAGGCTTTCATTCTTTCCGTAAAGACTTGTTTATGGTCATCCGACCACTTTCGTCTGTACTGTTTTGCTCTGATATAACTTCCCATTTGTCTACATTGTGTCTGAAGGTGTCTCTTTCTAGAATGTTGGTTGATCTTATGTTTGCATTATTTAAGTCTTTTCGAATTTCATCTAGCCAAGGTGTGGAATTCTTACGTGAGGCTACATAATCCATTATTCTCTTCGTCTGTCGATTTTTTGGTAGTTGGTTGAGATGACCAAAGAATTTCATTCACGTTTTCCTAATATCAGTTTCGATATTTGAAAACTTTTCTGTTGTTTTAACTGATTGTAGCCTATAACCGTCTTGGGTATGTCTTCCTCCTAGAATTTTCCTAATGATCTCCCTCTTTTCTTTTTTGATGTCTGAAAGTTGTTGTTTTCTGTTAAAGGTTGGTGTATCACATGCGTAGAGGATTGCTAGTTCTATGACAGTATTGTAGTGTCGAATATTTGCCCCTCTTGACACTGATTTTTTGTTGTAGAGGTTTTACGTTAACCCTAATCTTTTTTTTTAATTTTTTGGAGGCGATGTTGCTGTGAGATTTTTTTAGTACCTGTCGGTTCTATGAAATCTCCACATATAAGTTAGGAAAGAAAACGGCCTGTGCCTGGAATTAAATATAGTATTTTCGAGGCCTCATAATGAAGAGCATTCAATTGCAGCTGAGGCAATTTCTAGGATCAAAAGAGGGAAGGAAGGTTAGCGTTCAATGTCCCGTCGACGACGACGTCTATTGAGACGGAGCACAAGCTCTGTCTAGAAAACACGAGAGGCAGTAAACTGACAGTGGCCAAAAAACTGATAACCCATAGCTGAGTGGCCGAAATACACTACTGGCCATTAAAATCGCAACACCACGAAGATGACGTGCTACAGACGCGAAATTTAACCGACAGGAAGAAGATGCTGTGATATGCAAATGATTAGCTTTTAGGTTGGCGCCGGTGGCGACACCTACAACGTGCTGACATGAGGAAAGTTTCCAACCGATTTCTCATACACTAACAGCAGTTGACTGGCGTTGCCTGGTGAAACGTTGTTGTGATGCCTCGTGTAAGGAGGAGAAGTGCGTACCATCATGTTTCCGACTTTGATAAAGGTCGGATTGTAGCCTATCACGATTGCAGTTTATCGTATCGCGACATTTCTGCTCGCGTTGGTCGAGATCCAATGACTGTTAGCAGAATATGGAATCGGTGGGTTCAGGAGGATAATACGGAACGCCGTGCTGGATCCCAACGGCCTCGTATCACTAGCAGTCGAGATGACAGGCATCTTATCCGCATGGCTGTAACGGATCGTGCAGCCACGTCTCGATCCCTGAGTCAACAGATGGGGACGTTTACAAGACAACAACCATCTGCACGAACAGTTCGACGACGTTTGCAGCAGCATGGACTATCAGCTCGGAGACCATGACTGCGGTTACACTTGACGCTGCATCACAGACAGGAGTGCCTGCAATGGTGTACTCAACGACGAACCTGGGTGCACGAACGGCAAAACGTTATTTCTTCAGATGAATCCAGGTTATCATAGTATGAAGGCTTTCACGACCGGATGACATATCTTCTGGTAAACCTTGCGGGATGTAAGGTCGTGGTCCATGAAACTCTTCAGCTCCTAACGTTTCGTCCAGAGCTGCGCTGGACATCTTCAGAGGGGTGTTTCTCCTCCGGTGAGTCTTGCTGACTGACGGGTCGGACGTCTGAGAGCGACTTATGTATCGTAGAAAGTGGGCGTGACCAGAGTTACACGTGATATGCAGAGATAACCTTTGTCAGAGATAAAACTTAACTATCGATCGTAATCTTGTCACGGATAAAAACTGTCTAGCAATTCTGTAGTGCTACTGTCCAAATATCACTAAGTTTCATGGTCTCTTCTTTCCGATTAAAATTATCCCTATGTTTATATATTTCAATTGCTTCTCTACAAAGCCGTGGGTAATAGTTCGTCGTCATAGATAAAATTTCTGTTTCGGAAAACTTCACTTGATGATTTCCTGGCTGAAAAGCGTGCTCTGCTACAGCCGATTTATCTGTTTTTCCTAATCGGCAAAGACTTCTGTGTTCTTTTAACCGTGTATTTACGCTTCTTTTTGTTGTTCCAACATAAACTTTACCACATGTACACGGAACTTTATATACGCCACTGGATGATAGAGGAGCGCGTTTATCTTTTTCAGACCGAAGAACACGACAAATTTTCTTCGTTGGTCTAAAAACAGGTCTAATATCATGTTTACTTAAAATCTTTCCAATCTGATCCGTTACTTTCTTTATAAAGTGGAAGCTTGAAACAACAGATTTTTAGAAAAATAACGCACACAGACAGATACTTACATAAAAACTCTAACCACCATCCAAAACAAAAAAGAGGTGTGATTACAAGTCTCGTTGACAGAGCCAGACGGATTTGCACGCCGAAGTATCTAGACGACGAATTAAAACATCTGAAGCACGCTTTTGAGAAAAATGGCTACTCAAAGAAAGAAGTAAGCAGAATTCTGCACCCAAACAACAAAAAGCTCAAGGACAAGTCCGAAAAAAGATGGAAGAATACAGTCTCTCTCCCTTTTATAAAGACTGTTGCCCTGGCCAGCACATTCCCCAGGTCTCCCACCAATTGAAAACGTCTGGTCAATACGCCAGTCACTACTCTTGATGAACTGTGGCATCGTGTTGAAGCTGCATGGGCAGATGTACCTGTACACGCCATCCAAGCTCCGTTTGACTCAATGCCCAGGCGTATCAAGGCCGTTACTACGGCCAGAGGTGGTTGTCTCTGGGTACTGATTTCTCAGGATCTATGCACCCAAATTGCGTGAAAATGTAATCACACGCCAGTCCTGGTATAATATATTTGTCCAATGAATACCCGTTTATCATCTGCATTTCTTCTTGGTGTAACAATTTTAATGGCCAGTAGTGTAGGATGTGAACCGTGCTCCTCGAGAACGCGACTGTAGTGGGTCAGGAGGAGGAGGAGGAGATTAGTGTTTAACGTCCCGTCGACAACGAGGTCATTAGAGACGGAGCGCAAGCTCGGGTGAGGGAAGGATGGGGAAGGAAGTCGGCCGTGCCCTTTCAAAGGAACCATCCCGGCATTTGTCTGAAGCGATTTAGGGAAATCACGGAAAACCTAAATCAGGATGGCCGGAGACGGGATTGAACCGTCGACCTCCCGAATGCGAGTCCAGTGTGCTAACCACTGCGCCACCTCGCTCGGTGTAGTGGGTCAGCCGTTGCCCCGTGTCGGGCAGTAATTCACTAGCTAACGTAACAGCAGCAGGTGAACTCGACGGCCGTGCGAACGTAAACAGGTAGGCGGTGCGTGGGGGAAGACAGGCACGTAAAAACTGGTAGGCTGCTGGTGGGCTGGAGCGACGCCCGGCAGCGGTGTGGGTCGCTGCAGCAGTAACAGAGGCGTCGCCAGCCATGAAGGCCGCGCTCGTAACGAGTGTCCTCCTACTGCTGCTGCTGCTGGTACTGCAGGCGCCTGCGGAGGAGACCGACCACTGGGAGCGCCGCGAAGGTCAGTCCCAGACAACAGATGTACGGCGGCAGCTCTGTCCGGGCTTACTGTTTATCCAGACCGCTATCGAAAACGGACCTGTGCTCTTCATGCACAACGCCCTAAGAGCCACGGAAGACATTCTGAAGGCTTTCGTTGAGTGACAAGCCTGTGTTCACTAAACGAAATACATCAGTGCAGTTTGTCCAGCTACACTGGACTGGCAGTTTCTTCACAAAAAGAGTAGAGCTGGTATTTTAGTCATCCTGTGGCATGCATACTAAAATATGCCATCTAAATTAACATCATAACGTCACAAATATGCAGGGTGGTCCATTCATCGTGACCGGGCCAAATATATCACGAAATAAGCATCAAACGAAAAAACTACAAAGAACGAAACTTGTCTAGCTTGAAGGGGGAAACCAGATGACGCTATGATTGGCCCGCTAGATGGCGCTGCCATAGGTCAAACAGATATCAACTACGTTTTTTTTAAATAGGAACCCCCATTTTTATTACATATTCGTGTAGTACGTAATGAAACATGAATGTTTTAATTGGACCACTTTTTTCACTTTATGACAGATGGCGCTGTAATAGTCACAAACATATTGCTCTCAATTTTAGACGAACAGTTGGTAACATATAGGTTTTTTAAATTAAAATACAGAACGTAGGTAGGTTTGAACATTTTATTTCAGTTGTTCCAATGTGATACATGTACCTTTGTGAACTTGTCATTTCTGAGAACGCATGCTGTTACAGCGTGATTACCTGTAAATACAGCATTAATGCAATAAATGATCAAAATGATGTCCGTCAACCTCAATGCATTTGCCACTGCGCTGACGCATGTTGACAGGCGTTGTCGGTGGATCACGATAGCAAATATCCTTCAAATTTCCCCACAGAAAGAAATCTGGGGACGTCAGATGCGGTGAACGTGCGGGCCATGGTATGGTGCTTCGACGACCAATCCACCTGTCACGGCCGGCAGGTGTGGCCTGCGGTTCTAGGCGCTTCAGTCTGGAACCGCATGACCGCTACAGTCGCTGGTTCGAATCCTGCCTCGGGCATGGATGTGTGTGATGTCCTTAGGCTAGTTAGGTTTAGTTAGTTCTAAGTTCTAGGCGACTGATGACGTCAGAAGTGAAGTCGCATAGTGCTCAGAGCCATTTGAACCATTTGAACCACCTGTCATGAAATACGCTATTCAATACCGCTTCAACCGCACTCGAGCTATGTGTCGGACATCCATCATGTTGCAAGTACATCGCCATTCTGTCATGCAGTGAAACATCTTGTAGTAACATCGGTAGAGCATTACGTAGGAAATCAGCATACATTCCACCATTTAGATTGCCATCGATAAAATGGGGGCAATTATCCTTCCTTCAATAATGCCGCACCATACAATAATCCGCCAAGGTCGCTGATGTTCCACTTGTCGGATCCATCGTGGATTTTCCGTTGCCCAATAGTGCATATTATGCCGGTTTACGTTACCGCTGTTGGTGAATGACGCTTCGTCGCTAAATAGAACGCGTGCAAAAAATCTATCATCATTCCGTAATTTCCCTTGTGCCCGGTGGCAGAACTGTACACGACATTCAAAGTCGTCGCCATGCAATTCCTGATGCATAGAAATATGGTACGGTTGCGATCGATGTTGATGCAGCATTCTCAACACCGACGTTTTTGAGATTCCCGATTCTCGCGCAGTTTGTGTGCTACTGATTTGCGGATTAGCCGCGACACTAGCTAATACACCTACTTGGGCATCATCATTTGTTGCAGGTCGTGGTTGACGTTTCACATGTGGCTGAACACTTCCTGTTTCGCCGGCCGAAGTGGCCGTGCTGTTAAAGGCGCTGCAGTCTGGAACCGCGAGACCGCTACGGTCGCAGGTTCGAATCCTGCCTCGGGCATGGATGTTTGTGATGTCCTTAGGTTAGTTAGGTTTAACTAGTTCTAAGTTCTAGGGGACTAATGACCTCAGCAGTTGAGTCCCATAGTGCTCAGAGCCATTTGAACTTCCTGTTTCCTTAAATAACGTAACTATCCAGCGAACGGTCCGGACACTTGGATGATGTCGTCCAGGATACCGAGCAGCATACATAGCACACGCCCATTGGGCATTTTGATCACAATAGCCATGCATCAACACTATATCGACCTTTTCCGCAATTGGTAAACGGTCCATTTTAACACGGGTGATGTATCACGAAGCAAATACAGTCCGCACTGGCGGAATGTTACGTGATACCACGTACTTATACGTTTGTAACTATTACAGCGCCATCCATCACAAAGCGAAAAAAGTGGTCCAACAAAAACATTCCTATTTCTTTACGTACTAGACGAATATGTAATAATAAATGGGGGTTCCTACTTAAAAAAACGCAGTTGATATCCGTTTGACCTATGGCAGCGCCATCTAGCGGGCCAACCATAGCGCCATCTGGTTTCTCCCTTCAAGCTAGACGAGTTTCGTTCTTTGTAGTTTTTTCGTTTGATGCTTATTTCGTGAGATATTTGGCCCGGTCACTATCAATGGACCACCCTGTAGACGTGTAAAACATAAAAAGTATATAACTGACAATCGATAATAATAATGAAAATTACCACCAATTTAGCAGCTGGACAGGAGAATTGTTAATGTTGTTGTTGTTGTGGTCTTCAGTCCTGAGACTGGTTTGATGCAGCTCTCCACTCTAACCTGTGCAAGCTTCTTCATCTCCCAGTACCTACTGCAACCTACATTCTTCTGAATCTGCTTAGTGTATTCATCTCTTGGTCTCACTCTACGATTTTTACCCTCCACGCTGTCCTCCAATACCAAATTTGTGATCCCTTGATGCCTCAGAACATGTCCTACCAACCGATCCCACCTTCTAGTCAAGTTGTGCCACAAACTCCTCTTCTCCCCAATCCTACACAGTACCTCCTCATTAGTTATGTGATCTACCCGTCTAATCCTCAGCATTCTTCTGTAGCACCACATTTCGAAAGCTTCTATTCTCTTCTTGTCCAAACTAGTTATCGTCCGTGTTTCACTTCCATACATGGGTACACTTCATACATATACTTTCAGAAACGATTTCCTGACACTTAAATCTATACCCGATGTTAACAAATTTCTCTTCTTTAGAAACGCTTTCCATGCCATTGCCAGTCAACATTTTATATCCTCTCTACTTCTACCATCATCAGTTATTTTGCTCCCCAAATAGCAAAATTCCTTTACTGCTTTAAGTGTCTCATTTCCTAATCTAATTCCCTCAGCATCACCCGACTTAATTCGACTACATTCCATTATCCTCGTTTTGCTTTTGTTGACGTTCATCTTATATCCTCCTTTTAAGACACTGTCCATTTCGTTCAACTGCTCTTCCAAGTCCTTTGCTGTCTCTGACAGAATTACAATGTCAACGGCGAACATTAAAGTTTTTACTTCTTCTCCATGGATTGTAATACCTACTCCGAATTTTTCATTTGTTTCCTTTACTACTTGCTCAATATACAGATTGAATAACATCGGGGAGAGGCTACAACCCTGTCTCACTCCCTTCCCAACCACTGCTTCCCTTTCATACCCCTAGACTCTTATAACTGCCATCTGCTTTCTGTACAAATTGTAAGTAGCCTTTCGCTCTCTGTATTTTACTCCTGCCACCTACAGAATTTGAAAGAGAGTCTTCCAGTCAACATTGTCAAAAGCTTTCTCTAAGTCTACAAATGCTAGAAACGTAGGTTTGCCTTTTCTTAATCTAGCGTCTAAAATAAGTCGTAGGGTCAGTATTGCCTCACGTGTTCCGATATTTCTACGGAATCCAAACTGACCTTCCCCAAGGTCGGCTTCTACCAGTTATTCCATTCGTCTGTATAGAATTCGCGTTAGTATTTTGCAGCCGTGACTTATTAAACTGGTAGTTCGGTAATTTTCACATCTGTCAACGCCTGCTTTCTTTGGGATTGGAGTTATTATATTCGTCTTGAAGTCTGAGGGTATTTCGCCTGTCTCATACATTTTCCTCACCAGATAGTAGAGTTTTGTCAGGACTGGCTCTCCCGAGGCCATCAGTAGTTCTAATGGAATGTTGTCTACTCCTGGGGCCTTGTGTCGACTCAGGTCTTTCAGTGTTCTGTCAAACTCTTCACGCAGTATCATATCTCCCATTTCATCTTCATCTACATCCTCTTCCATTTCCATAATATTGTCCTCAAGTACATCGCCCTTGTATAGACCATCTATATACTCCTTCCACCTTTCTGCTTTCCCTTCTTTGCTTAGAACTGAGTTTCCATCTGAGCTCTTGACATTCATACAAGTCGTTCTCTATTCTCCAAAGATCTCTTTAATTTTCCTGTAGGCGGTATCTATCTTACCTCCAGTGAGATAAGCCTCTGTACCCTTACATTTGTCCTCTAGCCATGCCTGCTTTGCCATTTTGCACTTCCTGTCGATCTCATTTTTGAGATGTTTGTATTCCTTTTTGCCTGCTTCATTTACTGCATTTTTATATTTTCTCCTTTCGTCAGTTAAATTCAATATTTCTTCTGTCACCCAAGGATTTCTATTAGCCCTCGTCTTTTTACCTACTTGATCCTCTGCTGCCTTCACTACTTCATCCCTCAGAGTTACCCATTCTTCTTCTACTGTATTTCTTTCCCCCATTCTTGTCAATTGTTCCCTTACGCTCTCCCTGAAACTCTGTACAGCCTCTGGTTTAGTCGGTTTATCCAGGTCCCATCCCCTTAAATTCCCACCTTTTTGCAGTTTCTTCAGTTTTAATCTACAGTTCATAACCAATAGATTGTGGTCAGAGTCCACATCTGCCCCTGGAAACATCTTACAGTTTAAAACCTGGTTCCTAAATCTCTGTCTTACCATTATATAACCTATCTGATACCTTTTAGTATCACCGAGCGAGGTGGCGCAGTGGTTAGCACACTGGACTCGCATTCGGGAGGACGACGGTTCAATCCCGTCTCCAGCCATCCTGATTTAGGTTTTCCGTGATTTTCCTAAATCGTTTCAGGCAAATGCTGGGATGGTTCCTTTGAAAGGGCACGGCCGATTTCCTTCCCAATCCTTCCCTAACCCGAGCTTGCGCTCCGTCTCTAATGACCTCGTTGTCGACGGGACGTTAAACACTCACCACCACCTCCACCACCACCTTTTAGTATCTCCAGGGTTCTTCTTTGATGATTCTTGAACCAAGTGTTAGCTATGATTAAGTTATACTCTACGAAAAATCTACCAGGCGGCTTCCTCTTTCGTTTCTTACCCCCAATCCATATTCACCTACTATGTTTGCCGGCCGCGGTGGCCTCGCGGTTCTAGGCGCTCAGTCCGGAGCCGCGCAACTGCTACGGTCGCAGGTTCGAATCCTGCCTCTGGCATGGATGTGTGTGATGTCCTTAGGTTAGTTAGGTTTAAGTAGTTCTAAGTTCTAGGGGACTGATGACCACAGATGTTAAGTCCCATAGTGCTCAGAGCCATTTGAACCATTTGAACCTACTATGTTTCCTTCTCTCCCTTTTCCTACTACCGAATTCCAGTCACCCATGACTATTAAATTTTCGTCTCCCTTCATTATCTGAATAATTTCTTTTATTTCATCATACATTTCTTCAATTTCTTCGTCATCTGCAGAGTTAGTTGGCATATAGACTTGTACTAATGTCGTAGGCGTGGGCTTCGTGTCTGTCTTGGTCACAACAATGCGTTCGCTTTGCTGTTTGTAGTAGATCACCCGCATTCCTATTGTTTTATTCATTATTAAACGTACTCCTGCAATACCCCTATTTGATTTTGTATTTATGACCCTGTATTCACCTGACCAATAGTCTTGTTCCTCCTGCCACCGAACTTCATTAATTCCCACCATGTCCAATGATGTGTCGACAGAAGTGCCGACACAGTGTGGTTTGAGGAGACCGAAATACACGCTATAATCTCACGCAGGATGGCGTGAGGTCTGAAACAGGATACGTAATGAATGCTATAAAGAAAAGTACGTAGCTTCTGGAATACTTAAATTTAATCCTTACTTGGTACATCGCTACTGACGATACAAGTGAGACTCTATAGTTTTAGACAATATACTGCTAATGGCGCCTTGCTAGGTCGTAGCCATGGACTTAGCTGAAGGCTATTCTAACTATCTGCTCGGCAAATGAGCGAGGCTTCGACAGTGTGCATCGCTAGCTACGTCGTCCGTACAACTGGGGCGAGTGTTAGTCCGTCTCTCGAGACCTGCCGTGTGGTGGCGCTCGGTCTGCGATCACTAACAGTGGCGACACGCGGGTCCGACATGTACTAATGGACCGCGGCCGATTTAAAGCTACCACCTAGCAAGTGTGGTGTCTGGCGGTGACACCACATCCAACTTTAACCTATCCATTTCCCTTTTTAAATTTGCTAACCTACCTGCCCGATTAAGGGATCTGACATTCCACGCTCCGATCCGTAGAACGCCAGTTTCCTTTCTCCTGATAACGACGTCCACCTGAGTAGTCCCCGCCCGGAGATCCGAATGGGGGACTATTTTACCTCCGGAATGTTTTACCCAAGAGGACGCCATCATTTATCCATGCAGTAAAGCTGCATGCCCTCGGGAAAAATTACGGCCGTAGTTTCCCCTTGCTTTCAGCCGTTCGCAGTACCAGCACAACAAGGCCGTTTTGATTAGCGTTACAAGGCCAGATCAGTCAATCAACCAGACTGTTGCCCCTGCAACTACTGAAAAGGGTGCTGGCCCTCTTCAGGAACCACACGTTTGTCTGGCCTCTCAACAGATACCACTCCGTTGTGGTTGCACCTACGGTACGGCTATCTGTATCGCTGAGGCACGCAAGCCTCCCCACCAACGGCAGGGTCTATGGTTCATGGGGGGGAATTGTTAATATGCACACTTATTATAAAAAGTGTGCATTTTAACAATTAAATTTAAGTGTGCATATTAAGTGTAATTGTTAATATGCACACTTATTATAAAAACTGACGTATTTATGTGTGTATATGTTCCACATCTTCTAAGCCACTGGACAGATTTCAACCAAACTTGGTACACATGTCCCTTACCGTCAGGCAACAATCGCTGTGGAGGTAAGAACCACCTACTTATCACAGTTAACGATATATGACGTCATAAATAATGAGATGCGTGAAAAACTGAAACACCATGCACGACGTTTAAATGTACCACTTCTGAGCTACTAACTCTATTCGCAATAAATGTCGCAGACAGTGTCCACATATGCCACTAAATGCACCTACGAAAGTGTATCATGGTATCACATATGCTTCAGAACATACCACGTGATAAAAACTGAGGTGCGAGAAAAACTATCGCATTGTGCATGAAGATTAAGTTTATTACTTCTTTGCCACTAACTCTTTTCAAAACATGTTTCGCTAACACTATTCACGTATCCCGCTGAATTTTCCTACAGAAATATAACACTGTATGACACATATTTGAAAAGATAAGATGTCATATAAACTGAGATAAGTGAAAAAAATGCAGCATCAAGCATGATATTTTAAAACATTTATTCTGTACTGCTAAGTAAGACGCTCCTAGAGTCGAGTCAACTTAATAAATCCATGACACGTGGCAGCGCTTTTGACAACTTTCAATTGCGAAGATCAAGCGGCTGTAGGCGAGTTCGATAAGAGCTCTGAAGAGGTGTTGTCATAGAGACGTTTACAAAGTCACGTCGTAGACACACGGAGCAGCTGCGCTCACCGTACGGTAAAAGTAGGAGGTCATGTTTCTTAATTTGGGTGCTATACTTGTACATTTGGACACTATGCTTATTTCTTTGTACGACTGTTTCATAACTTCAAAAGCGATTTCACGAATACCTGAAGATGAAATTGTTTTGATTCTTCACTACAAACACAGTCCGTTTTTTGTTTTCTGTTTGGAAAGCGGATACCCTGTCAGTGCCGGGTCTGTCAGCTAGTAATTGAATATAACTGACTACAGTAATGGGATGTCCCACATATAGTTAGAGGATGCACTGCTGTGTGATGTGATGTCAGTGAAGATACTACGTTCCTCCTGTGAAGAGCTATGGTTGACCAAACCTTACGTATTGGTTGAAAGCCGGTTGCGGAAGTTATGTACGGCATGCTGCGAAATTCCAGTTGGGTTGTTTGAGTCCATTTCCGCCTCTATTCACTTATTGGGATGAGATCAAGGGAAGCGAGATCTTCCTCTGTTCTCATAGTTGGCATTCTCGACCGCAGCGTATTCCTTCCTATGTACTGCTTTTTCTATTTATTTTGGGTTGTGGGCTTTTGAACACTTGTCGTGCTCTCTGACAAGCGCAGTCCATCTCCGTACAGCAGGAATGATACCGCTCACAGGTGACAGCACTGGTATACTCGTCGTACAGAATTTCGCACATTGGGTCCACTACGGGATGATTCTGTTCTGTCTGCCCATTCCTGTACAGGAAAAGTACGGCTATCCCTTCCCCGTCAGCGTGCCACAGACTGTGTTTCCTCATTGGGTGAAGATACGTCAAGTGATACTTCCGGCCATATTGCGTCCTCCTGTTGCGACTGTAGCACAGAACTTCAATGCATTTTTCGAAGTTTCACTGAGATAATGCCACAGTGCTACTCTTTCAGCTGCTCTTTCCGAGTCAAAAAGAGTGAGAAATTTGTACAATTCCTATTGAAAGGAGAGATGCAGTAAACATTCCTTTTTTCATCAACCTAATCATCTTCAGATTTTAGATTCACCGACTAGTACCTTTATATTATGTAACTAGCATTACAGAGTTTTTACATACACAAATTAGTGATCAAAGTTGCTGTATAATGATGCGACATTCAATTCTTAACGTATCGATGCTTTTTATTTGTTTGTAAATGGTTGACATACTAAAGTCATTATAGCTTCTGAGAGAGGCAACAAGTCTGATTAACGTTTCTTTTCGTTTCGTAGTTAATTTTACATTATTGAAGAATGCTGTATTCCTTCCAAACTCGTTCATCTGCGTTTAGTGTATCATTACATCTAATGACACACAGATGTATTAGGAACACTAGAGCGGATTCTTTTAATCCCTAGTGTTTTGCAACTCCCGCTATACTAGACTAATCAGTTTTCATTGCAGATAGTAGGTACGATACGTTCTCAATATAATCACTGTTGCATTTTTGCAAAAAGTTTAAAACCTAACTATGTTGATCCGTACATGACTTATGTATCAATTGCACTGTAGTCGAAACCGCATGTGGGAGCGTTAGCTATTAGTGGAGGACATTGTGAATCCTTCATGCTCGGTACATACGTATTGACGGAGGATACTGTTCGCTGTTACATCCTTTATCCGCAGGGGATTCATATTTTGCACAGCACTTTACTGCTGTAAAAAAATCCATCAGAAAAACATAGTATATAACATACTGTCAATCTCTCTCGGTGAGATTTTAAAGAAACCTTGCTGCTGGAAAAACATGGTTCCTGGACTAGTAAATTCTTATGTTTGTTAGCATAAATCATGTTTGTCGACCTTACATTGCTTACCTCCTTGAGCTGCTTTTGCATAGCATTCGAGATGATCGATTCAAAGCTTGTTGTAAGGAGCAATCAAAAAGTTTCCGTTTCATGACGTTGCTGCAACGTATTTGCAACGCAGCGCGACACCGATGCGGGTATACAGGGTGTTACAAAAAGGTACGGCCAAACTTTCAGGAAACATTCCACACACAGAAAGAAAGAAAATCTGTTATGTGGACATGTGTCCGGAAACGCTTAGTTTCCACGTTAGAGCTCATTTTATTACTTCTCTTCAAATCACATTAATCATGGAATGGAAACACACATCAGCAGAACGTACCAGCGTGACTTTAAACACTTTGTTACAGGACATGTTCAAAATGTCCTTCCTTAGCGAGGATACATGCATCCACCCTCCGTCGCATGAAATCCCTGACGCGCTGATGCAGCCCTGGAGAATGGCGTATTGTATCACAGCCGTCCACAATACGAGCACGAAGAGTCTCTACATTTGGTACCGGTGTTGCGTAGACAAGAGCTTTCAAACGAAAGTCAAGAGGGTTGAGGTCAGGAGAGCGTGGAGGCCATGGAATTGGTCCGCCTCTACCAATCCATCGGTCACCGAATCTGTTGTTGAGAAGCGTACGAACACTTCGACTGAAATGTGCAGGAGCTCCATCGTGCATGAACCACATGTTGTGTCGTACTTGTAAAGGTACATGTTCTAGCAGCACGGGTAGAGTATCCCGTATGAAATCGTGATAACGTGCTCCATTGAGCGTAGGTGGAAGAACATGGGGCCCAATCAAAACATCACCAACAATGCCTGCCCAAACGTTCACAGAAAATCTGTGTTGATGACGTGATTGCACAACTGCGTGCGGATTCTCGTCAGCCCACACATGTTGATTGTGAAAATTTACAATTTGATCACGTTGGAATGAAGCCTCATCCGTAAAGAGAACAATTGCACTGAAATGAGGATTGACACATTGTTGGATGACGCATTCGCAGAAGTGTACCCGTGGAGGCCAATCATCTGCTGATAGTGCCTGCACACGCTGTACATGGTACGGAAACAACTGGTTCTCCCGTAGCACTCTCCATACAGTGACGTGGTCAACGTTACCTTGTACAGCAGCAATTTCTCTGACGCTGACATTAGGGTTATCGTCAACTGCACGAAGAATTGCCTCGTCCATTGCAGGTGTCCTCGTCGTTCTAGGTCTTCCCCAGTCGCGAGTCATAGGCTGGAATGTTCCGTGCTCCCTAAGACGCCGATCAATTGCTTCGAACGTCTTCCTGTCGGGACACCTTCGTTCTGGGAATCTGTCTCGATACAAACGTACCGCGCCACGGCTATTGCCCAATGCTAATCCATACATCAAATGGGCATCTGCCAACTCCGCATTTGTAAACATTGCACTGACTGCAAAACCACGTTCGTGGTGAACACTAACCTGTTGATGCTACGTACTGACGTGCTTGATGCTATTACTGTAGAGCAATGAGTCGCATGTCAACACAAGCATCGAAGTCAACATTACCTTCCTTCAATTGGGCCAACTGGCGGTGAATTGAGGAAGTACAGTACATACTGACGAAACTAAAATGAGCTCTAACATGGAAATTAAGCGTTTCCGGACACATGTCCACATAACATATTTTCTTTATTTGTGTGTGGGGAATGTTTCCTGAAAGTTTGGCCGTACCTTTTTGTAACACCCTGTATAAGCACCGACATTTAGGCAAGGGTTTACTGTGCCATTCGCGTCTTTCCGACGTGCGTGCGGTAAATTCGGAAACATGAATTATGGTGACGTTATTACCATATGCGACCAGACAGAACCAACGTGCTCTTAAACATTTCTTGGCTGCCGAAGGAAAACGCTGGTATACATCCACTACGGAGTGAAGAACATCTAACGGTCAGCATGTCTGTCGACAACCACTGTTGTGGAATGGTGCGCCACTTTCCTTGGTGGTCGCTATTCGACACATGACACCGGTCGATCTGGAAGGCCTGCCTCATCCATTATACCAAATAAAGTGGGAGACACTTGAGCACTGTCCCTATAGTCCTGATCTCTCCCCACGCGATGATCGCGCTTCGGTCCCTTAAAAAAGATCTTGAAGGGTCGACAGTTCTTCTCGGACGAGGATGTGCAGCAGGCAGCTACGGATTTATTCATGCAACAGGACACGGTGTTTTACCCAACGGGTATCTTCAACCTGGTGAGTCCATGCGATGATTGCGTCAATGTTTATGGCGATTTTTTCCTGATTTGGATACGGATTCCAGACCGTACGGTCTTTGAATGGAAATTTTTGGATCGCCCCTAGTATTTGAGCCCAATGCCACAACGAGAACTACTAAATATACGGCTGTCTTTGTTAATAAATGACAATAACACTAAATCTAGGGTCAACTCTCAAGATATTTTTCGATGCGTTATGTTTCATATTTGGTTGCTGAGGATTAGACACATTCATTTTGAAGGTAGTGCTGTACCATAGCAGTATAAAACGTTGTTCGCGATGGGTACAATATGACTGTCGTCCAGCTCCCGGCAAGCTGGCCGTAAGAGCTACGGCATCTGTAATAGCCGCGTACCAGAGGTTTCTCTCTGTCTGTCTCTCTCTCTCTCTCTCTCTCTCTCTCTTTGCGATGCCCACAACTGACATTGATACCCAACAACACAGAAAACAGAGTTCTGAAGTTCCAAAAATTACTAAATAATCAAGAGTTTAGCTTTCATATACTATTTGTTTATCACAAATGGTGCTTAGGATCCCTAGGTGCGACTTCAGTTCAATTGTCAAATGAAGTTGGCCGACAGACAAAAATTTCGCTTCTACACCGTTCTGGCGGTGATCTTTTGATCTCCTACGGTCTCAACCCAACGTTGATACGAATTATCCCAGGCGGTGCACCCTGGGAAACACTTGCCCTTTGAGCAGCCAGAAACAAATTATTTTTCTCAGGCACTCATTCGACTGTGAAATACTAATTGATAAATGTGCACTACATGTAAAACTAAGAGTAATGTTTCATTCTATTACATCCTATATCTCTCTCTCTAACACATTCGCATTATCTCTCGTTGAGGATTGTGTGAGTACTATGAGGTGCATTCAAGTTCTAAGGCCTCCGATTTTTTTTTTTCTAATTAACTACTCACCCGAAATCGATGAAACTGGCGTTACTTCTCGACGTAATCGCCCTGCAGACGTACACATTTTACACAACGCTGACGCCATGATTCCATGGCAGCGGCGAAGGCTGCTTTAGGAGGCTGTTTTGACCACTGGAAAATCGCTGAGGCAATAGCAGCACGGCTGGTGAATGTGCGGCCACGGAGAGTGTCTTTCATTGCTGGAAAAAGTCAAAAGTCACTAGGAGCCAGGTCAGGTGAGAAGGGAGCATGAGGAATCACTTCAAAGTTGTTATCACGAAGAAACTGTTGCGTAACGTTAGCTCGATGTGCGGGTGCGTTGTCTTGGTGAAACAGCACATGCGCAGCCCTTCCCGGACGTTTTTGTTGTAGTGCAGGAAGGAATTTGTTTTTCAAAACATTTTCATAGGATGCACCTGTTACCGTAGTGCCCTTTGGAACGCAATGGGTAAGGATTACGCCCTCGCTGTCCCAGAACATGGACACCATCATTTTTTCAGCACTGGCGGTTACCCGAAATTTTTTTGGTGGCGGTGAATCTGTGTGCTCCATTGAGCTGTCTGGCGCTTTGTTTCTGGATTTAAAAATGGCATCCACGTCTCATCCATTGTCACAACCGACGAAAAGAAAGTCCCATTCATGCTGTCGTTGCGCGTCAACATTGCTCGGCAACATGCCACACGGGCAGCCGTGTGGTCGTCCATCAGCATTCGTGGCACCCACCTGGATGACACTTTTCGCATTTTCAGGTCGTCATGCAGGATTGTGTGCACAGAACCCACAGAAATGCCAACTCTGGAGGCGATCTGTTCAACAGTCATTCGGCGATCCCCCAAAACAATTCTCTCCACTTTCTCGATCATGTCGTCAGACCGGCTTGTGCGAGCCCGAGGTTGTTTCGGTTTGTTGTCACACGATGTTCTGCCGTCATTAAACTGTCGCACCCACGATCGCACTTTCGACACATCCGTAACTCCATCACCACATGTCTCCTTCAACTGTCGATGAATTTCAATTGGTTTCACACCACACAAATTCAGAAAACGAATGATTGCACGCTGTTCAAGTAAGGAAAACGCCGCCATTTTAAGTATTTAAAACAGTTCTCATTCTCGCCGCTGGTGGTAAAATTCCATCCGTCGTACGCTGCTGCCATCTCTGGGACGTATTGACAATGAACGCGGCCTCTTTTTAAAACAATGCGCATGTTTCTATCTCTTTCCAGTCCGGAGAAAAAAAATCGGAGGCCTTAGAACTTGAATGCACCTCGTATATCACGTTTTAACGTTCAAAAGAAAAATATTTTGGCTGCATCAGTAACGTCCCCATCATCTTGTACTGCTTTCCGCAGAGTGGATCCCGCACTGGGCCTGACAGATGGATGGTGCGAGATGGGGGTTGTAGGGTAGACAGGGAAGAACAGTCCAGTGAAGTTTTGTGAGCGCCTCTCGGCTGTGCAGACTTGTGTGAGAACTTACGTTGTTGTGGAGAAGACGAAGCTCGTTTGCATTTATGTGACACCAAACAGACTGAAGTTGTTTCTTCAGTTTTCTGAGGATAGCACAATATACTTCCGAGCTGATCATTTCAATGATGAGTGAGGAAATCAAGTAGAATAGCCCCTTCAGAGTCCCTCAAGACTGTCGCCATGACTTAACCGTCCATCACCTCGAATGAGAGTGTCCGCACTTCCGAACATTGCCAGAGTCACAGGTGTGTGCGGCAGGCCGGAACGCGAGAGATCGGAAGGGTTTGCCCAACGACTCACCATGCTTTTGTTCACTACCACGTCTGCGTAGACATTCTGCAATCATCTATGAATATCTGCGACTCTCTGGTTTTCCACCAAAAGCAACTCAGTGACAGCTCTCTGCTTAGAACGCACTTCCGTTTCGTACGCCATTTTGAAGGCTACTTACAGCGCCGCCGGCTGTGGGAACTTCATGAAATTATAGGGGCAGAAAAACTATAGGGGCTGAAGTGAGAATATTCCACGAAGTTCAACAACAAATTCTTCATTTTTTTCAAACTACCCACATAATAAAGATTAATTCTTCTAGAAATTAAGACCTCTATGTGCAATTAATTAAATCAGAATTGCACATGTAACATTTTGGTATCCAATGTAAGGCTGAATATAGAATTTGCAATCCAGATTTTACAAACTGATGTTCATAATGAGCTCCCTTTTCTCGTTGCTGTTTCAGTGTGTACTCCTGGCGATACGATGACGGAAGACTGCAACGATTGTTTCTGCATCGACAGGGGACAATGGATGTGCACTCTCAGAAAATGCGGCAAGCAGAAAAGACGTAAGCGAATCTCCGTCATCAACTGACACAGCATCGTGCCTGGCTTAGAATTATCGCAGCATGACTTCTGAAGCTCCAGCACAATTTTCAGTATGAATCCTCACTCTGCAGGGGAGTGTGGGCTGATTCCAAACCTCCTGGCGCATTAAAACTGCATGCCACTCTACGAATCGAACACGGAACCTTTGAGATCCACAGGAAAGCGCTCCACCGGCTGAGCTATCCAAGTATGAATCTCCATCCGCCCTCACAAATTTACAGAGTTGAAAATTCATTATGAAAACGATCCCCAAGGCTGTGGCTATGCCATATCTCCGCGATATCCTTTCTTCCACGACAGCTAGTCCCATAAGGTTGCAGTAGAACTTCTGTGATGTTTGGAAGGTAGGAGGTGAGGTACTGCCGGAAGCAAGACGGTGAAGGCTGGTCGTGAGTCGTTTTTGGGTAGCTCACCGGCAGCACAGTAGCTCAGCGTGTTCTGTCGTGGGATTGGCCACCCCTTGTCGTAAAAAAAATTGAGTTAAGTTCTCATCGAGAGAACTTGACATATTTAATGCGACACCCGCAAAGAACCACTGACGATATAACGGCGAGGAAACAGATCGGAAAGAAACCTCGGTAGAAAATTTGTCCGCTGAAGGAGAAGGTTCCATGCTCGAGTCCTGGTTCTGCACAGTTTTAATGTGCCAGCAAGTTCCCAACAAAGTTTTCTTTGTTTGTATCACACAATACTACATAACTGAATAATAGATCATTCAACTCTAGATTGTTTATGATGTTAGTGACGTTATTGCACAACGGATATTATTTGTTTGTTCTATTCACCTTTCCATGTAGACCTCTTGGTCACTCAGTTCAGCTACTAATAATACAGATTTGAAAATGTCCACTCGGCTGTCTTTACGATGATTTCTGAATTATATAGCTCTATTATCAGACCGACTCTATTAGAGAGGAGTCTCTGTGTCGACTGCAGTGTGAATGTTACCACAATCTTCTTGAATCGTCTGTATCTAAAGATGGTTTCCAAGGTCATGCTGCTCTCGCGGTTCTAGGCCCTCAGTCCGAAACCGTGCGACTGCTACGGTCGCAGGTTCGAATCCTGCCTCGGGCATGGATGTGTGTGATGTCCTTAGGTTAGTTAGGTTTAAGTAGTTCTAAGTTCTAGAGGACTGATGACCTAAGATGTTAAGTCCCATAGTGCTCAGAACCATTTGAACCAAGGTCATGCTACAATGTGAGATGCTGGATGTGTTCCACAGTTGATTTGGACAGCCATATGGACGTCCGAGGATGGTGTTCTACGAGTCCTAAATTACTACGTTATGTAAATCTGAACATCTTAAATAAAAAAAGACCGAGTAGAATATTCAAAATACGTATAATACTCTTACAACAGACGTTCTTACATGAGACTTGTAACAATGTTCGTCTGACTACCTAGCTTATTTACCAAGAGATGAAATGTGTTGCACTAATCGAAAGTTCACGTCAGAATGAGAAGCATTATTATTTGCTACGTACTGAACTGATTAAACATCTTTGATGTAAGGTTTCACGTAGATGGCCTAAATCTTCATTTTCCTGGAGTGAGACACTTTCACAAGCACTTAAAAGAGTTTCTGCTAGCGCTAGTATAATAACATTATTTGCTGATTTCAGCGATCGAAAAATATTTGGTTCACAAAATATTTCGAAATAATAGCACGCTGGTTGGATGATAGCAATTGTCCTAAACTTTCTACAGGCTAACTTCAGCAGCTTACGTGCGTTAATAATTTTAGAACCTTCATAAATTTTTGGGTACTAACTGCTCCATTTGGGCAACTTTTGTATTACTGTTTTTGAAATTTACACGCTCTTTCTATCAAGTGACTTTATGTCTCATAAAAGTTATTTTTTGGATTCACTGAATTTTTTACGTTGAGTTTAAATGTAGTCACTAATATAAAGCTATTTTGATTACCATATGTTCTAAAATATGGCATAAGCACAAATAAATTACTAGTTCTGCCATGAACACATTGACTTATTTATGCTTTCATGTTATGCATTATATCAAGAACATGCAATCGATTTAGGAACACGTAAAATAAGAGTAACTCCAAAGTTGTGGATAATGAATCTAATTGTATCTGAAATATTCCCGTACAAATTTAAACTTTATTTACTAACATACATTTGAATATTTTAATTAACTTGTTATCGATGGTCACCAGAATAAAAATTTTCTTTCTTCACAACAAATGTTTGTGAAGGTAACTAAATGTCGTCTGTTTATGGCGTACGTATTTTTATTGATTGTACGACATGAATATTCAGCTTACAGTACTGTACTACACAGCAGAACTCACAGACAAGTATTTATAACTAATGTGCAGTTGCAAATTCCTTCCCTACTGCCGCTTAGCAGATAAAGATCAACATGCACCTTAAATGTTTTTGGGACGTAGATCATGACAACAGCCGTGTAATGACGTGCTCCTAACGTGTATAATCAGGTGTCCGTTCCTGATATTAATGTCAAATGTCTATTTTCAATATCGGTCCTAAATAACAGAAGCCACCGATTAAATATTTCACCAGTTAACTGCCATGAGCGTCGGATTTACCGAAAACGATAACAGGAAAACCTGCATTTCCTACTGTAACGTGATCCTACACCGTGCCACAATAAACCACTAAGTTAGACTATTTTGCGTTTCGTTATGTCTAATTCTCTGTAGTCACGCAATAGTCTTTCTCCATGGATCTTATCAAAGGGTAAATTTGCAAGTATGCCCTGTTGTGTCTCTGTGAAATACCAGTAGCGTATAACCTTGGCCGAGGGGAAGGGAAACTCGTCAACTCTGAATTCTCGTAAGTCATTTGAGCAATTGCGTCAAGTTCGTCATAGAACACAACACATGACGCTAAACACGCTCATAACACTGTCACTCTTCAAGTCTAAACAATATTCGTGACGTAAGCACCTAGTCTTCAACGTATTTATTTATTGTCACTTTATCTATTTTCCATGGTACCTTAGTTTAACTGTATTCGTTTAGTTTCAGTAAAAGAAATGATCTTGTACATCAGCAGTATAAAATGTCTTGCACGTCTATGTGCTTTGGACGTAATACTTCTCCTGAGATGGCCCACAGACATATAAAGAAAAGGTCATAGTGCATTTTTCGTGTTATTTTAATCTACAAAAGAAACAAACGCCACAGCTTTGAAACCTACATTCCGTGAGCTACTTTGCACATATTATTGCTCGCCAGAGAAGATCCACAGGCAAATTACTTTTAATTCTGGCTGTGTTACGTTTACCAAATGTCCCGTAACGCTTAGCTGACGTGAAAGTGCTTTGTCTGTTGCAATTGCGTCATCTGCATTATTTGCTGGTCACTGCACGTTGCAAGTGGAATACGCTGTACTGAAAGGAGCCGCATGGTAGTACTGTGTCCATTTCGCAGCTAAACTGGTGGCTTAAGCTTAGGGTCTGAATTCCAAAGCAGCTTCCTGTTATATCTCCCAACTGGCGACCATCAGCCGTTTACACAGTTCCATGTTTGTGTCCCACAGTTATGGGCCCTACATGTTCACCGTATAAATCGTGTGCATACAAAACTTCTGCATATGAAACATAGTCCCTTATAAAAATCCTCATTTTCTTGTAGTGGTTCTAGAACACAAACTTATCAGCAAATCAGTTCCTACACTCTACCTAGTAGCTTTATCGTACCTTACAATACATTATAGCTCCAGGATCAAATCTTGCAGCGGTGTGAGTCTGTCAGCAGCTTCCCATCAAATTCTACCATACACTGATAAGGGTCAGTTTAGCGTGATCTTTAATGAAAATATCCATCCCCGAGATAGTGCAATAATCATCGCCTATGTAGGACAAATCCACAGACTTCGAAATTCTTCGGTCCAACCTAAAAACTCAGTACCACTCATCCAATGCAAGGGCGTTATTTCCACTGCCTCCACTTAACCTACATCGTGGTGGGCACAACCTCATTTTTCCCATGAGGACCTAACTTACCACAGACACCTGCAAACCTGTCCCCAGCGAAATTTTACCTTCCTTCCATCCCCTAAGTCATCCAAGCAAAATTCCGCCACTGCACACGTTTTGGCTACGAGCATCACACAGCATTTCCGAAGCTCCCATTGCGGAGTATTTCCACTCTTTGTCACCTTACAAGGTCCCTTCTTAAACCCTTGCCTGTATTTTCGTTCACTATACTCTGTTCATCTACATTTCTTACGTTTTGATTCATCGCGTTCCCACTGCATCTGACCTATTGCTACACACCCATAACACCTAACACCTGCTGCGAAAATTCTTTTTCTATCCCGAACTCGGGTCACACTCTCTATCCCTTACAATGCAGTCGTAGTTTCTATGGCTTCAGCTAAGTTCCTTGGGACCGAGAGAGGTGGCGCAGTGCTTAGCATGCTGGGCACGCATTCTGTAGGGCAACGGTTCAAAAAGCGCGTCAGCCCATCCAGGTTTAGATTTGCCATGATTCTGAAGAGGTTAAAAAATCAGCCAACCAGTTGCAAAACAAAGGTTTACTAGCCCTTGACACAGGTTTAGATATTTCTAAAAATATCTTCCTCAGAAGGAGTGGGCCTTGTTACGTCACATGATGATGCATTAGATTCGATGAGGCCGAGCGGCTCTTCTCATATATAAAATTGACAAAAAAAGAGTTATGTGAAGCCATGCTTTTACACAGCAGCCAGTTTAGTTATATCGTAATTCAGAGTGAATGCTCACTAGTAAATGCCCACCGGTAGAGGCTCTTGTCAACATAAAATTATAACAGGTGTTACAGGATAAAATATTTGCATAAGTTACGTGAACATCATACCATAAATTAGAAATCATATAAAAACTTTGACGTATGTTAAACAGTTAAGGAGGGAGATATACACTAAAGAGCCAAAGAAACTGGTACACCTTCGTAATATCTTGTAGGGCCCCTGCGAGCAAGCACAAGTGCCGCAACACGACGTGGTACGGACTCGACTGATTTCTGAAGTAGTGATGGAGGAAACTGATACCACGAATCGTGCATGACTGTCCATAAACCGGGAAGAGTACGAGGGTTGGAGATCTCTTCTGAACATCACGTTTCAAGGCATCCCAGATATGCTTAATAATGTTCACGTCTGGGGAGTTTGGTGCCCAGCGGTAGTGTTTAATTTCAGAAGAGTGCTCCTGCAGTCACTCTATAGCAGTTCTGGACGTGTGGGGTGTCGCATTGTCCAGCTGAAATTTCTTCAAGTCCGTCAGAATGCACAATAGATATTAACAGATGCAGATGATCAGACAGGATGCTTACGTACGTGTCACCTCTCACAGTCGTATCTAGACGTATTAGATGTCCCATATCACTCCACACGCCTCACACCATTATAGACTCTCCACCAGCTTCAACAGTCCCCACCTGGCATGCGGGGTCCATGGATTCGTGGCGTTGTCTCCATACCCGTACATGTCCATCCGCTCGATACAATTTGAATCGAGACTCGTCCGACCAGGCAACATGTTTCCAGTCACCAACACTCCAATGTCGATGTTGACGGGCACAGTTGAGGAATAAAGCTTTGTGTCGTGCAGTCATCAAGGATACGCAATTGGGTCTTCGGCTCCGAAAGCCCATATCTATTATGTTTCGTTGAATGATTCGCACGTTGACACATGTTGATGGCCCAGGATTAAAATCTGCAGCGATTTGCGGAAGGGTAGAACTTCTGTCACGTTTAACGATTATCTACAGTCGTCGTTGGTCTCATTCTTGCAGGATCTTTTTCCGACAGCAGCGACGTCGGAGGTTTGATGTTTTACCCGATTCATGATATTCACGGTACACTCTTGAAATGGTCGTACGGGAAAATCACCACTTCATCGATACCTCGGAGGTGTCCCTTCGCTCGCGCGCCGACTATAACACCACGTTCAAACTCACTGCCATTGTAGTAGCAGTAGCCGATCCAACAACTGAGCCAGACAATTATCTTATATAGACTTTGCCGACCGCAGCGCGTATTGTGCCTGTTTACATATCTCTGTATTTGAATACGCATGCCTATAACTGTTTCTTTGGCGCTTCAGTGTATATGCGAAGACTCCCGAAAAGTTTAGAGTCTACTCCAACCATTTGAGGTCGAAAAGTCGCCTGAGTACAACAAGATCGCCTGAGTACAACGAGAAGTCTAGAATAAATTATTGCAACAAATTTTATATTACGACCTGACACTGTTTCTCTGTAAACCCACGTAGGTATACGTAGTGTAAAAATGAGCCATGTCAGGTTTAACTTGTTATAAGATAAGCGAATACAGATCTACTCTACACCCATGCTCCATAAGTCGCGGCAGGGCGTGTGGCGCACGGCGCTTTGTCTACCACTGTCACTTCCTCCCTTCTCCAGTTCCAGTCGAGATGTGCATCAAGAACGACAGGTGGTAGTCTTCCTAGTTTCACCTCCACGGCCTCTTCGCGAAATATATGCATCGGGATAAGTAACGCCTCCCTTAACATTTGAATTGGATGACGTTTCGTAACTAGTAAACGAAATCGTAGCGCTGCTCTTGTGCATATCTTCTTTACATTCTCCGTGATGAATTTCTTCCAGAATACTGAGGTAATAAACTCCTGGAAAAGCGATGTGCACATATACAGATACCGCATACGCACGGTATAAAAGGACAGTGCATTGGCGGGGCTGAAATTTCATGTGAAGACGTTTCCGACGTTAGTATGGCCGTACGACAGGTATTAACAGACTCTGAACGCTGAAGAGCGTTGCCGATCCAACATGCATGTCGGATCGGCAACTGCTGAGGTCACAAGAGAGGCCTGTCTGTAATTTCAAAATTATTGTAGGCAGTAAAACTGAATATCTGTTGGGAGTAAAAATCAAAGTACTTGTTACACCTCATAGAAAAATTTTTGTTATTATGATATGGGCCTGTAAGGTTCGAATAGTTTTCACTGACCTAACCGAAATAGATCTGTGAAATAAGTGATTTCAACATTTACGACCGATGCTGCCATCTGTCCAAAATACACACATCAACAAAAGTTTTACATCACCCCGGTTCCCAGAATTCTTGAATATAGACGTTGACTGTGGATATTCTATCAGAGACATAGTCCCTTTGATTGTTCTGAGATGTCACTAAACCCGCCCAAAGATGTAAACAACCATGCACGAGAAGCGCCAATTAGACGGAGGAGGTCCGACAGCCGATCTGTTCTAGTCATTCCACCAAGAAGGAGGTACACGGATGGTGTTGTCTGGAGTTCAGTCATTCCTAGACGGTCAATCCGCTATTCGATCGCGACCGCATTGTTACTTTGTGCCAGGAAGAGCTCTCAATAAGGAAGTGTCCAGGCGTCTCGGAGTGAACCAAAGTGATGTTGTTCGGACATGGAGGAGATACAAAGAGACAGAAACTGTCGATGACATGCTTCGCTCAGGCCGCCCAAGGCCTACTACTGCAGTGGATGACCGCTACCTACGGATTACGGCTCGGAGGAACCCGGTCAGCAACTCCACCATGTTGAATAATGCTTTTCGTGTAGCCACAGGATGTCGTGTTATGACTCAAACTGTGCGCAATAGACTGCATGATTCTCAATTTCACTCCCGACGTCCGTGGCGAGGTCCATCTTTACAGCCACGACACCATGCAGCGCGGTACAGATGAGCCCAACAATATGCCGGATGGACCGCTCAGGATTGGCATCACTTTCTCTTCACCTATGAGTGTCGCATATGCCTTCAACAAGACAACCGTCGGAGACGTGTTTGGAGGCAACGCAGGCAGGCTGAACGCCTTAGACACACTATCCAGCGAGTGCAGCAAGGTGGAGGTCCCCTGCTGTTTTGGGGTGGCATTATGTGGGGCCGACGTACGCTACTGGTGGTCATGGAAGGCGCCGTAATGGCTCTACGGTACGTGGATGCCATCCTCCCAACGATAGTGCAACCATATGGGTGGCATACTGGCGAGGCATTCGTCTTCATGGACGACAATTCTCTCCCCCATCGTGCATATCTTGTGAATGACTTCCTTCAGGATAACGACATCGCTCTACTAGAGTGGCCAGCATGTTCTCCAGACATGAACACTATCGAACATGCCTGGGATGGATTGAAAATGGCTGTTTATGGACGACGTGACCCAACAACCACTCTGAGGGATCTTCGCTGAATTGCCCTTGAGGAGTAGGACAATCTGGACCTTGATGGACTTGTGGATAGCATGCCACGACGAATACAGGCATGCGTCAATGCAAGAGGACGTGCTGCTGAGTATTAGAGGTGCCGGTGTGCACAGCGATCTGGACCACCACCTCTGAAGGTCTCGCTGTACGGTGGTACAACATGCAATGTGCGTTTTTCAAGAGCAATAAAAAGCGTGGAAATGATGTTTATTTTTGGTTCAAATGGCTCTGAGCACTATGGGACTTAACATCTGTGGTCATCAGTCCCCTAGAACTTAGAACTAATTAAACCTAACTAACCTAAGGACCGCACACAACACCCAGCCATCACGAGGCAGAGAAAATCCCTGACCCCGCCGGGAATCGAACCCGGGAACCCGGGCGTGGGAAGCGAGAACGCTACCGCACGACCACGAGATGCGGGCGATGTTTATTTTTATCTCTATTCCAATTTTCTGTACAGGTTTCTGAACTCTTGGAACCAAGGCAATGCAAAACTTTTTTTTATGTGTGTACATTGACAAAAATACGGTCGTGGTGCACACGGTTCCCAACGGAATCAGACATGATGGTAGTTGGGAATAGTCGCTTGTGATATCACGTTTCTGAAATCGTTGGGGAATTGAATATTTCGAAATCCACCGTGTCACGACTGTGCCGAGAAGACCAAATTCCAGGCACTACCTCTCACCACGGACAACGCAATTGCCGACGGACTTCACTTAACGCTCGAGAGCAGCAGCGTTTGCTTAGAGTTGTCAGTGTTAACAGACAAGCAACACTGCGTGAAATAACAGCGGAAATCAATGTGGGACGTTGGACAAAGTATCTGTTAGGACAACGCGGTCAAATTAGGCGTTAATGGGCCATGACTGCTGACGACCCACACCAGTACGTTTGCTAGAAGCTAGACATCGTCTGCAGCACCTCTGCTGGCCTCGTGACCATATCGGTTGGACTCTGGACTACTGAAAAACCAAGGCCCGGTCGGATGGGTCTCGATCTCAGTTAGCAGAAGCTTATCGTAGGGTTCGAGTGTGGCACAAAACTCACGAAGCCGTAGACCCAAGTAATCAACTAGACACTGTACAATCTGGTGGTGGCTCCATAATGATGTGGACTGTATTTACATGGAATGGAGTGGGTTCGCTGTTCCAACTGAAGCGACCATTGACTGGAAATTGTTGTGTTCCCAAACAACGATGGATTTTTTTGGATGACAATGCGTCATGTCACTGGCGCACGCTTGTTCGCGATTGATTTAAAGAACATTCTCGACAATTTGAGTGAATGATTTGACCATCCACATCTCCCATCTATCATTTATGTGACGTAATCGAGAGGTCAGTTTACGTACAAAATCCCACCTTGTTAACACTTCCGCAATGATGGACGGTTATAGAGGCAGCATGGCTCAATATTTCTGCAGGGGTCATGAGACGACTTGCGTCTACGACATGTAGTGTCCCAGCACTACTCCGAGCAAAAGGAAGTCTGACACAATGTTAGGTGATATCCCACAACATTGCATCAGTACTAACTTCATTTCCAGAATAAAAACTATAGCGGTTAGAACTCGTATGTTTGACTTTTTTCACCTCACGGTAGTATTCTAGTATAGTAATTTCTCCAGATAAAAGAGCATGATCTGCGAAGAGCCACATGGAGCATTCGAAGTTATCAACATAGTCATTTATGGAGAGTGTTATGGGTGTAAGTGCAGATATCTCTGTTAGCGACTAAGGGCAGTGTACTGAGCAACACTGCATCAGTATTTGCTTCATTTGAAGACTAAAAACTATAGCTATTAAAACTCATATGTTTTTAGATTGGTTAGTTTGTAACGTACATAGATCATGGTGTGACGCCAAAGATGGTAACGCGGAGTGATGACACAGATAGCGAGTGCTCGCTGCAATACTCAACGACGGGTTATGGGAGGCGCTCCAGAAGACCACGCCTCCCTCGCAGTAGCGGCACCCTCGCACTGAGGTCAACATAGAGTCGAGCACGCAAGACCTCGCCCGGTTCGAGACCTCAGCTACAACAGTCAACATCATAGAGTAGGGCAGATACAGTTATAAAGTTTCAGATGAACTTGTAGAGCTGTTAATGGTGAACATTGTACCTTAAGACAACAGTTTGTTAATTAGTGCTTCAAGTGATACTTTGGTTGTCCATGAAAATTGTAAATTATCCAGTAAAAAAATGGTTCAAATGGCTCTGAGCACTATGGGACTCAACTGCTGAGGTCATTAGTCCCCTAGAACTTAGAACTAGTTAAATCTAACTAACCTAAGGACATCACAAACATCCATGCCCGAGGCAGGATTCGAACCTGCGACCGTAGCGGTCTTGCTGTTCCAGACTGCAGCGCCTTGAACCGCACGGCCACTTAGGCCGGCAATTATCCAGTACTCCTGTGGCGAAGAAGTGTGTGAAAGTTAAGTAAATATTTTATTCATTGATGTAATAAAGTGAACTAATATTTAGTATGTTCTATTTTGATGAGTCTTCTCCCGGAGCAATCACAGAACCCACAGGTGTGGCTGGACGAAAGTAGTATCGACTGGTCACAACAGATAGTACTCCCAAACACATGTGGCAAGAGCAGTCCATTAATGCTTATTTTTCCCCTGGGCAGTAGGTCAGGTGTTAGAAGTGTGCCGGCCGAAGTGGCCGTGCGGTTAAAGGCGCTGCAGTCTGGAACCGCAAGACCGCTACGGTCGCAGGTTCGAATCCTGCCTCGGGCATGCATGTTTGTGATGTCCTTAGGTTAGTTAGGTTTAACTAGTTCTAAGTTCTAGGGGACTAATGACCTCAGCAGTTGAGTCCCATAGTGCTCAGCGCCATTTGGAAGTGTTGACTTATGGACGCAAAACAGTCTGCACTGACAGCCATAGTGCATTTAGTGGTGCAGTTAAAGCTCTGCAGAAAACATCGGGTAGTAAATTATTTGACGTATTTGTGGGAAGACTGTTAAATGCAGAGAAAAAAACAACTAACACACTGAATTGGGTTTATATTAAGGTACCAATGATCACAATATCTGCACTTACGCCCCTAACACCGTTATATAAACTGTAAATACAAACGGTTTGCCGCGCGGGATTAGCCGAGCGGTCTCGGGCGCTGCAAAATTGGTTCAAATGGCTCTGAGCACTATGGGACTTAACTTCTAAGGTCATCAGTCCCCTAGAACTTAGAACTACTTAAACCTAACTAACCTAAGGACATCACACACATCCATGCCCGAGGCAGGATTCGAACCTGCGACCGTAGCGGTCGCGCGGTTCCAGACTGTAGCGCCTAGAACCGCTCGGCCACACCGGCCGGCCTCGGGCGCTGCAGTCATGGACTGTGCGGTTGGTCCCGGCGGAGGTTCGAGTCCTCCCTCGGACATGGGTGTGTGTGTTTGTCCTTAGGATAATTTAGGTTATGTAGTTGTAAGCTTAGGGACTGACGACCTTAGCAGTTAAGTCCCCACAAAACAAAAAATTTAAAAAAAATACTAAAAGTTTCTACCACTTCCTACAGGCGAGTCCTACTTTTATGTATGAAGATTTCTCTTCGTTGAAAACGACGTGCTGTGTTCTGTTTACATGATTATGAGTACAGCCGTCTTGCATGTTCAGCATATTAAAATTTAGTAATTGTTGTTGTCACATTCGTCTTGTTGTTCTTCTTGTTCCACAGAGGCGAGATGCCCGCCTGGGACTACGTTCCTGAGGAAGTGCAGCAGGTGCGTCTGTGACGATGACGGAGAAACGGCCACGTGCACCAGGACATGCCCTGGCAAGTAGAATGGCGAGTACGGGCCTTCGCTGATCCTACTCTGGAAGTTTATGGTAATTGGGCCACATTTTATTTTTCTGAAAGGTGGAAGTAACAAATTGATGGACTACATAATGGGAATGGAATTGTTATGACAATGAAAGAAGGATCAAGATAAGAGACTTCTACAGAGCACTGAAAGATCTAAGTCGAAACAGAGCCACTAGAATAAACGACACTGCCTCAGAATCATTGAGATTCATAGGAGAGTCAGCCATGACGTAACTGTTATCTGGGAAGCAAGTTGCATAAGTCAGCTAAAATACCGCCAGACTTCTTGAAGACGGTAATAATTTCAGTTCTAAGAAAAAGGGAGCTGCTGACAAGTGTGATTTACTTATTTACTAATAAGCCATGGTTGCGAAGTACTAATGCGAATAACTTAAGACGCTTTCACAATTTTTACGGCAATGTGCGGAAGCAATATTGTTGCCAACAACACTGCTGCAATGTGGTTCCAGTTCACGGCGGTATTGCGGTATATCTCTCTGATGGGGCAAACTGTCATAAATAGTTTTCAACGTATCGTCAAAGGGTTGCCGGTGTTGCCCACTGTGGTTGGAGAATATTTTGTACGACCGAGTCACGTCCATCTCCATCTTCGTCTGTCAGTACTTCCCTCTCTCACTCTCGGCCTAATATCCTCTTCTCAGGCCGACTGAGCTGCAGTGCCGAATCACGAAATCTGAGTGGTGAAACAATATTATTCTTTGAAGGTAAAATCTTCTGGGTTACTGGGCCGCATTATGTTTCCTCTACGCGGTCGACATTTCGATCCCTCTGCACGGATCTTCATAATCTTATGGTGTTCCATGTTAGCCTAACACTGTCAAAGACCAGCGTCTAGTTGTATTAGAAAAGGGAGTTTTCCCGCCTGCAGCCTGGCGACTTACGTAATATTATATATATATATATATATATATATATATATATATATATATATTCCCTGCTTAGCGCCCGCTGCTTCGCTCGCGTTGTTTGTGTGTTTATTTTCTTTTTCTTGAATCAAATTTTTATGTTGTTTACAAATTGCAACACCTTCTAAAATTTTCACGCTGATGTAGGCGATAGAAGCATGGACTTTTCCGAATATATTTCTGACCAAAACGCGATTCTGGTAGATGGAGATGTTGTTACTAGAGCGCGATCCGCCGCGGCGCTGCGGCTGCCGAGCGAAGCTCGTTCAAGGCCACCCACCAACATGGCGGTGCACACAGCAATAGGCGCGCCCACCCACCTCCCCAGGAGTCAGAACTCCCGCACCCATTAAATATAATATTTAGTGTTTTATTTTTTTAAAAAAAAATTTCACAGGATAGATAAGGAAGGTTCCCTTTATTAGGCATGATAATATACAGTAATATCTCCTTGAACTTTAATATACTTCATAAGTGTTCCATTGATCTTGCACCATATATTTAGTTTCTCATTAGCGTTGATTCTCCTCCTGTTCCTAGTATGAAGAAAGAATGGCTTGTCTGTAGTAACAACACATGTACCATAATGATGGAGACCAAGATCTTTTTTAAGTGTGCCTTTTGCGTTCTTATGACGATATTTCCATAGCAACTTTCATCCCCTAACACACATTTCTTTATATTTAACCTGAGAAGTGAAATACAAGTTTTCATACATTTAGCTTTTAAAATTTTTGATACAACGAAACAGTTTATTAATAATTTTCACCCCCCATTTCGCCCCCTAAGGGTTTAAATTTTCAAAAACAGTGAGACATATTTTTTAATTTTGAACAGAGAAGCCAAATCCAAATTTTCATAGATTTAGCTCTGAAAACGTTTTCCTGCAGAAATAACTTCATTAGACTTTTCATCCCCTATTTCACTTCTACAGGGGATTGAATTTCCAAAGACACTGAGACATGAGTTTTTTTTTTATTTTTAACCGAGAAGTCAAATACCAATTTTTCTAGATGTAGCTCCAAAAGTACTTTACTAGTTCTTTAATAATGAATTACTTCCATAAATTTTTCACCCACTATTTTACCCTGTTAATGGTCGACATTTTCTAACTGAGAAACCAGATTTCACCTCCCATGTCACTCCATTAAGAGATGAATCTCCAAAAACAGTATTTTCTTTATTTCTAACAAAGAAGCCAAATACAAATATTCGTAAATGTAGCTTCAAAATGTTTGCATAATTAAATATTTCCAAAAAAAATTTCATCCCCTGTTTCACCCCATAAGGGTTGAATTTCCGAAAAGAGTGAAAAGTGTATTTCTTATTTCTAACTGAGAAGCCAAATGCCGGTTATAGCTTTGAAAATGCGTTCACAATGAAATATTTCACAAAACATTTAATCAACGCTTAGAGGTTCAGTTTCCAGAAACACAAAATACAAATTTCTTTTTATTTGTAACCGAAAAGTCAAATAACATTTTTCATCCGTGTGAATGTGTGTGAAATGTTATAGGACTTAACTGCTAAGGTCATCAATCCCTAAGCTTACACACAACCTAAATAAAGGTGGTCAAGGGGTAGCATCTTTGATCCATAATCAAAACATTGTCGATCCCGGGTTCGATCCTGGCCACTGCCAAAATTTTGATAAATAATCAGCATTGGCGGCCGAAGACTTCCGGCATAAGAAGTCAGCCTCATTCTGCCAACGGCCTTGTCAAAGAGGGCGGAGGAGCGGATAGAAGTTCAGGACACTCTCCTGTCCTAGGTGTGGGAAATTGCCCCTAAAGGCGGAAGAATCAGCAAGGATCAACGACATGAGGATGCAGAAGGCAATGGAAACCACTGCATTAAAGACACGTAACGTGTATCCACAGGACATGTGGCCTGTATTTGAAGAAGTGTCATGATGATCTCTCCATTGACAAAAGATTCCGGAATAGTCCCTCATTCGGATCTCCGGGAGGGGACTGCCGAGGGGGAGGTTACCATGAGAAAAAGATTGAATAATCAACGAAAGGATAACGTACTACGAGTCGGGGCGTGGAATGTCAGAAGCTTGAACGTGGTAGGGAAACTAGAAAATCTGAAAAGGGAAATGCAAAGGCTCAATCTAGATATAGTAGGGGTCAGTGAAGTGAAGTGGAAGGAAGACAAGGATTTCTGGTCAGATGAGTAACGGGTAATATCAACAGCAGCAGAAAATGGTGTAACAGGTGTAGGATTCGTTATGAATAGGAAGGTAGGGCAGAGGGTGTGTTACTGTGAACAGTTCAGTGACCGGGTTGTTCTAATCAGAATTGACAGCAGACCAACACCGACAACGATAGTTCAGGTATAGATGCCGACGTCGCAAGCTGAAGATGAACAGACATAGAAAGTGTATGAGGATATTGAAAGGGTAATGCAGTATGTAAAGGGGGACGAAAATCTAATAGTCATGGGCGACTGGAATGCAGTTGTAGGGGAAGGAGTAGAAGAAAAGGTTACAGAAGAATATGGGCTTGGGACAAGGAATGAAAGAGGAGAAAGACTAATTGAGTTCTGTAACAAGTTTCAGCTAGTAATAGCGAATACCCTGTTAAAGAATCACAAGAGGAGGAGGTATACTTGGAAAAGGCCGGGAGATACGGGAAGATTTCAATTAGATTACATCATGGTCAGACAGAGATTCCGAAATCAGATACTGGATTGTAAGGCGTACCCAGGAGCAGATATAGACTCAGATCACAATATAGTAGTGATGAAGAGTAGGCTGAAGTTCAAGACATTAGTCAGGAAGAATCAATACGCAAAGAAGTTGGAGGAGGAGGAGGAGGAGATTAGTGTTTAACGTCCCGTCGACAACGAGGTCATTAGAGACGGAGCGCAAGCTCGGGTGAGGGAAGGATGGGGAAGGAAATCGGCCGTGTCCTTTCAAAGGAACCATCCCGGCATTTGCCTGAAGCGATTTAGGGAAATCACGGAAAACCTAAATCAGGATGGCCGGAGACGGGATTGAACCGTCGTCCTCCCGAATGCGAGTCCAGTGTGCTAACCACTGCGCCACCTCGCCCGGTAAAAAGTTGGATACGGAAGTACTAAGGAATGACGAGATACGTTTGAAGTTCTCTAACGCTATAGATACAGCAATAAGGAATAGCGCAGTAGGCATCACAGGCCATCACAAAAGTTGGGAAGGAAAACATAGGTACAAAGAAGGTAGCTGCGAAGAAACCATGGGTAACAGAAGAAATACCTCAGTTGATTGATCAAAGGAGGAAGTACAAACATGTTCCGGGAAAATCAGGAATACAGAAATACAAGTCGCTGAGGAATGAAATAAATAGGAAGTGCAGGGAAGCTAAGACGAAATGGCTGCAGGAAAAATGTAAAGACATCGAAAAAGATACGATTGTGGGAAGGACAGACTCAGCGTACAGGAAAGTCAAAACAACCTTTGGTGACATTCAAAGCAACGGTGGTAACATTAAGAGTGCAACGGGAATTCCACTGTTAAATGCAGAGGAGAGAGCAGATAGGTGGAAAGAATACATTGAAAGCCTCTATGAGGGTGAAGATTTGACTGATGTGATAGAAGAAGAAACAGGAGTCGATTTAGAAGAGATAGGGGATCCAGTATTAGAACGGAATTTAAAAGAGCTTTAGAGGACTTACGGTCAAATAAGGCAGAAGGGATGGATAACATTCCATCAGAATTTCTAAAATCATTGGGGGAAGTGGCAACAAAACGACTATTCACGTTGGTGTGTAGAATATATGAGTCTGGCGATATACCATCTGACTTTCGGAAAAGCATCATCCACACAATTCCGAAGACGGCAAGAGCTGACAAGTGCGAGAATTATCGCACAATCAGCTTAACAGCTCATGCATCGAAGCTGCTTACAAGAATAATATACAGAAGAATGGAAAAGAAAATTGAGAATGCGCTAGGTGACGATCAGTTTGGCTTTAGGAAAAGTAAAGGGACAAGAGAGGCAATTCTGACGTTACGGCTAATAATGGAAGCAAGGCTAAAGAAAAATGAAGACACTTCCATAGGATTTGTCGACCTGGAAAAAGCGTTCGACAATATAAAATGGTGCAAGCTGTTCGAGATTCTGAAAAAAGTAGGGGTAAGCTATAGGGAGAGACGGGTCATATACAATATGTACAACAACCAAGAGGGAATAATAAGAGTGGACGATCAAGAACGAAGTGCTCGTATTAAGAAGGGTGTAAGACAAGGCTGTAGCCTTTCGCCCCTACTCTTCAATCTGTACATCGAGGAAGCAATGATGGAAATAAAGAAAGGTTCAGGAGTCGAATTAAAATACAAGGTGAATGGATATCAATGATACGATTCGCTGATGACATTGCTATCCTGAGTGAAAGTGAAGAAGAATTAAATGATTTGCTGAACGGAATAGACAGTCTAATGAGTACACAGTATGGTTTGAGAGTAAATCGGAGAAAGACGAAGACAATGAGAAGTAGTAGAAATGAGAACAGTGAGAAACTTAACATCCGGATTGATGGTCACGAAGTCAATGAAGTTAAGGAATTCTGCTACCTAGGTAGTAAAATAACCAATGACGGACGGAGCAAGGAGTACATCAAAAGCTGACTCGCTATGGCAAAAAAGGCATTTCTGGCCAAGAGAAGTCTACTAATATCAAATACCGGCCTTAATTTGAGGAATAAATTTCTGAGGATGTACGTCTGGAGTACAGCATTGTATGGTAGTGAAACATGGACTGTGGGAAAACCGGAACAGAAGAGAATCGAAGCATTTGAGATGTGGTGCTATAGACGAATGTTGAAAATTAGGTGGACTGATAAGGTAAGGAATGAGGAGGTTCTTCGCAGAATCGGAGAGGAAAGGAATATGTGGAAATTACTGATAAGGAGAAGGGACAGGATGATAGGACATCTGCTAAGACATGAGAGAATGACTTCCATGGTACTAGAGGGAGCTGTAGAGGGCAAAAACTGTAGAGGAAGACAGAGATTGGAATACGTCAAGCAAATAATTGAGGACGTAGGTTGCAAGTGCTACTCTGAGATGAAGAGGTTAGCACAGGAAAGGAATTCGTGGCGGGCCGCATCAAACCACTCAGTAGACCGATGACCAAAAAAAAAACCTAAATAATCCTAAGGACAAACACACATACCCGAGGGAGGACTCCGCCGGGACCAGCCGCACAGTCCATGACTGCAGCGCCTCAGACCACTCGGCTAAACCCGCGTTTCATAGGTGTAGCTTTAAAAAGCCTTTAGTAGTTCTTTAATAATGATTTATTTACAAAAAATATTCACCCACTATTTGACCCCCATAGAGGTTAAATTTTCAAAAATACTGGAACATATATTTCTTTGTTTATTATCGAGAAACAGAATACCAATTTTCGTAGATCTGACTCCAATGTTGACTAAATAGTGACATATTTTCAAAAAACATTTCATCTCCTATTTCAATTCCTTAGGGGTGGAATTTCGATAAATTTCTTTCTTGAGCAACGCCTACACTGTAACGTCAACATCCTCTCCACATTTCAAATTTCTTACCTTATCGGTTTGGTCTGGGCGATGAGGAGTCACTGGGTGAGTGAGTGAGTCACTCAGGACATAGCCTTTTTATGTAAGGATATAATTTTTAACATTATTATTTACATTATGTTATTTATTATTTAACATTATTATTATTATTATTATTATTTATTTTCAATACTACTTATCTGAATTATTATTATTATTGATATTTATTATGGTGTGCCTATATGGAGTTCTGTATCCTATAAGAATGAAGAAGCGGTCAAATGAGACAAAGGAAGGGAATACAGTAGAAGAGCATTGACAAATCAAGTAGTGAAGGCAGCAGGGGATCAAACAGGTAAAAGACATGGCCTAATAGAAATCCTTGTATAACACAGAAGATACTGAATTTAATTGATGAAAAGAAAAGATTGATGTAAGGAGAAAATGTAACGATTCAGTAAATGAAGCAGGCGAAAGGGAATAAAAACGTTTAAAGAATGAGACTGAATGGAAGTGAAAAATGGCTAAACAGGATTAATAGAGGACAAACGTAAAGATTTAAAAGTATATACCAAAAGGTGAAAGAAAGGCACTGCCTATAGGAAAATTAAAGAAACCTTGGCAGAAAAGAAAAGGGGCTGTGTGACTATCAAGAGCTCAGATGGACAACCAGTGCTAACAAAAGAAGGAAAGCTAAAATGTGGAAGGAGTATATATAGGGTCTATACAAGGGAGTGTACTTAAGGGCAGTTTTATACAATGAAGGAGGACGTAGATGAAGATGAGACATGAGATACGATACTGTGAGAAGAATATGACAGAGCACTGAGGCCCCAGAAGTAGACGACATTCCGTCAGAACTACTGATAGCCTTAGGAGAGCCAGTCATGACAAAACTCTTCCATGTGGCGTGCAAGATGTGTGAGATATGCTAAATACCCTCAGACATCAAGAAGAATATAATAATTCTAGTTCCAATAAAAGCATGTGCTGACAAGCGTGAAAATTACCGAACTATCGTTGCAAAATACTAACATAAATTCTTTACAGAAGAATGGCAAACTGGTAGAAACCGACCTCGGGGAAGATCATTTTGGACTCTTGAGACATACAGGAACACGCAAGGTGATACTGACCCTACAACATCTTTTAGAAGAAAGGTAAAGGAAAGGCAAACCTACGTTTATACGTTTATAGCATTTGGGGGCTTAGAGAAAGCTTTTGAGAATGTTGACTGGAATACTCTCTTTCAAATTCTGAAGGTAGCACGGGTAAAATGCAGCGAGCGGAAGGCTATTTACAGCCTGTGCAGAAGCCAGATGGCAGTTATAAGAGTCAAGGGGCATGAAAGGGGAGCAGTAGTTGAGAAAGGAATGAGACAGGGTTGTAAAATATCGCTGATATTATTCAATCTGTACATTGAGCAAGCAATATAGGAAACCAAAGAAAAATTTGGAGTAAGAATTAAAGCTCAGGGAGAAGAGATGGGAACTTTCAGGTTTGCTGATGAAATTATAATTCTCTGAGAGCAGCAAAGGACTTAGAGGACAAGATGAGTGGAATGTACGGGGTCTTGAAAGTGGGATATTAGATGACCATCAAAAAACAAAGAGAAGGACAATGGAATGTAGTCGAATTAAATCACGTGATGCTACACGAATTAGATAAGGAAACGAGACACTTTAAGCAGTACATGAGTTCTGCTATTTGGCATGAAAATGATTGATAATGGTCTGAAGAATAGAAGATTATTAGCAGCGAATATAGATTTAAGTTTAAGGAAGTCTTTTCTGAAAGTATTTGTACGGAGTGTAGCCATGAATGGAAGTGAGACTTAAACGATAAACAGTTTAGACAAAGAGAGAATAGAAGCTTTTGAAATTTGATGCCACAGAAGAATACTGAAGATTAGATGGATAGGTCTTGTACCTAATGAAAGTACTGAATACAACTGGGGAGAGAAATTTGTGGAACAACCTGACTCGGAGAAGGTATCAATTAATAGGACACATTCCGAGACATCAAGGAATAACCAATTTGGTACTGGAGGGAAGTGTGGGGGTAAAAATTGCAGAGGGAGACCAAGAGATGACTATAGTAAGCCGATTCAAAAGGATGTATTTTGCAGTATTCATTCGAAGGCTTGCACAGGATAGAGTAGCATGGAGAGCTGCATCAAACCAGTCTCCAGAATGAAGACCACAAGAATGACAACATGGGATGTACAAGCTGTACAAGACAAGTTTTAAATGGAGCATTTGTCAATTGCTGGAATGATTAAATGACTGGCTATTCGCTGCGGAATTTCTGTGTATAATTTTAAGTTCGCCTACGAGGAAGTCGATTCGCCAGCTACTTTACTTGGGTTTGATACTCTATAAAGTCAAGACCGGGCAAAATGATGATATTAGGAAACATGTACATCATTTGCAATTACTGGGGGTGGAAAAAGCACCACCTTCCAGCGGTTTTCTTTGCTAGTGTTAAGAACAATGAAAGAATCTAATAAGAGTCATTGCCTCCATGACAGTAACTACGGGAATTCAAATAAAGATATACATATTGAAAGGAGTCAATGTGTGTAGAAGACTTAATGCATTACCTATCAAGAGTTTGTAAGCTGGTCATATGATCATGACATCGCTTTTCTGTGTATTAGCTTAGTGCTACAACAGATAGCATTGTACGTATAAATGTGCTGCAGTTCTACCACACTATGCTAATATCATCATGTTCGACCCAGTCTATAATTATTTGTCACCTGCATATTACGATTCAAATTTTTGTGGTATGTCATGGGCAAAATACAGGATTTATATGTCAGCCTGGGACTCTTAGCAGGTTGGATTAATAGATGTGGGATGTAATTATCTCAGGAAAGTATGATGGAACCCTGTTTTCCTGCGGAGATTATAAACCAGTCCAGTGTTTACATACACATAGTCCGAACAACTGTCAAGGTCAAATGCTAGCTAATTTTGAACACATGTGGCAGATTCTTCATATTTCGTATGGATAGTGATGCAGCGCCATCACAACAGCAAAATATGAAATACTATTCTGCACATTTTCACGTTAACTAGTTGAACAGACAGTACGCAAGCGACTTCTCTGTGCATGGATTTGCGATGCCTCAGACATAGATCTGAATGGGCGACCACTGTCCGCGTGATGTTTGCAATGGCGTACTATTAAAAGATGTTCACTGTTTATTGACTACTAACCATGTGTAGGGCTCTGCGGGAAATGCATGATAGCCAGGCCGGTACATTGCACCTGCATAATGTCCTCAAGCGTTCCATGAGTGCATACATTGTAGCTACGGTTCAGGAGACAGCGTACTGAAGGCCTTAGAATTCGAGCAACAGATCTGGTTCTCACTAAATGTCCCAATACTTACAATTTATACAATTTGCAAATCGCTGAATTAGAATGCGGGTGCACTGCGTCAGGATGCATGGCAGCCCTGCGTGGTCTCTGACATGCATCATCAAGGCTAGTGACATCTTTTTGTGAGTGTGGCTCAGCTGACGAAGGGTGCAGCTTCTAGTGAAACTCCGTATAGAACTGACCAAGCCGGCCGCAGTGGCAGAGCGGTTCTAGGCGCTTGAACCAAGCGACTGCTACGGTCGCAGGTTCGAATCCTGCCTCGGGCATGGATGTGTGTGATGTCCTTAGGCTAGTTAGGTTTAAGTAGTTCTAAGTTCTAGGGGACTGATGACCTCAGATGTTAAGTCCCATAGTGCTCAGAGCCATTTGAACCATTTAGAACTGACCAGCTGTGGGACATTCTGGTCCTGTACCGATTTCCCTCCCATTCAAATAATTACTTTATTGTGTGTCGGGTGTCAGAGAGAATGAGTATGTGTGTATATTCAATTTGCAACTCACAAGCACAGTAATAACCATTCATTGTCATACTGTATTCCCCCTGGTTGCTTGGCAGTCGAAATGAACTGTCATGTCTTGAGTAGGAGGCTATTGCCGTGGCTCAACCAATAGTAGGCCGGTAGAACACTTCCGTGTCCTTGTCCAGTAGCTCTGACAACATTACATTAGTGGATTTTTGGACTGCGGCTGTGCCACTGCATAGTCGAACGACACTAGTTCTGATCGATCGAGAAGGCTTCCTGTGGCCAGTGGCTGCTGATGCTGAGGCAACAGCGCATCGAGAATCACATCCGTGTCCTGGTCCAGCAGTTCGGCCAGCACCCCAGGGGCTGTAACAGTAACAGCACAACCCAAGTATAGACACATTAAATACACTCCTGGAAATTGAAATAAGAACACCGTGAATTCATTGTCCCAGGAAGGGGAAACTTTATTGACACATTCCTGGGGTCAGATACGTCACATGATCACACTGACAGAACCACAAGCACATAGACACAGGCAACAGAGCATGCACAATGTCGGCACTAGTACAGTGTATATCCACCTTTCGCAGCAATGCAGGCTGCTATTCTCCCATGGAGACGATCGTAGAGATGCTGGATGTAGTCCTGTGGAACGGCTTGCCATGCCATTTCCACCTGGCGCCTCAGTTGGACCAGCGTTCGTGCTGGACGTGCAGACCGCGTGAGACGACGCTTCATCCAGTCCCAAACATGCTCAATGGGGGACAGATCCGGAGATCTTGCTGGCCAGGGTAGTTGACTTACACCTTCTAGAGCACGTTGGGTGGCACGGGATACATGCGGACGTGCATTGTCCTGTTGGAACAGCAAGTTCCCTTGCCGGTCTAGGAATGGTAGAACGATGGGTTCGATGACGGTTTGGATGTACCGTGCACTATTCAGTGTCCCCTCGACGATCACCAGTAGTGTACGGCCAGTGTAGGAGATCGCTCCCCACACCATGATGCCGGGTGTTGGCCCTCTGTGCCTCGGTCGTATGCAGTCCTGATTGTGGCGCTCACCTGCACGGCGCCAAACACGCATACGACCATCATTGGCACCAAGGCAGAAGCGACTCTCATCGCTGAAGACGACACGTCTCCATTCGTCCCTCCATTCACGCCTGTCGCGACACCACTGGAGGCGGGCTGCACGATGTTGGGGCGTGAGCGGAAGACGGCCTAACGGTGTGCGGGACCGTAGCCCAGCTTCATGGAGACGGTTGCGGATGGTCCTCGCCGATACCCCAGGAGCAACAGTGTCCCTAATTTGCTGGGAAGTGGCGGTGCGGTCCCCTACGGCACTGCGTAGGATCCTACGGTCTTGGCGTGCATCCGTGCGTCGCTGCGGTCCGGTCCCAGGTCGACGGGCACGTGCACCTTCCGCCGACCACTGGCGACAACATCGATGTACTGTGGAGACCTCACGCCCCACGTGTTGAGCAATTCGGCGGTACGTCCACCCGGCCTCCCGCATGCCCACTATACGCCCTCGCTCAAAGTCCGTCAACTGCACATACGGTTCACGTCCACGCTGTCGCGGCATGCTACCAGTGTTAAAGACTGCGATGGAGCTCCGTATGCCACGGCAAACTGGCTGACACTGACGGCGGCGGTGCACAAATGCTGCGCAGCTAGCGCCATTCGACGGCCAACACCGCGGTTCCTGGTGTGTCTGCTGTGCCGTGGGTGTGATCATTGCTTGTACAGCCCTCTCACAGTGTCCGGAGCAAGTATGGTGGGTCTGACACACCGGTGTCAATGTGTTCTTTTTTCCATTTCCAGGAGTGTCGTAACATTATTAATTTATCAAATTGGTGCAACACATCTGTAAAATTCAGTACAACAGTAGTATAACATTAGTTGCTGCCCTCATGCCTCGTTGGAGTGCTGTGACACGTGTACAGAAATTTGTGGGTTTCGCTAAAAATACAAGGATGTAAACGGATGAGAGGAGGAATGGATAACAAACTGAACATCGTTTGTTTCTTCAAAATAACGTCTTCACAAACGTATTACTGCAATACATCAAACCAATATATCAAAATTTGGATAAGATACTTTCTTTTGACGATAACCATTTACTAGTTGCATGAAAATTTTTTTTTTCTATCAGTGCAATATTAGAAAAGATAAACCCACAGTGAGAACCCAAATTTGTTCCAAAAGTGTAACAAGAAGCAGTTTACTAATTTCAGCACTAAATCCTTGTTACTAAAACAGTGCAGCTCTACAACAAGGTTCACTTGCGTTAAGAAACTAAATCTGCATTATATATGAGGGTTGGAAATTTAATAGTGGCAACTATTTATTTACAGCTCGTACAAAATAGATACGTGTTTCAAAGTTTTATTGACCTTCAGAGTAGTCACCAGCTTTGTGTATAACCCGTTTCCAGCGATGTTGAAGTCGTAGGATATTCTTAGCAGTGCCAGTTGTGTTGACAGTTCGAGCGGTGCGGTCTATTGCCCGACGAATTTTTAGCAGTTCTGAAGCGAATGCCGTGAACTGTTTCCTTCAGTTTAGAAATCGAGTTGAACTCACGAGGGCTTAAGTCAGGGGAGTGCAGTAGGTGGTATAGCACTTAGCAGCCCCATCAGTCAAACAAATCAGTAACGGCTTGCACTGTACGTGCTTGAGCATTGTCCTGCAAAATGGTGGTCAGGTCCTGCAGGAAGTGTCATCACTTCTGTCTCTAAGCTGGTCGTAGGCCGTGTTCCAAAAATGAACAGCATAGAGATAGAAGTGATGACACTTTCTGCAGGACCTGACCATCATTTTGCAGGACAATGCTCAGGCACGTATAGTGCAAGCTGATTTCAATGGTTGACGGGGCTGCTAAGTGCTGTACCACCTACTGCACTCCCCTGACTTAAGCCCTCGTGAGTTTAACTCGATTTCTAAACTGAAGGAAACACTTCACTTCAGAACTGCTACAAATTCGTCGGGCAATAGACCGCACCGCTCGAACTGTCAACACAACTGGCACTGTTAAGAGTATCCTAGACTTCCTCATCGCTGGCAACGGGTTATACACAATGCTGGTGACAACTTTGAAGGTCAGTAAAACTTTGAAACAAGTATCTATTTTGTAGGAGCTGTAAATTAATAGTTGCCACTATTAAAGTCCAACGCTCGTACCAAAGCATTATGAAAGCGGTTTACTTTCTTCAGGCATTAAATCTTTTCTTATATATGTACTCTTCATGCTTCCAAAATTTCAAGCAAAACAATTTACTCAAAGAGGTTCCTTAGACCACAATATATTAAGGGGAACTGGATCAGTACGAGTATAGGGTGCAAACCCGCGGACGGTACATTACACTCCGGGCTAGACCTCGGGCACCCAATCCGTGGCAACAAGGAGCGAAGTTAACACTGGTTCAACTACAACATACATAATACCTCTCTTAAATAAAGGAGGTATAAAACAATAGTTCATTGGGCCATGTCAAGAAACACTGTACTCAAGGCTAGAGAAGAAGCCGGCACGAGAAATTTAACAGCATCAAAACAGAAACACTAATCTACAAAAAATTTCATGCTCAAGCTAATCAAGTGTGTCAAACAATCAAACAATGCAAGGCCTCTTATCAAGGTTCAACACACCTACTAGCAGTTAACTCAACTGAGGACAAAAGCTCGGCTAGAGATTTTGAGCTAAACACGCCAACAAGTAAGATGCACGTCCATTTGTACGAAGTATAAGGAGGCAGTTTGTGTTGTTGCTCCGGATGATGATTACACGAATGTTTTGTCAGGATTTGTAAGCAGTGGGTCCTTGAGGTACGGCAATACGCGAACACGAGAAGTAAGTTTAAGCAGTTTTATTAACAAAGGCGGGTTATAAAACACGCACGCTACACGCACCCATCATCACTGTGTCTGACATCCTAACACCGGCTAATTACGGTCGTATCTAAAGGCTCCGTGGTGAGCTAAGAGACATATTCGCGCCCGAGACCGCGCTAGTTAGTACTGCCCGCTGCGGACGGCGGCCAGTGGCGAACTCCCCGTCGCAGGGCGGCCGGACCCAGGTGTACTGACCAAGACAGGTCGGCTCGCGAGCGCGTGTTTACGTATCGCACAGCTGCCTGCAACCCGCAGACCCTTACTTAATCTGGCAACTATTACCCAAAACTTGACAATAATTACAAGTCATTAATTCTTCTGTTCAAATGGTTCAAATGGCTCTGAGCACTATGGGACTCAACTGCTGAGGTCATTAGTCCCCTAGAACTTAGAACTAGTTAAACCTAACTAACCTAAGGACATCACAAACATCCATGCCCGAGGCAGGATTCGAACCTGCGACCGTAGCGGTCTTGCGGTTCCAGACTGCAGCGCCTTTAACCGCACGGCCACTTCGGCCGGCAATTCTTCTGTGCAATGGTTGTCACTACTACCAAGGGTAACTCTCCTATTGGTAAATAAAACAGTTAAAATTAAACAACAAATACAGGTCGCAAGACCCTTTAAAAGAATTAAACACAAATAATACTAAAAGACTTTACAGAAACTGATCTGCGGTGTTTGTCTTTTTAGTTTAAGAGAAATTAGCCACAGCAGATCCAGTAGTTTTTCCACGAGGGAGAAGGTTGAGCACATGTGACAAAAGATCAAAAATAGATGTTACCAAAGCAGGCTGAAAAACGGACGGCAGAGTGTTGAGCACCAAGCAAGCAATAATCACTAAACTAGGGCAGCGCACACAAGAGCCAGCAGCCAGAACCACTGTCACAGAAATGTCGAAGAACACTCACTATTAATAAAGGGAGCAGCAGATCCCAAGCTCTATCTTCTACCAAGCATGGCAAGCAGGCTGGACAAATATCGGCTCAAACTACTCATCAAACGGTTGGCAAGGCGCAATCCCTGCCATAGCTCTATAACATCAGCGCCAGCACGCGGTGTCCGCTGCTTCAGTTTGTGTACGCAGGGAAAGCCGGTCACACTCACCCAAAAGAAGTACTCTCTGCCTCATGCGCTGTCCTCACCAAGACTCGACATCAGCCTTCGCCCAACTGTCACCTCCACCGTCTCTCCACCAGACAGCGCTAGCTTCCAGTACACCCGAAGATGCCAGGTACAAGGTACCGACCTCGGCACATAGCTCAGTTAACAAATAATGCCAGGTACAAGATATCGACCTCGCCACATGGTTCAGTTAACAAATACTTACTGTTACACTTCGCCCTAATTGATCGCTGTTGCTGCTGTAGTGCTTCATACTAGACGAAGTACGGACAGCAAATGATAGAGCTCATGCAGTCGAATTATAAACATTAAAATTTCTCAAGGCACTTATCGCACAATTTACATGCCAGCGGCTGAAACATCATTGAGCTGACGCCCACAGCAAATTGGCTGAGAGTAGAATGACGTCGACACACACCCACACGTAACGCCATTGGCCACAAAGGACGGTGAAGAATCCAGGAATTGGGGGAGACGGAAGGGAATTCTGATAATGCTGACGTCGGTAATTCCAGAAATGCACACCGAGCACATTGATGCATCAACTGCCTAAGAAAAAGAGACAAAACAGATCCTAACAATTACAGAGGAATTTTTCAGTCACTTATAGAAAGCTTTGGTGAAACGATTCGAGCCATAACCTGCTCCACTCGTAGGCCAGTTTCAGAAGGGTTTCAGGAAAGGGAAAATCTGTACGGAACAGGACTGGTACCTCAAAACGGTACTACAGATCAAATGGTGCCACACACAATAGCCACATCAATGGATTTCAAAAAAATATGATTCTCTCAAGAGACAACTCCTGTACAATCTTAGTGGGATTAGGGGTCCGTTGAAAGACCAGTAGCATCACGCAGGTCTCGTTATCGGGAACTACCTTAATTCATAGAAGAGTTCGTTATTCACACATGAGTCCGACAATAAGATGGCTTACCGCTACTCTTGTGCAACATGATACTGGAAAAGATAATCGGATAATTGGAAAAGCGGGTCAAAGGAGTCCATACTGGAAAGAAAAAAGAAAAAAGAGTCCTTGTCGAGTGCTTCATCTTTGCAGATGACCTAGCTGTATTAATAAAAAACGAAGATAAAGCCAAACTAATACTACATAGACTGCATAAAATCTCCTTGTAAAACTGGACTTTAAATATCCTGTGTAAAAGTCCAATATGTGGACACCAAACAACAGGAAAACTCCCACTGAAAACACAGATGGAAAAAAATCTCACAGGTCACTCACTGCAGGAACTTAGGAGAAACCATCCAATGCACAGGGCTGAATACAATTTTCAGCACAGAAATAAAATTCAAACCGCAAAAAGCGTACAAACTGACATAGAATGATTACAACAAAAGAATAGTATTTCGTAATGTAAAACTGCGGCACTACAATACGGTTCTTGTACCAGACGTCTTATATGCGGTAGAAACCACAGTAATTAGAGGGAAGACGGAAATTCATAACATCGACAGATAAGAACGGAAAATTCTTTAAAAAATAAGGGCGTTGTTCTCCGAGACGCAACTTGGGTCAGTCGACCTTCAAAGGCAGTTTCCAAAAACACGAACAATGTCACAGATAAATTTAGTAAAAGGCGTATAAAGCTCTACGGGCGTCTATGTGGAATGGGTGCAACCAGACTCACTAAGAAAATATGTAACATTACTAATGCAAGTATGTTAAAGACCAACTGAATGAAAGAAACACAAGAAGACATGGAATGATTGGAAATCTCAAAAGAAGACATTAAGAGCAGAAAACAGCTCAGGAAGAAAATCAGTAACTATAAAACTGAACAAGTCCCAAGGAAAAAAAAAACAAGGAAAAGGTGGCCAAAGGAAAAGAAGAAAAAAAACAGTGAGTTAATGGGGACCTTTTCGGAAGAAAAGAGGAAAACGAAGTGGTGGTGTAGTTGGCTAAAGTTCGCACGTTCATCTAAATGGGCAATAACCGAAGACAATCCCCGGAATTTAAAAACTAATCAATATTAGGGGATTTATTCCCACTTCCCTAGTATGAATGACCCTGAAACGAAAGGATTTAGATGATTCTATAACTTAATAACACATTCTGAAAACTGAATCCAGAAAGCAAACAAGACACTCTAAAGCCGTCGGCGCATGAACCGTGTATGCGAAAGTTGAGCGTTTGGCGTGCCGTTTATGACGTCATAACCTGGAAAACGCAAGTTGTTGAGTCTTTCTCAACGTGCATAGCAGTATCTAATATGTCAGATACTCTGACGGTTATTTTGAACTTGCGTTTGAAAGTAGACCAGTGAAATGGAAGAACGCCAACTACGTCTGCTTTCAGTACAATCACCAGAAGCCATATCGGCTTTCATTTAAAACCCATATGCGTGTATGCCGTTTCTAAGCACCAGCAAATTGAAGATCTCTAGAAAACCCGTCGTTAATTGTATGATCTGTTGTAATAAAATGACGGGAAATGTCATGTTGAAGATTAAAGAATTAATGTAACTTGCTTTTTATGAAAATATGCCTTTCCAAGGCAACGGCACGTTGAGGATCCATCAAAATTCATTGTTCTCTGTTCAGTTAGTTGTAATTAAATATTAGTTGATAACATATCTACTATCACAGCTTTCAGGAGATGGATAGACGCAATTATGGGCGTAAATTATTCATGGTCGGTGTAGCGTAATGAGTAGAGTTCGAAGATTGTACGAAATTACTGGAGTGTTCACGTCTCGCTGCAGCTAACCATTGTTTTACTAACCTTCGCGTTTTCTTATTAGGTTAACAAAAGTATACGCTACAATATTCGATGTTATGTAAATATAAGTGTACTCTTTCTGAGGGGTCGGTTAGTTCGGATGACTTAATCTGCAAGACAGCTTGCACTACTTGCAGTAAGATATTTTGCACTTTCTTGTTTTAGGTTTTCTGTTTAGTATGTTGTAAAGATCCTTTTACTGAACAGAAATGGCGATCAATTACGAGTGACCTTAGGATTTCACTAAAAAGCGAGAATGCTGAAATATTTTTTACCTTATGTGGAGAACAACAGCAAACTAAGGATGGGGCCCCTCCACGCCCGCACCAACGTGGTGACCAACACAAAAGTTCTACTGTCACCTCCGTATGCATGTTAGTTTTGAATCAGGCGTCACAGGATGCAGGCTGTGATGTTATCCATGCGTCTGGGTAAGACTACTCATTAACATGGTCCATCAGGAGATAGAAGTGGTCGAAAGCGATCGAAGGGTAGCGGTTGTAAGAGCAGAGGAAAAAAAGTGCCAAGGCTAGCGCCAAGGGAAAAAAACCTCTGCGACAGTAGGACGGGTAGTAAGGGCAGTAGCGGCTTGCTATCTGCGACAGTGCATGCAAGGTGTGGTTGTGTTAGTTCGAGGTATCGTGCATCGTTACCTTTGTCGTTGTTGGAGCTTGTTGCGGCGCTTGCTGCAGTTGCTGCGTCCCTGCAACAGTTCAAGGTCGTTGTGGATTAGTGGGCGATCGGTCATAGATCGGCTCACGGACTGTGTAGGGGGGTGTGTGTGGCTGGTTTGCGTGCTGTGTACAGTACGGTTTCCCTGCGGTTGCCTGTTTTTCGGCTAGTCGCACATCTGGGTTTCCAGTAATAACTGTGTTGCAGGGGCTCGCCAGTACTGTCGTGTTAGCGTTCTATAGACCATAGATGTTCAGTTCCTAGCCAGTAATGTCTTTGGTCTGTTATGCTTCCATCTATGGTTGTGGTCGTAGTTACCCAGAGAAAGGATAAACGGGTTGCGCGAGAGTCTCGTGTTATTGTACAGTCGTGTGGAGAGTTTTTGGAATACCTGCAAGATAGTATCTAGCCGGTATTCCCGGTGAAGGTCCGCGATGCGTGTGTAGCGCGGAGCGTTGCTTATGATTTTGAGTACTTTGTTCTGTATGAGCTGCAGACGGCGCAGGCGAGTTGGCGCAGCGTATCCCCAGACAGGGGCTGCGTACGTCATCAGGGGTCTAATAAGTGTCATGTACATGGACCTAGACACCCTCCTGTTTAGTGTGCTACGCCTGTTAAGCATAGGGTAGAGTTGTTTGAGCCTCGCGTTAGCTTTGTTGGTCACGTGTTGAATGTGGTCCCCCCAGAGTAGTTTCCTGTCCAGCCAGACACCGAGGTATTTGACCTTCTCGCGGAAACGTATTGGGCGTGTGTGTAGTGTTATTGGGTTGCAGTGCTGATGTTTGCGCAGTTGCTTCGGTCTTCTAGTGAACAGAACGGCCTCGCACTTGTCGACGTTTACTCTAACACGCCATTTCACCAGCCAAGGCTCCGCCGTTCTGAGTGCGGTCTGTAGTCGTGAGTTAATGTTAGACGGCTTCCAATCTTGCGCAAGGATGGCAGTGTCATCCGCGTAGATTGCTACCGTCGTGTTATGTGTAGCTGGGAGGTCGTTGATGTAGAGGTTAAACAGTAAGGGCCCTAGTATAAAAAATGGTTCAAATGGCTCTGAGCACTATGGGACTCAACTGCTGTGGTCATAAGTCCCCTAGAACTTAGAACTACTTAAACCTAACTAACCTAAGGACAGCACACAACACCCAGCCATCACGAGGCAGAGAAAATCCCTGACCCCGCCGGGAATCGAACCCGGGAACCCGGGCGTGGGAAGCGAGAACGCTACCGCACGACCACGAGATGCGGGCAGGCCCTAGTATCCTTCCTTGGGGTACTCCTGCCTGTATACCATGTCGTGTCGATTGTTTGCCCTGCACGTCAGTGTTGAAACTCCTGTCCGTGAGATATGAGTGTATGAGACGTACGAGCCCGTCGGGGAACCCTGCGTCACTGAGTTTGCGTATTAGGCCGTTGCGCCATAGACGATCGAAAGCCTTTTCGATGTCCAGGAACACCGCCCCAGTTGCCTTGCTTGTGTTGTATCCGTGTGTTATGTATTCAACGACGCGTAGGAGTTGTTGTGTTGTTGAGTGGTGATTCCTGAAACCGAATTGCTCCGGTCTCAGGGTGTCGTTTGTGATGCAGTGCCTGGTGAGTCGTTTTAATATTACCTTCTCAACGATCTTGCTGAGCGCGCTCAGCAGACTGATGGGTCGGTAATTTTGTGGGAGGGAGTGGTCTTTCCCCGGCTTCCTGAACATCAGGACCTTGGCCGTCTTCCAAAAGGCGGGGAAGTGTTGGTGCTTGAGTATGGCATTCGTAATGTGTGCTAGGTAGTCTACAGCTGTGTCCGTGAACTCCTGGAGGACACGGTTTTGAATGCCATCGTGACCAGGGGCCTTCCTAGCGGTGGTATGCATGATGGCCCATTTGACTTCTGCTGTACTGGCTTGTCGGATATTGTTGCGCGCTGGTTGGGCCAAGATGCGTGTGACCTCCTGGTCCGTAGCAAGTGTGAACGCTGGGTCTGAGGGATCCAGGTTCGGTGTGAATGACGCTGCGAGTGTGAGGGCCATCAGTTCCGCTTTTTCTTCCGCAGAATATGCTGGTCCGTCTGGCCCTTGTAACGTGGGGGTGTACAGTTTCTCCCTGGTGAAGTGTCGGGCTAGCTGCCACACGCCAGGTCGCGTGGTGTCTAGCCCTTCGAGTTTCTGGTCCCACTGTTGTGTCTTGAATGTTTGTATTTTTCCCCGGATTATACCCTGGAGCCTGTTAATGTGCTGTTTGAAGTGCTGGCGCCTGGTACGCTGCCAGTGTCTCCTGAGGCGGTTCCTCATTGAGATTAGGCCCAGGATTTCCTGGGGCAGGGCAGCACTGTGTTGTTGTGGCGTGCGGATTGGTATGGTGTCGGCTATTGCGTCCTGGACGGCGCCGGTGAGGGTTTCGACTGCCTCGTCAATTTGGGCTGTCTCGTTAATCGCGTGGGTTGGTGGGATGCGACTGTCAAGCGTTTCCTTGAACTGGGTCCAATTCGCGCGCCTGTAGTCTAACATCCTGCGTTGTTCCATGTTCTGCAGTGTTTCTTCAATGTACAGTATAACGGGTTGGTGATTTGAGGGCAGATCGTTTTCAACGGCAACGTTGAGTGTCGTTGTTATGCCCTTGATGAGGGCCATGTCTAACACGTCTGGCCTGTGTCCCCTCCGGTAGGGAATGTGCGTCGGTTCGGTCGGCGCTAGTGTGATGTAGTTTCGTCCTAGTGCATGTTCGTATAGTTTCTTGCCGTTGGAGTTTCGTATTCGTGAGTTCCAGTCCGGGTGTTTTGCGTTAAGATCTCCAGCGGCTATTACGCGCGGTGATATGTTGAGTATTGTGCTGATGTCGCGTGTTTTGATGTTTTTAGGGCTGTTGTATACTGACACCAGTGTAGTGTAGGCTCCGTTGAACATGACCCTGACGGCGGTTGCCTCTAGTTTTTCGAGTTCAGGGAGCACTATGTTTGTGTGTTCTATGTCTTTGTGTATGATGATGGCTGTTCCGCCGTGACCGGAGCCGTCCGGTCGGTCGGTACGATAGACGCAGTAGCCGGTGAAGTTTAGTTGGTTGCGTGGTTTGAGCTTAGTTTCGCTCAGCAGTGCGATAAGGATACCCTTACGCTCCATGAACGCGGCGAATTCCGCCCTTTTGTTATTGATCCCGTCTGCATTCCAGAACAGGATCTGTGTCAGTGTCTGGTTGTTTGCGATGGGGGCGGGGTGTGGTGTGTTATCCATGTACGTCTGAAGCTCCCTAACTGTTCCAGTGTAAGTTGTAGCCTTTCCTACAATTTTTGTTTTATCTTCATTAACCATGTCTGGTTAGGTACAGTGCATGGGGGCTTAATTAAATTTAAGATTGAAAATATTTTTTAGTTTTTTTAGTATGTCCGATTACGCTGTGTCTCGTAATCGGTTGGCCCTGACTAGTATTATTACGCTATCTGACTGCAAAGAACAATGTAAGAAAATTTTCGTAAACACAGTTAATTAATTAAGTCCCCAGCAACCATAAAACCTACAAAATCCAAGCACAAATGTAACTGTTCTGTATGTGGGAGTGTGACTCAACGTCCACATCTGGCACGGTTCTTTTCCAACAAGACAAGAATTTTTTAAATATCCACTATGCTGACGTTACAAAAGAAATTTAGAAAAACTATAATTACGCAAGAAAACAGAATTCACTCTAATACAAGAACACAAGCCAGATGCTTTGTTGACTGAACCTGTAGTGACGCATTATTTCAGACACACAATTAATAAAAGAACATTGTAATTTTTACCTTCATATATATTGACGAAATGCACTCATTACAATAACATCTGCTATCTCTCCCATCAAATAACTGCATAAAACATGGAACAACACTCCTTACTACCACATCTCACTCCGACTTCACGACAAGCAGTGCCCACTAGCACCTCTGGGTACGACTGACCTCCACGAGCTCTCTACTAGCACCGACTGCTACGAACTCTCGACAACCACTGACTTCAACGAGTTCTCTCCAAGCACTGTGGAGGCGGCTTAATAGTCCTCTTTGGCGCAATCTCTGACGCAGTGGCACAGTGTAGCCACCTTTCATATGCCCCTCCTCCACAGGCCAGAATTTGATGGTATTTTTGCCAGCATTGGTGGTGAAAATACCACCAAATTCGTCCAGAAAAATACAGACAAAAATAAAAGATAATATTAATACCTAAATATCACATAATTAGTTAAAAATTTTGGCTTTGCACTGACCTTTCACTAAACTAATATATGAAATACAGTAAGCAATACAACTTCTTTTCATGCATTTGGCTTTACATAATAGTTTACACAATATACAAAAAAATCAGTTTATACAAATGTTCACATAAAATGCTTTCAATGATTAGTTTATACAAAAAAAAAAAGATACTAACAGGTGACATCTTTTCAGTAGAAGCAGTCCATCAGTTGCACCCAGTAAAGTTTAGCAGGTACACCTAGCAACAAGTCACATTAGTTCAGTAGAAGCAATCCATCATAGGTACCCAGCAATGTTGAGTAGGTGCAGACAGCAACAAGTGACTTCATTTCAGTAGAAACAGTTCATCAGTTGCACCCAGCAATGTTGAGCAGGTGCAGACACCAACAAGTGACATCATTTCAGTAGAAGCAGTCCATCAGTTGCACCCAGCAATGTTGAGCAGGTGCAGACAGCAACAAGTGACATTATTTCAGTAAAAACAGTTCATCAATTGCACCCAGCAATGTTGAGCAGGTGCAAACAGCAACAAGTGACTTCATTTCAGTAGAAACAGTTCATCAGTTGCACCCAGCAATGTTGAGCAGGTGCAGACAGCAACAAGTGACATTATTTCAGTAGAAGCCGTTCCATCTGTGGCACCCAGTAAAGTTGCAGAGGTACACACAGCAAGCAACATCATTTCAGCAGAAACAGTCCATCAGTTGCACCCAGTAATGTTGAGCAGGTGCAGACAGCAACAAGTGACATCATTTCAGTAGAAGCAGTCCATCAGAGGCACCCAGCAATGTTGAGTAGGTGCAGACAGCAACAAGTGACTTCATTTCAGTAAAAACAGTTCATCAATTGCACCCAGCAATGTTGAGCAGGTGCAAACAGCAGCAAGTGACTTCATTTCAGTAGAAACAGTTCATCAGTTGCACCCAGCAATGTTGAGCAGGTGCAGACAGCAACAAGTGACATTATTTCAGTAGAAGCCGTTCCATCTGTGGCACCCAGTAAAGTTGCAGAGGTACACACAGCAAGCAACATCATTTCAGCAGAAACAGTCCATCAGTTGCACCCAGTAATGTTGAGCAGGTGCAGACAGCAACAAGTGACATCATTTCAGTAGAAGCAGTCCATCAGTGGCACCCAGCAATATTGAGTAGGTGCAAACAGCAAAAAGTCACATCTCTCAGCAGAAGCAGTTCCATAAAATTCACTAGCACTGATCACACTGTTCATCAGAGTTTATGAGCACAAATTAAACATGTCCTAGTGGCACCAATCATGTAGAAAAGGTACAGGTAACAGTCCATAATTTTTTTTTTTTTACAATCACTGATCACACAGTTCATCAGCAGAAAATAAACACGACCAAATGTCACACATCATGTTGAAAAGTGCAGGCAAGAGTTCAGAATATTTATCTTCACTAATCAGACAGTTCAGGCATGAACAATAGTTTGAATGCACATACAAATGCTTTTACAGTAACATACAAATCATAACAAACACACAAATGATATCAGATAATTGTCCTATTAACTATTACAATACACAAATACCAGTAAACCTATAATATTTATGGGTGTCAGTGCAAGCCACTACAAACAAATAAAATAATACTTAGGAGATAGGTGGGTAGGATTAGGAAAGGAAAACACACAAAACACACTCATTCATCTTTCATTCACATTAAGTACTACTGTGTAACTGAATAGTGTTAATTGTGTAAATGTAATTCTGTCAAAATTTAATGTTCATCATGTGTATCAAGTAGTAGTGGCAGCAATGTATAACAGTCAATAATAGTTAGTCAACGTCATAGTCATCAAGTCAAGACGAATGTTTGCCAAGCCAGATCAAAATGTACTGTTGTTGAACAACTGTCAGTGAGCCACGATATGCAATTACTTCCTCTCTTCAAAAAAAAGTATATACTGCTTAGTGATTTAACAAAGTGTGTGTATAGACTATCTTCCTTCTATTTTAGTGTTCTAGTCTGCTAGCTTCATCCTCCTTGTTCCATAAGACCAACAAAAAAAAAAAAAAATATGCTCCTCACTTACTTTACCTCTTATCCACCAAAACTCCAATAATCATCAGCATCACATAATCTCAATACGTCACTAATACTTCTTCAATACGTCGATACATATAACTCTTATCATCAATATCATTTACCTTACCTCTTGTCCACAAAAAACTCCAATAATCATCAACTTCATATACTCTCAATACCTCAATAATACGTCGATAAATATAAACCTCAGCACCAATATCATTTCACTTCCATAACAACTCTTTCCTCTAGTCAGTCTCCTCGAACAAGTACAGATAAAATCCTAATGCAACTTCAATTCAGCATCCCATACAATCCGAAGACACAGTGTCCACACACAACCTCTGTGTAATCCATCTGAGTCCAATCTTCTACTCATTATAAATTATAAGATACATTTTGGTTCCTTGTCCATCATTAAATAAAAGAAATGCATACCTGACCTCTAACAGACTTAGTTCGAATAACTCTCAGTAATTAAGTACGATTACGGAGTGTGAATGATCATAATGTTTCACAGTGTGTACACCACTTCAAGAATCATAGCAGAAGCAAACATGTGGAGTATTTTTTGTGTCAAGTGTCACTTCCTATTTCAATTGCTCACGAAAAATGCAGTGTAATAATTGTTAATGGTCTAAACCTAGTTTTGGTCTGTCATGTCGTTAGCCTCCTTCCTATTAGCATAAATTTATACAGCTTCCATAAAACCTCAGCTCATGTGACTTCTATGACTTTCTTGTACTAATGTCGTTCGTCGAATTATAGCAGTTAATTTTCTTATCTTAAAAATGCAAGGTACTGACCGTAAGCAAACCAAGCAATAGCGAGTAAATATACCAGTAGAGAACAGAATGTCAACAAGTGGATGCAGCACAAATCCTACAACGAGGCTCTGCCAAGCGAACAATCTATAATTAAACAGTAGTGTGACCTAAATTCTATGTTTATACACTGTACATCAGCATTGCTATATTCTAAATTGAAGAGTAGTTATGGCAACAAACAGAAATGTATAAATATGCAATACATACGCATAGCAGCAAACAGGTCATTAGCATCATATCAGCATAAGCAAATAAATGTTCATATGTCATCTTAATAAGTAAGCATGGAGGCGCAAGCAGATAAATCACAAAGTATAACCTACATACATAACCACAGTCAGCACAATTAATCAGATGACAATTATAATTTAAATAACTAAGCACAGCAGGCACATAATTAAAAAACAATATGACATCAGTGAAAAAGCATAGCAGCCAAGCGATGCATAATATACACAAGTTACAACCCAGTTCATTAATAATCATTATCAAATTCAGTTAACGTACGCAAGCGCGTCGCTTCACACGTAAATTCATAGAACATGAAATTAGCACAAAGTATGAATCACGTAATCGCAAGCAGCAAATTACGTCTAAAGTACGTACCTAAGTGGAAATTTGTTACCTGAAAATAAACTCAATTAATAGTTACCTTTTTTAGTTTATTACTTTCTTCTTCGAAATTACATTCTTCCTGAAAATTTCTCGATAGCAGGTCGTCTTAACGTCGGACACTCACAGAATTTACCTGAAGTTCTTAAATATTTTATACAACCGTATCCTGAAAAATACTGAATGTTAATAACAGAATTCATCAAGTCACTATAGCTTTATACTGAATTTAGTCGGAGAAATTAGACTGTGTATTTGTTTACGGCTGTCAGTGCATTCGCACTGAGCGCTCGATCAGCTGCAGGCGCGTGACGTAGGAAGTGATTGTTTGCGGTCAACGACTGCCTTGTGCGGCGCGCAGACTTGACTGTTGCTTTGAGTATGTGCCGCCGCCAAAACACAGCGCGGTATCCTTGTACTCTCTGCGTGTTTCCATCTAGCTGTTAGTTTTTCACAAGTATGTCATTCCACAAAAATTTTTACGTTAGATATATGATGTATTCCTTTAGAGCGACGTGATTTAAGAGTTTCTACTTCAACAGTGTTATCATGAATAATTTTGCGAATTCTGTATGGACCGTTATAAAGCAGAAAAAATTTGCGACACAAGCCTTTTCCTTTGTGCGACAAACGATGAGATTTAATTAATACCTTTTGACCAACTGACAAGATTTTTAAACGACCAGGACGCTTAGATGATTTCTCTCTTCTAGCAGCCGCAGATACAATATTTCGTAGAGCCAGGTTGACAACTTCAGAATGCCGCAGTTTCCGTGAAGGCGGAAAAGGAACGATTTCAGAAATGCGATTTGTCGGTGCTTTATTTTTTAATGTCAGTATAGGCGGTAAAGAAGTTGAGTCATTAGGAAGTTCATTCAGAATATTTTGAAAAATATGAAGATACTGATCCCAAGTTCTGTGATTCTGATGACAATAAAGACGGCACAATTTATTGATTTCCTTCATCCATCTCTCTGAAGCGTTAGATTGAGGGTGAAAAAGTGAAATGAAAATTGGTTTAATTTTACGACGCTGTAGAGTACGAAGCCAAATTTTAGAACGAAACTGTGATCCATTATCTGCTATAACCTTATCAACGTGACCGACTTCTTTAAGAAAATGTTTGAGGAAAGCGTTGGATACTGAACGAGCTGTTGCTTTGCGTAAAGGTGTAAAACACACATATTTTGATGTCAGTTCCACTGCTACGAAAATGTACGCAAAACCATTAGTAGAACGAACCACTGGACCGAACAAATCGACTGCAGCCATCTCCTTTAATTTCGCTGGAATGATGGGAAACAACGGTGCTCTGTGAGAAATCGTTGGAGGCTTAGCCATTTGACATAATTTGCATTTGGCAAGAACAGATCGAATACGTTTTTCCATATTACTGAAGTAACAATTTTCTCGTAATTTATGAAAGCATTTTCCGGGACCAAAGTGCGCATAACTGAAATGCGTATACCAAATCAATTTATTGACCCACTCATCAGGAATACAAACTAACCAAACAAAGTTGTCGACCGATTTTCGTTTAAAAAGAATGTCATTGCGGACTGAATAATGCTGTCTAATCGCTACGCTTTCCTTTCTCCTCCACTTCTCCTTAATGTCCTTCCAGATAGGATCCTTATTTTGCTCCTTAGCGATATCCTGGAGCGAAGACGAAATAAAGTTCTCAAACGCAACACCTTGAATATACATCAAACAATAATTGTTTTCCTTGCAGTCCTCTTCAGCACTTTGTTTCAAACCTATAGGTGCACGTGATAAAGCATCAGCAACAATATTTGAAGAACCCTGTATGTAAACAATACTAAAGTCAAATTCCTGTAGGTACAACGCCCATTGTGACAATCTGCCGTGAGTTAATTTTGTTGACATAAGAAATTCCAGAGCTCGATGATCGGTGTAAACCTTAGTATGTCTGCCAAACAAAAATGTGCGAAATTTTGTGAAAGCCCAAACAACAGCCAAAGCTTCAAGTTCCGTAATCGAATAATTCTTTTCGGATTTAGAGAGAACGCGACTTCCAAATGCAATAGTCTTCTGTACTACAACGCCGTTTTCTTCTATCTCTTGAAATAAATGTGCACCTAGGCCCTTGTATGATGAGTCCGTTGCCAAACAAAATTCTTTAGATAAATCCGGATGTGAAAGAAGTGGAGCAGCAACTAAAGCATCACGAAGCTGTTCAAATTCTGACTGAGCTTCCTCATCCCAACACCAATTAGATTTCTTTCCAGATAGTTCACATAAACGAGGTGTGGCCAAATCGTCCAATTTAACAAAGCGTCTAAGAAAATTACAGACACCAAGGAAACTACGAACATCACGTTTTGTAGTAGGTACAGCATAATTACGAATAGCGTCTAATTTCTCTGGATCAGGAAGAATACCTTCTGTAGAAATAATGTGACCGAGAAATTTCACCTGAGAACGGCCAAATTCAGATTTTTCCAAGTTTATTGTAATGCCAACTTTTGCAAAGATACGTAATAATGAGTCCAAAATTTTGTTGTGTTCACTCCAAGAACGTTTAGCAATAAGAATATCGTCAACATATGAAGTAATATTGTCACGAAGATAAACAGGTAAAATTTCATTTAAGCTACGAATGAATGCTGCTGAAGATACAGTAAGTCCAAACGGTAATTTCCGAAATTGGTAACAGTTACCAAAGGCTAAAAAGGCGGTGTATTTTCTACAGTCAGGGTGGAGTTCTATTTGCCAAAAACTTGCGCGCATATCAATCGTGGATAAAACTTTAATTCCATGGAAATGTTGAAGAAGTTCATCTAAATTTTGTGGGCGGTCAGTTTCAGGAATGATGATATTATTTATCTGTCTGGAATCCAGAACCAGACGAATTGATCCATCCTTTTTAAGAACAACGTGTAATGGGCTAGTATAAGGACTGACTGCAGGCTCAATAATGCCCTGATCTAACATGTACTGAAGTTCATTCTTAACCTTGTCTCTGTAAGCCAAAGGAATAGCGTACGTTTTTCCGCGAAATGGTGTGTGTTCTTTTACTTTAAATAAATATTGTAAGCCTTGTATAGTTCCTGTGTGATGACTAAACACTGTAGCATGTGAAGTCAAAATGTGGTGCAGCTCTTCTCTTGCAACGTCATCTGGCACTTCAGCTTTCTTAACCTTTTCATTAATTAATTCTTCGCTATTAATTATATCATCCATCGCGTCTCTGTATCTGTTGTCATTATCATGAATAAACACATTGTCGTCATAATGCTCAACGAAAACATCAGAAGTAAGAAACCTTAAACATTTTGTATCTGACTCAGATCTTGTTAAACACTCGAAAAATTTTAAACATTTCGGCATTCCAGCAACAGTCAAATTTACACTTCCTTCTTTAAAGTTCAAAATTGCCTTATGTGCGTTAAGAAACTCCATACCTAATATAATTTGTGTACTGAGTAATGGAACAATGATAAAATTAGCAGAAAATTCGTATCCTTGACAAATGAAATTTAAATTGGTCTGTTGTTTGACTTCCACACTTTTTCCAGAAATAGCACCTCGAATTGTAGTTTTAGAAATAGGTAACACAGGACAGGCAATAGTTCTTTCACATATACGAAAAACTGATTCACTAATGACATTCAATGGGCTCCCAGAATCTAAATCTGCAGTAAACTTATTCTTACCCACACATACTTCAATAACAGGATGTAAAAATGCGTCTACATCATTTTCCTTTTCATCTAACAAAATGTCTCTCATGTCTTCCAGGCGTACGTAGTGTAAAGTCGTAGTGTCATTACTTTCTGAACCGTCTATATTGCTGCCAGAAGCCGAAGCTGCAAGTCATTGTCGATTGTTTGCGTCACGTCTTTGAGTATTCGCGTCATTTCGCGGATCAATTTCTACGATTTGCACTTGTCTCTCTGAAGTTCTGTCACGTGGAGGATGCCAATTAGGTCCCTCCTGTCTGTTGGATGCAAATTCTTGGCTGTGTCTGTTATTAAAATTTCTGTTTTCCTGTCTGTCTGCATAACTACTTCTTGTGTAATTTCGACTGTCATTTCTGAAATTATTGTTATATCTACTACCCTGATTGTTTCTGTAGTAAGAATTTCTATTACTGTTTGAATAATTTCTGTCTTGATAATACCGATTACTGTTTCCGTATGATTGATCATTCCGATACGAATTACCGTTGTTATAGTTGTCTGTGTAATTTCTGTTAGAACGTCTGTTATTATCATAAGGCTGGTATCTGTTGTCCTGTCTGTTACGTCTGTCATTCTCAAAATTACCGCTATAACGTCCGTTCCGACCACTATCACTTTTCTCTGAAAATCTATTGTAATTACTGTTACTGAAAAAGTTATAAGAGGTCCCGTCGTCGTTGTCATACTCAAGTTCTTGCAACAAAGTCTTAAAAGTCTCAATGTCGTCTTTACATCTTCCGGCCAAAGCAATTTGTCTTATGGATTGTGGCAGCTTAGTTAAACAAATGCGAATTAATTCAGTCGGGCTATAAGGGTTGGACAGGAACTGATTCTTTCGAATCATGTCTTCAAAGTACTCTGCCGGCGTGCGGAACTCCGACTGTTTGAAATTACGCTGCATAATAAGACTGTGTTTGACTCTGTCTTGCGTGTTTTCAGACCAATATGCCGATAGAAATGCATGATAAAAATCATTTAGATTATTACAATTTCTAATGAGTGCGCGCATCCGCGTCGCCGGTTCGTTTTCCAGATATCCACGCATAAATTCCAGTTTGTGACTTAGTGGCCAATTTGGTGGAAGTGCGTACATAAATTGATCTAACCATGCACATGGATGTATGTCATTCTTAGAGTTGCGGAAGATCTTAAATTTCCAAACAGTCAAAAAGTGTTTATAGTCAAAGTTTTCGCCTCGTGGCGACAAAGACCTACCGCGTCTGTCCCAGTCCGAATGTCGATTATTGTAAAGTTCGCGCGCCTGGCGCTCTCTTGTTGCATCCCGTAAATGAAACAAATTATTTTCTTCAAACCCTTCTGCTACCTGTGATTCTAAATTTCTTCTGCTATCTTTTCCTACAATTTCGCCTTCGATCTGCTTGACTTGCTTTCGTAATGCCTCAAATTCCCTTTTCACGCGTTCATTAAATTTTTTCTGATTTTCAACATGCTTATTTATGTTCTGGTATTCTTCGGTTTCTGCAAATGGCAATGGAGCTGTATCATCTGAATCTCTGTCCCCATGTAAACTAAGATTTGTCAATTTATCTGAAATTTCCTCAACTCTTTCCGATAAGTCACCTAATTGTTCTTTCTGTTTATTTACGTCTTCCGTAAGTGTCGCGACTCGGGTTTCAGTATTGTCACATTTGGTAGCTAGCTGTTCATATTGTTGTGTTAGGTTATTTAATCTGTCATTTGGTACGGATCCTTCGATTCTCTCAAATATTTCTTCCTTATCCTTTGCACGTTGTAAATTTAACTCTGAAAAATTCTGTACTATCACGCGATCTCTTTCTTCCTGTTCTCTATCCTGTTCCCTTTGTCTGATTTCTACTGCAATTAATCTATTATTGTGAGAATTCAGAATCGGTTGTACTTCTTCCCTGATTTCTTTCTTTAATTCATCTTTCATATTTTTGAAACATGTCCCTATTCGTGAATCTATCCGTGTTTCCAAAGTTCCCATCTCTGTTTTAAATTCAGATCCTAACCGAGTTTCCATTGTTCCTATCTCTGTTTTAAATTCAGATCGAAACTGCTCCATTATTCCCCTATCTGTTTTTATTTCAGATCCCAAAGTTTCCATTCGTGTTTCCATTGTCCCTATTCTTGATCCCACTGTTTTCAATTCAGATCCAAACCGTGTTTCCATTTTTAATATAGCACTCATCAACTGCCCCATGGTAACTGATTCGAAACTCCTTTCGCCCCTAACATTTTCCGCAAAACCAGTTTCCCTCGTCATAGCTGTAAAGCTATCTGTGTTCGATACTATTTCAGAATCTTCAATTGTTAATCTCGTATCCTGTGAATTTTCTGATAGAGAAAAATTTTGAAATGGTTCCGGACTATTTTTCCGACTTATTACATTGTTTTCCACTTCATTATTCATCGCACTGTTTTCCTGTGTTGGCGAGTTCGCCATGTCAACAATTTCGTTATTCTCACTATTCATCATTTTTGCCTTTTTCATTGATCGCGTAATCATTTACAAAATATACGAAAGATTCGTCACTGTACGAAAATCACACACAATGACTCCTTATCTCCAACAATACTATTCACACTAGATGTTTCCCTCAAACACGATTAACGAACAATTGAAATAATTGCACAAAATTGTCAAACGCGTATACAAGGCAATAAAAATTAAATTTTGAAAAATACCATTAGAAGAATACCAATTACCAAATCTACACATGCAAAATAGACTACAATTACTATACTACAAATTACTACAACAATACTACGGTCTACTATTTTCTCAATCAGAACAATTCCAAGGGACGATCCGAAGCAGCGGTCGCCACGTGCATGGGGGCTTAATTAAATTTAAGATTGAAAATATTTTTTAGTTTTTTTAGTATGTCCGATTACGCTGTGTCTCGTAATCGGTTGGCCCTGACTAGTATTATTACGCTATCTGACTGCAAAGAACAATGTAAGAAAATTTTCGTAAACACAGTTAATTAATTAAGTCCCCAGCAACCATAAAACCTACAAAATCCAAGCACAAATGTAACTGTTCTGTATGTGGGAGTGTGACTCAACGTCCACATCTGGCACGGTTCTTTTCCAACAAGACAAGAATTTTTTAAATATCCACTATGCTGACGTTACAAAAGAAATTTAGAAAAACTATAATTACGCAAGAAAACAGAATTCACTCTAATACAAGAACACAAGCCAGATGCTTTGTTGACTGAACCTGTAGTGACGCATTATTTCAGACACACAATTAATAAAAGAACATTGTAATTTTTACCTTCATATATATTGACGAAATGCACTCATTACAATAACATCTGCTATCTCTCCCATCAAATAACTGCATAAAACATGGAACAACACTCCTTACTACCACATCTCACTCCGACTTCACGACAAGCAGTGCCCACTAGCACCTCTGGGTACGACTGACCTCCACGAGCTCTCTACTAGCACCGACTGCTACGAACTCTCGACAACCACTGACTTCAACGAGTTCTCTCCAAGCACTGTGGAGGCGGCTTAATAGTCCTCTTTGGCGCAATCTCTGACGCAGTGGCACAGTGTAGCCACCTTTCATATGCCCCTCCTCCACAGGCCAGAATTTGATGGTATTTTTGCCAGCATTGGTGGTGAAAATACCACCAAATTCGTCCAGAAAAATACAGACAAAAATAAAAGATAATATTAATACCTAAATATCACATAATTAGTTAAAAATTTTGGCTTTGCACTGACCTTTCACTAAACTAATATATGAAATACAGTAAGCAATACAACTTCTTTTCATGCATTTGGCTTTACATAATAGTTTACACAATATACAAAAAAATCAGTTTATACAAATGTTCACATAAAATGCTTTCAATGATTAGTTTATACAAAAAAAAAAAGATACTAACAGGTGACATCTTTTCAGTAGAAGCAGTCCATCAGTTGCACCCAGTAAAGTTTAGCAGGTACACCTAGCAACAAGTCACATTAGTTCAGTAGAAGCAATCCATCATAGGTACCCAGCAATGTTGAGTAGGTGCAGACAGCAACAAGTGACTTCATTTCAGTAGAAACAGTTCATCAGTTGCACCCAGCAATGTTGAGCAGGTGCAGACACCAACAAGTGACATCATTTCAGTAGAAGCAGTCCATCAGTTGCACCCAGCAATGTTGAGCAGGTGCAGACAGCAACAAGTGACATTATTTCAGTAAAAAATTGAATTATATATATATATATATCCGAACACTAGATCTGGGCCGGCCGGAGTGGCCGAGCGGTTAAAAGCGCTACAGTCTGGAACCGCACGACCACTACGGTCGCAGGTTCGAATCCTGCCTCGGGCATGGATGTGTGTGATGTCCTTAGGTTAGTTAAGTTTAAGTAGTTCTAAGTTCTAGGGGACTTATGACCACAGCAGCATAGTGCTCAGAGCCATTTGAACCATTTGAACACTAGATCTTTTAGAAATTGGCTGGGACATAAAATTTACAGCCGGCCGTGGTGGCCGAGCGGTTCTAGGCGCTACAGTCTGGAACCGCGTGACCACTACGGTCGCAGGTTCGAATCCTGCCTTGGGCATGGCTGTGTGTGATGTCCTCAGGTTAGTTAGGTTTAAGTAGTTCTAAGTTCTTGGGGACTGATGACCTCAGAAGTTAAGTCCCATAGTGCTCAGAGCCATTTGAACCATTTTGCCATAAAATTTACAGCTGTGTAAGTAATTCTTGCAGTTGGACATAAATGACGTGTGACTAGTTCTATTATACTGCAGGTATCAATTATTCGGATTTTTAAGTGGTACGTCCATAAACTTGCGCCGGCCGCGGTGGTCTAGCGGTTCTAGGCGCTCAGTCCGGAGCCGCGCGACTGCTACGGTCGCAGGTTCGAATCCTGCCTCGGGCATGGATGTGTGTGATGTCCTTAGGTTAGGTACGTTTAAGTAGTTCTAAGTTCCAGGGGACTGATGACCATAGATGTTAAGTCCCATAGTGCTCAGAGCCATTTGAACCATTTGAACCATAAACTTGCGAACAATCATTCGATTCATCTATACGGGCATACCTGTTTCATCAAAATGAACAGAAATTATAGAGTTAACTCTTAAACAATGCTGATGACACACAGTTACTTAATAATATCTTCTCTCTAATCCTAAATGCTACCAAAAGAACATTTTTTTTCCTCAGAAGATATTTTGGTGCTGATGCTTTCTGTAACAATGCATAGCCGCCTGTCAACACACCATAGAAGTACGGACAAATTTTCACTTTGTAGCACAAAATGAGGATTGTTCAATAGCCGATTTCCGATGACGAATATCCATGGAAAGCTGACGTCGGCTGGTACTGTTGATGAAAGCATGCACTCATATGTTTGAACACAGCACTCCATCACACGTACACTTACATAAGGTGTGACCAAAAATTTCTGTTCGAAGACCGTACAGTCCCAAATCGGTATTACAATCAGGTAAAATCGCAGTGAGCAATAAGGCACCAACTTGAAGACTGGTAAAACACCGTGTACTGTTGCATCAAGGAGACGTAACTGCTTGCTGCACGTTCCCGCATTCTCGTCCGACAGGAATCGTCGAAACTTCAGGGCCTTTTTTAAAGGACCGAAAGATCGACCGCCATCTTGTGTCGAATCGCGACCAGAACAGAACCTGGTGCACCATCCCACAAAGGGTGGTTTTCAACAGAGGTGCTACCCCATACACATTCCTCAGTCCCCAGTGGGTGTCTACAGGTGTTTGTACTTCGGCAGTAAAGAAAATAATAACTGCACGTTGGTCCTGTTTGGAAGCAACTAGTAAAAACACCTCCGCATTTACAGCACGCACCTTCGGAAGAACGCTAATGCCACACTCATCCCTTGAATACACGTGGTGATTGTAGACTCGCATCGGAGTCGCTCAACGTTGCATATTAGCTGCAGATGCGCCCTCAAACGGAAACTATTTGATTGTCTCTTACATTTGGCATGTGGAAACATGAGTAGACTCCATCTTGCTTTCTTCTTGCTGTATCTTCTGCTCAATACTTGCAGAGCTTCTCATTTAATATGTCTATGTGTGTGCGGTGTCTGTTCTTTCGGACATGTCCGAAAGAGCAAATACCACACACACATAATTACGACGATCACAAGTCAAGGATCATTTTTGCGATTCATGGGCAGGGGCACTGCTTTCGTAGTGTGTGGAGTAAGTTGAGAATGTAGGTCTACTGTGGAGCGTGCTTTGGATAAGTCAGCGCAGCCGCCGTAATTGTTGTGTCCTCTTTGGCTTAGGGGTTAGAGCGCCTGCCTAGTAAGCTGGAGATCAGGAGTTTGAATCCCGGTAGGGCACACATTTTCCACTCATCCCGTTGATTTCTATCAACCTCCCACACATAGCTGATGTTTTTAAATCATTGAAATTTCTTTTCATTTAAGTTTTTACCAATAAATCCCACGCTGTCATTCGAAGGAAGAAAGAAAGATTAGCGTTTAACTTCCCGTCGACAACAGAGTCGTTAGAGATGGATTCTTTTGTTAAGAATCGGGAAGTAAATCGGCTGTGCCCTTTCAGAGGAATCGTACCGGTATTTGCCTGGAGTGTTTAGGGAAATCGCGGTAAACTTACATCTGGATGGCAGGAGGCGATTTGAACCGTCGTCCTCCGGGATGTGACCCAAAAGTGATCATCACTGCACCATCCTCGCTCGGTGCAGACATTTGACTGAACTACATATATTTCTATGTAAACGTTTCATGCGTATCTTCCGGAATTATGACAGAAACTGATGCCTCCATTTACGCAGAAAAACAAATATACCCAAACTGTTGACATCATCTCTCACGAGTGCATGTGCCGTTGTACATCGCTTTCATAGACATCTGTTCTAATAACCTCTGGCCACTTCCAAAGAGTCGTTCTTTCCAAATGTGTCAGTACCACTCCAACATTCCTCATGCACCTTATGCAAGTGTATCTATCGGACGAAAAAGTTAGGTGAATTGATTTCATATACCTTTTCAAACGTTGTGCAAGTAGACAGCTCGAATGTTCTAATTCATTTGTTGGCTGTATGATTAATGTGGCATTGTGCCTTACGCCTTAAGCCATTCACAGTGTGTAGTTAAAGTAAGTGACTACCTATTTATTTCCGAAGTACAATCGTGTTTGCTCAGGGTTAAGGTTGCAGCCACAGTGGCACCGGCATCCGGGGACTCCGTTCTCAATGCCTGAACGTACGAGTACAGACTACGGGCAACGGTCAGCTCAGTTTGTTTTGTTCGGTCGAATCGCGCGATGTTACCACACAGAAAGCAAAGTTAAGTTTAGTAAAAGGAAGACGGAATCCGAGAATACTGAGGATGAAAAATGGAGTTAACAGGATATATCAAGGAATGTATGATAAAAAAAACTTCAGCCACAGTACTGTTTTTGAGGCACAAAAGATTAGAACCGCACTTACAGTATACAAAGTGGACAATTCTCGTCCACGCGATACAAAACATTTGTTTCATTTGGTCGAATGTGGAATATCTTTTTCCTTCATTGTGTAATCACTTGTAAAACGTAATTCGATATTTTTGTGGTGTAATTATTTTAATTCCATAGGCAAATTAATTTTTTTCGAAAATAATTAAATGATTAGATAAATTGAAGAATGGTGATCTACGAGGAAATTTAGTTAAAATGACCCCACCAGGATTAGTGTGAAATGTTCTACTGGAGGAACTGATAATAGATAGAGCAGCCTCAATTTTTGGACTAATTGTCACCGTATTCCTATGGAACATAACACGCAGATTCTGGCATACACTTCCAACGATTCGGATAGTTTTATTAAGGCAGTTGCTGAGATTAAATTAGCAACTAGCCTTGTAAATAGAGATGAAAGTTTTTACTTAAATTCTACATGTAATCCTCCTCTGTCTCCATTATCAAATGGTTCAAATGGCTCTGAGCACTATGAGACTCATCTTCTGAGGTCATCAATCCCCTAGAACTTAGAACTAATTAAATCTAACTAACCTAAGGACATCACACACATCCATGCCCGAGGCAGGATTCGAACCTGCGACCGCAGTGGACTCGCGGTTCCAGACTGTAGCGCCACTCCGGCCGGCTCCATGATCATAAACACAGGGGGACAGAGTTAATGCCACATCGCCTCTTGTTGAGTAATTTTCGGTATCGATAAGTTCTCGCGTCGGTCATCTTTAGTTGTGTGATGGCACTAGTGCTTAAGGTGAGTGTGTGTGTGTTTTATCCTCACCTCTTCTTTAGTAATTTTCGCTATCGGTAAGTTCTCGCTTCGCGCGTCAGGTATCTTTGCTTGTGTGATGGCACTAGTGTTTACAATGAATGTGTGAGTATGTGTGTGTATGTGTGTGTGTGTGTGTGTGTTTTATCTTCCTGGAATTGCTCTGAGAACTGAGCTTTTAAATTCGCTTGCTCAGTGCTTCCTTGCTCTTGTCGAAATATCGGCGGTTGTCGACGACATCACCTAGCTGAATTCCCTAAATTATTTGAACACCGTGTACGCCGGGGAAATTCAGGTCTCACAAGTTACATGTGCTTTCGAATAACTTCCTCTAGAATGCCAGAATGAGATTTTCACACTGCAGCGGAGTGTGCGCTGATATGAAACTTCCTGGCAGATTAAAACCGTGTGCCGGACCGAGACTCGAACTCGGGACTTTTGCAATTCGCGGGCAAGTGCTCTGCAAAGCTCCCGAGTTCGAGTCTCGGTCCGGCACACAGTTTTAATCTGTCAGGAAGTTTCTTCCTCTAGAATGCATTTCCTGATGTTGAATTGCTTTTCAATGTCACCACGAATCACCCAGAGTACTTGACATAATGTTTCTCTCTTCACTCTCATCTCTTCGTAAAACTTGTCTGGTTGTTCTAATTACTGAGGGTATAGTGTATGGTATTCGCCACGTTCTTCCCTATACAGATACAATGCAGGACTCGTCTGTAAGCACTGTAGCGTCCATCCCGCCAAAAACTGACGGAGCAGATCGGACGCAGTGTGACCGACTTGTCAGCTTATGTTATTGGGAGGCCTCTGGCGACGACTGCTGGGGGTTGTCGTATGTGCCACTGTGACTTCAGTCTAAACAGACACGCCCAATTAAGGCGGATACCACATGTTACAGCATGTCGTTTGTAGTCCGCGTAGGGCAAAGATGGTTTACTGATCACAGTATCCGCTGCTCAGTATATGGCAACCAAACAAATTCTGTAATTTCTACCCCATCCACAGGAGAAACCAGTTTTTGGAGCAACTAGTATCTGACAGCGCTCGTAGCGAAATTTGTTTCTTTCTTTTAAGAGGCACACATAAAGAAGGATTTAATTCAATGTAATAAATCTTGGGCCATCACCATCTCTCCTCGATCTCCTGGCGCTCCACCCAGCAACCATTCACACACACACACACACACACACACACACACACACACACACACACACACAAACACACACACGCGCGCACACACACACACACACACACACACACTAGATAAACACTGTAACTTTCTATGAAAAATAGCTCACATGCCATGACACCAAAATTCTCTATACTGCCATGTACAGCGTCATTTGTGGCTTTCGAGTTTTCTACGGAACATCCAATGCAAGTTGGTGCTAATAACGACGATAACATACAAATTAAGTACAAACAATAAATGTTATTGGCAAGAAAGCATCTTCCAAGTTGCGCACCTGTGATAACACGAAATCAGAACCAAGTTACCAGTAGACGGTTAGTTGTTGACCGTAGCCACTTACCTCCAAAGCCAAAGAAAACCTGATCCCTATATAGTTTCCTTGTATTTAGTACAGTTATTACTCGATCATCGAGTCTCGTTAAGCAGTGGTTTCACTTAGCAGTGGTTTTAAATGGCGATCAAGATTTTTTTCCCTTGTGAACAACCATCCACGGTCCGCTTCACAACTGAAGAATATGTCAGGTTCGTTATGCTCGACATCCAGAAATCAGCTTTGTGTGAACTTCAACAATAAAATTACGTACAGCTTCTTGTTTGATATTCCTTGTGACAATGATCTTATTGCTGGATGGAAATTTGATTTATCGACATAGAAACGATGAATCTACAGCTGTCATGAACTGCTGTCTGTACAGTCATGAATCATATGTCTTAAGCAAATACCTTTCATTTCAAACAAGATAATGTGGTATTTTTTTAAACAATGCATTTGTTTCAATGATCGCAAATATCTTCTATGCCCGAATGTTATTATCAGAAAATGCTTGAGGTATTGCATGTTTATCTTGTGTACCAATTACTGTACCAACAGCAAGCTAGTACTTCCACCGAAAACAGAAGTAACAAGTACAGAAAAGTCAAAACAAAAACCTACAAATACACACATCACGTGTTAGTGACTAGGAATATCGGTGACAGGAACGTTAAATTGCCTACACATAGCGAAGTACGCACACTGGCGCCAATGATCAGAATATAATCCTTAAGAGATTGTAGTGCAAGACTTTTTCAACACATCTGGTTTGAAGTTGTGCCTAAACCTCCTTGCTGTTTGCTTTCCCCCTTCGAGTTTTTCCGTATTATACGAGAGTAACTATACGCTCACGTCCATGTAATTCGTTTCCCATGTAATGTTATCTGTGTCGTGCCTTAGAACATTGGTGCTGATAGCTCACTAGAAAAATAGCTCCACAAGAGAGAGCTAGAATCATGCTCCTTTACTCGATGGTTTTGTGGTGGTAGAGATGAAGCTGCGCTGTGTAGCCTCCAAATACCCTCATAAGCAGAGAATTTCCCATAGAGCTTTGCGAAACAATTCACCTAACTTAAGCAAGCGTTGTTTCCGTATCTCTTATTTTCAAGACCTAATAATGCACAGAGAATCATAGGTTCATCATTAACAAATAGAGCTCAGATTTGCATCTATATGACGATAGAAATTCTGTGTGCACTGTCAATAGCTGGAAATGTATAGACAGGCTCTATTTACGCACAGGTTATCTAGGCTTCAGCCACTAAGAGCCCAGCAACACATAAATGTTAAATTTAAAAAGTCTTTCTTTCGACATTGTGGTGCAGGCTCTCTCATAATCCTAAAAAATATAGACATACCGTAACTGTTTTGTACTGGCTCATGCTGTTGGGTTTCCTTGTGGAGAGCTAATATCAATTAACGGGATAGATGAAAACAGCTCCCAGTGAAATTAACGTCCATACAAAAATCTGTGAAATTTGAGCCTGACAATCATGGAAACTACATGTTCAGTAACTCACGGCGTACCTGTAATCTCCGTATGCAACCCTCTTTCAGCCACGTCGACGCCGTCATGCAGTTTCCCAGCAACGTAATCATCCCACAGCAGATGAGGAAGAGTGACACCAGTGGTAGAGACAATGTTGTACGATACACTCTCTCCACACGCATTTTATCTTGGTTCTATTTGTTTTACCATTTAACTCTTGGTTTTTCTTCTTTTACGAGGCTATGAAAAATGGTTTTGCGTTCTCATCTTACGAAATTATTTGTTATTATGTGCCTTCACACAGAGTGTTACAAAAAGGTACGGCCAAACTTTCAGGAAACATTCCTCACACACAAATAAAGAAAATATGTTATGTGGACATGTGTCCGGAAACGCTTAATTTCCATGTTAGAGCTCATTTTAGTTTCGTCAGTATGTACTGTACTTCCTCGATTCACCGCCAGTTGGCCCAATTGAAGGAAGGTAATGTTGACTTCGGTGCTTGTGTTGACATACGACTCATTGCTCTACAGTACTAGCATCAAGCACATCAGTACGTAGCATCAACAGGTTATTGTTCATCACGAACGTGGTATTGCAGTCAGTGCAATGTTTACAAATGCGGAGTTGGCAGATGCCCATTTGATGTATGGATTAGCACAGGGCAATAGCCATGGCGCGGTACGTATGTATCGAGACAGATTTCCAGAACGAAGGTGTCCCGACAGGAAGACGTTCGAAGCAATTGATCGGCGTCTAAGGGAGCACGGAACATTCCAGCCTATGACTCGCGACTGGGGAAGACCTAGAACGACGAGGACACCTGCAATGGACGAGGTAATTTTTCGTGCAGTTGACGATAACCCTAATGTCAGCGTCAGAGAAGTTGCTGCTGTACAAGGTAACGTTGACCTCGTCACTGTATGGAGAGTGCTACGGGAGAACCAGTTGTTTCCGTACCATGTACAGCGTGTGCAGGCACTATCAGCAGCTGATTGACCTCCACGGGTACACTTCTGCGAATGGTTCATCCAACAATGTGTCAATCCTCATTTCCGTGCAAATGTTCTATTTACGGATGAGGCTTCATTCCAACGTGCTCAAATTGTAAATTTTCACAATCAACATGTGTGGGCTGACGAGAATCCGCACGCAATTGCGCAATCACGTCATCAACACAGATTTTCTGTGAACGTTTGGGCAGGCATTGTTGGTGATGTCTTGATTGGGCCCCATGGTCTTCCACCTACACTCAATGGAGCACGTTATCATGATTTCATACGGGATACTCTACCTGTGCTGCTAGAACATGTACCTTTACAAGTAAGACACAGCACGTGGTTCATGTACGATGGAGCTCCTGCACATTTCAGTCGAAGTGTTCGTACGCTTCTCAACAACAGATTCGTTGACCGATGGGTTGGTTGAGGCGGACCAGTTCCATGGCCTCCACGCTCTCCTGACCTCAACCCTCTTGACTTTCATTTATGGGGGCATTTGAAAGCTCTTTTCTACGCAACCCCGGTACCAAATGTAGAGACTCTTCGTGCTCGTATTGTGGAAGGCTGTGATACAATACGCCATTCTCCAGGGCTGCATCAGCGCATCAGGTATTCTATGCGACGGAGGGTGGATGCATGTATCCTCGCTAACGGAGGGCATTTTGAACATTTCCCTAACAAAGTGTTTGAAGTCACGCTGGTACGTTCTGTTGCTGTGTATTTCCATTCCATGATTAATGTGATTTGAAGAGAAGTAGTAAAATGAGCTCTAACATGGAAAGTAAGCGTTTCCGGACACATGTCCACGTAACATACTTTCTTTCTTTGTGTGTGAGAAATGTTTCCTGAAAGTTTGGCCGTACCTTTTTGTAACACCCTGTATACTCGATTCTTTTAAAGTGTATCTTAATTAACACACAATTTTATAGCGCTCACATAGCCTGCACTTTGGAATACTGACAATGATATGCAGAATTCTGATTACAAAGAACATAAATAGTTTTTGCATTTTGAAGTCATATACGGGGGTAGCGTTAGGAATGGTAGGAGAAATTATACAGGCTGTCCCAAGGGGAATGATCAGTATTCAGGAATATGACAGGAACGATAATTCGAGGCAAAAAAGTCCACAAAACATGGCCTGTGCTTGGAGCACTTCTTCTGATCTCTTCTAATACAAGCGCTTTGGTTTCCATATTTGGGGAGGTGGTGGCATGGACCTGTTGTGTCCTCGCCAATGGACGCAGCTGGAGCTGCCACGTTGAAACAGTTACCGATTGGCGCCACGGGCGGCGCTTTGAAGTTCGCAGTCCAATAAGCAACCTCTGCGCCGCCGCCAATGATAAGGACTTCCTTATTGTGATAAGCGGAGGCCACAGACAGCAACGGACGGTTCATGTTCGGCGTTGGCGTACTACAGTTCTAGTGCGAAGTTCCAGAGGTGCAGTTCGTAGCCACAGTTTGTTGTGGCGATCAACCTGCGAGATTTAGTCTGCAAGTGGAGTCGACTATAGCCTTCGCATAGGGGCAGGTGATAGGCAGTGTGGCGCCCAGGTTGGGCATAGTCTTGTTGGCATAATATTCAGTACGGCACGCCTTGGTAGGCCACTGCTTACTTGTACCTGTCCGCAAGCGCATCCAGCGAGTTGCTGTACAACTTTAATTAAGAACTGCAGCGTGTCTATTTGTGTGTCACTAATTTGTTTGCTCTGTCACAATTCCTGCATTTGTAGACTTAGAGAAAGCTTTTGACAATGTTGACTGGAATACCCTCTTCCAAATCCTGAAGGTGGCAGGGGTAACATACAGGGAGCGAAAGGCTATTTACAATTTGTACAGAAACCAGATGACAGTTATAAGAGTCGAGGGGCATGAAAGGGAAGCAGTGGTTGGGAAGGGAGTGGGACAGGGTTGTAGCCTATCCCCGATGTTATTCAATCTGTATATTGAGCATGCAGTGAAGAAAACAAAAGAAAAATTCGGAGTAGGTATTAAAATCCATGGAGAAGAAATAAAAACTTTGAGGTTCGCCGATGACATTGTAATTCTGTCAGAGACAGCAAAGGACTTGGGAGAGCAGTTGAACGGAATGGACAGTGTCATGAAAGGAGGATATAAGATGAACATCAACAAAAGCAAAACGAGTATAATGGAATGTAGTCGAATTAAGTCGGGTGATGCTGAGGGAATTAAATTAGGAAATGAGACACTTAAGGTAGTAAAGGAGTTTTGCTATTTGGGGAGCAAAATAACTGATGATGGTCGAAGTAGAGAAGATATAAAATGTAGACTGGCAATGGCAAGGAAAGCGCTTCTGAAAAATAGAAATTTTTTAACATCGAGTATAGATTTAAGTGTCAGGAAGCCGTTTCTGAAAGTATTTGTATAGCGTGTACCCATCTATGGAAGTGAAACATGGACGATAAATAGTTTAGACAAGAAGAGAATAGAAGATTTCGAAATGTGGTGCTACAGAAGAATGCTGAAGGTTAGATGGGTAGATCACATAACTAATGAGGAGGTATTAAATAGGATTGAGGAGAAGAGAAGTTTGTGGCACAACTTGACTAGAAGAAGGGATCGGTTGGTAGGACATGTTCTGAGGCATCAAGGGATCACAAATTTAGTTCTGGAGGACAGCGTGGAGGGTAAAAATCTTAGAGGGAGACCAAGAGATGAATACGCCAAGCAGATTCAGAAGGATGTAGGTACTGGGAGATGAAGAAGCTTGCACAGGATAGAGTAACATGCTGAGCTGCATCAAACCAGTCTCAGGACTGAAGACCACACCTCTGTCCGCCTTGGAGCACCTAAACGCAATACGACATACGCGAGCCGTTCTACCCAGGACGACCTGTACACACCACTGCCAACCAAAAAACGTCCAGTAAACTTGGGCTCTAAAGAGCATAAGTTACGAGCTTTGAGCACTTGTTCATCTTCGCTTCTGTGAAACACAGCTACTGAACAAGTGCTCATAGCTTCTAACGTACCCATTTGAGACCCCAAGTTTATTGGAGTTTTTTGCTTCGAATGACCGTTCCTGTTATATCCCTGAACATTGACCATTGCCACTGGGACACACAGTATACAACTTTTGTCACGCACCAGTACGGGCGTACATTTTTGGCCGTTTAGTTATTTTTACGACGCATTACATTTACCATACGTCGAACCTCAGGTAAAGACAATATTTTATTTTCAATTAATTTTAAAAAATGCTTTGTCACGTAGAAGAGACACCATTGTTAAGTTTATTTTCCATAATTTCGTGTTTATATTTTCCATTGTAATTTTTGACGGTTCGGTCATAAGCAAAACTTTTGTAAATGCGTCAAACAGTCGAGTTCTGGTCCGTACATCTACAGTGCTCTTCATCAGTACCCGGCGTAAGGGGCCTCAGCTCGCCCAATTGCTGGGAAAGTCACTGATTCCAGACGGAGGGATTAGTCGACCTTTTCTGGGTGTATATTTCAATTGGCGCAAATTCCATTTGGCACAGCTCACAGGACACCAGTTTGAGTCAACAGTCACCTACCAAAGCAGGCGCTGCCCAACACCACTTCAGATCCCGAAATCACTGACGCATTTAGAAGAATGGTTAACGAAACTTTGGCAGTTTCAAGTGAGTTCGATTTCATGGTAGGTCGACTTGTTACGTATCTCATTTGATCCAAACCTGACCATTTCTGACGACATGTCGCTTTATGCAGATTCTTGAGCTGCTGAAGCTCGGAAAAACATTTTCAGATCATCGTCAACGAGATATAGCAGCAGACGAACACGCTGTCTTAAGGTCCACAGTGTGTGACAGGCAGTGTACAGTATCACGTGAGGACCACGCGCGATATGTAAGTGTTTTTTCGAGATACGCAAAAGTCAAATAGAGCTATGCGTTTCTCAAATACAAGTTTATTTTTATAAAAAACATAGTTTTGGTTATAACAGCTATACTACTGCCAACAGCAAACAAAAAAATCGTCAACATCCCTCTTAAAGCATTACGACTATACCCGTCGTTGTAGCGCAATAAACATAACTCTCGTGGTAATTGCTACGGTCGTTGTAGGCAAACAACAACAACGTAAAAGCTAATGCTGTTATAAGATAATGCATTTTTCTGTGTAAGCTACTACCATGAAGCCAAAAACTGCAACTTCCTTAGAAAGAGGAATTCAGAGACCGAAGTGTTAAAAGATCTTTCTTTTATTTTTTTATTTTATAGTTCAATTAATCGTAACTTTTGTAATAACATTTTATGCAGTTAAATAATAAATCTAAAACGCTGCGTTATAGGCTTTCAATTCGAAAACTGCTCTAAAGCGTTATTTTTGTGAAATAGCTATCGCAAAACATTCCTTAGCAGAGACAACATAATAGATTCAGCCTAGCGGTCTGTGCATCCCATTCTATTCTTGACTACCGTCTTCATCTAGATCCCAACTGTAACTTCCGTAACTTCAATTACGATACATTAATCGCCACACAGCAGTCATCAGGCACCGCATTTTTTGACACAGGTGGTACTGTTTTTGCATGAGACCATGTATCGAGCGCTGATTTCAGTTTGTATCTGACACCAGCAGTTCGCCGAATCACGTTTATCAATTGAAATTAATAAAGTTAAAAGAACGATTCAGATGGAAATACAAGCAAAGAATGAAGGTTTTCACGACCGGATGACATAGCTGCTAGTAAACCTTTCGGAATGTAAGGCCGTGGTCCAAGAAACTCTGCTGTTCCCGCCCTCCTCTGTCGACATGTGGTGTATACAAAATTCCGTGTACGTGTGGTAAAGTCTATATTGGAACTACCAACGGGAGCCTAAATACACCGCTAAAAGAGCACAAAAGTCTTTGCCGACTAAGAAAAATAGAGAAATCAGCTGTAGCAGAGCATGCTCTTCAGTCAGGAAACCACGAAGTGAAGGTTTCTGAAACAGAAATTTTATCTACAACGTGAAATTATTATCCACGACTATGTAGAGAAGCCATTGATATTTATGAGCACCACGCAATTTTAATAGGGAAGAGGAGGCAATGCAACTTAGCGACATATGGTCAGTAGTTCTGCAGAGTCGCTAGGCAATTTTGTATTTGACAAGACGACAATCGATAGTTAAGTTTTATCTTTGACAAGGATTATCTCTGCTCATCGCGTATTACTTCGTCCACGCCCGTTTTCCTGCAGTGTATATATCGCTCTCGGACGTCCGACCGGTCAGTCGGCAAGATTCAGCACAGGAGCGCCTCTGAGGATGTCCAGCGGAGTCCTGGACGAAACGTCAGGAGCAGAATAGTTTCTTGGACCACGACCTCACATCCCGAAAGGTTTACTAGCAGCTAATGGAAGCAAAATTTTGAATATTAATGGCGAAGAAATACACTCACTCATTTTGGGTATTCTAATTAGACGGGAACCTTGTTTCGGTGGCTCGAACGAATTACAAATCATGTTTGTGTTGCATTTAGAGCCTTGTGATAACGTCATTGGTCAAAATCGACAGATGGTACCGAATACTCTGTTATACCTGGCCACTATACACCGGGTATCTTGCGTGATGTACTTGTAGCTAGTCGTCTTTGAGCGTAAATAGACTTATGAATTCTGGTAAACCTCTGTGTAATTTTAATGAGTTTGCTATGCATAATGTTCTACTGTGGGTTGCCTGTTTGAGTCGGTGATTCATTGCAGTCTCTCCACAGTAGTTTTATTAATGTTGCAAGGCAATGAAACGGGTGTTCTGGTTGTCGTACTGACAGAATTGTTATCACCATGTTCCCGCAACTTTTCAAGGACTCGTCTGCAATCCTTCAAGCTGTCGGTCTAAATGACGCTTCTAACACTGAAAGCTGTACTGCCAACTAACGTGTTGCGTGCTCGAGGTGAAACGCCGTGAGAACAAGTGCGTTGATTTATGTCGACTCACGTGAAGGCTACCCACGATGCTTTCCAAGAACATTCTGCTAATTACTGCGTCTTCTCAAGGACATATACGTCCTCCCCGACGGCAAAACTCAATAGCTCAAATCTCAGTCGACATCACTTCAAATTCCCCAAAGTATTTCTGCTTAGTTACTTGCTTACAGATCATGCAGCGACCTTACAGAATGCCTAGATCAGATCGCGTCCTGTGCAGCTTCAATCTCGTTTCCTGTGGACCATAACTGTTGGCCGGCCGTAGTGGCCGTGCGGTTCTAGGCGCTACAGTCTGGAACTGAGCGACCGCTACGGTCGCAGATTCGAATCCTGCCTCGGGCATGGATGTGTGTGATGTCCTTAGGTTAGTTAGCTTTAATTAGTTCTAAGTTCTAGACGACTGATGACCTCAGAAGTTAAGTCGCATAGTGATCGTAGCCATTTGAAACATTTTTGAACCCTAAATGTTGCACGTCTTTCCGTACTCCATCCTTCCATCTTGATCTAGGCCGTGGTCTTCCTATCAACACTACATTTGGAATACCATCTACATGCTCGCAACATGTGAAGCCCATTGCACTCGCATGGCCTTTGCTTCTTGTACAATATTGTGGTGATTCATCATAGCGCGTATCTCTTATAATGTTTCTTTCATACACAATCAGTTTTTGCCTATAGCTGTTGGTGATACTCATTCTGTGCCACATAACTGTATTGGGCAATTACTGTACCACGTGCGTCCATTTTAACTTTCGTAAAGCACTCCACGAACCACGGACCTTGCCCCGTCGGAGGAGTGGCTTGCGTGCCTCAGCGATGCAGATAGTCTTACTGTAGGTGCAACCACAACGGAGGGTTATCTGTTGAGAGGCCAGACAAACGTGTGGTTCCTGAAGAGGAGCAGCAGCCTTTTCAGTAGTTGCAGGGGCAACAGTGTGGATGATATTCACAGATCTGGCCTTGTAACATCAATCAAAACAGCCCTGCTGTGCTGGTACTGCGAACGGCTGAAAGTAAGAGGAAACTACGTGCCGTAATTTTTCTCGAGGACGTGCTGCTCTGCTGTAAGTGCACGGAGAACTCCATCAACTCCATCAAATTACACTTCGCACTTAAGACCACAGCAACAGCAGAGATTACCCATGATTTCATGATTGATGTTAGGTTGTTATATGATTTGGAAGCATTAACGATTCGTTCCTTTACTCCTCGCTAGACATTATTCCTCCACTTGAATCATGATTCCAAGCATTTATAGTTCTCAAGTACCTACAACCTCATCTCTCCCGCCTGTAGATCCCCAGGTAAGTAATTGTTCACCCTTCTATCATTTGCAACTTTTCTATGTTGATTCACAAGCCCATCTTCCTTGCACTACTTCACTCTTTTCATCACTTCTCCTCTTGACTGTACTATACAGGGCATGGATAAAAGTATGCAAACACCGCGGGAAATGCGAGCTTGAACAAAAATGTAGACGCGAGCCAAGCCTACAGGTTGTGCTGTTGTGTTTGACCATATACGGCACCTGTGCAACGTCCTCAGTACGTTGGAAGTGTCAGTCGCAATCAGAGCAATGTTCTGTGTAGTCGTGAGTGCATTATGTCGGAGATAAGTGAATTCGAACGTAGGCACATTGTTGGTGCTCGCATGGTGCGCACTTCTAAACCAAGGGAGCCGAAGTGTCGTGTCTGGTCTTTCAAGAGACGCTGGATCGTAGTTATTAAACTGCATACAGGAAAAGCGGGAAACCATCATCCGCTAAGTCTCAACGCGGTCAAAGTGTGTATTGAGTGATCGCAGTGGACGGTCATGACTGTGACGAAAAATAAGAAGACGATAGCTGCAAAAGTCACTGCAGAACTGAATGTTGCTCTCGAGAACACTGTCGGCGTCAAAATATGAGAAAGGGATCTCCATAAGCAGGGAACTGCAGGGTGAGTTTGAATTCAAAGACCACTCATCAGAGATGCAGATGCGCTTGACAGGAAAACGCGGTGCCCAAGCCGTAAAACCTGGACTGGGGAGCAATGGAAGAATGTCGCACTAGTCTTGCTTACCACTGTTTCCAACTTCTGGCCGAGTTTAGGTCCCAAGAGTGGAACATGACTTGGGTTCCACCTATGATTTGGGCAGCCATAGCGTGGTATTTCATAGGAGCTTTGGTTACCCTTCAATGTGGCATTACTGCCAAGGGTTGGGCGAAAGTTTGGCTGATAGGACCATCCCATGGTGCAATGTTTGTTCCTAAACGGTGTTCCAAGACGACAGGGACCCTGATAACAGCGCTCATATCGTCCAGCATTGGTTATGTGTGCACGAGAATGCTTTGTCAGACATCTCCTGGCTGTCACCAGATCTCAATGGGACTGAGGTCTTGTGGTCTACTTTAGAGAGAGAGGTACGTGATCGCTATCCACCTCCATCATCGTTACCTAAACTTGCCGGCCAGAGTGGCCGAGCGGTTCTAGGCGCTATAGTCTGGAACCGCGCGATCGCTACGGTCGCAGGTTCGAATCCTGCCTCGGGCATGGATGTGTGTGTTGTCCTTAGGTTAGTTAGGTATAAATAGTTCTAAGTTCTAGGGGACTGATGACCCCAGAAGTTGAGTCCCATAGTGCACAGAGCCATTTCAACCATCTTGAACCTAAACTTGCCACTATTCTCCAGGTAGAATGGTAGAAGACTCCCTTTAAAGCCATACAGCACCTGCATTTATCAATTCCGAGATGACTGGAAGCTGTTTTTGAATGCCAATGGCTTCACTACACCGTGTTAGGCATAGTAATGTGTGTTGTTTCTTTGGTGCACCTATACTTTTTGTCCAAATCCTGTAGCTGTAATGTCATCTGCCTATGCTTGTATTTCCAGATTTTCACCCAGACCGATGACCTTCCTACAAATTTCGTAATTTATTGTACGAGGTGTTTCAAAAAGATTCGTCAGTATTTGCAAGACTTTTAATAAAGATGAAACGTAGCTGGTATTTTAACTTCAGCGTCGAATATAGAAGTTCACCTGCCGTATGTTGCCTATACTAGCAGTTGGAGATAGGTGTCTCCCAGACTGAGATAGCTCGCTTGTTCATCACACAGCCGCGCGGGTTTAGCCGAGCGGTCTCGGGCGCTGCAGTCATGGACTGTGCGGCTGGTCCCGGCGGAGGTTCGAGTCCTCCCTCGGGCATTGGTGTGTGTGTGTTTGTACTTAGGATAACTTAGGTTAATTAGTGTGTAAGCTTAGGGACTGATGACCTTAGCAGTTAAGTCCCATAAGATTTCACACACATAAAATATATATTCATCACACAATGCGTGCAGAATCAGGACAGAGGCAACACAACAGCTACACACGTCTTGTGTTATCCGTTTCAGCAGGTGCAGCTCAGTTGCACCTTCGTGTAAGAGGATTTCTTAACAGTGAGCTGCCTCAGAGTCTGTGTCTTTGCGCGTCCGCTTTCAACAACTTTGAGTGTACTGCGTCGCCACTTAGGAACATCATTGAACGCAGTGACTCAAACGTGCTCTCAAAACTGTGGGACGAGTCTCACTGTCAAGCGAAGGTTTGTCGTGCACCTTTTATCTGGAAGGTAATTTAAGAAGTACGCCACGTTATATTTGCATGCATGTAAAATATAAACTCTTGTAATATCAGGCAATTGTTTTCAAAATAATAACTTCGTACTCCTGTGCGTAACTTATAGCGAACCCCAATACTCTATCTGCATCCATGTAGGAGGTATATAGCCTAGTGAAATCGCATCAGTCCTTTCGAAACACCCTGTAATTCCCTCTGATCACTTGCAATAACTTACATCCTTTTTTGCTAAAGCATTGAACACAGTGCCCTACAAATTTAAATTAAAACATGATACTAGCAATAGTATTGCTCGCATTCTGTTCAACACTAAAGACAAGATTCTACCTTTAAAACAGAGTGTAATTTATAGGATTTCCGCAGTCTGTGTGCAAATTATATGTCAGTCAATCACGTAGGTGTACAACCAATCTGACTGAGAATGAAAATAACTGGAGACTGAAAGAAAGAAAGATTGCACCTTTGCTGAATACCCTTTGAATGTCATTCTTGTTCAATTAAATGTGACGTTCTCCATAGATGAATTAGAGACAAAAACTAAGGTTACTTGAAATTTTGAGCCGGCCGGTGTGGCCGTGCGGTTCTAGGCGCTACAGTCTGGAACCGAGCGACCGCTACGGTCGCAGGTTCGAATCCTGCCTCGGGCATGGATGTGTGCAATGTCTTTAGGTTAGGTAGGTTTAATTAGTTCTAAGTTCTAGGCGACTGATGACCTCATAAGTTAAGTCGCATAGTGCTCAGAGCCATTTGAACCATTTTTTTGGAAACCTGACTATTAATAAACACCAATAAAAATATTCTAACACCGTCCTTAATGAGCAAACTTACGAAGGCAGCATCCAATTAATTTTTTCTCACCATTATGTAATATGGTTATTATAAGTGTTCCACATCCACACTTCAATAGACTCCTTTCCCCAGTCCCCTCCCTCCCCACTACGCTTTTTCACGAGCTTTCCATCACATTCATCGGTTCGTCCATGTCAGATAATAGGCTGTTCCATTGTTCACTTGTTCGACTTTTTCGCTTATACATTCCTTCAATTTTACTCTTTGAGTTTGAAGTAATATAAGATTCATTTGTTCAGACCTTCTGCGTCTGTTTCAATACGCTTCTACATTTTTATCGATAGATGGTAGTAAAATGTCATATATCTTTGAAAAACAATCCTTATCCGCCTATGAACTCACGCTGATGTCGTGTGGACTGTTCAGTTTTAAATTATCTGAGGATGACCTAGAAACCCGGAAGCCGGTTCATATCGAACTATACCGAGAGAGGCGGCGCAGTGGTTAGCACACTGGACTCGCATTCGGGAGGACGACGGTTCAATCCCGTCTCCGGCCATCCTGATTTAGATTTGCCGTGATTTCCCTAAATCGCTTCAGGCAAATGCCGGGATGGTTCCTTTGAAAGGGCACGGCCGAATTTCTTCCCCATCCTTCCCTCACCCGAGCTTGCGCTCCGTCTCTAATGACCTCGTTGTCGAGGGGACGTTAAACACTAATCTCCTCCTCCTCCTCCTCATATCGAACTATTAAATAAAAGTTATTGTGCAACATTAATACTGTATTTTTAAGCGCACATTGGTGTAAATGCAACCAATCTCTCACGTTCCATCCGTGAATTGAACTTAATGAGAGTTGCGATGAAAATTATCCTTTGCCTCACACTTCACAGTGATTCGCATTAGAACCCAGACCCCGTTTTCGCGGCCGCATTCCTTACTGGGTTACATATGCAAGACTCATGTCCATTCATCACAACTGCAGTTCTAACCAGACAGAAAGTTCCACAAAGTCGTGCAGCTGACTGCGGAGTGAAGCAGACCATAGGCTGCGCTTAAAACACGCTCCATCAATTCATTTTTCTCGGAGGTGCTTATCCAAAAAGATACCGAGGTCAGCAGAGTTTATACAATATAAGAAAGCTCCTGCAGAAGTCAAGCTGAGAGGGCAGTAGTGTCTGGGTAGCTCAGCAATATAAAGTATGAGCAGTGACTGGTGATACGTACTCTTATGGTATTCGTGTACATGACACAGCGTTGGAGGTAAAACTGTAGAGGGAAGACTTGAATACGGTAATCAGGTTGAAATAGATGTAGATTTCGGTAGTTATTCGGGATGAAGAGGCCTGAACAGGATAGACTAGCGTGGAGTTATGCACCAAACCAGTCTTCGGAGTGAAGACAACAACAATATATTCAGTGCAACACGCACCATCCTCTTACCTGGCTTTTCAATCTGATGTGTGTATATAAACTCACTGAAAATATTAGTGCTGATTGCTACTCATTAGAGTGTAAGCATTCTTCGCTACTTTTTAACTTCATTGCCTGTCTTATTAGACATTTTACAGGTGAACTGAAAGACAATAAATAAAAAAATATAAGAGCGTTATCATTCGATAGGAAATGTCCAGATTTGCACATATTTAATCTACAATTTTCCCAACCATCTGCTCCTATTAATGAAATGGCTCTTAACTTCTCTGATGAAAACACGGAACGAAGTAAGAAGGCTAAAGTAAGTTCATCGTCACTTTCACCCGTATTCGGATGTGTAGTCCCATTGCAGGTTACTGATACAGCAGTCTTCCTGAGGTCGCCAAGCGCGTCCGATGTTTCTCCCGTCCTATCTTTCCAAACTCTGGCTGGTGTTGTGGTGTCTGGATTTGTTTCTGTATGAAGCTTTTTGTTTATATTCATCAGTGTGCTTCAGAGCTACTTTCATTTTCAGTTCTTTGCATGTATCTTCAGTGTCAATAGTGTCTCCTTTTCTGCTACCTTTTACGTTTCCCCAGCTTGTTCTTCACTTCCTGCTCTCGCCACAAGTATTCGGACGCAGTTTCTTATGTTAATGTGCGGCGGGAAACAATTTGTCGTAGTTCCAGATTTTTATTCTTTATTGCCTTTTGCTGTACGATTCTACAATCACTTTACAATTTATTTAATTTCTATACGTTCTCGGTAGTGGATAACAACGAGTATCATTATCTTCGTCGTTATTCTTAAGCTAGGGTACTCAACAACGTAAGTTACGAAATACGAATGCTTGGTCTAGACGGGGCCATTGCGCATTATTATTAATTACTCTAGAATCTTTTAATTTATGATTTGATATTTATACACAACCTAAGTGAGGTTCTCAGCTTTCCACGCATATCTGCAGAAAACTCGGTCTAGGTATCACTTGCACTGGCTATCTATGTACTCCCCAGAAAAGCAACACGCAAATTTTTCCGTCAATTTTGATTGGAAAGAGCGGAATTTGTTGTTGGACATCTTTGAATATTTCCACTTCAGCCCCTACAATTTCATGAAGTTCGGATAGGTGGCGGCGCTCTCTAGCCTTCAAAATGGCGTCTGTATCGGTGATGCCATTGAGTTTCTTTTGGCGGAAAACTAGAGTATCGCAGATATTCATAGGCGCTTGCAGAATGTAAAGGGAGACCTGGCAGTTAAAAAAGCATGGTGAGCAGTCGGGCGAGGAGTCTTTCATCTACAAGGTCGGCCGGCCCCACACAGCTGCGTCTTCTGCAAACTGGGAACGTGCGGACACTCTCACTCGAGGCGATCGACGGGTTACAGTCGAACACCTCGCTGCTCAACTGGACGTCTCTGTTGGTGGTGCTGACACACTCGTCCAACGGCTGGGATACTCAGTGTGTGTACCCTATGCATTCCTCGCCGCCTACAGAAGAGCAACGAAGGACCACCTGTGCAAAATGAAGGAAGGGAAGCAGTACGTGGTTTGTGGGTAGATTATTTATGCAGCAATACTTTGGCTCCGACGTCAACGTGTAGAGTCGTACCATACGAGCATACAGGTCTTGAGGAAATAATAGGGTTTTGTAGCCAAAAGAATGGGGAATCCTGTGGTGTATTAGAATCCTGAATGAAACCAACCTGCTTTATTGAATTCCCCTTGTACACAAACAAAGTGTACAGCAGAGAGCGGACACCATTGTCGTCCCCTTCGTAACTGGTGTGTATGGGCACAGAATTAACATAATTGTAATAATCGCCAACTAACGGATGGGCTATTGTCCATCAAAAGCGGAAGGATAAATGTTGAACAAAAAGAAAAATTATTTTGTTTGACATGTCTTCTATTCAGTGTTAAAGACAAATATGTGCTTTTGACAACTTGTCGATGTGAAGTTAAACCACTATTATGCCAATGGCGACATGATTTTCGGAGCACAAAAAGCTCTAACCCTCCCTCCAAATCTTCGAAAATTTTGCACTTCGTCTTCTGTACCTGTATCCTCTGCCACATCTCAGAAAAATCATCACAAATGCAATTTATAAAATTTAGTAATTCAGAACTAGTCAGCTCTTAAAACCACTTCCTTATATGTTTCTCGATAGTGAATCAGAACAGCCCCGTCCCTATTTCCCTCCCCCCCCCCCCACCCTCCGCTCGACCGCCGCCCACCTACTTCCTGCGTGAGGGAGGGATGAAATAACAATAAAGGGAAAAACATATTATTTCGTCCCTTCTTCCACCTTGGTAGCTTGTTTCTTTGGTTGTATATCAGAGGCTCTAGACCTGCTGTATCAGGTCTTTGCTCGAAAAAAATATCACAAGGAAAATTTTTATGTCGAATTGGTTGTGGAACATGATCTGAAAACTCTCGATTATTTTACTTCAATGTGGGTTTCCCCCTAAACAAAGTCGTATAGACAATAAAGAAACTCAAACGTCTGAAGAATATGAATTTAATAGCACTCTACCTGATTCACTGCTATGCAGAGGCTGTAATATTGCTAAACTTCTCACGAACTAAAGAGTAGTAGCTGACACTGGAAACCACACAAATAATAACCAACACTTAATATCACCGAAGTAGAAAACTAATGCTTGTAAGAAATAATATGAGATGGCTGCCACATTGTTTCCTCTGTGTTTAATAAAGTAGAAGTACGACTCTTGAGAGAGTAGGGAAACTGTCAATGAATGGCGAAGATACACAGCCCTGACATTTTATTATCAGAAAATATATTGGTTTTTGTTTGAAACAGAAACAGAAGGTGCGAAAGAGGAGGACAGAGTTGATGAGAAACGTGTATCACAGGCTGTTGCTCCAACGGCCAGGAAAGTTTCCAGCGTTTCACCACATGGCTGTTGAGTCAGGGCAGCTCCAAAATCCTTCGTTGATTGGTAACTGCAAAGAGAGAGTCCGTTATTAGAAATTTGACAATACGGTCACGGGCTCCACAAAGACATCATCAGTTCATGGTATCCTGTATCATAACGGCACAACAATTGACCACTAGATATCATGGGAGACAAACCCACCACTGTAAATGGAGGTTGGGAATACTTCCTTCTCAACAAAGACACAGAAAGAGGAGATTCGGTCTGCTAGGAGACCTGAGTGACTTCGACTGCGGACTAGTCATTGGCTGTCACCTGAGTAATAAATCCGTCAGCAACTTATCAATACTTCTAAAGCTCCCCGACTGTTGGTGACGAGAAGTGGAAACGCTAAGGAACAGCCATGACCAAACCAAGACCAGGCAGACCCCACACGCTGATGGACTGGTACCATCGACCACTATGAAGAGTGGTTATAAGAAATCGCATGAAATAAGCGTAAAAAAATCACTTGTGTGTTCCAAACTGCTATCAGCAGGTAGCTAGCGCAACGACTGTGTTACTGGAAACGAGTAATTGGGAAAGATGAATCACACTGTACCCTATAGCAGTTCAATGGAAGGATTTGGATTAGGCGAATGGCTGGAGAACATTACCTGCCATCATGTGTAGTGCCAGCAATGAAGTACGGAGGAGGCAGTGTGGCGTTTAAAATATGTAAATACTAAATGTGGAAGGACACAAACACATTTCTCAGAATTGTGTACTGTGCACAGTAAAGGAACAGTTGGTTTATCAGCATACATTGCTCCCTGTCATAACACTATTTTATAATAAAAACAGTTTTTATATGCAAATTTTCAACAATTTTATTTTTCAAATAATAATTTGGGCATCAATCAAGATTTTGTAAGAAACTACTGAGATCTGACTCATTTGTGAAAAAATTTAAGTGCCAGCACAGTAGCATGTAAGACATAAAATTAAAAAATCTCAGTTAAAATAAATTTTCCAAATCATGAAACTCAGTATTATTATTATTCGTTGTCTTTAATCCATTGTATCAAATTTAATCTGTCCATCTTCAAAAAATGAAAGCCACAATTAGTTATTAATTTCAAATATCTATTTCTTAAACTCATTATTAAACCCCATACAAATGTTTCTCCATCTGCTATTAAAATATTCGCATCCAGTAGTATAATATAAAACATTTACTTGTAGCTCACTATTTTTTTAAAAAATTAGGGTTGCTTGCATTATTGAGCTTCTTGAGTAGAGGCTCCACTTATATAGAAAAAATGTTATTAAGCATTTTTTTGTTTTTCTTATTAAATTGTATATATCATATACTTCTGAAGAGAGAGCAGAAACCATATGCAATACACTGGAATTGAAGTATTTGATTATGAATGTAATAATAATGAATCATTTTTTGAAAGATTTCTTGAAACCTTCAGCTGCCATTCTTTTTATTTCATGTAGAATTATGCAATTCTAGCCTTAGGACATTTTCAAGTATTTTATGGATGATTTTTTTAGTAGTAGATTATGTCATATACATTGTTTCTCCTAATATAGTGTGAACATATTGGATTTATTTTATGAGTATAACATGGTGTCTAGGAGCAATGACATACATGACGTAATCTACTACTAAAAAATCATCCATAAAATACTTGAAAATGGCCTAAAGCCGAAATTATACAATCATACATGAAATAAAGAGAATGGTGGCTGAAGGCTTCCAGAAATCTTTCAAAAAAATTCAGCACAATTGTGGACCCTATCACATTGAGAATTACAGAATAATGAAAAACATCCATATGGCAATGCATCTATTTTATTTTCCAGAATATATATTTTGTCATCAAAGGCACTCAGTGGGTTTTTGTTTACCTCAATTGAAGAAATTTGATGTTTCATGCTTCATTTTAAATTCATAGTTCTGTACTGTTCTGTGCTGTTGAACAAATAATCTATATAATCTTCTTAGCTTATTTTATTTTAAACAACATGTTTCCTAATACCATTCGATTTTTTTCTATCCGGTCACCAACTTTATAAGCATACAGTTTTGCTCTCAGACCACAAAATTCTTCCTTTACTTTTCTGTTACATTCATTTTTTCTACAACACCCAATTTTTTACAACTTCTTGTTTTCTTGTTTTCTTGTTTTCTTGTGAAATATATATCTGCTGGATGGTCGCTAGAACCAAATTTATCATATTTTAATTCTATTTTAATTTCATAACTGTATAGTCAAAATCATACATCAGCTCTGTAGATGAATCAAATACTCTCATACCAATGCAGACAAGTTTATTAAACAAAATTTTAGTTTTATTCATATGCATTGCACCAACATTTTCAAAAAATATTGATCTTCCTTTGAAGTTTGGCTTTGCCACAAATTTCTCACATTTATCTCCATCTGAAATTCGTTTTATATCCACTCTTTTCCTAATATTTTACATCGTTTTCGCAAATACTGAAATATCCATCAGTTTGTTGAAATCTTTTTCAAAACTTTTCTTTGCTTTCATTTTCATTTCTCTATCAAATTATATATATATGTATAAACCGTTTAAATATTAAAACTCTGTGCTTTTTTGTTGTCTTCATTCCTAGAGACAAATACAGGGTGTTTCAAAAAGGACTTTACAGCTTTACAGCTTTGAAAATTCATATAAAATAATTCATAGTATATACAGAGGTGACTGTAGTGCCAATTTGTAGGGAAATACATCACGTTTTCTCTCGGATAGTTCGCTAGTGCCGAATCGCACCGTATGGAGCGCTATCAGCACTTGCATTAAAGATGGCTGCAGTCACTGGACCCGAACATGCTAGCTGTGTGTTTTGGTTTGAAGAATCGACGCCAGCGACAGCAGCCCAGCACAATTTTCGTACCAAGTGCGCTAAAGATCTTCTAAGTAGGCCTACAATTTATGAGGGCATGAATGTTTTGTAGAAATAGGGTGCTCAGTAAGTCTCTCCATGACAGAACCATCAATGGAATAGTGTACGGCAATACGTTACAGCAATTTTTGATACCACAGATCGATGAAGATGACCAAGAACGAAATGTGTACTTCATGCACGTTGGTGCACCACCCCCCACTACCTGGCTCACGTCTGGGATTTTCTCAGTGACCGCTTTTCAGGTCAACGGATTGGCTGTGATGCACCAATTGCATGGCCCTCACTTCCCCAGACCTGAACCACTCGATTTTTTTAAGCAGATTCATCAAAGATATCGTGTTTGTACCTCCTGTGCCAGCTTCTTTACCTGAACGTAGAGCAAGAATTTACACCACCACCGAGCAAGTTACACCTGCTATGATACAGTGAGTTTGGGAAGAAGCTGCCAGCCAGTGTGGCCGTGTGGTTCTAGGTGCTTCAGTTTGGAACTGTGTGACCGTTACGGTCGCAGGTTCGAATCCTGCCTCGGGCATGGATGTGTGATGTCCTTAGGTTAGTTAGGTTTAAGTAGTTCTATGTTCTAGGGGACTAATGACCTCAGAAGTTAAGTCCCATAGTGCTCACCATTTTTGGGAGGAACTTCTGATGGGATGTATGCAGGATAACCAATGGAAGACACATACAACATCTTTAGTTTAAGGAAAAAAATCTTTTGTTTCCCTGCAAAAAAATACTAAACTCTGCTCTATAATTTCTCTCAATACATTTATATGAATTTTTAAAGTTGTAAAGTCCTCTTTCAAACACTTTATACTGTTTAAGGTTTGTATAGTGAATTTCATAATTATTTTCATTGTCCAGAGAAGCCAACTTACTTTCTTTAGGTACAGGCACAATCTTAGTTTCAGGAGCTAATGGTATGTCTTAATGTAAATCAGGCAGTTCTTTAGGATATTTTAGATCTGCTTGAATTACATAACCAGTTAAGTGTCTTATTTTTTTAGAATCCTAAGATTCAGGACCATCTCATTCAAATCCCACGTAGTGTGAATAAAAATCTCTCGGTGTACATGCCGCGTCAATTCAGGATAAAACTCCAAGCTTTCGACCACTACCTCCCTGGTCGTCGTCAGGGCTAAAACTGACTGTCGTGAAGTAGCAAGCCTCCCGCTTTCATATGCAAGGGACGGCTTCTAATTGGCTGGAATACGTCATAGCAACAGCGATATGGCGCGTAGTGAAATGGTGCCCTCTACTTCCATAGATGCAGTTTCTATCCCGCGTTGCTTGCAGCGCCATCCCTTGAATCAGGAGGTAAAGTGCGGGAAGTTTTTCTCTGTGTAACTGTACAGATTGTAATGCCAAGTAATTTGACAACTTTTTTTACATCATAATCTTTCACAGCACTGGGATGTACCACCTCTTATTCCTCATGTAATAATCGTAGTGGTTGTCTAGTCAGTTTTAGCATTTCATTTCAATTTAACCCAGGTGCAGGAAAATTCCAAGATGGAACATGTCATACTCATTTATACAAGTTTTTCTAAAATTTTCATACGATCAACCAATAACAAAACATCAGTTTAAGGTTACAAATCATGATAGTCACAAAAAATTATATTAAATTTTTCCCAAACTAATTTTGTATGTTTATTATCTTCATCATTTATTTCACAGTCATTTAGGTTTTTGTAAAATGCTTCTTTTGCTGGAACTGTGTTCCTTCAAATTTCATCTAAGAATCCTTATAATAATATGGATAGACACCTTTTCTTATCACTAGATTGAATAAATCATCTGGGAAAAATTTCCTAACGTTTCTCATCTTATTCTTCCATAAATTTGACGACACTTTGTCAAGACATGAAGCCATGAATGTAAATATGTCAGTAAATCTCATCTTCAAATTTTCTGTTATCTTGCCAAAACTAATATGTCTTCATTATTGGGTATCAAATCTACTGTTTTTTATAATAAACAAGGTCTTTTATGTACTAATGAGAATCTTGTTCTGTGACATCATGTACAGAAATTGCTACAAAATTAGAATTCTTCAGTTGCATTGCTACAAAATTAGATTTCTTCAGTTGTAAATTACATTTATTAAATAATAGATTTATATATTTTCCTCTTAAATGACCATGATGATGAACTTTCTTATAATTTTTGTATAATACTGTCTACATAATGAGCATATTTTAGATCATATATGTCTTGACTGTTCTGCAAGCATTAATGGTCTCATTTCTTCAATTTCAGGATAAATCCTTCCAATTTCTTCAAACACTTTTTCCATGTGTTCACTGTATTTTTTTATGAAAACTTGGTCCTTGATATAAGACTTGATCCTTGTGTTTATCAGTGTAATTGATATAGCAATAAAAAATACTTGGTTCATATTTTTTATATTTCATAGTATACAACATGTGCGCATTTATTCTTATAATAATAAATAAATAGTATAAAATCAGTTATTTAAGTTTAATTTTGTTAAATTTATCTTTTTGTTGCTAAGTTTATACTTATTTTTTAATATATCCTTGTAATATCCTCTGTTAAAATCATACTCTGATAGTATAGGATAATTTTGAATAAACTTAAAAGTTTTTTCTCATTTTTGGATTTGGTGACAATTAGGCACTTTTAATATCAAAATCTCAAAATCTGCATAAATAACAAATGAAACATTCTGTGTATGTTGATAATTTTTAAAACTTACTGAGTTACAGATGAAGTGGAGAATTGACACATCACAAATAAATTTTACTTTTTTTCAATTTGCTTCAAAACAAGCATGGATATAATTTTTGAACCAATCATGTGAATTTTCACCATTTTTGTAATAAAACAAATTTATATGTTTCTCTTTCTTATGTTTTGTTATTTTTAATCGATACACTTGATATTTTTCATCAAATAAATAAACATTAATAGGTTTATTAATTTTAGCCTCAATTTTTTAAATGTTATCAACCACTATGGCAAATTCAAAATTTTCAAGTTTCTGATCAATATCAGCCCTAACATTTTAATGTTTCATGACTCTATCCATATTTTCATTTGCAGATACACTGTAATTTTATAGTCCACAGAAAACATTTTTGATTTTTATTTTCCACAGTAACAGATGCTTTTTATTTTTATTTTTTCTGGCTTTTCGATGTAAGATGTGCCTCTTAGTGGAACATATCTATTAATTCCTAGTTTCCCACCAATAATTGTATTTAATGTTGAGCCACAACCATGAGCCTGAAAATTAGACATTTGTGTTAAAATATTTTTTTTCCCTTCCTTAAATCTTTTTAGACTTATCTTTTTCTGTAGTAATCCTATAATTTTGAGTTTGATGCCTAACTCTCATAATTTTATTAATGGCCTTATTTTCTACTCCCAAAAAATAAAGAAAAAATTGAAAATTTTGCTTTTTTATGGATAATTTTGATAAGGTGAGCTAGAAATAAAGGTTGGGATCGTAGATGTAATCTGTAGGTTCTGAGTCGCCTACTCAAATTATATATATAATTTATATACAAAGTTATCTCAACTTTCAATTTCGTTAAGAGGAAAAACGAAAATTTAGCTATCTTTACATATGATTCATATATACAATGTAAATAAGTGACTCAGAAGCAACAAATTCTATCTACTAGTCTGTATAAGACCAAATACCTCACTGTGAGCACAGAGAAAGATGACAGAACTTTAGATATAGATGGTAAAATCTTTCAAAGAGTTAAAAAATTCAAATGTCCAGAGGCAAAACTCAGTGAAAGGATTTAGATGGAGCAGGAAATAATGAAAAGAATCCAGGCAGGGAACAGCACAAGGTTTGCACTTGGAAAGCTACTGAAGTCCAAGTTTCCACAGAGATCCACAAAGATAAGTATCTACTGGACAGTAATACAACTCATCGTCCTATACAGAGTAGAGACCTGCACTATAACACTCCTAACATTTCATAATGCTGTTATGAGGCAGATTTTTGGAGCAATAAAAGATGGAAACAAACTTAATAAAAAATGTGAAACCGCCAATTTCAGGAATTTTATAAATCGTTGCACATTGAGGCTGTGATTAGAGAGAGGAGACAGGTGGTACAAGCACATAGTGCATCAAGAAGGCCAGATCACCAGTCAGGTGCTGGGAGAAGACATGAGAAGCAACAGACCGATGGGAAGACTGCAGCACAGATGAACTGATGGGAGCAGAGAAGATGTGTTTACGATGGGACGAACTGGAGAAGAGTACATGGACAGACCTAGATGGAGGAGGCTGATTGGCGAGGCCAAAAACCGACTACAGTTTGTAGGGCCAAATTAGTAACTAACTAGGTAGCCAACTAAGTAAGTATGTATGTATATCGTACAGAATACAGTGGAAGAGCGACACAACGACCATATGCTGAGCTGCTCCACAGTGACTGCAACTATATCACAGTAATTTTCCTTCTGTGTTTTGTGTTGCGCATTTTTGTTATTGTATATTACAGATTTTCCACTATTTTCAAGGTATTTTCACAGGAATCTAGCCTAACGAATTGAATGAGTCATAGTTACATTATTACTGTGTAACTATCCACTGCAAACCATAGGCACTTTATACCAAAATACTAGGAAAGTATCCCTGAAGAATTGTTGATGGAGTTTGGGTTTACCCTGTCTGTATCTCAATTTGTATAAAGGTGGGATAATAGTATGTATTTGTGATACACTGTTTCAGTTTCTGAAGCACAGAATTCTCCCAATTAAATTGAAGTTTTATGGGATTGGTGGTACAGCTGACCAATGGACAATGTCACATCTAATCAAAACAATGCAGAAAGCTGTACATAGTAATTCAAACAATATAGTCCCAGGACATTGTTCTGACTGGAGAGAAATCATGAATGGGGTTCAACAAGGATCAATCTTAGGTGTACTATTGTACTGATATATGTAAACGATCTTCTGCCAAATATACATCAAGAAGGATTAGTTCTTTTTGCAGGTGACACTAGTTTTGTAATCAGTCCAAATATAAATAAACAGAAGAAATAACAAGCAATGTTCCTATAGCAGTTTCACCCTCAGTTTTAAAAAGCTACCACATATTCAGCTCTACACATCTAGGGATACCAGAGCTGATTTTATGTTTCTCATAAATTGCGTTTTCTCAGGAGAGAGAGATGCCACAGAAGTTGCTTACATGTGTTCTGTCCCCTTCCTTATGTAGAGGATGAATTATGAGAGTGGTCGCCCACCTGGAGGTCTTTTGCTTTCCCAAAGCTGTTTAATAATTGCAACAAGTTTATCGATTGCCTGCCCTGTATACTTTCATAGCTCAAGAGCCATCTGTCGTATATGTAGATGGTGCCTTGTCCCTGAGTACGTCGATGATCTTACTAATTTCCCCCTACGTTTGTAGAGATGAACGAGGATTGATACTGGAATTGCTTTCGCAAATGATGGGATCCCTGGAGCCCCGCAGTTGGTGAGACATTCAAAATAACTTCCTCCAATCTGGCAATTACCTTCGTCACTGTGAACTAGTTTCCCTTTGGAATCTTTGAAATGTAGGTTTGGGGGTTTGTATTTGATCACATTGTGCTGTATGTATTTATAGATGTTATGTGATATTTTTTAATGTCTTGCTCAATCAGTACCTAGTGATTCTTATCAAAAGCAAGCTTCACCCCGCTGGTGATTTCTGATCCAGATTTTCTCGCGTTTAGGAAGCTGATCCTATTCGCTTAATTTTTCTCCCAATTCCATTTCTGCTAAGCATCCTGTCTTAGCTTTACTGGCGCATCTCCCTCATTGTCCCATTAAGCATGATTTCTTGATTTCGTGCGTCGGACGGTGCCCTTACGTCCTGTGGCTGTACCCTATTGTGGTTGTTCTCACAGACCTCCAGATTTATAGTTTGCAGCTTGTAGGTGAATCCTTGGACGGTGCTTAGCTTGTCTCTGTCAAATTTATTATTTTTTTCTGGGGCTAATCTTCTTGGTATATCTTAGAATTAGTCTAACTTTGACATTGGAAAAGTAATTATCTGAATCTACGCTGGTATTTCTAACAACCATTGCGGTCTGGATCCTTAGTTGCGCTTTCTGTTTAATGGCAAAATGGTCAACTTGGAATTCGCCGAGGTTGGAGATTGGAGGTGTTCAGTTCTTGTCTTTTATGGCAGGTGTTTCAAAGCAGGTGACTTTAGAACCAGACTGAATGCTCTGAATTGTTATTATTGCTATTATTACTATTGTTATTATAATGATCACACATTATTCACATTTGTTTTATTTTGACATGTGTTTGTCCAATAAACGTGACAGCAACCAGGAGAGCCGTATGCTGACCACGTACCCCTCTACACAGCATCCAGTAACGCCATTGGTAGACGATGAGATGGGGGTCAGTCGAATCCTACCTGTCCAGGGCCAGAATGCAGAACTTTCCTTTTTACCTCCCGTTCACTCTGCTGTTTATTTTTATTATTGTACGTTTTTCTGTTCAGGAATTTTTGTTTTTATGTAATGCCTTATTCAATGACGTAGTGCCAATAAAAATATATACAGTACATTACAGATTCTCGGCATACTGCCGGTTGCAACAGCAATCAGCACAGAAAAGATATTTGTTTTAGTCTATAACCGAATTTTTTTTATTTTGCCGATTGGCAAACAATATACAACAATAAACACAAGCATGTAGGTACTCACAGCAGTGCTAATTCTCTCGTGGGCAGTCTATGTGAGTGCACACTGTGGAACGGCCGTCGAGCATACACTGGCACAGGTTGCAGCCCCTCTTGAAAACCGACCCCGGAGTGCACGCGATCGCTGCAACAGGTGAACACGCTCGCTAGATACTCATACAGCTGGTACGCAACAAATATGCAGGCTAGTTTCCACAAATTAGGGAAAGATCACAAAAAAAACTGTATCAATTCGGCAAACGTAAAGCAAGAGGGCCGGAAGTAATGCTGTTACTAAATTAAGGCTACACGATAAGTACCACATGCAAACCAATGAAATCGCAGTTATCTGTACGTATGAGGTGCGTTCAAGTTCTAAGGCCTCCGATTTTTTTTCTCTGAACTGGAAAGAGATAGAAACATGCACATTGTTTTAAAATGAGACCGCGTTCATTGTCAATATGTCCCAGAGATGGCAGCACTGTACGGCAGTTGGAATTTTACCGCCAGCGGCGAGAATGAGAACTGTTTTAAATACTTAAAATGGCGACGTTTTCCTTACTTGAACAGTGTGCAATCATTCGTTTTCTGAATTTGCGTGGTGTGAAACCAATTGAAATTCATCGACGGATGAAGGAGACATGTGGTGATGGAGTTATGGATGTGTCGAAAGTGCGTTCGTGGGTGCGACAGTTTAATGACGGCAGAACATCGTGTGACAACAAACCGAAACAACCTCGAGCTCGCACGAACCGGTCTGACGACATGATCGAGAAAGTGGAGAGAATTGTTTTGGGGGATCGCCGAATGACTGTTGAACAGATCGCCTTCAGAGTTGGCATTTCTGTGGGTTCTGTGCACATAATCCTGCATGACGACCTGAAAATGGGAAAAGTGTCATCCAGGTGGGTGCCACGAATGCTGACGAACGACCACACGGCTGCCCGTGTGGCATGTTGCCAAGCAATGTTGACGCGCAACAACAGCATGAATGGGACTTTCTCTTCGTCGGTTGTGACAATGGATGAGACGTGGATGCCATTTTTCAATCCAGAAACAAAGCGCCAGTCAGCTCAATGGAAGCACACAGATTCACCGCCACCAAAAAAATTTCGGGTAACCGCCAGTGCTGAAAAAATCATGGTGTCCATGTTCTGGGACAGCGAGGGCGTAATCCTTACCCATTGTGTTCCAAAGGGTACTACGGTAACAGGTGCATCCTACGAAAATGTTTTGAAGAACAAATTCCTTCCTGCACTACAACAAAAACGTCCGGGAAGGGCTGCGCGTGTGCTGTTTCACCAAGTCAACGCACCCGCACATCGAGCTAACGTTACGCAACAGTTTCTTCGTGATAACAACTTTGAAGTGATTCCTCATGCTCCCTACTCACCTGACCTGGCTCCTAGTGACTTTTGGCTTTTTCCAACAATGAAAGACACTCTCCGTGGCCGCACATTCACCAGCCGTGCTGCTATTGCCTCAGCGATTTTCCAGTGGTCAAAAGAGACTCCTAAAGAAGCCTTCGCCGCTGCCATGGAATCATGGCGTCAGCGTTGTGAAAAATGTGTACGTCTGCAGGGCGGTTACGTCGAGAAGTAGCGCCAGTTTCATCGATTTCGGGTGAGTAGTTAATTAGAAAAAAAATCGGAGGCCTTAGAACTTGAATGCACCTTGTACAGTACCCAAGCAGCGCAAATTCTTACTCCGAGGGCCAACAAGTTCAGCGCATGGAGTGCCTGCTCCATTTTCCAACCTGGGCCGTGTCGCCATTTGCAGTGTTCTTCTGCAGTAACTGACGGTGCTGAGAGCAGCTTTCACAAGACTGTTAGCTTTCAGTTCCTACGTGAGTCAGTAGACGCCATCATCAAACTAAAGCACGTCGCTGTACTGCTGTTCGCCGCAGCTACAGGGTGTTTCAAAAATGACCGGTATATTTGAAACGGCAATAAAAACTAAACGAGCAGCGATAGAAATACACCGTTTGTTGCAATATGCTTGGGACAACAGTACATTTTCAGGCGGACAAACTTTCGAAATTGCAGTAGTTACAATTTTCAACAACAGATGGCGCTGCAAGTGATGTGAAAGATATAGAAGACAACGCAGTCTGTGGGTGCGCCATTCTGTACGTCGTCTTTCTGCTGTAAGCGTGTGCTGTTCACAACGTGCAAGTGTGCTGTAGACAACATGGTTTATTCCTTAGAACAGAGGATTTTTCTGGTGTTGGAATTCCACCGCCTAGAACACAGTGTTGTTGCAACAAGACGAAGTTTTCAACGGAGGTTTAATGTAACCAAAGAACCGAAAAGCGATACAATAAAGGATCTGTTTGAAAAATTTCAACGGACTGGGAATGTGACGGATGAACGTGCTGGAAAGGTAGGGCGACCGCGTACGGCAACCACAGAGGGCAACGCGCAGCTAGTGCAGCAGGTGATCCAACAGCGGCCTCGGGTTTCCATTCGCCGTGTTGCAGCTGCGGTCCAAATGATGCCAACGTCCACGTATCGTCTCATGCGCCAGAGTTTACGCCTCTATCCATACAAAATTCAAACGCGGCAACCCCTCAGCGCCGCTACCATTGCTGCACGAGAGACATTCGCTAACGATATGGTGCACAGGATTGATGACGGCGATATGCATGTGGGCAGCATTTGGTTTACTGATGAAGCTTATTTTTACCTGGACGGCTTCGTCAATAAACAGAACTGGCGCATATGGGGAACCGAAAAGCCCCATGTTGCAGTCCCATCGTCCCTGCATCCTCAAAAAGTACTGGTCTGGGCCGCCATTTCTTCCAAAGGAATCATTGGCCCATTTTTCAGATCCGAAACGATTACTGCATCACGCTATCTGGACATTCTTCGTGAATTTGTGGCGGTACAAACTGCCTTAGACGACACTGCGAACACCTCGTGGTTTATGCAAGATGGTGCCCGGCCACATCACACGGCCGACGTCTTTAATTTCCTGAATGAATATTTCGATGATCGTGTGATTGCTTTGGGGTATCCGAAACATACAGGAGGCGGCGTGGATTGGCCTCCCTATTCGCCAGACATGAACCCCTGTGACTTCTTTCTGTGGGGACATTTGAAAGACCAGGTGTACCGCCAGAATCCAGAAACAATTGAACAGCTGAAGCAGTACATCTCATCTGCATGTGAAGCCATTCCGCCAGACACGTTGTCAAAGGTTTCGGGTAATTTCATTCAGAGACTACGCCATATTATTGCTACGCATGGTGGATATGTGGAAAATATCGTACTATAGAGTTTACCAGACCGCAGCGCAATCTGTTGTTGAAAATTGTAACTACTGTAATTTCGAAAGTTTGTCTGCCTGAAAATGTACTGTTGTCCCAAGCATATTGCAACAAACGGTGTATTTCTATCGCTGCTCGTTTAGTTTTTATTGCCGTTTCAAATATACCGGTCATTTTTGAAACACCCTGTACAATCAACATTGAAATTATTTGTATTATTCAAAACTACATTTTCGATTGCTCTCATTTTTTGGTCCACATGGCAATGGCAGAAGTACTCGTAGTAATATTAGTTGAAATTTCATCAGGAAGGAGAGCATTCATGAGTTTCAAATGAGTAAAGCTATACATTAACGGGCGTAAGCTGCCACTACAGGCCAGTTGTATAGAGAGAGCATTGTACCTAGAAAGCAGAGTACCTTGCAACACATGGTGTTTTCAGGTCAGTACTTCAGTTTAGCGATCGATTCTAGAATCACCATTAGCAGTTTCCACCATTTCCTACTGGTCCTCTAGTGGTTAGACATGAGGTCGTGTTTTGCGCAGCATTTGTAAATATTTCGCGTTCTACATATTTAATTGCTGTATAATATATGTCAGCTATTTGGAATGTATTGTTAATCCTTGAGGTACAGTGAATCACTTTAATATTCGGACACTATGATATGTTAACCTTGTAGCATCATAATTTTATTCGTAATAAAACAAGCAAAATATATAACCAAGTATTATATACCGTGATGTGTCTTGTAAATAATAAACTTTATTAAGATAACGAACATAAGTTCTTTTATAATACTACTTAAATACAAATTGGTCCTATATTCATGTTACTTTAATATTCGGACACTTTGCAGAACTAATCATTTCAAAACAAGATTTTGTGGAACATTAGATGTTTCAGTATCTTGTCGGGTAGCCATTCTGTTTTATCACTTCTTTCAAACGCTGCGGCATATTGCAAATGATCTTTTTTCAAATAGTCCGCGTGTACACTGTCCCATTCTTCTTTTAATCGCTTCATTGTTTCCTTGGACGATACTGGTGTTTCTCTAATACGTCGCTCCAGTTCTCCCCACACATTACCAATGTGATTGAGATCTGGTGATTGAGGTGGTGGCTGTAACACGTTGGGGCAATTGTACAACAAATATTCCTGCACAATGCGAGCCTTATGTTTTGGGTCATTGTTCTGGTAAAACTTCAACGTCTTTAATATCCCCATGGTTTCAGCACATTTTCGTAAATTGTTCTTTAATATGTTCAGTCAGACATATTTGTCCACAATACTGTCGATGAACACCAATTCGCCCGGTCCAAATATCGATAAACAGCCCCAGACGAGAACGCTGCCACCTCCTTGCTTTACAGTCGGTTTAACATTTGTGACTGTAAATTCTTCGTTGTTCTTTCACCACACCTTACTTCGTCTACCCGATCCAAAAACGTTAAATCTACTTTCTTCGGCAAAAATGATGTCGTTCCACCATATTTCATCCTTCGTAATAAACTCCCTGGCAAAAGCACAACCTCTTCTTTCGATTCTGTTCATTCACATACGGTTTCTTCCTGGCCACTCTTCCGCTGTAGGCAGTTCCATTCAATGCTCTGCGAATCGTTTGAGGGTGTATCGCCGCGCTGAGTGGCTGCACAGTTAGATGCTCCATGTCAGTGACTGCGCGGCCCCTCCTGCCGGGGGGACTGATGACCTTCGCTGTTTAGTCCCCCTTAAACATCACAACAACCAAACCCTCCCGCCGGAGGTTCGTGTCCTCCCTCGGGCATGGGTGTGTGTGTGTTGTTCTTAGCGTACGTTAGTTTAAGTAGTGTGTAAGTCTGGGGACCCATGGCCTAAGCAGTTTGGTCCCTTAGAAATTCAGACACACTTGAACATTTGAGGATGTACCTTCTTGCCAGTCTCATTTAGCAGCTCTCGTGCTAATCTGGGTGCACTGAGTGCAGGATCCTTCTTTATTTTCCGTGTTAGCTGCCTCTTGTCTCGTGCATCCAGCTTGGGTGGCTGGCCCTTTTGCGGTATAGAGTCGATACGGTCCTCATTTTTGAATCGTCTGACGATATCTGCCACAGTACTCTCACTTATCTTGAGCGTGGCAGCAATTTGTCTATGTGATTTACCTTTCGCGTTGTGGAAAAATCACAAGCTGTCGTATCTCAAAACTAGTATTAGCTCTGCGTGGCATCGTACCGTCTGGACAGTCGACCGCGCTTGTAAACACACACTTGCCTTCTGACTCGAAGTATTTACCCCGGAGTGAACGGTGAAAACAAGTGCGGCACAGTCATCTGTCAGGATATTAAAGTAACGTGACCACCGAAGAGCGCTTTATTTCAATCATATTATTTAACAAGTGGTATACGTTGTGTAAACATCATTCATACTATTATTTACTAGACAGCTACCTTCATATAATACGTGGATATATTATATTTTTCTTTTATTCACAATACAGTTATAACGCAGTTATAACGAATATTAAGGTTATTCACTGTGTAGAATTCCATGGTGTCATCATGGTGAGTAAAATGCTACATAACCCCCCCCCCCCCCCCGAGACTGTTTTCTTCCTGTTTTCTCGATTGACCTGTGTTCAGTTCTTCAAGGCCTATCCACTGTGTTAACTTATAACTAAATCAGAGGGGGGTGCGATGGGGAGGTTCCCTTGTTAGAAGAAAGATTAAGGAAAGGCAAACCTACGTTTCTAGCATTTGTAGACTTAGAGAAAGCTTTTGACAATGTTGACTGGAATACTCTCTTTCAAATTCTAAAGGTGGCAGGGGTAAAATACAGGGAGCGAAAGGCTATTTACAATTTTTACAGAAACCAGATGGCAGTTATAAGAATCGAGGGGCATGAAAGGGAAGCAGTGGTTGGGAAGGGAGTGAGACAGGGTTGTAGCCTCTCCCCGATGTTATTCAATCTGTATGTTGAACAAGCAGTACGTAACGCCAGAAATGCATATCCTCCTATTTCCATCTATTGTACTATAATTTGTTTTCCTTAATTTTGCTACCTGAATATATGATATTTCTGTCTCTTTATATATTGTAATTGTTTTACTGTTTGTATATATATATTTATGCACTCATGTCGATGTATAATTGGTTTGTTTCGTAAATATTATTTGTATTTTTACGCTGGGTCTTGCCTAGGGAAAACTGCTATCGAACGATTACGTCGATAGGTCGTGTGAAGAATCAAAGCGTGTAGGATCTTTGGTAGTGTTAACTCTGCCGCGTGGAGCGCGGGCAGTGGGAGTGTGGCGGGAGTAGCGAGTGGAGCAGGTGTGTTGTGTGACGCTCCCGCGAGTTGCCGCGCTTTCGGGGTTTGGCAGCATGTAATTGCGCTCGACTTGCGATGATAGTTTCTGACATGGTGTCGCGGACGGGAAACATTAACTAGCGCACATCAAGAGCCCGTTTCGTCTGGTGACCGTGTCGAGAAGAAGGCGCGCCAACATCCAGCTTCTGCAACAGCGACGGCCGACAATGAGTGACTGTCGCCACCTCCTCGACCGACGGCTTCAAACCTTCAATCAACCGACAAGGAAGACTGGACGCACGTAAAGTTTTAGAACTGTATGGCAGACCTCAGCTTTTAATCTTGTTCCATTTGCCTCGCAAAATTACAGCAACTTAGCATCAACCTTTGTTGCTCATTGTCCCAATTGCATTACCAAGCAGGGTCCCTTCCTTTTCCGAAATGAACCCGAGTGTCGTTGAAATTCAAACGCCAGCATTAATGTAATATAGCTAACTCGTTTTCACTGCTTTAATTTCAAAGTTCAATTATGGCATTAATAGCTGGCTACAGTATTCAGATTACACAAGCACGAATTAAGAGTGCGAGCTTTGTTACCGTATTTTAGCTTACCTGTGACTGCAGCTCAGCTTGGTACGTACTAAATTTTACTATTGTTAATTGTTCAGGATCATTTAATTCAAGTTCAAAGTTAAATCTCTTATTTCTAAATTGCGTAGATTCAAGTAGTTTTGGAAATGATTGTTGAGGTAGTCCAAGACTAACCGTATTTTACTGAATTTCGATGTGCTTCAGAAAGAAAGCTCACTATTCACTTCAGTCACTAAATTAACTTTCGATTTTCCGGTTATTAATTCTTTTGCTAAATTAAGTCAGAGTGTAGCGAAATTTATTACTTCTGACAAACTTTCAGTTTTCACACTACACGTGTCAACCTTCAGTTGCCACGCTTCTAGTGTTTATTATATGTGTAATTACCTTTCTTTTTCAGTTACTATAGTAATTGTCCTTAGGACTGGCGACCGTGATTTCCCCAAATCTCAAATACCTAATTACCGCTAGTTAATTGTTAATGTAACGGCTGCACATTTACTTTCTTTATTAACTTTACCCCTTTTCAAAATTAATTTCCACCAGTTTCATTAGCACATTTCCTTTCATTTAGATGTAACCCTTTCCTCCCTCTTTACCGATAGATTAACTTCGGTGACGATTGCTTTTCCAAAATTACCATTAGGTACACGCGGTTTAATTTTTCACTGTCATTAAGGTCGATAAGTGAGGGGGGAGGTTACAAGTAAAGGAAACAAAAGAAAAATTCGGAGTAGGTATTAAAATCCAGGGAGAAGAAATAAAAACTTTGAGGTTCGCCGATGACATTGTAATTCTGTCAGAGACAGCAAAGGACTTGGAATAGCAGTTGAACGGCATGGACAGTGTCTTGAAAGGAGGATATAAGATGAACAGCAACAAAAGCAAAACGATGATAATGGAATGTAGTCGAATTGAGTCAGGGGATGCTGAGGGAATTACACTCCTGGAAATGGAAAAAAGAACACATTGACACCGGTGTGTCAGACCCACCATACTTGCTCCGGACACTGCGAGAGGGCTGTACAAGCAATGATCACACGCACGGCACAGCGGACACACCAGGAACCGCGGTGTTGGCCGTCGAATGGCGCTAGCTGCGCAGCATTTGTGCACCGCCGCCGTCAGTGTCAGCCAGTTTGCCGTGGCATACGGAGCTCCATCGCAGTCTTTAACACTGGTAGTTTGCCGCGACAGCGTGGAAGTGAACCGTATGTGCAGTTGACGGACTTTGAGCGAGGGCGTATAGTGGGCATGCGGGAGGCCGGGTGGACGTACCGCCGAGTTGCTCAACACGTGGGGCGTGAGGTCTCCACAGTACATCGATGTTGTCGCCAGTGGTCGGCGGAAGGTGCACGTGCCCGTCGACCTGGGACCGGACCGCAGCAACGCACGGATGCACGCCAAGACCGTAGGATCCTACGCAGTGCCGTAGGGGACCGCACCGCCACTTCCCAGCAAATTAGGGACACTGTTGCTCCTGGGGTATCGGCGAGGACCATTCGCAACCGTCTCCATGAAGCTGGGCTACGGTCCCGCACACCGTTAGGCCGTCTTCCGCTCACGCCCCAACATCGTGCAGCCCGCCTCCAGTGGTGTCGCGACAGGCGTGAATGGAGGGACGAATGGAGACGTGTCGTCTTCAGCGATGAGAGTCGCTTCTGCCTTGGTGCCAATGATGGTCGTATGCGTGTTTGGCGCCGTGCAGGTGAGCGCCACAATCAGGACTGCATACAACCGAGGCACACAGGGCCAACACCCGGCATCATGGTGTGGGGAGCGATCTCCTACACTGGCCATACACCACTGGTGATCGTCGAGGGGACACTGAATAGTGCACGGTACATCCAAACCGTCATCGAACCCATCGTTCTACCATTCCTAGACCGGCAAGGGAACTTGCTGTTCCAACAGGACAATGCACGTCCGCATGTATCCCGTGCCACCCAACGTGCTCTAGAAGGTGTAAGTCAACTACCCTGGCCAGCAAGATCTCCGGATCTGTCCCCCATTGAGCATGTTTGGGACTGGATGAAGCGTCGTCTCACGCGGTCTGCACGTCCAGCACGAACGCTGGTCCAACTGAGGCGCCAGGTGGAAATGGCATGGCAAGCCGTTCCACAGGACTACATCCAGCATCTCTACGATCGTCTCCATGGGAGAATAGCAGCCTGCATTGCTGCGAAAGGTGGATATACACTGTACTAGTGCCGACATTGTGCATGCTCTGTTGCCTGTGTCTATGTGCCTGTGGTTCTGTCAGTGTGATCATGTGATGTATCTGACCCCAGGAATGTGTCAATAAAGTTTCCCCTTCCTGGGACAATGAATTCACGGTGTTCTTATTTCAATTTCCAGGAGTGTAGATTAGGAAATGAGACACTTAAAGTAGTAAAGGAGTTTTGCTGTTTGGGGAGCAAAATAACTGATGATGGTCGAAGTAGAGAAGATATAAAATGTAGACTGGCAATGGTACGGAAAGCGTTTCTGAAGAAGAGGAATTTGTTAACTTCGAGTATAGATTTAAGTGTCAGGAAGTCGTTTCTGAAAGTATTTGTATGGAGTGTACCCATGTATGGAAGTGAAACATGGACAATAAATAGTTTGGACAAGAAGAGGATAGAAGCTTTCGAAATGTGGTGCTACAAAGAATGCTGAAGATTAGATGGGTAGATCACATAACCAATGAGGAGGTATTGAATAGAATTGGGGAGAAGAGAAGTTTGTGGCACAACTTGACAAGAAGAAGGGACCGGTTGGTAGGACATGTTCTGAGGCATCAAGGGATCACAAATTTAGCATTGGAGGGCAGCGTGGAGGGTAAATATCGTAGAGGGAGACCAAGAGATGAATACACTTAGCAGATTCAGAAGGATATAGGATGCAGTAAGTACTGGGAGATGAAGAAGCTTGCACAAGATAGGAAGGTAGCATGGAGAGCTGCATCAAACCAGTCTCAGGACTGAAGACCACAACAACAACAACATTTTATGTTGTAACTCTTTGCGTGAAAAATATAATAGTGGTTAATCTTACAGCCAATACTACTAGGGGCTTTAAGTAAGTAATGCTACGCATTTCTTTTTTGTCAGCCGGTTTCCGTTGAAAAGATGCGGAATCTGAAGTGGGACATCGTAGATTACTCAGGCTTTAGCCACTATAGTTTCATGAAATTCCAGTAGAGGGTGACGCTTTCTGTAGCCATCAAGATGGCGCCTGTAAAGGAGGTCCGTTCCAAGCAGAGAGCTCTCATTGAGTTTCTTTGGGTGGAAAACCAGAGAATCACACTTACTCATATTCGCTTGCAGAATGTCTACGGAGTACAGAAGCACAGTGAATTGTTGGGCGAGGCGTCGGTCATTACGGCAACAAGGTCGTGCACACCTGTGCCAGCCGGCTGCACTCAGCTGTGACTCCTACATTGTTGGAACGTGCGGACACTCTCATTCGAGGTGATCGACGGATCAGAGTCAAACACCTCGCCGCGCAACTGAACGTCTCTATTGGTATGGCTGACATACGTGTCCACCAGTTGAGGTACTCAAAGGTGTGTGCCGGGTGGGATCGTCACTGTCTAACAGACGTCCATAAAGAGGAACAAAGGACCATCTGTGCGGAATTGGTTCCACATTACAAGGCTGAGAGTGAGAATTTTTTCTTGAACATGGCTTCATCACTTCGAACCACAAACATAACGGCAGTCCTTGGAGTGGCGCCAGACCACCTCTCCTCAGAAGGGAAAGTTCAGAGTCGCACGCTCTTCCGGTAATGTCATGGCGACGGTGTTGTGGGATATTGAACAGGTTATTCTGTTTGATGTCCTCCCTCATGGAGCAACGATCAACTCTGAAGCAAACTGGAGAAACGACATCAAAGTATTCGTCGCCACAAAAATGCAAACGAAATTCTCGTTCTCCATGACAACACAAGGCCTCACACAAGTCTGCGGACCCGAGAGGGGCTCACAAAACATCACTGGATTGCAGAATGAGATTTTCAATCTGCAGTGGAGTGTGAGCTGATATGAATCTTCCTGGGAGATTAAAACTGTGTGCCGGACCGGGACTCGAACTCGAGAACTTTGCCTTTCGCTGGCAAGTGCTCTACCAACTGAGCTACCCAAGCATGACTCACGTCCTCTCCTCAGAGCTTTATTTCTGCCAGTACCTCGTCTCCTACCTTCCAAACTTTACAGAAGCTCTCCTGCGTGTTCGAGTCTCGGTCCGGCACACAGTTTTAATCTGCCAGGAAGTTTCATATCAGCGCACACTCCGCTGCAGAGTGAAAATCTCATTCTGGAAACATCCCCTAGGCTGTGGCTAAGCCATGTCTCCGGAGTATCCCTTCTTTCGGGAGTGCTAGTTCTGCAAGGTTCGCAGGAGAGCTTCTGTAAAGTTTCGAAGGTAGGAGACGAGATACTGGCAGAAGTAAAGCTGTGAGGACGGGGCGAGAGTCGTGCTTGGGTTTCTCAGTTGGTAGAGCACTTGCCCGCGAAAGGTAAGGGTCCCGAGTTCGAGTCTCAGTCCGGCACACAGTTTTAATCTGCCAGGAAGTTTCATCACTGGACTGTTCTTCCTCATCCACCCTACAGCAACTTCCGACTTCCACCTGGGCCAATAAAGGATGCGCTTCGCAGCAAGCGGTACGTTGATGATGGGGAGGATATTGATGCAGCAAGACGTTAACTCAGACGTCAACCAGTAGAGTGCTACCATGCAGCCATACAGGCCCTCCCAATAAGGTGGCATAAGCCCATCTTATTGAACGGAGATTATGTTCAAAAATAGAATTTTGTAGTCCAAAGCGTGGAGAGTAACCTGGTTTATTGGAATGCTAAATAAAACCAACCTTTCCAGAATGAGATTTCCACTTCGCAGCGGAGTGTGCGCTGATATGAAACTTCCTGAGAGATTAAAACTGTGTGCCGAACAGAGACTCGAACTCGGGACCTTTGCCTTTCGCGGGCAAGTGCTACCAACTGAGGTACCCAAGCACGACTCACGACCCGCCCTCACAGCTTCAATTCTTCCAGTACCTCTGCTCCTACCTTCCAAACATCACAGAAGCTCTTCTGCGAATCTTGCAGAACTAGCACTCCTTTTGGATATTTTGGAGACATGGCTGAGCCACAGCCTGAGGGATGTTTCCAGAAAGAGATTTCCACTCTGCAGCGGAGTGTGCGCTGATGGTAGAGCACTTGCCTGCGAAAGCCAAAGGTCCCGAGTTCGAATATCGGTCCGGCACACAGTTTTAATCTGTGTGGAAGTTCCAAAAAAGTGTTGCATAACTTATCGAATAGTCCTCGTATAAACAGATACCATTTTTAAGTTAGTAACTAAATTTTATCGTCACTTATTCAATATTCATTCATTCTGTTGCTTACAGATGACTTGTGGTAAAGGCTAGGGGCGGAGCTTATGTTCGAGTATAATGACTTTTCCGGAGACAAGAAATCTACTCTGTAGACGATCATGTGAAACCCAGCTAGCGCTATTCGTCCACGAGACTCAGAGGGCCATAGACACGGGTTGCCAAGCAGATGCCGTGTTTCTTGACTTCCGCAAGGCGTTCGATACAGTTCCCCACAGTCGTTTAATGAACAAAGTAAGAGCATGTGGACTATCAGACCAATTATGTGATTGGATTGAAGAGTTGCTAGATAACACAACGCAGCATGTCATTCTCAATGGAGAGAAGTCTTCCGAATTAAGAGTGATTTCTGGTGTGCAGCAGGGGAGTGTCGTAGGACCGTTGCTATTCACACTATGCGTAAGTGACCTTGTGGATAACATCGGAAGTTCACTGAGGCTTTTTGCGGATGATGCTGTAGTATATTGAGAGGTTGTAACAATGGAAAATTGTACTGAAATGCAGGAGGATCTGCAACGAATTGACGCATGGTGCAGGGAATGGCAATTGAATGTCAATATAGACAAGTGTAATGTGCTGCGAATACATAGAAAGAAAGATCCCTTATCATTTAGCTACAATATAGCAGGTCAGCAACTGGAAGCAGTTAATTCCATAAATTATCTGGGAGTAGGCATTAGGAGTGATTTAAAATGGAATGATCATATAAAGTTGATCGTCGGTAAAGCAGATGCCAGACTGAGATTCATTGGAAGAATCCTAAGGAAATGCAATCCGAAAACAAAGGAAGTAGATTACAGTACGCTTGTTCGCCCACTGCTTGAATACTGCTCAGCTGTGTGGGATCCGTACCAGATAGGGTTGATAGAAGAGATAGAGAAGATCCAACGGAGAGCAGCACACTTCGTTACAGGATCATTTAGTAATCGCGAAAGCGTTACGGAGATGATAGATAAACTCCAGTGGAAGACTCTGCAGGAGAGACGCTCAGTAGCACGGTACTGGCTTTTGTTGAAGTTCCGAGAACATACCTTCACCGAGGAGTCAAGCAGTATATTGCTCCCTCTTACGCATATCTCGTGAAGACACCATGACGATAAAATCAGAGAACTTAGAGCCCACACAGAGGCATACCGCCAATCCTTCTTTCAACGAACAATACGAGACTGGAATAGAAGGGAGAACCGATAGAGGCATTCAAGGTACCCTCCGCCACACACCGTCAGGTGGCTTGCGGAGTATGGATGGAGATGTATTTAACCACAGTACATCGTTGCTCCTCCAGCAGTTGACAGCATCTGGAGGCTTTAGCAGTTCCTGCTCCGTGGATCAGTCTACATACGATTTTGGGTATAATTTCGTTTTGTTTTCATTACATTGTTTACATTTTATCAGTAGCTCCCTCTGTATTTATAGTACTCTACATTTCGGAGTACAGTCTGAAGATGGTCCGCCTTTGGACTGAAACGGCCACCGATAAACGTGACTTGCGCGATTTAGACCGTATTTCTAATTAAAAATATTGCGTAACATCCGTCTTGTGTAGCATAATAGTATTTTACTGACGATTTCAAACATCGTGCAACACTTTATATTACCGTACGTAATTTTCAGGTCGAGAAATCTTATGACGCCTTCGTATTTCGTAAGTTATCAAGAGCAGTTTCAGAATTGCCTTTTCTGATGGCCTTACTTCTCCTAAAGCTACGATGTTCGTCACGCAACTCATCCTCAGACTGATACTAGTACTAATCTCCAAGCATACAGATATCGTGACAGTGGTGCACCGCTCGCCTGTTGAGTGTTGCCGCCATCACGTACCTCTGCGGCTGCGCTTCGGACAGCCCTTCAGGGTGCAGAGTGCTCCGGTGCCGGCGCTGTTACAAGTGCACGTGTTGCAGTCCAGCTTGAACGTCGTGTTGGGGACGCAGTTCTGCGCGTTCCGCTTCACAGCCACCTTCACGCTCTCATCTGTGGACATTCGTCAACTTTCAGATTTGCATCACCATAAATCAGCAGTCAAGATGCTTAAATTTTCCTGTATTATATGGATCTGTATGAGGTCTTAACCTACTGTACACTGGCGTGACATAAGTCGTGGGATAGTGATATGCACGTAAACAGATGGCGGTAGTATAGCGTACACAAGGTATAGAAGGTCAGTGCAATGGCGGAGTTGTCATTTCTAGTCAAGTGACTCGTGTGAAAAGGTTTCCGACTTGACTACAACCGCACGATGAGAATTAACAGATTTTGAACGCGGAATGGTAGTTGGAGCTAGACGGACGGAACATTACATTGCGGAAATCGTTAGGGAATTTATCGTTCCGACAGCCACAGTGTGAATAGTGTGCCGAGAACAGCAAATTTTAGGCATTACCTTTCACAACAGACAATTCAGTGGCCGACGGCCTTCTCTTAATGATCGAGGGCAGTGGTGTCAGCGTAGAGTTTTCAGTCCCACCAGACAGGTAACATTGCGTGAAATAACCGCATAAAACAATGTGGACGTATGACACATTCACCCATCAAATATTACAAGCCCTAAATAACAAATTATCGCCAGTTGGTATTTTTTGTGATCCCTCCAAGGCATTTGACTGTGTGGATCATGTGACACTCTTAGAAAAACTCAGGTTTCATGGAATTGAAAGCTATACACACAGCTGGTTTGAATCAAACTCAAATGAACATAAGGCAAAAAGTTGTGCTGAATAGCACAAATAATGTGACTTCTGAAATTTTCCCGGCGTATTTCTTCTTCTAATAATTACCGGGTATGCAGCCGGATCCCGTCGACATTCTGCCACTATAACACTCGTGTCATCTGCAAAAAGTACCAGTTTTTCTTGCTGAACGTTAAGAGGGAGGACATTCACATGAATAAGGAACATCAGAGGACCTAAAATTGCACCCTGTGGGAATACCTTTGTGATAACTCCCCATTCAGTAGAATTTACCACCCTCCCACCGAGGGCAGCACGTACAACTCGGCTATGCTGCGCATGTCAACACCTGACGCATGCGCTGTAGGATGCCAGTACATTTCGTATGCGCGAGATTCGGCATAAATACCGCGACTGCACCTGGGCTCTTCAGTAGTTGTGTACTCACCTGATGATGGCCGGACGTCTCTGGGCCGAAATATCGTGGCAGAATGTCGACGGGATCCAGCTGCATACCCGGAAATTATTAGAAGCACAAATAATGTTGGGAGGGAGGTAAATTCTACTGAATGGGGAGTTATCACAAAGATATTCCCACAGGGTGCAATTTTAGGTCCTCTGATGTTCCTTATTCATGTGAATGTCCTCCCCCTTAACGTTCAGCAAGAGAAACTAGTACTTTTTGCAGATGACACGAGTGTTAAAGTAAGTCCCATTCCAGAAAAGCAGCTGAGGATATTGTTAAGAATGTCTTTCAAATAATTATTAAGTGGTTCTCAGAAAATGGACTCTCCCATAATTTTGAAAAAAACTTACTATATCCAGTTCTGTACACCGAATAGAGTCATACCAACAATTGATGTAGCATATGAACAGGGCTCAGTGAATAGGGTAGATTTCTCCAAATTTTTGGGTCTTCACATTGATGACAACTTGAACTGAAAGAAGCATATTACTGAGCTTGTTAAACAATTAAGTTCAGCTTCTTTCACTATTCGTATAATCGCTAGTCTTCGTAATAAACAGATCAGCCTCCTAACGTACTTTGCATATTTCCACTCAATAATGTCTTATGAAATAGTTTTCTGGGGTAACTCACCACTTAGACATAAAGTATTCATTGCACAAAAGAGATCAGTGCGAATAGTTAGTGGTGTTCACTCAAGGACGTCATGTAGGCACCTTTTCAAAGAGTTAGGTATTTTAACTGCACCCTCAGAGTACATATATTCGCTAATGAAATTCGTTACAAATAATCCATCTCAATTTGCGAAGAACATTGATGTTCGTTCATACGTACAACACTAGAGGGAAAAATGACCTTTCCTATCCGTTATTGAAGCTGTCAGTTGCTCAAAAAGTATTATTCAGCAACAAAAATCTTTGATCATTTGCCCAACAGCATAAAGTGTCTGGCAGGTAGTAGATCAAGTTTTAAATCTAGCTTAAAATCATTTCTGTTGGACAACTCCTTCTACTCCATGGACGATTTTCTGTTTCAGGAATGGTAAAAAAATTGTACCTCTAAACGTAGTTGCATGTGTAGAACTAAAAATTTTTGTGATATTAATATTAGCACTATTCATGTGTGTATATATATCTTGTAATCTGACCTGTCCCACATCATATCGATAGCACAATCGTGAAAAATGATCTACGGAACATGACATAATTAAACTAAACTATCTTAGTACAGTGGGCTAAGGCAGCAGACGACCGACGCGATAGTGTTTTCTGTCAGCACGAGATCGCCTGCAGCGTCTCCCCTGGGCTCGTGACCATGTCGGTTGGACCCTAGACGACTGGAAAACAGTAGCCTGATCACATGAGTCCCGATTTCAATTGGTAAGAGGTGATGGTAGGGTACGAGCGTGGAGCAGACCCCACTATACCATGGACCCAAACTGTCAAAAAGGCAGTGTGCAAGCTGTTGGTTGCTCCATAGTGTTGTGGGCTGCATTTACACGGAATGGACTGGTTCTCTGGTCCAACTGAACCGATCATTGACTGGAAATGGTTATGTTCGGCTACTTGGAGACCGTTTGCAGACGTTCATGAAGTTCATGTTCCCAGACAACGATGTCATATCACAAGACCACAGTCGTTCACGATTGGTGAGTGAATAATTTGAGTGAGTGCTCGAGTGAATAATTTGGCCACCCAGATCGCCCGACATAAATCCTGTAGAACATTTAAGGGGCATAATCGAGAGGTCACTTTGTGCACAGCGTCCTGCATCGGCAACTCTTTCGCAGTTATGGACGGCACTACAGTCAGCATGGCTCAGTATTTCTGCAGGGGACTTATTACAACTTGTTGAGTCAATATCACATCGAGACGCTGCACTACTTCGGGCAAAAAAACGTCTGACACGACATATGGAGGTATCCCATGACATTTGTCGCCTCAGTAACGTTTTAATCTCAATATCATTCGAGGAATAACGCGGTTCTGCCATTATCTGGTGTTCATATGCTGAGTATAGATTATTTCATCTGTTAGTATTTGACATAAGTGAGGTGCATTTGTTGGATCCAACCCCTCCAAGAAAGGTCCGAATAAATTCGATGTCTATTATGTTCAGAGCGCTACATGTCCAAAATGGAGTGCATTTTTTCTCAGACATCCGACAGAATTTCGCCATCTAACCTCACTGACATCCAGCAATAACAAAACATCGCACTGTGGTTAATTTAATAAGACAAATTAATGTATAGTTAGAATATGAACATCCGACGATGGGACAATATTGCCGAACCACGTCATCCTATTAAATATTGATATTAAAATGCTACTGAATCATAAAAGTATGTTGTTTACTGAAATCAACATACGTACACTGCTTGCTAAATGCTATGAATCAGTCACATGTTAAATTTTCTTGACATTCTTACTGGCAATATCTGTGTAACACAGTGATATTAATAGAGGTGAAACAATTTGCTGACCAACTCAATATGTACTAAATATGTCAGCATGATGTCTTTTGGCAGCGCATTGCCATCCTGAAGAGCTAAATTGTTGCCTTAGTTTGATGTTTCACATTTTCACAATAGCTCATATAAATTAGTAAAGGAACTCTCACAGTAGCACATTGGGACCAATACTGCTCGCGAGCTACGTAAATGACCTTCCCAACAGTGTCAGTAAGGGGAAAAATATCATTATTTTCGGAGTTGACAGCAATACTATAGCAAGTGGAAAACAAGAGAACTCTTTGCAGAGACAGAAAGTGAAAACCACAAGCAAATTTACAACTGATCAAAATACAATAAGGGTACAGTGCACTCAATAAACAGGAAACATATGCCAGGAATTTCGGTGTGAAAAGAGAAAATTACACATGAGATGTATTCGCAGTTGCGAGTATGGACAACCATCAGCTACATAATGGAGTAACGGCAATGAAAATCTGGGCCGGACTGGGTCTCGAACCCAGATTGCACGTTTATCGCGAGAGGTACCACTAGGCTGTCCGAGAGCGACTCACGGCTACAGTCAAACGTCTATATTTCGTCAACCATGCATCCACATCTAAAGGAACGCTGAATCGTAATTCGGAATAACATAGGCACTGCAATATCGTGTTTATCCGCCGACACCGAGAAAGCGCCTTACCGGTAAAATGACTAGCCTGCACGGGAGTACACACAATGGATGTACGAGTATAGGTGTAGACATGTGGTTGACGGCATATGGAAGTTTGGTTCGGACGGGGAGCCGTGACCGGAAAGCCTGATGGTAATGCGACCGCTCCTAATAAAAGCGAAATCTGGGTTCGAGTGCGGGTCTGGCACAAATTTTTGCATGTCCAAAGGAACATTGCATCGTCATTCGGAATAACACAGCCACTGCAGCATCGTAGAAGATTACACTGTTACTTTGAATGTAGACGGTAACTGTATGGAATGTGTAACGAGCACAAAATTTCTAGGAATGATTATTGACTCTCAGTTGTAATGGTGTGAGCATATAAAGGTACTTCCAAACACAATGTCATCCTCAGGTAATGCTATCAGAGTCCTGTCATCATCATGAAACAGCCAATGTGTTTTAGTAACTTACGGTTCATACATTCTGACCTATGGAGTTTTGTTTAGGGGACAGATAAACAAACCATGAATGTAAATTTCAAACTACAGTAAATGGCCATATGAAAAATAAGAAAAAAGGCTGTTGAGGCTCACTTAAAAATATGTGAAATCCTTTGTGATTTTAAATGTACAACGTGAGTGTATTTCCCAATCAGTTACGAACATAAAAATACCTTTGATAATTAATGCACATGCAGCTCTGTGTATTACCCAGAACTAGATATAGACTGATCTTCCGTTTACCAAGAATGAATAGAGATGAAACTCAAAAAGCGATTTTCTACCGAAACATAAAATTGCATAATAATGTTTTCAGAGACTTGGTGGCTATGTTGAAAAATAGTGTCATGTACCTCAGTTTGAAGTGCAGTGCAGCGTTCAATAAAAGTTAGTTGGCCTTGTGAGTTAACGAGCATTGTACTCTCATTTAAATATACGGTCGAAAGAGTTAGGCTACAGGAAGTGTGAAACGAACCCTGTCGTCCAAGACCGTGTGCCACAAAGGGCGCAGATTCACCACGAGATGCGGAATCTCACAGGTGTATATTGTCTATGTTGTCTATTGAGGCCTAAGTGCTGTAGTGTGCGAGTGAGACAGACGAGAACCTACGTCATAGGAAAATCCAGTAGAGGCGTTTGTGGCCAGGGAGACGAAGCAGTGTTAAATACGGCGGGCCTAAGATCGGCCATAAGGGGAAACATTTATGGAAACTATTTAATTATGTAGTAATGCAGAAAGTCAAGCCACAGTAATTTTAATCTGCCATCCTCCATACATTTTCATGGTGATCCCAATAAAACTTGAATATTGATCATATCTATAATAGTTTAGGATTGACTGTTAAAGTTAAATTAACAAGTTTTGTAACAAAGACCTGAGTGCTAAAATCTGAACGCTTTGATCGACATTTCATATAGAAGCGCATCATTAAAATGACAAACGTTGTAAATATCTACTCTGTAACTTTATTTGTGCATAGTAAGTTTAAATTATCAGTATTTTCAGTTAAGCAAAAGACCATCATTTCCTCCACACAAAACACATTGAACGATGACACCATGACACCTTATTGAATCATTAGGTAATAGAAAATTTGTTGTAAAGTTTAGTGCGTAATATTTACTTTTTTTCTTTATTTATTTGTCAGAAAGCACATTGGTGCAATGCTACTGGCCGTAGCAGTCAAAGCTAACAAGGGAACCTCCCCAACGCACCCCCCTCAGATTTAGTTATAAGTTGGCACAGTGGATAGGCCTTGAAACACTGAACACAGATCACTCGAGAAAACAGGAAGAAGTTGTATGGAACTATGAAAAAAATAAGCAAAATTTACAAACTGACTAGTCCATCTGCGAGATAGGCAACATAAAAGATAGTATGAGCTCAGGATCGTCGTGGTCCCGTGGTTAGCGTGTGCAGCTGCGGGACGAAAGGTTGTTGGTTCGAGTCTTCCCTCGAGTGAAAATTTTACTTTCTTTATTTTCGCAAAGTTATGATCTGTCCGTTAGTTCATTGACGTCTCTGTCCACTATAATACGTTTAGTGTCTGTGTTTTGCGACCGCACCGCAGACCCGTGCGATCAGTAGACGGAAAGACGTGCCCCTCCAATGGGAACCGAAAACATTTGACCGCAAGGTCATAGGTCAACCGATTCCTCCACAGGAAAACACGACTGATATATTCTTTACGACAATGGTGACGGCATGTGCGTCACATGACAGGAATATGTTGTCGACCCACCTAACTTGTACACTTGGCGAATGGGTAAAAAGATTCTTCTACCTTGCCCGATTTACTTATGGATGTGATAATCACTCCCAAAAAAAGTGATGAAAACATAAGAGTTTGTCACATAAGCTGCAACAAATGAATGCAACAGTTTCACAGTCGCTCAGTTTTCCCTGTGCTCTGTCAAAACATGTTTTTAACGTTTTCAAATTTTTCCGTGTGTAGACCGTCAAATCCTGCATATGTCCAAGCAAATCTGAACATGTCCTGGAATTTTGGAGATCGATGTTGATTTTGTATGAGTGCCTGAACTTTGATAATTGTCTGAAAATAAAAAATTAAAACTTTCGCTCTAGGCAAAACTTGAACCAACTGCCTCTCGTTCCTCATCTGCTCACGCTAACCACGAGACCACGGCGCTCCTGAGCTCTCACTACCCTTAATGCTGGCTATCTTGCACATGGACTACTCAGTTTGTATATTATGCCTATTTTTTCCTAGTTCCACACAACTTCTTCCTGCTTTCTCCATTGATCTGTGTTCAGTTTTTCAAGGCCTATCCACTGTGCCAACTTATAACTAAATCTGAAGGGGGTGCGATGGGGAGGTTCCCTTGTAAGAAGGAAATTGTATTGGTTTTATGTAAAAGAATTCTACGTTTGTTATGTAATGGATATTATTGTTTCTTTATTTAGAACATGAAAGTTGTCGAGCTTTGATTATTTAAATGTCGTAAAACAGTGTAGAATAAGCTGTAGCCAATCAGGTGGACGGCTTCAGGAAAGGGAACTTCCCTAGTCAGTTGAGCGAGGATATTCGGCGTGCGGCAAACGCGGCCGGGGACAGGCAGAGGGACAGTACTGCTACAGACGCGAAAACAGACAGTTCGGCTGGAGACACCAATGGGTACAATTCGGATTGAGACGCGAAAGCGGACAGCCGCTCTTTTTAGGCAGCTAGGAAGTGGAACGACTTAGAAAGCTTCGCGTTGTGTGGAATCGCGGGACTAAGTCTCTGAGCGGCGAGCAGCCGCACGCCTGGTGTGAACTTCAACTTTTCGTGTAAATATCGAAGTGGAGTATTGGACTTGTGTTTTGCGGTGAGATTGTGAGTGATCGAACTGTGTCAAATGGATATGCGCTCGATTGTAATAGTAATTCTAAACACGACCACTTTCGCTATTAGTTTTCTTTCTGAATAAATACACTCCTGGAAATTGAAATAAGAACACCGTGAATTCATTGTCCCAGGAAGGGGAAACTTTATTGACACATTCCTGGGGTCAGATACATCACATGATCACACTGACAGAACCACAGGCACATAGACACAGGCAACAGAGCATGCACAATGTCGGCACTAGTACAGTGTATATCCACCTTTCGCAGCAATGCAGGCTGCTATTCTCCCATGGAGACGATCGTAGAGATGCTGGATGTAGTCCTGTGGAACGGCTTGCCATGCCATTTCCACCTGGCGCCTCAGTTGGACCAGCGTTCGTGCTGGACGTGCAGACCGCGTGAGACGACGCTTCATCCAGTCCCAAACATGCTCAATGGGGGACAGATCCGGAGATCTTGCTGGCCAGGGTAGTTGACTTACACCTTCTAGAGCACGTTGGGTGGCACGGGATACATGCGGACGTGCATTGTCCTGTTGGAACAGCAAGTTCCCTTGCCGTTCTACGAATGGTAGAACGATGGGTTCGATGACGGTTTGGATGTACCGTGCACTATTCAGTGTCCCCTCGACGATCACCAGTGGTGTATGGCCAGTGTAGGAGTTCGCTCCCCACACCATGATGCCGGGTGTTGGCCCTGTGTGCGTCGGTCGTATGCAGTCCTGATTGTGGCGCTCACCTGCACGGCGCCAAACACGCATACGACCATCATTGGCACCAAGGCAGAAGCGACTCTCATCGCTGAAGACGACACGTCTCCATTCGTCCCTCCATTCGCGCCTGTCGCGACACCACTGGAGGCGGGCTGCACGATGTTGGGGCGTGAGCGGAAGACGGCCTAACGGTGTGCGGGACCGTAGCCCAGCTTCATGGAGACGGTTGCGAATGGTCCTCGCCGATACCCCAGGAGCAACAGTGTCCCTAATTTGCTGGGAAGTGGCGGTGCGGTCCCCTACGGCACTGCGTAGGATCCTACGGTCTTGGCGTGCATCCGTGCGTCGCTGCGGTCCGGTCCCAGGTCGACGGGCACGTGCACCTTCCGCCGACCACTGGCGACAACATCGATGTACTGTGGAGACCTCACGCCCCACGTGTTGAGCAATTCGGCGGTACGTCCACCCGGCCTCCCGCATGCCCACTATACGCCCTCGCTCAAAGTCCGTCAACTGCACATACGGTTCACGTCCACGGTGTCGCGGCATGCTACCAGTGTTAAAGACTGCGATGGAGCTCCGTATGCCACGGCAAACTGGCTGACACTGACGGCGGCGGTGCACAAATGCTGCGCAGCTAGCGCCATTCGACGGCCAACACCGCGGTTCCTGGTGTGTCCGCTGTGCCGTGCGTGTGATCATTGCTTGTACAGCCCTCTCGCAGTGTCCGGAGCAAGTATGGTGGGTCTGACACACCGGTGTCAATGTGTTCTTTTTTCCATTTCCAGGAGTGTATTATTCTAACCAAATCGCAACTGTGTGACCTACATCATTTATGGGTCGTTAATTTAGTTCCCGATATTATTATTGCTGTTATCATATGTTATGTTATCTTTGTATTTCGCAAACTTGCCATCATCCAGACAATTTAACCAAAGAGTCACAAGTGTCTAATTTAGGGCGTGTAATGCGACACGTGCGGTTCAACCCCTAGACGAGTTAGAGCCAAGACATTTCGACGAAGAGGAAGCGCATGCGTGCCCGAACATCTTTGAGATGTTAGCTCGCAGCCTGACAAATAATGTGTAACTACTGTTACCACTACTATGACTACTTTTAATGTTTAGGACAACCGAATACAATCATTGGATGGTCAATAAAAGGGTAAAAGACAAGATGACCGTCCTAGTTTGTCCGGAAATGGAAGTTTACCCCAATCGCTGTAGTATTATTAGTATCGACTTCTGGCAGACATGGTGGCCGAAGTGGCCGTGCGGTTCTAGGCGCTGCAGTCTGGAACCGAGCGACCGCTATGGTCGCAAGTTCGAATCCTGCCTCGGGCATGGATGTGTGTGATGTCCTTAGGTTAATTAGGTTTAAGTAGTTCTAAGTTCTACGGGACTGATGACCTCAGATGTTTAGTCCCATAGTACTCAGAGCCATTTGAGCCAGACATGGTGGACTTACGAAGTGAATGCCGCTCAGCAGCTGAGGGCTACTTAATGAACAATGGAGAGGTGTATGATGGGAATTACTGGGAGACACAGAAAACTAACAATAAAGACTCGGGAAACAGACTAGAGTGGAGCATGTCATTATGACTAAATAAAATGAAATGCCGTGTTCGTGCCTGGTCCATATGCCAAGGAAGTACTTTCCTAGACTCTAGGAGATAAATCCATAACTGGAAAACAATCAAACAGGAACCAAGTGTACGACGCCAGAAAACATCCAGCAGGAATGTGTACGCGTATTGCTGAGGACTGTAATGCATTGGTCTAAATGACTTGAGTCATTTTACTTATTTCAGTACCAATTGCAGTGAACGTGTTATTCTCTGATTCTCGAAAGACGTACACTTTCCTAAACGTTCTATGTTTTTATTTACATCTTTTAAAAGTATGTATTGTGATCTTTGAAGTTTTCCAGCTGGATGGAAAATTCCATCACGGTTGAAATATCACAAGGGGAAGCCCCAGTTTTTAATTTCTTTTAATACGCCATGCAATTTCATTCACCGTGCTCGCTTTACTCTTGTTTTCATATAAACCAACTTCTTATCTTTAAGTCTTTATTCGTTCTCTTGGAACTACTTTAATTTTTGAACTACAATTATTAATCTCACTGTGACTGTTTTGCCTTGGTTGCTTCTTAGCCCTGATAATACATTTGCGTCCACGCAATTTTTTGTTCTGTTTCAGTGTTTTCGATATCTCTTTCCTCGTTCAAAATTATGTTTTCCATTATTTATAAACATTCTATTTTAATGATGGAATTTTAATGTTCTGCTTTGTGTGTTTGCGAATTTGCTTCTATTTGAAGATTTTATGAGTGAGACGATAATTTTTCTTTTCAGTTAAATTTCTTTAATTATGTCATTAAGAAACTTTAATTCTGCGACTGGCTTGATTGTTCGATATGTTACCTGTATCTTTACGGTTGCATTAAAATTCCGTCTGGACCCTGTAAATCTATTTTTTCCATTTTTCAAAGAGTTCAGTCTGTTTGTTGTCTGCTGAGATATTACATGTCAAGCTGCTTCCTCGAGCATAAAGCTAAAGAAAAATGGAGATACCCGTTCTTCTTGCCTCACCTCAGAGAGGTAGTCCCATATATATCACTTTTGATTTTTCTTTGTTACTCCTGTCTTATGATTGCAATGATTTCTTTTTTAAAACTTCCGGTCATTCAAAATTTAGAATAATGAACAATTGAAGAGTAAGTTATTTTTCTTTTTAAGTCAAAAGTTAAATGTTTTGAAGCCTTAAAACTTCTTTGGTCGAAAATTTGCTCCGAACGAGCTCTATCTGATCTAAATCTTGTTGAATGTTTTCCGCCTTTTTGGGTCATGCTATTGTGTATCGTGATAAAATTTTGTACGTAACTTGTTAGTGGGCCAGTCTGGTCATCCCTAGGGTTTTTTATCTGCCAGGTATCTAGTAAACCACTGTTATGTTCAAGCCAATCTTCGGGTTTGTGACAGCGTTGTTTGATTTTCCTTGTGACTGATAGTAATGAATATCCTTTATAGTTATTTACATTAGTTCTGAACACTTTTTGTGTAAGGTGAGAGTTAAAATTCTTTTCCTGTCTTCGGCAATGTGTTCTGTTTGCCAAAAGAATTTCATAATTTCCGTGATATTCATTACAGCAGAACTGGACATGGCGTGCCAAGCTTCACTTGGCTTTGATTGTAACCCCTGCTATATCATGACTTCAAATAATATATTGTTATTCTACAGATCTCAGTGTCCACTTCCTTGGCTTGAGATGAGTAACGAACTGGCACGCCTATTCCGAAACAGCGAAATAAAAAGCAGAGGCGTCAACATTAAGAATTTAGTAGGAATTCCACTGTTAACGCAAAAGAGAGCGTGTAGGTGGGAAGAGTGCACTAAAAGTCTCTATGAGGAACTTATCTGATGACGTGATAGAAGAAGAAGTGGGAGTTGATATCGAGGACAGGATTCAATGTTAGTGTCAGCATTTAAATGAGCTTTGGAAGATTGAGATCAAATAAGGTAGAGAGCATAAATAACATTCCTTCGGAATTTCTAAACTCATTGTGGGAAGTGGCAACCAAATCAACATTCAAGTTGGTTCGTAGAATCTATGAGACTGGCGACGTACCGTCAGACTTACGGAAAAACATCATCCACACAATTCCGAATATAGGAAGGGCAGATATGTGAGTGAAATATCGCACAGTCAGCGCAACAGCTTATGCATCCAAGTTGCTGACAGGAAAAATCTATAAAAGAATAGAAAAGAGAGTTAAGAATCTGTTACATGACGATCAGTTCTGCCTCTGAGATGATAAAGACACAAGCGAGGAAATTCTGATGTAGTTACTCATAATGGAAGTAAGACGCAAGAAAAATGAAGACACATTCTTTGGGTATGTCGAAGAAGAAAAAGAGTTCGACACCGTAAAACGGTGGAAAATATTCGAAATTCTGAGAAAAATAGAAGTGAGACACAGGGAAAAACAGGTAACATACGTCACAACAACTAAAGACAGACCAGTAAGAGTGGAAGACCAAGAACTAAGAGCTCGTATTAAAAAGGACCTGTGTAACGCAGGGATGGAGTCTTTGACCCACACTGTTCAATCTATACAATGAAGAAGCAATGACGGAAGTAAAATAAATGTTGACCAGCGAGTCTAAAATTCATTGTGAAAGGATATCAGTGATAAAATACTGCTGTCCTCAGTGGAAGTAAAGAGAAATTACAGGACTTGTTGAATGGAATGGACGAGCCAATGAATACGGAATAATGGTTAAGAGTAAACCAAAGAAAGGCGAAAGTAATGAAAAGCAGCAGAAATGAGAACAGCGACAAAATTAATTTCAAAATTGTTGACCACGAAGTTTATGAAGTTAAGGATTTCATAGGACGGACGAAGCCGGGACGACTAGGTAGCAGACTAGCACAGGCAAAGAGAATGTTCCTGGCCAAAAGAAAATCGCTACTATTAGATATCGACCTTAATTTGAGGAAGAAATTTCTGAGAATATACATCTGCTGGACACCACTATATGGTAGTGAATCATTAACTGTGGGAAAACCGGGAAAGAAGAGAATAAAAGCGTCTGAAATGTGGTGCTAAAGAAGGACACTTAATGCTTGGTTGACTGACAAGATAAGGAATGAGGAGATTCTCCACAGAATCGCCGAAGAGAGAAACATACGGAAAACACTGACAAGAAAGGGGGGAGGGGGCGTAATTAGAGAACATGTGTTAAGACACCAGTAGATGGCTTCCGACACTGGCAGAGAACGCATCTTGATTCTGTTGTGTGGTGCAAGATTTCCTCTCGACCGAGCAACACATGGCGTAAATGCTGCCTGAAAGATAAGAGGTTGTCGTGCTGGAATTCGCCAGTGCTAACGATGTAAGCTTCCTCGACTTTCACGGTACTTGATGGAGATGCAGAGGGTGGCAACTGTAGGGGAAGACAGATATCGGGACGCATCTAACAAGTAACTGCTGACGTAGGCTGCAAGTGCTGTTCTGGGATGAAAAGGTTGGCACAGGAGAGGAATTTGAGGGGAGCAGCATCAAACCATCCAGAAGACTGATGACTCAATGGACCGTTGCTGATATGCAGATTCTATTAAATAAGAGGCGCCGCCACCGCATTAATGATGCGCGAAAACGCCATATCTGATTCAGCCATCAGAATAACCAATAATAACGGGGCAGCCGCACATCGTTAGTTCGCAATTTAAACCGGTATCTTCAGCTCCGTCCAACAATCTGTCAGACGCAGGAAATGAGTATTTTGCAAAACATTCCTAATAGCAAGAAATTAAGAATATTTCAAGAAAAACGGACTGCTCAAAACACATATAATTTGTTTCAAATTGGAAATTTCGTGCGGAAAGCAAAACAATGAAGAACACACAAAAAAACGAGGTAAGTCCATTTAATTAGGGAATGAGTTTATGACATATTCTGATGGCCAATCTTCGGTACTGCAATGTAGTTGAAATGTCTTTCTTATAACATGGCAAGTCACCGATATACAAAGGTTTGTACTTTTAGTGGTAAGGGAAAGAATATTGTAAGTTGATCTTCTCAGAGAAAGAATGAGGCAAGTCCCAGGTTTGCTTCCACTGTTTGTATTACACCTGTTAGGTCAGTTGAGTTGCGACTTGAAATTTGATCTGTAGATTTTCAGAGTCTGTGTTCTTTCCTTAAAGTAATAGTGTTTAGCTGGAGGTGTGATAGTAGTGTTGTTCTCTTTGGATCTTTAAAACGTGTGTATCCTCTCAAGATGAAGTTGAAAAGTTGTCTGTTAATCAGTCTTCGTACGGGAGCGACAGCAAATGCTCGTTGTTTGGGTATTTCAAACAAATCAGACCTCACGGAGGAGAACAGCTTATCAAGAATTTTGTTAGATAGCTGGAATTATCAATCTTCCTATGTAATTACGGTGATTTCTGTGACATTAATTGCTCGTAGAAGGCTTAGGCATGATGAGTCCAATACCATAACTGCTCTTTCCCAGACATTGTAAGAATCAATCGAAATGATACCATGGGTGCAATTCTTATTTCTCAAAAGGTCTTCATCGCTTTGCACGGTGTTGCAGTTCCAATACCTATCAAATATCCAACACTGATGCAATATTTTTCAATATCCCATTCTGATGCGATATTTTATACTTACACTGAAGACATAGGAAAAAAGGAAAGAATGAAGTTACTAGTTTTTTTCACAATTATGTGAGTGAAATCCTTGATCCAGAAGCAAGAGTTCTTGTAATATTCTGTGGTCCGTGTTCAGGACAGAATAAGAAATATATAGTGTTTTACCCTTTCAGTATCTCTTTCGTACCATTATGAGGTTAGGTAGTGTCAAAATAGTATTTTCAATAACTTATAAAAACTTTGATAAAAAAGAAAGTTATTGCAGAGTTACCAAAAGACTGGTTTAACGCTTTGCAAACTGGAAGACTGAAACGAAAGCCTTAAAAAGTCATTCCAGTTCAACAAGAAATTGTACGACATTGGACGACGTATCTTTAAAAGCATGTTAGAAACCAAAGTGTTATTTCAAGACACGACGGCTCAGAGAAGCTCAGGTTGTGAAGGAAGGCAAGCTGTTCAAATATGTGACTACTTACAGTGACGCCTGAAGACCAATAGATTTGCAAGGTTATGGTGGTCGACAGGTAGACGTCGAACCGGAAGGGTCTGACAAATTCTTAAGGCCTCACGGAGCATCGAATGGTAAGTGTTTCGTAATATGAAACTTTTTGTAAGGTAAACTGGACAGTTTTACAAATAACGAAATCTAGGGGTATATTTTCAGAGCTCCTGTCAATACCTTATGAAAAATATGCTGGCATTCAAGAACCTAAACAGTTGTGTGGTCAAGTAGCAAGAAATTTCTGTTTCAGTCTACCACATAACGGGCCAAAATCCAAGACTAACGAAAATAAACAACAGAAAGAAGGACGAAAGCCTACCAGAAAATGATAGACTTACTATATTCTCTTTGTGGTAAAGATGTACTTATCTCATAATTTCAATTGTTATAATGTACATCCTCCACAGTCTCTAAATTTGGGATTATAGCTATATTGGTTGCATTAGACTGGAGAGTTTTATATGTTTTTTTATACTCTTGAAAGATTAAATTGACTATCCTCCGACATGTCCAAAATATGACTTACCCGTTTTTGCTGTGTGCTTTTCAATTGTTGCAGTGTGTGCACAACAAGGTAATACAGAACGAAATAACTTGCACAAACGATTCGTTATATAGAATTGTAAATTAGATAAACTACGAGAATTTTAATTCATACATCAGTTCTGGGACATACTGGATTCAAGTATTCCATTTTGAAAAGGATACAGAAGGTGAGAAGTAGTTCAGAGGTTTCAAATACAAAATATTACATATGTCGACTTGTCAGGAAGTACATTTCTACTGGAATTACAACGTACTGCAATTTAATCTTGTACACACTAATCACATGAAGCGACAGAGCAGTCAATGTCACGAAATTAATGTCGTCAAGTAACGTGTTTCCTCTACGACGTATATATGTCAAACAGGTTTTCGTTGCAGCAAATTGCTTACAGATGTATATTGATTTTGATTATATAGACCATGTTAGGAGACGTCAGACCTACCTTCAGGCTGTGGACAAGCCATGCGAGTACATCCCCATATGCCAGTACCACTACATCTACAGGTGTTGCAATCTTTCACCTTCACCTCACCGAGGGTGCACGCTGTAAACATAAACATTATGCATAAGCACATATTCCCCGTTCGCACTAATATAACCAGAGTAGGTTTTACACCGTCCGTCCAGAAAGGTCCGAGACTGATTCTATTCCTAACGTAGAAGCGATGTCAAAGCGGCAACTACGGTGGCAGTGTGAACTAACAGCTGTAAACAACAGATGTGCTATCGCGCTGTCGTTCTGAGCAGGCAGTGTTGAGTAGGGGGCGTAAGCACCCAGTGTGTCAAGTACCGTCAACGTCGTTACGTCGCAAATCGCAGTGGAGCAACGATCTGAACATTTCTTAATCAGGTAGTCAAGACATTCTTCAGAATGGTTTGAAGAAGACAAAAGTGTGTACAAAGTTTGTCTCGTCGCCTTGACTGCCGAATGAAAACACGCCGAGTGGACGCCTGATCCTGATTGAAATTCAAAACGAGGACAACTCTTTTATGGAAAAAATCATGACGGGTGACGAGGCTTGGTGTTATCAATAAGAACTTACCACAAACCGACATGTGCAGAATGGTTCGCCAAGCCCAAAGAAGCTGTGAATGTGACGCACGAGTTGAAAAGCATCCCAAAGAAGGAATATTCTGACAATTTTCCACAGATGCACGAACGTTCTGTGCGTTGCACTCAGCTGAGGGAAGACTATGTAACACATGCAAAGCATTAAAACAATCATCTTCACTTTTCTTTGTTACGGTCCAGTCCCGGAACCTTTTGGGAAGACAGGGTACATACGAAAGATTGGAATAGCTTTACATTTGGATTAATTTCATGGATAAATTTTTCTGATATTAATCACTACCCGACATATTGTATTGCTCTGTTTTGATGGCCTTCCCATCTTAATCGGTTTCTACGAAAAATTTTCAGTTTTTACTGTATCGAAATTCGTTTTGGTACAAGATTACAGGAATAAGAAAAGGACGATGATTCTTTCGCTGCCGAAAGTTAAAAACTAGTTCGACATTGTAGATTTTCACACCTAAATTGCTAACAATTATTAGTTAGGTTCAAAATGAATCGCAGCTACGTAAGCACTAAGAAAAAGGTAACGAAAACTTGTAAACTTCAACAGGTAAGATTTAAATAATACCTGTGTAAGATATACTGAATTACAACTTAACTGATATGTAGGCCAGTGATGACAATTGCGAATAAGCCATGGTAGCAAAACACTGACGCGAATTATTTATGTGGAGAATGGAAAGACTTGTACACGCCGAAACCACGGGAAAGGTGGGTAGGAAAACGGAAGGCCACGCATCGCTGACCCTGCGACTTACTCGTATCTTAGAAGATATTCTGAAAAAAGACAACACACCGTTACAGCATTTGTAGATGTAAAGAAAGTTTTTGACACTGTTGACTTCAACACATTTTCGAAATTCTGAGGGTAGTAGGGATAAGATGCAGAGAGCAAAAGATTATCTGTAAGTTGCACAGAAAGCAGATTTTAGCTGTAATAATTGAAACGCATGAAATGGAAACAGGAGTTGAGAAGGAAGTAAGACAGAAATACAATCTGTCCCCAAAGTTATTCTATCTGTGTACCGAAAACAGTAAAGAAAAACAATTTCGAAACGTCTATTTAGCTGACTATAAGCACTCTTCTTTAGCTGACCAAAAGCGCTCTTCAATTTCTTTTTACTGTCTTCAAGTCGCTGTCTTCAGCTGTTCTAATTACGAAACTTATAAACTCTTCAACGTGACATTATTATTAATGTGTAATATTTTCTTCCCTGTACTATAAATTTGATTTTCATACGGACTTTTAAAGATTCAAATGGTTCAAATGGCTCTGAGCACTATGCGACTTAACTTCTGAGGTCATCAGTCGCATAGAACTTAGAACTAATTAAACCTAACCAACCTAAGAACATCACACACATCCATGCCTGAGGCAGGATTCGAACCTGCGACAGTAGCGGTCCCTCGGTTCCAGACTGTAGCGCCTAGAACCGCACGGCCAGTCTGGCCGGCTTTAAAGATTCCCTACGTAGTTCCTTCATTTACTACTGACGATAATCTCCACTAGAGGCTAACAGTACAGTGTCAGCAAGACGATAGCTATTTACAGTCATTCGATTAATACGTAGGGGAGAGTATCGTTACATGGAGAATAGTGTACTTAGGGAGACAATATTTCCTGGTTAGTGTTTCAGTCTAGTAACAGATAGCTATTTACAGTCATTCGATTAATACGTAGGGGAGAGTACTGTTACATGGAGAATAGTGTACTTGCGGAGACATAATATTTCCTGATCAGTGTTTCAGTCTAGTGACAGGTTTTAGAATGAAGGAATCACCACTAGAAACCAGCGCAACCAGTTCCCGCAATTTTCTACTGTTTTTCTTATTGTGAAACGTTTGTAAACATTTCGAGTTATAGATATTTTAGTGATGTATAATACTGTATATTAAATCAATCCGGAGGGTATTGCTAAATCTTCCGTTACAGAATTCTGTGATGAGTAAAATTCTGCATTTTAAAACAACACTGAAGAGCCAAAGAAGCTTGTACATCTGCCTAATATATATAATATCGTGTGGGGCCCCAACGCAGAAGTGCCGCAACACGACGTGGAATGGACTCGACTTATGTCTGAAGTAGTGCTGGAGGGATCTGACGCCATGAATGCTGCAGGGCTGTCCATAAATCCCTAAGAGTACGAGGGGTTGGAGATCTCTTCTGAACAGCACGTTGCATGGCACCCCAGATACGCTCAATAATGTTCATGTCTAGGGAGTTTGGTGGCCAGCGGAAGTGTTTAAACTCAGAAGAATGTTCCTGGAGCCACTCTGTAGCAATTCTGGACGTGTGGAGTGTCGCATTGTCCTTCTGGAATTGCCCAAGTACGTCAGAATGCACAATGGACATGAATGGATGCGGGTGATCGGGCCAGATGCCTACGTGCCTGTCACCTGTCAGCGTCGTGTCTAGACACACCAGGGGTCCCACGTCACTTCAACTGCACATGCCCCACACTATTACAGAGCCTCCACCAGCTTGAACAATCTCCTGCTGACATGCAGGGCCCATGGATTCGTACACGTCCATTCGGTCTATACAATTTGAAACGAGACTCGTCCGACCAGGCAACATGTTTCCAGTCATCAACAGACCAACGTCGATGTTCACACTGGCCCAGGCAAAGCGTAAAGCTTTGGGGTCGTGCAGTCACCATAAGTACGCGGGTGGGCCTTCGACTCCGAACGCCCATATCGATATGTTTTGTTGAACGGTTCACACTCTCACACTTCTTGGTGGCCTAGCACTGAAACATGCAGCAATTTGCGGAAGGATTGCACTTCTGTCACATTGAACGGTCCTCTTCAGTCGTCGCTCGTCCCGTTCTTGCAGTATCTTTTTGAGGCAGCAGCGATGTCAGATATTTGATGTTTTACCGGATTTCTTATATTCACGGTACACTCGTAAAATGATAGTACGGGAAATTCCCCACTTCATCGCTAGATGAGAGATGCCGCGTCCCATCGCTCGTGCGCCGACAATAACACCACGTTCAAACTCACTTAAATCTTGATAACTTTTCATTGTAGCAGTAACTGATCTAAAAACTGCGCCAGACACTTGTCTTATATAGGCGTTTCCCGACCACATCGCCGTATTCTACCTGTTTACATATCTCTGTATTTTACTTCTCATGCCTATACCAGTTTCTTTGGCCCTTCAGGTAGTTACATCACGCTTGGACGGTTGAGATATACCTCATCGGTCGTGTACCATCCTGTACTTTCAAACGGAAGAAGGTTTTCTATCATGCAACATTTTCAAGTCAACTGTGTCTTCCTTTAATGTCTTAAAAATTTTCCCCATCTTGAAAATAGAAATTTGTGTCAGTTGCAATTAGCTTATACACTCTAAGACAAAAAAAACCGCAGTCTGGAACCGCGCGACAGCTACGGTGCAGGTTTGAATCCTGCCTCGGGCATGGATGTGTGTGACGTCCTTAGGTAAGTCAGGTTTAAGTAGTTCTAAGTTCTAGGGGACTGATGACCTCAGAAGTTAAGTCCCATAGTGCTCAGAGCCATTTGAACCATTTTTGAACAAAAAAAACCCACCACGAAGGAATTATCTGAACAGGATAGAAATCAGTGGATGTGATGTATATATAAAAACAAACAAACTATTAAAATTCCATAAAAATTGGATGATTTGTTCGAAAGAAAGAGATTCACAAAGGAAGTGAATAATGTATGGTCTACCTCTGACCCATATGCAAGAAGTTATTCGGCTTGGCACTGAATGATAGATTTGTTGGACTTCTTCAGGTATATAGTGCCAAATTCAGTCCAATTGGCGCATTAGATCGTCAAAATTCCGAGATGGTTGGAGGCCCCTGTCCGTAATGCTCTGGAGACCCCCCGGACAGCGGTGAGATGACAACCTGATTGTCGCCCGACATCCAGGTCTTGCGTGCCGTTTCATTTCATAGCAGGGCTCCACTGATTGTCACAAGCAGCACTCTTACAATACTGCGGCGCGTCCACGACATTCTATGTTTTGTTGCACTCCATGGCAAGCCACCCTTCGCTTAGATCTCAGCAAGATAATGTCCACTCGCACACAGGGAAGTTCGTACTGCTTGCCTTCGTGCTTCCCAAACTCTGCCTTGTCCAGCAAGGTCGCCGGATCTCTCTCCAGTTGAGAATCTACCCAGATGAGAATATGTGGAGCATTGTTGGCAGGGTCAGCTCTTGATTTTGACGATCTAACGCGCTAATTGGACAGAATTTGGCACAGTATACCTGAGGACATCCAAAAACTCTATCATTCAATGCCAAGCCGAATAACTGCTTGCATAAGGGCCAGAAGTGGACCAACGCATTATTGACGCTCAATTTGTGAAGCTCTTTCACTTGAATAAATCATCCACTTTTTGTTCGTTTGTACATGTAAATGATGTATTCCAATTTCCGTTCCATTCGGCCAATTCCTTCGTGGTGCGTCGCTTTTTTTCTTCTTTTCTTTTTGACTTAGAATATTTTTCAAAATTTTTCAAAGTTGTAAACGGTTTTGGTAATATTTCGTCTTCTGTGGATTCCACTTACTGATGATTGTAGTTAGCAGAGTAACAACGAACTGCATAGACTGTTATGAACAGTAGTGACAGATGTGTCTCGATTGCAACACCTTTATATTTGAACAGAATATTTTTCCTAGGCACATGACCGAACAGTACTTTGGAAACAATTGTCACATTTGGGAAAATCTTAAGTTTCCGTAGTTTTTTGTGATTTCAGAGAAAGACTGTAGCACGCATAAATTGAATGCTGCCGTTTCTCAACGGAATAAGGACAGATATTGAAATTCTATTACAGAAAGTGTGGAAAGTGTTCCAGGGTCTGCGTTCTCCGCTACTTCTACATCCGTTACACATACACGTACACAGGCACACAGAGCAGACGCTCTGAAAATGTGGAATATGTGGTGTGGAGGCGACTGGATGCAATCGAGTACAGTGGTATACAAGCCTTCCGATCAGTGCATTTGCGCTAGGTGTTGGCAGCTGTGCTACATTTACAAGCAATTTTAGAACACGGAACGAGAGGTTATGTCATGATCACATGGGTATAACTGACACAAAATCGATAGAATTGCGAAAAATACCTATAAATTGTGGAAATATATCCAAAAATGTTGGGAATTGAAGAACTACTTGTGTGTCTTCTGGTTGACGCTGAACAATTTGTATATGGGAACAAGTATGCTAGAGCAAGAGAATTCGGAGAAAACGTCGACATGGAAGCGAAGGGAACCAGGAAAACAGTCACTTTTTTCCGTCGAGGCAGCATTCTACTGTATGTCTATTGAGGTAACAGTGATACACGAGAGTTGACTACTGTATTTGACGCTTTTCGGGACGACAGAGAACCATCTGCCTCTAAACTTACTTGCATCTGCGTTAAACGATGACATAGAGTGGAAGGAGTGGTCGGTTGAGATGGAGTTGTAACGAGGTACGATTTAATGGTAGACTGATGATGCATCCTAGAGAGATAGTGGGAGAAGTTGTTTGACCATTTTTTCCTGATGTTCTGTAAGGAAGCATCAGTTGTTTGACATAGCCTGCGCTCGACTCGTATACAACCGCGTGTTCTGTGTGCGTCTTAGAGCAGTATCTACTTGCGATCGCTAACAGTAAACCTCTCGGTCATCAGAGGACTTCCATCTCATGTGTGATGAAACATGACACATTCCTCTAAACGAACGAACATTTTTGCGATGTACTCCATTCCTCTGTCGCATCTTGGGTGTAAAATCGATAGTTCAGTGTCATAAGTAAGCTAGCGATAGGTTTTTGTGAGACACTGCAATCCCCGTGTATACATCTGCGTGACAGATGTGCTGTTTACAGAGTTAGTGGCGGCATCACTTGTTATTTCACATGTCGGACGCTGCTGCTATGCGTTTATCTGTTTCCTTGTAAGAGGTATTCTCCGTTACTAACGATCATTTTATATACGACTGATGTGGGCGTAATATAATTTCTGAACCGTGATCGGATGTGAACAGTGGACGCTACACATCTCTGGAAAGCTATAATGTGCATGTATCACACAGAGCCACTGTTTTAAGGAAGTAGTTTTTTCCTTTTACAGTTTGTTGCCATAGTTTATCGTAGAGAAATCTGCAAGAAGGATGTATGCCATGTGCTGGAAATATATTTCTTACACTGGAATATTAACAGTGCTGCATTCCACACGACTGATAGGTTGGAAACTCAAGCGATCTAACATTATAGACTGTTTTAAGTGCAGAACCTTGTAGGCTTAGGAGTACGTGTGTTTATGATCTCTCTTACCGTTACCCTCCTGGTACTGATCCCAGACACTAGAACAATACTTTAAAATTAATAGCGTACTTGATTTACGCAAATTGCTGCGAATTCCATCTATCTGGATATCCATCATGCATAAAAATCACACATTTCTTGTTCTTTTAACTGTCTCCTACTACATCACAACACATTCAAATCCGTTACTATACATCCATAAGGAATGCTAACCTCCTCGACATGGGTGCATCTGGAGAAATCTTACGTACTTGGATGGGCGAGGACTCGGCAAGCTCCATTTATTCACGAGACGTGGAATGTAACGATCTACTTCTGGTCGGCTGCAGATTAAATCGGTAACGGTGCTGCAGGGCGGGCTGGTCAAAGACAGTGCAAGGGGGTCTTTCAGTCTCTAAGTTTATCCTAAGACTGCGAGAATGCTCTGTGACTCCCATCCGCATAGAGGCAGATCGTAAATTATGCACTATGCTCAAGGTATTAGAAACATGTAAAGCGCTGTCTGGTATATTTTGATGATGAATGTGTTCGAGAATTAACAATGAATGGACGTACTGCACAGTCATCTATCTACATTGGCGATGATACTCGCAAAATAGAGAAGGGGCGGTTTAGTTATGCTATTGAAATTGGGGAAACATGCTGTCGCATCATTGGTCGGTGTTGAAATTACTGTAAAATTGCTAAAACTGTTTGCGCTATCAACTGTGATGCTTATCAGTACGTTACATGAACGGTGTCATTTCCATCCCATCCGTCCACTGGTACGCTGTTGCTTACCACATAATGATTGACTGACATCGCTTGTTTGAGTTGGAGAAAGAGTTTTGGTCAAGGTGCAACACCTTCTGGGGATGGATAGCACCGAAACAGTGATCGCGTACATGACTGCAATTGAGGAATGCAGAGCCATCAGCTATTCCATCACTGTCACAGATGAGATTAAATGTAAAGGTCGTCAATCACCTTTGGACTGCAGTTTGGAAACTCTCCACAATGCCGCCAAACTCTTTCAGTTTCCTTAAGTTGTAACTTTCTTTTATTTAAAATCATCAAGTGTGTGTGTGTGTGTGTGTGTGTGTGTGTGTGAGTGTGTGTGTGTGTGTGTGTGTGTGTGTGTGTGTGTGTAACAACATGACTTATACCATGCGACGTCTAGTTTTCTGTGAGAAGCAGTGGATCAGAAAGTGTTGATGTCAGTTTAGAACTTGACACAGACCTCGAAGTCGTGGCGGAAGATACAAAATGTATGGCAGTGTAACAAGCGTGTTACAGCAGGAAAAAAAATTTCAAACAACGATACAGAGTCACAGGGAGGGTCTCTTGGACTTATAGTACAGTTTGTGGGGTGCAGTCATCCTCCTACAGTAAAGGTGATGAAACTTTAAACTGGTCTGTGCAGTGGATCGATACCTGTATATTTAATAGGATCGTCACATGTGCTCGAAGCCGGCATGAAGATGGTATTTGTTTTCGATATATGTGGGAGGGGAGAGATGAGGTAAAAATCTTATCGAGTTCTATATCAGATGAAGTTAGTGGAGCTTTTATAGTTCGTAATTTTTCTCTGTTGGATGGCATAGAATAACGAAGATAACGTGTTGGGCTGATAGATGTGAATGGGCCCTGAGGGACGCGGATCTGTAGTACCTGTTTGTAGTTTGAGGACGCACTACAATGCAGCAGCAAATTCCTCATCCTCCTCCCAGATGCTGTACTGTCTGTTACACTACCTTGTGATGCAGGATCAGGCTTCGTTTCCATCGAATGGTCAAAACACAGTTCTCTTGCAGTAACTCAGCCTGGTTCTACATGGGTTGCAGAAGGTGGTAGATATAGCTTTCTCTGTCTTCTACTGTATACCGACTTAACATTGGAACGATCACATGCGCAAAGCTGCAGAAATGGCAGCAGTTGCAAGATGTGTAGGGACTACCTAAAACCACGTTTGAATTTTACTGCAGCAGAGAGGTTCGAGGAAGGTGACTCGTTTCGATATATGAGAGTACCAGAAATACGATTCACTAGTGGCTGTAGTCATTAAACGACTTCTCCATAGAATCCAACGCAGGTATATGGTTGAATGGAAAGACTTGATTACAAATCCCAGACAGCATTTCTACCGAAAGCGTAGCACTAGAGATCTGGAAACCTAGCGTACACTTCTTACTACCTCAATCAGCACACACACCATCTACTACTGTTTGTGATCCTTCTCAATCAATCATCGCCTATAATTCAGTGGGTCTATATCAGAACCTCTGACATGGCATAGAGACAGAATGTGTTGCAAATACTGGAGAAATGTCTAGTGGCGGCTGCGTGAGGGAGTTGCAAATCCTGGTTTCATACCACGCTCCTTAGCTAAATCACTTTCAAATTTCTGTAATTTTATTACGAGGGTGCACCGACGGCGACGTGTAAACGCACTGCTGGTCTGATAATATACACTCTTACAATCACCGTCTACATTCATTCAGTGTCACAATAATTGTCTTGAAAAAACCACTTCATTCAGAGGTAATGCCATACCTCGATTTATAAAGCCAGTATACCTTTTAACGTAGATACTTGTATGCACCTGTAGAATCAAGATCGAATGTGACATTAAGATACAGTAGTTATTGTGATCGGGTTTTTTAACATCTGGCGGTTTGTAAGACGTTTACACCTCTCTTTCTAAGCCCCAGTGGTACCACTCTGATTCTCTGTCAGTAGTATTTCGCATCGCCGACAATCGTTTATTGGTGAAGTATTATTCTTAGTAGTAGGGGATGCATGATAAGCTCGCCTTGAGCATAAGGCTTGTAAAGTATGTGTGTGTGTTCCGATATGTGCAAAGGAAATGACTAAGTCCAGATGTAAGGAAGGTATGGATTAGAGGTGGAATACTGTGGCAGCAAAGGGAAGAATATGTCAGGTCATAAGAATGGTACTGATATTTCTATTTCCAGAGCCACGGCCGTCAGCAGGGTGTATTTCCGATACTTCGCTCATTGTCGAATGTAATCCAATTGAGACCTTGATCGCAATATTTAGTTGTAAGTAGAGTGCTAAAACATATATGTGACCGATTTTCTAGGATGATTCTGCCTATGCGTGCTTGGAGTGCAGCGCCGGTGACCTGTGGCAGGAATGATTCACGTTTCCAGCTAACGGTAGGAGGTGGCCGAATGGAGAGGCTGGTTGGGGTGCTGGAACGTAGCTGACTTAACCATGTCGTCCTCTAGACGGCTGAGTAGCGAACTAATACTTACTATGTGTTGGTCAGCTTTTGTGACCACGTGGAAATTTGAGAAGATTCAATATGGATGTGTGTTTGCGATGGACCATTATTTCCTCCCATGTAAATTGTCCACTTGACTGCTTCTGCACATTTCGCACCTTTATTTCTTCATACTTCGCATGGCATTATGCCTCTCATCTCGTATTACTTGCAGCATGTCATTTTCATTGTCAGCTATTTATGTATCTGATCCACCTCTTGAACTATACAACCGTAACTGCAATACGCGATCGGTTATGTCCAGAGTCCTGGCTGGCTGTCTTGTTGTCCATTTCAGCTATACGACTGCGGAGGAAACTTACCTGTAACCTGCGTCTTATTCAACTCTACATTCAAGAGGAGATTAAATCTTTATCTGTTACGATCCGCGTCGTTTCCTTCTCGGCGCATCCCAACTGTTTCCTTTCTGTCCAACAGCGATCCGTATCTCTGTCATATTATAAGGTATTTATATTTTTGGGCCGGCCGGAGTGGCCGTGCGGTTCTAGGCGCTCAAGTCTGGAGCCGAGCAACCGCTACGGTCGCAGGTTCGAATCCTACCTCGGGCATGGATGTGTGTGATGTCCTTAGGTTAGTTAGGTTTAATTAGTTCTAAGTTCTAGGCGACTGATGACCTCAGAAGTTAAGTCGCATAGTGCTCAGAGCCATTTGAACCATTATTTATATTTTTATCATCGTTTGCTGTTTCTGTTTTCTTGCTTCCATCTCATCTGCTAACATTATTCCACTATTTCTCGCTCTCGCTCTTACTAATCAGTTTCTTCTCCACGTTAATTCCTTCTATACAGTTCTCAGACGTTGCTGTCAGATGTCACGACTCACATTCAACAAAAACGCAATGAAGAAAGGGACAGGACTGACATTTCTTAAATTCCATATATGCATTACTATATATATATTGTATTCTGTATTGCTTACATACTATTCATAATCAAATGTTAACTCACTGAGGTTGTCTAATTGGGTGTAAGGGGGGCCTGAAGGCTTTAATTTTGCCAGATGAAATAGAATGCACAAATAAGTAAACACGTCTCGGAATGCTTGTACAAACCTCTTTCTTCTGTTAGTTGCCATCTTAATTTATGAAATATATCTTGTACACAGCTTACGTTTCGGTCTTGGTAGCTTCATACTTATACTGTTTTCAGTTGTCTCTCTTATCTGATTTCCACTGCAGCTTCTCACATCCGCTCGATGACATTTGCAAATGGTTTTAATCAAATTTCTATTATCTTTTCTTCGAAACTCTCATTTTCTTTCACTAATAACTCTATTTTTTTATATTTGCTGCGCCGCTTTTTTTACTCAGAATTCAGCAGTTTAAGGAACAAATTTTGCTACCACGCGTTTAACACCAAAAATATGTGAAACCTTTATGGCATGAGCCATCCAGTATGGCGACATCACCAGAAACTTGTCTACTTGTGAATCGGCGAGAGTTCATAACCATTCCACGATTCCATCGTCTGATGAGGTGCTGGGAAGTCCAAGCTGCTCATTACATAGTACAACGTCTTCACAGCCTTCATCAAAATGCTCATATCACTCGTTAATCATTTTTTTGCTCATGGCAGACTCATCAAAAGCAACATGCAACAGATCGACTTTTATACAAAATAAATTATCGCCGATACTACCAAAACATTTGTGACCATTTGACGGTTGTTAACAGACTTAATGTCTGATATGGCTGACATTGAACAGATACGTTCCACTCATGTTTACCAACACAACAACGGAAAATATCGAACCGGAATAATGCAGTACGCGACCTTACAAAATTCCCGTTACCTTTTGAAGACACCTCGTGCGTCATCTTGCGCTGAACACGATCAGTGTAACATTGTTATCCGTGCAATGCAGGAATGGCCGTCAGGCGATACAGCGATCGTCTTAATTAATGTACAGGTCGCTTGCCTGTTAACTGAATTATTGACGAGTTTCGTTCGTCAGACGTGAGCATTCTCAGATGATAAAAATTGAGGTATATGTCAATAGCATCAAGCAAAGCTAAACAGCGCAATTGACTTAGAACCTGGTAACTTACATTCATTGGCATGGTGTCAATGCGTTAGAGACTTAAAGACCACTCGGCACCATTCTACCTGATGCTAATGTTTTTTTGTAATTTTCAGCCGTATGACGACGCTCCGGTCTGACGAGCAACATAATACGTGACCTGAGGCGGTTTCATCTGTACGTTAATTCTGTCATTTGGCTACTTTGTTGACGAAGACGAGGTTGTTTATTTCAAGCCAAGGTTTCTGTCTCAGAGATAAAAACTACGGCGTGTTGGGCGTGCGTTCTGACCCTTGCTCGGGCTGGAAGAACACTCGGGCTAACAAACGGGTAACTTATCACTTAGGAAAATATTTGTGACAGAGACGGTCTATTTTCGGGTACCTGTGTCCGTCATACAAGGAATAGATTGTTTCGTAGCGTTTCGTCTAGCACTGCGGCCGACTTTATCAAGGCGTTCCTCCAGAAGTGGATCTTTAAACCGACCATGTCTGCTGTCAAACGTAGCGGCTTATCGAAGAGGTCACTGTTTATCTTCACTGCTGACTCTGGCCAGCTGTCGATATCCAGGCGTGCGTTAGAGTAGAATCATTGCGGTCTCATTTGGGTCTCTGGCCGATGCGCCGAGTGAGGTAGTTCAGTGGTTCGCGTCCTGGAGGTGTGAAATTCTAATTTCCCTATGGCTATCCAGCTTTAGGTCTTCCGTGGTTTCCCTTGACTGTTAGTGTCCGATCAGAGGAGTTCTGTGTTCGATTCCCACTACAACACAAAAAAATCCTTACCGTTCGTCTGTCAACTTCAGCCCCGATGTCCAAGCAGGGCAAAAGTAAGTAATATAATATTGTTTCAGCATAGCGAGCTGAAAATCTGTTAATACTGTTGCCATTTTCGAAATTTTCTTACAGGGCACAAGGAAAAAAGTATCAGTCAACCAGGAGGGTCAAGTATTCGCAGCAAACATTATATTTTTAAGACAATGAGTTGAAATCAATTGAAAACTGAAAAGGTAAAACTTTATAAATGTTAAAACTTCACATTCATCGGCAACTCGACGCCATTATCCATTGCTCTTCGCGTTATTGAGAACGCTGTCAAATCTGTTAATTTTAGTGCCCTGACGTTTTCCAAGTAAGTGGTAACATGTTTTGCATTGAAACACACAAAACCGCCCTAAGATGAAGAGATTTGTGAGATGAGTCATAATGAAGGCTGACAATCATGATTACGTGTGGAATAAATCTTAGGTTGACAAAAATAAAAGACCAACAATTATGCATACAATACTTTGTGTTAGAGGAAACCAACTTGATAGCCGGCCGCGGTGGTCTACCGGTTCTAGGCGCTCAGTCCGGAACCGCGGGACTGCTACGGTCGGAGGTTCGAATCCTGCCTCGGGCATGGATGTGTGTGATGTCCTTAGGTAAGTTAGGTTTAAGTAGTTCTAAGTTCTAGGGGACTGATGACCTCCGCTGTTAAGTCCCATAGTGCTCAGAGCCATTTGAACCATTTTTTGAACCAACTTGATAGTTATATTATGATCAAGTATCACTCTATCGGATGCACGTTCATTTTTGTGACCGATCCATCTATGGATTATTATCAGAGCTCTTACATCTACTTTTTCTGGAAAGGCATTCCAAACCAGTTTTGGAAGGTATTCTGTTGTCATCCATAAATCTGAATTTGCACCAACATTCATACACGATGTGATCAAAAGTATCCGTACACCTCCAAAAACATACGTCTTTCATATTAGGTGCGTTGTGCTGCCACCTACTGCCAGGTACTCCACATCACCGACCTCAGTAGTCATTAGAAATCGTGAGAGAGCAGAATGGGACCCTACACAGAGCTGACGGACATCGAACGTGGTCAGCTGATTGGGTGTCACTTGTGCCATACGCCTGTACGCGAGATTTCCACACTCCCGTGGTCTAGGGGTAGCGTCTTTGATTCATAATCAAAACGTCTTCGGTCCCGGGTTCGATCCCCGCCAATGACTAAATTTTGATAAATAATCAGCATTGGCGGCCGAAGACTTCCGGCATTAGAAGTCAGCCTCATTCTGCCAACGGCCTTGTCAAAGAGGCCGGAGGAGCGGAAAGAGGTTCAGGGCACTCTCTTGTCCTAGGGGTGGGAAATTGCCCCTAAAGGCGGAAGAATCAGCAATGATGAACGACATGAGGATGCAGAAGGCAATGGAAACCACTGCATTAAAGACACGTAACGTGTATCCACAGGACATGTGGCCCGTATTTGAAGAAGTGTCATGATGATCTCTCCATCGGCAAAAGATTCCGGAATAGTCCCCCATTCGGATCTCCGGGAGGGGACTGCCAAGGGGGAGGTTACCATGAGAAAAAGATTGAATAATCTACGAAAGGAGAGCGTTCAACGAGTCGGGGCGTGGAATGTCAGAAGCTTGAACGTGGTAGGGAAACGAAATTTCTGAAAAGGGAAATGCAAAGGCTCAATCTAGATATACTAGGGTTCAGTGAAGTGAAGTGGAAGGAAGACAAGGATTTCTAGTCAGATGAGTATCGGGTAATATCAACAGCAGCAGAAAATGGTACAACAGGTGTAGGATTCGTTATGAATAGGAAGGTAGGGCAGAGGGTGTGTTACTGTGAACAGTTCAGTGACCGGGTTGTTCTAATCAGAATCGACAGCAGACCAACACCGACAACGATAGTTCAGGTATACATGCCGACGTCGCAAGCTGAAGATGAACAGATAGAGAAAGTGTATGAGGATATTGAAAGGGTAGTGCAGTATGTAAAGGGGGACGAAAATCTAATAGTCATGGGCGACTGGAATGCAGTTGTAGGCGAAGGAGTAGAAGAGAAGGTTACAGGAGAATATGGGCTTGCGACAGGGAATGAAAGAGAAGAAAGACTAATCGAGTTCTGTAACAAGTTTCAGCTAGTAATAGCGAATACCCTGTTCAAGAATCACAAGAGGAGGAGGTATACTTGGAAAAGGCCGGAAGATACGGGAAGATTTCAATTAGATTACATCATGGTCAGACAGAGATTCCGAAATCAGATACTGGATTGTAAGGCGTACCCAGGAGCAGATATAGACTCAGATCACAATATAGTAGTGATGAAGAGTAGGCTGAAGTTCAAGACATTAGTCAGGAAGAATCAATATGCAAAGAAGTGGGATACGGAAGTACTAAGGAATGACGAGATACGTTTGAAGTTCTCTACCGCTATAGATACAGCAATAAGGAATAGCGTAGTAGGCAGTACAGTTGAAGAGGAATGGACATCTCTAAAAAGAGCCATCACAGAAGTTGGGAAGGAAAACATAGGTACAAAGAAGGTAGCTGCGAAGAAACCATGGGTAACAGAAGAAATACTTCAGTTGATTGATGAAAGGAGGAAGTACAAACATGTTCCGGGAAAATCAGGAATACAGAAATACAAGTCGCTGAGGAATGAAATAAATAGGAAGTGCAGGGAATCTAAGACGAAACGGCTGCAGGAAAAATGTGAAGACATCGAAAAAGATATGATTGCCGGAAGGACTGACTCAGCATACAGGAAAGTGAAAACAACCTTTGGTGACATTAAAAGCAACGGTGGTAACATTAAGAGTGCAACGGGAATTCCACTGTTAAATGCAGAGGAGAGAGCAGATAGGTGGAAAGAATACATTGAAAGCCTCTATGAGGGTGAAGATTTGTCTGATGTGATAGAAGAAGAAACAGGAGTCGATTTAGAAGAGATAGGGGATCCAGTATTAGAATCGGAATTTAAAAGAGCTTTGGAGGACTTACGGTCAAATAAGGCAGAAGGGATAGATAACATTCCATCAGAATTTCTAAAGTCATTGGGGGAAGTGTCAACAAAACGACTATTCACGTTGGTGTGTAGAATATATGAGTCTGGCGATACACCATCTGACTTTCGGAAAAGCATCATCCACACAATTCCGAAGACGGTAAGAGCTGACAAGTGCGAGAATTATCGCACAATCGGCTTAACAGCTCATGCATCGAAGCTGCTTACAAGAATAATATACAGAAGAATGGAAAAGAAAATTGAGAATGCGCTAGGTGACGATCAGTTTGGCTTTAGGAAAAGTAAAGGGACGAGAGAGGCAATTCTGACGTTACGGGTAATAATGGAAGCAAGGCTAAAGAAAAATCAAGACACTTTCATAGGATTTGTCGACCTGGAAAAAGCGTTCGACAATATAAAATGGTGCAAGCTGTTCGAGATTCTGAAAAAAGTAGGGGTAAGCTATAGGGAGAGACGGGTCATATACAATATGTACAACAACCAAGAGGGAATAATAAGAGTGGACGATCAAGAACGAAGTGCTCGTATTGAGAAGGGTGTAAGACAAGGCTGTAGCCTTTTGCCCCTACTCTTCAATCTGTACATCGAGGAAGCAATAATGGAAATAAAAGAAAGGTTCAGGAGTGGAATTAAAATACAAGGTGAAAGGATATCAATGATACGATTCGCTGATGACATTGCGATAGCATAGAAAGTAAAGAAGAATTAAATGATCTGCTGAACGGAATGAACAGTCTAATGAGTACACAGTATGGTTTGAGAGTAAATCGGAGAAAGACGAAGGTAATGAGAAGTAGTAGAAATGAGAACAGCGAGAAACTTAACATCAGGATTGAGGGTCACGAAGTCAATGAAGTTAAGGAATTCTGCTACCTAGGCAGTAAAATAACCAATGACGGACGGAGTAAGGTGGACATCAAAAGCAGACTCGCTATGGCAAAAAAGGCATTTCTGGCCAAGAGAAGTCTACTAATATCAAATACCGGCCTTAATTTGAGGAAGAAATTTCTGAGGATGTACGTCTGGAGTACAGCATTGTATGGTAGTGAAACATGGACTGTGGGAAAACCGGAACACAAGAGAATCGAAGCATTTGAGATGTGGTGCTATAGACGAATGTTGAAAATTAGGTGGACTGATAAGGTAAGGAATGAGGAGGTTCTACGCAGAATCGGAGAGGAAAGGAATATGTGGAAAACACTGATAAGGAGAAGGGACAGGATGATAGGACATCTGCTAAGACATGAGGGAGTGACTTCCATGGTACTAGAGGGAGCTGTAGAGGGCAAAAACTGTAGAGGAAGACAGAGATTGGAATACGTCAAGCAAATAATTGAGGACGTAGGTTGCAAGTGCTACTCTGAGATGAAGAGGTTAGCACAGGAAAGGAATTCGTGGCGGGCCGCATCAAACCAGTCAGTAGACTGATGCCCAAAAAAAAAAAAAAAAAAAAAAAGAAAAAAGAAAAAAGACATCCCTAGATTCATTGTTTCCAATGTGATAGTGAAGTGGAACGTGAAGGGACGCATACAGCACAAAAGCGTACAGGCCGACCTCGTTTGTTGACTGACAGAGACCGCCGACATTTGAAGACGGTAGTAATGTGTAATGGCAGACACCTATCCAGACCATCACGCAGGAATTCCAAACTGCATCAGAATCCACTGCAAGCACTATGACAGTTAGGCGGGAGGTGAGAAAACTTGGATTTCATGGTCGAGCGGGTGCTCATAAGCCACACATCACGCCGGTAAATGCCAAACGACGCCTCGCTTGGTGAAAGGTGCGTAAACATTGGACGACTGAACAGTGGAAAAACGTTGTGTGGAGTGATGAATCGCGGTACACAATTTGGCGATCCGATGGCAGGGTTTGGGTGTGGCGAATGCCCGGTGAATGTCATTTGCCAGTGTGTGTAGTGCCAAGAGTAAAATTCGGAGGCGGCGATGTTATGGTGTGGTCGTCGTTTTCATGGAGGAGGTTGTACCCCTTGCTGTTTTGCGTGGTACTATCACACCACAGGCCTACATTGATGTTTGAAGCACCTTCTTGCTTCCCACTATTGAAGAGCAATTCGGGGATGGCAATTGCATCTTTCAAGGCGATCGAGCAACTGTTCATAACGAACGGTCTATGGCGGGCTGGTACACTTCAATAACATCCCTGAAATGGACTGGCCTGCCCAGAGTTCTGACCTGAATCCTATAAAACACCTTCGGGATGTTTTAGAACGCCAACTTCGTACCAGGCCTCACCAACCGACATCGATACCTCTTCTCAGTGCAGCACTCCGTGAAGAATGGGCTGCCATTCCCTAAGAAATCTTCCAGCACCTGATTGAACGTATGCCTGCGAGAGTGGAAGCTGTCATCAAGGCTAAGGCTGGCCAACACCATACTGAATTCCCACATCACGGAAGGAGGGCGCCACGAACTTGTGAGTCATTTCAGCCAGGTGTCCGGATAGTTTTGATTACATAGTGCATTTGGATGCCGATTATGTTACGGGGTTGCCGGTGAAAGCACTTTCCATGTTGGTTTGTGGATAATTACACCATTCCACAGTGGCGTCGTATATGAGTTCATGAATAACTAAAAACATTTATGTATTGTGTAGTTAAAAGATAGAAGGATTTTTTGTGCATTATTTGGGCAATGTGGTCTTTTGCACATAGCACTCTGAACTCCATTGAATGAGCATTATCTGGGTCTGAATATTTGATTTAGACAAAAACGGTCTCTTGTAAGCAGCAAATTCCTCAATACATAGAATAACAAAAACAGGCAATTTGGATAGCAGAAAATATTTATTCGCTCTGGTTATCGGTTGGAGGCAAAAACGATAATCTCCTTTGTGACGCTTTATGTACCAAAAGGCACCAATTGCAGTTTCCTGGGAGTTAGTGGTGTGTAGATCGCCATTTTTGACTGCAACCTATTTCCAGAACGAATAAGTATTTTTTGGTGTCGAAACTGATTGTTTTTGTTATGCTGGTTAAGAAGCTCGCTGTTACTCCGTCACTTCAAAATTGATTACCATAAAAAGTCTTTTTGTTTAATTTATTGCACGCAAATGACAGCTGGAGAGTGAAAAACAGGAATGATTCTGAAATGTAATACGGTGAAACGCAGGAAATGAACTGCACAAATGACGAATGTAACACTATGGCGCTGATTATAATTAGCGAGGAAAAAAGTATGTGAAAAAGATGTGCTAGAATAATGGTCACGACAGTGGGGCATGTGTTGAGTCGATGTGAAGCGTTTAATTTGTCGCTGAAAGGATGAAATGAGGACCAGATGGCACTGACAGCGAACGTTTTGAATATGTTTGAGAGATTTCTCAGGGTTGGTTGAGATACCAGTATAATAACTGGTCCGTTGCAGACCGCCACGAATTTCTCTCCTGTAATAATTTCATCTCAGAGTAGCATTTTCACCCTACGTCCTCAATTGTTTGCTGCCAATATTCGACTTTCTGCCTTCTACACTATTTCCCGCTGCAGCTGCCTCACGTACTGTGGAAGGCGCAGCGGTTCGTATTATCTTAACCTACAGCTCGAATGTTTGGAAGACTTGGAGATGGACGAATTCTAGGGCGATTTGAACAATCTTTCGTCTGATCATCAGACATCCTGCATGTCAGTTCTGAACTGCTTACCACACTCATCGGTTTCCAGTATTCAACTATGGAAAACATATAACAAATAAGTAAAATATGGAAACACACGTATTAAAGGTAACACAATCCACGGAATCATGATTCACGCCAATGTCTGCTACCTGGATAGATGACAAAGAAAAGAAATAAAAATAACTTACAAGTTACGTACGGGCGATTACCTATAATCAGCGGACTCTAACGCAGATGTAACAAACGATGGACAAAATAGAAAGAGACAGTCAAGAAATATGAATGCAGGAAGCACGTGGACAGAAAATGGTCGATACAAAATATTATGAAATGGACAATGGCACCAGAAAATGAAAATGATGCTTTAGAAGAGTATTTAAGCTTGAATAACAAACACACTGTTTATGTTCCACCGATTTTTGTTTATTTCAAACTAGTTCTCTGCTTATTGCGCTATCTCCAGGAAGCAGCTGACTAATGTCCAGAAGGGACATTAGCTCTTACGTATCCAGACATTATAAGCAAAGATACAATCCACTTGCATCGAGTGTTGTGCATCAGATTTCTTTCTTGACAATGAAATTACACTTTACCCAATGGACAATATTAGCCACAACTAAATTAAAAAATATTACAGGTTAAATGGCTATAATGGTAATGTTTGTGGGGGCTTGACGTTGGCTGGGAATGTGTTAAACTGAGTATTCTTCATTTATGTTACGGAACAAATATGATTTTTAATACTGTAAATTAAACTTTACTCAATGGACAATATTATATACAACGAATGAACTACTGCCCGATAAAAAGTCAGTGATTATGACGGTCATGCGTTGGAAAAATATTTTATTGGTAATTTTGCCGTCTTAGTTGCACATTTATGTCATGGTATGGCTGGCACGGGTTTCGATCAAAGTTGTTCATCTTCGGATCTAAGTAACTACGTAAGAAATTTAATTTTTTGTCAGTTGTAAAACTTAGAATAAAGAAGATTCTTCTAGCGGAAAGAAATAAAACAGTACAGTAAGTATCTGTCGCTGGAATAAAATAGATGGGGCCGTCGTGCCGTAACACACTAAAATCTCAGGCCTAAAAGCTTAGGCTAAAGTCCAGGCACAACAGAAAACTTTGAAATTCTTTGCACTTGTCTCATTAATCGCTGAAACAAAGGGCAGATACAATTTAAATTAGCTTCTCCACTCTCCCAACAATATACCGCAGATATCATAGATTGGTGTTTGGGGGGAGGGGGAAGGGGGGGATGAGAGGAGAGAGCCTCTCACCACGGACTATCAACACACGTGGTCATGTGTTAGTAGACAACGCCCCATTCTAAGGTGGAGTACGCTGACGTATGCCAAGACTACAAACGGAATTTCCCTAATTTTGGAAAAGCACTGCATATTCATCTCTGTGCAACAAACACAATGACATCAATAATTAATGTAGCACATGGAAAATAGTCAGGGAATAGGTAAGAATGGTACAAATTTTTTGACAATTATATTGACGAAAATTAGAACTGTAGGAAAGATGTTATTGACCTTCTCGAGAAGCTAAGTTCATCAGCTTTTGCTCTTCGCATAATTGCTGCTTTCGTAAACAAATAGATCAATATATTAAACATATTTTGCAAATTTCAGGTCATTCACGTTTTACACTTTACTTAGGGTGTCGCTTACGGGAAGGTAGTGACTGCACTAATGAGATCAATGGGGATAATAAGTGGTGTTTACCCACTTTCATCTTGTAGCTGCCTCTTCAAATAATTGAGCGTTCTGCCTGCACCGTCACAGTACTTGTATTCACTAATGAAACTCGTAGTAAACGATATAACACAACTTAAATATCAATGTCTATAGCTACAACAGCAGAGGGAAAATTAACATCTTTATTCGCTACTAAGGCTGTGAGGAGCCCAGAAAGGATTTCAACAATAGCTATCTATAGCTAGCATAACTACACTCAGGGTTAAAGGTCTCATAAAGGTTGGTAACCAGTGTTATACAGTTTACAGACATGCGAGTGACACGAGGAATATTTGATTAATACAATCCAGTACGTTATAGGCCTACTGGATGGTGACTGTTCTGTAGAAACGAAAGTAATTTCGCATGTTCGGTAAGGAAGCGTAATAAGATCTCTGATATTTTCAATTTACATAAACCAATTGTCAGAATAAGTTGCTATGTCAGCATCTTCGCTAAAGATGCTGTTGTCTGTCGGAAATAATCCTCATCGTACTATCGTGAATCAACGCAGAAAAACATACACAAAATTTCCGTTTTCTGTCATGGATGTGAGGTATTTCAGAAGTGAAGAAATGCATGATAACGCCCGTGACAAAGAAGGAGCTGACGATATCCGACTGCAATTTAGCGCTGGTCGCCTGAGGATGACAGATGGCATAATTATTTAGACATAATATTAAGAATCGATATTAAACAGGACAATCGCGTAAAATTAGTATTAGGGAAAGCAAATAGCAAAACTTGGGTGTGTTGGAAGAGTTCTGGGAAAGTACAATGCGTGTGCGAAGGAAATCGCACACAAGACGCTACTGCGACCCATTCTAGAGCGTCGTTGCTGTGTTAGGGACTCATTGTCGCTAGCTTAGAGACGCGTTGCTAGGCTTATAAGAGGTCACTAAATCCCGTAGGGAAGTGTTTCAGAAATACTCTGGCAGTTTAAGTGGGAATCCTTGTACCAAAGGTTGCTTTGTTCTTGCTAATCCTTTTTGGGTAATTCTGAAAAATACTGTGACCTTTACGCTGCCACCATTGTATATCTCCCTTCGGGATCATGAAAATAAGATAAAAGAGATTAGGGTGTGTACAGAGCTCTGAAGAAATATTTCCCTCGGTCAGTACATGAATGGAAAAGAGGTACCCCCCGCGCTGCAGTATACGTTGGCTTGCGTGCTACATGTGTAGATGTACTTGTTTCGCTATTATTGAAACATTCATGGCGAGAGACTTTTAAAATTATTCTTATATTTTGTCATCTGAGCTGTACATTGTTTTCATGATAAAGGAAGTTTCGATCAAAATTATCATCTTCAGTTTGGATCTTGAAGGGACTACCTTCTTCCCCGCCACGCGTGAATTTAAACAGTCACCATCATTTCGTAGATATGCACCATTTCAAAGAAGACTGTTGCGAAACACAGACTATCTATGAAATAGCAATGACTATTTAAATTCAAGTGGTAGCATGGGAGAAAATATTCTTATCAAGATCAAGTGTGGAGATGATCAATCGAAATCAGTCATATCGTTTTAAAAACGTGCATCCCAGACGGCAAAATAAACGGTATATTTTAAATGTGGGTATATTTGAAGAGGGGCACGAAGGAGAATAACAACATAAAAACAAACTTGGGAACGAGACGTGGTGGAAGAGCAGAAACACTTTTTTACCTAGAAAGCAAGATTATATGAGATGGCTGACGCAAAGAATATATCACATGTAGACTAGCGGAAGCGAAGAATGAATTATTCAGTGTAAGAGTTCTTCTTGCATTGGATGTTGCTACAGAAACGAGGGAGCAGATGTTCAGAGCTTTCGGCTGAAGCAGAGCAGCACTTGGAAGTGAAACGTGGCCCTTCAGAAATCCGGAGGAGAAGAAACTGTGTCACATGGCAGTCCCTTAGGAGAGGAAAGAACAGATTAGTAGCAAGTCTACTACTGCATTCAGGAAAAGTTAGCGCTGAAAAGAGAAAGTATAAGGGAAGAACAGTTAGGGCAGACAATGAGTAGAATATACAGAAAGGATTACAGAAGATATTGCGTGTAGCAAGTACGTAGAAATACGGAAATGTCTACATCTACATGGATACTCTGCAAATGACATTTAAGTGCCTGGCAGAGGGTTCATCGAACCACCTTCACAATTCTCTAGTATTCCAATCTCGTATAGCGCGCGGAAAGAATGAACACCTATATCTTTCCGTACGAGCTCTTATTTCCCTTATTTTATAGTGGTGATCGTTCCGCCCTATGTAGGTCGGTGTCAACAAAATATTTTCGCATTCGGAGGAGAAAGTTGGTGATTGGAATTTCGTGAGAAGATTACGTCGCAACGAAAAACGCCTTTCTTTTAAGGATTTCCAGCCCGAATCCTGTATCATTTCTGTGACACTCTCTCCCATATTTCGAGATAATACAAAACGTGCTGCCTTTCTTTGAACTTTTTCGATGTACTCCGTCAGTCCTATCCAGTAAGGATCCCACACTGCGCAGCAGTATTCTAAAAGAGGACGGACAAGCGTAGTGTAGGCAGTCTCCTTAGTAGGTCTGTTACATTTTCTAACTGTCCTGCCAATAAAACTCAGCCTTTGGTTAGCCTTCCCCACGACATTTTCTGTGTTCTTTCCAATTTAAGTTGTTCGTAATTGTAATACCTAGGTATTTAGTTGAATTTACCGCTTTTAGATAAGACTGATTTATCGAGTAACCGAAGTTTAACGAATTCCTTTTAGCACTCATGTGGATGACCTCACACTTTTCGTTATTTAGGGTCAACTGCCACTTTTCGCACCATTCAGATATTTTTTATAAATCGTTTTGCAGTTTTCTTTATCTTCTGATAACTGTATTAGTCGATAAACGACAGCGACATCTGCAAACAACCGAAGACGGCTGCTCAGATTATCTCCCAAATCGTTTATGTAGATAAGGAACAGCAAAGGCCCCATAACACTACCTTGGGGAACGCCTGAAATCACTTCCGTTTTACTCGATGACTTTTCGTCAGTTACTACGAATTGTGACCTCTCTGACAGGAAATCGCAAATCCAGTCACATAACTGAGATGATATTCCATAAGCACTCAATTTTACTACGAGCCGCTTGTGTGGTACAGTGGCAAAAGCCTTCCGGAAATCCTGGAATACGGAATCGATGTGAAATCCCTTGTCAGTACCATAAGATCAGGGAATCAGTTTCAACCATTTTCTCAAAAAGAACAAAAATAATCGTAGACGTAACATCGACAGAATTTCTACTTAGATATTTAAAGTCTCAGTTCTGTCACTGATGTGATCCATAAGTGCAGCCTCGCAATCATTTCAGATGGACAGTCTTTAAATGAACTACGAAATTTAATACCTTAGTGATTCCGAAGAGTTGTGCTTTTTGTACAAGTAACACGATGAGATAAAAGAAATTATTCAGGTAGTGAAGGGAGACGAAAATTTAATAGTCATGGGTGACCGGAATTCAAGAGTAGGAAAAGGGAGAGAAGGAAACATAGTAGGTGAATATGGATTGGGGGAAAGAAATGAAAGAGGAAGCCGTCTGGTAGAATTTTGCACAGAGCATAACTTAATCATAGCTAACACTTGGTTCAAGAATCATGAAAGAAGGTTGTATACATGGAAGAATCCTGGAAACACTAGAAGGTATCAGATAGATTATATAATGGTAAGACAGAGATTTAGGAACCAGCTATTAAATTGTAAGACATTTCCAGGGGCAGATGTGGACTCCGACCACAATCTATTGGTTATGAACTGTAGATTAAAACTGAAGAAACTGCAAAAAGGTGGGAATTTAAGGAGATGGGACCTGGATAAACTGAAAGAACCAGAGGTTGTACAGAGTTTCAGGGAGAGCATAAGGGAACAATTGACAGGAATGCGGGAAAGAAATACAGTAGAAGAAGAATGGGTAGCTCTGAGGGATGAAGTAGTGAAGGCAGCAGAGGATCAAGTAGGTAAAAAGACGAGGGCTAATAGAAATCCTTGGGTAACAGAAGAAATATTGAATTTAACTGATGAAAGGAGAAAATATAAAAATGCAGTAAATGAAGCAGGCAAAAAGGAATACAAACGTCTCAAAAATGAGATCGACAGGAAGTGCAAAATGGTTAAGCAGGGATGGCTAGAGGACAAATGTAAGGATGTAGAGGCTTACCTCACTAGGGGTAAGATAGATACTGCCTACAGGAAAATTAAAGAGAACCACTTGTATGAATATCAAGAGCTCAGATGGAAACCCAGTTCTAAGCAAAGAAGGGAAAGCAGAAAGGTGGAAGGAGTATATAGAGGGTCTATTCAAGGGCGACGTACTTGAGGACAATTTTCTGGAAATGGATGAGAATGTAGATGAAGACGAAATGGGAGATACAATACTGCGGGAAGAGTTTGACAGAGCACTGAAAGACCTGAGTTGAAACAACGCCCCAGGAGTAGACAACATTCCATTAGGACTGCTGACGGCCTTGGGAGAGCCAGTCCTGACAAAACTCTACCATCTTGTGAGCAAGATGTATGAGACAGGCGAAATACCATCAGACTTCAAGAAGAATATAATAATTCCAATCCCAAAGAAAGCAGGTGTTGACAGATGTGAAAATTACCGAACAATCAGTTTAATAAGCCACAGCTGTGAAATACTAACGCGAATTCTTTACAGATGCATGGAAAAACTAGTAGAACCGTCCTTGGGGAAGATCAGTTTGGATTCCGTAGAAATGTTGGAACACGTGAGGCAATACTGACCCTACGACTTATCTTAGAAGAAAGATTAAGGAAAGGCAAACCTACGTTTCTAGCAATTGTAGACTTAGAGAAAGCTTTTGGCAATGTTGACTGGAATACTCTCTTTCAAATTCTAAAGGTGGAAGGGGTAAAATATAGGGAGTGAAAAGCTATTTCCAATTTGTACAGTAACCAGATGGCGGTTATAAGAGTCGAGGGACATGAAAGGGAAGCAGCGGTTGCGAAGGGAGTGAGACAGGGTTGTAGCTTCTCCCCAATGTTATTCAATCTGTATATTGAGCAAGCAGTGAAGAAAACAAAAGAAAAATTCGGAGTAGCTATTAAAATCCATGGAGAAGAAATAAAAACTTTGAGGTTCGCCGATGACATTGTAATTCTGTCAGAGACAGCAAAGGACTTGGAAGAGCAGTTGAACGGAATGGACACTGTCTTGAAAGGAGGATATAAGATGAACATCACCAAAAGCAAAATGAGGATAATGGAATGTAGTCGAATTAAGTCGGGCGATGCTAAGGGAATTAGATCAGGAAATGAGACACTTTAAGCAGTAAAGGAATTTTGCTATTTGGGGAGCAAAATAACCTGATGATGGTCGAAGTAGAGAGGATATAAAATGTAGACTGGCAACGGCAAGGAAAGAGTTTCTAAAGAAGAGAAATTTGTTAACATCAAGTATAGATTTAAGTGTCAGGAAGTCGTGTCTGAAAGTGTTTGTATGGAGCGTAGCCATGTATGGAAGTGAAACGTGGACGATAAATAGTTTGGAGAAGCTTTCGAAATGTGGTGCTACAGAACCATGCTGAAGATTAGATGGGCAGATCACATAACTAATGAGGAGCCATTGAATAGAACTGGGGAGAAGATTAGTTTGTGGCACAACTTGACAAGAAGAAGGGACCGGTTGGTAGGACATGTTGTGAGGCATCAAGGGATCACAAATTTAGCATTGGAGGGTAGCGTGGAGGGTAAAAATCGTAGAGGGAGACCAAGAGATGAATACACTAAGCAGATTCAGAAGGATGTAGGTTGCAGTAGGTACTGGGAGATGAAGAAGCTTGCACAGGATAGCGTAGCATGGAGAGTTGCATAAAACCAGTCTCCGGACTGAAGACCACAACACCAGCAACAACAACGTAATAGGCCAGAGAAGCGTCGGACGACTGATGGCACGCAGCTGCAGACTCACGTTCGTCAAAGCCCGCAGCGACGCCCACGCAGAGGATGACCACGAGGGCGGTGGCAGTCAGCGCGGCGCGAGTCCTCATTGTCTGCCGCTAGCTTTGCTGCTGTTGCTGTTGCTGCCGCTGTCACGTGCGCTATTGGTCACTCCTGAGCCAGCGCGCCGGTCTATATACGCAGCACGACAGCCTCTACCACCGACCCTGTGCGCGCACCGCCCGTAATCTTGTGGGAAATCGTAATGCCAACAACGCACCATTGTTCAAGTACACAGCTTTTCGTTGCGTTGCTTCCTCTGTTGAAAACTTTGGCTAAAAATAGTGGTTAAGGGACACTCGATGATATATTGAGTTATTGCATGCAAAATATGGTAATTGACGTGCTTTATTAATATTAGTTGACAGTTCTACGAGAAACTGAGAAAGGCAGTTCTGTCTTTAATTTCTAAGAGTTATAAAACTACCGTAGGCCGCCGTAGACTTTCATAAGTAGGTTTGGTCAGTTAAGGTCGTACCCACGTTACCTCTACATTAGGTGTGTTGCTTACCTATCAGGCATTACGCCAAAATTATCGCTTTCTTCTTGATGCGATCAGAATCTTGCTAGATTCCACTTGAAACTGGAAGCGCTCAACTGCCTAGAAACTGTGAAGATATATGCGGGGCCACATAACCTACGGAACATCTCTGTTCTACATACTTATCCTCCTGTCCGTTACTTAAGAATAAACAGTATTTATACCAAAACTGAAGTTCACAATATTTAATCCAGGTTATATGAGAAAATTGATCTGTAACGTGAAACAGAGACTTTGCAGTAAAGAGAAAGAGAAAAATACAGCTGTATTATTTAGCGCTATAAAATGAAATTTCTTTTACGAGAGACAAAATTTTAAAAACACTAAACAAAAATATACCAAACATCACTTCAAAATGGTTCAAATGGCTCTGAGCACTATGGGACTTGAAAGCTGAGGTCATCAGTCACCTAGACTTAGAACTACTTAAACCAAACTAACCTAACGACATCACACACATCCATGCCCGAGGCAGGATTCGAACCTGCGACCGTAGCGGTTGCTCGGTTCCAGACTGAAGCGCCTAGAACCGCTCGGTCACAACGGACGGCCCGCTGGTGCCAGGAAAATGCTTTTCAGGACTGATTTTTACGAATATGAGGATGATATACAAGTAGATAACTACGACTCAGATAGAGAACCTGAATATCTTCATGAAAGCAAACGCACTTCTTAATTTGTTGCTAATCAGCTAAAAGTGAATATTTATTTCAGCAAGTAACCAGTGTTAAGTAGTATCCTTTACCATAATTTACACAATTTTAAGTGACAGGGTGACGGTATAATTCTTGGAGCCTATCCTTCATGTCGCTGACGTGTTGTAGTAAAATTAATTTTATATTGCGCTGAGATAGTTATACTTTATCACTACGAAGATTGTTAATGCATATCTTAATACCAAAAACTGAACTTCTTTAAACTAGGAAGGTTGTTATACAGATCTTAATACCAAAAACTGAACCCCTTCAAACTCTTCCAATTTGAATTTTTTGAATGTTACTCAGTATCTTTCGTTAATTCTCCCAGCAAGTGAACAGTAATAACTTAACGCTAACCCATTTTATCTGCACTTCCAAGTTAAAAATGTGAAGTACCAATTGGTGAATTTTAAGAATAAAGTTTTCAGTACATTTTACCACTTCAAAGGTATTATTTGCTGTAAATATATCTAAAACCAATCACCTATCTGAATGGAAAAAATCGCATTGTATGAACTTGGGAATGTCTTCTTTATGAGATTTTATTGAAATTTGACTGAGCAATTTCTCAAAATAAGTAACTTGTCCATTAGCATTGTTTGCAGCCGAGGACTTGAAGTGGAATTCCTACCATCGTTTTACTCTAGATCAATCTCTTCCAAATCTTTATCATCTTTACTTTTGACCGTTCACAAAGACACTACGTATCACAGGCAATGTATCTGCTGCCAGATACAATGCTATACTAGTCTAATTCAGAAAAGAATTTTTGTATTCTTCTTGTAACTGAAGCTCATTTTTAATCCGCGTAGGTCGCTGGAGCAGCCGAAGGCAATTAGTGACGAAAAAAGCGCAGGTCATCCCCATTTTCAATAAGCATCACAGAATAAATGTACACAATCATAGCCCTATACCGCTGACGTCAATCTGTTGTAAAATTATGGCCATGGTTTATGCTCATGTATTATGAAGTGTTTCGAGAAGAAAAATCCCTCTATAAAATTAACATGAATTTATTCTATCCAGCGCAGTTTGATCTTTCCACTATGGATGACTACACTCAGGATCAAACCCAAAGACCTTGTACACATGGCGTCACCAAGCCAAACCCATTCCCCTTTCCTCCCTCCTCTCCTCCTACACCCCAACATTTCCCTCTCCACCTCCTCATCCTTCTCCCATCTCCAGTAGCCTTCAACCTGTCCCCGTCCTGTCATAGCACAGTATTAAAAAAGGAACAACCCACGCAAAATCCAGTGTGGTGGAAATAGTCCAATTGTGTCACTGGAAACAGTTTAAAAATTCCACCCCTCCCACTATCTCCAACGATTCACGCTATGCAGTACTCCACTGCTCAACTCAAGTTAAAAATCCAGATTGATGGAGACAGACCAGTTGTGTGCTTTACACCCAAATCCCCTCCTCTTTCCAACGATTCAGATCATTGTCTGAAAAATAGTATCAAATAAGCAGTAAAAAATTATGTAACCCACAGATTAAAGTCAAAGATATCTACATCTACATCTACATCAATACCGCGCAAGCCACCCGACGGTGTGTGGCGGAGGGTACCTTGAGTACCTCTATCGCTTCTCCCTTCTATTCCAGTCTCGTATTGTTCGCGGAAAGAAAGATTGTCGGTATACCTCTGTGGGGGCTCTAATCTCTCTGATTTTATCCTCATGGTCTCTTTGAGAGATATACGTAGGAGCGAGCAATATACTGCTTGACTCCTCGGTGAAGGCATGTTCTCGAAACTTCAACAAAAGCCCATTCCGAGCTACTGAGCGTCTCTCCTGCAGAGTCTTCCAATGGAATTTATGTATCATCTCCGTAACGCTTTCGCGATTACTAAATGATCCTGTAACGAAGCGCTCTTCTCTCCGTTGGATCTTCTCTATCTATTCTATCAACCCTGTCTGGCACGGATCCCACACTGGTGAGCAATATACAAGCGGTGGGCAAATTTCTCGACCTCCACTATCGGGTGGAGAAACGTAGGGTCCCCCTGAATAGGTCAGGCGTGCACTACACGCAGGAAGCGGCTACAAGGGTAGCGGAGTACGTGTGGAGTGCACATGTGGATTTTTTAGGTTAGAGAATTCCCTCCCTAGGCCTTACAAGACGCCTCCTGAGACGCGACAACGTAGTAGTAGGTAAAACGCAACAGGGAATAACAATATTAATGTGGTAATAGTAAACTGCAGGAGAGTCTGTAGAAAGGTCCCAGAACTGCTCTGATTAATAAACGGTCACAATGCCCACTTAGTACTAGGGACTGAAAGTTTGCTGAAACCGGATGTAAATAGTAATGAAATTCTAAACTCAGATTAGAATGTATACCGCAGAGACACGCTGGACAGTGAAGGGGGAGGCGTGTTTATAGCGATAAAAAGTGCAATAGTATCGAAGGAAATTGACGGAGATCCGAAATGTGAAATAATTTGGGTGAAGGTCACGGTTAAAGCAGGCTCAGACATGGTAATTGGATTTATCTATAGGCCTCCTGGCTCAGCAGCTATTGTGGCAGAGCACCCGACCATGTTATAGTTCTGAGTGGAGATTTTAATTTGCCGGATATAGACGGGGAGACAAACGTTTATAACGGGTGGCAGGAACAAAGAATCCAGTGAAATTTTTTAAGTACGTTATCTGAAAACTACCTTGAGCAGTTAAACAGAGAACCGACTCCTAGCGATAACATATTAGACCTTCTGGTGACAAACAGGCCCGAACGATTTGAAACAGTTAACGCAGAACAGGGAATCAGCGATCATAAAGCGGTTACGCATCGATGATTTCAGCCGTAAATGTAAATATTAAAAAAGGTAGGAAGATTTTTCTGTTTAGCAAAAGTGACAAAAAGCAAATCTCAGAGTACTTGACGGCTCAGCGCAGAAGTTTTATTTCAAGTACAGATAGTGTTGAGTATCAGTGGACAAAGTTCAAAACCATCGTACAATATGCATTAGATGAATATGTGCCAAGCAAGATCGCAAGAGATGGTTCAAATGGCTCTGAGCACTATGGGACTTAACTGCTGCGGTCATCAGTCCCCTAGAACTTAGAACTACTTAAACCTAACTAACCTAAAGACAGCACACAACACCGAGCCATCACGAGGCAGAGAAAATCCCTGACCCCGCCGGGAATCGAACCCGGGAACCCGGGCGTGGGAAGCGAGTACGCTACCGCACGACCGCAAGAGATGGAAAAGAGCCACCGTGGTAAAACAACCGAGTTAGAAAACTGCTGCGGAAGCAAAGGGAACTTCACAGCAATCACAAACATAGCTAAAGCCTTGCAGACAAACAAAAATTACGCGAAGCGAAATGTAGTGTGAGGAGGGCTGTGCGAGAGCCGTTCAACGAATTCGAAAGTCAAGTTCTATGTGTTGACTTGGCAGAAAATCCTAAGAAATTTTGGTCTTATGCCAAAGCGGTAAGTGGATAAAAACAAAATGTCCAGACACTTTGTGACCAAAATGGAACTGAAACAGAGGATGACAGACTAAAGGCCGAAATACTAAATGTCTTTTTCCAAAGCTGTTTAACAGAGGAAGACTGCACTGTAGTTCCTTCCCTGGATTGTAGCACAGATGACAAAATGGTAGATATCGAAATAGGTGACAGAGGGATAGAAAAAAGAATTAAAAACGCTCAAAAGAGGAAAGGCCGCTGGATCTGATGGGATACCAGTTCGATTTTACACAGAGTACGCCAAGGAACTTGCCCCCCTTCTTGCAGCAGTGTATCGTAGGTCTCTAGAAGAGCGCAGTGTTCCAAAGGATTGGAAAAGGGCAGAGGTCATCCCCGTTTACGAGAAGGGACGTCGAACAGATGTGCAGAACTATAGACCTATATCTCTAACGTCGATCAGTTGTAGAATTTTGGAACACGTATTATGTTCGAGTATAATGACTTTTCTGGAGACTAGAAATCTACTCTGTAGGAATCAGCATGGGTTTCGAAAAAGACGGTCGTGTGAAACCCAGCTATTCGTTCACGAGATTCAGAGGGCCATAGAAACGGGTTTACGGGTAGATGCCGTGTTTCTTGACTTCCGCAAGGCGTTCGATACAGTTCCCCACAGTAGATTAATGAACAAAGTAAGAGCATATGGACTATCAGACGAATTGTGTGATTGAATTGAAGAGTTCCTAGATAACAGAACGCAGCATGTCATTCTCAAAGGAGATAAGTCTTCCGAATTAAGAGTGATTTCAGGCGTGCAGCAGGGGAGTGTCGTAGGACCGTTGCTATTCACACTATATGTAAGTGACATTGTGGAGTTCACTGAGGCTTTTTGCGGATGGTGCTGTAGTATATCGAGAGGTTGTAACATGGAAAATTGTACTGAAATGCTGGAGGATCTGCAACGAATTGACGCATGGTGCAGGGAGTGGCAATTGAATGTCAATATAGACAAGTGTAATGTGCTGCGAATATATAGAAAGAAAGATCCCTTATCATATAGCTACAATATAGCAGGTCAGCAACTGGAAGCAGTTAATTCCATAAATTATCTGGGAGTAGGCATTAGGAGGATTTAAAATGGAATGGTCATATAAAGTTGATCGTCGGTAAAGCAGATGCCAGACTGATTCATTGGAAGAATCCTAAGGAAATGCAACCCGAAAACAAAGGAGGTAGGTTACAGTACACTTGTTGTGAATCTTCAGGTTTTGGCGGCGCAAAGACTGTTCCATTAAGTTTCGGGTGTGCAGCCGCAAGAAATCTCCTTCTTATTCTAATATTGCGGCCGTATAACGTTCAGCCATCTTCAGAGTGAGCCGCAAGACTGCCGCTCCAGTTTTTCTCGTTTTTTTTCGTTTATTGATTTTCAATTCCCCCCCGAAGGAGGGGGCGGGCTGGGGGGGCGGGCTGACAGCAGCTTAGTACGCTGTTCTTCAGCTTACAGACTTTTTTTAAATACGGAAGAAGAAAAGAAACAAGAAAAACAGGCGATAAAACGGTGACTTAATGTGTAAAATGGCGGGAAAATGCGGAAAGTTAAAACACAAAATAAAGGTGTTGGCAATGTTAATTAAACACACAAGAATCAGACAAGTAACATAAGGGACACACAATTTAATAAATCATGGCGACAATCTGGTTTCTGTTCGCAAGAGATAAAAAATCACACCCAGCGACAGTATGATGGCCGTTCGCAACACTTCCCAAAAGACACACAACACAGAACACTCACTGTAAAACACTCACTGTAAAACACTGAACGAAAATGGCGGCACAAAGATCACACTCCCGAGCCAAGGCCAGTTGGGGGGGGGGGGGGGAGACCTGGAGGAGGGGGAAAAACAAGGAGGGAGGAGAGGAAAAAACGAAAAGGGGGGGGGGACCAAGGAGCGAGAGGACTCATACGGGGGGAGAGGTTCAGGGCAGATACGAGAGGGATGAGAAAAGGCAGAGGAGGGAAATTCAAAAGCGCTCTGGGGAGAGAAGGGGGCAGAGAGAGGGGAGGTGGGGAAAAAAGAGGATGGAAGGGGGGAGAGGGAGCCTGGGGAAAGGACAGAGGAAAGGAGTGAGAGTGAGGATCAGAGTTGATAGGAGGGATAAAAGGAGGGAGAGAGGGCGTCATCTGGGAGGGGGAGTTGATGGAAGCCACCTTGGGAAAGGAGATGAAGGTTGTAGAGATGGAGGGTAGGGGGGACACAACAGTGAAGACGTGGCAGGGGGTGGGGATGAGAGGAGCAACCAGGGGGTGAGGGGGATCAAGGCGGCGGATATGTTCGAAGAATAGGAGCAGATGGGGGAAAGGAATGAGGTCATAGAGTATCCACGTGGGGGACAGGAGGCGTATACGGAAGGCGAGGCGGAGTGCATGATGCTCAAGGATCTGGAGGGACTTATAGAATTTGGGGAGGGGGGCAGGGCAGATTTCCAGGCGGGACTGGCATAACAGACAATGGGACGGATTAAGGATTTGTAGGTGTGGAGGATGGTAGAGGGGTGCAACCCCCATGTCCAGGCATAGAGGAGTTTGAGGAGTTGGAGGTGGTTGTGGGCTTTGGATTGGATGGAGCGGAGATGAGGGATCCAGGTGAGGTGACAGTCAATGGTGAGGCCAAGGTAGGTGAGGGTGGCGGTGAGGCAGACAGGACGGGCGCAGACAGTAAGGGAGAAATCCAGGAGCTGGAAGGAGCGAGTGGTACGGCCTACGATGATTGCCCGGGTATTGGAAGCATTGATTTTCAGGAGCAACTGGTTACACCTTGCAGAAAAAACGTCAAGGTGATTCTGGAGAAGGCGTTGGGACCGTTGGAGGGTAGGAGCGGGGGCGAGGAATGCGGTGTCATCAGCATATTGCAAGAGGTGTACTGGTGGCGGGGGGGGGGGGGGGGGGGGGGTTGGGGCATATCTGTCGTGTACAGGAGGTAGAAGAGAGGACAGAGCCCTGGGGCACACCTGCAGAGGGGTAGAAGGTGTGGGTATTGGCATTATGGATGGTAACATAGGAGGAGCAGTGGCAGAGGAAGGAGGCCATCAGACGGATGTAGTTGATAGGAAGGGCGTAGGTTTGGAGTTTAAACAGGAGACCGGGATACCATACACGGTCATAGGCCTTTTCGAGGTTGAGGGAGACAAAAATGGCGGAGCGATGGGAGTTAAGCTGGAGGGAGAGGAGATGAGCTAGGCAGAGGAGTTAGTCATCGGCAGAAAAGGAAGGTTGAAAGCCACATTGGGTGTTGGGGAGGAGATGGTTATGGCGGAGGTGGTGATGGATGTGCTGGGAAAGGATGGATTCCAAGAGCTTGCTGAACATCGATGTGAGACAGATAGGACGATAGGAATAGGCATCAGATGGAGGCTTGTTGGGTTTGGAGAACATCAGGATACGGGAGGTTTTCCACAGGTTGGGATAGAAGCCAGTGGCAAGGATGACGTTGTAGAGGGTGGCAAGGACTGAAAGGAAGGTTGGAGGGCAGTGTTTGAGGTGGCAGTAGGTAATGCTTTCGTGGCCGGGAGCAGTATTGCATTTAGTGCGGAGTGTGAGGCTGATGTCCTGTGTAGTGATGGGAGTGTTGAGTTCAAATGGTGATGTGTGGCCCAAGTACTGGAAGCTAGGAGCAAGGGAACAGAGGTATTTGTACGGTCCATGACGTCAGGGAAGAGGAAATAATCAAAGTGGGGATCATCTGGGATGGAAAAAACATCTGAGAGGTGAGAGGCAAAGTGGTTGGCCTTACTGAGGTTGTCAGGAAAGGGACAGTCATCAAGGAGGAGAGGGTACTGGGGGGTGGGGCGATTCCCAGTAAGGTGGTGGAAAGCAGACCAATACTTGGAAGAGTTTATGGGGAGCGTGGTGTTGAGTTGTGTACATATCTGGCGCCAGGCACGGCGTTTCTTTGCAGTAAGCAGGTTGCGGATGTGTCGTTGTAATTGCTGGTGGCGGGTAAGTGTATCCCGGTCACGAGTGCGGAGAAAAGAACGGTAGAGGCGGCGGGACTCTCGAAGGAGAAGGACGGCCTGTGGAGGCAGGGCGGGGCGGTGATGGTGGACGGCTTTGGTGGGGATATGGGTGGCGACGGCGTCAGACAAGGTCTGGTGCAGGAAGGCAGCAGTGCGAGAGATGTCATCAGGAGAGCGGAGGGTAAGGTCGTGGCCATCAACCTGGGTATGAATGGATTCCCGGTAGGCATCCCAGTTGGCACAGGAGTAATCATGGAGTTTAGGAGGAATGTCGGGGCGAGGAGCGTTGCGGGGATGGCGACCATTAGACATAGTGAGGAGGAGCATGGTCACTGCCAATGAGGTCAAGGACATCCGCGGTGATGCGCCCAAGGAGGTTGGGAGAGGCAAGGACCACATTGGGAGCGGTGTTGGATTTGGGTCGGGTGTGCTGAGGCAGGGGAACCAGGTCTCCCTGGAGGGTGGTGAGAAACTGATGCCACCGCTGGAGGTCGGCAGGATCACTGCTGTGGATATTGAGGTCGGCGGCAATCACGTAGGTGGAGAAGGTGCAGTCAATGTTGCCCAGGAAGTCGTACGGGATGGGGGTGCGAGGGCAGACATAAATGGTGGCATTGGTGATGTGTAAGGGTGGAGAAGAAGAGGCTGAGGGTGAGATACTCGGCAGGATTGTTAAGAAGAGGTTGGGGCCGGACAGGGAGGTGCTTGAGGAGGCCTATAGCAACTCTGCTACGCGCCAGAGGGTACGGGTTATCGGTGCAGTGAAGGGTGTAAGGAGCTGTGGAGATGGAGATATGGGGTTAAAGGAAGGTTTCATTTAGGACGAAGGCATCCACGAGGTGCTGACGGAGGATGTGGAGGAAGAGGACTTTGTGGGTGGGCAGGGAGCGAATATTGTGGTACAGGATACGGTAGGGGTGTTGTACCATGGGAGGGGAGAGTTAGACGAGGGTGGTGGGGGGGGGGGGTGAAGGTGAAGTGGGCCTGGTTGTGGGAGTATGTGGCATAGATGGTAAGGCGCTCCAATGCTCGCTTCGTTCCTTTATACTCGTGTACCGCGCGATTGCGCATGCGGCCACAGATGCAAATGCGCCAGAGACGTTGGTCGGCGGCAGAGACGTGCATAATGCGCGAGTTGTATCTATGACTCCGCAGTCGATTTGTGTTTGCCTATCGATGTGTCATTGTGAGGTGCACTGTGACGACGTCTTTGTGAGTTTATTACAGCAAGTGCCGGATTCCATGATTTATCAAGATTGAAACCACTATCTCTATTTATTAAATTCGTCGTCAAGCGAATTTCAATTGCCTCCTTCACTATCGAGTCCCAAAAGGATGATGTAGCTGCCAAAATTTCGACGTTGTCATACAATATACTGTGACCATTATCAATACAGCGCTGTGCCACTGCCGACTTACTAGGTTGTAAAAGCCGTGTGTACCTCCAGTGTTCTGTACACCTTTCTTGGACAGTACGAGTTGTTTGTCCGATGTAAGAAAGGCCACATTCACATGGAATTTTGTAAACTCCAGATTTTCGGAGCAGCAAATCATCTTTGACGGAGCCCACGACTGCGGAGTCATAGATACAACTCTCGCATTATGCACGTCTCTGCCGCCGATCAACGTCTCTGGCGCATTTGCATCTGTGGCCGCATGCGCAGTCACGCGGTACACGAGTATAAAGGAACGAAGCCAGCACTGGAGCGGCAGTCAGGCGACGCACACGCAAGCGCATGCACGCGATGTCGAGGCGAGAGGATGTGTTTGACGATCGAGCGAAGGGTGTGGCGGATAGCTGTCCGGCGGGGTCAGCTCAGGCGACTGAGTTGCTCTCGTCGGTGGCCCCATCCGGCCCCCCCACTTATGAAAATCGGGCGCCGACTACCTGACACTGAATTGGATATCTCTTCTGGTGACGTTTCTCACTCCCAGGAGCGCATGCTTGTGCGAATGCACAAGCTTGCACATGGGGGTGACTACCCTAGTCGTGAGGACGACGTAGCAGGCGTGCTTGCATACTGCAGGATCCGGAAGGCTGCTGCACTGCCGGACACGGGGCGACAAGAGGCGGGTGAGCCAGTGGGGGCCTCGCCAGGCGCAAAGTCTGCGTCCCTGGCGACGGCGGTCTCACTGGGTGCGCCACAGGGGCCGGCCATGCAAGAGGTCGGTTCGCTCGCGGTTGCCCCTATGGCCCTGCGACAGCAAGAGCCCGTAGCCACGCCAGTTTCTGCCCCGCCCTGCGCGAAGGGCACTACCGCGGTCTGGGCGGGTGCGAAGCCAGCTCAAGAGGTCGCCGTGATCGACGACGACGACGAATTGCCAGACGCGTATCTTGCGGAGGCCATTGCTGACGCAGACAGACGTGACGCTGACGATGCCCGCGCACTCCAGAAGCGCCATGCTGACACGGCTGACGACTCTGACGTCCGCTCCCGAGCCTCCGACACTCCTCGGCCGCGGAAGAAGGCTCCTAAGGCCTCCCGCGCTACCGCTGCCCCCGCGGCCCAGACGGTCGCGAAGAAGGCGCGCGCGAGAGAGCAGCAGTCCACCATAGGGCCTGCTCCCGTGCGCCACCCTGACGAGGACGGGTTCATCACCCCTGCCAGGCGGCACACGGCACGGGCGGCTGTCCTACAGCCTGCGCTGCCGCTGCCGACCGCCAACGCCTTCCAGGACGCGTCTGACGACGTCACGGAAGACGCCGGGGTTCCACCCAGGAAATCAGTACCGCGACCCCCACCGATTGTGGTCCAGTGGGAGGGCCCTTATAAGCCGTTCGAGCAGAAGATCATTCGCGTGGCGCCCACTGCCGGCAACGATCTTTACCGGCTCTCCATGACCACTGTCGAGGACTACAGTGCAGTAATGGATGTCATCTGCAAGGATGGCCTCCACTGCTACACGTACCCGTCGGAGCCGCTCAAGCTGTTGAAGGTGGTGTTCCGCCGCCTCCCCCTCCAGTTTGGGGCGGATTACCTACGTGACGAACTGGAGGACATGGGCGTCAGCATCCGCCACACGGGGCTCATGAGCTCCCCACGCACCCACCGCCCCATGCCGCTGTACCAGGTCGTTCTTGTCGGCAACCTGGAAAATCGCAAGATTTTTCAGGTGCGGCGAGTAGGGCGGGTCGACGTCGAAGTGGAGCCACTGCGGGCCAAAGGCAAGAGGGCCCAGTGCTTCTCTTGCCAACGGCTCGACCGTGTGTCTCGCTACTGTTCAATGCAGCCCCACTGCGTCAAGTGCAGGGCCCAGCATCACAGCAAGGAGTGCGCGCTCCCACGAGAGGACAAACCGACGTGCTGCAACTGCAACGGCGCGCACGTCGCGAGCTACCGAGGGTGTCCGGCCTTCCAACGTGGCCGACATCAGCACCGTGGCTGGGCTGCCCCTTCCCGCAAGGTACAACTTGGCACCAGCTTTGCTGATGCCGCCAAGGGAGGGGCGCCCGCCCCCTCGCCCCAGCGGCCTGCTGCCTCCGACAGCGCTGCGCCGCAGCGGCCTGCCTCGTCCGAGGCGGCTGCTACCCCTGCACCCACACCTACCAAACAAGCTGCCGCCCCCCGCAGGCGCCGCCGACAGCCGCTCCGAGCCGCCCCTGCGGCGGAACGTCCGCCCACTGATGCCCCATTGGCGTAGCAGCAGTCCGCCCCTCGGGCTGCGCCCCCACGGCAACCGCCTCCTGCGGTCCCGCCCCAGCCTGCTGTTCCTGTCATGGAGGCCGCCCCAGAGGCCCCCACGGCCCCCGATGCAGCTGAGCTCCGTGCGCTCCTGCATTCGTTGAGGCAGCTGCTCGAGCAGCTCCAAGTGCTTGTCACTGCCGTCACGTCCGCCCTCCAGGCCGGCGTTGTTCCTGCTGCCCGACATGGATAATGAGCATGTCCATGGGCTCACAGTGTGCGGTTTTAACGGACGCAGCTTGGTTCCCCAACAAGGGCAATTCCGCCAATTCCTCCGTGATGAGGCAATAGACATTTGTCGCGTTTGCGAGACGTTTCTGAAACCTTGTGTGGCCATCAGGGTGGCGAACTACCGCTGCTACCGTACCGACCGGCCCACCCATGGCGGTGGCACCGCCATTTATGTGAAGAGTTCGCTGAAGCACCACGAAGTCCATATGCTGCCTCTTGCTACGGTGGAGGCCACTGGGCTGGCTGTCACCACCACGGCAGGGGCCATTACCTTCGTCGCAGTCTACAGGCCACCGAGGGCCACCTCCTGGAGGCCGACCTCGATGCACTGCTGACGCTGCGAGGGAATCTGTTCATTGCGCCAAGAGCCCGCAATGGAACTCACGAGTCACCAACATCAGTGGGAGGCGCCTTCTTCGCATCACCCGACGTCACGGCGCTGACGTCCTGGGTCCATATGACCACACCTTCTTCCCCAACAGAGGCCAGTCCGACGTGTTCGACGTCGCCGTCCTGAAAGGCGTCGGGCACTCTACGTCGGCTACCGTCCGCTGCGCCCTGTCCTGCGACCACCTTCTGGTGATCTACGACATGGATGTCGTCGGCGCCTCCCTGCCGCCTGACCGCCGCACCTGCCCTGGAAGTGGCCGATGCTGCGCTGGCCTTCTTCACGCGGCACACTCTCAGCGCTGCTGCAGCTGCGTCTCCCAGACAGCCGCGGCGGCCTCGCGAGGTGTCACGGCAGCTTCCGCCGCACATCTTGGAGGCTATCACGGCCAAGAACCGTCTGTTCCGTCAGTGGCAGCTCACTCGCCAGCCTGCGACCAAGCGCCGCCTCAATCGGGCGCGGCGCGAAATCCGGGCCGCTATCGATGACCACCGGAATCGTGATTGGGCTGGCCTTGTGGCCACCCTGGACACGACCGATGGGAGTGCCTGGCGGACCGCCAAGCGTTTCCTCCGCCGCCATCAGCGGGTTCCTCCGCTCCAAGTCGGCGGCGAGGTGGTCTGTGGCGTTCCCTCCGCCGCCATCAGCGGGTTCCTCCGCTCCACGTCGGCGGCGAGGTGGTCTGTGCCCCGGACGCCGAGGCCAACGCCCTCGCCGACGTGTTCACCGACAAATTCCGCCCCATCGCGGACGTCTTCGATGCCGACCAGGATAGCTGCATTAATACGATAGAATATATAGTTGACATGACAATCTGTGGCTCCATCCACTACGAGGTGTCAAAGCAAATTAAAAGACAATTACACCACTGGATAAACGTCCAAATAACATTAATGCAGACGATAGATGAGTTGGAAGATGAGTTTACATACATTGTGCACAAGAAAATGTACAAACAAAACCGACATACTCCCTCACAATTTCTCCCAGCCGAAGCACATCACACCACACATACACAGGATGAACACAAACCAGAATCATCACCACATGGAAAGCCCTACGACACACGTAAATGTGAACAGTACATCAAACCAGTCAAATTTGTCTCGGGAGACACTCTTCACCCCGGGAAAAAGGAACAAGGAACAGACAGGCACGCAGTCCCTGAATCAAAACACTCAGGCTACAGACCAATACAAAACTCAAAACTACCGGACCCAGACTTACAAAAATAGACCAATTAGATGAGGACAAATCTGAGGGGGAGACATGTGACATTTGCAACGATGTCAACGTGCGTCTAGCAACAACCTCCACTCCAAACACAAACAAAGACAACATAACACGTACAGTCAGTCCCATACAAATCACCAACATCGCCGACACCACGCCAGCAAGCACCACCAACATCAGTGAAAAACGTGTGAAGGCAAACAGCATTGAAGAGGCGTGTGACAAAACGAAAAGTAACCGTGTGACATCCCAAAGAGGTCTTAAAATGTCCCCCAATCAGCGGCCAACACCAAGCCACAATCCATTTAGTACCACCTCAGAGACCGCAACAGAAACCAGCACCAACAGCAAGCCAGCTGCACCTAATTATGATAATTCAGAACTTAACTTACTTTTAAGTAGGCTAGAGAAAAAAGAGATACTGCAGACAGCGCAGAGGATGCTACTTAGATTGTGCCATCCAAAGGGAGATTCTCTCAGTTTTCCAGTAACTGAGCAAACAGACAGAATCATCCTAAAGACAGAAAATATTCCTACATCAGCAGAGCCGCTGCTCGATCTCATGCTCCAGGTCTGCCTGCGCAGGTCAGAATCTTTCGACTTAGACAAAATATATATAGATCATGTAAGAGCACGCGGACGAACATATTTTGATTACTCACAGACTGGCAGTAAATGTTTTGTACACGTAAAACACCCAGAACACATAGACAAAAAATGAATATCTTACAACATAATACAAAAAACAGTACGACAGTCAGTGCGGAAATCCCTAAAATAGCACTAGACCTGCAGGCAGACATCATGTGCTTACAAGAACCCTATAACAGAAACGGGCAACTGATATGTCTACCAAAACATGCTACCACAATAACAGGCAGCAAAGACTGTAAGGCTGCAATAGTAATTCTAAATAGAACTTATAACATAATTAAGGTAACACAGTTATGCAATCAACACTTGGTTACCATAGAGATAACTAAAGGGAACGTCACATGGGTTATTGCATCTATGTACGCCCAATATAGCCATCAAATACACCCGTATGCAGACTACATCAGAGACCTAGTAATGTATGCCAGAGGCAAAAAATTAGTGATAAGTGCTGACATTAATTCCAGATCGACCCTCTGGAACTCAGACAGAACGGATGACAGAGGACGCATAATCACCGATCTAATACAAGAAACACAATTACATGTAATGAACACGGAAGGACCTATACCAACATATGCAGGGTTCGATGGTACGAGCAGTAATATCGACTTCACGCTAGCAAATAATACAGCAATGGCATACGTAACAAACTGGACTGTACACGACAACATAACCAGTAGTGACCATAATGTCATAACATACACACTAACTCACACTCAGAACACAATGACCAAATCACACACCAGTCACCTGCTGTTGCACAAAGCAGACTGGAACAAACTAACGGAAATTATCCAACGACACGAGCTAGAAAACATCAATGGAAGTATCGATTATAGAGCACACAAGTTAACACAGGTGATACAACATGCACAAAACACTTCAATACCGACAGCAAAGAACACAAATTGCTCACCAGTACCATGGACCAACGAATTTACGAGACTCAAACAAGACGCAAGACGCAAACGAAAATTATAGCAATGGGCGATAGCAGATAGGGACAGGCGAATAAGACTTGAAGCATATATGCATGCACAAGACTTATATACACTGACCCTATACAACACGCGTAGACAACAATGGGAGCTATTTGTAACAACACAAACAGAGCAAAATATATGGGAGGAACCATACAAAATACTGACAGAGAAGATAAAAACCCCACTAGTTCTGGGAACGCTAAGGCAGGATGACGGCACGATGACGAGGGGATGGAGGAATACAGCGGAGTTTCTGCTGTATAAACTGCTCCCTGACGACGTTGTCGATACAGACACACAATATCATGCAACACTAAGAGAAAACCTACACACACCATACAACACTGCAACTGTCACCTGTCCTTTTGCGCAAGAAGAGGTTACGCTAGCAATCTCAGATCTCAAAAACAACAAAGCACCTGGACCAGATGGTATCCACTCGGAAACACTGAAAAAACTAGCACCGCAGATCACCCCGTTCCTAACAACGTTACTGAACGATGCCTTACGGCTGGGCAGGGTACCTACAGTATGGAAAACCTCCAAAGCAGTCATTATTAAGAAATCAGCGCACAGGGATCCTTCAGATCCAAAGACTTACAGGCCAATATGCCTAATAAACACCCTAGCAAAGATTCAGGAGAAGCTACTGTGTAAGCGCCTGCAAACACACAGAGCTCTCAGGGGTAAGAGCCAACACCAGTTTGGCTTCAGATCTGGCAGATCAATAGATGATGCCATCAACCAGGCCCTGCACATAGTTAACACCACAAAACAGAAATACACCATGGCAATAATGATTGACATTGCCGGAGCATTTGATAAAATTTGGTGGCCAGCACTGTTTCAGAGGCTAAGACATCTGGAGGTACCGCAATCACTGTACAACAGTTTTCTGGACTACTGTAAAGACCGAGTGGTCGAATGGCAGATGGACAGTCGGAAAGTAATTTAAAGAATTACCAAAGGCTGTCCTCAAGGGTCGATCTGCGGCCCCATCTTCTGGGACATAACAATCGAACCCCTCTACAGCTTCTGGATGGGGATGACAGGTCAGACGGAATTGTCGCCTACGCAGATGACCTATTAGTTGTAGTCACTGCAAACAACAGAGCCCAGTTAGAAGAGAAAGCCAGTGGATTACTATAAACAATTAGTGGTGTCACAACAACAAACTCAGGGTAGCCGAAAACAAAACAACATACACTTTACTGAAAGGATCACTCCAAAGGAATCCTTCGGTTAAAATTGGGGACACAAACATCAAACGAGCACGCATTACGCGCTATCTTGGGGTACAAATAGATGAAAAATTGAATTTCCACGAACACATAAGGCTAACAACAGACAAAGCAGAACAAATACTCCACAAACTGGTGAGGCTAAATTCAAAACAGTACAGACTACTTCTACCAGTCATACCACTGTGCGCTCTTCGAATCAGTACTCAGCTTTGCAGCTAGCACGTGGGCACATAGACTGAACGTGGTCACCAACAAAGCATCCGTCAGACGAGGGCAGAGAAGTTTCCTACTTAGGCTATCTGGAGCCTTCGGTACCACCTCAGCGGATGCAATGTGTGTGGTGCTCGGAATATGCCCCATAGATATCACGATCAAATACAGAGCTGCAAGGTACTGGTTAAAGGTGGGGAGACTAGATAAGGTACACACAATAACCGGTGTGCCCATAGAGACGATACGTCACCTTAAAAGTTGGCGTTTGGATACATGGCAAGGTGAGTGGGATGTAAGTGATAAGGGACGTAGACTGCACGACTTCCTCCCTGACGTAAGGGAGCGGTTGAGAATGAGACATATCGATCCCTGCCGCGGTGTGGTTCATTTCTTAACCGGGCACGGACCTTATCCCACGCACTTCAACCGCGTGAGTCTGAGGCAGACACCTACATGCACATCCAGGGAAGAAGGTTCCCCAGAACACACTGTCTTTTTCTGCGGGCAATACGCGAACAATGGACATACACTACACTTAGATTACACAGATGCAGACATAGATATATACACAGCAATAAAAGACGAAGAACAATGGGCACAATTAAACGCACTGACAAACAGTATTTCAAAAACAACACATGAAGAGTATATGCGGACACGACATCACAGACATGCCTATGTGCAGCGTAACAGAAATCTCCAGAGGGTTGACAGCGATACCCACAGTGACAGTAAAAATAGCGACAATGAGGAGGAACAGGAGGAGGAAGCTGAGATGCGACAGTAAATAAGCAAATTGCTAGCAATCTAGCCAAGAAAACACCAAATGCTGTACATAGATGCGCACCTAAAGTAGTTAATACATAGGATTAGTAACAAATAGGATAATCAACATTATTTCTCTACTAATAACCATTTGTGTGTGTGTGTGTGTGTGTGTGACTGGCGGTCAACGGCTCGAAGAAACCATTCCGAGGTATTCACCGTCAGTCACACTCGGTGATGGTACTAACAAATCTCTCATCTGTCCTATCTTCTTTTTATATTCTTCTTAAAAAACAACAAAATTTTATTTATATTTCAACCTTAAATTATTGTTATTTTGAAAAGTGTCATTCTTTGTAAATGTTGTAGATAAAACAAATGGAAAGAAAACTGTAAAAAGATGAAAAACGAAAATTGTAAGATGTACGACCTGTTTTAAACATCAGGTAACAGGTCTATAATTTGGCAATAAATAAATAAATAAATAAAAATGCCGACCACGTCCGTCTCGTGGAAGACCGCCTGCCGGTTTTCCTCGCCGCCAGGGCCGATGACGATGTGATCGCACCTATCACAGCCGATGAGGTTGACCTCCAGCTCCGCCGCCTCAACCCCAGGAAAGCGGATGGCTCCGATGGTGTCACGAACCGCCTCCTGAAGTTACTGCCGCCGGAACTCCATCAATCGCTGGCGGATACCTTCAACTGCGCTCTCCGCTCCGGGACCTTCCCTTCCGCGTGGAAACACGCGGAAGTGGTGGCTATCCCCAAGGCCGGCAAGGATCCACGTCGGGCAGAGCACTACCGGCCGAACAGCCTGCTCCCGTCTCTCTCCAAGATCTTTGAGAGACTGTATGTGGAGCGGCTGTGGCGCCACGTCACTGCCGAAGGGCTCCTTCCGCAGGAGCAGTTCGGGTTCCGGCGGGGCCACTCGACCACGCAATAGCTACTACGCCTGGTGGAACAGGTGATGCGAGCGCTGGAGACGCCGGAGTACCTTGTGGCGGTACTCCTCGACGTCTCCAAGGCGTTCGACTGCGTGTGGCATGAGGGCCTCGTGTACAAGCTCCTTGTACATGGGGTCCCGACGTCACACGCCCTTCTGCTGCGGTCCTACCTCGCGGGCCGCACCTTCCACGCCGGCAGCACCTCTACCGACCGGCCGATTCGTGCAGGGGTACCACAGGGATCGGTTCTCGGCCCTCTGTTGTACTCCTTGTACACCGCTGACGCACCGCGGGTGGCGCGCGTGGGCTTGGCTCTTTATGCCGACCACACTGCGCTGTTCACCCGCAGCATGAACGTGGTCGCGATGTGCCGCCAACTAGCGTGCGACGTCCTGGGGGCGTGGTCCACCGTGGCGACTCAAATTTAACGCCGCCAAGAGCCAGGCGGTCGTCTTCACTCGGAGACGACTGCGTCCTGCCGTGCCGCCTGTCACGATCATGGGAGGCCCCATCCCGTGGTCACTATCCGGCATATACCTCGGTGTGACGCTGGACAGGCATCTCACCTGGCTGCCGCACATCCGAGACATCGGGGGGGAGCGATTGGGCGTCTCCGGGCGCTCTACCCGCTGCTGAACCCCGCATCCACCCTCCCACCTCGGCACGGCCTGACCGTGTACTTGGCCCCTGTCCGGCCAGTACTCGAGTACGCCGCCGTAGTGTGGGGGAATGCTGCTCCGTCGCACATTGCGATGCTCCAGCGTGTCCAGAATCGGGCGCCAAGACTCGCTCTCCACAAGCCGCCTCGTTGCTCGACGAGGCTCCTTCATGAGGAAGCAGGCGTCCCGCTGCTGCGGGACCGCTTCAGGCAGTCCGCCAGGGTGTTCCATGCCTCTGCCGAACACTCTGCCAGTCGTCTTATACGCGGACTGGGACACCAAGTCCACCACAGGCCGACCACGCGTTGGCCTGATCTGCTGCGGGAGTAGTTTCTTCCGCAGCCACTATGACGCTTTTGACGAACCGTCCGCACCCACGCGGCCGCACACATAGCCCAATCCTAACCGTGAGGCCAAAAAAATAGTTCTTGAGGTCCACACAGGAACAGCAGCTTCGCTACTTAGCCTGTCTCACTCCTGATAGATGTAACCAGAGATTTGCAGTGCAGTGTGCAGTGAAGTGGAGCGGCAGTCTTGCGGCTCACTCTGAAGATGGCTGAACGTTATACGGCCGCAATATTAGAAGAAGAAGGAGATTTATTGCGGCTGCACACCCGAAACTTAATGGAACAGTCTTTGCGCCGCCAAAACCTGAAGATTCACAACAAGTGTACTGTAACCTACCTCCTTTGCTTTCGGGTTGCATTTCCTTAGGATTCTTCCAATGAATCTCAGTCTGGCTTCTGCTTTACCGACGATCAACTTTATATGATCATTCCATTTTAAATCACTCCTAATGCCTACTCCCAGATAATTTATGGAATTAACTGCTTCCAGTTGCTGACCTGCTATATGTAGCTAAATGATAAGGGATCTTTCTTTCTATGTATTCGCAGCACATTACACTTGTCTATATTGACATTCAATTGCCATTCCCTGCACCATGCATCAATTCGTTGCAGATCCTCCTGCATTTCAGTACAATTTTCCATTGTTACAACCTCTCGATATACTACAGCATTACCCGCAAAAAGCCTCAGTGAACTTCCGATGTTATCCACAAGGTCACTTACGTATAGTGTGAATAGCAACGGTCCTACGACACTCCCCTGCTGCACACCTGAAAACACTCTTAATTCGGAAGACTTCTCTCCATTGAGAATGACATGCTGCGTTCTGTTATCTAGGAACTCTTCAATTCAATCACACAATTCGTCTGATAGTCCATATGCTCTTACTTTGTTCATTAATTTACTGTGGGGAACTGTATCGAACTCCTTGCGGAAGTCAAGAAACACGGCATCTACCTGTGAACCCGTTTCTATGGCCCTCTGAGTCTCGTGAACGAATAGCGCGAGCTGGGTTCCACACGATCGTCTTTTTCGAAACCCATGCTGATTCCTACAGAGTAGATTTCTAGTCTCCAGAAAAGTCATTATACTCGAACATAATACGTGTTCCAAAATTCTACAACTGATCGACGTTAGAGATATAGGTCTATAGTTCTGCACATCTGTTCGACGTCCCTTCTTGAAAACGGGGATGACCTCTTCCCTTTTCCAATCCTTTGGAACACTACGCTCTTCTAGAGACCTATGATACACCGCTGCAAGAAGGGGGGCAAGTTCCTTGGCGTACTCTGTGTAAAATCGAACTTGTATTCCATCAGATCCAGCGGCCTTTCCTCTTTTGAGCGTTTTTAATTCTTTTTTCTATCCCTCTGTCACCTATTTCGATATCTACCATTTTGTCATCTGTGCTACAATCCAGGGAAGGAACTACAGTGCAGTCTTCCTCTGTTAAACAGCTTTGAAAAAGACATTTAGTATTTCGGCCTTTAGTCTGTCATCCTCTGTTTCAGTACCATTTTGGTCACAAAGTGTCTGGACATTTTGTCTTGATCCACCTACAGCTTTGACATAAGACCAAAATTTCTTAGGATTTTCTGCCAAGTCAGTACATAGAACTTGACTTTCGAATTCGTTGAACGGCTCTCGCATAGCCCTCCTCACACTACGTTTCGCTTCGCGTAATTTTTGTTTGTCTGCAAGGCTCTAGCTATGTTTATGTTTGCTGTGAAGTTCCCTCTGCTTCCGCAGCAGTTTTCTAACTCGGTTGGTTTACCACGGTGGCTCTTTTCCATCTCTTGCGATCTTGCTTGGCACATACTCATCTAATGCACATTGTACGATGGTTTTGAACTTTGTCCACTGATCGTCAACACTATCTGTACTTGAGACAAAACTTCTGTGTTGTGCCGTCAAGTACTCTGAGATCTGCTTTTTGTCACTTTTGCTAAACAGAAAAATCTTCCTACCTTTTTTAATATTTTTATTTACTGCTGAAATCATCGATGCGTAACCGCTTTATGATCGCTGATTCCCTGTTCTGCGTTAACTGTTTCAAATAGTTCGGGCCTGTTTGTCACCAGAAGGTCTAATATGTTATCACTAGGAGTCGGTTCTCTGTTTAACTGCCCAAGGTATTTTTCAGATAATACACTTAAAAAATTTCACTGGATTCTTTGTTCCTGCCACCCGTTATAAACGTTTGTCTCCCCGTCTATATCCGGCAAATTAAAATCTCCACCCAGAACTATAACATGGTCGGGTGCTCTGCCACAATAGCTGTTAAGCCAGGGGGTCTATAGAGAAATCCAATTACCATGTTTGAGCCTGCTTTAACCGTGACCTTCACACAAATTATTTCACATTTCGGATCTCCGTCAATTTCCTTCGATACTATTGCACTTTTTATCGCTATTAACACGCCTCCCCCTTCACTGTCTAGTGTGTCTCTGCGGTACACATTCTAATCTGAGTTTAGAATTTCATTACTATTTACATCCGGTTTCAGCAAACTTTCTGTCCCTAGTACTAAGTGGGCATTGTGACCGTTTATTAATCAGAGCAGTTCTGGGACCTTTCTATAGACTCTCCTGCAGTTTACTATCACCACATTAATATTGTTATTCCCTGTTGCGTTTTGCCTACCTTGTCGCGTGTCAGGAGGCGTCTTGTAAGGCCTAGGGAGGGAATTCTCTAACCTAAAAAATCCACATGTGCACTCCACACGTACTCCGCTACCCTTGTAGCCGCTTCCTGCGTGTAGTGCACGCCTGACCTATTCAGGGGGGCCCTACATTTCTCCACCCGACAGCGGAGGTCGAGAAATTTGCGCCCCAGATCTCCGCAGAATCGTCTGAGGCTCTGGTTTAAGCCTTCCACTCGGCTCCTAACCAGAGGACCGCGATCGGTTCTGGGAACGATACTACAAATAGTTAGCTCAGAAACCAACACGCGAGCGAGGCTTTCCGCCTTCACCAACTCCGCCAACAGCCTATATAAACTGAGGATGATCTCTGAACTCAGACGGCAGGAGTCATTGGTGCCGACACGAGCAACAATTTGCAGTCGGGTGCACCCAGTGCTCTCTGTCGCCGCCGGCAGGGTCTCCTCCAAATCTCGGATGAGACCCCCCGGCAAGCAGACAGAGTTGACACTGGCCTTCTTCCCCGACCTTTCCGCTATTTCCCTAAGGAGCTCCACCACCCGCCTAACATTGGAGCTCCCAATCACTAATAAACCCCTCCCCCCGTATGCCTGCTCGGACCTTGCTGAAGGAGCGGCCACATGTCCACTCACAGGCAGTGCGGGGGATGCCACACGGCCAGCCTCCACATTGACCCTCGTTCTCGTGCGCCGCGAACGCCCCTGAACTCTCCACTCCCCTTGGGGAGAGTGTGGCCCACCCGCGCCCGGTACTCGCGAAGATGTCTCTTCATCAGGGACCGTGAGTGAAGCATGTAACACCTGGGGTGTACCATGCGACGCACCAGACTCCCCACTGCCGCTACACTCCGAGGCAGCAGCCTGAAGACGGCTGACCGCGGCCATCAACACGTTCAATTGTTCGTGAACAGTGGCCAACTCCTCCTGCGTCCGTACACAGCAGTCACACATCCTATCCATCCTAAGAAATCAACAATTTACTGTAGAGAGTTAATCAACTTTTAACTAGACTACTAATTCACTAAAGGCGACTGATAGCTGACTAAACTGTGGTTACTAGACACTTCTTGTTGAAAACAATGAAAATAGGTACTACCTGTCTCTGGACTGTATTCAAAACAAACACTAGCATTACTGGCACTACAGCTGAAAAAGGGACTCTCTGACTGTATTCAGAACAAACACGAAATCTACGGAATACTATTACTATTATTGGAAAATTAAAGCTTCCTAAAAGCAAAAACACACGGAAGAAGAAGTGACAAGTAAGAAAAATACAGTTAATACTTAAATTAACTTAGCTCGCTGCACAGCAAATGCAAAGCAGACGGCAGTTTGACTCTGGCACGAAAATAGTGACAAATTTAAATTATTTATATGTACACACACTCACACACACACACACATACACCGTAGAAGTAACGGTAAAATGACTGCAAGGTCAAATATATGGACCATATATGTAAAATGGTGCGTACACATTGCTCATTCTTTTATCTCCCTCTCCTCTCCTCTCCTCCAATCAGAGCACAATACAGATAGTACAATGTAGCCCTGTTTGGGATTCACTAAAATGTATGCAAAATATTTAACAAAAAATATGTCTAAGTATATGAATTGACTAAATTACCGAAACGTTGTCAAATATGTTTGCATTACTTACTTCCAAAAAGTTGTTTATGGGCTTGGTCACTAGCCACATAAATGAATTTCATTCGAAGATATATATCATTCGCTGTGAAGTATTGGAATGAGTGTATATCATATTCTCTATAAATAATTAAAAAAATCAACATTTTCTCATTCAATATAAAAAATAAATTACGAATACGTAGTTGTTGACTATAAGTTTTACCTGTAATATCATTCCTCATAAAGCCTGACAATGCGAAATAAAATAAAGTACCGTTCCACATCCCAGCTGTTTACTGTGACCAACAGATGACTCCATTGCTAAAAAACGAGCTCCGTTTCATCTCTCTACCAAGAGTTGTTCTGCCACCATCCAGTGTATGCACTGGGTAAAAACAGTCAACGCCCTAGCTATACACCTCACTTGGTTTAAGAAACAAAAGGGCCTTAAACTAAATGTTTTCGACATCTGCATCATCACAATACTCTAAAATTTCTGCAGAATACTTTGGCAACGCAAAAATTGCAATTTTACGTCAATTATCTGGGACCTAGTTGAGGTTAAGTACAAGAAAAACTTTATAAGGCTAAAATTAATTGCTTTATCTCATTAATGATGCCTGCCAGAAACATCACAATGTCCTAAAATGCATCAGAAAATGTTATTTTTAAGTTTAAGCAATAAATATGTGAAGTTTATTCAATCTGTGCAAAAAGTACGATTATATATGGTTTATTATAGTGTGATTACATCAAGTTATTTTCGACACATTTATATTTCATGATTGTATGTAAAGTATGTGTGAGGGGAGATGGGCGAGTGAAGATAATGTATCACTAGAAAAATACAATCGATAAGAATTATTCAAAAATTATTGGGACCCAGTTGAAGTTTAAGTATAAAAGAAAGGTTTTAAGGTTGAAATTAATTATTTTTCTTTATCTTTTATGTCACAATATTCTAAAATCTGCCAGCAAATATAACATTTATGTTGCAACAGTATCTAAATACGTAAAGTATATTCTGTCTGATAATGTGTGTACTGTCAACACTTTAACTTTTTTCTTTTGTCACCAGTTCCGGAGGAATGTGAAGATATGCATCACAAGAAAAAAATACTCGATGACAAGTATAACAAACAAACTGATGCTGCTTTTGGAACTATGGCTCGCTAAAAAACCAGTAATCAACTACACCAACATGTAATAAAATTACCAATTACCACCACACGCAGATCACAATTTTTTTTTTGTTAGGTAACAATGGAATAAGTGTTCGATTTTAGGAGGGAATAAGGAGTTTTAGAACTATACATAATTTAAACTGCAGAACTACAGGGATTGCTTATAAACACACACTCATGGGAGACTACCAAAGGCGGTAAAGTAAAAGATGTAATATTTCGAAAATAAATAAAATTATTTATCAATTATTGTGAGATACTGTATACTATGGAAATTTCAAATTAAATATTTCAGCATCTAAATTGTCTATATTACTTATTAAAATGCACAAAGCTTGAATACTTATCGTAATATGCAAGACAATATTAATTCGACCAAGAGTGAAGTCGTGCAGTATGTAAGAATTCGCATATTTTGCAAGCACAGGAAGGCATCAAATACAGAAGACAACTAGCGTCTAATGGCAACACCTAAAGGCTAATGGCTAACGCATAGCACCTAACGCACAATACATAACACCTAACGCTGTGATAAGTGGCTTAACTTGCGACCTTGCTTTCAATAGGTTAATTTGTGATTGTGTTACCAATATGTCTCTGAATTACACTGGACGGAATATTAGTTAGGTTTTGATATATAATTCAGAGAAAATCGTAGGAACAAAGGAGGGGGGAGGAGGGGAGGGGGGGGGGGGGGGAAGGAAGGTCCCCTCGACTAACATTTTGCCGCATATGCTATGAGGTCATTATTTTGTACTGTCGAAGTAATTCATCTCGCCATATTTTTAACTCTGTTACTCACTTCAGCAGCTGATCCACTCATTAAACAGCAGAGGGCTCGAATGGAGAGCATTAAATTAATTATGGGTCCCAGCAGCGCGTGATGACCTTGATGTAATGCATCGGTGTTATGCCGGCGTAACGTCATGTATACATCGGTGCGACGCTTTCAGAACATTCGGATACATTTGGGTACAAGTCTTCTCGTGGATTTGGTGCCACTCGACTAGCATTTTGAAGGCTATTGTATGAGGTCTTTATTTTATAATGAGTACATCTCACTGCAGCATGGCATAAATGGAGTAATAATTTAAAAAATTAATTTGTTATAGGAAATACCCACGTCCCAATCCTTCCATTACGGAGTACTGAGCTGGAATGGAGACCTTGGGATACTTTTGTAACGAAATGAATAGCTAAAAATTGTGATAAATGACTTAAGAAATAGGTAAACACTGAACAATACAGGGAGCCACACATCTGTGTCTCTCTTCCGGTGCACTATCTGCTCATCGTGAAGTGCATGCTAGCAGGTGATACAGAATCGAATGTTTTTACCAGCACCACATTGAAGAATAACGTCCATTTCGACAAACACAGGCATCGTCTGCCAATTCTACGTTTTTAATATTAAAATTATAACTTATTAATGTGTTACCAGTTTTGCGGTTGGCAAAGCTTTGTGTGTCTACTCTAAAGCCATAACTTTTATGTAACACCTACCATGGAGAGGAACTGCAGAATATTATTTGTGATCTAGTAGTTGATACACAATATCAAGACCGAGCGAGGTGGCGCAGTGGTTAGGCACTGGACTCGCATTCGGGAGGACGACGGTTCAATCCCGCGTCCGGCCATCCTGATTTAGGTTTTCCGTGATTTCCCTAAATCACTCCAGGCAAATGCCGGGATGGTTCCTCTGAAAGGGCACGGCCACCTTCCTTCCCCATCCTTCCCTAATCCGATGAGACCGATGACCACGCTGTCTGGTCTCCTTCTCCAAACCAACCAACCAACCAACCAACCAACACAATATCAACTTCTAGTGGTGGTACAATATAGTTGTACGATTCACTATCCTTCACCTAATGACATGCTATGTCATATACTCTAATTAAAACCACCTATTGTACGAACACATCCATAGCTTTTTCACGTTATTCCGATTGCAAATTAGACATTAAGACATCGTCTGTGAGCACATTTTTGTATGAACACCTTCCATTGCTATAAATGCTAAACAAATACCTCAACGCTTATTAATGTAATGTTATTATGTTCTTAATTATTTAATTTCATGTATGTACACAGGCAAATTGTCTAAGAGGATCGTTTTCATGGTCCACGTGTTATGATATGAGGAACAATATTGTTGCTTGAGTGTGCTCATCTCCAAATCTTTTAACATGATCCACTCGCCTGTCAACGTGACTGTGACACTGTACAACTTCCCTATGTGCACTCGGCCCTGACATCTTAATTATGACGTGGCGCGACCTATCGAAGAGCGCAGGTGAAGGAGCTGCTCTTGGAACAGGAGGATATTCTGCAAATAGACTGGCCTGCCCCTTACCCCGACTTAAATACTATCGAGCGCCCGTTGGACATGTTTGGGAGACATTTTACAGCAGCTTCACATGCACATGCAGCTGTTGTCAGTGGCGCTCGTGGATAAATTAACGACCTACCACAAGAGCTCGTTACTAACTTTGTGGCCATCATGGATGGCACGCTACAGTCTGTGGTGATCAGACTCCCCGTTAGTACCCATGTCTCGCCTTTTGTAAGGTCCACGGAACCATCAAAAATTGCGGTGACTTCACTGTCTTTGAATAAAGTGTGGTTAAAGTAACTGTGCATGGGAAAATGGGGCTAACCAAAATTGGCTGCGGGACACCCGTGATACACCATGGGCCACGGATGACTGGAGTGAACGACGGCTGCGGAGATGTGTACAGGCGAATAGACGTGCAGTTGCTAAGCTACTGGCAACCCAGAAAAACCAAAGAGTTAGCAACACTGTCTCCTCAGTCACCGTTCAGTTACTGCGTATGGGTCTCTGCATCAGATGCCTGGCACATGCACCCAAACCGACCACTGTTCATCGACGAAGAAGGCCAAAATATGCACGCCAGTACCGCAACTGGACGTTCACTGTATGTCGGCAGGTAGCCTTTTCAAATGAATCACATTTTATGCTTCATCGGGCAGATAGCCTTTGATATGTATGGTGTGAAACATCTGGAACAAGGAGGTCCAGGCACCACCAGTGGTCCGGGCAAAGGAGGAAGGGTAATGATATGGGACATTCTTCAGCTGCATTCCCTGGATGGCACAATGGGTGAACACAAGTATGCATCTATCCTTGGAGATCATACCCATCTGCACATGCAGTTTGTTTTTCCTCAGCATGATGACATCTACCAGCAGGAAAATGCAATCTATTACACGCGTCCATGCTCAACCCTACATGCAGTTTGTTTTTCCTGGAAAAATGACATCTACCAGCAGGACAATGCAATGTATCACACTCCTCCACGCTCACCCCACATGCAGTTTTTTTTCGCAGCAAGATGACATCTACCAGCAGGTTAATGCAATGTATTACACTCCTCCATGCTCATCCCACATGCAGTTTGTTTTTCCTGGCAAGATGACATCTACCAGCAGGACAATGCAAAGTGTCACACTCCTCCATGCTCACCCCACATGCAGTTTTTTCTCAGCAAGATGACATCAACCGTCAGGACAATGCAATGTATTACACTCCCCCATGCTCACCCTACATGCAATTTGTTTTTCCTGGCAAGATGACATCTACCAGCAGGACAATGCAATGTGTCACACACCTCCATGCTCACCCCTACATGCTGCTTTTTCCCCAGCAAGATGACATCTTCCAACAGGACAATACTATGTATCACATTCCGCCATGCTCACTCCTACATGCAGTTTGTTTTTCCTGGCAAGATGACATCTACCAGGAGGACAATGCAATGTATCACACACCTCCATGCTCACTCCTACATGCAGTTTGTTTTTCCTGGCAAGATGACATCTACCAGCAGGACAATGCAATGTATCACACACCTCCATGCTCACTCCTACATGCAATTTGTTTTTCCTGGCAAGATGACATCTGCCAGCAGGGCAAGACATTGTATCACACTCCTCCATGCTCACCCCTGCATGCAGTTTGTATTCCTTAGCAAGATGACATCCACCAGCAGGACAATGCAATGTATCACACACCTCCATGCTCACCCCTACATGCAATTTGTTTTTCCTGGCAAGATGACATCTGCCAGCAGGGCAAGACAATGTATCACACTCCTCCATGCTCACCCCTGCATGCAGTTTGTTTTCCTTAGCAAGATGACATCTACCAGCAGGACAATGCAATGTATCACACACCTCCATGCTCACCCCTACATGCAATTTGTTTTTCCTGGCAAGATGACATCTGCCAGCAGGGCAAGACAATGTATCACACTCCTCAATGCTCACCCCTGCATGCAGTTTGTTTTCCTTAGCAAGATGACATCTACCAGCAGGACAATGCAATGTACCACACACCTCCATGCTCACCCCTACATGCAATTTGTTTTTCCTGGCAAGATGACATCTGCCAGCAGGGCAAGACAATGTATCACACTCCTCCATGCTCACCCCTGCATGCAGTTTGTTTTCCTTAGCAAGATGACATCTACCAGCAGGACAATGCAATGTATCACACATCTCCATGCTCACCCCTACATGCAATTTGTTTTTCCTGGCAAGATGACATCTGCCAGCAGGGCAAGACAATGTATCACACTCCTATATGCTCACCCCTGCATGCAGTTTGTTTTCCTTAGCAAGATGACATCTACCAGCGGGACAATGCAATGTATCACACACCTCCATGCTCACCCCTACATGCAATTTGTTTTTCCTGGCAAGATGACATCTGCCAGCAGGGCAAGACAATGTATCACACTCCTCCATGCTCACCCCTGCATGCAGTTTGTTTTCCTTAGCAAGATGACATCTACCAGCAGGACAATGCAATGTATCACACACCTCCATGCTCACCCCTACATGCAATTTGTTTTTCCTGGCAAGATGACATCTGCCAGCAGGGCAAGACAATGTATCACACTCCTCCATGCTCACCCCTGCATGCAGTTTGTTTTCCTTAGCAAGATGACATCTACCAGCAGGACAATGCAATGTATCACACACCTCCATCCTCACCCCTACATGCAATTTGTTTTTCCTGGCAAGATGACATCTGCCAGCAGGGCAAGACAATGTATCACACTCCTCCATGCTCACCCCTGCATGCAGTTAGTTTTACTAAGCAAGATGACATCTACCAGCAGGACAATGCAATGTATCACAAACCTCCATGCTCACCCCTATATGCAGTTTGTTTCTCCTGGCAAGATGACATCTGCCAGCAGGGCAAGACAATGTATCACACTCCTCCATGCTCACCCCTGCATGCAGTTTGTTTTCCTTAGCAAGATGACATCTACCAGCAGGACAATGCAATGTATCACACACCTCCATGCTCACCCCTACATGCAATTTGTTTTTCCTGGCAAGACGACATCTGCCAGCAGGGCAAGACATGTATCACACTCCTCCATGCTCACCCCTGCATGCAGTTTGTTTTCCTTAGCAAGATGACATCTACCAGCAGGACAATGCAATGTATCACACATCTCCATGCTCACCCCTACATGCAATTTGTTTTCCCTGGCAAGATGACATCTGCCAGCAGGGCAAGACAATGTATCACACTCCTCCACGCTCACCCCTGCATGCAGTTTGTTTTCCTCAGCAAGATGACATCTACCAGCAGGACAATGCAATGTATCACACACCTCCATGCTCACCCCTACATGCAATTTGTTTTTCCTGGCAAGATGACATCTGCCAGCAGGGCAGGACAATGTATCACACTCCTCAACGCTCACCCCTGCATGCAGTTTGTTTTCCTTAGCAAGATGACATCTACCAGCAGGACAATGCATTGTATCACACACCTCCATGCTCACCCCTACATGCAATTTGTTTTTCCTGGCAAGATGACATGTGCCAGCAGGGCACACAATGTATCACACTCCTCCATGCTCACCCCTGCATGCAGTTTGTTTTCCTTAGCAAGATGACATCTACCAGCAGGACAATGCAATGTATCACACACCTCCATGCTCACCCCTACATGCAATTTGTTTTTCCTGGCAAGATGACATCTGCCAGCAGGGCAAGACAATGTATCACACTCCTCCATGCTCACCCCTGCATGCAGTTTGTTTTCCTTAGCAAGATGACATCTACCAGGAGGACAATGCAATGTATCACACACCTCCATGCTCACCCCTACATGCAATTTGTTTTTCCTGGCAAGATGACATCTGCCAGCAGGGCAAGACAATGTATCACACTCCTCCATGCTCACCCCTGCATGCAGTTTGTTTTACTTAGCAAGATGACATCTACCAGCAGGACAATGCAATGTATCACACACCTCCACGCTCACCCCTACATGCAATTTGTTTTTCCTGGCAAGATGACATCTGCCAGCAGGGCAAGACAATGTATCACACTCCTCCATGCTCACCCCTGCATGCAGTTTGTTTTCCTTAGCAAGATGACATCTACCAGCAGGACAACGCAATGTATCACACACCTCCATGCTCACCCCTACATGCAATTTGTTTTTCCTGGCAAGATGACATCTGCCAGCAGGGCAAGACAATGTATCACACTCCTCCATGCTCACCCCTGCATGCAGTTTGTTTTCCTTAGCAAGATGACATCTACCAGCAGGACAATGCAATGTATCACACACCTCCATGCTCACCCCTACATGCAATTTGTTTTTCCTGGCAAGATGACATCTGCCAGCAGGGCAAGACAATGTATCACACTCCTCCATGCTCACCCCTGCATGCAGTTTGTTTTCCTTAGCAAGATGACATCTACCAGCAGGACAATGCAATGTCTCACACACCTCCATGCTCACCCCTACATGCAATTTGTTTTTCCTGGCAAGATGACATCTGCCAGCAGGGCAAGACAATGTATCACACTCCTCCATGCTCACCCCTGCATGCAGTTTGTTTTACTTAGCAAGATGACATCTACCAGCAGGACAATGCAATGTATCACACACCTCCATGCTCACCCCTACATGCAATTTGTTTTTCCTGGCAAGATGACATCTGCCAGCAGGGCAAGACAATGTATCACACTCCTCCATGCTCACCCCTGCATGCAGTTTGTTTTCCTTAGCAAGAAGACATCTACCAGCAGGACAATGCAATGTATCACACACCTCCATGCTCACCCCTACATGCAATTTGTTTTTCCTGGCAAGATGACATCTGCCAGCAGGGCAAGACAATGTATCACACTCCTCCATGCTCACCCCTGCATGCAGTTTGTTATCCTTAGCAAGATAACATCTACCAGCAGGACAATGCAATGTACCACACACCTCCATGCTCACCACTACATGCAATTTATTTTCCTGGCAAGATGACATCTGCCAGCAGGGCAAGACATGTATCACACTCCTCCATGCTCACCCCTGCATGCAGTTAGTTTTCCTTAGCAAGATGACATCTACCAGCAGGACAATGCAATGTATCACACATCTCCATGCTCACCCCTACATGCAATTTGTTTTCCCTGGCAAGATGACATCTGCCAGCAGGGCAAGACAATGTATCACACTCCTCCATGCTTACCCCTGCATGCAGTTAGTTATCCTCAGCAAGATGACATCTACCAGCAGGACAATGCAATGTATCACACACCTCCATGCTCACCCCTACATGCAATTTGTTTTTCCTGGCAAGATGACATCTGCCAGTAGGGCAAGACAATGTATCACACTCCTCCATGCTCACACCTACATGCAGTTTGTTTTCCTTAGCAAGATGACATCTACCAGCAGGACAATGCAATGTACCACACACCTCCATGCTCACCCCTACATGCAATTTGTTTTTCCTGGCAATATGACATCTGCCAGCAGGGCAAGACAATGTATCACACTCCTCCATGCTCACCCCTGCATGCAGTTTGTTTTACTTAGCAAGATGACATCTACCAGCAGGACAATGCAATGTATCACACACCTCCATGCTCACCCCTACATGCAATTTGATTTTCCAGGCAAGATGACATCTGCCAGCAGGGCAAGACAATGTATCACACTCCTCCATGCTCACCCCTGCATGCAGTTTGTTTTCCTTAGCAAGATGACATCTACCAGCAGGACAATGCAATGTATCACACACCTCCATGCTCACCCCTACATGCAATTTGTTTTTCCTGGCAAGATGACATCTGCCAGCAGGGCAAGACAATGTATCACACTCCTCCATGCTCACCCCTGCATGCAGTTTGTTTTCCTTAGCAAGATGACATCTACCAGCAGGACAATGCAATGTATCACACACCTCCATGCTCACCCCTACATGCAATTTGATTTTCCTGGCAAGTTGACATCTGCCAGCAGGGCAAGACAATGTATCACACTCCTCCATGCTCACCCCTGCATGCAGTTTGTTTTCCTTAGCAAGATGACATCTACCAGCAGGACAATGCAATGTATCACACACCTCCATGCTCACCCCTACATGCAATTTGTTTTTCCTGGCAAGATGACATCTGCCAGCAGGGCAAGACACGTATCACACTCCTCCATGCTCACCCCTGCATGCAGTTTGTTTTCCTTAGCAAGATGACATCTACCAGCAGGGCAATGCAATGTATCACACATCTCCATGCTCACCCCCACATGCAATTTGTTTTCCCTGGCAAGATGACATCTGCCAGCAGGGCAAGACAATGTATCACACTCCTCCATGCTCACCTCTGCATGCAGTTTGTTTTCCTCAGCAAGATGACATCTACCAGCAGGACAATGCAATGTATCACACACCTCCATGCTCACCCCTACATGCAATTTGTTTTTCCTGGCAAGATGACATCTGCCAGCAGGGCAAGACAATGTATCACACTCCTCCATGCTCACCCCTGCATGCACTTTGTTTTCCTTAGCAAGATGACATCTACCAGCAGGACAATGCAATGTATCACACACCTCCATGCTCACCCCTACATGCATATTGTTTTTCCTGGCAAGATGACATCTGCCAGCAGGGCAAGACAATGTATCACACTCCTCCATGCTCACCCCTGCATGCAGTTTGATTTCCTTAGCAAGATGACATCTACCAGCAGGACAATGCATTGTATCACACACCTCCATGCTCACCCCTACATGCAATTTGTTTTTCCTGGCAAGATGACATCTGCCAGCAGGGCAAGACAATGTGTCACACTCCTCCATACTCATCCCTGCATGCAGTTTGTTTTCCTTAGCAAGATGACATCTACCAGCAGGACAATGCAATGTATCACACATCTCCATGCTCACCCCTACATGCAATTTGTTTTTCCTGGCAAGATGACATCTGCCAGCAGGGCAAGACAATGTATCACACTCCTCCATGCTCACCCCTGCATGCAGTTTGTTTTACTTAGCAAGATGACATCTACCAGCAGGACAATGCAATGTATCACACACCTCCATGCTCACCCCTACATGCAATTTGATTTTCCTGGCAAGATGACATCTGCCAGCAGGGCAAGACAATGTATCACACTCCTCCATGCTCACCCCTGCATGCAGTTTGTTTTCCTTAGCAAGATGACATCTACCAGCAGGACAATGCAATGTATCACACACCTCCATGCTCACCCCTACATGCAATTTGTTTTTCCTGGCAAGACGACATCTGCCAGCAGGGCAAGACATGTATCACACTCCTCCATGCTCACCCCTGCATGCAGTTTGTTTTCCTTAGCAAGATGACATCTACCAGCAGGACAATGCAATGTATCACACATCTCCATGCTCACCCCTACATGCAATTTGTTTTCCCTGGCAAGATGACATCTGCCAGCAGGGCAAGACAATGTATCACACTCCTCCACGCTCACCCCTGCATGCAGTTTGTTTTCCTCAGCAAGATGACATCTACCAGCAGGACAATGCAATGTATCACACACCTCCATGCTCACCCCTACATGCAATTTGTTTTTCCTGGCAAGATGACATCTGCCAGCAGGGCAGGACAATGTATCACACTCCTCCATGCTCACCCCTGCATGCAGTTTGTTTTCCTTAGCAAGATGACATCTACCAGCAGGACAATGCATTGTATCACACACCTCCATGCTCACCCCTACATGCAATTTGTTTTTCCTGGCAAGATGACATCTGCCAGCAGGGCACACAATGTATCACACTCCTCCATGCTCACCCCTGCATGCAGTTTGTTTTCCTTAGCAAGATGACATCTACCAGCAGGACAATGCAATGTATCACACACCTCCATGCTCACCCCTACATGCAATTTGTTTTTCCTGGCAAGATGACATCTGCCAGCAGGGCAAGACAATGTATCACACTCCTCCATGCTCACCCCTGCATGCAGTTTGTTTTCCTTAGCAAGATGACATCTACCAGCAGGACAATGCAATGTATCACACACCTCCATGCTCACCCCTACATGCAATTTGTTTTTCCTGGCAAGATGACATCTGCCAGCAGGGCAAGACAATGTATCACACTCCTCCATGCTCACCCCTGCATGCAGTTTGTTTTACTTAGCAAGATGACATCTACCAGCAGGACAATGCAATGTATCACACACCTCCATGCTCACCCCTACATGCAATTTGTTTTTCCTGGCAAGATGACATCTGCCAGCAGGGCAAGACAATGTATCACACTCCTCCATGCTCACCCCTGCATGCAGTTTGTTTTCCTTAGCAAGATGACATCTACCAGCAGGACAACGCAATGTATCACACACCTCCATGCTCACCCCTACATGCAATTTGTTTTTCCTCGCAAGATGACATCTGCCAGCAGGGCAAGACAATGTATCACACTCCTCCATGCTCACCCCTGCATGCAGTTTGTTTTCCTTAGCAAGATGACATCTACCAGCAGGACAATGCAATGTATCACACACCTCCATGCTCACCCCTACATGCAATTTGTTTTTCCTGGCAAGATGACATCTGCCAGCAGGGCAAGACAATGTATCACACTCCTCCATGCTCACCCCTGCATGCAGTTTGTTTTCCTTAGCAAGATGACATCTACCAGGAGGACAATGCAATGTATCACACACCTCCATGCTCACCCCTACATGCAATTTGTTTTTCCTGGCAAGATGACATCTGCCAGCAGGGCAAGACAATGTATCACACTCCTCCATGCTCACCCCTGCATGCAGTTTGTTTTACTTAGCAAGATGACATCTACCAGCAGGACAATGCAATGTATCACACACCTCCATGCTCACCCCTACATGCAATTTGTTTTTCCTGGCAAGATGACATCTGCCAGCAGGGCAAGACAATGTATCACACTCCTCCATGCTCACCCCTGCATGCAGTTTGTTTTCCTTAGCAAGAAGACATCTACCAGGTGGACAATGCAATGTATCACACACCTCCATGCTCACCCCTACATGCAATTTGTTTTTCCTGGCAAGATGACATCTGCCAGCAGGGCAAGACAATGTATCACACTCCTCCATGCTCACCCCTGCATGCAGTTTGTTATCCTTAGCAAGATGACATCTACCAGCAGGACAATGCAATGTATCACACACCTCCATGCTCACCACTACATGCAATTTATTTTCCTGGCAAGATGACATCTGCCAGCAGGGCAATGCAATGTATCACACTCCTCCATGCTCACCCCTGCATGCAGTTTGTTTTCCTTAGCAAGATGACATCTACCAGCAGGACAATGCAATGTATCACACACCTCCATGCTCACCCCTACATGCAATTTGTTTTTTCTGGCAAGATGACATCTGCCAGCAGGGCAAGACATGTATCACACTCCTCCATGCTCACCCCTGCATGCAGTTAGTTTTCCTTAGCAAGATGACATCTAGCAGCAGGACAATGCAATGTATCACACATCTCCATGCTCACCCCTACATGCAATTTGTTTTCCCTGGCAAGATGACATCTGCCAGCAGGGCAAGACAATGTATCACACTCCTCCATGCTTACCCCTGCATGCAGTTAGTTATCCTCAGCAAGATGACATCTACCAGCAGGACAATGCAATGTATCACACACCTCCATGCTCACCCCTACACGCAATTTGTTTTTCCTGGCAAGATGACATCTGCCAGCAGGGCAAGACAATGTATCACACTCCTCCATGCTCACCCCTGCATGCAGTTTGTTTTCCTTAGCAAGATGACATCTACCAGCAGGACAATGCAATGTATCACACACCTCCATGCTCACCCCTACATGCAATTTGATTTTCCAGGCAAGATGACATCTGCCAGCAGGGCAAGACAATGTATCACACTCCTCCATGCTCACCCCTGCATGCAGTTTGTTTTCCTTAGCAAGATGACATCTACCAGCAGGACAATGCAATGTATCACACACCTCCATGCTCACCCTTACATGCAATTTGTTTTTCCTGGCAAGATGACATCTGCCAGCAGGGCTAGACAATGTATCACACTCCTCCATGCTCACCCCTGCATGCAGTTTGTTTTCCTTAGCAAGATGACATCTACCAGCAGGACAATGCAATGTATCACACACCTCCATGCTCACCCCTACATGCAATTTGATTTTCCTGGCAAGATGACATCTGCCAGCAGGGCAAGACAATGTATCACACTCCTCCATGCTCACCCCTGCATGCAGTTTGTTTTCCTTAGCAAGATGACATCTACCAGCAGGACAATGCAATGTATCACACACCTCCATGCTCACCCCTACATGCAATTTGTTTTTCCTGGCAAGATGACATCAGCCAGCAGGGCAAGACATGTATCACACTCCTCCATGCTCACCCCTGCATGCAGTTTGTTTTCCTTAGCAAGATGACATCTACCAGCAGGACAATGCAATGTATCACACACCTCCATGCTCACCCCTACATGCAATTTGTTTTTCCTGGCAAGATGACATCAGCCAGCAGGGCAAGACATGTATCACACTCCTCCATGCTCACCCCTGCATGCAGTTTGTTTTCCTTAGCAAGATGACATCTACCAGCAGGGCAATGCAATGTATCACACATCTCCATGCTCACCCCTACATGCAATTTGTTTTCCCTGGCAAGATGACATCTGCCAGCAGGGCAAGACAATGTATCACACTCCTCCATGCTCACCTCTGCATGCAGTTTGTTTTCCTCAGCAAGATGACATCTACCAGCAGGACAATGCAATGTATCACACACCTCCATGCTCACCCCTACATGCAATTTGATTTTCCTGGCAAGATGACATCTGCCAGCAGGGCAAGACAATGTATCACACTCCTCCATGCTCACCCCTGCATGCAGTTTGTTTTCCTTAGCAATATGACATCTACCAGCAGGACAATGCAATGTATCACACACCTCCATGCTCACCCCTACATGCAATTTGATTTTCCTGGCAAGATGACATCTGCCAGCAGGGCAAGACAATGTATCACACTCCTCCATGCTCACCCCTGCATGCAGTTTGTTTTCCTTAGCAAGATGACATCTACCAGCAGGACAATGCATTGTATCACACACCTCCATGCTCACCCCTACATGCAATTTGTTTTTCCTGGCAAGATGACATCTGCCAGCAGGGCAAGACAATGTATCACACTCCTCCATGCTCACCCCTGCATGCAGTTTGTTTTCCTTAGCAAGATGACATCTACCAGCAGGACAATGCAATGTATCACACACCTCCATGCTCACCCCTACATGCAATTTGTTTTTCCTGGCAAGATGACATCTGCCAGCAGGGCAAGACAATGTATCACACTCCTCCATGCTCACCCCTGCATGCAGTTTGTTTTCCTTAGCAAGATGACATCTACCAGCAGGACAATGCAATGTATCACACACCTCCATGCTCACCCCTACATGCAATTTGTTTTTCCTGGCAAGATGACATCTGCCAGCAGGGCAAGACAATGTATCACACTCCTCCATGCTCACCCCTGCATGCAGTTTGTTTTCCTTAGCAAGATGAAATCTACCAGCAGGGCAATGCAATGTATCACACACCTCCATGCTCACCCCTACATGCAATTTGTTTTTTTAGGCAAGATGACATCTGCCAGCAGGGCAAGACAATGTATCACACTCCTCCATGCTCACCCCTGCATGCAGTTTGTTTTACTTAGCAAGATGACATCTACCAGCAGGACAATGCAATGTATCACACACCTCCATGCTCACCCCTACATGCAATTTGTTTTTCCTGGCAAGATGACATCTGCCAGCAGGGCAAGACAATGTATCACACTCCTCCATGCTCACCCCTGCATGCAGTTTGTTTTCCTTAGCAAGATGACATCTACCAGCAGGACAATGCAATGTATCACACACCTCCATGCTCACCCCTACATGCAATTTGTTTTTCCTGGCAAGATGACATCTGCCAGCAGGGCTAGACAATGTATCACACTCCTCCATGCTCACCCCTGCATGCAGTTTGTTTTCCTTAGCAAGATGACATCTACCAGCAGGACAATGCAATGTATCACACACCTCCATGCTCACCCCTACATGCAATTTGATTTTCCTGGCAAGATGACATCTGCCAGCAGGGCAAGACAATGTATCACACTCCTCCATGCTCACCCCTGCATGCAGTTTGTTTTCCTTAGCAAGATGACATCTACCAGCAGGACAATGCAATGTATCACACACCTCCATGCTCACCCCTACATGCAATTTGTTTTTCCTGGCAAGATGACATCTGCCAGCAGGGCAAGACATGTATCACACTCCTCCATGCTCACCCCTGCATGCAGTTTGTTTTCCTTAGCAAGATGACATCTACCAGCAGGGCAATGCAATGTATCACACATCTCCATGCTCACCCCTACATGCAATTTGTTTTCCCTGGCAAGATGACATCTGCCAGCAGGGCAAGACAATGTATCACACTCCTCCATGCTCACCTCTGCATGCAGTTTGTTTTCCTCAGCAAGATGACATCTACCAGCAGGACAATGCAATGTATCACACACCTCCATGCTCACCCCTACATGCAATTTGATTTTCCTGGCAAGATGACATCTGCCAGCAGGGCAAGACAATGTATCACACTCCTCCATGCTCACCCCTGCATGCAGTTTGTTTTCCTTAGCAAGATGACATCTACCAGCAGGACAATGCAATGTATCACACACCTCCATGCTCACCCCTACATGCAATTTGTTTTTCCTGGCAAGATGACATCTGCCAGCAGGGCAAGACAATGTATCACACTCCTCCATGCTCACCCCTGCATGCACTTTGTTTTCCTTAGCAAGATGACATCTACCAGCAGGACAATGCATTGTATCACACACCTCCATGCTCACCCCTACATGCAATTTGTTTTTCCTGGCAAGATGACATCTGCCAGCAGGGCAAGACAATGTATCACACTCCTCCATGCTCACCCCTGCATGCAGTTTGTTTTCCTTAGCAAGATGACATCTACCAGCAGGACAATGCAATGTATCACACACCTCCATGCTCACCCCTACATGCAATTTGTTTTTCCTGGCAAGATGACATCTGCCAGCAGGGCAAGACATTGTATCACACTCCTCCATGCTCACCCCTGCATGCAGTTTGTTTTCCTTAGCAAGATGAAATCTACCAGCAGGGCAATGCAATGTATCACACACCTCCATGCTCACCCCTACATGCAATTTGTTTTTTTAGGCAAGATGATATCTGCCAGCAGGGCAAGACAATGTATCACACTCCTCCATGCTCACCCCTGCATGCAGTTTGTTTTACTTAGCAAGATGACATCTACCAGCAGGACAATGCAATGTATCACACACCTCCATGCTCACCCCTACATGCAATTTGTTTTTCCTGGCAAGATGACATCTGCCAGCAGGGCAAGACAATGTATCACACTCCTCCATACTCACCCCTGCATGCAGTTTGCTTTCCTTAGCAAGATGACATCTACCAGCAGGACAATGCAATGTATCACACATCTCCATGCTCACCCCTACATGGAATTTGTTTTTCCTGGCAAGATGACATCTGCCAGCAGGGCAAGACAATGTATCACACTCCTCCATGCTCACCCCTGCATGCAGTTTGTTTTACTTAGCAAGATGACATCTACCAGCAGGACAATGCAATGTATCACACACCTCCATGCTCACCCCTACATGCAATTTGATTTTCCTGGCAAGATGACATCTGCCAGCAGGGCAAGACAATGTATCACACTCCTCCATGCTCACCCCTGCATGCAGTTTGTTTTCCTTAGCAAGATGACATCTACCAGCAGGACAATGCAATGTATCACACACCTCCATGCTCACCCCTACATGCAATTTGTTTTTCCTGGCAAGATGACATCTGCCAGCAGGGCAAGACAATGTATCACACTCCTCCATGCTCACCCCTGCATGCACTTTGTTTTCCTTAGCAAGATGACATCTACCTGCAGGACAATGCATTGTATCACACACCTCCATGCTCACCCCTACATGCAATTTGTTTTTCCTGGCAAGATGACATCTGCCAGCAGGGCAAGACAATGTATCACACTCCTCCATGCTCACCCCTGCATGCAGTTTGTTTTCCTTAGCAAGATGACATCTACCAGCAGGACAATGCAATGTATCACACACCTCCATGCTCACCCCTACATGCAATTTGTTTTTCCTGGCAAGATGACGTCTGCCAGCAGGGCAAGACAATGTATCACACTCCTCCATGCTCACCCCTGCATGCAGTTTGTTTTCCTTAGCAAGATGACATCTACCAGCAGGACAATGCAATGTATCACACACCTCCATGCTCACCCCTACATGCAATTTGTTTTTTTAGGCAAGATGACATCTGCCAGCAGGGCAAGACAATGTATCACACTCCTCCATGCTCACCCCTGCATGCAGTTTGTTTTACTTAGCAAGATGACATCTACCAGCAGGACAATGCAATGTATCACACACCTCCATGCTCACCCCTACATGCAATTTGTTTTTCCTGGCAAGATGACATCTGCCAGCAGGGCAAGACAATGTATCACACTCCTCCATGCTCACCCCTGCATGCAGTCTGTTTTCCTTAGCAAGATGACATCTACCAGCAGGACAATGCAATGTATCACACACCTCCATGCTCACCCCTACATGCAATTTGTTTTTCCTGGCAAGATGACATCTGCCAGCAGGGCAAGACAATGTATCACACTCCTCCATGGTCACCCCTGCATGCAGTTTGTTTTCCTTAGCAAGATGACATCTACCAGCAGGACAATGCATTGTATCACACACCTCCATGCTCACCCCTACATGCAATTTGTTTTTCCTGGCAAGATGACATCTGCCAGCAGGGCAAGACAATGTATCACACTCCTCCATGCTCACCCCTGCATGCAGTTTGTTTTCCTTAGCAAGATGACATCTACCAGCAGGACAATGCAATGTATCACACACCTCCATGCTCACCCCTACATGCAATTTGTTTTTCCTGGCAAGATGACATCTGCCAGCAGGGCAAGACAATGTATCACACTCCTCCATGCTCACCCCTGCATGCTGTTTGTTTTCCTTAGCAAGATGACATCTACCAGCAGGACAATGCAATGTATCACACACCTCCATGGTCGCCCCTACATGCAATTTGTTTTTCCTGGCAAGATGACATCTGCCAGCAGGGCAAGACAATGTATCACACTCCTCCATGCTCACCCCTGCATGCAGTTTGTTTTCCTTAGCAAGATGACATCTACCAGCAGGACAATGCAATGTATCATGCACCTCCATGCTCACCCCTACGTGCAATTTGTTTTTCCTGGCAAGATGACATCTGCCAGCAGGGCAAGACAATGTATCACACTCCTCCATGCTCACCCCTGCATGCAGCTTGTTTTCCTTAGCAAGATGACATCTACCAGCAGGACAATGCAATGTATCACACACCTCCATGCTCACCCCTACATGCAATTTGTTTTTCCTGGCAAGATGACATCTGCCAGCAGGGCAAGACAATGTATCACACTCCTCCATGCTCACCCCTGCATGCAGTTTGTTTTACTTACCAAGATGACATCTACCAGCAGGACAATGCAATGTATCACACACCTCCATGCTCACCCCTACATGCAATTTGTTTTTCCTGGCAAGATGGCATCTGCCAGCAGGGCAAGACAATGTATCACACTCCCTCATGCTCACCCCTGCATGCAGTTTGTTTTCCTTAGCAAGATGACATCTACCAGCAGGACAACGCAATGTATCACACACCTCCATGCTCACCCCTACATGCAATTTGTTTTTCCTGGCAAGATGACATCTGCCAGCAGGACAAGACAATGTATCACACTCCTCCATGCTCACCCCTGCATGCAGTTTGTTTTCCTTAGCAAGATGACATCTACCAGCGGGACAATTTAATAGATCACACACCTCCATGCTCACCCCTACATTCAATTTGTTTTTCCTGGCAAGATGACATCTGCCAGCAGGGCAAGCCAATCTATCACACTCCTCCATGCTCACCCCTGCATGCAGTTTGTTTTCCTTAGCAAGATGACATCTACCAGCAGGACAATGCAATGTATCACACACCTCCATGCTCACCCCTACATGCAATTTGTTTTTCCTGGCAAGATGACATCTGCCAGCAGGGCAAGACAATGTATCACACTCCTCCATGCTCACCCCTGCATGCAGTTTGTTTTCCTTAGCAAGATGACATCTACCAGGAGGACAATGCAATGTATCACACACCTCCATGCTCACCCCTACATGCAATTTGTTTTTCCTGGCAAGATGACATCTGCCAGCAGGGCAAGACAATGTATCACACTCCTCCATGCTCACCCCTGCATGCAGTTTGTTTTCCTTAGCAAGATGACATCTACCAGCAGGACAATGCAATGTATCACACACCTCCATGCTCACCCCTACATGCAATTTGTTTTTCCTGGCAAGATGACATCTGCCAGCAGGGCAAGACAATGTATCACACTCCTCCATGCTCACCCCTGCATGCAGTTTGTTTTCCTTAGCAAGATGACATCTACCAGCGGGACAATGCGATGTATCACACACCTCCATGCTCACCCCTACATGCAATTTGTTTTTCCTGGCAAGATGACATCTGCCAGCAGGGCAAGACAATACATCACACTCCTCCATGCTCACCCCTGCATGCAGTTTGTTTCTCTTAGCAAGATGACATCTACCAGCAGGACAATGCAATGTATCACACACCTCCATGCTCACCCCTACATGCAATTTGTTTTTCCTGGCAAGATGACATCTGCCAGCAGGGCAAGACAATGTATCACACTCCTCCATGCTCACCCCTGCATGCAGTTTGTTTTCCTTAGCAAGATGACATCTACCAGCAGGACAATGCAATGTATCACACACCTCCATGCTCACCCCTACATGCAATTTGTTTTTCCTGGCAAGATGACATCTGCCAGCAGGGCAAGACAATGTATCACACTCCTCCATGCTCACCCCTGCATGCAGTTTGTTTTACTTAGCAAGATGACATCTACCAGCAGGACAATGCAATGTATCACACACCTCCATGCTCACCCCTACATGCAATTTGTTTTTCCTGGCAAGATGACATCTGCCAGCAGGGCAAGACAATGTATCACACTCCTCCATGCTCACCCCTGCATGCAGTTTGTTTTCCTTAGCAAGATGACATCTACCAGCAGGACAATGCAATGTATCACACACCTCCATGCTCACCCCTACATGCAATTTGTTTTTCCTGGCAAGATGACATCTGCCAGCAGGGCTAGACAATGTATCACACTCCTCCATGCTCACCCCTGCATGCAGTTTGTTTTCCTTAGCAAGATGACATCTACCAGCAGGACAATGCAATGTATCACACACCTCCATGCTCACCCCTACATGCAATTTGATTTTCCTGGCAAGATGACATCTGCCAGCAGGGCAAGACAATGTATCACACTCCTCCATGCTCACCCCTGCATGCAGTTTGTTTTCCTTAGCAAGATGACATCTACCAGCAGGACAATGCAATGTATCACACACCTCCATGCTCACCCCTACATGCAATTTGTTTTTCCTGGCAAGATGACATCTGCCAGCAGGGCAAGACATGTATCACACTCCTCCATGCTCACCCCTGCATGCAGTTTGTTTTCCTTAGCAAGATGACATCTACCAGCAGGGCAATGCAATGTATCACACATCTCCATGCTCACCCCTACATGCAATTTGTTTTCCCTGGCAAGATGACATCTGCCAGCAGGGCAAGACAATGTATCACACTCCTCCATGCTCACCTCTGCATGCAGTTTGTTTTCCTCAGCAAGATGACATCTACCAGCAGGACAATGCAATGTATCACACACCTCCATGCTCACCCCTACATGCAATTTGATTTTCCTGGCAAGATGACATCTGCCAGCAGGGCAAGACAATGTATCACACTCCTCCATGCTCACCCCTGCATGCAGTTTGTTTTCCTTAGCAAGATGACATCTACCAGCAGGACAATGCAATGTATCACACACCTCCATGCTCACCCCTACATGCAATTTGTTTTTCCTGGCAAGATGACATCTGCCAGCAGGGCAAGACAATGTATCACACTCCTCCATGCTCACCCCTGCATGCACTTTGTTTTCCTTAGCAAGATGACATCTACCAGCAGGACAATGCATTGTATCACACACCTCCATGCTCACCCCTACATGCAATTTGTTTTTCCTGGCAAGATGACATCTGCCAGCAGGGCAAGACAATGTATCACACTCCTCCATGCTCACCCCTGCATGCAGTTTGTTTTCCTTAGCAAGATGACATCTACCAGCAGGACAATGCAATGTAGCACACACCTCCATGCTCACCCCTACATGCAATTTGTTTTTCCTGGCAAGATGACATCTGCCAGCAGGGCAAGACAATGTATCACACTCCTCCATGCTCACCCCTGCATGCAGTTTGTTTTCCTTAGCAAGATGAAATCTACCAGCAGGGCAATGCAATGTATCACACACCTCCATGCTCACCCCTACATGCAATTTGTTTTTTTAGGCAAGATGATATCTGCCAGCAGGGCAAGACAATGTATCACACTCCTCCATGCTCACCCCTGCATGCAGTTTGTTTTACTTAGCAAGATGACATCTACCAGCAGGACAATGCAATGTATCACACACCTCCATGCTCACCCCTACATGCAATTTGTTTTTCCTGGCAAGATGACATCTGCCAGCAGGGCAAGACAATGTATCACACTCCTCCATACTCACCCCTGCATGCAGTTTGCTTTCCTTAGCAAGATGACATCTACCAGCAGGACAATGCAATGTATCACACATCTCCATGCTCACCCCTACATGGAATTTGTTTTTCCTGGCAAGATGACATCTGCCAGCAGGGCAAGACAATGTATCACACTCCTCCATGCTCACCCCTGCATGCAGTTTGTTTTACTTAGCAAGATGACATCTACCAGCAGGACAATGCAATGTATCACACACCTCCATGCTCACCCCTACATGCAATTTGATTTTCCTGGCAAGATGACATCTGCCAGCAGGGCAAGACAATGTATCACACTCCTCCATGCTCACCCCTGCATGCAGTTTGTTTTCCTTAGCAAGATGACATCTACCAGCAGGACAATGCAATGTATCACACACCTCCATGCTCACCCCTACATGCAATTTGTTTTTCCTGGCAAGATGACATCTGCCAGCAGGGCAAGACAATGTATCACACTCCTCCATGCTCACCCCTGCATGCACTTTGTTTTCCTTAGCAAGATGACATCTACCTGCAGGACAATGCATTGTATCACACACCTCCATGCTCACCCCTACATGCAATTTGTTTTTCCTGGCAAGATGACATCTGCCAGCAGGGCAAGACAATGTATCACACTCCTCCATGCTCACCCCTGCATGCAGTTTGTTTTCCTTAGCAAGATGACATCTACCAGCAGGACAATGCAATGTATCACACACCTCCATGCTCACCCCTACATGCAATTTGTTTTTCCTGGCAAGATGACATCTGCCAGCAGGGCAAGACAATGTATCACACTCCTCCATGCTCACCCCTGCATGCAGTTTGTTTTCCTTAGCAAGATGACATCTACCAGCAGGACAATGCAATGTATCACACACCTCCATGCTCACCCCTACATGCAATTTGTTTTTTTAGGCAAGATGACATCTGCCAGCAGGGCAAGACAATGTATCACACTCCTCCATGCTCACCCCTGCATGCAGTTTGTTTTACTTAGCAAGATGACATCTACCAGCAGGACAATGCAATGTATCACACACCTCCATGCTCACCCCTACATGCAATTTGTTTTTCCTGGCAAGATGACATCTGCCAGCAGGGCAAGACAATGTATCACACTCCTCCATGCTCACCCCTGCATGCAGTCTGTTTTCCTTAGCAAGATGACATCTACCAGCAGGACAATGCAATGTATCACACACCTCCATGCTCACCCCTACATGCAATTTGTTTTTCCTGGCAAGATGACATCTGCCAGCAGGGCAAGACAATGTATCACACTCCTCCATGGTCACCCCTGCATGCAGTTTGTTTTCCTTAGCAAGATGACATCTACCAGCAGGACAATGCATTGTATCACACACCTCCATGCTCACCCCTACATGCAATTTGTTTTTCCTGGCAAGATGACATCTGCCAGCAGGGCAAGACAATGTATCACACTCCTCCATGCTCACCCCTGCATGCAGTTTGTTTTCCTTAGCAAGATGACATCTACCAGCAGGACAATGCAATGTATCACACACCTCCATGCTCACCCCTACATGCAATTTGTTTTTCCTGGCAAGATGACATCTGCCAGCAGGGCAAGACAATGTATCACACTCCTCCATGCTCACCCCTGCATGCTGTTTGTTTTCCTTAGCAAGATGACATCTACCAGCAGGACAATGCAATGTATCACACACCTCCATGGTCGCCCCTACATGCAATTTGTTTTTCCTGGCAAGATGACATCTGCCAGCAGGGCAAGACAATGTATCACACTCCTCCATGCTCACCCCTGCATGCAGTTTGTTTTCCTTAGCAAGATGACATCTACCAGCAGGACAATGCAATGTATCACGCACCTCCATGCTCACCCCTACGTGCAATTTGTTTTTCCTGGCAAGATGACATCTGCCAGCAGGGCAAGACAATGTATCACACTCCTCCATGCTCACCCCTGCATGCAGCTTGTTTTCCTTAGCAAGATGACATCTACCAGCAGGACAATGCAATGTATCACACACCTCCATGCTCACCCCTACATGCAATTTGTTTTTCCTGGCAAGATGACATCTGCCAGCAGGGCAAGACAATGTATCACACTCCTCCATGCTCACCCCTGCATGCAGTTTGTTTTACTTACCAAGATGACATCTACCAGCAGGACAATGCAATGTATCACACACCTCCATGCTCACCCCTACATGCAATTTGTTTTTCCTGGCAAGATGGCATCTGCCAGCAGGGCAAGACAATGTATCACACTCCCTCATGCTCACCCCTGCATGCAGTTTGTTTTCCTTAGCAAGATGACATCTACCAGCAGGACAACGCAATGTATCACACACCTCCATGCTCACCCCTACATGCAATTTGTTTTTCCTGGCAAGATGACATCTGCCAGCAGGGCAAGACAATGTATCACACTCCTCCATGCTCACCCCTGCATGCAGTTTGTTTTCCTTAGCAAGATGACATCTACCAGCGGGACAATTTAATAGATCACACACCTCCATGCTCACCCCTACATTCAATTTGTTTTTCCTGGCAAGATGACATCTGCCAGCAGGGCAAGCCAATCTATCACACTCCTCCATGCTCACCCCTGCATGCAGTTTGTTTTCCTTAGCAAGATGACATCTACCAGCAGGACAATGCAATGTATCACACACCTCCATGCTCACCCCTACATGCAATTTGTTTTTCCTGGCAAGATGACATCTGCCAGCAGGGCAAGACAATGTATCACACTCCTCCATGCTCACCCCTGCATGCAGTTTGTTTTCCTTAGCAAGATGACATCTACCAGGAGGACAATGCAATGTATCACACACCTCCATGCTCACCCCTACATGCAATTTGTTTTTCCTGGCAAGATGACATCTGCCAGCAGGGCAAGACAATGTATCACACTCCTCCATGCTCACCCCTGCATGCAGTTTGTTTTCCTTAGCAAGATGACATCTACCAGCAGGACAATGCAATGTATCACACACCTCCATGCTCACCCCTACATGCAATTTGTTTTTCCTGGCAAGATGACATCTGCCAGCAGGGCAAGACAATGTATCACACTCCTCCATGCTCACCCCTGCATGCAGTTTGTTTTCCTTAGCAAGATGACATCTACCAGTGGGACAATGCGATGTATCACACACCTCCATGCTCACCCCTACATGCAATTTGTTTTTCCTGGCAAGATGACATCTGCCAGCAGGGCAAGACAATACATCACACTCCTCCATGCTCACCCCTGCATGCAGTTTGTTTCTCTTAGCAAGATGACATCTACCAGCAGGACAATGCAATGTATCACACACCTCCATGCTCACCCCTACATGCAATTTGCTTTTCCTGGCAAGATGACATCTGCCAGCAGGGCAAGACAGTGTATCACACTCCTCCATGCTCACCCCTACATGCAGTTTGTTTTGCTTAGCAAGATGACATCTACCAGGAGGACAATGCAATGTATCACACACCTCCATGCTCACCCCTACATGCAATTTGTTTTTCCTGGCAAGATGACATCTTCCAGCAGGGCAAGACAATGTATCACACTCCTCCATGCTCACCCCTGCATGCAGTTTGTTTTCCTTAGCAAGATGACATCTACCAGCAGGACAATGCAATGTATCACACACCTCCATGCTCACCCCTACATGCAATTTGTTTTTCCTGGCTAGATGACATCTGCCAGCAGGGCAAGACAATGTATCACACTCCTCCATGCTCACCCCTGCATGCAGTTTGTTTTACTTAGCAAGATGACATCTACCAGCAGGACAATGCAATGTATCACACACCTCCATGCTCACCCCTACATGCAATTTGTTTTTCCTGGCAAGATGACATCTGCCAGCAGGGCAAGACAATGTATCACACTCCTCCATGCTCACCCCTGCATGCAGTTTGTTTTCCTTAGCAAGATGACATCTACCAGCAGGACAATGCAATGTATCACACACCTCCATGCTCACCCCTACATGCAATTTGTTTTTCCTGGCAAGATGACATCTGCCAGCAGGGCAAGACAATGTATCACACTCCTCCATGCTCTCCCCTGCATGCAGTTTGTTTTCCTTAGCAAGATGACATCTACCAGCAGGACAATGCAATGTATCACACACCTCCATGCTCACCCCTACATGCAATTTGTTTTTCCTGGCAAGATGACATCTGCCAGCAGGGCAAGACAATGTATCACACTCCTCCATGCTCACCCCTGCATGCAGTTTGTTTTCCTTAGCAAGATGACATCTACCAGCAGGACAATACAATGTATCACACACCTCCATGCTCACCCCTACATGCAATTTGTTTTTCCTGGCAAGATGACATCTGCCAGCAGGGCAAGACAATGTATCACACTCCTCCATGCTCACCCCAGCATGCAGTTTGTTTTCCTTAGCAAGATGATATCTACCAGCAGGACAATGCAATGTATCACACACCTCCGTGCTCACCCCTATATGCAATTTGTTTTTCCTGGCAAGATGACATCTGCCAGCAGGGCAAGACAATGTATCACACTCCTCCATGCTCACCCCTGCATGCAGTTTGATTTCCTTAGCAAGATGACATCTACCAGCAGGACAATGCAATGTATCACACACCTCCATGCTCGCCCCTACATGCAATTTGTTTTTCCTGGCAAGATGACATCTGCCAGCAGGGCAAGACAATGTATCACACACCTCCATGCTCGCCCCTACATGCAGTTTCTTTTTCCTGGCAAGATGACATCTACCAGCAGGACAATTCAATGTATCACACACCTCCATGCTCACCCCTACATGCAATTTGTTTTTCCTGGCAAGATGACATCTGCCAGCAGGGCAAGACAATGTATCACACTCCTCCATGCTCACCCCTGCATGCAGTTTGTTTTCCTTAGCAAGATGACATCTACCAGCAGGACAATGCAATGTATCACACACCTCCATGGTCGCCCCTACATGCAGTTTGTTTTTCCTGGCAAGATGACATCTGCCAGCAGGGCAAGACAATGTATCACACTCCTCCATGCTCACCCCTGCATGCAGTTTGTCTTCCTTAGCAAGATGACATCTACCAGCAGGACAATGCAATGTATCACACACCTCCATGCTCGCCCCTACATGCAATTTGTTTTTCCTGGCAAGATGACATCTGCCAGCAGGACAATTTAATGTATCACACACCTCCATGGTCACCCCTTCATGCAGTTTGTTGTTCCTGGCAAGATGAAAGTACCAGCAGGACAATGCAACGTTTCACACGCCTCAAAGTGTGCGTGAGTGGTTGGAAGGGCACAAGAATGAGTTTATCATACTCCCCTGGTCACCAGACTCCAAGGATTTAAATCCACTTTGTGGGATCACTTCAATTGCGTTTTTCGCGCCATGGATCCTCAGCTCAGAATCCTAGCGCAGCTAGCCACAGCACTGGAGTCAGCATGTCTCCACATCCCTGTCGGTCCTTCCAGAACTTCCCTTAGCTCTCTTCCTGCACGTCTCAAAGTGGTTCGCACTGCAAACGGTGGTTATTCCCGCTTTTGTCGGCTGTTCACATTTATATGAGTAGACACTGTATTACTGAGAGTAAATAAAAACACTTTCCTGGAATAGACGCCAATAGAAGTAAGGAAGTATGGAGTGTTTACTGCTCCCTCATACGAAATGCCTCAAGACAGATCTTTGCATATTGCTCTCAATGCTTCAGAATTCCAAAAGTTTGGACTATTTGAATGCAATACTGATTTTTCTTAAAAATTTATGTCATTTGTTTGATCTTGTCGGTAAATTCCATTTGCTAATGCTAGGAACTACTCTTTTGCATGTGTCATAATTGCGACAGCCTTATGTGCAAAATAAAATCGAACAGTATTTTTCTGCTATTTTACTGACAGTAGATTTGTGCTTAGCTGAGGTATGAACAAATTATTCAGCTGTCAATAGTGACACGTGTATAACACTCCAGTCGGAATTGTGTCACGTACACAATGTTCTACAACAGAACAATGAGAAAGCGAAGGTCAACGTGACTATCTGGCGGAGAGAAGCCACGCCACATGTGTCCACACTTAACATGCTGTCTAAAGCTTGGATGGGAACTGCCCGCTGTCAGACTCTTCACTTGCTTCTGCACACAAGCCGGTTTCTGAAGCACAGAAAGAAGAGACGTAAATAGAGATGGTTTCTGTCGTATGCTACAATCTGGCTAAGAGTTGCTGATTTATGTGCTCTAGATTTAGTGGTTATGTACTGGGACACTGCTCCTGCCCACTACTCAAAACTAGATGACCTGTCGTCAAGTAACGAACAACTGAAATATACTTCGTAGAGACGAAGACAGAGGTGTAAATCTAATGTACATTCACAGAGAAGGCAAGGAATATGGAATAAATTTTCAAGTCCAGTTGTGTAAGTCCTGTTGTATACATTCGACCCCTTTGGTCAGCGACACAATTGCAGAGCAGACAACATTTTCGCCAGACGACTGTAAGAGATATGATGTTCAACTTATTCCACCATCGATTTATTCATAGTCATTTTCAAGAGACTATGAAACCACTTGGCACTTGTCATAATCTAATATAGAACGGATATGGACTAAAATATTCGACGTCCTCTGACTTCCACTTCTTTTCAATTCCGTCAGACATTAGAAAAAACACCCTGTCAGTGCGTTAGCGTCACTGGAATAACTTTTTGCGGTTAGGAGTGGACCCTTATTCTATGACAGAGCACAATAGTGTTTAGCTGTACTATTGTTTTATTCCTTTTTTGTTGTTAAAGGAGAGCATGGGTTTACATAGATAGTGACATGACAATTTCACGACAGTTGTCAGGATAAAGCATTATGTCCTGTCTACCATAAATGACACAACACAACAATATCAAATTTAAATAGAAGGTTCTCTACCAGATTTTTCTTACTCCTAGACAGTGAAGTTGGCCGATATTACGACAAATCGTCCGATTCCGGTTCTAAGTTCGGTACTGTTTAGGATGACAATCAAGTCTACGGAAGATGGTTAGTTTTTGTGTCAATATGAGTAGAAGATTAGTCAAGGTTGTTCTAGCTCACATTGACCGCAAGCTGGTGAACCGACAAGTTTACGCGTCTGCCAGGAGCATTTACCTTTAGCTGCGATGTGCTGTCGGCTGCATGGCTGCTTTCGCCGTCTGAAAATCCTATAAAAAGCAAATCAAAATCTTTACTGATTTTATCAGCGAAAGTGATTTATGTTTTTCGTTGGGCGAGAAAACATGCATTCATCCCTAGTCTGGAAAATATGGCGATATACACGTGCATAGATGGAGCAGCGTGTATACTTCAATGCCCTATCAGTTCTCACAAGACCAATTAACTACGTGGCTGTTTCGTTTCTCCGCTATCGGAGCTCAACGAATCTTCAGCTTATTCCTAGCTCAACGTCAGCCAAAGTGAACGCAGTGTTCATACAAAATTCCTCTTTTGGCGTTTTACAGAGCGTGATGCGCTCTGTTCTACACTTGGTGCACATGGTGTCTTCTCGCAAGGACATAAGCAATGTTGTAGTCAGGGGGGGCTCTGCACTTGCTCTCACGTGAATGAAATTACACACGGTATAGTTTCCATGTAGTGAAACTGAAACATATTTTGATTTTCAATCATACAACAAAAACAGATACACACTATCGATAGCCAACAAGACCAATAATAGATTTAAACTATCTCTGCAGCCATAGCATTATTGGCTATCGCCCATCCTTATTTTAGTTAAGGCCAATCATTGGTCTTGCATGAGCTCAGTTATTGTTTTGTTAATCAGTTCAGTTCTTAATTGCACATGAATTTAATGTAAATGCTACCATTTATTATTTCTGTACTGTTGCGATAGTTTCTAAACATCGATAAGATTGTAACAAGAATAAAGAGTGAAACCTATTATGATTCGTCTGCTACTATAAGAGTCTAATTACCAGGCTATAGCAATTTAATGCTACCACTGGAGTCGTTATTTGGAGCCTGGTAGAACTTTTGGCTTGCACTGTTTCAGTATTTCACAAGGCATCGGAGCGATAAATATCATTACAGATCACACTAAGTCGGTGCATGGAATTACACTTGGAGTTGTCCGTGTCACCTAAAAATCGCGTTGATCGACAAAAACGTCGCCCAAATGACGATGGTTGCCTTTGTTTAAAAAATTTGCTAGATATTCTATAATTAGTGGCCCAAATAGTAAAATATTGCCCAGTCTGGTCACTCTGGCAGTATTCAATTATGAAAACCAGTTCCAATACAGAACGATAGGGCGGGGTTTCTGGAGAGGGGAAGGGGGATGTGGTGACAGCACTTTGTATAGTTCATTCGTTTCTAAATGGTTTTTTCAGCAGGCTGCCTCAATTCTTCCGAACCGACTGTGCCCTGGATCCCCCCACCCCATTTCATCTAAAATCAATTTACGCTCTTGTAATACTATAATAATTGAAGGTAGCAATTCCATGCACAATTAAATCTTAAACCATACATGCATTCATGCGCTATCAAATGACTAAACGAGCACAAGTAAAGAAAAAACATACAGTCTCAGAAATCAGTCTTTTGGTGTGATTCATTTTATTTTAATTTGACATAGTATACATTAACTAAATTCTCCACCAACTTGGGATAGCTCCGTGTGTTGAGCTGCTGAGCCAACAATCCTTAGATTCGCTGCGCGAGGTGGTTTAAGTCCATCTGCCGGCAACCTTGGAATGGTTTTCTGTTGTTTCCCATTTTCAATTTAGGCAAATGCCAGGATTTGTCTCTTACTACAGGCCACAGACAATTCCTTTCGAATATCTTTCTTGCCAGACAGATTCCAGTTTCCTTTAAGATGCAGCCCTTCCGCTGAAATGAAAAGAGCTGCATCGAAGGCGAGTTGAGCATTTCTTCGCAGACTCCCGGCACTAAAATCCATTTGATAAATAAATACTAATCCAAATGAGGGATATTGGAGCGTGACTGCTTCTTAGTTGTTTGCCAAAATGAAACACTCCGAAGTAACGAGGTTATATCATCGTTTAGCGAAAACTCTGAGATCATTGTGGAATTAAATGGTTTATCGGAAATTTTTAGAATAAATGAAAAAATGAGTCTTTTTTAGGTCCTGTTTGATAAATCGGATCCCCGCCCTCACTTTGACAAAATTCTAGCTTCGTCCTTGCTCCTCTCTTACAAAATTGTATAACTATCGTCGAACGATCTGTACGTCACATCTCTTAGCGTCATCTAGCGGAAGTGTAATTTCTAAACAAAATCCGCCCGAACAGGTCACGGAAGACCCTAAATGTGCTGACCGATCACCGTATCATCCTCCGCCTATAGGCGTCATTGGATGCTGTAATGGTTCTTCATTTACGAGACCATTACGACACTCCAACCCCAGTTCTCGATACCAGTAATATCGTACTACTTTTCTGCGAAGTAACAGACATATTTTTGTGACAATATTCAGATTTGGTTTTAGTAATGTATTGGTACTCCGATGTATCGATATATTACAGTGATATTGTTCTTGTGCGTATTCATTTCTGTGAGACTGTTATAATCTTTGAGTTACTTGTAACCGTTTTAGCTCGAATGCGCACAGAGCAGTCTTTGTTTCACTTTGCAGAAGTTAAGTTGTTATTTCGCTTTGTAAAAGGACAGTCAAGTCTTGTGTTTAGTTAAATTGGAAATTAAATATATGGAGATTGATAGAAAACTGTTTTCTTGATGATGTGACAATTAAGAAGAAGTATATGTGAATTTACAACAAGTTTAATAAAAATGTGGATCGTGAACATCAAGTCAAAAATTATTTCTACCATTCCATTGTTCTGATCTGGGATTGTTTGATCATTAAGAATTTCCTGAAAAACGCATTTGTTAGGTCTTCAAATATTGCTAAAATACAGATCTGGATCTTCTAGCAGTCAAAGTGGAATCACCCTAGAATCAACAAGATGAGCCATAACAACTTCGACGAAATCTACGTGGGAATCCATTCAAAATAAGTGCCAAAATTAATAACTTTTTTACAGTGACTTCACTATTTCCATTCTGACGATACCATCCACAGTCAATAACTTTGTTGTTTCCCGATAAAGCGAACAAATTCTGCGTGAGCAACATTATTAATCTGATTTCTAACCTACTTTGCAACTGGTGGTATTGTTAGAATGCGGATATGGAGGAGCGTGTGGTCAGCACACCGCTCTCCCGGCGGTTGTCAGCTTTCGTGATCGTAGTCGCTACTCACGAGGGCTTAGTGCACCCCGCTTGCCAACAGCGCTCTGCAGGCCGGACGGTCACCCATCCAAGTCCTAGCCAAGCCCGACAGCGCACAACTATGGTGATCTGTTGGGAACCAATGTTACCACAGTGGTAAGGCCGTTGACAATTTCGTATATACTTGTACTTATTTTTGTTTTATGCTTAATGTGAAAGCGCAAGTATTGCACCTCTGACATCAACTCACGGCAGTTTTTTTAAACGATTTCATTACTCTTTAACACTTGTGATGCAAGTGCTCATTTACACATTCCTTTTCGTCCGCAGCAAGAGTCCGCTGAATGGCGCATACTGTCTAAACTCGTTAATTCCAGCCTGATGTTGCATGTTGCACCGAACCGACATCAAGTCTGTTTCCCAGCGCCAAAGCGCAAACGATGATTTACGAATGGTGCCGGTAGAAACCGAAGCGTTCATCCACAGTGTTGTGCTTCCAAGAAGGAAAGAATTTGGCGGCTGTGTACTTCACAGCTGTCGCGGTGCGCTGATACAGTGATTCTGAGAATAATAAGGATGAATGTTGTAACCTGGTACAAATAACACGAGAGTTTTTTTAATGGAGCAACATGATCTGAAGCCGTGTCTTTTGCACATCAGAAATATCTTCAAAATATGGGCGAACGTAATGCAGCATTAAACGAAATACACTGTACGTTAAAAGAGTACAGGCCGAATGTAACAGTGGAGGAAATTAAAAAGAAAATAAAAACTCTTCGTTCACAGAACTGCCAAAAAAGACGTGCCATATAGACCTCTAGAGAAGTGGTGCTGGCATTGAGGATGTTTACGTAACAAAAGTACAGCCCTTTTGGCAGACTTCGATTCGCCAGAGCCATAAAATCTTAGAGTAGCCGATAACTTCTCGAAAGAAGTAATTTATTGATTTTTCTCAACAGTGTCCTGCTAAGTTAATTTCTGTTCCGCATGGTCCAGTAGTTGTTGGAAATTATTATCAAACATGGGTAATTAATTTCAGAGAAGGATTAGTGTCTTAAAATAAGTATTTTCGAATAAATGTCAAACTTCCCGTCTCCCCCATCTTCTCGTCTGCTTTTCCACTCACTATGATTGTTTCTTATTTTCATGTTGTTCACTGCTAAGGTATACAACAGAGTTGTCGCAAAGAAAGCTTGCTCTTTGTCTATGCAGCAGAGTCTACTGCCATGCGTTTTGTGGGAGTCGAACCACATGTGACCTTCCCCGCTAGCTTTAGCACGCGGCTTGTTGTGCTGTTTAACGAACTTGTGAATGGGCACAAAGGCAACTGCTGGCAGTGCTATTTTATGCATATTTATAAATGTTAACGTTGGTGTCAGTTGAACATAGTGCTTTCATCACATTTTTATTTATTTATTTACTCATTCATTTCAAATGGTTCAAATGGCTCTGAGCAGTATGGGAGGTCATCAGTCCCCCAGAACTTAGAACTAGTTAAACCTAACTAACCTAAGGACATCACACACATCCATGCCCGAGGCAGGATTCGAACCTGCGACCCTAGCGGTCGCGTGGTTCCAGACTGAAGCGCCTAGAACCGCTCGGCCACACCGGCCGGCTTGATTCATTTACTTATTTGTTTTTGTAACAGTGTTCCCTCGGTCATAAACGACTGCTCTTTAGTGGAAAGTGATATAAAAGAACTTGTAATGACATAACGGTTGTCATTTTAGTATTGGAGGGAAGTGTCGGGGGGAGGGGTAAAAACTGTGGCGGGAGACCAAGAGACAAGTACAGGAAACAGCTTGAAATGGATGTAGGCTGCACTAGTTATTGATAGATGAAGAGCCTTGCACAGGATATAATAGTGTGGAGAGCGGTGTCAAAACAGTCTGCCGACTAAAGACCACAACGAAAACAATAATAACAAGAAAAAATGGTTCAAATGGCTCTGAGCACTATGAGACTTAACATCTGAGGTCATCAGTCCCCTAGAACGTAGAACTACTTAAACCTAACTAGCCTAAGGACATCACACATATCCATGCCCGAGGCAGGATTCGAACCTGCGACCGTAGCAGTCGAGCGGTTCCAGAGTGAAGCACCTAGAATCGCTCAGCCACCGCGGCCGGCAGTAATAACAAGAAAGGGCTCATATTTATTCTTGGACAGGCTGATATTAACTCCGCCAAAGTATATTTCCTGTTTTTTATTTGCATGCGTTTGGTATACTTATCAAGCAGCCGTCTCCTCGTAAAATAAATCATAACAACATCTCCTGCAGTACTGTGTGCATTATAGTTGCCAACAGCGAGTACCGTGAATGAATGGAAGACGTTGCTTTCCAGACGAACACACAGCAAATACACTATCCCCATTTGCAATGTTATGCGAAAACACTGCAAGGGAAAAAATTAGTGCACTTGGAAAGACGACCCGATGACGGTATTTTCCACCTGGGAGATATTATATGCACTGATAGTGGTTTCAACGTCGTCCGCCAACAGATACCGTAGCGGCGTGTGCCAAAGCGCCATCTCTGTCTACCGTTTAATAGGGAATATTCACAATCAGAAGACTCAATGTAGTCAAACTCGTGAAGCAAGCAGGCAACCATGCCACACAGATGTATCCACGCTTGCTACAGCCGACTGTGCAAGTTTGCAAGTCGTCAAATTGTGGCCTTCCGAGTGGCGGGATGATCCTTTCGGAGAACTGCCACACAAGTTGGACATGCTCCGTCAGTTGTGCAACGATGCTGGTATCAGTGGTCTTGTGAACATTCTCACACTTGTAGACGAGGACCTGGAAGCCCACGCAGCGCAGATACCGCCGCGACCGTCGTACTGTAAAGACAGAAGGGGCACGTAGTACAGCTATCACAACACATTAGAGAATCCAGACGTGTCACCACGAACTGTTACGAACCGGTTATTAACAGTGCGACTCCGGCTACGCACACCTCTAGTACGTCTTCCACTCATAACACAGCATCGATGTGCACTGCCCAACAGGTGCCACCAGAGGATCACTTGGAATGGCGGGCCGTTGTCTTCAGCTATGAAAGCAGATTCTGCCTGCACGCAGGTGATGATCACCTGTGCATACGACGCACACCCTGTGAGCGCTGTCTCGTAGAGTGCGTTCGCACAAGACAACACTGGTCCCACCCGTAATAATAGTAATTTTCGCCTAACAAACATCAATATACGCTCAGTAGTAAACGCCTGATGGCCTAAAGTTATCGAACTGTAAAGTAAAAGAAATGAACCCTCGCATAACAGCGACAGAATCTATTCTTCTTTATCATTGCCGTTGTTGCGCAGTGCCTGTAAATCTCTATGTACATGTATCGATTAATTTTATAAAAAAGAATTCTGTTGTTTCGAGACAAATGAGGCATTTGGTGCCTCCCTTTTACTGTTTGTATTGCATGAAAGGCGAACGCGGATTTGCTGCGTTCCGCAACGGTATTTTATATTTCATGGGAAAATATTGAGTGAATATGCTAATTGTTATTTTTCCAATCAGAAAACATGTAGTTTCTTGTAATTCATTACGAACAAACAGTATCAAGAGGACATTTTGACTGTTATGTATAAAGTATTTAAACGCAATGGTCATCTATTGTAATTTAATATAAAAAAGTACGTAGCATTAAAAAAACGGTGCGAAAAGTGGCAGTTGACCCTAAATAACGAAAAGTGTGAGGTCATCCAACTGAGCACTAAAAGGATCCCGTTAAGCTTCGGTTACACGATAAATCAGTCTAATCTAAGAGCCGTAAATTCAACTAAATACCTAGGAATTACTATTACGAACAACTTAAATTGGAAGGAACACATAGAAAATGTTGTGGGGAAGGCTAACCAAAGACTGCGTTTTGTTGGCAGTACACTTAGAAAATGTAACAGACCTACTAAGGAGACTGCCTACACTACGCTTGTCCGTCCTCTTTTAGAATACTGCTGCGCTGTGTGGGATCCTTACCAGGTAGGACTGACGGAGTACATCGAAAAAGTTCAAAGAAAGGCAGCACGTTTTGTACTGTCGCGAAATATGGGAGAGAGTGTCACAGAAATGATACGGGATTTGGGCTAGAAATCAATAAAAGAAAGACGTTTTTCGTTGCGAAGGAATCTGTGGTGTCACCGCCAGACACCACACTTGCTAGGTGATAGCCTTTAAATCGGCCGCGGTCCGTTAGTATACGTCGGACCCGCGTGTCGCCACTATCAGTGACTACAGACCGAGCGCCGCCACACGGCAGGTCTAGAGAGACTTCCTAGCACTCGTCCCAGTTGTACAACCGACTTTGCTAGCGATGGTTCACTGACAAAATACGCTCTCATTTGCCGAGACGATAGTTAGCATAGCCTTCAGCTACGTCATTTGCTACGACCTAGCAAGGCGCCATTACCAGTTACTATTGATATTATGAATAATGTACCGTCAAGAGCGACGTTCACCATTTATGGATTAAAGTTAAGTATTCCACCAGCTACGTCCGTTTTTCTAAATTCTAATTTCCTTGTCCTGTTCCAGACCTCACGCCAGCCTGCGTGAGCTAAAACGCGTGCCTTTCGGCCTCCTCTAGTTACCCGGTGTTGGCTCTCCTGCCAACCACAACAATTTCCATCCCCTTATTTACTTGAATGATAATTATTTTATGTTAGTTCATCACCAGAAATTACGATCACGCTAATGGGCCGAACGCAGCATGAGGCATGAGGTTTTCCTATTATTTCTGAATCAACTCTTTTTTTAATTGTGTAGTGTTTCATTTCTTTTAAAGTCTATAAATCTTCTGGTCCCTTAGTGTTGTTCCCGGTATGACTACATTGCGACTATAAAAATGCACAGAAATGATAATGTTTCTACCGAACGATCTCAAATATATCAATATGCTGCTCTTATTCAGGTATTTAATGCTCAACGTATGTTATTATAATAGTGTAATCAATCCATGATTCTCTTGCCAAGTGGCCCACCAAAATATTCATTTTTTCGAAATTTTTCAAGAAAAAATATAAAATAACAATTCTTTTTCTTTTCGCGCCCCAAGAGCAACGCTACACACCCCAGGCTTTATGGTCTGAGGTGCGGTAAGCTACTCACTCTTTCGCCTTTGTTGTTTCTGGAGGGGACGCTAACCAGCGTTCGGTATGTGCAGATTGTTGTTAGATCCGTTCTTTCGCCGTCTCTGGAACAGGAAGGTGATGTGTTGTTCGAACAGGACAATACTCGCCCACACGCTGTCCACGGAACTCAATGTGTTCTGCAAGACGTGTAACAACTTCCCTGGCCAGCACAATCTCAGGACTTGTCTCCAATCGAGGATGTGTCGGATATGATGCGATGAGAGAGGACTCGTGCGATTTATTAACCAACAACTCATACAGAACAACGTGAACAGGTCAGGCAAGCGTTGCATAACGTATCCCAGGACTATATTCCCCATCTGTACGATCTACTGGATGCCAAAGTTAGTGCCTGCGTAGCTGCCTGTGGAGGCTACACCACGTATATAGGTGTTCCAGCATGGGTCGGTACCTGGTACCTCAGAACCGTTTTTGCTATTGATCTGTTAAATGTAATTATTTCATGAACCCAATATGCATTGTTGAAACAATAAATCTTGAGTGAATTAGAAACCTTTCGAGGGGTGTACTAATTGTTTTTTTTTTTTTTTTAGGCAGTGTATTTTCAGTGCAATACAAATGGGGATTTAATAACTACACGAAACGAATACATTTACTTTCTAATATCCATGTGGATGAGACCACTGTAAGTGGTACAATGCTCTTAGTATCTTAATGCAGATAATATCATTGTGTAACAAACAGAAGATAATTTAAAAAGTGTGCAGCTTAAGAAAACTGCAACAGAAGAATATGGTCTGACATCTCCACGTAATTCAAAAGTTATGGCATTCATAGGGATAAACACAATCAGATCGAAAACTGAGATAAGTGGCAAAATATTGGCCTTTAGTTATCTTGGCTGTGAAATATCAGCAACACTGATCGCAACGTGGAAACGAAACTTTGTAAACTTAAACAAATATCTCGAACAATTCATAGAACTCTTAAATATACAACCAAACAGTAAATTAAATTGAAGCTATATTAAACAATGGCAGTACCGTCAGTATTATATAGAGGCGAGACGTGCATGTTCTCGGAGAAAGACAGAAGAAAAATTACGTCAGCTAAGGTGAAATTTTTCACACTGATCGGCAAAGTACAAAACAAAGAAATAGGACAAGAACTACAGATTTTCAATTTGTAAAGCAAAATTAAAAAGTATAGAGTCCACTGGTGAAACAATTTACAAAGAATGGAAGAAGATCGTTTGCCTAGAATCGTCATGAACTACAACCCAAGTGGACAGCTGTGCAGCTTACTCCACGAACTGAAGGTGATGATGATGATGATGTAGATGATGATGATGATGCTTTTCTAATGAGCCACCAGAGGCCAGAGATCTCTTATATTAAATGAGAAAATATCAGTAAACCATCTCCAAAATTTTGTCCCTGGAGTACGAGTTCCCCCTGTATAGGGTCTCCAACGACTTTCACTTGTTACCGTCGTCTACCTAACGTCCTACTGTAAACCAGTCAGCACTTGGGTCCTTTGCGAGCTGGTCGTTGTAATTACGTGTCATTTCGCAAGCAGTGTTTTATGTTCGTCAACTCTATGGAAGTTCATAAGTTCATCTACGTTAACTTTTTCCTGTTTGACTTACGACTTCCATTACCACCTACTCAGACTTGCTATTATTTCACGGTACCACCGGTTGTAATAATGGTGAGACCATCGAAACGCGCAAAACGAAGACAAACAAATGATCGTACACTCTGGACTTTTCGCGAACTATCTGAGGTCCTCTCCAGTACTCTCCTGTAGTTATCATTGGCGACTTCTTGACTGAGGGCAGCTCCGGGTTTCACACTCCGTGAAAACCACTTGTGCGATGTAAGGGTACCGCTATCGATAGCCTTATCATCAACCAGTTTAACATCATGCTGTAGCCGATGGCCTCACCTTACAATATTTTCTGTCGTTACGCATGTGTTTTTGTGGACGAGCTTTTGTCGTGTCACACTGACAATACTAACAGCAACGAGTGTAGGAGTCAGTGGTGGTTTTCAGTCAGTATAGTTAACATCCGGGAAAAGAGTCGCGGTAAATGGCCACGTGAACTTCAAGTACTTGTAAATATTTAGTAGTGTTATTAAGAGGTATATTTAACAGACATATGAAGACTAATGAGAAAGTATTTCGTGTTGAGGAGAAATGAATTTGTGGGACGAGATGCCAACTTAACACGATTCGTGTGAGTGTACACGATGTTAGGGATATGTGTGCAGATGTTTTTATTAGTAACTGAGGACGGTGTACTAAAGAACGTTACATCAGTATTTACGTAACTCGGATATTAAAAATTATGGCTACTAAGAGCAGTATGTTTTCACGTTGGTTAGTAGCTCCAAGTAGATGTGGAAAGAGCAAGAAATTAATTCTTATTTTCCCCTGGGCAGCAGGTCAGGTGTTGTGGTGTGCACACGTGAACGCAAAACGGTAGTCTATACTGACATTCATAGTCCACTTAGTGGAGCAGTTACAAACGTGCAGAAAACATCAGATAATAGCCTACACTAAAGCTCTAAAGAAACTGGTATAGGCATGCGTAGTCAAATACAGAGATATGTAAACAGGCAGAATACGGCGCGACGATCGCCAACGCCTATATAAGACAACAAGAGTCTGGCGCAATTGTGAGATCGGTTACTACTGCTGCAATGGCAGGTTATCAAGATTTAAGTGACTTTGAACGTGGTGTTATAGTCGGGGCACAAGCGATTGGTCACAGCATCTCCTAGGTAGCTATGAATTGGGGATTTCCCCGTACGACCAGTTCAGAGTGTACTGTGAATATGAAGAATTCGGTAAAACGTCAAATTTCCGACACTGAAGAGCCCGGAAAAAGATCCAGGAAGAACGTGACCAATGGCGACGGAAGAGAATCGTTCAACGTGACAGAAGTGCAACTCTTCGGCAAATTGCTCCAGATTTCAAAGCTGGGCCATCAACAAGTGTCAGCGTGCGAACCATTCAACGAAACATCATCGATATGGGCTTTCTGAGCCGAAGGCCCACACCTGAACGCTTGATAACAGCACGACACAAAGCTTTAAGCTTCACATAGGCCCGTCAGCACCGACATTCGACTGTTGATAACTGGAAACAAGTTGCCTGGTAGGACGAGTCTCGTTTCAAATTGTATCGAGCGGATGTACAGCACGTGTGCAGGTATGGAGACAACCTCATGAATCTATGGACGCTACATGTCAGCAGGAAACTGTAATACTGTGGGGCGTGTGCAGTTTGAGTGATATGGAACCCCTGATAATCTAGATACAACTCTGACAGGTGACACGTACGTAAGCATCCTGTCTGATCACCTGCATACATTCATATCCATTGTGCATGCCGACGGAAAATTCCAGCAGGACAGTGCGACACCCCATACGTCCAGAATAGTTAGAGTTGCTCCAGGAACACTCTTCAGAGTTTAAACGTTTCTGCTGGCCACCAAACTCCCCAGACATGGACATTATTGAGGACATCTGGGATGCCTTGCAACGTGCTGTTCTCTACCTCCTCGTATTCTTACTAATTTATGGACAGCCCTGCAGGATTCATGGTGTCAGTTCCCTCCAGCACTACTTCAGACATTAGTCGAGTCCATACTACCTCGTGTTGTGGCACTTCTGCTTGCTCGCGGAAGCCTACACGATATTACGCAGGTGTACCAGTTTCTTTGGCTCTTTAGTGTATATGACGTGTCTGCGGAAAGATTATTAGACGTAGAGAAATAAATAAAGGTACCAATCATCACAGTGTATACATTTATATCAATAACGGCCTCTGTATTGTTATCGTGGATACTGCCAGGTGGACTAATTGGATAAATTCTAGTGTCCGATTCCACTTGTCGGCTTTGACCAATGATGTCATACCTAAGGTAAAGATGCTGCATAGAGGCAATCTATGAAAGGAACGGATCATCCTCGTAAACAAACGAATGTAGCATGCGATAAAATTACACTCACATTTAACGCGATTATTATTTACGCACGAGTTACATCTAACCGAGTTGAAGATAACTGAAATTAATAAGAACAAGAGGGGAAGAAGTTTACGTTTGAGTAGAATTATTAACACAATTCGAGTGAGTAGAGGGGCACAGAGGACCATTAAACTCCATTACAGTATAGTGCATGGTGAAATAACACTATTATAAAATTGTGTTAATTTTAAAATTATTTTATTCATTTAAACGGATGAAGCGCAGGAAATTTGGGAGTTTGGGAGGGGAGAAACTAAATTACAACGGAAAAATAAAGCGAATGATAGCAGATACGAATTACTATCATGAAATATGGAGAAAGCAACACCCTAAATCCTAAAAAAAAAGCATGTACACAAGTAAGGAAAAATCCATAAAAAGTAACAAATATTGGAATCGACAACCAGAGTTAACCTACATATGAGGTCAGTTTTAGTTACCGATTCCAATATTACTAATTTTTTCGCAAAAGTTCATAGGGCAGTTACGAGAGCAGAAATGGTATTACATTTAAAACACGACTTGGGAAACTATCTAATTAACGAACTATCGAAAAGGTGAAATCGGCACCTGGAATTGGCCTTTGTAGGAGGTCAATTCTAGTTACAGACTCCAACGTTCGTATCCATTTCCCGGTAATTCAGAGAGCGATTACAAGCGGAAAAATCTTATTAAATTTGAGACACCTGCTGCGAAAAACGATCCAGTTAATGAACCATCGAATAGTAGGAACCGGTAACTAGAATTGACCTGTGAGGTTAGTTCTAGTTACCGATTCCAATATCACTAACTTTTTCGCAGATGTTCAGAGAGCAATTACCAGTGCAGAAATGGTATTATATTAACCACATGTCCTGCAAAATGAGCTAATTAATGAACCACAGAATAGTTGGAATTGGTAACCAGAATTGACTTTTATAAGAGGTAATTTCTAGTTACCGATTCCAATATTACAAACTGTTTCGCGGTAGTTCAGAGAGAAATTACAAGAGGAAATATCATATCACAGTTGCCAAAACTGCTTAAAAACGAACTTGTTGGTGAATTATCGAATACTACTAGAGCTGACCTACATTGGAGATCAGTTCTAGTTACCGATTCCGACTATTCAACCATACAATGGTTGAAATCGGTAACTAGAACTGAGTTATATATGGAAAAATGATGTGCTTAATGAACCATTGAACGTTTGGAATCGGTAACTACAATTGAACTAAATACCTAAATTCCAGTTATCAGTTCCACACTTTCCATTGTAAATAATATATTATTATAGGTCAAATGTAGTTATCGATTCCACAAATAATTATTTTTCAACGTCTTTGCAGTAATTATGTGCAGTAGAATGTTGTAGGATTTTTATTTGGTTGTAACTTTCTGTACTACTGCAATTAATAAATTGTTTATTTGTCACGGAAGTAAAAAGAGGAAAGAAGCTGTGGAAATACTGAACGAAACCACTGCGAACACACATTATAAAAATGCAGAACTTGCATACCTTGGATTCGACAAAAGATTTCGCCTGTAAAGGACAAATATACTAATCCATTTCAAAGAACAGCATTGTTCAAAGTAGTAAAGGAAACATTTCCAAAAATGAAAATATTTACAAACATCACTGCACATTCAAAAAAATAAAACGCAAAAATGACAAACCCTTGGAACCGATAACTGTACTACACCTAAGAGACACACCAGCTACAGTAGCTCGAAAATAACAAATATGGATTAGAATTTATACCTCAGGAATGAAAGTAAAACTAACAGAAGTATAGCAAAAACATCAAAAAGAAAACGTAAAATTGGCCGCACAAAAAGGAACTTACCACATATGAAATTCAAAAGGAGTGAAAGACTGAGGCTGACAAAAAGAACATAAAAGGACATAACAATAACTGATCAAAAAATTAATAAGAAATATAAACAGCAAGGCACGAAAGAGGCATCACCCAAATCAGTTCTTCTCTACCACCCGCCCCCAACTGGTGGAAAATTTCAAAACAAGAAAAATGATGTAACAAGTCAATCAAATAAACCCACCGTCACAAGACACAACAACCAACAATTCGCCCCACCATTGTACCCAAAAAATATTAAAACGACAGAAAAATCTCCCCCCAGAGAATCCAAAATAACGCACCAAGCCCACAAGTCACAGTAACAGAAAAAAAAGTAAAACAATGAAAAAGTAATAAACCCACTCACACCTAACTAACGAAACGGGGCTTGCACATTTTGCTGATTACTTTAGTAAATGTTACAAATAGGCAATAATATTTAGGAATACTCTTCCTCCAACAGTATTCATCTAAAAGGCCTTGCAACACTACAATCCTTCTCTTTCCCCACCCAACAACAGATTTTACAGCCCCCCGGTACCCCTCGATAGTATTAGTACATGCCCCCGTTTTGTAATCTTTAAACTGAAATTTGTGATATACAATCAAATGATGATAATCCCTGTCACCCAAGAAACCCATCCGACATTACTATTGAACCTTCTTCCACATATTCTTCTATTAAAGATGTTAACACTTCTTTCGTACCATTTGGAACGACCCTCAATACAACATTGGCACAATCCACTCCAGAAACTGTTGTTGTTGTTGTGGTCTTCAGTCCTGAGACTGGTTTGATGCAGCTCTCCATGCTACTCTATCCTGTGCAAGCTTTTTCATCTCCCAGTACCTACTGCAACCTACATCCTTCTGAATCTGCTTAGTGTATTCATCTCTTGGTCTCCCTCTACGATTTTTACCCTCCACGCTGCCCTCCAATACTAAATTGGTGATCCCTTGATGCCTCAGAACATGTCCTACCAACCGATCCCTTCTTCTGGTCAAGTTGTGCCACAAACTTCTCTTCTCCCCAATCCTATTCAATACTTCCTCATTAGTTATGTGATCTACCCATCTAATCTTCAGCATTCTTCTGTAGCACCACATTTCGAAAGCTTCTATTCTCTTCTTGTCCAAACTATTTATCGTCCATGTTTCACTTCCATACATGGCTACACACCATACGAATACTTTCAGAAATGACTTCCTGACACTTAAATCAATACTGGATGTTAACAAATTTCTCTTCTTCAGAAACGCTTTCCTTGCCATTGCCAGCCTACATTTTATCCAGAAACTACTACTCCAAAAACCTGAAGCCCAACCAACTCATGCCGCCTATTTTACTTTCTCTTTGCAAAGCGCGACTCGTCTACTTCAACTGTAACCCCCCGCCCAATGATCCAAAATAAAAATCAGTCAAATACAATGCCACAAGCAACCTCTGTTTATATAGTAAGTTAACATTATTACTTACAAATTCACCCTCGATCTTTCGAACCAGGTCCCTCTGCGTACAGACATCCATATATGATTTCTGCACCTCAACATCTAGTCATCGGAAGTTCTTGAAGATGGAACTTTCGTCAACACCTTATAATTACCACAAACATTGAACTTGCAAAATTCTGCAACAACGGCCAATGATTGAAAAAATCTTATAGTAGAGTTAAGGTCAGTCATTCTGTTAAGGAGAATTTTCGCTGTAAACACATCCATAATGAAAAGCAATTGCGTGAGAAATCAGAATCTTATAAATTACGAACACTTTCATCAACATAAGATACCGAAAACAAATTACGATATGAAAACAAAACGATGTACATGGGAATTTTAATATACACTCGTAACGAAGAAATCCAGAGTAATCATTTATCATTCATTTCCTACAATCTGAGACATAAACAAAAGAACATCACACGTTACGTCATTGGTCAAAGCCGAGGGGTGTAATCGGACACTAGAATTGACCCGAGTAATTTATTGGTGAGGTTACTAGACTTACTATCACATTCATAGCGAACTAATGTGAACGGACTGTGGCGTCTTCGAAAGAAATGGACTTCTTTCTGTGAATTATGTCAGTGTTGATGAGTAAGGTGTACTAGTACCTAGGCGCGTTTTCTTGAGTAAAGATCAATAAGCTAACTAAATTGATATCGCCTTTCATTGCAGAACATCACTGTAAGCCGTTGTTGTTAATATTTTGTGGGACGCCACTAAAAATTAGGCGAACAGTTTATTTTCTATGTCGGACGTCTATTGTCAGTGAAATGATTAATTCAAGACCCTACGCTGTCGACAGGCGTTGATATACCGGGTGATCAAAAAGTCAGTATCAATTTGAAAACTTAATAAACCACGCAATAATGTAGATAGAGAGGTAAAAATTGACAGACATGCTTGGAATAACATGGGGTTTTATTAGAACAAAAAAAAAAACTAAGTTCACGAAGTGTCCGAGAGATGGCGTCGTTTGGTGATGATCGTGTGCTCAGCCGCCAATTTCGTCATGCTTGGCCTCCCAGGTCCTCAGACCTCAGTCCATGCGATTATTGACTTTGGGGTTACCTGAAGTCGCAAGTGTATCGTGATCGACCGACATCCCTAGGGATGGTGAAAGACAACGACGCCAATGCCTCACGATAACTCCAGACATGCTTTACAGTGCTGTTCACAACATTATTCCTCGACTACAGTTATTGTTGAGGAATGATGGTGGACATATTGAGCATTTCCTGTAAAGAACATCATCTTTGCTTTGTCTTACTTTGTTATGCTAATTATTGCTATTCTGATCAGATGAAGTGCCATCTGTCGGACATTTTTTGAACTTTTGTATTTTTTTGGTTCTAATAAAACCTCATGTCATTCCAAGCATGTGAGTCAATTTGTACCTCTCTATCTACATCATTCCGTGATTTATCCAGTTTTCAACTTTATGCTGACTTTTTGATCACCCGGTACATCAACGGGGACAGTTGAAAATGTGTGCCCCGACCGGGACTCGAATCCGGGATCTCCAGCTCACGTGGCAGACGCTCCATCCATCTCTTTAGTTTTTAGTTTTTTTTTTTTTTTTTTTGTTCGATATAGTTCGTTACGTTTGGTCTGGGCGGACGTCACAAGACATCCGTTCAGGTTCATCGTTGATTCTTTGACTCAGTGTTTTTATCACAGAGAGCACGCGGCCCTCTGACCGAACACGCTGAGCTACCGTGCCGTCTAAAACTTAAATCTGGATGATCGTACGAGGATTTAAACCACTGTCCTCCTGAATGCCAGTGCAGTGTGCTAACCACTTCGCCTTAACTATATGAAGAAGCATGCAGGGATTTATCCCTTGCACGCTCCCCGTGAGACCCACATTCCCAACTTAATGACCACACACTACATTCGTAGTGCCCCTGCCCATTACACTCATTAATCGCGGCAGACAATCTTACCTTCCCACGCCCGGGTTCCCGGGTTCGATTCCCGGCGGGGTCAGGGATTTTCTCTGCCTCGTTATGGCTGGGTGTTGTGCGCTGTCCTTAGGTTAGTTAGGTTTAAGTAGTTCTAAGTTCTAGGGGACTGATGACCATAGATGTTAAGTCCCATAGTGCTCAGAGCCATTTGAACCATTTTTGACAATCTTACCGAGTCCCGTAAGAACAGATACCATCGGTGACCATGCTGCTCTCTTAGAATGAAATGAAAAGTAAATCAAGGCCCTAAGCTGTCGGCAGGCAGTCGCACTATCCTCTGTGCCCTCGGTGGCTCAGATAGATAGAGCGTCTGCCATGTAAGCAGGAGATCTCGGGTTCATACAACAACTGTAGCTCTGAACACCACACCGCCTTTTCGCCACTCTCACAAAAAAGTTGAGGAGAGGCTCGAGTGGTTGCAACAGTTTGAACCTCACATAATTGCTCACAACGTACTAGATACTGAGAAACTATATTACTTTTTGTAGGAAGTGCAGTATTTCGTCTCATTCATAAATTGTTCCCTAACGCCACTCCGTGTGGACTTTACTATGGTAACGTTGTAGATTCCCTAACTAACTATTATGACCAAAAAGTTAATGTGGTAGCATTTCGGCACCAATTCTTTCTTTGCAAGAAATGGTCAGAACAAACTTGTCGCGATTGGGTAACGTATTTGCAGGGTATGACAAGGAAATGCAAATTCAAATGTGCCTGTGGTGCTCTATTTGCAGATGTTATATTGCATGATGTGATCATGTACAATGTAACTGATGTTAGACTTCGAAAACTGGTTGTGAAACAGTCAGATCTATCATTTCAAAACGTAGTGCAAATACTAGATCAGTACGATTCAGGTACTGTGTTGGATGATAAATTTGAGCAGCCACCAATCTGTCGGGTAGAGTCGTCCCTTGCATATGATTGGCCCAGTAGGCAGCGACAGCCCGCACGCGCCACGCCATGTAAACAGTTCTCCGTGCTGCGTAAGCAGCTTTCTAAACAGGCGAACAGAATTAAGTCATGGCTTCAGTACTATTCACGGCACGAATGCCACGACACCGCGGGACGACCCCATGGAGATGGAGCCTTCGCCTGCTCTGCCTCCTCTCGTCCTACCAATGGAGCTGGACCCACCCACACCACAGAAGCTGACGCCTTCTACATCTTGTCATGGGCCTCATAAGGTGGACGTTTACCCTTCTGGTCGTTTTCCAGGGTACGTTTCCGCCAGAGCGAAGGTTCAAAAATGGTTCAAATGCCTCTGAGCACTATTGGACTTAACATCTTAGGTCATCAGTCCCCTAGAACTTAGAACTACTTAAACCTAACTAACCTAAGGACAGCACAAACATCCATGCCCGAGGCATTGATTCGAGCCTTCGACCGTAGCAGTCGCGCGGTTCCAGACTGAAGCGCCTAGAACCGATCGGCCACCGCGGCAACGGGGCGGGGGGGGGGGGGGGGCGGGGGGGGGGGGGGGGGGGGGTAAACTGAAGGTCTGCTGACGTCCGCTGCAGGCAGGAGCCATGGCGTAAAGTCAAGCGCCGGCACGTCAGTCGGGAACGAAAGAGCAGAGAGAGCTGTGAAGAAGACGTCAGTCAATTGCACGCTGACCTTCGACCATAGATACTAGTAGACTGGCCTTGCTGTGCAGAAGCTATAGGGCTGATGTGGCTCCAACATAAACCACGGGACTGTTGGCAATATGTGGCGGGATTTCAAATCAGCGGTCTGCCATCCTAAGTTTGTATCGCATTTTACCCACATTTCTCAATTGACTGCCAAACGCTTCCAACAAAAATTACTTTTTTATTTGCGAAAAATTATGTCAGAACTACATTTGACCTGGATTTGTTCACAGTACCATTTATAAAATGTAACAAATACATCGAACGCACCTCTGGTGGGCAGCGGGACGAAATTACTATAAACTATCAATTAAAGTAAAATGTTTCCAGAATGAGATTTTCACTCTGCAGCGGAGTGTGCGCTGATATGAAACTTCCTGTCAGATTAAAACTGTGTGCCGGAGTTCGAGTCTCGGTCCGGCACACAGTTTTAATCTGCCAGGAAGTTTCAAAGTAAAATGTCGTTAAAATTTTTTTTAAACAGTAAGAGTGGGCTCGTGTCAAAACTTTAAACATTGGATTCGCCGCGTTTTGAGCTCTAGTCACTTATAAAAGAGAATGGGGCATGGGAATTATGTCAACTATAGGTGCAGGTCCATTTTAGAGATCAATTTTAGGTTCACTTCAAAAGTTCAGTTCCTACTAGTTTTACAAAAGTTTAAACTATCAGTTTAAAAAAAGTGATATTTTAGATTAAAGGTGAGACTTTGAGGTTTCAGGAAATAATTTTGGAGCCTACATTTATTTAATAGTATTAGAAGGTAGAAAAAAATTCTCTTCATGTGCCGTCTATAGGTGCTCTTACCTTATTATAATCTCACTTCTACATACAAAAAGGCGCGTATGTGCAGATGGCTTAAAATTTTTCCGTTTTAGGGCCTGTATCCAAAGCTGCCTTCGGTTTTCATCCTTAGAGAACCTATGAGTAGGAACGAGAAACAGTTATACTTACTTCTGTAACCGAATTATCTGAGATACTTTCCACAATGTAATATAAGTCTGACTTTACAGGCATCACTTTCAGTACTTTAATTTACGTGACACTCTATTTCAAGTCTAAAAAACATATAAAAGTCACTTCAGCAGATTTCAATCAAACCTGTTTTGCCAACATTCACGTGACTTTAGCCCAGAGATGACGTCAGGGCCAGTCTATTATATTTATGGTCGAAGACACTGACCGACACCTCTCCAGGACGACAACGCGACAGCAGCTGCCTCTATGCGAAGAGAACATAAGCGCCGAGCCCAACTGGCCGCGGCTCCGTTCTACTCGAAGCTTCAAGACCAGCGACTTTAATAGAACTGTCAAAGCGCATTACTTTGCTCGTACATTGTATGGTAGCTCAAACTTGGAATTGTTATAATGAAGGACACTGATTATTCTGCATGTCGCCCTTTGCTTGCGATTCATCTGTTTAACACAAAGTATTGTATTTTCCTTTTATAATAAAAGCCATTAATGCGATTTGTTTGAATGTTATCTAGCGATCCGAGAAAGCAGGTTTCCCAGACACCGCACATACTAATAGGCAGGATTCAACATTAGTACTGCTTAGTAGTGAGTGCGTGTGCGTTGAGGAGGACGGGGCGCACGCGTACGCCAGTGTGGGTATACTGTGTGTAATGTGAATTTGACGTTTCCGTAGTCCAAATATTCTGTGCTGCGTGTAAGGTGAATCTGACGTTTCCGTAGTGCGCTGTAATGTGCATTTAACGTTTCCGTACTCCAAATACTCTGTAGATGCAGTTCTACCGCACGCGACAAAACTGCCGACTCACCCTGTTCGTTAGCAGCATGAATCGCGATCCTGTGCCGGTTAAGAAATAAGCTGCTTATCGGAGCATACTTCAAAGAACAACTATAACAAAACTACCAACAATTACGTACACACGTTCCACATCAAATCTGCAACGTAAGTTCGCCTTTGTATTCCTTCAGCATTGTACCGCCTTCAGACGGTAGTTCTGGGAAACCCCTTTCCCTACAAGGATTCACTGACGTAGATCGTCGTATCAATGTCGTCTGCTGACGTCAGTAGCTGCTGACGTCATAAGCGGTTCGGGAGTCCGCGGAAAGGCCTGAATCGTGCCAACGGTGTATTGTCGGAGCTCAGGGAGGTCAGATTCAGTTGGGCGTCAGTTCACTTCTTTTTTTGTAGCAGCTGCCTATTATGCCTATTTACTGTACTGTTCACATCCGTCCTTTCCAATTACAAAAGACACTGATAAAAAATTATTCGCGTCTGGAAACACTAAAAAGAAATACTAAACATAGCCCCACAGTGCCACACACACATTTTAATGTAAATGTTTTGATAAGGGTACGACTCGGTTCCTTCCTTACGCGACCCGAACTTGAGCTCCGCCTTTAATGAACTGCTCCTCGATGGGACGTTAACACATAACATTTATTTTTTCCACATAACACGCATATGTCCGCAAAAAGCGGAAGAGCGATTTAACCGATAGGAAAGCAGTAATTTTCGAGTAGTGTACCTCTGGCGATGTTAGATCTATGAAAGTAAGAGGCGCGAGTGAAGTGTAGTCTCAGTCACAGATACTAGTTTCAACAAATGCGCATCAGTGGTTAGTTTTTTCATTCGGTTTGAAGTGACTGAAGTGATTGGTGTTGACATTCTATCCGCGCTAGTATTTATGAAATCTGCGAATGACAGAGACGCTGGGACAATAGGCCGGCAGATTCTTCGTATCTAAACGCACCGTTTGACAAACGGTGTACTGCGAACAGTGTAGTTAACAAAACACAACCAAGTGACACGGCGTGTTGGTTATGCGCTGGACTCGTTTAACGCCAATGTGGGGATGGTTCCTTTCAGAAGACAGGGTGTAAGAGGTCCGAGCAGATGTAATTTTATGTAAGAGGTCCGAGCAGATGTAATTTCGATGTATTGCTCATGCGCTTCATGCGCTGCCTGCGATATGCAAGGTATAAGAGAATCGCTGACCAGAGAGCAATGTTGACTGACTAGGTACTGTGTAGCTGTGGCAGTAAGTTGCTAGTCTGCGCTAGTCTGCGCTTGTGTGAAGTCTGCTCTGGTGTAGTATAGTGTATCATGTTGGCTGGGCCGGTCGCGGTGCAGCGATGCCGGAGCCTGAGTATTATTGTATAAGGTAAAAAGCAGCCTCGCGCATTTCTAGTAATGTGTCATGGCCCTGTAAGATCATTCTGAATAAAAAAAGGAAAAATTCTTACCTCAATAAAAACGGCGAATATATCTGCTCTTACCTAAAATTTTCCCGGCACAGCTCTGTGCAATGCTGGCCGATAGATTTGTCATTTATGAAAGGAAGCAACTGATTTTTCTTTTGCAACAATAGGAATGATCATGGATTGAAGAAATTAGTAAATTCTTTAAATTGAAATGAATGTTCGTTAGAAATTACGTTATTTATATCACGAAGATTATTATTAGGACATTTTTAAAACATTTACATGGGAATTCAGATACATTACTAGATATGCGCGAGGCTGCTTTTTACCTTATGCACATACACGAAAAATGGAAAATGTGCACGGTCTGATATATAACGACAAGAAAAGCGACCTGCTAAACTTACCTTGCCGGGCACTTGCCAAGAAAGAATATGATAATCATCAGTAAGTAGTCACATAAATATAATATTATCATTGGTCATATAAAAATCAGGAAATGGCATTACAGTGTGATAAATCATAAAGTATGTTCATTCAATAAAGGGTTTAATATTGGAGACATGGTGATTGCCTTTACTTTTTCTGGTTCTCAGACTTTCGACGTGTACTACATTGGGGTGAGGAATGCTGCGAATTCGATATGGACCTGCGTATAGAAGCTCAAATTTACTACATCTACTTTTTCCTCTTTGGGTAAATAGTGTGTACGTGCTAATATCTTCTGTCCAATGTCAAAGTCACGGCGTGTACAAACCTGTTTTTGCTGTCTTCTCCGGCGCTCTGCGGCACATTTGATGTTGTTCAGCGCAATGTCAATTATTTCATGGTGTCGTAGTCGACGAGATGTAGGAAAGGATACTAATTCTTTAATTTTGTTAGGTGGTTCAACATTTTTCAGTATAACAGTCGGAGATAGCATAGTAGATTCATTTGGTATGGAATTAATTACATCCCGGAATGACAGTATGTGTGTATCCCAATCAATATGTTTTTTATGGCAGTATTTTCTACATAGTTTACCAATTTCTTTCATTAGTCGTTCACAAGGGTTCGAAGAAGCGTGGTACCTGGAGATATAGATCGGAGAAATGTTTCTAGCTCGTAACATACGTGTCCATATAGCAGATCGAAACTGTGGTCCATTGTCGGAAATTACTTTCAATACATGTCCTACATGAAATAAAAAATGTTTTACAAATGCATTTGAAATCGATTTAGCAGTAGCTTTGCGTAACGGAGTGAAGGTAACAAATTTCGAAGTGAGTTCAACAGCGACAAAGATATAGCAAAAACCTCTATTAGTTCTGGGAATCGGACCAAAAATATCTACAGCGGTCATGTGTCTCAATTTAACAGGTACAATGGGATGTAATGGAGGAATATGTGAAGTCGTATCTGACTTAGCTTTCTGGCAAATTTTACATGACGCTCAAACTCGTCGAATACGTTTCTCCATATTGGCAAAATAACAGTTCTGTCTCAGTATAAGAAAACATTTTCTGGCTCTGTAATGTGCGTAACTTAAATGAGTATACCAAATTAATTTGTTAACATGCTCGTCAGGAATACATAATAACCAATTGTTGCTGTCAGGGTGAGAGCGGCGAAACAGAATGTTATTGCGTTCAGTGTAATGGTTTCTAATGGTAACATTATTCCTATCTTGCCAAAGGTGTTTAATTTCTTTCCGTACGTTGTCTTTAATCTGCTCCTGTGCTATGTCTCGTAATGATGCCGAAATGAAATTTTCAAATGCAACTTGTTGAATATACATGTCGCTGAAATTTGCTTTGCAGAAGTTGGTTGCGATGTCTTGCTGATTGTTGCTGAGAGAACGGGATAGTGCGTCTGCTACAATATTTTGTGTACCGGAAATATGAGCAATTGTAAAATTAAATTCCTGTAAATAGAGTTTCCATCTGCTTAACCTGTCATGTGTAAATTTTGCTGAAAGTAAAAACTGGATAGCTCTATGATCTGTGTAAACGGTAGTGTGTCTTCCATAAAGAAAATGCCCATACAACACATAATGTTTCAAGTTCTGTGACAGAATAATTGCGTTCAGCAGGTGACAGAATGCGACTCGCAAAGGCGATGTTTTTAATTACTGTAGAACCATCTTCTTCAATTTCCTGAAAAATGTGTACGCCTAAAGCAGTGTTAGAACTGTCGGTGGCAATGGAAAAATTTCTAGTAAGATCTGGATGTGATAAAAGTGGTGCATTCAACAAAGCTTGTTTCAGATTGACAAATTCAGAATGTGCTTGGCTATCCCTGGACCAAATAGTGTTTTTACCCGTCAATTGACATAATCTAGGGGTGTCTAAAGTAGAGTAATGAATAAATTTACGAAAAATGTTAATTAAACCCAAAAACCTGCGTAGTTGTTTCTTCGTCGTAGGTACAGTAATGTCACGTAAAGCTTGAGGTTTTTCCAGGTCATGCGCAATGCCTTCTGCTGAAATTACATGTCCAAGAAATTTTATAGAAGTTTTACCAAAGTGGGATTTACTGAGATTAACTGTGAGTCCTAGTGCACGAAAAGTTTGTAACAGTTGTTCAAGAATCAGATTGTGTTCAGACCAGTTAGCTTCTGCAATAAGAATGTCGTCTACATACGTTGTGATTCTGTCTTTTAATTCTGTCGGAAGTATAGTATTCAATCCGCGAATAAATGCTGCTGAAGAAATAGTTAAACCGAACGGTAATTTACAAAATTGATAACAGTCCCCAAAACAGAGAAAAGCTGTGTACTTTCCGCAGTTCGGATGGAGCTGAATTTGCCAAAATCCAGATTTCAAATCTAATGTGGAATAAATAGCAGTATCATGAAATTTCTGTAGAAGTTCTTCTAGTGTCTGTGGGCGATCTGTTTCATTAATAATAATGTCACTGATGTGGCGCGAATCAAGTACGAGGCAAAGTGAACCATCCTTTTTCTTAACAATATGGAGCGGGTTTATGTACGGACTAACTGCCGTTTCAATAATTCCTTGGTCAAGCATAGCTTGCAATTCTTTCTTAACTTGTTCTCTGTGAATATACGGAATGGGATAATGTTTGGCTTTAAATGTGTCGTGCTGTTTAACTTGAAATTCATACATAAAACCGGACATAGTACCACGGACGCTGTCAAAAACTGGAGATTGCTGTAAAAGAATTTTGCGTAGTTGCGTGCGTTCGTCGTCTGTATTTGCACTGCTCTGTTTAACTGCATAACGTCATAGTCGGCTTCGTCTGGAGTATTATAGTTGTGTACGTACGTATCTGTGAACAATGTGGAATGACAGTCTATGTTACGTGATGCGGAAATGACCTCTGTACGATTAATTGTTTGTTCTTCTGCAGATAAAGAGTGCTGAAATTCTAAAGCCAGTTGTACATTTTCATCCTTTAACATTAAATAAGAGTTTTGAAAGTCAATAATTGCGTCATGTTGTACCAGAAAATTCGTACCTAAAATAACGTCTCTTGTCAATAAAGGAACAATCCAAAAATTTGAGTGAAACGTATGACCTGCAATACAAAATGATAAGTGTGTCTGTAATTTTACATCTACTCCTTTACCAGATACTGCACCTTTAACTTTAGTTTTGCCTAATGGTAACGTAGGATAGGTATTCTCTTTGTTACATTCGTTGAAAGTTTCCTCATTTATAACTGACATAGGTGATCCAGAATCGATTATTGCTGAAAATTTGGATGATCCAATCTTTATTTCAATGACAGAGTGGGAAATGGTTTTTTGAACAACTGGTTTTTCTTGCAAAAGAGTGTCTCGGATGTCGTCAAAAGTAATAACATTTTCGTGAACAAGATTCTGCGTGTCAAAAGTATTGCTTGCGTTGCTGGAAGATGCAACCTGTACTGTATCTAGTCAAATTCTATCTGACGTGTTATTATTTGCGGGAGGATGCTGTGGCATTTCAACTATTTGTACTGTTCTCTTATTTCTTCCTGGCGTATTACGTTCGGGATGATATCTACTGTCTGGTTCATTCATGATAATCTGTTGTTGCGGATGATTCTGCTGCTGGTAAGACCGACTGTTATTAAACGTACGCTGAAAATTGTGCTCATTACTTTTACGTCTGTCATGATAGTCATTTCTATACGGTGCATTGCGATATGAGTTGAAATGGTGTGTTTTCTGCACGTACTGATTTCCTTGTTGCTGTGCGTTATTATTTGGTGGAGCCGACGCTATACGTGTAGGCGGCGAAACATTAAAGCTTGGTTGACTTGCAGACTGCATTGTTGGTTAGGTATGCTAACCTGTTGGTTTTGTTGCTGTTGTTAGGAAAAACCTCTATTGTTACCAAAATGCGTTCGCTGTTGCTGATAATTTTACCCGTACTGATGATTAAATTTTTGTCTGGTATTAAAGTTCTCGTGGTTGTCATTTCTGGAGAGTCTAATGAAACTTGTCACTTTCGGTAAAACTTGTCTTATCAGGTTTTTTTTTTTTACTCCTTCTTAATCCTAGATAGATCGATAGTTGAAGAGCTGTTTTGATAGATATAAAGGATAGTATAAGAGAAGGCAGCAGTGCAGAAAACTAAAGATGAAATAGCACTACTTCGGCTCGGCTCCCTGTGCACGCTACGGCACATATTCATCGAAGTGTAATGAATCCCCTGAGGCCTATTACGTGCTGCAAATAAATTTTAGTTTCTGCGTTACAGGCAGTGCCGGTCAAAATTCAAAAGCAAATTGTTGTATCCAGTCCAATTCTAGTTTCTGCGTTACAGGCCAAGCTGATGAAAATACAAAAGCAAATTCTCGTATCCTGTCCAAAGCGTGAATCTGTGTTCTGTCATTATTAAGTACTTTAAATTTTCTCACGGATAGAAAGTGCTTGTAATCAAAATTATCGTCTCTGTGTGTCTGAACAGGTTCAGGATTGTATGAGAATCTATTTGTTTGTGACTGTTCGGAATCTAACTCACGTTCTCTCTGTAAATTACCTAAATTATACTGGCTGTGTGGGTCTGACAAATGTTCGGAAAGTGGCGTATGCTGTGATGTGTTAAAGGCTGAAATATTTTTCATCTCCGTCACCTCTTGCTGTAAAGTTGACAATTTTCTACGTAAAATATTATTGGACGAACCGATCTCACTGATTGTCTGCTGTAAATTTTGGAATTCGGGTGTTTGATTAAACGAAACAGGTGTCGTATCGTCTGATTTGGTTTCATTATTACTTTCGATAACATCAATACGACTGGCCAGTTCATCATATTTTTCAGTCAGTGCTTTTACCTGATCATCGTTTTTAATATCACAAAAATCAGTTGCTTCCTTTCATAAATGACAAATCTACCGGCACAGCACTGTGCAATGCTGGCCGATAGATTTGTCATTTATGAAAGGAAGCAACTGATTTTTCTTTTGCAGCAATAGGAATGATCATGGATTAAAGAAATTAGTAAATTCTTTAAATTGAAATGAATGTTTGTTAGAAATTACTTTATATCACGAAGATTATTATTAGGGCATTTTTAAAACATTTACATGGGAATGCAGATACATTACTAGATATGCGCGAGGCTGCTTTTTACCTTATACAATAATACTCAGGCTCCGGCATCGCTGCACCGCGACCGGCACAGCCAACATGATACACTATACCACACCAGAGGAGACTCCACACAAGCGCAGACTAGCGCAGACTAGCAACTTACTACTACAGCTGCACAGTACCTACCAAGTCAACACTGTTCTCTGGTCAGCGATTCTCTTATACCTTGCATCTCGCAGGCAGCGCATGAGCAATACATCGAAATTACATCTGCTCGGACCTCTTACATAAAATTACATCTGCTCGGACATCTTACAAGGGTCGATTTCGCTATAGCCGACTCGTCTGTCACAAATAACCCAGCAGCTGTATTGATATTTAAAAATGTCTTAAATGCCGTTGCTTTCCAGTCAGTTGAATATTTTTACAGTACATCTATTTCCGACCTCTCTGGATCATGTTCAGGACTGTGAAGTTGCTTCAGCAACCTGCAGTGCTTGTATCGGAACTTCGATAAAGAATTCTTAAGTTTATTTCCGATATAGACACGACTAGAATGAAATATTCACTCTACAGCGAAGTGTGCGCTGATATGAAACTTCCTAGCACATACAAACTGTATGCCGGACCGAGACTCGAACTCGGGACCTTTGCCTTTCGCGGGCAATTACTCTACTAACTGAGCACGACGAAGTTTGGAAGGTAGGAGACGAGGTACTGGCGGAATTAAAGCTGTGAGGACGGGGCGTGAGTCGTGCTTGGGTAGCTCAGTTCGTAGAGCACTTGCCCGTGAAAAGCCTAGGTCCCGAGTTCGAGCCTCGATCCGGCACACACTTTTAATGTGCCAGGAAGTTTCATAGACGCGACTGCTTGTTGACGCGACTGCTTAGACCTGAAGATGATCCAGGGAGGTCGGAACTAGACATCCTGTAAAAATGTGCAACTGAGATTGAGAAATACAGTAGATGAAACATAAAAAAAATTTTATGTGTCAGTTTCCTTCGCCACACTTAGCTAATTGGGAGATGTGCTACGTCTTCAAATACCACGTCATCTGCGAGAGTTTAAATGCTAATCTTTCTTCTCTCATAAGAATATACAGGTTATTAAAATGACAGACACTTTCAAGTAATCGTAAAAAATATTTATACTGAGGTTAGGTCTTATACGGTTTATTTACGGAAACAGCAACTCAAGAGGCATGTTTTGTTCTAGTGAATTCCAGAAATATGGCTGCGAGACGAAAGGAGAAGCCATTTTGTTAATTTCATGCCGCGTTTGTCCGAAGACAGTGATTATTTTACTTGTCAATAGGATGGTGCTCCACTGCAGTTCCAGAACGGTGTTCGTAAGTTCCGAGATATTACAAAGAAGGATCTGTTTTGAATCAACTAGTCATCCGTAGTTGCTGGTATGGCCTCTCACGTCCCCCTGACTTGAAACCGTGTAGCTTTTAGCTGTAGGATTACATCAGAGACAGTATTTTCACAACTCCACTTCCGCACAGCATTGCTGGCTTATGAGGTTCCATCACGGTAGCTGATACTGACCTGCAAACGGACACGTTAGGGAGAGTGTGGAATGATTTGTGCTACAGGCTGGAAGTGTGCCGAGTCAATGGCAGTTCACCCACTGAACATTTGTGAAAGAGACACAAGAAACTTCTTGAGTTGCTGTTTCTGTGGTGACATTACTCACAATTCCAGAGAGTACCACACCACAGTCGATCAGCCGCTCTCGAAACATTCGTAGCGCAGCAGCTGTGTGGGTTGGCAGTACAAACGGTACCGAAGTCCGCCAGGTTCAAATGGCTTTGATCACTATGGGACTTAACATCTGTCATCAGTCCCCTAGAACTTAGAACTTCCCCACAGTCGTTTAATGAATAAAGTACGAGGATATGGACTATCAGACCAATTGTGTGATTGGATTGAAGAGTTCCTAGATAACAGAACGCAGCATGTCATTCTCAATGGAGAGGAGTCTTCCTAATTAAGAGTGATTTCAGGTGTGCCGCAGGGGATTGTCGTAGGACCGTTGCTATTCACAATATACATAAATGACCTTGTGGATAAAATCGGAAGTTCACTGAGGCTTTTGTGGATGATGCTGTGGTATATCGAGAGGTTGTAACAATGGAAAATTGTACTGAAATGCAGGAAGATCTGCAACGAATTGACGCATGGTGCAGGGAATGGCAATTGAATCTCAATGTAGACAAGTGTAATGTGCTGCGAATACATAGAAAGAGAGATCCCTTATCATTTAGCTACAATATAGCAGTTCAGCAACTGGAAGCAGCTAATTCCATAAATTATCTGGGAGTAGGCATTAGGAGTGTTTTAAAATAGAATGATCATATAAAGTCGTTCGTCGGTAAAGCAGATGCCAGACTGAGATTCATTGGAAGAATCCTAAGGAAATGCAATCCGAAAACAAAGGAAGTAGGTTACAGCACACTTGTCCGCCCACTGCTTGAATTCTGCTCACCAGTGTGGGATCCGTACCAGATAGGGTTGATAGAAGAGATAGAGAAGATCCAACGGAGAGCAGCGCGCTTCGTTACAGGATCATTTAGCAATAGCGAAAGCGTTACGGAGATGATAGATAAACTCCAGTGGAAGACTCTGCGGAGAGACGCTCAGTAGCTTGGTACTGGCTTTTGTTGAAGTTTCGAGAACATACCTTCACCGAGGAGTCAAGCAGTATGTTGCTCCCTCCTACGGATATTTCGTGAAGAGACCATGAGGATAAAATCAGAGAGATTAGAGCCCACACAGAGGCATACCGACACTCTTTCTTTCCACGAAGAATACAACACTGGAATAGAAGGGAGAACCGATAGAGGTACTCAAAGTACCCTCCGCCACACACCGTCAGGTGGCTTGCGGAGTATGGATGTAGATGTAGATGTAGATGTAGAACTACTTAAACCTAACCAACCTAAGGACATCACACACATCCATGCCCGAGGCAGGGTTCGAACCTGCGACCGTAGCGGTCGCGCCGTGCCAGACTGAAGCGCCTAGAACCTGTCGGCCACACCGACCGGTTGGTCCGCCAGGAGCCTCAGATGCCAACCCATGGTCATCACGTGTGTGGATAGCGATTGGTCGCCGCCTCGTTAAATAGCGGAGCACTGAGCTACGGCGGACAGTTCTCTTCAGCGCGCCGGCTCGTGTACAGTCTCCAGTTGCCGCCGAGTCTAAGAGCTGCAGTGTTCGTCCGTCGTCTCCGAGACTCAGGCTCCGTAGGCAACGAAGATCAGCCCTGGACTCTACGCAGTCATCACTCTGAGCTCCAGTGACAAGACTTTAATATTTTAGAGAACTTGTAACAATTGTGCTGAACAATACACAAGAAGAAGCAATATTTGAGTATTTCTTCATATTTAATAAATATCATTTTATTACTAATTGCTGGGATGCTGTCTGATTGAAGATAACCTACGTTGTCCTCCATTCCCAACAGTTTCCATACATATTATTATACAGCACCTACTCTCAATATAACAATTTTTTACAATCACTCGGAAGTATTGACATCATTTGGAATAACCCTGTATAAGCTTCGTGTACCATAAACAAGTGAGTCTGGTTTTCCAGTGCGCCGCAACCCTTATCTAGCTGCTAATAATAAATACTGCATATCAGCTGAGACTTAATATTCAGCGTAATTAGACGAAGTGGTTGGAGAAAAATTAGCAAACTGTTTAGATACTCGACCCATCGGTACAGCCGGCTGCTGTGGTTGAGTGGTTCTAGACGCTTCAGTCCAGAACCGCGCGACCGCTACGGTCGCAGGTTCGAATCCTGCCTCGGGCATGGATGTGTGTGATGTCCTTAGGTTTAAGTAATTCTAAGTTTAGGGGCTGATGACCTCAGATGTTAAGTCCCATAGTACTAGACTGTAGTAATAAGGTAACATCGCTTGGGAGGAGAAGGCTCGAAGAACTTTTATTCCGAGGCTCCTACTCCCCAATGGCATCCTGCATAGTGTTTAAAGTGTACTGCACGCAATCAGTAATCTATTGCTCGTCTTATTGTGTGCAGACAGAAGTATATTCTCTTCTCTGTTTAAAGCCATAACCAATGAATTTCATATATCATAAATGAATTAAGTTATTTAAGGAATAATGCATTCAAGCAGCAATGAACTATATTCTATTTCAACTAACAAGTTACAAACGTAAGCGTATTTCTCATGTGAAGCTAAATGTATTACATGTATGAATTGCTCAATCAGCATTTAATGTGTATAATCTGTGTAAACATACATTAGCGCAAACCATTTCAGATGAGAATAGCTCGAGGTTGTACCCAAACCTTCTCATCTGAAATTGATAGAAATAGGCCATTACTAACCAATATGCTACTTAGACAGTAATACTCGTCCAAATACAGCATATCACTTCCCTCTATATATTACAAATTATTCTTAACCACGCTCATTGTGTTACATTTTCTTTTTTTATTTTTCTTTGACATTTGCATTGTATTAATTATATTACCATCAACTGTGTACTAACAAATTATATGGAACCAATTTAACAATTGTTAAGTATTCAAATCACTGTAACCTCAGAGAAATCTTTATATATTATGTTCTTTATATTATTTAAAAAAGCATTAACAACTGTATACCAATAAGAGTGTAACAATGAGAAGTCTTTGCTATTACATTCAGAAGCATACGACCCAACTTACATTTCAAGGCGGTGGGTTACTCTGTACTGTTAATGAAATAAATAAATAAGTACTTAGAGCCATTTGAACCATAGGTACATGCAATACAGACATAAGGGCAGAACGATTAATCTGATCGTGTAAAAGGGTTTCTCGTGTGCGTCAGTGTAGACAACTCCTTGATTCGATCTGTGACGGTTACAATTTTCTGTTTTACTCCAAACAAAGAATCTGATGAGATGGGCAGAATCGTTCGTATCATTAGCGTTGATTGAAGGGAAATTTTGCAGAGTTGCTGGTCATTAAAAAATGAGAGGACCTACAAGTCTACAAACGGAGTGTGAACCATTTAGATTATTATTTTAAAAATTATATTGAGGCGTATTAGTTAGGTTAAGTGTTTCGTACTTACGGAGGCAATCTAATTCTTTCGTATCTAATATTAATGCAGGCAATTTTGTATGCCGTATTTATCTTATTAAGGTAACCGTTTGATCAGGCACTCCATTGTCTTCTGTCCCTGAGACAGTGAGCGTGTTTACACTATATGGAGGAGTGCTGTCATCTTCGGCGGTAGCTCATTTACTGCACACAACCGGCTTCGTTTCTAGGAAAATATAGTCAAACGTCAAGGCGGCACTAGGAAGTGATGAAAATGCTACGTAAATATTTTCAAAGCAAACTCTGTCTACGAGGTGTTTTTACTCATGAGGACGGTCACGAACGCGCCTTTCAGCAGTCCTTGGCCTGCTTGCAGTGTTTGCTGAGGCGAAAGTCCCATCCTTGTCTTTTCTCAGAACTCTCCAGCTGCTTCTCCAGCGCCGAGATTACTCAACGCTTCAGCGGGGATGACCGAGCGAAAAGCGGCCGATTCGTCTCGCCGGCGTAACAGGCGGACAAACGAAGGTCGTCCCTCATCAACGGCGTCCGCAGAAAACAAGCATCTAGTTTATAACAGCGTTTCCTGTCCAAAAAGTGGTGTGGTGTAAAGTAATTCTCACTTTACAGCAGTCTGAAATACACTACTGGCCATTAAAATTGCTACACCACGAACATGACGTGCTACAGACGCGAAATTTAACCGACAGGAAGAAGATGCTGTGATGTGCAAATGATTAGCTTTTCAGAGCATTCACACAAGGCTGGAGCCGGTGGCTGCGCCTACAACGTGCTGACGTGAGGAAAGTTTCCAACCGATTTCTCATACACAAACAGCAGTTGACCGGCGTTGCTTCATGAAACGTTGTTGTGATGCCTCGTGTAAGGAGGAGATATGCGTACCATCACGTTTCCGACTCTGATAAAGGTCGGATTGTGGCCTATCGCGATTGCGGTTTATCGTATCGCGCCATTACTGCTCGCGTTGGTCGAGATCCAATGACCGTTAGCAGAATATGGAATCGGTGGGTTCAGGAGGGTAATACGGAACGCAGTGCTGCATCCCAACGGCCTCGTATCACTAGCAGTCGAGATGACAGGCATGATATCCGCATGGCTGTAAAGGATCGTTCAGCCACGTCTCGATCCCTGAGTCAACAGATGGGGACGTTTGCAAACAACAAACGTCTGCACGAACAGTCCGACGACGTTTGTAGCAACATGGACTATCAGCTCGGAGACCATGGCTGCGGTTACCCTTGACGCTGCATCACAGACACGAGCGTCTGCGATGGTGTATTCAACGACGAACCAGGGTGCACGAATGGCAAAACGTCATTTTTTCGGATGTATCCAGGTTATATTTACAGCACCATGATGGTCGCATCCGTGTTTGGTGACATCGCGGTGAACGCACATTGGAAGCGTGTATTCGTCATCACCATACTCGCGTATAACCCGGCGTTATGGTATGGGGTGCCATTGGTTACACGTCTCGGTCACCTCTTGTTCGCATTAACGGCAGTTTGAACAGTGGACATTAAATTTCTGATGTGTTGCGACCCGTGGCTCTACCCTTGATTCGATTCCTGCGAAAACCTACATTTCAGCAGGATAACGCACGACCGCATGTTGCAGGTCCTGTACGGGCCTTTCTGGATACAGAAAATGTTCGACTGCTAACCTAGCCAGCACATTCTCCATATCTCTCACCAATTGAAAACGTCTGGTCAATGGTGGCCGAGCAACTGGCTCGTCACAATACGGCAGTCACTACTCCTGCTGAACTGTGGTATCGTGTTGAAGCTGCATGGGCAGCTGTACTTGTACATGCCATCCAATTTCTGACTCAATGCCCAGGCGTATCAAGCCCGTTATTACTGCCAGAGGTGGTTGTTCTGGGTACTGATTTCTCAGGATTTATGCACCCACATTGCGTCAAAATGTAATCACATGTCAGTCCTAGTATAATACATTTGTCCAATGAATACTCGTTTATCATCTGCATTTCGTCTTGGTGTAGCAATTTTAATGGCCAGTAGTGTATAATGAGTGCTCAAATGGAAAGGTACGAAACGTCGTAACGACGAAACCGGTTGAAATTTGCTTATCTCGCTTTGAGATAACATAGTAAGACATCTAGCGAGGCGAACGTAGCGTTGTCTCCTCTCCCTAAAAAGTTCAAAGCTGTGCCCGTAGGGGGCAAGGTGACACACGAGGTCTGTTACTCACTGAATTCCCAGAGTACGGACAAACCGCTAACAGTGACATGTACTATGAGACAATCTGTAGCCCGCGCAAGTCTACCAAGAGCAAACGGCCTGGGCTGGTCACGGAGGGAGTCACTCTGCTGCTTGATAACGCGAGTCCACACACCTCCAAGGCCATAAAAAGTGCAACGACCAAATTCAAGTGGGAGCAGCTTGACCATTCGCCCTACAGCCCGGAACTGCCGTCCCGCGACTTACATGCTATAAAAAAAAAAAATCTCGAAGATAAGTGCTTCATCTCGGACGACGAACTGAAGGACGCAGTGGAGGAATGGCTTCTGTTAAAGCCACAGGAATTCTGGGAACAGGAAATTAAAAAGAATGGCTCTGAGCACTATGCGACAACTTCTGAGGTCATCAGTCGCCTAGAACTTAGAACTACTTAAACCTAACTAACCTAAGGACATCACACACATCCATGCCCGAGGCAGGACGCGAACCTGCGACCGTAGCGGGCGCTCGGCTCGAGACTGTAGCGCTTAGAACCACACGGCCACTCCGGCCGGCTAACAGAAAATCCTTCGGCTCGTGAAACAGTGGGCTAGTTGTGCCCAAGACCTCTGCTATTGCTTTTCAACAAATACTTCAATTACACCCACAGCGTTGTCTCGCGCCATTTCCTTTGAGCTCCCCTCATACATTAACGCACCGAAATATTATGACCACCTAATTAATAGCGTGTTGGCTCACCTTTGGAAGGCAATACACCCGCAGTTGTGCATGGCTTAGAGGCGAAAAGCCCTTGGTATCTTTCTAGAGGTGCGTGAAACCCGATATCAATCCACAGGTCGAGCAATTCCCGTAAATTAGGGGCCGGTGGTTTGTTGGGTCGGGTTCAAATTTGGAGCATTTAATAGCCTAGACATCAACATGAGTTCACTACCGTGCTCCTTAACGCATTGTAGCATCAATCTGGCCTTGTGACACGGACACTTGTCCTGCAGGAAAACCTCATCGCCGTCAGGAAAACATAAGCGTAATGGCACGTAAGTAATCCGGAATAATGTTCACGTAGTCCACAGTAAACGCAAACCTACATTTATAGTATACGTGGACTTAGGGAAAGCTTTTGACATGTTGAGTGGAATAGTCTCTTTGGCATTCTGAAGGTATCAGGGGTAAACCACAGACAGCGAAAGGCTATTTACAACTTGTGTAGAAAGACGGCAGTTATAAGAGTCGAGGGGATTCAAGGGAAGCAGTGCTTGAGAACGAAACAGGGTTGCAGCCTATCACCGATGTTATTCAATATGTTCATTGAACATACAATAAAGGAAACCAAAGAAAACCTGGTTCAAGAATTAAGGTTCAGGGAGAAGAAATAAAACCTTTGAGGTTTACCGATGACATTGTAATCCTGTCAGAGACAGCGACGGACTTCGGAGAGTAGTTGAACGAAACGGACAGTATTTTGAAAGAAGGATATAAGATGAACATCAATCTAAGTGGGCGGCCGGTGTGGCCGAGCGGTTCTAGGCGCTTCAGTCTGGAGCCGCGAGACCGCTACGGTCGCAGGTTCGAATCCTGCCTCAGGCATGCATGAGTGTGATGTCGTTAGGTTAGTTAGGTTTGAGTACACTACTGGCCATTAAAATTGCTACACCAAGAAGAAATGCAGATGATACACGGGTATTCACTGGACAAATATATTATACTAGAACTGACATGTGATTACATTTTCACGCAATTTGATTGCATAGATCCTGAGAAATCAGTACCCAGAACAACCACCTCTGGCCGTAATAACGGACTTGATACACCTGGGCATTGAGTCAAACAGAGCTTGGATGGCGTGTACAGGTACAGATGCCCATGCAGCTTCAACACGATACCACAGTTCATCAAGAGTAGTGACCGGCGTATTGTGACGAGACAGTTGCTCGCCCACCACTGACCAGACGTTTTCAATTGGTAAGAGATATGGAGAATGTGCTGGCCAGGGCAGCAGTCGAACATTTTCTGTATCCAGAAAGGCCCGTACAGAACCTGCAACATGCGGTCGTGCGTTATCCTGCTGAAATGTAGGGTTTCGCAGGGATCGAATGAAGGGTAGAAAAAAATGGTTCAAATGGCTCTGAGCACTATGTGACTTAACTTCTGAGGTCATCAGTCCCCTAGAACTTAGAACTACTTAAACCTAACTAACCCAAGGACATCACACACATCCATGGCCGAGGCAGGATTCGAACTTGCGACCGTAGCGATCGTGCGGTTCCAGACTGTAGTGCCTAGAACCGCTCGGCCACCCCGGCCGGCAATTAAGGGTAGAGCCACGGGTCGTAACACATCTGAAATGTAACGTCCACTGTTCAAAATGCCGTCAATGCGAACAAGAGGTGACCGAGACGTGTAACCGGTGGCACCCCGTACCATCGCGCCGGGTGATACGCCAGTATGGCGATGATGAATGCACGCTTCCAATGTGCGTTCACCGCAATGTCGCCAAACACGGATGCGACCATCATAATGCTGTAAACAGAACCTGGATTCATCCGAAAAAATGACGTTTTGCCATTCGTGCGCCCAGGTTTGTCGTTGAGTACACCGTCGCAGGCGCTCCTGTCTGTGATGCAGCGTCAAGGGTAACCGCAGCCAAGGTCTCCGAGCTGATAGTCCATGCTGCTGCAAACGTCGTCGAACTGTTCGTGCAGATGGTTGTTGTCTTGCAAACGTCCCCATCTGTTGACTCAGGGATCGAGAAGTGGCTGCACGATCCCTTACAGCCATGCGGATAAGATGCCTGTCATCTCCACTGCTAGTGATACGAGGCCGTTGGGATCCAGCACGGCATTCCGTATTACCCTCCTGAACCCAACGATTCCATATTCTGCTAACAGTCATTGGATCTCGACCAATGCGAGCAGCAAAGTCGCGGTATGATAAACCGCAATCGCGATAGGCTACAATCCGACCTTTATCAAAGTCGGAAACTTGATGGTACGCATTTCTCCTCCTTACACGAGGCATCACAACAACTTTTCACCAGGTAATGCCGGTCAACTGCTGTTTGTGTATGAGAAATCGGTTGGAAACTTTCCTCATGTCAGCACGTTGTAGGTGTCACCACCGGCGCCAACCTTGTGTGAAAGCTCTGAAAAGCTAATCATTTGCATATCACAGCATCTTCTTCCTGCCGGTTAAATTTCGCGTCTGTAGCACGTCTTCTTCATGGTGTAACAATTTTAATGGCCACTAGTGTACTTCCTTTACCGTGACACTTGCCTATGGCGTCATTTTATCTTGCAGGGGGCAGTGGAGTATTGCTCATTAACATTTTGCCTGATCAGTGTCCGGAAAACTTAATATTTTCTTATACAGTGACTCACATTATTATTCCATCCGCTAGTAAACAGGACAAATCCCGCATACTGCATACACGACACGCAGGGTCGCTGCAAGTAACTCCGTCATGTGCTGATATGTGAAATTGTACCGTTTGCAGTGCTTTTCAGGTGTTGTTGAAGGACGCATGCAGAAGGATTGGCGCCAAAATGACTGGCATCCCACCTGTGTTCAGCTGTATTAAGATCCAATGATGATGTTGGTTCGTGGGGCGCTGAAAAACGTGGTCGCCAGCCCCCGTACAAGTTCCAATCTTTCCATTTCCAATTTCGCCACTACCCGAATGATAATGAAATGATAAGACAAATAGCCAGTCCCTGGCCGAGAAAATCCCCGATCCGCCCGGGAATCGAACCGGGGACCCCATGATCCAGAGGCAGTAACGCCAGCCACTAGACCATGCGCTGCAGACGTAATAATATATGGGAACCTTGGCACCTGGGAGGTACAAGTTTTTGTTGTACCCTTCCATGCACTTTTGAACACTTTTAATGATGCAATAATCTTACTTATGAGTGTCTGAAAATTCCCAAACACCGCTTGGAAGACCACCACGTCTGAGCGGCAGTGTCGGGACCGATTCTTTATGAAATCGTCAAATAACATTTTGGACATACATTGAGTGGCATAAACACAAAAAAGATCAAAGACCACAAAGCTATACTTAACGGAATTTGTTCCAACAATAGTCGAAATGCTAGCTTCGAATTCGGGGTCATACACGTGTAGAATGAAGCAGAAAACATTGTGGCTTAGTTAAGTGCAAGCGAAGATTCTCAAGATCATTCTCAGTCTCTCTGAGAAACGTGTGATTGTTATTTTGTCTAACAACCTCTTTTAAACGCCTCCTGTCTTAAACAAACCGGAAATACTGCATGATGGGGAGCGTGGAAGCGGGGTTGGAGGGGGGGGGGGGGACGGATGCACGGTGGTAGTCGTGTAATCCCATGGTTTTGACGCATCTGTCTGCCTCACGTCACAAAAACAGAATGATGACAGCAGATAGTAATAAAAAAGCTTTTACTCCTATTTCCAAAAATGTGGACATAAAGCAGGACGCATAGGTCAACATCTAGAAGTCTGTAATTATGTTCCTAAAGACTGCCGCTTGAATACACACGGAAAGCTTGTGAGGTAACGGGCGAGTTGTGGCGCCCTGAAAATATTCCAAGTTCGGAGTTGGCGGCCGTTGCTCGGGCCACTCGGCAAGCGAGGGTTCGTCAGCAACCGTGTGGTGCCGAAAATTAGACAGAGCGAGAAGGGTAGCCCCAGCGCATGGTACAGGCCGACCACGTGGCGGGGAATTCCCTGTTGACACTGTGTCAAGGACTGTGCTTTGCGTCGATGTAAGAGACTTGTATTCCGGGAGTGCCAAAATTGGCGGACTTTGTGAAACCGTAATGGCAGACATCTCACAATTCATGTAGAAATTAACAGTAGTCAGAGGAATCATGATACCTTAAAAATAAACAATTAAATTACCATTATTTTCACGACGATTCAGATATTCAGATTTTCAATATGAGACCTTAACTTTTCCCGGCGAATCGAATGTTCAAATAACTTATGGGTTTGCTGCCGGGTGACGTCGTCGAACACCGCCGGTATTTCGACAGGAGCACATGGCAGGGTGCGCTCCTGTCGAAATACCGGCGGTGTTCGACGATGTCACCCGGCAGCAAACCCATAAGTTCCCAGAATGAGATTTTCACTCTGCAGCGGAGTGTGCGCTGATATGAAACTTCCTGGCAGATTAAAACTGTGTGCCCGACCGAGACTCGAACTCGGGACCTTTGCCTTTCGCGGGCAAGTGCTCTACCAACTGAGCTACCGAAGCACGACTCACGCCCGGTACTCACAGCTTTACTTCTGCCAGTACTTCGTCTCCTACCTTCCAAACTTTACAGAAGCTCTCCTGCGAACCTTGCAGAACTAGCACTCCTGAAAGAAAGGATATTGCGGAGACATTGCCCGCGAAAGGCAAAGGTCCCGAGTTCGAGTCTCGGTCGGGCACACAGTTTTAATCTGCCAGGAAGTTTCAAACCCATAAGTTATTTGAAGATTTTCAATATCTTTATCAGTTTAAAGTTTAGTATCTGACTGTAAATTATATGAGTAACACCCAGCAACGAATTTCCAAAATCTAAACGGTTCATCCGATTTTGTCGATCGACGTGTCTTTAGAAAGCTATTAGTGTAAACCTAAATTATTATGAATTACAGGCATGTAACTTGAATAGTGGATGAGTTATTGGAGGTCAAAGTGGCCGATTACTATTGATCGCGTCAGGCCATAAGTACTCCACAGTTACACGAAAAAACGGAAGCAACATGCTTATAAATATATATTTATTCGTCTATGTCTTTGTTTATATCCGACATATACTATTCATGAAAAAATTGGTCAAATATTTACTGTGTTTTAGAAAGCACAGAGGCATTGGGCTACTGGCATGCTTCTGTTTCTATTCTTTTAATATATGTTTATTTAATCTGTTTATGTATTTAATAATGTGTGTTATAGCGTGTTTATGGTCCAGCTGTAGAAATATTTATTTAATTTCAAGTTATTTAAATGTAAATCTAGTATTTCGCATGTGTTTCAATATGTTTGTGAGTGTTCGTTGGCTTGGAGACATGGTGGCAACGCTCTAGCCAATGACAGCTCTCGTTACTACGTTAGGTGATTACCGAAGTCAATGGAGAGACTGGATGGAAGTAGGAGAGTAGCATCAGGTCGCATGGGACGGGGGAGTGCTGGACGGGAAGGCGCGACGGACGGTAGCAGGAAACAGTTGGAGAATGTTGAGCAGTTTGCCCATGGTCACGGGAGATATAAATATTTCGTAGTACTGACTTGTGCACTTGTGATATTTCCGTGCCTTCTGCAGTGAAGACGTGGTATGCGTTTAGAAGTGAATATCTCGTGATCTATGTTGTTGCTCATAACTAATTACGTGAAGTAGGAGTCTATTGTTTCCCTGTTATTCAACTTATATTTTATTTAACTGCTGGACCATCAACACACATAAGTTTTTTGCAGTAATAAATGACATTCTTAAAGATATTTCTGCTATCGTACTCATCATTTAAAGTCGTTAAAATAGTACCTGCAGATTTTATTTAATTGCAATCTTTCATTTATAAATTTCAATGTTACATTCGAAATTTGCAATCGCCGAGTGACAGGAACCTACGACCATTCGATTCATGTGTGTATTCATATTTTATGCTGTAGACTCAGCAGTATTTGGCATGTAATGTGCGAACTACGTATCCCAGCCCCTAGACAACGAAACCAGCCAAAACTTTTAATATTTCAACTCTAAATCTGAGGGTACGTAGTTGAGGGCCATAATTAATTTTTTTTTTTGAAAGCCCGCAAGCTTCAAATTTTTACTAATATAAGAAACTGAGCACCGCAGTCAAATGCACAAAACCTGTTTCGGTTTTGTGTTGTCAGGCCTCTTCTCCCCATTTTTACCTTTTTTCCTATATTCTGGACGCTTTTTTCTGCAGGTACACAGTTACCTGCTGTCCCTGACAGAATTACAATGTCAGAGACAGCAAAGGACTTCGAAGAGCAGCCGGCCGGTGTGACCGAGCGGTTCTAGGCGCTTCAGTCCAGAACCGCGCGACTGCTACGGTCGCAGGTTCGAATCCTGCCTCGGGCATGGATGCGTGTGATGTCCTTAGGTTAGTTAGGTTTAAGTAGTTCTAAGTTCTAGGGGACTGATGACCTCAGATGTTAAGTCCCATAGTACTCAGAGCCATTTGAACCATTTTTTTCGTATGTCGTCACCGCATCCCAGCGACTAACTGAACACGGTACACACTGACATGTACGAGTAAATACGCACCATCTGATAATGACACTGCAATAGCTCCGAATTTGAACCATTTTTTGAAGAGCAGTTGAACGGAATGGACAGTTTCTTGAAAGGAGGATATCAGATGAACATCAAAAAAAGCAAAACGAGGATAATGTAATGTAGTCGAATTAAGTCAGGTGATGATGAGGGAATCAGATTAGGAAATGAGACACTATAAAATAGTAAAGGAGTTTTGCTATTTTGGGAGCAAAATAACTGATGATGGTCGAAGTAGAGAAGATATAAAATGTAGACTGGCAATGGCAAGGAAAGCGTTTCGGAAGAAGAGAAATTTGTTAACATCGAGTGCAGACTTAAGTGTCAGGAAGTCATTTCTGAAAGTATTTGTATGGAGTGTAGCCATGTATGGAAGTGAAACATGGACAATAAATAGTTGGACAAGAAGAGAATAGAAGCTTTCGAAATGTGGTGTTACAAAGAATGCTGAAGATTAGATGTGTAGATCACATAACTAATGGGGAGGTATTGAATAGAATTGGGGAGAAGTTTGTGACACAACTTGACAAGAAGAAGGGACCGGTTGGTAGGACATGTTCTGAGACATCAAGGGATCACAAATTTAGCATTGGGGGGCAGCGTGGAGGGTAAAAATCGTAGAGGGAGACCACGAGATGAATTCACTAAGCAGATTCAGAAGGATGTATGATGCAGTAAGTACTGGGAGATGAAGAAGCTTGCACAGGATAGGGTAGCATGGAGAGCTACATCAAACCAGTCTCAGGGCTGAAGACCACAACAACACAAAAACACACAGTTACCTAACGTTAAGCCTGATCTAGCAGTTATTTCGTTCTGCCTGTTTAATGTACACTTCCGAGTACCTTCTTCCAGTTTGCTAGTCTCAGACTGCGTCGGTAGGCGGACACCATATTTCCCGCTTCTAGTGTAAATCTAGCATACTCACACCAGCAATTACGTAATCTTTTCTGCTTTGATAATGGTTTTCTTTCACAACACTTTTTATATTGTGGATATTTTTATATTTAGGATTTGACATCAGTAAACTTTTTACCACACTTAGGTGACAAAAGTCGTTGGAGAGCGATATGCACGGATACAGATGGCGGCGGTATCGCACTCACAAGGCCTGAAAGGGCAGTACACTGGCCCGCATCCCATCCAGGAAGGCAGTTGGACCACGCCGATCAGCACGGCAGCGCCGTATTCCACTGCCACTTTTACTTGCACCAGCTCAAAATGCAACGTGAACCTTGTTCAATTACTTATGAGCTCTATTATTAACGCAGTTGAGCTCAATACGAAAACATAGCGACCAGAGTACGTTTCAGTTGATTTGTAATTATATGTTTGTGTGGTGCTTAATAATTTCTGTGAATGGATAAAAACCTTGAAATCACGCTCACAACACTATGAAATATTAGAAAGAAAATAACATTGAAATTAGCAGGAACAAAATAATAAATAGAAATAACAAAATAAAACCTTGGTACCCACAGCTGTCATAAAATACACAGTGAAGAGCCTGCAGGAACTGAAACTCCATCCTCTACATCTACATGTACATTCACGTCTATTCTCTGCAAACCGCCGTGAGGTGCGTGGCAGGGGGTACGACCCATTGCACCAGTTATTAGGGTATCTTCATGTTCCATTCACGTGTGGAGCACGGGTAGACTGATTGTTTGAATGCGTCTGTGCGTGCAGTAATTATTCTAATCTTATTCTCACGATCCCTGTGTGAGCGATACGTAGCGAATTGTAGTATATCCCTAGAGTAATCATTTGCAGCCGGTTCTTGAAACATTGTTAATAGACTTTCCCGAGATACTTTGCGTCTGACTTCAAGAGTCTTCCAAGTCAGTTCCTTCAGTATCTCTGTGACACTCTCCCACGGATTAAACCACTCGTGCTGCCCTTCTCTGTATACGTTCGATATCGCCTGTTAGGCCTATCTGGTACGGGTCCCAGACTTTAGAGCAATATTTTAAGCGGGATCGCACAGGTGATTTGTAAGCGATCTCTTTTGTGGACTGACTGCAATTCCCCAGTATTCTATCAATAAACTGAAGTCTACCACCCTCGTTACCCACGACTGAGCCTACATTACCATCCCATTTCACATCCCTAGAAAGTGTTACACCCAGGTATTTGTACGAGTAGGCCGATTCCAATAGCAACTCACTGACAGTATAGTCATAGGATCTACGTTTTTTCGTTTTGTGAAGTGCACAGTTTTATATTTCTGAACATTGAGAGCAAGTTACCAATCTATGCACTGAGTTGAAATCTCATCAAAATCTGACTGAATACTTATGTAGCATCACTCCGATAGTACTTGACTATAGATAACTGCAGCATCTGCAAAAAACCTGATTTTACTATTATTATTGTGTGCAAGGTCATTAATATACAACATGAACAGCTAGGGTCTCAACGTACTTCCCTGCGACACACCCGAAGTAAATCTGACGATGACTCTCCATGCAAGATAATACGCTGTGTCCTCCCCATCAAAAAGACGTCAATCCAGTCACGAAACTTCACTTGATACCCCAAATGGTAGTACTTTCGAAAATAAGCGTAGGTGCAGTACTGACTTAAATGCTTTTCGGCAATGAAGAAACATTGCATCTACCTGGATGCCTTGATCCAAGGCTTTCAGCATGCCGTGTGAGAGAAGTGTGAGTTGGGTTTCACATGACTGGTGTTTTCGAAATCCATGCCGGGTGGCACTGAGGAGGTCATTCCGTTTAAGATACCTCATTAGTTCTAAGATTCTACATCAAATCGATGTCAGAGATATTGGTTTCGTAAATCACTTCTACTACCCTTCTTGTAGAAGTTTGTGACATGTGCCTTTTTCCAAGAACTGTGCACAGTTTTTTGTTCGAGGGATCTTCGATAGACTATAGCTAGAAGAGGGGCTAACTGAGTCGCAAATTCAGTATAAAATCTGAGAGGGATTCCATCGGGGCTGGAGGAACTGCAGAAGGCAGTTCTGCTGAGCACCTGCAAATTAGTTCGGCGGGTTCTTGGAGAATATGGTTAACATAGTTTACCTACTGATAACTTGACTAAGCCATTATAATCAAGTCTATATCACATAAAAATTATTGAATCAGGATATAACAATATTAAACGAAGACGCTAAGAAACTACTTTATTTTAAAATGCTTCATAATTTACAAAGAAAAGAGACTGTGTTGCTCCTGACCTGTTAGTGAGAAAAATCCCGGCATTCTCCAGGATGGTAGAACGACAGGGAACGCAAAACAGGGCAGTTTAGCCAAGTGAATAAGTTCTTATTCACTTCACATTAATAGCTTTCGTATTTTCTAATGCAGTTTAGAGACATAAACTGGAAAGGTACTGTCTACCAAACCTACAGATCACGTATTTCAGTTGTACCGTCTGATATTCCACTATGTCAAGCAAGCCACAAGGTTTCCTACGAAATCAATAGCACATTGGTATCGTTAAATGGATCGCTACTGTGCTAAGAAAACGGTGTGCCCAAACTCAGTTACCCAAAACCATTGTCCAAATTATCCAGATAAAGTCCTCACCCGGACTTCATCAACGTATTGTGGTTACGAACATCGTAAGAACATGATTAATGGGTATTTCATTCAATGACGTGACATTCTACATCGCGGTATTTTTTAGATTATGTAGGATGCATGTCACTAATGTGACAGTACTGATTTGAAGCCACTATCGTTTATTTGTATAGCTGTTACTTCATGTGAAATATAGGAGGCATGTTCCAAAAATAACGGAAACTTTGTAATTTCGACTATTGTATTGATCCAATTCAAAGGAATTTTTTTCGTAATCGTGTTAGTAAACACGTCTGGAATGTATCTGTAAAGTGTCAGTCACACTGGACATTTAGTCCGTTGTCAGCTGTCACAAAGGTTACTTGTGTTTTGGTAGTATGAACAGTTATTTACTTTTTATAAAAGTAGATCAGAGAATATGTACTAAACTTTTCTACGAAACGGAATAAAGTACAGCATATTTTACAAATACTGTATGTTGGTTTTGGTGAGTTTGTTATGAGGAAAAAGAGGTTTTACAAGTTAAAAATAAAATCGTTAAAAGGTAAAAGAAATTATTACGATCGCCAGTTCACAACTAGAGAAGTCACTGACGATGCTGGCATATCAGCTGCCTTATGTCCTAAAAGTTTTTCGTATGTTTTGGTTATGAAACACGTGCCAGCCAAATTTGTTTCCAAATTCTTGAATTTGGAGCAAAAACAACGGCGAATGCAGGTTGCTCAGTGGTTGCTAGGTGAAGTCAACAACGTTGCAGTACTACCGAAAGATTCCATGATGAATGATGAAACATAAGTTTACTGATATGACCTCGAAACTAAGGCTCAACAGCCTCGGTAGAAGCGTTGTAGACCGCCAAAACAGTAAAAAGTTCGACGAGTGAGTTCGAATGTGAAGGTTTTTCTCACTGTGTTCTTTAACGGCATGTGTACCACCAGTTGCCGGCCGCGGTGGCCGTGCGGTTCTAGGCGCTTCAGTCCGGAACCGCGGGACTGCTACGGTCGCAGGTTCGAATCCTGCCTCGGGCATGGATGTGTGTGATGTCCTTAGGTTAGTTAGGTTTAAGTAGTTCTAAGTTCTAGGGGACTGATGACCTAAGATGTTAAGTCCCAGAGTGCTTAGAGCCATTTGAACCATTTGTACCACTGTAAGTAGGCTGTTTAGGTTTTTTTATTGGTAACGCCACGTAGCGCTCTGTATGAAAATCACTGACTGTGCTGTGTGAAGGCTGTGGTTGGTTTTCATTGTTGGAGTATATGCTATTGTAGTGAGAGCACTTGCCCGCGAAAGGCAAAGGTCCCGAGTTCGAGTCTCGGTCGGGCACACAGTTTTAATCTGCCAGGAAGTTTCATGCTATTGTAGTGTTTGGCAGCTGGATGTGAATAGCGCGTAGCGTTGCGCAGTTGGAGGTGAGCCGCCAGCAGTGGTGGATGTGGGGAGAGAGATGGCGGAGTTTAGAGAGCGGATGATCTGGACGTGTGTCCATCAGAGACAGTAAATTTGTAAGACTGGATGTCATGAACTGATATATATATTATGACTTTTGAACACTATTAAGGTAAATACATTGTTCGTTCTTTATCAAAATCTTTCATTTGCTAACTATGCCTATCAGTAGTTAGTCACTTCAGTAGTTAGACTCTTTTATTTAGCTGGCAGTATTGGCGCTCGCTGTATTGCAGTAGTTTGAGTAACGAAGATTTTTGTGAGGTATGTGATTCATGAAAGGTATATGTTATTGTTAGTCAGGGCCATTCTTTTGCAGGGATTATTGAAAGTCAGATTGCGTTGCGCTAAAAATACTGTGTATCAGTTTAAGCACAGTCATTTGTAATTTTTCTAAGGGGACGTTTCACCACCAGTTCCTGTTACAAGCCCTAACATTCCATAAGGAGCACTATTTGTAAGAACAACGGTGTTTGCATGAAACTATCCGAAGCAACACGACTTTTGCATCAAGATACTGAATGTGTTGACACTTCTTAGTCTGTTCATGAATTTTTGACAAGAGCTGGCATTGTCTGCAGCGGGAGCGATTGTTGAAACTAAGTTTTAGGAAACAGCCACAAGTCGCACTTGTATTTTAATTACTACCGGTTTTGCTCTTCAGATGAACAAGAGCATCATCAGAATATACACTGTAAAAGGCCGGCCGAAGTGGCCGAGCGGTTCTAGGCGCTACAGTCTGGAACTGCGCTACCGATACGGTCGCAGGTTCGAATCCTACCTCGGGCATGGATGTGTGTGATGTCCTCAGGTTAGTTAGGATTAAGTAGTTCTAAGTTCTAGGGGACTGATGACCTCAGAAGTTAAGTCACATAGTGCTCAGAGCCATTTGAACCATTTGAACACTGTAAAAGATACAAATTGAGACATTATGGAAAACTTACATCGACATTACCTAAAGTACATATTCTGCATCCTGTGTGGTGGCTTACGTTTAAAGTTGGCTGACAGCGTTAAAGAGTGTCGGGAATTGGACAACGCGTTGACTTAAGTGTATATTACTTAATAGGACTACTCTGAAGGGGATTGCATTTATGTAGAAGGAAAAATGCAATTCATTCCAGTAAAACAAACCCACTTTTCTCTTTAGACAGCCGCTGTAACGCTCCACAACCGCGGCAGGTTCGGCTTCACCGGTGACCGTGACCTTCCGGACGCACAAGAGCGGAGCGTTGCACTCGGCGCGGGGAATACCTGGCAGATGGCCCACAGCCACACCTGCTGCCTGCTTTTCATCCCACCTGTACATCGAGCAGGTGCAAAGAAGCATTCTATAACTGTAACGAGACAGTGACTGCACGCATTACTTGTACTTATTTTTTCGCATTTTCGTATTTTTAAGACTTTTTTGGCGCACTGGACAAAAGAAATTACTCGCCTCCAGAATAGATCAGGCAGGTGGTGCTTCGTCAGAGCCGGGTGAAGCAACAAAACACATGCTTCCAAATAACATTTTCACTTTTAGTGTTTATGTTTATTAAAAGGAGAAAAGGAAAACTAAATACTCATTATATGTAAATCACATCAGATCCTCGTTTCTGATTAAAAACATGCTGCCGCGCGCGGTAGCCGCGCGGTCTTGGCCGCTTTGCCACGGTACGCGTGGCTTCCCCCGTCGGAGGTTCGAGTCCTCCCTCGGGCATGAGTGTGTGTATTGTCCTCAGCGTAAGTTAGTTTAAATTAGAATAAGTAGTGTGTAATCCTAGGGGCCGATGACCTCTGCAGTTTGGTCCCATAGTAACTTACCACAAAACTCCAAAAAAATAATAATAATAATAACAGTGCTGTATTAATTTACAATACAGAAAAATCACCATCACGCCATGTCACAAGTATCCGCTTATCGCTCTTCGCCGTAGGAGGATATATCCTCTATATCTTATTGGATGACGCGCCATTTTTTGGTGACTGCGGGACTTTTTGTACTCTTGCCAGTGTTCCTTGAGTGTTTTTACCCGGTGTATGTGTCCTGCAAATTTTATTGATGACGTGCCATTTTTGATGATTGCAGGACTTCCTGCACAAATCTGAAAATTCATGTCAGTTCCTATGGGACCAAACTACTGAGTTCATCGGTCCCTAGGCTTACACACTACTTAATGTAACTTAAACTAAGGGCAACACACACACCAGTGCCCGAGGGAAGACTCGAACCTCCGATGGGGAGAGTTGGGCAAACCGTGGTAAGGCGCTCTAAACCGCTCTGCTACCCCGCGCGATACTTCCTGTACACTTGCCAGTGGTCCTCGAGAGTCTTTACACGGTGAGTTTGTCTTTGGTTACATTCTTTTTACAGCTCGGGTCGTGCTTTCCCAATTATTTTATTTAACGGACAATGTAGCTTTATAGCTGTTGCCTAGTTCATAAATTTGTACTGAGGATGGGCATCCTCTCTGAGGTCTTCCGTTTCGGGGCCACTAACGTCACTTCGTGGAGCCTTTAGTGCCATTGACTGCTAAAATTTTACTTTCTTGTTTACTGAACTCTTCCTGCTATAACACAGCAGGAACTGCCGAATGGCTCTAAGCACTATGGGACTTAACATCTGAGGTCATCAGTCCCTAGACTTAGAACTACTTAAACCTAACTAACCTAAGGACATCACACACATTCATGCCCGAGGCAGGATTCGAACTTGCGACCGTAGCAGCAGCGCGGTTCCGGACTGAAGCGCCTAGAACCGCTCGGCCACAGCGGCCGGTGGAACTGTCGACGTAACTTCAAATACTGTGAATGACTGAGTAGTTAAGTAGTGACCTAACCTCGTTATGCTGCACTGAATGAACTTGCGTTGGCGGAAAGCGATTAATTTCTGTGTTGGATTATGAGGCGGAAAGAACGAAGTAAAATTTCTTGTCCGTTTCCAGAGTGATAAACCTGTTCTCATATACTCGCCCTGTAACCATACCCAAACATTTAAACAGAAGAATCAATAAAATGGTTGATTACATTGGATTAGTTGTTGCATGAAACCGATTTGCTGGTTTGCGTACGTTTACATCAAAAAACATGTGATAGATATCCCTCACTCTTATTCCATCACAGTCACAGCAAGGTTTATCTCGAATATTTATTCAGTGGATATGTCTAGGGAATGATCAATGGTTAAATCTCATGTGAATTTAGGAAATTGTAAGTTTTTATGCGTCTTAACTTTGTGGCGTTTTGATAATTTGTTCGCTTCACAAAACTGTTCGTTTATTACGCGGGAAGTCAGAATCTGGGAAGCAAGGAAACTGCACTAAATGATGGAATCAGTTGTGACTATTTTAGTAAATAGCAGAAAAATTGTAGGGAAGAACATGCAGCAAACACTACCTAGATTTATATGTTGGTGCTGCTGCAATTATAATGTTGTCTCAATCGTCAAATTATAATTTTACGACTGGGGAAACATTTTATTTTAAAGAGAAGGAAAGTGCTACATATTTCTGAATCGAGACCCTGATCTTATTTAAAGGTCGCTTCCAAAAATCTCCGCTCTGGTTACATCTCACCTAGTTGCAGGATTCAAAAATACTATGGTGATGATGGCACGCAGTGCTGTTATTTGACGATACTGCGTTAAAAATAATGCCGTCATAGACGTTTTATATCTGTTGTAGGTAATGACAGGAAATATTTTTCTACCTTTCCTATTATTCTTTGTAGCATCTATATGATTAGTCTGAAATGTACACTTGTGTGTTCGATAGACTGCGTAAAACCAGACTATTTCTTTACCATTCCTCTCTGGTATAGTACATTGAGTAAATGAACACCTAAATCTTTCCGTGCGAGAGTTAATTTCTCTTATTTTACCACGATTAAGGCGGGAGGCAAAAAAATGTTTCGTTATTCGGAGGAAAAAATTGCTGACTGAGATTTTGTGAGAATATCTCGCTGCAAATTAATGCCTTTGTTTCAATGATTGCCCAACTAGCGGGATCTTAGCCGTAACACATATTCTTCTTTTTCGTGATAATACAAAACGAGCTGCCGTCTTTGATATTTCTCCATGTCCTTCGTCATTCGCCAGTCCCATCTAGTAAGGATGTCATATATGCATCGAAACTCCAGAAGACGATGTACACATGTAGTACACTTAGTCTCTTTACTAGAGTTGTTGTATCTTCCAAGTGCTCTGCTCATAACGTTTTCTGTGTGATAGTTAGAATTTAAACTGTTCGAAATTGTAATCCCTACGTACTTAGATTAACCGACATTTCTTGAACTTCACAGAAGATCTCGTGCGTAACTTGGGAGATTAGCAATTCTGGTTTAGATTTTCCGTACATGCCCTAAAATTCGTCAGACAAATACCGGTTATACGTCCAGAAAGGCATATGGTTTTAAAATTTCATGAAGTTTCGTAACTCCACTGCAGTATGAAAGATTCACTCTAGTTCCACCAACTTAACAGAAGGCACTGCAGAAACTTCTGGCCCTTACCTCCTACTCGATCGCTCAACGCCTGAAAGAGAGGCAACGATGCCATCTCAGTTGTAAGTGAGGTTGCCTCGCTTTCAGCTTATAACTGCGTGGCGACAGTCCTGTGTTGCAAGAGAATAGAAAACAGTTTGCTTTACATCCAGCTTCTTGCAGCTATCCTGAATCACAGCGCGCACTCGTTTCTCAGAACATTTGCTAAATACTTAACATTACTCATGCATTTTAATACTATTCGTGCATTTCCTACTTTCTCAAAGCTTCTTTGCTACCTACCCGTGCGTACATGCTCCTTCTGATACCCTGGAGTAGGTAGTACTATTGTTCGCACCACGTGGCGACTATAAATTATTTGAATTTGCGACCCGGATAAACACCATGTATGAAAATGTTCAGTTTAGTACAGAAATAGAAAATTAGCAGTTGATCGAGGTCTTCTGGCACAAATCTCTGTTCATTTTCAAAACAATATCCACGGAGCTAAAAGCATCTAATCCTCGACGAAAAGTGACACATTCAATGTCCTGAGACAAAAGAATTCCAGTACTTTGTGACGTTCTTTATAGTTACTGAAATACTTAAAGGAATGCCTGAATTGGGAATGCAAACAAAACTGGAGTAATCGTGTAGCGTGTTATAACTGCAAGTGGTGTGCTTACTCACTGACATTGTTAGGAAAACTTTATACGAACTGATTGGGCAATGTAACTTCCAGTACCAATAAAGAAATGACGTCACTGCAAAATATATTCAGCCACTTAGGTACGGAATCCTCTGGCCCTGTTCAAAGCTAGTAACTTAGGTCCCTGCGCACATAATAAATAAGGAAGGAGAATAAAATATACTAGCTACCGACTCAGCGGTGTGCAATGCTGGCCATAATACTTTGAAATATACGTGAAATTCTTTTGGCTGATAAATGAAAACATTTTAGAAAAATTCAATGTCTTTAAAAAACATATGACTTGGACAGGGAGTCGGTAGTGATTTGGGTGGATTACTAACACTGACTTTTTCAGTAGTGAAATTGTATTCGAAGTTGGGTTTGGCTTTTCAAAACATCTGACAATTGAAATTATACTACCCAGAAAAATTACGTCCTCTTTACTAAATGAAAACCTTTCTTTGCTGAAATAGTCACAAACAATGAGATTTGTACAGCAAGTATTATCTGACATCACTAAAAAGCATAAAGAGACATCTTCAAATTACGTATACTTATATTAACAAATCTTAGAAACATTACAAAAGGGAAATATCTAACTAGCCTATACATCAAATCTGTTTACGTACTTTCTGGGGTTACTCAAAATTCTTACATTACAATCTTACACTTGGTGGTTTTACAGAGCACACCACAAAAACTGCCTACTCTATCATCTTTCACTCACAGACTGATACACACTCACTTACTCCAGCACTACAATCTCAGACCTTATAGACTACGAGTGGTTGAAGTTTTCTTGGAAACGGAAGACACTGCACGCATGGCGTGGCCTGCTCGCTTTCCCTATTTGAATCCCATAGAGCGTGTCTGGGATTCACTAAGGAGACGGGTTGCGTCACGTCAGCATCCACCAACCACTCTCCAGGTCTTGTGAGCAGCTCTACAGGAAGTCTGGGCGTTATTGCCTCAACATGAGACTGATGACGTCATTCGCGGCGTGTCCCGTCGTTTTCAGGCATATATTGCTGCCAGAGGTGGCCACACCCCATACGGAGTAAATTAACCAGTTGTCGGAATGCGTTATGTTGCAAAAAATATTTGTCTACCGTTATGCAGGTTGCAGTTGCTTACGTTCTGTATTCTTTACCTTGTCTCTGCTTTACTATCAACTGCTTATACTGTTACTGACAAAATAAAAGCAACCTTGCAAAATTTCGGTTTGTTGCTTTAAGGCCGGTTCCCACTAGGGCTGCCGCGCGTCAAAACCGCGCGTCAGCGGCGTGGTTGCCATGGAAATGGCGTCAGCGGCAAGGCGCGGCGGGCTCTGCGTCGCGGTTTGACCATGTCGAACCGCTTCCGCTGCCGCGTGCCGCGCTCCAGGTGCGCGCCGCCAATCACAGAACGCGCTGAGCGTGACGTCAGGTACAGAACCCCGGGCCACACGAACTTTCGCCGAACTGCTGGCGCGGACGCGGCGGCAGCTATGAAATACTTATCATCCGATTCCAAGGAAACTATTCGGTAGAAAAATTTGATTCTTGGTCATGTTACAGCCTGATATCTTCTCTCGATAAAGGACCGAATTTCTTTTCGTTATTCGTCGTGGTTACTTGCTGTATCGCATTTACGTAAACGTTTACACGAAATTTGAATGAGTGTGCAGAGGTAAAAACGCATTGCGTGGACTTTGCGTACAGTTCATTTTAGGTAATACATTATTGCGTATGAAATTTAGTCAACATATCGAAATTGTTTTTGAAGGTGAGAGCAGATCGATAGCTATCACCGTTCTCGAGATATTGGATGATACACTCCTGGAAATGGAAAAAAGAACACATTGACACCGGTGTGTCAGACCCACCATACTTGCTCCGGACACTGCGATAGGGCTGTACAAGCAATGATCACACGCACAGCACAGCGGACACACCAGGAACCGCGGTGTTGGCCGTCGAATGGCGCTAGCTGCGCAGCATTTGTGCACCGCCGCCGTCAGTGTCAGCCAGTTTGCCGTGGCATACGGAGCTCCATCGCAGTCTTTAACACTGGTAGCATGCCGCGACAGCGTGGACGTGAACCGTATGTGCAGTTGACGGACTTTAAGCGAGGGCGTATAGTGGGCATGCGGGAGGCCGGGTGGACGTACCGCCGAATTGCTCAACACGTGGGGCGTGAGGTCTCCACAGTACATCGATGTTGTCGCCAGTGGTCGGCGGAAGGTGCACGTGCCCGTCGACCTGGGACCGGACCGCAGCGACGCACGGATGCACGCCAAGACCGTAGGATCCTATGCAGTGCCGTAGGGGACCGCACCGCCACTTCCCAGCAAATCAGGGACACTGTTCCTCCTGGGGTATCGGCGAGGACCATTCGCAACCGTCTCCATGAAGCTGGGCTATGGTCCCGCACACCGTTAGGCCGTCTTCCGCTCACGCCCCAACATCGTGCAGCCCGCCTCCAGTGGTGTCGCGACAGGCGTGAATGGAGGGACGACTGGAGACGTGTCGTCTTCAGCGATGAGAGTCGCTTCTGCCTTGGTGCCAATGATGGTCGTATGCGTGTTTGGCGCCGTGCAGGTGAGCGCCACAGTCAGGACTGCATACGACCGAGGCACACAGGGCCAACACCCGGCATCATGGTGTGGGGAGCGATCTCCTACACTGGCCGTACACCACTGGTGATCGTCGAGGGGACACTGAATAGTGCACGGTACATCCAAACCGTCATCGAACCCATCGTTCTACCATTCCTAGACCGGCAAGGGAACTTGCTGTTCAAACAGAACAATGCACGTCCGCATGTATCCCGTGCCACCCAACGTGCTCTAGAAGGTGTAAGTCAACTACCCTGGCCAGCAAGATCTCCGGATCTGTCCCCCATTGAGCATGTTTGGGACTGGATGAAGCGTCGTCTCACGCGGTCTGCACGTCCAGCACGAACGCTGGTCCAACTGAGGCGCCAGGTGGAAATGGCATGGCAAGCCGTTCCACAGGACTACATCCAGCATCTCTACGATCGTCTCCATGGGAGGATAGCAGCCAGCATTGCTGCGAAAGGTGGATATACACTGTACTAGTGCCGACATTGTGCATGCTCTGTTGCCTGTATCTATGTGCCTGTAGTTCTGTCAGTGTGATCATGTGATGTATCTGACCCCAGGAATGTGTCAATAAAGTTTCCCCTTCCTGGGACAATGAATTCATGGTGTTCTTATTTCAATTTCCAGGAGTGTATGTCGGCGGACGGGCTGTACCGTGACCGCGCACGGGTTGCTCGCGGCGCGACCGGTACTTCGTCCTGCTCGTCGTAAACCGTGTGGTTGTATCAACCGCAAATTTCGTAAACGGTTCAAGAAATCGAAACGTGTTTTTTTTGCAAACGATAACTTGTGAAAAGTCATGTATTTCGTCTCATGATAAATATCCTAAATCTGTTTATCTACCGAGATATGAAAGTAACCACAGTTTTTCAGAAGGGATAGATGAATTGTTTTAAACAGCATTTAATAGCATGTGGAATGAGAAGTTAAACCGAAACTAATTTGCTGGTATGTCATAAAATATAATTTACTAAATATCTACAGCTATTGATTATTTCCTTTGGTAAGTAACAAACTTTTTTTTCTTTATCCAGTGAACTTTACTGATTCAACGCGCGTTTCGCCTTTTACTTTAAGGCATCTTCGGTGGAATCTAGAATGACTCAGTTTTGTTTTGATCTGTGATACTTGCAGATTATAAAACAGTTCACATCTTTTTTTACGTGAATAACTGATTACTTACAGTGAATCGAGTTTTTGGCGGACATATACGTTTCCCCTCACCTGGTCACATGCTGGAGGTTGAACTAAAACTTAGATTATGGAACATAAGCACATTTTCATGTTCGCTCTTTTTTCTTCTGTCACTAGCTGTAGACGTTTTACCGAAAACTCTGATTTGAAGTCGTAACTACAGTGTGTTCACCTCATGTCCCTTCCTGTCTGGTTTGTTTATGTACATGTTGCCAATCTGCAGAATTATATGCTGAAAACTAATGTTTGTTTATTTTTGTTCTCTTTATATCTGTATGTATGTGTGGCTAGCCAGTGATAATTATAGAAAGTTGAAAGTAAATCCAGTAGTTGTCAGACAGTGGTTGAAAGATTTGGTGTTCAGCTGATTTCAGTTTTTGTTTAAATGTTTTGTGGAGGAGTGCATGGAAGAGTAAGTTCACTGCTTACAGTAATAGATAAAATAGTAGAATAGCATTTCAACAGATAATTATTATCAGAATACTATCACCCAATCCCTTTGTCCTCACTCTTTGACGCCCCATAATACGTCCTGTCAACAACCCCTATTGTTGTCAAGGTTGTGCCGTAATTTCCTGTTCCTCCTCTATTTAGTTCCGTACTTCTTCTTTAGTCACAGGATCCTCGTATCTAATCTTCAGCATTCTTATTGATCACCACGTTTTGAAAGCGTCCATTGTCTTCTTGACAGAACTGTTCATCGTCCACATTTCACTTACATACAAGGCTGCACTCCACACAAATACCTTTGTAAAATAGTATCCAACCATTAGAATTTATATTCGATGTGAACAAATTTTCTTTTTCAGAACGCTTTTCTTGCTATTGACAGTCTTCAGTCAGGTTTGCGTCTGCACCAGGAAACACCTTACAATTTAAAATCTGGTTTCGAAAACTCTGTTCCAAATTTATATTATTCTTTCGTGATTCTTAAGCAAGGTGCTGGCGATGATTACATTATGCTCTGTGGGAAATTCTATCAGGTGGCTTCCACTTTCATCCCTTCCACCTAGCCTTTGTGTTCTTACTGTTTTCGTGTACCTGCTACCGTATCACATTTTAAATTTTTGTCTCGCTTAACTATCTGAATAATCTCTTCTATCGTACATTGTTTCAATGTGTTAGGGGATAGTGAACAATCATGAACGGTAGTCATGAAATCTGTTTATGTTGAAATGAGAAAACATGAATAATGAAATATGTGAAAGAGTACATTGTACAGAAAATGAAAAATTGGTATGTCTTCACCCAACTTTGTCTTTCCTTCATGTAGGTGTAAGATACAGTTAATCAAACGCACCGGGCGTTTCAGTGGGTCCCGCCCCGTCCCTCAGTGACTGTCCGTCCGTCATTGGCTACCGCTAGCGTCTGCCGCTTCCAGGTGGGAACGCCAATTCCGCGAGCCGCCGCGTCAAAGCGGAAAACGCTTGCCGCTGCCGTTGCCGCACGCCGCGCTGCCGCGCTCTAGTGGGAACCAGCCTTTAATGATGAACAGGAGTGTATTTTGAAGGACCATCCTCGCCCGTCATACTCACCCAAAAAGTAAAGGTAGACATTTCGCGGTAGTTTCTTTTCTTGTTTTTGATGTTCTTGCAGTTCTCGCTGTCTTCAGACCGAAGACTGGTTTGATACAACTCTCCACGCCAGTCTATCCCGCACAAGCCCGTTGGTGTCCAGATAACTGCTGCAGCTTATATTTTCTTGGACTTCGTTATTGCAGTCTTGGTCTCCCTTCGCAATTTTTAATCCCGCCCCAGTCCCCCCCCCCCCCCCCCCCCGACTGCTCCATTACAAAGGTAGCTATTAATTGATGCCTCAATCTGTGTTTTATCAACCAACTTCTTGTTTTAGCCAAGTTAAGCCATACATTTCTTTTCTCCCCGTTTGCATTCGGTACTGACCACATTTTTGTCACGACATTTTTGCCGTTGATAACAAGAGTGACCTTTTCGTTGAAACTACGTTTATTTACATGTTTCAGGTGTAGACCGTCGCAGATGGGGACTCTGACCACAATTTATTGGTTATGAACTGTAGATTAAAACTGAAGAAATTGCATAACGTGGCATTTTAAGGAGATGGAACGTGGTTAAACTGAAAGAACCAGAGGTTGTAGAGAATTTCAGAGAGAGCCTTAGGGAACGATTGACAAGAACGTAGGAAAGAAATACAGTAGAAGAAGAATGGGTAGCTTTGAGAGATGAAATAGTGAACGCAGCAGAGGATCAAATAGGTAAAAAGTCGAGGGCTAGTAGAAATCTTTTGGTAACAGAAAAGACACTAAATATAATTGATTAAAGGAGAAAATACAAAAATGCAGTAAATGAAGCAGGTGAAAAGGAATACAAACGTCTCAAAAATGAGATCGACAGGAAATGCAAAATGGCTAAGCCGGGATGGATGGAGGACAAATGTAAGGATGTAGAGGCATATACCACTAGGAGTAAGATAGATACTGCTTACAGGAAAATTAAAGAGACCTTTGGAGAAAAGAGAACCACCTGTATGAATATCAAGAGCTCAGATGGAAAACCAGTTCTAATCAAAGAAGGGAAAGCAGGAAGGTGGGAGGAGTATATAGAGGATCTGTAGACGGGCGATGTACTTGATGGTAATATTATGGAAATGGAAGAGACCGTAGATAAAAATGAAGTGGGGGATATGATACTGCGTCAAGAATTAGACAGACCACTGAAAGACCTGAGTCGAAACAAGGGCCCGGGAGTAGACAACATTCCTTTAGATCTACTGATGGCTTCGGGAGAGCAAACCATGACAAAACTCTACCGTCTGTTGAGCAAGATGTATGAGGCAGGCGAAATACCCTCAGACTTCAAGAAGAATATAATGATTCCAATCCAAAGAAAGCAGGTATTGACAGGTGTGAAAATTACCGAATATCAGTTTAATGTCACGGCTGGAAAATACTGACACTAATTCTGTACAGACGAATGGAAAACTGGTAAAACCCAATCTCTGGGAAGATCAGTTTGCATTCCGTAGAAATGTTGGAACACGCGAGGCAATACTGAGCCTACGACTTATCTTAGAAGATGGATTAAGGAAAGGCAAACCTACGTTTCTAGCATCTGTAGGCTTAGAGGAAGCTTTTGACAATGTTGACTGAAACACTCTCTTTGAAATTCTTAAGGTGACAGGGGTCAAATACAGGGAGCAACAGACTATTTACAATTTGTACAGAAACCAGATGGCAGTTATAAGAGTCGAGGGACATGAAAGGGAAGCAGTGGTTGGGAAGGTAGTAAGACAGGGTTATAGCCTATCCCCGATGTTACTCAATCTGTACATTGAGCAAGCAATGAAGGAAACAAAATAAAAATTTGGAGTAGAAATTAAAATCCATGGCGAAGAAATAAAAACTTTGATGTTTGCTGATGACATTATAATTCTGTCAAAAACAGCAAAGGACCTGGTAGAGCATATGAACAGAATGAATAGTTTCTTGAAAGGAGGATATAAGATGAACAATAACAAAAACAAAACAAGAATAATAGAATGTAGTCGAATTAAATCAGGTGATGTCGAGGGAATTAGATTTGAAAATGAGACACTTAAAGTCGTAGATGAGTTTTGCTATTTGGGGAGCAAAATAACTGATGACGCTCGAAGTAGAGAGGATATAAAATGCAGAGTGGCAGTGGCAAGGAAAGTATTTCTGAAGAAGAGAAATTTGTTAACATCGAGTATAGATTTAAGTGTCATGAAGTCTTTTCCGAAGGTAATTGTATGGAGTGTAGCCATGTATGGAAGTGAAACATGGACGATAAATAATTTAGACAAGAAGAGAATAGAATCTTTACAAATGGGGTGCTACAGACGAATGCTGAAGATTAGATGGGTAGATCAGGTAACTAAAGAGGAGGTAGTGAATAGAATTGGCGAGAAGAGGAATTTAGGCACAATTTGACTAGAAGAAGAGATCGGTTGGTAGGACACGTTCTGAGGCATAAGGGGATCATCAATTTAGTATTGGAGGGAAGCGCGAGTGGTAAAAATCGTAGAGGGAGACCAAGAGATGAATACTCTAAACAGATTCAGAAGGATATAAGTTACAGTAGGTACTCGGAGATGAAGAAGCTTGCACAGGATAGAGTAACAATGAGAGCTGCATCAAACCATTCTCTGGCCTGAAGACCATAACAACAACAACAAATATTTTCTTGCATTTGAAAAGACACGAAGTGACAAAGAACAAAATCCTATAAACTAAGATAATAGTCGTACCTGCTTTGCAACAATATCAAAGAAAATACGATGTTCGTTGTTAACACTAATTGTGTAATGACTGTGATACTACTAACACTTGCCGGCCGGAGTGGCCCTGCGGTTCTAGGCGCTACAGTCCGTAACCGAGCGACCGTTACGGTCGCAGGTTCAAATTCTGCCTCGGGCATGGATGTGTGTGATGTTCTTAGGTTAGTTAGGTTTAATGACTTCTAAGTTCTAGGCGACTGATGACCTCAGAAGTTAAGTCGCATAGTGCTCAGAGCCATTTGAACCATTTTTTTAACTGCTAACACTTACTTATATTCGAGTCCTTGGAAGAACAAGATGCAGGTCTGTGATGTAATAATTTCTGATTATTATCTCAGAATATAATTATTGTTCGTTAACATTACATAACTGATTTTATTTAATGTTCGTATGTGTGTAGAGCACCTTTCCAGTTTCAGTGTAGCAGATGTACGTTAATCGTTGGCAAGCGTTGCTGTAACATTCTCTTAATTCACCTAAAGCTGTGCGTTGCGCCCACATATTCGCGAATAGCTGGCTTCATTAATCAAGAGAAGTAAAATGTGCAATCACTACAAGTACATATGGGCAGAATTTTAAATTACTTCAGGTACACCAGGACACACCCAGCCACGTAGGTTAAACGACGACGCGGCTGATTTTCTTTCCTTATGTTCAGCTACTTATAAATGCTTTCTAGGCCATCAGCAGCTGTAGATTCAGAAACCACATTTACCCTGAAAATAAGATAGCTTATGTTCTCCTATTTAATTCGCTGTTTAGGAGAATAGTCGTCGTACACTCTTATGAAGCTAACCATATCTTCAAGCAAATAGTAACTATTGTGATATATTCGACTTTATCTATGTGTACTATTACGTGAAATGGACATCGTTCTCTTAACAGTATTGTATAATCCAAATTATATGAACTACGTATGAAACTTAAAGAACTTTCAAAGCAAAGATTTAAACAATAACAATAACCATTCTCCTTTTAGACTCGTATTTTCATCAAGTTTAGTGAAATTATAGTGCAACATTTTTCCCCTTTATTCATCACATACATTTTTAATACGTTATGATTTATTACACGGGCTGCCGTCGAGGAAAGGGGAGAAGCAAAGTCAGAAAGCAATGAACGTTAAAGGAATACATTTTAATTTTTAAAATGTAATGCTTACTACGCAAATTTTTCCGAGTGGATGCATCTTTATAACGACAGCAATTTTGAATCTAAATCATTCTTGCATAGAAAATTCCTCTCGACTATGACAATCCTCGATGCCCAAGGGCACATTCCGTAACTGTGGACGAACTCTAAAACTCTCCAAACACCGATACGTTATCAGCAAACACAAGAGGATCACGCAGGGCGCACATAATGAATCGAAAGACAATAGTAGCTTCTCTACTGTTTTCAGTTGTTTACCCTCAGAAAGTACTACATCCGGAAATACCGGCGTTGTATATGGTAGCTCATCGACTTCTGTCAAACCATGTGATAGGCTTTCTAAACCCTAATAACTAATAAGTAACCAATACGAAGTACAAATCATGTCATCTACAGCGTTCAAACGAGGTTTGCAAAGTTGGATGCTCATCCTGTAATTTTTGCTCATCGGTTCTGCTTCATATGCGCCGGAACGCTACACAAATGGTTCTCCTCTTTCTTCACGCCAATACATCAGTTGTTCTCTTTGCAATTTGTTGTATAGGACGTAGGGATTTCCCGCAGGTAATCAGGCGCGCCGCCCATTTCAGTGGCCTTGTCACGGACTTTTATGGCGAGAACGATTTCTTTAAGCTTGACTGGTTCCACGAGTCAAATAGATCGTGGTGCTTGTTACTAAGAAAGCCATTCACCTGCCCACAAGTCGCGAAGTTTTCCTATTCTTTTCACTGTATTTTCTAGTTTAAACTTAGTGCTACCATAGTATGATTTATCCTTCTTTCAATCATCAAATCAACCATTGCACATGACATTATTTTCGTGTCCTGTTCGGCCGATATCACTACTCTAAACCTCCGAAAACAAGTCAAACGGAAGCAAGAAAGGTCGTGTGATGAGATAAAGTCTTTCTTCGCACTGTCTCTGTGTGTCAAGGGATTAACAAAGGACGTGACGGTTTCTAAAGTTCGTTGTTATCGTATGTGTCTACGAGATGTCCACGCACCTGTTAATGTTCTATTAACTTTATGCTACTTGATTAACATTGCAGGTAGGATTATGGTTTGTTAAACGAATAAATGTACTCAATACAAGCTGGATACCGTTCAGTAATGACAATGTTCATTCCACTGTGAGAGCAACTACAGGATGAATCACTAGCTTGATTATGGATGCAGTTAAGTCCGAAATAACACTTTTATGTTCAAAGAACGAAAAATTAGTTCCGAATAACTATCGGAAAAAGCCCACAAACCTATTCATAAATATGACAAATGTTTAAACACGACATTCCATCTCAAGGATTGAAGTCCGCGTAGCAATACTGAAATGTTACAAAATTTTAACCACTCTGCTTTAGAGAGAAATTTTACAGAAGTCCTATACTTGTCACGAAATGCCACTCGTCAGCACATAACTATACGAGTTGAAAGCAATTTTTTAAAAGTCGTCTTTCTGGTTATTCATTTCTACGTGAGTTGTGAATCGCTAAACTACTGCAAACACATTATCTTGTCGAATGCAGACATAATGAGAACCGTGGCCACAATACCGTTAGGTTTATAATTTAAACAACAACCAGCAACAAGTATGATTTAAAATAGTTTATTTAACACAGACAATCACCGGTTTTGGAATTATTACAAATCCATCTTCAAAGTGCTATTACAGATTTCCTTCCTCTCCTGCTGGAGAAGATTCGCCAAATATTTCAACTAAACAATGGTCAGACAGTTTTAGTATTATTGCTAAATTAGTAATTTTCAGGACATTTTACTGTCGTCATATGTAAGTACTCAGCTTAGTTCAAGAAAACGGGTGGGAGCCTGTCATTTGGTGACTGCCTTCCAGAATAGTTTCTTTCATGAATTTTCTGATATTTGCCACGATTACAAATTTTGGGCACTTCGGATCATCATGTGTGGGTATACTTTTCAGTTTAGTTCAGATTACATCATCATTTCAATTTTTATTTATTTATTTATTTATTTTTTTTTTTTTTTTTTTTTTTTTTGGTCGGGAGATGCACTACAATGCTGTTTCTTATAACTTACTAAAACAGGTTTTTTATGCATATGTGAAAATTCTTTCACTTTCTTTAAACATAAAATGGTGAACTTACCAAAACTATATGCATCTGTGAGTACAAGTGAGATTAACACTTGATGCAAAAAGCTTTAATAGGATGTGGAGTTACTTGCTAAAGTTTAATCATGACCAATTATTCTCAATGGTATTTCATTTAATTACTGAGCACTTTTTGCGTAAATGGATTGAAACCTTCCTCCTGCTTGCAACATTCTATCAGACAAGCAGTACGAGAGAGATAAATTTGATCCAGAGTGCAGAAATAAAATTATTTATGTTTTTCTTCACAGGACTACACTTTATTTAATATAGTAGTAATGCTCTTTGTGTGCTGTTGATATCATTTGGATTGCTACACTGACGTGTTTTCTTTATTTGCAACATGCTCCATCACAATATTTGTGATACTACAAGTATGTGCTGTGTGTTATATATATATAAGAGAGAGATAGGTATTGGATGATGATGACGAGAGAAGGGAGAGGGTGAAAAACCCCGTGCCAGCACAAAGCAGCTTCTCACAAGTAGCACCAAGGGGGCCGCCCAGCTAGGGACATTGGCGTAAAGTTAGGTGATCCAGAACCTTACGTCACCACCTCTCCTCCCCTTGCTAGCTAATGCTGGCTGCGAACATTTTTTGCACGACCAGGATTCTAACCAGCTTACCCTCAGATCGCCATCGACGTATTGGCTCTCACAATTATTTCAGCTTTGGTTCATTCATTCAGGAATTAAAAATTTGGGAATGTTAACCAGTGGATGCTTAGGTGTGTTAATTCTGTTACTCTCTTTACTGTTCTTCTTGACAGTATTAGTGAATACTTTGGATGTCTTAGAAATGAGAGGACTACATAGTAATTTTGTTCTTGGCAATATTAGTGAATACTTAGGGTATTTTAGAAATGAGAGGAGAACATAATAATTTTGACTCTAAAATACTAGATGAAAATTGGAGTTGCTTCTAAGTTTGTGAATCCTAATCTTGAATTTCATTCTTTTGTGGATTTACATTACTGATATAAAACTAGTGAATTTGAGCGTACACTACTGTGGAACTACTATATTCTTTTATTTTAGTTTTGTATTTTCATAACATCAGAGGTCAGTGCTTAAAACATATACTAGTGACATGTTGTTCAATGAATGCTTACAACACTCTCGATGCATACATAGTATAACTTTTACTGCTGTTGTGTTAACTGTGTCCGCCTCCATAGCTGAGTGCTCGGACGGCTGATTTCCATTCGGGTCACTCAGGCTTAATTCCCGCTACTGTCAGGGATTTTTCCTGAGTGGAAGGACTGTAACGGGGTGTACGCTGACTCGCGATGTCCTCTGAAGATCTATTTGGATGAGAAGTAGCCGCTCCAAGGTCTGCAAAGCCAACAACAGTCGAGAGGGTAATGTGCTGACCTTATGCTCTGTGGAACCTTGAAACGTCCCCCTTAGAAAAATTAATGAATTACTGTGCTGATAAACCTCTTACATTATTTGATTTTCAAACAGCTGAGCAGAACTGAACGTACTCAGACATTTCGCTCTTTACCTATTCTGATCAACACTAAACTGACAGCCAATATTTTTAGCGCAACGCAATCTGACTTTTAATAATCCCTACAAGAGAATGGCCCTGACTAACATTAACCTACACGTTTCACAAATCACTTACCTCACAAAAATCTTCGTTACTCGAACTACTGCAAACAGCGAGCGCCACTACTGCCAGCTAAATAAAAGATTCAAACTACTGAAGGCACTAACTACTGATAGGCATAGTTAGCAAATGAAAGATTTTGATAGAGAACAAACAATTTATTTACCTTAATAGTGTTCAAAAGTCATAATATATCAGTCCATGATACCCAATATTACAAATTTACTCTTTCTGATGGACACACGTCCAGATCGTCCGCTCTCATGATTCCGCCATCTCTCTCCCCACATCCACCAGTAACAGCCTACTTACAACCTGATGTAGAGAAAAGTGTGGTGCTCATATACAACTAGATGAAGCTTCGTGGGTTATTGTTAAACTAATTTCTTTGTATCTTCTGAGAGACAATTCCATGTGCTACAGTACTGACATTATCTGTATGTGGTAGCAATAGCTTTCTGGAAAATTATTTAATTCTTTTTTTGTTGGGAAAACAATCTTATGGGTGCTAAAGTATTAGCAGCAGATGTTGGAGTGATTTTCTGATCCTAGGCTTGTCTGTAGAGATACTGAAGTGTTATTTTTATATATATATATATATATATATATATATATATATATATATATATATATATGTGGCGTATTTTCATGTTTTCCTCCTTGACATTAATTGGAATCAGTAATCTTTCAAGTGTTTTTGTTGTAATAGGAATTTAGAGTGGTACGGAGTGATCTGATGCAAGTTAAGGGTTCACATTGAGGTTTCTTTGCCACTCTAAGGGGCATGTTTTGTTGCAGTGTAACACCATTTAAGGTAGAAGATTTAAGGGCTTTATCAATATTTGCGTTGGTGGTGTATGACCAGTCGTATTAAAAACTGTGATTTTTCTAGAGCAGACTATCCTTCAGTAACATTCTACCGATATTATATGATACTTTCTGAAGTTGTGGAATAAATATTTATCTAGTTTTGCACTGAAATATTGCTTTTACCTTTTTGACTTGGAAACTGAGCAGTGAATTTGCTGTTAGCAATTCTGTGTGGTGGTCTACACTGAATACTGAAGATTTGCCTGCGAATTATTCTTTTCTCGTCTGAGTTTATGAAACATTAATGAGGATACAGTGTATATTCTTCTTGTGTCGGACTTACTTAGAGGATTTCGTTGCCAGTTAATTGGAACTGTGTCTGTGGTAAAAAATACTCATGTGGTTATGCAATGTGTGGCGACTATCGGAAAATTTGTGCTTTGATGAACAGACTCTTTGGTTTAACTTCACTTCCGTTTTCGTGCACTGGCTAGTTCGCATAGTCTGTTCTTCCGTTTTCGATATTTTCGATTAAAATTGTGTTCCGCAAGTTAATGTGTTTGGTGGTTCTATTCCCTCGTCTACTGCATCAGGACAGAAGTTACCACAAATGTGTCTGTTACCTGGTAGTAAAATTCACTACTGGAACTACTATGGGTTGTTGCAACAGCTTTCACAGTAACAATGGAATAGCAGAGGACGCTTTGACTGTCTGTTCTACAATTATGCTTAGTAGTGGTCAGAAATTGCAGTTTTTAGCAGTCTCAGAAAGTGATCAATAACCTACCCACATCACTCACCCTCCAACTTGGTTCTGAATGTGAATAGTCTACAGTGAAGTGTATATTTGTTTTCATAAGTCTTGTGGGTACAAAGTCTTTGGAATTTATAGTTTTTGTGATTTTGCTTAATTTACTTACCTACGGACAGACAGGCTGAGTTTGGAAAATTTTTGTGGTGAGGTGCTGTTGGGCTTTGGTTAATCAAAATTTGGATGTCTCTCGCTTCTGGTATTGAATGCCAACTGCTTGTGTTTAATGCAAATGCTCTGCTGATTTATTACTCTATTCTTCTTATGTGTTTGTAGTAAACATTGATTTTTTTGGAGACTTATCTGAATTCCTTCTTGGTTCCTAGTCATACTGCTGGTTCTTGAAGAAGTGAATGCTATTGTTTTATATTTTTTATTTTGTGTGCTGTACAGAGATTTTAGTGGCACGGTGGAATGATATTTCTTTATTTCTGTTGTTTCAATTATAATTATTGTATTGTTATGTGGTTCAGTGCGGTGTTCTTAGGGAAGTTTGATCATTACATCTTAACATTTTCACAAAATGGAAAGGAGTGGTGCAAATCAGAGAAAGGTAACGAGCAGCAGATTGAGAGAAGAATAGATGGAAATGAGAAACCTATGTTTGTGCAACAATCTGATTCTAGTGACATTATGTTTTCTTCATCAACTCAAGGTTGTCAGAATATTCTAGCTGGTGATTCTAGAAGGATATTAGTCAGGTGGAAAGTGTAGCTTGCTCTTCTGGTATGGTGACACTGAAAAGAAGTTGTGTCAGTGTGAGTGGAGGTACAGGTGGCTCTGAAGTGGTGACTACACTTTAATCTATTACAGGTAGTGAAATTTAGTCAGATAACTTGTTACCACCTGCTAGGTGCAATGTTCAAGATGAACAGCAGAATGTTGTTTCCACCCCAAAGCTCTTCTTGATCAGGACTCGATAAATGCATAATTGGCATCCGTGGGAAGAACTGAGGCTATAACAAAAGAGCAGAAAGAAGCTAGTGCAAGAGAACAGATTGCTAAAGTATGAAAACAGATAGAAACTAGTGCAAACAGATTAACTAAACGGCTTGAGGCTCATACAAGAGAACAGCTTGTTAGTGTGGATGAATTAAAAGCATAAAACTAGAAAATGGAAAGTAAATTTGAATCTTTTGGGGAGGATATTTCAAGCAAAATTAACATAGAGACAAATCAGATGAGGGGAGTCCAAACATGATTGAAGGAAATGTACTGTGGTAACAGGGTTATTGCAATAGAAGAGAACCAGCTTAAATTAAGAGAAGTTGTGGGGGGTTAGAACAAATCATTTCAAGGAGAATTGAGTGCCTTCAAAGAAGAACATATAACAGGTAAGACAGAATTTTCGGATTGGTTAGATGCTGGTTCAAGACAGGATTTTTTTAGATTAAAGAGCAAATAACTAGTTATGCAACAATGTTGCAAAACCTTGAGCAGGGAGCAGAGGCACTCAAGGTAACTACAGAAAAGGAGATATCAGAAACTAACGAGGTGGTGGAAAAGAGTACCGGAAGAGTTGATGAACTCGTAGATGCAGTAGCACAGCTCGCTGTTAATGCTGAGCGGAGTTCAGATGGCACAGTGCCAGTCAGTGCTGCTGATCCAGAGGAGGTTTGATTGCTTTCAAAGCTTAAAGAGGTTCAAAAATGGTTCAAATGGCTCTGAGCACTATGGGACTCAACTGCTGAGGTCATTAGTCCCCTAGAACTTAGAACTAGTTAAACCTAACTAACCTAAGGACAACACAAACATCCATGCCCGAGGCAGGATTCGAACCTGCGACCGTAGTGGTCTTGCGGTTCCAGACTGCAGCGCCTTTAACCGCACGGCCACTTCGGCCGGCGCTTAAAGAGGGAGAGATGAAAATCAAAAGCAGGAGATGAGAGTTAGGTCAGGAGTTGCAAGAAATAATTCTGAAGATTGAGGAAATTTAGGGGAAGGAGTATGTCAAGAAATCATTGGTGTTATTAGAAGTCAGGTTCCCAATGAAGAGTTTGATTCAGGTCATAAAATGAGCCATAACCAGAACTTCATTATGAGAGAATACAAATTCATCGAAATAGAGGACAATTTAATCATGAAGCTGTGAACTGATGGGGAATGCCTGAATTCTATCGTAATTATGTTCTGTCATTTCGTAAACTTCAAGTTTTTGATAACACGTGAAACAGAAATTTGATGGAAACTGTGGGGTACACCACAGAAAACGAAGATTCAAAGATCGTTGCATTGCCTACGCCAGGAAACCAAGCGAACTACCAAAGAGGTATAGGCCATATATCATCATACACGAGTACAAGCTGCCTGAGGGGCTTCTATACAACAGTTTGAGCCCAAAAATACTGGAATAAATCCCAGGCAAACAGGTTGGATTTCGACCTGCTTGAAGCTGCATAGACGAGGTACTCTCTCTGAAAACCTATATAGAGGCAGGCTATCAAACAAAACAAAAAAAAAGTTGCCTCAACAAGAAACTGCCACATGGCTCAGTCGTCTTCCCTTTATTTCATAGTTCATTATCAACTGACTTTCTTCTTTGTAGGCCATCGTCAGATAACTTAATACTAAACAGACAGCTGCAGACAACCTTGTAGGTAGTGCAAACCACTGCTACATGTAATAATTCAGAGTAATAATAAACTGCTACAGCTTTATTTAGTCCTTTATTTTTATATTACTACCGTTTCATGGCACTAAAAGCCACATCTTCAGGTGGACATACAAGTAAAACGTTACAGCTAAGAAGCTCGGAGCTTTGTTGTGGCGAACAGCGAATGTTGTGCACTAAGTTCCAAGCGTTTGCGCTACAATATTTTAGTTACATGTTCTTCGTTATATATTGACCTGACGATATGGCTCCTAATTCCATGATGCCAGTAGTGATCTAAGGACAAAGCACTAAATAGAGTTGAAGCTGCTTATTAATGTTCAAAATGACTAAAGAGATAGTCCACACAGCATCACCTAGAGTTCATAACCGTACAAAGATCGCTTTTCAAAGATATGTGACATTTTACACCTATATGTTAATACAAAAACACAAGTATAATTACATTCACAGAGAACCTCTTAAAACATAAATCTGATATTACTTTATACTCAGTGATTAAAAGCATAGGAATGTATAAGTCAAAAACATTGTACAGGTGAGGTGAGTAATGGCACAGACTACTATGTTACATGGTCAAACTGGTAACAATGTTGAACAGACCGATAAACGCGTGTTGTGGCAGGGGGAGGGGGGGGGGGAGAAGTCTATGGAATGTGAGTGTGGAAACGTTATAACAAGCATATTATCTAAAGGTGAGAAAAATATAAAATATATGCTGTTACATTAGAAAGGGTGAATAATGGAACTGTGTTTGGTCAGTAAGTAAAAGGTAAAGATTCTTTAACTGGTGTTTATTAATAGCTAGAATTTCTAGTAATGTATGTTTTCTGCCTTTAGTTACTCTGTGGAGAACATCACATTTAATGCCATAACAACGATATTCGTTCAGATTGTGATCAGAAAACGTGAAATCTTACTTTTTCTGTCTCCAAAGCCTTTCCCGCAAAGTCAGTCTAGATTGACCCGCATAGAATTTCACACTCAGAAATCGGGAAACCCTGTAAGTTCCACTCTATTATAAAGGTGTAATCTTGTCTTGACTGCTGAACAGAATGTAGGCAACTTTGAAGGGAAACATCCGAACCAAAACAAGTAAGACTCACACTGGAGGGGACGCTGTCATAGAAGAAGCACCTGACAAATATCACAGGTAAAATGAGGACAAGGTGTAATGTAATACATAAACAGTACTGTAGCTGTTATGGCTCCAAGGCAAATACACATTGTACTTCATGAACAAGATTGATGTGGTACTAAATGACAGTGCACACACTGTCAGCAGCACAGTAAAATTCGCTGCTACTGCGTGGCTGCCGCCCTTGACCCATGTACTGCCACTGGAGATACGGGGTAAAGATACTCTGCGTACAGAGTATCAGATGAACAATACCCTCAACTACGAGTAAAAATGGTCTAGCTGACCTGGATTGCATCAAGCAGTGGCTGATATAAAGAAGACTGGCACTAGTCACTGCTGAAGAACCGATAGACTGCGTTAACTTCAGTGTTATGTGAATGAGGCGACCTGCAATGAGTATGCAAATTGGCTCGAAATTGCGAGTAGTACGAAGAGTTTCGCACTTTTTCTTGTCTGCATACTGCTCTGAAGTAGGCAAATGCAGAATAATACATGGGATATCAATAATGCAAAATTTTAACCATTCAAATTTCACATAACCCATACAATTATTTGAAAACATGCCTTTGAAAAATCAACTCCTGACCAATTCATGCAGTTCTGCCGAACTAGTTCGGACATGTTTGATGATATTATATCCATGTTTATGGCAAATAATTCATGGTTGTTGTTGTTAATACGATTTGAAGGATTTCAGAATCTACTTCAGGAAGTTGAATTTGACCATGGGGAGGAAACCCATCACGGAAGAGAAGCAGGTCACTTTGAATATGCCTACCCCAGGCCGCAGCAGAATCGAATCTATAATCATGGCGGCTATGATTCTCGCAGAGGTAGATACAGAAATGGAAGATGGAGGTATCAGGAGGATAATTTTATGAGAGGAAGAGCTAACTGACATCAGAGGAATTTGGACATAACCATGGTAGGACAGCTAATGGTGAGAATGATAGAAGGAAGAGTAGAGAGTCAGATCTTCGAATCGTTGAGGCACCAATAGCTGGTCCACGAAACAATACGCAAGCAGGTGACCTGTCACCAAGTGGGTGACATATACTGTCAGTAGCTGATATGGGAGTTGCAGAAGAAATAAAAGAGCGTTCTAAAAAATCACGTATGTTAAATTTTGAAGATGAGAGGGAGGTGAATACCAGCTAAAAGTAAAATCAGTGGTGAACCCATAGCTTGCAATAGATGTGAACAGAGTTGTTTTATCATGTATTCTGGACACACGAACTTCTGTGCTGAAATCGAGTGCGTTAGCATTTCAGAAGTGTGAAGGGGTAGGTCTTTAAATTTCTAAAGTGGGTGAAAGTGAAAGGGCGATTTGCCCGAAAAAGTATTGAGGTGAAGAGACAAGTGCGAGCTGAACTTCAGTGTCATTGAACTTCAGTGTGTGAACTTTGTCGTTATGTGTAGGATGGTGACAGGCAATTGTATGACTGGATTTTTTGTCGATACATTAATCAATGATGACTATGCATGACAGTGAGGTCAGTCTGATAAATAATGAATCTACGATTAAGTTGTTATTTGATAAGCGTGCAGTTAGGGAATAGAATTCAGACAATTGACATAAGTCTCTCTGAGTTGACTCTTGATCTGAAGTTTGTTGGAAATGACAATAGTGTTAATGTATTTCTGTTGTTGAATTACCAAATGAATGTTTGCACTTTGGCAATAACTGGATTTATTGCGCTGAGGAACAGGTGAAGCAATCGAAGGAAATCTAAAATTAACAGCAATAGGAGTCTCTTGGCCTAGGTTTCGGCATTGCTATGCGTTCCTTCATCAGAAATAAAATCCTCAAATAGGCCTGTAGAATAATTACAAAAATGATGGGAAAGAAAATTTTTTTAACTGTAAGTACTAGCTAACAGTACAAAAAGGAAACAGTACTTACATGTCACGTATTAAACTAAAAATCAAGTGATAAAGTTTCAGTCACTAAATTCATAAAACAGAATACATAAAAGGCAAGCCACTATGGGATACTCACAAGCGTCGAGCTACTGTAGCATCAGGCTGAGGCGCCCGCGTTAGCAATTGCGCGCAGGTGGACGTTATACCAAGAGTGTCACCTAGTAGCCGCAAATATAGACTACTTGTTGTTGTTGTTGGTGTTATGGTCTTCAGTCCTGAGACTGGTTTGATGGAGCTCTCCATGCTACTCTATCCTGTCCAAGCTTCTTCATCTCCCAGTGCCTACTGCAGCCTGCATCCTTCTGAATCTGCTCAGTGTATTCATCTCTTGGTCTCCCTCTGCGATTTTTACCCTCCACACTGCCCTGCAATACTAAATTGGTGATAACTCGATGTCTCAGATCATGTCCTACCAACCGATCCCTTCTTCTAATCAAGTTGAGCCACAAGCTCCTCTTCTCCCCAATTCTATTCAATACCTCTTCATTAGTTATGTGATCTACCCATCTAATCTTCAGCATTCTTCTGTAGCACCACATTTCGAAAGCTTCTATTCTCTTCTTGTCCAAACTATTAATCGTCCACGTTTCACTTCCATACATGGCTACACTCCATACAAATACTTTCAGAAATGACTTCCTGACACTTAAATCTATACTCGATGTTAACAAATTTCTCTTCTTCAGAAATGCTTTCCTTGCCATTGCCAGTCTGCATTTTATATCCTCTATACTTCGACCACCATCAGTTATTTTGCTCCCCAAATAGCAAAACTCCTTTATTACTTTAAGTGTCTCATTTCCTAATCTAATCCCCTCAGCATCACCCGACTTAATTTGACTACATTCCATTACGCTCGTTTTGCTTTTGTTGATGTTCATCTTATACCCTCCTTTCAAGACACTGTCCATTCCGTTCCACCTCTCTTCCAAGGCCTTTGCTGTCTCTGACAGAATTACAATGTCATCAGCGAACGTCAAAGTTTTTATTTCTTCTCCATGGATTTTAATGCCTACTTCGAACTTTTCTTTTGTTTCCTTTATTGCTTGCTCAATTTACAGATTGAATAACATCGGGAATAGGCAACAACCCTGTCTCACTCCCTTCCCAACCACTGCTTCCCTTTCATACCCCTCGACTCTTATAACTGCCATCTGCTTTCTGTACAAATTGTAAATAGCCTTTCGCTCCCTGTATTTTACCCCTGCCACCTTTAGAATTTGAAAGAGAGTATTCCAGTCAACATTGTCAAAAGATTTCTCTAAGTCTACAAATGCTAAAAACGTAGGTTTGCCTTTCTTTAATCTATGTTCTAAGGTAAGTCGTAGGGTCAGTATTGTCTTACGTGTTCCAACATTTCTACGGAATCCAAACTGATCTTACCCGAGGTCGGCTTCTATCAGTTTTTCCATTCGTCTGTAAAGAATTCGCGTTAGTATTTTGCAGCTGTGACTTATTAAACTGATAGTTCGGTACTGTTCACATCTGTCAACACCTGCTTTCTTTGGGATTGGAATTATTATATTCTTCTTGAAGTCTGAGTGTATTTCGCCTGTCTCATACATCTTGCTCACCAGATCGTAGAGTTTTGTCAGGACTGGCTCTCCCAAGGCTGTCAGTAGTTCTAATGGAATGGTGTCTACTCCGGGGGCCTTGTTTCGACTCAGGTCTTTCAGTGCTCTGTCAAACTCTTCACGCAGTATCATATCTCCCATTTCATCTTCATCTACATCCTCTTCCATTTTCATAATATTGTCCTTAAGTACATAGCCCTTGTATAGACCCTCCATATACTCCTTCCACATTTCTGCTTTCCCTTCTTTGCTTAGAACTGGGTTTCCATCTGAGCTCTTGATATTCATACTAGTGGTTCTCTGTTCTCCAAAGGTCTCTTTAATTTTCCTGTAGGCAGTATCTATCTTACCCCTAGTGATATACGCCTCTACATCCTTACATTTGTCCTCTAGCCATCCCTGCTTAGCCATTTTGCAGTGCCTGTCGATCTCATTTTTAGACGTTTGTATTCTTTTTGCCTGCTTCATTTACTGCATTTTTATATTTTCTCCTTTCATCAATTAAATTCAATATTTATTCTGTTACCCAAGGGTTTCTACTAGCCCTCGTCTTTTTACCTACTTGATCCTCTGCTGCCTTCACTATTTCATCCCTCAAAGCTACCCATTCTTCTTCTGCTGTATTTCTTTCCCCCATTCCTGTCAATTGTTCCCTTATGCTCTCCCTGAAACTCTGTACAACCTCTGGTTCTTTCAGTTTATCCAGGTCCCATCTCCTTAAACTCCCACCTTTTTGCAGTTTCTTCAGTTTTAATCTACAGTTCATAACCAATAGTTTATGGTCAGAGTCCACATCTGCCCCTGGAAATGTCTTACAATTTAAAACCTGGTTCCTAAATCTCTGTCTTACCATTATATAATCTATCTGATACCTTTTAGTATCTCCAGGGTTCTTCCATGTATACAACCTTCTTTAATGATTCTTAAACCAAGGGTTAGCTATGATTAAGTAATGCTCTGTGCAAAATTCTGCCAGGCGGCTTCCTCTTTCATTTCTTAGCCCAAATCCATATTCACCTACGATGTTTCCTTCTCTCCCTTTTCCTACTCTTGAATTCCGGTCACCCACGACTATTAAATTTTCGTCTCCCTTCACTACCTGAATAATTTCTTTTATCTCATCATACATTTCACCAATTTCTTCGTCATCTGCAGAGCTAGTTGGCATATAAACTTGTACTACTGTAGTAGGCGTGGGCTTCGTGTCTATCTTGGCCACAATAATGCGTTCACTATGCTGTTTGTAATAGCTTACCCGCACTCTTATTTTTTTATTCATTATTAAACCTACTCTTGCATTACCCCTATCTGAATTTGTATTTATAATCCTGTAATCACCTGACCAATAGTCTTGTTCCTCCTGCCACCGAACTTCACTCATTCCCACTATATCTAACTTTAACCTATTCATTTCCCTTTTTAAATTTTCTAACCTACTACTTAACATTCAAAATGCAGACAGACGAATGTTACGATGAATATTTTTTGTACATGAAATAAATGGCAATAATTTTATAGGACAGCAGCAGACGCAGTAGCAAATTGTCTACATAAGAGCTTATAAATACAGTTTAAAGGCTGAAAACGCCATTTTAGAAATACAAAGGGAGCTGAATAAGTGAACGAGCAGAAAAGAATGGTATAATATGAAATGCAGTTAATATAAACTTTTAAAAAACAAAAAAATTGTTAGTCGACTTAGATAGAAAAAATATTTTGGTAACTGCACGAGGGAACACGAAATCAAATATCAAGTAACAACTTTATACCACTGAAGAAGCTTTTATTACGTAATTGTAGCTGCCCATTAAGAATGAGACATCATTACGAGAAAGATGCTTAAAAATTTGTAATTCTTCGAGAACATCTAATTTACGGCCTTTCTTCTCAGTGTGCAAAAAGTTGATATCGTGAACAGTTTTGGGTGCGGGACTTGTAATTAGAAGGTGGTCGCCGATAGACGAATTCTGGGTGCTAGTGCCATTTTTTCTTAAGAGATGTCCTTTTTGTCTGACTGTAAAGGCACGCCCTGTTTGTCCTATGTAGTAAGAAGAGCAAGTGTCGCAAAAAATCTTGTAGACACCAGAATTTAACAAAGGGGAACAGGTCGATTTTAAATTGTGAATAAATTTTTTTCAAACTCTTATTGGTTGAAAAGGCGACATTACAGTTATATTTATTACGAAGAAGGCGTTGAATGTGATAGGAGATGGGCCCCAAGAAAGGAATAGAAAAGAACTTATTTTGGTTGGACTCAACGATAGAGGTGCCGAGCGTAGCAACTCTTTTAACAGTTTTCTTTTTAAGGATGTCAACAACAATCATATTCGTCGCATAGTTTTGATCAAATTAATTTCTTCCCTGAATTTTTTTTTCTGTGAACAGCAGAGTGAAAGAAAGCGTTTTTATGTGACTGAGGGTGTATAGAAGAAGCAGGTACGATCTGATCGGTGAATGTTTCTTTACGAAAAACATTAAATGACATTTTATTTTCTTCTACTGTTAGCGTCAAGTCAAGAAACTTCAGTTGGCGGGTCTCGTTTTCGGGTTCACAGGTGAAAAATGTTTTCTCGTAAAGTTCATTAAAGAGACTGAAAATACGGTCACTAACATCAACAGGTCCTTTGTAGATGACTAAAATATCATCGAGATATCTGAAATAGGAGCGAATGTACAGTGCTATAGGTGAGAAACAGTTGAGGAACTTTTCTTCCAGAAAGTTAATGAAAATGTCAGGAAGTATACCAGCCAACGGATTTCCCATAGCGCCACCAGCGTGCTGCTGATACAGTTGTTTATTACATTCAAAGTAGTTATATTTGACTACGACTACGATTAGATTCGTGAAGTCAGTGATATGTTCATCTGAAAGTTCTTTTTTGAAATAGCGTAGATTTCATTCTATGATCCTCAGCTTTCTTGCACGGGAACATTTGTATAAAGATTTTTGATGTTTAGTGAAAATAGCTTGGTATTGGGCGGCATTCTAAATCTTTCATTTTATGAACTAAGGCGTGACTACTGGGGATGGAATAACTGCTCTGGAAGACGAAAGATTTTTTTTAGAAATTCATGCAGAAATGTGACTAAATCATGGTACGCGCTGTTCATACTATTAGAAATCAGGCCCAGTTGCTAACGCGGGCGCCTCGATCTGATGCTACCATAGCTCGACGCAGGTGAGCAGCCCATAGTGGCTTATCTTTTATGTATTGTGTTTCATAAATTTCGTGACTAAAGCTTTATCGATTGGTTTTCAGTTTAATACGTGACATGTAAGTACTGTTCCTTTTTTGTACTGCTACCTAGTACTTACACTTAACATTTTTTTCTTTCTTGTAATTTTGTAATTAAGTTATAGGCCAACTTGAGAGTTTTATTTCTGATGAAAGTACTCATAGTAGTTCCGAAACCTCGGTCAAAAGACTGCAATGAGACACTGGTCTTAGAGATAATCACAAAAAAAACTGGACCTTCAGCTTCCCAAAAACACCGCCAACATGACTTTTCCTGCTGATGCTTGGGTTTTAAATTTTTGCTTGACAAGTGATGGTGTGCTTCCACTCCATGCTTTCCCTTTTTGATTCTACCTCATAATAGTGAACCCTAGTTTCATCACAAGTTACAATTTTGTTGAGGTAGTGCTCACCTTCTCTTTCATAACGTTCCTTTAGCTCTATGCACACACCCAACCTTGTTTCCTTGTGTAGCCGCGCCGACTCCTTTGGTACCCACCTTGCCCATGTTTTGCGGTAATTCAGCTTGTTGCAGATAATGTTATGAACTGCACGAACACTATCTTGAACCTTATCAACCATCATTTTCACAGTCACACGGCAGTCGGCACGACTAATGTCATCAACTCAACTTTCAAGTGAGGGAGTTGAAACTGCCAATGGTCGGCCAGAACGGTATTCGTCAGTCACTGTGCGGAGACTATTTTTGAACTGCTCTACCCACCTGTAAAAATTTGCACAATTCATACAACCTTCATCATAAACTTTAGACATTCTACAGTATATATTCACTGGTTTCTCGTCTTCAGCAAATAAAAATCGAATAACAGAACGTTGTTCCGCTAAGGTGGACGTTTCAAGCGGACTTGCCATCTTGAAATTTATTTTTGAGGCTATAAACAAAACAATGTTGATACATCAGCTGGTCTTGGCTCATCCCAGTGATGACAACTTAAAACCATAAAAGTATCAAACTTGCCCCATTAACAGTTTTTTCCCCAGACAAATTTGTCTCTTTAACTATTGAATGACCTTCGTACAAGTGCAATCGTGGTTAAACAATAGCTTTCACTTGTGGTGTAATTCAGTGAGACATTAATGTTCGGTGTTTGTTAACAACACCTACTAAGTTGCCAGGAGAGCATTCCATGTCGGCTGCTTCTTCCCGCTAGGGCCTGGCTTGCTTGCGGCCGTGTGGACGGCTCTCGAACGTTTCCTAGCGCTGCTTGCTCTTTGTTTGCAGTCGCGCGTACTGACTGTCTGTGCTCAAGTCGAGTATCTTACGTTATCTGACTTGCACTGTACATGAAATTTTGCTGTCGGCCAAGAGGCTTTTATCTGATTAATTGGCTTCACACAGGGTGTTTTCCATTTAATGTTATTGTTCTGTTTAATACATATTGAAATATTGATCTAAATTTTATTGTAAATTAGTTGGTGAAATCCTTTTGGGTAGGCCGTAAAGGTAACTGTTGTGGCTTGTTAACTACTTAATGTTTATCTTTTTGAGGTCTACCTAATGTCTTGGCTTTGAGCTCACTTGCAAACAGTTACCTAAATCTCAGTTTCAATTGTTTGTTGGTTTATTTAAATATTTTTAAATTTAAGTTTTTTAAAGGCCAATATTGTTCAAGTCTTTATCTTCTTGCATCTTGCTTAAAGCCACTAAAAGAGTAACTGTGTTATTCACCATTTGAACGTTTTTCAAGTGTGTAAATTTAACAGCCGGCCGGAGTGGCCGTGCGGTTCTAGGCGCTACAGTGTGGAGCCGAGCGACCGTTACGGTCGCAGGTTCGAATCCTGCCTCGGGCATGGATGTGTGTGATGTCCTTAGGTTAGTTAGGTTTAATTAGTTCCAAGTTCTAGGCGACTGATGACCTCAGAAGTTAAGTCGCATAGTGCTCAGAGCCATTTGAACCATTTTTTTGCAAATTTAACACGGCAAATTAACTTTGAATTTTCCTACGTGTTTTTCTTAAAGGGGACATGTGGTTACTTTGAAAAATAAATACTTGCTGTCGAAAAGATAAATGATGTCAGTTAAAGGGGCCTAAACTCCCGATCTCACTAGTACTGACATTAAAGACGTAGAGTCATCTGGTAACTAATTGATAAAATGTTCAGAGTTATGGATATAGGAATCCCAAGACCGATGATAACGATGACAATTCAGATATCAAAATTTCCCAAATTCTTTCATAACCTATTCAGATGGTTTTAAAACAGGATGATACATTGAGATATAAATGGTTTTGATCTTTCTTCATAGCAAAACCCTTATTCATAGCTGTGATCGAAATTTTGGACCATTGCCCGAAAGGACTTTGTCAATCAGACCAATTACTCCAGAAAATGTTTGATAAAAGCACGAACCCTAGCCCTACTAGTGGCTTTCCTGACAGGTGTCATCGACACTTATTTTGCATTCAGTTCAATCCCTATAAGCCCTTAGCAGTTCTCAGCGGTGGACTGAATAGGTCGACTGCAGCAAATTCCCGTAACGTTTAGGGCATAACAGCAAACAATGGAGCAGGATGACATACCATCTATAGCTGTGCCATCTGGCAAGGTTTGCATGATGCTATAACTTTACAGATTCTTTTCCCCTTGTTAATGGAGTACTATGTATCACAAAGTTCGTGATACGACATCTTAGGTCCGAAATGTGGGTAGTTCAGAAGAGTTTGCCAAACCAACTTATTAACTTGAACGGCTGCTGTACACACAATCAAATGTGAACTTCCAGTATCCTTCCTCTAAAACAAAATATTTTTAACCACGTAGTACCGCCTAATTGAAACTCTGCAGTGGTCCTCCGTCATGGATCTTTGTCCTCCTCCCTGGTGATATCTGGAACTGAACAGGCTATGAAATTCTCAAAACCAACATCGTTTATGCGTAAAACACTAAAATTATTCTCATTACGATCTTCCTCAGTCCCATTGCTCAGCTCCAGATTGCGAGACTGTGTTTGCCACAATACTTTTCTTTCCAAGAATGTGAACAACAGTGAAAGCATAGATTCTTGTAAATATAAAGCCTTTAAGGCTAAATGCCCATGACTCACCTTAGCACTCATAAAAAGTTCTAAAGCTCTGTAATCCGTGTAGACTTTGGTCACCTGACCAAATAAATAACAATAAAATTTCATCATTTCCCATACAAGAGCCAAAGATTCCAAATCTGTGACAGAAAAATTACGTTCATGTAAGCATGTAAGCACTCAGCTCGCAAAAGCAATATCACCATCTACTCCAAATTCTTGAAAGACCTCTTCTTCAAGACCAGTTTTAGAACCATCAGAGACAAGATAAAATTTCTTATTCAAAATATATAACTTTGACAAATTAAAAAAATGAACAAATCTGCTTTTTTGTTGAAGAGATGGCAAGATCACGAACAGCTTCAATTTTGCCTAGATAATTCTTGATGCAGACACAATGTATCCAACTTAACTCGCCTCTTACAAGTGATACTTCCAAATTAAGTCACTCAAAAATCCTTGACAACACTCAACAATCTAACATCTCATTATGATTCTCTGAACTGTTCTTTGCAGTCAATAGAACGTTATCCTCTTCCTTAAAGCCGGCCGAAGTGGCCGTGCGGTTAAAGGCGCTGCAGTCTGGAACCGCAAGACCGCTACGGTCGCAGGTTCGAATCCTGCCTCGGGCATGGATGTTTGTGATGTCCTTAGGTTAGTTAGGTTTAACTAGTTCTAAGTTCTAGGGGACTAATGACCTCAGCAGTTGAGTCCCATAGTGCTCAGAGCCATTTGAACCATCTTCCTTAAATCAGCATGCAAATTCTGCTGAAACCTTTAATAAAAGTAGCTGGCCTCATATTAAGTCCAGAAGGTAACTTATAGAACTGATAACAAGGACCATAGCATAAAAATGCTTTATATTTCCGACATGAGGAATGCAATTTGGTTTGTCAGCAGCTTTTTATACTCTCTGACTTTAAAATGGTAAGAAAAACATTTCACTAGCTAGATGCTCTGAAAATAGTAATGAATGATGTTGCAGCAAATTAAGTAGATCTCCTTAAAAGGTCTGGATATGGCTGCATGCTCAGCGACCGTTTACAAAGTAAAATTAACAGCAATAGCAGCCTTCGGTCGACAGAGGAAGGCGTTTATCCTTCACAGATCGGAGTACTTGACTTATTTTCTTTGTTGGTCTAAAGACCGGTCTGATGTCATGTTTCTATAAAATCTTACTGACCTGATCCGTAACCCTGTGAAGGATAAAAGCCCCCTTCTGTCGACATGTGGTGTATGCAAAATTCCGTCTACGTGTGGTAAAGTTTATATTCTAACTACCCAGAGGAGTGTAAATACACGGCTAAAAGAGAACAAAAATCTTTGCCGACTAGGAAAAGTAGAGAAATCAGCTGTGGCAGAGCGTGCCCTTCAGTCAGGAACCCACGAAGTGGGGTTTTCTGAAAACGAAATTTTTTCTTCAGCGTCAAATTATTATCCGCATCTCTGTAGAGAAGCCATTGAAATTTATAAGCATCAGGATAATTTTAAAAGAAAAGAGAAGGCAATGAAACATAGCGACATATGGACAGTAGCTCTGCAGAATCTCTAGACAATTTTATATTTGACTAGACGACAATCGAAAGTTAAGTTTTATCTTTGACAAGGATTATCTCTGCTCATCAAATGTTACTTCGACCACGCCCCTTTCCTACAGTATATATGTCGCTCTGGGACGCCCGACTAGTCAGTCGGCAAGAATCAGCGGAGGAGCACCTCTGAGGATGTCCAGCGCAGTCCTGGACGAAACGTCAGGGACAGAAGAGTTTCTTGGACCACGACCTCACATCCCGAAAGGTTATGTCATCCGGTCGTGAAATCTTTCATTCTGTGAAGGTGAAAAGAGCTGCCACAGCTCAATTAGTACTGAAGAATGAACGTTCATCAGGTAAGATTTGGGAGATTATTCTGTTGCCGTCTTTGTCAGTGTCACAACACAGTGATGTAGCGAAGCTGGCTTTGGTAAACATTGAGAGAGCTGCCGCAAAATGAAAAAGTTACAGTTAATTAAGAGGATACTGAGGTCATTTACTTTTGGACAGAGGGTATTACTATCATTCTCAGATACAATGAAGTAGCTTTCCCCAATACATATGCAGTTACGTTGTATTTGATTAGTAATCAGATTAATTGTATATTTATTTATAAATGCATATTACCGCGTATTTTTTCTTGTCAATTAAAGAATGGATTTGTTGATTTGCTGAAGACCTATGTGAAATGACACTATATTTTTGGGCGGCAGTGTGTTCACCATAGACTGATTTATTTAATGTAGACTATAGACTGACTGTAATGTAAAGTAATGGCATTGTTAGTGAAACTGGAGTCTGCGTTAGTAGTTAGACAGTTGACTGGTGAAGTACAGTCTGTTGCAAATGAGATACACATATAGTAGTAGGGAACATATATGAGCAGAGGGTTATGTGACTAGCAATGTGGATGGGATGTGGTACCATAGTGACAACTGAAAGGTGTGAATAGGATGTCATTTATTATGTGTATAACAATGTAGCCACTGATTGGAATTTAATTACTTGGAGTGTCTGATTTGTTTGCTGTCTACCGTTTATTGCCCACGCTAAAGCATCATTTTTTTATGTGTTGGAGTTATGATGATGTATCAATCACACCATCTCTGATATAATGTTTGTGTTAAATATAATAATTTTAAATATAATTATTCATAGTGATTATATTCTTGTATTAACTGTCTGCTAATTTTCTTTGTAAGTATTTTATGCCCAGGGGGCGAGAGGAAATTAAGACACAAAGGAATTACAGATATTTTCGGTCAATGGGCATTGGTTGAAATCAATAGGGAAAGTTGATAGTTTGTGCCTCATCGAGATTTGAACCTGGCTCTCCTGCTTACTAGGCAGATGCTCTGACCACTGAGCCATCCAGACACAGTGGTCATTGCACCTGTATGTACTGTCATAAAACAATTCCTGTCAGACCCAAATTCTCAACGTATCCACACTATTAAAAAAAATGACCCATGCCTATTATCCTCATTACTCATGGCATTTCGCCGATTTCCGTAAGAATTCGAGCCTGGTGTGTATCTGCACTGACGAGATCGTTGACCATCTCACCTAAATTTTATATATATATTATTATTATTCACGTTTGGGCCCTACTGGACCACGCGAAGTACAATCACGGGGCATTCAGTTATTTTCTTTTAGACTTTCTCTCTGCCCAAATTGTTTTCATTCTCTCGGAATGAGCTCTTTTCCTTTCATCAGACCATGTGGTTCCAGTTTTCTTTGGTTTTTCAGCTTGACCAACTACCCAGTCATGAATTTTTTGCCTAAATAATTTTCTGTCTTGAATTTCATCTTGTTTTATATCTGCCTCTTTCATGTCCTCTTTTATAGCAGCATCCATTTTATTGTCTCAAATTTAGCTTTACTTCGATTTTCGTAGAATTCCACTACTTGTTTAGTTAGTCTGGTAGCATCCATTCTTTTAATATGCCCATAAAATTTTAATCTGCGTTTTTTCATATCCGAATATATGCTGGTGTATTGTTGAATTTCACTATTTGCTCTTAGCCTGTATGTTCCTTCTTCAGTATATTTTGGACCTAGAATTTTTCTGATTACTTTTCTTTCTCTTTTTTGGATTTCTTGAATGTCCTTTTTTCTGTTTAAAATTAGCGTTTCAGCCCCATAAAGGCACTCTGGTTTTATGACCGTGTTGTAATGTCTCAATTTAGAGTACCTTGAGAGACATTTTTTGTTGTAGATGTCTTTTGTAAGTCTAAAAGCTGTCTCCATCTTTTGACAACGAATTTCATTTCCAATTTTTTCTAGACCAGTCTCTGAGATTGTTTCACCTAAATATTTGAATTGCGAAACTCTTTTGATTTTTCCATACTTAGTTTCCAAAAGTTTGGGTGCCAGTTTGTTGCTAGTCATATACTGTGTTTTTTCAAATGAGATTTGGAGACCTACTCTTTCTGCTGTTTCTTTAAGAATTTCTATTTGTTTCTGAGCAATTTGGATGTCCTGTGTTAGAATAACCAAGTCGTCTGCAAAGGCCAAACAGTCTATTCGAATATTTGTTCGTCCTAATTTCACTGGTTGGTCAATTTTGAACTCCAATTTTCGTTCGCGCCACTCTTGTATTACTTTTTCTAGAACGCAGTTAAATAGCAACGGAGAGAGTCCATCACCTTGCCTCACGCCTGTTTTTATTTCAAAGGATTCTGAAATTTCTCCTCTGAACTTTACTTTTGATTTTGTACCAGTTAGCGTGTCTCTGATAATTGCCGTGGTTTTAGGATCCAGGCCTTGTTCTTTCACAATTTAGAAAAGAGATTCACGATCCACTGAGTCATAAGCCTTTCTAAAATCTACAAAGGTACAAACTAGTTTTTATTGTAAATTTTTTGATGTCTGAGAATTAGTTTGAGGACTAAAATCTGTTCTGGGCAAGATCTATTTGGCCTGAAACCTGCTTGATATTCGCCAATTTTCCATTCAAGTTGTTGTTGTGCTCGGTTCAGAAGACATTGAGAGAGGATTTTGTATGTGACTGGAAGAAGAGAAATTCCTCTGTAATTATTAACATCAGTTTTGTCTCCCTTCTTATGAAGTGGGTGAATCAAGGCGGTTTTCCATTCATCAGGAATTTTTTCAGTTTGCCAAATGTTTTGCATGATTGAAGTAATTTCTTTAACGGTTATTGGACCAGCTGCCTTTAAAAGTTCTGCAACAATTCCATCTTCACCAGATGCTTTGTTGTTTTTCAACCTATGAATTTCTTTAATGATTTCCTCTTCATTTGGTGCAAGTGAAACTGGATTGCATTGTTGGGGAATTTTTGGTGGAAATCTTTCTGTGGGCTCGGGGCAATTTAGAAGATTCTTAAAATATTTAGAAAGTTCTTTGCAATTTTCTTGGTTGTTAAGAGCCAACTGTCCATTTTCCTTCTTGAAGCAAAGATTCTGGGGTTGGTACCCCTTTATTTTGGTTTTAAAAGTTTTATAAAAATTTCTGGTATTGTATTTCTGAAAATCTTCTTCAATTTCTAAGAGTTGACTATTCTCATATTGTCTTTTTGTTTGTCTAATTAGTTTTGAAGTGTCTTTTCTAGTTGTCAGGAATGTATCATATGTGTCTTCTGTCTTGTTGCTATTCCATGCTTTAAATGTCTCTTGTCTGGCTTTGATTGCATGATCACAGTTTTCATTCCACCAAGCATGTTTCTTGTGTTTTCGTAAAGGAATTTGATCTTGAGCTGTTTTGATAATCTTGTGTTTGAGTTGTTCCCAATTTTGTGCACTTGTTTTGTCAAATTCGTCTGCTAATAATGATGGTTGGATTTTACTGGTGTCAAATTTGGGGATTAATGGTGTCCTTTTGTTGAAATTTTGGGGTTTTAGCTTTAGTTTCACATGGGTTAAGTAATGGTCTGAGTCAATATTGGCGCCTTTACGAACTTGAACATTTAAAATTTCTTTGTGACATGGATACAAGATTGCAATATGGTCAATTTGGAATTCACCTATGTCCTTGTTAGGTGATCGCCATGTCTTTTGTTTTGAAGGTTTTTTCTTAAAATGACTTGACATAATTTTGAGATTGAAATTTCTGCAAAATTCTACCAGCCTCTTTCCATTTTGATTGGTCCATTTATGTGCAGGGAATTCACCGACCGTTTTTCTAAATTTTCTCTCTTTCCCTAACTGTGCATTAAAATCACCCATTAAAATCTTTACATAATTTTGAGGAATTTTGGAGACTGTATTCTCTAACACTTCCCATGACTTATTTACTTTTTCTGGATTTGTTTTATTCTCCTGGTTGATAGGCATGTGTGCGTTAATTAAACAGTACATTTTATTTGCACATTTCATGGAAATTGTCATTAGTCTGTTGTTTACTGGATTTACTTCGATTACGGAGCCAAGAATGTCTTGCGAAATTGCGAATTTATATATATATATATATATATATATATATATATATATATATATATATATGTTTCGGACATGTCTGAAATAACAGACACTATTTTTGGATCCAGCAGCCATTATGAATTAAGACACATGTAATTGAGATGGAGACAGTCACTGTGATTCGTCATGAGGACACACATGATGGCTGGCCACACTATCCCCCTATCCAAGGCAAATATTAGGCACTCACTATGAAAGACGGTTCTACTAAACAAGAAGGAAATAAACCCACTAGTGGAGCTTCCTGAACAATATGATCACTTCGATGTACAACAGAATCCGATAACATAGAAATCACATAGGACTAATACTGAATGCCTTCCAGGCAGGATGAAGTACTAGTTGCCAAACGGTTGACGGAGTGCTAATGAAGTGGCTTTCTGACAAGTCACAAAGAATCGCAGTGGACCAAGAAGACATGTAATCCTGCATGTGGTCTTCATGTTTAAGCTGTCCTCGCCAACCACTACAAACTTCTGTTCCTCCTCTATAATGTCACTTGAAAATCTTACAAGAGCGGAGTCAGTAACAACTTTCATTGCAAAAACGCCCTCCTGCAACCCATCTGTATGTGAGTATCTGTGCTAATGTTACTGTCAAACGTATGATGAATACAATATACTTCTTCTCTCTCCCTAGTAAACTGCAAAAAGAAATTTTATATATATTACGGTATTCTACAGTTAGGCGGCATATCCAGGAGAACAGCCGCACAAATTCTACTTCTTGCAAAATATTTGCGTGTTTGTCCATGCTTGTATTCTCTTTCAGGAAAAATATGCAATTTTTGATGTATTCATATGCCCTCTTGTATTCTAGGGTATGAGACTAGTGTGACCATTCTATGATTGGAACTATGTTCATTTTTATGTAGGTGTTATTTCATGGTAGTCAAGTTACTATTTAGGAAGTCAAAGAATTTGAGTCGTTTAGTAATATGTTTGGAGGACTACAAACTTTTCAGTGGTTGCAGGCCGAATTATGGTTGGTGGAATGAATAAATGTCCTTAACACCGGTACCGTTCAATAACAAAAATGTAACTAATCGGACAAAGATACTATGTAACTTTGTGCAGTATCTCAGGAACATTGTTTAGTTACAAAATTTTCATTGATGTGAAGTAATATTACAATATCATATACACTACTGGCCATTAAAATTGCTACACCAAGAAGAAACGCAGATGATAAACGAGTATTCATTGAACAAATACATTATACCACAACTGACATGTGATTACATTTTCACGCAATTTGGTTGCATAGATCCTGAGAAATCAGTACCCAGAACAACCATCTCTGGCCGTAATAACGGCATTGATACACCTGGGAGTTGAGTCAAACAGAGATTGGATGGCGTGTTCAGGTACAGCTGCCCATGCAGCTTCAACACGATGCCACAGTTCATCAAGAGTAGTGACTGGCGAATTGTGACGAGCCAGTTGCTCGGCCACCATTGACCAGACGTTTCCAATAGGGGAGAGATCTGGAGAATGTGCTGGCCAGGGCAGCAGTCCAACATTTTCTGTATCCAGAAAGGCTCGTACAGGACCTGCACATGCGGTCGTGCATTATTCTGCTGAAATGTAGGGTTTCGCAAGGATCGAATGAAGGGTAGAGCCAAGGGTCGTAACACATCTGAAATGTAATGTCCACTGTTCAAAGTGCCGTCAATGCGAACAAGAGATGACCGAGACGTGTAACCAAAGGCACCCCATACCATCACGCCGGGTGATACGCCAGTATGGCGATGACGAATACACGCTTCCAATGTGCGTTCACCGCGATGTCGCCAAACACGGATGCGACCATCATGATGCTGTAAACAGAACCTGGATTCAGCCGAAAAAATGACGTTTTGCCATTCGTGCACCCTGGTTCGTAGTTGAGTACACCATCGCAGGTGCTCCTGGCTGTGATGCAGCGTCAAGGATAACCGCAGCCATGGTCTCTGAGCCGATAATCCATGTTGCTGCAAACGTCGTCGAACTGTTCGTGCAGGTGGTTGTTGTCTTGCAAACGTCCCCATCTGTTGACTCAGGGATCGAGACGTAGCTGCTCGATCCGTTACAGCCATGCGGATAACATGCCTGTCATCTCGACTGCTAGTGATACGAGGCCGTTGGGATCCAGCACGGCATTCCGTAATACTCTCCAGAACCCACCGATTCCATTTTCTGCTAACAGTCATTGGATCTCGACCAACGCGAGCAGCAATGTCGCGATACGATAAACCGCAATCGCGATAGGCTGCAATCCGACCTTTATCAAAGTCGGAAACGTGATGGTACGCATTTCTCCTCCTTACACGAGGCATCAGAACAACGTTTAACCAGGCAACGCCGGTCAACTGCAGTTTGTGTATGAGAAATCGGTTGGAAACTTTCCTCATGTCAGCACGTTGTAGGTGTCGTCACCGGCGCCAACCTTGTGTGAATGCTCTGTAAAGGTAATCATTTGCATATCACAGCATCCTCTTCCTGTCGGTTAAATTTCGCATCTATCGCACGTCATCTTCGGGGTGTAGCAATTTTAATGGCCAGTAGTGTAGATTCTTACTCTTATCAATAACTGGTAGTCCACATGTCTAGAGTAGATTACTGTAATCCATAAGTAAATATTGTGCTTGTTTTGTACAAATGTGGGAAATTAGATCATTTTTGGGATATCTTCCACTAATTGCTCTGCAGAAACATTCCAGATTACGATCTAAAATGAATGCGAGTGTGAGGAAAGCCGATCATTAATAGGCACCTTTTACACTGGTTGTGGATCGCTAAATTATTGTAAAGACTGCATGTGTTCGATTTCTTAAGTTCGGTGGCTTTGTGTATATCAAGAAGGTGGCCACACAACTGTTATTGTTCCAAATTTCCTATAACTTGATTAAAATTGCACCCCACGAAACTATGAAGAAATTTCACAGCTCTTTAATCACTCTTCTGTCCAGAGATAAGATACCAGAGCGGAACTGTCGAAAATTGCTGCAGATATTTTATGAGTGCCTAGACTTGCCGCCCAAATACTTTTAAACACATAAATCATGACTGACATGTCATTCATCGTCACAAATCCAGCTGGGTCAACCTCTCAAAGCGAACTGATCTGGACCAAGATGGCCGCTGTCCTTACATAGAGTCGATCTGTCGGTTTAAAACCTGCAAAATTACGAGTGCTGTAATTATTATTATAGAAGCTAAACGTGTAAATACTCTGCGAATTGAATCCTATGAGCTATTAAATATTAGTTCCACTGTCTCTTATTAAAAATCTACTATTACTCTCTTTGGTTGGACATGGACTTATAATGAACGCAAATTGCATTAACCTTATCACTGCAATTATTATTGTACATGAATCGGGATAAAATTCACAAGCTTCTCCGTTTGTCACTGGGGCTCTTGATCTCTCTCGGTCGTTGGTGCCTTATTCGATGAGGTGGTCAATGGTCAAAATTAGCGTTGTTTGAGTAAACAACGCTAATTTTGACCATTGACCACCTCATCGAATAAGGCATATATATATATATATATATATATATATATATATATATATATATATATATATGAGGAAATAACGCTGGTTTTCACTATTTCAGCCGCCCGGGGTGGCCGAGCGATTCTAGGCGCTACAGTCTGGAACCGCGCGACCGCTACGGTCGCAGGTTCGAATCCTGCCTCGGGCATGGATGTGTGTGATGTCCTTAGGTTAGCTAGGTTTAAGTAGTTTTAAGTTCTAGGGGACTAATGACCTCAGAAGTTAAGTCCCATGGTGCTCAGAACCATTTGAACCATTTTGATTTCACTATTTCGTCGAATAAGGCACCAACGAATATATATATATATATATATATATATATATATATATATATATATATATATATATGCCCGGGGCGGTTGATAGACCCATAACCGAGTGCTTCCCCAGGTGGCGGATAGCGGACATCGTCAAGCTAAAACTACAAATCCATAAATTATCGTCAGACTGTAAAAACTTATTTGAAACTGCCTCGGCCACACTTCGCGCCCCCGATGCGGCAGCCACAAGTACTGTACTGGAACTAGTACTAGAATTCCAGTACAGCACTCGTGGCTGCCGCATCGGGGGCGCGAAGTGTGGCCGAGGCAGTTTCAAATAAGTTTTTACAGTCTGACGATAATTTATGGATTTGTAGTTTTAGCTTGACGATGTCCATTATTGACAAACGGTAGTTACTCTTATTCTGAAGAAGGTTGGGTTATCCCGACTGAAACCTAGGTAAATCTAGGTAAACTTTGTAAGTGAGGCCTTTGGTTTTTACAATTAAAATTAATATTTATACAGTTGCTGACAGGGCCGCGAAATGTTGAAAATATGAAAATCATCAAGAACCTCAATAACAATAGAGCACTAGGAGAGGATGGAGTCATCGTGGAATTCTAGAAGCTACAAGACCCGGATCTCACAGAAGACATACACAACGTCATGAAACAGATATGGGAAACAGCAGAGATACCGAAAGAATGGCGCACAGCACTGATAGACCCTCTACACAAGAAAGGGGATAAGTCGGACCCAAACAACTATAGTGGCATCTTACAGTTACCTGTCACATATAAGATACTTTCGAAAGCGTTGCTAAACAGATTAGAGAAACAAACAGGTCACCTGATTGGCGGATACCAGGCTGGGTTTCTAAACACAGGTCGTGCGCTGAACAGATATGGAGCCTTAAGATGATACTGCAACACAAAAAGAACAAAACTGTCACCTTCGTCGACTACAAGAAGGCGTACGACTCAATAGACAGAGAAACCCTCTTTAAAATCCTGAAAGAATACAGAGTAGATAGGAATACACTAACCGTAATTCAGTAAACACTAACAAACACGACATCTAAAGTGAAGTTCTGTGGAGAGCTCTCAGGACAATTCGAAACCAGAACAGGAGTCAGGCAGGGCAAGGGCCTCTCGCCATTGCTGTTCAACATAGTACTGGACAAAATAGTGAAGGAATGGGAAAAGACACAGAAAGAAATCCTGTTAGGAAAAGTAGGAGGCCAGTGCCTACCGTTCGCAGACGATTTAGCCATCGTAACGGTACGAGAAACAAAAACAATAAGAGCCATAGAGGAACTACATGAGACTGCAGCCAAGACCTGACTACAGATATCATACGAGAAAACACAGTTCGTGACCACCCAAAACCACCCATCACTACAAACAAAATATGGGACAATACACAGAACAGAAAATTTCAAGTGCTTAGGAGAATCTATACAGCTTTCAGGAAGAAATAAGGTACCTAATGAAGAGAGAAGAGCGAAACTAGAGAAGGCCTACAAACTGACTTGGAATCACTACAATAAGAAAGCTATCTCACAAAAGGCCAAGCTACGACACTACGAGACGGTGGTGCTACCAGAAGCACTATACGCAACCGAAACCACAGTAGTACAGGGACAGAGACGAATCAAACAGATAGAGAAAACGGAACGAAAAATACTCAGGAAAATATTCGGGGCGACGCAAAAAGACGGGGCATGGATAAAGAGGCCAGATGAAGAACTATACGAACACTCATAGAAAATAACAGACCGAATCAGGAAACGTAGACTACAGTTTTACGGACACCCCAGCAGAATGGCACCACACAGGAAAACGAGACGGATCTTGGACTGGGTTAGCGCAAGGAAAAACTACAAATGGATGAATGAAGTAAGAAATGACATGGGACAACCCAACATGACACAGGAAACAGAACAAAACAAAACACTCCTTAAGAACCTCATTAGAAGAAACAAACTACAAGAGACACCAGACAACAAACGAACACAATGGACCGAACAGAGACGGCAAGAACACGGCCAGAGGATTAAGGAGCACTGGCCGAACAGGCAAAAAGAGAAGCCGAAGAGAACACAGGACCTAAAGTGGACCGAAGAATGGAAGCAGAAACGCAGCACACGAATGAGGGAAGTTTGAGAAGAACGTAAAGAGAAAACAACAGGGAAATGGACATGAAGTTTAGTCTAGGTGCGCTCTTCAAGGGCGTAACACAAATGCTCATAAATTAAGGATAATTACAGAATGTGGTGCCACACAACATCGCAGTGCACAAAACTGGCGCTGATAGCATAGAGACATAGGGAACACACACGACACAGATCTGTAAGTCCACGGTATTGGTGAGAAGAGAAAATCATTGCAAAACACATGTGCTACAAAACGCCACTGTTTCCTGCGCATGTACCCCGACATCAATATGTGATATGATCACCATGCACACGTACACAGACCGCACAACGGGTTGGCAGTCTATGGATCAGGTGGTCGAGTAGCTGCTGGGGTATAGCGTCCCATTCTTGCACCAGCGCCTGTCGGAGCTCCTGAAGTGTCGTTGGGGTTTGAAGGCGCGCAGCGATACGTCGACCGAGAGCATTCTAGACGTGGTCGATGGGGTTTAGGTCTGGAGAAGAGGCAGGTCACTCTATTCGCCTGACATCTTCTGTTTCAAGGTACTCCTCAACGATGGCAGCTCGGTGGAGCCGTGCGATATTATTCATTAGGAGAAAGGTGGGACCCTCTGCACCCCTGAAAAGACGGACATACTGGTGCAAAATGACGTCCCGATACACCTTACCTGTTACAGTTCCACTGTCAAAGACATGCAGGGGTGTACGTGCACCGATCATAATCCTACCCCACACCATCAAACCACGACCTCCATACAAGTCCCTTTCAAGGACATTAACGGGTTGGTATGTGGTTCCTGGCTCACGCCAGATGAAAAGCCGGCGACAATCACTGTTCAGACTTTACCGGGACTCGTACGTGAACATAACCTGGGACCACTGTTCCAATGACTATGTACTGTGTTCTTGACACCAGGCTTTACGGGCTCTCCTGTGACCAGCAATCAGTGGAATGCGTCTTGCAGGTCTCCGGGCGAACAGTCGTCTGTAGACTGTGTGTCTGGAGACAACTGTTCCAGTGGCTGCGGTAAGTTCCCGAGCAAGGCTACCTGCAGTACTCCGTGGTCGTCTGCGGGCACTGATGGTGAGATATTGGTCTTCTTGTGGTGTTGTATACTGTGGACATCCCGTACTGTAGCGCTTGGACACGTTTCCTGTCTACTGGAATCGTTGCCACAATCTTGAGATCACACTTTGCCGCACACGGAGGGCCCGTGCTACGACCTGCTGTGTTTGACCAGCCTGCAGTCGCCCTAGTATTCTACCCCTCATAACCTCATCAACATGTGTTCTTTGAGTCGTTTTCAACACACAGTAACCATTACCACGTCGAAACCGTCTGCACACTTACTCGCTGCACCGTAGTCTGACTTGCACCGACACACCTCTGCGTATATGGACTGTTGCTAGCTCCACCGTACGACGACCGCAGGTCAAATGCACCGCATGGTCATACCCCAAGGCGATTTAAACCCGCAAACCGCCCACCAGAGCGTTATTTCACCATATATCAGCATTATCCGTAATTTATATATACAGGGTGTTACAAAAAGGTACGGCTAAACTTTCAGGAAACATTCTTCACACACAAATAAAGAAAAGATGTTATGTGGACATGTGTCCGGAAACGCTTAATTTCCATGTTACAGCTCATTTTAGTTTCGTCAGCATGTACTGTACTTCCTCGATTCACCGCCAGTTGGCCCAATTGAAGGAAGGTAATGTTGACTTCGGTGCTTTTGTTGACATGCGATTCATTGCTCTACAGTACTAGCATCAAGCACATCAGTGCGTAGCATCAACAGGTTAGTGTTCATCACGAACGTGGTTTTGCAGTCAGTGCATTGTTTACAAATGCGGAGTTGACAGATGCCCATTTGATGTATGGATTAGCACGGGGCAATAGCCGTGGCGCGGTACTTTTGTATCGAGACAGATTTCCAGAACGAAGGTGTTCCGACAGGAAAACGTTCGAAGCAATTGATCGGCGTCTTAGGGAGCACGGAACATTCCAGCCTATGACTCGCGACTGGGGAAGACCTAGAACGACGAGGACACCTGCAATGGACGAGGCAATTCTTCGTGCAGTTGACGATAACCCTAATGTCAGCGTCAGAGAAGTTGATGCTATACAAGGTAACGTGGACCACGTCACTGTATGAAGAGTGCTACGGGAGAACCAGTTGTTTCCGTACCATGTGCAGCGTGTGCAGGCACTATCAGCAGCTGATTGGCGTCCACGGGTATACTTCTGCGAATGGTTCATCCAACAATGTATCAATCCTCATTTCAGTGCAAATGTTCTCTTTACGGATGAGGCTTCATTCCAACGTGATCAAATTGTAAATTTTCACAATCAACATGTGTGGGCTGACGAGAATCCGCACGCAATTGTGCAATCACGTCATCAATACAGATTTTTTGTGAACGTTTGGGCAGGCATTGTTGGTGATGTCTTGATTGGGCCCCATGTTCTTCCACCTACGCCCAATGGAGCACGTTATCATGATTTCATACGGGATACTCTACCTGTGCTGCTAGAACATGTGCCTTTACAAGTACGACACAACATGTGGTTCATGTACGATGGAGCTCCTGCACATTTCAGTCGAAATGTTCGTACGCTTCTCAACAACAGATTCGGTGACCGATGGATTGGTAGAGGCGGACCAATTCCATGGCCTCCACGCTCTCCTGACCTCAACCCTCTTGACTTTCATTTATGGGGGCATTTGAAAGCTCTTGTCTACGCAACCCCGGTACCAAATGTAGAGACTCTTCGTGCTCGTATTGTGGATGGCTGTGATACAGTACGCCATTCTCCATGGCTGCATCAGCGCATCAGGGATTCCATGCGACGGAGGGTGGATGCATGTATCCTCGCTAACGGAGGACATTTTGAACATTTCCTGTAACAAAGTGTTTGAAGTCACGCTGGTACGTTCTGTTGCTGTGTGTTTCCATTCCATGATTAATGTGATTTGAAGAGAAGTAATAAAATGAGCACTAACACGGAAAGTAAGCGTTTTCGGACATATGTCCACATAACATATTTTCTTTCTTTGTGTGTGAGGAATGTTTCCTGAAAGTTTGGCCGTACCTTTTTGTAACACCCTATATATATAACTGAAATTGTACTTCTTCGATAGAAATTCTGAAGCTGTTTGTCGATAGTGCTGTTCAAACGTTATCTGTTGGCACTTTGCTCGTAAACATCGGTTAAGACATTTAGAAGTAATCAATTTTTAAAGATGATAGGTAGTTCATAGGTATTTCATCATCAACATCTAAGGTACTTCTATATCTAGAAAGAGAGTGTTCAGACATGCATCCTCGCGTCTTTGATCTCTTCCATTGATGCCATTGCCTGTTCCATATTTCTATTGTACATATTTCAATCACGCGACGGGCGTGAAAAAATTTGCGTCCTCCGCGTTTGCGCCTTTTCGGCAGCGTCACACAACACTTGGGCCAGCAAGAGCCGCTCGGCTGGTGTCGTGGTCTTTCCGACGGTCGGCTTTGCAACCCGTGACATCGACATCGGGTTTCCGACCACAGATATTTTAGCCATGGGTTTTCTGACCGTCGAAGGAAGCCGCAACATTGGGGGATGCTCTGTCGACTGTTTCCTACCCTACTGGCCATTAAAATCACCACACCAAGAAGAAATGCAGATGGTAAACGGGTATTCATTGGACAAATATATTATACTAGAACTGACAAGTGATTACATTTTCTCGCAATTTGGGTACATAGATCCTGAGAAATCAGTACCCAGAACAGCCACCTCTGGCCGTAATAACGGCCTTGATACGCCTGGGCATTGAGTCAAACAGAGCTTGGATGGCGTGTACAGGTACAGCTGCCCATGCAGCTTCAACACGATACCACAGTTCATCAAGAGTAGTGACTGGCGAATTGTGACGAGCCATTTGCTCGGCCACCATTGACCTGACGTTTCCAATTGGGGAGAGATCTGGAGAATGTGCTGGCCAGGGCAGCAGTCCAACATTTTCTGTATCCAGAAAGGCTCGTACAGGACCTGCACATGCGGTCGTGCATTATTCTGCTGAAATGTAGAGTTTCGCAAGGATGGAATGAAGGGTAGAGCCACGGGTCGTAACACATCTGAAATGTAACGTCCACTGTTCAAAGTGCCGTCAATGCGAACAAGAAATGACCGAGACGTGTAACCAAAGGCACCCCATACCATCACGCCGGGTGATACGCCAGTATGGCAATGACGAATACACGTTTCCAATGTGCGTTCACCGCGATGTCGCCAAACACGGATGCGACCATCATGATGCTGTAAACAGAACCTGGATTCATACGAAAAATTACGTTTTGCCATTCGTGCACAAAGGTTCGTCGTTGAGTACACCGTCGCAGGCTCTCCTGTCTGTGATGCAGTGTCAAGGATAACCGCAGCCATGGTCTCCGAGCTCATAGTCCATGCTGCTGCAAACGTCATCGAACTGTTCGTGCAGATGGTTGTTGTTTTGCAAACGTCCCCATCTGTTGACTCAGGGATCGAGACGTAGCTGCACGATCCGTTACAGCCATGCGGATAACATGCCTGTCATCTCGACTGCTAGTGATACGAGGCCGTTGGGATCCAGCACGGCATTCCGTATTACCCTCCTGAACCCACAGATTCCGTATTCTGCTAACAGTCATTGGATCTCGACCAACGCGAGCAGCAATGTCGCGATACAATAAACCGCAATCGCGATAGGCTACGATCCGACCTTTATCAAAGTCGGAAACGTGATGGTACGCATTTCTCCTCCTTACACGAGCCGTCACAACAATGTTTCACCAGGCAACGCTCGTCAACTGCTGTTTGTGTATGAGAAATCGATTGGAAACTTTCCTCAAGTCAGCACGTTGTAGGTGTCGCCACTGGTGCCAACCTTGTGTGAATGCTCTGAAACGGTAATCATTTGCATATCACAGCATCTTCTTCCTGTCGTTTAAATTTCGCGTCTGTAGCACGTCATCTTCGTGGTGTAGCAATTTTAATGGCCAGTAGTGTAATAAGAACATCTCTTGACGTTTTATTCAAACTTAGTACTGGTTATGCACATGTACAGTGATCAGCCAGAATATTGTGACCACCCACCTACTATCGATATAAATCCATCCAGGTGATAGCCGGGTCATCCGGGGGGGGGGGGGAAATTGCTGCTAGTCAGAGACACTCACGGTGCATCTAGTATCAGTGAACGTGCTCTCTGTGTGTAGAAGGGGAAGGCGGGCGATCTATCTGAGCCTGAACGAGGGCAGATTGTGATGACCCGGAGGCTCGGCACTAGCATTTCGGAAACTGCATGACTGGCCGGGGGTTCGAGGAGTACTTTGGTGAGTGTCTTCAATACGTGGCGAAACCAACGTGAAACCACTTTTAGAGGTCATGGGGTTAGATGACCACCCCTCATTACAGATTTCGGACGTCACAGCCCGAACAGACTGGTAAAACAGGACAGGTGGCGAACTGTGGCGGAACTAACATCAGACTTTAATGCTGGGCAAAGTACAAGAGTCTCTCGCACGCACTACACTGAGCACCGCCGGCAGCAGTGGCCGAGCGGCTCTAGGCGCTTCAGTCTGGAAACGCGCGATCGCTACGGTCGCAGGTTCGAATCTTGCCTCGGGCATGGATGTGTGTGATGTCCTTAGGTTAGTTAGGTTTAAGTAGTTCTAAGTTCTAGGGGACTGATGACCTCAGATGTTAAGTCCCACAGTAATAATGGCGTGTGACTAGGGCCTTCCGTCGGGTACACCGCTCGCCTGGTGCAAGTCTTTCGATTTGACGCCACTCCGGCGACTTGCGCGTCGATGGGGATGAAATGATGATGATTAGGACAATCACAACACCCAGTCCCCGAGCGGAGAAAATCTCCGACCCAGCCGGGAATCGTACCCGGGCCCTTAGGATTGACAGTCCGTTGCGCTGACCACTCAGCTACCGGGGGCGGACAGTCCCATAGTGCTCAGAGCCATTTGAACCAACACTGAGCACCCCTAACGGTGTGCCTCCGCAGCCGACGACCCACGCATGTGCCATAGTTAATATCACGGTTTCGGTAACTATGGCTGAAATAGGCAAGTGACCATCGCCACTGGACGTTGGCACAGTGGCAGAGCGTTACATAGTCTGATGAATCTTGATACCTTCTTCATCATACCGATGGGAGGGTGCGAATTTCAGGGGACAGAGGCAAGCTGGTGGCAACTCCTTTATGCTTTGGGGAACATACACGTGGCCACCCATGGAACCCGTGCAGCTCGCGCAAGGCACCGTGACGGCCAAGAAGAATCGTACATTGATTGAAGGCCAGGTACACCCCTTCATGACAATCATGTTTCCCGACGGCAGTGTCATTTTTCAACAAGATAATACGCCTTGTCACAAGGGCAGGAGTGCGACCGAGTGGTTCTAGTAACACAGTAGTGAGTCTCAACTGATGTGCTGCCCCAAACTCGCCAGCTCTAAACTCGATTGAACACATCTGAGATGTGAATGAACGTGGCATCAGAGCTCATCGTCTCTCCCCGGAATGTTCAAGAATTAGGTGAGTTGTGCCTGCAGTTGTGATGCCAACTCCCTCCAGCGACCATCCTAGGCCTCGCTGCTTCCATGCCACGACGCGTCGCCGCTGTTATCCCTGCCAAATATGGACATACTGGTTATTTAGAAGGTGGTCATAATGTTCTAGCTGATTAGTGTACAAAGGTATGTTCAAATATTTTACTTTTTATTTATACTTTTTATTTTTTAACCTTTCTTTCTTTCTACAACATTACTGCAACAAACGTTAAACTCTTTGTCTTTTCTGTGAATTTTAATTTTCCCCTCAGTTTTGTGTAAGGAAGTCAGAAATCTTAAATTTCTTAAATGCCGGAGTCGTTATATGTTCTTATAATATCCCAAAACTTTTGTCAAGATCTATGTATCTTCTTCTTCTTTTTTGAAGAGGCAGGTTCATGAATTTTTTATTTCAAATTTAGCATTTACTGCTTCCTCCTTTGGCTTATTTATCAGGAAGTATGCGATCAGATGTTTTTCATTTATTGCGGAGTTTAGTTTCCTACATCAGTTTACGACAGCATTCGTGGTTCAGTTCCGCTGGATGAAAACATTCCACATTTCAGTTGGTGGATTTTCCATCCACTGACCGATCCTACAGACTGCGAATTTCATGACCATTTCTCCACTGGACATTTCCTCTATTATTATATCCACACTTTGTCAACACTGTTTGGACGAAGACGTGCCACGTCAGAACACATGCGCCAATGCAATCGGACTTCTCTAACCCTGTATTCCTCCGTTAATCCCAGTTCTTGTACGTCCGCCCCCGGTAGCGCCGGCACGGTAGCTCAGCGTGTTCGGTCAGAGGTTTAGCTGCCCTCTGTAATAAAGAACTGAGTGAACAGATCAACAAAGAAACTGAACGGGTCTCATTGGACGTCCGCCCCGAGCTGATGCAACGAACGAAAGCGAACAAAATGAGGCTAAAAAAAAAAAGGTAGCTGAGTGGTCAGAGCAACGGACTGTCAATCCTAAGGGCCCGGGTTCGATTCCCGGCTGCGTCGGAGATTTTCTCCGCTCAGGGACTGGGTGTTGTGTGGTCCTAATCCTCATCATTTCATCCCCATCGACGCGCAAGTCGCCGAAGTGGCGTCAAATCGAAAAACTTGCACCAGGCGAGCGGCGTACCCGACGGAAGGCCCTAGTCACACGACATTTATTTTTAGTTCTTGTATTTTATTCCAGACAATGGCTTTTTTTTTTTGGCACTGCAGTTTTCAATGGCCACCCAGACATCTTACTTTTCAATCCAGAAAGAAGTCTTCCATAGGTATATTTTGACTTTTGTCTGCGAGAAAGGCAAATGAAACCGAAAATACCTTCGTTCCTTTTTCTGTGCTTTGGACGTCAACTTTTACGTTGTCCAGTTGTTTGAACTGTTTCGAAATATTGTCAGTTGTCCCGTCCATAAGAACAGTTTCATTTTGTTACAGGTTTTTCCCTTTCTTCTCAACCGAACATCACCTTCAGGAACAGCCTCACCGTCAGTTTTCAAAAACTATTACCTTCGCATTATTTCAACATGTATTCACGGAATTGAATCTCCAAACTAGTGCCAGGGTTCTCTCGGTCGTCCCAACAGGTCCCCTTCTTGATTTATACAATGCAGTCATAGCGTTTCATAACTTGGAATACTTGCAACAAAATCTAAACTTCCATCTTTCAGATCTTGAAACTCTTCTTTAAAAATTTACAAAACATGCGCTGTCTTTTCTTCATGGAATCTTATCCTGCAGTTACACATTCGGTTCTTAATCTGCATATTTGTGCCGTCAGATGGACAAGAATGTCGCATTTCAGCCATGATTCTGCAGTTTGCTATTCTTGAATGACTTCGGCACTTGTTCCGTTCAGAATGCAAGCACTCTTCGTATTTTCAGTGCACCCTGTAGCGATTAGCATCCTTGAGAATACACGGCTTTCCTTTCCTTCATGTATTTATTTCCACTACTCACATGTATATCAACAAAAGCAAAACGAGGATAATGGAATGTAGTCGAATTAAGTCGGGTGATGCTGAGGGAATTAGATTAGGAAATGAGCCACTTACAGTAGTAAAGGAGTTTTGCTTTTTGGGGATCAAAATAACTGATGATGGTCGAAGTAGAGAGGATATAAAATGTAGTCTGGCAATGGCAGGGAAATCGTTTCTGAAGAAGGGAAATTTGTTAACATCGAGTAGATTTAAGTGTCAGGAAGTCGTTTCTGAAAGTATTTGTATGGAGTGTGGCCATGTATGGAAGTGAAACGTGGACGATAAATAGTTTCGACAAGAAGAGAATACAAGCTTTCGAAATGTGGTGCTACAGAAGAATGCTAAGATTAGATGGGTAGATCACATAACTAATGAGGAGGTATTGAATAGGATTAGGGAGAAGAGGAGTTTGTGGCACAACTTGACCAGAAGAAGGGATCGGTTGGTAGGACATGTTCTGAGGCATCAAGGGATCACCAATTTAGTATTGGAGGGCAGCGTGGAGGGTAAAAATCGTAGAAGGAGACCAAGGGATGAATACACCAAGCAGATTCAGAAGGATGTAGGTTGCAGTAGGTGCTGGGAGATGAAGAAGCTTGGACAGGATAGAGTAGCATGGAAAGCTGCATCAAACCAGTCTCAGGACTGAAGACCACAACAACAACAACTCACATGTGCAGAACTCGAGATGCTTAGGCGTGCAAAAGTATACGGAAACGAAGGCTGTCGGCGAGGGCACCGCCTGACCGGAGGCGACAACAGTCCGCTCCCGATGAGCGACTGGTCTGAATCAGCAGTGGGAGAAGCTCTGATCGGAAAACCCACCGCGCAAGTCTGGTTGGTCGGAGTCCCACCGTATCTGCCGCACCTACGAAAGCATCTGAATACCACGATCGAAAAGCCCACGTAGCCACTCGCCCGGCAAAAATCACTCGCAGTAACCCTTTTTACTAGCTACAGCCCTTATGACAGTCGGTGCACTTCATACCCTCAGTTTCTGCAGAGGTTGGTGTGCAATCTGCTGGTCATACAGACGCCTCCACACCCAACCTGCTCGTGAGTTAAACTCGCCTGTGAGCCGTGGTAAAATTTGCTGTTTTGAAGAGCGGGCCACAGCGCGTGTTGTGAAGCAGTCGCCCTCCGTTTCTGGCGGTGGCGCCGCTGTGGCAATCGCAGCTTTGGTGTCTCCCTCTGGTGGGAAAGGGGAAAAGTTGCCTGTTCACGTGCATTTAAGGGGCGCTATCAGCTCGCCAGAGGTGAGTCGGTCAGTCTGGGCGAGTCTGGTCAGTCGGTCAGCCGGGTCAGTGTGGGGCAGTCAGTGTCTGTCTGTCGACCGGGGTGTTAGTATGTGTTAGGCCGCCAGTCAGCTCCAGTTTGTCCAGGCAACGGTCATTGGCGGTTGAATCGATCGGTTATTCGGTCGCGCACTGGGACACAAGATGACTTGTCCGCCTGGAGCGTAGGTATATGTGAGGTCGCCACGTCAGTCCAGTGGACGCGCCGTATAGCGAGGCGTAGTGGCTTCTCGGCCAACACGAGATCAACAGGAGTCAACCCTCGACGTCGGTCTGGCCGGCGCGCGCTGCGACGCCGTGAGACGGGAGATCGGCGCGCCTTCCTGCGTCCGTTGAAGCGGCTGGCAGCGGACGGTTCGGGAGAGCGTTTTGGGGGTGCTCCACCAGGTCTTCGCCAGAAATCGCCGTTATTAGAAGTTAAGTGATTCGTGATGTGTTGTTTCAATTACTTGATAAATTCTACTTGTTTTCTTGATCAGTCTCTCGTCCCCAGCTTGCTCGTTTGTGTCTCGTCTGCATTTTTAGGCAGTTAGTGTCTGTCTGTCAGTCTGCCATACGTTAATAGCTGCCTCTGTCATATTTCTCGGATTCGGTGTTAACGAAATCAGTGCTTAAGGCGTAAAGGCCGAATCCCTGAAATATGTTTTCATCTTGCCTATCATCTTGCGAGGTGGTATATGTGTAATGTAGACCATGTTGGTACATTTTATGTAAAACTGCATTTCATGGATTTTATTTAAATGGTCGTTTTAGTATATAAAGTTGCCACCCTTCCACCGTATGAGTTCTTTTAAAAACAAGTTGCACTTCCGGTGGCAAATAATTTTAATGTGAGTGTTTTGTACCATTTCCATGCCTCTTACGGGGTGCATAGTTTATGTATTTGGGTGAGTTATTAAAAAATTTTAGTAAAAAGAAATCTGGTGTGTTACGAATTTGCACCAGTGTAGTCTTCCAGTGTAGTCTTTCATAGGTTGTTGTGAGCGGTCGTGACTACGGCCGTGTTAAAAGGGAGCGGCAAGGTTCTCAGCCCGAAAGCTCATACAATCAAAAAAAAAAATTTATTTCTGCCTCTGAATAAATTGTAACTTGATATTTACAGGGTGCTTTCTAATTATAATTTTAAATCTGTTTCAAAAAAATACTTTTACGAATAAAATTTCCATTTATTGAAAAAATTTTTCATTTGTCTCATCAGTTACCCATTGGCAACTACTCCCACGCTCACATAGTCTGATTAAGTGTGTTAATGTTCCTGATGAATCGCTAATAAATAAAGTAAATTCTTTAAGGAAAGATTTTGAAACTAAAACCACGGTTCAGCCTGTTTCAGAACTCGCGCTGTGCTGCGTCTCCTGTCAAACCATCGTCTAGCCGCGCTTGTATGTCATTTCTCAGTCTACGTACACTGAGCTGACTAAAGTCATGGCATACCGATATGCAAACACACAGATCGCGGTAGTATCGCTTGCATAGAGTATAAAAGGACAGTGCACTGGCGGAGCAGTTATTTGTACTCGAGTGATACGTAAGAAAAAGCTTCCGATGTGATCATGGCCGCACCAAGGGAGTCGAGAGACCTTTAACACGAAATAGTAGTTGGAGCTTGATGCATGGAACATTGGGTTTCGGAAATCGTTAGGGAATTCAATATTCCGAGATCTATAGTGTCAAGAGTGTGCCGAGAATACCAAATTTCAGGCAGTACCTTTCACCACAAACAGCGCAGTCTCCGACGGCCTTCACTTAACGACCGAGGGCAGTATCGTTTGCGTAGAGTTGTCACTGCTAACAGACAAGCAACACCGCGCGAAATTACCAAGCCCGCATCTCGTGGTCGTGCGGTAGCGTTCTCGCTTCCCACGCCCGGGTTCCCGGGTTCGATTCCCGGCGGGGTCAGGGATTTTCTCTGCCTCGTGATGGCTGGGTGTTGTGTGCTGTCCTTAGGTTAGTTAGGTTTAAGTAGTTCTAAGTTCTAGGGGACTGATGACCTTAGCTGTTGAGTCCCATAGTGCTCAGAGCCCATTTTCGAAATTACCAAATATGCTGCAACCAATCGCAAAATCATGTATTATTTATTCACTTTTGCAAATCGATTTCAACTGATTAACAGTCATCATCGGTGCTTTCAACCAACATGTGCCCTGAGTAGTAATACTGTCTTAAGCAGAGGTCAAACAACCGCGCGAAATACCTGCTGAAATCAATGTGGGACATACGACGTTCGTATCCGTTAGGACAGTGCAGCGAAATTTAGTGTTAATGGGCTATGGCAGCAAACGACCGACGCGAGTGCTCTTGTTAACACCACGTCAAATGGCTCTGAGCGCTATGGGACTCAACTGCTGAGGTCATTAGTCCCCTAGAACTTAGAACTAGTTAAACCTAACTAACCTAAGGACATCACAAACATCCATGCCCGAGGCAGGATTCGAACCTGCGACCGTAGCGGTCTTGCGGTTCCAGACTGCAGCGCCTTTAACCGCACGGCCACTTCGGCCGGCGTTAACACCACGTCGCCTGCAGCACCTCTCCTGGATTCGTGACTATATCCGTTGGCCCCTAGACGCCTGGAAAACCGTGGCCTGCTCAGATGAGTCCCGATTTCAGCTGGTAAGAGCTGATGAAAAGATACGAGTGTGGTGCAGACCCCACGCAGCCGTGGACCCAAGTTGTCAACAAGGCACTTTGAAAGATTGTGGTGGCTATGGAATGGTGTGGGGTGTGTTTTACGTGGAATGGACTGGGTCCTCTAGAACAGCCTTTCGTGGACCTCAAGTTCCTAAACAACGATAGAATATCTTATGAATGATAATGTACCATGTCACCGGACCACAATTGTTCGCGATTGGTTTGAAGGACAATCTTCACAATTTGAGAAATGACTTGGCCACCCAGGTCGCCCGACATGAATCTCATCGAACATTTATGGGTCATAATCGAGACGTAAGTGCGTGCACAAAATTCTGCAGCGGCAACTCTTCCGTAATTATGGACTGCTAGAGAGACAGCATGACTCAATTTTTCTGCAGGACACTCTTCCAATGACTTTGAGTCCACGCCGCGTCGAGTTGAGCACTACGCCCGACAGAAGGAAGTCCGATTTGTCGCCTTAGTTTATAACTCCGCAACGTAGTGCACTGTCCTTGGCGGAGGGTACTGCGTACCACTCTCAGCAATTTTCTTCTCTGTTCCTTTCACTTATGGAGCGAAGGAAAAGTGAATGTCTGTATGCCTCTGTACGCGACCTAATCTCTGTTACCTTACATTTACCATTCCTACTCCAGATATACCATGAAGACAGCAGACGTGTTTTACGGTCTTCCTCAACGCCTGATTTTCCACGAAGTTTCCCAAGTATTTCTGTTTCACTTTCGTATTCACTGTATCGAACTGCTACGAAGTCCATCTCTGAAGTTTTTCGGTATTTACCATACTTGGTACGCACTACAAACCGTGAATCAGTACTCGATAACTGGTCGCACTAACGTCTTCAATGAAGTTTCCTTTACAGTTGTACTGGACTCACTCAGAACTTGTTCCGCTGCTTTATTTAGCCACCTAAATTAAGATGTTCACGTTCACAATATCTCCGACTGATATTAATTGGTTCTCCAGACACATTATAAAAAAAATTCCCCCCGTGGAACAAGGGTACTTATCGAGCGAGGTGGAGCAGTGGTTAGCACACTGAACTCCCATTCGGGAGGACGGCTGTTCAAAACCCGCATCCGGCCATCCTGACTTAGCTTTCCCGTGATTTCCCTAAACCGCTTCAGGCAAATGCCGGGATGGTTCCTTTGAAAGGACACGACCGAATTTTCTCCCCCATCCTTCCTTAATCCGTGCTCGTACTCCGTCTCTAATGACCTCGTTATCGACGGGACATTAAACACTAATCTCCACCTTCTCCAAGAGCAGTAATCACGGTCGCCTCCGACAGTTAAGTTCAGGAATATCAGAGCCGGAATATTGCCAAGAATAAATTTAATTGAAGTATCACCTTTGCCGTTCAATCTATCACGCATAAAGGTAACGGCGCACATTGAAAAACCTGAGGAGAGTTAAGGACAAGAAACTAATTTTAAAAAAAGAGCACGCCGATCCCAATTAAGAGTGTGTTTTATTAATCGCCGTTAATTAACGTCTCCATACTTTCGCACACTTTGAAATGTAAGGTTTAACTTGGCCTCAGTAACACCCTTAGACACTACGAATCCATTCTGAGAGATAGTTTAGTGGAAAACTACGTGTCCTCTGGTCTTTTATCTAACAGAACTCCTGCCTCCCACCCGCAAATAAACTACAGTTCCCTTTGACACTTCATCTTCCGCTGTCCTAGCACCCCGCGCAGCAGTACCTGGACAGATAACTGCCAGATGTCCTCCTTGGTTTGTTTCACAGCAACTGAGTAAAGTCAATGGCTCTAAAAATCTGTTACTAAATATTAGTGAGCGTCTCAGATTCGCAAGAAGTCATAACAACCTTTATTCGCGATAGATTGACTGGTACCTGATGTCATAGAAGTACTACAGTAGTTTTTTTCCACATCTTGCGTAAATGAAGACTTTAATTCGTGCTATCTTTACTGCTTCTGTGCCACTCTTTCAGCACCACACATGCTGATTAAGTTTCATCCGCTGTAAATCCTGCTGTCTTATCTTTATGATACACATACGCACGTTCCCGCGAGACGGAAATACTTCTTTGACAACATGGTCTCAAAATCCTTATAAGAGTTACTTATTTGTCAACAGCCCACTTCCTTTGTAATCTGCTGAGTTGCGTATTTTCGTATTTTTGCGTTATACGTGTGGCGCAGGATTTGGCTGGGAGCGGAGTTTGACTGGTGGGGAGAGTGGGGGGGGGGGGGGGGGGGGGGGTAATGGGGCAGAGGGGAAAGTGGGGAGGACGGGCTCTTGCCCAACAGCATGAACTATACGATTGTTAAAGTGCATGGAAAGGACAAAACAAACCAGGAGTTCGCCCACAGTTTTGCAAATGACTCAATAACTGATATATTACAACTTAAAATTCAGGAAAATAATTTCTCGTCCCACAGGAACGCCTTAAGAGCCCCAATAAACACAATCGGAAAATCTTAATTCAGAATACATACTTTGATTAAGAAGGAGCGCTACATCTACATCTACATTTATACTCCGCAAGCCACCCAACGGTGTGTGGCGGAGGGCACTTTACGTGCCACTGTCATTACCTCCCTTTCCTGTTCCAGTCGCGTATGGTTCGCGGGAAGAACGACTGCCGGAAAGCCTCCATGCGAGCTCGAATCTCTCTAATTTTACATTCGTGATCTCCTCGGGAGGTATAAGTAGGGGGAAGCAATATATTCGGTACCTCATCCAGAAACGCACCCTCTCGAAACCTGGACAGCAAACTACACCGCGATGCAGAGCGCCTCTCTTGCAGAGTCTGCCACTTGAGTTTGCTAAACATCTCCGTAACGCTATCACGGTTACCAAATAACCCTGTCACGAAACGCGCCGCTCTTCTTTGGATCTTCTCTATCTCCTCCGTCAACCCGATCTGGTACGGATCCCACACTGATGAGCAGTACTCAAGTATAGGTCGAACGAGTGTTTTGTAAGCCACCTCCTTTGTTGATGGACTACATTTTCTACGGACTCTCCCAATGAATCTCAACCTGGTATCCGCCTTACCAACAACTAATTTTATATGATCATTCCATTTCAAATCGTTCCGCACGCATACTCCCAGATATTTTACAGAAGTAACTGCTACCAGTGTTTGTTCCGCTATCATATAATCATACAATAAAGGATCCTTCTTTCTATGTATTCGCAATACATTACATTTGTCTATGTTAAGGGTCAGTTGCCACTCCCTGCACCAAGTGCCTATCCGCTGCAGATCTTCCTGCATTTCGCTACAATTTTCTAATGCTGCAACTTCTCTGTATACTGCAGCATCATCCGCGAAAAGCCGCATGGAACTTCCGACACTATCTACTAGGTCATTTATATATATTGTGAAAATCAATGGTCCCATAACACTCCCCTGTGGCACGCCAGATGTTACTTTAACGTCTGTAGACGTCTCTCCATTGAGAACAACATGCTGTGTTCTGTTTGCTAAAAACTCTTCAATCCAGCCACACAGCTGGTCTGATATTCCGTAGGCTCTTACTTTGTTTATCAGGCGACGGTGCGGAACTGTATCGAACGCCTTCCGGAAGTCAAGGAAAATAGCATCTACCTGGGAGCATGCATCTAATATTTTCTGGGCCTCATGAACAAATAAATCGAGTTGGGTCTCACACGATCGCTATTTCTGGAATCCATGTTGATTCCTACAGAGTAGATTCTCGGTTTCCAAAAACGACATGATACTCGAGCAAAAAACATGTTCTAAAATTCTACAACAGATCGATGTCAGAGATATAGGTCTATAGTTTTGCGCATCTGCTCGACGACCCTTCTTGTAGACTGGGACTACCTGTGCTCTTTTCCAATCATTTGGAACCTTCCGTGACTGTTTCAGTTCTTTATTCAAAGACACGACTGGTTTCGAAAATTGTATTTGCTTCATTAGGTATTTATGGTCAGTCCATAAAAGCGATCTGCTTACAACCCTGAAAAAGCACATTCCCAAAGATTATCATCAAGCTATTTAAAAATTTCTGACTCTGTTATGTTCGGACGTCCATAAATAAAAAAAGAGGTTTAAGGCCATCCCGTAGCCTCCAATATAGACAGCCTGTGGAGGAAGAATAGTTATTACCCGTATTAAACCACCGTCCCCCCCCCCCTCCCTCTCTTTCCCCATTCTCCGTTTCATAAGTTCTCTCATTTCGGTTGTTGAAGAAGAATTCCTACACATTCATTCACGTCATTGAAAGTTTCTCCAACAGAAGGATATGAATGCGAATGCTGTTCTAACCCCAGTTTAATGTAAACTATTAGATGTCCGGATACAAGATTAGACAGTACATGAACTCAGGCAATAGACGTTTCTCAGCTTTTCTACGAACTTTCATACTGTGCACTCGCTTCTTGCGTCACTCTCCAAAATGCTTGCAAATTCCCGTGGTTTTCACCATGACGATACGTGTGTCTCCTTTGAGCAAGTGGCCGCTCTTATCGGCTGCGCAAGCGGTTATTTCCGTTCAGCAATTGTGTCAACAGATAAGGTAGCAATGACCACCTCAGTTAGCGATCGTCTTTACACAACGCCAACTTCATCCACATCTTGTTCGTTTTTTCTCTGTATCCCATTTGTGGCCCCTTATAAGTTGGTGATATAGCTCTCTTTTTTTAAATCTAGTCTTCTCTGTACAGTTCCCACACAGCTTAGGTCATCTCTTATTTTTCGTGCGTGTTATATTCTCCGTTGTATACAGCTTCTCGTTTTATCTTTACAATCATTTTTTATTTTTGCTGATCCTTAAATCTTCCTTAGGATATATCTTTCTTTCCTAGTGTCCCTACATTCTCTTTCTAGTTCATTGTCAGAACTATAGATGAGTGATGACTAAGGTTTATCGTCCCTTCTACGACAGTCATTAAAAATGGAGCACTAGCTCGTATTGGCCATAGGTGGGGCCATATTCCTTACAAAGGAACCATTCGCTCACCGGCATTGAGCGGTTTAGGCAAACAACCTCAATTTCGGTGACGTCGCTCGTTTCGAATAATAGAGGGCCTGTTCCCTCACTGCTGTGCTTGAATGCTTTATCTTTTACTTAAAGAACATTTCCTCCTAGCTTGCATTCACCTAGGTGCTAACCGCCTTAACAGAGCGAAACGAAACATCGACGGAGCTCAGTGATTAAGACACAGATCTCGCATTCCATAGGAACCAGGGTTTTAACTTCGATCAGGTCATCCAGATTTAAGTTTCCATGGTTTCCTTCAAACGCATAGCGCCATCCCTAAGATGGCTCGTACTGAGGCGTTCAGACAGTCGTTTTTCCGTCGCGCGATTCGCGAGTGGAACAGAGGGGGGGGGAGGGGGGGGGGGTTATGACTATGGCGCGAATTGTACCCTCAGCCACACACTGGTTGGTGGCTAGCGGAATATATATGTGGATGTAGATGAAGAAAAGGGTACAGCTGATTTCCTATTCCTTCACCCCATCCGAAACAGTGCTTCGTCTTTAAGCTACCACACCATTAATGAAACGTTAAATCCTAATATTTCTATTTTCTGCGTGATCGTCCAAACTATAATTTTTGTAATTTCTTCAAGTTCTATTAATATTTTAATTCTGTTTACATTATTGGTTTTTATCAGTCCTCGTTTCCATATTCTTTCCTTAATTGTGCCTGTATTCTATGTACTCTTTCTCTTAGCAGATCTAGAATCCCATCACTTCTGCAATCAGACGCAATTTTTCAATAATTTTCTGGGCGTCTCAACCCTAGTAATGTCACACCTTCTGTGGACATCAGGGATTATTTTGAGCTTTGTCTTTTTCAGACAAAACCAGATATATTCTGTTTCCTTTATTACAATATTCCGTGTTTTAATATCTTCTAAGATAAAGTTTTAAAAAAATATTGCTTACGGACCGTCGGCCTGTCTGATTCCTGACAGAACCTACAATGGCTCGGAAATTACTCCATGTTTCTCTCGTTTAATGTCTATTCCAAACTCTTCCATAGTTTTCGATAGTGTCTATCAATAGAGCCACACCATATCCTGGCGTTAACGGCCACATGTACAGCATTTCGTCGACTGTTCTTATTCTCAGAATGCTTTTGAGACAAAATATTTATTCCCTACGGCTCTCTCTCTTCAGGAACTTGCTTATTATTCATCTTTGTTCAGCAAGATCTTAGGATCTGTTTACTAACAAACAGGTAGTAGTGAAATCCATCGACAGCTGTTCGAGTCCATTTTGTCTCCGCAGCCCCTCCCCTCACACACACACACACACACACACACACACACACACACACACACACGGTCTATCTACACTACTGACCATTAAAACTGCTACACCAAGAAGAAATGCAGATGATAAACGGGTATTCATTGGACAAATATATTATACTACAACTGACATGAGATTACATTTTTATGCAATTTGGGTGCATAGATCCTGAGAAATCAATACCCAGAACAACCACCTCTCGCCGTAATAACGGCCTTGATACACCTGGGCATTGAGTCAAACAGAGCTTCGATGGCGTGTACAGGTACAGCTGCCCGTGCAGCTTCAACACGATACCACAGTTCATCAAGAATAGTGACTGGCGTATTCTGACGGGCCAGATGCTCGGCCACCATTGACCTGACGTTTTCAATTGGTGAGAGAACTGGAGTATGTGCTGGCCAGGGCAACAGTCCAACATTTTCTGTATCCAGAAAGGCCTGTACAGGACCTGCAACATGCGGTCCTGCTGAAATGTAGGGTTTCGCAGGGATCGAATGAAGGGCAGAACACGGGTCGTAACACATCTGAAATGTAACGTCCACTGTTCAAAGTGCCGTTAGTGTGAACAAGAGGCGCCCGAGACGTGTAACCAATGGCACCCCATACCATCACGCTGGGTGATACGCCAGTATGGCGATGACGAATACACGCTTCCAATGTGCGTTCACCACGATGTCGCCAAACATGCGACCATCTTGGTGCTGTAAACAGAACCTGGATTCATCCGAAAAAATGACGTTTTGCCATTCCTGCACCCAGCTTCGTCGTTGAGTACACCATCAGAGGCTCTCCTGTCTGTGATACAGCGTCAAGGATAACCGAAGCCATGGTCTCCGAGCTGATAGTCCATGCTGCTGCAAACGTCGTCGAACTGTTCGTGCAGGTGGTTGTTGTCTTGCAAACGTCCCCATCTGTTGACTCAGGGATCGAGACGGGGCTGCACGATCCGTTACAGCCATGCGGATAACATGCCTGTCATCTCGACTGCTGGTGATACGAGGCCGTTGGGATCCAGCACTGGTTTCTGTATTACCCTCTTGAACCCACCGATTCCATATTCTGCTAACAGTCATTGGATCTCGACCAACGCGAGCAGCAATGTCGCGATACGATAAACAGCAATCGTGGTAGGCTACAATCCGACCTTTATCAAAGTCGGAAACGTGATGGTACGCATTTCTCCTCCTTACACGAGGCATCACAACAACGTTTCACCAGGCAACGCTGATCAACTGCTGTTTGTGTATGAGAAATCGGCCGGAAACTTTCCTCATGTCAGCACGTTGTAGGTGTCGCCACCGGCGCCAGCCTTGTGTGAATGCTCTGAAAAGCTAATCATTTGCATATCACAGCATCTTCTTCCTGTTCGTTAAATTTAGCGTCTGTAGCACGTCATCGTCGTGGTGCAGCAATTTTAATGGCCAGTAGTGTACTTTATCAGCAGCCGTACTGCTATCCCAGGATCTCTTTCGGTTCTTGCTATTCTTTTTTTCCTTTCCATAAGACTAGGTAGTTCCGACTCTTCATGGACTCCTCTAAGTTCCTTGAATTTCATTCTTGTCTGTGTTTCCTAGCAGTTTATTTTCCACATGTTGTTACACTATGATGCTAGAGCTGTTCTGTGCCTCTAACGAAAGGCGTAATTAATAGAAATATCAAAGTAATTTACGTCCAAATCCATTTCTGAGGCTGATCTCTATTCACATTAGCGTAGTTGAACGTCTTGTTGTCATCATGCTCTTTACAGGCGCAGAACGACATATGTGGGTAAGTCATAGTGCAATTTGGCCGCGCAGTCACATAGACCGTGTTCCTTCCCCAAACAAACTGATATGGGACGTTCAGACTGTCAAAATATCTTAGCTACTATCACCACGCCAGCAAGTTATTCTATTGGGAATCAATTATCGCTTGTTGTTGTCGTTGTGGTCTTCAGTCCTGAGACTGGATTGATGCAGCTCTCCATGCTACTCTATCCTGTGCAAGCTTCTTCATCTCCCAGTACTTACTGCAACCTACATCCTTCTGAATCTGCTTAGTGTATTCATCTCTTGGTCTCGCTCTACGATTTTTGCCCTCCACGCTGCCCTCCAACGCTAAATTTGTGATCCCTTGATGCCTCAGGAGTTGTCCTACCAACCGGTCCCTTCTTCTTGTCAAGCTCTGCCACAAACTCCTCCCCAATTCTGTTCAATACCTCCTTATTAGTTATGTGATCTACCCATCTAATCTTCAGCATTCTTCTGTAGCACCACATTTCGAAAGCTTCTACTCTCTTCTTGTCCAAACTATTTATCGTCCATGTTTCACTTCCATACATGGCTACACTCCATACAAATACTTTCAGAAAAGACTTCCTGACACTTAAATCTATACTCGATGTTAACAAATTTCTCTTCTTCAGAAACGCTTTCCTTGCCATTGTCAGTCTACATTTTATATCTTCTCTACTTCGACCATCATCAGTTATTTTGCTCCCCAAATAGCAAAACTCCTTTACTACTTTAAGTGCCTCATTTCCTAATCTGATTCCCTCAGCATCACCCGCCTTAATTCGACTACATTCCATTATCCTCGTTTTGCTTTTGTTGATGTTCATCTTATATCCTCCTTTTAAGACGCTGTCCATTCCGTTCAACTGCTCTTTCAAGTCCTTTGCTGTCTCTGACAGAATTACAATGTCATCGGCGAACCTCAAAGTTTTTATTTCTTCTCCATGTATTTTAATATCTACTCCGAATTTTTCTTTTGTTTCCTTTACTGCTTGTTCAATATACAAATTGAATAACATCGGGGATAGGCTACAACCCTGTCTCACTCCCTTCCCTACCACTGCTTCCTTTTCATGCCCTTCGACACTTATAACTGGGATCTGGTTTCTGTACCAATTGTAAATAGCCTTTCGCTCCCTATATTTTACCCCTGCCATCTTTAGAATTTGAAAGAGAGTATTACAGTCAACATTGTCAAAAGCTTTCTCTAAGTCTACAAATCCTAAAAACGTAGGTTTGCCTTTTCTTAATCTTTCTTCTAAGATAAGTCGTAAGGTTAGTATTGCCTCACGTGTTCCAACATATCTACGGAATCCAAACTGATCTTCCCCGAGGTCCGCTTCTACCAGTTTTTCCATTCGTCTGTAAAGAATTCGCGTTAGTATTTTGCAGCTGTGACTTATTAAACTGATAGTTCGGAAATTTTCACATCTGTCAACACCTGCTTTCTTTGGGATTGGAATTATTATATTCTTCTTGAAGTGTGAGGGTATTTCACCTGTCTCATACATCTTGCTCACCAGATGGTAGAGTTTTGTCAGGACTGGCTCTCCCAAGGCTGTCAGTAGTTCTAAAGGAATGTTGTCTACTCCTGGGGCCTTGTTTCGACTCAGGTCTTTCAGTGCTCCGTCAAACTCTTCACGCAGTATCGTATCTCCCATTTCATATTCATCTACATCCTCTTCCATTTCCATAATATTGTCCTCAAGTACATCGCCCTTGTATAGACCCTCTATATAGCGAGTATCTGTTGAGAGGTCAGACAAACGTGTGGTTCCTGAAGAGGGGCAGCAGCCTTTTCAGTAGTTGCAGGGGCAGCAGTCTGGATGATTGACTGATCTGGCCTTGTAACACTAACTAAAACGGCCTTGCTGTGCTGGTACTGCGAACGGCTGATGGCATCCAGCTTTACTGTATGGTTAAATGATGATGGCGTCGTCTTGGGTAAAATATTCCGGAGGTAAAATAGTCCCCCATTCGGATCTCCCGGCGGGATTACTCAAGAGGACGTCGTTATCAGGAGAAAGAGAACTGGCATTCTACGGATCGGAGGTTTATAAATACAAAATCAAATAGGGGTAACGCAGGAGTAGGTTTAATAATGAATAAAAAAATAGGAGTGCGGGTAAGCTACTACAAACAGCATAGTGAACGCATTATTGTGGCCAAGATAGACACGAAGCCCATGCCTACTACAGTAGTTCAATTATCCGTACGGGATGACAAAACAGGTTGTGCATAAGTGCGGTGTCTTTTGCTATGGCCGACAAATGCAAGGTGTAAGTACAAATACTCCAGCGTTCCTCCAGGAAGTATTTTGTAGAAGCACAGCAGCCGACGTCAAAAGCCTCACACTCGCTACTCGCCCTGGCCTCGAGTCACGAGCAGCGGAATCTGACTCGATCGGCAGGCAACAGACGGCTCTGACGTCAGAGACCTGCAGCCTCCGAGAAGGATGACAAGCCGGCAAAACGTGCGCGGCCAGAGCGGCGTATCAAACGCGAGCACAATGGGCGCAACCTCTCGAAGGCCGCGCACAGATCTGTAGCGTGTGGTGGGGAGGGGAGGAGAAGCCCTCAGCCGCCCTTCATAAGGCGGCGTCCGGCGGACCAGACAGCACCCACCCGCTGCATCCACCATGGCTCGCTCCGCCACGCTCACCGCCCTCTGTCTGGTGATGCTCGTTCTGGCCGCCGTCACCACCCAGCACGCAGTCGAGGGTAAGCCAACAGTCTCATTCAGCTATGTGAATCGAGAAGCTCCAATTATGCAAACATCAATATTTTTTTGTGTTCAAACATGTTCCGACACATTCGTGCCATCATCAGGCAGTGTTTTATTCAGTTCTGTAAAATGTAAACATGTTTTAAGTATTAACTGCTGGGACCAAAGTTAGGCGTAAGACAATTTGCCCCAACACAAAAGAGGATAGATGTCACGAAAACGTAATCCCAAAATGTAACTGCGAAATATTTTCGCGCAACAAGATTACGTTTATACAGGGAGCATCACCTGCTCCTACCGATTTCGTTTTCTTGCAACCCGCGTTTGTATCAGGAACTGTATCCAGACAGGCGGCAGTCACATAACCGATATAAGTTCCCCTTCAGAGTTTTGGGCTAGGGTTAGCAAACGGGGTCGTATTGTAAAAAATACAAGTGAGGATAGGCCATGAGATACAAAGCATGTATCTTTCTTCAGCCATACTTATGCAAAGTGTCTCCAATCTTTTTTTGTGTAATTAGCGGTGCAGTAGACAGGTTTCGGATGTCTCTGTAAGTTTATTCCGTTTTTGGTATTTAATCTTTCGGAAATGGTGGAGAAACGTTGCCCTACAAAGCGTGTTTCACCAACCGAAACAACGAACTTGACAGAAGATATCAAAATGGGAAGCATGGAAGTACCAGGTTTCCGGTATATAACACAGCAAAAAGATTAATATTCAGAGTAATTCAGCTGCCCGTACCGATGCCGCTTTCGGCAACCCTACACGACACAACTATGTTGTCGGACAGTTCACTCTGAGGATGGGAAGCACATTGTCAAAATGTTGTACAATGACTGGCAAAGTATACAATGACATCTTAGACCTACGTACAAATTTTGCCTATTAAACTACTTTAGAATACTAAGGTGGCGAGTCATATATTAATCCTTTTATTGAGTTATACACCGGAAATTTGTTACTTCCACACTATCCATTTAGATCTGTTAATTTCGTTGTTTTCGGTAGTGAAATACACTTTATAAGGCAACGTTTCTCAACATTTCATGAAATATTAAGTACTACAAACGGAATAAACTTACAGAGACATCAAAAATCTGTTGCTACACCGCTAACTACGCAAAGAAAGACTGGGGACACTTGGACAAGTATGACACAAGTAAAGCTTACCTTGGTCCAAAAAACCGTGTAATTCATGGTCAACCCGCCCTTGTGGCTGGTCATAAATGACACTGCCTATTACCTGTCCGGAAAATTGCTTTTAAAATGTTTTGCAGCTCTAGGTAGTATTTTACAAAGTATGTAAGTCAAAAGCATCAACTATGTCCCTCCTCACTACACTTTACTAAACATCTGATAACTTCATCTTGAGTGGTTCTGGAAAGAACGGATTGGCCGTCCCTCTTCTTGAAGTTGATTCCACCTTGGTGCCCAGAACATTTTTTTCCTCGTAGCCATGAAGCGCTGATTCAGATATTTCGTGCAGTTGTCCAGCTTTTCTTACGATCATTCCTCTAGACACAGCATCAACTGCCTTCTTCACGGGGTCTCCGTCATCAGAGCGATGAAAATCTGAGACGCGCTGTTTTCTAAATGACATAAAAAAAATAGACGAACAGGTTCTTATAGCATTGCGATAATAGCTTTTGCTTTATCTAGTGATGTAAACGTTGTTAAAATTGCTTTGAAACTAAGAGAAACTTTTTCTCGGCATATGTCCCTAATCCGATATCCCAAGTAGCACGCTAATTTGCAAAATTCTGTACTCACTCTCGTGTTTAGTGTAAAGGTTCCACAGTCAATGACTGACGACGGAATATTCAGCTCAAGAACAAGAATGGGTTTTATTAATTAGGAAGTTGTCCAGTCATTCCAAGCCTCCAGAATGTTCGAGTGTAGTAACGTTTGAAGCGTTACCGTTTCCTCATTTGCCACAACGTCCATGATATAGATGGGTTTCATAAAATGATTTTACACCCATTAATTGGTATGGATTGAAGATCTTTCTTGAACAGTTTTCCCTCCTCCTCCTTACGAATACAATGACAGTTGTAAGGAAATCTCCACAGCACCTCTCTTCAAACTATCCTCTTACATCCCAGGTATGTGATGTCAGTAGCCATCAGTTAACAAAAATAGACAGTACAGAGAGAAAAACATTCACTAGTATCCAGCAGTTAACCGCCCTGAAAACGTGACTGTTTCAAGCACTACACTACTAATGGAGTACTCAAACATTACATGATTCTTTTTCCTATTCATCTGCATTAATTTATATTTATCTATATTTAGAGTTAGCTGCCATTCTTTACACTAATCACAAATCCTGTCCAAGTCATCTTGTATCCTCCTACAGTCACTCAACGACGGCACCTTCCCGTACACCACAGCATCATCAGCAAACAGTCGCACATTGCTATACACCCTATCCAAAAGATCATTTATGTAGATAGAAAACAACAACGGACTTACCACACTTCCCTGGGGCACTGCAGATGATACCCTCACCTCCGATGAACACTCACCATCGAGGACAACGCTCTTAGCGTCATGTCATTGAACGTTTTTGTACGTCTGATATTTACTGTTTTCTTTTAGTCCTTCTTTGTGCTTCTCAGCACTGATCTTTCCATTCCTCTTTGAACTACTATGAATTTTATAGCAATGAACTCAATTAGTGTCCATATCTCACAGCCGTAAATCATTATTGCTAGTATACATCGGTCAAAAACTGTTTTCGTCTGCTCAGCTGAAATCTCAGGTTTGAAAACTGAAGAGAATCTTCCATGAGCTTGCCAGCTCAATTTAATAAGTCAAAATAGTTCTGGTTTTAAGTCTCTTTTTAAAATTACAAGTTCGAAGAGATAAACATAATACTGCGACCCTTTGCAGTTGTGTACTTCCTACGCATATATTTTCTTCCAATGTCCATTCATTCATCGTGATCTTGGTTTTGTGATAGTTCATTTTTATACTAACGTGAGAGAAGACCATTACAATTTCGTTGGCTAATATTTGGAAGTTCTATACTAGTTTAAATAAAACGATATCATCAGCAAATCTTAGATTATTTCATTTCTTTCCCAGAAATTAGATTGCCTTCGTTTCCCAATTCAGTTTAGATATTGCTTTTTCCGGGACTGCTGAAAATAGTCTTGAAGATACACCTTGTTTTACTCACTTTTCAATTGGAAATTCACTGGTTTTCTTCAACAACACTCACGAACGCTGTGGAAGTTTGGTGCATCTTTTGGAAATCTGCTGACAAATCTCTCTGGCATCTACCTTCCCCACGACTAGATTTGAGTAGTGTTCCATCTCCGACATTTTAACCAATTTCTGACCTCCAGCATCTTTCCAACAGCCTGGAAGCAGGGACTCATAAAGAGCTATGAATAAACAAGCGACACTTATGTTGCTTTTTGGATCTCAGCAAAGCTTTTGACACTACCGATTTTGACATTCTACTTGCTGAACTCAAAAGTCAAAATTTTTCTTCAAGTGCTGCGCAATGGTTCCACTCCTACCTTACATCCTACTACAATGTGTAATGATTGGAAGAAAAATGTTACGGTGGAAGGATGTAGTATCAGAGTTTCCACAAGGATCAGTATTGGGCTAATTCTGATGATGTGTCAACTACTCTCGAAGACTGTGGGTATCACTTACACGCTGACGACATTGTTACATTTAAGTGCAAGTCCAACAAACTCGTGCACAGTCATCCGGTATGTAAATGTCGATTTACTTGCCGTATCAGTATGAGCGCAGAGCACAGTTTGAAACTTAACCCATCTAAAACGCAAGCAATCTTAGTAGCTTGCAAAATACATATTACCCTTCAGTTCAGAGAATCTCTTCCACTATTAACCCTAAACGGCACAAAAATTACCTTTCCTTCCTCTGCAAAGAACTTGAAGATAATTCTGAAACATCATTTAGACTGGACTGAACACGTAACTGCAGTCGGCAAAAAGGCGTCAGCGTCACTTCATTCAAGCCAGAAATATAAACAAGTATTTCCTTTCAGAGACATTAATACCTCACTATGAGGGTGTCATTTACCAAGGACTTTCGTACGAAAGTTCGTGCAGACTGCAACTGGCGATGAATTCTGTGTACGACACAAGGGACATACGCTCTTTAGGCCATATCAACCAGCCTACGAACAGTCATCACGGCTACGTACCGATAAGCGTAGAGAGTATCATAATGTGTTAGCTCCCTTGTCTTCTCAGTCATTGCACTCCTTATTTGTCTTTATTTCACACTCTCTGTGGACAGAACAGCACAAATACTCACTCTCAACAAAGTAAAATTTTCTCACGTCGCAATGCCATGTTTTCTAAATCTTTTTCTGCATCAGGAATCACACTTTGGTACAATCTTCCTCGGAATATCAGAGAAATTAAATTCCTGTCAAACATCACAAGGCAGCTAATGGTCCATCTTCTATCACAACTGCCATGTCTCGTACATACTGTGCGGTTCATTCGCGTCAGACCCTTCCCCCACGACTTTTCCCAACCCTGGTCGGCAGTGTTTTCTGTTTATATGATGTTCTTTCCTAACAGCCACTTGTCACTGTTATTTCTATTTTCTCCTTTTCCTTCCATCTGATAATGATAAACATCATTATATCATTTAAATGCCATCTATTATTATTATCACTGTTGTTGCTGTATTGTCGGTTATTATTATTATTATTATTATTATTGGAAAAGTTTTGTAATATCTTCGGTTTGTGTTATTCCTGATCAGATGTAATAGTAGCAATAAATAAGCAACAAACAAATAAGTAAATTCCTAATTTTCAACGGCTGTGACTGATTCCAGTGACTAACCTCCGATCATGCAGAAAAATAGTATCAGGTTTCGCTCTAATTCTATTGCGTCAGAGGTTTCTTTGCAAATCAACGTCTACAATAGATCAACTACATTTCTCAATTTCTGTTTTTGCTTTTAAATGCTGTAGATCTCCTGTCTTTACCACAGATTGATAAATTCCAACTGCTTTCTAAACTGATTCTTACTATTTTTTTCGTGAACAGCTTGAATAAATAGTCCAGTATTATGTTTGTTCTGAAACAATATATTGATAATTCCTGCATTCATGTGGATGGTGATGTTTTATGATGTAAACACTTTTGAAAATAGTCGCAAAATCGTCGGAATAGATCGGTGAGATCCTTCGTATGCTGATGGAAGCATTGCACCAAACACTCAGCCTGTCTCTTGCAAACAACACAAAGTTTCCGTGACAATGCTTTACGTAATTGTTTTTTAATACGCCTCACAGCGGCAGCGGCGCTTTGAAGGCCATGACCTCGAAGTACTGTCTTCCCAATCTATCGGCGGCCCTGAGAGGAAGAGCGCACGGCGCTAAGCACTTCGCATGAAAGTATGCCTGGTCTTTGCTTTCGAAGAACGACATGTTTACCAGACAATACTATTTTTATACGTGTTTGTAATCCACTAGTGAACCCGCAACGCACTGTCTCGTGTGCGTGTGGTATGTACGAACGTGAAGAGCAGACTTTCTCCTATCACCACCCAACAAAACTCGTACAATTAATGACAAATTCTTCTGAATAGTGCACTGCGAGAGGCAACAATAATATTTACCCTTGCGGTTTTGTTAATGTAATGTATGAACGCGAAACAGATAAAAGCACTGATTTCCATAAATGAAATAAAAATCACAGAAATTATTTACTTGGCGATGTAGATGTTTTTGTCCGTGGATTTTTCTACTTTGACACTATTGACGCTCGGTTATTATTATTATTATTATTATTATTATTACTGACGTTGGGTCCTACTGAACCACGCGATGTACAACAAGGGGTATTTTAAGCACTTCGTTTCAGCTTTAGTTTGTGTCCACATTACTGTTATTCTTTCAGAATGGGCTCTCCTCTGCTCGTCAGGTTAAGTTGTTCCGTTTCTTGTATTTTCCTTTCTGACCAATTGTCCACTCGTGAATTTTCCGCCTAAATATTTTCCTGTCTTGCATAGCAAGTTGTGTTATCCCTGATTCGTCTTCTTTTACTGCACCGACACATCTTACTGTTCCAATTTTTGCTTTTCTCCGTGTTTAGCAGAATTCTACAATCAATCTACTTAACATGGATCGTAACGTTCTAATAATATTGCCGTAGAATTGTAGCTTGTGTTTTGTGCTATCTGAATACATGCCGAAATACTTTTCGCTTTCTTTATTTGCTCTTAGTATGTATTGTGATGCTAACTGTGTGGATTTTGTAAATGGTTAGAACTGAAAGCAAAATGTTTGCGAAATACAGCCGCATCACATTGACGACAGCGAGAGAATATTATAGCAATCAAAAATTGAGTTATGGAATTAATTATCTAAAACCCTGCGTCGTCTAATATTTTTAAAGATTAAGTAAATGTTATCTTCTTTGAAAACAGTGGTAGGATCCTGAAGTCGTTGTTGAAGAGGGGAGAAGTCTTGCGACACAATGTTTAGTTTCATTGTAACAAAACGATTTGTATGATAATACACAGCGATAGTCGGACTTCGTAAAGCAGATTAGCTCGCAGGCTAGACTTGTGGATATGAAAATGGATAAAGGATAGCGCGCTAATGGCCTGCGATAGATACGTTACCAAACTAACCGCTTCCAACAAATCTGACAGGCTTAAACATTAATAAATTTTTATATCATATTAGTGAAACTGGTCAAGGACATGGCTAAAGAATGAATACGTAGTTAAGTTTTTATCAATTATTATTCAAGCAAGAGTGCAGAAATGACGGTTACATGGCCTTACAAATTGGCGGTGGGAACAAGAGAGAGTCGATAAGGAGAAGAAGGCTTTTCGTGCTACGCTTTTCTCAACACAAAACAGATAAGATCGTAAATCGGAAAAAAGACATTAGTCAGTTAATTCGAGATAAATTCGTTTTTAAGCATACGGTTCTACCCCTGACACAGTTAAAAACATTGATTCTCTACAGTACGATCCTTCTACAGTATAATCTGGACTTACAGTTTTCCTTAATACTTTCCGTTTTCTCTTTCGGATTTCCTCAGAGTCTGTCTTTCTGTTTAAAACGAATATCATAGCCTCATAAAGACACTGCGTTGATGACTGTGCCGTAGTGCCAGAGTTTGATGTCCTCTGAGACACATTTTTTTGTTGTAGACGTCCCTTCTAAGCCTCAAAACTGATTATTTAATGGTCTCAGCTAAATATCTTAAATGCTCAACTCTCTCTATTTACACGCATTTAGTTTTTAGAATTTTCGGCGCCAAATTGTTGCTGGAAATATATATATATATTTCAAAATATGTTTCGAACCCTCCTCTTTCTGCCGGTTATTTAATAATTTCTATTTGTTTCGAGCTGTTCGAAAGTGCTGGCATTGAACTGCCAGGTCGTCTGCAAAAGATAGCCAGTCCACAGTAATAATGGTTCTTCCAAATTTTACGAGTCCGTGAATTTTTAGCTCTGATTTTAGTTTCCGCCACTCATGAATTCCTTTTTTCTAAGACAGAGTTGAAAAGCAATGGAGACAGTCCATCATCTTCTCTCACCCCTGTTTTAATTTCAAAATGTTCCGAAATATCTCCTGTGAAGTTTACCTTAGTTTTTGTATCGTTTAGTATTTTACTAATAATGAGAGTGGTTCTTGTTTTCAGACCTTATTGTTTCAAAATTTGGAAGAGAGACTTCTATTAACAGTTATCACTAAAACGTAAATGAATATCAACAAATTCATCCATTTAAACGTTTAATTACTTATAGATCTAGTTCCACGACGAGTGCCTTTTATTTTTTATTAATTAATTTATTTTGAGTCATCAGTCTTCTGACTCGTTTGATGCGGCCCGCCACGAATTCTTCTCCTGTGCCGACTTCTTCATCACAGAGTAGCACTTGTAACATATATCCTCAGTGCTTTGCTGGATGTATTCCGATCTCTGTCTTCCTCTACAGTTTTTGTCCTCTATAGCTCCCCTTGCACCACGGAAGTCATTCCCCGATGTCTTAACAGATGGCCTATCATTCTGTCTCTTTTCCTTGTCAGTGTTTTCCACATTTTCTCCGATTCTGCTCAGAATCTCCTCATTCCTTACCTTATCAGTCCACATTCGTTTGTAGCACCACATCTCACAAATACTCCGATTCTCTTCTGTTCCAGTTTTGGCATAGTCCATGTTTCACCACCATACAATGCTCTGCTTCAGACGTATATTTCTCAGAAATTTCTTCCTCAAATTAAGCCCAGAAATATCATTTTTGCCAGTGTTAGTCTGCTTTTGATGTCCTCTTTGCTCCGTCCGTCGTGGGTAATCTTGCTGCCTAGGTATCAGAATTCCTTAACTTCATCTACCTCGCTACCATTAATCCTAATGTTAATTTTCTCGTTTTTCTAATAGATACTACATTACACATTATGCTTCCCCATTTCTGAGTTTGAGAAACTGATTCAGCAACCTCCCCCCCCCCCCCTTCCCATCTCCCCGTATTGAGGGAGATATTGAGCTGAGAGAAATGAAGTAGTCAGCATTTTCCATCGCAGAACTCGCGAATACAGTTTTGCAGTAGTACGCATTAAGGAATGAAACTAAGGGTACTAGACAACAAATGGATGACTCCCGCGAGACATCACACGGTTACCGTGTAACACTCCCGCAAGCCCTGCGAAAAGCCACAATTCTGCGAAGAAGAGTGAGACGTCCTGCTAAGCCCGCAGGACAGGACAGGTAGTTGGAATTGTGGAAAGTGGCCAAAATGAGCGGCTGTCAGTTACACTCGAACACCTATAACTTTATTTATTTGACCAAACATTGCAGTACAAATTCTTGAACTTAGTTACCGACTGAATACGCCACACTATCTTATGGCTTAAGGGCACAACCACTTTAATTTAAAAACAAAACGGCTAAAAGCCCTTAACTCAAAATTCAGACGCCCAAAAGAATATTTAGAAGGCAGAAGGCCTCACGTTAAGTAAGTTCTATAATTTTCCTGAAGGCCCAAAAATCTAACACTTGAAAAGCAACAACCGTAATTTAAAGACGGCTCAAGGCTCAAGGTAAAATTAAACAAAAAAAACGCAAGGCAAAAGGCCTTAACTTCAATTAGGCTGAAGGCCCGAAACAGTCTGATGCTCGAAAGACAAAGATCCTTAATTTTAAAACGGCTGAAGGCCCGTGACTTACAAGACAACTAAAATAATTTTTATTAGGCAGAAGGCCCAAGGCTTTATCTTTAAACTATATATTAATCAGGCTGAAGGCCCAAACAATCTAACACTTGAAAAGCAAGAAACTTTAATTTTAAAGCTGCTGAAGGCCCATGACTTAAGACACCACTAAAATCAATTCAACTTTGATTCAAAACCTTCGGCTATGAGCCATACAAATACACACAATAGAAAATCAGAAAAGGCAGTGCGGCTAACGGCGCTCAGAAGTTTCGGGGGTCGGCCAGTACTTGAAATACTAACGTTCACTTAGGTGGGACAGACAGTCGGCCCAGTCATTCTCGATCCGACGACAACCCAACCAACAGGCAGTCAACGGACCCACCGACAAGGTAACTTGCACTCCACTCGACCAGCACACAACCGAGAGTTCAATGCGAAACGTAAAAGGCATGGACGCCCAGAACCAAGCATACATTAAGCTGTCAGACTACACACTGTGCTGGACAGCGACAACATGGTGAGGAAAGGACACTGCCTGAATTTACTTCAACGACCAGGGCAGGTAGCCGGAACGTTAACGGCCACAAGGCAGAAAATTCCGCTGGTGCTCTTCAATTGCAAATAACCAAATACAGTTAGACTCCACTGGACGATGGCTAAACCTTGGCCAACTCGAACACACACGTTGATGCTCGCGGGAATGTCCCAACAGCCAACAACGAGAACCAAACGGCACAATCTGAACAGTCTTGACTTGCTGATAAATAATCCAAACTCAACTTTCATGTCCAGGGCCAGTCAGCCACGGACCTCGTAGCAATGGGGACGGCCCCGCACACTCCTCCACTACGTAGAAACCGCCAGCGGGCCTGGCCAAACTACGCCACGCGGAGATTTCCTCGCTGCTCCATGCCTACCGACTGACTGCTCGCACACAGCCCATCTGGAAGCTATAAGCACCGGACCAAAGATAGAGCGAATATCGATACACACCGCTGCTGCCTCTCACTGAGAGAGCGAACAGCATAGTCGCAATAACCGCGGGACACCAAACGCAGAATAGGAACCAAGGTTTAAACCAACGCACAATATGAGCCCAACATGGCTCGAAGAGAGTCTGCAGGTTTCCTTAGGTGACACAAACCCAGCTGCAGCCATTCATTCATTATTTGATCCCGTAGAGTTGCCGCATTGTGGAGAAGTACACTGCTACATTTCAGCCTCTGTTCTAAAAAGTCTTCATTATTTTCTATGGAATTAAGACAGTGTGATTCAGCGGAACGATAAACGTGTGATAGGGTACCTACAGCTGTTCCAAATACACTAACGGAAAAAAGATCGCAACACCAAAAAATAAGTAATGTGTGGTAATGAAATTTCGGGAATACATTCGTCTAGGTAATATATTTAAGTGATTAATATTGCAAGATCACAGGTTAATGTAAGCGCGAGGTAAATCATTGCAAGCGAGAAATGCTGTTACATTAATAACCGGTGTAACCGCTAGAATGTTGAATGTAAGCACGCAGACATGCATGCAATGTGTGAAACAGATGTCGGATGTCAGTTTGCGGGATGGAGTTCATGCCTGCTGCACTTGGCCTGTCAATGAATGGACCGTAAATCCTGATTGCGGATGAGGCTGGAGTAATGTCGATGATGTCCCATATGTGGTCTGGAGACAGATCTGCTGATCCAACAGGCCGAGGTAACGTGTGCAGACCCTGTTGAGCAGGGCTTCACAACATACGTGCTCGCGGAGCAAGCTGTGAGCAGCAAGGCGCGAGCACGGAGCAGCGCGAGCACGCTACCCCCACTACCGGACCAGGGCGGAGAGTGGGGAGAGTCACGTGGTGCACACAACAGCTGCCGCCAGTCAGTGTAAATCCGCGGCCACCTGCAGGGATATCGCTCACGAATTATTACTGCGACAAATGAAACAAATAAAGGAGAATGTACACGTGCCACATAATTTTATTAGCTTAGTGTATGCCTCTACATTCGCATTAATTTGTGAACTGTTACACAATAAAAGGTGTCACTGAAGTGTGGGATTTTCGGTTATCTTGTACTTTTTGCCCTTTACAATTGCGTCTATGTTCAGAGTAATTGTTCTTGTGCATTTTAGGCGCAGCGTGCAGTTTAAATTTCGATCGGACAATGCGTTTCTCAGGCGCGTCTTGTTACATTTCACTGCAGAGAACAGTTGTTCACAAACATACTTGGAACCGAACATCGATATTATTGTAGCCGCCAGTTTGTGCAAACGAGGAAATCTATCCTGAGGGAAGTGTCTGTAGAACTCCAAAATGTTTTTCTTGTTCTGAAAGTTGTCTCTGTATTTTCTGTCACACTGCAGGTCAATAATTTCTTGCTGCAGCTCAGGACGAATCTCTGAAATATTCGCTGAATATGGAGAGAACAGATCAAAATCACTGTCTAGTGCTGTCAGATCTTGAAAGCGCTGATCAACTAAACTATGTGAATAACGTTCACAGTCTTTGTGAACATCTTGCATGGATGATAATTTAGGAAAATGAGCTAGGTTTCCTGTTTCCAGCTGACTCACCCAAAGTGTCAATTTCATTTTAAAAGCTCGTATTCGATCTATGAAATGAGTAATTAGCAGATCTTTACCTGGTAGTAAAATGTTCAAAGCATTCAGATGGCTAGTTAAATCTGCTAAGAACGCCAGATCACATTCAAACGTGCGCGCGCATTTCCCCTCCCTCCCTCCCCTCCCTCCCTACTCCTCCCCTCCCTCCCTACTCCTCCCCCTTGCATCTGCTCGCGAGCACGTGCCTGAGTAGACGCGAGTACTCGCGCTCAAAACCGGCCAGTTGTTAAGCCCTGCTGTAGAGCATGTTGGGTCACAACAGCGATTTGTGGTCTGCTGGAAAACACCCCCTGAAATTCTGTTCATGAATAGCAGCACAACAGGTCGAAGCACCAGACTGACTTTCACTTTTGGAGTCAGCGTGAGCAGGAAAACTACGAGAGTGTTGCTGCGGTCACACGATATCGCACCCCAGCAGGTGTACGTCCAGTGCGTCTAGCACACAGACAGGTTGTTTGCAGCCGTTCAGCTGTCCACCTTCTAACCATCACGGCCATCACTGGCACCGTGACAGAAACAGCTTTCCTCAGAAAACACAACAGAGCACGACCCTGCCCTCCAATTAGCTCTCGCTCGACACTACTGAAGGGATGGTTTGATGTCAATGGAATGCATGCTACAGGGTGACTGGGATGAAGCTGTCATGAAGTAACCTTTTTGTAACAGTTCGCTGTGTCACTGTGGTGATAACTGATGCTCAAATTATGCTGCTGATGTAGTACGATGGGCCAGAGCCGTACGCCGAACGCGATGTTTTTCCCTTTCGGTGGCGTCAAGTGGTTGTCCGGGGCCGAGTCTTCTTGCGACCGTACTTTCTAGTGTCCACCGCTGACAGCGGTCATTTATAGTGGCTACACACCTGCCAAGCCTTTCTGCAGTATCGCAGAAGGAACATCCAGCTTCTCGTAGCTCTATTACACGCCCTCGTTGAGACTCAGGTGTTGATAATGTCGCCTTTGTCTTGACTAACGTCAGCCCACCACGTCCATTCTCAAAAGTAACTAACACTCACGATTGCTACAGTGGGTATTTAAAAGGAAACTGATCTGCATCCTCATAGTGTTGCTACTATCGTCCAATTTATGGGATTGGCGCGAAATTAGAATAGACATCATCTTTGATGTAGAAACACGCCGACCAATTTTCGTTTATGTTGCAAAACTCCTTCTTGGTGTCACGTTTTTTTTTCGGTCTAAGTAGTCGCAGATGATATGTTCCATACCGCTGGAAGTGCAATAACAACACAGCCCAGGTAAACGATGCAGAACAAGTTTATTAGTAAACACATGAACTCAAGTCTCCTCTAAAGAGTAGGTTTTTACATTGACAGTATATTATTAAGTTAGAGTTGGACTTGAATGGCATAGTTACTATTTGTTGGGCTGACAGCCTCAAGAAATATCAAGGTTACATGCTGAGTACGCCTTGGAAGGAGACAGTTAATAACACGGAGCTCCACGACGCCCGCGGTGCAGAGGTCACATGTGGGGAAACCCTGGTGGCGGCGCTTGCTGCTCCATGCAGAGTTTGTTGCTGTTTGAGATATGGTGTCGAAGGCCCTGCTGGTTCCTTACCGAGACTGTGACTGACGAATTGCTATTGGAGTCAGCATCTGGCCTGTCACAGCTCACGGTGGCTTGCGGAGTACCTATGTAGATATAGATGTGGATACCGTGAAGGTGCGAGGATACAGTCCGTTCTGTTTGTGAGGACGTGAGCCTCCAGAGGCCAAGCAACACGTCCGCGGGGTCAGCGACCTCTTGTGGCGATTGGGCTGCCGCCAGCTGGGCGGTCGGTCGGACGAAACCGCCTGGCTGTCGTCTGCTGGAGTGGCCCACGCAGCTTTACTGTGTCGGCCAACCAGTTAGCACTGATGCAGTGGATGCTACGTGAGAGGTGGACGGCCCCGAAATAGCACCAGATACACTCTAAGATAAAAAATAAATAAATAAATAAAAACGCAACACAATGGAGCAGTACAAATTGCTCACAAAAACTTTGGCGGCTGGACTGGATGACTGTGTGACGCTGCAACGCAATTTCTACATCTACATCTACATTTATACTCCGCAAGCCACCCAACGGTGTGTGGCGGAGGGCACTTTATGTGCCACTGTCATTACCTCCCTTTCCTGTTCCAGTCGCGTATGGTTCGCGGGAAGAACGACTGTCTGAAAGCCTCCGTGCGCGCTCTAATCTCTCTAATTTTACATTCGTGATCTCCTCGGGAGGTATAAGTAGGGGGAAGCAATATATTCGATACCTCATCCAGAAACGCACCCTCTCGAAACCTGGCGAGCAAACTACACCGCGATGCAGAGCGCCTCTCTTGCAGAGTCTGCCACTTGAGTTTATTAAACATCTCCGTAACGCTATCACGCTTACCAAATAACCCTGTGACGAAACGCGCCGCTCTTCTTTGGATCTTCCCTTTCTCCTTCGTCAACCCGATCTGGTACGGATCCCACACTGATGAGAAATACTCAAGTATAGGTCGAACGAGAGTTTTGTAAGCCACCTCCTCTGTTGATGGACTACATTTTCTAAGGTTCTCCCAATGAATCTCAACCTGGTACCCGCCTTACCAACCATTAATTTTATATGATCATTCCACTTCAAATCGTTCCGCACGCATACTCCCAGATATTTTACAGAAGTAACTGCTACCAGTGTTTGTTCCGCTATCATATAATCATACAATAAAGGATCCTTCTTTCTATGTATTCGCAATACATTACATTTGTCTATGTTAAGGGTCAGTTGCCACTCCCTGCACCAAGTGCCTATCCGCTGCAGATCTTCCTGCATTTCGCTACAATTTTCTAATGCTGCAACTTCTCTGTATACTACAGCATCATCCGCGAAAAGCCGCATGGAACTTCCGACACTATCTACTAGGTCATTTATATATATTGTGGAAAGCAATGGTCCCATAACACTCCCCTGTGGCACACCAGAGGTTACTTTAACGCCTGTAGACGTCTCTCCATTGAGAACAACATACTGTGTTCTGTTTGCTAAAAACTCTTCAATCCAGCCACACAGCTGGTCTGATATTCCGTAGGCTCTTACTTTGTTTATCAGGCGACAGTGCGGAACTGTATCGAACGCCTTCCGAAAGTCAAGGAAAATAGCATCTGCCTGGGAGCCTGTATCTAATATTTTCTGGGTCTCATGAACAAATAAAGCGAGTTGGGTCTCACACGATCGCTGTTTCCGGAATCCATGTTGATTCCTACAGAGTAGATTCTGGGTCTCCAGAAACGACATGATACGCGATCAAAAAACATGTTATAAAATTCTACAACAGATCGACGTCAGAGATATAGGTCTATAGTTTTGCGCATCTGCTCGACGACCCTTCTTGTAGACTGGCACTACCTGTGCTCTTTTCCAAACATTTGGAACCTTCCGTTCCTCTAGAGACTTGTGGTACACGGCTGTTAGAAGGGGCGCAAGTTCTTTCGTGTACTGTGTGTAGAATCGAATTGGTATCCCGTCAGGTCCAGTGGACACCACGCAGCCGGCAAAGATAGTAAACAGGGGACATGTAGATACTAGCACATAAAGTCTTTTCAGATTACACTCCGTGTACTCAGTCGGACAGCAACTATTCCTCGCAGATAGACGCGTAAACAGCACACGCAAACGTCATAATTTGAGAGAGGACGTGTAGTTGAGCTCAAAGAAGCCGGTTGGAGTACTCGACGTTTGAGCAGGAGTGATAGCACTATCAGACGATGTTACAACGAATGGCTGCAGCCTGGTCGAACCTAGGGAGTCGACGGAACGTGAGTACCGATCAATCGTCAGAGAGGCACTCAGAGCTCCAGGTTCATCATTATCGTCCATCCGACGTGCAACTGGTGCTTCAGTGATCGCACGAACCATTTCTAGGCGGTTAACGGAAAGGTGGGCGGGCTGTGCTCACTAGCATTGACATTAGCACGTCAGAAAACCCGCCCGCAGTGGTGTCGGGCGCATTCGGCCAGGAACGTCATTGACTGGAGTAGAATTGTCTCAGCGCTGAGTGCCGCTACGAACTGAGCCCCGACGGCCAGCGAAGACGTGTCTGGAGAAGCAGCGGAGAGCAGTTGGGTACCAACCTCACTGTCGCCCGCCGTGCAGGCTGCCAACCAGGAGTCATGGTCTGAGGTGCCATTCCGTAAGAGGACCCCTTTGGTCGTCATCCGTAGTACGCTTACAGCACGGCGTTACGTCGACGATATTCTGCGCCCCGTTTTGTTACTCTTCACGGCAAGCCATCGTCGGCTTATGTTTCAGCAAGATAACGCCCGCCCGCACATGGCGAGAGTATTTAGTGTTTGTCTTCGTGCTTGCTAAATCTTACGTGAACAGCAACACCTTCGGACCTCTCCCCAACTGAGAACGTTAGGGGTATTATACACGGGGCTCTCCAACCAGCTCGTTCTGACGATGTAACGCGCCAGATGGACAAAATGTGGCAAAATATCCCTCAGGAGAACATCCAAAAAATCTGTGAATCAGTGTCAAGCCGAAGCTCTTCCTCTTGAACAAATCCTCTATTTTTTCTGAAATTTTAATCGTTTGTTTGCCTGTACACGTGCAGCACACCTACTGATTTCCGTCCCACAGTTCCGTTCCGATAATTCCTTTGTGGAGCGTTGCTTTTTACTTAGAGCGTTTTTTCTATAGCATTATGATGGAGTGATTTAGCAGAACAGTCAAGGTGCGATGGAGAACCCGAGTGTTTATCAAATCAGGAACGTGGGGACACGGCTGTTTCCATATTGGGAGACAGAAGTGTCCAGAACAAAACTGCCATGAAGATGTAGAAGAAAGAGTAACCTTTCGCCACCAGTAATATTGAAATAAACATACTGATTCATATCCACAGTAACCTGAATGAGAGGGCCCAAGTCGTTGCATGTAAAACACCCTCAAAACATCACAGAACCACCGACAGCTTGAACTCTTCGCACACTACAGGCTAACTCCCTCACTGGTCTGTCGTTTTGTATCGTTCGAAAAGCGCAAAAATAGCCTCCAGTTACTGTCCAGATACTGTGTTGTTTGTGAAAGATTACCGTCAAACCTCCTTGCCTAGGGACGCCAGATGAAAGTTAATGTCGTCAAGCCCTGAATGAAAATTGCGCAACTAATAACAGGGGAGGGGAGCTTGAGAGCGCTACCTAGAGAGCGTGCCTTTTCTGTACGATAGTAGACAACGGGCTGGAGGGCTCACACGCTGATGTGTCGGTCCCTGCATTCTATATCTTTTTTTTAATGAATTCCTTTAACTTGACTCTTTTGTGATTTTTTGGGTATGTTAAAGATTGATGACAATTGATTATCTATTTATTTTAAACATTAACACTAGACTTTACAGCGATTGCAGCAATTGTTCCAGTTTACAGATATTACAGTTTTACAACTTATAGCTCGGGTATGTTATAAACTAATCAGTACGCACATTTATACGGGCAAGAGGGAATTGCGTAGGCCAAATGTATACCACCAAAGACTCCCAATATTTTACATGGGACATCCACTATGTGAGGAGGATAATGGGCAAACTGGGGACCAGATACATTTCCGAAATTAAACGAGAACATTCATTTCCTTAAACAGTCCGAAGCTGGAAAGAAAAGAATTAGTGCAAATATTCAAATACCTCTCTTCCACGCGTGAACATCGAGACAGACGCACTGAGGGCACGTCTGCTCACTTACCCGTCTTCTGTAACACTCCCACAATATCGCGGGCATCCAGAGGTCTTCCTGGGTCCCGGTGGAGGTGATGGTCGAACCACTTGGCCGTGACCAACCTCTCCACCCCAAATCTTGTGACACTGGAACGTCTTTGACTTTGACCTGCCTGTGCTGTCTCTCTGATCCCCTACCCAGGAGTAAGGTTGGCACTACTACAGAACTACTTCCCAACTAAGATTTCGCCACGCTTTATGGAAAGGTGTGAGGAGGATTAGGAAAGTTCACGTGCAGATTCACATTCACGTACATGAAATTCATAATACACGACATATATAAATACGTATTATGAAGCCTGACACATTTCTTTCCACCCGTCCACATGGGTTCTGTTGCACCCGCGGCCGGCCGCGTCGTGCAATAAAATTGGCGGCGGAGCCGCCTCCGTTTGTATTTCCCGGTGCGAGCGAGCAGCGAAACCTGCTGCTTATGGAGCGGAAATTACTGTACCGTTTCATTTGGTCCATTGAAGACGCGAGATTTCGTACACTGGTGTCATTCATTGCTGCCGTGATGTTGAATATGTCCCGTTGTAAATGTTTCCAGTCATTTAGTTTCTGGTTTAACTTTCTTACACTGTCGTTCTCAAGACCAATATTAAGCAATTTCAGTTTTTCGCGAGACGTTACAAAATTTGCAGCGGGCTGTCTTTTGCTACTGCCGTCACCGCAGCACTCACCCGCCCTGTGTGCATTGTTGCAGGAGCAAATAGAGCGGTGCGAGCCTCCACGTGTACGCCGGGCAGCACCTTCATGCAGGACTGCAACACGTGTCGCTGCAACAGCAAGGGCACCGCCGCCTCCTGCACCACCAAGATCTGCGCCGGGTAGCCGGGCAGCCGCCCACTCTGCTCCGTAAGTCTGCCCACACACTCGCCTGCCGCAGGCGTTAAAAAACATAAAAAACTCACCTGGCGTGTCGAAACTAATACACTGCGACACCTGAAAGAATAGCAAATAACTGTAGGGTTACTTCTGTAGTTGGTGGCAGTTTCCCATAATAACTGTTAAACACAACAGGTACACGTAACAGAAACTTTAGTCATCAGTAATATATTCTCCTTCACTATTTACAACACTCTGCCAATGCTGGGGGAACTTTTCGATTACGCGACTGTAGGAAACGTGCTTGAGGCACAGAACTCGTCGAGCCACGTTTTCATCCGGAAAGGGAGTTCCTTGAAGGCTGTTCGGTACAGAGCCGAAAATGGGAAAATCTGAGGGAGCAAGATCAGAAGAGTGAGGTGGGCGAAGAGTGACTTCCAACCCTACCTCTTTTATAGTGTTCTTTGTCAGCCTAGGAGAATGTGGGAAGGCGTTATCGTAGAATCCCATCACTTCATGCAGACTTCCTGGTCGTTGTTCTTGGACTGCATCTGCAAGACTTCTCAGTTGTTGACAATAAATGTCAGCAGTGATGGTTACAATTCGGGGAAGCAGTTCCTAGTACACCAAACCGTCGCTGTTCCACCGGATACATAACGTTATCTTTTGAGGACGTGCGCAGGTCTCTGTACGGGGAGCTTCTGCTTTTTTGGCGTCAACCATTCCTTTCTTTTCCATACATTAACATACTCTCTTTCAAATTCTGAAGGTGGTAGGGGTAAAATACAGGGAGCGAAAGGCTATTTGCAATTTGAACGGAAACCAGATGGCAGTTAAAAGAGTCGAGGGGCGTGAAAGGGAAGCAGGGGTTGGGAAGGGAGTGAGACAGGGTTGTAGCCTATCTCCGATGTTATTCAATCTGTATATTGAGCAAGCAGTAAAGGAAATAAAAGAAAAATTCAGAGTAGGAATTAAAATCCATGGAGACGAAATAAAAACTTTGAGGTTTACCGATGACATTGTAATTCTGTCGGAAACAGCAAAGGATATGGAAGAGCAGATGAACGGAATGGACAGTGTCTTGAAAGGAGGATATGAGATGAACATCAACAAAAACAAAACGAGGATAATGTAATGTAGCCGAGTTAATTCGGGTGATGCAGAGGGAATTAGATTAGGAAATGAGGCACTTAAAGTAGTAAATGATTTGCTATTTGGGGAGCAAAATAACTAATGATGGTCGAAGTAGAGAGGATATAAAATGTAGACTGGCAATGGCAAGGAAAGCGTTTCTAAAGAAGAGAAATTTGTTAACATAGAGTATAGACTTAAATGTCAGGAAGTCGTTTCTGAAAGTATTTGTATGGAGTGTAGCCATGTATCGAAGTGGAACTCGAACGATAAATAGTTTGGACAAGAAGAGAATAGAAGCTTTCGAAATGTAGTGCTACAGAAGAATGCTGAAGCTTAGATGGGTAGATCACATAACCGATGGAGAGGTATTGAATAGAATTGTGGAGAAGACAAATTTGTGGCACAACTTGACTAGAAGAAGGGATCTGTTGGTAGGACATATTCTGAGGCATCAAGGGATCACCAATTTAGTATTGGAGGGCAACGTTGAGGGTAAAAATTGTAGAGGGAGACCAAGAGAGGAATACACTAAACAAATTCAGAATGATGTAAGTTGCAGTAGGTACTGGGAGATGAAGAAGCTTGCACAGGATAGAGTAGCATGGAGAGCTGCATCAAACCAATCTCTGGAGTGAAGACCATAACAGGAACATCAAAAAACCATTTCTCGTCACCAGTAACGATATAGGATAGGAATGGTTGGTGTTGTTCACGAGCCAATTGACGTCGAGCAAGCAGAGATGCACATACGGCCACCAGCTGATTTTTGTGATTTTGGCTTAGAGCATTGCGGTAGATATAAAGCCGAGTTTTGAACCTTCTCCCATTGCATGCAAATGTCGCACGATGGTGGGTAGATCACAGTTCGCCACATTTGTCAGTTCTCGAGTTCAATGACGTGGGTCGTGTTTAAACGATCTTCATCAAACTCCGAACGTCTTCTTGTACATGGAGACTCATTAGTGCCACAGCCATCCTCCTTAAAACGAGAAAACCATTTCCTTCCCGTGCTCTGTCCAGTTTCATTGTCCTCATACATGGCGCTAAAGCGTATTGCTGCCTCCGTTGCTGCAACCCGTCTATTGAACTCTAACAGAAGAATATGTCGGAAATGTACCGATTTCTCAACTTGGTACTTCATTTCTGCAGTCTACTGACGGTTGGGGGAGACGGGGGGGGAGGGGGGGGGGGTTCAAATGGCTCTGAGCACTATGGGGGCTTAACATCTGTCGTCGTCAGTCCCCTAGAACTCAGAACTACTTAAACATAACTAACCTATGGACATCACACACATCCATGCCCGAGGCAGGATTCGAACCAGCGACCGTAGCGGTCAGGCGGTTCCAGACTGAAGCGCCTAGCGCCTAGAACCGCACGGCCACACCGGCCGGCGCAAGGTGGGGAGTGGGGGGTGGGGAGGGGAAGGGTGGGGGCGATGGAACTGCACCGAAATGGAAGCATGACAAGGCGCCTCAGACCGCGCAGCGCCGCCCTGGCACAGTAAATTTGCACAGCAGCACTAACTACCCTGTCTCTCCAGATTTGATCATGGCCCCGTATCTGGCTGAAGCCACTCACTGAAAATTGGATCCTACAGGGCTCCTCAGTTCTGGGACTGTTGATTGCTAAGTTTCATCCGCTGTTCCAAATAGTCCAGACTTTTGCTCTAGGGTATAGACCAGGTAATCTTTTTGGGGCAGTTGAGATGCGACAGTGTGGTCAAGTGTTTGGGGAAACAGGTATCTAAGCGCACAGCTTTGTGAATATGCGAATGTCACCTTTGAAAGCGGAAGTGCCTACCACATAGCTATCACGATGGAATATGGCCACCGAGAATGTCAAAATAAATATCCTGATTCATCTCCATGGCAATCTGAATGAATGGGCTAAAGTCATCGTACGAGAAACCCCCCTAAACATCACAGCACCATCTCCGGCTTGGATTAAACCCTCTACACATTGCGGTTGGACGCCTCATTGGACTGTCGGCCTTCCGCCATCTGAAAAAAGGCAAAATCGCTACTCATCGGACCACACTAAACGCCTCCAGTGTCCAGTTTCTGTGATGTTTGTGATGTGTCCTCGTCGACACCGTAGTGTCTTTCACTATGGGGAGAGGATGTTGTTAAGTGACCGGTATCCTATTTCTACAACACAGCTGCACACGTGTATTAACAAGGTTCTTTATTTACATTAACAGGAAGCTACTTATCTTTAAGAGAGTCCATGTGTTGTGGTACATGCTGTTCTGTAATAGTCCTGTTGCAGATAATATCGGTATTCTAGCTATTGCAAACTGTAGTATCGCTATGGGTCAAGTACAAGTCCCGCTGTGTACACTAATCTCTCGCAATGTACTGACAGACACCAACTTGGAGTGCGAGTTGGTGCGCCAGTGACTGAGTGGCTCAGCTAGTGACTGAGACTGAGGGCCTCCGGTCAGCGGCGGCGATCTAAATACTTGAGGCTGAGAGGGCGTTGGCAGCGTGTTGCTTGCGAGTGTCTCTTTGGCCTCTTCCTGATAGACGCGCTCGATCCAACGCCTACTGTCGGTCTTCTTGCTACGTCTTTGCCAACCTGTGTGCCAGCGACAGCTTACGCCAGCACAGTTTGGTCCACTGAAGACGTGCTACTTTACGTATCGCTGTGATCAATGGCCTTTTGTGAGGTAAATGACTCCAAATGTCCATCACATATAGTTCATTTCGCAATTTTCAATAGGAAAGTGGTTGAGATTTACCAGAGTGACAGCAGAAAATCGTGTCTGGTCTGGAAGTGGCTGTCATTGACAAGAAGTGACACTGGACTGTGGTCCCTGTCTGTCAGGACTTTTTTCCAGTCACTTTTGTCATGCCGTGTTACATGGTTGCGAATGATAAGCCATACATTGGACAATCCACCTCGACACCAAGAAATCGTGCAACTTGTTTCGTGCTGTGATCATGTGCCATGGCTCCACGTGGAGCCATCTTAAGACCTGACCAGACAGAAGGCGGCCTGGCAATGTGGTCCTTGCAGCCGTATTCGGCCGCTGCTGTCAGCGCTGAGGCAGGCCATGCCAGCTGTCCGTAGCGGCTGCTGGGTTGCTGTCCCTACGTCAGCTACCACACTGTGGAACCGCATTAGCTGCCTGCACACAACACACACACACACACACACATACCATTTGACCGCTGTGACCTATCTCAGCAGTGGAGGTTGACATCAGTTCTATACCATCTGCACTATAGGGATGGGAAAGACCAATGCGTTAAAATGGAAATCGGTATTTTAGTTCTAAATAACCGGTATTTTTCAGTGTTTTTTTGGTCTCGGTTAGAGAAGGTGTTTTCCTTTATTGTTTACTAATAACCAAATAATAAACCTAAAAACCAATTAACCATAGCAGCAGTGCTGAAATGTTTCATTTTTAAATAAATCGTTCTTTTTTTTAAAAAAAAAAAAAAAGGAGTAATTTTTATTCGTAAAACTTGCATTGGTTCGAAACACTGAGTTGCTATAGAAAATGGAGAAAGCGCTCAGCACTATTTTAATAACAATGCCGACAGAAACGAGCGAGAAACACATAGCATAAGAGGTGGTGCAGCATTGCTGCGACAATAATGTCCCTGTTGCCGTGTGTCGTGGCCTAAGTCATGCGTGAACGTGTGCAAGACTCGTCCCCACACTTCCTATACGGTAGTTAGCCGCTGACGTCGCCATACATCCGTTGTATTGTAGAATGGCGAGAACCCTAGTCTGGAAACGTTTTTACGAAGTCACGTACCAATGAAGTACAATTTGCGTAAAAGGCTAGAGATTTATCAGCCGTTTCTATGAAATAAAATGAAGAAGGAATTATGTAAGGCCGAGCGGTTCCAGGCGCTTCAGTCTGGAACCGCGCGACCGCTATGGTCGCAGGTTCGAATCCTGCCTCGGGCATGGATGTGTGTGATGTCCTTAGGTTAGTTAGGTTTAAGTAGTTCTAAGTTCTAGGGGACTGATGACCTCAGATGTTAAGTCCCACAGTGCTCAGAGCCATTTGAACCATTTTTTTAATTATGTTAACAGTAATAAATTTAAAACTTCACAACAATTCATTAGTAGTATAAAATAAAAATAGAAAATAGTTAACATGTTGCCTATGTCTACAACAATATGCGTTCAGCTGCTTATACCCTTGAAAACGGACAAATTAACATCAAAAACAGAGTTCTTTGACCTAAGTTTTCATCTTTTAACACTGACTATCCACGATGCCCAAACAGTGGTTTGACCTCCGATTACAAGAAGATTTTTGAGTAAGGTTTCAAAAAACTGGTGGCTTTTTCTAGTATACTATAACATAATTTTTAGTGAAAACCAGCAAACGGTGGACGGACTAAGTTTTTATGTTATTCGCCTATTTAATGCAAACTGTTCGGTGTCTATGGTTATCGCAGGAAATAACGGGAATAAAAAACCGAAAATCGGCTATTTCAGAAACCGGTTGTTTTGTGCAGTTTTAATACTCAGGTTCACCGAAAACCAATTGTTTCAGCGATAACCGCTATCCCTACTACAGTGCTCCAAAACTAAGGCTATGATTTACGAGGTTTCCCAGAAATGTTGCGACAAACTTTTTAAGGAAAAAGTCGAAGATAAGAATCAGTGTCCGGAAACGTCATCCAACGACGATACAGAGCGTCGGAGCTACAGCCGCCGACGCCTGCCGCTAGGCATAAAAAGTGACTTGTATGCCGACGAACCGTAGGCGTAACATCTGGCAGTGTTATTTGTTATTTATTGATCGCGACTGATTGCTACAGTGGCCAATGGAGAAGATAGAGCTAGTTATTGCGTAGACAGGCCTTGTCTCCTATGAATGCTATGCTGTGTTGCCTCGGCGGATGACGGTTTCAGACAAGGGTTTCCATCCACAGTTCACATTTCTCCTGGAGCCCTCTGAAATCCACAACGTTTTTCTGCGTACAGGAGAAAACAAACTACAGATGGAAACACGAGTTTGTTATCCACCAAGATAACAGATCAAGGCATTCATAGAAGACAAGGCCCTTCTGCATTGGCGATCGTGGGAGTCACTCTCGATCAGCGAATAAGAAACAACGTTGCGAGACGTTCCACCTACGGTCCGTCAGCGTACAAAGTCACCTTTGCTGCCAAAGGGCTTGCCTGGTGGCAGGCGCCGGCTCCTGTAACTTCCACGTTCTGTGACGTCATTGGGTGACGTTTCAGGACACAGGTTCCTATTCTCGATTTGCTCCTCAAGACACCCCTCTGCAACCACTGTTTGTCGAAACATTTCAGGGACATCCTGTATATTTTGACCAGAGAGCTTATGCTTTGCAGATGTACTCTGAAGTGCAAATACAGTGCAAGTGCAGCGTAACACGTTGCGACCCTGCAGATGCTCTTCTGGGCAATCACTGAATGTCAAAGATACGCAGCCGATTCTGGAAGAAGATTATTTTGCGTCGTAACTTTCTCATTGTTTAACTCATGATAACTTGCGATAACTGCACCTAACACGATGTGTACTTTTATCTACTAATTAAAACTACCACCACCATTTTTTAATTTTCTGCAACTTCTTACACTGGTGTAAAAGATCAAAAGCAATGCCCTAGTAATGTTGTTTCAGCTAGAGTGCTATTAGTGGAGCTTCACGAAAACGGCTCCATGGTAACCGAGAATCGTTTTTCTCTTTTCAGAGCAGGCACCGGTCCTCCACATCCAGTATGCTGGGAGCCGGGATGTGTAGTTCTCTGTCTCCTTCAGTGCCTCACTGCTGATCTTGCTGCACGTGCTCTTCATGCTTGAATCCTCTGTAGTTCTCTGCTATAGTCTTAAAACTCTATTAACGAGTGGTCCACAAAAACCTGTGCATTCGTTATGAAATAAATTTAGAGTGAATAATAAATACCAATTTGTCTTTCATTACCAAAGAACTTTAACGCTAGATACCTGACAGTGGAATACGCACATGCTTTTTACTCTTTCTACAGCAATGAAATACACCAGGACTGAGGTTACACAATTGTAAATGTGAACATAACTGAAACTTTATGAGAATCACAACACTTATCAATTAAAAGTAAGTACCTGTGAGAAAGCAAATTGAAAATGAAAACATAACTGAAACTTTACGAGAATCGCAATACTTATTAATTAAAAGTGATGAAGCAAAATTTATAGTAATGAACAGAGTAAATAATAACAATACCAAAGAGGCATATACAAATCTGCTGTAAAATTTGACAAATGAGACTAAAATTGTAAAATACTTCTTCGATGTACCACGTCCCATTACCCTCTAAACAACAAACTGGGTAATACTTTGTCTCTTTTCCCTCAAATCTGGCAAAATACCAGAATGTCCAGGCGAACTTGGGGGCCAACGTTCAGGTCCACCTCAAATTATCGGTTGTTGTCCATATCGCCCTGTTAGATGTAGTCCCACAACAACAGGAAAGTGGACTGGTGCTTCGTGACGCTTGGATCACATACTTGCTCAAAAGTAACATCCCAGGCAACCCCGACAGGCTTCTACGTTGATCTTCGAGACCTCGTGACCTTAATCATTCAAATTTGTGACTCTGACACTGGCACTAAATGACGGGACTAATTAGCCTTGGTTCGAGTCATAGGAGTTTAAGCTGTTGGAAGCTGTTCCTCCTCTATTCCTGCCTGGTCGGATTGTTGGTACCTCTGAGTCTAGAAGGACCTTTGGGTTATCTGGACTAAAGGAAACTATCTGCCAGCTGTCTCTGGCAGCTTCTTATTGTTCATCTTATTGTTGTTTCCTGGCTGCCCGAACTCGTGTGTCTGGGCGTCATCTTAAAAGGATCCTGTGCAGAAATGTCGTTAGCAAGGGAGAACTAGAGAAAACGACAGCTTAGAAATGACCCGGAGTTGTTTAAAACAATTTGAAACTCTATATGGAGAGATTAATTCACCCAGTTCCAAGAACGACGGTTTGAATAACTGCTTTAACAGGCACGAGGGTGCAGTAACTATATTGTAATATGTAACTGTTATTTTTGAAAGTGAACTGTATCAATTGTTCATTAAAAACAAGTATTCAGTAACTTTTATTACCATTCAACGTTCCTCACTAAGGTCACGTTAACAATCAGGTTGTAACAACAAATTCAGTTTTATTGCACACGTGGTTAACTTTCAAGTTTCTTCACAGAAAAATTCAAATTACAACCACGGAGAACAGCAACCAAACAGTTGGACATCTGGTTCCGTTATGTGTGTTGTGGAGACATCACAAAGGCCGTGTTAATGAACAGCCCAGTGAGACTCATCCGGAAATTAATTTACCTACGGAGGAGGGATTAAATGATAGATTACATTTTCTGGGCGCTCGAGTCTGCAAGAAAAAGGATGGTACCTTAGGTCACTTGGAGTATCAGGAAACCTACACACACATGGACCGCAACCTACGCAGGGATTCAAATCACCATATACGGTAAAAGTGGCATGTATAGCTAGGAGTATATCTATACCAGAGTTGCTCGATACACAATTGAATATTTCACTAATGTGTTGACGAAGAATAAATATTCATCCAAAACACTAATGTGTTGGCGACTGACATAAAAAACCTTAAAGCGGCGATGCAAAGACCGTAGAGATGTTCAGACGTCAGTTAACTACAACGATACCCCATCACTTATTAAAGATGTTAATAACAGCATAGGACAGATCTTGAAGAAACGGAATATCGCCGTAGTCTATAAACCCACCCAAATTTTACAATAAGGCTTAAGATCGGCCAAGGGCCCTGGCAGTTTACTGGAAAAACATGCATTTAAAGGACGGTCAATGTAGTTGTAGGTATGCTTACTTGGATATTGTGAAAATAACTGTGGAAAAACAACTAGAAGAACACAAGGGCAGCTGTGGAAGGAGAGAAACAGAGAGGTAGCTGCTGGGGATCATCCTCTGCATCCAGGCGCAGTCGGCGCGAGAGCGTTACGGATATACGTAACGAACTTAAGTTACAGACGCTAAAAAATAGGCGTTGAGCTTCACAGAGAGATTTGCTATTGAAATTCCGATAGAGTCGAGCAACATTTTATTTGCTCCCACTGAAGTCCAGCGAAATGAGAACGAGAAAATCGATAAAGTAAAGCTATATATATGCTGAGTGTGTCCTTCCGACTCATATCTTTTTCGATGTCTTCACATCTTTCCTGCAGCCTGCACTTCCTATTTATTTCATTCCTCAGCGAACTGTATTTCTGTATTCCTGATTTCCCGGAACATGTTTGTACTTCCTCCTTTCATCAATCAACTGAAGTATTTCTTCTGTTACCCATGGTTTCTTCGCAGCTACCTTCTTTGTACCTATGTTTTCCTTCCCAACTTCTGTGAAGGCCCTTTTTAGAGATGTCCATTCCTCTTCAACTGTACTGACTACTGCGCTATTCCTTATTGCTGTATCTATAGCGTTAGAGAACTTCAAACGTATCTCGTCATTCCTTAGTACTTCGTATCCCACTACTTTGCGTATTGATTCTTCCTGACTAATGTCTTGAACTTCAGCCTACTCTTCATCACTACTATATTGTGATCTGAGTATATATCTGCTCCTGGGTACGCCTTACAATACAGTATCTGATTTCGGAATCTCTGTCTGACCATGATGTAATCTAATTGAAATCTTCTCGTATCTCCCGGCCTTTTCCAAGTATACCTTCTCCTCTTGTGATTCTTGAACAGGGTATTCGCTATTACTAGCTGAAACTTGTTACAGAACTCAATTAGTCTTTCTCTTCTTTCATTCCTTGTCCCAAGACCGTATTCTCCTGTAACCTTTTCTTCTACTCCTTCCCCTACAGCTGCATTCCAGTCGCCCATGACTATTAGATTTTCGTCCCCCTCCACATACTGCATTACCCTTTCAATATCCTCATACACTTTCTCTATCTGTTCATCTTCAGCTTGCGACGTCGGCATGTATATCTGAACTATCGTAGTCGGTGTTGGTCCGCTGTCGATTCTGATTAGAACAACCCGGTCACTGAACTGTTCACAGTAACACACCCTCTGCCCTACCTTCCTATTCATAACGAATCCTACACCTGTTATACCATTTTCTGCTGCTGTTCATATTACCCGATACTCATCTGACCAGAAATCCTTATCTTCCTTCCACTTCACTTCACTGACCCCTACTATATCTGGATTGAGCCTTTGCATTTCCCTTTTCAGATTTTCTAGTTTCCCTACCACGTTCAAACTTCTGACTGTCCACGCCCCGAAGCGTAGAACGTTATCCTTTCGTAGATTATTCAATCTTTTTCTCATGGTAACCTCCCCCTTGGCAGTCCCCTCCCGGACATACAGAAGGTATAAAAGGGCAGTGCATTGGTGGAGCTATCAGCTGAACGCAGGTGATTTATGGGAATAGTTTTCCGACGTGACTATGGCTGCACGACATCGATTAACAGACTTTGAACGTGGAATGGTAGTTGGAGCTAGATGCATGGGACATTCTATTTCGGAAATCGTTAGGGAATTCAATATTCCTGGATCCACTATGTCGAGTGTGAGCCGAGGATACCGAATTTCAAGCATTACATGTCACCACGGACAACGCAAATAGTGGGACAAAGACAACACGACCCCACTCTGCATTGTTGCTGAATGTATTCAAGATAGCGGATCCAAGATTGCGGCCATAGATGTGCCAATATCGCAGTGATCCCATGACAGAAAGTTCAAATTTCCATCCCCTCTCCCATCTGGACATTGATGGGAAGAGGACTCAGTCTGTAATGGGTTGCTGGATAGGATGGACATAAGTCTTTATTTTGTGTGCATTGTTTATTTAAACAATTTGAGTTGTTATAGACAGAAGTCCCATCCTGTGTTGACCTTGAAGTCCGAAGTCCAACTAATCTAGTTCACAACATCACCACGAGGAATCCCGTGACTTTCGTCACCTCATCATGTAACAGAAATGAGCAGGAGTGTGGCAACTGAAGATGTTAGGTAGTGCTAATATGGAGGTTCACCGATATTTTTACTATGTGCCATTTGTGAGTGGGACAGGGGATCAGAAAGTGGTACTAGAAACATCCTTCACCACGCACTGTAAAGTGGTTTGAACAGTATAGATGTAGACCAGATTCGATTTGATTCAGGTCCTGGCTGCCACGAGTGGCTATTGCGACAGGCTGCCTGGAGAGGAGCTGATAAAGGTTGTTAAACACGCTAAGTTTAATCGTGTGGGGAAGGGTGTGCAATGAGTGCTATCTTAGATTCCGGTGCCGAAAAAGATGTGCACCAGTCTTCCATAGTGGGGCGATAGCACTAGCGAACGAAACCCACATTTGAAAGCCAGAGTTCATCAAGAACGGCAGTGCTGTCTATAGTTTTTTTATCAATACAAGTGGGTGCCCAGGTCGTTTCATTTATGAGAATAGAGATAGCAATTCTCTCGGTCGGAAATGAAGAACGAACTTCGTACGCCGCTATCGCACTATGGGAACTTCCATTGTTCCGAGGTGACCGGTTTCAAAGGTCTTACGGTGCTATCATCCGATCTAAGGAAAGAACGTGAAGATAATGAGGAGTGGAGTGGAGAGACTACAATTAATTTCACCTATTATGTAAAATACAGTATTTCACGAATCTTATGGAGCTTGTCATAAAAGTACCACGTTACATTACATGAAGTCAATTCACGAAAGGCACTCCACACATATATGCACCTACATACATACTTTCGTGCCTACTCTGCAAATCAAACTTAAATACCTGGCAGAGGGTTCATCGACCCAACTTCACAATAATTCTCTATTACTCCAATCTCGAACACTTCGCGAACCAAAACGGACTTCTATATATTTTCGGTGGGAACTCTGATTTCCCTTATTTTATTATCATAACCATTTCTCCCCATGTAGGTCGGCGTCAACAAAAACTTTTCGCGCTCAGAGGAGAAAGTTGGTGATTGAAATTTCGTGAGAAGATTCCGCCCGCAACGGAAACGCCTTTGTTTTAATGATGTCCACTCCAGATACTGTTTCGTGTCCGTGCCTGTCTCTCCGTTAACCCTATCTGGCAAGTACTCCAAAAGAGGACGGTCAAGCGCAGTGTAGGTAGTCTCTTTAGTAGATCTCTTGCATCTTCGAAGGGTGGTGCCAGTAAAACGCAGTCTTTGGTTCGCCTTCCCTACAACATTTTCTATGTAGTCTTTCCAATTTAATTTGTTCGTAATTGTAATTCCTAGCTATTTATAGGAATTTACCACCCCTAGATTTGATAGATTTATCGTGTAACAGAAGTTTAACGGATTCCTTTTAGTACTCACCTGGATGACCTCACACTTTTCTTCATTTGGGGGCAATCGTCAATTTTTGTTCTATAAAGATACCTTATCTAAATCGTTTTGCCATTGCTTTTGATCTTCAGGTGACTTAACTAGACGGTAAACGACAACATAATGTGCAAAAAACCTAAGACGGCTGCTCAGATAGTATCCTAAACCGTTTATGTAGATAAGAAACAGAGGGCTTGTAACACTACCTTGGGGAACCCCAGAAATCACTTCTATTTTACTCGATGATTTTTCGTAAATTAATGCCAGCCGCTGTGGCAGAGCGGTTCTAGGCGCTCCAGTCCGGAACAACGCTGCTGCTGCGGTCGCAAGTTCGAATCCTGCTTCGGGCATATGTGATGTCCTTAGGTTAGTTAGGTTTAAGTAGTTCTAAGTCTAGGGGACTGATGACCTCCGATGTTAATCCCCATAGTACTTAGAGCCATTTGAATCTGTAAATTACCACGAATTATGATCTCTCTGACAGGTAATCACGAATCCAGTCCGATAACTAAGGTGATATTCCATAGGTGCGCAATTTGATTACAAGCCGCTTGTGAGGTACTGTGTCAAAAGCCATCTGGAAATCTGGAAATACGGAATCAATCTGAAATCACTTGTCGATAGCACTCAACATTTCGTGTGAGTAAAGAGTTAGTTGTGTTTCACAAGAACGATGTTTTATAAATCCGTGTTGACTGTGTGTGAAGAGACATTCTCTTCGAGGTATATTCAAATACAATATATTTTCCAAAATCCTGGTGTATATCGACGTTAGTGATATGAATCTGTAATTTAGTGAATTATTTCTTTTGTCTTCCTTGAATATTGGTGCGACCCGTGCAACTTTCCAGTCTGGGTACGGATCTTTTGTCGAGCGAGCGGCTGTATATGATTGTTAAATATGAAGCTATTTCATCAGCATACTTGAATGGCACCTTATTGGTATACAGTCTTTACCGGAAGACTTGCTTTTATTGAGTGATTTAAATTGCTTCACGGCTCCGAGGATATCGACGTCTAAGTTACTCATATTAGCAACTGTTCTTGATTCTAATTCTGGAATATTTACTTCGACTTCTTTCGTGAAGGAATTTCGGAAGGCTGTGCTTATTAACTCTGCTTTAGCAGCACTGCCATCGATAATATTTCCATTGCTATCGCAGCATACAACTGGATAGAAGGATCCGAAGGATCCACTGGTTCTGTTAAAAAAATGGCTCTGAGGACTATGGGACTTAACATCTATGGTCATCAGTCCCCTAGAACTTAGAACTACTTAAACCTAACTAACCTAAGGGCCGGCCGCGGTGGTCTCGCGGTTCTCGGCGCGCAGTCCGGAACCGCGCGACTGCTACGGTCGCAGGTTCGAATCCTTCCTCGGGCATGGATGTGTGTGATGTCCTTAGGTTAGTTAGGTTTAAGTAGTTCTAAGTTCTAGGGGACTGATGACCACAGCTGTTAAGTCCCATAGTGCTCAGAGCCATTTTGAACTAACCTAAGGACATCACACAACACCCAGTCATCACGAGACAGAGAAAATCCCTGACCCCACTGGTTCTGTAATGCTGTAAGCAATGTTTTAATGAGTGCCCAGTTAAGTGGATAACACACACAAACGCTGAAAACCTGGATTAGAGCACATTTGTGAGCGTTATGTGAGCATAAAACCTCATCGCCAACTAATATGTCCTCCAACAGAATTGTGCGCATTGTGTGGAGTGCAATGCTTCCAATAAGCACAAAAAATATCGAGGTAGTAATGATTAAAGAAGTTTATTTATCAAAGATTAATAGCCTATCTACTGCGATGTGGACTGAAACAAAATATAAGTGACTTCTTAAAATATAGCAGTAATACTTCTGGTGGCTGAAGTTCGATTACATCGTCATTAAATTCCTTAAATACACTCTTTATAAAAGTCTAAGTCCCACAGGACGCTCAAAGTTAAAGTGCAAACTGAATGAACAAAGTTTAAGTGCCATGGGGAGCAAAACCGTCTAAGTCTGACATGTAGCCATTTGTAAGTTGGAATAGACTGACAAGTCCAAAAGTCTGCCATGACAACATAGTCCCCATCTTATTCAACAAGAAGGCCACAAACACTCTAAGTCTACAGCTAGCAGCTCCTGGCTTTGCAAAGCTAGACTTGAATGGCAGTGACATCACGGAGGTGGCTCTCGAATGAGAATCCTGATTGATGGACTCCTTGCAGAATCGGTTCCTGGCCAAGGAAAATTCACTAAGAGTGAACTGGTCTGATATGGTCCAAGAGATGCCCTAGATACTACTCAGTATTAGGATACAGCTGGGTTTATTTTCGATCACATGTCTTGCAGACGAGAATAGGTCTGTGTGGTCCGTGGCCTCTAGCAGTGCTTGGGCCACCTCCTGGTGGGCGGTCGAGCATGACACACTGTCTTTCGCAGAATTGCCCCCTATGTTTTAGGCACCTTCATAGCACTGAAGTGATGTTGGCTGCTGACACTGCAAGTGTTAAGCATCGGTACAGCAGCTTGTACACAACTATCTACCAGCCTTAAAATAATGGGGTGATTGAAAGGTGGCACCAAACCCTGAAAGCCGTGTTGATGTGTCACGATTTGCAGCGGACCAAAGCATTAACATGGTTTCTAGTAGGTATATGGAGAGTTTATAAGGATGATCTGACATCCTCTCTCGCCGATCTTTTGTGTGGTGAATGTCTGACACTGCTGTGGCCTTCCTCTTGCCTTCTCCACCGGCTGTAACCTCAGAATTGCCGACCTTGGTAAATAAAATAGACATCACATAGCTCACATCCGTACACCATCTCATCAAACTCACACTGTGCGGCAAGTTTTCGTGTCTAACGCATTAAGCGATTGCACATATGTGACTCTCTGAGACCAAACAGTTCATGCTGCACTAAAGGAGCCATATTCCGGCCCCAGAAAGAACTCCAACAATGGTAACAAATGTTTACCATATTACCTAATGGTAATCCAACTATCTCCATTCTGTGCCTCAAGTCAGCCTGGATGTTGAGGAACCATGTGGAAGAAGACAACTAACCACAGTTCTTAGTGGTTCCTCCAGCCACACCATCCTCTAGTGACACAGACTGTCGGGCCAGTCATCCTACCTTCTCTGCGAACTTCCGACATCCAGTCAACTGCTTCAAGTATTGCCTCCACCCCGCTCTCGCTACAGTAGGCCGCTTCAGTGTCCCACATTTCTGCAAGATTAAGCTCTGGAGTACGGTCCCATTCCTATCCCCTCCACGGTGTTCTGCGCTGGACCGCCAAAACGATGTAGACATACAAAATCGACATTAAGAACAATGAACGAGTATATCGCATAATGTTGATTATTGTCTTTGTCTCGCTGTTTCGTTATTGGGTCGTACGAAGAGCAAAAAGGACATTCTCCACAGGAGATTCTCAAAGCAATAGAATATTCTCTAAGAAACTTCTCAATTTCGCATTAACAAGAAGTTCTAAACATATTCTCTGACGAGAAATTTCTTTCTAATTACTTCCCGTCCTTCTTGAGAAGATTCTCGGTATGCGTTGTGTGACTCGTCCCGCAGAGAACACGTGCATAATCTTCCAGTTTATTCAACTCGCCCACTCGGACAAACTATTCACTGTACAAATATGGAACTGCCATCAATGTGTGCTGGAAGAATTGGATTATGTTCCGATTCATGTTTTATGTGCAGCAACAAATTATTAAGACGATTACAGACAGTTTACGAAAATGCATTTTGACGATACTGCCGAATTTTCGACATGCGGGAAACTTTTTTGTTATTGATGTTAGGTGAGCACATAATGTTAACGAACTCTTACGAATATGTCACTTTTTCATCACTGAAACTCTGTCAGAGTTTTCTAACACGAGTTAATTTTGGTTAGGTAAGACACACAATGGTCGTGCGTCAAGAATAGAATGATTCTAAAGGCACTTTAGAACTTCACATTCATATAGAATTTTACTGACACGACTTAGACGTATGGTTAAAGTGCCATCTTCTAACAAAATACTTCAAGTTTCATTCACTTATGGTTGCAATACCGAATAACGTCACTAGGAACGACTATGAAATTGAAAATCTAGTGCATAAAGTGCAATATTGTAGTAAAAGTTTCATTCGCCTATTGTTCTAGTACCGAATTCCGCCACTAACAACGACACAAAACTGAAAACCGAAACAGTAGACTTCACAGGATCAGAATATGCTCGTTGCGTGTTTTGGACGAAAAAAAAACAAAAGTCAGCAACAGGGGTATAACAATTTCGTACGGAGTACCGTAAGGAAGTTGCTAGTAGGCCTACGATTTATTCCTCCTGAATTTCGTTCTAACTGGCTGCAGCATTCATCACAACAAATCTCCAGGTCGCCTACAAGATTCTGAAATTGTTGTCGAGCGAGCGAGAGAGAGTTTTGTTCGAGGTCTAAGGAAATCAAAGCATCATGAGTCACGAGAGCTTGGATTTCTAAGGAAATCAAAGCATCATGAGTCACGAGAGCTTGGATTCCCTCAGTCTACACTCTGTAGAGTGTTACGAAAAAGATAACACCTAAGCTGTACAGACTGCAATTGCGGAAGTGGCGCCTGATCTGCTGAATAAAGAGTGGCAAGATTTTATGTCAGATGGGACGTTTCCTGTTTGGCCGATGGCAGACACATTCATTCAGACTGGAAGTTAAAGTTAAAGTGAATGTATAGAACGGAACTTGCAGTATTTTGCTACAAGATGACACCTGTAATACTTGTATAGGTCTTCTCAGTAAAATTATGTATGTAGTTCAAGTTGCAAAGTCACTTTAGAATACTCTGTACTAAAACGGTCGTCCGTGCCGTTTCGTTATGAGAAACAGATCACTAGATTTGTAATTAACCAGTTATTAATTTATCTGATCATCCTATTTATTTCTAACATAACAAAACTTAAGACTGATGCTGTGAGAAAACGTATCTTCAATAGGACAATTGACTGGGAGAATGAACAAAAGCGATACAAAACACATTACATTAATATTGCAGCAACATTTATTTTGTGTGGTACAGACTGAATTCCTGAAATGAACTTCATATGGAATTAGTTACTGCTAAGGCTTTCTTATTAAAATTTCAAAACTTATAGCAATACAATTCTGTTATGTAGCTACTTTCAGTTACAAACTATGCACTCCAAACAGGCTGCTGAATCCATCTGTGTTTCATTTCTATGGTGATAATGGAAAAACTCCATTGACATCACTCCCGTCATTATGAAAGATGTTTGAAGTGTCACTGTTGCTGTAGTTACCTAGTGAAATAATCATCTCTTCTCCTGAATTTTCCAAAACAGCTTCGTTCTGCTATGCTGAAGACTTGCAGGCCCTTTAATCAGGTGTCTGAGGATTCTGGAATGGTGTCATTAAACATCATGCAACGCCATACCTTTCATCTCTTAAAATTAAAGCATTACACAAGTTGTCTCTTAGTACATGGCACACATCAAGGTTTTTCCATATCTTAGTCTCATGTACGGCTCTGAGCACTATGGTACTTAACTTCCAAGGTCATCAGTCCCTCATGTACGGAGCCAGATCATGAAGCATTGCCATTAGTATATAGTTCACTATAATCACACATCGCCTGCACACTGATATCAGAAAAGCTTTCAGTTCATGTATTCGTCTCCATGTACGGTAGCTTTCATGATTAGCATGTACGTGCAATCGAGGGTCCCTACTGTGCATGAAAACTGATAACGTGGTTGCTGCTTAACTGCTATTGTTTCTAGTTCTCCTACGTTTCTAGAAAATAGGACCCACAAAGGTGATTTTTGAGTAATATGATGAAGAACGTATAAGAATCTCAGCGCCACGGTCTTGTGTATAACTTAGTCTTCTCCTACACCAGCCTGAAAACCTGGGTGTTCCAAATAACACAAAAAGTTTTCACTTTTACTTTGCTTGAAAGGTCGTCCCCTTCTATCATGATTATCGGGTAGGAAGTGATTCGTTCGCTAAATTGTGGATTGTTGCGTCATTCATCGACAAAATAATATTTTTATCGTTAAACCTGTATAATCTACCACAATTTCTCTCTTCAGTATATCATTGGACTAAATATATCATTTTTTGCTTCCAAGCAATACAAATTCTGCGATTTTACTTAAAAAAAAAAAAACTCGATAAATCGAACTTCAACTGACCATTCTCAACTAGGCGCATGTTACGTACCTCTCTTCAAAAAATCAGAGAATGTTGTTGTGAAAATCTTGTCTAGTTTTATTCATACGAAACTGGAAAATGTTCTCAGCGTTGAGCAACTTCCTTCACCCTTATGCTCAAGCTGATAACATTCTCAGGTGAAAAATGTTCTCCGAATTGCTTTATTCATGCAACCCTGAGAATGTTCTCCGAAATTACAAGAATTAAGCACACTCTCGCATACGACTTTCTGTGTACTTTTGTGACTGCATTGTTCGTTTCTTACTATGTGTGGATTTGTGTTCATAAAGTGGCACCATTCGTGGCAACATTTCCGCATGTCATTCTGCATCCCGCAAGTGCCAGGGCACTTGGAGCATTGCTGTCGTTCTTTGCTTCCGTATCGTAACACGAGTCTTGCACTACTTTTATTTTGGCATTCAGTGCCCGTAACAGTGGACAGACAACAGTGCTAATAAGTGGTACATTGGGAAGTACCCTACGCCACAAACTTCACAATGGTTTGCAGGGTATTTATAGGTAACTGTAGATGAAGATTTAGATGTAGTTTTTTCCCCAGCTTAAGATATTTCATTTTAACGGAGGAAAAAATAAAAAGTTAAACCAGCGTGTTTCTCTCTAACACAACTGTGCTAAACGACCGCATTTAAGTCAGATTAACTCACTACAACACCTAATTGGTCAACAGCGCCCTAGAACGTATAGAATCAAAGTTATATTTTATGTTACTTAACTCATTTTACTCTACCCTCTGGAGCAGTGTAGAGACATATTTGAAATCGGAGTGGTGTATGTAAAAATTTTTAATTTCTACGCTCTTCTATAGTTTATTTTAAAGTTACTCTAACGGGTACTGGCAATTTCAATGCACTACAAAAATCTACTTCAATTTATTTGCATAATGTAGTCGCATCTACAGAATTCTCCATCTAATGCATCGCGAACTTAAAGAACTACTATTTAAGCTATGGCTGGCTTTGAAATATCGAATAAATTCAGTTCAGTTTATTAGGTCCTTGTAGTACGTCATCAAGTTGAGAGGAATCTCCTTTTGCCCAAGACAGAAGACTAACATTAAGTCTGCGTTTCTAATTTTCTTATGTGATGTTATTTTCAATGGTCCCATAAGTTCTTGCGTTTTGTTACACATGGGTAAGTCACAATTACAAGTTGTACATTCTGTGAAACAAATGGCTGTAACGTGTTCGTTAGAACTGAAAAGTGAGACATACTAGTGAAGGTATGGAAAGCAGATGAACGATGTTTATACGTGCGTAACAGGTAACATTTGCTCCCGTTTTATACAGCCTTGTTTTTGGGGCCGGAGATAGCTAACCGAGGAATAGGCTAACCACGGGTTAACTTGGAGCGCGCCTTGTATGACGCCGTTTTATTCCCCAGTTAATTATCCTCACAATAGCGTTGATGTCCAGTTAAGTTGGCAACAACTGTAGAGCACTCCTGGTATTTTCGCGTATGTCATTTCATATTTACAAGTCGTCGTCTGCAGAAATAGCATGTCAAACATTATTGATAAGCGTTCCAGATCGCAAGACTATTTGCTTGAGGATACTTTGAGGCTGGTAGATACTGTAAATGAGTTAAAGAGTGTAGCAGAAAACTGCTGAGGTCTCATTCACTGAAATATTAGTGCCAGACATTTAACTAAGTTATTGGGGTACTTATGTGTATAAAAATATAACAACCCATGTTGAAATTAGTTAAAGGATCAGGTATTTGTTGCTCGACCAGTAAGAGATCTTTCTAGATTTCTGAATAAAGTATGGGAAAAATATGAAACAGTTTCCATTCACAGACAACTTCGTATAGATCGACAGAACAGCTGTAACAGACGAACAATTTTTTCCCCCTTTTGTAAGAAAGATACACGTAAATATTATGCCCAGAAAAGGTAGCAGAGACGACAGTTTGGTGCAGCCCCATACATAAAATATAAGTTCCAAATTATGTACTGTGAAATACACCATTTGGTAGAGTTGTCAACAGAAAGACGCCACAGGCAGTTCGATTCAGATGAAACCTTTCTACACAACATAAAACGTAGCTGTATGGTAAACAGTGATCTCCAATAAACTGTGACAACACAGATATTGATTTGACTGAAAATTCTCGGAGGTGTTACTGGCTAGCAGCATCTTAGAATGGTTAATTCATTACAGCAACAGTGGGTGTTCTACAGGAAATATCCTTGCTGAATTACTGAACACTATTTTTGCATCCACTTTGCACTTTTTTGGCATATATAAATCCTGCTTCTATGGTGTGATGCTTAATAAATATATTAAGTGTATATATGAAGAATAAGAGGTCAACATTTATGATAAGTAACCATTATCTTTTTTTATAATCCTGGAGTAGAAATGTACCTATGGCACATATCAAACTGGAGGCTGTCATTGTCTCTCCACAAATGTCTGAGGAATTGTAACTATTTCATGCATAATTTTGGCTAGTGTAATCATCTCTAGCAGCTATATGTAATCTGGTTAAGAAGGAGAAGTAACTGAAGATGTGACGCCTTCACTGTATTCTTTTTCTTGAGTCATCTCAGCTTAGAACTGTCAGTTTTGTTTTCAGAATAAAAATACGTGTTCTCAAATGTGAAAGAATTAGCAGAGTTGCATATGGTGCTCCTTCAAAACTAAAAGTAGCTTGACAAGAACCAGAGAATTTAAGAACTGAAAAAGAGCTCATAATTAGGATCAGAACAAAAATTAAAGCAACTGATTTCAGAATAAAAAATATTAATATACATTGATTTAATTTTATTTTCATTTACGTATATCAGAGAAAAGAAATAACTGAAAAAACTGTCTCTCAAGCATGTTGTTCATGCATACACATCCCCTTAATAATCCTGCTGGCTGCCCCTTATCAGTTATACCAATTAAGTCTTCAATGGAGAGAAGGAAATCACCAGAGGCAAAGTATCTGAGTGTCTGTAGTAGCAGGTCCATTGGTGGAACACTCATTTCTGAAAAGAAAAGAGTAGAATGACATGAGACAGTTCAAGAGAAATTTAAAAACATAACTTGTCAGTCTCTGCCTCCACTGTTATGATTAATTAGAATCAAAAACTAAAGATTCCTGTTGGCTGAATGGCAAGTAACGATGTTCTTAAAAAATAAAAATGACAATTATTTTGTGATAAATATGGATATGTTTATGTGGATAATACTAATAACTGAGAAATAAAAAAGGTATCTGCTATATCTTTCTTAAAAAACTGACTTTCCAGTTAATTTTGCTGTGTTAAACCAACTTGAGTAAGCACAAATAATTTACATATTTATGGGAATAATGTTACATAATGGACAATTTTGTTGCTGTGAAGCATTCACTAAAAGATGGAAAGTTGTTGTCCCAATGGGAGATAAGCGTGAACAGTATTTTCTGTTACAGATGTGACTGATTGAACTTGGTACATTAGTGTACTATCAAACTTCTTGTTACATTAAACTATCATAATAAGCCATCAGTTTCATAAAAATAGTACTTCACTCAAGTTCAATATATTTCAATTTAATTTACCATCAACTAGCTACAGTTTGATATAAAGGACACTAAAAAAACTTGATGTTTAAGGAAAGTGAAAAACATTGCATTCCAAGTACTCCATCTACATGCTACAACGGTGCAGATTCAGTGACTAGATTCCTGTTCTGCTCTTGTAACATACATTGATAGCTATTATTTTATGATAAATATGGGTGACCTTATGTGGATAACACTAATCATAGAAATACACAGCAGCTATGTTCAATACTGGGAAACATCACTTAAAGACTCTAACTTTCCTCTTAATTTTACTACGTTAAACTTAGCGTGAGTAAGCACAATTAGGTTCAAGGGCTTAAGTTGCTCTGAAGCATTAATGGGCCAGTCATCCCAATATTTTCACTGAGATGTGGAAAGTTGTTCTGACACTGCTGTGGTGTTTACAAAAATGGGTATACCCAGTAGAAAACAGAATGCTACAATATTTTTTTGCTATTGACATAATGTGGCTGAGTGAAACTGGGGCACAACTGTATTATCAAAACATTTTACAGTACAAAAAATTGATGTTTTGTCTAAATCAGAAAAGGCTGTTTGAACAAATAGTACAAACGTAACTGTTGTGGTTTTTTCTATTTGGTTAAGTCTATTATGGTGCTGTCTGCTACATATAATGAAACAGTCCTTTCCCCTACCGCAGCAGTTGGAACACATGCCACATAAACAAGATTATTTCTGCACAATCTTTTATTTTAATGTGCCTGATTTACATAAATAACACAATGGAGTTCATGAAGTACTGAAGTCAAATGCATATTAGTACAAATAAACTGTATTATTTAATAAAAAAGAGAAATAGTCTCACCCGTCTGTTACTAGCTCCACTTTCTCAAGTACTACACTGAAAAGACGAAACACGGCTTCTTTTGATAAAGCAGAATCTGGATATAAATTCGGAATTGGCATCATCTCATTTTCTTCTTCCTCGTTCTCATGAACACTTCAGCCGCAATATCATCATCACTGTCTGTCACTATGTCTGCCATCTTGCAAGACTAGTGCTTAACTGGCTGCTAAGCGAAGATTGTACAACTGGCCCTTGGTGTTAGAGGCTAAATAAATGTAAATGCAGTCAGTACGAGATCTAACTTCTACTTCATTGTTTATTTTCCTTTTCAAATATCAAAGAGAATTCGTTGTTGTGAACATCAGTTGTATATTTAGCACACTTTTATTTATTGTTAAAAGTGTAATCATAAATGCTGCATCTCATAACTGGGAAATTTCCGAGAGTATTTTGGGTGCATTTTCTGTATAAATACCATAGGTCAGATATAAAGAATACAAGCAAATTGTTACAACATAACCTAATATTATTATAAGCACTAAAATTACACAAAATCTTTATGTACTAGTTGCTTACTATATGCTGTAAGTGAAATTTGTGGAAAATATGCGAACTGCGGATAGCGTGTGGTGAATGTAAATAAAAAGCTAAACACACTTACATACACAGTAAGAATCTTCGCACAAAATACAAGCTGTGCGTCTGTGATCACAATGTACCATGGCAGTATTCAGTCACTGCTTATGTATGGCATTATCTTTTGGGGGAACTCCATAGGTACAAACAAAACGTTTAGGCTACAGAAAAAGATTGTTAGAATAATAAACCATGCTAAGTACAGAGACTCCTGTAGATCAATATTTAAAAATCTTAGTATACTGCCTCTTCCTAGCTTATATATGTATGAAATATTAAATTTCACAGAAGGAAGTATTTTAAAAGATGGAAATATCTTCAAATGCAGGATATGTTGCAGGGAGAGTTCCCACCTGTGCAATTCAGAAAAGCTGGTGTTGGTAGTTTGGCTCTAGATGAGACAGGGTGTGAGGCAGTCATTGAAGTGCAACATGTTGGGCTGCGCAGCATTTTCAGAAACTTTGTGCTCCAGTTGTCAGCAGCCATTCTGTGGATCGACAGCTTGTTGGTTGTCATACCCATACAGAATGTAACACAGTGGTACATCTTATTTTACATATCAAATGACTGCTTTCACAGGTAGTGCTGTCTATGATGGGATAAGTGATGCCTGCAACCAGACTGGAGTGGTGGGAGGGTATAAGGAACAGGTCTTGCCTCTAGGTCTATCTTTGTAATATGAGCTATGAGGCAATTGGTTTGGAGTAGGGATGGACGAGGATATTGCGTAGGTTTGGTTGGTGATGGACTACCACTGCAGGAGGAGTGGGAAGGATAGTGGGTAGGGTATTCCTCATTTTAGAGCACAACAAAAAGTACTTGAAACCCTGCTGGAGAATGTGATTTGGTAGCTCCATTCCTGAGTGGTACTGTCATGAGGATTGTGCTCCTTTAAGGCCAGATGGTGGGAATATGGCAGCTGGTAGGTGACTGGAGAGACAAGGCATAGGAGACTTTTTGGTGTGGAATGGGCGCCAGATGTCAAAGTTTGATATGAATGGAGGTACTGATGTAGCCATCTTTGAGGTGGAGGTCAACATCAAGGAAGGTGGCTTGTTGGGCTGAGGAGAACCAGGCGAAATGAGTGGGGGAGAAGCTCCTGAGGTTCTGGAGGAATGTGGATAGGCTGTTCACACTCTCAGTCCAGATCATGAAGATGTCATCGCTGAATTTGAACCAGTGAGTTTTTTGGGATTTTGTGTGTTAGAAAGATTTCCTCTCGATGGCCCATGAATTACTTGGCATCAGATGATGCCATGTTTGCACCCATTGCTGAACCATGGATTTGTTTGTCAGTGATGCTTTCAAATGTGAAGTAATTGTGGGTGAGGATATAGTTGCTCATGGTGACCATGAACGAGGCTGTAGGTCTGGAGTCAGTTGGGCATTGGATAAGGTGATGTTCAAAAGTGGCAAGGCCTTGGGCTTAGGCATATTAGGGAGGTGGCATCAATAGTGATGAACAGGGCAGGGCACCTTGTGGTACAGGAACGAAACTGTGGGGAGTCTGTGCAGGAAATGATTGGTATCTTTTATATATGAGGGTAGGTTGTGGGTAGGCTGAAAGTGTTGGTCCAGAGAATCTCTGCACGTGTTGCCGCTGCTGAACACTGCATTCCTCTGTACTTGACTGTTGACTGACTTCAGACCTAAAACCTCCTTCCTGGTACTATGGCCAACTATATCCTGACCCACAATTACTTCACCTTTCCAAGCATCACCTAAAACGAATCCATGGTACAACAATGGGCACCCACAAGACATCATCCTGTACCAACTTATTCATGGGCCATCAAGATAAAGCCTTCCTAATCACCCAGAATCCCAAAGCCCACAACTGATTCAGATTCATTGATGACATATTTGTGATCTGGACTGAGGGTCAAGACACCCTGTCCACATTCCTACAGAGCCTCAAAACCTCCCCTCATTTGTCTCACCTGATCCTCCTCCTCAGCCCAACAAGCCACCTTCTTTGATGTTGACCTCCACCTCAAAGATGGCTTTGTCAGTAACTCCATCCATATCAAACCTACCAACCAACAGCAATACCTCCACTTTGGCAACTGCCATCCATTCCGTACCAAAAATTCACTATCATACTGTGTAGCTACCCGTGGCCACCACATCTGTTGTGATGAGTAGTCCCTCTCTAGATACACCAATGGTCTCACTGAGGCCATCATAGACCAAAATTACCCCTAAAATATTGTAGAGAAATCATATAACTCAGTACCACCTAGGACTGGAGCAACTGAACCACATTCTGTGCCAGCATTTTGACTACCTTGTTCTGTGCCCTGAAATGAGAAATATCCTACCCACTGTCCTTCCCATCCCTCCCACAGAAGTATTCCACCACCCACCAAACGTACGCGATATCCTCATTCGTCCGTACGCAACCCTTGCTCTCAACCCCTTGCCTTGTGGCTCATATTCTGCAATAGATCTAGATGCAAGACTTGTTCCATGCATCCTCTCATCATCCCCTACTCCAGTCCATTCACAGGCGTCACTTATCCCATCATAGCGAGGGCTACTTGTGATAGTAGTTATATGATCAACAAGCCAAGCCGGAACCACTGTGCTGCATCCTACATGGGCATGACAACCAACAAGCTGTCAGCCCACATGAATGGCCACTGCCAAACTGTGACCAAGAGAGGCTATGCCATCTGGATCCTTTCACCCAACAGTAGCTTTTCTGAATTCCATGGGTGGGTACTCTACCTGCAAATATATCCTACATTTCTGTAACCCCCTGGCCTCAATCTCCGCTAGTCCTTGTCCTCCGCCCACCTATCCCATTCACCGTTCCCATTCCGCACTTCACAACCTTCTATAGGATCATCACACCCACTTGTCTTCTTTTTTTTCCCTTCCTCTCTCTCTCTCTCTCTCTCTCTCTCTCTCTCTCTCTCTCTCTCTCTCTCTCTCTCTCTCTCTCTCTCCCTCCCCCCCCCCCCCACTCTCTCCCAATGACTGCACCTGACAGTCCTACCTGGTCCCTGCCACACCCCTGCCTGCTCCCACAAACAGCATTACACATTGCCCCTACCCCTACTCTGCTATAGCTCCCCCTCCCCACCCCACCCCAGTCCTCTCCTAACCCCCACACACAAATTGCTTCTCCTGTCAGGCGCAGTTGCTTGCAGTCTGTCCTCATTGGCCAAAGACAGTGGTCATGTGAGTGTTAGTTGTAACTGCGTGAAGGTGGGTTTGTGTCTCCTACTTTAAAAGAAAGCTCAGATGTATAGCAGTCATTTTGTTGTGCCTGTCTGCAACTCAACATTTCCTCTATCTCCTTTTCATAATATTGTCATTATTGCAGCAGGGATTTTCCGTTGTTTAATATATGTTTTCTGAATTTATCTTGCCTGTTTAGTTTTTGAGATGAAAAATGTGTTATGTGTGGTGAAGCACTTTTAAATATGTTGGGAAAATACGCATTAGCCTACAATACAGGTCAGTCTCTTATCGCAACCTTTATTTGCCATTCAGATTCATTGGATTCACCAATAAATGAAAGGACAATATACCTCTACCCTGTAACACCCAAAGAAGTATAAATGGCTATCAGCAAACTAAAGAGTAAAATGACCTGCAAATTTGATGGTATCCCTGACAAAATTATTAGATATAGTACTGATAATGTTGTCTCTCAACTTGTGGACATAATCAATGACTCCTTTGAAACTGGTGTGTTTTCAGGTAAACTTAATCAGTCAACAGTAATACCAGTTTATAAAAGTGGTGACAAGCTTGACATTAAAAATTTCAGACCACTATAATTATTGTCTGTATTTTTGAAAACAATTGAAAGAATAATGTATTACAGATTGCTTCCTAAACAACAATAAAATTCTTGTAAATGCACAGAATGGTTTCAGATAAGGCAATCTATACAAACGGCTCTCTTCAGTTTCCTAAGACTTGTTTACAAAGCTACTGGACCTGATCTGTGGATTGTTTTTGGACATTTCTAAAGTGTTTGATCTTATAAATCATAATAAACTATATAATTATGGTGTCCATTGGTGTTACCTATGAGCAGTTCAAGTCTTATTTAGCTGATAGGAAACAAACAATGCAAATTTCTCAGGATGGAAATGTGTACTATTCTGAATATGAGTTAATTATGGGGTGCCCCCGGGCTTGGTATTGGGAACATTGGTATTCTTGATTTTTATTAATGACCTACAACAACAGTTTTCAACAGCTGATACTGTATTATTTGCTGTTGATGCCAGCTTCATTATAAAAGGGAAGAATGACTTAGATGCAGCACAAAATCGACAAAACAGCAGAAGTGGCATAAAAATGGTTTAAAGATAACTGTCTAGTTGTCAGTGACAAGAAAACTGTATGGATGAACTTCAGGCATATAAGGAACAAAAATAGGACCAATGTAAAATCCACATTATCGAAGAGCCAGATTCAGCAAAGGAATCAAATAAATTTTTTAGGATTATGGGTGGCTGAGCATCTAAGATGGGAAAAACATGTAGAAATACTTAACAAAAAATTAAGCAAGTGCTGTCACACATTAAGAATGCTGAAAGACTGCTGCAATACTGAAACAGTGTTAAGTGCTTATTACGCTTACATGCATAGTCTACTGAAGTATGGTATAGTATTCTGGGGAAATACCTGTTTTGCAAAGCAGTCTTTTAAGCTTTGGAAGAAAACTGTAAGATTAATAAGTGATGTTGTTTGCAGAGTGTCATGTAGAGATATTTTTGAGGAATTAAAAATCATGACTTTACTGTCTATATTAATATATGAAAGTACCTGCTTCATTAAAAACCATCGTGAGATCCACAATTAGGAAACTTACAATGAACGAACACACAGTGTACGTATGCTACAAGCTCTCCCGTGTAATGTACCTTCTAAGGAGGTTAAAAGATGTATTGAGTGACCAATATCTCATAACAGTATATTATGCCCTATTCCATAGCCACATCAATTATGGCCTACTGTTATGGGGACATTCTGCTGGTTGTAAGGATGTGCTAATTCTACAGAAAAAGCTCTCAGAATAATCACAACAAGTAAAAGACAGGAGCACTGCAGGCCTATATTCAAACAGTTAGGAATTATGACAGTCTTCAGCCAGTATGTGTTTTTATGTCTCATCAGCGTGAAAGAAAACCAAGGAGTCTTCAGCATGAGGCAAGATATACACAATCACAATACCCGTAACAAGAGGAGCATCGAAATACCCAGGTGTTGACTGACGGGAATGCAAGACAGCTTTCCAGTGGTTGCCCTAAAGATATTCAACTCACTCAAGAAGTGCAATCCCTGCCGCTAGGAACATTCAAAAGGAGAGTAGCACAGGACCTGAAAGAACACCCATTGTACTCCATTGGTGAATTCTTTAATAGTGACCAAAGTGAATGGAAAAACAAATGTTGTTTCTATTAAGTATAAGTGTCTTAATTTTGTGAAATTTTTTTAAAATATATGTATGTAATTAATCTTGACGCACTCTGTCCAGTCATGGCTGGTAAACGACACAGATTTAATAATAAAGTATCAAACAAGGAATAGGGATGACTATCATAGGGATGTGCACAGAAAAATCAATATATCAGGACAGTGCTGTTTACAAACCAAAAATTGTTTACAGTGCATTGCCAGATAGCATAAAAAAATACCAAACATTAACGCATTCAAAAAAGTTCAATTAAAGTACTGGTATTTAATAGTTTTAGTCAAATCAGCCAAGGTGTTAAGCTAGCTTTTATTTTATCTGTATGTTTGTATGTATATATATCTAAAAACAAAGATGATGTGACTTACCAAACGAAAGCGCTGGCACGTCGATACACACACAAACATACACACAAAATTCCAGCTTTCACAACCAACAGTTGCTTTGTCAGGAAAGAGGGAAGGAGAGGGAAAGACAAAAGGATGTGGGTTTTAAGGGAGAGGGTAAGGAGTCATTCCAATCCTGGGAGCGGAAAGACTTACCTTAGGGGGAAAAAGGACGGGTATGCGCTCGCGCGCGCCCACGCACACGCGCACGCACACGCGCACACACACGCGCACGCACACACGCACGCGCGCGCGCACACACACACACACACACACACACACACACACACACACACACACACGCTGCTTGTGTCTGTATATGTGTGGATGGATATGTGTGTGTGTGCGAGTGTATACCCGTCCTTTTTTCCCCCTAAGGTAAGTCTTTCCACTCCCAGAATTGGAATGACTCCTTACCCTCTCCCTTAAAACCCACATCCTTTCGTCTTTCCCTCTCCTTCCCTCTTTCCTGACGAAGCAACTGTTGGTTGCGAAAGCTAGAATTTTGTGTGTATGTTTGTGTTTGTTTGTGTGTCTATCGACGTGCCAGCGCTTTCGTTTGGTGAGTCACATCATCTTTGTTTTAGATATATTTTTCCCACGTGGAATGTTTCCCTCTATTATATTCATATCATTTATTTGTATGTATATAATTTTATAATCTAATTAAGGAGAAGAATGTTTTTGTTATAAAGATGTGCTGATACAAATAAGATTTTGCACATGATGTAAATATGTAATATTTTGTACTTTGACAAATCCAACATCATGAATGTGATAATATGGGTGCTAAATAAATAAATAAACTCTTAAATGAATTATCACCTTTGAACCTAAGCTAGATCCCTGACTACACCACAGATCAGTCTGTCGCCACAACCAAGGGGGGAGGAAGGGGGGGGGGGGGGGGGGTAGCTCTAGTGTCACACTCAGGCGACGATTTCAGATTTGCTTCCAGACTCTGTACTCACATACTACTTTCTGTTTCCAACATACATATAGTATTTTTCTCCATTGTGCCGCATGCTCATTTATACCATAGTGTTCAAGTTCAGTTAGTGCTGTAAGGGTGATTGTGTCGAAAGATTTAGATAAGCCCAGAAACTTAGCAGATACACAGAGTATCTTTTGACTAATGGTTGTATAACAGACCCTGTTAGGCTTGATATAACTGTTTCTGTAGATTTCCCTTCAAGAAAACAAGTTGTACTGCAATCAGAATACTGTGTTTTTGTAGGAAAGTAATTTATCTACATTACATAAGCCTTTCAAGTATTTTTGAGAAAACAGTTCTATAATTATTTTAGTCCTTTGCCACCTTTCTTGTATAACAATACTGTTATGCTTATTTTTAATTTTTCTGGAATTCTTCTGTGAGTGTACAATTTGCTTAATCCAAAAATGGGTTCAATTATTTTTTCACTCGCATGCCTTATTAGATAATGTAGTATTTCTCCATCTCCTGCAACCTTCTTGGATTTTAGTTTCTGAATTATTTTTATGAGTTCCTGTTTTTTCACGCTTCCATAAAAATTGAGTGAGCTGGTTGCTGAAGTGGTCTGGGATACTAGAGTCCCTGATGATTTCTTTCACACTTTAAATGTTGCGCAGCATCTATGAAATTAGTGTTCTCACAGTTTTCATTGTCTCAATAAAATTTGTTATTTGCAATCTTTTTACATATTTCATCTACATCTTTATCTACATGACTGCTCTGCAATTCACATGTAAAAGCCTGTTAGTGGGTTCATTGAACCACTTTCACACTATTTCTCTACTGTTCCATTCGCAAACAGCATGTGAGAAAAAATGAGCATGAAGTCTCTCCTTGCAAGCTCTGACTTCTTTCATTTTATAATGGTAATCGTTTCTCCCCATGTAGGTAGGTATTGACAAAATATATTTTGTATTCAGAGGAGAAAGATGGTGATTGAAATTTTGGGAACAAATTTCACCGCAATGAAAAATGCCTTTGTTTCAATGGTTGCCACCCTAGCTCACATATCATATCCATGATAGACTCTTCCCTATTTTGTGGTAATACTGAAGACCACCATTCTCTGAACTTCTTCTGATGTCCTCGATCAATCCATTCTGATAAGAATCCCGTACCACAAAGCAGCACTCTAGCAGAGGATGGACAAGCATAGTGTAAGAAGTCTCTTTAGCAGATTTGTTACATCTTCTATGTATTCTGCCACAGCCTGATTTGCCTTACCCACAACAGTAAGTACGTGATCATTGCAGTTAATGTTCTTTATAATAGTTACACGTAGGTATTTAGTTGAATTTGCAGACTTTACATTTGTGTTATTTACCATATAATGGAAATTTAACAGATTTCTTTTAGTACCGATGTGGAAGAACTCACACTTCTTATTATTTAGGATCAATTGCCACTTCTCACATCTTAAAGATATTGTGTCTGAATTATTTTGCAACTGGTTTTGATCTAAGTACCTTATAGTATTTTGATTGAGACTTGGCAATGTAAGATTGTGGAACAATAGTCTTTTTCCAGTGTAGATGAAAAATTCTCAATAATTTCAGCAATGTTTGCAGTACATGTGATCATTTGTGTTCTGCTAGTTGAAATCTATTGATGAAAATGTATGGTTTCATTTTCATCCCAGTTTTCAATTATTATTATTATTTCTTTCCTTTCTCAGACGTTTTGTCTGGTTAAAAATGGAAAGTGATGCGGACCTTGATCAAGCGTGACTTCCTTTTAACTGTAGGGTATATGTTACATTGCATTTAGGAACTTTCGGTTAATTGAACATGTATCAATAATTACAGATTTCTGTAGTTGTATATATACGTTTGGATGTAGCTGTATTGCATTGATGTACTGGTGGATATTGTGTGGTATGACTCTTGTAGTTGATAGTGTAATTGGTATAGTGTCAACTTTATCCTGATGTCATATGCCCTTGACTTCCTCAGCCAGTTGGATGTATTTTTCAGTTTTTTTCTCCTGTATATTTGTTGTATTGGGTACGGATATTTCGATTAGTTGTGTTAATTTCTTCTTTTTATTGGTGAGTATGATGTCAGGTTTGTTATGTGGTGTCGTTTTATCTGTTATAATGGTTCTGTTCCAGTATAATTTGTATTCATCATTCTCCAGTACATTTTGTGGTGCATACTTGTATGTGGGAACATGTTGTTTTATTAGTTTATATGTACTAAGATGGTACCTGTTCTTTTGGACATGTCCGAAAGAACAGATACCATCGGTGACCATGCAGCTCGTTAGAATGAAATTACAATGAAATGAACACCCTTAGCTGCTTACAGGCGTTGACATACATCAACGGGGACAGATGAAAATGTGTGCCCAGACCGGGACTCGAACCCGGGATATCCTGCTTACATGGCAGACACTCTATCCACCTGAGCCACCGAGGACACAGAAGATAGCGCGACTGCAGGGACTGATCTCTGGCACGCCTCCTGTGAAACCCACATTCTCAACGTATTGTCCCGCACTACATTCATAGTGTCCCCGCCCATTATACTCATTACTCGCGGCGCGTTGCCAATTCCCATAAGAGTTCGGGCTCTGTTTGTGCATTCGCACAGAAGAAGAAGTTGGTCAACTTGAGCCTTAACTAAATATATACTAAGATGGTATCTGTTCTTTCGGACATTTGCTCTCAGCAACATGGGGAAGATGGCCATAATCAGCCATATGGAAGGAGCTAAGTACTCCGAAGCAGTCACAGTGGTCAAGAAGACAGAGGAGATTCACCTTTATAGTCAGTCCTTTGCAAGTGAAGCACTACGACCGTTAAGTGATGCGTGGACTCTTAAGGCTGCATACCATCTCACTGACCTTAAAGGGAGTTTATTTTTGATGACTGCATTGTTTTTTCACCCTGCCCTTTTGGTGATGCGTTAGGCTGTTAAAATGATATTCCAATAATGCTTTAAAATATCAGTAATAGGAACATTGGGTGAGCTTGGAAACCTTGCCAATAGAGTTGCACTCAGAAGTGATCGACAGACTGTGGCATTTTCAACATACCCTTGCACAGTTTGACGTAACCTATCCTTTTCAGATGTCAAGTTTTGGCATTCATTATGGAAACTTGCCACTGGGTTTTCAGTGAAGAGGAAGGATGAGCAAGGTACGCCTCACTGCCCTATTTTCTCAATGTTTCGGTTCTTCTTGCTTCCTCTTAAGAAGAGGGGTTGATTTCAACAATTCTGTCTTCCTCGCTTGTGTGTTCTGAAACCAGACATACCCATCTGTTGACAACCACTGTTCTTCCCCTAATAGTACATTCCTGTAAATTTTCCTGATTTAGGTGCAAGACTCCAGATTTTCAGCTTTTTCTCCCACCTCCTGGCTGTTCCATTATTTCTTCTGATTTTTAGCTAATAATCATCAAACCTAAGATGGTTGTTTCAAAAACCCATCATTTCAGTTTTTGGCCAATTGTGAGAAGTCCTTTGCTTATTTGTCCTTTTAATCAATGTACTTCTTGGAATTTGCAGAAATCAGGTAGTCACGTGCACCATGTTCTAGATCGTACTTTTTCCTCTTTCCTGCGCATTTTGTAGAATGTACATGCTCAGTTTTGTGGTCTCTTTGGAGTTGCATTTGTGAGTTGTCACTGTGCCAGTGCTGCCTAGTTAGCATTTCTCCCACTAAATCTGGTGGTTTTGAGTACCTGTCCAGTGACTAGTAGGAATTATGGTAGATTTTAAACATATTAGGGTCGTTTTATGGTAAAATTACTTTTAAAAATCACTTGGTCCATTCAACATACAGAAACTAGCACTATTTAATTTATTAACATCTACTAGCTCTTGAATTTCTATCACCTAAACATTTATAATACACTTTATTCTGTCTTTATTCCTGTATTGTTATGCATTCTAGTATTAATAAATCTATGCAGCTGCATGCATTGTGCTTACCTATAATACCAGAGTTAATAAGGTAGTTTTTTACATCACTGCATCTTGTTTTAGTGTTAGACATGGGTGAAGTAAAGCCACAGTATTCCCAGCTATGATGTGCTGAATGGCTACACAATAGTAAATTTGCAAACTGGCTGGAAATAATTTTTGGCGATGACACAAAAGCATCTTGCAAATTTTGTTGTAGTACTTCATTAGCACCTTATGCCAACATATAAGCCATAGTGGGGAAAAAAACACAAGACAGCTGTGCAGCACCATCAACAAAAATACCTTTCAAAACCATGAAAGAATCTTTAGAAGTGAATCAAGCTGAGGGTTCCCTAGCATTTTTTAATCATATCATTTGGTCACTTAAGGAGTTGGACGGACATTAGCATGACCAAATTTTTAGGAATAACAACAATAGATTACAATGCTGCAAGCAATACAATCATTTCAACATATTTTTAATCAGTCAACCTCAAACATTTTCATTTTGTTTTCATGGAGCAATACTGCAACAATTTCTGTACATTATTATGTCAAGGAAAGATCCATTGTGTATGTTTTATAATCTTTATCTACATGGCTAGACTGCAGTTCACACTTAAGTGCCAGGCAGAGGGTTCATTGTACCATTTTCAGATTATTTCTGTACTATTCCACCTCGAATAGCATGCAGGAAAAGCTAACACCTAAATCTTTCCATTCATGCTCTGGTTTATTTTATTATCATGCTAATTCCTGCCTATGTAGGAGGGGGTCAACAAAATACTTTCACATTGGAAGAAGAAAGTTTGTGATTGAAAATTCATAAATAGCTCTTGTCACAACAAAAAACATCCTTTTTTTAATGATTGCCACCCCAACTCGTGTGTCATTTCTGTGACACACTCTCCCGTATATTGCGATAATACAAAACAAGCTGCCATTTTTTGGACTTTTTTATGTTCTCCATCAATACCATCTGGAAAGGGTGCCATACTGTGCAGCAGTACTCTAGCAGAGGGCAGTCTCTTTAATGGATTTGCTGCTGCTTCTAAATGTTCTGCCAACAAACAAAGCACAGTCTTTGGTTTGCCTTCCCCAGACATTATGTATATGGTCTTTCCAATTAAAGTTGTTCTTAATTTTAATTCCTAGGTATTCAGTTGAATTCACAGTCTTTCTTTTAGTACTCATGTGGATGACCTCACACTTTTCTTTATTTGGAGACAATTGCCATTTTTCACACCATACAGATATCTTGCCTTTGCTGACGTGACATTTGTGTATCACATGGTGGAAAAAGTGATGTTTCAAACCACTAAGAAAACGTTAAGTTTGTGACTAATAAAAAAAATTGGAATTTGGTGTTAGAATTATTTGTAATTTGCCAATTAATTGCACTGACCATGTGAGTGACCTGTTCAGGAAAATGTTACTGGATAGCATTATAGTGAAAACATACAGCTCTGCAAGAACAAAAACTATGGCAATCATAGGAAAAATAGTCAAAAAAACATCCCAACCTAGTTCAGCACTTGAACTACGCTACAGATAATGGGTATGGAGTTAATGCATTGGTCAGTTCCAGTGCTTTTATTTGTATTTTTATTGCCATTATATAGTTGAAACAAATGAGCCCTCGGTCACAATTTTTAGTCGTACTAACCAGGTTTCAACAATTCTTGGTGTCATGTTCACCTGCCCCCACTTGTTATCGCAGGTGCCTCAGTTGTTGCTACCTGTAGCTTTACAGATACGAACAGCCTGTAGTGGCTCACCTTCATGCATTCTTTTTTTAAAAAAATTGTGATTGAATCCCTTCTGACCTGTTATTTATCTTATATCTTACATGTAAGTACTGTCTCTGTCTTATATTGTTAGTCAGTACTTACACTTTTTATATAAAAATTTTCTTTTCCCATAAATTTGTAATTATGTTATAGGCCACTTTAAACATTTAAATTCTGATGAAGGCAGCCTTAGAAGTGTTGAAACCTGGTTAATAAGACCAAAAATTGTAACTGAGGGCTCATTTGTTTCAACTTTAATTCATAAACGGTCACTAAACCAAGCAGCTATGTTTAAAACTTTGCCATTCTATAGCGTTTTGATGTTGCAGGAAATGACTCACACCAGCTGTCTTGAGACTATACTGAAAATGAGCCACAATTTTTGATCAGTTGTACCTCCTGATTTTTTTTAAACTGCGTGTCCCGATTTTTGGGTTTTAAAGGTTGGCAGGTATGTAGTACCACAAGGGTTTGTGTCATTCTCTTATTTGGATGTTCGATTGTTTTCAGGGTGCTGGTACTTCTAGGTCGCACTCCCTGTCATGTGGCGAGATAACTGGGCACAATGAAAATGCTCCTTTGATGTTTGATACGGTCAGAGTGACTGGTGAATCAGGAAGCTCGCATTTGACAGTCAATTTGTTGACCTCCAAGCTGTTGCAGCCCTGCATCACATTCACCACTGCCACTCATGCTGCATTAGCTAACAGTTGTATTGTCACCTCCACCACTGCCACTATTGCTGCATCTGCCAACAGTCGTATTTCAAAGTATCTGATTCAGGTTGATGTTGCAAGGGTGAAAATGTTATGGACTTTACAGGTTGTTGGAAATCAAGTGTCCTTTTCTACTAGAGGAAAGCAGATTGCTTTGTTTCTAGTCATGTTCCCTAATGATAATGTAGCTAGTAAGATGCAGCTTGCGTAGATCGACATCACACAGTAATGTTCATGAGTAAGCTCCACATTTTAGGAAAAATATTCTCGAAGATCTTGCAATCTAATTTGATGAGAGCCTTAACGAGGTGGCCGAGTTGCAGAAAATGGATATTGCTCTTAGATACTGGCCCAAAGTTAACAAACAAGTTGAAAAAAAATGAATTATTGTTCATCTGCATTTTCTAGCCCTTACCACTGCTGCCAGTATATCAGTTGATTTTAAGATGCTTCAGGTATCAGTGGATGGATATGCATTTTGATCTGAAGAATATTCATGGTGCAGTGCATCATCTTTTACTGATATGAGATCCATGTGGTCTTCATATAATTCATCAGAGTTTCATGAATGTAGCCTTAAAGACTAACTGGGACATTGTGTCTTTTCTGAAATTGATTTATAATGTGCTGAAGAATTTACATGGTAGAAGAGCTGATTATAAAAGATTTAATAAACCCACAAATCCGTTCTTCCCTTAAGGGTGGGGGGGGGGGGGAGGGGGGGAATTGCTCTGGGACTGGCTGCAAAACAAGGATGTGACCAACTGGGGTGTAAAAAATCATCCCCTTTCTAAAGACTTGTGCAGCCAAAGTAAAGAAGTACATGATTAAAATAGATATTCACAGCTGATTAACAATGTTGAGAACCTCAAAGATCCTCAGCTACCACTTAAGATATCTTTTTTTAGCTTTCTTTCAGGGCAAATGGTAACGATGCTATATTTTTGAACATTATTTAAACTTAACTTAACTTGGTCTGGAGTTCATTTAATGAAACAATATGTGTTTCCAACTTCACAAAATTTATTGACAACTGAACTGCATACTAGTCACATTAAAAAAAAACACTGACAGACATACTTCACATATCTCTTTGACTGACTGACAAAACAACTACTCAGCAACTCCCTTGCAGCCTTGCTGCATCGCTTTATATAGAATTTTAACAATAAATTTCAAAATAGCCCAGTATCAATTTTCAACAATTCTGATGTTACAATTAAAATTCACAAAATGTAAAGAAACTAATGTTACAGCCAAATCAGGTATAAAATACAAAATCGTATTTCATAAATTTTATAGTATCATCACTAGTTTTAATATGAAAATCAATCTGAACTTTAATTGCAACAATGTGTCTTGTATTCTTTTAGTAACGTAATGCTTTACAGTTTGGATTTGGTTACTAACATTTAATAACAGTACAATTCTCGTGCTTTATCTGACTGCATACAAGAAAGTTACAAATAAGGCCTCAAATTCTGAAAATTGTAAAGTTGCGTGATGTAAACAATTGGAGAGTTAATTAGAAATGTAATTACAAAGGATTTTAATTACAGAGGAGGATATAAAAATAGATAACAAATGAAAATACATCACTTGGTAATAATTTTTAAGCTGTTTCTAAAGATAATCAGGTTCTCTGTGTCAACCCACCAATCAGCTGCAGTTAACGTATTTAGAGGTGCCAGCCACTTATGCCAACATTTCCACAGCCTCATAACATTTGTTACTAAATAGCTCTTACTTCAACTTCTCAACAAGATTTTTGATTTGGAACCTGTACATAATTTTGTTAATGACAACAATCCATAGACAATTATAGTAATACGAGGTGCATTCAAGTTATAAGGCCTCCGATTTTTTTTCTAATTAACTACTCGCCTGAAATCGATGAAACTGGCGTTACTTCTCGATGTAATCGCCCTGCAGACGTACACATTTTTCACAACGCTGACGCCATGATTCCATGGCAGCGGGAAAGGCTTCTTTAGGACTGTTTTGACCACTGGAAAATCGCTGAGGCAATAGCAACACGGCTGGTGAATGTGCGGCCACGGAGAGTGTCTTTCATTGTTGGAAAAAGCCAAAAGTCACTAGGAGCCAGGTCAGGTGAGTAGGGAGCATGAGGAATCACTTCAAAGTTGTTATCACGAAGAAACTGTTGCGTAACGTTAGCTCGATGTGCGGGTGCGTTGTCTTGGTGAAACAGCACACGCGCAGCCCTTCCCGGACATTTTTGTTGCAGTGCAGGAAGGAATCTGTTCTTCAATACATTTTCGTAGGATGCCCCTGTTACCATAGTGCCCTTTGGAACGCAATGGGTAAGGATTACGCCCTCGCTGTCCCAGAACATGGACACCATCATTTTTTCAGCACTGGCAGTTACCCGAAATTTTTTTGGTGGCAGTGAATCTGTGTGCTTCCATTGAGCTGACTGGCGCTTTGTTTCTGGATTGAAAAATGGCATCCACGTCTCATCCATTGTCACAACCGACGAAAAGAAAGTCCCATTCATGCTGTCGTTGCGCGTCAACATTGCTTGGCAACATGCCACACAGGCAGCCATGTGGTCGTCCGTCAGCATTCGTGGCACCCACCTGGATGACACTTTTCGCATTTTCAGGTCGTCATGCAGGATTGTGTGCACAGAACCCACAGAAATGCCAACTCTGGAGGCGATCTGTTCAACAGTCATTCGGCGATCCCCCAAAACAATTCTCTCCACTTTCTCGATCATGTCGTCAGACTGGCTTGTGCGAGCCCGAGGTTGTTTCGGTTTGTTGTCACACGATGTTCTGCCTTCATTAAACTGTCGCACCCACGAACGCACTTTCTACACATCTGTAACTCCATCACCACATGTCTCCTTCAACTGTCAATGAATTTCAGTTGGTTTCACACCACGCAAATTCAGAAAACGAATGATTGCATGCAGTTCAAGTAAGGAAAACGTCGCCATTTTAAGTATTCAAAACAGTTCTAATTCTCGCCGCTGGCGGTAAAATTCCATCTGCTGTACGGTGCTGCCATCTCTGGGACGTATTGACAATGAACGTGGCCTCATTTTAAAACAATGTGCATGTTTCTATCTCTTTGCAGTCCGGAGAAAAAAAATCGGAGGCCTTAGAACTTGAATGCACCTCGTACACTACTGGCCATTAAAATTGCTACACCATGAAGATGATGTGCTACAGACGTGAAATTTAATCGACAGGAAGAAGATGCTGTGATATGCAAATGATTAGTTTTTCAGAGCATTCACACAAGGTTGGTGCCAATGGCGACACCTACAACGTGCTGACATGAGGAAATTTTCCAACCGATTCCTCGTACACAAACAGCAGTTGACCGGCGTTGCCTGGTGACACGTTGTTGTGATACCTCGTGTAAGGAGGAGAAATGCGAACCATCACGTTTCCGACTTTGATAAACGTCAGATTGTAGCCTATCGTGATTGCAGTATATCGTATAGCGACATTGTTGTTCTCGTTGGTCGAGATCCAATGACTGTTAGCAGAATATGGAATCGGCGGGTTCAGGAGGGTAAAACGGAACGCCGCGCTGGGTCCCAATGGCCTCGTACAACTAGCAGTCGAGATGACAGGCATCTTATCCACATTGCTGTAACGGATTGTGCAGCCACATCTCGAGCCCTGAGTCAACAGATGGGGACGTTTGCAAGACAACAACCATATGCACGAACAGTTCGATGATGTTTGCAGCAGCATGGACTATCAGCTCAGAGACCGTGGCTGCAGGTACCCTTGACGCTGCATCACAGAGAGGAATGCCTGCGATGGTGTACTCAACGACGAAGCTGGGTGCACGAATGGCAAAACGTAATTTTTTCGGACGAATCCAGGTTCTGTTTACAGCATTATGATGGTCGCATCCGTGTTTGGCGACATCGCGGTGAAGGCACATTGGAAGTGTGTATTTGTCATCGCCATACTGGCGTATCACCCGGCATGATGGTATGGGGTGCCATTGGTTACACGCCTCGGTCACCTCTTGGTCGCATTTACGACACTTTGAACAGTGGACTTTACATTTCAGATGTGTTATGAGCCGTGGCTCTACCCTTCATACGATCCATGCGAAACCCTATGTTTCAGCAGGATAATTCACGACCGCATGTTTCAGGTCCTGTACGGGCCTTTCTGGATACAGAAAATGTTCGACTGCTGCCCTGGCCAGCACATTCTCCAGATCTCTCACCAATTGAAAACACCTAGTCAATGGTGGCTGAGCAACTGGCTCGTCACAATACGTTAGTCACTATTCTTGATGAACTGTGGTATCGTGTTGAAGCTGCATGGGCAGCTATACCTGTACACGCAATCCAAGCTCCGTTTGACTCAATGCCCAGGTGTATCAAGGCCGTTATTACGGCCAGAGGTGGTTGTTCTGGGTACTGATTTCTCAGGATCTATGCATCCAAATTGCATGAAAATGTAATCACATGTCAGTTCTAGTATAATATATTTGTCCAATGGATAACCATTTATTATCTGCATTTCTTCTTGGTGTAGCAATTTTAATGGCCAGTAGTGTGTATGTCCTTCCAGAATAAAAAACTGTATTTTGGCAAATTGAACTGAATAATTCATCCAAAACACACACACACAAGTCTGCAGGAAGCACTGAATCATCCGAAAACCATCCGGATGCATAAAAAAAAAGGTGGTGTCAGACATTTCTTATGAATCTAGCGAGAGGCTCTGTACTGTTGTACCCCCCTTACTTGTATGAATGGCTGCTAAATACATACACCCAACCAAAAAACCAAAATTTTCTTTTCTTAGTTGTCACCCCAGTCACTTGTTCACATTGCACGTTTTAAGGAACTGCAGCTCACAATCATCAGTCCTTTTGCGCTGTGCATCTTGTCTGCAACCCCTCTTTTTCTGGCAGTGTCTACGCTGCAATAGCACAGTCCACTATTAGTGTCAGTATTTTTAATTTTCACTTCAGGTCAGGTAAGGATCTTGGATACAGCTGTCTAGGTAGGGACAGGGATGGTCTCATTACTCAAGGTACTCGTGTAGGTTACAATTAAGGTCACATCAGGTATGAATATATCAAAAGCGTTCACATATTACCATATACTATGAGCATATTTACGAACAAAGTCACACAAAATTAATTATCTCTAAACTGTAAAGGTTTAGCTATATAGAGATTAAAGTCAATGAACCAAAAATAAATTATATATTTTCCCTTTTTTAATTAATATTTCAGTATATTCCACTATACAGTATATCAGACCCCACCAAATCTCATTTAACTCTTTATCATATCGAACAAACTCGCAGACTGTTCCTCATCACACCATCTTGTAATAACAAACTTTTCACACAATGTCTTTCGTCACAGTTCAACTTGTCCATTTAATAACAGGTGTACATCTTTAACATTTTCCATTTGTACGTCTTATTAGCAAATTGATAAAATCATGACCACGCCTGTAATTCTCAAAGAACCACCCACAAATCAAATACATGCTCTACAGAGTATAACAAAAATAATTGGTCAGTCACTATTGTAGGAAAGTCAAATTTAATACACAGTTTACATTTTCAAATTATTCCTCAAATAATGTCACTCAGTAGTCATATTACATACAGAAAACTTATCATACAGAGAATGGATAGTATTTACAGTAATAGAAAACTTGATTACAGGTTTATAGATGAGTAAAAGATGTATCATCCGAAAACAAAAAGAAAATAGAATGCTACATAGGCTCGGAGACCTAGTGCTCGCCACGCATTTGACACAAAGGTATAGTGTCCTCCTGAGGGCATTTACATTATCTTATGTTTTCTTGATGTTTGACACTTACTCCATATGGTTTGATAAAAAATGGTTCGTAAGGTTTTAGTTTAAGTCTACATTCATAGTTTTTCACTTTTCCAGATTTCTCACTAAACATATCTTTGTATTCCCACAACAAACTACCTCATTGATCTCTCTGTTCTGCATCTAGACTCCCAGCTTCCTTTAGTTTGGAGGCCACTAATTCAGCACACTTGTCTTCACTGCATTCTTCTTCCTTGTTAATGTCAATCTTTTCATTTACACAAATCACTCTTCTAATTTGAAAATTTTTCTGTAGGCAATTTGGGATGATTAGTTCAGTCACGTGTGTTACATCTGTGTTTGTGTTGGTAAGCTTTAACTTTTTGTTATTCCAGTCAAAATCTACGTTTACTCCTTGTATCCAATTCATTGTGAACAAAATATTTTCATTGAGGTCAGTCACTACAAAACACCCTTGGTTATACTGTACATCATTAATGGTGAAAGATATTAAAGCTTGCCTGTTTACAGCTTTGCTGTGCCTACCAGTTGCTCCATTAATTTTAATTCCAATAACAGGATATTCTTCAAAGTCAGCACTGTGTCTTATCTGGTCTCTAAATTTTTCAGAAATGGCACAGACAGGACTACCCGTGTCTAAGAGGCAAACTCCCTCATAATTTGCAACATTTATACGTATATACGGACAACCTAAAACTTTTTCCTTCCTGCTTTCCTCATCTTCATGTAACAAATCATCCTCAATCTCTCTAAGGTCCAAGTCATTTGTACCAATTTTCCCTGCACAATTTCTCTTAGTTGTTTGAATTTTTCTTAGAGCCACACCAGATGAGTGCATGATGTCATGTCCCTCTTTTGCACACTGTCCATTTTTTGCTGAATTGATCTCACTGTATGCGTGCTGATTGGTTCTACCTTCCCAATTGGAATGCAATTCATCACAAATAATCTTGATGACACTTTTTACTCTGCCATTGTCACTATAATCCTTGTAAGTATCCCATAAAGTTTCTATCATCACATCTAAATTATAATGGCTGTCCACATGTTCCTTATTATGATGATACCTTCCCAGTTTCCATTAGTACAATCTGACTCTCATCTTCCTCACTAATACTACTGACATCTTCTTCACCATTAATTAAATCTTCTTTAACATCCTTCTAATTCTTCCTCCCATTCATCATTAATACTAACACTTTAACTATCAACATCATCACACATGCTATCATCTCCAATACTAGGCACTTCAACATCTTCACAATGATCATCAGAATTGTTGACAAGTACACCAGTACAAGTATCATCACTTAAGTGCTTAACAGTGATAGATTCTTCCTCCATTAATTTACCTAATTCAAACTCATCAGGATTATTATCAGAACCAACATTTTCTTCGCAAACTTATTTGCCACACTGATTGTATAGACCTGAGATAGTTTTCCTCCTCTAATTGAACTTCTTAAACATTCTTACAGGTGCTAATACTTCTATCTTCCACACTTCCATTCATACTTTTCCACAAGTTACTGTCAAACTGTAATCTTCTTACATTAGTTCTGACATTTCCACTCCAATATCTTCAATTACTCTGTCTTGTGTAATTATTTTCGATGTTTCTAGGTCGGTGGTGTTTAGCCTGATTTTGGTACTTATTTCTCGCCCCAAATTGACAGGCTCCCAATGAGGCGTCCATCAGTTTAAATTGCCTCATCTTGATTGGTAATTATCTAATTGTCTGCCATTCTCCCAAGGTCTCTCCCTGTTGTCATGTCCTCTGTTTCCATTCCCATTACTATGGTTGAGCCATCTGTTACCACTTCTATTATAACCACTATTATTATTCTGATTTTCATTGTCACTCCTGCCTTGATTCCTGCTTTGATTCCACCCCCCAGATGATTGGTTGCCAAATCTGCCATTACTTAACGACTCATTTCTCTCAAAGGCTCTATCCAACTTCTCTACATACCTCAAGAACTGATCTACAGAGCTGTCTGGTCAATAAATCAGCTCCCACTGTACTCTTTTCGGTAATCTCCTTTTTAAGGCATCTATTTGTATTAGTTCATCAAAAGGTTTGTCTAAGTGTACTAATTTCCTCAACTGGTTTTCACAAAAACACTTCAAGCTACCATCACCTTCCCTATACATTTGCCCATTCAAAAACTCGCATTTAATCCTAGCTTGATCAGATTCTGACCAAAACTTATTTCAAAACTTTCTCTCAAATTCATCAAATGGCATGGTAGAATTAACATTATGATTGGCAAATGAAATTGCTTCTCTGTCCAAAAATCGCTTAACAAATTTAATTGTGACATTGTCTGTCATGTCATTAATAAAATTATCTTGACAATGCCGTAAAAAATCAACAGGATGCAATTTCCCATCTCCTGGAAAGCATTTTAAAGGTATGCCACCCGATACACAATTAATATTGCTAACAAAATTTGTTTGAGCTACACTCTCTTCTAATTCTACAACTTTCTTACTAATCTGTTCCTTCACTTGTTTCATATGCTGCATTAATAACATTAACAAATCATCTCTGCTTACTCTTCCCTGTGCAATCGGAATACTTGTGGCGACATTTTCACTGTAACCTGTAACCTCCGCGTGTCACAGTACTCATTAAAGCCTGTACTATGGTAAGTGAGCGGGGTTCACCTTATGAGAAAGGATTTTTGTATAGATATCGACCGCGTGTACCTGAATGGTGGCAAATCAGACTTACACCCACTCTGTAATAACAATGATCCATCAAGCAAGTTCGAAATGCAATTACACGTCAGGATGGACCAAAAGCAACACTGAAGATGCTACCCGTTTTATGATAATACGGTCGCCAGCCTAATTAAGCATTAACTGAGTTTCTTCCCTGTACAAGTTGGTAGATATTCATTTAAAACAACAAGTAGTAACACTGCATAATAAAGTAGAATTTTAGAACCAGAAAATCCATTGAACGGATAGTTTCACGTTCTGTACTGATATGGAAAAACCATGAATACATAACACTACACTATAATGTATACTACAAAACTTTATACTGTCTATCAATCTGATTAAAATTGGGCATAGGTTACCCTTGAAATATCACTTTCGTGCCACAAAATGTCAATTTTGATAAAGATAAATCACTGATAAATTTTGTTCAATATAAAAGGGGGAGGGGGGAGACCCTGAAACTGTTATGATCACTGTATTAACAAAATGATTACTGAATTTATTATGCTTTCAAGATTTCCAGTATATAAGTTACTACTATTGTCATCTTATTTACTGCTCATGTAAATACCTTTATATCTGTCTTGAAATAATTAAACTTCATTACTATATCAATATTAAAGTTATCTTTCAACTTCGTTAGACCTTCGTTATTCATTTACTGGTTCATTAACAAAACATTTCTTTAAACACCATTCTAACATAGCTAGGTCTGCAAATAATTATTATTAACACAAAATTTAATTTTTCATTTCGGGACACTAGGATTGCACAATATTTGGAACGGACCCTGTCTAGGTTAGTTGTGAGGATAATTAAATGATGGGAAAGTTCTGGTAAAATTTAGGTTATTATTGCACAGCTCACTCTCTGATCCATACAAATACAGTACTAAAAGTTTCAACCTGCTAGTATTGATGCGGCGGTTGGCAGGTGGCGAGATGACAAGGCACAGAGCACACATACAACCACCATACCTTGATGTATCGGACCTTTAATTCTTCTTAGCGTCGCAATACTTTTCCATTTAGCGCCTATGTAATTTTGCCATGCTGTGTGGGCGTTGGAACGGCATACCCGAGGCTCAGTGAAGCTGTCTTCTAGGGGAGCCTCCTCGCCCCAGAAAGTGTTGCTCAAACTAGTGCCAAACTCCGACTACTACTACCGAGCCTGTTGTGCTGTGCAGTGCCCGTGCGCATTTTCCCGCGCTTGCCTGCCATCCACCTTTTACTGCTCCTTAACAGACCGGGTATTCACCCGAAGTTTTGCATTCTACATATCCTAACACATTGCCTACAAATGGACCAGACGCATAGTTACAGTTTTAAACATCTTACAACAGTCTCAACATTTGTTACATTTCACTTCTATTACAATATTACTTGACATTTGACATAAACATTAATATTCACATTGAAACTTGTTTACAGTTTTCTTAACACAATGGCATGAAACAAAAAAAGAAATGAAATCAGAACATCAATTACACAAGTTTATCGAAAAATCAGAAGAAAAAAATTTACTTATATGTACAATAGTACAGCGTCGTTGTTGTTACAAACCCTCTTCACCAAAACTTTGATCTACACTTGGATTACTACTGGGCGATAGTTCAGTGATACTTGTTCCTAGGTCCAAAGTGTTTTCTACAGATTCACTACTAACACATTTTTCCTCACTCATTTTTATAATGTTGATATCAGCCATGGTAAATTACAAAAATATAAAAACTTTCCACACAGTTGTTTATCACAGTCAAAACACACAAAAAATAAACTGTTACTCATCTGATGGTTGACGGTGCTGTCCGAGAATTTGGCCCTTTTTTTTTTTATCCACACCAACTCTTCCCATGTGGCAACATCCATTCGTTCTGTGCGTCCATAACACAAAATTTTTCAAGGCTATTTATGCTTGGCATTCGTCTTACGTTCACCTGAAACATTCACTTGTTAAACGTATTTACAACATTGATCGCAGCTCAACTCCACCATTTGTAATGATGCTATATTCTTGAACGTTACTTAAATTAACTTAACTTGGCCTGGAGTTCATTTGATGAAAGAATATAATGGTTTCCAACTTCACAAAATTTATTGACAACTGAACTGCATACTAGTCACGTTAAAAAACACTGACTGACATCCTTCACAGATCTCTTTGACTGACTGACAAAAAAACTCAACAACTCCCTTACAGCCTCGCTTTATATAGAATTTTAACAATAAATTTCAAAATAACCCATTATTAATTTTATACAATTCTGATGTTACAATTAAAATTCACAAAATGTAAAGAAACTAATGTTACTGCCATGTAAAGGCATAAAATACAATATTGTATTACATAAATTTTTATAGTATCATCACTAGTTTTAAATATGAAAATCGATCGGAACTTTAATTGCAATATTGTCTCTTGTATTATTTTAGTTACGTAATGATTTACAGTTTGGATTTGGTTACTAACATTCAATGACAGTACAGATCTCGTGCTTTATCTGACTGCATACGAGAAAGTTACAAATAAGGCCTCAAATTCTGAAAATCGTAAAGTTGTGTGGTGTAAACAATTGGAGAGTTAATTAGAAATGTAATTACAAAGTATATTAATTACAGAGGAGGACATAAAAATAGGTAACAAATGAAAATACATCACTTGGTAATAATTTTTAAGCCATTTCTCAGGATAATGAGGTTCTCTGTGTCAACCCACCAATCAACTGCAATTAAGGTAATTAGAGGCACCAGCCACTTATGCCAACATTTCCACAGCCTCATAACATTTGTTACTAAATAGGTCTTACTCCAGCTTCTGAGCTAGGTTTTTGATTTGTAATCTTTACATAATTTTGTTAATGACAACAATCCATAGACAATTACGGTAATATATGCCCTTCCAGAATAAAAAACTGTGGCAAATTAAACTGAATAATTCATCCAAAACACACACACAAGTCTTCAGGAAGCACTGAATTGTCCGAAAGCTACCCGGATGCGTAGAAAAAAGGTGGTATCAGACATTTCATATGAATCTAGGGGGAGGCTGTACCATTATAAGGTCACACCCTCTCAGAGGGAATTCCAATTTGTGGCCCCCATGGCAGCTTTCTTGTATGATGCTTTGTCATCTCTACTTGCTAATGTGATGTCCACAGTTGTTAAGGCTGAAGTATTATCTGCTGTGAGATCAGTGTGTGATATAAAACTTGATAGTAAAGCTGGTCTTATTTCTGCAATAGACATGAACTTAGGTCATGCTGTACCGCCTGAGCTCAGGAAAGTAAAAGTACCTGCCAAAGATATTTTAACTTTCAGGACTGAGGGGCAGGGACTTTCAGATTTAAATGTGTTAAAACCCCCTTCTAAAGTCGCCTTTGAAGTATAGCATTTGTAGATACATAAGCTTTTGTGATCCATTTGTGATAAATACCAGCCCGAGGACTAGCAAGGCTAGAATCTTGAATACTGTGAAGGAATTCTCTTCACGGAATTGGATAAGTGATAAAGACTGTGATAAAGTTGAGAAAGAATTCGTGCAACTTCTTGGTGAGGAGGTATTTTTGGATCTCTGTGTGAACTACAGGACTACTGAGATGAGAATCGATCACTTTTGGAGAGACTTGTTTGATGGTGATACCACCTGTCATCATTTGTATAGCTTCCTTCAAAAGGTACTCATTCTGGGCCATGGTCAAGCCTTTGTAGAGCAAGGTTTGCCCATTAATCAAGAGTGTATGACTGTCAACCAAGAAACCAATTCATTAGTAGCAATACGTCAAGTATATAATGGCCTGAAATCAGCTGGTCGTGTCTTCAAGATTGATGTTAACAAGAGAATGATTGTGGACTATCGCAATGCTCGAGATTGGTATAGTGAGGCTTTAAAGCAGAAGCAATGTGAAGATGAAGAAGGCAAGAGAACTAGATGGAAGTGGTCCACCATCCAGAAATTTAAAGAACTGGTAGCCAAAAAGACATGTAGACTAGCCAAAGGGGCCACTGTACTGAGTGGAATTGATGAAGAGATTACTTCTCTCACAAATGAATTTTGACTGGTTTTCATTGATTGATTTGAATAGTTTGTTTGACAAAATATGGATATTATTATTTAACAATGAAAACAATCAATTACTAACAAAATTATTTAATTGGATAGGCAAAAATATACTCACCAAATGGTGGTAGAACACACACATGAGACTGTTGTAATTGGCAAGCTTTCAGAGCCAGTGGCTCTTTCTTCAGTCAGAAGGATTGAAGGGGAAGGAAGAAGGGTGAAGGGAAAGGACTGTAGAGGTCTAGGAAAAGGGGTAAAGTTCAAGAAAGTCCCCCACGACCATGGGTTCTTCTCATCCTGTATGGTAAGTCTCCTCTAACAGGCGATTCTGGGTGATTTTCCTGAAATCTACCCCTTTTCCTAGACCTCCCCAGTCCTTTTCTTTCTCCCTTCTCCCTTCTTCCTTCCCCTTCAACCCTTCTGCCTGAAGAAGGAGCTACTGGCTCCAAAAGCTTGCCAATTACAACATATATTATTATTTGGCAGAGAAAAGTCACTAAGTTTACCTCAGTGCTGTTCTTATTTTTTAAATTTTAATGTTATATTATACAACATATTTGTTTTATATTTGTGTGGTCTGATGCATTATCTTACCTGCAAAGTTCATAAACCCTATATGGTAGGATGGAGGTGTTATCAAAGTATGAAACCTAATGAAAAAGGTGACTGAAGAGACCTCTGCCACATTTTGATGTTCAGCTTTTCAGGATATGAATGCATGTTTTATACACTTAAGTTTGTGTCCATTTTTTCCCAACCCCCTTGCAATATCAATATTTAGTGCCAGAATCTTGACCATAGCAGACAACCAATAACAATCCATGCAAATGTATGGAAATGATGGCCAGGCATCTTAAGTGCCAGATGTAGACTGCACTCAAAGAAAAGAAAATTCATAAATAAATTAGTTACAAAATGTATGACACAAACTGATGCCAATAGGTATTTCAAGCCTTGTATCTTAAAACATTTATTACTCCATTTCCATCAGTTGTGAAGGAGTCTCCATAATCATTTTGTTGATGAACCTCTTGCTTCACTGTCTTTTCCGGCATGTGTCATTACCCCATCACTGCTTCAGTCTGTCAGTACCTATTCGTGTTCGATTCCCAGCTGGGGCAGGTGATTTTCTCTGCTCAGGCACTTAGTGTTGTGTTGTTGTCATCGTCATTGTCATTTCATCACCATCTCCAACACACAAGTTGCCCAATGTGGCGTCGAATGCAATAAGTACTTGCCCTAGGCGGCCGAACTTCCCCAAATGGGGGACTCCCGGCCCACAATGCCATATGCTCATTTCATTTCAACTTTTCAAATTCAGTTACAGTTCTATGCAAAAGTGTAGGTTTGTGTCCTAACCCAACAGACACTTGTAATCTCTCAGGAGAATGTATGACAACAGATAATCCTCTGTGGAAAGAAAGACGTATTCTGAAGAATAGTTTTTAATGTTACTTGCGCAGGTGTATTTGTCCTCAGCCCATCATTTGAAAAATGACGTATATGGTTTGAGACAAAACTTAAAAATGAGATAGTAGTAAACTGATAATGTTACTGCACAGGTGGATTGCCATTTCCAGCAATGTCTTACAGGGATATTTATTATAGTTATGATTTGAATTGTTAAAAATTCTTATTTTATTCCCTAAAAACTTTTCAGATACATTTTGTATGATTTTGGGCAGCTAAAAATTCAGTATTTGATGAATTAACTTCAAATACAAACTTTAAATTTCCTGTGCTTACACCTAATAAAATAAATGACAACTCATATATACAAAGGATGAAGAAATGTACTGTTATTATTTTTATATGTATGTCTTGTTATATAACTTTAGCACTTGTATATAGTTGTTCCATTTTCATAGTCTCTCGGTCCCAGGTGGTAATTATTGGGACTGCTGGTAATTATTGGGTCTGCAGCTATGTAAAAATACACCCTCTGTCACTGAAGACTGGATGTAATGCCCGACTCCTTTGACTGCTCGTTTAATACACGCTGTGCATTTTCCCACAGCTTAAAATTTGTTGGAATTTTACATGAAAGGACTGAAAGTGTCACCTAATTTGCTGAACATTACTGAATTTTCAAATATTGTAACACCTAATGAAAAGGCAAAACTTCTGTTTTGTTTTCATTTATGTTCATATTAAATTCTTGTACTGTGATTCAACAACTTGTCTGATGATTTGATGACACAATATATTTTTAAAAGGTTTGATTCCACAGAAGATAAGTTTCATCTTTAAAAGTGTTGATGGAAGTTATCACATGGTCTTAATATAAACACCTTAAAATCAAAGTATTCAACCTGATGTATGATATTTTGGAGTGATAAATTGTAATTAGATACTGGGTTCTACCATAAAAGTTCCTTTTAAATAATGATTTCATAATATGTCACTGCCATATCTATTAGAAGAAAAACAGTTTTAGCCAAGTTAAATGTTCTGTACACACTTTAATTCTAATTTGTGTTTTTGAGGATACATCATAGACATACAGATGTGTGTCAGCATTTTCTCTGCATTTGAAGAGAACTGATATTTTTACCGAATGTTCTACAATGTAATTTTCACCATCTGTGTATTTAGAAACTGAATAAAGCAACTAAAAAGTAAGCTAACAGTAACAGAAGAAAATTCCTAGAGTAAAATGTTTTTAATTTTTTATGATTCAACAATATAATGAAAAGAATACCGTATTTACTCGAATCTAAGCCGCACTTTTTTTCCGGTTTTCGTAATCCAAAAAACCGCCTGCGGCTTAGAATCGAGTGCAAAGCAAGTGGAAGTTATGAAAAATGTTGGTACGTGCCGCCACAGCTAAATTCTGCCGTCGAATATATGTAGCGCTACGCAGGCATGCTTTGTAGGCACAAAGATAAATACTGGCGCCAAAACCTCTGCGTCAGTAAATAAATTTAAAAAAAAAGTGGAAGATGAGCTTTTTTTCTCCACCGCGAGTTTCGACCACTGCATTTTCATACATTATCCAACGAAATAAATACAAATTCCGTATTGTTCATCTTCGAATGTAGCACAATTTCAGTGTACTACGAAAATCTGACTGGCAAGACTGACTGGGATGTTTGTCAATATGGCCAACTCTACGTTCTGAATTTTTTTCCTATCTGTGAGAAGAGATGGTTGCTAATAGGAACCTGATGAAATTTGAATCACATGCAGTATTCTCTTCACCATAAGAATAATACGAATATCAACATTTTGCCATGTATTCTTTCGTGTTTGCTGCTATCTCATTTAAATCCTGTCTGCCTAATAAACTACGAAACTAAAGTGAGACAACAGCAAACGTGGAAGAATATACGTATCGTGTCATGTTTATATTCGTATTATTCTTATGCCTAATAGTGATACAGTCACAAATGAAGCACAGCAAGTGACTAGATTTTTAAATCTAAGATGACTCTAATTTCTGTGCAGAATTTGATGTAATAAAGAAGCGGCCGCAAAGATTTTCAAACGGAGAAAAATTTTCGCCTAACTCTCGTTCAGAACATGTTCTATCATACGCAGTCTATTATTTGATTCTTTTTGATCATTATCAAAGAAAGCAGCAGTGTAAGTAACAACAAATAGCAGTCTCTTGCCATTGATTCGCTAATGAGACGATTCCTCTCTTTTTTTCTTAATTGTACGCGGCGGTAGCGCGCACAAAAACAAGCCATGCCGCGAGCCGCGACAAGCCGTAAACATGCACTATCAGAATGCGACAAACAATGCATTTTCAGCTTAAGAGTGACGTAAACACCTATAACAAAGAAAACGGCACTTATCAGATCAAAGCAAAATAAGCAATCGATTCAAACCAGACGAAGCACGTGAAAAAGGAAGGGTACCCGTATAAATACGGACGGAGTGCCTGACGCATAGCAATGGCTACGTGGTAAAGCTTAACTGCTAAGCTTAAGACTCGAACCAAGCTACTGTAGCTGTATCGTCATTCATTCGACCTAAATTGTGTCTCATATTACAATGCACCAACTTTGTTTCGATTTGGAGGTGCGGCCTAAAACTTTACTCTCCCCTTGAATTTCGAGTCTCAAATTTCAGGTGCGGCTTAGATCCGGGAATTTTTTTTTCCTTTATTTCGAGTCTCATTTTTCAGGTGCAGCTTAGATTCGAGTGCGGCTTAGATTCGAGTAAATACGGAAATTGCTACTCACCATGTAGCGGAGACGCCAAGTTGCAGATAGGCACAACAAAAATACTGTCGTGTGTGTGTGTGTGTGTGTGTGTGTGTGTGTGTGTGTGTGTACCATTCAGTTTTTTTTTTAGCTCGGCATGTGGAGGCACAAATTACTTTGACATTAATGTTCAGTGTAGCTGTCCATGAAGTTTCTCAGCTGGAGATAGTGCATCTTGTGGAGTGGCTCTGCTGATACTGTACAGTCCTTCAAAAAATACTGAGGACATCACTATCAGAAAAGGGAATCTGCGCAAAGCGATGATGATGATGATGATGATGATAGATTCTGATAAATGGAACAGTTCTGCAAAATCAATATGTAGACATGACCATGGTTCTGATGTCTGCGCTCACACAAAATATTGAGGCAGTATCATTTCAGTGTGTCTGTCAATATCCTTCCAGAAGCAATGCAGTTAGTATGAAGTATTCCCCAAAGACATTGGTGTTGCATTTGTAGTACCTTAAATTCAAGCACCAATGTTGCATTTGTAGTACTAAGCACCAACAGAAAAAAAGAAAAAGAAAAAAACTCATGTCTTGATGTCTTGCTTGACTCTGAATGTACCAGAATGATGCCTTTGCCTTATATCCCCATAGACTTTAATCTCTGTGATTAAGTAACCTCTCTTAGACAAAACAGTATCCTTACGCCCAATTTGGCAGTTAAATTTGAGTTTACTGGGAAATTTTCCACAGTGTCTTGACTACTGGTACCTATTGAAAAACAAACATCATCTGATGGATGTTGAGTTGAGGACCTGAATATGACTTAATGGTCATAATTTGACAGAAGTAGCACCCAGAGCTGCGAACATTGAGGTATCTGTGTAGGAATAGTATAATTCTGTCCAAAGATAACCACTAAAGGTTTGTGATCTGTGAAGAGGATAAATTTATCTCCATAAATGTAATCACAAAACTTATTGACTGAAAATATAATTGCAAGAGCATTCTTCTCAATCTGACTGTAATTCATTTGTTCCACTGTCAGAATCTTTGAACAAACTCAAAACTATTATTTAAATGCCACAGAATGGCATCCGTACTATAGTTTGAGGCATCAGCAGCAATTGGGAGCATTTTGTTCAGACCAAATATTGCGAGACATTTGGCATCAAGTAAAACATCAGTTTAATTTGTTAAATTCCTGTCGGTGTTCACTGTTATAGTTCCATTTAGTGCTTTTACATAACAACTAGTGCAATGGTTCACTGATTGAAACACCAGTGGGAAACTTTTTATAAAAATTTGTTTTTCCCAATACGGCACATAACTGCATGGTGTTCGTGGGAGCTGGAAGGTTATTAATGAGGTCAGTATGTTGTTGGCGTGATGCTTTTTGCAGACGCCGTGTGCCACAAGTATTGCACTTTGCATTGAAAGAAGATTTACTTGTCATTGTTGTATTTCAAATTTCCCACGTTCAGAATTTTGAAATTGCCTAATTCTGGAAGATTTCCTGTGGAGTTGTGCCTGAGACAGTTATGTTTTTGAGGTAGTTCAGTCTTCAGAGCTTTCCTAATTAATTTGTAAGTGTATTGTTTGGCTTGGTTATGGAGTATCTGTCCGAGCGGCTGCATTGCATAGTTGAGTACAGGACAAGGAGCTGCTATGTTGTGTTCTGGGTAGCTCTGCAAGGGGGAGGAATTATTATGGAAGTTAAAGTGTGGCTGCAAGTGCTGTTATTGTGAAGTAATGAGATATGGACATGCATACAATGAAAAGTGCGTAAAGAAGTAATTAAGTAATAACAGTGCTGCCGATAATATATTTGAGTATCCGCCTGTGTGTGTGTGTGTCGTACTGTACAGCATCAATCATCTGCATCATGTTTGGCCTCCCAGAATGAAACTAATGTGATTCAGTAAAATAGTTTACCACAAAAGAGAGCAATCAAGTGCCAGGGTCTTGTAGCAGGCTTGAGAGCGTGCATTCGGTTATTGCGTTTCCGCGTCATCAACAATCAGCCGCGTCACAGTGGTTATGCACATGCTCATACAAATGAGAACTGTGAACTGTAAATTAACTTTTATGAACAGTGTTAAATTATTACAAGTGTCAAGAAGGACTGGTACCAGCTCTCTGTGTGTACGTGATGAGCGTAAGAACTTTCGTTTGACCATTCAGCTTCCGCTTCATAAACAATCACCTGTGTCATGTTGTCGGTTACACGTATGCTCATACAAGTGATAATTGTGGACATATAATCATCATCATTGCCTGTGTATGTATCGCTGAAGGTTCTGCCAGAGTAAGACTGTGAAATATGTGTGATGGCGTGAAGTACAATAGTGACAGATATTAATATGGGCAAGAATGCTGTACAGTAAGAAGGGAATGATAATTATGATCTCTCATCAAATTAGTGAGAATGGTAATTGACATCAGCACGTATGACAGTGTGTAAACAGTGGAACCTACGATTTTCTTACCATCTTAGAAAATAATTGTTCATACCAGATGTAGGACAGTGTCGTGTTTAATGTTGCATGGCTCCCCTAAACCAGCTTGCATATTTATAAACATAATTTCAGTCAAGCCAGTAGCAGTGTGGAGCAGAAATAATATGACTGCCATAGGAGTACCAGGTATGTGGTGTGGATAGGGCACATAGTCAAAGCAGCAACCCCCAATTGTACCCCCAGGCATGTTACAAATTGTTGTACATAATGCTCAGACATACTTTGGATGCTGGCTGTTCCAAATGGTAACCTTTCGTGACAGAATATAGCAAATGGAATATTTATCACTATAAGTTTCTGTGTGTCTTCACCCAAAGGGATTAATAAATATGCTTCTTTAAGATCCAGTCTGGCAAAGTACTCACTACCAGCTAATTTTGTCATCATTTTTTCTGGCTAGGGAATAGGATGTGAGTGAGTAATACATAGAGCATTAACCATCACTTTGAAATCTCTGCAGATACATTGTGTTTCTGTATATCAATTGATGTTGCCTATTGGCTACTGGTTATGGCTTCAATGACCTCATTGTTTTCAAGAAAGTAGAGTTCATGCTTTACTTTCTCTTTTAACACAAACGGTATATTGCGTGCTTTGCACAATTTCAGTGTCACATTCAGCATCAGTTTTATTTTATTTTTTTCCATTTTCTCACTTGATTATTTCTCACATCACTAAATGAAATCTTGATATTTAATACATTTTATGTTTCCTTATATGATTCAGAGCCTTATGACAATAGTTTCTTCATCTCAAAATTTTCTTGCACTTATAGAGTGATGATTTACCTGTTTTAAATTATACTAAATATGTTTTTTCTATGGATTTTTTGTATGGCTTTCAAAAAGGCAAAACCACAATATCTGCGATAAATAATTTTGTTGATGAAATTAGTTCGTCTCTAGACAACTCACTGCATGCCACAGGAATTTTTCGTGACCTATCAAAGGCCTTTGATATTGTGAATCGCTCTTTGGTACTCTGTAAACTGGAAAAGTATGGAATTAGGGGCACGGTATTAGAATGGTTTAAATCCTATCAAACCAACTGAAGACAAAGAGAGGTTACAACATCAGAGAGAGGAACTTATACTTCAAAATGGAAAACCATTTCACAAGGAGTACCCCAAGGTTCTGTCTCAGGTCCCATTCTGTTTTTGTTTTACATAAATGATCTGCCACTTAATTTTGAGTGTCACTCAGTTTTATTTGCAGACGACACATCTTTAATCATTGAAAGTAACATTACAGATCAAATTCCACAAACTGTATTAAATACTTTAGAAAATTTAGATGCCTGGTTTGATTTAAACGGGTTAAAATTAAACATGGAAAAGACTCAGTTAATGCAATTTTAAACAAGTAACATTAAATGAAATGCAGGTTAGTCAAGAAACCAGGATTTGCAGGAAGCTAGCTGTGTGAAATTCCTAGGAATGCAACTAGATAAAAATCTATCATGGGGGTCACACATACAGTACCCTGCAAATAAATTAAATGGCCTAGCATATGCAATGAAAATATTGTACAATGCTACCAGTATGGGCATAAGAAAAGTAGTATATCACAGCTACTTTGAGTCAGTAATAAGGTATGGAATTGTATTTTAGGGTACCTCAAACCATATGTGTCGAACACTAAACTTCAGAAAACCATCATTAGAAATATTCACAATGTAGGGCGAAGAAAATCATGTCACCCACTCCTAAAAAATCTGAGTATATTAATTGTTCCCTCACTATACATATATGAGCTTATTATCTTTGTACACTGTAACCCTGATTTATTTGTAGCAAATCATTTTCAACATGATTACAACAAGAGAAATCAAAATAATTTTATGCTGCCCAACCACTGTTTAAAACTTTATGCTCAAACTTCAAATTATACGGGTATGAAAATTTATAACAAAGTTAAAGGAAGAGAATTGCTCAGCATAGGTTGAGAACCACGGAAAAAATCCTTATATGAGAAACTAGTGCAGAAATGTTACTATTCAGTAGAAGAATTCTTAAATGACAACCTGAAAATTTGAGCAGGAGAGAAAGCAAATACTTAGGACTGTTAATCTTAAAAGTTCGTTACTTTTGAAGAAAAATTATTAACTGCTTAATTAAGTAATTATTCAGTACTGTGCATTATATTATTGATATTATAAGGAAAATTGTAAACCAGTTTTTGTGTTTTGATGAGTCTCCAGAATGTTTAAGTCAATGGCTTGAAATTCTATGTTATGAGACAACAAACTTCTACTTCTAAAATTTTGTTTTTCATAAAAAATTACAGAATTCTGTTACAGCAAACAATTTCATGATAGCGTACTAGGCCGGTGCATAAGTTCATAGTGTTTTTGTTTTGCATGTTGGTATTCCAGTGCTGTTTGTTTATTTATTGTTGTTACTTTTTATTTGTGGTTCACTGTTGCTGTTTGAGTTTACATTTTGTCATTGGAGATACCGTATTTACTCGAATCTAAGCCGCACTTTTTTTCCGGTTTTTGTAATCCAAAAAGCCGCCTGCGGCTTAGAATCGAGTGCAAAGCAAGTGGAAGTTCTGAAAAATGTTGTTAGTTGCCGCCACAACTAACTTCTGCCATCGAATATATGTAGCGCTACACAGGCATGCTTTGTAGGCACAAAGACAAATACTGGTGCCAAAACCTCCGCGTCAGTAAATAAATTAAAAAAAAAAAATGTGGAAGACATGCTTTTTTCTCCACCCCGAGTTTCGACCACTGCATTTTCATACATTATCCAACGAAATAAATACAAATTCCGTAATGTTCATCTTCGAATGTAGCAGAATTTCAATGTACTACGAAAATCCGACATGCAAGACTGTTTGAGATGTTTGTCAATATGGCCAACTCTACTTTCTGAATTTTTTCCTACCTGTGAGAAGTGATGGTTGCTAATAGGAACCTGATGAAATGTGAATCACATGCAGTATTCTCTTCACCATAAGAATAATACGAATATCAACATTTTGCCATGTATTCTTTCGTGTTTGCTGCTCTCTCATTTAAATCCCGTCTGCCTAATAAACTACGAAACTAGAGTGAGACAACAGCAAACGCGGAAGAATATACATATCGTGCCATGTTTATATTCGTATTATTCTTATGCCTAATAGTGATACAGTCAGAAATGAAGCACGGCAACTGACTAGATTTTTAATTCTAAGATGACTAATTTCTGTGCAGAATTTGATGTACTAAAGAAGCAGCCGCAAAGATTTTCAAGCGGAGAAACATTTTCGCCTAACTCTCGTTCAGAACATGTTCTATCATAGGCAGTTATTATTTGGTTCTTGTTGATCATTATCAAAGAAAGCAGCAGTGTAAGTAACAACAAATAGCAGTCTCTTGCCATTGTTTCGATAATGAGACGATTACTCTCTCTTTTTTTTTTAATTGTAAGCGGCGCACAAAAGCAAGCCATGCCGCGAGCGGCGACAGGCCGTAAACATGCACTATCAGTATGCGACAAACAATACGTGACACGGTACAGTAATGCATTTTCAGCTTTGAGTGACGTGAACACCTGTAACAAGGAAAACAGCACTTATCAGATCAAAGCAAAATAAGCAATGATTCAAACCAGACGAAGCACGTGAAAAAGGAAGGGTACCCGTATAAATATGGACGGAGCGCCTGACGCATACCAATGGCTACCCAGTAAAGCTTAAATGCTAAGCTTACGACTCGAACCAAACTACTGTAGCTCTATCGTCATTCATTCGACCTAAATTGTGTCTCATATTACAAAGGACCAACTTTGTTTCGATTTGGAGGTGCGGCCTAAAACTTTACTCTCCCCTTGAATTTCGAGTCTCGGATTTCCGGTGCCGCTTAGATTCGGGAATTTTTTTTTCCTTTATTTCGAGTCTCATTTTTCAGGTGCGGCTTAGATTCAAGTGCGGCTTAGATTCGAGTAAATACGGTAGTGAGTGGAGCTGTGGATGCTAGAAAATGGCACACCAAGGGGAGAAATTGGAACATTTCCAACATATTCTTCTGTTTGAGTTCAGTAGAAGGGTGACAGCAGCGGATGCAGCCAGAAGCATTTGCACTGCATGTGGGGATAACTCCACTGGACAGAGTACGGCAAGAAAATGGTTTTCTCATTTTAAGGAGGATTGTTTTGACTTTAGTGACTCCCCACACTCAGGAAGATATTTGGGGTTCGATGAAGATGGTGTTAATGCATTAATCCACAATGATCCACATCAGTGTACTCAAGAACTGGTAAATGTGATGAACTCTGATCATTCCAGCATCGTTTGACATTTGCATGCTATGTGGAAGGTTCAAAAATTGATTATATGGGTAGCACATGGTCTGAGTCAAAACCACAAAAATCAGCAGGTGACCATATATGTGCATTTCTGGTAGCTCATGATCAATTGGCTTGTGAACAACACTGCCCATTTGTATTCTCTATTGTTACTGGTGATGAGAAATGGCGTCTTTATGCTAACATAAGGAAAAGAAAGAACTGGCTAAGCTCAAACAAACAGCAACTCCCCATACGCAGACCTCCATGCCTCCACACAAGATAATGTTATGTAGTTGGTGGAACAGTGATGGTGTGGTGTACTACGAGTTGCTGCCCTCAGATGTAACCATCTCTGCTCACATTTGTCACAACTGAAACATCTTACAGATGAAATTGAAGAACAGCAGTCAGGAAGACTGCATGAAGTCATGCTACTCCATGATAACACCAAATCACATTCTGCAAAAAACACTATACAGGAGTTGGGTTGGGACGTCATTCTGTGCCCACCTTATTCACCTGATATTGCGCCCTCAGATTTTCACCTTTTCCACTCTTGATCAACCTACCTCCAAGGAACTTCCTTTCTGGATGAAAATGTGCTCTGAACATGCCTCAATGAGTTCTTTGCTTCAAAACATGATTTCTACAGTTGTGGAATGGGAAAGTTACCTAAGCATTGACAGACTGCTGTAAATAGTGAAGGAGAATATATTATTAATGACTAATGTCTCTGTTATGTGTACCTTGTTATGTCTGACTTGATAGACACCGAGATGGCTAGTAATAATTCAGTTAATTAGAACCCCATGAATATATAATACTTTATTAACCACTACAAGGCTTACATTTGCTGACCAGGCTTAGTGGTAGCTACGAAACTGCACACTACATGAGCCACAATCACTGAGTGGCGAATTGATACAAGTTCAGAATGCCCATGGTCCGATGGGGTTTCAGAGGCAACATCGGAATCAGCTGCAGCCAATACACTTGGCAGGTTCACAGATCCAACACACAGCCCGGGCAATCAACCCCCGTCACAGTTGCAGACACTGCCTCCGGTGGCTTGGGCATCTCCACAGCAGGAGGCGACCATGGATTTTGGCCTGGCAGTGCTGATAGTTTTGTAGTCACGCTGGTGTCTGTGACTTGGCCAGCAATGGGTTGCGCCCAGTCACCCAGCCGGACAACCCAGAGGACACAAATGTCATCTCCAGTGACCCGCCTGTTGCATCATTTGCCTCTGCACCTCCACCCACCATTGTGCACCCTGTGGTTGCTTTCCTGGTTAGCGATCACTCCATCCTCCCACCCACTGTCATGTTCCATCTCCATACCCAATGCCGGGTCAGGTGCTTGGGGAGGAATGCAGCATCGTTGAGTATTGAGAGCAGTGCAAGAACTATTCTACATTGCACAGAAAAGTGGTATCTGTGGTGTCACCGCCAGACACCACACTTGCTAGGTGTTAGCCTTTAAATCGGCTGCAGTCCGGTAGTATACGTCGGACCCGCGTGTCGCCACTATTAGTGATTGCAGACCGAGCGCCGCCACACGGCAGGTCTAGAGAGACTTCCTAGCACTCGCCCCAGTTGTACAGCCAACTTTGCTAGTGATGGTTCACTGACAAAATACGCTCTCATTTCCCAAGACGATAGTTAGCATAGCCTTCAGCTACGTCATTTGCTACGACCTAACAAGGCGCCATTACCGGTTACTATTGATGCTGTAAAACATGTACCGTCAAGTGCGATGTTCACCAATTATGGATTAAAGTTAAGTATTCCAGCAGCTACGTACGTTTTTTGCTAGTCTCATTTCCTTGACCTGTTCCAGATCTCACGCCAGCCTGTGTGAGCTAAAACGCATGCCTTCCGGCTTCCTCTCATAGTGGGTTGGCTGTCTTGGCAATTCACAACATTTGGCGACGAGGCCACACCATGTTCGTAACTATACTGCCCTGATTTACTTGTGTAATGGCTTCGCCACAATCTCCAGATGTACTGTCCGAATTTTATCGCTTCCAGAATCAGCAGACGCAGGCCTTACTGAATGCCCTTGGACAGCTCGTCCAGGGTCAACGTGCAATGCAAAACGATGCGGCGGCCGCCGCTCCACCGCTCACGCAGCCACAACACGCAGTTGCTCCAACTTTTCGTCCTTTTGATGCTGCACTGGAAAGCTGGACGGAGTGGTCACACCAATTTGGATTCCATTTCGCCGCCTACAGAATTCAAGGTAACGAGCAGCAGCCTTTTCTTTTGTCGTCCGTTGGTGTGCACACCTACCGTGTGATAGTCAAATTATTTCCCCGACGCGACAAAGCAACTCTGTCCTACGACGAAATTTTGTCTGCATTAGATGCATATTTCAAAGAATCAGTCAATGTAGTTGCCAAACGGTATACCTTCTTTCGTACAAAACGTACAGCAGGTCAGACTAATAGGGAGTGGGTTGCAACCTTGCAAGGCCTTACTAGGGATTGTGCTTTTGAGTGTCAATGTGGACTCCCTTATTCAGATACTATGGTGCGTGATGCAATTGCACAGAACTTTTCTGATGATGTTCGTATAAGGGAACAGATTTTGAAACTAGTCAATCCCTCTCTTCAACAAGTGATGGACATATTGGATCGGCAGGACACACTTGACTTTGATCAGGAATCATTTGAAACGTCGCCACCCGTGTGTCAGGTTAACCAGCCCGCCGGGCGAGCTGCACGGAACAGTAAACAGTCCTCGCGCCCGGCCGCGCCAAAGCCGCCTGGCTCTCAGCCACATGTACCACGCCAGCAAGCAAATGCAGTGAAATCATGCCCATGGTGTGCTACTAGACATTCGCGTGAGAATTGCCCGTCACGACAAGCTATTTGCTTTTACTGTACTAAAAAAGGACATGTTCAAAGTGTTTGCCAGAAAAAGCTCAGATCGGAAGCTCAAAACCACTCCAGGCCCTTTGATTCGCGCCAGAATCAGAATCGAACCAAGGATACTCAGGCTCGCGACACTTCGCCCATGGAAATTCATGTAGTTCATGCCACTCCGCCCAGTGCCACTCTCTCTAACAGTGCTGTGTTCGTCCCACAAATAGTGTGCGTCGACATCGGCGGAAATCCCGTCAAGTCGCAAGTGAGTTTGTACCAGTGTCAGTTCACGTTGCATGAGACAGTCGCTCTTGTCATCAGCAGGGCAATAAACTTTTTGTGGACTTGGACATTAACGGCAAAGTGATACCATTCCAGCTCGACACCGGGGCTGCAGTTTCACTGATCAATCAAGACACTTACAGACAGCTGGGCAAACCTCCGTTGCGTGCCGCAAATGTTAAGTTAAGTACCTATTTAGGTCACGTGATCCCTGTGTTAGGACAGTGCAGCCTTCTTGCAACATACAAGGGACAAACAAAACTTGTGTCATTTTACGTCCTTCGTTCTTCTGCTGCAGTGAACTTGTTTGGTTTCGATTTATTTCAGTTGTTTAACTTGTCTATAGTAAATCAGGTCCTCTCAGTGAACCAGACTGTGCCTTCAGACAGTGTTTCTCGTCTCTGTGCCGAATTTGCAGACATTTTTGCACCGGGCCTTGGTTGCGCTAAGAACTATAAAGCACATTTGGAACTGAAAGTAAACGCGCAACCGAAATTTTTCAGAGTGCGCAATGTTCCCCACGCATTGCGTGATGAGGTCGCAAAAACATTACATGATTTGGAATCACAGGGTGTAATTGAACGTGTGCAGGCTTCTCTCTGGGCATCACCCTTAGTAATTTTGCAAAAACCTTCCGGAAAATTGAGACTTTGCGTGGACTTCAAGGCAACAGTGAATCCACAACTAGTGACTGCAACTTTTCCTTTACCCCGCCCGGAAGATCTTTTTGACAAACTGTGCCCGGGTAAATATTTTTCAAGTTGGACCTAGCAGATGCGTACTTGCAAATACCGGTGGACGAAGAATCCCAGCGTGTTTTGGTGGTTAACACGCATCTTGGTTTGTATCGATTCAACCGACTGCCATTCGGGTGTGCATCCGCCCCTGCATTGTTTCAGTAATGTCTACAAACTGTTTGTGCGTTGGTCCCTACTGCAGCAAACTATCTGGACGATATTGTGATCTCCGGAAAGACGGAAGAAGAACATTTAGCCAATCTCAGAACATTATTTCAGGTCTTGCGACAAAATGGTCTTCGCTTGCGAAAGGACAAATGTGTGTTTTTTGCTCGGGACTTACCCTATCTGGGACATATACTAAATGCCCAAGGCATACATCCCAGTCCAGAGCACCTCCGTGCCATACAAGACTTGCCTTCACCACAGAATTTGAAGCAGCTACAGTGTGTGCTGTCAAAAATAAATTACCATCACAAATATGTTCCCCATGCCTCTTCCATTTCAGCTTCACTTCATCGCTTACGCCGTAAAGGTGTTCCGTTCATCTGGACGACGGAATGCGAACGCGCCTTCGCCAGTTGAAATCAGTGTTGCTTTCCAATACTTGCCTTACACCATTCGATCCCTGGAAGCCCCTTTTGTTGATGGTGGATGTATCGGATTTCGGGATCGGTGCTGTGCTTGCGCACAAAGATGGTTCGCATGATCGCCCTATTGCCTTTGCGTCCAAGTTGCTCTCGTCTGCGCAAAGAAAATTATTCACAGATCGAGAAAGAAGCATTGGCTCTCGTATTTGGTGTTACAAAGTGTCATGATTTCTTGTATGGTCGTCCCTTTACCATCATCACAGACCACAAACCTTTGACATCGCTTTTTCATCCGACCAAGCCTGTACCTCCAGGTACAGCGCAGAAATTCATTGGCTGGTCTATTTTCGTCTCGCAGTACCACTACGATATCTTGTATCGGTCCACTGCTAAGCACGGAAACGCCGATGCATTGTCCCGTTTGCCTGTTGCTGAGGATAGAGCATTCGATTCCTCTGAACTTGCTTGCATGTTCATTGATTCGGAAACCGATGACGTGGTCGAATCGTTTCCGACTGATTTTCGTCGTGTAGCCACAGCCACAGCTGCCGACCATGTCCTTGCTACCGTTCTGTGTTTCGTTGCTACGCAATGGCCCTTGTCAAAGTCACAGATCAGGGATCTGTTGGTTCGCCGATTTTTTGCCCACAAGGAGAGACTTTTTGTATGACGTGGTGTTTTGCTGTTGCGTTCTGATAATGATCAGTCCAGGGTCATGGTCCCACGTTCGTTACAGTCCTCTGTCTTACAGCTTCTCCACCAAAGACATTGGGTTATAGTGAGAACAAAACAACTTGCTCGTCAGCACTGTACTTGGTTCAGAATCGATGCCGCGATTACAAATATGTGCTCTTCTTGCATGGTGTGTGCCGAACAACAGTCAGCACCACCGCGGAAATTCTTTGCATGGCCAAAAGCCACTTCCCCTTGGCAACGCTTACACATCGATTTGGCTGGTCCATTCTGGAATGCTCGATGGTTGGTTGTGGTAGATGCAGTCAGTAATTTTCCTTTTGTTGTCCGGATGTCTTCCACGATGTCATCTGCCACCATCCAAGCGTTATCCGCTATCTTTTGCATTGGAGGTCTTCCACAGACTATTGTTACCGACGCTGCCTTCCATTTTGCCCCATGGCAACGCGCCGCCGCAGCCGCCTGTGCTCCCGCCGGCGATGCCCGCAGTGGACGCGTCGCTGCAACCACCGGGCGCCTCCCTGGGCCAAGAGCCGCCGATTGCTTCCCGTGACCAGTTGTCCTCCGACATGGAACTCTTGCCCGCTCCGGACCATATGTCGTCTTTGCCCGTCGGGTGCCCTTCGGCCCCTCCTATCCCTCTATGGGCGCATACACCGCATGTTGACGTGCACCCTGGAGCAGGTTTTCAGGTGTTTCCTAGCTTCCCTCGGTCCGAATTGCAGGGTGCGGGTGGCACAGCCTCGCCTGTTGTTAGGCTCCCCACCTCGTCGCATACGTCAACATGGGGTCCTCCCCACGGCGGGCAGAAGCCTTATGCCACAACCATCCGCTGATTTGCGGGGGAGGAATGTGGTGTCACTGCCAGACACCACACTTGCTAGGTGGTAGCCTCTAAATCGGCTGCAGTCCGTTAGTATACGTCAGAGCCGCGTGTCACCACTATCAGTGATTGCAGACCGAGCGCCGCCACACGGCAGGTCTAGAGAGACTTCCTAGCACTCACCCCAGTTGTACAGCCGACTTAGCTAGCGATGGTTCACTGACAAAATACGCTCTCATTTGCCGAGACGATAGTTAGCATAGCCTTCAGCTACGTCATTTGCTACAAGCTAGCAAGGCGCCATTACCAGTTACTATTGATGCTGTAAAACATGTACCGTCAAGAGCGATGTTCACCAATTATGGATTAAAGTTAAGTATTCCAGCAGCTATGTACGTTTTTTTCTAGTCTCATTTCCTTGACCTGTTCCAGACCTCACGCCAGCCTGCGTGAGCTAAAACGCATGCCTTTCGGCTTCCTCTCATAGTGGGTTGGCTGTCTTGCCAATCCACAACAGTATCATGAGGCGACAGTGAGCTGTTGGGAAGAAGCCATATATTCCGTAGTTCCAAGGCGCCATCTCTGTACCTCTGCCATGAAATGGCGACAATAGAGGCCAGGAGGGGAGTTCTGTTCAAGGTCAGACCCTGCCCTAAGTTCTTGTCATAATAATGTTGTTATGCTGTCTACCCACCAAGACAGCGTGTATGTCAACCATTGGGGAGTGAAGCTACTTCTAACCACATTCCATGGTTCTAATAAAATTGTGTTATTTCATGTGTTGTGCTCCCATGACGCTACTATATTTCTGGCATGGATAGCTTTGACCCTTCTGGATTATCAGTTTATGGAAAGATGTTACAAATTAATTCATCTGGGTTTCTGGCCAATATCAATGCATTATGTGCCAAGTACAGTTCTCTGTTCCATGGTAGTTTAGGCAAGGCCCAAGGGTTTGAGGCCCAAGAGACATTGAAAGTCAATGTGCAGATCAAGTTTTTTTGTACTCTTCCTGTCCCTCATGCATTATGGGACTGGGTTGTCACAAAATTGCTGGACAATGATGTTATCAAACTAGAATCAGCCAGCCCATGAGCATAACCCTTGGTGATCCTTACTGAACCGTCGTGCGGTTGAGACTCTGTACAGATTTTAAATCAACTATCAACCCACAAACTGTTGTCTATTCTTTTCTGTTGCTCTGCCCTCAGGATTTGATGGACAAATTAGGTCATAGTCATTTCTTTTCAAAAGCTGACCTCCAGGTGACCTACCTGCAACTGCATTTAGATGAGAAATCAAAGAAGATTTTTGTGACCAACATACACAAGGGCTTATTGCAGCTTCCGCAGTTACCAATTGGTAGCATTTCTGTCCCAGCTATTTTCCAAAGATACCTTGAGCAACGGATGTCACAAGTACCTCCTTGTTCAAAATATTTAGATGTTAGAGCTGTCTCTGGTCATATGCCAGCGTATTACTGACAAAATTTAGAGGCATTGTTTCAAGTGTTGTCCAAACCGAGACTGACCTGCAACCATTCTAAACATTTTTTCTCACTGAAACTGAGTATTTGGCCATGTGATCAGTGCACATGGCACCCACAATCACAGTCTCAGTGGCCATTCACACCTTGCCTGTGGTAACCAGTGTATCAGAATTGAAAGCTCTAATGGGAAAGCTAACCTATTACATTCGTTTTATTCCAAATGCCTCTCAGATAATGGCACTTCTAAATATGTTGCTTCGCAAAGGCATTCTCTGTTCATAAGGATGGACGAATACAAGTCCACTTTCCAGTGGCTGAAAGATGCACTACTAAGTGACTGGTGTTTGGTCCACTTCAAACTCAGCAAGCCTGTCATTCTTGCAGTGGATGCATCGTATGGCATTGGTGCAGTATTGTTACACCATGTGGGCTCCAGTGACAGGCCAACTGTGTTTGCTTCAAAGTCATAGAGCAAGACCCAATGCGCTACAGTCAACTTAAAATGATGCGTCGGCTATCATTTATGAGCTCACATACCTCCATCAATACCTGTACAGTTGCTGCTTTTCTCTCATTATGGACCACACACCACTGATGGTTCTGTTTGGGTCCTACCGGCCAGCCCCAGCACATAGAGTGCAAATGTTATAATGGTGCCTCCTTCTCTTGCCCAATTACCAGTACAAGTTGTCATACTGACTCACTACCAAACACTCCAACACTGATCTCCCATTGAGGCTCCTTATTGGCTCTGATGGTGGGTTTGATTCCTCAGAGGACTTTGGTCATCGCAATGACTGAGAAGATGTCTGGCTCTTGGAAGATTTTCCGTCACCTTCTACTGTGTGTCACAGGGGATAGCATTGGACATGGTGTTGCAGATGGTACTTGAATTTGTCCATCATGGATGGCTGCAGAGTCTGAAGGAGATCCACCACCTGGAGGTTCATCACTAATTTGCTCATCGGCATGCCATTTCTGTACAGATGGGTGTCCTCCTGATGCACACCAAAACTGGGAACCCAGTAGCCATGATCCCTCAATCACTTGAGTGGGAAGCTCTTTGGGTGTTGCATCAAGGACATAGGGATATTGTCTGCACCAAGCAGTAGGCAAGGTGGCATTGTACGTGGCCGGGAATGGATCCACAAATAGAGGCCATGACTTCACAGTGTGCAATGAATGCAGAGTATTAATCTGCTCCCCCACAGCAGTACTTTCAGTGGCTCAGTCCTGATGGACCTTGACAATGCATGCACACAGATTTTGCTGGACCATAATGGAACGTATGTTGGCTAGTGATTCTCAATATGTACAACAAGTTTCCCTTTGTGGCTCTAATGAAGTTTACTACATCAGTAAGTACAGTGTCAATTCTTACTTCAATCTGCATTTGAGGCTTAACTGAGTTGGTAGTGTCAGATAATTGGTCACAGTTCACATCTCCGGAGTTTGAACAGTTTTGTTCATGCAATGCCATTCACTGCATCCTTACAGCACCCTATCATCTGCAGTCAAATGATGAAGCTGCCCATCCATACATGGAACCAAGCTTTGAAAGTTTTTATGCCACTGTCTCACTTCCTGTCCAAGCAAGGAAAGTCACCAGCGGAGCTCCTGCATGGTCGATGACATACAGCATTGCCAGAGGCCAGAAGCAGAATTCTGTTCAAGGTCAGATCCTGCCCACTTCCAGGCAGTTTATCTGGAGTAATGTCACTGTGCTGTCTACTCGCTGTGATACAGTCCGTGTCAACCATTGGGGAGTGAACAGACTTCCATCTCTTCTAGACTGAGCCTATGTGCCAACACTATCAAAACTGTTTCAATCAGTATCTACAAACTTGTTTTTTCTAGTGACTATAGTGGATTGTCCGGTTGGGTGACTGGGCGCAACCCATTGCTGGCCAAGTCACAGACACCAGCATGACTACAAAACTATCAGCACTGCCAGGCCAAAATCCATGGTCGCCTCCTGCTGTGGAGATGCCCATGCCACCGGAGGCAGTGTCTGCAACTGTGGGGGGGGGGGGGGGGGGGGGGGGGGGCTGATTGCCCGGGCTGTGTGCTGGATCTGTGAACCTCCCAAGTGAATTGGCTGCAGCTGATTCCGATGTTGCCTCTGAAACCCCATCGGACCATGGATGATATAGGTGCAATTGAACAACACGTCGGACACCACAACCCATTTGCAACTGTGACCCCTGACAAACACATGAAAGAACAATGGTTCCTGAGGCTGAAAGTATGACATCAACTGTGCTGGATCTCTGCTTGTGACTTTCCATTTTTGGTCAGGGAGAGATGCGATGACAAAAAAATTTTCGAAACCTGGTCCCATGTGTGGGTGGCTTGCAGCTTGTCCATCTGTAATTTGAAGGTCCTTACAAAGCGTTCAACTTCACCATTCCACTGTGGATGAAAGAGTGCTGCAAGGGCTTTCTTAATACCATTGTCTGCACAAAACTGTTCAAACTCTCGAAATGTGAACTGTGGTCCGTTATCTGACACTATGACCTTAGGTATGCCTTCAGTGCAAGAGATTGATGCAAGAGCTGATACTGTGCTGATTGTGCTTGGTGCAACAACCAAAGAGCTTCCTGCTGGAGGCGGCATTGGAGTTTTTAGTAGTGAGCTCATTTGAGAACTATTGCTGGTAGTTGGACAAGAGAAGGGCCCACCTTTGTAAGTTCTGTGTTGTATGTGCTGGGACAGGCTGGGAGGATCCAAACAGAGCAATAACTGGTCTGTGGTTCAAAAGGAACAAACTTGAGCACTATCTGCAACACCGGATCTGATGCCATTTCCTGTGCCACACAGCGGAAGGTGACCAGGGAATCTTTCTAAAGCCAGATTTCTTCTCAATCACTCTGATGACTGGAGTCCTTGGAGGAATCAATGCCACATCAGAGCCAATAGGGAGCCTTGACAGGAGGGCGGCATTGGAGTTTTTAGTAGTGAGCTCATATGAGAACTATTGCTGGTAATTGGACAAGAGAAGGGCCCACCTTTGTAATTTCTGTGTTGTATGTGCTGGGACAGACTGGGAGGATCCAAACAGAGCAATAACTGGTCTGTGGTCCATAACTAGAGAAAAGCAGCAGCTGTAGAGGTATTGATTAAATGCGTGACTCCATAAATGATAACCAATGCCTCCTTTTCAAGTTGACTGTAGTTGCTTTGGGCCTTGGTCAAGGTCTTTGATGCGAACGCAATTGGCCTATCGTTGGAGCTCACTTGGTGTGACAACACCACACTAATGCCATAAGATGAAACATCTACTGCAGGATTGACAGGCTTGCTGGGGTTGAAGTGGACAAAACACTGATCAGCTGTTAATGCCAGCCACTGGAAAGTGGTCTAACATTCATCCAACTGTACAAAAGGAACCCCTTTGTGGCACAACCAATTTAGACATGCCCCGATTTGAGTGGCATTTGGGAGAAAACTGATGTAATAAGTTAGCTTCCCCATTAGAGTTTGCAATTCTAGTGCCGTCAAGTAGTGAATGGCCACTAGTGCAACTGTGATGAATGGATGCCATGCACATTAATCACATGGCCTAAATACTCAATTTCAGTGAGACAGAAGTAACACTGAGAATGGTTGCAGGTCAGTCCCAGTTTGGACAATACTTGAAACAATGCCTCTAAACTTTGGAAGGGTTCTGCCGTCATAAGACTAGAGACAACTACATCAATGTGCTCCCTGCCGCGGTTGGATAAGCAGCTGCAGCAGCAAGTCGTATACTCTTAGCTCACTTATTTGTTACGTAGTTTAATTCTTAATTTCTTTGCGTGTTTTTGGTATTTGCGTTGTTTAATTCATAAATTTTGGGCGTATTGTAGTATTTGAGAGTTGTAGCATCACATTTTAGTACCTGAATAGTGTAAAATCGCGTAGTCTCCTTCCGCCGCCGAGCAGTGTGTCAGCAGTGCGCAAGTAGCAGCATTACTGCATTTACTAGGCAATCTTGTATTTTTATAACCATTTAAATTTTTTGTCGAATTGTTTGTGCTCTCTGTAGATTAGTTAAGACGTTCTTTGCACAACAGTTTTTAGCATGGATAGGGACTGCAACTGCTGTGTTCGGATGCAGGCTGAGTTGGCATCCCTTCGCTCCCAGCTTCAGGCAGTGTTGGCTTTGGTCACACAGCTTGAGGCTGTTGCCAATGGGCATCACTGTGGGGGTCCGGATGGGGGTTTGTCGGGGACGGCCAGCTCGTCCCACGCATACCCCGATCGGACTAAGACTGTGGCTGCCCTGGATACTGCCCACTTTGAGGCTGATCCCTCACCTGTGGTAGAGTGGGAGGTCGTCTTGAGGTGTGGCAGGGGGCGAAAGACATTCCGGAGGGCTGAACGGAAGGCCTCTCCAGTTTGTCTGACGAACCGGTTTCAGGCTCTGTCTCAGGCTGATACTGATCTTCGGCCGGACATGGCTACTTGTCCTGTTCCAGAGGTTGCCCCTCAGTCTGCAAGATCTGGGTGGTCGCAGAGGGTGGGCTTACTGGTAGTTGGGAGCTCCAATGTCAGGCATGTAATGGGGCCCCTTAGGGATATGGCAGCAAGAGAGGGAAAGAAAACCAATGTGCACTCCGTGTGCATACCAGGGGGAGTCATTCCAGATGTGGAAAGGGTCCTTCTGGATGCCATGAAGGGTACAGGGTGCACCCATCTGTAGGTGGTCGCTCATGTTGGCACCAATGATGTGTGTCACTATGGATCAGAGGAAATCCTCTCTGGCTTCCGGCGGCTATCTGATTTGGTGAAGACTGCCAGTCTCGCTAGCAGGATGAAAGCAGAGCTCACCATCTGCAGCATCGTCGACTGGACTGACTGCGGACCTTTGGTACAGAGCCGAGTGGAGGGTCTGAATCAGAGGCTGAGACGGTTCTGTGACCATGTGGGCTGCAGATTCCTTGACGTGCACCATAGGGTGGTGGGGTTTTGGGTTCTACTGGATAGGTCAGGAGTCCACTACATGCAGCAAGCGGCTACACGGGTAGCAGGGGTTGTGTGGCGTGGACTGGGCGGTTTTTTAGGTTAGATGGCCTCGGGCAAGTACAGAAAGGGCAGCAGCCTCAAAGGGTGCGGGGCAAAGTCAGGACATGCGGGGACCAAGCAGCAATCGGTATTGTAATTGTAAACTGTCGCAGCTGCATTGGTAAAGTACCAGAACTTCAAGCACTGATAGAAAGCACCAAAGCTGAAATAATTATTGGTACAGAAAGCTGGCTGAAGCCAGAGATACATTCTGCCGAAATTTTTACAAAGGCACAGACGGTGTTTAGAAAGGATAGATTGCGTGCAACCGGTGGTGGTGTGTTTGTCGCTGTTAGTAATAGTTTATCCTGTAGTGAAGTACAAGTGGATAGTTCCTGTGAATTATTATGGGTGGAGGTTACACTCAACAACCGAGCTAGGTTAATAGTTGGCTCCTTTTACCGACCTCCCGACTCAGCAGCTTTAGTGGCAGAACAACTGAGAGAAAATTTGGAATACATTTCACATAAATTTTCTCAGCATGTTATAGTCTTAGGTGGAGATTTCAATTTACCAGATACAGACTGGGACACTCAAATGTTTAGGACGGGTGGTAGGGACAGAGCATCGAGTGACATTATACTGAGTGCACTATCCGAAAATTACCTCGAGCAATTAAACAGAGATCTGACTCATGGAGATAACATCTTGGACCTACAGATAACAAACAGACCCGAACTTTTCGACTCTGTAAGTGCAGAACAGGGAATCAGTGATCACAAGGCCGTTGCAGCATCCCTGAATATGGAAGTTAATAGGAATATAAAAAAAGGGAGGAAGGTTTATCTGTTTAGCACGAGTAATAGAAGGCAGATTTTAGACTACCTAACAGATCAAAACGAAAATTTCTGTTCCGACACTGACAATGTTGAGTTTTTATGGAAAAAGTTCAAGGCAATCGTAAAATGCATTTTAGCCAGGTACGTGCCAAGTATAACTGTGAGGGACGGGAAAAATTCACCATGGTTCAACAACAAAGTTAGGAATCTACTGCGAAAGCAAAGAGAGCTTCACTGCAAGTTTAAATGCAGCCCAAACCTCTCAGACAAACAGAAGCTAAATGACGTCAAAGTTAGCGAAAGGAGGGCTATGCGTGAAGCGTTCAGTGAATTCAAAAGTAAAATTGTATGTACCGACTTGACAGAAAATCCTAGGAAGTTCTGGTCTTACGTTAAATTAGTAAGTGGTTCGAAACAGCATATCCAGACACTCCAGGATGATGATGGCATTGAAACAGAGGATGACACGCGTAAAGCTGAAATACTAAACACCTTAAGGAGGGCTATGCATGAAGCGTTCAGTGAATTCGAAAGTAAAATTCTATGTACTGACTTGACAGAAAATCCTAGGAAGTTCTGGTCTTACGTTAAATTAGTAAGTGGCTCGAAACAGCATATCCAGACACTCCAGGGTGATGATGGCATTGAAACAAAGGATGACACGCGTAAAGCTGAAATACTAAACACCTTTTTCCAAAGCTGTTTCACAGAGGAAGACCGCACTGCAGTTCCTTCTCAAAATCCTCGCACAAACAAAAAAATGGCTGACATCGAAATAAGTGTCCAAGGAATAGAAAAGCAACTGGAATCACTCAACAGAGGAAAGTCCACTGGACCTGATGGGATACCAATTCGATTCTACACAGAGTACGCGAAAGAACTTGCCCCCCTTCTAACAGCCATGTACCACAAGCCTCTAGAGGAACGGAAGGTTCCAAATGATTGGGAAAGAGCACAGGTAGTCCCAGTCTTCAAGAATGGTCGTCGAGCAGATGCGCAAAACTATAGACCTATATGTCTGACATCGATCTGTTGTAGAATTTTAGAACATGTTTTTTGCTCGCGTATCATGTCGTTTTTGGAAACCCAGAATCTACTCTGTAGGAATCAACATTGATTCCGGAAACAGCGATCGTGTGAGACGCAACTCGCTTTATTTGTTCATGAGACCCAGAAAATATTAGATACAGGCTCCCAGGTAGATGCTATTTTCCTTGACTTCCGGAAGGCGTTCGATACAGTTCCGCACTGTCGCCTGATAAACAAAGTAAGAGCCTACGGAATATCAGACCAGCTGTGTGGCTGGATTGAAGAGTTTTTAGCAAACAGAACACAGCATGTTGTTATCAATGGGGAGACGTCTACAGACATTAAAGTAACCTCTGGCGTGCCACAGGGGAGTGTTATGGGACCATTGCTTTTCACAATATATATAAATGACTTAGTAGATAGTGTCGGAAGTTCCATGCGGCTTTTCGCGGATGATGCTGTAGTATACAGAGAAGTTGCAGCATTAGAAAATTGTAGCGAAATGCAGGAAGATCTGCAGTGGATAGGCACTTGGTGCAGGGAGTGGCAACTAACCCTTAACATAGACAAATGTAATGTATTGTGAATACATAGAAAGAAGGATCCTTTGTTGTATGATTATATGATAGCGGAACAAACACTGGTAGCAGTTACTTCTGTAAAATATCTGGGAGTATGCGTGCAGAACGATTTGAAGTGGAATGATCATATAAAATTAATTGTTGGTAAGGCGGGTGCCAGGTTGAGATTCATTGGGAGAGTCCTTAGAAAATGTAGTCCATCAACAAAGGAGGTGGCTTACAAAACACTCGTTTGACCTATACTTGAGTATTGCTCATCAATGTGGGATCCGTACCAGATCTGGTTGACGGAGGAGATAGAGAAGATCCAAAGAACAGCGGCGCGTTTTGTCACAGGGTTATTTGGTAACCGTGATAGCGTTACGGAGATGTTTAGCAAACTTAAGGGGCAGACTCTGCAAGAGAGGCGCTCTGCATCGTGGTGTAGCTTGCTCGCCAGGTTTCGAGAGGGTGCGTTGCGAATGAGGTATCGAATATATTGCTTCCCCCTACTTATACCTCCCGAGGAGATCAAGAATGTAAAATTAGAGAGATTAGAGCCCATACGGAGGCTTTCAGACAGTCGTTCTTCCCGCGAACCGTACGCGACTGGAACAGAAAAGGGAGGTAATGACCGAGGCACGTAAAGTGCCCTCCGCCGCACACCGCCAGGTGGCTTGCAGAGTATTGATGTAGGTGTAGATGTAGATGAATTAACTAGTTAGAACAAGAAGGTTCTTGTGACATCAGTTGTTCAAGGTCCTAAAAAGTAGCTGTGGCAGCAGAGCTACTGAATAGTAACCATTGAGACTGGAATAATCCCTTGTATACGTGTTGATCACAAAAATCTTCTTTGACTCTTCAGCTAAATGCAATTGCATACAGGTCTCCTGGAGATCAATTTTTGTAAGGATATGTCCCTGACCTAATTTGTCCACCAAATATTCAGGGCGTGGCAATTGAAAAGATTCAACAACAGTTTGTGGGTTGGTGGTTGATTTAAAATCTGCACAGTCTCAACCCATTTTAGTACGAATCACCAGGGGTGATGCCCATTGGCTGACCAACACTAGTCTGATGATGTCACTGTCCAGCAATTCTGAAGCAACCGAGTCTCACAATGCATGAGGGACAGGACAAACACAAAAAAAATTTGGGCTGTGCATTGTCTTTCATTGTCACATGGGCCTTGAACCCTTGAACTTTACCTAAACTTCCATGGAACAGAGAACTGTTCTTGTCACATAATGCTTTAATTTAGGCCAGAAACACATAGGAATTAATTTGTAACATCTTCCTGTGAATTGACAGTCCAAAAAGGTCAAAATTATCCTTGCCAAAAATGTTAGTATACTTGTGACAGCACAACACATGAAATAATACCATTTTAGTCATACCATACAGTGTGGCTGGTAAACTGCACACTCCAAGCACTGGAACAGGTTGTCCATTGTATGCCAACAATGAGTTATGTGGTAGCTGAAGTTGTGGGCTACCTAACCTTTCATAAGTATTGTGGCTGAGCAGCATAACAGTAGGACCAGTATCTAACTGGAAATCAACACACTTGTTGAGCACATGCAACTGAATGCACAAGTTGTTGGACTGCTGATTAATAAGCTTGGAGTTCATGTCTTCAACTGTCTTACTCTTGACAACAGATTTTGCAGGTGCTTGAAAATCATTCTCAGATACTCTGACAATGTCCTGTGACTCAGTAATTGACACTATTGTACTGAGGTCAGGGTTTGGATGCTTTACTATGTCAGCACGAATACAGGAATCAGACAGGTTCTGAGTAATCGCATCATAATGTCACTGTAACTTAACCCAAATAAACAATAAAAGTGACATTGCGTAGTAAGACTATGAAGTTTTGTTACCCACAATTTGTATGACTGTCGTGGCTGCTGTTTTAATCAGAAAAACATGTAATGAATAGCCCTTACGTGGGCTTGTAATTTAAAATGATTTGACAGTTTGTCAGCTAACTCATTGTAAGGTACCTCATGAGGTTGGTGATCAGGAAACAGTTTTACTACCAACCAGAATACATCTGAGCCTATGGCAGAGATGAAATGGTAAATATGCTGGTTACCTGTTGTGCCATAGGCTTTGAAATACGCTGTGAGCTGCACAACATACTCTGCCCAGTCTTCGCTTTGCCCCAGAAGCGCTCTGAATTTAGGTGCTCGAACCATTTGTTGAGTTGTTTCCATTTGAACAGGCTGGGGGGCTGGGGTGGTGGTTATGGTGCTGCCACAGTTTCTTGCAGTGCTTGTAATACTTGTTTAATCCTTTGTCCCTGCAACTGTGTAGCTTGCATTAAAGAAACATTCAGAGGCATCGTGACCACTCACTATAACACTAGTAACAATTCAGTTAATTAGAACTCTGAGTAAGAAATACTTTATTAATTACTACAAAACTTATCTTTGTTCTCCAGGCTCTGCTGTAGCTATGAAACTGCAGGCATGGATTTGTGGTTCAGAACACACTAAATGAGCCACTATTACTGAGTGGCAGATTGACACAAGGTCAGAATGGCTGTACAGTTGCTCCACTACAGTCACTAAAAAACACAAATTTGTAAACACATGTTGACACAGTTCTGATAGCATTCATCCGTAGGCACAGTTCACAGGAGACAGAAGTTGCTTCACTCCTCAATGGTTGACACAGGCTATGTCATGGTGAGTAGACAGCACAACTACATTACTCCGACAGGAACGTCCTGGAAGTGGGCAGGATCTGACCTCGAATGAAACTCACTCCCTTGTCTCTGGCAAAGCTATTTCATGGCAGAGGTGTGCGGTGATGGCTCCTCAGTACTACAGGAGGTATGACTACTTCTTAGCATCTCATTGGCACTTCATGATACCGCTTTGCTGTACAACAGCTCTGTGGAGGTCGATACTTCTTGTGCCACTCTTGATACTGCTGTTTTGTTAAACTGGTGGAAAAACATTCTAACTTCTGCAACAACCTAATACTTCTGCAGTACTAAGCATAGACTTTCTTTGAATGATTATATAACTGTTACATTTGGGCCGTGTGGAGTGGCCGCACAGTATGAGGCGCCATGTCATGGATTGCGCGGCCCCTCCTGCCAGAGGTTCGAGTCCTCCATCAGGTATGAGTGTGTGTGTTGTTCATAGCATAAGTTAGTTTAAGTAGTGTGTATAAGTCTAGGGACCAATTGTCTCAGCAGTTTGTTCTCTTAGGAATACACACACTCATTTGTTACAGTTGAATTAGCTGACTGGTAAGAAATCTGATTATTTACCTGAGTTTACCTAGGCCTGTTACTGGCATTGAGATAGCTTTGCAGTGAGTCTGCATTTTGACCTTGATAGGTGCAATATTTCTGTCTGTTGAAATGAACACTCGTCCTCCTATGGCATCCAACCTGCCTTTACGATGCACATTCCATCCATGCCTTATTAAATATTTCAAGGCTTTTTACTTTTTGGCTTACATCCAGCTGTCAATCCAGAGCATAATTATTTGTGTCAGCTTTCCTGGTGGGCAATAAATCAGGAACTTCATTACAAATACCTTAGCAATTTACTGTTAAAATTTTGACATATGAAGTAGCTTTACTTTTTACACTATCTGATTTTGCCCATGTGTATTGACTGGCTGCCTCATTAGCTGTTTTTGCTTTGTAGTAAACCCCTTAAGTTCTTCACCCAATAATGCAGTGTAAACCATCACAGAATTGATAGAACCTCTGGTTGAGAACCTATGGAAAATATTTATAAGGCTAAATGCTAGCCATTTACAGATAATCTATGTACAAATAACTGAAAAGCATTATATTGCTTATGTTCTAGAAGGTTAATGTATTAACTGCCTTTTGGCTTACAAGGGCATCATTAACTGATTATTGTTGCCAAAGAAGTTACAATATTTGTAAACAGTATTGGAATAGATATACTCATATAGATTGAGACACAGACACACAATAATAATAATAATAATAATAATAATAATACTTCATTTCAACATCAAATGATTCATTGGATATGTAGAAAAATAAAGACATGATTAGATTACAAATAAAATAGTTTGCTTAACACTATCTTTTTCAAGGCACTTCTTATTCTGCATGTGAGTATGATTTTCTTCTAATGTGTAAAATGGATTTTGTAATAGAAATTTCTTTAGCTGATATTTAAGCTTCATTGTGGGAAAAGTCATGACTGTACTGGGCAGCACATTGGTTAATTTTAAACCAACATATTGTGGATCCTTTTCATAGAATTCTTTTCTGTGCCACCTGAAGTAAAATTTTTCTTTATTTCTGGTATTGTGCTCATGCAAATCAGAACAAATGTTGGTCTGCAGACTTTGAACAATTAATATGGCTTTTAGAATGTATGTGTTTTCTACAGTTAGCACACCCATTTTTGGAAACAAGCCATGGCATGATTCCTTATAATTTGCTGCACAGAAGATTTTTATTGCCCTTTCGTGAAGCAGTGCTAACTTATTTACATTTTCTTTGGGTGATGCTCCCCAAATTTCTATTCTGTAATTCAGGTGGGAGGAAAATAAAGCATGGTACACAGTTTTGAGGATAAGAGTGTCTTTGCAGAACTTGCTAATCATATTAAGCACAAATATATTCTTAGACAACTTACATGCTATAGTGACCCATTTTGGATTGTTTTAAATTGTTAAACCAAGGAATTTTACACTACACTGTTTTTTACTAATTCATTGTCTACATACAGTTTAATTTCATCATTAAAACTGCTGTTGCTGAACTCCATGAAACATGTTTCACTGGTGCTTACATTTAAGTGACTTTCACCAAAGTATTGAACAGTTTCATTTGTCACATTATGGCAATGGGTCTCTAGTTCATTAAATGATTCCTTTTTACATCCAAATCATATATCATCTGCGTACAGAACTACTTTGGAACTGTGAGTGCAATATTTTACATTATTTATATAAATCAAAAACCTTACTGAACCCTGGGGCTCTCCATATTTTATATTAATGATTTTGGATTTATGAACACCACTTTCAGTTTTAAGCAGAACAAACTGTTTTTGGTTTCTCATGCTAGGCTTTATTAAGTCATGAGCAGTGCCTCTGATGCCAAGGTTCCATAACTTACATAAAAGGATAGTAGAGTTCACACAGTCAAAAGCTTTCTCAAGGTCAAGACACCACTTATTACCTCTTCAGTTAGCTGAACAGCTGCTGTGCTAGTTGAATTATTTTCAAAAAATCAATTTTGATTTTAAAACATTAGATTGTGCTCATTGAGAAGGTTTATAATTTTGTGATACGCGACTTCAACTATTTTGGAAAAAACAGGAAGTGTTGAGATTGGTCTGTAGTCTTCAGTTTTGCATTTGTCACCTTTTCTGAAGATCGATATTACCTGGGCTGCTTTTAGTCTCTCTGTGATGGTGCCTGATTCTGTTACATTTTTTTACTGCTACAGACAGAGATACAGATACATTTTGTGCAGACACTTTTAATACATTAATATTGAGGCCATCTTGCCCTGCAGAAATGGGAGATTTTAAAGAGTTAATAGTGTTTTGGTGGGGAGGCTTGCATGCCTCAGTGATACAGATAGCTGTATAGCCGTACCGTAGGTGCAAACACAACAGAGGGGTATCTGTTGAGAGGCCAGACAAATGTGTGGATCCTGAAGAGGGGCAGCAGCCTTTACAGTAGTTGCAGGGGCAACAGCCTGGATGATTGACTGATCTGGTCTTGTAACACTAACCAAAACGTTCTTTCTGTGCTGGTACTGTGAACGGTTGGAAGCAAGGGGAAACTACAGCTGTAATTTTTCCCGAGGGCATGCAGCTTCACTGTAAAGTTAAATGATGATGGCATCCTCTTGGGTGAAATATTCCGAAGGTAAAATAGTCCACCATTTGGATCTCTGGGTGGGGACTACTCAGGAGGACATCGTTATCAGAAGAAAGAAAACTGGCATTCTATGGATCGGAGTGTGGAATGCCCGATCCATTAATTGGGCAGGTAGGTTAGAAAATTTAAAAATGGAAATGGATAGATTATAGTTAGATATAGTGGGAATTAGTGAATGTTCGGTGGTAGGAGGAACAAGACTCCTTGCAGGTGAATACAGGGCTATAAATGCAAAATCAGATAGGGATAATGCAGGAGTAGGTATAATAATGAATAAAAAAAATAGGAGTGTGGGTAAGCTACTACAAACAGCATAGTAAACGCATTATTGTGGCCAAGATAGACATGAAGCCCATGCCTATCACAGAAGTAAAAGTTCATATGCCAACTAGCTCCACAGATGATGAAGAGATTGATGAAATGTATGATGAGATAAAAGAAATTATTCAGATAGTGAAAGGAGATGAAAATTTAATAGTCATGGGTGACTGGAATTCAATAGTAGGAAAAGGGAGAGAAGAAAACATAATAGGTCAATATGGGTGGGGGAAATAAATGAAAGAGGAAGCCGCCTGGTAGAATTTTGCACAGAGCATAACTTAATCATAGCTAACACTTGGTTCAAGAATCATAACAGAAGGTTGTACACATGGAAGAGGCCTAGAGGTACTCAGAGGTTTCAGATGTGTTATATAATGGTACGACAGAGATTCAGAAACCAGGTTTTAAACTGTAAGACATTTCCAGTGGCAAATGTGGACTCTGACCACAATCTATTGGTTATAAACTGTAGATTAAAACTGAAGAAATGGCAAAAAGGTGGCAATTAAAGGAGATGGGATCTTGATAAACTGACAGAACCAGAGGTTGTAGAGAGTTTCAGGGAGAGCATTAGGGAACGATTAGGGAACGATTGACAGGAATGGGGGAAAGAACAGTAGAAGAAGAATGGGTAGCTTTGAGGTGGCAGAGGATCAAGTAGGTAAAAAGACGAGGGCTAGTAGAAATCCTTGGGTAAGAGAAGATGTATTGAATTTAATTGAGGAAAGGAGAAAATATAAAAATGCAGTGAATGAAGCAGGCAAAAAGGAATACAAACATCTCAAAAATGAGATCGACAGGAAGTGTAAAATGGCTATGCAGGGATGGCTAGAGGACAAATGTAAGGATGTAGAGGCTTATCTCACTAGGGGTAAGATAAATACTGCCTACAGGAAAATTAAAGGGACTTTTTAAGAAAAGAGAACCACATGTATGAATATCAAGAGCTATGATGGAAACCCAGTTCTAAGCAAAGAAGAGAAAGCAGAAAGGTGGAAGTAGTATATAGAGGGTCTGTATAAGGGTGATGTATTTGAGGACAATATTATGGAAATGGAAGAGAATGTAGATGAAGATGAAACGGGAGATATGATACTGCGTGAAGAACTTGGCAGAGCACTGAAAGACCTGAGCTGAAACAAGGCCCCAGGAGTAGACAACATTCCATTAGAACTACTGATAGCCTTGGGAGAACCAGCCCTGACAAAACTCTACCATCTGATCAGCAAGATGTATGAAACAGGTGAAATACCCTCAGACTTCAAGAAGAATATAATAATTCCAATCCCAAAGAAAGCAGGTATTGACAGATGTGAAAATTACCAAACTATCAGTTTAATAAGCTACTGCTGCAAAATACTAACCCGAATTCTTTACAGACGAATGGAATAACTGGTAGAAGCCGACCTCGGGGAAGATCAGTTTGGATTCTGTAAAAATACTGGAACACGTGAGGCAATAATGACCTTATGACTTATCTTAGAAGAAAGATTAAGGAAAGGCAAACCTACGTTTCTAGCATTTGTAGACTTAGAGAAAGCTTTTGACAATTTTGACTGGAATACTCTTTCAAATTCTAAAGGTGGCAGGGGTAAAATACAGGGAGCGAAAGGCTATTTACTATTTGTACAGAAACCAGATGGCAGTTATAAGAGTCGAGGGACATGAAAGGGAAGCAGTGGTTTGGAAGGGAGTAAGACAGGGTTGTAGCCTCTCCCCGATGTTGTTCAATCTGTATATTGAGCAAGCAGTAAAGGAAACTAAAGAAAAATTCGGAGTAGGTATTAAAATTCATGGAGAAGAAATAAAAACTTGGAGGTTCGCCGATGACATTGTAATTCTGTCAGAGACAGCAAAGGACTTGGAAGAGCAGTTGAATGGAATGGACAGTGTCTTGAAAGGAGGATATAAGATGAACATCAACAAAAGCAAAACAAGGATAATGGAATGTAGTCTGATTAAGTCCGGTGATGCTGAGGGAATTAGATTAGGAAATGAGACACTTTAAGTAGTAAAGGAGTTTTGCTATTTGGGGAGCAAAATAACTGATGATGGTCGAAGTAGAGAGGATATAAAATGTAGGCTGGCAATGGCAAGGAAAGCGTTTCTGAAGAAGAGAAATTTGGTAACATCCAGTATTGATTTAAGTGTCAGGAAGTCATTTCTGAAAGTATTCGTATGGAGTGTAGCCATGTATGGAAGTGAAACATGGATGATAAATAGTTTGGACAAGAAGAGAATAGAAGCTTTCGAAATGTGGTGCTACAGAAGAATGCTGAAGATTAGATGGGTAGATCACATAACTAATGAGGAGGTATTGAATAGGATTGGGGAGAAGAGAAGTTTGTGGCACAACTTGACCAGAAGAAGGGATCGGTGGTAGGACATGTTCTGAGGCATAAAGGGATCACCAATTTAGTATTGGAGGGCAGCATGGAGGGTAAAAATCGTAGAGGGAGACCAAGAGATGAATACACTAAGCAGATTCAGAAGGATGTAGGTTGCAGTAGGTACTGGGAGATGAAAAAGCTTGCACAGGGTAGAGTAGCATGGAGAGCTGCATCAAACCAGTCTCAGGACTGAAGACCACAACAACAACAACATGTTGGGTACTCGAATCACAGAGCCTTTTGTCCACGTATCAGTTTGGGTTCCAGGAAGGACGATCTCCACCTGACCATTTACTCAGATTGGAAACAGCAATCCGACAGACTTTTACTAACCACCAGCATCTTGTTGTGGTCTTCTTTTACCTTGTCCAGGTATACCACCCAGCTTGGTGCCATCACATTTTAGCCACCCTCGATGACTGGGGCTTCCACGGCCTCCTTCTGATTTTTATCTGGGAGTTTTTATCTCACCAGCTCCTCCAGTTTTACGTTGGCACTTCACTCACTTCATTCAGGAGAACCATATCCCATAGAGTTCTGTGTTAATTGTCACACTCTTCCTCATAACCATCAATGGGCCTGTAACCTCTGTTGAGCCTGTGGTAAACCCGGCGTTGTACAGTGACAATTTTTGTATCTGCTGCAGCTCCCACTCGGTAGCATCTGCTGAGCACCGGCTCCAAGGTGCCATCTGACGGGCCTCTGCGTGGTCTATCTCCCAAGGCTTCCAGTTTTCTCCCTCCAAAACATGGGTTATGCATTTTTGTCTTCGACCCACAGTACCACCCGATCCGGAACTTTATTTAGGTGACCAGCTCCTCGATGTTGTGACACAGTCGCATTTCTTGGGCCTTATTTTTTATAAAAAGCTGACATGGCTCCTCCATATTCACCACCTAAAGACAACATGCATGCGGAAGCTTAATGCTCTCTACCTCCTAGCCCGTACATCATGGGGTGCAGACAGTGACACGATTCTCCATGTCTATCATGCTCTGATCTTGTCCAGATTAGATTAAGGTAATCAAGTTTAAGGCTCAATAGCTCCTTCCACTCTGCAGGTACTTGACCCTGTTCACCATAGTGGGGTGTGTCTGGTTATTGGTGCCTTTTGCTCTAGTCCCTTCAACACGCTCCTTGCAGAGATGGGGATCCCCCTCTACAAATACGATGGAGCAACCTCCTGGTTTCTTATGCAATCGCCATTTGCCAATTCCCTGACCACCCTGTGTACCCTGTCCCCTTTGCAAATGAGGGATGTCTCCTTCCTGATAATTGCCCACAGGTGGGAGTGCCAGTTGTAATGCGTCTTGCTTCCTCCCTTGCCACTCATTGGAATGCGCTTCATGTATTTCCTCACTCCCCCTTGGATGGTGCCTAGACCACTGATTAGGACTGACCTATTCCAGAGTCCTAAGGTCTCTGTCGCCCCTATGGTTTTCCAGCATCTTGTATGTCCATCCTTGTAGAGGTCCAGGGTGCCACCATCTTCTACACTGATGGTTCTAAGATGATAGATAAGGTGGGATATGCTTTCAGGTCTCCTACTAGCTTAGAACACCATTTATTGCTGGGGTCATGTAATGTGTTCACAGCAGAGCTCCTAGTCACTCACAAAGCCCTCCATTTTGTTTCTCAGGCTTCCCTCCACAGTGTTCTAATTTGTACCAAGTCAATGAGCGGCCTGCAGGCTATTGACTGATGCTACTCCTGTCACCCTTTGGTCTCTGCTATCCATGACCTTCTCTCTACCATTGGTCATGCCGCTTGCTCAGTTGTCTTTCTCTGGGTCCAAAGTCATGTGGCCTAGAGAAGCAGGAACTTACTCCTCAGTCCCTTTCATGATTCCAGCTGCAGATATGCAGGTCTATGACAAATCTCTCTTTACCCAAATGTGGAATGACATCTGGTGCACTACTGCTCACAGTAATAAACTCTTCACAATCAAGGAGTCCACTGCAGTTTGGCACTCTTCTTTCTGCTCCTCTCAGAAGGAGTCCACTACCTTATGACGTCTATACGTCTATGCATTGGTCATACCAAGCTCACTCATTGTTTCCTCTTACGTAATGTGAACCCCCCGCCCCCCCCCCCCCCTAGTGTGGTTGTGGAGCCAGACTGAAGGATCCCATACATTGGTGGAATGTCCCTTTCTTTTGTCCCTTCATCTTAAATATCATCTTCCAGATTCGTCAAATTTAATATTGGCAGACAATTCATGGATGGCTGAACTGGTCCTCAGTTTCCTCTGTGAAAGTGGTTTTTATTTTCAGATTTAAGGTTTTGCTTCACTCCTGGAACCAGGGCAGGGTGGTTGTGGTTTGGGCCTCTCTTCATATTTTCTCGTTCTTGGACCCATGACCATTCCCCCTTGCAAAGATTGCTCTTTTATCCCTCTGTTTCCCCAGTTTTTAGATTTGGGCTACCCTTTTATACTTTCTGCTGTGTGTGTTTTAACTTCCTCATTTTATAGTACACCCCTTTTTACTTTTAGTGGACCCTCTCTCTTCTGCGTGTAACTTTGGAATCATGGGACTGATGACCTTGGCATTTAGTCCCATACCCCCATCAATCAATCATTCCATGCCATTGCTATATACGGCCTCGAGTCTTTTGATCTGAGTAACATTTCCAGCGTCTGTCAGCCTATGCTCTAAAGCTACATTTCCATTTTCAATTTTCTGATTATGTAGCTTAGTTAACTGACCATTGTGATCTGAAATTACTGTGTTAATTTGAGTACCTTCAGTTTATTTAAAAATATGGTGTAAAAACAAGACCTATTACTGTGTCTGATGACTAAGTGTTCCTTGTTGGGCTATTTACTTGCAGCTTCATATTATATATCTTTACAACATCATGTAAAAGTTTTGTACGACTACTCTGCTTCATTGTATTTATATTTAGGTCATCAGCTACTATTAAGTATGGGAATTTTTTAATAGCTTTTTCAAACAGCCTGTTACAAAATCTTTTATCCTAGAGCTTTGAGAGCAGTATATACCTAACACTAGACATTTGTCTTCAAAAAATTTGTTTCAGTTGCTACTGCTTTAAAACATGTTTCTCTACAGTCTGTAACTGGCCATAGAACACATTCACTTATACTGTTATTCACTTACAATTGTGCCCCACTACATTTATGTCCATTTCTGCAAAAATATTACACACTTTTATTACAAACTCCTCATCCAGGCCTTGAAGACCTGAGGGGTGTCGACTGGTCGCCATGTCATCATCTTGCATTTGGTGTCATGCAGCCTTGGTAAGGAGTGGCATGTGGTCAGTACACTGCTCTCCCAGCCATTTTGCCAACATTTGAGACCATGGAGCTCCAGCTCCTCATTCAAGCAGCTCCTCAGTTGGCATCATGAGACTGAGTACCCCCCATACCAATCCTCCCACCAAGAAAATTCCTTGACAATACTGGGAATCAAACCAAGATCCTCTGCAAGGCAGCCATCTGCTACTTAGCTATGGAGGTGGACAGCATACTATTGTTGTTGTTGTGGTCTTCAGTCCTGAGACTGGTTTGATGCAGCCCTCCATGCTACTCTATCCTGTGCAAGCTTCTTCATCTCCCAGTACCTACTGCAACCTACATCCTTCTGAATCTGCTTAGTGTAGTCATCTCTTGGTCTCCCTCTACGATTTTTACCCTCCACGCTGCCCTCCAATACTAAATTGGTGATCCCTTTATGCCTCAGAACATGTCCTACCAACCGATCCCTTCTTCTGGTCAAGTTGTGCCACAAACTTCTCTTCTCCCCAATCCGATTCAATACTTCCTCATTAGTTATGTGATCTACCCATCTAATCTTCAGCATTCTTCTGTAGCACCACATTCCGAAAGCTTCTATTCTCTTCTTGTCCAAACTATTTATCGTCCATGTTTCACTTCCATACATGGCTACACTCCATACAAATACTTTCAGAAATGACTTCCTGACACTTAAATCTATACTCAAGGTTAACAAATTTCTCTTCTTCAGAAACGCTTGCCATTGCCAGTCTACTTCGACCATCATCAGTTATTTTGCTCCCCAAATAGCAAAACTCCTTTACTACTTAAAGTGTCTCATTTCCTAATCTAATTCCCTCACCATCACCCAACTTAATTCAAGTACATTCCATTATCCTGGTTTTGCTTTTGTTGATGTTCATCTTATATCCTCCTTTCAAGACACTATCCATTCCGTTCAACTGCTGTTCCAAGTCCTTTGCTGTCTCTGACAGAATTACGATGTCACCGGCGAACCTCCAAGTTTTTATTTCTTCTCCATGGATTTTAATACCTACTCCAAATTTTTCTTTTGTTTCCTTCACTGCTTGCTCAATATACAGATTGAATAACATTGGGGAGAGACTACAACCGTGTCTCACTCCCTTCCCAACCACTGCTTCCCTTTCATGTCCCTCGACTTTTATAACTGCCATCTGGTTTCTGTACAAATTGTAAATAGCCTTTCACTCCCTGTATTTTACCCCTGCCACATTCAGAATTTGAAAGAGAGTATACCAGTCAAAATTGTCAAAAGCTTTCTCTAAGTCTACAAATGCTAGAAACGTAGGTTTGCCCTTCCTTAATCTAGCTTCTAAGATAAATCGTAGGGTCAGTATTGCCTCACGTGTTCCAGTATTTTTACAGAATCCAAACTGATCTTCCCCGAGGTCAGCTTCTACTAGTTTTTCCAATTGTCTGTAAAGAATTTGCATTAGTATTTTGCAGCTGTGACTTATTAAACTGATAGTTTGGTAATTTTCACATCTGTCAACACCTGCTTTCTTTGGGATTGGAATTATTATATTCTTCTTGAAGTCTGAGGGTATTTCGCCTGTCTCATACATCTTGCTCACCAGATGGTAGAGTTTTGTCAGGACTGGCTCTTCCAAGGCCGTCAGTAGTTCCAATGGAATGTTGTCTACTCCAGGGGCCTTGTTTCAACTCAGGTCTTTCAGTGCTCTGTCAAACTCTTCACACAGTATCATATCTCCCATTTCATCTTCATCTACATCCTCTTCCATTTCCATAATATTGTCCTCAAGTACATCGCCCTTGTATAGACCCTCTGTATACTCCTTCCACCTTTCTGCTTTCCCTTCTTTACTTAGAACTGGGTTTCCATCTGAGCTCTTGATGTTCATAGAAGTGGTTCTCTTATCTCCAAAGGTCTCTTTAATTTTCCTGTAGGCAGTATCTATCTTACCCCTAGTGAGATAAGCCACTACATCCTTACATTTGTCCTCTAGCCATCCCTGCTTAGCCATTTTGCACTTCCCGTCGATCTCATTTTTGAGACGTCTGTATTCCTTTTTGCCTGCTTCATTTACTGCATTTTTATATTTTCTCCTTTCATCAATTAAATTCAATATTTCTTCTGTTATCCAAGGATTTCTACCAGCCCTCGTCTTTTTACCTACTTGATCCTCTGCTGCCTTCACTACTTCATTCCTCAAAGCTACCCATTCTTCTTCTACTGTATTTCTTTCCCCCATTCATGTCAATTGCTCCCTTATGCTCTCCCTGAAACTCTGTACAACCTCTGGTTCTTTTAGTTTGTCCAGATCCCATCTCCTTAAATTCCCACCTTTTCGCAGCTTCTTCAGTTTTAATCTACAGGTCATAACCAATAGATTGTGGTCAGAGTCCACATCTGCCCCTGGAAATGTCTTACAATTTAAAACCTGGTTCCTAAATCTCTGTCTTGCCATTATATAATCTATCTGAAACCTGTCAGTATCTCCAGGCTTCTTCCATGTATACAGCCTTCTTTTATGATTCTTGAACCAAGTGTTAGCTATGATTAAGTTGTGCTCTGTGCAAAATTCTACCAGGCGGCTTCCTCTTTCATTTCTTTGCCCCAGTCCATATTCACCTATTACGTTTCCTTCTCTCCCTTTTCCTACTACCGAATTCCAGTCACCCATGACTATTAAATTTTCGTCACCCTTCACTATCTGAATAATTTCTTTTATTTGATCATACATTTCTTCAATTTTTTCGTAATCTGCAGAGCTTGTTGGCATATAAATTTGTACTATTGTAGTAGGTGTGGGCTTTGTATCTATCTTGGCCACAATAATGTGTTCACTATGCTGTTTGTAGTCGCTTACCCGCGTTCCTATTTTCCTATTCATTATTAAACCTACTCCTGCATTACCCCTATTTGATTTTGTGTTTATAACCCTGTAGTCACCTGACCAGAAGTCTTGTTCCTCCTGCCACCGAACTTCACTTTTACCTCCAGAATATTTTACCCAAGAGGACGCCATCATCATTTAATCATACAGTAAAGCTGCATGCCCTCGGGAAAAATTACGGCCGTAGTTTCCCCTTGCTTTCAGCCATTCACGGTACCAGCACAGCAAGGCCGTTTTGATTATTGTTACAAGGTCAGATCAGTCAATCATCCAGACTGTTGCCCCTGCAACTACTGAAAAGGCTGCTGCCCCTCTTCAGGAACCACACGTTTGTCTGGCCTCTCAACAGACACCCCTCCGTTGTGGTTGCACCTACGGTATGGCTATCTGTATCGCTGAGGCACGCAAGCCTCCCCACCAACGGCAAGGTCCATGGTTCATACTATTATAACCCTGTAAATTCTCCTTTTTAAATTCATTTTCAGTCAATCCATGTTCAGTCTTTATGAAGATATTTGGTACCTCAGCAGCAAGTAAAACTTCTATTTCTTCTGATTTTTTTATGAACCATACTGAACATATTGATGAAATATTTGGAAATCAGAAAAAGTTCCAATTTCTTTTCTATGTTCTGTTTCATTTTCTTTGTTACCTGTGCACGTCAGAATTGCTGGTCTTTCACCTGTGCAGCTTACAGGTTCCTTAGTGACCTTCCTTCTTCCGATGTTGTAGCTGCTGCTTTTGGCAATAAAGAATCCATCAAATGACTTGGTTGCTCATGTTCCTTCTAACTGGGCATGCTGAACTTCTTCTGTTGTTGATTTGATTGGTGTTGATGCTGAAGTGATTGCAGCTGCTGTTGGTGAGGTTGGTGTTGAACACTGTGAAGTGGTTGCATATCCTATTGAAGTTATTTCTTCTGTCAGAATGTTTAGTGCTCATACTTGAGTGTTTGTTTCCATTGAAGTTGCAGGTCCTGCAACAGTGTAGGATGCTGCAACACTGGGACAACATTTTGACAAATGAAACAGGTTCACAGGTTCACTGACTGATGTCTTGATATCTTCTTTCTTCTGTGTAGTTTGTTTCATCCAGATCATTGTTAATTCCTTGGATATCTTCTCTCTTCTTTTCTTTTACTCTGGTCAATTGTAGTTTGCATTGTTTTGATACTTTCTTTCCTATGCCTTCTGCGTTTGTCTTTGAAATTCACTGGCCAGTTTTGTTTTGTACTGTTTTAGCCATTTTTGTTTCCTATACTTTCTGCATTCTTGTTTCTTTTCTGAGACTGAACATCAACACTCTGGATTTTTGCTTTGTTCTTGCTAATGAGAAAAGCCAGTCTTTCACATAAGTTTCTTCTCTTCTTTGAGTAAATGGAGTCTTGTAAAATACATTTGTTTTGATTTAAGCTTTCGATTCCAAAATTAATGGTGATTCTTCTTTAGTTTGCATGTATTAATTCACTGACTGTCTTTGTAATATAGTGAATTGTTGCTTCAATTTTTGAATTAAGAGATGTTGCACATCATGTCGTTTTGAGATAGGGTGGATTGTTATATTCCTTTTTTGTGACAGTTTCAGCACATTCTCTGATGTTTTGTGTACATGTTGTTTTAACTATTTGAATAGTACTGTCACTCTCATTTGCACCCTCTGTTACCACTAATATATTGTATGTTGTGGAAGTATATGTTTGGCTTGTCACATTTTTCGTGATTTCCTTTAAAGATGCACCTGGTTGAATGATCATTTCCACCTGGTAAGAAGGATCTAATGTCCCTTGCAGTTTCCTCTAGCCATTCCTTCTTAGCCATGTTGCACCTTCTGTTCTCGTCATTTTTTAGATGTTTGTATTCCCTTTCGCCTGATCCTCTTGCTGCACTTTTATTTTTTCTCCATTTACCAGTTAAATTCACTATCTGCTGTGATAGTCAAGGATTTCTACTGAGACTTGTCATTTTACCTGTTTGATCCTCTGCTGCCATCACTATTTCATCAATCAAAGCTACCAATTCATCTTCTACCACTGCATTTCTTTCCCCTATTTCAGTGAACTATTGTTTAATGCACCCTTTCAAAGTCTGGGCAGATCCCATCTCCATAATTTCCTGCCTTTTTGCAGTTTCTTCAGTTTTAATCTACAGTTCATAACCATGTTGGTACTATTTACTCTATACTTCATGTCTCCCCCCCCCCCCCTCCCCTCTTTCCAGGGCTTTTTATCATTTTTTGTCTCATGCCATTTGTTCATAGGTTCCAGTTTCATTGACACGTTTTAATCTATGACTCTTGCTTTTTGCTAAATCTCCCAAATTTTAAAGAAAGGTTTAGGAATGGACTGTAGAAACAACTATAATGTAAGTAGTCAGTATTTTGAGCACCTTTAGCTCCTTAATAAGGTCTTTACCTTATAGTGTTTATGATCTCTTTCGTCTTTTTATTTAGATTTGCAGGTGATGTAATTTAAATTATGAAACCAGTCTTGCCTTTGATAAAGACTTACAACAGCTGCAATGGTTTCTATTCAACATGCAAAACGATAGCTGTCAATGCCCAACCAATAAACTATTATGTTCAAGACATCCACATTCCACAAAAATGGCATTTTATAAATATCTGAATTTCAGGAAATCTGATGCAATAATGATCATGAATATTGGGCGTAATAAAATGTGTGTAACACACAGGATGATTCCTAACTATGTAGGAATATTTCCTTGTTGGAGTCCAGGTTGCATAGAATTATTTTCTTCTGTTTGTGGGATGAAGTATGTAAAGAAAAATGATATAAACAAGGATTTGTATCTGCCTCATTTGCTACTTTCACAGATGCTGAGTGGCCAACATTTTCTTTGGATCAATGAGCATATTGATATGTATATTCAGCAACTAGGCAAAGGCTTAGCTAGATGCCACTAACACAAACTTAACAAGCTCTTAAGTGTGTTGAAATACCTTGGTGAAAATTCCGTTATGTCCAGTTTGGCCTAAGACTCTAAGTCTAATTAAGGTTGTTTTTGACCAGAATGAGATGAAATTGCTTAATACAGATCCATCCCATAATTCCAATAGCGTGCCTCATAGCAACAGATTGATAGATTAGTTGCCCATGTTGTTTCATCCCTATATGGACATTTGTTGACAACAGCTCAATGATATGAAATTGCATTCAATGTTAATAAAATAATCAGGTGTCACTCCAGCAATATGGTGGTGGGTCTAAAGCACTTAATATCAGCTCCTCCCACAGATAACAGTATTATAGTTGAACGGGAATATTGAGAAACCCCACATGTTCATTTTTTGACAAGATTGGTTTATCTATGATTTCGTGCTTTAAACATATAGACCAATCATGTTATAGAGAAACCTCATATGTTCTTGCATTTTCTGTGCTGTTATGCAGCCATTGTATCACCTAAACTGAAGAGAAACCCTCACGTGTGCAAAATACATGGGTTTTCTCAAAGTTTTATGTTGTCAGCTGTGTTTTAAAGAGCAAGCATAATTGATACGTGCCTATAATTAAAAGTAAAATCCATGGCCTAAGGCAATTTCTACCATTCCTATCATAAGAAGAAATCATTCAGAACTTCTACACTGACTTACACAATTGGTCATTATGTGTCAAAGAATGAACCCTATGTAGACTGTAATTCCAAAGAGAATGGAAATAGGCATAATATGTCTGATTTTCGTCCATATTAGTAATAAAGTATGAGTTACATAATGATTTATGCTTTTATGTTACAAAATATTAGAAAGACAGTGTGTTCACTAAATAAATTTTAACTTAACATCAAGAAAATGTATCAAGATTGTCTACAGTCTTCTGGTATTCTTTTATCTACATTCACTCTACAGTCTTCTGGTATTCTTTTATCTACATTCACTTTAACAAACAATGAAAAGAAAACCGAAATTTCATCATAATATTAAAGTCTGAAATGTTTTAATCTCCTGAAATTTATTTTTTTGGATGTGTTCAGTTTCTCTGTGTTCCCACTCAGTTGGTGTTAGTAAAAAATTGTCAGACAACAAGGCCCTTATAGTATGTGCTGATAAATCTAAAGCAGTAGACATTACTTATGAAGTGTATTACATTAGCAAAGTGCATCACTTCTTTGAAGACAATAGTATCACAATAACTAGATTTGACTTAGTCTCTAAATATCTAACTAGTGTAGAGAAGACCTTGAAATCCTTAAAAGTTTTCCCTGATCAGCATAAAAGATGTACTTTGGTACCTCTGAATGTCAGTGTCTCCCCTCCTCCTGCCCCCCCCCCCCCCCACCCTCCTCCCCATCCCCGAATTACATGACGTTGTAAAGACACACAAGCCTGGGGTTCCGATTCACCTGCTTGTTAACACAAAAAATGCACCAGGTTATCTCACTGAAAAATTTTAGCCAAGTAGTTAGGTAAAAGTTTCAAACAACCAATTATCTTGTCTGTTTTTACTTAATGTGATTTCTGGATGACTACGCTCTGTGATGTAACATCAATGTAAATGTTTTATTGATTATGTATGGTAGTTTATGTAACTGTTACTAATCTATGGATGTAATGTCAAAAGTAATGTGTTGTAAAAGTATGAAAATGTTATATTTACTGGTTCATGCATAGGGAAAGTAGGTTTGCAATAATGTAAATCTTGGAGGGAATCCCTCTGCAATGGAACTGGCTCGGTGGGAATAGAAACGGCGGATCTGGCGGTCAAACTGCAAAGCTCCTTTGTGGCATGAGTCAGTTGGTGACTAATAGGCAAAGAGTGCACATCTCATGAAGTGAAAGAGATGAGGATAAATGCAAGATTATATAATGTAGCATTGGATGCAGAAATAATGCAACTTATTATTCTTGGAATTCTTTGGTTAACTCTGTACTATGAAAATCCTAAACTAAGAAGAGAATTTGCAGAGCTTGTTGCACAGAATGAGCCAGCACAGGAGATCAACACTGCTGTCACCTTTAGTTCAAATTGTCAGTTGAGTACTGTATCTTTGCACCGACCACTTATGTGGTTATGTTTTCAATAATAATTTTGTGTTCTGTAAACTCTCTATTGAGCCACCATATTTTATCCCTAGTCTTTTACCTAGACAGGATCCTATCCCAAGTGCTACAATGAATCTGAGTATTCTGTTTTACTGAACTGAAAAGCAATTATTGTCTTTAATAAAACTTAATAAACTTTGTGGATTTGTAAAGTACATAATTATTTAGTAAGGACAAGTTTTGAAATACTTCATGTAGCTTTCATGAATGGACAGTTACAGTGTTCATTTGAAAGGGTCTTTTTATTTAAATAATACTGTTTACAATTTCATGTGTTATGTAGTTGTGTTGTGACTAAAGCACTCAGCAACAATCTGAATCTACTGATAAATTAGTTTCTGGGTTCCCATGCTAATTATTTAACCGAATTTAAATGTCTTATTACAATAACACCAATCAAAAGTAAGCAAGTGGCTACAATTATTCAAACTATACTAGATCCAGGTGCGACGGGTTTCCAGTGAGCTACCTGTGCACTGCAGTAAAGTTCCAGTTTGGTAATGCTATATACATGACATCTTTCTTTATATTAAAAACAAAGATTCCATGACTTACCAAACGGGAAAGCACTGGTAGATAGACACAATAAAAAAACACACAAACACACACACAAAATTTCAAGCTTTCGCAACCAACGGTTGCTTCATCAGGAAAGAGGGAAGGAGAGGGAAAGACGAAAGGATGTGGGTTTTAAGGGAGAGGGTAAGAAGTCATTCCAATCCCGGGAGCGGAAAGACTTACCTTAGGGGGAAAAAAGGACAGATATACACTCGTGCACACACACACATATCCATCCACACATATACAGACACAAGCAGACATATTTCTTTTATTTAAGTGTTCCACCCTGAAGTGTGACAATTTCCTCCATCATCTTATTGGTTTCAATGACCATGTACAATTCACAACTGAACATAGTGTAAAGAGAACTTACCATTTTTGGACGTATCGGTCACTATGTCAGGGAATTCTTTTGAGTATGACATTTATAGAAAATCAGCAACCACAGATTTGGTTATTCACAGCTCTTCCTCTCAAACTCTAGAGTCAATGCTTTACACATTACATACACCCTGTTATCTAAAGTATCATATGGATGTGAATATAGGGTCATCCAGTTCAAAGCATATTCTAATGGGTACAACACTGTTAACAAGAGCCTTTTGAAAAAGAAAAATGAAAAGAGCATTAGATTGCTCTGATCCAGGATCAACATAATATTTCACCTAAATTACTCCCTGTGCAGGAGAATGGGCTAGGATTGTTTCTTACAATAAGATTCTGTATTATGGAATGGTTTCAAATTGACAGTGTATACAGTTGGCTATAAAAGATATTGTCCCACCATGTTTCATTCCTAGGAATAATGGACTGAAGTTTAAACACAGGGAAAGAATGAAACACATGTCCCACAAGTCAGCAAATGTTTACATCACCCATGATGATTGCCAGTCTAAGTAAATAGATCAAACTGGAAGGTCCTTTGAAGTTAGGTTTAAGGAGTACATTTCTGGTTCATGTCCCAGTTCAGTCTTGAATTCGCATTTACCTGAAACAGGTCACTTAGTTTCTAGTATTATATCTGCTCCTACCGTTTTACTTACGGAATTTAAGGGTAATATTATTGATATCTTTGAAGAGCTGGAGATCTTTCATGTGTTAAGAAAATCTTCACATCAAACACTTAATCCTCAAACTGAATTAAGACGTAAATCCATTTTGGCTACATGTAGCCTGGTTCATTGCCCTCTCCCCCTTACCTCCTCTTCCTTGGTGCCTCTACTAGAATTGTTTCCCTTTTTGAAGAGTTTTTAAAAATTAAAAAAAAAAAGTTTTTGAAAATTGTAAGAATTTTTATGATTGTTAATTCTAAATGTTATGTTTATAAGTGGCCCACAACAGGTTCTAGGCTTTTGTCCTCATGTCTAGGAGTTGTTCAGTTAACGTTTGCTATCTTTATTAATAATGTTTATGTGTGTACGCCTGGTTTCCAAACATTTTCTTGAAGTTTATCAGATGTCATTTACACTTCCGCACATGCATTGCTTCCTTCAGAGCCTGAATTTTGATATCCTTTCTGTTCATTTAGGGTAGTTGCAGCATTCTGTTCCTGCATGACTTCGTCTGAAGTATTGTTTACTCTATACTTCATCTTTTTCCCTGCTCCACCTTTTTGTGATTTTTTTTTTTTAATAACCTTTTCTCTGATCCCATTTGTTCATAGTTTGCAGTTTTGTTGCCCTATTTTGGTCTGTGACTATCACTTTTTGCAAAATTTCCCCACTTTTAGAGAAAGAGTTAGAATCGGACTGTAGAAGCCACTGTAATGTAAGTATTCAGTCTTGCAGACACTTCTTATTGCTGTGATAGGGTCTTTGTGCAATATTGTCCATGGTCTCTTTCTTATTTTTATTCAGATTTGCACCTGATGTTGTAATTTAAATTATGAAACCTGTCATGCCTGTAATAAAGGAATTACAACAGCTGCAGTGGTTTTTATTTAGCATGCAGTAAATTAAGATCAAAGTCAATACCTGTCTCTGAAAATGGCGTGCAGTTTAAAATCTGGTTCTGAAATTTGTGTCTTACATTATATAATCCATCTGAAAACTTCCAGTGTCTCTATGTCCCTTCCACATATACAGCATTCTTACGTCATTTTTAAACAAAATGTTAGTGATGAGTAAACCATGCTCTGTGCAAAATTCCACCAGATGCATTCCTCTTTAATTCCTTTCCCCCAGTCCATATTCTCCAATTATCTTTTCCCTCTTTATGGACCTCAGAGTCTAGTCTTCCATCACAAATAAATTTTCCTCTCCCTTCAATATGTGAATAATTTCTTTTAATTCATTATGCCTTTTTTTCAATTCCTTCATCATCTGCAGAGCTAATTAGTATATAAATTTGTAATACTGTGGTGGTTGTTGACTTCATGTCTATTTTGGCTATGATAATTTGTTCACTATGCTGTTCATAGTAGCTTACCCACCTTACTCTTTTCTTTTTCAGTATTAGACCTACTCTCACATTACCACTAATGGAGATGCTAGACATACATGTGGTTTCTGAGGAGGAGCAACAGTCTTTCTGAAGATGTGGGGGCTGCAGTCTGGATGACTGACTGATCTTGCCTAGTAGCATTAGCCATCATGGCCTTGCTGTGTTGATACTGCAAACAACTGAAAGCACGGGAAAACTGCAGCCATTATTTTTCCCAGGAGCATACAGCTCTAATATATGGTTAAATTAAGATGGTTAAAATATTCCAGAGCTAAATAGTCCCTGTTTGGGCCTTTGGATTGGTACTTCTCAGGAGGATATTGTTATCAGGGGTCAGAGCATGGAATGTTACATCTCTGATCATGTAGGTAGGTTACAGAATGTAAAAACAGAAATGTAGTGGTTGAAGTTAGGTATAGGGGGAATTAATGATGTTGGTGGCTGAATGAATAGGACTACAGGTAAGGTGAGTGCAGGATACGTTAGTTAGTAAATCAACATTGCAAGCTATATATATGTTCCTGCAAACTCTGGCAGCAATTTATTTTCAAAAAATTGTTTCTCCTTATTGAAGTGAAGGTACTTATATGATTAATGTAACATTTCAACTTTTTTTCCCACTTGTCACTAAAACTGGAGCCATAATAGGATAACTTTGCTGTCTGTATCTCTGTCTGGCTGACCGTTAAGACCCCCTTTTCCCAGGAGCAGTTATTTGAAATGTATGTCAGGTCTGCAGTCCCTTGGCAGTGTAAAAAATCTGCGCTACTAAGTCAGTACAATCAAAAAGTACAATCATCTGTTAAGACCCCTTTTCTCTGGTGCAGTAAAAAATTTAAGCTTCTAAGACAATGTAAGCAACAGATATGGGCATTTGTGTCGCATATTTTTATTCTCGCAGACTCAGTCATCAAAAACTACAGATCAGTGGTCTCCAACATGGGTAAAAAGGGGTTTTAGAAGGGGTAAAAAGAAAGAATTTGATTGTGTTGCTGTTAAATTTTTTTATATAAAGGCCACTATTATTATCACTGTTTCGTAAGACTGTAACACTGATTACTAACATCCAGTCCTTGTCCCCCCCAGATATGAACATTAACCCTTTGACACAATTTGGGTGAGATTAAATTTTATGAAACGAATGTACGAACATCATCTTGCTCACGTAGCCACTCACATCCACAAACATTTTTCTTTATGACAGGAAAACTAATACAAATGTATCACATATGCTTTGGTATTTCAACAGAATGCCTTCTCCAAGTTGTAAGTAGTTCCTGCAGTGGACCAGAAATTGATTCACTATTCAATTAACAATAGCTAATCCATGTAGTTGAGGGCACAACACAACATTAACTAACTAAATTGCTGTAGGGCCTACACATTGTCATTATTGTTTTTAGTATTATTAGCAGTGGTCAGACATAATGCATCGGCAGAATAAACTCTTCCAAATTTCTACCAGTTCATAAGTAATGAGTCTGGCAGTGAAGTAATTTATGAACAGTAAGTGTAGTGCATGCATTTTAGTTTGGTTAGTTTTAAATGAGGGTGTGATGTGTGGGTGAAGCAAGAGTCACTAGGAGAGGAGTGGTGCAAAGGAAGCATATTTTGTTAAAAGTGTCTATCCTCAATGTAGATAGTTAGCCTTCATTTTCAAAGAGGAGTTGTAGGTAGCACTGTGATGCACTGCTAAGCATTTCATTGTTTTATAAAAAAGGTTGTTACAAATAAGCAGAAACAGTTTTTCATTCTATAATAAAACACCTAGAAAACTGTCTTTTGTAATACTAAACATAAAAGTGTTCAAACAAAGTTCTTTTTCAGTCTAAAAGTTAGTTAGGCATTAATGTTGGTGATGTTGGAAGTGGAGGTAACTAGCTTATATCTGACTGCATTCAGGCGTAATGGCCTCAGAAAAGTTGGGAAACATAGTGTAGATGAACCATCTAAATGCATAATTAAGTTTGTATAGAACCCTTACAGCATGAGCTCTACACACATTTGTCTTCACACACATGTGCAAACACTTTTTTTTCTTCAGTGTTTACAATTTTATGATCATGACGTCACTCTTACAAAGTTGATTGCTGCGGAGTACTATTGTTTTTTGTGTATACTGTAATTTCAAAGCATATTGCATTTAGTTTGCCCTCTTCAACAGTACTGTTTTCAGCTCACAGTACAAGATTTTTACACAATTTATTGGTAAAATAATATGTTTAAATGTTCAAGAAATAATCTTGTCTTCAAGGAATCAGGAAAATTTTATTCCAAGATTCTCTGTCATTATAACACGATCCATTTTCTTCAGTGTTGTAGATTTTTATGTATTAAAGGGGAAATTGCAATCACTGTAGTTCAACAGATTGTGGTATTAAATAAAAATTTAGAAGGTTAATTTAAAGTTATTTATTTAGTATTGATATAACCATTGCAGTAAGCACAATGCAACCACGCTCTAACTGCTTTTCTCAGGTGCAGGATGTATACACCTTAGGAAAACTGAGAATTTCTTCATCTAGGAGAAAGAGGGGGGAAAACCTGGGAATTTTTCATTGTTTTAGTTTTCAGTTAAATATTTGTAATTTTGACGGGTAAGAACTGATAAACTAACAAAGAATTTTAGTTTAGTGAATTGAATTGTGAATTGTGTTTTATTCATCTCATGACGTACATTTGCAATCCATTTGGTTTGCGTACAGGAGACATGTCAAAAATTTATAAAACAATTACAATGATTTTTACATTAATAAATAATAGCACTATAATAAATAACAACATTATAAGGATAACACATTGTACCCAGCTCAAATTTCCAGTTGTCCCACATGAACTCATCCACTGAGTAATAACACTGATCCTGATCTGATACGGTTAAGATCCTGCAGCCTGTTATCCTCTTTGTCACTTGGCACAAAATAATCTAACTATTTTTCTTATGGAACTCTGTGTTACAAGCAAATTAGCTGTACTTCTTTGCAAATTCTACTTACATTAACTCTGTAATTTTTGTATTTGAAACTGTTTGTCACTTTGCCCTACTCTGACATTGAAACATTCACTATCATCTTGCAGTGGGTTTGTTGTTAATTAATTAAAGGTTGATGGACTGAGTGCATCTTCCAGATTGGGTCACTTGACTTCAGTGTCAGTACCTCATATAGCTTCTTTTAAGTGAACCTAAATTCATCTGCAGCAACTTGTTCCCTTTTAATTTATTACAAATTTTCATTCGCATGTACTGAGGTCCCTGGGCATACAGTAGGAGGTGGTGGGTGGGGAGCATAAAATTTTCTTTGTTTCTGGTATCTTACAATGTTTGTGCAGGACAGATCAGAAAGCAATGGCTCATGCCATACTCTCTTTTCTGTACAAGTACATATTTGCTTTGTCAGTTTTCCAATAAGTTATTATAATTTACTCAGAACCTACTACTTGTCAAAATATCAGGAAAATCTGTTCCAATAAAATTTTTCCATGTAGTTTGAGAAGACAATTAACAACAAACCCACTCAAGATGATAGTGAATGTTTCAATATCTTTGTTTATTTTGTGTAGTTTCTAAGTAGCATATATGCGGTATGTGTTCAAATGTTTTGAAACCTTAACTAAGCCTTTTCTCACTTACATTCTTTATTAAAAGCATTATTTTCAATGTACTGATTCCAATTCTGCCTTTAGTTTTACTGGAAATTCTTTTTGTTGAAAGATATGACTAACTGAACTTATTACTGCAGTATAACTTGGCAAATTTTGTGTGAGCTAATGTGTATTCATGGACTTAATGACACCGTTCATTACGAAGATCAGTATTCTGATTTTTCAGTAACATATTTCAATTACTGTGAAACTGATTAACTTCCAAGATAATTAGTTTTAAAGTTTATGACCAATTACATTTTCCATGGCAGATTTGCTTCTGTGCTTCTTAGATTCTGACTTTCACAATTATACTTTTTTGACATAACTTTTATGCACAAGTGACATAATTCAGTAACTGGTTAAGCCACTAATAAATATTTTTTGCATAATTTACCATAATTTTCAGTATGGCACATGTATGTGTAAATGAGGTATTCCCAACATGGAGGCATAACATGGTTTCATAAACTCTTCTAATTTCCTAGATCATCATATACAAAATTACTGTTAATACTTACAGTCTATCCTAAGTGGTGAAATGTATCCCAACAACTTTTCAAATAATTATTTATTTTTCCAAAATTACAATAAATCTTTTGCAAATCTTTTTAATACCCAAACCACCCACCAGGTGCTGTCCACTATGCTGAGATCTCTGCATTAAAAAATAAAAAGGTCAGCTCTCAAATTTGAACATGCTAGCATCTGCTTGAAAGCACACAAAGTTAGTAATGTTGGTGCCTAAGGATCCACTAGTGAGTTCTCTTAGGCAAGTTTGTGATTATCTTGACTAAATTGTGTTACAGACAATAAAAAAGTTGGACCATCTTTGCCATTGAAACAAATGATTATTATACATTATGACTGTCATTAATGGCTGGACTGAGTGAAATACCTCCTTGTAACTTTTGTATAGGTTACTGAACGACACAGTATTTACTGAAATCCATTATGTGAATGTGAACTGTGTTTTTTTGGAAGCTTCTGTCTATGCTTGATTTTGCTATTTGCCAATATTCATTTTTTTCATCTTCAGTTCCCTTACTGCTTTTGGTGTTCTTTCTGAAACATAGAATTCCTCCATATCCTTTGTAATGTACTAGCTCTGAGGTTTTATGGACAAAATGTGAGTTTTCCATGATGATTGGATATACTTCATTGAATTATTTCTTCATTTCTTTGACCAGCTCATCGTAATCTAAACAATTGAGACACTGTTCATTTAACTGGGTTGCTTTCTCTGTAGCTTCCCCCTTCATCTTTATGTACCCTAGTCCTCACTACAGTTGGATCCCCATCATCTCAGGTTGTGAATAACAAGCATTTTATTTTTAACCTTCACCACACTAACCTTCTCTCCTCGCCAAGAAAATAACTACTTGTTTCAAATGCGTGGCTAATATCATCTCTTTTCTTTTACATGTGTCTATTCGCAGTACTGATTTCACCTCCTGCAGCAATTCTGTCTTGTATTTATTAGCATTCTTGATAGAATTTTCCTTCAATACATCATTAGGTTTCACATTTTGCACTTATTCTCTCTTCATACAATTGCTTGACTTTATCATCCTTCACCTGTCAAATCCCTTTATCCTATTATTTGCCCTTCTCTCCATATTATTAAATATGACACACACTTTCTTGTTTCCAAATGCCTGTAATTCAGTTAACCTTTCTAAACATTGCCCTAATCAACAAATTTTCCATTCTCAGAAATTTCTTGTTTTCCCTGGTATAGGTTACCCTTGGGCACCAAACAATATTTATCCAGATTTCTACATCCCTTCGTTCACAAAAACAATATTATCCATCTCAGGCAATTAACTACAATTTGAAATTTCCTCAGCTTTTAGCAACATGTCTTATGCAATTGCTGCACAATAAATGTTGTAATTACATCAGGTAGTTCCTCAGACAGCCTAAAAAGAGTGCAAGTAACTCAATTTTATAAGAAAGATGAAAAACCTAAAATTGAACATTTTCTGTGGTAACTGAGACAGTTTAGACTGATGACATTTGGTTATGTTATGGTTATGTTAACATCACTGTATTACTTGACAAGCTACAGACAGCAGGTAAGAATTCATAAAATCATATATGAGTGATGGCAACAATTTGTGTTGCTTAAGACCAACAGTGGGTCATTCAAATCCAAAGTTACTAATATTACATATGGAGTGCTCAAGGTTCCATTTTGGGACCCCTGCTCTTCTTGATTTCTGTTAATGACACGAAGTACTGTTCTCCCAAAGAAAAAAAATGTGTTACATACATAATATATTTATTTTGTGCAAATACCAAACTTGTGACATTCTAGCTCAACAGTGTTATGAATGAAATAGTCCAGTATTTCTATAAAAGCCATCTAAATGTAAGTGCTACAAAGGCTGCATAATGGAATTTAATGCCAAGAAGGAAATAGTTCACTATGAATTGATATAGTAAAAAAGGAAAACTGAATAAAATTCTTGGGGATCACCATCCAGGACACCTTAAAGTGCTACATGCTTATAAGCTATCTAAAAACATATTTGCCTAAACATGATTAGCAAACTTCCTGGCCAGTTAAAACTGTATGCCAGACCGAGAAACAAATTTGGAACCTTTGGATTTTGCAGGCAGGTGCTCTACGAACTTAGCTACCCGAGGACAACTCACAACTGGTCCTCACAGCTTAACTTCTGCCAGTGACTTGTCTCCTACTTTCCAACTGATTGTCTCCTACTTTCCAACTGATGTCACAGATCCCCTCCCTAACATTGGACCATGGAATGCTGAGGGCATGACACGACTGTCAGACAACACTGCATCATCTGATTTTGCCACCTCATGGCCACACCATTGTTCGTACAACTTGCAATTTAGCGCCACCACTCGCAACTGCCAGCAGTGCGGCTCTTCCGTAGATGACAATAGCAGGCCACAGTAGGTATGCTGACCTACACTACAACACCAATTGCTCCGTCTTCCGCAGTGTTGACATCTGCTGTAGGATTTCTGTATATTCATGATCAATCTGCAAATGCATACTTCCTGACAAGGGTTCAGACATAAGCGCGATGTCCCAACAGATGTTTGAAAGGCACTCTGAAGCCATTGGGTTGCACCTCCACACATGTAACGATGCTAGTATCCACATGCATACAACTCTCAGACTAGCTACACTGCCTCTGGACTTTATACGTCACTGATATTACTGAACCTGTGGCTGGGGATTGACTTCCTCCACAGATTTGACCATGTTGCCTTGTTCCACCATGTGACACTTCAGTCCATCCCAGGGCATTTTCTCTATCTCCACCATGGGCTGCTGACCAGTGCTCATTCCTCCATCTCCACCATGGGCTGCTGACCAGTGCTCATTCCTCCTCGCAATCTAAGTTGCTGCTGACACCAATTGTTCTTCAATTCTTCATGAATGCATACAACATTGGAAGCTATCTCCACAGTTCAGGAACATTTCTTTGCAACTTGCAATGACTTGTGGCTGCTACACTCTGCCAACAATGACCTGTATCAGCAAATACAAGGAAAGTCTCTCACACTAAAGCAACTCTGATGTCTATCGCATGATGCAGTTACTCTGGCCAACATGACCACTCCCCTGATGTCTGGCAACATCCCCTTGCTGCAGCTTGATGAAGCTGCCTTGCAGGGCCAGCCATGATGGCATCCACAATATGTCAGTACAGTGCTTTTGCATTGTCCATCTCAGTTCAGCAAATTCATTCCATTCTCCCTCATGACACACTGTGGATTAGGCTCTGTCAGTGTGCAATCAGGATCAGTATGGTCCATTGCATTAACACAGCCCCCAGCCTGCCCATTTGTCACAACCACACTGTATCATACCTTCCTCTGTGCACCTAAGGTAGCAGTGGACAAGCTGTTGCACCCAGGCATCATTCACCCTTCTTACAGTGTTTGGGGCTCTACCACAAAGTTCATCACTAAGAAAGATGATTCTGTTCAGCTCTGTGGTGAGTACAGAACTCTTAACTCCTCATAATTTATGACAGCTACCATGTGCCATATGTTCAAGATTTCACACATTCGCTCGCAGGGGCTACTGTTTTTAGTGTGATCAACTACCGCAAGAACTATTATCAAATACCCATGCACCTGGAAAATGTCAGCAAGATGGTCATTATTATGTCATTCAGCCTATTCAAGTTCCTTGTTATTCCCTATGGACCGAAGAAAACCTCTCAAATGTGGCAATGATTTATCGATGAGATGCTTTTCAAGATTGATTGCTGGTATATGTACTTGGAGGATATCATAATTTTCTCCACTGATTCTCAAAGCCTTGAACAATACTTCAAACTCATTCTCACTACCCTCTGTGTTCCAAGGGTGACCAGCAGTGAGGAAAAATCACAATTGCAGAAGCCATAGGTAACATTTCTATGACACACCCTCAATGCTAATGGGTTCAGATCATCATCAGGTGGTGTGAAACTCGTTTGCCAATTGCCACTGCCTCCAACCTACCATGACCTTTGTTGGTTCCTGAGAAACCTCAATTTCTACTGTTGACACTTACTACACACCATGGAGGTTCAACATCCCCCTGACCAAGGAGTGTCTCACAATGGCTGTTTTCCTGGCACACCATATACTAGATGACCAGCTCACCATCACCACAGATGCAAGTTATTCAGTCATTGGAGTGGTCTTCTTCGAAGAGGTGTCAGGTGATATATAGTCCCGTGGTTTCTTCTACAAGAAACTCACATCCTCTCCAACAAAATGATCAGCATCCGACCATGAGTTGCTCACCACATGCAAGGCTGTGCGCTATTTCTGGGAGGACACTGAGGGTCATCACTTTGTCATCTACATTGACCACAGATCACTGCTGGATGCCATACATCACCCATTAATAACTGTCAATCCTTGACAATTTCACCACCTCGATCTCATTGCCTAGTACTCCATCAAAATCTGTCATCTGCATGGAGCAGACAACTTTGTTGCTGATTACCCTCTCTTGTGTGCTCATGTTCACCCTTGCTCATGATCATAGCAGACTGGCTGAGAGCGAAGAGCAGGATCCAGCAATTTCTGCTTTACTCCACAACAATTCTTCCAATCTCAATTCAGATGTCAGCATCCTCTGTGATACATCCCATTTCAGGCTTTGACTTCTCCTCCTCATACTGATGTGATAGCCAATCTTCAATCATCTGTCCAAGCTCACTCATCCAGGAATTCGACCAATGATCCGGTTGGTCACCAAGCATTTTATTTGGCTAGATGTCAGGCGTGACTGCTGTACACGGATGCAGGCATGCCTCTAGTGCCAATGCAGTAAGATGAGCTGCCTTGTACCAAAGCCCCTAAGCAGCTTCAACATGCCAAGCAGGTGCTTCTGCCACATACCCTTGCATCTCGTTCAATCCCTACCAGGTTGAAGGGGTATGGATATGTTCTCTCCATGACTAATCATGTTTTGCGGTGTGTGCAAGCTGTGTCAGTCACTGACATCACAGCAGAATCCATGGCCTAAGTCTTCCTAGCATCTTGGATATCCCAGTTCGGTTGCCCAATCAGGGTCATGTACCAAGGGGGTGCATGGAATGAGGTCCTTCTGTGACTGCTCGTCAACATCTGTAAGATAACCAAAGATGACTTGCACACTTCACTCCCTGAAATAATCTGCGGTGAGATCCTCACACTGCCGGTAGAATTTGTTCTATTGACTCCTATGCCCAACTCAGTGGGACTCCCTGTTTTGGTGGAGCATACCAAAAGTCACATCTGTGATTCACTAGTGTGTCCCCCCATCTGCGCCTTAGCCCAGAAACCATTCATCCACAAGAAGCTTGCAGGCTGTGCGTATGTCATGCTCCACAATGACACCATATGTCAGGCCTTACAACCACCCTCTGCTGGGCCACTCCAGATGTTGAAACAGGTAGTCACACCTTCAACATTGACATAAGAGGCACTGCTAAGACAGTCTCCATTGACAGGCTGAAATCTGCATGAATCCTCTCCGCCTTGGAGACCCAACTGTTCCTTAAGATAGTAACACTTGGATCAACTCGCTCCCACCAGGCCCATGACACACCGGGCCTGCAATTATTACAGTCAATATCCACAACTATCAACCGGATGAAGTTGTGGTCAATCTGGCTGACACAGAACTTTTGATTGAAGCTAGTCATATGGCTTCGGACTCACCATCTACATTAATTGCTACCTGACTCACCCGCATTTTTGCCTACTGGCAACTGTTGATTTTGCTGCTGTATCCTCCCTGCTTTCTGTGGCTGGCAGGCTCCCTATCACCCTGCCAGCTAACTCTCTGTGCCTCATACCATCCACCACTGCTACTGCCACCATGCTTACATGGTCCACCCTCATCAATGGCAGTGGCAGGATTGCCTGCAGCCCCCACTACCCCACAATATGGCTGACCCTATTGCCTCCTGCCACACCCCACACCCCACACTGTATCATGTGTACTCCATATTCATTCAATAGTCACTGACAAGTACCAGAACACTCACACCACTCAACAATGTTGATCTCAGTGTACCCTTGTAATAAATGAAGCCTTGTCAGAAATTCTTCCTCTAACAGAAATATATGGTGCCACCTGACTTTTTGGCCTTATTTGAACTTACTTTCATTGGTAAAGTATTTAATTCATGATTTTTAATGTTATAGAGTTTTCTAGTAATTGAGCGAAACTTTTGCACATATGTATTTTTCTGCTTATATATTGATAGTTTCATAGTTATAATGATAGCTGTAATATTATACTTCAAAAATTAGTTTTCCAATAAATGTTAGTAAAAACATGTAAAACAGAATGTTATCACTTACTTCTATTTTGCTAAGTAATTGAAGTCAGTCGAGATAATTGTACATATTTTTATTGTTATTGATTTACAGTTGATATCAGATTAAACTAGCACCTCAACATAAAGGTTCTTACAATCATTGATCTGTCTTTTCTTTTGTACAGTTATTTTGTCATATAGACATTTTATCTTTCATAGGTAATTTATAGGTTGCCATAGGCAGTGTGTTACATATATTTTGTTTTTGACTGTAAATTCATCATAAAAGTGTCAGACCTATTATCTTTATATATTTCCTTTAAATAATTTTATACAGTTAACTGTATTTTTCTTTTATTTTATCACAATTGACTTCTATAATACTTTTGAAAATTTAAAACTCTGCTACATGTTTTTTTACTTAATGTATTTTTGTCATATTATTATACTTATGTAAATGAAGAATGCATCTAAGCCCACAGTAGCGACATCTATGAAGCATATAGGCAAACATATTTGTGGTAGCTACTGCACTTCAGTATGTTTTGTACAGTATCATCAGTTGCAAAATGACTGTATGGACGTTGTGGCCTATTTTACACCATATTTTAGTTCTATGGGATGATGCTTTGCTGAGTGTATTTATATGTTTTGATGATGCCATTATGGCCTTATCACATTAGGACATGGTATAGAACAGATACACTTTATCTTATTTTATCTTTAGATTTCCCATTTTGTATGAGAGTATATCGTGATTTGAACTACTGTATTGTTTTGAAAGATAGGCTGCCCATAGTTGTAAACTTTTTATATTATAGATCTGAAGATGGTCATTACTGACTGAAACCAGTCATCATCGAAGGACTTTATATTGTGATCAAAGACAGCAATAAAAAAACATTTGACAGTACCTGGATCACTGTTTGTATTCACAACTATGTCGCAGCTGGTAAAACCTTAACATAAAGCCAATAATTTTAGAAATGCACTCAAAACAAAAGAAAAATCAAGTGTCATGCAAATGAATTATCCGAATGGGAGAGATATCAATAGATGTGATGCTCATGTACAGACAAATAAATGATTGCAATTTCAGAAAAAATGGATGGTTTATTCAAGGGAAAGAATGTCATAAGTTGAGCAAATCATTAACACGTTGGGCCACCTCTGGCCCTTTTACAAATAGATTTTTGGCTTGGCATTGATTGAAAGAGTTGTGGGATGTCCAACTGAGTGATATCACACCACATTCTGTCCAATTGGCACATTAGATTGTAAAAATCTGCAGCTGGAGTAAGGGTCCTGCCCATAATGCTCCAAATCACTCTCATTTGAGAAAAGATACAGCGACCTTGCTGGCCAAGGTAGGATGCGGTAAGCACAAAAACAAGCAATAGAAGCTCTCACCATGTGCAGTCGGGTATTATCTTGCTGATATGTAAGCTCAAGATGGCTTGCCATGTAGGGCAACAAAACGGATCCTAGAATACTGTCGACACACTGCTGTGCTGTAAGGGTGCCACAGATGACAACTAAAGGGGTCCAGCTATGAAATGCATTCCAGACCATTACTCTTGATTGCTTGATTGTAGGGCCGTATGGCAGCTGACAGTTATTTTGGTACCCCGTCTCTGTCCGGATCATCTCCAAACACATCTTTACTGGTCCTTGGGGCTTAGTTCAAAGCCGGACTCATTGCTGAAGACAGTTTTACTCCAGTCAATGAGATTTCAGTCTGAACGTGCCCAGCACCACAGCAAACATGCTTCTTGGTATACAGAGGTCACTTATAGTCAGTATAAGGAGTACTATAAGCTCAGCCCCCTTTCTGTGAGCCACCTATGAATGGTCCGTGTGGTCACTGATGCCAAGCTGGACGTTGGATCAGTGATAATGATGAATCTGGGGCTCTGAGGGACTCTCTGATAATTGCTTGGTCCTGACGTTTTGTTTTCTCTCTGGATTGACTGCTTCTGCCATGGTTATCCCATTCCTTCCTGCATCATCAAATAGTGGTAAACTCCTATTCAAATGTCAAATGATTTGCCAATCACGCCAACTGGCTTCTTTGAACCCAACTACATGTCTTCTCTCAAATGCTGATTTCTGCATATATGGTTCATGCGCCTGTCTGTGAGGCATAGTTAACTGTCCAACTGATTACCCAAAATGAAATTCGCAAATGCTTTATACCCTGGTATCAATATGCCCCCTGTTTACTATCCTTGCCAGCTTTGTGGTGAAACTGCACTGCAGTGCCCTACATTCATACATTGGCTGCCAAAGTTTACAATTTTGCATTTTCTGTTGACACCTGTATGAACATCAGTTTGTGCACAATTTTAGTAACTCCTTTGTTGTGTGTCCTTTTTTTTTAGAGTGTATTTACTCTAATCTTAGAATATTTTTATTACTTGTTAATTTCATAAATCTCTAAAAGAATTTACATTTTGGAAACATGAATTTCTAATTGAAAATATTATAAAACTTAAAAACAGAAGTTACCTAAATAGTAATTTGATATATAGAACATTCTGGAAGCTTCCATAATAATCTGCAAGGTATATCCTATTCTTGCATGGCATCAGTTGTGTCAGACTCATTCTGCATTGGAAAGAGTGAACACGAAGTGAAGGTCTTTGACTTTTTGTGGGTAGAAAGACAGTGGATCTGTTCATAACTTTTATATGCATTACCAGTTTATATTTGCCTTATGATTCTGGACAATGTTTCTGACTGTGGATTGATTAATGTTAAATGGAAATAAATCATAATCTGGAAACAATTTATTAAGCTGCCATGTTATGTCAAAAACCCAAGATAATGGAGTTATAGCCGACCTTGGATACGGACACCATTTGCAAGTTAAGTAAATAACAGATAATATCAAAACTAAATGTATTTGTCTTCATGGAGTTACCACGACCCCCAAAGAGACTCTCCAACCTGCTGAGCATTGTGTGCATGGGACCAAACATGGCAGCAACTGTCAATAGGTGTGCCCAGCTGCTCTGCAATTTCACAGTGCCTTTTCGTGTGTGATCATGGTAACCCACTCTCCTCGATACATTACCTCCGCGATACTGGTTCAGATCTTTTCATCTATCCCTGCTGGTTATTACCCTCTGCTGGAGACCATCCATCTTGTCCATTACTCACTGCAGCTAATGGGTCAGCAATCACAACCTACAGTTTCCATGCCTGATCCATCTACTTGGACCTCTCCTTGGCAGTGATTTTATTTCCCACTACCACCTCCTCCTTGAACTGGCAAAATGTCAATGCCACCTCCCACCATTCTGTCCTACTGGTTTTTACTGTTGCCCCCGCCCCACCCAACAAATGGAGAGCCACACAGGCTGAGATTGAGGCAGTGACCGCTGTTGGTATGCACTGCCCTTCCATATAGCACCCATGTGGGGACTTTTTGGTGCTAAATGCAGGATGGTGCCAGATCTTTTCCCCCATTCCACTTATGAGCAGTTACAGTGGTGATGTGTGTGGCACATTTGTTTTTAGCAAAGTGGACTGCACAAAAGTGTTTAGGCAGATAAGGATTGACCTCGAGGACATGAAGAAGATGGTGTTAATTACACCTTTTGTCCTCTTCAAGAATATTTTCATGCCATTCAGGCTCGAAAATGCCACCTAAACATGACAGCAATTCCTTGAAAGCATCTTACATGGTGTTACACCTACTTGGACAATATCCTGATTTATTGATGTGAGATTGCAGAGCACAACCACTGTCTCCAGGAGGTACTTGTATTCTTCTCACTTCCAGGAGGCAGTGCAGTGTTATTGTCAACCTGGTGAAGTGCATTTTCAGTGTTTTGGAGATTGACTTCCTGGGGTGCAGGATATCATCTGTGGGTTCCCGCCCTCTCACCAAGAAGGTCCGAGTTTCCCCATCCCAAGACATACAAGGAACTCTACAGGTTCCTCAGGATAGCAAATTTCTGCCACAAGCTTGCAACTGTCCCCACCTCATGAAATCCCTTCTATTAATGTGTACAGCCTTATGGACAATCTCTCTCTTGCCTTGCTCACTTTGTAATTATTATAGAGTAAATTCATACATGACTTGTCCTTCTGACTGCCAGTTTCCTTTTTATCTCATGTACATTATGATATTACCATGTACTATACCCTTTTGGATAGTATACCATTTCCCTCACCTCTGTACTAATAATATATTGTTTGTGTTGTGCATGATTAAGCTTACAGAAAATCCATCCATAGGTACTTTGCCACTTCCTCTTGTATATGAGTGCATGACAGCTGTTTTATTGTCACAATAATATTGTGTGTATCCGTTCTGGTCATAACTGTGTGTTGATGTATTTGACTAAATTAAGTAGACTGCCACAAGTATGTTTGCAGGTTTTAGATTGCTTAGTGCCTTGTTGATAGGGTCATGTGTAGTAAATGGTGTCCAAACCTCAAAACTGCCAGCACACACTGTTTGCCACCCACCACAAATTATTTGTGGTTTGGTGTCAACCATCTCAAAGGTGCATACCTAAGGCCCCCTTGTAATCTTACTATGTGCTATTTGTTTTATGTATTGATGCCCAGTTCCAATAAAGGAACCACAAGAACATTTCTGTGTCTGTTATTTCATTCTGCAGACCCAGTCCTGTTTGGGCCATCACATGGCACATGTTAAGCTCACATGTAGCAAAATAGTGAGAAACATATTTCCACAACATCATCTCACTATCAACACTGTAAACCTCAAAAGCACCAAATAATTCACATAACTTTATCTGTATATAGATGTCACAGAATCTCCATAAGCTTCATGTAATTCCATAAATATATCCAAAAAGTACATCACTCACAATAACATATAACGTATTTTGAACCAAGAAATATATTTTACATCATAACTGATCTTTCAGACATCTTATATAACCTTCACTTTGCATAATTTGTTTATTCTTTTGGTCTGACAGACATCATTCCCAATTAAGCCTTGCTGTCACAACGATGCTACAACAGTAATAGAGTTGACATAGCTTGCAAAAATCTAATATATTCATTTACCTTAAACATTTTTCATGCACTAAGGTACTAGATGTTTTTGTGTTGCTAACACCAGCTGACTATAATCACAATAAACAGTAAAATACAGGGTGAGCACAAAGTCTTGCCCTGATTATAAAAATTTATAACAGAATAACCGTTTGATATAATAAGTTAAATTTGAGGCCATTACATAGGTTAGTGTTAATAGTTTTTTTTTCTTTTAAGACCACTTATGTTAGTAAACCTCAACATGTGCTCCCTTGGTAGCTCAGAGAATGTCGAGGCGATATTCCAGTTCCTGCCAGGTGTTTCTGAATGTGTTCTGTCACAGTACCTACAGCAGCTTGTATCCTAGCCTTCAGTTCGTCGATGTCAGCAACTGGTGTCACGAAGACTCTGTCCTTGATATAGTTCCAGAAAAAAAAGTCAAGGGGCATAATGTCTGGAGAGTGGGGTGGCCAGGGTGTTGGACCATTCATTTCAATCCACCGATCCGACATTACTCTCCTCTCCAGACATTACACCCCTTGACTTTTTTTTTCTGGGGTTACATCAAGGACGGAGTCTTAGTCACACCAATTGCTGACGTCGACGAGCTGAAGGCTAGGGTACAAGCTGCTGTGGGTGCTGTGACAGAACACTTTACGAAACACCTGGCGGGAACTGGAATACTGCCTCAACATTCTCCGAGCTACCAAGGAAACATACGTTGGGGTTTACTAACAAAAGTGGTCTTAAAAAACTAGTAACACTAACCTATGTAACAGCATCAAATGTAAATTATTATGTCAAACAGTTATTATGTTATAAATTGTTACAATCAGGGCAAGACTTAGTGCTCACCCTGTATTTTCAGCTTAACTTCCCCTTATGTAAAAATGCTAATTCCTTTTTCAAAATGTACATAATCTACCCAAAATGACAGTAATTCAAATCAATTTATCTTCAACTAATTCAAAACACAATATCACAACATAGTGTACCAGAGTTTAAGTAATCCAGATAAAAAAATAAATTATGTTCGAAAAGAGCATGAATATTTTCTCATTTCTAACTTTGTTCACATAAACATCATAAAATTCAGACACAGTGAAAATTTCAAAAGTACAAATAACATTTCATATGTAACAGGTTTCCAGCAAACAGTAATAAATCTTATATTTTGCTTTCCAATCCCCAAACAATTTGTAATTTCAGTTCATTTATTTGAAAATGATCAATTATTGACAAAATTATCTAACTGGATAGATAAAAAATCTATTCACCAAGCATTGCCTCACCTCCTATCACTCGCATCCGTGAGATGGAACATCATCACTGGTGATATTGCTTCACAGCTGCCACCATTGAATACTGCTCCACCCTCCTCAGCATCCGGCACTGAAGGAAGGCCACAAGCATCGCTTGGTTTTTAGCAGCAGCAGATGATGGGCGCAAGGAGATATCTTTCGTCAGCTCGGCAGTTGCATGTATCTCATTTCAGGACCTGATGGATTGCAGTGCCGACATCACAATCAAATTTTCCATTGTCATGTGCACAGTGATCCTTTTCTGGCTCTCCCACCAGATCCACGGATCCCGAGGACAGCACGGCCACAGACTGTTGTAACTGACCAGCCTTTGGAGCCAGTGGCTCCTCCTTCTGGCAGAAGGTTTGAAGGGGAAGGAAGAAGATGAAGGAAAAGGACTGGAGAGATCTAGGAAAGGTCACCCAGAACCGCAAGTCAGGGGAGACTTACCGTATGGGATGAGAAGGAGACTTTCCTTTTCATACTGTACAGTAAGTCTCCCCTGAGAGATGCTGTGGCCGTGCTGTCCTCGGGATCTGTGGATCTGGTGGGAGAGCCAGAAAAGGATCACTGTGCACATGACAATGGAAAATTTGATTGTGATGTCGGCACTGCAATCCATCAGGTCCTGAAATGAGATACATGCAACTGCCGAGCTGACGAAAGATATCTCCTTGCGCCCATCATCTGCTGCTGCTAAAAACCAAGCGATGCTTGTGGCCTTCCTTCAGTGCCGGATGCTGAGGAGGGTGGAGCAGTATTCAATGGTGGCAGCTGTGAAGCAATATCACCAGTGATGATGTTCCATCTCACGGATGCGAGTGATAGGAGGTGAGGCAATGCTTGATCCCTGGTTGTGTGGTGTGAAGTTTGGCAGTTTGCTGCTTGAAGGTTCTGATAAAATGTTCCACTTTGCTGTTTGACTGTGGATAGAACAGTGCACTTATTAAATGGAGTATACCACTGCATTCAAAGAATGCTTCAAATTCATTTGATGTAAACTGGGGGCCCCTGTTCAACACGATGACTTCAGGCAAACCTTCATGGTGAAAAATAGAGGACAACACCTGAACTATGCCAAGTGACATTTTCGAGTTCATTGGCGCAGCAAAAGGATACTTGGTACAAGCATCTACTGCAATCAACTAATGACTGGTCCAAAAAGGTCCTGCAAAGTCAATGTGCACACGTTGCCATGGTAATTGCAGCTTAGGCTAAGCAGAGAATTTTGTGGCAGAGCAGACTGAGTTTCCACACATGGATGACACAGTGACATCATCTTTTCTATTTGGGTGTCTGTTCCCCACCAAGTACAGTGTCGACACGCTAACACTTTCATACAAACAATCCCCCCAGTGTCCTTGGTGAAGTAACTGCAACACTTTATGGATCGACACATGGTAAAGTCCACTGCCATTTTGAACAAGACTCACACCTTTGTGTGTAATGAGGCTATGCCAATGTGCAAAGTATCAGTGCACTACAGAGTTCTTTACGCTATGCAATGAATGAGGCCAAGATGTGTGAATGTATTTCAGCAAAATGTTCAAATCTGAATCAGCTTCCGTTGCCTGTGCAATTTTCTGATAGTTCAGCAGAAAGGATTGAAGCAATTCAGGATCCTGAGAATTGATGTGACAAGAAGATGCAGCAGAAGTGTCAAAGTCTGTATGAAGACCAATCAGAAGAAACTTCATAAGTGCATCCTCATTACCATGTTTAGCCGTTGGATGACACACAATCTCATATTGGTATTGAGACAACAACAAAACCCATCGTTGCAATTTTTGGGCAGTTCGAATAGAAACCAGCATTGTTGGATGAAACAAGGACAGCAGTGGCTTGTGATCCATGACTAAGTACAATTTTCTGCCAAAAAAATAGTGGTGGAATTTGGTGACACCAAGCAAAATAGCCAATTCCTCTTTCTCGATTTGTGAATAATTACACTAAACTTCGGACAACACTGATGATGCAAAAGCAATAGGCCTGTCTTTATCACCAGTTTTGTGTGAAAGCAGTGCACCAATTCTGTAAGAAGAAGTGTCAACTCGCAATACAACTGGTTTGTTCAGATCATAATGAACAAAGCAGTGATCACTTAGCAATGCGTATTTAAGTTTTTGAAAAGATTTTTGGTACTCAGCTGTCCAAACAAAGGGGACGTTCTTGCGATCCAAGCGATGTAGTGGAGCTGCAATTTATGCAGCATTTGATATGAACTGAATATAATAGTTCATTCTCCCTAAAGCTGACTGCAATTGTGTGACATAGTGAGGAACTGGCAGGTCATGTGTGGCTAACAAATGTGACTGAAGAGGATGTACACCTTGACTATTTATGATATGGCCAAGATACTACAGCTCAGGTTTGGAAAAAAAAAAAAAAATCACGCTTGTCCAGTCTACACTTTAGTCCTGTATCATATAACACATGAAACAAAGCACACAAATTTGTAATGTGTTCTTCAAGTGTATGACCTGCCATGACAATATCATCCAAATAGTTTGAACAGTTTGGTACTTGAACAGTCAGCTGTTCCCAATACCAATGGAAAATGGCAGGTGCGGAAGCACTGCCAAAAGGCAAACACAAATATTTAAATAAGCCCAGATGAGTGTTCACGACACACACTTTTTGAGATTCTTCATCTAGTGGTATTTGAAGATATGCATCGTGCAAATCAGTTTTTGAGAAGTAGCGACTAGCACCTAATATGTCCATGACATCCTGTGGGTGTGGCAATGGATAAGTATCAATGACAGTTTGTTAGTTGACTTAGTCAACACAGAGATGAATGTGACCTGAAGGTTTGGGGAGCAAAAGCAGTGGACTTGCCCACTGACTAGCTTGTATGGGCACAATAGCTCTACTATCTTGCAATTCTTTAACTTTAGCAGCGACTTTGTCCCAGCAAAATTTCAGCTGAGCGTTGTCTTTCAGAGTAGTTTCTGCAACAAAATTGTTAGCCTTGCCTAAACATTCAGAAAAAGAGTTCCAGGAATTCTGTCAGCAAGCTAGTAGCTATACAGTCTTTTGCATTGAATGCAGACACTGACAACACATTGTCCTGAATTTTAAAGCCAAACAAATAAAAAAAATAAAGACCAAATATGTTCTCACAATCATATGATAGTAGCACAGTGAAAGTCACAGTTCACGTATGCGAGCAATACATGGCAGGCAAAGTACATTTTCCAAGAACGGGAATGTCTGAATGTCTTGTCCATTATAAGCCGTCAGGTGCATGCCAGTTTTAGACAGGCGTGGGGAGCCTAACAGGTCATATGTGTTAAGATTCAGCAATGTAACAGAGGCACCCATGCCCAAATGAAATTTCACCTGTTTTCCACAAATATGCAAATGTACAAAAACTTTGTTGGACTGGCATAGCACTGAAGAAACTGTTGGCTTGCCAGATTTGCTAATGCCTGCAGCATGCTTTGAATACACTGCATTAGATTACATGGGCCTTGTGACTGGATTTTTGTGAGTGGGCAGAAGTCGTATGGGTGTTCCATTGCAAACATATGAATTGTACATGTCCTTTCTTGCCACAAACATAACACTGTGCTTGTCTAGATTGGCAGTCTTGGTGTTGGTGCTATGAATAACACCGAGGGCATGACAGTTCTGTTTGCCTGTGTAGCCACCTGGTTAGTGAGCTGCTTACATGGCATGGAGAACTGTTTATGTGGTGTGGTGCACGCAAGCTTCCGCTGCCTAATAGGCCAGTTGCTAGCAAGGGACTCAACCCATCAAATTGCTGGCTGCTCAGACTTACCAGCCAACAGGGTACCTGTACCGTACTGATCTAGTATTTGCACTACATGTTGAAATGATGAATTGGACTGTTTCAAAATCTGTTCTCTAAGTTTGACATCAGTTACATTGCACACAATCGCATCGCGCAACATTACATCTGAATAGAAAGCACCACAAGCGCATTTAAATTTGCATTTCCTTGTCATACCCTTCAATGTGTTACCCCCTCATGATATGTTTGTTACTGACAATTTATTGCCATTAAATAATTGGTACCTAGCTGCTACCACATTCACTTGTTGGTCATAATAGGTTGTTAGTGAATCTACAACCTGATCATACAAAAGTTCGCTTAGAGTGGCTTTAGGAAACAATTTTTGAATGAGTCGAAACACTGAACTTCTTACCTTTGATAAGAAATAGTGGCATTGCACAGTACCTGGTTCATTTGTGACATTCGCCTGCTTTATTTCTGCATTGATAATCCTCGGTGTTGATGTACTGCATTGTTATACTGGCTGAAAAATGGGAAAGGGGGGGGGGGGGGGGGGGGGGAGTTCAACTCTGACTACTGTAAAAGATTTAGCCAACAGTTGCACAATTGCATTTCACAGTTCTTTACTTTCACTGTGCACTACCCCCCCCCCCCCCCCAATATTAAACAACTGTATGGCCAGTTCACTACTGATAAATGTTAATGAACCTCATTAATCGGTTGCAGGCAAACATCAGCATACTGCTACAATAGTTTGCGGTTGAACATCTGTGAGCAGTAGAAATCTAACCACACAGTTCACAGTTCTTGCAGAATAATATGGTGTGTGTGATTCTATTTCTCAAGTAAATTGAACAGACATTGTCACTAATTGTTTTAACACATGGACTGTTTGTGTTACCCTAGTTCCTCAGTCAAGTTGATGCATTGTTGTTACTCTAACCAGTATGTAATTCCTGTCTGAAAATCAGCCATGGACTGACTGTGTTGGGACCAAAAATTGCGCTTTTATATATCCTTGCAATAACAGGCTCTGAAACTATACATTGTTTGAGGTTTAAGTTAGAGAAATTACAATTAAAACATAACTCGTTCAATTAACTGAATACATCGAAAAATTTCTTCTTTTTATCAGTTCCTTCTATAACAAAGGTTAGGCCAAATTATTTGTTTAAATAATGAAATTAACAGATATAGTTATACAAACAAAACTTTTGACACACCTGGCAATTATAATTAATTATGGGGTAGCTTTACTAATATGTTTTCGAATAGAGCTAAATAAATACTTTAAGAATCCTAGTAGTTCTTCTTCCAAATATTTGTCTATAAGTCAACAATAGACTCTAAGTCACGAAACTGTAGTAACACAGTTCACGTTTTCCGTCGCACTTCAGAGTAGACCAGGAACTGTCTCATAGGCATGCCCGATGTGAACTGACTGGGCACGGCCCGTGCTGCCTGAGTTGTTGTTGTTGTTCCGCTGGCAGAGGTCGCGGCCGAATTCTCGCGCACCCTCTGGTGGACGGGACTGTATTTGCAGCAACTACCGTCCGTGACGCGCCGTGCCGATGTGCACCTCCTGCCCCATACTGCAAAGTATCTGTAGCCAGGACCAATGGCTTATGGGGGTCAAAATTAGCCAAACATAGCGCTGATGTGAAGAGGCCTTTCAACGAGGTGAACGCTCGCTCGCATGCAGGCGACCATTCAAAAGGAACACCCTTGTGCAGAAGGCAGTACAGGGGGTGGGCGATGGTGGAAGCCCTGGGAATGAACCGGTGGTAATAGGCAGTCTTGCCTAAAAAAGCTTGTAACTCTTTCAGCGAAGCGGGCTGCGGAAGGTCGACGATACCTTGGACCAAACTTCCTAGCGGGTGGACGCCGTGCCGAGAGATTGTGTAGCCCACATACTCAATGGACGGTTGAAAGAAGTTTGACTTACACAGGTTGCAACGCAAGCCCATGGACCTGAATTTGAGAAAGAGGGTTCGAAGGGTAGTGCAAGTGTTCCTTCGTGCTGCGGCCCGTGACAATTATGTCATCCGGGTAATTAATACAATGAGGGATTGTCAACGTGACGTCTCAAGATAACGCTGGAATATCGCCGGGGCACTGGATATTCCGAAGGCCAACCGCTGGTATTGGTAAAGGCCAAATGGGGTGTTGACAACCGCCAGCCATTTGGAGTCCTCATCAAGAGGTATCTGATGATAAGCCTCCGAAAGATCGATTTTTGAAAAATATTGGCCTCCCGCTACAGCAGAGAACAATTCATCAGCACGAGGCAAAGGATAGGTGTCCACCACCAATTGGGAATTAATGGTGGCCTTGAAATCGCCACAAAGACGTAATTTTCCCAAGGGTTTCCTGACAATAACGAGGGGCGAAGCCTACTCATTAGAAGAAATGGGGAGAACGACCCCTAGGGCTGTCGGCCAGTCTAGCTCTTATTTTACCTGAGGGCGGAGAGCAAAGGGATCTGCCTCACGCGTAGAAAACGCGGGCGAGCCGACGCCTTCAACGTTAAGTGAGCTTCAAAGTCTGAAACACGCCCCAGGCCCTCCTCAAAGATATCCGGAAAGTCAGAGATCAAAGATTCTAATGATTGATAGGGAACGTCTTCGGAGACCAACTGTATGGTGTCAGTGATAGAAACCCCGAAAGCTTGAAAGGCATCCAAGCCAAAAAAGTTAGCGGAGCTCGCATCACTGACAACAATAAAAGTAATAGGCCGAGTGACTGATTTGTAAGTGACGTCGGTAGTGAATTGACCCAGTAGGGGAATGAACTGTTTACCATAACCGCGTAGACGCCAGTAAACTGGCGCCAACGGGGGCGACCCAAGGTCGGAGTAAGTTTGTGCATTCAACAAAGAAACTGCCGCACCTGTGTCTACTTGCAGTTGTAATCGGCGCAACCGTACCGACACCTCGATAAAGAGTTTGTAGGCCGATGCGTCGGAAGCCTGGCCCGATGAATCTTCCTGAATGTCAACGTCCATGTCCTCTGTAACTGCTTCCTTCAATTCTTTCGTGGCTGAGCGGCAAACTTTAGCAATGTGTCCTTTTTTATTACATTTGCGACAAACGGCCCAACGCTGGGGGCACTCCAACCGATCGTGATGTATACAGCACGACGCACAGGATGGTAACAGGGGCCGGCGGCCGGAACTCTGTTTACGCACCGTGCGGGGGTGGCCGGATTGTACCGCTCGCACGTCGTCCACCCCGGACGCAGTGGACGCGGCCGCGCTGCCCTGAACCGCCGCGACGTCGCACCACACCTCCAACTGTTGACCGGCGGTGTGAGAGACTTCGTACAATTGAGCAATGGACAGGACTTCCTCGAGGGAAGGGTCTTCCAACTGCAGGGCCCGTTGCCAGACTGCCCTATCAGGGGCCGAACGAACAATGACATCGCGCACCATAACGTGGGCATACGACTCTCGCGACTGCTCCGTGACAAAATGACACTTTCGACTAAGACCGTGTAGAGTAGCGGCCCACACCCGGTAAGACTGATGGGGCTGCTTCTTGCATTGATAGAACTCGACCCTAGCCGCCACAACATGCGTGCGGCAGCGATAATATGAAGACAGCAATGAACACAATGCGTCAAAAGACAAGGACGAGGGGTCCTGCAACGGCGCTAGCTACAGCAAAACTTGTTACAGCGAGGGAGATATCCAAGACAAGAAAAGAGCACGACACACCTCCGCATCAGCAACATGAAACACCTGGAAATGCTGCCAAAGGCGATTTCCCAATTCTCCGCCGTCTCGTTATACGGGGGAAAAGGGAGGAGGGAACGGCGCTGGAGCAGACGGTGTGGAGAGCAACACTGGAAGCACTTGTTTCATGGTGGCCATGAGCTCCGTCTGCTGCTCAATCAAAACCCGCACTAAATCCTCCATGCCGCGGAGAAGCTGCGAAACCGGAACAAGGACGCAACACGCGAAAGAACAACCCTACTCGTCACCAATTGTGTAGTAACACAGTTCACGTTTTCCGTCGCACTTCAGAGTAGACCGGGAACTGTCTCATAGGCATGCCTGATGTGAACTGACTGGGCAATTGCCTGTGCTGCCTGAGTTGTTGTTGTTGTTCCGCTGGCAGAGGTCGCGGCCGAATTCTCGCGTGCCCTCTGGTGGACGGGACTGTATTTGCGGCAACTACCGTCCGTGACACGCTATGCCGATGTGTGCCTCCCGCGATCTTTCTGGTGGCTACTGCAGAAACAATTACTGATTTCACCATATAACAAAGGTATTAACTAGGAATGGTCAAAATAAATTAGGAAATTAATTATATACACAATACTAAGCACAGAATTAGACCTGGTGCGATATTCTTTAAGAGTGATGGCCAACTTTTCTCTTTTATGGAAATGCAGCTTATACTAATGCATGTTAATGGTAATTAGGCAAAAATGAAAATAAAATGAACGTAAGGAGTCAAATAGCAAAACAGGAGAGGAAGTAAAGAGATCCCAGCCTGCTTTGTCACACATTGTGTGCAATTATGTGGGCTTCAAATTGCTGCAATCACTCAAGCCATTCCTCTTCTTGTTCATGAAACTGGCAAAAAGGCGGTATACCACTTGGAGCTGCTGAAGGTGTCTGCTGTACTGCATTCATTTGATTCACCAGGAGCTGTTGTACCATATTGTACCATATTCTGTTGTGTCTGAAACTGAAACATCTCTGTTAGCTGCAACACATCTAATACTTGCAGCTGAGGTGCCTGTACAGGGTTTGGGTGAGGTGGGTTGCTCATATCGGAAGATACAAAGGCAGTAAACAGACAGGAAAATAAGTATAAAAGCAAAGGAAATTTCCAATTAGTAAAAATACTAGAAGAGATACTGTTAAAGCAAGTTAACACCCATGCAAAGAAAAGCAAAGTAGAATTAAGGCACTTGCAAAACACAAAAGAAAATTTCTGTCAGCTAGGCTTGAGATTGTCGCTATGGAATCTTCAGACCTCCTCGCCGCCAGTGTTGTGTCCTGCTCACTCATCTAACTTAGGATGCCTAGGAGACCTGCTTTTTTGGGCCACTAGACAACACAACAATACAAACAAATTGTATTAATGGATTTTTATTACATTAAGATAAATGACAATACTTAATTTTGAGAAATGTACAATGAGATGTCACAAGCAAAGGGTGACATGAAACATAAGCAATCTCTTCAGTATACATAATTCCAATACAGTGAAACAATATATTTCCTAAGTCACTGCCGCTGAACTTGTAGATTGCCTAAACTTCAACTCAGGTGCAGCCAAGTGGCGTGGTGCTTATATTATCTTCATGTAGATGCTGCTGCTGTCTCGGTGTCATGTTAGAGAGGGATTGGTCAATGTACTACTGGCTGATGTTGTCTCAAAGCCCACTCCGCTGTAATGTTCCTGTCCACTGTTCCAGCACTTGATGTTGTTGTTGTTGCTGTTGTTGTTGTGGTCTTCAGTCCAGATGCAGCTCTCCACACTACTCTATCCTGCGCAAGTTTCTTCATCTCCAAGTAACTGCTGCAACCTGCATCTTTCTGAATCTGCTCAGTGTATTCTTCTCTTGGTCTTCCTCTATGATTTTTACCCTCCATGCTGCCCTTCAGTACTAAACTGGTGATCCTTGATATCTCAGAACATGTCCTACCAACCAATCCCTTCTTCTAGTCAAGTTGTGGCACAAATTCCCCTTCTCCCCAATTCTACTCAGTACCTCCCAATTAGTTACATGATCTACCCATCTTATCTTCAGCATTCTTCTGTAGCCCCACATTTTGAAAGCTTCTATTCTCTTCTTGTCTAAACTATTTATCATCCATGTTTCACTTCCATACATGGTTACACTCCATACAAATACTTTCAGTAAATCTATACTCGATGTTAAAAAATTTCTCTTCTTCAGAAATGCTTTCCTTACCTTTGCCAGTCTACATTTTATATCCTCTCTACTTTGACCATCATCAGTTTTTTCCCTCCTCAAATAGCAAAACTCATCTTACTTTAAGTTTCTCATTTGCTTATCTAATTCCCTCAGCATCAACTGATTTAATTCTACTACATTCCATTATCCTCATTTTGCTTTTGTTGATGTTCATCTTATATCCTCCAGTCAAGACACTGTCCATTCCATTCAACTGCTCTTCCAGGTCCTTTGCTGTCTCTGGCAAAATTACAATGTCATCGGCAAACCTCAAAGTTTTTATTTCTTCTCCATGGATTTTGATTCCTGCTCCAAATTTTTCTTTTGTTTCCTTTACTGCTTGCTAAGTATACAGATTAAATAACATTAGGGATAGGCTACAACCCTATCTCACTCCCTTCCCAACCACTGCTTCCCTTTCATACCCATCGACTCTTATAACTGCCATCTGGTTTCTGTACAAATTGTAAATATCCTTTTGCTCGCTCTATTTGACGCCTGCCACCTTCAGAATTTGAAAGAGAGTATTCCAGTCAACATTGATTCCACATCATTATGAAATATCGTATTCATGATCCTTGGAACTAGTATTAATCTAATCTAATCATGTTAGTATTTTGCAGCTGTGACTTATTAAACTGATCGTTTGGTAATTTTCACATCTGTCAACACCTGCTTTCTTTGGGATTGGAATTGTTATATTCTTTTTGAAATCTGATGGTATTTCACCTGTCTCATAAATCTTGCTCACCAGATGGTAGAGTTTTGACTGGGCTGGCTCTCCCAAGGCTATCAGTAGTTCAAATGGAATGTTGCCTACTCCCAGGGCCTTGTTTCGACTTAGGTCTTTCAGTGCCCTGTCAAACTCTTCACGCAGTATGATACCTCCCATTTCGTCTTCACCTACATCCTTTTCCATTTCCATAATATTGCCCTCAAGTACATTGCCCTTGTATAGACCCTCTACAATTATGCTCTACGTACACAAAATGCAATGTAGTAGATATTAACAGACTGGCGAAAAATCTCCACACCGAACATGGTGATCATCTGAATTACCAGGGTAAAAAAATTTCTGTGTCACGAGATAAGCCAAATTATAAACGAAATTCAAGAACGCAACTGCCTAGTTTTAAAAGACACTATTTCTGAGGACACTTATGGACCTCCTTTTTTAGGCAATACAACATTACAGGGGAGGATTGGTAGAAACCACATTAAGGGGAAACTGCAGCAAAGTAATTAATTCAGATAACTGTGTTGTTTTAGATCAATCAGTGAAAATAAATGAACATGCAGGACCTTGTGACATCAAAATACCTTTCTGTGCAGATAACAATGTTCTCCTTCTACATATAAATGTACAATCACTTCGTGGTAAAATCAATGAACTGCAGTACTGGCTTGATAAAATTAGCTGCAGTATATTGTGTATCAATGAACACTAGATGAAAGAGTCTGAAATAGACTTGAGTGTTCCTCCAGGATATTTGCTAGTTACTAGCTATTGCAGAAGAAGTGGAGTCTCAATCTACATTAAAAGCAAATTAGATTTAGATTATTCAGTAGCAGACCATAGCAAAATGTGCCTTGAAGGCATATTTGAAGTAGCCGGTATGGTAATACACAGACAAAAATTGTAATTGTGTCAGTGTATCGAACTCCAAGATCTGATGAAATAATATTTATAGAAAAAATTAACGCACTAATTTTGCAGTTGTCCAAATATAAACAGCATAAAATTATAATTGTAGGTGATATTAACATAGATATAAGGGCAAAGAAGAAAAATGTTATCTATATGGTTAATTCTTTGAAGCCATTGAACTATTATTGTCTCAATAAAAGCCCACCAGACAGAATGCATGTCTTGATAACATAATTACTAATGTATATAAAGATATTCTTGAATGTGACATAATAGAATTAGGAATATCAGATCATGCAAGACTATGGCTTCGAATAGAAAATTCCAAACTCACCACTAAAGAAAGATAAGTGACATAGAGACTTCTAGGAGAATCCAATGTAAACAACATGATTAATGAGTTACAGGAAATTGATTGGCCTCATAAAATTAATAATAATACGGCAACTGATAAATGCTTTACTATTTTCCTCACAGAAATTAAGCACATTGTAGAAAAGACATGCCCAACTGTAACCAAAAGACAACATCCTAATAATACACATAAGCAATGTCCTACTAACAAGTGGTACACTCCAAAACTTAACAAACTTAGGATACTATTTCTATTTCTGAAGGATAATTCCAATAAAAGTGATCAAGACAAGGCAAATCACATAAATATGACAAAACTTTACAGATCAGAAATAAAAGGGGCTAAGTGCAATGCAAATGATGAATACATTTTGAATTCCAAAACTAAATGTAAAGCAGCCTTGAATGTCATAAAACAGGAAATTAATAACATCAATAAAGAAAACTACATCACTATTGACTGTGATACACTCAATGATTATTTTGTAAATAGTGCCACTACCACTCCACTCAATAATTCTACCATAGATGCAGAAGCACTACTCATCCATACAAAACAGACTAGTGAGGAATTTACTTGGGCCCCTATCACCCTAAATGACATTTGCAAATCGATAAACAAAATAAGCAATTCCAGAACAGATGACTCAGTAATTTCGTCATAAAGCGTATAGCAAAGGAAATCAAAATGCCACTTCTCTCACTGTCAAACAGAGTACTAGATGAAGGAATTTTTCCAGAATGTCTTAAGCTCACAGTTACACTACCTATGTATAAAAAAGGTGATGAAAACCTCCCAAACAACTACAGACCCATATCAGTAGTACCAATCATATCCAAAATAATTGAAAATTGCATGCATATGCAGCTATACAGCTATTTTGAAAGCAACAAACTACTAAATGAACAGCAATTTGGATTCAGGTCTCATCTATCAACTGTAAAAGCAATTGAAGCTTTGGTGAACAATGTATATGAAGCATATGAAAAGAGGCAGCATATATCTGGAACACTTAATGATTTAAGCAAAGCATTTGATTCAGTGTCTCATGACATAATCATTAAAAAGTTAGAATACTATGGCATTGAAGATGTACCACTAACCTTATTCAAATCTTATTTAAGCAATAGGTTACAGCTTGTATATGCAAATAAACAGGTATCAGCAATACTCCCTATGAAAAGAGGAATACCACAAGGCTCGGTTCTTGGGCCTTTCCTGTTCATTGTCTATATTAAAGATTTCTCAAATTATATTCCATGTAAGAATATACTGTATGCTGATGATATAACACTAGTAACCTCAGGTGACAATTTACAAACTGTGTTGGATAACAGCAGAGAAGTAATGCAAATGACTAGTCTCTGGTGTCAGGCCAATCAACTGTGCATAAACAATACATAAACAGAAGAAATAATTTTTAATCTAAAAGCTACAAAAAGTAAAAATAAAGCAGTGAAACTACTTGGATTGCACATAGACCAAAAACTCTCCTGGGAAGAACACACCAATCACCTGTGCAGCAAACTAACCCATGTAGTTTTTTTACTGTACAAATTGAGAAACAATGTGAGCAAACAGCTGTTACTCCACTCATATTTTGCTTTCTTCCATTCCCATCTGGAGTATGGAATTTTGCTCTGGGGTAATTCCTGAGGGGCTAAGTGTATTTTCAGATGGCAAAAGAAGGCCATCAGATGTATACTAGGATTAACACCCAGAGATTCCTGCAGAAACCACTTTAAATATCTCAGTGTAATGACAGTGCCTAGCATGTACATATATAACTGTGTAATGTAAGCTAAAGAAAATCTGGACAAATTCAGCACAAGATGTGATTGAATTGAATTGAATTTTATTTGATCCTGTAAGATTACATTTTTTACAGTAAATGTACGTGTAATATAGGACATGTCAAAGTATTAACATTCATTATCACTTATTTTTCTACACCTTTTGCTTACATTTTTACATCACTGATAATGAATAACAATATACACAAATTTAATGGCATAAGTATTCTGCAACACTGTAAAACTCTTTTTCAATGAGATAGTCTTTAAGTTTCTTTAGAAAGTCATTGTGAAGTACACTATCTTGCAGGTTTTTGGGCAGACTTCTTGATAGTCTGATACCAAAGTACTGGGGTCCTTTTTCTAGCATTGCCAGTCGGTGGGGTATGCTCCGTACTTCATTCATCCTTCTTGTATTGTAGGTGTGCACACTAGCATTTGTAATCCAGTCCTCACTACCTTTTGTGGTGTACATTATCGTTTTGTATATATACAACGATGAAAAAGTTAAGATACCTAAATTCTTGAAACAGTTTCTGCGCGTTTCAGAGGTCTTTCTTCTTAAAATGGTCCTAATTGCTTTTTTTTTTGCAATGTGAACACTCGTTTTGTCTCTTGTTTGTTTGAGTTTCCCCACACAGTCACTCCATACTGTAAGCATGGTTCGAAAAGTCCATGATACACTGTACACAGAAGTTTCTTGTCTGAATACTGTGATAGCCGCATCATTAAGAATATGACAGAGCTCAGTTTCTTACAGACATTATTAATATGTGTTTTCCATTTCAGTTCATTATCCACAAGAATACCTAAGAATCTAGCAGATTCTACTTCTTCCAGCCTTGTTCCATCAACATCTAAATCCATGTCTACAGCCTTTTCCTTGTTTTAAACACTGCATACATTGTCTTTTTTAGATTTATAACCAGTTCATTTTCCAACAGCCATTGAGCTGTGACATTTGCAGATATGTATACTCTTCTCTCAAGCTGTTCCATATTTTGGTCACTATTATTAGTATTGTCATGTCATCAACATACAATATTTTCTTTTCTTCCTCTTCAACACCTATATCATTAACAAACACATTAAACAACAATGGCCCCATTACCGAACCCTGCGGCACTCCATATTTGATGGGTTTGGTTTCTGATTGGTACGAGTTTCCTAATGATACATACTGCTTGCGGTTGCACAAGTATGATTTTATCCATTCACCTGGTTGCCCCCGAATGCCATAGTTGCTTAATTTTTGTATCAGCATTTCATGGTCAATGGTGTCAAATGCCTTTGAAAGATCCAGAAACATTGCAGAGACAACCTTTTTCTCATCTAAGGACTGTAAAATGTATTCTGTTAGACTGGCAATTGCTGGTTCTGTAGATTTACCCTTCCTGAAGCCATGTTGTGAGGGTATGAGAATGTTATGTTTGTCCAGATAGTTAACTAATATGGTATACATAAGCATTTCTAGGATTTTTGAGAAACCTGATATCAGTGAAACTACTCTGTAGTTGTTGGGATCATCCTTATGCCCTTTCTTGTACACTGGCACTACCTTCGTTATCTTCAGTTTTTCTGGAAAAATTGCATCTCTGAAAGAACAGTTTGCTACGTTCAACAGTGGTGTTAGCTCCTCACATACCAGCTTTATTACATGATTTGATATTTCATCATTACCAGCTGATTTCTTGGACTTCAGTTTCTGTATAGTTTTCCGCAATTCATCTTCCGTGACTGGTCTTAAGAACATAGTACTGCATGATCTTTTTGGTGCCTTAATACCCTTCTGTTTTTTACTGTTTCTTTCGAATTTTAAGTTTTCCACTACACTGATACAGTTATTATTCAGTATGTTTGCTATTTCCATACCATCTGTGACTACTGTGTTGTCTATTTTAATTGACCTAATACCTTCTTCTTTGTTTGACCCATCTTTTTCCTTTCTTTCAGCATTGATTGCATTCCCAGCTGCCTTTACCTTGTTTTTTGAGTTCGCTATGGTGGTGTCAATTGCTCTTGCTTTGGCTTCTCTTATTGTTTTTCTATGCTTCTTTTTTAACATTTTATAGTTTTCAGCTTCGCCCATCTGTCTCACATCCTGAAGCTTCCTTCGCTGTTCTAGTATTTCACTGGTAATCCACTGTGTTTGATCTTGCTGCCTTTCTTGTCTCTTTATTTTGGGAAATGCTACATTAAAATGGTACTTAATTGTTGAAATAAATGCATCATATTTTTCATTTACACTCTGGGCCTGTAGGGTTTCATTCCAGGTTTCCTTACTTAACATTGTTCTAAAGATGTTGATATTTTGTTCACTGATGATCCGGATTTCTTTGGTTGTTTCTTTTGGTTCTGATACTGTGTCATTACTTCTGCAAAAGCTGATTAGTTGATGTACACACACACACACACAATACCAGAAATAGTCTCTTGCTGGATTTTCCTTTCTCGAGGCTAGCTGTTGTCCAAAATATCTATAAACATTTGGGCATAAATTTTTTTAATAAGTTACCATACTCATTTCATACAGTCCCATTTAATAAATTCAAGAGAGTATTGCAAAATTGGTTAAAATATAGTTAATTCTATACAATTGAAGAATTTCTAGGAAATACTCATTATAATACAAGCTTTTAATAAGTAATAAAGAAATGTTTTCAATTCTAAATAATTCTGACTATGTAAGTGTCTATTGTGGTTAACTGTACTCCATTGTAAAACCTTGACGAAGCCAATTGTATGAAAAATACTGAAAGGCAAATAAATACATTCTATTCTATTCTATTCTATTCTCCTTCCACCTTTCTGCTTTCCCTTCTTTGCTTAGAACTGGTTTTTCACCTGAGCTCTTGATATTCATACAAGTGGATCTCTTTTCTCCAAAGGTCTCTCTAATTTTCCAGTAGGCAATATCTATCTTACCCCTAGTGATATATGCCCCTACATTCTTACTTGACTTTATGCTGGAACATAACCCAATGATCATTTTCAAGTGCAAAACAGTGCCAAAACCTTCTGAAATACCACCAGGTGGTGTTGTTCATGTACATGACAAAGATTGGACAGACAAGGCTGGTAGGAAATTATGTGTGGGAGAGAAGGAATGGTGCTTTATTGAAGAGAGTTCTCTTTTTGTGCTAGATCAGTTCCATAGTCTTTTGAAAAATTCTGTGAAAAGGAAATTGAGACAGAGAAATACAAAGCATCCTATTATTCTACACTGCTGTTATTCCACTTGCTTCACAATTACAACCTTTTGATATCTTGATAAATAAATGCATATGAGAGAGAAAGGGAACAAATGGATGATGGATGAAATCCAACATGAATGCACACCGAAGGGAGAATTAAAATGACTTACAATCAAACCAGTGTGTCAGTGGATAAAACAATCATGGTCTATGTGTGAGAAGACATTATTGTTAAATCTTTCCAGAAATGTAGCATAAATAACACTCTTGATGGCAATGAAGGTAATCTTATATATGAACAGGGAAACAATGACGAAGAGGAAAAAGAAGAATTTTACTATTCGAACGGGATCAGAAGTGAGTGATCGTTCGACACGAAAATTAGTCTACTTTGCTTATTTTCATTCGCTTATGTCATATGGTATTATATTTTGGGGTAACTCTTCCCATTCTAAAAGGATATTTCTGGCTCAGAAATGGGCGGTTTGGGCAATACTTGATGTAACTTCACGAACCTCTTGTCGACCCCTGTTCACGAGTCTGGGTATTTTGACATTGGCCTCTCGATATACAGGGTGATTCAAAAAGAATAGCACAACTTTAGGAATTTAAAACTCTGCAACGACAAAAGGCAGAGCTAAGCTCTATCTGTCGGCGAATTAAGGGAGCTATAAAGTTTCATTTAGTTGTACATTTGTTCGCCATTTCAGCCAATAAAGTTTTTGGTCCCTTTTTCTTCGAAGGTGCTACTGTAACTGGACTACAGTATCTGGAGATGTTAGAGAATTGGCTGTTCCCTCAGCTCGAACAAGAAGCACAACAATTCATATTTCAGCAGGATGGAGCACCACCACATTGACACTTATCTGCCCATAACTACCTGAACGTCAACTACCCGAGGCGATGGATCGGCCGCCAGGCAGCCCGTGACAGAGCACTTCATCACTGGCCTCCAAGAAGCCCTGATCTTACCCCCTGCGATTTTTTCTTATGGGGATATGTTAAGGATATGGTGTTTCGGCCACCTCTCCCAGCCACCATTGATGATTTGAAACGATAAATAACAGCAGCTATCCAAACTGTTATGCCTGATATGCTACAGAGAGTGTGGAACGAGTTGGAGTATCGGGTTGATATTGCTCGTGTGTCTGGAGGGGGCCATATTGAACATCTCTGAACTTACCCTGTGGCTAAACATGCCTTGGTGCATGACCAGCACATCTTGGCACAGTGTTACACCGTCCGGGTTATCTGGATACTTCCCACTAACACCAACCTGTCAGAACTCCGTAGATGGGAGCTTGCCCTTCAGTATATCCTCTCTTCTCATTATCCGCCAGGCCTCAACCTCCGCTAATTTCAAGTTGCTGCCGCTCATACCTCACCTGTCTTTCAACAACGTCTTTGCCTCTTTACTTCCGCCTCGACTGACATCTCTGCCCAAACTCTTTGCCTTTACAAAAGTCTGCTTGTGTATGTGTGTGTGTGTGTGTGTGTGTGTGTGTGTGTGTGTGTGTGTGTGTGTGTGTGTGTGTGTGTGTGTGTGTGCGCGCGTGTGCGTGTGCATACACGTCCTTTTTTCCCCCTAAGGTAGGTCTTTCTGCTCCCGGGATTGGAATGACTCCTTACCCTCTCCCTTAAAACCCACATCCTTTCGTCTTTCCCTCTCCTTCCGTCTTTCCTGACGAGGCAACCGTTGGTTGCGAAAGCTAGAATTTTGTGTGTATGTTTGTGTGTCTATCGACCTGCCAGCGCTTTTGTTTGGTAAGTCTCATTATCTTTGTTTTTAGATATATTTTTCCCACGTGGAATGTTTTCCTCTATTATATTCATATCATTAATGTTAAATAATTTAATTATATGTGAATGTGTTGAGGTGAACTTCTTTAGCCAGAAATTTGCGATTTTATCTTTTCCAGGGGCTTTCCAATTGTGAGTAGAATTAATTTCTTGGGTGACTTCATGTTGCAAAATTATCACTTCAGGCATTTGTGGTATCATCTTGTATGTATCTGTTTCTGCTTGTATACACCGTCCATGCCTGTTATGTTGTACCGGGTTTGACAATATGTTGCTCCAGAAGTGTTCCATGTCTGTTATGTTTGGTGGATTGTCTATTTTAATGTGTGTGTGTTATCTATTGTCTGGTAAAATTTCTTTTGGTTTGTGTTGAATGTTTGGTTTTGTTTCCTTCTATTTTCACTTTTTTTTGTATCTTCTAAGTCGTTTGGCCAATGCTTGTAATTTCTGCTTCTTTTCATCTAATTGCTCTATCGCTTCGTGTTGTGAGATTTTACCTAACCTTTTTCGTTTTTTTTTTTCTGACATTTCATTTCCTATAAATTGTGTTAGCTGTCCGATGTCTTTTCTCAGTTTTTCTATTCTGATCTGTAGCCTGTGTTGCCATGCTGGTTTTGTGGGTTTCTTCTGTGTGTTGGTTGGTTCTGATCTCTGCCTAGTGTGTATATTTAGTGTAGTGAGTGCTCCTATATAAACCAGTAGTTGTAACTCTTCCATAGTTGTGTTTTCATTTATTTTGTTGTGTATGATTGTGTTGATAGTTTTTATTGTTGTTTCGACTTGTGGGTTGTTTGGTGGTCTATGCAAGAATGGTCTAATGTCTGTATTTGTGTCTTTGTATTCTATATATGTCAGCTGAAATTTTTCTTCTACATCTAACATGTATGTTACTTCGAGTTCTATTTGTGCTTGTTCTGGTGGCTGTCTTAAGATTTCGTTTTCCTCTGATTGTTTAATTGATGCGTGTTGTTCTTTGTTTGTTTGCTCTGGGATGTTTGAGACCTTTACTGTATTTTCTTCTTCTTCTGATTGCACATTATTTTGTTCCAGTATTTGTTGTACTTGTTTGATGTTTTCTAATTCTGACTGGGGTATCCTGTTATTTTTTATTATTACACGGATCTGATCAGCTGGTCGTTGTTCTGTTAAAAATTTTAATTCTGGGTATCTGATAATAAATGTTGTGTATACTTGTGATCTGTATCCAGTTGTGTTGGTTCCTAGGTTTGTTGCTTGGTAATAACAGAATATGAGGTGTCGGTTAACTTCATCTGACCATCTCATCCTCTGTCTTTGCTTTCCTTCTAGGGTGGTTGCAGGAAGCATATCCTGAAAAACACCTCTATTTGGATTTAAATCATTTTCCAGTTGGCTAGCAGTGTCGTTACCATTGTGGGCGGGCATAGGGTTCAAACATCGTCCCCGACCATGACGGCACTTGTCCGAGGTTTCTTTAGTTCTGTCCTGAACCAACTAATCACACTAAAAGGGAGGGTTAGCCCTATTAGTGGTCTGTTCTTTTCGTCGCCTTTTACGACTGGCAGAACATACCGGAGGCCTATTCTTTTCCTGGGCCTCCACGGGGTTTATTATTATTATTATTATTATTTTATTTGTCTTTCCTCAGAACCCAGTTTACAAAGGTCCACATTTCCTTATGGTCTCATTAATATACTTTACTACTAGCTGTAACTTCATTTTCATACTTCTCACACTACATTATTCCTTCCATAAATAATCTCTAATACATCAACATTATCATCTTCATCATAATAATAATCAATATTTGCAAGTAACCCTGACACAGCTTTGTCATCATTTCATGTCATAATAAGCTTCATTATATCCTAACAGTTTACTATACTGCTGGAGAGCCACAGCAGGGATACGACTTCCTCAAATCCTGCCCGAAATGAGATCCATCCTTCATGAAATCCTCCCCACTCCACCAAGAGTGTCTTTCTGCCGTCCACCTAACCTTTCATCCCTATGAAATCCCCAAACCATCTTCCCTACCCTCTGGCTCCTACCCTTGTAACCGCCCCCGGTGTAAAACCTGTCCCATGCACCCTCCCACCACCACCTACTCCAGTCCTGTAACCCGGAAGGTGTACACGATCAAACGCAGAGCCACGTGTGAAAGCACTCACGTGATTTACCAACTGACCTGCCTACATTGTGAAGCTTTCTATGTGGGAATGACCAGCAACAAACTGTCCATTCACATGAATGGACACAGGCAAACAGTGTTTGTTGGTAATGAGGATCACCCTGTGGCTAAACATGCCTTGATGCACGGCCAGCACATCTTGGCACAGTGTTACACCGTCCGGGTTATCTGGATACTTCCCACTAACACCAACCTGTCATAACTCCGGAGATGGGAGCTTGCCCTTCAGTATATCCTGTCTTCTCGTTATCCGCCAGGCCTCAATCTCTGCTAATTTCTAATTTCAATTTGCCGCCGCTCATACCTCACCTGTCTTTCAACAACATCTTTGCCTCTGTACTTCTGCCTCGACTGACATCTCTGCCCAAACTCTTTGCCTTTACAAATGTCTGCTTGTGTCTGTGCATGTGCGGATGGATATGTGTGTGTGTGTGCGAGTGTATACCTGTCCTTTTTTCCCCCTAAGGTAAGTCTTTCTGCTCCCGGGATTGGAATGACTCCTTACCCTCTCCCTTAAAACCCACATCCTTTCGTCTTTCCCTCTCCTTCCCTCTTTCCTGATGAAGCAACTGTTTGTTGTGAAAGTGGGAATTTTGTGTGTATGTTTGTTGTTTGTGTGTCTATCGACCTGCCAGCACTTTCTTTTTTCTTAAGTCACATGATCTTTGTTTTTAGATATATTTTTCCCATGTGGAATGTTTCCCTCTATTAAGTACATACAATTATTTACAGAAGCATAGGGAAAATTAGCATATTCACAATGCTTTTCATGCTACAAGGCCTTTCTGAAAACTTACTTTACTAATTATATTGTTCCTTTCAGCTAAAAATTAACCTAGATAACAATACAGAATGGTATGTGATAAAAAATTGCGTAAAAGCATGTCACTTAATAATAAATATAATGGAAGGAAACATTCCACGTGGGAAAAATTATGTCTGCTTGTGTCTGTATGTGTGGATGGATATGTGCGTGTGTGCGAGTGTATACCGTCCTTTTTTTCCCCCTAAGGTAAGTCTTTCCGCTCCCGGGATTGGAATGACTCCTTACCCTCTCCCTTAAAACCCACTTCCTTTCGTCTTCCCCTCTCCTTCCCTCTTTCCTGATGAGGCAACAGTTTGTTGCGAAAGCTTGAATTTTGTGTGTATGTTTGTGTTTGTTTGTGTGTCTATCGACCTGCCAGCGCTTTTGTTCGGTAAGTCACTTAATAATAAAATATAAGTAATCTTACGAGTAGCATAAACTAAATTTTGATTAATAACTTTAAAGACAACCACAGCCTTCCTCATTCAGTCATACTCTTGGTAATCATTTGCATATTATTTCTTTTATACACTTCACTTGAATTTGTGTTAATGACAGTTTGAGTGATAAATAAGATTGTCAGTCTATAGCAGTTCACATTACATAGTATTAATCAGCGTGTAACTGAAGTAATTGTGGAGCCACCATAATGTATCACATTACCTAACACTCACCACCCCATAGTGTACAGACAAAATCTGTTGTGGAGGTGACCTGTGTCAAGTATGGTGATGGGAGGGTGGGGGGGGGGGGGGGTCACCAGAAGTGAGGCAGTTCTAAATTTAACAGAGGAATAAAATTAACTTTTGTCTAAATTCTGATATTCTGAAGGGCTGGACTGAAGGGATGTCCACCAGTTTGAGTCGTAGCTAAATGCAGGAATAGGAAGGGAAGAGAAAGGGGTTCCATGTTTGAACTAACCTGTAGCCAGTCGGGGAGAGTAGAGACAGGTGCATATGAACTAAGGCCATCTGCTCTGTCTGAAACCTAAAAACCAAGAATGTGACTTCACTGTCATCTGCTCCTCAGGATAAGGCCAGCAGCAACCACATGACTACTTTCTTACACTACTCTGTTGGTCAGCTGGTGGTATGGGTAAGTTAGTACATTCAGCGGAGGACTAAAAGTGTATCCTGTCAGGAGCTTTTACTGGAATGAACTGCTTCTGTCCTGAAGGACAGGCTGGCTTGACACATAGGCCCTGCAAGAACTTATGATGGCAACCTATACCTGTAACTTGGTTGCAGCTACATGCCTGAAAGAAAATTTTAAATTCTAAATAAAATATCATTCAATTACTCCTGTTCACCCAGATTGGGTAGGTGCCCTGCACAGTCCTTCCTTATTCTGCAACGCCCACATTAGTAGGGGATTGTTCCTTGTGGGAGAGACCTGTTACATTTATTTGTTTCTAGTGTTATAAAGAGAGAGTTATTGCTAAGAGCCACAAAAATTTAGTTGATTTCATGACATTTGCCTGCTTTATTTCTTTGTTGATGGTCCTTGGTGTCGATGTACTGTGTTGTGATACTGGGTGAAAAATGTGGGGTGAAAGTTTAACACTGACCACTATAAATGGCAACTGCACAGTTGCATTTCATAGTTCTTTACTTTCACTGTTCACAACCTCCCCCACCCACTAATACACACAGTTTGTAATTTTTCCTCCCATCTACATAATTCTGTAGCTCTCAATTTGTTCGAGCAATCAATCATTCATGATAGGAAACACAGTCATAGCTCAGTCACTCAAAATGACTCTGAAATTTTACTTGTTAGAATGAAATCAGGCGATGATTCTTCTTCTCCTCTGCAGGCTCGTGCTTTGCGGCAGTCTGCTAATCTGTACAAATAAAATGCCTAGTTATTTTGGGAGCGTTGTATAATCAGTCGGGAAACCTCAAATCAAGCGGATATTTGGCTTTGATGAAGTTTAACCTTCCGAAGAAGTAATGGAGCTCTTGGATTATTAAATGCAGGTTCGTATCCAGTCTTTCGGAAGTTCCCTTCTGATTAACAACTACGTAATATATCGATAAATATCATTAATTCTCAAATTTCCAATACACACCTTTTATTTGAAGGAGCATCTATATATATTTACTTTTTAATCGTACAGTTTCGTCTCAGTTATCTTCTGTCATAAATCTCAATAATCAGATTACAGTTCTTCCAAACCAAGCTCAGGCTAATCGGCACGAAGACAAACTCGGAAGCCCCTTTCCTCTTTTTTTTTTTTTCTAACAACCACCAGAGAGAGTACTACAAAGAATACTTATGTGCTCATGGCATAGCTATTGTATGAACTACTTTTCGCATGGATTCTGCGAGTATGAAGATAGAAAATTAGTAAACATCATTCAAGGGTAGAATTGTATCTGAATAATTCATCGAATATAAAGAGATATTACAATTGCCCCTCGCAGCGAGCAAAGTTAATGATAATACACTTTGCGAGCTAACTGAAAAAATTTGTTGGGTTGTTTATTCAAAAGAAGAATATTTTGAATTAGTAGAATTTTACTATAGAGAGTATGGGTAACATGTTAAGACAATAAGTTACGAGAATACCTAAGCTGTAGGTTTTACATGTACCGGGGTATACCCGCATCCCGAGTACATAACCAGGGAAGATGTAGATTGGTGTAATTACGAAAAAGGTCTACCCATTTGGGAACTGGCCTTCACAGGGAAACCCTGGAAAACCCGGAAGAATAGACCCCAGCTCAGGTATTAAAGAAGATAGGAAAGCCTAAATCCAGTAATTTTGAAATATATAGAAGCTCTATAGATTAGATCGAAGGAAAAGTGCCTCATAGCAAAAAAAAAAAATTTACGGTATTGCTCAAAAAAAAATTTTCAAAATTCTTCTTTCGACAATGTAGCCGGCGATCTCGTTGTGAAGTCGATGGAACAGGAACATTGGATACAGACACTGGGTAGGCGACGTACAGCGTTTGGTGGAGGCGGCACGGAGGACAGGCGATGGCTTATGGTACAGGACAGAAGCTGGTAACGTGCCGTAGAAACAGGAAGATGATCTCAGGAACAGATGGTCAGGGACGTGAACATGAAACAGGTTTAAAGTGGAATAAGAAAAGGTTCTGACTGAATAAATCCCTGGAAGAGAGTGGATTAAGGCAACGAAGTCCATATTTCATCGTTGAACTCAAAATCGGAGTGGATTCTTATATTCTCCCATCTGTACTAGACTGGAACATCCATCAGTCCTGACAATCGCAATTTTTTTTTTTTTTGTAGTCCTCAATACCAAAGTTGTTTTGCATTACAACTGCTGATTGTCCAAAACATTGCCAAATAGACTGTGGGCATGTAAATTTTGTTGTAGCTCGTATCGAATGTATTCCTCTCAAAAAAATTTTTAATCTAATCTTCGTTTTGTTATAGTGCAGGTGGAAGTAGAGCATTGACTCTGTCCGAGGTTTGCTTTCAATTACGAAATTATGGATAAAATTTAAGTTTACACCTGATGAAAAATTTTAAACATAGGCATATGACACTGACTCCACAAAAGGAATAATTTGAAAAATTTTCATTATTCTTATAATTAATTGATTTATAGATCCACTTGCAAATAAATATCATTAATGATGACGTATGTTCATTTAACAAATCATCCAATCGCAGAATCTTCTTCATCCTTTCACGAACATTTATGGAAATATATTTCAACAATTATGTCCATAATATGAAACACACAAACTGCTATTCTTAAAAAGTTAATTAAAATTCTTAAATTAGTTCTCCTGGTAAAGAAGGCATAATAAAAAATCTAAAAATTATAATAATTTTCTCTTGCGCAACCAGAGAGTTTCTTCAATTGTTTGCAACAGTGACATTATCGACTGTTGCTTCATTTCACAGTTCATTTGTTTTCTTGCACGAACAGCGCACATCATACACACAGTGTATTTACCTACATATCCCACACTGTTCAAGTTTCACACGCAATTCTCACGTAAGTGCCGTGTCTTGAGGAAATGTAGATGCACTTTCATTGTATATCACTGTGGCTTCTGCTCATAGTCCACACTTACAAACACTAGTAATTAACAAATTCTTCTACCTATCTTAAAATTTTTGTGCTGAAGTATCACAGGAGTGATCTCACTGTCTCTTAACCTATCACAGGAGTAATCTCACTGTCTCTTAACCTATTACAGGAGTAATCTCACTGTCTCTTAACCTATCACAGGAGCAATCTCACTGTCTCTTAACCTATCACAGGAGCAATCTCACTGTCTCTTAACCTACCACAGGAGTAATCTCACTGTCTCTTAACCTACCACAGGAGTAATCTCACTGTCTCTTAACCTCTAGACAACATAAACTTCTTGATATTTATACACACATTCGACTCATAGTCAAATTCCACTCTAAATTCGTCTCCATATTTGGTATCACAGATCTACGATCCTTCACTAAATTTCTTAATATCATTATGCGGGAATAATCCCTTTATTCTTTTCGATTCGGGATATGCCAACAAGTATGATCCAGGATTTGGTATATTTACAATAACGTATGGTCCGGTATAAATAAGATTCCATTTCTTTACATTCTTCATCAGTTTCGAGGAATGGATGTGTCGCCTCAATAAAACCTTTTCTCCAAGATGAAACATCTGAATCCGTTTATCATATGTCAATTTCCGTTGTATTACCTTTTCAGTTAAATTGACAAGTGCGAGTCGAGTCTTTTCCTCCCATTTTAAATTCTGGTCTTCATACTTTTCGTCCGTTGCCTCCAGGTTTTGGAACGACTAAGAGCGGAGAACAATATGGACTAGTTGATGGCTCAATCAAGTTCCATTCTAACATTCTATTTATCTCCCTTTGAACGGATTGTTTTAAACGCCAGGGGATCGGATAGTGCGTGTAACAGTAAGTCTGATGTGGCTTCACTTGTAGGTGACAAATATACCCTTTAATAATTCCTGGTTTCTCATCAAAAATCTCTTCATATGCCTCTAACAAACAATGAAGCTGCTGCCTTTGTTCTCTGGGAAGCTGATTTGATTCACTAGCTTTTATCATTGTTGTTTGGTTAAAGTCCTCCTGTTGCATCAAATCCTTTGAAAGCTCCTTCCAACGACCGTTTGTAGTGTCAATTAATTGAATTATGGCACCGCGACAATATTTCTCATGCACCGTTTCCTTTCTATTTAAATCCAGTGCTATCTCTTCTCCATTTAATCTAAATTTAACTATTCCTTCCAAGAAATCAATCTGACAATCGTACTCCTGCATACTCCCAATTCCAAGAATACAGTCCACTAATAACTTCTCCACTACAAGGAACGTGCATTTTATTGCTACATTTCCCATTTTCATCTCTAATTGTGTTTGTATTTTGACATTGGGAGAGCGTGCTCCAACAGCTCCGATGATTTTGCAGTTCTGTACTGGCAAAATTGGTACCTTCTTCTTCCTAATAATTCTCCGAAAAAGAGCGCCTGAGATGACATTGGCGGAAGCGGCGGTGTCTAATATCACATTCGTTGGAACTTGCTCTATTTCAACAAATACTTCCGATACCGGAACACTCGATCTGTCATTATGACACATTATTAAGTCCTTTGTTAACTCTTCAGTCAACAGCTCACCATCATTATATCTTAACAATTGTAATTTTACTGTTTTGCCCCTAACAGATCCCCTGACCGCTCCTCCGGGGCACGATGCGGTCACGTTTAGTTTGACTGATTGTTGGTCCGATTGGTATTTGTCTCTTCAGCTACTTCAGTGATTATCGGTTGTTGTGGTGAATTCTGACTGTATTGCCTTGCTTGATTCGTGTAATTATTGTTGTTGTTTTGCTGGTGTCGGTAAAACTGTCCTGTGTTGCCATACATTGGATTATATCGATTAAAATTCCTACTGTTCCTAAAATAGCCCCTCGCTGCACCATTATTAAAGTTTCCATTATGGTAATAATTATTGTTTGCATTTTGTCCATTGCTGAGTCTCCTCGGAGAGTGTAGTTGGTTATGATTATTGTTACTGCTACCATTACTGCCATTCCCACTCAAGTTGCAGGATTCGCTTCTATTGCTCTTCTTTGATATGAAATTTCTCTTGCCCTTTTATTGTCCTCCTCAATTATATCAATACGATCAAGCGTAGTCATAAATGAGTCTATATCCTTATCATTTATATACAACAGCTGATTCCTTATACTGGTGGGTAGTCTGGACTTGAGTATTCTAAGTATATCCGGCAAAGGAATCGGTACATCCCAATACAAAGATTTATTAATGTATTTCTCAAAATATCTCTTTAGAGATCCTCTAGAAAATGAGAAAGGCTCAGGATATAATACTTCCTGCCTAAGTCTTTCTTGTACTCCAGCAGACCAATATTTTGCTAGAAAAGCCTGCTCAAATTCTTTGTAACATTTACAAGAAGATGTTTGTTTGGATGCCCACAATGCTCCTGTTCCTTGTATATATCCAGATACAAAACTAATCTTTTGCCATTCTGTCCAAGATCGTGGAAATAGACCACTGAAACTTCGAATAAAGACTACAGGATGAACATTCTTTTTGTCAGGGTTAAAGATTTGAAATTGTCTCTGTTTAATCTTCTTTTCCTCAACGCTACTACTATTCCAAAAATCATCCTGTTCGTACTCTTCCCTGTGGCTATCCGTTATATCGAATCTAACTTGTGACGTTCCAGTTCTGTCTACATCGGATCTTGACGTGGACGGAATGTCACGCACAGATTGAGAGTTTTGTTTCCTACTTCTCGGTGTTTCTAAATCCTCCTGCGAGAGATTTAGTGATCTTTCAATATTTTCTTTCCAACGCGAGAAATCTTCGCCAAGTTGTTCTCGAACTTCCTTTAACCCTTTGTTAAAAAAATTATCATCGGAACTCTCTGAAATTGACTGTAAAGCTACTTTCACAGTTTCTTCTATCGTTTCCGAAGGAGAATTTTGCCGCTCTAATGTCATTTCTGAAAACTTTCCCGCAAGTACATTCATTCTATGTTCCACTGTCTCCTGTTTTTCCTTCACTTCGTCAAATTGCTTCTTTAGATTATCTTGGGATTCTGTATTTCTGGTATCATAGCTACGGAACACTGTATGTCCTTTTGAGCTTGTATTACTTGAGGAAACAGTTCTACTTGTTTTTGTATCGTGTCAATTTTGACGGACACATATTCGGTTAGTTCCGCTTTTAATTTACTATTGTTTTCTTGGCATTGTTTGCGGACCTGCTCAATTTGAGCAATAAGATTCTGTTCGGTCCTTTCTGCCTGTTCTTTTATTTCCTGTGTCTGGGTATTTAATCTCTGATCTAATTCGGTAAAGGTTGCTCTTAACTGATTTTGTAATTCTGTTTGATTTTCGGCTAATTGATTTTGGAGTTCATTTTGTATAACGGATAAGTCTCGTTTTACCTCCGCTTGGCCTTCAGCTAATAGAGACAACTGTTGCATAATAACAACTAATGTGTCAACAACAGTCTGATCAGCTGTTGTATTAATGTTTTCTGAACCAGCGGGATTATTTATATTGCTACCGCTAGCCACAACAGTCTCAGAATTGCTATCCGTGGCCTCTGCTCCTGCGCAAACAGCTGAAGGCTGTTGCACTTCTCGTTGCTGATTCAATGACATTTTAAATGCCGCTCTAGTCAATACCATTAAATAACTGTCAATATCAGGTTCAAATCACTAAATACAGTTTCAAATTTACTGTCGTAGACACCACAGTCTAATATAAGACTGTGGTAGACACACTTAACTTTCAAATTACTTCACAGATGGTATAAAGTAGACTGTGGTATAAAGTTCGATGTCCAGATACGAAAATCACACAATATACAGTTCTACAATCTAACTACTATCTGGAAAAAAGTTCTTTCTAAATTGATTTCAAACTATTTTAACTACAGGATAAAAAAATTAGATTTCTCTGGCCTTGTTCTGTAGTCTCGGTGTTGTCCAATAGTTGAAATCGTTTCTTGGTATCAGCAATCTTTTACTATAGGCACCGAATCTCTCTTCAGATTAGTTACCTCTCGTTCTCGTTGGTTTTCATGAAACAAAAAATACATATATAACAATCCAAGAGAGTCCTGTCACACGGGTGCCACTATAATTTTTCCTCCTTTCTGTAAAATTCTGTAGCTCTCAATTCGTTCGAGCAATCAATCATTCATGATAGGAAACACAGTCATAGCTCAGTCACTCAAAATGACTCTGAAATTTTACTTGTTAGAATGAAATCAGGCGATGATTCTTCTTCTCCTCTGCAGGCTCGTGCTTTGCGGCAGTCTGCTAATCTGTACAAATAAAATGCCTAGTTATTTTGGGAGCGTTGTATAATCAGTCGGGAAACCTCAAATCAAGCGGATATTTGGCTTTGATGAAGTTTAACCTTCCGAAGAAGTAATGGAGCTCTTGGATTATTAAATGCAGGTTCGTATCCAGTCTTTCGGAAGTTCCCTTCTGATTAACAACTACGTAATATATCGATAAATATCATTAATTCTCAAATTTCCAATACACACCTTTTATTTGAAGGAGCAATCTATATATATTTACTTTTTAATCGTACAGTTTCGTCTCAGTTATCTTCTGTCATAAATCTCAATAATCAGATTATAGTTCTTCCAAACCAAGCTCAGGCTAATCGGCACGAAGACAAACTCGGAAGCCCCTTTCCTTTTTTTTTTTCTCTCTCTAACTACCACCAGAGAGAGTACTACAAAGAATACTTATGCGCTCATGGCATAGCAATTGTATGAACTACTTTTCGCATGGATTCTGCGAGTATGAAGATAGAAAATTAGTAAACATCATTCAAGGGTAGAATTGTATCTGAATAATTCATCGAATATAAAGAGATATTACAAGTTAACAGTGAACATGGCCAGTTCACTGTTGGAAAGTTGTTACAGTTCACTATTGGTTAACTTTAGTTTGCAGGCATACATTAGCATACTACTACAACACTTTGGTGTTGAATATCTATGAGAAGTAAAATACTAACCACACAGTTCTTGCGGAATAATACAGTACGTATTGGACAGACACTGTCATTATTTTAACACTCGGCCTAATTGTTTTACACCTATTTCACAGTTAAGTTGATGCATTGTTGGTTTCTTGTCTGAAAATTGGCCATGGACTGACTGATTCGAGCCCAAGATCGAGCCTTTTTATATTATCACAATAATAGATACTTAAACTATACATTGTTTGATGTTTAATTTACAGAAATTACAATTAGAACATAACTCATTAAATTAATTGTATACATCAAAAACTGTTTTTTTTTAACAGTTTCTTCTACCACAAGGGTTAAGCTAAAATATTTGTTTAAATGATGAAATTAACAGATATAGTTATACAAACAATACATTTGACGAAACTGATAATTGCTTTGGAATTAATTAAGAGGTGCCTTTGCTAACATGTTTTCGATTAGAGCCAAATAAATACTTTAAGAATACTATTTGCTGTTCTTCCAAATGTGTATAATTAGCACACAATAGAATTTAAGTTACAAAACAATTACTGATTTCACGCTATAACAAAAGTATTAACCAGGAATAGTCAAAATAATTTAGAAAATCAACTACACACATAAAACCAAGCACAAAATTAGATTTGCTGGTACATTCCTTAAGACTGAGGGCCAACCTTTCTCTTTTATGAAAATGAAAATGTAGATCATACTCACTTATGTTAATAGTAATCAGTCAAAAATAAAAAAAATTAATTTTAAGGAGGCAGATGGAAAAACAAAATAGGAAGTAAAAAGATCCCAACTTGTTTTGTCACAATCTCAGTTATCGGAATATATCATGGTACAACTCCAAAAATCCAAATAACAACAAAATTTCACTGGTGTCTCAGAATTTTTGCAATATATATAAATCTTCTTGGAATCGGTCATGTCAAAATACAAAAATTTTAACCTTCTGCAGAAATATTGTGTACATTAAGAAAGATATCTTCTATCAAAGAGATCAGGAAAGTTTCTCACTAAACAGATAAAACATGTAGATAATTTTTTTATTAAATTGTGAAGTTAATGCCAATGGTTGTATTCCATGAGAAACTGTAGTCAGTGAACACCCTATGAGGCAACAGTATATTATAAGGACAACTGTTTAAGCACAAACATTAAGTCCTATATGAAGTTAATGAATGTGCCTTTTTAATTTTTTTAAAAAAAGTGCCCTTTAGCACAATATTTGGATAGCTAGGGTCAAAGAGATAATGAGTTACAAACGTCTCTCTCTCTCTCTCTCTCTCTCTCTCTCTCTCTCTCATGTGGGGTTCCTACTGCTGTCACCCATACCATATATCTATTGCCATCAATGTCTGACTTCCCACCGAGTGAGGTGGCGCAGTGGTTAGACACTGGACTCGCATTCGGGAGGACGACGGTTCAATCCCGCGTCCGGCCATCCTGATTTAGGTTTTCCGTGATTTCCCTAAATCACTCCAGGCAAATGCCGGGATGGTTCCTCTAAAAGGGCACGGCCGACTTCCTTCCCCATCCTTCCCTAATCCGATGAGACCGATGACCACGCTGTCTGGTCTCCTTCCCCAAACCAACCAACCAACCAACTTCCCACCATGCTTCCTTGTCTTCTTCTATTTCTCTTTTTCTCATGACCTCCTATTCCCCATCTAACCAGGAAACCTTCACTCTTCCTCTCTCCTTCTTCCTTGAGGTTGGTACATCAAGATCTTCTTTAGTCATCTGCCATTCGTATTGTATGTCCATACTAAGTGAACTGCCATTCTTTCATTGCATCTATGATGTATTTCTCACATGGTCTTGCAAAGATATTCTACATGATCTTCTGAGATAGTCCATTTCTAAAAATCTCAGTTTGTTTTTATTTTTCCACTAAGTTTCCAGCATTCACATCTGCTCCTACAGAGCATCTACTTTACTTTTCAACTAATCTTAGAAGAGCATAACACAGGGTTTAGCTTTTGGATTGCTGCTTTCCCATGGGCTACTGTTCCCTGTATTTCCCAATAACTTATTCTGTCCTCTGGTAGAATGCCACCCAATATTTAATTTTTTTACATGCCTCCATGTGCTAGCCATCTGCTATTAAATTTCCTACATTTTCTCTGCTGTATGCGTATTCATACCTTCAAAAATTTACTTTCAATCTCAACGTATCATACTCTTCTACTAATTTTCTTAGCATAAAGCAGATAGCATCTTCCTTGCTGGCTATCATTACCTGATCATCTGCGAAGAACAAGTTGTGCAAACATTAATCGTTCCCTATAAAATTCCTACTCCACAGGTCTAAAACTCTCTGGATGTACATTTTAAATAATGTAGAAGATAATCAGCATTCCTGTTTAAATCCTTTTGTAATTCTGAAAGGCTGTGATAAAATTTTATCCCCACTTTTATCACACACTCCGGAAACTTGTGTTGCTTGCATGTACTTCTAACATATGTCTTTTGAAGCTCACTCCCCCTCAGGACTTCAAACAATTTCTTCAGCAGCACTGTGTCATACACCTTCTTGAGATCTATGGACACTAAGTGGCATCTCAGATTCCTTTCCAGTGTCTTTGCCATTAGTTGTCTTAAAGTTAAGAGTTGTCATTATGATATCTTCCCTTCCAGAATCCACTTTGCTCTTCAGCATCCATCAACATCTTCTCCATCCTGTCTTTTAGCACTCTACTGTGCAGCCTACCAATAAAGTTTGTAACCTGATTCCATGATAATTTACACAAACCTTCTTACTATCTTTCTTATAAATTGGACTTAGATATGCCAAATTTCATTCCTTGGTCACTTCTCTCTCTAACAAATGAAGTCTGTTCAAAAAATTTCAGAACATTCGTAATTTCATGCCAATGGTGTTTTTGAGTGAAATGTGGTTGTAATCCCTGCACGCACCTGTGTTCAGTGTATAAATGCCACAAATTTCATTGTTGTCTGTCTGTTAGTTATTGCTCAGTGCTGTATTGAGTAGAACATTGAGTGACACAGTTTACAAATTTCAAGATGGCAGAGTTAGAGGAGCAAAGCATCTGCATTAAATTTTGTGGGAAACTCAAGGAAACCTTTGCAGAGACATACCAAATGTTGCAGGAAACCAATGGTGATGAGCTTTCAAGCCATACTCAGTTTTATGAATAATTCACATGGTTTAAAAATGGGAGATGAAAGTTAAAGATGACCCTTGTTCAGGACACCCTTCAATGCTACAGATGACACTCCTGTCATTAATGGTAATGAAATTGTGGATGCCAATCAAAGGCTGACTGTCCAAGAGATTGTACATGAATTTAATGTTTCACTTGGAACACATCACGAAATTGTAACACAGCACGTTGGAATGCATCACATTGGCACCAAGTTTGTCCCATGGCTTATGAGTCAAGGCCAGAAAGACCTTCGACCTTCACCTCACAATCTGTGAAAAGCTTTTGGATCATGTAAATGAGAATGAGATGTTCCTTAAGAGAATCATAACTGGTGATGAGATGTGGGTCTACAGTTATGATGTTGAGATCAAGGTTCAGTCTTCACAATGGGTCGGGAAAGGTCGTCAGGTCAGGTCAAATTTCAAAGCCAGCCTAATAGTTGTCTTTGACTGTGAAGGATAGTTCACCATGAATTTGTGCCACAGGTCAAACTGTTAATCGGTAGTACTATCAGGATGTGTTGTGAAGCCTGTGAGAAAATGTGAGAAGGAAACAGTCTGAAATGTAGTGAGACAATTCATGGATCTTGCATCACAATAATGCGCTCACACATATATCCCTGTCGGTGGATGACTGTTGCACAAAAAAAAAAAATCATTGTGGTGCCTCATCCACCGTACTCTCCAGACCTGGCTCCTGTGGCCTTTTTTTATTTCTGAAGTTGAAAACCGCATTGAAAGGATGAAGATTTGCAATAATAGATGAGATAAAAGAAAATGCAGAGACTGCAACTTCTCGCGACTCAGCAAGAGGCATACAAAGACTGCTTCCGGAAGTGGAAATGGCGCTGGTAGTGTATTAGCAATTGTGGAGGAGAGTGTTTTGAAGGAGACCATGCACAATAAGTAAAAGGTAAATGTAGAAAAAATTTGTAGATAAAGTTCCGGAATTTTTTGAAGAGACTTCATACATGCATTAAACAACTTGGTTGAATATTCCCATAACACATTCCGTCCATACTTAACTAATTCTATTGGTAGTTTCTTGTTCCGGGATGGTTTCCATTTCTTCTACAGGTATTCCAGCTTCTGCTGTAGTTACTGGGTCTACATTTCCCACAGAACATTCATTCTCAAAATCCAGTTCTATATCCTTATATCTGGTTCTCTCTTCCATGAGTAGTATCTTGAAATTATTTCCTCGTTCCCTAATTCCAATAACTGTCACATGTGTCTCTTCTTTCAAATCTCTTCTTAAACTCTTCATTTTTTCCAGGCCTCTGCTGCCTTTGTACCCCCATACATCTATCTATCTTCTCACATCTCTTTACTCATAGCTAATTTTTCCTACTAATAATTTCTTTTTTAACCCCGTGTTTATTTCAACATACTTTTTTATATTCTCTGAGTCCCTTGCTCTCAGCCAACTGCTATATATTTTCTTCTTCGCTTTTATTTTTCCCCCTAGGTTCTCCATCCACCTCTTTGGGCTTTGGTTTCCTTCTTTGCTTTGTTGACCCAGTGCTTCATATGCTGCCTCATGAATGCAGCTTTTAATTTGTTGATATTTCTCTTCAGGATTTCCCCTTTCAACAAAGCTTTGTAGTTTGCTAGCTAGTCTCAGTGTATCAAGGAAGTTCACACTGTCATCTTTGAGACTATTTATATTACATTTAACAGCATCCAGAATTTTAATAGGAGCACTATCTGCCAGAGGTATCCTGTTCCCCATGGTGAAAAGGCAACCTTTGCTCCAAACAGGAAGTGTTTGGAGCAACATTGCAGACCTCTATATCACTTATGTCACTCACCCTATGTCCAGAATTTGTCTTTTGTATGATGTAATCTACGATTATTCTCAAATCTCTTGGAATGACTTTGCCACATGTATTCATGTATTCACTGATGGGGTAAGAAACATTAAAAATTTTCAAATCCAATGCCGTACATGCACACTGAGGGACAAAACTCATGGAATATCACCTAGCAACCTGTCAGACTTCGTGTTTCCCAGTGTAGTGTAGCAACTCAATGTGGCATGGACTCAACAAGTCATTGGAAGTCCCCTGTAGAAATATTGAGCCATGTTACAGCTGTCCATAATTGCAAATGTGTTGCCAGTGCAGGATTTTGTGCACTAACTGACCTCTCAATTCATCATCATCATCATCATCATCAGGATTTCCTTCCAGCGAGCTGGGGAGGAACTTGGTGAATGATATGCCTCCATTGGTTTCTGTCCTGGTATAGCTTTTCCTTAACCTAGTCTGTCCATCTCTTTCTATGCCACCCAATTGGTCTTCTTCCTGGTACCTCCATCTCCAAATACTGGCGTGGAGTTTGAGTCGGATGCATTTGCATCACATGACTGAACCACTTCCATCTCAAAGCAGTCATCCTCTCCTCTGTAGTCAGTGTCACTTGCAGGTCTCTCCTTACATAATCATTCCTGACTCTGTCTCTCCTAGTTTTTTGTAGAGCTGACCTAAGGAACTTCATTTCACATGCTTGTATTTGACTCTTCTCTCTTATTTATGACACAGGTCTCTAGACTATACATCATGATTGGCAGGAGATAAGTTTTATACATGGTCTGTTTGGCTCTTAGAGGGACTTCCTTGTCCCAGATTAGATTTCGTACTTGGTGGAAGAAGCTAGACCCTTTTGTTATTCTGTTTAAGACTTCTAGTTTGGAACTTCCATCACGTGATATGATGCTACACGGATAATTGAAGCTTTTCACACATTCAACCTTCTCCCCCTCCAGTATGATGTTACAAGGTGTTGGTGTCCTGCTCATTTTCATTGCCACTGTCTTGTACCTACTCACAGTTAACTCGATTTTTTTAAATTTTGTGTTCCAATATTCTAGTCTCCTCTGATCCTCCATATCTATCTCTCCCCAAATGGTGATGTCATCAGCAGAAACAAAAGCATTGAGATCATTTTCTTCTTCCTTGATTTCTTTCATGATCGTGTCCATAAGTGTAATGAAGAGTAAAGGGGAGAGCGAACTGCCTTGCAGAACACCTCTCTTTGTCTTAAACCATTTTGATCTTCCACCTCTTACTTGTACACTGCTCTCACAACCATAGTACAGCATCTGAACTTTTTTAACTAATGAATCAGGAACATAATGTTTTCTCAAGCATTCCCATATTTTATCCCTTGGTACACTGTCATATGCTTTTTCCAAATCCACAAATCCCCCAATACTTCTTCATTAACTGACAGAGGGAGAAAATGAGATCTATTGTTCTCCTATTACTTCTGAACCCATGCTGCTGTTCCTCTAATTGGTGTTCTAGAATTTTCCACAGTCTTTTCTCTATGACCTTTTCCATTATCTTAAGGCAGTGTGATAACAGTGTGATTCCTCGATAGTTGGTGCATTTCTTTCTACTGCTTTTCTTGAACAGTGGTATTATACTTGCTTTTTTCCATTCATCCAGCACTTTGTTTTCTTTCCATATCACCCCCATCACCCCGTGTAACCATTGTATTCCATAGAGTCCTGCGGCTTTAATCATATCCGCCGTCAGATCATCGACTCCAGCCGCCTTCCCACTTTTCATCTGTTTCAGGGAATTCTCAGTTTCTAACCAAGAGATTGGATCCTGCTCTTCCTCTAATTCAATGACTTCTGTGTCACTTTCCTGTGCACCTTCCCCATTCAGTAAGATTTCAAAATAATTTTTTATCTCTTCTCTGATATATTCCATGTCCCTGATAATATCCCTGTCCTCTGTTTCAATCACTTTCATGTCTTCTCTATCAGATCTTTTACTTTTCAATAACACATATAGCAGTTTTTGGTTCCCTTTGCTATCCTGCTCTAGTTTTTGGGTGAATATTTCCCAACTCTTCTCCTTTTCTTCTTTCACAATTCTCTTTGCTTGGAGTTTCTTTTGTCGGTATTCCTTCTCCAGTGTTGTCACCTTGTGTTCATCTTTTGGTACCAGTCCCTGGTTCTGATTTCTTTTTCCAAACTCCATGTTTTTCTTTGCAATATTACATTTTTTAATTGCATCTTTTGCCCTATTGTTCCACCAACTGGTTTCTTTGTCTTTCACTTTACCCTTTGTTATGCCGCATATCTGCACAGCACTGTTAACTATTGATATTTTAAATAGGTTCCACTCTTCCTCTACACTACCCCTTTCAGTTTTTGGCAGTTTTTGTGCTACTAGATTTTGGAAACTTTCCTTATTTTCTTCTTCTTTCAATTTCCACTCCTTAATTTCTGGCATTCTTTGAACAGCATTCAAACTTTTCATCTTATAATTTAGATCAGCTACTAGTAACCTGTAGTCACTATTCAAGTACTCACTTGGTACGACTTTAGCATCCCTTAATTTTCCTCCAATTAATTTGTCTGTTAATATATAGCTATAACTGTCTTAGATTTGCCATCCCAGCCATATCTGGTAATCTGATGGCTAGCTTGTTTCTTGAAGAATGTATTCTTCACTATAAGATGATTCCTTATGCACAGATTTAGAATTTCTTCGCCCTTAACATTTCTTTTTCCGTATCCAAAAGGGCCCATCACCTCCTCATAGCCATCCAATCTGAGCATTTGGATCCCCAATTATCATAATGTTATCTTCTCTTACCTGGTCTTCCAGTTCTTCAAGGAATTTCGTTTTCTCTTCCTCACTGCACCCTAGCTGAGGTGTGTACACTTGGAGTATAGTAAAATTATTCTTTCCCAATTTCACTCTTGCTCTAATTATCCTTTCACTTACAAAGCTCACATCTGTAACTGGGTCAATGTCTTTGTGAAACGGAAACCCCACTCCATTTTTTGCCTCTTTATTGTCACCCTGCCAGTATAATTTGTACCCACCTCTCAGCAATTTGGAGTTTTTTCCCTTCCTCTCGATTGTGTCCCATAAATGTTTGATGGGATTCATGTTGGGCAACCTGGTCGCTAAACCATTTGCTCGAAATGTCCAGAATATTCTTCAAACCAATTGCAAACAATTGTGACCCAGTGACATGGTACATTGTCATCCATAAAAATTCCATCATTGTTTGGGACATGAATGGCTGAAAATGATCTCCATATAGCCAAACATAACTATTTCCAGTGAATGATCAGTTCAGTTGGACCACAAGACCCAGTCCATTCCATGTAAACACAGTCCATGCCATTTTGGAGCCGCCACCAGTTTGCACAGTTCCTTGTTGACAGCTGGGGGCCATAGATTCATGGGGACTGCACCACTCTCAAACCCTATCATCAGCTCTTACCAACTGAAATTGGGACTCATCTGAAATATGAACAGGCCACACTTTTCTAGTTGTCTAGGTTCCAAACAATATGGTCACAAGTCCAGGAGAGATGACGCAGCTGATGTCATACTTTAACAAAGACACTTGCTTCATCTGCTGCCAAATTTTGATGCACTGTCTATGTTGAGAGGTAATGCCTGAAATTTTGTATTCTTGGCACACTCTTGACATTCTGGACCTCAGAATATTGAATTCCCTAATGATTTCTGAAGTGGAATGTCCCATGCATCCAGCTCCAACTATGATTCTGCATTCAGAGTTTGTTAATTCATGTTGTGCAGCCATAATCATGCCAGAAACCTTTCACATGAATTACTTGAGTGCCAATGCATTGCCCTTTTGTACCTTGTGCATACGATGGTACTACCATCTGATACGTGTATATCACTGTCCCTTGGTGTTTGTCACCTCAGCATATTTACTAGTTTTTCACCATTTTTATTACAACATCCTCTCCATATTCTCCTCCTATTTCATTATCCACCTGTGAAACTATTCTTCCATTACAATCTCCCGTAAAGGGGCTTAAAGTCTATAGTCATAACTCTTCCATACATTTGTTCCCAATCCTTAATGCTCTTCTTATGCTTTTTAAGGACCACTATTGACACACATCTCTTTGCCCTCTCCTCCTCCAAGCTACCACTGTTGAAATGAATATAATCTCTCATCATTTCATTTCCTTTCCCCCTTTTTTTTCTTTGTTTCTGTTGTCAACCCCACATCAATCTTCCATGCTTCCAACTCCTGGAGAACTTCTTTTTCTTGGTATTAAAACTCTGTACATTTCATGTTGCCATGGACAAAGTCCTTTTCCATAGCCATGTTCATTTCTGTGGCATTCCGTTTTATATCCGAGGCTTTTAACAGATATATCAAGCCATGTATCTGTGTCTTACGAATGCTGGGGAGCTGGTTCAGTGATTTCAGCCCCCATCCTGGAGGATTGTTTATTATATTTTAACTAATTTATTTATTTATTTAAGAAAATTCTCTGCTTCTTATTTATTTTTCGGTATTTTTAGTTATGATTTCCAGTAACCACCAGGTTTCATCTTCAGTCTGTTAAAAGCTAAAGAATATAAGTCTTTGGTTTTAAATACCACAGAAGAGCTAGATATATGTCCCACAGAATCGGTCTCACTGATACTCCTCGTCAGAACTGCTCCACCAGAAATCTCTAAAATGTATACTTCGCTACGAAGGTTGTTTGGCACAACTGTGTGCTATGTTGTATGTTGCATATGGATTGATGTGTCCAACTTTTTTTATATCAACAAAAAGTTTATTGCTTCCGAGATATACCCTTGAAGAATATTGACCGTGAAAAGATGCAGGCTCGCACTATCATTCCACACTGCACCTCCAATCAATCTATGTCACGTGATATCTGAAGAATGTTTTTCAATCTTTTGTAAATTGATAAATACACATCTTGAATGTGAATTTTTTTCTAGAATTTGTTTATGGTGCCATCGACTAACTAAACATTCACAATGGATCTTAATAACGTAGCACAACAATAGCAAAATCTCTCCAACATGAAACACATCCGATCTCTGTAATCGCTTCACACAGAGTCCTCAAATATACATCTTTGGTTGCTTATTCCAGAGAGATGCGTCCGTAGCACGGAATGTCCAGTTCTCACAGGCAGTTTATACTGCTCTCAGCATTAATAATTCACCACACCTGAGTCAAAGTTGTACACCAGTTACGATGCATTACAACTGGGCAATATTTTAGGTTACTATGCCCAGGCAGACTGCCTTTCTGGGTTTCTGAGCTCTGTCTGCCCAACTAGATAGGGAGGAAAATCAGAAAAGGTTGAAAGAAAGATAAGGCATTTTGGGATACACTTTGATTCCTCTGCAGAGGCCCGGTTGGTTGGGTGACCCTGCCAGCAGCCATGTTGGCACCAGGATAGCCCTCTTCTTCACCAGCACAGACAGTGTTTCAGTAAGGTGGAAGTACTGTCTAGTAAAAGAGGGATGAATTACACACTAAACAAAACCACAAGTTATTATTTTGCTAAACAAGTACATGTCTTATTTAAAGTTTCACCCAGTGCTGACATCAGTACAAACACAAACAGATGGCACTATTTTAGGGCACTAATTGGACCCTGCAACAAGGGAAATGTGGTGCCTGGATAACCTTGGATGTGAAAAGCAAAATAGAGAAACTGGTACCACTGGAAGAGTTTAGCATGGACATTATTAAATTGACCTGAGATAAACTATCACTAACAATAATATCTGAAAATTATTCACAAGCAAGTACAAAATACAAAGTTACAAGCAAGAAGGAACACACATGCAAAACATCTAGTTATATTAGTCCCTAAGTTCTAAGTTAGCAAATGTTGAGTTTGACTTTCAGTTCTCCCAGTACCAGGTAGTGTGCCATAATATGTACAAATTAGTTTTCAATCAAAAACATGCAAATGCATACAAATTTCAGTTGTAACTGATATTTCAAAAGTATGGTCCTCTTCTTGTCCTAGGAGTACAATCCTTATAAATTGAATGACAAGCACCTCTTTCAATTAGAAGTACCCAACCCATCAAAGAAAACACAAACATTTTGGAAAAAAATCTTCATTTGTTGAAAATCTTTGACCAACAAGCCATTTTTACAAACTTGGGAACAGAAAATAATGTGTGGGGGATAAATCTGGTGAATAGGGTGCATGAGGTAGCAATTCAAACTTTAATTCATTAATTGTGGCCATTGCAATAACAGACTTGTGAGATGGTGCATTGTCCTGAAGAAACAACACTTTCTTCTTGGCCAAATGTGGCTGTTTTTGCTTGATTTCTTCACCCAAACATTGCAATAAGTTTGCATAATACTCGTCGTTGATAGTTTTTCATTTTTCAAGGTAGTCAATGAAAATTATCTGACACGCATCCCAAAAAACCGATGCCATGACCTTGGCTGCAGATGAAATGGTCTTCACCTTCTTTGGAGTTGGTTCTCCAATTTGTGTCCCTTGTTTTGATTGTTCTTTTGTCCCAGGAGTGAAGTGGTGGACTCATGTTTCATCCATGGTTATGAAACAGTGCAAAAAATCTGCTTTGTTACTGCAAAACTTTGCTAAACACTCAATTGAAACATCTTCACGACACTGTTTTTGCTCAAGTGTGAGAAAACTCAGCCCAAAGCTTGCACACCATTTTCTCACATCCAAATTTTCAGATAATATGCAATGTACTGCCCATTTTGAAATGCCTACTATGTCATCACCTCATTTAGTCGACCCCCACAATGCTTGTCCTGGCAGCTCATACAGTCTCACCGGCCGGTGTGGCCAAGCAGTTCTCGGCGCTTCAGTCTGGAACCGCGTGACCGCTATGGTCGCAGGTTCGAATCCTGCCTCGGGCATGGATGTGTGTGATGTCCTTAGGTTAGTGATGTTTAAGTACTTCTAAGTTCGAGGGGACTGATAACAAGTCCCATAGTGCTCAGAGCCATTCATATGGCCTCGTTTAAACTCAGCCACCCAATATTTTTCTGTTTTCAACGAAGGAGCAGACTCTCGCAAAGTACAATCTAGCTCAGCTTTAGCTGAGGCCTTCCAAAAAAAATTTTGTATCACATAACGATGCCCAGTTTTCTCCATTTTTATAAGTTCACTCACCATGTTCACTACTGATGGCTGCCAAACAAATACTAAACAATGTGGCATTTTCAAACATGTGCTTCATAGGTCATATACTTTCTAATCCAGACACATTTTTCAACAACTGCCATCTCTCAGTCATGCCGGGTACTTATGAGACCACCCTCATAACAGAAGACCAATACCATCTTCAGTTTGTACAGGTTGCCTCACAAACTAGAATAAGGGACAGAGAAGCACATTTAGCAGGTAAAACAAACCACTAGGCCGATATGAAGTATTCTGCTTTCAAATCCTGCATAACTATTAATAATTCATCATCGGTCCCACCACAAGACCATTAGAAACAATCTCAACAAACAACATCCAAAAAGCATGCATTACAGGTTTTCCCTCATATGTCACTCCTAAATCATCAACTAAGCATTAAAAGTACAGGGCTATTACAAATGATTGAAGCGATTTCATAAATTCACTGTAGCTCCATTCATTGACATGTGGTCACGACACACTACAGATACGTAGAAAAACTCATAAAGTTTTGTTCGGCTGAAGCCGCACTTCAGGTTTCTGCTGCCAGAGCGCTCGAGAGCGCAGTGAGACAAAATGGCGACAGGAGCCGAGAAAGCGTATGTCGTGCTTGAAATGCACTCACATCAGTCAGTCGTAACAGTGCAATGACACTTCAGGACGAAGTTCAACAAAGATCCACCAACTGCTAACTCCATTCGGCGATGGTATGCGCAGTTTAAAGCTTCTGGATGCCTCTGTAAGGGGAAATCAACGGGTCGACCTGCAGTGAGCGAAGAAACGGTTGAACGCGTGCGGGCAAGTTTCACGCGTAGCCCGCGGAAGTCAACGAATAAAGCAAGCAGGGAGCTAAACGTACCACAGCTGACAGTTTGGCAAATCTTACGGAAAAGGCTAAAGCAGAAGCCTTACTGTTTACAATTGCTACAAGCCCTGACACCCGATGACAAAGTCAAATGCTTTGAATTTTCGGCGCAGTTGCAACAGCTCATGGAAGAGGATGCGTTCAGTGCGAAACTTGTTTTCAGTGATGAAGCAACATTTTTTCTTAATGGTGAAGTGAACAGACACAATGTGCGAATCTGGGCGGTAGAGAATCCTCACGCATTCATGCAGCAAATTCGTAATTCACCAAAAGTTAACGTGTTTTGTGCAATCTCACGGTTTAAAGTTTACGGCCCCTTTTTCTTCTGCGAAAGAAACGTTACAGGACATGTGTATCTGGACATGCTGGAAAATTGGCTCATGCCACTACTGGAGACCGACAGTGCTGAATTCATCTTTCAACAGGATGGTGCTCCACCGCACTTCCATCATGATGTTCGGCATTTCTTAAGCAGGAGATTGGAAAACCGATGGATTGGTCATGGTGGAGATCATGATCAGCAATTCATGTCATGGCCTCCATGCTCTCCTGACTTAACCCCATGCGATTTCTTTCTGTGGGGTTATGTGAAAGATTCAGTGTTTAAACCTCCTCTACCAAGAAATGTGCCAGAACTGCGAGCTCGCATCAACGATGCTTTTGAACTCATTGATGGGGACATGCTGCGCCGAGTGTAGGAGGAACTTGATTATCGGCTTGATGTCTGCTGAATCACTAAAGGGGCACATATCGAACATTTATGAATGCCTAAAAAAACTTTTTGAGTTTTTGTATGTGTGTGCAAAGCATTGTGAAAATATCTCAAATAATAAAGTTATTGTAGTGCTGTGAAATCGCTTCAATCATTTGTAATAACCCTGTAGTTTGATAATGTAGATTTTCCCGGCATATCAAATACTGATGAATTTCACGGGTTTGCAGCCGGGTTCCGTCGTCCTGATGACAACACGATATTTCGGCGGACCATCTGGCCGCCATCTTCAGGTGAGATTAAGTGCATAATCACGCCAGAACTGAAGAGACCTCAGATTCGGCAGCTCCTTTATACCGCAGGTATTGGCCATTGCGCATGCGCGAGCAACGGAAGAGCTGCCCTCTGTGAGGCGAAGAATTGCAGCAGCGCCAGCGGTAAAAACTGTCAAAAGCAAGGAATTGCTCCAGCCGGAAAAATCAGCCGTTGCTGAACACTGTCTTAATGAAGGGCACAATATGTCATATAATGAGACGCAAATTATTGCCTCGGCTTCCCGTTACTGCGATTGCTTATTGAAAGAATCAATTGAAATATGTCTGAGAGATTATTAATAGAGATAAAGGTTTTCCTTTAAGTAAAACGTGGAATCCTATTTTATCACAGATAAAACAACAATGGTCTGGTTTCCGACCGGCTGCATTTTAATTTTGCAATTCCTCGCTTTTGACAGTTTTTATCGCAGGCGCTGCTGCAATTCTTCGCCTCACAGAGGGCAGCTCTTCCGTTTCTCGCGCACGCGCAACGGCCAGTACCCGCGGTATAAAGGAGCCGCCAAATCTGAGGTCTCTTCAGTTCTGGCATGATTGTGCACTCAATCTCACCTGAAGATGGCAGTCAGATGGTCTGCCGAAATATCATGTTGTCAGGACGATGGAACCCAGCAGCAAACCCGTGAAAATCATTATTAAAAGTGGTTATCGGATATCAGCTTAAAAGTAACACTTGAAGCATACATCCGTAAATAACACTGTTCATAGCAGCATCCTTTCTGCTGTTCCTCACATTTGTTAAGCAATATAATGTGTCTAATCATCAGCCATCCTTGCTGTACAGGACTATTGGATAGACTGGTTGGAGCAACTCTCCAGTGCTAGACTAATAGCAAAAACATCCACTCTACATCTAGCAGTTATTATTGAATCTGGATGCAATGCAACTGTTCCATAATTACCAATTAACTGTTCTGCCTATAACATTGTGACTCCTAATGTTTTAAAATGAATCTATTTGTAATGACAACGTCAAAGATGCATCAGTATAGTCAGTAATCAGTGACCACTGTGCAAATAAAACAACAATTTCCTGGTGGTGGTGGTGGTTGTTGGGATGTTTAAGGGGGACTAAACAGCGAAGGTCATCAGTCCCCCAATTTCCTGGTCTGAGAGTCCCTGTTTGCTCTCATTGGTCAGATGTTCAAGGATACCTATCTAGTCAGTGCAGTGTGACATGTATTAGGTAACAGCAGTAATGTGCATGTTTGTGGCATGGCTAAAGGCACGTGACACCCACTGGTAACTGCTGGCTGAAACAGTGGCAAGGCACAGGCTTCCCGTCATTAGAGCCAGAACCCATGAGCAAAGTTGGCTGGCTATGCCAACAAATGGATCATACGGCCACGGGTGGCAGCGAGATGGTTTTGACCAGTCAAGGCAGATGTGATGCTGGTCGTTGGGGGCCATGCAACTTGACAGCAGCAGTTTGGTCCATGGGGAGGCAGCATGGCTGTGAGGCCAGCAATGTGGTCATTGATGGAGTGGTGTCTGTGGGCACTGGTATAATTTGCACATCACTTTTATGCTAACTGTGTTGACTGCAATGCCTGCAGAAGTGACACAAATCCAGCACATAATTTTCATGGCTTGTGTATGTAGTTTACTTGGTTCTGGTGCAGTGCTCGATGTTGATTCATGGTGAATGGAGGGTCCTGCTGGTGCCAACTGGTGGCTGCAACAGTCAAATAGTACTGAGCCTGTGTCAAAAATGGAGAGGGGGATGCTGGAAATGGGGGTGATTTGAAGTGAAAGAGAGGAATAAAATAGATTTTGAGAATATTCTGACAGTATGGTGTACATGAGGACTTGTCCAGGCAGGATTGTAGAGGCATATGCCAGTCTAAGTGATAGTGAAACACAGAAATAGGAAGGGGAGAGAAAGGTGTTCCATGTTCAGACTAACCAGTAGCCAGATGCAGACAGCATGAGGCCATCTGCTCTGCCTGAAAGCTAAAAACCGAGAGTGGGACTTCTCTGTCATCTGCTCCCCAGGACAAGACCAGCAGAAACCACATGACTCTATTGGGTAGCTGGTGGCATGGATATATTAGTGCGTTCAGCAGAGGGCTGAAAGCATACCTTGTAAGCAGCTTTCACTGGAAAGGACTGCTTCTGTCGCAAAGGGAAGGGTGGCTTGGCACATAAGCATTGCAAGAAATCATGGTGGGAACCTACACCTGCAGCATGGTTGCAGCTATGTGCATGAAAGAAAATTTTAAGTTCTCAACAAAGTATCAATGAATAACTCACAATAACCCAAACTGGCTAGGTTCCCTGTACAATAACAAGAATAATCATCATCAGGTCACTGTTATATATCACAATCCTTTGTACAAATTACTATGTAGCATGGACAGTAAATTTAATACAGTGACAAATTTCTAGTTATTATGTACCTTGCCCCAACCATTATCTAACATTATCAACAAACCCATCAATATAACAAATATTTCAATCAGCATAATGTAAAATATTCCCAAGTATAAAATCTTATTATTTTTCAGCATAAATTGTAATACAGCAAAAACATTATGTTTTCATAGCTCAACATCAGTAATACCACAAAGTAGACACAATTGAAATTTTGCAGAGATTAATGTAAAAGGTTTTTCACAGTACAACAGATTAATACCTAATCAACTTCATATTACAACAGAATCAGTGTTGATATATGATCATGAGATTGGTGTCTATTTGACATTTGGATGACTTACATCCTACTGGACAGTTGGATGGTCTGCAAAATGCAGAATAGTCGCAGATGAGGAATAAAGATTCAAAAGGTAATGTGGTTGAGCCGTGGCACCATAGAACATTGTTGGCACTGGCTATGTGGCCACTCTTTCCGACTAAGCCATCTTTGATGGTTCACGATTGGTGAACACTTCCTATTTAAGGAAGAAGTTTCCATTTACAGGGAGAGTATTTTTTGGGATAATCACGTGGCAGAGTGTGTGTCAGTGCTATCTGTGAGAGGGCTGTGTTGCTGGGGGTGGGTTGGGAAGTCACTGATGAATAGTGCTGCCAAGTTGGACAGGCAGTTGCAACACATTCATTGCAGTGTAGCCTGGAGCTTAGCCGTTTGGACAGGGGGCATAAGGGGCCTGCCTGTTATTATGAAACTGGGTTTAGCAATGGCTGCAGTTGGAGCCGTGCTGGTACACACTGATACATTGCCTGCAACTGTACATCATTCTGATGCCTTCACAATTGCTGCTGCCATTGGTATTATTTGAATGGTGATCATCTCAAGCTTGTAGTGCAACTCTAAGACTGCAAAATTGTGTTAGGGATCAGTGACTGCTTATTCATGATGTCAGTATTCACAAGATGGGTGTCTTTTGGTTCAGGTGTGTTCAGACCTAAACCCTCATACTATTGTCTATCTACATATCTCTAAAAACAAAGATGATGTAACTTACCAAACAAAAGTGTTAGTATGTTGATAGACACATAAACAAACACAAACACACACACAAAATTCAAGCTTTCGCAACCCACGGTTCCTTCATCACGAAAGAGGGAAGGAGAGGGAAAGACGAAAGGATGTGGGTTTTAAGGGAAAGGGTAAGGAGTCATTCCAATCCCAGGAGCAGAAAGACTTACCTTAGAGGGAAAAAAGGACAGGTATACACTCGCGCACACACACACACACACACACACACACACACACACACACACACACACATATCCATCCACACATATACAGATACAAGCAGACATATGTAAAGGCCTTTACAATATATTGTGAGTACCATAGACTGTAAGTAGTAGTGAGCATGCCTCAGATGCAAGTAGACGTTTCTCTAAGTTTGTCAACAACAATATACAAGGGCAATCCCAAAAGTAAGGTCTTCTTTTTTTTATAAGTAGATAGCACTGTTTATTTCTACAATGGTTCACATCAGTTTACAGCTTGAACATTTAGCTATCACCATTTCTGTCGATGCATTTTTGTAGACGCTGTGGTAGTTTTTGTATGCCCATGTCATACCAGCTCGCCGCCATGCTGTTCAGAAAGTTATGAACCTCTTCTTTCACCTCGTTGTCAGAGCTGAATCGCTCTCCGGCCAAATGTTCTTTTAACTTAAGGAACAGGTGACAGTCACTGGGTGCCAAGTCAGGACTATAGGGTGAGTGGGTGATTATGTTCCACTGAAACTGTTGCAGGAGAGTAACGGTTTGCTGAATGATGTGTGGGTGAGCGTTTTCATGGAGAATGTGTACGCCCTTGCTCAACATTCCTCTTCTCTGGTTCTGAATTGCCCGTTTGAGTTTTTTCAGAGTCTCACAGTACCTGTCAGTGTTAATTTTGGTTCCAGTGGGCATAAAGTCGACCAACAATACCCCTTTCCAATCCCAAAAAACGGTTGTCGTGACTTTACCGGCAGACTGTGTTTGTTTGAATTTCCACGACTTTAGCGAAGAAGGATGCCGCCACTGGCGTGATTGTTGTTTGGTCTCAGGTGTAAAGTGGTATGCCCAGGTTTTGTCACCCATGACAATTGAGTCCAGAAAGTTGTCCTGTTCAGCTGCAAGGCAGTGAAGAGATGCGTGGGAAGCATCAACTTGTTGCTGCATGTGGTCCTCAGTCAGCATGCGTGTCACCCATCTTGTGCACACCGTCTGGTAGTTCAATGTTTCCGTTAAAATTCTGTGAGCGGTGCTTCGGGAAACCTCAGGAACCAACGTGCAGAGATCAGCCAGGGTGATCCGTCGATCTTCACGCATGCTTTGCTCAACCTTCAACACTGTCTCCTCAGAAATTGACAGTCTCCTGCTCCTTTGTTTGTCGTGAATTTTGGTCCAACCAGCTGAAAACTCTCTACTCCCCTTAAGAACATTTTTGACTGCCATGCACGATTCACCAGACACTTCCATCAATTGGTGATGGATTTCAATCGGTGCACTGCCCTTTGCGTTCAAAAACCGAATAACTGTGCACAATTTGCATTTGGCAGTAACATCCCACGGGAGCTCTATTCTTAACCGCTGCTAAGCCAAAACCGACCACCTCAGCATGGCATGCTCATGTTTAGAATAAAATTCAAGGAATATACAGGCAAATCTTCATCAGTTATTTAGTCATCAGGAACCCAAAATATTTAGTCAAAATTTCAGCTTCAAGAATGTACCCCTAGGTGCAAAAAGTGCAGTCAACAACAAGAAGAGAAAATGAAGATAAGTAAAAAGTTTTTCTTTTGTATATCTTACACATATCGAACCTTTCAAAATTTGTGCGAAGACAGAGTATTTTAATAGTGATGTGTAGGATCTGTTGACTGATAATGAAGTTTTGTCTGTTGCAGAAGAAGAAAGGACAATATTTGTATTTGCAGTTTTTATGTAAAAGTACTTCAATCACTCAGCAAAAGAAGACCCAAGAGCTTCCCAACAAAGTGAGATCAGCAGTGATGAGACAATATCAACAATGATGGACTGGGTAAATTAAAAGATGACTTGACAGCTACGATAAACATAAGACTTTTTTTTTTTGTCTGTGTATGTGCGGATTGATATGTGTATGTGTGCGAGTGTATACCCCTTCTTTCCCCCTAAGGTAAGTCTTTCCGCTCCTGGGATTGGAATGACTCCTTACCCTCTCCCTTGAAACCCACATCCTTTCGTCTTTCCCTCTCCTTCCCTCTTTCTTGATGAGGCAACAGTTTGTTGCGAAAGCTTGAATTTCATGTGTTTGTTTGTGTGTCTATTGACCTGCCAGCACTTTCGTTCAGTAAGTCACATCATCTGTGTTTTTTATATATATATATATATATATATATATATATATATATATATATATATATATAGACACACACACACACACACACACACACACTATTTGCTGATGACAGCACTGTAGTGATTACAGACAAAAGCTCAACACTGTTTGTAGAAAAATCCAATGAAGCTCTCAGAGACATCCACAACTGGTCACTAAAGAATAAAGTAACTCTAAATGTCAAAAAGCAAACTGTATAAACTTCTGACGAAATAAAAACCCATCGACATTACACTGTAAGTAAACAATGAGGTACTTGATTGTGTAACAGACAGCAAATTCTTGGGGATGAATGTAGACTGTCAGCTAAAATGGACAGGGTGTGGGAGAATTTTAGCAAAGAGGCTATCTTCAGCATGTTACGCCCTGGGAATCCTTGCACCAGTGTGCAATATTTCATCCCTCAAAGTAGCCTACTTTGGGTATATGCACTCAGTCCTCAGTTATGGGATAATGTTTTTTTTTGGGGGGGGGGGGGTGGTAAGTGCTGGAAACATACAAACTATTTTCAAGATACAGAAAAGAGCTGTTCAAGTAGTAACAAATAGCAGTAACACTCAAAATAGTGTAGTATATCATGATCTTAAATTGTACAACAGATTACCACTAGAAATAAAAGATGAAAATGATCCCCACACCTTTAGTCAAAGGCTAAACAAATATTTACTAGATAATAGCTATTAAGCTGCAGATAAATATTTAAAATAACTGTAGATTAATGTTCATGAACATTGTACTGTATAACAAATTTAACTTACGTGATTAGAAAAGTAGAACAAAGCATAGGAGCTGTATATACTGTAAAGAGACATGTTTATTTTATAAGAAATATTGTACAAATATTTGACGACATCCATGCAATGTATATTGTTCTACGGATGAATAAATCAGTCAGTCAATCAATTAGACAATAATAATGGTATTAATAATGTGGCACACGTATCTGAAGTTGAACAGAATGAATATCAGGTTTCTCATTTATGTTTTAATCAAAAGTTTTGGAATACTATGTTTAATTGTAGTGATGTAGATACTAATCACAAACCAGAATGTGAGAGTGATGAGAATTTTGATGCAGTGTGTACTAATGATATCTTCTCTTGGTCAGAAAACTGTGTTATCGATGTATGTAAACAGATGATGACTGTATTGGATCTGAATTAGGTGGTATTTTTGATGTAGAGGTGAATGAGAGCTGTGAAATGACTGAGGTTGGTAAGTTTGAGACTGGTAGCTTATTGCAAATGAATGTAGGTGAGGTGTGTGAATTTAATGGTGATGATACTTGTGTTGTTAATGCTGTTATTGATGAAGCAATTTTGAAGAGTATGATGATGATGATGGTGATGATGATGATGATGATGATGATGATGATGATGATGATGATGATGTTGATGTTGAGTATCAGGTATTTGTGGAGTTTAAGAATAATGAAGTTTCTGAGTTATTTGCGAATACGGATAAGGTAAGTGATGTATGTGATGATGGAAGTTAGGGTCATGGTGTACCAGTCCAGTCAAAGCAGATTTTCGTTTATGGGTTTAGTGTTGTAGAATTGTCAGATCAAATGATGTACACTGTACCACATGTAATAAGTGCTATTTTATTGGTCCAAAGTGCACATATACAGATGTACACATCTCTTGATTCTCAGGACACGTGTTTTCTGTTTCACGCGTGACCACACACTGCTCACAAAGAGGTGGCCAAACAAAGATGTTACACGTGACTTGGGCGATAGTCACCACATTAGTCCCCCCCCCTTGAGTGTGGAGCACAAACACAAATATGAGGGCATACATTAAAGAAAGACCCAGGGGGGAGAGAAGGGTGTTTAAACAGAAACAATACATCACATTACATTAGTAAATGAAGTCTTCGAGCCAGGAAGGGGAGTAGATGGTCCTGCCCGACTGTACAAATCCTCATACAGCAGTGAAGGGGTCTGGGGAGGGGGCAGAGGCATGTGAGGAGTCAGGGTAGCGAACCTGAATGCCTGTAGTGGTATGAAGGACTTTCACCGTTGATGGCTGGGTACCAACAGGCAAGGGAATGGACCGGAGAAGGTGAATGTGCGTCAAGTTGTCATTGGGGAAGCTGGCTCGTTCGTAGAATACAAACATGTTATCATTACGCACAACAAAAAACTCTTTTGAACTGCAAATGAAATCAGTGTTGACATTAACTACCACTTCCATATAGGGGTTGTCAGAATCTCCATATTGTCAGCAACATCACATGTTCCAAGGCTGGCCCCTGATACATCACTAAATCCTAACAGGGGAGAGGCGGCGGACTGCCTGTAGGAGGGGGAGTCATCACACACATCACTCTGTAGGGTGATGTCACACACACCTGTAGCACTGTCAAATGCCTGGTAGTAGGTAACATTATATGTGTGGGAATGGTTGTCACTCACCATCGGACCGTCGGTAGATACCTCGCGTGAGGCGGGTGTTGCAGGGGGTGGGGGCTGACTAGGTGGGGTATCGGGCAGTTCTCCCAGAGACCATGCTGGTTTGAGGTGGCAGACAGATACAGTTTGAGGTGTGCCATTAATGAGCACTTCGAACGTGTTGTTGCGCCGTGATATGTCCCTGTGCATGCTCGAGTATGGAGGGCTGAGTGCCGGTCGGATGGTGTCATCGCGCACCATGACATGAGTGCATGATGCCAAGTCCTTACATAGGAATATGGGAGGAAGTGAGTGCGGGCGAGGAGGGGGCATGCAAATGTTAGTGATTAGCTCCTTAACATGCCTGACAAATGTGGAGTCGCAGATTTGATTCGGAGGGAGTGAAGGCTCGACTAGCTCTGCTGGGAGTGTGAGGGGTTCTCCGTATAGTACTTCCACCAGAGACGTGCCAATGTCCTCTTTGTACGTGGCCTGAATGCCTAACATTACCCATGGTAAGGCGTCAGCCCACTCACCTCCGTTACACATCAGTGAAGCTTTAAGCCTTCGGTGCCAGCATTCGACAAGCCCGTTGCTCTGGGGGTAGTATGCTGTTGTCCTAAATTGTTTCACCCTGCACGGCTCACAAAGCTGCCAGAAGAGGGTGGACTCAAACTGGCGGCCCTGGTTGGCAGTGATAGAAGCTGGGCAGCCAAAGCACAAGATCCACATTAATAAAAGGGCTCGGACCACCGCGTTGGCTGTGATAGTAGTGAAGGGAATTACCTCTACCCAGCGGGTAAAGCTGTCAATGGCAGACAGTACATAATGAAAAGGACCTGAGGGGGTAAGGGCCTGATGATATCAATGTGTGTGCCCATTGGGGGCTGTGTATGACATCCTGTTTTTGCGCGCTGACAAACGACACACACTTGTGCCCAGCTGCGGCATTGTTTTACTGCCCTGGGCCAGATGAAACATTCAGATACCAGATGTGTGGTGGCACATATGCCAGGGTGTGCCAAGTCATGAATAGTATTAAAAATGTCCTGGCAGAGAGGTTTGGGAATCACCAGACGTATGTGTCCTGTTGAAATGTCACACCAGATGGGTGACGAGAACCTGGGAAGTGTCCCTAACTCGAGTTTGTCCTGTTTCAGTAGTGGAGTGCAACACGGCAAGTTCAGGGGCATCTGTTTGCAATCTAAGGAGTTCACTGAGGTCCAGTTGTGAAGATAATACCTACACATGAGATAAAAAATTGGCGATAAAGTTGTCTGCCCCTCTGGCATGTCATATGTCATTTGTTAACTGGCATAGAAGGTCCAAATGACAGAAATGTCTTGGGGATGAGTCCTTGCCTGAGCTGCGGAAAGCATATATGAGCGGTTTGTGTTCGGTAAATATCACAAGATGGTGACCTTCGATATCATCTTGAAAATATGTGACAGCGGCGTAAGTAGCAAATAGTTCCCAGTCGAAGGTCAACCATTTTCATTGGGAAGCAGACAGTTTGTGGGAGAAAAATCTGAGTGGCTGTATGACAGAACCCACAGATTTCTGAAGTACTGCCCCCACTGCTGTATCACTTGTGTCTGTAGTAAGCAAGATGGGAGCATCAGGGATGGGATGAGTGAGTGTAATGGCCATCTGTAAGGCTGACTTGAGATTATATTATGCCCATCGCATGTCTGGAGCCCACGTGACCGCCCGAGACCCTGAAGTGTTGTTACCTGGTAGAGCATCTGTCAATGGAGCTTCCATGTTGGCGGCATGGGAAATGTGTTTGCATTAGTAATTTACCATTCCTAGGAATTGTCATATGCCCTGAAAGTCTTTGGGCAAAGGCACCATGCTAATAGCCTTGACCCATTCGGATAGGGGGCAGATGCCGTCGGCAGAAACCACATGGCCCAGAAAGGTGACACTAGTGTGGCGGAGTTGTGACTTAGCATTGTTCAATGTGACACTGTTTGCTTGTAATAGTTGTAACACTGTATTTAAGTGGAGTTCATGTTCCTCGAGAGAGAAAGAAAAAATTAGCAAGTCATCCAGGTACACATACACAAAGTCCAGTTTTCCAACCAATGAGCCAAAGAACCATTGCCATGCCTGTGCAGCATTTTTAAGGCCAAATGGCATAAACAGATACTCGCAATCCAAATAGGGTGATTATGGCGGTTTTTCAATGTCCTCGGGTGCCATTGGTAGTTGGTGGTACACCTTGTGACAGTCGATTACACTGAAAATTTGTGCCCCATGCAGTTGGGAAGCAAAATGTTGTGTATTTGGGACAGGATAATTATGTAAAATTGTTCTGGTGTTAAGCACCTGATAGTCATCGCAGAGGTGGAAAGTATCATCTTTTTAAGGTACCAAATGAATGGGTGATGACCAACTAAGAGAAACGGGGCGAATAGTCTTACTGTCTAAAAGTTCCTGAATAATAGTTTTTGCATGTTTAGGTTTTTCTGGGTTTAAATGCCTAGTCTTTGTATGTACAGGTGGACATTCTGTGGTATTGATTCTATGGACAGTACCATCATTGATCGCAAACACCGACATGGATGTTGGACCTGCAGCCGATGCAGTATGACTAACCTGTAATGCACACACTTGCGTGTCCCAGGCCAGTGGATCAGCAGCAGTGGTGGTGATCCACTGGTAGTCCTTGTCGTGGAACCTGGTGGGATATTTGGTAGTGTTGGGAACACAAGGTATTTGGTAGTGTCGGGAACACAGCTTCTGTCCAGCTGTAGAAAAGTCATGCGGCGTCGGTGGTGAGTGCAAGGAGGCAGCATGGAGGCTGAGGGTGTGGCCGTGTGTGACAACTGGGCAACTTGCTTATGAGTGTCAGTGAGCTTGGCTTGTACAGTGGCCATGCGTAATCAGAAGGCTTTGTTGTTGTCCCGAAGCTCGTTGTTGTGTGATTTCAGAGAGAGCACTGCAAAAGCAGCTTCAGCTAGCTCGCACAACAGAGTGGCGCTCTCAGATGAGAGGGAAGAAATATTGGAACTGCTGGTACGGTCTACTGAGTTAAAGATTAGAGTACCTCATTATAGGTTGGGTTAAAGAGCATGGGCTAAGAGAAAATCAACCCCGAGTATGGGTTTACCCACATCGGCGATAACAAAAGTCCACTGTAAGGGGATGTTAATTTCTTGCATTTTAAGATTTAAATTACACTCCTGGAAATGGAAAAAAGAACACATTGACACCGGTGTGTCAGACCCACCATACTTGCTCCGGACACTGCGAGGGGGCTGTACAAGCAATGATCACACGCACGGCACAGCGGACACACCAGGAACCGCGGTGTTGGCCGTCGAATGGCGCTAGCTGCGCAGCATTTGTGCACCACCGCCGTCAGTGTCAGCCAGTTTGCCATGGCATACGGAGCTCCATCGCAGTCTTTAACACTGGTAGCATGCCGCGACAGCGTGGACGTGAACCGTATGTGCAGTTGACGGACTTTGAGCGAGGGCGTATAGTGGGCATGCGGGAGGCCGGGTGGACGTACCGCCGAATTGCTCAACACGTGGGGCGTGAGGTCTCCACAGTACATCGATGTTGTCGCCAGTGGTCGGCGGAAGGTGCACGTGCCCGTCGACCTGGGACCGGACCGCAGCGACGCACGGATGCACGCCAAGACCGTAGGATCCTACGCAGTGCCGTAGGGGACCGCACCGCCACTTCCCAGCAAATTAGGGACACTGTTGCTCCTGGGGTATCGGCGAGGACCATTCGCAACCGTCTCCATGAAGCTGGGCTACGGTCCCGCACACCGTTAGGCCGTCTTCCGCTCACACCCCAACATCGTGCAGCCCGCCTCCAGTGGTGTCGCGACAGGCGTGAATGGAGGGACGAATGGAGACGTGTCGTCTTCAGCGATGAGAGTCGCTTCTGCCTTGGTGCCAATGATGGTCATATGCGTGTTTGGCGCCGTGCAGGTGAGCGCCACAATCAGGACTGCATACGACCGAGGCACACAGGGCCAACACCCGGCATCATGGTGTGGGGAGCGATCTCCTACACTGGCCGTACACCACTGGTGATCGTTGAGGGGACACTGAATAGTGCACGGTACATCCAAACCATCATCGAACCCATCGTTCTACCATTCCTAGAACGGCAAGGGAACTTGCTGTTCCAACAGGACAATGCACGTCCACATGTATCCCGTGCCACCCAACGTGCTCTAGAAGGTGTAAGTCAACTACCCTGGCCAGCAAGATCTCCGGATCTGTCCCCCATTGAGCATGTTTGGGACTGGATGAAGCGTCGTCTCACGCGGTCTGCACGTCCAGCACGAACGCTGGTCCAACTGAGGCGCCAGGTGGAAATGGCATGGCAAGCCATTCCACAGGACTACATCCAGCATCTCTACGATCGTCTCCATGGGAGAATAGCAGCCTGCATTGCTGCGAAAGGTGGATATACACTGTACTAGTGCCGACATTGTGCATGCTCTGTTGCCTGTGTCTATGTGCCTGTGGTTCTGTCAGTGTGATCATGTGATGTATCTGACCCCAGGAATGTGTCAATAAAGTTTCCCCTTCCTGGGACAATGAATTCACGGTGTTCTTATTTCAATTTCCAGGAGTGTAGTTATGCCATGAGACTGGATCGAGGAATTATTGGCGGCTTGAAGTGGGAGGCAGGATTGTCGCTCAAATTTAATACCTGCGGACAAAGATATGACACTGACCTTGGCCCCCATGTCGGCTAGAAATGAAAGGCAAGACACTGTTTCTTACACATACAAGCGTCCTGGAGTGTGAGGTGAACAAGTATTAAGGGTCAAGCATCTGTGTGATGCAACACTGCCCATAGTGTCTGAGGGGGGTCACACTTAGGTTGGGAACGCGCACGGGGAACAACATTTCTTAGCCACACCGCCAAAGCGGGAATGGAAATAACACCAAGCAGGACGGCACTTAGCATCATCCGTTGAGCTGGCTGAGGCTGAAGTGGCAGTGGAGGGGATCTTGTTTGTCGATTCCTCCAATGGTGGCGCCACAGTAGAGCTGATAGGAGAGTAGTTATGGCTGCCAGGCGACATTGGGTCCGCGCACGTGCGTGGAACATGTGCGCTCTGTGTACCGAATGGTGGAAACTGCCGCATAGGTGTGCCAACGCCTGATGCCTGAAGCAGGGGTATGCAGGGGTGGCAGAATGTTGTAAACCTGGTCTGCGATCTTCAGTTTAGTGTTATAGCATTGCGTCCGATAAAAAAAAAAATAGGAGAAATACATTGAGGAGACTTCACAATGGGGAAGCGTTATCTCCACTATCAAAACTACAAACATTATTATCTGTTTTCTTTTGTAGAGGAAGAATGAGTGTTTTATGTTTCATGGTCTTATCATTTCTGCTGTTCTTGCTGACGGATGTTAATTGTTTGTGGTCTGTAACTGATACAATTATTTGTAGTAGAAATGTAATTGTGTTGAATATATATGAGATCAATAATTGTAGTGAGTGTTTTTGTGAGTAACGAGTACCTATCCTGTATATGATTCAGTACGTAATAATTAAATGTTGCCCTGGTCATTTCTGTGTAAGCTCATTATTAGAGTGATGCCATTAATGACAAAAATTATGTGAGTTATTCCAACAGTCATTTAATACTAAAAGCATAGAAGGAATAATTTTAACAATTTGAATACGGAGTCCTGCAATATTATTCACTTCATATGAGGCCACAGGTACAGTTTTTATTAATAACAATATCAATGAATGCTTAAGCTGCCATTGCACATAGGCAGCTATCCTGGAGCATCAAACCCCAAAGAGAAAATTAATTAAAAATTGTTTAAATGTATTATCGTGTAATATTAAAAAAGAATTTTTTATCCATCATGAGTAGAACTGATGTCTTCATGTTGGGATATGTATGCTATTGTTGGTGATAGCGCCCTGAGAAAAATCAACCATGGCTTTTAACAAACATAAAAGAGAAAAGATTTATTATTTCTATTTTTCAAAACTGTTTCATACAATAAGAATAACAGCACAGTTATCATTGTATGATGTATTAAAATATTAACCATTCAATTAATCAATCATTACACAATAGTGTCCAGTGGGGCCGAAGTTAAATGGAGAAGGTGAATTTTAACTTCCAGAGGAAGTTTGAGCAACCAGATGGTCCAAAGTCTAGCGTCCGGCATGTGATGTATGTCAGTCATAGTGTGGAGATGACGCCAGAGCTGCGACGGGGATCTGGAACTCAGCAGCTTGTGAATGATGATGTGGCGGATAGCTTCCTCTGTAGATCTGGGTAGGCGCTTGAGGATGGTGTGTCGGGCAAACAAATATTTGTCTGTAATGGAAGGCAAAACCACAATATCGCACATCAGGTCCGGTTCATCATGGATGTGACATAGTAAGCAAAGGAATTTCGAGTTGTCGTCAGCGACGCCATGTAGCTGCAGGATGTGGTCGACCAAGGCCCACCATGTGCATCTGTGGTCTCTGAGAAGGGGCGGTAATTTAGGCTAATGGATGGGGGAGTCTTGGTGTAACTATTTGCTGGAAACTGTCACTCCCTGTCCATAGCTCTGCAGCGTAACTGTCTCATGTGCAGTAGCGGTGTACCAGTTCATGACACTGTCAGTGGCGTGTGGCATGTTAAGCATGGCTGGCTCGACCGTGGTCGAGAAATCAATGAGTCGGGTGGTTGATGGAGTAATGCCAATGGGTGTAGAATGGACCAGTGTAGATGAGTCAACTGTAGTCGACCGATGTGTGGGAAACAATTTCTAGGCCCCTTTCTTGCAAAAGCATTACAATTGTTAAAAATCACCAAAAATTTGTGGAACACACACAGCAGGAACAGCGTGTGCCATCGGAAACACTCGTAAAGTGGACACTGGTAGTGGGTGATTTTGGGGGGGGGGGGGGGGGGGGGGCTGGGGGGCTGTTGCAAAATCCGGAGTTCCAGGATAAACATGCAGTTTTCTGTCTTGACCATCTGGCTCAATTTGAACCACCACTAACTCATGACTCGGGTGGAAAGTTCACACTGGCACTTGGGAAACTTGTAAACATAGTTACTGGGATTTGAGTACATTGTGTCAGCGTTGTTGAGCACTTGGAACACGTGGGAGGTTCACATTCAACGTAAACCTTTCACATGCGAAGTTTTGTGCTCAAACAACGTTCTGTTGGTACGAAATACTGCCACACAACTGCTGATTCTTGTACAATGGCGAAAAGTTATTGTTCGTACCTGATGCTGACACACGTGGCTCTAGGAGTGTAGAAGCACTGTCCCGTTGAGTACAGCTAGCTGGTGTATTCGGAAACTGCATCAAACTATGCCAACACAAGGTGGATAATTGGAAAACGATGCCGAAGTGTCCATTGGAAATTTAGTTGGCCCATGTGCGGTGTAGCGGGTGGCAAGCAATCCATTGTGTACTGCTCGACAGAATGAGAGTTCGTTGTAGCACTTGCGAATAAATTCGGGATCACCAGTATGGGTTTAGTGTTGTAGAGCTGCCAGATCCAACGATGTACACTATACCACATGTAATAAGCACTGCTTTATTGGACCAAAGTGCACATATACAGATATACACATCTCTTGATTCTCAGTACACGTGTTTTCTGTTTCACATGGAACCACAGACTGATCACAAAGAGCTTGCCAAACAAAGATGTTAAACACAACTTGGGCGATTGTCACCACCTTAATGTCATGCAGAGTAATAATCCAAACAGTAAAGGTGAATTATCTGTAAGCTTAGAGAATAAAGGTGAAAACTTTTTGAAATTTATTTGGGACCAAATTGATGATAATGTAGATATATATGCATTCTGGAATAAGTTAGCTGTGGTTAGTCAACATTTTTACCCAGATTGATGGAATGAAGTGAAAGAAGACCTAAAGTAGGAAATGTAATTCTGACAGTAATATATTTTGTGTTCCTTCTGTAATACGTGATGTTAGTTGTGCTATGGAATCCATTCAATGTATTCAATCTTTACCTGACAACATGTGTAACTAAAGTAATGCAACGATACCAGTAAAGTTGATAAAACCTTGCAAAAACAGTGTGTATGTAGCATTTGATGAAATTGCAGGTGATCTCTTACATGAAGTGTCCAATACCAAAGATGATGGTTAAGATTTTGGATGTCCTTACATTAAAATTAAGGTGGATCAGTGGGAGGGGAACTGTTTCATTGATACAGGTAGCCTGATTTGTGGTATATCTGAACAATTTAGAGACAAAATCCAGTATATTAAGAATTTTGTGGAAATGTCGATTGTAGGTGTAAAGATAAGAGGAGCTACAGGTAAGCAAAGCAAACTGGTAAAACCTCAGGTACTTTTAACATTTAGTATAGAAGACAAAACCTTTGAACATGGATACTTATTGATCCCTAGTCTGGAAGAAAATATAATTCTCAGTATTGCTTGGCTAGTGCAAGCTGAGGCTTGTTTTGGATGGAATGCTAAAGAATTGTATATTTTGGAACCTGTGACACAGAAAGTTGGGATAATTTTTACTTCCTCTCTTGTTTTGCCATCTGCCTCCTTAAAATTCATTTTGATCTTAACTAATTACCATTAACATATGTGACTATAATCTGCATTTTCATAAAAGAGAAAGGTTGGCCCTCGGTTTTAAAGAATATAACACCAGATCTAGTTTTGTGCTTAGTTTTATGTATGTAATTGATTTTCTAATTTATTTTGACTATACCTAGTTAGTATCTTTTGTTATAGGGTGAAATCAGTAATTGTTTCATAATTTAAATTCTATCGTTAATGGATAAACAAATATAAATTCTGTACTAATTATAAACATTTGAAGGAATAACTAATAGTATTATTAAAGAATCTATTTGAAAACATGTTAGCAAAGCCAGCCCCTATGTAAACAATTAATTCAGCCTAACTCTTGCAGTAGAAGAAACTGTTAAAAAGAACCAATTTTTTTATGTATTCATTTAATTGAATGAGTTAAGTTTTAATTTTAGTTTCTGTAAATTTAACTTCAAACAATGGGTAGCTTCAGTACCTATTATTGTGAGGATATACAAGGACCCGATTTTTGGTATGAGACAGGCAGTCCACGGCTGAGTTTCAGACGAGGAACCTGTGTTGGTTAGAATGACAACAATGCATCAACTTAACAGTGTAATAAGTGTTACACAAGTAGGCCATGTGTTAAAACAGTGACAATGTCTGCTCCATATGTACCTTTCTATTCTTCAAGAACTATGAACTTTGTGGTTAGGCTTTTACTGCTCATAGATGTTCAGCGGTAAACTATTATACCAATATGTGGATTTTTACCTGCTAACTATTAATGAGGCTTATGGGATACAATAGTGCAGTGGCTGTATATAACTGTGTATTATTAGGGGTTTGTGGAAAGTAAAAGACTGTGAAACGCAACTGTGCATCTGTCGGCTACATCGTTGACAGTAGACAGTACTGCATGTCCCCCCCCCCCCCTCCCCCCTGTATTTTCAGCCAGTACATCGACACTGAGGACAAGAAACAAAGAAACAAAAAAGGTGAGCCACTGCTAACCTAAAAGAAATGTTTACATGAAAACTAATTTCTGTATTTTAAACTGTGGGAACAGTTGTAATTACACTCCTGGAAATTGAAATAAGAACACCGTGAATTCATTGTCTCAGGAAGGGGAAACTTTATTGACACATTCCTGGGGTCAGATACATCACATGATCACACTGACAGAACCACAGGCACATAGACACAGGCAACAGAGCATGCACAATGTCGGCACTAGTACAGTGTATATCCACCTTTCGCAGCAATGCAGGCTGCTATTCTCCCATGGAGACGATCGTAGAGATGCTGGATGTAGTCCTGTGGAACGGCTTGCCATGCCATTTCCACCTGGCGCCTCAGTTGGACCAGCGTTCGTGCTGGACGTGCAGACCGCGTGAGACGACGCTTCATCCAGTCCCAAACATGCTCAATGGGGGACAGATCCGGAGATCTTGCTGGCCAGGGTAGTTGACTTACACCTTCTAGAGCACGTTGGGTGGCACGGGATACATGCGAACGTGCATTGTCCTGTTGGAACAGCAATTTCCCTTGCCGGTCTAGGAATGGTAGAACGATGGGTTCGATGACGGTTTGGATGTACCGTGCACTATTCAGTGTCCCCTCGACGATCACCAGTGGTGTACGGCCAGTGTAGGAGATCGCTCCCCACACCATGATGCCGGGTGTTGGCCCTGTGTGCCTCGGGCGTATGCAGTCCTGATTGTGGCGCTCACCTGCACGGCGCCAAACACGCATACGACCATCATTGGCACCAAGGCAGAAGCGACTCTCATCGCTGAAGACGACACGTCTCCATTCGTCCTTCCATTCACGCCTGTCGCGACACCGCTGGGGGCGGGCTGCACGATGTTGGGGCGTGAGCGGAAGACGGCCTAACGGTGTGCGGGACCGTAGCCCAGCTTCATGGAGACGGTTGCGAATGGTCCTCGCCGATACCCCAGGAGCAACAGTGTCCCTAATTTGCTGGGAAGTGGCGGTGCGGTCCCCTACGGCACTGCGTAGGATCCTACGGTCATGGCGTGCATCCGTGCGTCGCTGCGGTCCGGTCCCAGGTCGACGGGCACATGCACCTTCCGCCGACCACTGGCGACAACATCGATGTACTGTGGAGACCTCACGCCCCACGTGTTGAGCAGTTCGGCGGTACGTCCACCCGGCCTCCCGCATGCCCACTATACGCCCTCGCTCAAAGTCCGTCAACTGCACATACGGTTCACGTCCATGCTGTCGCGGCATGCTACCAGTGTTAAAGACTGCGATGGAGCTCCGTATGCCACGGCAAACTGGCTGACACTGATGGCGGCGGTGCACAAATGCTGCGCAGCTAGCGCCATTCGACGGCCAACACCGCGGTTCCTGGTGTGTCCGCTGTGCCGTGCGTGTGATCACTGCTTGTACAGCCCTCTCGCAGTGTCCGGAGCAAGTATGGTGGGTCTGACACACCGGTGTCAATGTGTTCTTTTTTCCATTTCCAGGAGTGTATTTGCAAACATTGTGAACCAAGGTGAGTACCAGGTGTTTGACTTTGACATAGATTTTGATGAGACTGAGGATCAAGATTTTTAAGTGTATTAGATTCAAAAGTAATGGAAGGGACGACTCTTAATGACATACATAAGGAACAACTTAGAAATTTGTTATTAGAATTTAGAAATGTGTTTAGTGTAAAACCAGGGAAGGTGAAAGTGAAAGGCTATCAGTGCATACTTTACCTTAGAGATCATCAAGCTTTCTTTCTCAAGCTATATAATATACCATTTTCAAAAAGGAAATATGTAGAGAAAGAAATTCAAACAATGGAAAGAGAGAATTAGGAGTGCTTACAGTAATCTTTTACTTGTGATAATTAAGAGAAATAGTGGAGTGAGAATCGTTTTGGATGCTAGATATCTTAATAAATTTCTTATCAGAGAGAATGACCATCCTGAGAACATGAATGAGCTATTACAGAAATTTGATTATGTAAAATACATGAATAGTTGGGACTTAACCTCTGGATTTCACTAGATCCCACCTGAAATTAATTCTAGAAAGTATACACATTTTTGTATGGAGATAACTGTTTTCAATATTGTTTAGTGCCATTTGGGCTAAATGTATCTGAAGCTGAATTCATAAGATCTCTGGATTCAGTCTTAGGAAGTGAAGTGAGTTCAAAATTAATTGTGTATGTTGATGACATTCTGGTTGCTGAAAAGACTTGGGAACAACATTTTAATGTGTTAAGAAATGTGTTTTCAAAATTAGAATCTGGAGGTATGACTTTGAAAATAGGTAAGTGTAAATTTGGTGTGGAAGATGTTAAATTTTTAAGGCATGTCATATCTGAAGAAGTAATTGCACCTGATAAAGAGAAACTTGATGCTATTGTTAATTTTCCTCCTCCTCACAATAAAAAAACATCTTAAATCATTTTTTGGGTTAACTGGATTTTATAGAAAATTCTGTAGCAGCCAAGCTTTGAATCTCCTTGCTTGTGTTCACTTTTGAAGAAGAATACCATTTCAGATTGGAATCAGGAGTGACAGGATGCTTTCGATGAGATCAAAGGGCAGTTGTGTCAAAGTCAGATATTGGTCATACCAGATTTGTCTCTTCCTTTTTGTATTATGACAGACAGTAGTGATGTTGAACTGGGTGCTCACTTATTTCAGGAGATTGAAGTTGATGATGTTGCTGAACATAGATCTCTTGCATTTGCTGGTAGAGTATTGCAGAAACATAAAAAGACATACACTGTAACTGAGGAAGAACTTTTGGCTGTACATTGGGCATTCAACAAATTTAAAAATTATTTACTAGGTCATAAAGTCATCATCTATCTTCCGGTGTGTAAACTGTACCATAACAGAAGTACTCATTGGGCCGTGTTTTTACAGCAGTTCCATTATGAAATCAGATTCATTAATGGCACAGACAATGTATTTACTGATGCTTTGTCTAGGCTACCTTTAGGAAGCACATCATCTAACAGCTTTGGAGAAGGAGAAAAAGAGTTTAAAATTATGTACTTGAAAGGGGTGAAAGAGAAAAGAGAGATCTTGAAAATTTGCAAAGACATCTGCAGGTATCAAAATCATGATCAGAATTGGAAATTGGTTAAGAGCATGTTGGGTAAGAAAGGAGGAAAAAAGACAGAACAATATTATAAAGTTCAAAAGGGTATTTTATTCAGGAGACATAAGACTGACTCAGAGGATTTGAAACAGTATTGGCCATAATAGTGTATTAATACTGTAATTACTTACACACATGAGAGTTTTGGTCATTGTGGATCAACAAAATGCACACAAAAGATTCACAAAAACATCTATTTTTATCACATAGGAAGAAGAGTCAAGAAGAAGTAACCAAACAAGTAGAGGACAATTGCAAAACATACTGCCTAATATGAACCTTGATCTCATGTTTATGGACCTTTACCTGAGTGATGATGATGAGGTCCCATACTCCAAGGAGCGTAGGGGACGATGCGGGAGACCCACACTGCTGAGTAGGCAAGGTCCTAGCAGAGGTGGTTTGTCATTGCCTTCCTCCAGCTGTAATGGGGATGAATGGTGATGATGTAGATGACACAACACCCAGTCATCTCGAGGCAGGGAAAGCCCTGACCCTGCCGGGAATCGAACCCGGGACCCCGTGCGAGGGGAAGCAAGAACTCTACCCCAAGACCACGGGCTGCGGACTAAGAATGGATTTTGTTGTGTTTTTGTGGTGGTTGATGTATTTTTGAAGTTCTTAAAGCTGTTTCCTCTTAAGAAAGCTACCAGTAAGCAAATCATCTCTATGTTTGAAAACACATATTTACATCAGGTGGGTATTCCTAAAACAATTTTATCTGATATTGGTTCTCAGTTTACATGACAAGCTTGGAAAGATTTTGTTGATCATACAAAAATAATGACCATTCTAACTTCAGTATACCATCCTTCAAGTAATCCTGCAGAGAGATATATGAGAGAGATTGGAAGACTGTTTAGAATTTATTGTAGTAAGAATCATACCAGTTGGATAGATTATGCCAGTGATTTTGAGGATATTATGAACATCTTACAACATTCTTCAACAGATTTTTCACCATTTGAAATCATGTTTAATCGCAGACCACCTTCATTTATTTCTGAAAATGTTGAATTTCCACCACATAAAATGCTGTCACCACAAGAGAGGGAAGAGTGTATTAGGGAGATGTTGAAGAAATAGGGGGATAGGAGAAAGCAGAGACATGATGGTAAAGGTAGATTATAAGCCTGAAGTAGGAGATCTTGTGTTGCTGAATGCCAAAGAGAAATCTAAAGTGTTGATATCTGAGATAAGAAATTTTTTGGTATTTATATTGGACCATTCAAAATTAGTGAAAATCCACATCCTAATACATACAGACTTGTGTATCTTAAATTTAAGAAGTTGTCTGGATTGTGCAATATCACTGAACTGAAAGCATATAGACATGATCCATAAGTATCTAATTTTTGTTTTTTTTTCTTTTTCCATTGACATGAATGCAGCATGTAAGATGATGCACCTTCTAAAGCTCTGTCTTATCCATTGACTGAGTTTAAATTTATCTGTAGATTCATAAGATCGTATAACTGTGTTCTGTTTGCCATGAATGTGTATGTAAGATCATGTAGTTTCTAGAGTTCTATCTTATCCATTGACTGAGTTTAAATCTACCTGCATATGCATAATATTAGATAACTGTGTTTTGTTTGTCTGAAATTTAGTTTGTAAGATGATGTGATTTCTAAAGTTTTGTCTTATCTATTGACTGAATTAAAATCTATGATACACTTTGTAATTATGTTCTATAATATATTTGTGCTTTAGAATTTGATACATATGTGCCATGAGACTAAATGAGTAGATCTTTTTGCAATTTTAAAATGGAACAATGTTCATAATTTGTACAGCAAAAATTAGGAATAGTATCTGAGAATATCTGTGTGTAATACCTTAATAGTCCATTTTTTATTGCATTTAACTCAGTTGATTAATGTTTCTTATGTGACCACTTTTCAATCACATCTAACATAGATCCCATTTAATTGACTCTGAAAAGTTACTAATGAGAACATACCTTGTGTGATGTGAAGGAAGTATTGAACAGCATATGTAGTACACAAAACAATGTTTCAGGTTTTGATATGAATGTTAGACAGGAAGTTAACTATCCGTTGGAGCGTGTGATGAAAACTCTAAGGAGGGAGCTGAAAGATGTGGGCGGATCCACTCTCCACACTGCTGTATGGCTGTACCCTGCCAGACTTGTCAACTTGCAAGAGATTTTGGATGATGGGTAACATATTCAAGCATCTGTTGACTGAATTTGTGTTATAATTGATATTTGTGATTTGTTTGCCAAGACTGCTAAAGTCAGTGTTATTCAGCATAAATGCATGTTTTTTTAAAAGTACAATACATTATGTGACTTTAAATCACTATGTATTTTATTTATTTGTTATCATTTGTAAATGAATCTTCTAGGTCTTTATGTATGTAGGTTAGGTTGTATGGACAATTAACAAATAGTGTGGAAGACGTTCACTAGTGTAGATAGTATAACAAGATGTATACATGTCTGCTTCCATACCTTGATTTTGGTTCTCAAGTTACTGGATTGTGTCATCATTCAAATTTATTTATGACTATGTTTACCTGAATTTATTCTAAATATTCCAATATTGTGTCTGATTGGAAATTGAGTTGTGGACAGACTCATGCTTAGCTCTGCTTTGGGTAGCCCTGGTCATTGCGACTGTGTGTGTACTCAAGGAGTATGTACAGCCATTGATTGAGGCTATATGCTTCTTAAATTATTCTTTGCATATAATTGAACTTATTGATATGATTATGAACTTTATTCATTTTGTTGTGTCGAAACTTTTTTGCTGATTTGTACCCGGTGTGATTTGGATTCATGGGTCAATCCCTACATCATAACCTTAGGCCATGATATTTTTCCATTATTGGGTGTTCTTTCATGAGTCAACATATCTTTGAATACTCTGGTTTATGTGGCTGATTAATTCTTCTGGTCTGTATGTGTCATCGTAAGTTTTTCGAGTCAGCTCACTCATCATACACTTAGGCTCTGAAATCTTTCTCTTCTCTTTTAAAGATTTTGAAGGTCTAATTGTATGGATTAAACTTAAAATTCGTAATTCTAGTAATTTATCTTGTCTTTGTAATTATTACTATGGTTTAGTGTTGCAATGTTGTAATTTTGATTTTGTAGTATTTTCATGTGACTGTATGTTCCACAGATCTGAAAATCTGTATGTCATATCCTGATATATGAATAGATTATGATTTTTATAGTAAATATTTGTCTTATGTTTTCTGTAATATGTTATCCTGGGCATTATTATGTACACCATTTGGCAAACCTTGTAGTCTGTCACAAAATATTATAAACAGCCTGTTTCCACATTTTGTGAGAGGTATATTTTAATGGGACAGCCTCCTCTTGCACTATACTGTTGATTCTTGTATAGGTGAACATTATAGAACATAATATAAGCTGTTTAACTGAATGAACTTCATATGATTTTATATACACTGTGTTATGTTTTGGGCTAAAATATGTGAAAAGAAATCAGTTTGTTAGTACTCTGTATGTACAGTTAAAATAACTCTTCTTTTAAAAATATTTGAAATTATGAAATTTCTGGTATACTTAAAATTCGTTTTATTAATTGCATTAACTAACAGTAATTATTAAATTTATTTCTGGATTCATTTATAAAATAATAATATAGCTTGGTGATGATTCTTTTTTGTCAGGAAAGTTTCTAAACTCTTTTGCTTTGTAAACTCTTTGGAATATTGTGAGTACGGCAAAATGTAAGTAGTAGTGGGTGTGTCTCAGATGGAAGTAGATGTTTTTGTAAGTTTTTCAACAACAATGTAATTATTGTTTTTTTAATGTGGAAAATGTTAAGACGGTGTGATACGGAAAAATGTGACAAAGAATAAAATTTAAGAAATATACAAGCAAATCTTCATCAGTTATTTAGTCATCAGAAACCCACAATGTTAAGTCAAAATCTCAGCCACAAGAATGTACCCCTAGACACTCAAAATGAAGCCAACAAGAAGAAGAGAAAATGAAGATAAGTAAGAAGTTTTTCTTGTGCATGTATTATACCTCTCAAAGCTTTCAAAATTTGTGCAAAGACAGAGAATTTTAACAATTGGAACTGTCATTTTTATGCCATTTGGGCTCTTGAAATTTCTTTTTATGCCTTTTGGATTCAAAAATACTGTCCAAACTTGTCAATGTTTCATTGATAATGTTGTCCACAGGTTTCATTTTCACTTCTCCTATTTGGGTGACATTGTCATATTCTTGTCATCTCCACAGGAGTACACATATCACCCCTGACAAATCTTGGGAGTTTAGAGCAATTTGGGATAGTCATCAACAAAAAGAAAAGTGTCTATTACACAAACAAGAAATTCTCTTCCTAGGTCAGTCTGTGACACAAATGGTATTACGTCTACTCAACAACGCATCAACCTAATTTGGCAGATGTCTCAGCCAAGAACTTTCCATGAACTGCAGTGTTTCCTTAGCATAATAAATTTCTACTATTATCACATGTCACAGGTAGCCACAATACAAGTGCCGATAACTGATGCTTTGACCAAGAACGCTTGCAACAATCAGGCACTGACATGGACTGACCAAACACAACATGCCTTCAAGAGAATAAAGGATTGTTTACACCAAGCCATTACCTTTTATCTGCTATCTTCTGCACCTTTATCTATTACAACAGATGCCAATGAAACTGCCATTACTGGTGTTTTCCAGCAAAAGATAGACTGCCGGTTACAACCTCTACAGTTTTTCTAGAAGAAACTAATGGTGTTGCAACACAAGTGGTCTGTCTATGACTGGGAATTTGTGGCTCTGTACAAAGTGGTCAGGCACTTTCACAAAGACACAGAAGGCAGACCTCTTACTGTATTTACATACCACTGGCCCCTGGTGCTCTCCATTATCGATCTGGGGAAGGACTTTTTTCTCACCGTTTTCAGCACCTCAATTCAGTCATAAAGTTTACTACAGATATGTGACTTCTCAAGGTAGCTGACAACATCATGCCTGATTTCCTTTCATGTATCCATGGAATGATCATCAATATAGACTGATAAACTAGCCAAGGCACAGCAGCAGGATCCATAGATCATGACAGTATTGCAAGATGCCACCACTGGCCTTGAATTAGAACAGACAACACTCCTTGGAATGTATATGCTATTGTGGTGTGACACATTCCAGAACAGGTTACATCCTGTTGTTCCACAAAAGCTTAGAAGAGCAGTTTTTGACAGTCTGCATAATATGCCCCACACCAAGCTATGACCAACCACAAAGTTAGTTATGGAATATTTCATTCAGCCTAAAGTGAAAGCAGACTGCAAAATATGGACACAAATGTGAACCTAATGTCAGCACGGCAAAGCTGGATGTCACATGTCTTTAAAACATATGATAATGAAAGGACATCTGCAACATGTACGTCTCAACCTTGTAAGATCTCTACCTGAGTCCAGTGGCTATAGCTGCATCCTCTCAGCAACAGTTCAAGTTATCCACTTGGTAGAGGCAGTGACATTGGTCAATATGACACCCAAAACTAGAGTGAAGGCAGTTCTACGGAATGGATATTACATTTCAGTTATTCTATGAGGGTTGACTGAAAAGTCATCCTCCACCTTCATAACTTTTCAACAGTTGGCAGCATTGGTATGTGGCAGGTACTGGCTTGTTCCATAGCCTCCTCTCTACAGCTCCAGTTGATGGAAAGCCTTAGCCTTTAACAGTTGTGTTGTTACAGCGTAAAGTATGGAACCCTACACAGACGGTCACTCAATGTGATTTAAGCAAATTGCAGTCATTGAATTCTTGACAGCAGAAGGTGTCACCCAAAGGAGATTCATCGGAGAATGAAAACAGTTTATTGTGACTGTGTTGAAATTAGTACTAAGATCTTTATTCACAAACGTTATTGTCACAACAAGTAAAAAAAAATTGTAATTAATACAGTATTATATGTAGCTAATAGAATCAAATAAACTAAGTGTTTGAATCATTTCTTGAAAAATGATGTTTTTTATACCTATTGTGGTTTTAAATCATTGAGCAACATGTGGCTCATGTGGCACAGATTATAATTTTGTTAAAATGTTGTTGTTGGGCCACGTGAGCCATATATGTCTCAGGCCTGTTTATCAGTCCAGATCAGTCATAAATTGACATTTTATCAAGTAACTTGATTCTACATGTTTGAAAGAATACACCTGATGCAAAAAATCAATTTGGCTTCAGAAGTAATATTTATGATATCACTGTGGCATAGCAATGCATGGTCCCAATTTCATCATGGCAGTCAATGTGTTAAGGGTATGTGATGAATTACACTATATTATCTTGGTGCTCCAAAATCTCAGAAACAGAATAGAAGCAGCGGTCAAGCAAGTACTCTTTCAGTTTCACTTTAAACTTAGGCATATTTTGTACCTGTTTCACTTATGGCGGCATGTGGCTACACAACACTATGCCAGTATGATACTCTCATCCCCTACAAATGTTTGTACTTACTGTATTGACATGCAAGTAATGCTTCTGCCTAGTATCATGCGAGTGGAAATTACAATTATGCTTGAAGATATTGTCTTCTTTTAATATGCTGACTTTCATGAAGAGTACTACTTTGTAGATATATATATAAATAAGAATGGGGCAGTACACTGAGACTTTTAAATATTGGTTTATAGAAATCTCTGTATTTAGCACGTTATTATTCTAACAATCTTTCATTGTAGCCTAAATGTTCCCTCAAATTATAATTCCATATATCAGTAAAGAATGGATGCTGCTATGGTACATCATAATATAAATTACTGATGCACAGCTTGTATTTTGTGAGAGGATTCTTACAGCATATGTAAGTGTTTTTAACTTCTTATCTACATTTTTCTGGTGTGTCTTCCATTTCAGGTTACCCTGGATATGTATATCTAAAAAATTTTTCACATTCACAGATGAGAGAGTTTTTCCATCAATGCTAAAAATTGGTGTTGCCAGGTGGAGTTTCTGCGAAGTGTGGAAATTGTCTGTCACTCTTTTTCAGAATACACTGTGTTAAATTTTGTATTACATTTGCAACTGTGTTTTGTAGGCTTTCCTCTTCACATGACTTAATTAGGATATTTGTGTCATCTGCAGAAAGTACTATCGTCCCTTCAGTTAATTTTTCTGATAGATCATTAACATAAAGAATAGGCCCAAGAACTGACCCTTGAGGGTCTCCATTTATCTGATTTTTTTGTGCATTACTATAAAAGTTAGAACTCTTGTGCACTTTTGTACTAGATATTCAAACAATTTGTAGAATGAGTGCCAAATGAGTTATGTTTTTAATTTCCTTTTGAATTAGCAGTGATTTCCAATTTCTTGCTTTATTTTGGATGGAAGCTTGCTGAATATCATACCAAGAAAGAATATAATTCCATTCTGAATCCTAAACAAGTAGACAATGGCTATACAAAAACTATTTTTGTATCTTTTATTGTGACTGTGTGTATTATAGCTCAGTTGAAACTGATTTTTACTATCAATAACAAAAGCCATTAAGGAGTAAATATATTTGTAATCAAGTGTTATAATCCCAAGATACTTAAAATGCTTCTGCAAAATGTGTGGTTATCTACTCTAAATAATATTGCCACAAATTGTGGTGCATAGAGTGTGATGAAGTGATTATCTGGTTAGTGTTCTTGTGCTGTGGGCCACCAATTCAAACCCAACCATCAACAATAATTTTTTGTTTAGTATTTATCGTTTCTGGAAGGTTCTTCACAAATCTTATACTTGTATAGTCTGGTATATTTGACCTTTGCACAAATACTTGCATTCTGTAACTTTTGATGTTTGCATAAATAGCAGCACTTTCTGTCCAAGATTTAAGTTCTATTGTGGATGTACCCCGGTGTCTGTAATACAAGCACCTTATTGCTAAGTGCTGTCTTTCAGTCATGTCCCTGCTGTCAGATTTGGACTTGATTGTAATTATAATGTGACAGTGTTTGATGGTGACACCAGGCACATCAAAGAATCTACATCACCAAGACTCCAATTATGCAACATAAAAAAGGCTGCTGCCTGCATATACAAGTGGGGGAATATGGAATAGTTGTAGGTAAACAATTAGAATTCTCTCAGATACAGGTTTATTCACACTTAGCTTCTACACAGATACAAGTCCGGAGGTTAACTGCCGTTAGCATCCAACATCCTCCCCAAAGCCCTCTCCTCAAAGATGGCACACTTACGCACAGAACAAATATCGATATTTATGGCGCTCTACGCCATATAGCCCCCCCCCCCTCCCGCACAGTATGGAGTACGTCCCTGTGAATGGTGGGGGGGAGGGGGTGAGAAGTTGGGAAGGTAATGCACAGTTCTTCTGCATCAGGCAGAAGCGGTCGACTGGTAGGAGACCGGGGGGTGAAACCCGGTATGTCGACGGTGAAGTCAGCAAGCGACACCGGCGGCTGAAGACGACGTCCCGTCCTGGGTGCCAGACGGCCTAACAAAGGCACACAAATTGCCACACGCAGCACTTCTGCTCAATTTAAAGCGGGGCACCACACGAGATTCTGCACTTCCTCCCTCAATATTGTCACACGCGAGTACCACACACACCGTATCGCCATCTACGACAACAGATAACTTATGTATGTCATCAGGGTGCACATGTGTTGTGAATTCTTGGATGGCACCTGTACGAGCAATGGTAGGGTGGCAGGGAGGTGTGGGAAAGCAATGGCAGGGGGAAGCATCTGCTAAGAGGGGGGTGGCAGGTGCACTGGACTGCGCAGGAGACAACCTCGGGCGATCAGCTGACAGACGAGGGAGCGTGACCGAAGGCAACGAGGAGCCAGCGTGGATTGAACGGCGTGACAAAGAGCTGTCACACGAAGATGGTAACACAATGGTAGAATCCGAGTGGTTGGCAGTTCGACTGCGAGGGCTGTGAGGAGTGAAGCCCCGAAAAGATTGGCCACTCGAATTAGATGAACGCGGAGAAGGAGAAGTGCTCGGCAGAGAAGCACGCTGTGGAGAATCAATACCCGAATGCATGGTGTTGGATGATGGATGGCAGCAGGAGTGGGAGAAGTAGGGGCAGAATCAGGGAGGTTCACCTGAGGCTCAATGAAAGCTGGTTTCACTCGGTTGAGTGAGACTGTGGTGACAGAGTCTTTTATGAGGAGATCCATGTTATTCTCAGAGCGTTTGACGACCTTTTAAGGACCTGTGTAGGGCGACTGAAGCGGGGCTTTGACTGAGTCGTCTCTGAGAAACACGTACTCACAAGAGTCTAGCGTGCGCGGTACGTACACGCGCGGAGGTGTGTGAGCAGCCGGAGGTGGCAGCTGAATTTTGCTGCAGTGCAAGTGCACCCGCTCGAGAAGTGAAGGGAGTTCAGAGGGCCATGGAAGTGGGGTCGGAGTGACTAATTCTCCAGGCAAAACCAGAGGTTGGCCATACACAAACTCGGCTACGGAACCCTTGAGGTCTTCCTTGAAAGTCGCACGAAGGCCAAGAAGCACGAAGGGCAGTGCCTCTGTCCATAGTGAGTCATGACAACACAGGGCAGACTTTAAGGTGCGATGCCATCGCTCGACAAGCCCATTGCTTTGGGGGTGGTATGCAGAAGTATGAATTTTGACAATACCACACATTTTACATAAGTCAGAGAAAACTGAAGACTCGAATTGTCGCCCCTGGTCAGTGGTGAGGTAAACAGGTGAGCCTAATCTAGAGATCCACGAATCTAAGAATGCTCGACTTACTGTCTCAGAGGCACAGTCTCAGCCCACCGAGTCATCCTGTCAATAGCTGTAAACAAGCAACGGAAACCCTCGGAGGGGGGCAAAGGACGTACGAGGTCGACATGAACATGGTGAAACCGGCCTGGCGGTTGGGCAAAACAGCCAAGGGGTGGAGAAGTGTGCCTGGAAACTTTGTTCTGTTGACACACCATGCATGCCCTTGCCCAAGACTGACAGTCACGGCACATGTCTCTCCAGACAAACCGTTCAGCTACCAGACGGGTGGAAGCTTTGACACCGGGGTGTGCTAATGTGTGTAGTTTGTCAAAGACCTGGTGTTGAAGGGGCTTAGGAATGAATGGCCGCAACATACCAGTCGATTCATCACATCACACTAAGTCAGATATGCCAGGGAAAGTAGAGCATACCGGTTGGAGAGAGGAGCTGTGGTCTGAAATTAACTGCATGGTATCGGGGTCTGCCGATTGCAACCGAGGTAGGTCCGTTAAGTCAATTAAGGTTGTGACAGCACCAACACGCGAGAGAAAATCAGTGACCACATTGTCCGCTCCTCGGATGTAGCGAATGTCATTTGTAAATTGCAAGATGTAATTGATGTGACGAAAGCGTCGTAGGGGCGGATCAGCCGCAGGATTTTTTATGTCAGGAACCAACGGCTTGTGATCAGTGAGCACATAGAAATCTCGTCCCTTAACATCAGTTCTGAAGTGTTTTATGGCCTCGTAAACTGCAAGTAATTCTCTGTCAAATGCTGAGTATTTCTTCTGCACGTTGTTTAGCTTTTTTGAGAAAAACTGCTGGGGGGTCGTAACATCGTTGTATGTCTGACTCAGTACTGCACCGATAGCATTGTCACTAGCGTCAGTAGTGATAAACATTGTGGCGTCCGCCTGTGGGTGAGCAATAGTGACAGCGGAGGCCAACAGCTGTTTGAGTTCATTAAATGCCTTGTCCATGTCTGGTGTCCATGGTACCTGGCGGGTGCCAGAAATTTGTGGAGCAGCGAGAGCATCTGTGAGAGGAGCCTGCACCACAGAAGTAGCTGGCAAATGTTTCCGGTAATAATTAACTGTTCCGATGAACCTGCATAATTCCCTATAGGTCTGAGGGCGTAGCATCTCGAGAAGAGGCTTGATCTTGTCCTGTGGTGTCAGACCGTCCGATGACACAACATAATTTAGGAATGTGACGGATGACTGGTGCAACTGAGTCTTTTTATTGTTCAGTTCAATAGCAGCGGCTGCTAAAATATCTGTCATGACTTGAATACGCTCCTCACTCTGTTCCAAAGTATAAGCAAAAACCAATATGTCGTCCATGTATACGAAACAAAAGTCTAGATGGGATAAAGTTTGATTGATGAAAGGCTGCCACGTTTTTCAACCCAAACGGCATAAATTTGTATTGGAACAGCCCGAAGGGAGTGGTTATGGCAGTCTTTTCAATATCCTCCAGAGCCATAGGAATCTGATGAAATGCATGCTTACAGTCCAAAACAGAGAAGTACTTTGCACCTGTGAGTGCATGATTGAAGTCTGCAATGTGTGGGACCGGATATTTATCAATGATGGTGCGGGCATTTAAACGCCTATAGTCTTCGACCATATGCCAAGCACCGTCTTTCTTTTGGTCAAACAGGATAGGACTAGCCCAGCAACCGGAAGAAGGTTCAATTATTCCCTTTTGTAACAGATCATCCAATTGTTCTTTTGCAATTTTCATAAATTCCGGCTTGAGGCGGCGTGGGCGTTGCGATATGGGCGGCCCATCGGTTAGACGTAACCGATGAACTGTGCCATTAGTGACTACTGCAATACGTGGCGCGGCACGACAGTCAGATGTCCGTGAAGCGGAGCAGGCAGTGGTGGACGGGCCAAGCTGTGGCACTGAGGGCACGGAAGTACAGGCGTGCCACCCGCTCATAGGCTGCGTAAAGGCCGCACACGTGTCAACATGGGCGAGGTTGGTACACTGGTTCTTGGTAGCGGTCCTTGCTGCTACGAGTGCTGTAGGCACGAATGGGCGTGGCCGAACAGCAGATGGCCGTAGTTCATTGCCACAAGCTTGGCAAGTTAATTGTCCATTTGGAACGTAAGGAGCATGAGCACTCGGGCATACCCTTATCATTACAAAAGGGGGTGCTGACACAGTTTACAGAGTTCACAACATTGTCGTTAACATGCGCGGGCACGGGAACACCAGATTGGCATGGACTGACCTTGTCTGTAGCCAACGAGTCGTCTGCTTGTAGTGCCGCGAGGCGTTGTTGTGTGGAGGCCAACTCGTGGTGTATGTCGCGGAGATGCAGCAGCATTTCTGTACGTTCCATCCGCAACTTTGAAGACTTGGCACACTCCACCAGCCACTTGTTTGTCCAAGATTGCAGCTCCAAGGATAGGTTTACACACTTCTTAGCACAGCACACATGTTTGGTGTTAGCCGAACTGTCACTCGGTGAAGCGAAAGGAATATGTTTGTTAAGGGGGGGGGGGGGGGGGGTAAAACACAGTATTTTGCACAAAATATAGTGACAACTGATAGTGCTTGAGGAAATCAATTCCGAGAATAGGTTCTTCAGTTGTTGACACTAGAAACGTCCACTCCAGCTTTCACTCGGGCAAAAGTTTCACTGTATACAAAGTGGAACCCGAACAGTGTAGGGTAGACAAGTTCACTGCTAGGCGAACCGGCAGCAAAGAGACGTCTGCACCAGTGTCTACCAGAAACATACACCTGATCGTAAATCGCGAACATAGACTTGACCACACTTACTGTTATTGTCCGAAACGGAGTGCAACGTGGGATGGTGCCCATTGTTTACATCGCAGGAGGTGGCACCATAGCCTACCTGTGGTTGGAGTTTGGGTAAGAACACGGTGACTGGCATTTGCGAGCTTGCTCCCCGAATCTCGCATGGAAGAAACAGTAAGGTTGGGCGGGCCTGTGCTCCTGTGGGTAGTTGCTAGGTGACGGAGTATGTGCCCCAGAGTCTTCCACAGAGGCTAATGCACTGTCGTTGCGGGGAGTTGAAGGTGCAGGCAGAGCGGCTAGTTTAACAAACTTGTTATTAGCAGCACCAGACAAGGGCGTGGTGTCAGAAAGCGTCTTAGTGTGGTCACGTCCAGAATGCAGTGCACGGAGCTCACGTTGCCTGACGGAGTATGCTCTGTCGGCGGCGCATAAACGTTCATTTACTGGCCTATCTTCATACGCAGAGATTGCTGTCTGGACAGGCAAAGGCAGCTTTTCAGTCCAGATTTTTGCGAGCGTGTCATCAGGCATAACTTGCTCATTGACGAGAAGATGGATGCACCGCCACAGCTGGGACGGAGACCTGTCGCCAAGACGCTCTTCGTAGATGAGCTGTCGCACATTTTCTCTCCTGGTTTTAGAGACGCGCTCCAGTATCGTCTGTTTCGCCACAGCATACTTCCCTGCTAGGGGGGCTGTTTTGACCAGATCGTAAATTAAATTGATGCGGTCATGAAGATGGTTCATGAGGCAGGCGAAGCGTGCGTCATCGTCCAAAGCACAGACATTGAATGTTTGCTCAACCAGGTTAAACCAGAACTCCAGGTGAGCGGGTTTGAAGTCTGGTAATTTCGGCAGATTCGGCACTGCAGTCACTGCGGAGGTGCGCCTATTACTTCGGACGGAAGTAGAGCATGCAGAAGATTGCGAGTCCGAATTATTGGCGTCCCGTAATGTGGGAATCTCGAAATTCACTTGACGCCGGGGAGGGGGGGGGGGGGGGCGGCAGAGAAGCGACAGGCACTCGAATGGTGTGAGGATCGTAGTCAAAATGTGCATTCTCATTGACGTGGTAGCTCAGAGAGAAGCCACAAGTGCTTAAGTACGCCAGTGAATGCCCGTTATGCACACAGTATTCACTCAACCGTGAGTGGTGGGGCTGGTTGTAGATGTCAGAGTAATTACTGTCCAGCACAGAATTGTTGACTTGATTAGAAGCAACACAAGGATTCCACACATGTCCACTAGGATGCACACTCGGTGTGATATTTGCTGTTTGGCGAGCATTGAACACCTGTTGACTAGCCGGCGCAGAAGGATACACACGTGGCGGGAACTGATTCGAGTTTGAATTTACTACTGGATTTTCCAAAGTAGCAAAACCTCGCTCGACGCCACGAACTGTATTGAATTGTGTGTTCGACACAGGAGTAGGAATGTTCCAACCAACACTCTGTGGAGAACACGTGGGAAGGTCCAGGCTAACAAAGCCAGAGTCCACGACCGTTGGCGGTTGGAAGAAGCTGGCGGCACTCAATGAACTCCACTGCATGTTCTGGCTGAAGGATTCCGAAAATTCTTGCGGCATGTCCACTACGACTGCAGGAGTGCTGGAGAGATGTTGCTGGAATCCGGGCGGCGGTGAATGCTGAAATGCCATTGTCTGGAGCTGAACAAAGGCCCTCGCGATCGCGGAGAAACCCGACACGGTAGGCGCAATAAATAACTTTCGGGCAGTAACTCGGACGCGTATTACACAAAAAGGGGGTCACCAGTGAGGGAATATGGAATAGTTGTAGGTAAACAACTAGAATTCTCTCAGATACAGATTTATTCACACTTAGCTTCTACACAGATACAAGTCCGGAGGCTAACTGCCGTTAGCGTCCAACATCCTCCCCAAAGCCCTCTCCTCAAAGATAGCACACTTACGCACAGAACAAATATCGATATTTATGGTACTCTATGCCACACAAGAACCAGAATACAAGAAGTACAATGTTCCCATGGTACTAATATTCAGGAGACCAATGGATTCCAAGTCTGCAGGAAGTCTGGTGTGTATCTGGCATCTGTCAATTTTGTCTGGAGATGCTGGTCGGGACTCAATGAAATGGCTCAAAGGATTTGAATGAGTCACCAAAAATGATTGGTGGGACAACATGACGTATTGAGCAAATGTGTACCTTTACTTGGACAGCAAAGTCCAACAGTGGTTCAAGAACAATGAAGAGAAGCTCAATTTTGAATTCAAATGTGACAGAAAGTGACAATATCACACATTTGTTGAAAGAAGATGCAGAAGACATGTACCAAACTCGTCTGGTAAAGGGTGTCACAGCATCTGTGGAATGTATCAAATGTTGACAGAGCACTGAAGAAATCCAACAGAAAAAGAATCGGACAAAAGGAGTATGGCTGAGTCCTGTATGTCATCCCTACGGTGGGTTGGTTAGTTAGTAAAAAAATTGGTTCAGATGGCTCTGAGCACTATGGGACTTAACATCTGAGGTCATCAGTCCCCTAGAACTTAGAACTACTTAAACCTAACTAACCTAAGGACATCACACACATCCATGCCCGAGGCAGGATTCGAACCTGCAACCGTAGCAGTCGCGCGGTTCCGGACTGAAGTGCCTAGAACTGCTTGGCCACCACGGCTTAGTTAGTCAGTCAGTTACATGTGCCCATAGAGCATTTGAATGATTATTATATCGAAATGATGTGGAACGAGTCAGTTTACGGGATATGTGTACGTGATTACCGTAAACATTAATGAACACATTACCATTATATTCCTATTCATCCAGCTACACTTAACAAGAAGTTTTTTTTTCTTATACTGGCTACCAGTTTTTAAGTAGAAATCTGTCAGTGGAACAGAAGGAGTTGTCCAGCACAAATGATTTTAAATTAGATTTAAAAGTTGCTTTGCTACCTATCAGTATTTTATTGTTGCATATTGAACTTTTTCTGATCCACTGACAGCTTTAACAAAGAGTAATAAAGGTCATTTCTCTGTCTAATGTTGTAGGTATGTACATCACTGTTCTTCAAAAATTGTGATGGATTATTTACAGTGACTGTCACTAGCAAAAACACCTATTGTGACAGCACAGACTTCTGTGGGTGAACACCACATATTATTCTTATTGCTTGCTTTTGTGCAATCAGTACTTTCTTTCTAAGTGGTTAGTTACTTCAGAGAAATATTCCATATGACATTATTGAGTGGCAATATGCAAGATATGTCAGGAAACTGATATGTTTGTTTCCAAGATTAGCAATTGTATGAAGAGCAAAAGTAGTTGAACTAAATTGTTTGAGAAGCTCAGTAATATGCTTTTTCCAGTTCAAGCATTCATCAATATGTAAAGCCAAAAATGTGGAGCATTCTATCCTACTTACTGACTCCTGCTCATGTGATATGATTGATTGTCGTACAGACCTGACTGTAGTGTGTGTGTGTGTGTGTGTGTGTGTGTGTGTGTGTGTGTGTGTGTGCGTGTGTGTATTTTATTTATTTTTTTTTTTTTTTCAAAATTTAGTGAGGGTCCATTTTCAGAGAACCACTTAATAATTCTTTGAAAAATATCTTTTGCTAACTCTTCTGTTGCTTTCACTGTAATGGGATTTGTTATAAAAGTGGTATCATCTGCAAAAAGTACCAATTTTACTAGTTGAATATTAAGTAAAAGGTCATTCACAAGATCACAAATAATACCAACCGATCACTATATTAGTGTTTAAGGCTTATACTGTTTTATGAATGAATGTACAAATAGCATTCTCAGTCGAGTAACCTTTCTGGAATCCAGCTTGTGATGTGCTAAGTAAACTGTTTCCACTTAAGTGTGCAACTTACATTTCTTCAGAATATTTTAAAAAATGATGCCAGTAAAGAAATTGGATGATAATTATTTAAGTCTGTCTAGTCACCTTTCTTGTGAAGTGGTTCAAAAACTGCATATTTTAAACTGTTTGAAAAAATCCCTGTGCCAGAGAGGCATTGCATATATAACTAAGGCCATTACTTATTAAGTTGTAACAATTTTTCTGAATTCTGTTTGAAATTCCATCAACTTCACAAGACCTTTTTTTTTAGAATTGTATAAATTTCAGTGAAGGTTGTAGGTGATACTTCTGGATGCTTAAAGTTAAATGGAATAACATTTTAATATATTCTCTTTCTTCTTCAGCTGAACCATTTAATCCTATATTTGCTGTTATGTTTAGAAAGTGATTGTTAATGTACTTGCAACTTGTGAATTATCAGTCATAACATTAGTTTAACCATTATTGGATCTTTATACACTGACTGGCTATCCTGTCTCCCATATAGTTTTAACCTATATGATTTATTTCTGTCAGTACATGCATACTTCTGGACATTTTATTGACATACCTGAAAATATTACAGCATTTTTTGGAGTACGCAGGTAATGTCAGATCTTGACTTACTCTCGACTTTACATAAATTTCCCTATTCCTCTTACATGAGATTTTAATTCCTTTAGTTATCCATGGCTTACATTATTTTAATGGATCTGTTGGGTAATTTTTTAGGAAAGCAACTTCCAAATATTGACACAAGTTTATTATGGAATAAGTTGAATTTGGCATAAGCATCTCTTTTACATATACCTCATCCCATACCATCCCTCTTAGAACACTGTATCCTATTCTCATGAGTAACCATCACTGCTTTGTATGAACCTGCCTCCAGGTTGTTAGGTACCATACTGTTTATTTCCATTAATTGTGAATCATGATTAAATAGTCCATTAGCAACTGGGTACACATAAATTGTTTTAGCTTGGGTACTGTCTATAAAAACATTATCAATCCGTGTCCTACTATTTTGCTGCACATCAGAAATCTACTAACTGTTTCTCCTTTGCTGACAGGTAGCTCCATAATGCATCTAGATTCCTCATAATTAATTGAAAGTTTCCTGGGGGCAAGGGGGGGGGGGGGGGGGGGGAAGGGGGGGGATCTGTGGTCTGTTACAATGATCAGAGAAGTATTCTGCAATAACAACTCACAAACTCCTCCTTTTTCCATGTTAACTCTACATGAAAATAATGAAAGTCTGATATATAACTTCTCCATTCTTCTGGTTACGTGGTGTCACAGGCACCAGCTCCATGGGACCTGAGGGGGCCCAAGCCCCCCAGTAATTTAAGAAAATTATTAGTTATATTATGCTTTGTAAAATCACAAAATTATGTTGGAATTTTTTATTTTCCATGTTTGATGATAGTTACGTTTTAAATTCCTTTCAGTAATTAGTTAAATCAAACAATTATTATGGTAGTAAGCAGGTTAACTGGAAACGAGTGGTGTGAATCATGATAGTGTTACGGTGTTGTGGGCACACTTAGACCTCCAACAGTTATTGTGTTGTCAATTGCTTCATTGTCTTCAGGCGAGAACCGTTCACAACCAAAACCTGGACAATCCGGTAAGGGAAGATCATTTCAGAAGTCTTGGTTGATCAAATATACATGGCTAGAGTATGAAGCATCTACCAAAAAAGTTTTTTGCAAAACCTGCAAAGAGGCAGATGCTAAAAATCTATTACAATTTTCTTCAAAAAAAGAAGAAAAAGGCTTTGGAAAAATTCCATCTTCATGAAAATATGTCTACGCATAAAGAAGGTATTCTGAAACTAAATTCTATCACTAACCGAAGTGTGGCCTCCCAATTGAATGAACAATTAGATAGTGATATGAAGTAATGTCGTTTAGCTCTTGAGACAATTTTTACTACCATACAATTTCTACGCCAACAAGGACTAGCAATTAGAGGGCACTAAGATGTAAACTCAAATTTTTTACAATTGTTGGAACTCCGAAAGAATGACATACCTGAGTTAAAAGACTGGTTAGGGCATTTGCGGTATAAGTGTACGTCCCACAATATTCAAAATGAGATCATTGATCTGCTAGGAAAGTCTGTGTTAAGAAAGCTATTGGCTTCAATCAAGAATACTAAATATTTTTCTATTGAAGTTGATGAAACAAGTGATTCTTTGATTCGTGAACAAGTGTCATTTTGTATTGACAATTCCTTATTCATCAGCGAAGACTTTATTGGCTTATACGAGACCCACAACACTGAATCACAAACTCTGTTTAGTATTTTAGAAGACTTTTTACTCGTCTTGATTTGTCAATAGATAACTTAAGAGGACAGTGCTATGATGGTGCCTCGATTATGAGAGGTAAGTTCAAAGGACTAAAAAAGTTAGTTTTGGATATACAACCAAATGCACGTTATGTGCACTGCACTGTTCGCAGTTTAAACTTGGCAGTTATAGACAGTCACTGCCATCTTACGTCTATGAGGGATATTGCAGCATTAGCCAAGGACTTAATAAACACTGTAAGGGAATCCAACAAAAGGAAAGCATATGCTGTGAGAGCGCCAACGACCAAACTGGTGTACGACCCCTTTGCCCGACTCAATGGTCTATGCAAGCTTCTAGTATCTTGAGAATATTGAAAAACTTTGAAGAACTTCTAGAGTTTCTTGAAATATTTTCTGCAGAGGACAAAACAGAGGCAAGTTACAAATGTGCAGGCTACCTAGAGTCAATGCTACAATTCAAGACTTATTTCTTTTTATGTCTTTATTGCCATGCAATGAACCCAATAGAGGATGTCAATGAAAAAGTTCAATGGCCTCATCTGAGTGTTTCTAATTTGGAAAAAACATATGAGGGCTTGATTTGTATATTGAATGGAAGGAGTGATAGCTTTGAACACTTTTGGGAATTGCGTTTAAAAGAAAACCCTTCACAAGTTGCTGATCCTTCACTTCCTCGGAATCAAAGTATACCAAAGAAGTATGGAAACAATGAAGCCAGCTCACCACACACTTTCAGAACCCCAAAGGAATACTACAAAGCTATTTAATTGATGATTGTGAAATGGTGCAATCTTGCATTACTGAGCGGTTTGCTTCAACTGGACTCTCACAAGTCATTGCAGTTGAACAAGAGTGCTTGCTTTTAGTAAACAGAGATGAAACAAATTTGGAAAAATAAACTGAGTTTTTCAAAAATGACCTAGACATTGAGAGACTGTGCTTACACTTGAATATGTTAGCTGATATGGTCTTAAAAAAGATGTGTGATGTAAGAAACTACATTACACAAGAGCCTGCAGTTGGAGAAATGTTATGTGAAGTAGTGAAGTGCATTAAGCTTCTCCAAGTAGTTCCAATCATGACAGCAAGAGCAGAATGGTCATTTATCACCCTTAGACATCTGAAACCATATCTTCAATCAACAATGGGACAGAAGCGATTGAACAACTTGGCTATTCTTCACGCCCAACAAGATGTTTTAGATGAATTGGATATCCGACAAGTCATCAACGACTTCATATTCAGTAATCCAGTCAGACAGTTGACATTTTCACCAGTAATCCAGTCAGACAGTTGACATTTTCACCTTTCTAAAGACAGTCTAGCCCCGATAATGGCATTTAGAGCAATATTAAAAATCTTTATAAAATAGAGAATTAAATACATACATAATGATAAATTTTCAGTTTTGAAATATTAGTACTAGTTTAGTACTGTATTATTATTATAATTGCAAGAGCTAGATGTAAGAGTAGCTGAAAGTGCTAAATTTTTAGGGATCACCGTGGGCAGTTGTTTAGGATGGAAAGATCATATTTTCAAAATAATCAATAAACTTAGCAGTGCTGTTTTTGCTCTGAGACAAATTAAACCACTAATAACTGAAGATGATATGCGCGTGGTGTATTTTTCATACTTCAATGCTATAACGAGCTATGGTATAGAAATCTGGGGCCACTCAACTGAGGCAATTAAAATATTCAAATTACAGAAGATAGCAATTAGCCTAGTAGGAAACAAAAGAACAAAGATAGTTGCGAGCCTCTTTTCAAAAAATATAAGATTCTAACCTTCTACAGCCTGTACATTATAAAATTCTGCTCCTTGCTTGGGATCTTAAAGATAAATTCAACAAAAATGAAGATGTACACCACCACCACACCAGAAACACCAAGAAATTAAGAATTCCGCAGCATAACACAATTCAATATGAGAGAAGCGGTGGTTACATGGTAGTAAAGTTGTACAACTCTTTACCACCACACATCACTAATGCCAAATTGAAGGATAAGTTTAAACAGTAAATCAAAAAAACTGCTAATAGAACCCCCTTTATATTCAAACAGAGCCTTTCATTCACACAAAAATAACTGAAGCAAACAGGCATAGTACCCTATACTAAAAAAAAAAAAAAAGTACACAGGTATAGAGAAAAAGAAAAAGTAAAATGTGTTAACTTCTTAACAGCATTGTTTTATCTAAATATTTTGTTTTCTACAGTATTATTGCTGTTAAATTTTTTTGTAAATGTAAACAAAATGGGATCTAGAATATGTATGTGCTACATTACCATATATATATATATATATATATATATATATATATATATATATATATATATATATATATATATATATATATATAATGGAAGGAAACATTCCACGTGGGAAAAATTATATATAAAAACAAAGATGAGGTGACTTACCGAACAAAAACGCTGGCAGGTCGATAGACACACAAACAAACACAAACATACACACAAAATTCAAGCTTTCGCAACAAATTGTTGCCTCATCAGGAAAGAGAGAAGGAGAGGGGAAGACGAAAGGAAGTGGGTTTTAAAGGAGAGGGTAAGGAGTCATTCCAATCCCGGGAGCGGAAAGACTTACCTTAGGGGGAAAAAAGGACAGGTATACACTCGCACACACGCACATATCCATCCACACATACAGACACAAGCAGACATATTTAAAGACAAAGAGTTTGGGCAGAGATGTCAGTCGAGGCAGAAGTGTAGAGGCAAAGAAGTTGTTGAAAGACAGGTGAGGTATGAGTGGCGGCAACTTGAAATTAGCGGAGATTGAGGCCTGGCGGATGACGAGAAGAGAGGATGTACTGAAGGGCAAGTTCCCATCTCCGGAGTTCGGATAGGTTGGTGTTGGTGGGAAGTATCCAGATAACCCGGACGGTGTAACACTGTGCCAAGATGTGCTGGCCGTGCACCAAGGCATGTTTAGCCACAGGGTGATCCTCATTACCAACAAACACTGTCTGCCTGTGTCCATTCATGCGAATGGACAGTTTGTTGCTGGTCATTCCCACATAGAATGCGTCACAGTGTAGGCAGGTCAGTTGGTAAATCACGTGGGTGCTTTCACACGTGGCTCTGCCTTTGATCGTGTACACCTTCCGGGTTACAGGACTGGAGTAGGTGGTGGTGGGAGGGTGCATGGGACAGGTTTTGCATCGGGGGCGGTTACAAGGATAGGAGCCAGAGGGTAGGGAAGGTGGTTTGGGGATTTCATAGGGATGAACTAACAGGTTACGAAGGTTAGGTGGACGGCGGAATGACACTCTTGGCGGAGTGGGGAGGATTTCATGAAGGATGGATCTCATTTCAGGGCAGGATTTGAGGAAATGAGATCCATCCTTCATGAAATCCTCCCCACTCCGCCAAGAGTGTCATTCCGCCGTCCACCTAACCTTCGTAACCTGTTAGTTCATCCCTATGAAATCCCCAAACCACCTTCCCTACCCTCTGGCTCCTATCCTTGTAACCGCCCCCGATGCAAAACCTGTCCCATGCACCCTCCCACCACCACCTACTCCAGTCCTGTAACCCGGAAGGTGTACACGATCAAAGGCAGAGCCACGTGTGAAAGCACCCACGTGATTTACCAACTGACCTGCCTACACTGTGACGCATTCTATGTGGGAATGACCAGCAACAAACTGTCCATTCGCATGAATGGACACAGGCAGACAGTGTTTGTTGGTAATGAGGATCACCCTGTGGCTAAACATGCCTTGGTGCACGGCCAGCACATCTTGGCACAGTGTTACACCGTCCGGGTTATCTGGATACTTCCCACCAACACCAACCTATCCGAACTCCGGAGATGGGAACTTGCCCTTCAGTACATCCTCTCTTCTCGTCATCCGCCAGGCCTCAATCTCCGCTAATTTCAAGTTGCCGCCACTCATACCTCACCTGTCTTTCAACAACTTCTTTGCCTCTACACTTCTGCCTCGACTGACATCTCTGCCCAAACTCTTTGTCTTTAAATATGTCTGCTTGTGTCTGTATGTGTGGATGGATATGTGCGTGTGTGCGAGTGTATACCTGTCCTTTTTTCCCCCTAAGGTAAGTCTTTCCGCTCCCGGGATTGGAATGACTCCTTACCCTCTCCTTTAAAACCCACTTCCTTTCGTCTTCCCCTCTCCTTCCCTCTTTCCTGATGAGGCAACAATTTGTTGCGAAAGCTTGAATTTTGTGTGTATGTTTGTGTTTGTTTGTGTGTCTATCGACCTGCCAGCGTTTTTGTTCGGTAAGTCACCTCATCTTTGTTTTTTTTTATATATATATATATATATATATATATATATATATATATATATATGTTGTTGTGGACTTCAGTCCTGAGACTGGTTTGATGCAGCTCTCCATGCTACTCTATCCTGTGCAAGCTTTTTCATCTCCCAGTACCTACTGCAACCTACATCCTTCTGAATCTGCTTAGTGTATTCATCTCTTGGTCTCCCTCTACGATTTTTACCCTCCACGCTGCCCTCCAATACTAAATTGGTGATCCCTTGATGCCTCAGAACATGTCCTACCAACCGATCCCTTCTTCTGGTTAAGTTGCGCCACAAACTTCTCTTCTCCCCAATCCTATTCAGTACTTCCTCATTAGTTATGTGATCTACCCATCTAATCTTCAGCATTCTTCTGTAGCACCACATTTCGAAAGCTTCTATTCTCTTCTTGTCCAAACTATTTATCGTCCATGTTTCACTTCCATACATGGCTACACTCCATACAAATACTTTCAGAAATGACTTCCTGACACTTATATCAATACTGGATGTTAACAAATTTCTCTTCTTCAGAAACGCTTTCCTTGCCATTGCCAGCCTACATTTTATATCCTCTCTACTTCGACCATCATCAGTTATTTTGCTCCCCAAATAGCAAAACTCCTTTACTACTTTAAGTGCCTCATTTCCTAATCTAATTCCCTCAGCATCACCCGACTTAATTAGACTACATTCCATTATCCTTGTTTTGCTTTTGTTGATGTTCATCTTATATCCTCCTTTCAAGACACTGTCCATTCCATTCAACTGCTCTTCCAAGTCCTTTGCTGTCTCTGACAGAATTACAATGTCATCAGCGAACCTCAAAGTTTTTATTTCTTCTCCATGAATTTTAATACCTACTCCGAATTTTTCTTTTGTTTCCTTTACTGCTTGCTCAATATACAGATTGAACAACATTGGGGAGAGGCTACAACCCTGTCTTACTCCCTTCCCAACCACTGCTTCCCTTTCATGTCCCTCGACTCTTATAACTGCCATCTGGTTTCTGTACAAATTGTAAATAGCCTTTCGCTCCCTGTATTTTACCCCTGCCACCTTTAGAATTTGAAAGAGAGTATTCCAGTCAACATTGTCAAAAGCTTTCTCTAAGTCTACAAATGCTAGAAACGTAGGTTTGCCTTTCCTTAATCTTTCTTCTAAGATAAGTCGTAAGGTCAGTATTGCCTCACGTGTTCCAGTGTTTCTACGGAATCCAAACTGATCTTCCCCGAGGTTGGCTTCTACTAGTTTTTCCATTCGTCTGTAAAGAATTTGTGTTAGTATTTTGCAGCTGTGACTTATTAAACTGATAGTTCGGTAATTTTCACATCTGTCAACACCTGCTTTCTTTGGGATTGGAATTATTATATTCTTCTCGAAGTCTGAGGGTATTTCGCCTGTCTCATACATCTTCCTCACCAGATGGTAGAGTTTTGTCAGGACTGGCTCTCCCACGGCCGTCAGTAGTTCCAATGGAATATTGTCTACTCCGGGGGCTTTGTTTCGACTCAGGTCTTTCAGTGCTCTGTCAAACTCTTCACGCAGTATCATATCTCCCATTTCATCTTCATCTACATCCTCTTCCATTTCCATAATATTGTCCTCAAGTACATCGCCCTTGTATAGACCCTCTATATACTCCTTCCACCTTTCTGCTTTCCCTTCTTTGCTTAGAACTGGGTTTCCATCTGAGCTCTTGATATTCATACAAGTCGTTCTCTTATCTCCAAAGGTCTCTTTAATTTTCCTGTAGGCGGTATCTATCTTACCCCTAGTGAGATAGGCCTCTACATCCTTACATTTGTCCTCTAGCCATCCCTGCTTAGCCATTTTGCACTTCCTGTCGATCTCATTTTTGAGACGTTTGTATTCCTTTTTGCCTGTTTCACTTACTGCATTTTTATATTTTCTCCTTTCATCAATTAAATTCAATATTTCTTCTGTTACCCAAGGATTTCTACTAGCCCTTGTCTTTTTACCTACTTGATCCTCTGCTGCCTTCACTACTTCATCCCTCAAAGCTACCCATTCTTCTTCTACTGTATTTATTTCCCCCATTCCTGTCAATTGCTCCCTTATGCTCTCCCTGAATCTCTGTACAACCTCTGGTTCTTTTAGTTTATCCAGGTCCCATCTCCTTAAATTCCCACCTTTTTGCAGTTTCTTCAGTTTTAATCTACAGGTCATAACCAATAGATTGTGGTCAGAGTCCACATCTGCCCCTGGAAATGTCTTACAATTTAAAACCTGGTTCCCAAATCTCTGTCTTACCATTATATAATCTATCTGATACCTTTTAGTATCTCCAGGGTTCTTCCATGTATACAACCTTCTTTCATGATTCTTAAACCAAGTGTTAGTTATGATTATGTTGTGCTCTGTGCAAAATTCTACCAGGCGGCTTCCTCTTTCATTTCTGTCCCCCAATCCATATTCACCTACTATGTTTCCTTCTCTCCCTTTTCCTACACTCGAATTCCAGTCACCCATGACTATTAAATTTTCGTCTCCCTTCACAATCTGAATAATTTCTTTTATTTCATCATACATTTCTTCAATTTTTTCGTCATCTGCAGAGCTAGTTGGCATATAAACTTGTACTACTGTAGTAGATGTGGGCTTCGTATCTATCTTGGCCACAATAATGCGTTCACTATGCTGTTTGTAGTAGCTTACCCGCATTCCTATTTTCCTATTCATTATTAAACCCACTCCTGCATTACCCCTATTTGATTTTGTGTTTATAACCCTGTAGTCACCTGACCAGAAGTCTTGTTCCTCCTGCCACCGAACTTCACTAATTCCCACTATATCTAACTTCAATCTATCCATTTCCCTTTTTAAATTTTCTAACGTACCTGGCCGATTAAGGGATCTGACATTCCACGCTCCGATCCGTAGAACGCCAGTTTTCTTTCTCCTGAATTTTATATATATATATATATATATATATATATATATATATATATATATATATATATATATATATATATATATAAAAAAAATAGAGGGAAACATTCCACGTGCGAAAAATATATCTAAAAACACAGATGATGTGACTTACCGAACGAAAGTGCTGGCAGGTCGATAGACACACACACAAACACAAACATACACATGAAATTCAAGCTTTCGCAACAAACTGTTGCCTCATCAAGAAAGAGGGAAGGAGAGGGAAAGACGAAAGGATGTGGGTTTTAAGGGAGAGGGTAAGGAGTCATTCCAATCCCGGGAGCGGAAAGACTTACCTTAGGGGGAAAAAAGGACGGGTATACACTCGTGCACACACACACACACACACATATCCATCCACACATAAGATATGGAGTGGGGAGGATTTCATGAAGGATGGATCTCATTGAATGTGGCTCTCCAACAGGGATACGACTTCCTCAAATCCTGCCCTGAAATGAGATCCATCCTTCATGAAATCCTCCCCACTCCACTAAGAGTGTCTTTCCGCCGTCCCCCTAACCTTCGTAACCTCTTAGTTCATCCCTATGAAATCCCCAAACCACCTTCCCTACCCTCTGGCTCCTACCCTTGTAACCGCCCCCGGTGTAAAACCTGTCCCATGCACCCCCCCACCACCACCTACTCCAGTCCTGTAACCCGGAAGGTGTACACGATCAAAGGCAGAGCCACGTGTGAAAGCACCCACGTGATTTACCAACTGACCTGCCTACACTGTGACGCATTCTATGTGGGAATGACCAGCAACAAACTGGCCATTCGCATGAATGGACACAGGCAGACAGTGTTTGTTGGTAATGAGGATCACCCTGGGGCTAAACATGCCTTGGTGCACGGCCAGCACATCTTGGCACAGTGTTACACCGTCCGGGTTATCTGGATACTTCCCACTAACACCAACCTGTCCGAACTCCGGAGATGGGAACTTGCTCTTCAATATATCCTCTCTTCCCATTATCCACCAGGCCTCAATCTCCTCTAATTTCAAGTTGCCGCCACTCGTACCTCACCTGTCATTCAACAACATCTTTGCCTCTGCACCTCCGCCTCGACTGACATCTCTGCCCAAACTCTTTGCCTCTGTATATGTCTGCTTGTGTCTGTATATGTGTGGATGGATATGTGTGTGTGTGCGAGTGTATACCCGTCCTTTTTTTCCCCCTAAGGTAAGTCTTTCCGCTCCCAGGATTGGAATGACTCCTTACCCTCTCCCTTAAAACCCACTTCCTTTCGTCTTTCCCTCTCCTTCCCTCTTTCCTGATGAGGCAACAGTTTGTTGCGAAAGCCTGAATTTTGTGTGTATGTTTGTGTTTGTTTGTGTGTCTGTCGACCTGCCAGCACTTTCATTTGGTAAGTCACATCATCTTTGTTTTTAGATATATATTTCCTACGTGGAGTGTTTCCCTCGGATGGATGGATTTGTAGTATAGAATTATTGCAATTAAATTTTCTGTAATTTAGGTACATAGATTATATTGTTGTTGTTGTGGTCTTCAGTCCTGAGACTGGTTTGATGCAGCTCTCCATGCTACTCTATCCTGTGCAAGCTTCTTCATCTCCCAGTACCTACTGCAACCTACATCCTTCTGAATCTGTTTAGTGTATTCATCTCTTGGTCTCCCTCTATGATTTTTACCCTCCACACTTCCCTCCAATACTAAATTGGTGATCCCTTGATGCCTCAGAACATGTCCTACCAACCCATCCCTTCTTCTAGTCCAGATGTGCCACAAACTCCTCTTCTCCCCAATTCTATTCAGTACCTCCTCATTAGTTATATGATCTACCCATCTAATCTTCAACATTCTTCTGTAGCACCACATTTCGAAAGCTTATATTCTCTTCTTGTCCAAACTAGTTATCGTCCATGTTTCACTTCCATACATGGCTACACTCCATACAAATACTTTCAGAAATGACTTCCTGACATGTAAATCTATGCTCGATGTTAACAAATTTCTCTTCTTCAGAAACGCTTTCCATGCCATTGCCAGTCTACATTTTATATCCTCTCTACTTCGACCATCATCAGTTATTTTGCTCCCCAGATAGCAAAACTCCTTTACTACTTTAAGTGCCTCATTTCCCAATCTAATTCGCTCAGCATCACCCAACTTAATTTGGCTACATTCCATTATCCTCATTTTGCTTTTGTTGATGTTCATCGTATATCCTCCTTTCAAGACACTATCCATTCCATTCAACTGGTCTTCCAAGTCCTTTGCTGTCTCTGACAGAATTACAATGTCATCGGCGAACCTCAAAGTTTTTATTTCTTCTCCATGTATTATGTATACCTCATAAAATCCGTTCAGTTTACAGTATCTAAAATTTTGTAACTATGATGTTAATTTCCAGAAATGTGGCTAAAATTTATTAGTTATCTTAGCAAAACTATAGTTAGAATAAGTAAAAGTAGTGTATTTTATTGGAAAACTGATAAAGCAAATATGTACTTGTACTTACTCCATAGATGTACATCATAAGCTGCTAAATAAATAAATAAACTATATTACTATAGTACTGTATTTGTTATTTTCAAATACTTAAATATTTTTAGGGTGTAAGACCAAATTAAAACCCGCTATTTACATACTTTTTAACTGAAAGTATTAGGCATACTGTATTAACTTTATTAACTGTATTAAAGCATTATCTTTGAGATGATTCAAAGTAATCTTAAATTAGCTACTTCACTTATTAATCAAAGTGCTATTACTGTGCGACAGCAATATTTTATGTTTTATTCTTTTAACGATAGTTTAGGATTTATTTAAATATAATTTAAGTCATTTCAGAGCTATATATTCACTGCTCTGTAATAGTCTATAAGCATGATTATTACTGCAAATTAAATTAGCTTTAACGAAAATAATTATGTGTTTATGTTTTGTTTCTTTTTTTCAAGTCCACCCCCGGTAGCTGAGTGGTCAGCGCGACAGACTGTCAATCCAAAGGGCCCGGGTTCGATTCCCGGCTGTGTCAGAGATTTTCTCCACTCAGGAACTGGGTGTTGTGTTGTCCTAATCATCATCATTTCATCCCCATCGACGCGCAAGTTGCCGAAGTGGCGTAAAATCGAAAGACTTGCACCAGGCGAACGGTCTACCCGACGGGAGGCCCTCGTCACATGGCATTTCATTTCTTTTTTCAAAGCCAAAATTTGTGTCAGGCATGTCAAGTTTCCCAGTGTCGAGTTATCGAGAGTCCAGTTTTCAGGGTTCTATGTTGATCATATGACTCTAAAATGCTTTAAAAAACTTTAAAACACATTATTTTTCATCTAAAATTTAGAAAATTTCCCAGGGCAAGATCCCCTGTATGCCCCCCCCCAAAAAAATATTTTTTATAATATCTCTTTAGAATTTTCCACATTTATAGACATACAATAAGCTCATCTGTCCCTTGCCACCCACTGATGATACCCTAGTCTGCCTGAAAGGAACAAAGAACTTCTCAACTATGGACATGAAACTGGCAAATCCATAGCCTCTAAGAATTTCAAGTTATGCCATTTGGACTGTGTAACACTCCAGCCACCTTCGAAAGCATAATGGATACCTGGCTTCGACACTTTAAATTGACAGTACATCTTTGCTATTTGGATGACATTGTCCTTCTTTTTAAAAGACATTTGAAGAACATCTAAGCTGCCTGACAACCAGTTTTTGACATTTGCCTGCTTTATTTCTTCATTGATAGTCTGTAGTGTTGACATAATGTGTTGTTATACTGGCTGAAAAATTGGAGGTGGAAGGTCAACACCGACTACTGTAAATGATATAGCCGACAGTTGCACAGTTGCGTTTCACAATTCTTTACTTCTACTGTTCACAACCCCCCAATATCACACAGTTAATATGGCCAGTTCAATATTGGTTAACTTTTGATAAGCCTCATTAATAGTTTGCAGGCAAACATCTACATCTACATCTACATGGTTACTCTGCAATTCACACTTAAATGCCAGGCAGAGGGTTCATCGAACCATTTTCATACTACTTCTCTATCATTCCATTCTTGAATGGTGCGTGGGAAAAAGGAACACGTAAATCTTTCTGTTTGAGCTCTTATTTTATTAGGATGATCATTTCTCCGTACATAAGTGGGTGTCAACAAAATATTTTCACATTTGGAAGGGAAAGTTGGCGATTGAAATTTTGTAAATAGATCTCGCCGCAAAGAAAACCACCTTTGTTTCAGTGACTGCCACCCCAGCTCGCTTGTCATATCAGTGACACTCTCACCGCTATTGCGCAATAATACAAAACAAGCTGCCCTTCTTTGCACTTTTTCGATGTCCTCTATCAATCCTATCTGGTAAGGACCAACACCGCTTAGCAGTATTCCGGCAGAGGATGGAAAAGTGTAATGTAGGCTGTCTCTTTATTGGGTTTGTCTCATCTTCTAAGTGTTCTGCCAAAAAAGCGCAGTCTTTGTTTCGCCTTCTCCACAATATTATCTATGTGGTCTTTCCAATTTAAGTTGCTCGTAATTGTAATTCCTAGGTATTTAGTCGAATTGACAGCCCTTAGATTTGTGCGATTTATCGTATACCCAAAATTTATTGGATTTCTTTTAGTACCCATTTGGATGACCTTGCAATTTTCTTTGTTTAGTGCCAATTGCCACTTTTCGCACCATACAGAAATTCTCTCTAGATCATTTTGTAACTGGAATTGATCATCTGATGATTTCACTAGACAGTAAATTACAGCGTCATCCATAAACAATCTAAGGGGGCTGCTCAGATTATCACCTAGATCATTTATGTAAATAAGGAACAGCAGAGGGACTATGACACTACCTTGCAGAACGCCAGATATCACTTCTGTTCTACTCGATGATTTACTGTCTAACACTACAAACTGTGACCTCTCTGAGAGGAAATCACGAATCCAGCAACACAACTGAGACGAGACTCCATATGCATGCAGTTTGATTAATAGTCACTTGTAAGGAACTGTATCAAAAGCCTTCTGGAAATCTAGGAATATGGAATCAATCTGAGATCCCTTGTCGATAGCACTCATTACTTTGTGGGAATAAATAGCTAGCTGTGTTGCACAAGAACGATGTTTCCTGAATCCGTGTTGGTTATGTGTCAAAAAGTCATTTTCTTCAAGGTGATTCATAATGTTCGAGTACAGTATATGCTCCAAATTCCTACTGCAAATTGTGGTCAGCGATATTGGTCTGTTGGTTACTACTATTTCCTTTCTTGTATATTGGTGTGACCTGTGTTACTTTCACGTCTTTAGGAACAGACCTTTCATCAAGTGAGTGGATGTATATGATTGCTAAGAAAGGCACTGTTGTGTCTGCACACTCTGAAAGGAACCTGATTGGTATACCATCTGGACCAGAAGACTTGCCTTTCTTAAGTGACTTGAGTTGTTTTGCAACACCTAAGATATCTACTTTTATGTCGCTCATCCTAACAGCTGTTCTGGTTTCAAATTCTGGAATATTTACTTCGTCTTCTTTCGTGAAGGAATTACAGAAAATTGTATTTAGTAACTCTGCTTTAGTGGCACCATCAGCGGTAACATTTCCATCGTTATTGTGCAGTGACAGTATTGACTGTTCTTAGTACTGGTGTACTTTACATATGACCAGAATCTCTTAGGGTTTTCTACCATATTTTGAGACAATGTTTCATTGTAGAAACTATTAAAAGCATCTTGCAGTGACATCCACACTAAATTTCGAGCTTTCGTGAAACTTAGCCAGTCTTGGGGATTTTGCATTCTTCTGAATTTGGCATGCTTTTTTCGTTGCTTCTGCAACAGTGTTCTCATGTGTTTTGTGTACCATGGTGGATCAGTCCCGTCTCTTATTAACTTATGCTGTATGAATCTATCTATTGCTGTTGATACTTTATCTTTGAATTTGTGCCATATCTGGTCTACACTTACATAATTAGCTAGGAAGGAGTGGAGACTCTCTGTTAGAAAGCCATCAAGCAAATATTTATCTGCTGTTTTAAATAGATATATTTTGCATTTATTTATAACGTTTTTAGTTGATATGTTTTTGAGCCTCACTACAATGACCTTGGGTTCACTAATCCCTGTATCCATCATGACACCCTCCATTAGATCAGGATTATTTGTGGCTAAGAGGTCAAGTGTGTTTACACAACCATTTACAATTCATGTGGGCTCATGAACAAATTGTTCAAAGTAGTTCTCAGAGAAAGATTTAGTACAATCGCCAACAAATTGTGGGTAGAGTGAAGTCTCCACCAATTATAACTGTATGAGTGGGGTACTTATTTGTAATGAGATTCAAGTTTTCTTTGAACCGTTCAGCTATTATATCATCTGTGTCAGGGGGTCGGTAGAAGGAGCCAATTATTATTTTGGTACGGCTGTTGAGTATAACCTCTACCCATAGTAATTCACAGGAACTATCTCTTTCAACTTCACTACAAGATAAACTACTACCAACAGGTACAAACACACCACCACCTACTTTATTTAACCTATACTTTCTGAACACAGTTTGCGCCTCTTTAAAAATTTTGGCAGAATTTACCTCCGGCTTTAGCCAGCTTTCTGTACCTATAATGATTTCAGCTTCAGTGCTTTCTATTAGCACTTGAAGTTCTGGTACTTTTCCAACACAGCTACGACAATTTATGACACCAATACCGACTGTTGCTTGGTCAATTCTTGTTGTTTCTTTGCCCTAAGTCCTTTTTGATCTTTCCTGAGACAGTTTAACCTAAAAAACCGCCCAGTCCAAGCCACACAGCCCCTGCTACCCATGTAGCTGCCTCCTGTGTGTAGTGGACACCTAAACGTTTTAGCGGAACCTGAAACCCCACCACCCTACGGCACAAGTCGAGGACTCTGCAGCCTACATGGTCACAGAACCATCTGAGCCTCTGATTCAGACCCTCCACGCGGCCCTGTACCAAAGGTTCGCAATCAGGCCTGTCAACAATGCTGCAGATGGTGAGCTCTGCCTTCATCTCGCTAACAAGACTGGCAGTCTTCATCAACTCAGATAGCCACTGGAAACCAGAGAGAATCTCTTCCGATCCATAGCGACACATGTCATTAGTGCCGACATGAGCCACCACCTCAGATGGCTGCACCCTGTACCGTTCATGGCATGCAGAAGGACCCTATCCACATCTTGGATGACTCCCCACGGTATACACATAGAGTGCCCATTGGCTTTCTTCCTGTCGTTAGCTGCCATATCCTTAAGGGGCTCCATCACTCGCATAACAAACATCAGCATAGTGCTAGAATAGTTTACTGTTGAACATCTATGAGCAGTAAAACCTAACCACACAGTTCTTGCAGAACAATAAGGTATGTGTGACACTATTGAACAGACACTCATTATTTGTGTTACACTTATTTCACGGTTAAGTTGATGGATTGTTGTTGATCTAACCAATAGAGGTTTCTCGTCTGAAACTTGGCTGTGGACTGATTGTCTAAGGACCAAAAATCAGGCCTTTATATATCCTCACAATAATAGGTACTGAAACTACACAATGTTTGATGTTTAATTTACAGAAATTACAATTAAAACGTAACTCATTCAATTAACTGAATACACTGAAAAATGTCTTCTTTCTAACAGTTTCTTCTACCACAAAGATTAGGCCAACTTATTTGTTTAAATAATGAAATTAACAGATATAGTAACACAAACAATGCTTTTGACAAACCTGGTAATTATTTTGGAATTAATTAAGGGCTGGTTTTGCTAATATATTTTCAAATAGAGACAAGTAAATACTTAAAGGATCATAGTGGTGGTTCTTTAGAATGTTTGTAATTAGTACAGAATTTATATTTGTTTATAAGTCAGCAATAGAATTTAAGTTACAAAACTATTACTGATTTCGCCCTATAAAAACTAGGAATAGCCAAATAAATTAGGAAATTGAGTACATACACAAAACTAAGCACAAAATTAGATCTGGTACTATATTTCTTAAGACTGTGGGCCAACTTTTCTCTTTTATGAAAATGCAGATTATACTCATGTACGTTAATGGTAATTAGTCAAAAATGAAAAAATGAATTTAAGGAGGCAGATGGCAAAACAAGAGAGGAAGTAAAGAGATCCCAGCTTGCTTCACCAGAAGCTTAGCATGAATCCAAAAAAGTGCCTCTTTGCCACCCAAGAAATAGAAATGTTGGGACACCAAGTGATTGGCAGTTGAGTCTATCCTGATACAGAGAAAATAAGAACAGTCACATATATTCCAACTCCTTGGTACAATCATGATGTAAGAAGTTTTCTTAAAATGGGCCCATACTATCAGCAGTTTCTGAAGGACTTCTGTATTAAGACACATCCCTTACAAGAAATACTGAAGGGAAATTCCTGGAACAAGATGCATGAAAGAGCTTTCCTTGTCCTTAAGAAGTTATCATCATCTTCTCCAGTCCTAGCATTGTAGGACGAGAGTAGGATGAGAATACTGAGATAACACTTCACATCAACACTAGTGGATATGGAATAGATGCAGTTCTAGTGCAAATTCAGGAAGATGCTGAAAAGGTGATAGCTTGTGCTTCCAGAGTACTCTCCAAGCCTGAAATTAACTACTCTAATTAGTAGAAAGAGTGTCCTATAGTTGTATAGGCCATCAAAAAGTTCCATAGGTATTTATTTGGCAACTATTCAGTACTGTAACAGGCCACCATTTCATGTGCTGGTCGACTAGCCTGAAGGATCCCTGGGCAGACTGGCAAAATGGGTGCTGATGCTTCACACTGCAAAATCACCCACTGCTGAATGGACTCACAAAATGCTTTAGTAAGACACTGGTAAATATGCTCTCAATGAACATTGATAGTGAACAGAGAGATTGGGATACAGTGCTGCCCATGTGTCATTTTCATACAACACGGCAAAGCAAAGAACTACAAGCTTCACACTCCATGGTTATGAGGCCAAAACGACAATGGATACACTGTTCCCATTTCAACTTGATGATATTCAGGATGACTATGTGAAAAAATCTCATCACCAGGACCAAAGAAGCAACTGGCTCACATATGGACTGTGGATGTCCAGGAGAAAGACTGAGATAACTGCATTTCCAAACACCAGCCAGTGGAATACAGCCTGGGAGACCTGTTATGGGCTTTAATGCCTGTGTGGAAGGTGGGAGCATCATAGAATTTACTGAAGTGGTACTTTGGGCCATATGGTATCCTTTATTGCTTGTAGGAAATCACATATGAAGTTGAGAATTATGGCCCTTCATCAAGAACATGAAAGTGCAGAGATATTGTCCCTATCGTCCATAGGAAGCCCTACTACAGTCCTGAGGGACAAATTGATGATGAGAAGTTCAAGAAAACTGGAGACTCGCTTTGAAATCACGAAACTTCAACATGAGGGGCTGCCTTTGATGCTTATCATAGGGAAGAAGATGTAACAACATGGCCATAATGCAAGGATTCACAATTGCTGTCATATGAGGACCATTGACAAGATCTTGATTCAAAGTGCTGTAGTCAGCTCTGGTGAGAACTCCTGAAACAGTGGCTTTCTGTTTCTCCTGGAGAAGGAGCAATGTCACAAGCTGTGGTCTGTGGCACATGCAGTGTGGAGTAGTGAGTGTCACTGGCTAGCGTGCTGTTGGTCAGCAGTTCAAACTGAACCATCAGCAATTATTTGTTATTTAGTATTGATCAGTTATGGGAATTTCTGAAAATATCTTATGATTGTAATGTGTGTATATTCTGGAATATCCAATTCTTGTATAAACACTAGCACTCTGGCACATTCAGTGCTCATATAAATAGCTGCACTCTCCAGCCAGGAGTTCACTTCTCTTCAGACTCTGTACATTGGCGTCAGTAATAAACTTGCTTCCATTGCTACAAGCTATACTTCACTGACTGCCCTGCTTTCCAGTTTAGACTTGATGTGGTTACAGTATGACAATTATCTCACTTATTACTTCTGCCAAAGAAATACTTTGTTAACTTTAGGTGCACTGCCCCAAAAGATAATTTGATTTAGCAAAAGAGAGTGAAAAAATGAAAAATAAGTCACCACTCTTGTCATTACATGAACATCGTCAGAGGTGCTTCTAAGAGAATAACACACTGAAGTGAGCATCTACATTTACATCTACAACCCCAGTGAAGTGCATGGCAGAGAGAAATTTCCACTGTACCTGTTTTTTGGCTCCTTCCTATTCCATTCCCTTACAGAGTGCAGGAAGAATTACTATTTAAATACCTCTGTGAATGCTGTAAGTAATCTAAACTAATCCACATGACCCTTATGGGTGCAAGATGTGGGGTGTTATAGTGTATTCATCAGAGTCATCATTTTAAGCTGGTTCTTGAAACTTAGGTAAGTAGGCTTTCTTAGGACACTTGCATCTATCTTCAAGTGTCTTGTGGCACTGTCCTGTGGGTCAAACATATCTGTGACCATTAGTGCTGCCCTTCTTTGTATACTATCAATGTCCTCTTTTGATCCTATTTGGTACAGGTCTCATGCATGAGAGCTATACTCCAGAATATGTCGCACAAATGATCATTAAGTGATCTCTTTTGTAGGCTGATTGCATTTCCATAGTATTCTACTAGAAATTGAAGTCTGCCACCTGAACCTAAGTGAGTGTTCCACTTAATACGAGGGCTATCCACAAAGTACATTACGTTTCCGAATTAAAAATAAATAAAGTATTGGAATTTTTTTTTATTATATACAGATGAAAGCCACACTGCAATACTACTTTCCTACATAGTTGCCATTTAAATTAAGGCACTTATCGTAGCGATGGACGAGCTTGGAAATTCCTTCGTCATAAAATTCGGCCGCCTGCGCCTTCAACCACGTGGTTACCTCTTCTTGAAGCTGTGCGTCGTCATCAAAACGCTGCATAGCCAACCACTTCTTCATTGCTGGGAATAAGTGGAAGTTGCTCGGTACCAGGTCAGGACTGTACGGCAGATGAGGAAACAACTCCCACTTAAAAGATTCGAGAACTTCACGAGTGGCATTTGCCGTGTGGGCCCGGGCGTTGTCTTTGAGCCCAAATTTCCCCTGCACTTGTTTTGTATTGCTATTCTGAGGTTGTGCAGAGTTTGGCAATACCTTTGAGAGTTTATTGTAGTGCCTCTTTCCAGGAAATCCACAAAAATCGTATTTCTACCGGGTTACTGATTAACCACGTGGTTGAAGGCACAGGTGGCCGAATTTTACGATGAAGGAATTTCCAAGCTCGTCCATCGCTACGATAAGTGCCTTAATTTAAATGGCAACTATGTAGAAAAGTAGTATTTAAGTGTGGCTTTCATCTGTATATAATAAAAAAAATTTCGAATACTTTATTTATTTTTAATTCCAAAACGTAATGTACTTTGTGGATAGCCCTCGTACCACTACAAAGTTTTACACCCAGATGTTTGTAAGAGTTGATTTATTCCAACTGTGACTTGTAGTCACAGAGTACTAAGTTTTTTTGTGGAGGGCACAATTTTATATTTTTCAATAATTAAAGCAAGTTCCTGGTCTTTGCAGCACTTTGAAATCTCATCTTTTCACAGTCAGTACATCATTAGAGATAACTGCATCATCTGCAAAAAGCTTGAGAGTAATATTAATATGGTCTGCAAAGTCACTAATACATAACATGAACAGTGTAGGTTCCAATACAAATCACTGGAGCACATCCGAACTTACTTCTACCTCTGCCAAGGACTCTCCATCCATGATAGCATGTTATGTTCTCCCTACGCATATGATTCTACTTTAGATGACAAGTGTAAATGTGGTATTGAGCTGCTTGATACTCCATGCAATCCTAGTTTTGATAATGAGTGTAGATGTTCTACTGAGTCAAATGCTTTTCAGAAATCACGAAATGGTGCATCTATCTGAAGGCCTTGATCCAAAGCATTCAGGATATCACATGAGAACAGTGTGAGTTGGTTTTCACATGACAGACATTTTTGGAATCCATGCTGCTTAGCATGGAGGAGATCATTTTGTCCAAAATATCTCGTTACTTTTGTGCTCAGAATACGTTCTAAGATTCTACAATTTGATGTCAAGAAAATTGGATGGAAAATTTGAGGATCACTTCTGCCACCCTTTCTTCTGACTGTTCTAGGCATGGTTTTTCTTTTTCTTTTTTTTTTTTTTTCGAAGGGTCTACAGTAGATTGTAGTTAAAAGAAGGGTAAATCAGCTGCAAATTTTGTGTAGAATCTCACAGGGATTCCACCAGGCCCTGGAGTTTTGTTCAGTTTTAGCAGTTTCAGCTGTTTCTCAACACCACTGACACTAATGTTTTGCAGTAGTGTGAGAATTAAACCAAGCCAATACTCCTCAATTTTCATTTGCAAAGGAAAATTTGAAAACAGAGTTTGGATGTCTGGTTTTGCTTTCCTACTTTCAACTTCAGTCCTTGTTTCATTCACAAGTGTCCGGATACTAACTTTGATATCACCAACTATTACATATGACCAGATTTTCTTTGAGTTCTGTGAGAGATCCTTAGATAATATTCTCTTACTGTAGTCACAGATGACTTCACACATTGCCATCTTGACAACCAAACACATTTCGTTCAGCATCTTCCCATCTTTAACTCTTTGTTTTACACCTATTCTGCAATAATCTCTGTTTCTTTAGAAGTTTCTTTACAGTGACTGTATATGAAGGAGGGTACCTTCCATCATGAACTATTCTACTATGTACATATAAACTCAATGCATCATCAACTATACTTCTAAATCTGAGTCATAGTTCTTGATTAGTTTGTCCAAGTGTTGAACCTATTTCAAGTGGTGTGTATCTGAGGACCATGCCCAAAAATACTGTATACAGAATAAACTGTTGTTAATTAACATCTCTATAAGCAATTTTTGAAAATATTTCAAACGATGGAAAATCCAGGGTGGACTGTAACAATATTATGAGAAGGAAAATTGCTACTTACCATATAGCGGAGGTGATGAGACGCAGATAGGCATAACAAAAAGACACAGTTATAGCTTTTGGCCGTTAAGACCTTGGTCAAGTGTATACTTAATATCACTATTTGTCATCCGTATTTCATTTAAAAGCTTTGCGCAGATTTTTAAGCATGTCACTGTTTGTTGTTTGTTTTCCTCCATATTTGTTATAAATATAATGAACCACCTGCAGCTATACACTAACTGTGGCATGCATGTTTCACATGCAGTGTTTCCATTTGAATGAGGGAGTAAATGGAGCTGTCAAAAAAAATTGTAGCAAGGAAGTAGTGACAAACCACAGCCATTAAAATAAATACCACTCGAGAATTTTTTGCCTTCTAAATTGACAATGTACTCAGTGACTGAATGTGTGTGATGTATCAGTTAATGGAACTAAAGCTCTTATTTCAATGTACAATGACTTTTATTTGTCAGTAGTCAGTTAGTGCTTTCTCATATTTTGGGCTTGTGTAGCGTGATCATCAGCAAACTTACAAGCTGTTGCCCTAGTATTTGCTCGTAAAATTTACGAAAAACATAGAAAATTATTTTGCTATTTGTTTTGGAGTGATAACATTTCTTAATTATGCAGCAATCAGACTCACCAAATTAGATGCTGCACGCAGTGCACAAACTGCAACCATTACAAATCTCTTAAATTACATGACAGAACTAAGAAGTGTACCCCGACTAATATATTATCCACATTTAACTCTGCGACAGTCACAAGCCATCTTATGGACATGATGAAGGATGCAGGTTTTTTTGTGTCATTTCTGTTCCATTCACAAACAGGGTATTCACTTCACCTATTAAGTTTTGGCAGCCAGTCACTAGATGGGAGCTCAGAATATGACCAAGTTGTTCGTTTTCTGTGACTGTTTGAAGAAACAGGGCTGTCAACAAATGGAAATTTCACATGTGAGTTTTTGTTGTATTATATTTCTTTATGATGTTTGTAAAAGACTAACTCAACAGCAATGCCTCTAATCACTTCATTCTATTTTTTGGAATCAGTCTCCAACAGTAAAGACTCTCTACAATTAGTTTGCAAAATTCTTCCTGGTGGTTCCATCACTGAAGAATTTCATGAAGATCAGTGAAAATCAGTTGTTACAAAATACATCAATGCTGTGCACAACATGATTGTAGAAGAGCAGCATGTTACTTACCATGAGATTAAGGCATCTTTATGCTTATCAAAGACTGCAGTATATTTGAATTTTCATGAACATTTAGCTGTAAAAAAGATCTTTTTCTGACTGACTCTGCCGATTTGACCAGAGCTCATAAACAGGGTTGTGCCATATAGTGTTAGGAAATGCTCAAGAAACTGCACCAAGGAACATTGTAACAGGAAACAAAGCTTGGATGTACTTGAACAAGTGAAAAACTAAGCAGCAATCACATGTTTGGGTATTCCAAGATAAAGCAAACCAGCAAAAGTGGATCTTTTATGAAACATTCCAACAATATGTTTGCTTGTTTCTTTTTTATCACTGGACATACTTGTCACTAGGGCATTATTCACAATCCTTATTTCTAAAAAATTCACTTACTATCTGTGTGTTGATTGCTGTCTTTATAATCTCAAGCTTATCCATTTCAGGCAGCACTGACCACTTTCAGATCTACAAGCAATTATCAGAAGATGGGCAACAATGCCTGAAACCAGTCAGTTTGAGATAACAAAACTTAAAAGTTGGCTCTTGTGAATGCTGTACATATGATCTAATCTAATTACGGGATGTATATACAGCCATATCCTGTTATCAAATAGTGTACAGTTGTGTTTAAAATTTCATGATCTAATCTACCTACAGTAATTTCATAGATATTAATGTACCTAGTATGTAGTAAGCTGTTGTTACAATTCCTTTTATTCTCTGATTTCAATTTGTTCAGCAGCTCTTGAGCCAGTACTATTGGCTGACAAATAGACCATTGCAAATGTTTGATTTTTTCCTACTTATTCAGCCTATTGCACGTGATAAGAATCACAATGGAGATGCAATACTCCTTGTGAGCCATACAAGTGGCTCCTCACAACTAACTTCTGCAGCAAAGAACCAGTTGTCACGATTTTACCAACTGATTACAACACTTTGTCTGTTTATTCATTTTTCTTTATATTTCTTCAGTATAGATTTTGATGCCACTCACTTCAAGAGATACAACATTTTAGAAAACCAGGACAATTCTAAATAAAACTTGACCACCATTGAACAAATTACTTCATTACTTTCAAACAACAATTACTGGTAGCATCTAACAAGTCATGTTACACTATCCTAACTGACATCAAAAATCTCTTTCAGCACTTGATAATTCTTAATATGGAATGACATGTAGGGTCCTAACCCACAAAAACTGATTGATTCAGTTTCATATCTGCCCTAAATGTAATTACTGAATAATCTATTGCACAGACCTGGATTCAGAACCTTCGAAAAGTCCGACTGTCAGTGTTAGTGTCTACATAATATTCAGAAATTGCTTGTGTGTGTGTGTGTGTGTGTGTGTGTGTGTGTGTGTGTGTGTGTGTGTGTGTGTGTGTGTGTGTGTATGAGAGAGAGAGAGAGAGAGAGAGAGAGAGAGAGAGAGAGAGAGAGAGATCAAACATGCTCACAAACATGGTTATTTGAAATTGTCACATCTTTATTACTTCAACTTGACACATTGGTTGCTGTATTTAATGTTGGCTGAAATAAAACGTGGAGTCAATATTAGAGGCCTAATATGAAAAGGGAAAAGGGTTTTAACAGTGAAATACTGGACACAAAATGCAGATTTAAATACAGAGAAATTTTTAATATTAGAAATGTTAAAAGGACACAATGATATGAATATAAATATGTACAATATAATGGCAAGCTATAATGATAATTAAATGAAACTGATATTTATATTTTGGGCACTTTTTAACATGTGTTTTCACTGTATGTGTGCAACCTACATAAAATCCTTAGCACTAAAAAGGTAACTTTGATAGTGTCACTGGAAATTTATTTCTAATAATTTTCTTGTTTGTGTAGGCATACACTATATCTTGATGTACTGTTTCAGTACTCTTCAAATTACCACCACACAACACTAAATCCAGTCTTTTTAATAAATTATTTTCATGATTTGTTAACTCTCATTCCTTGACAAAAAAATAAACCACTGTTTGCTCTCCAGTTCTGTGCTTATGGTGAACTAGGATTGGGAGAGACAATAACAGAATATTTAAATGTAGTGGAACTCATCTTCTGAGAAACACCACCAATGCCCTGATTTTATTATTACGTTATTTTTTTCCAAGAAATACAGATCTACAGCGTTTCATAGCTGCTAAGGTATTAACGTCATTATATGAGACATGTGGAAGATAGTGTGGTACATCATTTGCTAGATTTGCCAGACAATAAAAAATTATAATAATAACTGGAACAATTATATTCACATTCATACCCAATGACACTGATTAACTGTACACACAGTTCTAGCAAAGTAATTTACATCTTTCATTTATACTTTAGAGCTGTATGCTTATGATTTTCCCTAGTATGTGCATGCTACGAATCAGAATTCAGTACACCGTGACATAAAGTGATTAAAATCAACACTGCCATGATAAACTTATAAAATTCATGTTGTAATGCATTCTGGGTAAGATACAGGAGTTTATTATGCAGCAATAAGTTTTGTTACATTTATACATTTGTATACTTAAAAACTGGAGGCTTTTCTCCCATAGAATGTTAGAACTCTATAACACATCATTTAAACTTATTTAAATATTACATAAACATGAATAGTACATAGTACCAGGATATTTAATACCAGGGTCCTGAACAACAGAAAGAAAGTTGTTATAAATTTTTTATGACACTAATAGTATGGCTCAACTAATGCTTTACAAAAGTACATTTGTGTTACATAGAACACATGTAGTCAATGTTGTCTAGAAAGACTTCTTTCACATTTGTGAGTTTGTTCAAGTCCCTGATGTTTACTCTGTCTTATGTAGTGAAAAATCAATATTTTGTAATTAGTGTGCCAATTGGTGCGGTGATTATTAGTTAACGGAAGATGAAATACTGACAAACGTAATGTAGCTGTGGAGATTTTTGGCTTTCATTACTCAAATTTGTAAGCTACATATGAAGAATTACACATGTTTTTGTGTTTATGTAAACTGCAAGAAAAATTAAAAGTGGAGCAGGTGATATTTGTATCAATGTCAAGCAATTAGTGTAAAACCAAATGTAAAATAAACAAAACTGCAGTATTAGGATGGTTCCTGTTGTATGCTATTTCACATAAAATCAAGGTTGGCTTAATAGACAATAAGATCTACTTGTCTGCAAATAATTTATTGATCCTTGTGAGAAAAAATCAGAAATGGGTATATATTAACATTATAAAAATAAAGTAAAAACCTAACAAAAACATTATGAAAACTGTGAGGAAGTATTTGGTGTATGAGATCTTTAACCTTTCATTAAAATATCGAAACATCACAAAGCACACTACAAAATTGTCCCTATTATGCTATCAGGCTTCATGCCTGAAGGATAACTAGTTATTTAGACCGCCAAGGGATTTACATGTTACCAATGTATGCAATGGTGATGAAATTGAGACTAGATTTAATTTTTCTCAGAAGGACTTGCAGGTGTTTTGATGACTCAAAGAAAAGTTCTGGAAATGAGACTGAATTGTTTCCTAAGTACATTCTCGGTCTGCATGCTTTCTTTACGGATAGCAATGACTGTTTAAAGGTACTGATTTTTCTTTATGATTTAATCACTAGGAATAATGAAAATGCCAAAAACTTGAGTTTCATTCCTATATAGCAACGACAATGAACATGCAACTATTTATAATATATATAAAAAGTTAAAGTTTTTAAAATTGATTTAAAGCATAAACAGTTACATAATATTCTGCATGTGTAAACAAAACAAACATTCAGTACCTGAGGCACAAGTTGGAAACAAAATTTGGAACATTTCGAGTCAGAAAAGTAAATTTATTAAGCACAATAACGCCGGCGAAATAGAAGTCAAACAATGTCTATCATTGATAGGACTTCACTATGTCTACTGCTATGTACAAAGTATATATTTCTGTCATTATTTAAATTTACTTTCACAGAAAAAATGTCGATATAGCAACAATTAAAGCAGAAACATTCTGAAAACTATGAAACTCATCATGTCCTTAACAACATTGACATCACCAACGACAGTTTCATTTATTTACTTCTCCCCACCCCCCCAGACCGCTTGAGCGAGTCTCCTCTCCTTGCACTTCATTACATGGAAATGATATTCTGAGAGTCTAAAATAAACTTTTTTTGGTTTGCTCATTAAAGGAAGTAGAGCACTGCGCAATTCGTCAGACAGTTCCGCAAGCTCATTATCACATATGCAGTCGATAAGAAAATCGACCCTTAAATATATTACTTTTTGGTTATGTTTCCTACTAAGATTACAGTAACAGTCTTATAGTCTAAGATATAAATTAAAGTTTAGAGTAACGCGTGGTCGATCGTCGAAGATTTAAAATCTAATAATGCTTAAGTAGATGGATAACATCGTTATTTATTCTTTTTTTTCTTTTAGACTTCCACTTCTACGAAAATTACATAACAAATAAAAAATAATGAGGATCACAATTGAGACGAGAGTCCGATTTCGATGATTGCACATCCTGGGGGAGGCGCACATTTCGGAGAGCGTCCAAGATCCCACCACAAAATAGAGTTAGGTGCACGACACTGCACTAGTACTCCCACCTGTCCTCCTGCTCCTCGGTCTTAATCCTACTGCGCAACACGTCCGCAGAATCTGCTTCAGACTGCCACCCATCAGTGACGGAATGTTCACCCACAGCCTCTTCTTCACGCACGACTGCAGCTTCCGGCAGTGGACCAGCATCATCAGGCGCGACAGTCGGGGAACGTGGCTCTGACTTGATGCTCCTCCGCTCGGGCTCTTCATCACCATCATCACCATCCTGACCTATAGCAGGTGCCGGAATCCCTGTGTCAGAAGCCGATGCTGACGGAGGCCTATTCGTCGTTGCCACTTCGCTGCCTCCGCGGTCTGCCCCTGTCATCGATGAGGCCTCACTGCATTGGTCCTCATCATCATCCTCATCATACCTGTCAAGGACAGGTGTTGGCTCCACACGGACAGTTTCCTCATCTTTGGATAACTTCATCCCGTAATCATCGGTCTGCATAACACACACTCCATTTATAATGACTTCCTGGTCACCACCCTTGTCCTTGTGGTCGTCCCCATGACCCGTGGCATCCTGCCACTCAGGGTTCACCCACTGGGGGGCAGCTGGCTTGCGCCGCGATGTCCTTGATGGCTGTGACACTGCCACAGAGGATGAAAGAGGGAGGTCCTTTTTGGCAGAAGACCCAGTGACGGAAGATGCAGCGACGTCCCGCAGGCTGCTACCAGACAGGTTGGAGTCTTCACTGCCAAGGTTGCTCTCTGCATCCTCCTCTTCTTCGAAGTCAGGCTCACGCTTAATGCCCATGCTGAGATCGAGCCCACTGAACTGCTCCTTGGCGGCAGCTGCAGCGGCAGCAGCAGCTGCAGCTGCGGCGGCCAGTGGACCACCCCCAACGTCACAGCCTGGCGATGGCAGCAGGCCCCTTCCCACAAGTGCTGCCAAGTTGCTGTTGGCAAAGTAGGGCGGGTAGGGCAGCGGCACTGGTGCTAGCCCCATCCGCTCCTTCTGGAGCTCCAGCAACCTTTGGTTCAGCAACAGCCGGAACTGGACGGGGTCGAAACTGCCACCACCTCCCGCACCCGGTGGCACACTGCCCTCACGGCCCTGGCCACCACCACTGCCTCCACTGCTGCTGTCATGTGGAACTTGCTGCTTCAACCTCATTCGGTGGTTGTGGAACCAGTTGGTGATGGTCCTGGTGGACAGCGCCAGCTCCGCCCCGAGGAACTCAATGGTGGCTACGCTCGGATAGCTATCCAGAGCGAAGGCCAACCTCAGCGCCTCCTTCTGTTCCTCTGAGAAGAGGACACGCTGCTTCTTGGCTGATGGTGGTCCGGGCCCAGGGCTTGGGCTGTGGTAGAACTCGGAAGTGTCGTTGGAGGAGGTGTCGCTGCTGTTGTCCGCGCCACCGCCACTGCCACTGCCTCCGCCACCCGCGACGCCACCTCCAGTCGTGCAGCCTGGAGGCCCGGCACTGCGGCGGCGCTTGTTGGCCTCGCGGCGCTCGTTTTTCAGTGCCTGCAGCCGGTCGATGTTGTGAGCGTCGCTGAGCCACAGCTGCATCCGGATGAAGGGCTCGCGACCCTTGATGCTCAGCATGTGCCAAGGCTTTGGCTTGGAGAGCAGCTCGCTCACTGAGCCTTGAGACAGCCCCAACACCGCCTCTCCGAAAATCTGTGCCAAAGACGATGACGTCTTTAACTAAGAGCTCAGAGGCACTGCCACCTCTTGCAGTTCAGAGGCAAAAGTGTTTTGTCCTTGCAACATGGCTGGACAACTTCGAACAGTGCAGGCCTTTCTGTAAATCTGCGCGCATTGCTCCTAATTTTGGACTTTTGCAAACTGTAATTTCAGTTTCAACATTGAGAGGTCAGCATGACCAAATAGCACAAAATGTGAATACATCATGCTGTTAAACAAAACCATTAGAATCAAAAATGGTTTTCAATCAGCAATACAATGCAAAGGAGCAAGTATTTTGCTGTGTTTTCAATGCCTGCAACTTTTTTATTTACTTAGCTATCAAAGCAACTGTTCCCCTTTTAAATGTAACTTATACCTTTTTAGTGAGATTCAGTAACCCATTAAAAGAAGAGAACAGCAATATAACATATATCAGGTTCACAATGAGACTTTTCGCAGAATAGCAAGGACACATGTTATGACAGTAGTCTACCTGCACAGCTGTTAGGCTATATTCACAATAAAACGGAACTGGACCTGTAATGTGCCTCATAAGGCGTTTTACACATGCCATCATTGTTTACCATGGTGATTCCTCAATACCGACATGTAGCACGGTCTCCATATAAACAATGCTTTGGTTAGAAGGTGGATGCCCAATTAAAAATAAGAAAAAATCTCATAAGTAGAATATTTCTCAGCCATTTTTTTCCAAAAAGTAGCCTTTTGAGCATATGTACTATTATTACCATTATGCTTTTTATGAGTTACTGAATGCCACTGAATTAATGAATTCATGAGATTTGGTGTAATAATAATGAATATAATGTATTCTGGGCTCTTTTCGAAATGTAACTGGTAAAGAGTTACCCCACAGATATTCTGTATCATTTTCTTTAAAATACTTTTAAATTTTTCTCTTTGCAGTCCAGTTAATTTTGTTGCAATCAGTTAAAATTTACTGCTGCATCTTTTGTGAAAGTGAATAATGTATATAGGAGTCTAATACAAGTCATAAAACTTGCCAGTACATAGGAGTGTGTTGCCAGAAAATTGGGTCACAACAATCTGCTTGACTTTTACTCTTAAGGTCAAATACATGGCACTCCCATATTTCAATATATTATTGTAGCTGGCAAAAAAATCAAAAGTTCGTTACTTTCATGTGGTATACTTGAATCTTTGGTGTAACAGAGTTGCAAGACAGTGCTCCTCTAGCACCCACAGAATAAATATATGGTTAACAAAATAAGTTGAACAATGTAATTTTTGTTTGATCATTGAGAGTTGAAGTTGTATGTAACTGACAGCACATGTTACAGGAAGCAACAGAAAATCACTTCCTATGACAAATGTTCATAAAAATAAGTGTTTTTAGGTGCAAATTTCATTTTTAGTGCTCTAATAAACACATAAATTTAAACAAGACAAATTTAGTATTATAAACATGAAATATTATGTCACTTAAAAAGCTCTATGAACTAACGCAAATTTTAACACAAGAAACTGAGTAGCAGTAGTGGCACCATTAACTGCCTAAGTTGAAATGAGAACATTTATTTATGAGATATATAGAGACCGCTTGTACACATAAAGTTATTTTTCTGATTGACTGATTGCTGAATGATGATTTAATCATTTCTATTGAATGAACCAGTAAATAAAGTGGTATGAGAGGTACTATGAGGAAGATGTAAAGTTTCCTGTGAATAACTGCAGTTAAAATATTGTGAAAGTAATCCCTGTGAGAAGTTTAAGAAAATACTGCTTTCCAGCTTACATCTAGCACAAGGAAGATATTGACAGAACCAAAGAAAATAAGTCCATATTGAAAGGTTACAGGAAGTAGCCCAGCTAACTGTCCACAAATGTAGTTTGAAAGCAGTCAAATGTTCTAACATGTTAGTTTCGTGAGGAAGCACAAAATGATTTTGAGACTCAATGACAAATGACTCTGGGTGACTTCGTTACTAGTCAGTAATCGTGAGATATTCTGGCTTTCTTCAAACTGATACTGTTTTTCTATGGGGCAGGATGCACTTTCGGTTTGTGAAAACATTTTACTTGTGGGACGAGGTGGCAGCAGCTGCCACATACTGCTTGAAATATGCTTTCATTTCCACCCTGAAGTGGTGGACCCACACCTCATCCACATTAACAAATCAACATAAAGAATCAATTGGATTCTTTTCAAAATGTCCAGAAATTGCTTAGAGATTGATTCCCTATAGTCAGCTTTCCATGCAAAGGAAAAGTACTCTCTCTTCTGCTATGACTGTTGTGTTGGCCATTACATGCACCTCTAACCAGTTATTTTCCAAGCCATATTGTGCATTTTGTCACGGTTTTCAGATGTGACTGCAATTTTGGGATGCTCTTCACATGAATTATCTTCAGTAGAATTATAACCATATTTGATTTCAGTCACTATCCCAGACTGGAGTGAAATTTGCTTACTGTGACTTCTTTAAAAACGGCATAAACAAATCTGTCCTGCAGATTGAAATGATACTTGACTTGCAGTATAATGCATATTGTAAAAATATAAAAAATCAAAATTTCATAGTCATGAATGCTATTTTTGTGCCTGTCTGAAAATTTTCACCTTGGCTTCGTATTTTGTGTTTGTGTGTTTCTAAAGTGCTGTGATATCATGCAAAGAGAAGAGAAATGAACTGAACTGTGATACTTGGAGGGAAGAGAAATTGACAGGGGAGGGTATGCATCCTCACCTTCTGGCCTATGTTGTTGGCAAGGAGTGCCTCCTTGATCTTGGTGGTGATGGTCTGTGTGTCGAGGTCCTGCGTGAGTGCAGCCATCTCGTAGACGGAGGGTGCCACATGCTGCTGGAGCCCGCGCAGTGCCGCCATGGCCATGCCGGACTGCTGATGCTGTTGCGGCGGTGGTGGCGGTGGCTGCCCGTGGCGGTCCTTCTTGTCAGCAGTGAGTGCAGCACCATAGCCTGCCAGCCCCAATGCACCTGGCCCCACAAGCATGGGTGGTGGTGGTGGCTGGGGCACTGAGGCGGGTGCACCAGCCCCAGCAGCAGCAGCGGCAGCTGCTGCAGCAGCAGCAGCATGGTGTGGGTGATGCAGCTGCAGTGAGGCAGGCAGTTCGTGGCCCAGGTGGGCACCGTGGCCACTGTGCCCATTGTGGTGCTCTGGCTGCTTCGACAGTTTCGGCGGCTGCGGCTTTGTCAGTGAGGCACACGCTGTACCAAATGGAAAGAACACCACTGTCAGAGCGCTGGCATTTGCACCAGCATCTAGTTTATCCTAACAGCTGAGTTGCCCTACACCCATCTGATTTACAGTTTTTGCTTCACCGTAACACTGTTAGGGACACCAAAATCAATTATTGGTATCTGGTGGTAGCGGGCTTTATCCAGCCTGGAGCTGAAGGATTGGTTTTACAGTAATCTATCTAAAGTAATCTGTGGCTAGAGGCTGCTCTGCTTGCTATAGTGTTGCCAACTTTTCCATTAAAGGGCGTGTTTTCCAGCATCTGTTGGAAGTCATGGCAGGAAGCACCACTTGCAAGAGGAGTGTTGTGAGTGGGAGCACGAAATGAGCAATGGAAATGTCTGGAATCTTTTGCAAAGGTCAGTTGGCTGAAAGGCCTAAAGCTGCCTCTAGCTCACAAAATTGTGCGGTCGCCCAGCAGTCCTCCTGGGTGCAGGAGGTGAGCCACGGGTCTCTCAGGAAGAGTTTTTAAGAATGAGTGATCCTAATCCTTTTTAAGAATGAGTGATCCTAATCATCAGTTAAGTATTCTGCCAGTGCAGGAAGTTTAAAAGAGTTCACAAGTGTATTTCATGCATGGGTGTGCAATTCTTAGTAGGCACTTCCAATTTTGCAAAAATTATTGCGGATCAGTGTATGTGCATGTGATTGATCAGAACAGGTTTCACAACAAATAGGGGAGCATTTCACCAGAGGATGCTTTTTAATGAAAGATATGGAGTCTTCTAGGTCAAAATTATGCTATAAATTACATTTGTTTCCATGGAACTTTGAAGTGTGGTGCTTTCATGTTACTTTCAACCAGCTGACTTTGAGCTGTTACCCTTTTTTGCCTTTTGAAGTTTATCATCAGAAGTTGCTGCAAATGTGTGTTTTGCCTTACAGTTAATGACTGTGCTTAAGAGGCAGCAACAATGTAATGTACTCACGAGATTTGAGTGGGCCTCCAGCGTAGTTGCCGGTCCTCATGAGCTTCTCAGGCGCTATCTTGTACTGGCTGGCAACCAGCTTGTGGACGGCATTGTCGTCCTCGAGGAACATCTTCATTCGAATGAAGGGCTCACGCCCCTTCTGCGTCAGCATATGCCACGGTTTGGGCCGTGCTAGGAGGTCTGACACGCTGCCTTGCGATAGCCCCAGCACTGACTCTCCAAACAGCCGCTGGCTTATTGAGTACTGGCTTAGCGACTCCTTCACCTGCAACGAGTTACACACAGAAATGATCAGTGACCTGTGAACATACTCACACCTCCCTACAAAGTTCATACAGTTCACACCACATGCTCTTTCTAAAACATCGTGTATTACCAATTAATGCTACTAAGAATATACAGATTTGGTACTGTGAGACATATGTATTTTCCTATTTATGTACATACTCTCCAAACCAATGTAAGGTGCATGGAAGAGGATATCTGCCATTCTACCACCACATGTTAGTGTTTCTTCCTGTTCCAATCAGATTTGGAGTGTGGAAAGTGTGAAAACTTATACCCCTACGTGTGTGTGCTGTAATTAGACTAACCTTATCTTCCTGTTGTCTAAGGGAGCGATATGTACTAACCTGAAGAAAATTCATGTGAAGAATATTTCTGGAATCTGGAATTGATAATGGTTCTTGAAACTTTATAAGAAAGAATTTGGAAGATAGTCGACATCTATCTTCAAGTGTCTGCCAATTTAGGTTCATCAGCATTTCTGTGCCATCCTCCCACTGAATCAAGCACACCTGTGACAGTTTGTGCTGCCCTTCTTTGAATGCATCCAATGTTCCCAGTTGGCCCCATTTCTTTCAATGTCAACAGAATTTCTATGCTCATATACAAGTAGACTAATTGGTTCAATCAAAAAGGTAGCACTACAATTTTGTCCTTTCCAAAGCAAAGTGAGAAAACTAAACAAGAAATGGTGCATTTAAATCATGTGTTTAAGAGTTCTTACAGAGTGACAATTATTGAACTGTGTGAAATAAAATCGTCGTAACTTCTGAACAGTTTATGTTAGGATGTTCTAACTGCACGGTTGGCCACAGGGCATGATGGGAATTAGTATGCGCATGGTTTGGGTTTGTCAATGAGCAAAATTGGTGCATTTGGGGGACCAAGAATCCGCATATCGAGAAGTCTCTTCACCCTCAATGGGTGACTGTGTAGTGTGCAATGTCCAGTCACAGAATAATCGCTGCAGTATTCCTTGATAGCACAGTGACTACCAAATGGTACGTGAAGGTTTTGGAAGATGATTTCATCCCCATTATCCAAAGTGACCCTGGTTTTGACAAGATGTGGTTCATGTGAGATGGGGCTTGACCCCATTGAGGCAGAAGAGTTTTTGATGTCCTGGAGGAGCACTTTGGGGACCGCATTCTGGCTCTGGGGTACTCAGAGGTCACTGGCATGGGCCTTGATTGACCGCCGCATTCTCCAGATCTGAACACATGAGACTCCTTTTTGTAGGGTTATATTAAAGTCAAGGTGACAGCAATAACCCCAAAACCATTGTTGAGCTGAAACAGCCATTCAGGAGGTCATCAACAGCATCGATGTTCTGACACTTCAGGGGGTCATACAGCATTTTGCTATTCGTCTGTGCCACATCATCGCCAATGATGGCAGATATATCAAACACGCCATAAGCTAAATCTGAATATCTGCAGTTACGTTTACATTCAAATAAAGTGTGTGAATGCTGTAGTTTGGAAGTAACTTACGTCTTTTTTTTCCCCCCATACAGTTCAATAACTGTCACCCTGTAAGAACTTAAGTGTAAAAGCATCCATTAATAATTTGTTTCAGGCACCAGAGAACATTACTACACGTGGTCCAATTGGAGATAGTATGGCTCCCAACTGGAAGAAACTTTGCTGGGGTCAAATTGTTGTCAAACTCCGGACCCTTGGATGTTTAGGTTGACACATCGTGCAATGGCCTCTGTGTTATACTCGAATAGCGTGATACTTGCTAAAAATATAACAACTTGCTATTTTTCTAAGTACTGTCCTGTGCAGTGACTTTGATATGTATATTGCATCTCCTGTCCTACAGAGTGGCGCATGAGAAACCAGCCCTGAGTACAGACTGCTCGCCAATTACACAAGAATTGTTGCCCGCCATGAGCGAATATAACAACAAACAGATAATTACATAATAATTAGATAATAAACAAATAAGCTAATCCAAATTGATAGTGTCTATTACATTGCATTAGTGCTGAAAATAATCTCCTTCTGCTTCAATGCATTTTTGCACGCACCCCAACATGTTAATATACACTTTGCATAGCTATCAGTTCTCAAAATTTCATTGCGAATGTTGTCCTTCAAGTCTTCTGACGTTACTGGGTTATTCGTGCACACTTTTCCATTTAGACTGTCCCACAGATAAAAGTTACAAGAGATTATGTCCGACAAACTCCTTTGCTGATGGTATTTTCATCTGTGGATCTTTCATGAATTCGTGAGATTGACTTGTGTGAACTGTGACAGGTCACCCCATCCTGTTGAAAGACAGCAAACGTACATACTGACAATACAAAACCTAGTCACAACAGCTTTGAAACGATAGATAACAGTTGGTCGGTGACAGTGAGCAGTCTTGTACTCAGGACCAGTTTTTCGTGTGCCATCTTGTATAAGTTAGAATAGATCTCATCTTTCGTGAAGAGATCTCCATCTTTCATTTAAAGCGATTTGAAGAAACCACAGTCAACATAAACTGAGGTGCCTAGATGGAGATTTGGACTTTAACGTGAGGCAGCCAGCTTAATCATTAAGTAATAAATGACTAATATCTGACGACTGTTAAGTGGGTAATCTCAGAACCCACTCCAAAGCCAACGAGAGAGTTGTGCATTGCTTGAGAAGGTACTGGACCGCAGTTTCAGCATCGAAATGCTGGAAGTGAGAGAACATTTGGGTGCTACAAGGTGAAGTACTATAAAACTTGCCTTCTTCACAATTTCCTCTGTGTTGAGGTTGTTGTACATGTCGAACTGTTGCTGCGTGATGGGTGGCAGCACTGCTTTTAGAGGCCTCTGTGAGGGAGAGTGATGTGTGGGGGCACTCGGCTGTGAAATGAGAGAATTTGTGATGTTGGCCATCCGCTGCAGGGGGCTCGCGGCTGCCGAAGACGCGAAGTCGTCAGCCGGGGTCATCGCTGGCGGCAAGATGGAATTGCTGAGAGGACTGCTACCACTCGTGGGGATTCCCGGCGTCGTTGCTGCAGACCCTCCACTTTGCTGTTGTCCTGGTTGACCTAAGCCTGGAACACCATTGCATCCCAGTCCAGTTACTTTCACTTCTGTCCACATGGTCACTGATATCACTAGTATCTCTATGTGAGAGTTGTTCAGAAATGAATTTGGAAAGTTGTACTGTATATTTACACTCGTATATATTTATAGTCGTCTATATATTTATATATTATATCTGACATTCCTTTACTAATTGGCAAAAAAAATTGATTAAATGTTGTTTGCGTAGGGGGTGGGCACGCACCTGGTTCAAGTTTGGGCCTTACAAGGGAGAAGGCACTACCGGCATGTCGCAAAGCATCTGCAACGGACTCGAGGACTTCCTTCTTGACGGCGACAGCTGCAGCTGCAGCAGATACTGGGTCGCAGTTTGCAGATGGGACTTCACCATTGGGAAGTTTCTCGTCCCTCTGATCAGCTGAAACTGTCGCTGGTTTCGGCATTGACAGGTCTTGGACTACTCCATTCAACTGCAAAGGAAACAGAAATACGCACGTCAAAAATTGCAGGTAGGTCTTCGAATATTGCCGCTGCACAAGCCAGGTCAGTTTCCATAATCGTTCTTTCAGTTTTACCTATGTGTTTATAAACTACAAACGCAGTTCCTATCAACTCTAAATCGAAGCGAGAATGTTGCTAAAGTAACTGCAAGGACAAAAATTGTTTTTTGTAATAAGAATGTCCTGGAAAATAGCGTAACTGCATAAACATGTAGAAAATAACTATCTATATCCTAATTTTTATTTAATCCTAACCAGTTTCGGTCAAATCACTCATAGTCAGATGCCATACCCTCCATAGTTCTCCATCAGTTTAGATTACTGGCTCTCGCCATTTTGCGTACGTGCCATGTTGTGCTGTGGCAGGTAACGTGTTGGGATTGCTAGGAATTGTATATTTTCTAAATATAAGTAAATGGTCTCTGTCTCTCTCGTTGGAGGTTTAGTGAAAACCCGACTGACCGTTAATCTAAGACAGGAGAAAAAAAAAAATGAGGCATTGTCGTTTTTGTTTCGTTTAGCTGTGAACTCACTAGTGTTGCCAGGGGAGGTGTGGCGGACGGGGAGTCAAACTGAATATGAGAACTGCACAAACTCTGGATCAATGCAGCCAGGACCATTTTCGAAACTTATACTGCCGGATGTGGACCGAGAGTTACGGTTTATGCGTTACACTGATCGCTATTCCTATTTGTGTCACGAGAAAATACTGTTAAATTAAAAGCAGCTACTTAAGAATGGACTCTAAAGTACAGGGCTATTACAAATGATTGAAGCGATTTCATAAATTCACTGTAGCTCCATTCATTGACATATGGTCACGACACACTACAGATACGTAGAAAAACTCATAAAGTTTTGTTCGGCTGAAGCCGCACTTCAGGTTTCTGCCGCCAGAGCGCTCGAGAGCGCAGTGAGACAAAAATGGCGACAGGAGCCGAGAAAGTGTATGTCGTGCTTGAAATGCACCCACATCAGTCAGTCATAACAGTGCAACGACACTTCAGGACGAAGTTCAACAAAGATCCACCAACTGCTAACTCCATTCGGCGTCGCTGATAACCACGCAGTTGAGCGCCCCACAAACCAAACAAAAAAAAAAAATCCATTCGGCGATGGTATGCGCAGTTTAAAGCTTCTGGATGCCTCTGTAAGGGGAAATCAACGGGTCGGCCTGCAGTTAGCGAAGAAACGGTTGAACGCGTGCGGGAAAGTTTCATGCGTAGCCCGCGGTAGTCGACGAATAAAGCAATCAGGGAGCTAAACGTACCACAGCCGACGGTTTAGAAAATCTTACAGTCTAAAGTCTTACAGTCTAAAGTCTTACAGTCTTAAGTTTAAAGCAGAAGCCTTACCGTTTACAATTGCTACAAGCCCTGACACCCGATGACAAAGTCAAACGCTTTGAATTTTCAGCGCGATTGCAACAGCTCATGGAAGAGGATGCGTTCAGTGCGAAACTTGTTTTCAGTGATGAAGTAACATTTTTTCTTAATGGTGAAGTGAACAGACACAATGTGCGAATCTGGGCGGTAGAGCCCTCTCGCATTCGTGCAGCAAATTCGCAATTCACCAAAAATTAACGCGTTTTGTGCAATCTCACGGTTTAAAGTTTACGGCCCCTTTTTCTTCTGCGAAAAAAACGTTACAGGACACGTGTATCTGGACATGCTGGAAAATTGGCTCATGCCACAACTGGAGACCGACAGCGCCGACTTCATCTTTCAACAGGATGGTGCTCCACCGCACTTCCATCATGATGTTCGGCATTTCTTAAACAGGAGATTGGAAAACCGATGGATCGGTCGTGGTGGAGATCATGATCAGCAATTCATGTCATGGCCTCCACGCTCTCCCGACTTAACCCCATGCGATTTCTTTCTGTGGGGTTATGTGAAAGATTCAGTGTTTAAACCTCCGCTACCAAGAAACGTGCCAGAACTGCAAGCTCGCATCAACGATGCTTTCGAACTCATTGATGGGGACATGCTGCGCCGAGTGTGGGAGGAACTTGATTATCGGCTTGATGTCTGCCGAATCACTAAAGGGGCACACATCGAACATTTGTGAATGCCTAAAAAATCTTTTTGAGTTTTTGTATGTGTGTGCAAAGCATTGTGAAAATATCTCAAATTATAAAGATATTGTAGAGCTGTGAAATCGCTTCAATCATTTGTAATAACCCTGTATATATTGCTATTAATCTCCAATAGTTTTTGCTCCAGAATTGCACGAGTTCATATCTATGTGGAAAGCTTGCTCCTTAATCCCTCATAAATTTAAATATGTAGTTTTATAGATCGTGATCATATGTTCCACGGTGCCTCCATTATAACAAGAAGTGTTATGAAATAAAGATTGATGTCAGAAAAGAATTAATTGCTGTAAACTTAGAGATTGTTACAATCGGGACGTGAGTTTTGTGTGACAATAGATGTAGCGAGTTTCAAGAGACTTCCACATGTCGCCAACCTTGCTTGCATCCATTCAAACTGTACATCGGCCCACTTACCTGCTGCTGCTGTTGCTGTTGTTGTTGCTGTTGCTGCTGCTGCTGCTGTTGCTGCTGCTGCTGCTGCTGTTGTTGTTGTTGTTGCTGCTGCTGCTGCTGCTGTTGTTGTTGTTGCTGATGCTGTTGTTGCTGCTGATGGCTCATGGCGGCTTGCTGCTGTAGAGCAAGCAGGCCAGCTGTGCTTGGGCAAGCAGAATTCAACTTGGCTAATTCTCGGTGATATGCATCCAATGCCATACGGATCTCCTCCTGCGTACGGTCCATTGGCCCAAAGCCAGGGAATAGAAGGCTGGAATAAGAGGAAGGTGTTGTTTTATCGATTACCATGTGCAAAACTATGGCAAAGAAAATAAGTGTGACACGGCATATTCTTGCCAAAATCTGCTTTTTTGTTGTTAGGTGGTTTATCAATTGACCGAACCAATGAATAGCAGGAAAATAAAATTCATAATCTTTATCAAAAGCACTGTGTCCATACCGCCAGTTCTGCACTGGAAACTTTCACAGCTTTTGTGTGTGTGTGTGTGTGTGTGTGTGTGTGTGTGTGTGTGTGTGTGGAGGGAGGGATAGAGGGAGGGATAGAGGGAGGGAGAAGGAGAGAGAGAGAGAGAGAGAGAGAGACGACAGAGACGACAGACCGTTTTATGTTACTGTTGCATCACTCGGTAAGTTTTCATAATTTAATGTAAATGTAATACCTTTGGAAAGGTTCGCGGGGTCCCCGCATGTGATCGTCCATGCGTCGCCCCATCAGCTTGGCCAGCTCCTCCTGGTAGATTCGGGCCACCTTTTCCTGTGGAATGTCATCATTTTCATATTTCTTGAGCCGTCGGTTCTGTGAGTTGTCCTTTCCACCCAGTGGTGATGGACACTGTGCACAACAGTAAAGATATAAGCTCGTCTGTTTGCAGCCTTCTGCAGCTGTCGACAGTTTTCAAGGCTATAAGTTCCGAATAAATTGTACACGATGACCGACAAGACAGCTGCAAAAGACTGATTTGCGATAAACTACGAAACTATCACTGAAAATCGGTGTGCGTACAAATAATGCCGACAACAAAAGTCGTTCTTACTACGCAGTGAGAACTATCTAGTTGAAATATTCAAATAAGATAAGTGAATTTCCATTATTAAAAATATGATAAACTGCTAACTCAGGTACAGTTAGAATATATTTCAGCGCTTAACTTCAATTCATATATGTAAACGTACGTTGGTAAATAAAATGTGTGGCAAGTAATTGTAATAACTGTCTGCCAGTGCAGCAGATGTTGCTCCTACCTGTGCGTGGTTCGGTGATTTGCTGTCACTGCTGTGGCTGTCCTCCACTTTCATCATCTGTGAAGCCTCATTTAGGATATGTGCGATTCTCTCCTCGGTCATGTTGTCTGTCTCACCCCTTCCAAATGGAGGCATAGCGGAGTCCTTTCCTGTAAGACAGTTACATACCGTGAGTGTAATTCATTGCTTTCTAGCGAGCATGTATTACAAATTTTATGAATTCCTTTGTTTCGCGCCGACTCCTGAAAATAAACCCTTCGAAACCACTCCTCCAATAAGTTAAACTCAGGGCTCTTTTTACAAAAACATTACCGATTGGAAAGGGATTTGCCTGAGTTACTAGAGATCTAACATATGCAGTATGTCTATCGGAAAATCCTGTTTATGATTCGCTTCGAACACCCACTGGAAATGAATGCAGTGATCTGGGTATGGTACAAAAGAGCATACAGCCCTATGAGTCTAGGTGTGAAAAAGAGTTGTTTGCCAGAAAATTCGAATGTCTACAGTAGAGCAACATTAAATTATTCCATTTCAAGAGAGAACCTTTTATTTTCCTGTCATAGTTTCCCTGAAAAATTTAAACCAGCCAAAAACCAACGATTTCGCCTGTTCAAAATCGCTCTACAGGTCAGGTCGAGGTCAATAATTCTAGTTCGATCACACATCACTGTCACAGTTAGATAACTACTTTTTAAAAATATTACACAAAATTGTCATATTAAATAAATGTCGTTTAAAAACGATGCTTTCGTCGTTTAAATTTAACACCAAATTGATCTGTACAGCAGTGTAATACCATATCCGTATATTATAGTGCAGCTGGGGAAGTGTTGGACTACTTTCTCTACAGTGGAAACCGCATAAAAAAGAAGCAAAATCAAACAACTAAATGTGGTAAAAGCATCATAATTTGATTGTATTTTCTATGTAATTGTCCTCCGCTTCGAGAATAACAATTAGTGTTATGAGAAACTGTAACACTAAACAAAGCCATTCGTTTAGTTTTGCTTCTTTTATGAGCAATGCTGTAGCAAAGGGGGGAGCAGATATGCTAAACCACGGCTCAGAGAATGTAGTTAGATGAGTAGTACTGTTAGACTCGACCATAAGCTATAGTGTTGGTTTCATTGAACTAAGCTTGCCCCCCCCCCCCCCCCCCGAAAGCGTAAATACAGTAATGCGAAGAAAATTTGCATGAGAAATTGAGCCCATAAGTTGTAGGAGTATAACTGGTAGTGCGTTTCATATGATACTGATATTAATCTTTGCTAAGAAGGGAAATAAAACATAATGCCCTCGAACAGAGGAAGTTCTTTCAGCGCCAACATTAAAACGAAAGCAAGTTACATTGCGCAGGAGCAAAAATTTTCATTATTGTTCTAATTCGAAGTTTACATCTACCACCTCAATAAGTAACCCAAAGCTGCGGTTTTATCACAAGGAGCAGTAAAATGAAATGTCATGTGGCTAGGGCCTCCCGTCGGGTAGACCGGTCGCCTGATTCAAGTCATTTTAGTTCACGCCACTTCGGCGTCTTGCGTGCCGTGTCTATGGGGTCTTATAACTAGGAGAGCTACAGGGTAGTTATACTCTATACAGACAAGTCCTATTTCGGGAGAACATTGAAAATATGAGCCAGTAAATACAAACGGAGTTCATTGCTGCTTTAAATAACTGCTCTCGAACTGGCCAAAATAGGCTACGTCAACTAGGTAAAAATTTACGAGACTTCTTCTCACCACACTAAACGTAATCAGTTGATGGTGGTGGGGTGGGGTGGGAGATAAATAAGATTATCATTGAAACACCGCACCAGAGCGCCTGTCTGGAGACAGTTTTAGCAATTGTTCTGTCCTCAGAGGTACACGTGAGACTTCCGGTAAGACATATAGGGTTAATCTGCGAGGAAGTACCTTCTCCACTGAAGAATGGAAGATATCTCGAGGTAGTGTATTTTGTACCCGCAACTGTGATATTCTCAGTGGCACAGATAAGGCTTCCGGTACGACACATACACTTCGTCTGCAAGGAAGAGCGCTAAGTCTAGGGGACTGATGACCTCAGATGTTAAATCCCATAGTGCTTAGAGCCATTTGAATCATTCTGACTGCATCTATGTTACAACAATGTTCTATAAACGTATGTGAAACACTGTATAGACATGACCTATGCACATTTATTATTAGGTGAACTCTATTTTTCTACAGTTAAAATATCAAAATTATTAATGTGATTTTATGGATACAATAACATTTTTTATGGCACTGACACTCATTGCTTTTAGACACAGTCGTCATAATTGTCGAAATATTTGTTCTATTTCCCACGTAAGGACTTTAGGGAGAAATGGTCCAGGACCTTCCCCTAATGTACTACAACCTGATCACCCCCCCCCCCCCCTGCAGCACTGAACTCGTATTCGGAATGAATAGGATTCAAAATTCCAATACTTGGTGCTGACGTGACGTCAAAGTCCTTCTTCGCAATGATTTCCACTCTTCGAATAGCTGAAGACCAACTTTCATGGTATACGACCCACCACTGACACAGAAGTGATTTTTTAGAGACGGTCTAGAATATTAGACGATGTGTTTTTGGTTTCTTAGCGAATTTACTATTCTATTTGTATGCACAATATTCACAAGTTTGACCAAGACATCTTCTCAAGTGCTGCGAGAGGTAGTCTGGAGCCGGTACTGCAGACATGAACGATGGATTAGATAGTACCGGTGTACTGTAACTGGCGTGTCAACTAGCCAACAAGCGGGAGAAGTTTTAGAGATTGTGCGTTCGTCTTGGCCAGTGGACAATCTAGGTGTTCTAACCAGCTGCGATATCTACTAGACGATCGTTCATTCGTACATTAGCCGTACAAAGGTGCGTTCACACCTGTGCGCCTTGCGCACGGCGGACTGAGCTTGTCCCACATGCAAGTAGAGGGGCTTGTCTCCCCGCCTGCTATGGGGAGACTCGTGAGCACAGTTCAGAGGGATGCGCGAGTTTCCACAGGAGCATGCGCTTCCTTACCTCGTTCGTGCAACGGTTGCAAGCGCAGGGGAAGTCGCACAGGTGTAAACCCACTTTAACGCATGTTTCAGCCGTTCTTTTGTGGATGGAATCTAGGCAACGAGTACGTCTATGAGCGTCCCTCGCAGAACCTGACGAACACAATTTGTGCAGAAAATGGAATCGTCAGCCCAGCTAACACCCAGGGTGTTACAAAAAGGTACGGCCAAACTTTAAGGAAACATTCCTCACACACAAATAAAGAAAAGATGTGATGTGGACATGTGTCCGGAAACGATTAATTTCCATGTTAGAGCTCATTTTAGTTTCGTCAGTATGTACTGCACTTCCTCGATTCACCGCCAGTTGGCCCAATTGAAGGAAGGTAATGTTGACTTCGGGGCTTGTGTTGACATGCGACTCATTGCTCTACAGTACTAGCATCAACCACATCAGTACGTAGCATCAACAGGTTAGTGTTCTTCACGAACGTGGTTTTGCAGTCAGTGCAATGTTTACAAATGCGGAGTTGGCAGATGCCCATTTGATGTATGGATTACCACGGGGCAATAGCCGTGGCGCGGTACGTTTGTATCGAGACAGATTTCCGGAACGAAGGTGTCCCGACAGGAAGACGTTCGAAGCTATTGATCGTCGTCTTAGGGAGCACGGAACATTCCAGCCTATGACTCGCGACTGGGGAAGACCTAGAACGACGAGGACACCTGCAATGGACGAGGCCATTCTTCGTGCAGTTGACGACAACCCTAATGTCAGCGTCAGAGAAGTTGCTGCTGTACAAGGTAACGTTGACCACGTCACTGTGTGAAGAGTGGTAAGGGAGAACCAGTTGTTTCCGTACCATGTACAGCGTGTGCAGGCACTATCAGCAGCTGATTGGCCTCCACGGGTACACTTCTGCGAATGGTTCATGCAACAATGTGTCAATCCTCATTTCAGTGCAAATGTTCTCTTTACGGATGAGGCTTCATTCCAACGTGATCAAATTGTAAATTTTCACAATCAACATGTGTGGGCTGACGAGAATCCGCACGCAATTGTGCAATCACGTCATCAACACAGATTTTCTGTGAAAGTTTGGGCAGGCATTGTTGGTGATGTCTTGGTTGGGCCCCATGTTCTTCCACCTACGCTCAATGGAGCACGTTATCATGATTTCATACGGGATACTCTACCTGTGCTGCTAGAACATGTGCCTTTACAAGTACGACACAACATGTGGTTAATGCACGATGGAGCTCCTGCACATTTCAGTCGAAGTGTTCGTACGCTTCTCAACAACAGATTCGATGACCGATGGATTGGTAGAGGCGGACCCCATGCTACGGAGGGTGGATGCATGTATCCTCGCTAACGGAGGACATTTTGAACATTTCCTGTAACAAAGTGTTTGAAGTCACGCTGGTACGTTCTGTTGCTGTGTGTTTCCATTCCATGATTAATGTGATTTGAAGAGAAGTAATAAAATGAGCTCTAACATGGAAATTAAGCGTTTCCGGACACATGTCCACATAACATCTTTCCTTTATTTGTGTGTGAGGAATGTTTCCTGAAAGTTTGGCCGTACCTTTTTGTAACACCCTGTATCTACTACCGGTCACTCCGGGATAAAGGGACACTTCGGAAACAGAGTAGCTAGAGCAAGGTTTGGCTCGTTGCAGCGTGTAAGGATGAAATATTTACAAAAGACTGTAATTTGGACAGGTGACTGTACAGTGGGGTGTATAGTACAGGTAGTGCGCGTCGCCCATGGAGCAGACCAGTAAGAGTGATAGACCCACGTGCTGAGGTAGAACAAAAAGCAACAGACACGGAAGGTAGGGTAGACCCGGGTGCCAGAAGAACCGACTATAGACAGACGGAGAGAGACAAAGAGAGGAGAGAGAGAGAGAGAGAGAGAGAGAGAGAGAGAGACAGATGGAGAGAGAGATAGATGGAGAGAGAGAGAGAAGCAGGGTTTGGCGGCGAGCGCGAGACGACGAGACGAACCTATGAGGTGCGTCGTGAGGCCCGGGTGGTGGTGTTGGAATAACCAGTCGCGCGGCGCGGCGGCGGCGCCGGCGCCCGCGGAGGGCCCCAGCCGGTCGTGCAGCGCGCTCGCGGCCGCCACGGGCACGGGGCTACCGCGGCTGGGCGGCGAGTGCATGCCCGCCGTCGGCGTCTTTCTCGCCTCTACGCCACTGCGGCCCAGACCTTGCAACCAGCGGACAACAGCCGTCAGCGCCTCCTGACCCACTCACTACACAAGTTAGGTGCTATCCGCCAACTGGTACCAGTCTCGCCACGCTCTGCAAGTCTATTTGAAACACACTTAGATCTACAACTATATCTATGGCAGTCTTCGATCCATCCCGATCCAAAAGTATCACTGCACGGCGTACCTTCCTAAGCGCAGTACGCAGCCCCTATTAGAGAGTACTTGCCACTACACTGAATTTCATAATTTCTGAATTCTCTAGAAGCAGCATTTTTTTTTTTTTTTTTCTAAACGATTTACAAAGCCTATCTTCCAGAATGAGATTTTCACTCTGCAGCGGAGTGTGCGCTGATATGAAACTTCCTGGCAGATTAAAACTGTGTGCCGGACCGAGACTCGAACTCGGGTGACCTTTGCCTTTTGCGGGCAAGTGCTCTACCAACTGAGCTACCCAAGCACGACTCACGCCCCATCCTCACAGCTTTCCCACGAAAGGCAAAGGTCCCGAGTTCGAGTCTCGGTCCGGCGCACAGTTTTAATCTGCCAGGAAGTTTCAAATCCTATCTTTCTTGAAAAATTAGGATACAGCGTCTCACGATGTTCGAAAATGACAGAAAATGGGAGGAAGGAAATGTTTAAATTTTACGATCATGTCACTGATCCAAGTCCCATTACACAACGAGAGTAACTAAGCTAACATCCTTGTCAGTCATATATGCAGCATATGTTGACGGGCATTTTCTGTTATACTCTTGTTTTCAAGACGTTTGAAAGTTGCTTAAAAAAAGTAAATGGTTTATTGTAAAAGATCCGGATTTGCCTCGGTGCCACGGTAGATAAAAAAGTTTACGTTTCAGCCGTCCGGGAAAGCACCCGTCTCCCTGCGTACTGTCGCAGTAATGAATACCACTATAGTACTGCCACATGAACCAATTTCTGCTGTTTAGCTTCTATCTTTTCTTTTCCTCTGGATTCAGCATCAGTTGCCTTTGTCCTAACTGGAAACATTACGTCAAGGATAAGATACTGCATTTTGCATCTTGAAAAATCCAAATAATCCGAATAATACACTATTCCCTATTGGCTTTTATAATTTTGTATGTGTATAACGTTAACTGACTTTTCGCTCTGCTTAATCAATATTCAACGAATACTGTCATTGCACTTCACTTGTTTCTGGGAGGCCTTAAGTAACTTTCTAGAAAATTATATAAATTACAAACTTGGACTGCAACTGTTGTGAACATACATATTGTCGAAAAAATTCTCAGACGTTTGCGGAAAGTTGTTATCTCTGCAGCTCCACAGTTTGGAATGGAACAGCGAACACGTCCGACGACAGTTTTTATCATTTTCAACGAAATCGTCGCAAATGAAATGAAAACATCTCCAAAAAACTTTGTTACTCAAAAAGCATCTTCAGAAACTTTCACTGTCAGATTAAATTAGAACAACAATTTCTCGTAACATATGCATTGCTCACTAACGACAAGGTATATAACAACATTTCTGGACCAAAAACACTGATATTTACACTGAGACACATTTTCTGCGTACATTTCATTTAATACTACATTCTTAATTAATATGGAAATAAGCAGTCACAAATAGAAACAGAGCTTCACTTGACTGGTACCATTTAGAAATAACATACATGCTTCCGCGCTATAAGCATGTGCGATAACATAAACGTGTCACTTCACTTTTAACTGATGACAAGAGGAAAACTGTTTTGTGTTGCAGGAGCCTGTATATCGGACGATAGAAAGACCTGTTCAGAAACCTTTCGACGGAACTTAACGTGAACGAAACAAAATACAGATTCTGAAATTATGGAAACGACTGCATGTAATTTGTTTTATGAATTTTTACCACAGGACGTAAGTTATGACAACTTTTTCCTTTTGTCGACAGGAATGGAGGGAGGAGGGGTGGGAGAAATAAGATGGAATTATGCTGCAGTTGTATTCCATCAAACTTCTTTCAGAACTTTGAATAATGAGCGAGTTGTAGCCAGTGTTGACGCAACGATTTCTTTACCTTCAAACGTGATTTGCGAAAACCAACCATTATGATTTTGTATAATACAGAGTGGACGAGAAGTGTGGGGGAAAAAAGCGTCTCGTGATTTAAATTAGTACAACGTAGGTAATAAATAATAGCCGGGTCATATGAACAAAGACCAGTATATAATGGGCAAACTGCATAAAAATGTAATTTTGGCGGTTGGCACCATCGTATGGAACCACAATACTGCCAGCAATAAGTAAATAAGGAATTAATATTTTAGTGACCCCCCTGACTTTTGCTTACTGCGAATGAATGTAATAGACCAAAGTATTTAAGCGTGTAAATGAATCAGATGTTTCTGCAGAGAGAGATTCGGGAGTGCGAAGAGAATTAGCCACTATAATCTAACTTAGGTAGATACAATTAATATAAAGACAACGTTTCTGAGAGCTTTGCGTGTCGGGAACAGATCGCATGCTTAACCGAAGCGGGTAGAGCAGACACAGACTGAGGCTCAATGTCCCCAGATCTACGCCTGTTTGTTCCTTTTTTCTTTTTCTATTAATTTCAGATGGTAAGAATCTCTTTTTTGTCAGTCGGCAAGACTCAGTAACCCCATATAATTTTAGGGCAGTCGCGTGCGGTATTCGTGCTATATTGGGCTTCGGCCGCGCCGCCGTAACAATAGGCATGTGTGTGGTACGCAACCGTTGGGAAATTCAGTCGTAATCACGCACCGATTTGCGCCACTGCTTCGTGTCGCTTCAGCAGCGCAGGCTGGCGAGCTTTTTTTCCCGAGGCGCACTGAGACATTACGCAAGGATCACTATCCTACTGTGCTGTCCATTCGCCGCTGAATAAGTAGTTGTCCGCGTTAAGGTGGAGATTTGTTGCGCAAAACCCTGCGGCATCTACCAGAGATAAACGCTGGCGACGAACGTTTAAACTACATGTCAAAAATCGTCATGTCATTACAAACTCGAAGTGACCGTCGTAACCAAGTAACTGCAATTTCCAAGCAAAGAACGTAACAAGCAAAAGAACGAAATTTAAGTTTCCAGAATACGATCTGTAATATCGTCATAGCGATCTCTGTGTAAAAGAGTACAAGGTTCAATTCAATGGCTTCGAGGGGCATTTTTGTATCGTGTGTGTAGCCGATTATGCAGGCCCTGGTCCAGAAACATCAGACACTGAAGTATTTTCGACCACTCTAAAAATGTGGAATTTTTTTAAAAAAAGTTCATGCTTCACAGACATACAGAGGACTCAGACCTACAATTTTTCCCCATGTTCTATGGAAACGATAACCAAAAAAATGTTCAAATGTGTGTGAAATCTTATGGGACTTAACTGCTAAGGTCACCAGTCCCTAAGCTTACACACTACTTAACATAAATTATCCTAAGGACAAACACACACACCCGTGCCCGAGGGAGGACTCGAACTTCCGCCGGGACCAGCCGCACAGTCCATGACTGCAGCGCCTAAGACCGCTCGGCTAATCCCGCGCGGCACGGGCAATAGAACTGAATAAACTAATGAGAGACGACTTTGGGGGGGGGGGGGGGGGGAGAGCACCGTAGTTTATATAAAACATATTCTTAATGTCTAGGTGATGCATTATCCCCCACATTTTAAGTACGTAAAAGGAGTATTTCTCCTCCCAAAAGAAGGTTGCTTCCATTGTCTTTTTCTTCCTACTGACACTCTTCTAACGTCGCACATGAAATTATCTGATGCATCAGAGGCCCATATCCTTTGGTTTTCGTATACACACTCATTCACTATTTTAAAAACTCAGCAGTAATGGAGCCGCCTCTCTTCTTGAATACTAATCTAATCTCTCAATTTCAAATAATCGAATAGTTTTAGTCCTCTCTTTTATATTTTTAATCATCGGTAGTTGTTGTGTTTGCGTTTTGATTGCGCTAGTAAATATACTGCAGTAGTATTTGGAAATCAGTCCGCCTGGCAAGCCATAACATTGGTGTTCACCTGTCGCTGACTTTCTCAATACAGCGTGGGTGGCCGCGCTTGCGACGTCAGGCGTGGGGCTGATTGTTCAGCTGAGAAAGTGCAGAGGCATCAGACGCACGGCTGGCCGATTAACCTTGAACGCTGATGCAATAATGCTTCTCCGACAGAAAAACCAATCGGCCGTCTGGCCGTTTGCAGCTCGGCTCACCTCGCCGGCACCAGCGCAGCGCGGCATGGCGTGGCAGCGCTTGCTGCAACAGCCGCCGCTCGCGGCCTTGGCGTTAAATTGATTTCTACAGAAGCAGCGTGAACGGCTGCCTCAGCAGCGTAATGTTTAAATCCAATCACCGCGTCTGCTCGCAATACTTGCTTCGCGGCCGGGTGAACCTTCGAAAATGTCATTACTGTACCCGGCAACAAGCAAGAAAATTCTCTTTTCAGAATCGATCTGACAACAAAAGACCGCTACAATCGTCACAACGTATATATATATTTCCAGCCACACATTTTATACACGTACAGAAAAGGGGAAGTTTGCCGGGCAACTGTGCAAAATTTGGCCACGTGGCGCTGACATTCTCTTCTCATACATAATATCGCTGAGTGAGAGAGGAGGTTACATCCTAGATAAGGCAGTGGAAAAAATAAGGTAGATGAAAACGACTGACGAGGAAATGTTGTACAAGAAAAACCCTGTAGGAAGAAGATAGGTGAAGCTTATGGAGGCGGAGAACATTTTTTGTCTCACTGGCATCGGGAGGTCGAAATGAGAAATAGAGCGCTCTTCTGCTGGACATACTTGGAGAACAAGTACCTACAAGATGGTAGTCTGAAGAATTTGCGGAACCCTCAGAAAAGCCACTGCTAGGACAAAAGTACTGGGCGGGAAGCAGGGCTGTGGTGGTACTGTAGAGATGGAACAGTGATAGGAGGTAGAAGTTGAAGAAGTGGAAGATAAGATGCTGCATATGGGCTCTAATGTCATGTAAGTTCGAAGACGATGGAGAACTAAATGGCGTCAAACGTGTCTAAAGGCTAGGAAAACATACAAATTTTCATACCAGGGAAAAATTGGGTATAATTTTACTTTCATAATCATCTTACACTTCCAACACTACGTTTACGAATGCAACGAGCCATAAAATATGTATATACTCGTATTCTTGAATGAGTTAACTGATTTGGACATTCAATGTTAATATAAGTGGACGATCAAAAAGTTTCCGTTCGAAGGCTGTACCATTCAGAATTGGTGTGCCAATTTGGCAAAATCGCCTTGAGCACTGATACAATTATCCCAACGAAGCGCCAGGTTCAAGATACCCACTTGGCGGAAGACTGTGTCCTACTGAGTGAAGAAGTCCGGAATGCCTGCTGCACATCCTCACCCGACAGAAATCATCGATCTTGCAAGGCCTTTTACAAGGGGCCGATGGCGTGACAATCACATGGGGAGAGATCAGGACTATAGGACGTGTGATCGAGTGTGTGTCACTTGAGCTGGCGAACTTTTGTTTTTGCACTTTTGCAGTATGGGAATTTGACGCAATATTCCACAACGGTGGTTTTCGATAGACATGCTGCCCCATGAACAGTCTTCATTCTCCGATGGATATCTGCCGGTGTTTCTCCCTCGGCAGCCAAGAAAAGAATAGCAACACTTAGTCCTGTTTGGACGCATCTGGTAATAAAAGTCGCCATAATTCACTTTTCCGCATTTACCGCACACACGTCGGAAAGACGCGAATGGCGCTTTCATCCCTATACGTCGGTGCTTCTATTCCCGCATCGGAGTCCCGCTACGGTGCATACTGCAACAAACGCCATAAAACCGAAACTTTATGATCGTCCCTCACACTTATTCTTTGGGAATTTTTGCACGTACGTACATTTGACTTCAGATGTTAAAAACGGATTCCTAGAAACAGCTATAAGCACGTGTCCATTCTGTGATTGGATTTGGGTCCGGCCGGCCGCGGTGGTCTAGCGGTTCTGGCGCTGCAGTCCGGAACCGCGGGACTGCTACGGTCGCAGGTTCGAATCCTGCCTCGGGCATGGGTATGTGTGATGTCCTTAGGTTAGTTCCGTTTAAGTAGTTCTAAGTTCTAGGGGACTTATGACCTAAGATGTTGAGTCCCATAGTGCACAGAGCCATTTGAACCATTTGATTTGGGTCCAACTGAACAGCAATTAATTCAGTTTTACCAACAACTGAAAAAGGGACAGACCGTAGACCGTGCAGACCTGAGGTAAGTAAGTTAGAAGAGACTTTCACTTGATCCACAGCCCAGTAGCCAGAGCCAACGTCCCATCGAAGCGTTAAAGATGCAGCCCTCGCTGAGTTTGAAACAAGCAGTTGATTGCGCCGCGTCAGGTCACGTACAATCAACACGCCCACTCGAGGGGAAACCAGCAGTAGTCGCCCTTGACAAAACCGAGATAACCTATGACACGAACTCAATGAATCGCATGTTTCTGACGAATCTATGATGCAGTTTGTATTTGAGACTCAAAAGAGGTTTTATGCTCTGCGAGCTTATCACAGCAGTTGTTTTCTGATAAAACGCTACGTAAGGCCCCTTTTTTCCCACAATCGATTACGTCACGTGCTTATTGAGCAGCCATTCGCAATCAAACCAGAAAGGAACTGTGCACAGTGGCAGTTCGTCGGCTATCGGGCTTGTTTATTCCCTTCTCCGAACGGAGAACATGTCGCTAGGAAAATGGTTCGTTGAAAAGGCTAATCTACTTTCGAAGCAAGAGCTTATTGTCATGATCGTTAAATTGCAGTAGTGCAGCAGCTGGATACGAAGGTAACTTACCAGGGAAGCAACAGAGAAGAGGAAAAAGTAGCAGCGGAGAGTAATCGGACTCTGTTCAGCCCGCAAGTGATTTTATTGTCAACTTCTCCGCACTGATTTTTCTATCATGAGAAAATTTGATGACAGTCGGTCCCTAGAATGAGGGCGTTAAGCTCGAATGTGCTTTGTGTATTTCAGAAGGACAGTGCCATATGCCAACATTGTTTCATCGTGTATTTTCGTTTATTTGCAGGATACCCATAAATCGGTAACAATGCTACACTTCTCAAACAGCCTGAGAACTGGTGAGCCATAGGACCTTAACAACGCTCGCAGATACCCTGCAAACTCCTTAAATGCTTGGGGCTGCTCTTGCGGGTAGATGAATGTTTACGATACGCCGTGGCTGGACGGAGACTTTGACCACGGTAAAACTACCTCAGAGCTAACGCTCTATTCCACAATGTTGCCATTGGCATCCACATAGGAATGTTTTTGAAAGTAAGTTGAGAAGTAATTCTCTCTATGGATAATTTATATCGAGATGCTATATTGTTTAAAAGAAACACATTTTTATGGCCTCTGCGTATTTATGGAAAGAAGAACACATGTAATCATTTAGAAGTTCCGCAGCACACCTACTCCAAGTGCAGTACGGTCATTGTCTCTCTTTCAAGACGGACAGTACCCCAACAATAGCGGGTATGGGTCGCTATCACGGATCGTGAAGTATACTCTGGATCCGGAACTTGCGTAAGGCTTGATATCCACTGCACTATATCCATCTTTATACGTAGCTATCAGGGATTATGATGCTTAAAATGTACTAAGATTATAGCTGCATAACTAATAGTGGAACTGCAGAGAGGAAACGTAGAAGCTACGGATCCACACTGCCCTGTTTATACCGATTCCAGCTGAGGCTGGAAGTAAACGGAGGAAACGGAGCGGGCTAGGCATGTAAAGGACCGCTTGACAAACGTAAGGCTCGATGTTTCTTCTTCTGCTCACACTGATCCAACAGTTAACACAAAATAAAGGCAGCACTTTTTCACTCCCTTTTTATTTTCCCCTTTCCCAGCAGCACGTTTTAAAATTGCGGTAGACATAGCTAAACTCTTTTTTATTTAAAAGGGCACGAAAAAGAAAATGAGAGAGATGAAAAAAAGCAACTAAATTGTTTATTATTTCAAAAGTTATCGCCGTAACTGTTAATACATTTATGGGAAAATGTTTGCAGTTGTACCCAGGCGTGCACCTCTTCGTCCGAAGCAAATCGGTGGCGTGTGTGGGGAGGGATCGGTATCGTATAGAGGCTGTGTAAGGGCTTCCCAGCGAAACTTCTGCGCTAGCCGGAGTGGCCGAGCGGCTCTAGGCGCTACAGTCTGGAACCGCGCGACCGCTACGGTCGCAGGTTCGAATCCTGTCTCGGGCATGGATGTGTATGACGTCCTTAGGTTAGTTAGGTTTAAGTAGTTCCAAGTTCTAGGGGACTGATGACCTGAGATGTTAAGTCCCATAGTGCTCAGAGCCATTTGAACCATTTGAAACTTCTGCGTAGCAGGCGAAACAAACTTGGCAACGTGTGGGTAGTGCATTATCCTACAACAGAATCATGCTGTCGGTCAACATTCCTGGGCGTTCGAACCTGACTTCAGTTTTTGTAAAATGTGCACGTACCGCCATGCGTTAGGCATCGTTCTGTTGCAATATAATGCCCCAATCACATGTTGCCAAAGTGGTTTCGACTACGGTTTTGAAGTTTCGCTGGGAAGCCCTTAAAATCTTCCATGCAGTCCCTATATCTCCGCATGCGACTTCGTTATTTTTGGACACGTGAAGAAAGACATTTTAGCCGTCGATTTGCTTCGGACGAAGAAGAGCACGCCTGGATAAAATCGTGGTTCCGCAGGCAATCGCAAACATTTTTCCATGAAGGCATCGACAGCCTTGCCTCACGTGAAATGAATGTATTAATGTTTATGGCGATTACTTTTGAAATAATGTTGAGTTTACTTACATTTTTCCATCTGACTCATTTTCATTTGACTGTCCCTTATATTTGTTCTTTTAACTCCCAAATAACCATACAGATTAGAATTACATGTATTCATTTTATAATATATAGAACATTGACCAACGGTTAGAACGAAAATTTGTCTCACTCGCTGTTGTATCCTAGAGAGTGGACCGGAAGTGATTTTCGAATGGCGACAGATGAGGTTCAAATGGCTCTGAGCACTATGGGACTTAACATCTGAGGTCATCAGTCCCCTAGAACTTAGAACTACTTAATCCTAACTAACCTCAGGACATCACACACATCCATGCCCGAGGCAGGATTCGAACCTGCGACCGTAGCTGCCGCGTGGTTCCGGACTGCAGCGCCTAGAACCGCGTGGCCACCGCGGTCGGCGACAGATGAGGTACATAGTTTCACTTCTAGGGGACTCACAAGGGAACCTCCCCATCGCACCCCCCTCAGATTTAATTATAAGTTGGCACAGTGGATAGGCCTTGAAAACTGGACACAGATCAATCGAGAAAACAGGAAGAAGTTGTGTGGAACTATGAAAAAATAAGCAAAATATACAAACTGAGTAGTCCATGCGTAACATATGCAACATCGAGGAGAGCGTGAGCTCAGGAGCGCCGTGGTCCCGTGGTTAGCGTGAGCACATGCGGAAAAAGAGGTACTTGGTTCAAGTCTTCCCGCGAGTGAAAAGTTTAATTTTTTATTTACAGTTTATGTCACAAACTCTTATGGTTTCATCACTTTTTTGAGAGTGATTATCACATCCACAAGAAAACCTAAATTGGGCAAGGTAGAAGCATCTTTTTACCCATTCGCCAAATGTAGAAGTTAGGTGGGTCGACAACATATTCCTGTCATGTGACGCACATGCCGTCACCCAGTGTCGTATAGAATATATCGGACGTGTTTTCCTGTGGAGGAATCGGTTGACCTATGACCTTGCGATCAAATGTTTTTGGTTCCCATTGAAGAGGCACGTCCTTTCGTCTACTAATCGCACGGTTTTGCGGTGCGGTCGCAAAACACAGACACTAAACTTATTACAGTGAACAGAGACGTCAATGAACGAACGGACAGATCGTAACTTTGCGAAAATAAACAAAGTAAACTTTTCACTCCAGGGAAGACGTAAACCAAGGACCTCTCGTTCCGGAGCTGCTCACGCTAACCACGGGACCACCGCGCTCCTATGCTTATATTATGCTTGACGTTGCCTATCTTGCACATGGACTACTCAGTTTGTATATTTTGCTTATTTTTTCGTAGTTCCACACAACTTCTTCCTGTTTTCTCGATTGATCTGTGTTCAGTTTTTCAAGGCCTATCCACTGTGCCAACGTATAACTAAATCCGAGGGGGGATGCGATGGAGAGGTTCACTTGTCAGTAGGTGAAGTTACGATCGTTGACCACGGAGCCAAATTCTTGTCCCTTTTGATACTATCGTCGAGTTTCGGTACCATCAGCGGTTTCACCTCCAGTGAATCATATTGGGCATTTACGTAGAAGGGAAATTGAGGCTGAAGTCGCCGTATGGATACCAGTTCAGGAAGGTAGCACGACAAACTGTGTGAAAATGTCTTACAGTTATGAATGGATGATATCATAAGTTACGTACGCGAGTATTGGGTAAATACTTGCGAACTGCTACGACAGCAGACGTTGCTATCTCAGTCAGTAGGTAACAGTGGCCCAGCTACTTGGTCATGAACTGCCGGCCGCACTGCGTACTAGGACACGGCGCAGGCTACAGTGCGCGGCGCCTTGTTATAGCGGCGTGCACTCGGACGGAGACCGAAGCGGTGCGTGATTGGAGGCGGCCAGGGGGCGACGGCGGCGGCGGCGGGCGTTAAGTCTATCGATTCCTTTGAAGGGGCCGCGTCTGCCCCCGCTCTTCCGCCTGTCCGTCTCCCCCTCCCTTCCCCCTTCGCGCTCTCACTCTGGCTGTATCTCTCTCTCTCGCGCGCGGCCCTGTAATTGTGCTGGCCAGTTTGTAGCCGGGCCCCCAGCCGGTAAATAACTCGACGCCGACGCCGACGCCGACGCGCGCCGGCGCCTGTGCCGCCTCTGTCCGCATACACGCAGCTCGCAAGAAGTGGCTTCGGCTCCCGTCCTCCATTTCGAATCCAGCACTGGTTTTCGAAAAGGCGAGCGAATGAAGAGCCTCACGGATACGTAACAGGACCTCCCCGCAAAATGTGGTCGGTCTTAGTGATGATGATGTTACAGCAGTGGGGTCGAAATTACATAATTGAACCTCTTTAGCTTTTTTGTTGTTTAAGTTGCCTCTGATCCAGACATAGAGCAACTACCTCTATATCATGTTGCTCCAGCATGTGTGTCCAGTGTCGTAACAACTGTGCGATCTCGCTCGACGTGAGGTTCCTGGGAAAAGGTGGCGATTGTGGGAAGGAAATGTGAAACACACCTGACAATAGTCTGCCTCCGTAGCTAAGTGGTCAGAGTGTCTGTTATGCGGAGGAGCCGCTTTCAGTTCCGGTAGCCAGGATTCTTTTTCTTGGTAGGAAGACCAGAACGATGTGCACTCAACCTGAGCAGCTCCTTGACTGACAAATAGCGGCTCCATGGTCTGGGAAACTGGCAACGGCTAGGAGAACGGGGTTCTAACCCCTTAACCCTCCGTATCGCATCCGAATAATGCCACTGGCAGATGATGAAGCAGCGACCGGTCGGTACTGAATAGCCCGTCTCGGATACTTCTAGAGTTTTACTTTTACCTGATGATACGGAAACTTTTATCTTGAAACTGAACTCCTTATCCTGGTACCAACCTCAAGCGCTCTCTCTCTCTCTCTCTCTCTCTCTCTCTCTCTCTCTCTCTCTCTCTCTCTCTCTCTCTCTCTCACACACACACACACACACACACACACACACACACACACACACACACACACACACAAACGCGCGCGCTATTCCGTTCCATTTCGTTTTTGTCTTTCATCCAGTCGACATTAGAATCACGAGGATGGAAAAATTCACGGAGGTCCACTCCTAGAGAAACTGCCCTACCATTCGCCTGTTAGTGATTTACGGGAAGCGATCAAAAGGTTGAATCAGTACCAAGACATCAATTAATCTCCTTCCGAATAAGTCCCATGTGTTTTGCCATTGTACCACCTCGGTCAGTATTATCTGCTCCATATGTGTATATTATCAGAAATAAGTTAACATTACCGACAGACAATAAAACCGTTGCACAGTAGATCACCAAGAAGACTACGGGAAAAATTAGACTCTCGTGGCACAGGCGGCGTGATTCTAGAAACCGAAGATTTTTCTGTCGCCCCAATCCTCTCTTTCTACGCGCACTGCCATTTTCTCTACACTGAAAAAACTGGCGTAAGAGCCTTCCATTTCCCCTTACGCGGTTGTCGAAATCAGCCAGCGTTCCGACCAGCACATCGAAGTCAATTCGGCAAGAGCTGTTTTCTGTTTCCAACTTGTCAGTCGTGCGAGTAGATTTTAATCTTTAGTGCACTTTCGACCTTAACTAAAGTGTGTAGCGTTTGCCGCTCTGCGCCTCATTATTTTCTCGTACACGTTGCTTTCCGTATTCAGCGTCAAGTTCCGGTTTCTGTTCGTTAAATATTTTCATTGTACATGGTGTATTTCTTGCTTATGAGACCATTACTACCTTTATATTCATTAAGAGAAAGAGAATTAAAGAATGTTTATATTATGTTAAGTCCTCAAGCATTAAGAACGACATTAATTACAAGTCAAGCGTCAAAACATGATCATTTGTATCTAAACGCATAACAGTGATCAATGTGCAAATGATAGCGTCTGCACGCACGATCTGTAATTAATGTCGTTCTTAATCCCTGTGGATATCTGTTGTTTGACCGAACAGGTAATTGTAATAAAGAAGCGCCGTACAGCTATTGTGCCAAATCATGACTGTGCGCAAGTAATTTTTGCCTTTGCACTATGTGTGTGCAAACTTCGTTTGGAAAATTCCTCTGTCGTGGATGTAGTAGCTATATGTCTCTCTCCGTAGCGTGTTCTCCCCGATTCACCTTGGCAACGTCGCTTCGTACACCTATTAACGAAAACGGCGATAGTTTACAACGAGAAATTCCGTTCAGAATTCAGCTCGGCAGCATCTATCAAGCTGCCCTTACAACTGTTGCTCCCTGATGGATTTAGTGCTATTAACCTCCTGTTGCTACGCCAAAATTGCGCGAGGAGCTGATAGCGGGCAAGCACAGGAAGTGGTCCCGAAAATTCATAGCTCCACGCGAACTGTATGTGTCTGAGCGTAAGGAAAGGTGGCAAGTGAAGCACGGCGGAACCGAAGGGACGTAAAGCGGCAGGAAGCTTTCGGCGACGCTATGGCGCACCGTCCAAGAAATCCTGTTTAGATATTCAGATTAGCGCGCGGCTCCGCCGTAGCGGAAGGTCTGCACAGGCAAATTAACGGAAGCGGGCAATTGATCGCTTCGCAAACAGGGCCGGATTTCGGCTGAAGTGGCCGGCGTATCGGATAGCGCATCGCGGCCCTTCCTTCCGTCCGCCATCGTCGGCTGCCAGCGATGCCATCATAAATTATTCGTCGTCCCGAGAGAAATAAAAAGATAGCAACCAAAGTTCGGCGTGAATTGCAAACTCATTACGGTTCTGCGTATACGTTCCAGTCTTCACTGCCCCGAAATATGAAACTGTTTAACTCGTTTTCCTAAGATTTTCCATGTAGTATAGAGAAAAATTTTCATGAAAACAATTCTGCAGTAAATTTAAGTCGGTATCTGCACCTACAAATGCAGAATGCTGTATGTTTGTCATTCAGGAGAGGCATTGCTCAAATTCTCTAACACCCATTCACGTACACATCTCCCATGGTTTATCTGATTCACTTACAGCGAATGCTAGAGAGGTTCCTTTGAGAAGGCCAATAGCGTCTACCTTCCACATCCTTCACAAGGGGAAAATAAATATTTATTTCTCCCGTTTTCTTTTCCCTTTCACCTAAACTTCTTTATTTCTGATTTTCTTGACATCGATTTCAGAACCAAATGGCTCTACCTTACGAACACTGTACAAGGATGCAGAAATCCCAAATGTCTTATCGTCAGATAAGCGAGCTTGACGAAATTGTGTTCCGTGTACCAGTAACCACAAATAAACTTAAATTCTGTGTTCAACTCGTCGTCTATGGTACGTCAAATATCACTCTGCCTTCCTAACATCTTCAGTTTTCTCAGTTCACAAATGGACACCCGTGCGGACCCAGCAGGAAGCAGTTGGCTACATCGATAAAGACATCACAATCTACTACCAAACCACTCCCTCCATAATTTCCCTTCTCCCAGAAATTCTGTAATCAAATGTTTGAAATCTCTGAGAAAATCAGGAGTTGTGAAGCTACAAATCAATTCGTGAAGACACAGTTTTAACAGGCATGGGATATTCATAGTGCGGCAGACTGAGGAATTTCAGTCGGAATTGACACCCTTACAAACACTTCACTGCAAATAAGTGCTTCACTGGTTATCAGAATGATATTGGAACTTTTTACCAAGTGCTACAATAAAAAAGGTCTTAATATGGGTTCTTAAGGGAACTAAAGCGTCCACTTTGAGATTCTGTTGGTGACTCGACGTTCCGAGTGAAGCAATGCAGTTTTCATTCCAATTACGTATCTATCTAGGCATTTCGCAAGATTCTTCATTTCTAGTATACTTCATTACAAATATGAAGCACAGTCCTATCTAAACTCGTAAGGGTTCTAAGACTGGATTCTGCGCCAACCGTGCCTTAAAGTCAGGGAACAGAGAAATAAACCTCCTCTTCCTTCGAACGACTGCAGACATCGTCTTCTCTCTTTTTCCAGTTTGTCCCCCCTCCACCACGCCATTTTGTTATTACAAAGGAATAAACAACTTCTCAAAGACGGTGACCGTGTCTGTGGCGCCGGCAGAGATAAATATCAAATTATATTCTAATCAGGCCTCTGTGCAAAACGTAAATGCTCCGCTCGGATAAAACCTCTGGAAATCGAAAACACAGACGGTGGCCAGTGTTATCTTTGACTTATCGGGAGGAGGAGGACGGGGAGGGAGGAAAGGGGACAGGCGAGTGAGAGATACGGATGAAACGTACTATACAAGACAAGCCAGCGAAAACACGCCGAAAAAAGGAGGACAAAAGCCAGTGAGAGGGGGGGGGGGGGGGGGAGAAACAGTGGGAGAGAAGGAAGGAGTGCGAAACAAAAGATGAGCGAGAAGAGAGACGGCCGCTGCCACGAGGAAAGATAGCTCTTATTCAAATGAATCGGAGCGAATTCTGGGGGATCTAATTTATTTTTTAATTGCTGCCTTTAATTTCTGTACACGCTCGTATGATAGTTCCGCTTGATATTTCATTCTTTTGTTGTTTGCATTCGCCTGGAAATATTTTTACTGATAGCCGTCGTGCCCCCCCCCCCCCCCCCCCCCTCCTGCGACTAAGCTCCGCCCCCGGACGTTCTCCTTTTTCTCGCACGCCCGCACGCGCGTTAGACGTAGATTTCACTATGTCCTCCCCTCAAAGGGCTGGCCATTTTTTAATTTTTTTTCGCATCGCGGCACGCTCTTCCCCCACCCTCGCACTTTTTCTCTCCCAGCAAGGGCAGCAGATACGACTGGCCGGCGTGCTGCTTGTGGCAGCCTTGGCTTGCTCCCTCAGCTCTCTCCCTCACTGTGTCTCTCTCTCTCTCTCTCTCACCAGCGCTGCTTAATTATGAGTAATTTCATCCGCATCCTACGCGTGCCCTCGTTTGTTTTATTTTTTTAATGCACGCACGTAACAATAAAATGAAATATTATTTGGGAAATAAATGGACTTGAGGGGAAATAGGAAGGAGCGCTTGTGGCTTGAGAATGGTAAGGGGTCGCGAGGATAGGACACGAAGGAAGGCTGGCGCTAGACTGGAGGGAGGGGGAACGCGGAATTGAAGCAAGTGAAGGCATAAACATGGAGCTGATAGTTCCAGATTTCCCCTGGGAAGAAACGGCCGCCTAGGCGTGTGGTTTTGTATGTGCCCCGCCAACCTGAGATTATTCTTGCGAGAGCAGACATTTCTCGCAGGCTCGCAGCAGGATTCCGCTCAAGAATAAGAAAGACGACCTCCCAGAGATGATGTCAAATCCAGCGGCATGGTGCGCCAATCAACGGCCTGCATGCAAGCCTTCACTGACACCCTCATTGATGAGATGAACTATAGTAACCTTCTGTAGACGAACGGCATTATAATTTATCAAATAAGTAACCAAATGGGGTCTAGTTCATGGGCTACTGTCAGCAAACGACTTTTTTTAACGGTAAAAGTTCTAATCGTGCCCGATCAGACAGTACAATTTCCTTATCAAGTTTCGATATAAAGTATCTGTGAAGAGCAGGAAATGACACTATTCTCGAGCTGTTTGCATTTTTGTAGCATTCAGTTTCCTTCTCCTGCTGCTGTTATACGATACGTTCCAAAAAAAGTTATAACACTCCCTGTATATAAAACTCTAGTGTGGCAAACCAATCTTCCTCGAGCTCTCTGTAATGATAAATTCCGCCCAAAGAAAACTTGTGTAGTGTAGCTGACTTCGATTTATATTTTGTGCAAGTATACGGTCAACAAAGATGCCACAAAGCTACGTGTTGGAGGCGTTTCTTAGGAATATAAATTGTTGTAGTTCTTCACTCGTACTCTGCAATCCACCTGACTGTGAATGGAGGAGGGTATTTTATGTACCACTATCACTCCTCCCCCTTTCCAGTTGCGAAAGGTGCGCGGGAAGAACGACTGTTACTAGTAAGCCTCCATGTGAGCTCGAATCTCTCTAATTTTATCTCGTAATCTTTTCGCGAGATGTTCCGAGAAGGAAGAAATACATTAGAAAGGTACATTCTCGGAATTCTGATATTAAACCACTCTGTATAGCGCAACTTGTCTCTTGTAGCGCCTCCCATTGGAGTTGGATGAGAATCTCCGTGACGATCCCGTTGTTACTAAACGAACCTATGACGAAACGTGTTGCTCTTCTTTGGATCTTCTCTATTTCTTCTGTCAGTCACATCTCGTAACAATCCCCGACTGCTGAGAAGTTCTCGACTATCGGTCGAACAAGACAAGGGTTTCATCTGCTACGCCCATCGCTTGAGGACAGCGATGAATCTCACTCTGACATTTATGTGCGCTACGTTACAGTTGTGGGTCAACTGCCATCTTAGCATCAAGCGTCGATCCTCTGCAAGGCTTGCGACATTTTGCTATAATTTCGTAGCATTACAACTTCTCCGTACAACACCATCAACTGCCTCATGAATCTTCCGACTTTATCCACTATGTCGTGTACATAACAATGGCGCTAAAACACTTCCTTGGGCTGCGCACGAAACAGTCCTCAAGTCTTGACCTCAGACGGAGTTGTACGGAAATCAGTCAGTTCGAAATGGCCAGAAGTAAATTACAATGTTGCCGTCTTGTTTGCGTTCGTTGCAGTTTCTTCAATGAGCGTACTCGAAGGAACTAGGTGGGCGAGTGGCGAGGGCAGTCCTGAGAGCTCTTTCCGGTGTTCGCCGGGCGGTCGGCTGCGGCTCGCTTCTAAGGAGTGCTGGGTCGCCCACGCCGCCGGTGAAAGTGGGGGGAGGGGGGGGGGGGGGAGAGAGGGGAGAATAGGACCCTGCCGAATGCTGCCCGGCGGTCGGCTAATTCCGGGGCGGCGGCCGAGACAAAAGATGGACTGACGGGCGGCGTCCCGGCGCCCCAGTGACAAATGACACGCGACGGGCGCGTGCCCACACCGGGAAGAATATGGCCAAGATGTCAAACTGAATATATGGAAATACGACGACCTGACAATTAAATATAGAAAGGTCGTGGGAGAAGGAAAACAAGGGATCCACGGGGAAGGAGAGGGTAAATTAATGAAGGGCAGCCACTCGGCACGTCGGTCCTTCCATCACGTCAAATGGGTTGACGGTGACGTCTCCATAAAAGAACGATTGCGCAGCCTTTCATTTTCCGACCTCCAACCGTACACCCCCAATCTCTTCAAATGTCGTTCTCACTCCGTCCCTTGTCGGGGTACTACCCCCACCCCCCACCCCTCCCCCCCAACGCCCATCCCTTCCGTGCGCGTGATAGAGACGGTTCAGGGCTAGATTGCACTTCCTCTTTTTTTCCTCCTCTCTAAATTATTTATTCGTGGGAGGCCTATTATTATTCTGCTTCGAGAGGGGCAAAAAATGACGGAGGCTCCTTTGTTTTCGCGGCGATGCTTACATAAATGGAATCTGCATTTCTGTTGTTGCACGGGGCGCCCCGACGGCGTGGGCGTGCGGTCGCGCGGCGTTCCGAAGATCAGTCACGCTTTTGTTTCTGCCAGCCGGGGTCGGAGGGAGGCACAGAGGGTTAGCTGTTTGAGGCTGGTGGGAAGGGGAGGGGCGGGGAGGGTAATTATATCGCCGGGGCCCCGCGGCTCCTACCAGTGAGGGTTGCAGTCGCCGTGGCGCCGAACTCTGCGGTCCCGAATCTCAGCGTACAAGTGAAGGCCTCAGATGTCACCATCTTGTGTAGGGAGCCGAAAATACCTAGATGTACTGAAAATCCGCTCCTCTTGGAGTCACCTCGCGGCTATCGCATTACGAACGTCTTCACCTCAACTGTTCAGCTTTCTTCTCTCTGGTCGAACCCGTCTCCGTGCCCTTATCGAATATCTTTGTGTCCTCCTGAGATGCCTGTATCAAATAAGACATATTTCAACTGTGTCTATTATAATCTCATCTGCTAATATACTTTCTGTTATCATGATATTTCGCACATAATCCAGCCTAGACATAAAACTAGGATGGTTAGTGCATCACTCCTAATGAGACTGGGGAAACAAAAGTTCAGACTGCTACAAAGAGGAAAAATTATGAGACTGTCCTCTGCCTTCTGAAACGACTAAACATACAGTGGTTTAATATGCTAATCTCTTAAACCCATAAACTAATAAAACGAGGTCGTTTTCCATAAAATCAGCGAGAAAACGGAACTGGAAGGAGGAACAAGAGAAGGAATTTCCATGGCCGTATATGTAAAGTAGCGTGTTCCCGACGAGAGTTTATAAGCACCGCCATTTAGGCAACGAATTAATGTGGCATTTGTGTCTTTCCAAACCGCGTGCGGTAAATTCGGATTCGTGAACGATGGCGACATTATTAACAAATGGGTCCAAAGCGACGAACATGTTATTCTTATGTTGGCTGCCGGAGGGCAAACACTGGTACATCGATCGGAGAATGAAGGATTTATACGGGGCAGAATTTCTGTCAAAAACCGCCGTTGTGGAATGGTGCACCAAGTTCCGTGCTGGTCGCGGTTCGACAGAAGACGTTGTCGATCTTAGAGGCCAACCTCATCCACTCCAGCACCTGCCCTATGGCCCCGATCTCTCTCCACGCGATTGTAACGCCTTAGGTCTTTTAAAAAAGGCGTTGAAGGGTCGACGATTCCTGTCCGACAAGGATGTGCAGCAGGCGGTTACGGACTCCTTTACGTAGCAGGACATGGTGTTATACCAAACGGATATATTCAACCTGGTGCGTCGGTGGAATGATTGTCTCAATGAACAGGGCGAGTTTGCCTGATCTGCATAACGTTGCTGGGCTGTAAGGCTTTCGAAGGTAAACTTTTTGATCGCCCCTTCTACTACAGAGAGCCTCGGAGGGCAATAATTGTAGGGGAAGACACAGGAGAGGAAGTCGTAGCAGGGTACATCGCACAAGATTGATGAAAAAAATTTCGTAAACTACCGATAGATGAGACTGTTACTCGGGTCGTGAAAACGACATTAAACGGTCAAATATGCAAAAACAATTTTTTATATTTGGAAATGTATTATTTGTGTAGATGAATCTACAAGAATGATTTTCCACATGGAGTTCTAAGTACTGTACCTGCGATGTGTATCTAGAGTGTAAGGATTGTCGCATTGAATTGCAGAGAACTGAACAATCATAAGGCACCCGCCAAACGTTGACGTCGCCCCATGACTTCAGTTATTATTGAGATGAAATACCTCAGAAGCTACGAGCTAAAGGCAGAGGCGTTTAAGAAACTCCAGTACTGTAGTGGCAGGGATCATCCATAAATCATACAGTCGTTCGTGCGTTGAGGGCGGCCAAGATGAAGAGTGAATGGTGTGCCGCTCTGCGGTTTAGACACCCAGATGAGAAACAAAAGCTCGCCGACAATGGGGGCCCCACTTTGTTACGCCTTTTCGAAAAGTGGGCAGACACAAAAACAGCGCGGGAAACAAGAGCGTTTGTTTCGCTGATAGACAGCTCCAAAGTTGTCTGGTCTTCGGAATCGGTAATGACTTATAGGGAATTCCGTAATTATCCCTGACGAAGTATTCGCTGGGTCTGAAAAAGTGATCACCACAAATAAACAAAAAGGAAAGGCAGCTGCTAATGAACTTTAATCGCCGACCATTAACAAGCCTTTGTGTCGCACTTTTTTGTGTAGCGAAACCTGAACTAATAACGAAAGTTTTCCGCAGCGCAACAGTGTATTATTATTTGTGACGCTGATGACTGCGTGGGATGGGGCGACAACTTTGAAGCTAAGATGCTCGGCAGTACACAATGATGTCAGACTAAGACGATCAATTCACTGTGTGCGTCGTCGGAATTTGTGAGTAAACTGCCAGTGCGTTGATGCCGTTTTGTAACGAACACAAATAGCTCGAGTTGCCGTCGGCTTTCACATGCAAAATATTTTGAACTTCGTATCAGTAAAGTGAATCTCTTGTATGGAGAAGGAACATCATAACGAGTTGTAAGCCTTACATTTTATTTCTGTCGTGGGAACCGATTTACGTTCACCAAGCGACGTGGCGCTTTGGTTAAGATACTGGTCGGAATCGTATTCGGGAGGACGCTGGTTTAAATCCCTGTCCGGTCATCCACTAAACAGCTTAAGGCTAATGCTGGTATGATTCCTTTAAAAGGGCACGGCCGATTTCCTCCCCTACGAGAGCTTGTGCTCCATCTCCAATCGCCCCATCGTCGACAATTTTCTTTCAGAGGCTTGTCCAACTGGATTAACTAGGAATTTAACGTTACTCTGCTGCAGCACTCTTATCGTTACGCAGCAGCGTAAGTTTTTCTACTGTACTGCAAGAATCGAAAGAAAAATGCGCACGTCATACTTTAAATACAGCACAAGGAAAACGCAGTGTTCATCATTTTACACAAAAACAGTGTGTCTAAGACGAAGCAATGTAACCTCAAAACTCTTCTTTCTGAGTCTGATATTGTTCACCCGTGGACGAAGAGAGTTTGTACTTCCATACACGGGTCATGTTTGCCCAAGGTGTCATTGGGCTGATCGATTTTTTTCTGGATTGTCCTACGCAACTAAGTGATTTAATTCACGCAAGCGTTCATCTCGTGACATTTATTATTATTATTATACCGATTCCACTCTACGGTGAATAACTTGAAGAATCTGGTCGATTATTGGCGGTCTGTCACAACAATATCTTTTGAGAAACAGAAACAGGTAGTTCTCAGAACTTGATCCTGTCCAAATGTGCTGACAGAGCAGCGCTGCAGCCTGTTGAGAATAAGCACAGTGGAGCGCAGTTATTGGCTGTAGCGTTGCTGCCTAGCGTGACCGCCCCGTCTTACGTGTTCCGATAGTCGGCCGTGATAAATCGATTTGGACTCGTTTGCACACGGCACGCCTGCCAACATACGTATTCTAGCTCGGCTGCCAGCGTCCAGCATCTCTCGTATGCAGAATGCACTCGAAATTTCAACTCGCATCAGCTGCAAACTCAGCAATATGTAGACCCTCAGACCATCAAAACGGGAAACAAAAAAGGCAATGTAGCAGTAAAGCTTTTCTTCAGGATTCACATTTCGCACATCTATACCTTTGCCAAACTAGTCTTAGGAAACAAGACAGATCTACGCAGCAGTTGCGAATAGTATTCGGAAAATGGGAACAGACATTCTTGAACTAACGGCCTGATTAATGGAAACTCTTCATTACAAACAGAATGCGGAAACTAACAGATAATATTAAGTTTGTGTAGCTCAACGGTCTCGCAAAAAAGTGTTTCAGTTGGACACAGCTTCGGCAACTTGCGTGTCCGTAACCTATTCCAGTATTCCTCACACGGAAAGGTGCCCTACAGTTAACCTGGAATCCGAAGCACGTGTTGTTCCTGGCCAATCTTCACATCACTGAGAGGTGAAGACGCACTGAAAAATTTCCCTCTCATTCGACCGGGATTAGACCCCGCGACCTCTAAGTTTCCAGGCACGCACTTTACAACAGGTCAAGAAGACCTTCTAGCTAACAGATAATTATACATGAATGTGGAAAATTAACGGAGAATTTTCATTCTGTATGCTCTAAGTCATTGACGCTTTAAAAAAGAAAAAAAAAAAAGAAAAAAGCCACAACGCTCGATAAAGTTACAAGTGCAGTTTTTCCATCCTATAAAGCTCATCTATGAATTACTATCTCCAATTCGATATGGCGAATAAGAAAACTCCTCTTGGAAAATGACGTACAACACGTTAACAGATTTCAAACGAATATGCCATATCTTTCAGTTGGTCATCCATTCTGTAACCAATTTGTGGCATCCAAATTCATGGATAAGGTTTTAAATTTTCGTTTATGTAATCGTTCCTCTTCCAGCAACGTAGTTGATATATTAAGAAATTGGCGAACTGATTTATAGTAATCACAAGTGTTACATAATTTCGGACGTAGCTCTGTCCTTTCGAGTAATTTTGTACATATATTACTTTTCAATGCTGCTCCTCCAGGCGAGATGTAAATATGTGTACGCGAGGGGCAGTAAAATACATTGAATATTTCTTCCTTTTTTTATGAGTGCGGAAATAGCAAAAGGAAAGTTTCAGGGTAGAGGAGGACATTTTTCGGCCTTATTTCGACTAATTTGTCTATAATCATTAAATTTCGATGGAGTGTTACCACTAATCCTCGTCCGTGCGTGTCATCCTTATGGCTTAATGGCGTCACAGTGTTTGACAATTATCTGGTGATCGGATAGTTTTCTGATGGAACTCAAGGAGGTCTAAGTTTTTCTTTTTACCATCTGGCAGTTTTTTTTTCTAAGCAAAGAGGAGAACGACACCACGGCTTAGTGTGCAGCAATTACTGCAGGTATATTTGCAACCAGAAAAACCGATCAGCAGCTGGGAGGGTAACAACAGCAATCATTTATTATGAATTTACGCAAGGTAGTCGTTTGGGTGCATTACGCTCCCCTGTCTGTATTCAACGTCCCACGCCCAACCATCTTGTTCTTCACTGACGCTCGGTGATAGAGTATGGACCAGTATTATTTAATTGTTTATTCTGTAGTCTACATCAACATGTCCAGCGGCTACTTGTATGATATGTGAGGCTTTAATTAATGCAAAATCCAGGATATTTTCCCCATCTCGTCACATAATTTCTGTGTAGTGTAGAACTTACTACCACGTCGTGCCTGTGACACGTAATCGCTAATACGAAAACAGCGAACACGTCTCGGCTGCCTTCAGTTCCGCCAGAGAGTGTGTTAGCGTTCAGACGAGTGTTGACAACAATGTTTATTCAAGCGCGAGAAATGTGCAAACAGCTGTCTTTGGCATTTCCGTCTGCATTTATTATACCGAACTATTGTGGTTTATACTCTCGGACAAACAGGATGTGCCTTCTCGGAGAAAGTTTTTACAAATAACAAAACTGAAACAACAAACACTTCAAGTGTTTCTTGGTCATGCGTCATGGGACACAGCAAGATGCAGTCTTTCGTGTCTACCGGAACTAACTGTGGAACTACTGGCGAAAAGATTTATTACATGCCCGTAGTATTGAGAGAGAGAGAGAGCGAGTGTGTTTATGTATGGGCGGGTGGAGTCCAGCGGAATCTACGATTGTAAGGGAATACGTTCTTTCGACCTTGCTACGCTTAGCCTTCCGTCGTCCCTAGCTGATATTATAGGAGCCTAGGTGATGACCCAACACCGATCCACAGCAAGTGCGTGAAAAATGATCACCAATAATTATAAACATTCCCAGCACAAGAATAAGAAAGTTTTATATGTTTGTGTTATTTGTAGTAATAATATGTAATTAATAAGGAGTGATACTATCGAAATACTGCTATTAACATAAGAATATAATTGGCTAAATAACTGGCCAGCTAGAGGAAAAAAGTTCAATTAAAAATGGTGATGACCCTCGCACATTCGGGCACCACATGTCCCAGAGACAGCTGTGGACGAAGCACCTGCCTCTGCGTCCTCCAAACCACCTGTCGCATCAACATCAGAGCTGTTGATTTTTATCGGCGCGGACGGAACTCCAGTACTGACCGGAAAAGTAGGAGCTCATTCGTTGCCCCATTTTTCCCCTTGTGCATTCTGTTACTGTCTGGATCACATTTCTGTACAATCTAGGAGACTGGAGACATGCCATCGGTCTTTCGAAAGAATGTCATTCACAGTTACGAAGACAGCAAGAGAAATAAATACGAAAACTATCGCACTATCAGCTTAACAGGTATGCTTACCAAGTTGATAACAATAATACAAAGAAAACTGGGAAAGGAAACTGAGGACCCGTTAGGGAGCTTTCAGTTTGGTTTTAGAAAAGCGAAAGACACTAGAGAGACAGATTTATCGTTGCGCTTTACGAAGGAGGCAAAAAGAAGAAGAAGAGGACTCTGTCATAGGATTTTTTTCGACCTAGAAAAGGCGTGCGTCAACGTAAATGATGCAGTTCTCAGAAAGATGGGTACTACACAATACATTCAAGAACCAAGAGGAAGCAAAAATAATGGAAAACCAAGACAGAAGTGCTCTGATTGAAAAGGGCGTAAGAAAGGATTGTTCACCCTGTGCATCGAAGAAGCAATGTGATGAAAATAAAATAAATCTTCTGTAGTGGAGTTTAAAATTCAGGATGAAAGGATATCAGTGATAATATTGCTGCGAATGAGGAAGACGTACAGGACAGGTTGAATGGAGTGAACAGTTCACTGAACACAGATTGAGCGTTGAGAGTAACCAGAGAACGACGTAAGTAATGAAGAGAAGCAGAAATGAAATTAGCTATACCGTAAATATCAGAATTGGGGAACCACAAAGTAGGCGAAATGAACGAATTTTGCTACCTTAGAAGCAAAATATGTGTGAAAAGAACGAAGGAACAAAGCAAGTATTGATATATCAAAAAAATAATTCCAGTGATGCTAGAGGGAGCAGTAGAGGACAAAAACTGTAGGGAAAATTGGAGATTTAAATATATCCAACAAATAACTGAGGGTGTGTAAGTGTTACTAGTAGACGAAGACTATGATTCTTGACCTACGCTGCTACTAGCAGGACATAACTGTTACACACATCGTTTTCAGGCTCGCTGGAATTTCCTAGTTAGTCACGTTGAACTGAAGACTTCTGAATGTTGCTCAACTAAATCCTGTTCTACGTTGAATTTCTGCCATTTGTTTGGCTGTTACTATATGAATGTTGTGAGCAAAGTATTTGTACTCGCTGACGATTTCTATACATAGTAAAAATCAGCTGTAGCGTATAGTGTGCGTTAATTTCTCTGGCATAAAAAAGCGCGAAGTTGTCACGTACCGAAGGACTGCCTCCCAAAGCAGAGTTTTACTACGCTTGGAGCCACAGGAGATTGTATGCTGAGAGTACAAATATTGTGCCCGAACTCGGGCGTGGCTTGGAGGATGTGGATCGAATTTCTCCTGGCCGACGAGCGAGTATGCAATGGCCGCTGCGTCGCTTTCCGCGTTCAAGTGCTGGCCGGCGCCACAGCCGTAAAGGGAAAAAATATTCGCTGACCTCATCCGGTTACCGTGATAGATGCGAGCCGCGTGGGGCCAGGGACGCGGAATATTTTATTAATTGGAAGCGACGACTATTTATCGCCGTGACAGCGGAGGTGCGCCTCGCCAGCGCTCAGTATACCTACTGTGTGTGTGTGTGTGTGTGTGTGTGTGTGTGTGTGTGTGTGTGTGTGCAGGTCGCGAGGCGTGGGACCGATATCTTACAGCGCTCGCGGGGGGATTACGGGGCAAAAACGTGAGTTATCTCCCGTCCCGACAGAAATAAGCGAGGCGGATTGGTCGTCTAATCCAAAGCACCTTGCCAGGAAAAAAAAGAGCAGCGGAAGAAAGGGGGAACTGACTAATGTTGGCGCATATTTTTCGTACACCTGCTCAGGAGTTTATCCTACACAGAGACACGTAAAATAGAGGTGAGTGAGAACACCACTACCTTCCACTCGCGCAGGAAGAGATATTTATTGATGGTGATTAATGACAAAGAGTCATCGGGTACTCTTGGGGTCTGGGAAAATCGGCAACCCTCGAGCGCTTCAAATATCTCGTGCAGAGAAGTAGCATGTTATACTTGGGTTTGTCGCAGATGATCCATACCTTCCCTTGTTGCAATATTTTATCTTGCGTTGCGTCATAATTTATATAAGACTAGAGTTTTGCAACACCAGCTCTGATATCCTTATAACTTCTTCATTGTAGCATAATCACTGTCTAATACTTACTATTGTTCCACCTCATCGATATTCCTTTTTATAGGATTCAAACTGCTCGTCTGAACAAATTGATTTTTTTTTCTGGCATTAATAAATATAGGATGTTTCAAAGTCTTTCTATCAAACGTCTAGGGATGACAGGTCACCTAATGGGGAACAAATGTTACGAGAGACAGAATGTTTGCTGATGCTTCCTGGCGACACAAGGCGTCCTTGCGTATTCCTTATGCCCCTGGGGGGCATAAGGGTGTAGACCCTCTGCGGCAAGTATATGCCTTGCGTGTTGCCTATAATCCAGTCATCAGCTACACACGAAAGGGGATAGCCCAGAAAAATTGAAGTTCCTCATTTACTTTTAAAATATCTTTCACCACTCAGAGACACTCATTCGTACGGTTTTCTAACTGAAAACCACTCTATAAATTTACTGGGTTAGGTAGTATGCTAGTTCGGTGAAATCTCTTCCTTTCAGTAAATACTAAAGGACGTCTAGCGTCGCCGGGAAGCATCAGCAAACATTTTGTCTCTAACAGAAGTTGCTCCCCACGACATGGTCTATCAACCCTAGATGTGTGATGCAAAGACTTTCTAATACCTGTATACATACGGCCTGACAAGAAAAACGAAGCACCCAGAAGGGAGGAGGAAACGAAATGAAGCTTCACGAGTTGAGAGGGTATGTGATCTTATATCAGTGACTACAAAGAACTTTGCATTATCAGCCACTTACCAGTATGCTCCTACACCCTCTACGGCCTGGATGCATGCATCAGTTCGCCTCTCTGAGCTTATGGATACACGTTCCATATGTGAACGAGCACTGTCCTCCTATAAAATGGCAGCACAATACTGTCGCATGAGAGGTAATACAGGGTGTCTTTAACGTACCGTTGTGCCGTCAGACTTCTCTTAATCGCTACCAGCCATCGCCTAAAGAAGTCATACGCGATGGCTCCTCACACATGACGCCAGGAATAACAACGATGTGCCCCTCCACAACATCAGAAAATCTGGATCCCTCCGCAGGTCGCCGCCATACTGTCCGACGACGGTCTTCTGGGGTCGTGCAGAAAGCGATTCATCACTAAACACAAAGCGAGCCGTTCATCAGCAGTCCATGCTTCCCGGCTCTCCCTCCCCCAAGCAGTCCAACATCGGCCTACTGTCAGATCCTAACGCCTCATAAATCTGGATATTGCACAGTTCGACCAACTGGTCAAATGGAGACCCACAACGAGGCCTCTTTCAGACTCTTGTCAGCTGCTGATAACGCTGTCTCAGAGGTGCACGCGGCATCTGCGGGTCCTTTACAGTGATTACTTAACATCAAACACCTTATATACCCTTTATACCCCTTACACACCCTACGAGGCTCGTTGAAAACACTAAACACGGACAACACTAATTCACTAGTGGACGTTCTATTTGTTACTGAGAATTAAAAGTCTTAATTTACATACACGCCGGCACTGTGTATGTGCGCGAAAGTAGATTGACATCCGACGTCTTCTGGGTGCTTCACTTTTTCTGTCAGGGTGAACTTGAAACTCCACCGACAAATTTTCAGTGTTGGTAGTATGGACCAAGACAAGAAAAATGTCTGGTAAAAATGAGCTCTAAAATGTATACTTTATGAGCTATGATCACTTATTCATCTTCGCTACTGTTAAACACACCTCTTCTACTGGACAAGTCCTCATACTCTTAAGATACGCATTTTAGAGCCCATGTTTACTGAGCTCTGAAAGTCTATAAGTATATATCTCTTCTCAGAAATGATAGGAACACCAAAAATGCCACAGAAGCGCAGTGTTAAAACAAGTGTAGCGATCTGACGACGCGGCTGTCTACGATACTAGTAACAGCAGGAGGAACATTTGATTTTTAAGGAGGGTAGCTACCAGCGTATCCCCTACGTCCAATTCAAGTTCTGATCAATTAGTTTTATATATTTCCTTTACCCTGTGCTGTGTTGTTATTGATGATTATACAGCTTGTATTATACGAAATTGAACAACCTGTGTTTTAGATGAAGTACCATTTACAGAGGAATAATTAATAATACTTTTTGAATACTTTACTTATGGTACCTTCTCTTGTTGCAGCTCTGTTGAGCTCGATTATGATGCTTGCACCTCAGCAAAGATCTGCTTTATCAGTGTAAGATGGAAGGTTATTTATAAGGGGGGCGTTCAGTAAGTAATGCAACTCAAATTTTTTCTCGGCCAATTTCGGTTAAAAAAAATGCTAAATTTGTTGTAGGACATCTTGGGATATTCCCGCTTTAGCCCCTACAGTTTCATGTAGTTCCTATAGCTGGTGGCGCTATACGTAGCCTTTAAAATGGCGCATGTAACGGAGGCGCGTCCACGCAGAGAGCTGTCACTGAATTTCGTTTGGCGGAAAAATAGAGCATTGTAGATATTCATAGTCGCTTGCAGAATCTCTACGGGGACCTGGCAGTGAACAAAAGCACGATGAGTCGTTGCGTGAGGCGTCTGTTATCATCGCAAGGTCGCACAAATCTGCCCGATCTTCCGCGTGCCGCCTGGCAGCCCAAAGCTGTGACTCCTGCAATGTTGGAACGTGCGGACACTCACTCGAGTTGACTGATGGATCACAATCAAACACCTCGCTACTCGACAGTACGTCTCTGCTGATAGCGGTGGCGCACTTGTCCACCAGTCGGGGTATGCAAAGGTGTGTGTCTGTTGGATTCCTCGACTTCCGACTTCCATCTGTTTGGCCCAGTGAAGGATGCACTCTGCGGGAAGCAGAGCGTGGATGATTGGGAGGTTATTGATGCAGCAAGACGTTGGCCCTGACCTCGACTAGTAGAGTGGTACCATGCGGGCATACAGACCCTCTCAGTAACGTGGCAAAAGGCTGTCGCATTGGACCGAGATTATGTTGAAAAATAAGGGTTTGTAGCCAGAAGAGTAGGGAATATCATGGTGTATTGGAATCCTGAATAAAACGAATCCGCTTTCAGAAAAAAAAATGTGTGGCATTACTTACTGAATGCCCCTTGTATGAGAAAAGAACGATAGTGATTACATATGGAACTTCAATAATAATTTGTCCCCACTAAGAAAAAGGTACGTCATGAGGACTGGATGAGCTGTCTAACGTAGCCCTTTGTTTCATATCAGTTCAGTGCGAAGGGAACCATTTACTCGTTATACCCTTCGAAAGCTACAACGTTTTGTCCAAAGGAGTGTTGTAATCTGCTCAGTCACATGGCGTAAACATCGACAAACATCACCGTAGTTGAAATCTTGTCATTTTGATAATTTCAGTGAAATTGTTGATCACACCTTTAATGAAGAGACCTTTTAATGAAGAGACCTTTCTGGACTCCAAACTGTGACTGACTCAGACTCTTATATTCACAGACATGCTCCATCATTCTTAAATACTATCAATTTTCCACAACCTTTGAGAAGGAAGTTAATAGTGAAATAGGTCGGTCGTTGTCTTCTTGTGGAGAATTTGTACTCCCAGATTATAAAATGTACACCGTGTTCTAAAGCTTCGACGTGACAAATGAGGGCGCAGTGTCTCTGAACTCGTCGCTCTAGGACGGATTAGCGTGTCGACGCACTCACCTTTCTTGGGGATCAGCGACTTGAGCAGCAGGACGGCGTTGTCGTCGCACGCCCAGGCGTGCATCTTGCGGTAGGAGTCGCGGCCCTTCTCGGTGAGCTTGTCCCACGGCTTGGGCTTGCTCAGCAGCTCGGAGACGGTGCCCTGCGACAGCCCGAGCACGTACTTGGCGAACAGCCGCTGCCCGATGTTGTTCACGGACAGCAGCTCGCGCACCCGCCGAGAGATGTGCAGCGTATCCAGGTTTTGCGTCGCGTACTTGTCCATGTTGTAGCGTAGCATCTCCTGCACAGAGCGGACAATCGGTGCTTGCCTTAGCAGTGCTCCTCACACTCTACAGCTACTTTGTTTTGCCTCTTCCTTTCAAGTCCATCTAGCTTCAAATGGCAGCTAATTAGCGTACCACCTAAAACAACAATAATGTCTGACTTTGTTTCTGAATGCACGTTTTACCTCATTATAAATGCCCGTCCTTCGAAACCAAAATTCTCCTTATTTCCCGAAGTCCGTCAATGTGACAGTCTAACTGTTAATCCTTTGAGCCCTAATAGTTTCTGTCTGAAGCCACCATCTGATTCAACTTTTTTAAGTACCAGTGCCTTTCGCGTAAAACCACCAATGCTATTGCGAGACAGAGATTTCTAGTGGCACACCTGAGATACTTCTACGAAAAGAAGGAAGGAAGATTGAGTTTAACGTTCCCTCGACGATGAGATCATCAGAGACGGAGCACAAGCTCGGATTGTGTCAAGGATGGGAAAGGCACTCCTACGAATGTAATATATTTTAGCAGTCACTTAACAGCGTTTAAAGCAACAGTCGGCGCCGAGATTTAGCTACGTGCTTGTAGAAGATTGTGACATGCGGTTTTTTTCTTTTTTTTTTAATAGAGAATCTGAGTATGTACTACTGCTTTTATTACTAGTATGGAAATGAAACCAGGAATGTAATTTGTTTTAGGCGTTATATGTTCATGGAAGTTTCGAGACGTGGTATTTTGTCTAGTAAAAATGCGAATTTGCTTCACATGAAAAATACAAATTTGCTTCACACGAAACGATTGGTGGTCGAAAACTGCGTGTTCTAGTGGTTCCGAAATGAAACCACCTCCTCAAAACAACAGACTGTTTACCTTTTGCCATTTTACGCTCATATTCGTTGCTTACTACGATCGTAAGAATAATTTTGTAAAAAAATTTACATATTTTACATTTTAAAGCGCAACCACCTCTTTAAAACAACTGTTTACTTTTTGCCAGTTCCTTCTTGTATTCGTTGCTTACTATGATAATAAAGGTTAATAATGTGATAAAACTTTAAAATTATATTTTTTCATATTGTTAGGCTGGAAGGGTTAAGAACTGGAACAGCGCTGCAACAATCCTTGTTGAGTTGGTAGAAATGAATTACAATGCGCCGCCATTCGAGGCAGTGGTTATGTGGCGCATGAGCTTATAACGGAAATCTTCTGACGAGGTTGTGGAAGGTCGTCAAGACGATGCGTAGCAGGAGACTGGACACAGGGGTGTCTTTCCTCCACGACAACGCACCAGCTCATTCTGCACACGACGTAGTCAAACATACTGCTTCTTCGAGATATCACATTCTCTCGATATGTAGCCCAGTGACCCCTTCCCCTTAAATTGGTTCAAATGGCTCTGAGCACTGTGGGACTTAACTTCTAAGGCCATCAGCCCCCTAGAACTTAGAACTACTTAAACCTAACTAACCTAAGGACATCACACACATCCATGCCCGAGGCAGGATTCGAACCTGCGACCGTAGCGGTCGCGCGGTTCCTGACTGAGCGCCTAGAACCGCTAGACCACCGCGGCCGGCCCCCTTCCCCTTCATGCGGATGAGAAATCATTGCGTGGCAGTCATTTCCAGAATGACGACGAGATGGGACGTATCCTAAACACCCAAAACGCAGACTTTTGCAACCAACAACTTTGCGAAGCCATCCGTCATTCGGAAAAATGTGTCGCATTGAAGAGTGAATATGTGAGAAGGACTAACAGCGTAACCAAGTTTTTACTGTCGCGCCCCGACTTTTTCGATGTGATAATGGACTATGACACCACATAAAACCGTGCTGGGACTCACCTGCAAGCGCGCCTCCATGGGGTCCCCCTTGGGGATGAGCGACTCGCCGAGCCGGGCCACGCCGCCGACGGGCGAGTCGTCGGTGAAGCGGAACGGGCTGCGCGGGTCGTCGAAGCGGAAGGGGCTCTTCATGCTGGCCTCGTCCGCTGGGCTGCGGAAGTACATGGGGGCGGCGGAGGAGGGAGGCAGCGTCGGCGTACTCGTGGGCGGCGGCGGAATCACCTGCGACCGACACCGCTCCACCGTCACTCGCTAGCGGACAATCCCTAACTATTTCTTTAATCAATTACGTCCTATGAGAAGACTGTAGGTGTTGACAACTACGGATATAACGAAAAGTGATACGCAGTTCGAACGCTAAATGCATGCTATCTTCAAGGACAGGGTACCGCTGAGTGGTAAACATTGTCCTACACATGAAGGGTGCCTGCAGCACTGATACAAAGGATCGAATTTTTATATACGGCTCCACAAAGCGCTAATGTTAATGCAGGTTACGTAGAGGATGTTAGTGGTACATACCAGTCCCGGATTGCTGGTGACGGCGTCTGTCGCGGCGGGTCCGCTGCTGTCCGGCGGCGTACGTGGGCTGCCGTTCAGTAGCTGCTGTTGCTGCTGCTGCTGCTGGTGGTGGTGGTGATGGTGGTGGTGGTGGCCGGCGTGGTGGTGGTGACCTGGGTGGTCCAGTGGTGCCGATAGCGGGCTGGCTATGGCGGGCGTCGTATTCACTAGCGACGCGGACGCGGACGCCGACGCCGGGGATGCGCCGGCCGATGACGCGGCGGCCGAGCCGGCGGACGAGGACGACGACGACGACGACGACGACGGAGCCGGTGGCGTCCGCGCGACCGGCGACGGCGCGCCCGAGCCGCCACCCTGAGACGGAGGCTGCGGCGTCGACTGCTGCTGCTGCAGGGGATCTGGGGGCGAGCGAACTGACGTCAGAGAGGGTTGCTGGTTCGAGGCCGGCGGCTGCATGTGCTCGGGGGCCGACACCTGCGGCTGCTGGGGCTGGCCCGGGGGCGCGGGGGGCACGCCCGGGTGGCCCACCGGGTGCCCCTGGCTGAGGATGGTGCGCTCCAGGGACCGCCTCCAGTTGGCCACGATCTCCTCTCCGAGGAACGAGCCGAACGTCTCCACGTTCTGCAGCGGCGGCGGGAACAGCATGGCGGCCGCTGCAGCCGCCGCCGCCGCTGACGGGGAAGACGACGAAGCCGCCGCCGCGGCCGCCGCCGCAGCTGCCGCCGCGGCCGCCGACGTGGCCGAGGGGGCGGAAGAGTGCGGGGCAGGGGTCTGCGGCGCCGAAGACGGCGTCTGCGGGGGCGGCGGAGGCTGTTGCTGTGGCAGCGCGGAGGGTGCGGAGGAGGCGGAGGAGGAGGACGGGGTGGACGGAGGCTGCGGTGGGGGCGGCGCCTGCTGGACTCCGGGGGCGGAGGACAGCGGGTCCAGAGGGTGCGGGACGGGCGGAGGCGGGCCGAGCGCCGGCGGCTCGCCCAGGTGGTGCAAGTGCGGGGGCGGCACCGCTGTGGAGGCGGACGCGGGCGGCAGGGACCCGTGGTGCAGGTGCTGCGCGCCGCCCAGGGGCGTGGGGGCGGTGGCGGGCGCGCCCAGCAGCCCTGCAAACACACGGGGAATGCCGCTTTTGTCTCGCTGTGATTCTTGTATTCTGACGCTCTCCCGAATATCTTCCAGGAAAGGAATGGACACCCCCCCCCCCCCCAGCCCATTTTGCGACGAACGTAAAGTATGAAACCGTCTTTCATCTTTGCAACTGTGTAACACACAAATTTGCTGTTCGACTTGATGCCGAGGTTGCTACGACATTCTAATCATATTTTATTTAAATCAGAGGGAGGAACTCACGACAGCACATGTTTTATTCGCATTCGAATGATGTTTATTGGCCTACATTACCTTGCTTTCTACGCACTGAGGTTCACGTGATTCGTTGTAATTTTAGACTATTAACAGAAGCTTAAGGAGACAATTTAAATGATCTAATTTTTTGAAAAAAGTATTGAAGTGAGTAGATTTTTCGACTAGACGAACTTGTATGAAGGACGATCGCATGATGCTTCCCTTCAATGGAGGTACTGAAACGGTTCAACGCCATAGTGCCGTTGGTGTGGTTGAGGACCACATGACCAAGTTACAGCTGTTTCAACAATATCTATTCGCTCAAATACAATACCATACAAGTATTTTAAAAACTGACTTATTAGGCCTGGTGTGATAGTACAGAATTATCATACGGTCCCATTAAAAAACTAAGCTGATCCCACACTTCAGGAAAAAAAAACACGTTTTTCCTCTGCAGCTCTTGCTTAATTCATCGGAGGCACTGTAAAACTATAATGCTGTGATTCTCCTTTTGTATGATGTTGTTAGAAGGTGACGTCAATAGACAGTGTCAGCTTACCGTGGTAATACTACCGGACAAAATTTTTATCGTTCGTGAGCTACGGCTATTTATACCTGTTGTTTGCCAATATCTATGGCAATCACAGATTAATGGAAACTAAAAAAAAGCAGATGTTTTCTGACATCATTTATTACAATACCAAAACGTAGGTAACTGCTTCAAAATTGGATGCACCCAGAGTATTCTGCACTCTGAACAGGCACTGGATGTAACCAACCATATCTCACGTAGTTGTCGGTAACCACCACTGAAACGTTGCCGTTACACACACTTACAAGCCCCAGATTTATAAACGGAAAATTCTGCGCATTAACAGAACTTCATAATGGTATAAATTTTGTTAATGTTATCTGGTAGCTACAAATGAAATCATTTCAATGTTAATTACCGTCGTATATTTATGTTTAGCCGCTTTTTTTACACCTGTTTCTTAGTTATAGCTTCTATGAGGCGATATATTTATATAGCACACTGAATCAGATTTACGAAGTTAGCCTGATAAGTGGTTACAGAAACAAATTAACTAGACGCCAGTTTTATGAAGCTGCCATACTTTTCAACTTTTACGTGTGGGAGGAGTTAAAAAGGCAATCAAGCTGACTTCCTCTGAAGAGTAAACATGTATATTAAAGATAACTGTTAATGATAAAGAAAAATAAACATACATTTTTTCTACTACGGTTGGTTTTCATGCGTGGTTAATGTCTGTTCGACTTTGGCGCATGCACTGAAGCCAGGCAGGTTGTCCGGAATGCCAGAATAGCGACAGATTTTTTATTAAAAAAAAGGGGGGGGGGGAATATATCGGAAAAGGTTTATTAGCAGAACACAACAATCACAGCGAAACAAAAATTAGGAAGGACACAGAAGAAGGACGGGCAGCTACAGGGGTTATCGATTTTCTTTATACTCAGAGGGTACAACGATACACATCTAAAACAGATCGTGCATGAGGCAGGCAACGGCTGAGATACACACAGGAAAAAGAAATGTGAATTAGAAGCTGAAGCTGCTAATGCTAAGCATAGCGCTCTGGCACCGTCACAGTTGGTGTTGAACACAGAGGCGAAAGCAAATTCTGTACATCGATATGCATACTATTTTTGGAGCAAGTCTAGGAACGATGCCAAACTTATTGCAAATTGTCGCACACAGGAAGCTAATTACGAATTTAGTACTTTCAGCTGAGAAGACTAAAATACTGTAAATATATCTACATATATAGCGCACATGCCATTGCACAGTGTATAACGGAGATTACTTTAGTCTAATACTATCCACTCTGTGCTTTTGCATTTGTGTACGGAGTGGGCGAGAAAATACTGTTTCTGTGTGTCCCTATGCCTCCAAGTCTTTCTTCTTTTCTTGTTCCTTAGCCACAAGAAATAATGAAGGCAGCAGACTCGGTCCATGGTCTGCCTCGATACCAGTTCACTGAATTTCGTGACAATAAATTCGCCTTCCGACAGTTGCCATTTTAACGTATCAATCAATGCAGTTATACCCGTACTTTAGTATAGTCTGAACGGAATTATTCTGAGTGTAGCAGCGTATCTCTCGATTCTTTCTATTTCTGTTGACAGAAATAATGATGAGTCCAAACAGTGGAGCAGCGTTCTAGAACAGGTCGCAATACTTGGTTGTATGTGACGTTCTCAACAGATACATTAACACGTTGACAACAACGGTCTCGTCCTGGCTGGATCTTTATCTTGAATTTTATAAATATTGTATACCACTCACGTGCGTCACAGTACATTTAGCATTCACATGCAGCAACGGAAGCAACGAAACGTTAATATTTGATGAATGGTTCAAAATATCGAAAGAAGGTTGCAACAGGTGAAGAGGAGATATAGCAGTTTCTTTGTTGTACAACTTAGTATTTCCTTAAATGCAACACTTTGCAGCTACGATAATTTTCCTCCGACATTTCTCAGTAATGCCAACTCCTAGGAAACATACGTCGTAATATTTTACCTAACTCGATTATATTTAATATGCGCCCTCTCGGGCGTCTGCGGGCGGAGGTGACTGCCTCTTGTCGACAGGATGCAGAGTGAAGCAATTTCAGGCGGAAGCTCCACCTTTTTTCTGTATGGTGTGCCTACCGGTATGTGGGATGTTTGCTGCCGTGTGAATGTAATCGCCACTGTGGCACAATGCCCACGTCCGGGAAGTGATCTGTCACTTTTTATGAGTTGATCGTCACACTTCTCGAATGTAGAGTTTGTTGCGCCCGTGAGTGCAACTAACGTGTCAGAGGACCTTTTTTTTTTTAAGTGATGGTCCTTTTTGGAGCAAAAAATATTCGTCCTAGAGCGCTCATTCGATAAACAATGCTTAACTATGTAGATACGAAGAGTATTTCTCTTCAAGTAAGAATCGTTTCACATCTAACATTACCACCCAGTTAGGTCTTAAGGCAACGCAGAGCAGCGATACGCACGCAATAAAATGTAATACTCAAAATACTTTTTTTTTTTACAAGACCTCGTTAATACACGATTTAGACTTCCTTAGGAATCTCCCAACTAGTCTGAGTTTAACATTTCCTATCTCAGATTCCTGGTTATTAGCGCAGAGTACACCTATTGCGTGCTACGGTATCCGTGAGCTTCGTTTCTGGGCACAAGACGACCATTGTGCACAGAAGCGTTGTCAGAAATTTCGAAGACAGGTAGTCGTTCCGTAAATACCTCTACACCACAGAATGCAATTCAAAAATCACGAGTTTCCTTGGGAAATATTCATCGTCCTCATTTTCGCCCTATGCTAGTATTCTGCTGGATATGAGAAGACGATTTCTCCCGCTTTCACAGGTTTTCCCGTGCCTGCTTTCCATTTCAGTCCTGAAGTACTTACACCGCCTAGCCCTACTGCGGTTCTTGCTCTAGCCCCTCCCCGCGAATGCCCGTGACGGCGACCGAGAGGCTGCAGCGGTAGCTGTTACTCCAGCGCGCGCGCGCACATCTGTCCAGCCACCCACCTGCGGACTCCGGCGTCTTGGCCTCCGCCTGCAGGGCCGTCGCAGCCGCTTTGCTCCTCTCCAGGAGCAGAAGCTCCAGCGGTTTGTCTCCAGACAGTGGCAGCTCCATCGCCCGCAGCAGACTGAAAACAGCAACACACTTTAGACATGCCCACTGACTCCGGGTAGGCATAGCTATATGATGGGCAGTGATAAGCCTTTAAGGCTCGAAAGAATAAATTTACATAATTTTGTGTTTGTACGTGTACGTCCTGCTGCACACTGAAATCCCCACGCCACTGTACCACAGTAAGCAGCTAGAGGAACCAAAACAAAATTAGGCAGTCAGTCTCCACTTTGGCAACTGCCTGTGCCATTTTCCTTTGGTTCCTCTAACAGCGCGTTACGGTACTGTGGTGAGGAGATTTCAACGTGTACCAGAACTGCAGACATGTACCGGAAAATAAACCCACGATTATATAACTCTATTTTTTCGAGGTGATGATTAAAACATTATGACTACTACTCGTGCCGCACAGTAACAGCACAGAACGCGGATAAGGTACCACGAAACAAATACAGGGTTACTGAAAAAGTTCGCAAAGCTCTCTTTAGACTACTTGTAATTCGCTAGGCTTGGCTATCCGTAGAAGACAGCAAAAGGAATCTATATTTCATAAAATAAAAATTAACTAAACGAGATGTATATTTTTAAACAGCCCTGCATTATAAAACAATTTCATTTACAGTCACAACTGCAAACAAATTCTCCAGCTATAATAGTTTTTGCTGTCTTCTGGTAGCCAATCCTAGTGTGACTTTTGATTCTTCTGGGAACGTTGTCTTCACTAATCTTCAGCAGCTGAACATCTCACCAGCAGCTGCAAGTACAGCTGCGAAAGACTACTGGAGGCGAGGAGTCGTAAGACTGTCCTGGTAACATACTCAAGTCATGATCTGAACGAGGAGAAAATCAGTACCCTGGGAAATGAAGCACTAATATTACAATATCGCCAACAACTGTCATCTTCACTGTGAAATTCATGACATTCTCGAAGCCTATGTCCTTCATTAAATGCTCTAATGGTTGTAAATTCTTATGGAAATAGGCTGCATCTGTCACTCTCTTAGATCTCCGTTTCTGGAGTAATAGTTTAGTGTAAAGCAATATCTTTGACGCGCATAGTATCTGCTGCACGAAGTTATTAATCAGAAAAAAAAGAGGAAGTTACAGTTAGCATTTCGTAGACATCGAGGTCTGTAGCGGCGAAGTATTTGTTCGTATTAGACAAGTGCAGGGGTAAGAGATCGACGTGGCTTTAGTTGTGAAGTAAAAATAGTATTTGACACCATAAAATAAGGAGAATATCCGCCAATAATCGGAATGTAGTAATGAAAAAATGGTAATAAGGCCCATGAAACAGTAGAGAGCAACTTTAACAAAGAAAAGGATAAGACAAACTTCAAAGTATCTTTTGATTAGCCTTTCTAGAAACGACATCAGAATTTACCGAATATCGATACTATCTAGACACAGACGTCAGTGAAAGCGGAGTGTTCCATCGTAAGTTTCCGTTCTGTATGGTCTCTTTCCATCCGAACAGGGGAGAACTTGCCGCGTTCCTTAGATGCCAGGCGTTTTTCCGATAACTGCCAATCGTCTTTCCCACATATTAAATATTTTTACTCGTCCTCGCCGGAGGTGAAAATTTCTCATCGGTTCTCCCAGTTATGAGAAAAATTTTACGCGCATCTTGCTCATAAGGAAACTAGCTTTAGCAGCTGAGAAGCAATTTCATTTTACAGCGGTAACATCACGTCGTGCGAAGACACACGGTTTTGCTGTTTTCAGTACGAGACAAAAACACATTACGTCTAAGTTGCGTTACACAAAAACCCAAAAGTCGGTAGACTCACTTTTGCCATACCAAATATGGAATTTTATAAAAAGCAGAAAATCGGTTAACATCATGCTTCATATGAAATGTTTAAATTTGTTCCGTGCTAGATGGTCTGAGTCCATATTCTCAACTGGTGTGTCACAACAGAGCGTGGAAACTCGTATCAACACGCCCCACTAATCTTGTCAAACTGTGTCGCCGCAGTAAGCGTTTTATCCCGTCTGAAAACGTGGTCCCACAAACAGTTGAATTTGGTCAGAATTTTAAAAGCTGTGCAGTGCATACTTCTTTGTGTAACTAAGGAGGACATATTTCACAAGCTGTGTGCACCAAGTGTACAAAAAATGTTAATACGAGTGTATTTGACATCATATCGCGCGCGTTTATTCGGCTTAACGGCTTTCCCTGTCAGCTTCGCTTCTCTCTGCTATTCCGCTCTCGTTTGTGGTCTTTGTGCGACGTTTGAGAAATTCTCGGGATTTTGAGGAAGAGCAAATGTACGAGTTTTCCTAAAGACCTTACGGCCTACGCAAATCCGTGATGTAAACATGGAACATATTTCGTCAGAGATGAACTTCGCACCGATTGGGCGAACTTGGTTGCGGCCGATGTTTACTGTTCTTCTGAGGCGTAGAAATATGTTGTATGTCATTCACGGTTAGCTATGTGAGCTTCTATAACGTAAGAGAAATGTACGTGGAATAAAATAGCTATACAATAATAGAACATTAGAAAATAACTCGAGCGGAGAGAAGAAAAAGACAATGACGCCGAACAACCTTCTAACTTTTTCGCACTTATCTAGTGTTACAGAACGTCGTTGGAACCCAATTAAAAACAGCAGAAAACGTATTTATTTAAAATCTTTCATGGGAGCTAACTCCACAGATGAATGGGTGAACAAAATTTAGCTAAGGTGGTGTTGTAATTCACCGGGTCACTGTCCTATGGGTCGTCAGGCACAATTCCTCCAGTATTTCATTAGATGTTCAATCTTGCCGGAATCAGCCCAGACAAATACTGCTCATTAAGACTCCATGTGACACCCAGTTTCGACGGAAAGTGTCGGTTTCTTTTTCCGTTACAAAAAAACTAATTTTTAAATCGGAATTTTATGTGCCACTTCGACAGAGCTGTCTCAAATTAGTCTACTGCAATATTCGTTTCATCAGTATGTATTAACAGGAACAGTAAAACACGAAGAATAACCTAGAACTCCAAACGCGACAGAGCAGTGCTGCTGCGTGGGAGTAGTAGTCAGCAAGAGCCATGGCTGTGCTCTCGCTCCTGGAGTACTAGTTTTCCTTCGTGTTTTACTGTTCCTGTTAATACATACTGATGAAACGAATATTGCACTACACTAATTTGAGACAGCTCTCTCGAAGTGCCAGGTAAAATTCCGATTTAAAAATCATTCTCTTTGAAAGGGGAAACCAAACGACGCTTTCCGTCGAGGCTGGGCGTCACATGAAACACAACGAGCAGTTTTTATTTGATCCGATTCCAGCAACACACTGCAAGAATGAAATCGCAAATATCTGTCGTAACACCAGAGAAAATGCTCCTGACGACTCTTAGATGAGAAACACTGCATATTGCAAGTGAAGTGACTCGTAGCTGAACATAAATGGTGTGAAGGTTGCGAAAAAAGAATATTTTGCTCCTAAGATGCTTGACAAACGACACTGAGCGCGAATAAACGTAAGAATTCTAACATGTAAGGCACTGAATGATAACTACACGGAAGGAAGTTAATCTACAGGTTCGATGCGTGTGGTGTTGAACAAATACATATCGTAAATTGAAATCTACGACAGAACATCAGTGGGAATTATTAAATATTCTTTACAGACAGCCGAAACTACTGGAAGATGTTGCAAGTTTATTTTTACTCGAGAGAGGAGTTAGTCGTTGCATATGTTCCAAATAAATTGGACCGAACAAAACGCAGGTTGTATACATAATGCCTGAGGACAACATGCATAGTGAGTTTCGGCAGCGTAATCTTTAGTCAAACTGATGGTTGTGACAATACAAGTTCCGGCGCGCCGAGGGCACTGAACGCAATATTTTATTTGCTCGCTTCGTGGCAGCTCTCTCTCTCTCTCTCTCTCTCTCTCTCTCTCTCTCTCTCTCTCTCTCTCTCTCACACACACACACACACACACACACACACACACCTCACCACCCTCGTGGCCGTCACACGTCGCCCTCCCCCCATCAATACGTGTGCTTTCGGCAGCGAGCAACAGGTGAGGGCGCGAATCAACCGAGCGTCACGTCACATCCGCTGGCCGATTTCAGCACTACGATAACAATGAAGCGCTCCCGATCGCTCGCCTTGATGAGTCCCACAGGAAGTGCGGGGACACATATGAACGACGAGCGCCAGCATACACTAAATTAAATGTATGTGCGAGACACTGTTCCATTAGAGTTATTGTGCTTTTTGTTATTTCATCCATTTCGCAGCTCAAAACGGCCATCGGACTCGGCATCCGAGGCCAAATGCCCCTTATTTCTATTGATAAATGGCTACGAAAAAGACGAGAGCGTTAGTCATGTGGTGCTACAAGAAGGTAATGAAAACTAGATGGACTGATAAGATAAGGAATGAGGGGATTCTTTGCAGAATCAGTGAGAAAATAAAAATGTAAGAAGTATTGAGAAGAAGACTGGGTACGATAATAGGACATATGTTAAGACTTCAGGGAATAATTTCCATGGTACTAGAGGGACCTGTAGAGGGTATAAACTGTTGGGAAAGACAAAAATTGGAATACATACAACAAGTAATTGAGGACGTTATGTGCAAAAACAGCTCCCTGTCGAGTTACCAACTTCAATACCGCCTTCACTCTGCTGTCTGTAGTACCGAATAAAGCGACACGACAGGACAAAGAGTGAATGTTTGCCCACCATTTATAACTGTCTACGGTACAATAAATTTTCCCAATAATTGGCTGTCTGTTGTCAGCTGCCAAAAAGCAACCCTTCCAGATCTTACACAGTTTTGCTCCTAACAATGACAGGCTAACGGTGTATTATAAATGTCGCAAAGGCAGACAAATAAAAATCCAGTTTGTTTAGCAACATCTTCGAAGAATAATCAGACTGCAGTAACTAGCAGTATCTACGTCAAGGGGGGGGGGGGGGGGGGCTCGTTACTAGTAAATAGCACCGTAGATCTTATTTTATTTCATTTTGCAAATAATATTCACAACCAAATGGACTTCACGATAATTTGGAAGAATATAAACCAAGCAGAACGCATTTCATGTCATGTTTTCACTCCACGATATCTTTTCTTTGCCCCTTTCTGGACTTACTCCACCGTTTGCCCACTGTGGGGCGGACACTTTATTCTGTGACCAACAGTCTTTACACATATCACCACTCCTTCAGTGTATCACATACTCTGAAGGATAATGGCCCGTTGCTGCCATTTCCGAATGTGCAAGAAAGATTAACCTACACAATGAAGGGAGGAATGAACTGATATAATCTACAGAAGGCGTAGAAAGTGTTACTGAGGACCAAGAAACTCCACTCAAGCTTAGAGGTCAGTGCCCCTCATTTTTCTGGTTTGCGATACAGCTGTCACTGTTTTTGAAGTCAGACAATTTAGCGTAGTCACAGCTGCTTTTACGAGGCAGTGATTATCCTCCTATGGCAGACAGCGTTGCTGCTAGGCGGTGGAGTGCATCCACTCCGGTGAGGACTCACCTAACCTCCCGCTTGAGGTCATCGTAGTCGCGCTGCTGGTCCAGCCTGTTCTCCAGGCGCGCGATGTGCTGCCGCCGATGCTCCAGTTGTTCCTCCAGGCGCGCCACCTGTGCCGCCGAAGACTCCTGCAGCTGCGACAGCGTCGTCTGCAGCCGCTGCACGTCTTCCAGCAGCTGCGCGATCTGCAACACGGCGAAGCCCCGTGTCACACAGCTGGACAGCTATACTGCGATTAACTCACGAGGAAATCTACCGCTAAAGTCACGAGTCCAGAGAGGCCCGTCGGAGGTTCGAGTCCTCCCTCGGGCATGGCTCTGTGTGTTGTTCAAATGGTTCAAATGGCTCTGAGCACCATGGGACTTAACATCTGAGGTCATCAGTCCCCTAGAACTTAGAACTAATTAAACCTAACTAACCTAAGGACATCACACACATCCATGCCCGAGGCAGGATTCAAACCTGCGACCGTAGCAGTCTCTCGGTTCCGGGCTGAAGCGCCTGGAACCGCACGGCCACCGCGGCCGGCTCTGTGTGTTGTCCTTAGTGTAAGTTAGTTTAAGTTAGATTAAGTTTTGCGTAAGGTTAGGGACCGATGACCTCAGCAGTTTGGTACCATAAGACCTTACGACAACTTTCCAACTTCCAGAGAGGCGGAGCTGCAGACCATTTCCGACCATCTATATACTTGGTAAACATTTTTGAAGACAACACATTTAAGCTGCGCACGTACCATTTATCATTAGACCAGTAATCAGGACTAGCCAACCATCACGAATCGTATATTGGCACTATTCATATCCGCGACGGCGTCGCATGTACTTTCTAGGCACTACCAACTTTTACTTTAACAAAGGGGAAATCTTGGTCGCGCAAGTAGTATAATGTGTACCGCGGAGCACCGGAACATAAGAACCACTATAATCATACGTATTACAACACCTGTCGTGTGCATCTCTTCACCATATGGTGTCTAAGACAAGGTTTCTGATGGTCACAACTACAAGTGTGCTACTGCGTTTGGGAGCTAAAATTGAAGGAGAAGAAGCAATAACTTCGATATTTGCTTATGACATATAAATTACGCCTGAGACATCAAAGGATGTGGGTGACCACAGTTGAGTGGAATAAATAGTGTCTTGAAGAGAGACTGTAAGATGAATATCAACAAGCGTAGTACAAGGGCAATGGAATGTAATCGAATTAATTCAGTTGATCATAAGGTAATGAATTTAGGAAATGAGACAATGAACCTAATAGACAAGTTTTACTGTTTTGGGAGGATAATAACTGACATTGGCAGAAGTAGATAGAAAATAATATACAAACTGGCAATACCAAGAAAAGCGACAGAGAAAAAAACAGAAATTTGTTGGTATTTGACGTGAAGCCTTGTACAGATGTGAAACATGGATGTTGAACAGTTCAGTACAAGTTTTTGCTAAGAACAATGCTGAATATTATTTCGGTAGGTCGGATCACACCAAACGTTGGGCTGGTGAGCTGGTGACTGCTTTACTCACTGGATCAGATAACTAATGAAATGGGAAGAAAAACAAAGTATGACACGACTCGATTCAAATGCGGGATCGGTAATAGGACATATTTTCATGCTTCGAGGAATCGTCAGGTTGGTTACGGAGGGATGTGTGAGGGTGTAGAAATTGTAGAGGGAGATTAAAGAACGATAGAGTAAGCAGGTACAAGCGAATGTAGGTCGCAGTAATAATGTAGTAATGAAGAGACTTGCATAGGATGAACTACCGTGGGGATATGGGGCAATCCAGTCTTCGGATTGAAGACCACAACAACAAACACTGTATTTGCCTCCGTAAGAAATAGGAACAAATTGTATAATAAATCTCGTTCACTTTTCTCTGTGGACAGTTTGTCTTTTTTAAAAATTGTTTCCTGCTCTTTGCGCTACCATATACAACAGTACAAAGTCATTCTGTCTTGGAGGGAAAGATTGTATAAGCGGAGGGGGAGTCAGGCTCGTCGTGCAGCGGAGGAAACCGCATGGCGACTGTGCTAGCCGCAGCCTCGATACTTGCCTGTGAGGAGGCGGACGCTTTTAGGTTGGTCGAAGGAGAGAGAGAGAGAGAGAGAGAGAGAGAGACGAACAGCATTTAGCGCCCCGCTAAAAGAGCCACGAACGGCAGTTTACAGCCCGCCAGGGGCGGCGCGCACACGTAGCGCGATGCGGCTCCCGCCTGGACGCGATACCAGGAGAAACAACGGTGACTATAAAAGTGCCCGAGCTATGGGCCTTATTTCTATAATAACGACTCTGCGTTAGTCACCGGCCCACCGCGCCCTCTTACCCCTTTACGCCCGCATCCCTGCCTGAAGTAACCTGAGCAGACCCGCCGCGGGAGAGAGGGAGACGCAGAGAGAGAGACTGAGACGGAAAAGAAATAATGAAAAAAAAAAGGAAATGCCAGAGAGCGAGATGTTAGGACCAGTCGCACCCTCGACGCGATCTGAGGTGCCATGGAAAGGGGGACGGGGGAATGAGAGGGGAGGACGCAGAGATAACACAAGGATACATTTTAACTCCGTCCGAAACCCCACGCGCAGAGCTGGCGGCCCCCTCTTCCCTATAAGCAAACCACTTTTGCTTTCGTCCTTTTTTTTTCCTCTCCCCTCTCTCATTTCTGCTCCTGTCATTTGCAGTGTCTTCGGCGCAAACGGCCAACGTACAGACTTACACATCTATAGACGACGCGCGCACTCTCGCGCACACTTATATGAACGAAATGGTGTACACCCGCAGAGGAGGCAGCGGCGTTGCGATCCCTTCCTCGACAGAGAGAGAAAGCTAAATGCGGAGGGGCACGAAAGAAAGGGTATAAAGAGGAGAAGCGCCCACCGTGGGGCTCGCCAGGAGATCTAGCGACTGAGTTGGCGCCACAGCCGTCATGCGAGAATGCGCAGAGGCTGCAGTGGCGGAGAAACCACGCAGCTCGGACGAGCTTGCTTGCTTGTTTACTTACTGCCGTTAAAAACGATATGGCTATTGAACTCCCTCGGCAGGCTGACGCTCGCGGCAATGAGCGGGGGTGTGGAAGCGACGAACTGACTGCAGTAGAGCGTGGGGGCGTGGTTGGATCGCAGCGCGTTTGGCGGGAAAGGAGGACATCGGTGGTATTAGTGGGTCGCTGGTCCGGTGGACGCAGAAGAACGAACTCCCCCACCCCCCTCCCGCGCATTGCGAATGAGAGAGACGAAGATGGGGTAGCCTGGATTTAGAAGTGGGATCAGAGAGGGATTACAAAGTCCGCGCAAGAAACAGATAGGCAGATAGGGAGAGCGACTGGTGACCACTCGCGTGTGCACACAATAGAAGAAGCGAAGGTAAAGGCTGGGAGAAAGAGAAAGAATGAGCTACCTGCCGCATTCTTTGCGAAAGGAGAAGGATCCATTCCCGAGCACTGGATTCCAGATTGCAAATCGCCGCTATAGCACTACCCCGAACCCGTACGATCCGGTGTGTGTGTGTGTGTGTGTGTGTGTGTGTGTGTGTGTGTGTGTGTATGGGTGGGTGGGTGTGTATTCTCGAAGGGCCCACATCCCTGCGTCGGGTCCATTTATTTTGCTCGGTGCTTGCTCTGCCTCATTCCACCCCCGACGTAGACATTTCTTCCTGAACAGCGCTCGCCTTAGTCTCAACTCTCCGTCACTTGCCACTGCAACCTTCTGTGTGTGTGTGTGTGTGTGTGTGTGTGTGTGTGTGTGTGTGTGTGTGCACGCACATAAATGGCGACGAGCGTCGCGCGCGGGGTAGAACCACTCATTTTCTTTTCCTCGGCGGCACCAGGCCGCAGCCCTATCAGTTCCTGCTTCGCTACCACCACCCCTTCCCTTAACGTGTCCGTCCTTCGTCCATTCCCTTTTCAGCCCGAATCGTTATTCCAGCTCCGTGTCATTTCCCAGACGTGACAGAAAACTAACTGGACGTTGCAATCCGCCTCCACGCCTCTTTTCTCTCTCTCTCTCTCTCTCTCTCTCTCTCTCTCCTTTTTTTTTTTTTTTTTTTTTTCGTCTTCCGCTGCGCCCCGATCCCACCCTTCCCACCTCCCCTCCTTTGTGTCTTCCCTACCCACCCCTCTCCTCCTCTCCCCTCTACACATTTCTGTGTCTCTGTCCGAGCGTGTGTTTTGTTTTGTCACCCCAGCGTCCCCTTTTTCTCGTCTCGGAGTGGGATGGATCCGATGCTTCCCTCCAACTCTTTTTGCCCCGTCAACCCCTTCTATAATCGCTGCGCACTGCGGGCTCCAACTTTTCTTGTCACGACCAGGACTGTGCGGTTGGGTAACAGACACGCACTTACTCTGAGACTGCTCTAGCAAGGAAAAGTACCGAATCCTACTGCTCAATTACGGGTTAACATCTCGCTACCTTAAGAGTGTGTGTGTGTGTGTGTGTGTGTGTGTGTGTGTGTGCGTGCGTGCGTGTGTGTGTGCGTGCGTGTGTTCACGACTTTGTCCCCTTATCATACTGTTGTCCACAGCTCGGCTACCACTATTCTGTTCGTAGTCTAGTACACGTATCAACATTAGTTTCTAGCTTCTTCAAGCAAACGAAGAAATGACCGCCTGTGGGCTTCCTTATCTGTTTTAGTCTTAGCTTCTCTTGTATCTTAAGGTCCCTGAGGTCGACGGACGATTTGAACATAAATTAATTTTTTATATACTGCAATGGCTTCAGCAACACCAGTGAATAACATACAGTATTAATTGTATGACTTGAATGGTTAAGCACGTATTTCATAAAGAAACAAATTACAGTAAATTTCTTCGTAGCGTGACAGTATCGTGCATTACAAACATTACGGAAATGATATGAGGAAGGCATTGAAATGTTTTAAGAGCGTTAACAAAATGAAAAATCCCTTGTTAAAAAGCAAAACTGCGCTGTAGTAATAGAAATGAAAGAATTTTATATCTAGAAAGGAAGGTGATTTTAAAATAACGCATATGGAGCAATATAGCATGGTATGGGATAGGTGGACCGTTAAAAATTAGAAATGAAGAAACTGGAAGCTTCTGAAGAGTGGACGTCAGAATGACGTGAAAATTAAATGAAAATGAGAGTTGCTAAAAACAAAAAGCTTGAAAAGAAATCGATGAAAAACAGTTACGAGGAGAAAGGACTGTTTAAAGGGGCATGTGCCAAGTAAGGAACTATTCTGTCAGCACGTATTAATACAGGAGAAAAATTGTAGGAGACTGGCTAGCCTTTTTTCTCTGAGGGACGTGTGCAACGGTGAGCACTCGAGTAGAAAACTACTCGAAGCAGAATTAGCGGCTTCGTATTATAACTCCGACATTAACGGCCGGAAAGAAGCGTGCCGCACACCACCCATTCTAACTGCTCAACGTCGTTTCAGACAGCGGATGGAGCAGCGGCAGCGGTCGTAGGTTGGGGAGCACATCGTATGGTCCCAGTACACCAGAGTTAGCTGAGCGTGACAATTCGGAGTAATCTAATGAGGATACAGGTAACTGAAAAAAAATAGGGACGACAGAGGTTGGTTTGTTTTACTAATCGCAGTTTAGCTACAGAGGAACCGGTCGAACGTACACGCAACAGAAGACAAAGCTGATTGCTCGGCAAATGTCGGATTATTTGCATCGGTACAATCTTTTAGCCGACACTCACTTTTCCGCAGCCGTTCTTTTTATGTTACACGTCACGTTTGCTGATCACCGAGTAGGAGGGGGCCGGGGGAGAGGGGAGGTCTGTGACGTTGCGCAAATGAAAGGGAACTGGGAACCGAGAGACGAGGGCGGCGAGAAAAAAAAAACACTCACACACAGAGACAGACACACGCACATGCGTACAGAGGGAGATAGAGAGAGAGAGAGAGAGACGCGCAGAGTACGTGAGACAAGGCAGGTTGGAACAGAGATGCGGTCGCTCGTGGGGGCGAGCGGGTGCCTCCAGCACTCCGCTACGGTTACGCGCAAATGAACAGCGGCTGGAAATTACGTCATTTACAAGCAGGCTAAACAAACTGCGATGCGGCGTTAATTGCCCGAGTGATTTGAAAGTACGATGCGGCAGGGAGTTTTCTGCGGCCCGTCTGTCTATCCGCGCGCACTGATACCGCCGGCACGGAGCAGCGTGGGGCGCCATGCGACGCCCGCGGCTGTTGAGCTTAGGACCCCCCACCCCCCACCCCCACCGGTCAGACCGGCCGATACAAAAGCGGGCGCTTTCCTTTGGCGCACCGGCCCGGGGGGATGCGGCAGCGCTAGCTGTACGGGCCGATTCCAGCGCGCACCTGTTTCCCTCGGCGGTTAACCTCTTAGAGACTGACCGCTGCTGCATCATCAGTTGCGCCGCCCGCTATGTACAGCAGATACAACATTCTCGTGGCAGCGGTTTAGAAAAGCTTGGTACGCAATTGGAAGCACTCGGTTAAATAGGCTCTGAGGACAAAAATTTAGTCATCCCTTCCAAGCAGCACCCTGGTCGCTTCGGAGTGCCGTAGATGGCGCAACAATGCTACCAGGCTGTCAAGTAACCCTCCACCGCTAACGTAAATCTCGGCAGGGTAAGTCAGTTGTAAAGAATCGCCACCGTAATACTGGTAAAAGTAAAGACGTGAGAGAAAAGAGCTATCGTGTTTTGACGTGCACACTATAACACCATTCATAGTCATGTAACGCGGCGCCCTAAGAATATTGTGGCCGGCAGAAACCGAGGACCAATGCCACTCCTTGCCAATAACAGTCATTTTCAAACCAGAATGTCAGAGAATACAACTCCATCTCAACCAGTTAAGCAGACTTTCCGAAGGGAACTGCATGCAGTCGTCATTTGGAGTTGAGTACCTCGGAAAAGGCCATTGCTCACAGAGGCATTTTGCCTCTTTTCAAATGACTAATGGCGTCGAGTGCAGATGCGTGTGGGGGGGTTGTAGTTCAGGCCAGATATGGTTCTGCCGATGTTTCGGGGACTTTTCGTACAACGACTTGCGTCTATTCATTCAGATTTCTGTAAAAATCAAGTGTTGCCCATTCTTACACATCTCCATTATGAATATGTTCCTGTCTTCAAAGACGACAACAACTGTGTTCACAGTGCTGCATGCGCCCGTTGCAGGCTTTGCTACACCTCAGGCAGTCATCAAGTCTGGTCGACTAAATCCTCTAGAAAATGCCTGTCTGGGACTATTTCGAACAGCGAGTGAATCTAGCAACCAACATACCCGCAATCTGCTAGCTCTAATCATCTGACTACCGCCTTCACCTGGATATGGCATACAGGAAGAAACTTTTAAATTATCTTCCTCGTCGATTTGGAATAATTATCAACGTTAGAAGAGGTTTAGAAGATATTAGCGCAATGTCTCGTGGAGGAGACAATTTTTTCATCCGGTGTGCTTATAATTCTTTTTATTTCCTTACATGTTGCAGTTGTTTAGACTCCGCAGTAGCCTTCCAAGACTCCACTGGATGATGCTGTCCCGAACTGTGCTCTTTATAGATATCGATCTGGTGCCCTAAATTGGTATAGCTCGCTGTCGAAGGTTGCCAAAAGATCGCCCGCCACTTATTCCGGAATTACTGCGGAGAGGCAGCAATCCGCGAGCAATCGTTGTAGCGGACGGCATGACGTACGAGGGTAATGGAACGAAATGTTATTGTCTCCGAGAAGCAGAAGATAGGATGCGTTCTGCGGCGGCGGCGGCTGTTATTAGAAACCGATAGCTGTGACCTACAAGCTGGTCCTGCCCCGAGCAGGCGGAACATCTTGTCCGCTGGAAAGCGGGCGGTGCTGGCAAAGTGCCTCCTGGTCCCTCCCCCCCTCTCTCTCTCCCCCTCCTCGCCCCTGCAGAGGGGTGGCGGTCCAGCAGAACACTTGTCGCCGCGAACACAGCCTGGCGTAGCGCGGAACTTCTTGTCCGTACCTCTGCACTAGTACGTTGTTGTGGTTGCACTTCGGAACCTCCTCTCACATTGTACTCTCCAAGAGAGAACAGCGTCCTGGGGCCAAGTTTATACAAGGTGCAAGCGGGCTGAATTTCATCTTAAACCGCCTCGTTATTGCTAACATCTGCATCAGCAGCAATGTTTTATTCAGTGTCGGATAAAGGTGTCTTCCCAACTTTTCTACATCCTACGATCTTCAACTTTATGCCACCCAGTAAAATCCTGCCACTGCCCTGATATCGTAGATAAAAAGTTGTCGTCTTCTAGAACGTATCTTAACACGTAGGTACCACAAAAGAATTTGCCCAGTCCATTGTCCATCAGTTCTGCAGGCTTAAAGCCTCGCCTATCTCCACTTCAAAATCACAAGCATCGTAACAATGTGCTTTTCTTCTCTTACATGTATGACCTTTCTATGAGTATTGTGATGGCCTCTTTGCCACCTCAAGGATGACTGTTGCTGGAAGTCTGCTTACTTGTTCACTGCTTATGGTCGCCAATACAGCGTGTCGCTGTTGTGAGTCAGGCGGACGAAAACGCTACACCTCTATATATATTATGATGCTTATGTGACAGATCCATTGCATTGTTTGAGGGAAGAGACCAAACAGCGGGGTCATCGGTCTCATCGGATTAAGGAAGAACGGGGAAGGAAGTCGGCCGTGCCCTTTCAAAGGAATCATCCCGGCATTTGCCTGGAGCGATTTAGGGAAATCACGGAAAACCTAAATCAGGATGGCCGGACGCGGGATTGAACCATCGTCCTCCCGAATGCGAGAGCCATAGAGCTTGGCCGTTTTATACACGACTCGCACAAATGTTCCTTCACATTTAACATACGCACGTTAGGAGTATTAATTATTTTTTTATTTTTTACGTAATTAGACTTCTGTCCTATGAGAATTACTGAATTATTTTTAGGAGAAAGCATCACTGAGAAAATGATTGTGGAAGAAGGAAGTGAAATTCATACCCTCCTGAGTGAGTACTAAAGAAAATATGTGTAGTATTTCATTTCACGACGGAAAAATAATTGCCGATGCGAAGTTGCAACATAAAACTCCAGGCAGTGGAAATAAAACTGCTATTTTAGTACCTAATGTTCCGTTACAGTTACAGCGGTGTGGACTAATTGTGGTCAGTAGGCAGTACTACTTCGGAAAAAAAAGAAAAAAAAAGAAAGAAAGATCGTGGAAGACGGTAAGAGAAACTGATATACTCCCGTGCGAATAGTAAAAAAAATATGTGTAGTATTTCATTTCATGACGATAAAATAATTGTAAACGGGAAGTTTCATCGTAAATGTCCACGTACTGGGAACAAAATAGTGATTTTAGTGGCTATTGTTCTGTTATTGTGTCTTATCCGTATACAATGACACTACACGGCGCTCCACTCGATGCCAAGGGGATTCCTCTGTAAATTATACAGGATGAAACGTTAAGACCCGCCAAAAGATGAGAAGTTCTGAACTATTTTGAAGAATAAATAACAGCATTTCTATAGCAGCGTTGTTGCCTCTTAAGATGTCTTTCCTCAAACATTTGAAGCATGCCAAACACAATATGCGCAGTTAGAGACGAGGCTGGAAGACTTGTCATATGAGTTAATGGATTAACTTGGTTCAAAAAAGGTTCAAATGGCTCTGAGCCCTATTGGACTTAACATCTGAGGTCATCAGTCCCCTAGAACTTAGAACTACTTAAACCTAACTAACCTAAGGACATCACACACATCCATACCCGAGGCAGGATTCGAACCTGCGACCGCAGCGGTCTCGCGGTTCCACACTGAAGCGCCTAGAACCGCACGGCCACACCGGCCGGCAAATGGATTAACTATAAAATATACAAATTCATATGTAGATACGGACGTTGCTTCTACGTCCTCAAGAGCTACAAAACCTAATGAGTGTTATGTCCACGACCGTGCAAAATATTTTAATGTATCCGTTGTTACTGCATGAAACCCTCTTCACAGGATAGCCATGTATACCGAGGACTTGGAACACAACTCGGGTGTGACTACAGTTTTACTCCCACTCCAGAGCCGCAGACGCGGCGAACAGAGTCTATTGTGGCATTGCCCACAGGACGTGTAAGGCCGTCTCTGCAAAGGGATTCAGATGAACGTTGGTAAGACGATCACGCAAGTGCGTTAGGGTTGCCGAGACCTGACAGGCCTGTGGGGTGGGTACGGCAGGCGGCGGGCGAATGGAGGCGCTTTATGCCAAACCTTGTTATAGAATATTTGCATGCCGCCTATTGGAGGGTTGCGGAGGCCGCCCGGCGACCGACAGCCAGACAGGAGCTGCCGGAGAATCCAAATCAAGCCCGCCCCCGCGTCCCGCCTCCGCCGCGCACGACGCCGTCCCCCTCCGCCTCCGCACACCTTCCGACAGCGCCGGGCCCGCTACAACCCTTTCCGCCTGCCTCCAATCTTGCATGAGTTATCTCAGCAGAACAATGGCAGCTTCTGTCTCTTTCTCGGGACCCGCCGCACCGCGCCGCGCCAGATATTGGATCTGCCGGCTGACAATAAATACCTGCGCATTCGGACGGAGGCAGCAGGTGTAGCCGGGTCGGCCGGGCCCGTGCTTTCGCGTCCGGAGATGCCGTCTCCCGACAAAGGCGGCAGCCGACGCCGCTTAGACCACCAGTCAGGTTATCGATTAGCAACTCCGCACCGTATTCCTTATATCGCACTGCCTCTCGTCTGTACCTTCCGTCCAAAATGTACTGCAAACACTGCGGGCGTGTTGGGAGACTTGATCTCCTTCCAATACGTTCAGGCAACTAGTGGATGACTTGCGAGGATCTACACTGTGCGCCTTTCTTCGTATGATCCATTTTAGATCACTGCGCGATATGTCGATGTGTTTACACCAAAATAATTAAATAAATGTAGCGTTCGCAGGCATCGTATGTAGCGGACACGCCGACCATTGCAATTTATGTACAGATAAACCGCCACAGTTGCGTATTGTTTGATTTATTAACTAGTTTCGTTCATTGTACGAAACATCCTGAGATATTTATTGCCCTAGTTAGGGGTTCAATTCCCCGCTCGGCACCATCATCGACACAGACTGTTTTCACCAGGGCAATGAATGAAAATTAGCACGTTAATCATCAAATGAAAACAAATAATACGCGACCTGTGGCTGTAATCTGTACTTTCATTAAATAATTCTCTGGTGAGCGGCCAGTGGCGAAATCATCTCTATACTTCCTGCCCGTGTGGCCGTACCGTAGTGCATCATTTTCCACTGGTTTGGCTGTTACTACAGATTAAAGACACCAGGATGGAGAAACACGCTATTGGTCCAGCACCATTAAATATTTACATAACTTGTAAGATCTATTACGTCTCTAGTTCTGTTATCATAGTACAAAGGTGCCATATAATTACGCTTTTGACCGAATGGCGTAATGTGGTGGACACGGGGTGAGGGGGGTTCAAATGGCTCTGAGCACTATGGGACTTAACATCTGAGGTCATCAGTCCCCTAGAACTTAGAACTACTTAAACCTAAGTAACCTAAGGACATCACACAGATCCATGCCCGAGGCAGGATTCGAACCTGCGACCGTAGCAGTCGCGCGGTTCCAGACTGAAACGCCTAGAACCGCTAGACCACCGCGGCCGGCTGGGGGGGGGGGGGGGGTATAAATAACATCACACCCAAAAAAAAGGCTTTTGAGAGGGGTATGGAAAATGAACAAATTACGACAAAAGAAAAACGGAAAAGTTTAAGAAAAATCTATCAAGATACTGTATCCGGAAGTATTAAATTAAAGAATAAAAACAGCCTTAAAGCAGCAGGAGAGGTGATGATTTAATATCTCTCTAAACAGCAAATGGCTTTCATGATATCAACAGTTCTGTGATGAGATAAAAGTAAAGGAACAATATCGAGAAAATGTAAAACTGACAGATAAGAAAGGAAACATAAGAGGACAATAAAAAGAATAATGTGATACCATCAGCTGATACGCGTAACGTAAGAGAGAACCGAAAGGAAAATTACAATACTTGCGGCTGAATAATGAGATGAAAATCCATGGGGCGGAAAATTTCAGTTGGTGCGACAGGATCTAAGAAATTATAATTTCAGTATGTTAGAATGTAGTGGCCACAGAATGAAGGTAACGTGCCACCGAATTAGTGTGGATTGGATGTACGAGAAGCATTCTACTGAAAGAACGGTATTTTTGTTCACTTTGGTAAATCACTCTAATCTTTTGCGGAATTGAGACAGCACATATCTCGGCGTCTATTGTGAATATAATCCGCGAAACACGGAACTAACTGCGATACGGAAGGAACTGGGATTTTGATAACTTCTGTGTCTCGCCTTTGCTTGACATTAACACTGGATGACTATGCCGTTTGTAACCGGGGGTGAAACCTCGTAAGAGAATAGCAGCCAGTAAACGACCCGACTACGTCATAGTGTAAAATATTTCAATATACCACATTTATTGTATTTAAAACAACGACTAAGATGTACTCAAACGTTAGAGGTCGCTCAACGGCAACGTATAACAAGGCACGAGACGAATAGCCAGTGTGTCTTTAAGAATAAATAGCAGACACATCAGTTTGGCAAAGTCGTCGGCAGCGGATCAATCGATCACTATCTTCAGCATCGTGTGGTTGTAAAAAATTGTCGTCGTATTATGTTGGAGTGCTTTTGGGAAAGATAGACAGGAGACGGAGCACATGCTGGGAGTGTTTCAAAGAGGGGGAAGGAAATCGGCCGTGCCCTTTCAAAAGAACCATCCCATCATTTACCTGGAGCGATTTTAGGGTAATCACGGAAAACCTAAATCTGGATGCGCAGACACGGATTTGAACCTTCGTCCTCTCGAATGCGAGTCCAGTGTGCTAACCGCTAAGCAGCTGTTGGGAAGAAGGTCAAGGACTTTTCGAGAAAGTCGCTTGAAGATCGGTGTAAATGTAGCTGATTCCCATGTAGGTGGTTAGTTTGTTTTCGTCTGAGTATCATCCCTGTTGTCGTTAAAATATAAGAAATAGGCCAGGTGTGAGTCTGGCAGGGGAACAGAAAATTTTTTATTTGTTCCTTGTGCTTTTCTACCGTTCCTCTCTAAAGGATAATAACGACTGGGAAAGATAATAATTAGGGTTGAAATTTTCCTTTGCTCTGAGAACACAAACAGCTAAATCCGTTTTTCGTTAAGCAGCACAACAAAACATGGAGGTTCGAGGCACAAAATTCGCGAGGTTGAGCAGCAGGAGACGGCAAAGCAGTGGGCGGAGTTGCCTATGCCATTTACACTTAGGGGCAGGGTTTAGGTGAGCGAAAGAATGTTTTTAGAAAAGTACTGGAGGAGTAGGAGTTAAGTATTTAACGCCCTGTCGACAAAGAGGTCATTACAGACGGAGTAGAAGCACGGATAAGGGAAGGAAGGGGAAGGAAATCGGCCGTGCCGTTTCAAAGGAACCATCCCGGCATTTGCCTGAAGCGATTTAGGGAAATCACAGAAAACCTGAATGAGGACGGCCGGAAGCGGGTTTGAACCGTCGTTCTCAAACAAAGGACAGAGCAGCTAGCACTGGCGCAAAGTGCAAAATGCACCCAGGTGGACTCGGAGGTGGTACTACATAGAAGAAATAGATATTGTGGATCGAGTGGAAATTTCCTGTGCCTAATACATATTTATAAAGGAAAGGAGATGGAGCGAAAATATAAAGCTCTGCGTTGCTGGGAAGGGTTTGGGAGAAAAAAGTGGGCGAAAAAAAGAGGAGCTTCGGGAAAGCGAGAAGCGTCAGTAACACTTACGTTGAGCAGCGGCGGGAGCGGAGGAAGGCGACGCCGTCCATGTAGACATTCCCTTTACTTTCCTCGATATATCTCACAACATACAGAGGGACTGCCCTCCCCTCGCTAGCTGTGCTTCTCACACCCCTTCCAGATTCCCTCCCCTCCGCTCGTCGTCCACCCCCATCCCCCGCCCCGCGCGTCGTCCACGGCTTCACCACTGTGCCGCAACTCTCCTTCCACCCCCTCCCGCTCCCCTCCCCCCGTTTCGAGGGATGGAGGGAGGCCGGCAGTCTTGCTCTGAAATAAATCGATAGCAGACTTAGCGTATCTGTCTAATTGTCAGTAGCAAACGCAAGACTCGGCGGGGAAGCGATGGAGCCGTATAGAGCTTAATCACTCGCCCACCCGCCCCCGCGCTGCCGCCGCCGCCTCCGCGCCTCTCCGCGCCGCCGCCTCCAGCTCCTCTCTCTCTCTCTCTATCTCTCTCTCTCCTCCTCCTCCTCCTCCTCCTCTCTTATACGGCCCCTTCCCCTCCTCCCCCCCGGAGCCTCCCCTCCTCGCCGGCTCCCTTCCCCCTCTCACCCGCGTCTCCACCCTGAACTGGCAGCTCAACTAGCCTTCCGTCCTCCAATAATCAATAATTATACTCAAATAAAGAGGAATAAGGAGAGACGGATGGTGGCGCTGGAGAGGGACGGAGCGAAAAGGCTACTGCTCGCCCGCCCGCCTGCCGAGGAACTAAACACAAGCAACCCGGGCACAGCAGAGCACAGTGCGGCGCGGCGCGGCGCGGCAGGCGTCGACGAAGGCGCCGAGCCGCGCTGGCCCCTGGCGCGGACTCTCGCACGCCTGCTGCCGACCCACTTCTTACAAAACTGTCCGCCTTTTAAAGGCCTCCCTTCTTTTTATCTTCCCAGCCTCAGGCGGCGTCTTGTTAAGAGGTTTGCTGGAAAATACATTCATTTTTTTTTATCCGACCCGTCCCCTAACAGAAGCGTCTTAAAGAGCATTGCCATCTGCTGGCTACTGTTACGAGCTTTGTTTTGTCTTATCCTTCGGCTATATTATGCCACATACCTATAAGGAACTCATCGAACGATCGCTTGAAATAGCACAATAATTCGGTCAACATATTCGGGTACTACAGTCTAACACCCCAGTATCCAAAATGTGCGAGGCTCAGGACCTAATCATTCCATTCTGATGATTCGTCTAGTACTCCCAATTCACACTATGTGTGTTTATTCGCTTGTCCTCTACAACGAGGGAAGCAGTGCAGCCGGCCGGTGTGGCCGAGCGGTTCCAGGCGCTACAGTCTGGAACCGCGCGACCACTACGGTCACTTGTTCGAATCCTGCCTCGGGCATGGATGTGTGTGATGTCCTTAGGTTAGTTAGGTTTAAGTAGTTCTAAGTTCTAGGGGACTGATGACCTCCTCAGAAGTTAAGTCCTATAGTGGTCAGAGCCATTTTTTGAAGCAGTGCAGTTGTCAACACACCGTGTTCACACAGGGAAAACGGGCGGGAGTTCAAATTTCAGAGTCAAATTTTCCGTTTACTCCATAAAATTCTTAATACTATGAAAAGGTTTTACAAATACCACTACCAGGCACAAAATTTGTTGATTACTTGACTCATTTAATGATCAACACGTTTCGAGATTAGAAGTCTTCATCATCATGCTACAGTGGCAGTACAAAAAACATTTAACACAAATGGACAATATATTAAAGTTCCTTTGTAAAGTCTGTAATATGAGTGTGCATCTGTGTTCAGTACTTTTTGTTCTGGCACTGCCGCCTGATGATGAGATCTAACCTCGAAACACGGTGCTGATAAAATAATTTAAATAGTCAACAAATTTTGTGACTGGTACGGATATTGGTAAAATCTGGCCTTATTTTTGAAAGTCACAGTCGATTAATAGTCAATATGGCTCTAAATTATTCTAGTGGTATGATGGTTCCTTTAAGAATACCGTTACCAATTTCATCTACTCAGTACCTCTGTTCTTACATTGGTTCTCAATGACTGTACGTTCATTGCTGACCACCTTTCTTCCTACCTTTCTCTTGAAAGTACGTCAGTATTAATGATACTCTCCCATGTGAAAATACAGAAACGGAGGAGGCGGTAACAGCCATAACGTTTTCTTTCCAGACGCAATGATGATGAAATGTTTCGTTTTGCTTTCAGTAAAATTATGTCACCTTTCCAAATCCACCTTTAATTGGAGGGGGAGGAGAAGAAGAATAAGAGGAGAAGGAGGATGATTTAATATTAATGTCAAGATTACCAGCGAGGCATAGATTTACCTCAACTGACACAGGGTCATCGCATAATGTGATCTTCACCTTTGGTCCCACAGACAGTTTTTTTACCGTATTTTACCTTAAAACTAAAACTATTAAAGAGGGAAGGACACAATGAAGCCAGTCCGTCCACGGCCGCCCCGTCTTATTGCAGTAGCTTTCCAATTTCTGCCTTCTCGCAGTCCCGCACCAAACAATCATCTTCAGAAGCAAAGCACGGCGAAGAAAGGAATAAAGAAACAAACAAAAAAATGTTCCCAGGTTTGGAGTCACAATCTCTTTCCCTCAGACAACAGCATCCGCCTCCCCTGTAAGAGCTGCCACTGCTGTATCTCCCCAGCCACCACTTTTTTCACGCCATTTTTTTCCGAAGACTGCGCCGTTTTGCCCGCATCTCGTGGTCGTGCGGTAGCGTTCTCGCTTCCCACGCCCGAGTTCCCGGGTACGATTCCCGGCGGGGTCAGGGATTTTCTCTGCCTCGTGATGGCTGGGTGTCGTGTGCTGTCCTTAGGTTAGTTAGGTTTAAGTAGTTCTAAGTTCTAGGGGACTGATGACCATAGATGTTAAGTCCCATAGTGCTCAGAGCCATTTGAACCATTTTTTGAACTGCGCCGTTCAATCTACAGACTCTTTCCTTGCTAATTGTCAGAGCGGCGTCTCGTGTAATTCCACTACTGATCAAATAGGAGTACCCTTAAACCGATGAGTTCGTGATTCTTTAAACGGAAAGGATTCACATTATGCATGTACACTTTCTGAAAAGATAATGCCGTCATCTGGATAAGGGTATATGAGCGGCGCGCCTAGACTGTGGAGGACCGTGGTGAGAGCACTGTTATATCTGATCAGTCACCCGGAAGGATCTACGCTGTACATGTGTTTCAAAAGCTGTTTATGACAAACAATAAGAAGCGCCAAAACTAATGACTACAGTAACAAAAAGTATGATTAATACTTCTATCGATATTTCTACCGGCCAGCCGAAAAATCTTAGCTATTTCCTCGTAGCTACATGTGTGTTCTCACTAATTGTTACTGATCATGGCAACACGATAAAATAAATCTTGCACTAGGCAATTCGAACATTGTACAGGATTAATGTTCTGCATTATTTACTCTGTGTAATACGGCATCCTAGTGACTCACCGGGACTTGTGACCTATTCTGACAGTGCGCGAAGATACTCTATAAAAATCAAAATTCCAGTCCGCCAGTAACACACAGAATGATCGATAGAGGTTGCTCACCGCTATTCATAAAGCCTCGCCTCGGCGCAGGTTAAGATGCCAACGCTCTTGTCTTGCCTCACAGATACGATGCAACTTCAATAGGGAAATTATAGAGAGGAAACGATGAAACGAAGCGTGTCTCAAAGATTACTTACGACTTACAGTTCGTTTAGCATCAGATATTTAAGTTTTCTAACGCAAATGCAAGAGCAGGAGATAATACCAGTTCAAATTCTTCACTTTCGTAACGTTTCTTGACGACGGTAAGAGGATTTTTACTGTATTGTAATGAGATGAAAAGTCTGTTTTTCCTCATCTTGTTGTATACAAGAAACTCATTTGACATGTGCTACCTTTTGTGACAACCCACACTATCGACAATACATTTTCTTCCCCTAAGGTAGCTTCTAGCGGACTCGAGAGAAAACAACTTACGTATCTTCACTCATATCATGGAGTAATGTGCTATTTAAGTTTGGTGCAGTATAAAAACGTCCAATCGCGTTTAAGGTGAACAAGGATGACATTACATCCCTCCATAAAGTACACACATGGAGTCCGCTTCCATAGCTGAGCGGTCACTCTTTATGACTGCGATGTGGAGGAAATGAAAATTCAGTTCCTGATACTACCATACTTTTTATTTCCTTGATGGAATGGCTGGAACGAGGTACAGTCAGCATCGTGAAACGAAATTACGATTCACTTAAAAGTAGCGGGTCCGAAGTCTGGAAAACACAACGGCCGGGAGAACGGTGTGTCGACCCATGCCCCTTATTACCAAGTCAAATGACGCTACTGGCAGATGATTTTGTTGGATATCTATTTAACTACGAATTCCTAATTTATTTGTGTAAATTCATTATAAATTTTTAACTCCCCAGATGTCTCTGTTACTACCGCGATACAACTCCTGAAATAGTCTAGCAAAAAAGTCATCGTGAAACAAAAGTTTGACATTTTGTGAAAACCTTGATGGGAAATACTTCCCGAAGAAAACATTTTTCTCTTTCGTAGTTATTTCAAGATCAGACTGATGTTAGTTCAAGTTTAATAATGCTAGAGGAATGATTACAACGAACGTGTTGCGGCGTACGTGACGGTACAAGAAACTACCACAGTGCCATGGATTAACAGCTGAAGTTTCGAAGAGAGAGAGAGAGAGAGAGAGAGAGAGACGCAGAGTGTTGTCTGCGTCGCATCTGAGCAGTCAAGATTCTGTTCCCGAAATTATTCGCTAACAGAGAAAGTAGCTGGTTATTTCGACTCAATCCGCGCGCCGATGCTGCGGCTCATGTTTTGGAGTATCCTTTCGGAACCCTCGGCCTGTGGCGACGGTGGAGGGCGGCGGGGAAGGGGGGGACTGGGGAGAAGCTCTTGTGAATATCGGAAGGGATGCTGAGGGGCGATCTGGCCGAAAGAGTCGGTGGTCAGCGGAGGCGGCACCCTCCCCCGTTCCCTTTCCCCTTTCCTTGCGTCCTTTTCCCCCTTTTTTAACGTACCCGGCCGGCTCCCCTTGCCACCCCAGAGCAACCCTTCACTGGGTGATCAGCAGCGCCTCGGGCCGTTAGTCGTTGGTGAGGGGTTAGCGGCCCCCGCCAGTAGCTTACTTGAGGCAGCGAGGCGGCCGGCAAGGGGTAAGACGGGCGTTGTTTCCGCGGCGAACACGCCGCGCCTACAACCCCACAGGTGCAAAACCGGCGCCACACTTGTCTGCTTGCTCAAGCGAGTCCTTCTTCACGGCCTACCATTTTAGTTCAGGTCGCGACTTTATGTGCCAAATAATGACCAAGCATAAGGCCAGAAGTGCTGAAACGCACATCCCGTATAGATCGTGCTCCGGGTGGCGAGTTTAGATTCGTTTTACCGAAGCGAGGCGTCTTAGAAGTAATACACACCCTCGTGAAGAACTACACACTGTGACGCTACTTACTTTCCCCATCTGTGTTAGCTGGTCACAAAATAAATTCATCTCGCGATTCGGAAGAGCAGTGGTGGTGGCCCAGCTGTGTGGGCGAACTACGATCGGAGCAGGCCAGTTCCGGCCATCTGCACCCTGCGTCGACATCCAAGTAGCGTCGTCGTCTTTAAAAACAACCAACCAACCGCTGGCGCCGGGGCGTCGGCAACACTGCTAGCGCCCACGCACGGCACTCTGCGTGTCTGCCCCTGTTTGTGCTATTGATTCGTTTCGCTATCAACCGGCCATCGAGCTCATTCGTTAAATAGCATTCCAGTGATAAAATATCTGACACTCATTCCTTCTCTCTCTCTCTCTCTCTCTCTCTCTCTCTCTAGCTCCCGGGCCATCCAGATCTGGTCCTGTGTTCCAAAATGCTCGACACCTGTTACATGTAACACAATAAACGTTCCGACTACTTAAGTTCGCTTATGATAACACCTAACGGTTATGAGTAAAACAAAGGTTGTTGCAAATTTTTACGGCCGATGCTGTACAGACTACAGAGGATCCTAAACTGGATACTTTAATATAAGGTGCTAATCGTCAGACAACAATACTCGGTATTTTTGCTGACGTATTGCACCTCTTAGCAACAACATAAGTTCACAACTTCTGTACAAAGGAACGACCGCCGGCCTTAGCGCTTGCACTACAACGACCTATACAACTTTCGTTAACTCTTTCTCAGATAACAATGTGGCCTGTTGTGCAATGAGAGAGGCTGTTAGGACAATGCAGGATAGCCACTAGTTTCCACTGGCGTTTGATTCATTTACGACTTCACGTAAACCCGTGGGAAAAAATTAGCTGTGGACACATCACAGATGCTTTTCAAGCTCTCACCAGCACTGTCCAACAGTTGACAAAACCGTACCACACACGTATTGTTCATACAAGACCTCGTACCGCCAGAAATATTCATTAGCGGCCATTAGATCATGTTCTCAAAACACTCAGTTTAAGTTTCCTACTGTCTGGATACTTCCGGCCATCAAAGTTTGGAATTCACTATAGGCTGATACCAACCCTCAAACAGTGGTTAAGTTGAAACTGAATACTGCCTACGTTTGAAAGAAAAGGAGTAAACAAACATATCGGCTCCACATCGGCGCGTATTTCATTACGTTACGGTGCAAACAATACATTTCAGTACCATCTAGTAATCGTGAAACAATAATGGACCATATACACAGGCCAACAGATGTCAAGCCAAAGCTCATACAGCACGTTGCGGTACTTTGCTGAATTTCTTACAGTTTCTCCGAGGTAAAAAGTAAGCGTGACTACAGCAAAATAGAAATAATTAGAAATATTTGTCAGCTTTAGCGACTGGTGATGAGGTTAAAAATTGGCACCAAACTCTGGACACACTAAGAATAGATTAAGGTATAACCTTCCGCATTTATTTCGAAATTGTCTAATCAAGAAGAAAAATAAAGCAAAAGAACACAATTTCTTTTTTTTTTCTATTTGCTTGTTGATTAGAACAGGTAAAACGGTCAAACTGTAATTTATTGTTGGTTCCGCACCATAATGACAGAAAGAGGGGAAAAACTGTCGCAAAATCGACAACAGAGTCAGATAACTATAAAGTAGCAAATTTTGCACTGCGTTAGGTTGACTAAGTTTATTTGTCTACTCCGTCTTGAAAGTTAGTATTGAGAAGCTTAAGAGTTAATCAACTGCGATAGATATATGATCAACACTGTAATCATCAACACAATTGAGAACACTGATATCCTGCTACTGTTGTCCGTATAACAAATAAAGATAACAAGTATTATAACAACTACAGACTTCTACAGTACGACGGAAGGTACTTCTTTCCGAAAAGAAGAAACAATATCAGTATTCTAAGTGTATTTGTGTGACATCGGCTACTATTAAACAGGAGCTTCGTCAAGGTGATGAACAGCATTTGATGTTTATTATTTACCGGCACTGACACCGGACACAGAAACCTGCGCTGATATAAAAAAAATGGTCTTGTGGCCACCAGTCGAAGGAGTAAGAACAAAACACTACGCCATATGAACTGATTTTATTGAGATCTCCTGGCAAGTAGATTATGGTTAATCCTCTCCGCCTAAAAACTTTCAAATTAGGAGGCCTGCAGGGGGATAAAATCACCTTCGGGTAGGTTTAACAAACGAAATACTCCCCGAGTGGTCTCGGGAAGAAGGTGGAGTGGGAAGAGGCAAAAGAAAAAAGGGAACAGTTTCGGAAAAGGGAATAAAATGCGTGACGAGTTAAGGCCGAAAAGACGGGCTAAGCGAGAGGAATTAGAAGGCCAACTGGGCGTCCGATGGCCAGCGGCTACCGTGGGGGTGGGGAGAGGCAGTGGAGTTCTGGGCAGAGTATCGAGTTTAAACATAAATCGACAGGGCAGCATTTCGGGAAGAAATTATCGCGAGGGAGGCTAGGGGTGAGGGTGGGGGCTGAAAGGGTTCCGAGCTAAAGAGAAAGGGGCGACGAAACAGGAACGAGGCAGCTGCGTTTCCAGAAGGAGGGGCAGGGGAGATCTGCAGAAGAAGAGAAATTAGTCGCCCGCCTAATCCATACCCAGGCCGGGTCCGCTGCAGCCGCTCAGTTCGACGGATACGTCTCGGCAAGAGGAATCCAATAGGTCTAATTAGAAATGCGCCGTGCCGTCAGAATAATAACACTGTGAGTGCGACGCCGCGGTGTGGCACAAAAGAGACCCGGGTGCGTGGCTGACACCCAGGGGAAACGCCCAAATAGGGCGCGAGATCGATTTTCTTTTTTTTCCATCAAAATCCTTCTCTCTGTACTAGCTGCTGCTCCCTCCACTTGTAACTCCGCTCTCAGAACTGCCTGAATTTTAAAATAAGACTTGTACTCCTTTGTGCTACATGCGCTGCATCATATGTCTAATTCAGCCCACTATCAGTATCTGAGAGTATACATATGGATATGTCATCGGTTGACGCTGTACAGTCCCGAACCAAAGTGAGATGGCTAAACAATGGGAAAAATACATTATGTCTGAATTTTATGTTTACACGTGCCACACAATCTACGTACGGCCCACGTTACAGCGCATAGCATGGAAGTTTGTTAAACGTTTAATTAGAAGTCAATCGAAAAGAAAATACACTAACTACATATCTTTGTAGTACTGTTACACATAATGTAATGGCACAATGAAATATGAGAAAATGGGGGAAATGTGTCACATTATTATCCCGCTGTTTACGTACAATAAGGTGTTCGTACGAAGGAGATGAAGCGCGCTCTTGTAACTGTAAGGGACACTCAAGCGCACGTACGCCGTCTTCATCGACCGCTGCCGTGCGCAAGAATCGAACCCGCTTGCCTTCCGGTGGAAACTCCACCGCGCACGCGATGGGATACATTCCGAATCCATACCTAAGAGCAGCCAGTGTGTGGAGGGGAGCCCTCAGCTTAGGATTCGCGCCGCGCCTGACCTGGCCTTTACGCCGCCCCTTGAGTCCACAAGCGCCGCCGCCTGTTTGCACAGACGCTACGCGTCTATCGGTCGGGCCCGGCGCCCCTGCCCGGGAAACAATCGGCGCCCCTCAGGGCCGCCACAGTCGCCGCCTTGTGCCGCGGCCCCAATTCTGAAGATGCCTGTTTGTCCGCCGCCGACCCGCAATGTGTTTGTTCCCGTTACCGCCATCACAACAGGCGCCCGCACTGTGCGCCTGCAGAAGATGCGCTCACACGCTGCTATCGGCATCCACAGGTCTCCGTCTGACTGCAGTAGTCGCAAGGCGGATAAGGCGCGTACGGGACCCGTTCAGTCCCACGATTTGACTAATCTGCATTAGCACTCTCCATTAAAGGCCAAAGCATTAGGGAAAGCAAGAGGCATATCAATAGGAGCAGAAACGATAGAGACAAAATTTGCAGGCGATCAAGCAGTGTTGTTTAAATCATAGGAAGACCGACAAATTAAAGTGCTGAGGATCGCCAAAGTGGGAAAAGAGTGTGCAATGATATTTGAACTAAAAGCTAGCCTGTTTATTTTACTGTCATTAACGGTTTTCTTTTGTTTATTTTCTTCTTGCACGACGTGTTTTGGGAATCGATTCTCATTTCCTAGGGCGCTTTATCGCAATTATGACATTTACGTTCGCTGCTTTCGATGTGTGAAATGCTACATTACTCTCTTTCCTTTAGGTTTTCTTGTGGTCCACTTGTGCATGAACACACCTTTATGGCGCAACGAGTATAAGTCCAGATATTTTTATATTTGGTACCTTAATATGTACCTGTACACTCACCAGTGTGTTGGTTATTTTTTTCTCTGCGTCGAACAGACTTCTCTCAAACACGTCAAATATTTTACGACCTGAGGTTTCTGCACGGATGTAAATGTACCACTAAGTGGACTACGCCTACCAGTATAGACCAACCGTTTTGCGTTCACACTTCAACGCTTGATATGCAGCCCTGGGGAAAATAAGCATTAATGACTTGCTCATGGCACATGTACTTGGAGGTACTAACCAATCTCAAAACATTCTACGCCTAACAGCAGCTGCCAATGAAGTAAATACTGATGTAATGTTTTCCACTACACCGTCATCAATCACCAACAGAAATATCTGCACATATACCGATACACCCTGTATATTAAACAGTGCTCACACAATTTCCAGTACACAGTACAGATTGGAAATAGCACCGTATAACCTCACACTGCTCTCCACTTTGGTGTACCATGACCTATTTCGAGGCTTCTTAATTTCATGACATGTACCTCATACACATACATTGAATCGATGTGTAGTATGACCATCTTAGAACCAAGTCCTACTAACGTTATCTAAGGACAAGACATGGTCCTAAGAAGAAGATACCGCTCATCGATAAGATGTATATGTATGAGGTACAGTTTGTGGTGAGGCACGAACCTCCGAAATCAATCATAATCAAAATGGATGAACACCATTTAATTCCAGTCTTTGGCTTTCTTCCCCTGAAGTACGGAGTGAGGATAAATGTAGGGAATACCAGAGTGGTGGGGATCATCAAGCACGAAGACTCCGTCAAAATACCGTCGGAAGGATGGTGAGAGGTTTGTTGACCGCAATAAGAACTCCAATAGAATTAAGAATGAGATTTACTAAGTGCTTTTCTGCAATGTAGTACTACATGGCAGTAAATCATGGACAGTCAAAAAAAGAGAGGGAGAATACGGAGACAGTTGTGAAATGTGGTGGCAGAACGACGGATAAAGAAGTACCTGTATGAAGAGAAGAGGAAAGAAATCTTGTGGAAAGGATCTTGGCTGAGACAAGTACTGCGAAGAAACTCCGTGCAATAGAGAGTCTTAGAAGAAATATGTTATAGGGAGGGACACGAAGACGAAGATTCGAAACGCTGGATGACATTAAAAATGGACCAAGTTGCCAGCAGATTAAGAAAGAGGAACAGGACGATGTAAATGGAGAGCTTCCAGCCCGTACGAGTGGTAAGACTGAAGAAAAATAAACAAGCTTACATCTTAATTAGGAGTTACTTCTTCAGGAACAAGAAGATTTTCATGGCGTCAAATTCTGCCCGACTATACGCATCATTCATAGTCGGTATTGAAAACAGTCTCGGTTCCATTCGCCCAGCCCACTGGCCCACACTGCACATTAACCGCCATAACCGCCAAATATGTAGGTGTATTGTGTCGTGAGCAATTTAAGATTTAACGATTATGTAAATTAAGCCCCCGGATTGTCGTTAATGGGAAGTATATAAAGCAACAACAATTCCTTCAGGAAGTGGGTGTATCCGTCGTTAAACCAGCTCTTTAGCACTTTTCGGAGAAGATTCGAAGGAGAGCTGTGTAATTAGTTACGAATGAGTTTAGACAGCGTGAGAGTGTTAACAGAATTTTTCAGCGAACTGCAGTTAGAGGTGCTACAAATAAGGCGTTGTGCACCATGGAGAACTTTATTATCAAAATTGAGATAGCCTGACAAGAAGCCACCGACAGTGGACTCGCGTTCGGAGGAACCAGAGTTCTATTCTCCATTAGGTCGTCCAGTATTTGGTTTTCAGTGGTTTCCCTAAAGCGCTTGTGCACGTCCCACCTCGTTTCTATTTATATAAAGAGAACATAGCCGATTTACTGTTCCACCATTTCGAAGTCGGCGGGGGGGGGCGGGGGGGGGGGGGGGGGGGGGGGGGGGGGGAGTGGGTTACCGTCTTAGTTCCTCAAATTATGTGACGGACGTATGGACGTATTCCTCTTGGGAATAGAGAAACAAGGGCTTGTCTCGACGGAATCCTTGTTGAAAGAGCAGAAGTAGTCGCAGACCAATACGCTGGCAGCATGCTAGAAGTATGGCATACTGTGATGTGAAATACTTGCAAAGCACTTCGTGTGGAAGCACCGCAACCTTTCTGGGGAAGCAGGATGACAAGTGGGACAACCGCTTTGTAGTTGTATGTGTCGCCAAGCAGGAAGCCTGTCAGCGGACAAGACATGACTGGAGAGGCTGTTGGAAACGCTGCAGTGGGTACTGAGAAACAAAGGGGGAGGGCCTACCTCTATACACTCGTCTCTGGCAGCCGGCTTCCCAGTAATCACGCAGGCTTACGGTATGTGGCACTTACTGCTTACCCTTTTCAGGCATACCGCCTCCCCCCACTATCATTAACATAAAAAACTCTTATCAGTTATTGCTTAATTTTATTATTCTGAAAATTAGCTTTTTTGCTCAGAATTTACGTAATTACAGGGTCGGTTCTGTAACAATCTGACGGCAGGTCAATGTAAACTTATTCTTCGGTTCACTAGTCGAAAGTGCTGAAAGTTTTGAAACTGTTTAGTTACTGAAGGAGTTTGCTCTTAGTTCTGGCATTTTACGAGTGCACATTTCTCGCGTGCTGGGGAGAAAAACTCAGCTCACACAGTGACACTAAGCTCTTTTTCCGAGGGGTCTATACATTCGACAATGAGGTCTTTTTCAGTTGCCCGATTCAATTTGCTACAAGTCAGTCTTAAATAAGTACCTCGTTACCAAAGAGAGTACAGATGGTAATAGAAATTTTGTGGTGCATAACGTGACTGGTCGTCCAGACAACTTTTGTTTATGTGAAAAAATAACATGCCACATCGTTCGGAATCCACTTTGACTGTCTTAAACATGGCAGCCACAGAAGACCGTGCTATGCTCCACTGCCTGGTTGGCATGTTCCTACATAGCTTGTACGCAAGAGAGAACTCGAACAAAATGACGGCGCACATCTGTTATCTGACGGACTGTAGCGATTTACAACTGCGTAGCCATTCTGTGGTACATGTAACCTAGGAAAACAGAAATTCACAGCAGAGCTGGTACAATTTTAAGGTGTAACATTATTTCTAATGAACGAAGGAGTAATGTATTTTGATGAGAAATTCGCGAATGCGCTGAAGCTGACCAATTGTTATTGTACGTTGGGAGCGTAGGTTAAGCGAGTCTACAAAGCGGCGATACCTGCAGTGCTGAAAGAGGGAAACTAAGACGAAAGATCATGACGCTAAGATGTTAAAAAAACTTACATTTAATGTGACGCTTCCGTATGGACGGCAGGAGGATAGGGGTGCCTCAAATGCAAGTCTACCCGGCCGCGCGATGCAGCTGTTGTGCCACAGCGCTTTCGCAATGAGACCTATTAATAATTATGCCTGCCCCCCTTCCTCTACTTCTCCCTTCTTCCTAACTGAGTCCAAGGGGAATCGGCTTCCCTCTCGAGTGAGAGAGAAAGGGTGTGGGGTGGGCAACGTGATCGATGGTAATACAACGTAAGATAAATTGCTATCGATTACAGCAGATCGATTTATCGTCGGTGACCATTAGAAGAAGGAAAGAGAGGGGGAGAATTGGGGAGAGACACAAGACCACCCCGTTTCCATATCTCATTCGAGTCTGTAACCGAACGTGCGTGTGTGCGCGGGGCAGGGGAGGGGAGGGGGCCAGCGCGGGGGGGGGGGGGGGGGCGTGTTTCTGTGTCACTGATTACGCAGCTGCGTGCTAGACTGCTCAGTAGAGTGCGTGACCAGTAGGGTAAACTGCGACGTAGACGAGCACAGCGCCGCGCGAATTGTCGAAATCAACAACAAGGCTCAGTTGTTCTCTCCCGTTCGACAACAGTGGCGCCTATTTCTCGCCTTTGGTAGCGCAACAGTACTAGAACACTGTCTTTCTGGGCCTCTTTACCAACTGGAGTCAGCGTGAAAAACGGCCAATTAAGGAGAAGAGTGCACTCTTTGTGCGTAGCAAGACGGCGAAGTAGCTGCGTACATCTTCTAACAGGCAGAGCAGACATTTTCGTTGTGATGATGTGACCGTTTTAATCAAATTGTTCAAATGGCTCTGAGCACTATGGGACTTAACTTCTGAGGTCATCAGTCCCCTAGAACTTAGAACTAATTAAACCTAACTAACCTAAGGACATCACACACATCCATGCCCAAGGCAGGATTCGAACCTGCGACCGTAGCGGTCGCGCGGTTCCAGACTGAAGCGCCTAGAACCGCTCGGCCACACCGGCCGGCCCGTTTAAACAGCAAGGTCATATCTTCCTCTAGAGGTACCGTCTAGAATGGTGTTAGACATGTTACAACTAAACGGAAGTCTAAGAAGGGGGGATATATGGCTGTCAATCAAATGAAAGAAACATGACTGATACAAGGCTACTCTAAAACATGTCGCAGGGCTGTCTCAAATACACAGCAGAGATCCAACCAATTTTTAAGTACCGTCCGTCGCCCTGGGATCCTAACCAAGTTGGATTCGCGAAAGAGGTAGGTCGCTTGGTCAAATGGGTTTCTTTAGCCAGAATGAAAATGTCTCGGCGATCTCCAGTAAACTACCGTGGGAGACGCTAGAAGAATGGCTCCGTGCATTGAGAAGAAACCTACTTAGAAAAAAATGTATGTTTGGAATGTTCCACTCAATTACTGTTAAGATTATGCTGTCGATTTATCATGATCAGACATACATATGGCTGCACAACTTAATCGACCTTGGGGCTCAGAAAGTTAAGCAGCGTACAGACGAAGATCCACTGTGTAAGACAACTGTGGACGCAGGTACACTGTACAGTGTCTTGTGGCGTACATGTGCAGTTGTGGAACGTGTCCAGTACGGTGCCCACTGTGAACTGCAAATAGCGTTTGTCCCAAATCCTTGACAATTTTCTATACTGTCGTCTCTACGGTAAGTGCTAGTCACCAACAGACGAAGCTCGCACCGCAAGTATAGCTCGCTCCCGTCTGGACTGCTCCTACGTTAAGACAGGCCCGCTCGCTGCCCTCAGCACACACACACACACACACACACACACACACACACACACACACACACACACACACACACACAGCCTCCCCCACGCCGGCTGGCCTGCGGCGGGCAAATCCTCTGCGCGATTGCGGATAGCCACGGGGTCTGCCGCTAAGCACTTCACAAGTAGCGCTCCGAGGACTGCGCGCCGGCACAATATGAAACCCGGCTCGTTATCTCTCACTCCACACACACACACAAGCGCACGCGCACGCACACACACACACACACACACACATATATACATACATACATGACTTCTGCGCCTACATAGCCTCAATCTTTCTTGCCTCCCCGCCCCTCTTTTTCCCCTGGACCTCCACCCCACCCACAGCACCGCACACCACACACAGAAACGAGACCCCGAAAAAAAAAAAAAAAATCGTCTAGCAAGCGAACACCGGGCCACCGATTCCACACATACACCCACGCACACTCACACGCTCCCACAGATCTGCCTGCGCCGACAGCAAACTCCTAACCCCCCTCCCACCCCACTCGCCTTTCCGAACCCCTTTTCCCTCATCCTCCACCGAGTCCCACTCGACTCTTTTCTGCGTTCGCCTATCTCATTGCGAATTTAGCCACCACACATACGAGCGCACGCGCACACACACACACACACACACACACACACACACACATTTGCGCTCGCAGGAGGGTCCGAATAGCCGCGGAGCACCCTCTCGGCGGCAACGGTCCGCGCTCCTGGGCGCTCCGCCGCCTTCTGCCTTGAACACACAACTTCTGCTGCCGCAGCAAGTGGCCGGCCGCGTATCAGTTACGTATCGCGCGCTATTGAGTAAGCCCTTTATTTTTTAATTCCGGCAGAGGCTGCCGCTCGTGCAGATACGCAACCCCCACCGAGTAGATCACCTTCACCCCACACCACCGCCGCCACCGAGCACACCATCCCGCACTGTCCATCTCAGCCTTTTGCCTTTCCTTCCATTAGTTACCACACACACACACGTACATAAAAAATAAAAATCCCTGCGTCCCTCCCCGCGGTAGCTCTGCAAACACGCGTACCAACGTTTTGTATTACGGGGAGCATTCCTGCGCCGTCTGTGTATTTCTCTCTCTCTCTTGCTCCCTCCGCCAACCAGCCTCCGCGCGCGCGCCTTCCTCCCTCTCTCTGTGTGCGTGTTTTGATTATTATTTTCGCATTCGCCCAGTCGGGCGGCGCCGCAGGGTTTTGTGGACCGGTTTACGGAGGGTCGGCCGAAAGGGCCGTGAAGGGCAGGGAAAAGGGCCAGCAGGTTGCGGCTGACGTTTCTTTGATTTTGCGTAAATTTTTTGTATGAGTGTGTGTGTGGTTTTTTTTTTTTTCCATCGCGTCCCGAGACTGCGAAAGCCGGCTGTCGGCCTGCGAGAGAGAAAGAGAGAGAGGGAGAGACTCGCGCACGGCAGACGCGGCGTCGCCCGCGGCGGCTACTGTGGAAATGTCTGCGAAAATTAGCGGCGCTTATGGCCGCCCCCTGCCGTCGCTCACACGGCCGAGCGCGGCCTCGGGCTGACTGACATCTTTTGTTGGCGATCAGGGGATTCCCGCGGTGACCGGCCGGTCGGCTGTCCTCAGTGACAGAGCTATTTCAGGGCATTTCCCGTCCCTCGGTACGCCGCTAGCGCATACGGGGAGAAGCCAGTAATGGAAAGCCCAGTCGCGTCTCGATATTCCCTTTCTTTACCTCTTAAATCAACCTGCCTCCGTGGACGAGATCGCTAAAACACGGCTTCGATTCGGAGATTGTCGCGAACACTTCGACGGCCGGTCTAATCCCTAAATTCTTACACCGTATCGTTCTCAGTCGTATCACAGGCACCATAGCCGCCGCTACCCGACTCAAAACAAAACGACGAAGAAGCTGATCAGCAAAGTGGGGATGGGCTGCGCAATCTGGTTTTGGACGTCTAGCGGCGCGTTGTAGTACTGTGACACAAGGATTACGTACATGCACGCATCTCGTGGTCGTGCGGTAGCGTTCTCGCTTCCCACGCCCGGGTTCCCGGGTTCGATTCCCGGCGGGGTCAGGGATTTTCTCTGCCTCGTGATGGCTGGGTGTTGTGTGATGTCCTTCCACCTTAGGTTAGTTAGGTTTAAGTAGTTCTAAGTTCTAGGGGACTGATGACCATTGATATTAAGTCCCATAGTGCTCAGAGCCATTTGAACCATTTGATTACGTACAAACTCAATTACGTTTATATAGGGTGTTTCACAGTTCACGTTACAAACTTCTAGAGGTTGTAGAGGAGACTTAGTAGGTCAAGTTTTACATCGAAACTCGTGTCCGGAAACTTCATTCAACGACGCTACAGAGCATAAAAGCTACGGGCACCGGCCCTGTAAACGTATGTTGTTACAAAACTTTCTAGGATGATGGGTAAGGATAAATGCATCAGTTTGAGGTAAGAGTCACGCTAGGTATTCAGGAGAACTTATGTGAAATTTGATAATTAGGAAAGAAGCAATGGCAGAAGCAGTGAGGGCGGTTCGTGAGTCATGCCTGGGTAGGTCAGCTGGTAAGAGCATTGTCCGCGACAGACAAGGGTTCTGGCTTTGAGTCCTAGTACGGCAGACAGTTTTAATCTGCCAAGAAGTTTCGACCACTATTTGTTTGTACCTAATTACGAACACATTGAAGAATACAACGATTTTCATGCAGTGTCCAAATAGCATTTTATACGTTCTGAGAAAGTGGCAAAAATGAGAGCGGCGTTTTATTTGATTAATTTGTACATAATTATCTGTAACAATCTTTGCGAATGCTAGATTCTTAAAAAAATATTTCGCGTTTATGAAGGATTCCTCTATGTAAACGTGTTCTTGATGCATCGTTATTTCTTAAATAATCCTGCCAGGGCCGGCAAACACGGTCTAGGGGTGAACACCATCCACCTTGTTGGCACTGTAGAATATTGCGCTTCGTAAGGATGTGTTACCTCGTTTTCGTCATGTACCAGTAGATGCTAAACTGTGTTAGTGTCTTTGCGGGACTGCAAGATATCGATAATTCCTGGGGTACTTCTCCCTCGAGACAAGCGGCCGGCGAGCGCAGATTCCGTCGCACAATGGGAGAGAACACGGCGATATTCAGAGCAGAAGAAACACGACGGCTGGCCAGTTCGGCGCGGACGGCTCGTAGGCGAGCGATGCCGGCCGGCTACTGCTCAATGGACGCTTTGATGCAAAACCCTTTGGGCCCCTAACAAGGGGCTATTGTGCGTCCTCCTAAGTGATTGTCTCTTTCCCGTCCGGTTGCGCTCTCCTCCTCCTCCTCCTTCCCTCCCTTTCCCTCCCCTCCCCGTCCCCCCTCTCCTGGCCTGCCATCGCCGCTCACAAAACTTTTGCGGCGAGCCGCAAGAATATTTCACATCGCCATCCCAGCCCGGCGGCGGTGACCGCTCCGTCCCAAACTTACCGAACGGCAGCCGCTGTCCTGACGGAAGCGCCCTGGAACATTGCCTAAAGGCCGAAAAACTTTAATAAAGTACCGGCCGGCGCGCAGACAGAGAGCAAAGATAACAAAAAAAAGTAAATGAGCAAGATATTTATCTGCGGAAATGTATTAAAAGAGATCTGGACATTACACAGTAGCGCGGATTCAGCGACGCCGCCAGGGGGCGGGCGAAATTTCTCTTTCTTTATGTTCTCACCCCTCCCTCTCCGAATTTTTTCGTATTGCTTCTTTCTTCTTCCTTTCTTTTCTTTTTTTTCTCCCTCCATCCCCACGCACGTCAGCCAGTGGTCCTGAGCCAACAAAGGCTGCGGCTGTTATCATTTACAGCCGCGATATTGTCCGCGGTAGAGGCGCTCTCCGCTTTTAAACTGAACGCTAATACGCAGGCAGCGGCGCACGATGGAACGACAGCCCCGCTGGTCGACACTAAAATTAGCCGGCTGAGTATCCCTTACGTTGTAAGGCGACACCGGCCGCCACACTGCCCCTCTGTCTCCGTCCCTCTCTCTCTCTCTTTCTCTCTCTCTCTCTCCTCTCTCTCCCTGTCGCGCCCTATATCCACTCCTCACCTCCCTCCGCCTCCGGCGGACGGTGGCTGCCTGCCTGCTTTGTTAGTCCGTCCAATTATTAGGTTTCTGTAAAACAATCAGCCATCAATCACTGCCACGCTGACCTCTCCGTCAATATATTCGGTCCCGGCCGCCCGTCTCGCTTGCTTGCTTGCTCGCTCGCTCGTCTCCGCTGGCGCTTCCTCTGGCACATAAGAGCGCAACCAACGAACCAGCCAACCACGCAGCCAACCAGGCCCGCTGCCGCCCCACGCCCGGGCTGTCGCCGCGCCGGCCAAACTTCGGAAACTTGGCGCCGCAGGCCCGCCTGTGTACGCGCGTGCGTGTGTGCGTGGCTACGTGTGCGTGTGTTCTGTGTGTGCACGTCGTCCTAGACCACCGCCCGTCGCCGAGCTCCATCACTCAGGGGGTAGCCGGGCTCTGAAAAATTCGGACACCCTCCCGTCGGTGACACGCGTACCCCTGCGCAAGTTTCTCGAGCCTCAGAGATCCGTCCCTGCCTCCGGGAGTGCATCAGTCATCGATTTCTCTGCTCGCGTTTCTCTGGCAGCTCTACTGGTACGAGATACTGATGCGAAACTGACGTACAATTCCCGACGCTGTAGATCTGCGTTACCAGGAAACGTGCGCTACCAAATATCTGGAGAACAATAAAGTGCGAAAGCAATAGCATCAAATGGGGCGCCATGGGGAACGTTCAAATTTAAGTGGACAATAAAGTACAAAAATAAAGAAAATACAATAAGAATAGACTAGGGAAAAATCTATGGAGTACACTACAGTTTCCCCCAGCTTGTAATACATGCTAATGGTGAATGAGCAGGAAATTCTTATCTTTAAATAGGTTCGTTAATAGGGATGCAAGTTAAAACATTAAACGTACTGACGCTGCACGAACAGATACGGTGCTCAAATGTGACTTGTAAAAGACAGACTTTCGACACTTTAAAACTGTGGTGCACTAAAATAGTGTGTGTTCTTTTGTTTCATAAGTGGGAGGTAGAAAGGCACCGTACTTATTAGACAATATAAAATTAGGCTCTTCAAAACTTTAACGAAACACTGAAGTCGGAAGCAAGAGAGAAATAGAAGGCATAGGACAACAAACCGGGTGATCAAAAAGTCAGTATAAAATTGAAAACTGAATAAATCACGGAATAATGTAGATAGAGAGGAAGAAATTGTCACACATGCTTGGAATGACATGGGGTTTTATTAGAACCAAAAAAATACAAAAGTTCAAAAAATGTTCGACAGATGGCGCTTCATCTGATCAGAATAGCAATAATTAGCATAACAAAGTAAAGATGATGTTCTTTACAGGAAATGTTCAATACGTCCACCATCATTTCTCAACAATAGCTGTAGTCGAGGAATAATGTTGTGAACAGCACTGTAAAGCATGTCCGGAGCTATGGCGAGGCATTGGCGTCGGATGTTGTCTTTCAGCATCCCTAGAGATGTCGGTCGATCACACTGAGGTCTGGGGACCTGGGAGGCCAAGCATGACGAAAGTGGCGGCTGAGCACACGATCATCACCAAACGACGCGCGCAAGAGATCTTTCACACGTCTAGCAATATGTTTTTTTCCCTTTTTTCCCCCCCTAATAAAACCCCCAAGCATGTGTGTCAATTTTTACCTCTCTATCTACATTATTCCGTGGTTTATTAAGTTTTCAAATTTATACTGACTTTTTGATCACCCGGTATATTAGGACCAAAGGAAGTGACGGAAGACAGTGCACGTACAACTCGCTATGATACGGTTGTCTGTTCCCACAAATGAACTGGGTGCTTAGACTTAATGTCATACAGAGTGTGACAGAACAACGTGAAAGTTGGAAAGGAGTGTTCCTCCACTTGGTGACAGAACAAGCTGGAAGTAGAAGGGAATAATTCCGTTTTCCCTTATGTATTGGTCGCATCTGAGTTGGAGAACGACGAGTGCGACTGTTTGCAACCAAGAGCTGCCATATGTGCGTCTTTTCCTACTAGGCTAGGCGGACCAGTGGACCCCAAAATCAAATTACGGAGAGTTGCCGTTAGGAAACATCGCTAGGCTACCACACAAGCTGCGTTCGAAGATAGCGATGGGCCACTAGATGCAGTGCATGGGCGACGAGCCGCCTTCGGCCTCAATATTGCTTAGACGGATGCCCCTACAGGCGGTAAGGCGGGGAGCGACGTCAAATAAAGCCGGGGTCACAATCGCGTTTGCCCTCGAATTAGCTGTCACGCACGTGCGGGCTTTCTCCCTCGGCGCGAGTCTCGGGATAAGCCAGTTTGGACCCATAAAGAGAGTTGGGCGGAGACATGCCCCGAACGCGCAGGACGGTGCAGCTTCTAGCGCCCGCGTGCTCGTACAGGCTTCCGCATCAGTCCGCCGTTCCTTTAATACCTTGCAGCGGCGGGACGCGACACTCACACTAGCTCTCCTGATTGAAATTCGTTTTATTTTCCAGAGTACCCGAAGGGTTGTTGGGTGGAGGCGGTGGGGTGGGGGTCGATGTTGGAGGGGCAGAGTGAGGGGAAGGGGGGGGGGGGGGGAGATCGTGTCGCAGGAGTCCGGAGCAGTGCCCCTGCTTCGGGTAGGCGCGGCTTTGCTAACCTCTTTGGCGTGACGTCACACAACACGGTCCTGCCATTACGACTGCAATCCTCTTAATTGTAATCACAATCCCCGAAGTGCCATTATTTCCCTGACGCTGCTACCACATCCCGAGCCGCCCTCTCATCCCCTACGACTCTCTCACTTTCCCCCGCCCCACCCCTCCCCTTCCCGCCGGCACTGCTCTACGTTAGTCCACCACGCCGCCCCCTTTCCACCCCCTCGCAGCCCTCGTTCGCCTACCTTGCTCGGCGGAGGCAACCGGCACACGGGCGCTCGAGTAAGGAACGGAAGGAGGCGGCCTGGGGAAAAAAAATAGCGGAGAGGCCCTGGAAATTAAGATTAGATAGGCGTGCTGCGGCGCTATTAGGAACGGATAATGCCATTTTTCCCCTCCGGCTTCAAACGACCAACATCTTGCTGGCGCTGCTTGCTTCCCACTTCCCGCGATGCGCACCCCGCACCATACCGCCGGCGACAGCCAACTCCGCGTCACACAGCTTGTTCCGGAACATAAATAGCGGGACGCTGGAAAAAAAGAGAAGGGGGGTCTCCAGATGAGGGTCGTTAGACATTTTTATTACTCACATTAATGACGTCCTCCCATATACGCTGCGAGTGAGATGCCACGCTTAAATCACTCAGATATTCAGCAGCTTTTAGCCGGGCGTCCCGTCGAAGCTTCTCTTAGGGCCTCACCCTTCCGCGGACTTTCTTGAAAGCAGCCTTTGGCTAGCGCCATGAACAACATAAATTGCTGTGGCGAAATGTGTGGATGGTTTAGCTTTTACCTGAAGTAGTAATGAGATAAATACAAAGGAATACCAAAATGTGATGGAATATTATGGAAAGTTAAAGTGAACTTGCTCTCACACCGAAGTTCGGTTTAACACCACAGTATTCACTAGGCATAGTCCTATTGGAGACGGTATTCTCTTGCCCTCCGCAGACCTCTGAAGTTGTTGCACAAGGAGCTACAGTTTGACGTCGACTCTGAACATGGTGCATCTTAGGATTAATCACAATAACAATTAATTGCCAGAAGGGAAAGTTGCTAAAAGCGACCAAAAAAAAAAAAAAATCTGTCGTTCGACCCATTTCTACTGCATGTCAATTTGGGACGGGATCGTTTAGTAAGTGTGAAAGCCTTGTAGAGGTGTTCATCAAAGTTTAGTGGCAAACGCTACAATCAAGGCGTTTCTAAAAAAAATGGTTCAAATGGCTCTGAGCACTATGGGACTTAACTTCTGAGGCCATCAGTCCCCTAGAACTTAGAACTACTTAAACCTAACTAACCTAAGGACATCACACACATCCATGCCCGAAGCAGGATTCGAACCTGCGAACGTAGCAGTCACGCGGCTCCAGACTGTAGCGCCTAGAACCGCTCGGCCACTCCGGCCGGCAATTGCCGTTTCTACATCGCAGAGATATTTACTGTTATAATTCCGAAAGCGTAGATTCCAAGTTGAGTCGTAAAACATTTTACTTCTTCCTATCACAGAACAACCAAGAACGCAAAACCAGTGAACTCCGGAGACTTCCTATTAGTCGTTCTCCCCGCTTACCATTTGCGAATCGCACTGGTACCAGTAATGTTCTGCACCACACACTGTTAGATGGTTTAGAGAGTAAGAATGTAGGAGTCATAGAGAGTATTACAGATGGGCTGGAAGCGTTTCTACTTGACACCACAGGGGCGTATTTGCCTGTTCATATAAACAGACTCTCAGCTGGAAATTGAGTGACCCCTGTGGTACTTTTCAGGGATAATAGTAGTAATTCCTTGTGGCTCAACGGCCTAGTTTAAGTCTTTCAGATGGACGCCATTTCGGAGCCTTGCACGTCCATGCAAGTCCTTCTGGGGAAAGAATACCCACAGTTTATAGTGGACTCCGAACCACGTATCATTTCTGGCGACTCTTCACGTCACTGAGAGGGGACGTATATTTTGAAAGCAAACGGAAGTACACCGTGATGCGATCTGGATTAGGTCTCTCGAACTTTCGTTTGCCTGTCCAATGCTTTGCCACAGGGTCACCAAGCCGGACTTTTCAGGAATCGAAAGGAGGACGTCAGCATCGGCAGACCACCACAGCAAAAGCTGGGAAGCCTCGGCAGCTCCAGTAGAATGTGGCAGAAGCTGCGCCCTCTGGCTACAGTGTTTACACTCGGCAAGGGCCCTCCCACGACTGTGGTGGTGAGTGGACGGAATGCCCGCCACTGTCGCTATTCAGATGTCTGCCTGCACCTGCCGCTGCCGCCGCCTTCGTGTTCTGTTTGTCTGTCTACAGCCGTCCCAGGCCCGGCGGACTGTTGACTCTGCGCCTCCTCCACCAGAGCACACTTCTCGTTGGCCCAATCAGTGCGGATCTTCCTTCCGGCACCAAAGAACTGACTCGCTCGCCATATTGTCCTCTTACTCCACGCACACAATTGTGAAATCGACTGCGCTCTTTTTCGCCACTTTCTCGACAGCTCTTGCAAGGCCTACGTATGTTATCAGCCACGAACGATGTCTCAATTTATCAAGTAGAAAGGAAACCTCGAGGAGAAATTTCTATTTAACTTTGCTGATGGTTCTCTCTCTCTCTCTCTCTCTCTCTCTCTCTCTCTCTCTCTCTCTCTCTCTCTCTCTCTCTCTCTCTGCCTTTATAACGTCGCACAGGGTCCTTTATTTTTCGCAAATTTATTTCATTTTAACGTTGAGGCCGGATGACATTCGTTGCCTCACAAGTTAAGTCACTGCGTATTGAGGTGTGCGAGCACGTTTTGTAGCTTTCCTGACGATTGTAACATTTACATTCTCGGCCCAAACACTGCATGCAACACATCAAACACACGATTGTTGTTAGCAGTTCATTGCACTGCAAAAAGTTCGCACTAAAGGCTTGTCGAAGAAATACGTATGTAATGTCCAGTAGAAGGTTAGGTCATTAGCAACAGAACACTGTCGCGATAAGAAAAGGGTGCGAGAATGTATTGGTCACGGTACTTTGGGAGAAACCATCCATGCATCTCCTCAAATGATGTAATTAAGAAAGGCGTAGCTCACAGGTCAAAGAGTAGTCAAACGCACATGTCAGTCGCTGAGAAAAGCAGTTAGCTAAGATACGGTTTCCAATTCCCGCATGGCCACCCTGATTCAACTTATCCGTTGTTTGTCTGCGTCATCCGTGGTGAATGTCAGGATGATACCTACAGAAGACTGCAGCTGTTACCCATTACTATCCATGACGAATGCTCTGCCTTCAATGATCTCGAAGCTGCCGAGATGATAAGCTCTATCCATTAGTACTTAAGCTCAGCTACGCTGAACATGGTTCAAATGGCTCTGAGCACTATGGGACTTAACAGCAGAGGTCATCAGTCCCCTAGAACTTAAAACTACTTAAACCTATCTAACCTAAGGAAATTACATCCGAGGCAGGATTCGAACCTGCGACCGTAGCGGTCGCGACTGTAGCGCCTAGAACCGCTGAACACGACTGCGATTTATGGTGTTTCTTTCGCGAAGCAGACTGCGATTTATGATGTTTCTTTCGCGAAGCACTAATCCTTAATTGAACGAAAACAGGAGACAATTAGTTCTTCGGAAACATTCTCTTAGCGTTAGCCTGTTTCTCTGAACTACGTCAGAGCACAGTGAAGCAAACTCCCAACCCAACTTGACATGCTGAAGCGCATAAAGGTGATAAATCGTTTCATACTATGAAGGGATAAGGAGGAGGTGAAATTCACTGTGACATCTGTTAACACGGAATTTGTTCTGTCAATTTCAGTTGCGAACGAGACTTTCCTGAGACGTTAATCTGGCTCATTAGCGTCTTGTTACCAGTCCACGTAATATCAAGGTGTGTTATTTTTTCTATATATTATCGTTATTCAGAGAAAGGAGTCAAACAACGGATGTGGAATACTGATTCATTGGGCGACGCTGTTTCTCCGGAGGGTATGCAAAGGGTAGGGAGTGGACAGCCGATGTCCAGCGAAGCCGTTTTGCCAGGGGTTGGCCGCTGGCGATCGGTATCTGCAACTCTCTCGATTCACCCCCATCCCCGGGAACAAGCAGGCCCGTCAAACTCCACCCTCGCCCGGACTTGGAGCTCGCCCCTTAAATGAAGACGTTGCAATCACGGAGCAAATCCCCCCAGTGTCTCGTTTCACTGGATTGAAACAAAATGGCGGCGGCAACCCCCGCTTCCCCTGAGCAGCTGGAAGCCACTGGGCGGGTTGGGGGGGGGGGGGGGGGGGATGTGGGGAGCCACGCGCGGTCGCTAGGGACCTAACCAGCCATTCGAACTAGTGTGACCACACCGTGTGACAGCCATCTATGGCGCTTCTGATACCTAGGGAACCGCTTGCTGACAAGATGACCTCACGTTACAGGACTCTTACATTGCGATGGCTTAATCGCTGCATCGTTCGCCTGCGTCGTAACACTTAACGTAACAACGCTAATGGTGATGTGACTGACAAGAAATCTCACTATAGTGGAAACGTCATCTGAAACAGATCATCGTTGTATTCTGAACTGGTAGAAGGGTGACAGAAAAGAGGTCCCATTTTTAGCTTCCCATTGGTTGATGTTAATGTACTGGTTTGAAATTAATTTTCTCAGACAAATTTTCCTCGACTACACAGGTCCACTGTGAAGTGTTTGGCATAGAGTATCTTTTTATCGAACACAGGTTAAAGTTTCCTCCGTTTCATTCACATGAAGGATCAAGGCCTCGACGACATGACAGACATTCAAGCCAATATCAAGTTGAACAACATTCCAAATACAGATTTTTATAACGTTCCGTGAGTCGAACGCATACGTATTAAAACCATATTTTTAACTTTTCTATTTTTTTGTTAATCCAGTGTAGAAACTTTTTGGACTTACGGTGTATGTAAGTCGTGGACCCGCCAGGGTAGCCGAGAATGCTAGTGCGCAGCTTCCTGGACTCGGGTAGGCGCGCCGGCCCCGGGTCGAATCCGCCCGGCGGATTAATGACGAGGGCCGGTATGCTGGCCAGCCTGGATGTGGTTTTCTGGCGGTTTTCCACATCCCGCTAGGTGAATACCGGGCTGGTCCCCAAGTTTCGCCTCAGTTACACGACTCACAGACATTTGAAAACGTTCGCACTATTTCATGACTTACACTGGACGCGGACAGTTGGGGTACACTACTTCCGTCCCGGGGGGTTCGGGGTGGCGTCAGGAAGGGCACCAGGACACCCTCTGCCAAGTCCGTCGTAACAAAGTCGACCCCGCGTTGGAGCGGGACAAAGGCTCTGAGAAAGAAGAAGAAGAAAGAAGGTGTATGTAAGTCGTGTTGGTGTTGCGGAGGCGAAGAGGCTTGCGCAGGATAGTTAGCATGGTTATGTGCATCTAATCGATAGTCGGACTGATGCCATAACAACAATGTGTTAATTCTTTAAGCAGCCAAACAAGCCTTCTTTGTATTTCACTATGAGAAGTCGTAAACAAGCTGTAGTTTCCCAGCGTCCTACCAGCGAATCGGAGCCTGCTATTAGCTTTACCTACAACTGATGTAAAAATTAAATTTTGCCACCTTACCGCCACAGTACATTTCTTGAGCTTTGGTCCTGTCACACGTGAAAACTTTGACAACTATGTTCCATTTTTCAAATAGCTAACTTCGTAGTTGCTTCACTGCCCTTTTCAGTCATGTTCCGATTATGAGGTGTAATTCTGGAACGGAAGAAACCATGTCCATTCTCGGTACAGGCTTCAGAAGAGAGTCGTCACTGGGGGGGGGCTGGACTTCGGGTTGCGCCGGATCCAGGTGCGAAAAGCGCCCTCCGCGGCCGCCAGTTACTGCCAGGGGAGGGCCGGCAGGCCGGAAACCGACCGGCGCACCGGATGTCGGCGTCCAGACAAGGTCTCAGAGTACGCGTAATTCGCTCACACCACTAGAGAACGATACGTAAAATTTCTTAACTGTCACATCAAAACCACCTGTGTCGAACCGTGCTGAGACGGAAGCGCCAGTCAATTCGGTATCCGCATCTATCTCTTGAAGGGAGGAATTTTCGTCGCCAGAATTCGGTCATAAAGCAGGTGACTGACGGTAATCTACAATTTCATATCAAGGAACTGTTCACTCATGTTCTGATTAAATTCCAAACCTGTCCGTCTTGCATTATGCAGGAGACACTGTTCGTGGCAACTCATTTATGGAATAGGCGCATTTTGCTCTGCGGTCCCTTCTTGCTATTCGTGAGGTATGTCGCCCTCAATCAAGTTTAACCCTCTCCCTTGCTGCCTGTTTATATATATATATATATATATATATTATTCACCAGTCTTGCAACTTGTTCGATTCCCTTCTCCACCTGTCTCTGCCTTCTAACCACCTTTCCAGTTACACCGCTAAACATCCGTGTAATCGATTTCACTTATATCTGCAGTCACTCACATGCAGACATGTCAAAAGTAAATGCTAGTTAGTTTCAAGCACTGCAAAAATATGTCACTGTACTCACAAATTGTTCAGAAGCTAATTTTGTATTACGTGGTATACAGGATGTAATGGGTAGAACTGCAGATATTTCTACTTGTGACTGACGACGGTGTACTGAATAACATTACATCAGTATTTTCATCATTTTCAGACAACTACTCATAACTATTATAAATTTTATGTTTTTAGGATGGATAGTACCTCCAAGTACATGTAGCAAGAGCAGGCCATTCAAAAAATGTTCAAATGTGTGTGAAATCTTATGGGACTTAACTGCTAAGATCATCAGTCCCGAAGCTTACACACTACTTAATCTAAATTATCCTAAGGACAGGCACACACACCCATGCCCGAGGGAGGATTCGCACCTCCGCTGGGACCAGCCACACAGTCCATGACTGTAGCGCCTTAGACCGCTCGGCTAATCCTGCGCGGCTAGCAGGCCATTAATGCTTTATTTTCCCCTGGGCAGCAGGTCATGTGTGTAAGTGTGGACGCATGGAAGAAAACGGTTAATCTATATTGACAAGTCGTAGTCCACTTAGTGGCGCAGTAACGACCGTGCATAAAACATCAGGTCGTAAAGTTTGTGGTATGTTTGTCGGAAGACTGTTAGACGGAGGGGAAAAAAAAACAAACAACACATATAAAACATCTGCACTGATACACATTACACCCTTTATTTTAAAAAACCAACTATAATGTTTTGAATAAACTTAAATTAAAGCCGTGCTTTATTTGTTAAAGTAATAATTATATACATGTTCCGTCATAAATACTTGCACACTCCGCTGTTTTTATGTAATTAAATGTTTTTAGGTAATTAAAATCTGGGCCCTAGTTATAACCCTTCCAACTTCACTCTTCTTATAGTGAACGCTGTTCTGTGTTAGATGGGACTCCATCTTCTCCCACCCTCTTCTCCAAGTTTAAGTTGCCTTCATAATCACACTTGGTTGCATACAATAAAAAGTACCACGAAGTCTCAGATTCATCATAGTAATGCAGACAATATCCTTAAACACAACTTGGAACAAGTTAACTGCGAATGTTCTCTATCACAAAAACGGATCTAGTTTCGTAAGTGGTTGATACACGTCCACCCAAAGTGGATACATTATGTGTAGTTTCACTGAATCAGGGTAACGCTTGAAAGAGTTCTTAAACAGGTCACGGCCGCCCCCTGGAATCGTCGGTAGTTCAGCTAATGTCCTCGATGACAGCAAAGCGTTAAAACTTTTCCGGAACTTACTTCCTGCCCAGTCTAGTTTCGCACAGTGACGGAAATAAGCTTACACTTCTGCCGCAAGTGTCAAATGATTCAGAAATGCAAAATAGGTCCCCAGTTACATGTAGGGTCTCATTTCCGATGGGGAATATGCAGAGACTCACCCCAATGGGTGGTCTTGCGGTAGAGTTCTCGCTTCCCGCGCACGGGTTCGATTCCCGGCGGGGTCGGGGATTTTTCCTGCCTCGAGATGACTGGGTGTTGTCGTGTCGTCTTCATCATCATTATTCATCCAAATTACGGTCGGAGCAAGACCTCGTCTTCGTGCTCGGACTGCTCTTGCGCGTCTTGTCCTCGCATCCTGTCCCCGCCGACGGACGAGAGCGGACGCGGCACAAAGCGGAGACGCCAAATTGCGATCACTTTGCCGGCGGCCGATGCGCTCGGCGGCTGCTCGCGTGGCCGCTGCCGCGCATCCTCGTTTCTGCGCCAGAGTGCGCCCTAACGCGAGTTCCTATCGGGCGAATTGCTGCTCATTAGCGGGATTTTTACCGCGGCCGCTCTCCTCTCCTCTCTCCCACGCTCGCTGGCTTCGGCCGCGCGTCCCCGCGGCCAGCTGACCGCGACGGCAGACATCCTCAATTATTTTTGCTGTTTTGCTGGCAAGATGGGGGCCATTAAGTAACAACAATGCGTGCTCTGCGGCAGGGCATTGTGAGTCACGGGAAGCGGACAATTGTCTCGCCGCGCCGCGCTGAATGTTCTCTGATGTCTGAAATGTTGTCCCCCACTATGTCTATCAACGTGCTGCCAACTCTTTTTTTCCCTTTCCCAAGACAAAACTCCAAATATGCATGAAGATCTTACACTGGTACGAAGTACAACAAACAAAAGGAGGCGTACGACGAAGTACGAGTCTTATCAATCACTCAACCATTGCTTTTCAAAAGTGTGAGAAACTGACACTGACAACGCTGAGGACAGAAAAGTGTGTGTGCATCCAATCTGAGTCGCAAATCGATGACCATCAAATGGAGGTTCCCTGGACGAATAAATGTGCAAGTTCTGTTACTAATACGTAAATGGATGTCAATCATGAGTAAGTTTGGGTTGGGTTGGGGTTGAGTTGGGTTGTTTGGGGGAAGAGACCAGCCGGCTGCAGTGTCCGAGCGATTCTAGGTGCTACAGTCTGGAACCGCGTGACCGCTACGGTCGCAGGTTCGAATCCTGCGTCGGGTATGGATGTGTATGATGTCCTTAGGTTAGTTAGGTTTAAGCAGTTCTAAGTTCTAGGGGACTGATGACCTCAGAAGTTAAGTCCCATAGTGCTCAGAGCCATTTGGAAGAGACCAGACAGCAAGGTCATCCGTCTCATCGGATTAGGGAAGGACGGGGAAGGAAGTCGGCCGTGCCCTTTTAAAGGAACCATCCCGGCATTTAGGGAAATGGGAAATCACGGAAAACCTAAATCAGGATGCCGGACGTGGGATTGAAGCGTCGTCGTCCCGAATGCGAGTCCAGTGTGCTAGCCACTGCGCTACCTCGCTCGGTCAATCAGAGTAAGCCAGAGATAAGAATAGGAAAAAACAACAATCCTGAGCATGGGCGTCACCGGCATTAAATTATTGCGGAGACAGCTCAATAGATAGAATATAGATCACTAGGGGAGCTAAACGGGTCATCCCCATGAAAAAAGCTGAAAATTAGGACCTAAAACAACTTTTTTGGAGCATTCTGAATGCCTCATACCATAAATTTCAATGGCACTTAAAACTCCTAAAGCGTGCTAATTTAAGCCGTGGTTAAAACGTATTTTGCCATTACCGAGTATAAAAAATTGTTATATAAAGTAATTAACATTTAAATTTAGGACAGTATGTCTGTATTATTATTACGTATTATATCCTAAACAATCGTGGAAACTATTTCGAATTCAATAGTTTTCAAATAAAATTTTGCTTGATTTTTATTGAAAATTTAAATAAATAGCTTACTACATACACGATTTTCAAACATTAAAAATAGGTTTAAAAACATAAACGGAAATTTATGAAAACTAGGAATAAAAAGTAAGTAGATAAAAGTCAGAAGCGATAATTAAATATCGTGTCATAAGGGAAAATAATCTTACGGAGTTCATCCTATAGTGATCCAAATACATTCCTCCGCTATCAAAGTTGGATACAAATATTCTAACAAAATCAAGCATATTCGTGTTTATCTACTCTGCCCGTTCATCACTCGTGTTGGTACCAATACAGCTCTATAAAACTTGGAATACTCTCTTTTTAGATGATAATTGAAGTGGATTTGACTTACTGGCGCGTTAGTAAATGCTGCAAACCATTAAGTCTTGCTGCACAAGAGCTTCTAGTACGTATATTTGGTTAAGCTTGGATACATTCGTCCAATGAGTCATTTAGTGTCAACTACGACTCAAAGAACTGAAACTGCTTTAAAAAACAAAGTAAAATAAAAAATTATTGAGGGGGGCATGTTCACACCCCCCACCCGCGACGGTGACTCCCATGGTCATGAGACCAAACGTCCAACTAGTTACAACTGACGATGGCACTACAGCAATAATCTTCAAATACATCCACCTCGACCACGAAATTCAGTTAGGAAAAATCAACCCATTGGCGAAAATGTCACGAAGAATCAGGTGGAGTTAGGCGGCTTTCAGAAAGTTCCAGTTCATTATGATCAACAAGATTGTTCTAATGAGCCAGAAAACAGTTGTGTTCAACATTTCAGCTGTGGCGGTGGGAAAGACGAGTACACTTTTCTATATTGCAGTGGAGTTTTAGGATATAGGAAAGAGAACCTCTGTTTTTTCTCTACACACGCTATTAACCGGTATTTTGGTATGGCTGTGTTAGTGATTGGTCATTCTGTGGAAACATTTAGGGTTCAGATTAAGCCTTCTGATACTGTTATTTAGGGTTCACGTTACACACAATAATTTGAGGCTTGCTGCGGACGACGCTAGGTAAATTCATGGTACGATTTCTCGAAATATTGCTCAGGCACGTTCTTCAGTAGTGGACGAGTAGCTAATGAAGACGTCTGGCGGCGCAGTGGACCCAGGAACTGGTGAGTGGGGGTACCGATAGATGGCGCGCGGGCGTCACGCCCGCACACGATCAACAGATGGCTCTGGCAGTTCTACTCACATCGCTTGCAGTCAGCGGAAGGCTGCTGCTGCTGCTACACGACTGATCTTTCTGTCTCTCGGCGAGCGGTGGAAATTGCAACAGGGCAGCATCGAGGAAGCGCGAGCTTTCACGACTTGTGACTCTGAAGGAACGGCGTCGCTGCGAGCCTCATGCGGAATTTCCCGTCCGACTGACAGCCGTTCTGACGTCAGAAATCCCGAAGCAAAGCGCGCTGTCGATGAGGCCACTTGCACCGCTCGTAAGAAGAGCTACGCGTGTTCGTTGTTTTCAGTGCGCCTGTCAGAACACGACCACATGCGCGTGTGCGATATATTTCAGGTCTATCCGCAATTAGTTTTGGGCCCAGCAGTAACTCAAGTTCATCTACGATGTGCCTATCTCACTCCCAGCCCTAACACGTAAGGTGGAAACTGTATGTATCAGTCAAGAATATAAAAGTGAAAGTTCAGTCGTTTTTAATTCGTCACTAACTGTTGCATCTATGTTGTCAGAATATTCGATTCGATCAAGTGAAAGTAATGAGTTAAAGATTTTAATCGCCATTTGTAGACAGGATGTAGGTCCTACGTCTTAATGAAAGTAATTCACTTTACCGGTACACTCGTTAGCGATATATTTCCGGAATGAGAAAAGTGTCAGGTACATGCTCAGCAGGGAAGCGAATCGCTATTGCATGTTGCTTCTGACTGGTGCACTATGTCATCTGTCAAAGACCAATTCCTTCAGCAGGTGACATATCTTGGTTCTTCCTTTCGCTGACGATCTGCCACGGATCTGCTTGACATCGGCCCTCCTTCAGCCTGAGAGCAGCTTTGTTTACTTTTTGTCCTCCGTCTCTGCATGAACTGACAGTGTGTTCAGTAGCGGTGTCATTAACCTGGACTACATTCGCGCGTGTTTATCAGACTAGGGCAATAAAATATGTTGTCAGTAAGGAATCATTTGCATTTTTAGGCAATAATGAGAGGTTACACGATCGTTCTTAGATTGGATCGCGCATACTTTCCTTTCGATGGTGAGCGCGCTCCGACTGGCCATGTGAAAACACCTCACTTGGCCAATTAAAACCACAGCTTCCCACTACGTACATACCTCGCTTCTTAATGTTTCTTAGTCCACATGACAGCTTGGCCCTCGGAGACTGAACGCAGGGAAAGAAACAAATGGAAGATTGCGGTTTAACATTCAGGAGTGCTCATAAAGACAAGGATAGAGAAGAAATCGATAGTGTCCATTCCTGCGTAACAGTTCAGCAAAAACTGTTCACTCGGTAGTGAAACAATAGAGAACTTAAATCTGGTTGGTGGGACGGGGATTTGAACCTAACTCCTCTCGGCTGCAACTCCAGTGTCTTAAACAATTCGAGCCGGCCGGGGTGGCCGAGCGGTCCTAGGTGCTACAGTCTGGAACCGCGAGACCGCTACGGTCGCAGGTTCGAATCCTGCCTCGGGCATGAATGTGTGTGATGTCCTTAGGTTAGGTTTAAGTAGCTCTAAGTCTAGGGGACTGATGACGTCAGAAGTTAAGTCCCATAGTGCTCAGAGCCATTTGAACGATTGAAACAATGCGACTGATCCTATTCTACATGGCAATAGCATCTTCCGGTTGCCCCCCCCCCCCCCCTCGCCCACCTCTCACTTTTCCTCTTTAAGGAATCATCCCAGAAGTATCTAGGTTGAAACGAGTACAGAGCAGTCAACATGAGGATCGCTGGATCGGATTATGAATACACATCTTCTCGAATAGAAAATAGATAAATTGAAAGGATATGCATGGTTTGTAGAAGGTGAGCCGCGTTAAATGATGTGTGTGTTAACAAATTGGGTCGCTGAAATGATGTTTGAACGACGACAAAAATTCCAAAACACTGGCTATCTGAACTCGTCTGCAGGGAAAACGAGAAAAGTTGTTCTCAAGTGCTATGAAATTCCTCAGAAGTGTAACACACTCAACGAAGATAGAATTAGAACGAACCGGCAATACTGGGAAGGGAATAGAAATCTCTGAAAGTAACAAAAGATGGTTCAAATGGCTCTAAGCGCTCAACATGTGAGGTCATCAGTCCCCTTGACTTAGAACTACTTAAACCTAACTAACCTAAGGACACTACACACATCCATGCCCGAGGCAGGATTCGAACCTGCGACCGTAGCACCAGCGCGGTTCCGGACTGAAGCGCCTAGAACCGTTCAGCCACAGCGGCCGGCCTGAAAGTAACAGAAGATCATAAACAGAAATAAAAGGCGTATTTCTGTCAGAAAAAATACTCCCTCTTTGCTTGTGGCAACTTTAAACCAAAGTTTAAAGTAAGCGATACACATAATAAAAAAATTAAAATCCAACTGTGGCTGATACAGAGCTAAAATCTGAAACGAGAATCGCACTTTTGATAATAGTAACTGCACGCTACTTTCAAGAACCAGTACTATGATGACAAAAATGTCTTAGAGAATGTGAAACTAATTAAGGTTGAGGCCCCGGAGTGGAAAATTGACATCCGACCAGCAGATGAGTTAACTGTGCAGATGTGTAAAAGTGTGCGCTTCACAAAACGAAAAGAATGTAGAAGACTGCAGTATCAGTGAGTCACCGAATTAGTTAAGTCATACAAATACCTGGATGTAACAATATATAGGGACATAAAATGAAACGACGACGTAGGCTGAGTCCTCAATAAAGCGGTTGGCAGACTTCGGTTCATCGGCAGGATACTTTGGAAATACAGTCTACAAAGGAGACTGCTTGCAAATGACATTTTCATTGTGTCTTTGACTACTGGCCAAGAGTGTGGGATTAACTGGGGATATTGGAGGTATACAAAGAAGGGTAGCACGAATGGCCACAGATTCGATCGGCCATGGGAGAGCATCCCGAAGTTGACGGAAAACGAGAACTAGCAAACTATCCCATGAAATCCTATTTACAAATATTCAAGAACAAGGTTGAAGTGAGGAATCGACGAATATGTTACAACCACCTGTGTTTAAAGCATCATTCACCCTGTTCTCCGTATGTGGATGAACAGGAAGAAGCCTTAATAAATAGTACAACGGGAAATGTTCTCCGCCATGCACTTCACAGTGATCTGCGATGTAGAATATATGTATATTATTCACCTCTTCACTTAAGATTTCGCAGTAGAATCAAATATGACGCTCTTACATAGCGGAAAATTTGTCTTTGTACGGGCAATCCGCTATTCCTAGCCGACACGAGAAGCCTCACCTCGTTCTGGGTATTCTCATTCCCTCAGCTTCCTCCGATAAGCGTGGATTAGGTCACTGCTGCACGCGCCAGTCCTGCGGTTTGGATTGCTCCTTCCAGATGACAGCAGTCTCGTAAGTTTCTCAGAGCGGACCGATTTCAGCGAACACATAATCGGCTACTAGCAGTTATTCGGTATTTGTTTTCTCGAGGGGAAAAAAGTTTGTGAAAGAATAAACGAATAATAGCCAACTGCGCCACAGCTGTTGCGAAAGTCGAACAAGGGTCACCGTCGCTGGCCCGTGAGATTGAAACGTCGGCGATAAAGGAGTTCTTCGCCTTCGTAGCGATCGCTGTCTTCACTGCGCAAAACAAGGCGCTTCTGCTCAAATGGTCAACCTACATCATTTGGGATTGCGACCAGATGACTGATGTCATCAGCTGTCATACATCATGCCCAAGTCGTGCTAGATTGTACCAAGCACTACGAACGTATGCGCTACAGTAGTTTTATCTTATGACAGAGGGACTGACCAGGAAGATTCTTCTCCACAGCTAGTTACTGAAAAAGACAGCGTTGCACGAACTCCAGACCATCTCACCTTTGTTTCGCCGCTAGAGCCACTACATCATCTTTACTTTGAACATTATCTTCTCCGTCATCGCATCTTCTTATCATCATCTTCCTCTTCTTCCTTCTGCTCTTCCACGCAGTAAGAATGTTAGTTTCTTGCTTTTGGATGTGAAGTTGTACACTGGTCAATACAAATGATTGACGTTTGGAAAGAAATGTGTTTCAAATACTCGTATTAATTCTTCTTCTCTGTGGTTTCTCTACATCACTACTAATGCTACTGCTCCCTAACAAAGCGTATCAATGACATAAAGCGTTACTACGTAACGGATTCAAAAATATGATGATGATGTATCAGACACACAATAAAAGAATTCTTCTTCAATGATGTTTGCAAGAACGATGAAAGACTAGGATTAACATCTCGTCGACGACAAGGTCATTAGGGACGGGGCACAAGCGCGGAATGAGGTAAGATTGTGGAAGGAAATCGGGAGCGTCAAAGGAATCATCCCGGCATTTCCGTTAAGAGATTTGGAGAAACCAAAATTTCGATGGCCGTGCGGGGAACTGAACCACCATCGTGCCGAATGCGAGTCCAAAGTACGAAATAGTGCGCCACCTCGCTCAGTTCTGATTTTTTTTCCGCTTCCCCATTGAACACGCTATCGAGCGTACATACGCTTTGGCCACTTGTACCACCCTCGTCCCAGTGCCTCTAAACAATGCTTTCCTCGTGCATTCCCTACTACAGAAATATTTTCATAACACCTTTCGAAATACCGTTCTTCTTCCGCATGCCTAGTAATCTATGCGGAGCGTGAGCAGAGTAACACATATTGTTTTCCTTCGCTCAGTTGATGAGGTAACTTTACTCACTTTCTGCTGTAACTTGTGTTGTTTCGAAAAAGAACTGCTAACGACTTCATAAAAAGTGTTGTGGATTTTGAGTCCTGACAATTAACTTCCCGTGAGAGCAGACACTTTTTAAAGCTTCATTTTTAGTAGCCAGATTAGTTTTTATTTTCATCTCCCTCCGACTTTGGATATTCTGCGAGCTCTGTGGTCGTAGGGGTTAAATTTCACAGTCACTCTTGCGTGGAGTATGTATTCCACTTGGTTTAATTTAACGTTACTCGAAAGTTGTCTTCTTAACAGTCCTTTTGGTATTACGCATAAGCACAGGCGAACACCGAACAACCCGTGGCGTAGCTTGGCGGCTGTTTCTCGTTGATTAATCTGGTTAATTACTCGTAGCCTCTATTGCCTGCCGTGTCACTAGAGGGAGTGACAGCTCCGATATTGGCACTCGTCTGAGGCTGATACACGCTCCGAAGGAGGCCGATCAATAAGGAGGGCCGGCCCAGATTATCGCCTCCTGCGCGGTGACGATGCTTGCACGGTTTTTGTAATTGATTGCCTGCTCTGCTCCGCGCTAGGGCGCCTGACTGAGGCCGGAAGCTGGCGGGGAGCAGCCACGCGCATATGCCGCGCGGGTTGCATACGCGCAAGGGACTCGCCACTACGCGCATAATGCTGCTACAGCCTACAATAGGGTTTGCCTCGGGCCTTAAAACTGCTTCTTCACTGGGAGCATTCTTATTTGTGCCTCGACGCGTGCAAAATACGATGCAAAGGAAATCTGAGTGCGCAGCGAGTTTAAAAAACGATTAAATTAACGCGTTTTTCATAGAGGAAAGCATTAATTATTAGTTCCCTTCGACGTTGCTTGGTTGGAAATTTAGCATTCTTTGACACCAAAGTTCAACGAAGGCAGAATAACTTATCCCTGTTTTGAAATAATAGTTACCGACGGACAGCTTGAAAGTAAAAGCGCAAATTTGTTGACCTCAATGAACCATCTTGTGTACATTCCGATAATACGGAAACTAGGAGCTACGACACATTCTGGGTTGCCACCTTTGGCAAATCCACAGTCCGGCACTGCTACCTTTGTTAAGTCGGGACACTTCGAACAAATGGTAGCATTTAATATACTAAATGTACAATTGTTACTGACGTTCGTCAGTTTTTATCCTCACATCAAACTAAACAATACCATAGTTGAAAATGAAAATAATTAAAAGTTAGAGTGTTTATCTTAAACAATGTTGCTAGGGCTGAAAATTATGTACTTGTTGTCTGTGTAACAACCCTTTAGAAGATTGCTCTAATTGCCGGCCGAAGCGGCCGAGCGGTTCTAGGCGCTACAGTCTGGAACTAAACAATACCATAGTTGAAAATGAAAATAATTAAAAGTTAGAGTGTTTATCTTAAACAATGTTGCTAGGGCTGAAAATTATGTACTTGTTGTCTGTGTAACAACCCTTTAGAAGATTGCTCTAATTGCCGGCCGAAGCGGCCGAGCGGTTCTAGGCGCTACAGTCTGGAACCGCGCGACCGCTACGGTCGCAGGTTCGAATCCTGCCTCGAGCATGGATGTATGTGATGTCCATAGGTTAGTTAGGTTTAAGTAGTTCTAAGTTCTAGGGGACTGATGACCTTAGAAGTTAAGTCTCATAGTGCTTAGAGCCATTTGAAGCATTTTTTTCCTCTAATTGATAACTTATTGATGGGGTTCTGAGCAGTTTATTTTAACGAGATGTTCACTTTCCATAGATGCAAATTACGCACTATCATATAAAAAAAGTAAAACTGGAAGTAAACTAAAAAAGTAGAGAGCCGAGAGCGTCCCTTCATACTCACATAGGGACATGGGACAGTAACAGAAAATTAGGTATTACTGAAAATTAGGAACAATCCCTACAAAATCGGGACAAGTGGCAACCCCAGGCAGACTCTCCTAGGCGCAAGAGATCAACTTATCAATACCTGGCCAGAGATGCATAAAAAATTCACAATAAGTAAAACAACCTGTAGTTAAAACTAGCTGCTATTTGCTTTGTTGGAAGGCAAAATGCGTGATCATTGGTAATCCATTTTTATTTATTTTCAAACATCTCTAACGTAACAATGATTCATCACGATGTAATTACAGTTACCATGAACGAAGGCAACGAGAATGATCACGTCTTCCGCATGTTTTTAATTTTAATCATCATAACAGATACAGTACGTATTTGCACTTGTTTACTTTCAAGGAAATTTTTTGTGCTTTTCCTTTTTAATAAAAAGAAATACAAAGTTTGTATTTATTCGCTCTGTCCCCGCCAGATGCAAGCATCTAAGGAATTTATTGTCTTGCTCACTCCCCAATTGGTCCTTTGAGTGCTTTGGCAATTTTTTACCAACCATGTTTCTTTTCCTTCGGAATTTGTGCTGTGGATCTCTTCTATCCCAGAAGCACCTATGATGTGTATATGTATTCTCCTATCGGCAATATTCTCTTATCGGCAACATTACATTCTTTTCTGATAACTCCATTGCTCACGCAACCCATGTCAATATTAAAAAATACATGTTAGCAAACTAAAGCTTTCTGTACTGTTAGCTCCGAAGCGGAGACGACGAAAACTTTCTTTGATGGTTCGCTAAAAGACCAACATGAACAAACACTAACGAATGCGAACCGAACGGGATCGAATGCGCGCGCCTACCGTTTACACTAGAGAGAATGTTCGTTCGCTCCGATGTAAATCGTACTTTGCATTATGACCGAAGCTCGAACTGTGCCGGCGCTCCGTTCGCAGTAAATATAGCGATTCTGTGCGAACGCGAACTGTCAGTCGCTACGTCAGCCTCGAAAAGGGCGACCGGGTTGCCGTCTGAACCGCGAAAGGGGAGAGATTTCGGCAGCTGCTAAGTAAGTGGGGGCGGAGGTGGAGGAAAGGGGGCCAGCCGGCGATTAGAGCGTGGGGCGGGGGCGGGGGGGGGGCAGGGGGGTGGCACGAGGAGACGGGACGGCGGCGAAGGGCAGAGGGAGAGGGGCAAAGAAGAGAAACTTCTTGCTAATTGCAGTAATTAAGATGGCTGACTTCTCGCGAGTCAATAGCTATCTGCTGAGCTGGCTCGGCAATGACAGATGCAAACAATTCGAGCGCAGCCAGGCCGGGGGAACGGCAGCCGGCTAACAACGGCGCCAGCGGAAAACTCTGCGTGGCTGGCTGTTGCCCGTAGCTCTGTCACCCAACTCATCCTCACACCATCGCCACTTCTTATAGTGTGGAGTGAAATACGCAAGGCGTAGCAACCCCCTCCTCCCCCCCCCCCCCTTGTCAATGCGACTGTGAAATATACGAGCAAGGCGTCTGTACTTTCATCGGTACGATCCAGTCGCTTCGAAGGTACAGCATTTTCCACTTCTGCTGGTTGAAAGAGCAGTGGTAATTTATTCTGTGGCGTTTACATGTCCTTGTTTGAAACGGGAAATACAGATTATTTGTGTAAAATTTAACTTGCAAAAATTGTGTTGGTATCCATCTAACTGATTCTCTACTGAATGAAGTCCGATAACTTACCAAAACTTCAGATAACAATCTCATGGCCAAAATTACTGCAGCATCGTTGAAACAGTAGGTACAGTTTTAATGTAACATAACACGATAAGTATTACACGTGTATGCGAAAGAACTTACCCCCCTTCTAACAGCCGTGTACCGCAAGTCTCTAGCGGAACGGAAGGTTCCAAATAATTGGAAAAGAGCACAGGCAGTCCCAGTCTTCAAGAAGGGTCGTCGAGCAGATGCGCAAAACTATAGACCTATGTCTCTGACGTCGATCTGTTGTAGAATTTAAGAACATGTTTTTTGCTCGCGTATCATGTCGTTTTTGGAAACACAGAATCTACTCTGTAGGAGTCAACATGGATTCCGGAAACAGCGATCGTGTGAGACCCAACTCGCTTTATTTGTTCATGAGACCCAGAAAATATTAGATACAGGCTCCCAGGTAGATGCTATTTTCCTTGGCTTCGATACAGTTCCGCACTGTCGTTTTATAAACAAAGTAAGAGCTTACAGAATATCAGATCAGCTATGTGGCTGGATTGAAGAGTTTTTAGCAAACAGAACACAGCATGTTGTTATCAATGGAGAGACGCCTACAGACGTTTAAGTAACCTCTGGCGTGCCACAGGGGAGTGTTAAGGGACCATTGCTTTTCACAATATATATAAATGACCTAGTAGATAGTGTCGGAAGTTCCATGCGGCTTTTCGCGGATGATGCTGTAGTATACAGAGAAGTTGCAGCATTAGAAAATTGTAGCGAAATGCAGGAAGATCTGCAGCAGATAGGCACTTGGTGCAGGGAGTTGCAACTGACCCTTAACATAGACAAATGTAATGTATTGCGAATACATAGAAAGAAGGATCCTTTATTGTATGATTATATGATAGCGGAACAAACACTGGTTGCAGTTACTTCTGTAAAATATCTGGGAGTATGCGTAGGGAACGATTTGAAGTGAAATGATCATATAAAATAAATTGTTGGTAAGGCGGGTGCCAGGTTGAGGTTCATTGGGAGAGTCCTAAGAAAATGTAGTCCATCAACAAAGGAGGTGGCTTACAAAACACTCGTTCGACCTATACTTGAGTATTGCTCATCAGTGTGGGATCCGTACCAGGTCGGGTTGACAGAGGAAATAGAGAAGATCCAAAGAAGAGCGACGCGTTTCGTCACAGGGTCATTTGGTAAGCATGATAGCGTTACGGAGATGTTTAGCAAACTCAAGTGGCAGACTCTGCAAGAGAGGCGCTCTGCATCGCGGTGTAGCCTGCTCGCCAAGTTTCGGGAGGGTGTGTTTTTGGATGAGGTATCGAATATATTGCTTCCCCCTACTTATGCCTCCCGAGGAGATCACGAATGTAAAATTAGAGAGATTCGAGCGCGCACGGAGGCTTCCCGACAGTCGTTCTTCCCGCGAACCATACGCGACTGGAACAGAAAAGGGAGGTAATGACAGTGACACGTAAAGTGCCCTCCGCCACACACCGTTGGGTGGCTTGCGGAGTATAAATGTAGATGTAGATGTAACAGTTTATACCCAAACTGTCACTCAACCAAGTTTATAATGTAATATGCACATCCCAGTAATCAGTACAGCCGATTCTTTAACTCTGCATGAAAACTGGAGACAATATTCAGTACTGCCAATGACTGCACTACTAATTACTTCTTATAATTTTCTGCCGTCTGGGGGGCTTTCTTCAGCTGACTCGCAACAGGAAAGTTAACTGAAAATTACCAGAGTCCCATAACGCGTGGCTCTGAAAGCCACCCCCTTGTAAGTACAGAACAAACAAGTCGCAGTGTCCCGCGGCGGCACAGTAGGTGCACAGGAGGGTGGCCTGCATTCCCTAAAAACTGCATTGTGTAAGACGCTAGAAGGAATCCTTTTTGGTGAAATAAGCTCTTAAAGCCAAGTGAAAAACCCAGAGCTTGAAACTGTGGTGATGGACATTGGTCGCGGCCGTGTTGCCCAGGGATGCTCGTTTAAATACATGTAAGAGGATCTGTGATTGGTTAACAGCATTTATTTCGACAGAAGGTAAGTTCTTCCGTGCATGTCTCCGTGCAAGGATTTCGTTTATCGGGGTTGGGAATCAGCCTTGTAGTGGGAGAAATTCTCCGTCTGCCTTCCCACGCCACACCATCATTGGTTAACCATGAGAAAATCTGCGAGAGCAGGTATTTGTTGAACTCATTTATTACATTATTATTGGTTGGTACTTGGAGGCGCGCTGCAACTGGCCGGCGAGATTCCTACACTGGTAGAGCGAACTCAGTTTTGGAGAAAAGAAGTCAGAATTCAATTGTCACGAAGAGGTCGAAGAAAACACTTGCTTCACGGACGCCGTCGAGAACGCACTTCACTTCAGACAGCTGCAGAGAGGGATGTGTCTGACTTAGAGCAGAGTAAAGAGGTCGGTCGGGACTCAAGACTTTCCAGCCATTATCTCAGCCGTCTTGCACACTCGCATCGTTTAGACTTTAGAGTAAGCATGAGGTGATGTTGCAGCCATCGAGGTGAGCAGGATGCGAAGCTAGTTAAACTGCATCAAGGTTTAATTCTGCAGTTTTAACATTTGCGGCATCCATCATTTGCTTTGGTGAATCTATTGGTGCTCACTCTTGCTGCTCTGGAGTTCTTTCGTTAAATCATTAGTCATTTACGCTGTAATTGGCTGTTCATGTTACGATTTCATGTGTCCACCCACCTGTGCCAATACTGTAGTTCATAACTGCAACCTTTTGTCGACTTATTCAATATAATATAAATTATATAGACTATAACATTCTTGACTCAGTGGGTAAATCATTTCATTTGTTGTCTTCTGGCAATAAATAATGTAATTATAGTGATCACTAATTTATTTTTTGTAGTTCAATGAGTCCCTTCTTTGCGAGGTGTGGAACCTGTACTTTCATGTTTAACTGGGCCACCCCTGTAATTTCCATTCAATACGACGTTATCTACTACGGCTCATTCCTTCTTTTAAATCAGCATTATCATATGGAGACCTACCCTTTCCAGTAGGTCACTGGGGATCAGACTTATGGTGTCTTTGAAATATACTAAACAGATCAATCAACACCACACATTGCTACGAGATGAGCTGTTCTGAAATCAGTATTGCAAGCAGCTTTATTACAAGTTGAAGATTATCACAGTGTAATTTCAAGGTCGAGAACAGTCGTGCCTTAATAAACTACGATTAACAGTTCCTTAGAAATCCGAGCAGTGGCGTCTCTGTTGGTTTGTATGACTTTGCAAAACAAATTCTATAAGACTGCAGTAGACAATGCAAACTTTGACGACGATACGGAATTTTTACATGAGAATGAAGAAGAAGCAAAAACGAGGCTGGAAAATTTTGCCGAAATTGCAACCAAAGCCGATAGCATACAATAAGAGTAAAGTACTGAATTCAGAGAACGACTGGCAGGCTATGGAGAACGTACACAACTTCTAGAGTCAGGGGGAGTCGAGAACCCCCAAATGCTACAGAGGCTACGCTATGTTGCAAGGTCAACATATGAAAAAGAACAACTTACCAAGGAACGACAAACACTCGACAATCATGCAGAACAGGATAGACACTATACGAGACTACAGAACCAAGTTGAAGCATGATACGGAAAGGAAGATTGAGATTTCCGTGCCACTTCATGAAGAAACCGGGAAGACTGGAAAGCAAATGGAGCAGGCGTAATAAATACACATATACAGCAGTGCAGGGTCGGTCGAGCTACAGTAGAAACTGTGGATGATCATAAGTGGACTGACAACAGGGAGAAAATGTAACATCACGCAAGCAGAGAGTAGCAAGAGGAGTGAAGGATAAAGAGGTATGGGAAAAAGGACGTATTGTGCAAGTCTTGTTGATGAGTCGAAACGAACCAAAATGAATAAATTTAACAAAAAAAAGTCCAGGAGGAAGCAGTTGATTCAGTACCGGCGACAGGCAATATTCTGCAGGGACAGGAGTGCAGCTCCTGGAAGAGACTGCTCCCCCGTAACGCGATGGACGCCTCTAATGAAAGCGACATCATTCACTGTGCTCGGTGCAAGCGCACAAGTGCCTTTGCCTGTGCGGGACGAAAGCGACGCCAAGCCGGCCGACGACCGCAATTTGAGTCGTGACGCGTCTGCGTCCATCATGGAGCGGGGTGCCGGGCGGGAGTCGGCTTTCCATTAAAACTCGAGTGTGCCGGGGTCGAAATAATGAAAAAAAAAAAAAGAAAGAAAAGGACGGGAGGGGAAAATGGAGAAGGTGAGGCGGGGCGGGGCGGGGCGTGTTGTACGTCTTCGCGTTTTAATCATACGGAGCTGCGAAGTCAAATGGCTTCACAATTGCCTCGAACAAATACGAGGCAAGCTGGTCCGGACGGCGGAAGCTGGCGCTGGCGATAACCGAGCCACAAAAACAACGCCGGCCGGCCGGCGGACTCTTTTGCGTTTATTGCGCTACGCGCCGCTTTGATTGCGTGGCTACCGACACAGGGAATGAGTGAGAGAGGCGGAGTGAGGCAAAGTGTGTAGGAGGAGAAAAAGTTGGAAACTCATTTCGAATCAGTTATGTCAACATCTACGCTTAGTTCTACGTCTGTACATGGAAAGCTATCATATGATATCTGTTGAGTGAAAGATCTGCCGTGTCAGTTGGACTTGATACTCTTACAGTTACCACACTAGACGATGCGGTGATACACAGCAGCGATAACAGTGCTGAAGAGCAGAAACAGATTGCAAATAATTTAAACGATACCCAAAGCTAATAGTTCAAATGGCTCTGAGCACTATGGGACTCAACTGCTGTGGTCATCAGTCCCCTAAAACTTAGAACTACTTAAACCTAACTAACCTAAGGACATCACACACATCCATGCCCGAGGCAGGATTCGAACCTGCGACCGTAGCAGTCGCACGGTTCCGGACTGCGCGCCTAGAACCGCGAGACCACCGCGGCCGGCACCCAAAGCTAAGTGGAAAAGCAGTGCTCCATAGCAAAATATCCACAGCTGACGTCCCTAATTTCCAGCGCCGCGGTAGCAACAAGAAATTTTAAATTTTGGCTTCTAGATATTGTTACAAACAGCAGAAGGGTGGTAAGTAATGTATCAGGGATTGAAGGATACTATGCGCAAACTGGACAGTATCAGAAAAAACTCAATACTTCATTAAATCAATTCGTTCATTCATTGCTAACAATATAAATTAAAAATTTTGTTGTTTTTATTGATACTATGAGGTTCTTAAAAGGTTACCTATCGTTTCTAATCTACTTTCTTTATCCTCGCCCTTTGCAGCAATTTCTACTAAGCATTCCACGAGCGTGAAAAAATTTGCAATGAACAATTAAGGTTTTTGAAGTGATACATATTGGAGTACTAAACATCACATTTCCTCTCTGTAGTCAGGTATCTCCCTGAGGCCGTAAAACACTCGCTCTGCACTGCCATACCACGTGCACCAGGTGGGCCGGACGGAGTGGCCGAGCGGTTCTAGGCGCTACAGTCTGGAACTGCGCGACCGCTACGGTCGCAGGTTCAAATCCTGCCTCGGGCATGGATGTGTGTGATGTCCTTAGGTTAGTTAGGTTTAAGTAGTTCTAAGTTCTAGGGGACTGATGACCTCAGAAGTTAAGTCCCATAGTGCTCAGAGTTATTTGAACCATTTTGCAGGATCTGAATGAAATTTGGTGCTGTTGGAGAACGTTGAAAATTAAGTGTTCAGTAATGTAAGACAGGAAGACGTACTGAAAACAATAGAGCGAGGCGAGCTGTCTACGAAAAACAACTGGTAATGTGACATCTGCTACGGCATCCATAAATAGTTAACTTAGAACTGGATACAGCAGTAAAGGAGAAAAAACAGCGAGGAATGGAATATGCAGATCAGCTTGTACAGGATTTTGGGTATCGGTAGCTACAACAGATGAAAAGATTAGCGCAAGATAGAAAAAGATGGAGGATAGCATCAAACCTGCCGAAAGACTGGCGTGTTAACGTAATAACAAAAATACCTCTGCACTAGTGTACATTTGGACGTCGCTACGTGTTCTAAGACAGTAACATTTTTAAGCTGCTACAGGATGCACACTATACCACAGTGGTATGGCGCCCGTCGAAAAGCACCCGGAGCTGTTATAAAACTTCATCGATGCAGAACATTCTTGTTTATCCATGGACATTAATATCAGCCTGAAAGCACGCTAATCATGTATCCACTTCTAGCTCTGACATATGGCAGTTCATGGAGAGCTGTCATTTTCTGACTTGGTTCCCTTCACCTTGGTCTTTGATTCAGTGCATTATATATAATGTGTGTGTGTTTGTGCAGACTGATTCTTCAGCTGCTCTGGGGGGGGGGGGGGGGGGGGGGCTTGAGCAAAGGCTTCTTTTTCCGGAAGGCGTAGTTTTCTGCAGTCCGCATCGTGGCACCAGAGTCCGGTCTCGTATGAATGAGCCGCCTGCCCTGTTCTACTGTGGTGCAGATGTGTGGAAAGGGAGCAGCGGGGAAAGCCCGAAGGAGGCGGCAGCTCGCAGAGAAAGCGAACGGAATCGCTTTTTTCCGTGGCGCGCTCCGCGGGCGGCGGACACTGACAGTCTAGGAGCGGGCGGCGTCTTTTGAAGTGGCGATAGCCTTCCGGCGACCCGGGACCAACCTCCGGCCGCGCCGACACGCTCCGACAACGCCCCCCATCCACAGCCAGCCGGCCGCTCTCTTTATTTATTGTCGATCGCCGTTTGGGAGACAGTCGTGGCGTACGTTACTTGCATCTACACAATCGCTACGTATACCCCCAGACATAAACGTCAAGCTAGATACCACGGTGTACAAGACACCGGGGTTCAGAAGCAGGTGCTATGATCTAGATTCAAATGGAAACATTTGTGACAAGCTGAAAATGCGTTCCGAACTCGGACTCGAAGCCGGAAAAATACCATTATCATCTCATTATTTCACCCAATAAGGAACGCATCATAAAGACTGCGACTGATTATTAAATGTAAATAAAGCAATTTTCTGCTTCAGTCAATCTTTTTTATACCACTACGCGTTTCGGTGCTTCACACAATTGTCTTCAGGTACATAATCACTTAGTTGCCTCAGTGCAGAGCACATACGATTTTCAAAGCAGCAGGCCAAGTGCGTCTGCTCTACATTAGTACCACGAAGCAAAATGTTTCATTTTGGCCCACTGCTGTGAGAATGCGTCTATTCTCTGCACTAGCACAAAAAATTTAACTATGTAAGTCTCTATCTGAAGATGATAATGTGAATCATCGATACGTGTAGTGATACAACAAAAAAGTGACTGGCGCAAAAAACTTTTATTTATACCATCATCATCATGATCATCATCATATACCTCGAGGGTTAGGCCTGCGGACCTGTTCCAGTTCATTAGCTCACCTTTCCCTTGATCTTTCCAAATACCTTTTTCCTACCGGCTGGTATTCCATAGCTTGTTTTCGTAGTAGTTCGTTGCCCTTTCGAAGCACTTGGTTCAGCCATTTTCGCCTGTATTCTTAGATTTTTTTGCTAGTATTGAGATGATCTATTCCCTCATTACGGATGTGATCCGTTGTGGTTCCATCTTTGATTTTTCTCGCAAACTTCAGTTCAGTGGCTTGAATTCAACAACCATCGTTGACCTTTGGGATCCACATTTCGCTGCCACACTTAAAAGACAGGCAGAATTCCAACTAGATCTCCATGCGGCAGGTTATCAAGTGTGTTCTCTTAATTGTGTCCCGCACCAGCGAGGAACTGCCTACTTTTCTCGCAGTGCCTAGGTCATATTCATATATGATACTGCGGACTAGCCAATTATTGTTATTTATTGGAGACAGATGTCGTCCAATCATATTTTTCTATCTTATCGACAATTTACTTAAAGTCTGTTCATTTGCATATACTAGTCCACAGAAAATATCATCTCATCAAGGATGTTACCTAGCTCTCAATGGTAAAGTGTGAGGCAGTGGATCCTAAGGACTGTCGTTCGGTCTCAGGTCAGTCACATGGTTTTTCTCTGACACTTATCACTTGTTTCATTTCAGGCCACGTTTGTTAATGTGAAAAATGCCGAGTTGCACGGGTGGTGCGGAGTTCACCTTAAACTTCAAAGTTCGAAGGAAGACAAAGGAATAAGACTTCCAGTAGCACCATACCTAGTAAAACACTAAGGTCTTCACCACCCTTCTGGTTGATTACTAATTTTTTCCCCTTAAAGACCATAATTTTCGTTTTAGTTTTTGAGGTTTAATTGAAACCACGTAGAGAAACAGCTGTGTGTCGCTTCCCTGCGATAAGCTTCCTTCGAAGAGTGTCAGCCCGGCAACGTAACCAGCACGGTCTCCGTAGACTATGGAAAGTAGGAGGGAACTGCAGCAGTGATGGTAGGTTGTGATTCGTGCCAGGATAGGTTAGCCACTAAGGATATTGAGGATATTGCCTGCTAAACACAAGGATCCGGATTCGAGTCCCAGCCAACACACAGTTTTAATCCGCCGAGAAAATTTCCAAGTATAGTACATTATACATTTCAGTATGCCAGCGCTTAACAGTTTCTCTTAGCACTTCGCTAACATACTGCTTTTTCGAATAAATGATATTGCGTATCGTGATTATCTAAAGACTACGCACGGGATTCTTAATCGCACTGTACTCACTGCACGTGTTCTGCTGCATCGACGATCTTGTCCGGGTACTGTAAAGGAAACGTATGCTTCATTTAATTCCCACATCTGCCACCGCTCTTTCTTAATCGTGACTCAAGTGCGTGCAGCGCCAAACTGCTCAGATGATGCGCGGTAGAGCAAAAAAAAAAAAAGTATCGCGAGGCATTAATCACCAATATGAAGCGTGTTCTGGACAGGTTAAGAGCAGAGAGAGAGAGAGAGAGAGAGTGAGAGAGGAGGGGGGGGGGGAGCAACAGGCTGGAGATTGGCCGAGGTATTTTAATGCTCCGGCCGCCGCACCTGCGCCGTTACACCCGTGTTTCGGTCCGCCCGGATCCTCGGCTTACGAAGTTCACAACACCTCACACACTTGGAGGCAGTTCGGGCGCCCCTTCGACACACGTGTTCGACACACGCTGGTCCACTGGGACAAGGCCCGCTAGCCTGCAGCAAACCCGTGGGAAACACTGGCTGCTGATAAAGACGAGGGAAACTTGGTAGAGAAAGAGAGGCAGACCTTAGGGGGAAGCACACATCTGGGTGCTGACTGAGACAGGGGTGTGGGGTTGGGGGGAAATGGGGAGACTTCTTCTACCCTAGGCTTGCTTCTTGACCTTGACTTGGACGAGTCCCCACCCCGCATGCTCCCGCTTTTCCAGAAGGGGAGCGGGAGCAGATGAATGAAATCCCTGCAGCTCTCGCCTTCCTTTGACAAGTGCCTGTCTCTCTGGCCGATACGCTTATAAGGGTCTCCAAATTCTTCGCTACTGATGGGGTGCGGAAGGAGTGGCCTCCTTTCGGAATGCAGTGTCGTCGCCGTGATGCTGTTCGGAGCGAGGATTTCAATAACACTGCTCTCCCCCTCACGTCCTTCCTTTGGCATATCCTTCACTAAGGCAGTCTGTTTGTTAATACGACGGATTAACTCTCGTTTTTACGAGCATTTTATACAGGGTTCTGTATACTCCATGCGCAAGAGTTCTATATCTTTTCCGAAACAAAATGGAGGAAGATCTCAGAAACAAACTATACTCGTAAACTCCACGTCAAGGAGAGTTGTCGAAATGTAACGTTCATCTGCGTATCCCGATAAGACGCCCAGTATTTCTACAGAATAAGTCTGTAATTAATGTTTTAATTTCCGTCTTTATAGTTTTCAATTTTTTTCCACCAATCCACTTTCAAGATTTCAGCTGAAGCCATCGTCAGAATCATTTTAAAGAACGTCTTTTGTGAAATTTCCATGCACAATGATACGGTTGTACATGAGAATTTCACGAGGTACAATACATCAATGTTTTTTTTTTTTTGTGTTGTTCTGTTAACGACTTAAACCAAAAAAAGTAAAGGTGTAAATTTTTAAACGAAAATTACAGTAACTAGTGACAATTATGGCGGACTCTTACAGCGATTTTATGTCATATATTGACAAGAATATCAGTCTGCTAATCTCTTCAACAGGATTTTCTGATGTTTCTGACTCTTAACTCACCTAGGTTTGCAACTCAAAGGTAAGGAAAATGTAAAGTCTGCAGCAGCAAATGTTTTTACGACGAAATTGGTGTAAGGTGAGGTCGAAAAGAAAGTATTTCAGTTAATGAAACGCAGTACCAACTATGTTTATATAAAAGCGTAAGCGTTATTCCTCCCTATTTTTGTGTATGAAGTATTTCGTCCTGTTTGTTAAGGACATTCATAGGTCTCCGAATAACGGAATGTAGGAATACAGACACACATTTAAAATGAGGATACCATCCCCTAAGACCCGCAAGGCAATTGTCTTCACGAAGGTTTATCATGCCAAAAACTGAGGAACAGAGAGAATAATTTGAAATAAGGGCTGAAAAGACAGCTGGGACAAAAACGTGACATGGATTGCATTAAATACACTGGTGCCAAAAATTAAAGCAACAAACCACTATTTCCCCATCCTGTGTCTAATTCAAGATAGAATCATACAAACCGTCAACACATGTCCCTACGATCGTGTTCTGAACGGAAGATGGCATTTCGGTCATCGGAAAACTACGCCAACTATGACGTCAGGTCACCTACCAAAAGAGGTAGTGTTTGCCGGGTAGTCCTTCATCCACAACTGCTGAATACACATCCAGAGCCGGTGCATTATGGCACAGAGAAGACGCCTGCCAGACACTATGCGGTGGAGGACCATAGGAACGAAGGAAGCAGGACAGTCGCAAAGAGATGTGCCCGATGGCTTAATGTGAATCGTTCTGTTGTATCTCGGATGTGGCGATAGTTTACAGAGACCGAAACTGTATCCCGAAGACCAGGGCAGGGCTGACCATTTTTGACGTCAGAAAGGACTGCTATTTGGCTGTTAAGGGGACGACGGTACCGTCTTAGTACTGCACGCCAACTGGCATCTGACCCCGCAGAATCCACTGGACGTGTTGTATCGAGACAAACGGTGTACAGAAGACTTTGACAGAGTGACCCTTATTCTCGGAGACCAACTGTATGTGTACCTCTGACGACTCTTCACAGAGGAACCAACACGCCACCTGGACGGTCAAACATTGGGTCAATGTTCTTTTCACAGATGAGTCCCAGTTTGGTCTGGTCAGCATCTAGAGGGAACGTGAAAAACGATTTCGGGACCCCACCACTGTGGAAAGAGACTGATATAGAGAATGATCTCTGATGGTGTTGTCAGTGATTATGTTGACCGCTCGAACACCTCTTCTTGAAATTGCACGGTTAAATCGGCAAGGTTTAACTGCTGTCAGGTGTCGTGACGAGATCTTGGGATATCACCTGCCGTTGTTGCCAGGTGCTGTGGCCCCAGACTTCGTATTGTTGGACGATAATGCTCGCCCCGTAGAGCACGCGTGGTTGATGTTTTCTTGGAAACGGAAGATATTGCAGTCATTGCTTGGCCTGCTTGCTCTCCCTATCTGAATCCCATAGGGCACGTCGGATGCACTAGGGGCACGTGCTGCATCACTTCAGCATCCACCAACCACTCTCCAAGACTTGCGAGCAGCGTCGTTTGTCAGGCCTGTACTGCTGCCAGGGGTGGTCACACCCCATACTGTGTGCATTAACCAGTTGTCGGAATGTGTTTGTTAATCCGTTAAGTTGGAAAAAGAAGAAGAATATTTCTGTCTACCGTTATGCATGTTGCAGTTGTTTACGTTCTGTATTCTTTATACTGTTTCTATAATACTTTACCATCACCTGATCATATTGTTTTATGGCAGAATAAACGCAACCCTGCAAAATTTCGGTTTCTTGATTTAATTTTGGACACCTATGTATGTAGCAGAAATGGATACTGGTAGTTCGTCTTGTGAAATAGAAGTCTCTTAGTAGTCATGTGGGGAAGAAATAAGTGATGGCAAAGAATGACATAAGTAGTGTTTAATGTGGCCGCTTGTTTTTATCCGACGAATCTGAGCAAAAGAAATTTGATCAGCTACAAATGTGGTATCATTAGAGAAGCCAGCGGGAAGTGAAGAAAGACTCAGAACTACGATACACACATAGATGATGTATTCTGTTTCTAGTACGTCAGTGTAGACGGTGAAATATGTTGCAGGTAAGACATGTAAGAGTTTTCCCATCCTACTTACGGATATTCAGATAACTTTGCTTTTTCATTAGCGTCGCGTCAGACTTCGTCGCTCTGTGCTGACGCAGCTTTCTTCTGTATGGTGTGGGCGACGCTAATAAAAGAGAATAACGTTTGGTATGCGTCCTCCACGCCCCGATACACAGCCTACGCCTTTGACTGTCATGCCGCAAACACAAGGCACATATCTGAGCTGGCAGAAAAAACCGTGAAACACTCAATTTTCCCCCGTTTCCCGTTTTTACTTGCCCCCTGTCCTGGACCCTCAATTTTTTGTTGTTTTTTTACTTTTCAGAAAATCAGTAAACTGAAAGCGGACCGCAGGAAAGGGCGTGTGGCACACGGCGGCCTCTGCGCTTCACAAGACGGGGGCTTAAAACGATTGCGAGAACGAGGGAAAAATAAAAAGCACAGCCAAGCCGGAAAATAAAATAATTAAAAACCCCGTCCCGGTCGAGTTGGCGTCCGAGAGAAACTCTAGACTTTCGGCTTCGGTATACGTACGGACGTGTGCGGCCACGTATGTTTGCATGCGAACTGGCGGAACATGTGTATTCACGAGCCGCGGGAAAGCGGCAAGGGGTGATCCCTCTTCGTGAACCAGGTGCGTCGTTTCGCTCTGGATGGGCGGAAGAAAGAAGCGCGTTTGCAGTGGGTTGAGAATCCGGTGCCAAGTGCGTGAATGTGGCGGTCATGTGATGCCTCTACAGTTAGGCGCGGCGTTGTTTACTGTCTCCTTGTCAAATACGTTCGCCATCAATTGGATCCTCGGTTGGCAAATCATTTTATTTTTACACCGCTTTTGAGACGGCAGATCGTTGCTGAACGGTTATGATGTGGCAAGAATTTGAGGGCGCTTCTACTCAAGCCTGTACGAGTTCGGCGGCGCATCTGGACGCGACTAACTTTCCTTTAGTATCAAAAACTAACGTGCATCATACACCTTAATGTAAAAAGGTAAGCTAAACAAGCTAATGGGTTCATACCCCATTTATAGAGGTATCAATCCTCTCCTTTTTAACGACCAACAACTCTACAAAACTTCTCTTCCTATCAACATTAATGATAGGAACGATCCTGTCCATTTCATCAAATTCCTGATTTGGAGTTTGAATAGGACTTGAGATCAACTTACTTTCATTTATTCCGCTCCTAGCAAGAAGTAAAAATATAATAACAAATGAGTCATCAATTAAATATTTTATTGACCAAGCAATAGCATCGACAATACTATTATTTTCAATTTTGTTGATTCAAATAAAGTATCCAATAGGGTGAGAAACAGAATTTATTCCATCAACCCACAATCAACTAATAGCTATATTGGAGTTTAGAAGGAATGGACAGGGGCCACATGCTACACTTCAAATTTGTCAACCAGTTGATCACATATAATGCGGCACTTGGTAATACTTTGAGGTGGAGATGAAGACTAGCCGATAGAGTGAAAGTAACAATAAAGGCAAGCTACCGTTTGATGTCTCTTGGGTGGCCGTCTTATTACGGACGGAGCAGTAAGTAATTTAGAGGACGTAGTGGAACAATGTTGAACAGAATCTCTACAAAATAAAGATCGACCAGAATCTCTACAAAATAAAGATCCTAACTTCCAATACATTTTGTGCGGTTGCTTCACCTCAGCTCTAAACTTTTTTTCAAAGGGAAACGCCATATTTGAACTGCCGTGAGCTGCTGAGGATTTGTCCGCAATTTTGCGGGGTGAAAGAGGACCCCTAACACCTCACGTGGTTAAAATATTAGGACGCACTACTCAGAAAATCCCACGAAAAATCGATCCAAAGTTTCTTAGGTACCTTATGAGTATAAAATGTTAGTACACTGCCGAGCCGCCGTCTGGCGTCGGTGTTTAGGGCTCGAATTCTTACGCCAGAGGTCTCGTGTTCTATTCATCCTCTGGCACTTTTTTTCCCCTTCTGTTTCATTTTCTTTGGTTATTCCACCAATTATTCAGAAAGTTTCCCAAACCTACATTATCTTTAACAAATTAGTTACATTATTGAATAAAAATTATTTTCTTTTTGTCCAACAATACATTTCATGGCGGTGGGTTTTCCATTTTTCATTGTAAAGTATATGAGGAGAAACATTGCCTTTTTAATCAGAATAACAAAGTCGATTGGGAAACATTCAATTTTTATACATATAATAATTATAAACAAGAACCGCAGTGGTAATCGTAAAAACAAACAAAGCAATAATTTTTGCGACATCTTCCGCAGCATATAAAAGCGGATTTTTTACAATCACAGGGCGTTTGCAATATATCTGTACAAAACATGCCCCATTAACATTTACGAAAATGTTTCGAGTTTCTGACAATTTTCAGGCAGACCAGGCATATTAAGTCATGTCTCGGAATATTGGTGACGATAATTGATGGTGAATTATAGAATGAATTTTTATACAATCTTCCCGGGAATTAATTTCACGATTCTCCTGTAACAATGCGCTGCAGTTTTGCAAGCAACAGAAGAAAAAAAATAAGTGCCGGAGGAGGAATCGAACACGAGACCTCTGGCGTAAGGGTCCGAGCGCTAACCATGGTTCTTTTTTTTAATTTTTATTTTTTACCATTTTTTAAGAAAAAATAAAATAAAAATAAAAACGCGGTTCCTCCGCTTTAGGGTCCAACATCGCGACCACTTTTTTTTGTTTTGGGAACAGGAAGGCAGTGTAAACAAACAATCTTTACTCGTACAATTGTGCTGTCCTAGGGATAAGAAAAGTATCGAGACTGCAAAAACAATTTGGAAACCATAAAATCAACGTAAAGGCCGCCCTCACCATGTAGGCCAGACGGCGGCACGACAATGGACTAATATTTTATGCTCATAAGGTACCTAAGAACCTTTGGATCGATTTTCTCGGGATTTTCGGAGTAGTGCGTCCTAATATTTTAACCACGTGAGGTGTTAGGGGTCCTCTTCCACCACACAAAATTGCGGACAAATCCCCGACCCCACGGTCGTGCCGTCTCCTTGTTAGTATAGCGTCACCTTCTGTCAGTAATAAAATATACTAACACAGTTAATTAATCTTCATATAGTGTTATAACTGTGTTGCGCGTTTTCGTATTGAGGCAGTCTACATTAACCCGATTTCTCCAGCACAGAGGAGATACGGAGGGGACTTGGGGGGCGGGTGAAGCTCTCAATGCTCGCTGCCTTTGGGAAAGGGTTTGTGGTTGAAGAGAGGCGAGACCGGCAGGAACGATGAACCAGTGGAAAATGCGCCGGGCTCGAACAGCTCTAGCAACGAGGCCGCGCCAGCCGGATGGCGCGAGTGCAGCGCGCGCCGAGGCCGCCCGCGCCGTACGCTGGCGGCGGTCAGAGCGGATCAGGGGCTGATGTCTTGGCTAGCGGCGGCGGCGGCGGCGGCTTGGCAGCTGCCTTGTATTGATCTGGCGTTCGGCCGTTGCCTCCGCAGGCGGCGGGTGTCTCACTCGCTCGCTCGCCACCCCGCCCGCTCACTCACTTTTATTGGACCCTGCTAATTAGTATACGCCAGGCAGCCCCCTCCGTGCCTGTGTTTGCGGGCCGGACGCCTTAAACTATTGATTAATATCCAGTGGCGGGCGGCGGCACCGGCTCCAGCTTCACAGATCAAGTGACGGACTGTTCGAGTCCCAACCACCCCCTGCCTGCCTCCGCAGCCCCCGCCGCCGCCAACACCCTCGCACTGCCCGCTGGGCTTCTCCGACGTCCGGCCTCCCTCCCTCCCTCTGCCACCTCTCTCACTCTCCTCTCTCCCTGCTTCCCTCTCCTTCCAACCACAACCCCTCTCCAGAAACCGTCTCTCTCTCTCTCTCTGTCTCTCTCTCTCTCTCTCTATCAGCCGCCTCTGTCTCGCGCCCGTATCTTCGTCTTCCTCTTTCGGCCGGTCCTGTAGTATCGCGAGCGGCAAAACCAGCACCAGCGGCACCACCATCACCGCACCACCAGTCAGCCCCTCCTCCTCCCTCGCGCCCTCGTCAGACTCCTCCGCCGCTTCTCGTATCGTCAGGCCGATGTGATGTCGCCCCCCACCTCTCCCGAGCAGAAACCGACAGCCGGCCAGAAGCAGGGCAACACACGATCGCCCGTGTGCTGCAAACATCACGCGCTTGGTCGCGCGCCTTCTGCGGGGGATGCACACGGTGGACAGTGCGAGCGGCTGGCTTGTGGTCGGGATTGAGACAATGTTGGGGGCCACACCGGCTACTGTTTGCCGATCGCGAGAAACACCAATTACACATGAGGAATAGGACAGTTTCTCCGTCTAACTTCAAGATCGCAAACTGTCGAACTCGCGCGCAGGGAGGGGAATCACTGGTTTCCGAGCATTTTAGTATGTCACTCCATATAGTATAAATAAATGTCAAAATGGGTAAGGTCGGAAGCTCGACGAAAATGTTGGCGGATGCTGGATGTGAGGAAGTCGCAACACTAAAAAATTGTAGCAAATTACAGGAAATCCATAGAGGATCGACACTTGGCGAAGGTATTATCAGCGAACCCTCAACACAAACAAGTGTAGCGTACTGTGCAGCCGGACGTTGTGGCCGAGCGGTCCTAGGCGCTTCAGTACGGAACCGCGCTGCTGCTACGATCGCAGGTCCGAATCCTGCCTCGGGCATGGATGTGTGTGATGTCCTTAGGTTAGTTAGGTTTAAGTAGTTCTAAGTCTAGGGGACTGATGACCTCAGTGCTGAGAGCCGTTTGAACCATTTCGTACTATGCACAAATAGACGAAAATCGCCGTTACTTTAAGGTAACACGTTTTTCAAACAATTACTAAAATCTATTTAGCAAATAAAAATCGCCAAACAACGTATGTTTTCAAAAGTTGTTGTTTTGTTTCAGTAATAATACTTAATTAAAATAACAACTTTTGAAAACATACGGGTGGTTGGCCATTTTTCTTGGTAAACATCTGATCGGCCACTGTGCTATATCCACGATGGATCAACAGAGATCACTGGAAGCAGTCATATCCATGAAATACTAGAGAGTATATATACGAATCAATTTGAAATGGAAAGAGCACATAAAACTAATGCCAAGGAAGACGAATATCATATTTATTGCAATAATCTTCAGGAAGCGCAGTGCACACAATAGTAATCTTCAGGAAATGCAGTCGACACACAGTGGAGGTACTTTAATCAAATCCTACCTCGACCGACACTTTAGTATTGTCCTCAGTTTAGGACCTTTATATGGTAGGACTGATAGAGAATATAAATAATACCTAAATAACGGCAAGATTGATAGAGGAAATACATAACATCTAAAGGAGGGCTGCGCGTTTCGTTACACGGTTCGTTTCGTAAGCAAAATAGCGTGAAAAAGATACTCATCCAACACCAGTGGTAGACACTTCTATGAGAGGTGTTGTGCATTACACAGTGGTTCGCTGTTAAAAATCAGAAAGCACGCGTTGTTTTTGAACAGTCAGCCACCATATTGCTATCTCTTACGCATTTCACGCTAAAAGATCATAAAGCTAAAATTAGAAAGATGCGAGCTCGCACGGAAACTTGCCAACAGTCGTCTTCCCGTACAGCAGTCGCAACTGCAGCAGGTAGGGAGACACAAAGTACCTTCCGCCTCACACCATAAGATGGTCTGCGGACTCTACAATGTGAGTCGATAGCGAAGTTGGAAGCGTCGGACTACACAGCCGCAAAGGCAAGGGTTCAGTTGTGACTGGGTCCTTTTACAGCTGATAGTGATCTTTAATGTAAAAAGTTTGAAGGTGAACCGTGGTTGCCGGCCGGTGTGGCCGAGCGGTTCTAGGCGCTTCAGTCTGGAACCGAGCGACCGCTGCGGTCGCAGGTTCGAATCCTGCCTCGGGCATGGATGTGTGTGTTGCCCTTAGGTTAGTTAGGTTTAAGTAGTGCTAACTTCTAGGGGACTGATGACCTCAGATATTAAGTCCCATAGTGCTCAGCGCCATTTGATTGAACCGTGGTTTCGTGTCCACGTAAACCTGTATATAACTGGCTGGACGAACTTGTCGCCTTCCCTTATGAATCTCCGATGCGAGACACACAATTCATTAAGTATCTGTTACGGCTGTGGCAAGAATCTTGCAAGTGGTGCGTCGTTCACTCTGTCTCAAGTAAAACAGAGGTGCATTAATTTTTTACTCCGAAACGCTTGTGAGATGTACGAAAACACACGCTTCATTGAACTGCTCCATTCTAGGACTGCTACTCCGAAGTCAAAACCACCATAGCTCCTTTAAAGAAAAGAATAAACACATAAAATAAAAATTAAAAATAAAGTTACTTTCTTTGTCTCAATTATGAAAACTTGTTGTCACTCTTTTGTAAGCACTCCGTGATCATCCACATTAGCGAAGACACATCTTTAATATTTTAACGTGTCAATATATTTAGCCTGATGGGGTAATCACTTTTCTTCTTCTCGAGAATGACAAATTTATTTGCATTCAATTCTTGCAGCGCTGAAGTCTGCCAATTTCCGTGCTAAATTGTGGATATCGCCACACACTTTAGCAGTAGATTTTTACACTTGAACGTCTGCCTACGAGTCAATAACAATTAGAAATCTGCGTTTCAAAGTCCCACTGTTACTCAGGAGGAAGGTTGCAAACTTAAACCGGATGTTCGTATAGCTCGGCTTGTCAGTCCGGGCACAATGCTTTATCTGTACGGAAAATAGTTAAGGCATACAATCCGTTGGAGAATTATGCAAAAAAAAAAATGGTTCAAATGGCTCTGAGCACAATGGGTCTTAACTTCTGAGGTCATCAGTCCCCTAGAACTTAGAGCTACTTAGACCTAACTAACCTTAGGACATCACACACATCCATGCCCGAGGCAGGATTCGACCTGCGACCGTAGCAGCAGCGCGGTTCCAGATTGTAGCGCCTAGAACCGCTCGGCCACCCCGGCCGACGAGAATGAAGCAGTCTTACTTTGTTACATTTACGCCGTAGCAGAAATGAGCGTGACTACCGTAGACAATTCATTCGACATAATACTTTGTTAGATGTGTGTCTTTCGTCGCATTTGGACGGCTGACTGAATGTGATCGGATGAATAGCCAGTTAGAAATAGACGTAAGTTATGACTCCTGCTAGAGTGCGCTGCGAAATGAACTACAATCCTGCTTGAGAACGATAGACGTTCCGGCGAGGTAATTCGTTAAAGATACGACAGATATGTGCAGAGAGCAGCCATTAAACTTATAAATATCTGCGCCATTGGCGGCTGCCGTAATTCTCGGCTCTCTCTCTCTCTCTCTTCCTTGTAGCGACGCTGCACTGGCCGGGAATTTTAATTGTGTGCCGTTTGGCATTCCTTGCGGCACGCCGCAGCTACCTTCATCGGCAGGTGCCGTAGTTCTTTCAAGAGCTGCAGGTGATAAGTCAGCAAAATGTCAAGCGACTTGTGCTCCCGCGTCTTGGTCTTGGCAGATACCGCGCCACTTCAAATGCTCCTAGCTCTCGACCTATTGGTTAACTCAGGTATCACGACTGCCCGGAATTATGTGTAGTTGGTAGTAAAAGTGGAGGACCGAGTAAGACATTTTAGAGTTGACAAGGTTACTGGGGAGGGGTACAACTTACCTGCATTATAGCTTAACTTTTAAATCGAAGTACAACTGAAATAAAATTGCAGACTGAAACAGAAATGCAATTTTGTTACATATTGACATATTCTGGAGAACTGTGTATGTTATGTAAAACGTTTATTTATGAACACGGCTGAAGTTAACTTCATTTATAAGATTTCGAATTTACGAAATTCATCTACAGGGGTTTTACATGAAATGCGTGACACTGATGTTGGGAGCTGATACAGTGTTGGGGGGAAAAAAAGGTTCAAATGGCTCTGAGCACTATGGGACTTAACATCTGAGGTCATCAGTTCCCTAGAACTTAGAACTACTTAAACCTAACTAACCTAAGGACATCACACCCATCCATGCCCGAGGCAGGATTCGAACCTGCGACCGTAGCAGCAGCGCGGTTCCGGACTGAAGCGCCTAGAACCGCTCGGCCACACCGGCCGGCCGATACAGTGTTGAGTTGACCGCCAGAAAGATTAGTTTTCAAACTGTATTAACATTTTTATTGCTCTGCTCAGTTATGCATAGTGGTTTCCATTACTGGCCACGTTTCTCAGTCAAATAACGTAACTTATTTATAGAAAGGCACCGCGTGTTGCAAGTCATTTAGACCGAATGAAAACAAAAGCTACGTAGTTGTATGGTGTAAGAGTGTCAGATATGCTGATAGAAGTATAGTAAGGACTGATAAATTCCATTATTCGCATGCGACAAAACCAATCTGGGCGAAAATAGGGAAAATCTAGAAGACACAACCCAGCAAGGGTGAAAAAACTAATTAGAGTCAAACGTGATGAATAGTAGCACAGAAGAGAATAGTAACTTGCTAAATAGCAAACTTTGAAAGGCACAGAAAAAGATGGAAGGCATGTTAGCTACCCAAGAGGCAAGAAAAACGTGAGATGGTCGTAACCAGGAGGGTAGCACCACAAGCGAAGGAAAGCACCAACTTAAGTTTTGCTACCTGAAGTACTATGAGACTACACAGCAGATGAGGAAAGGAGGACTGGAGAAACCTTAACGTCAGCGGTGAAAACTATTTTAGGGCAAATTTTGATACAACGAAGACTAGTTACTGAAATAATTGGCTAAGCCGTAGAGCGCTGTAAGGAGTAGAAAAGGTGGAACAAAGAACACAGATGGAAAAGTACGCTGCCTGTAGTACGACTAGAAAACTGAGCAATTTAATAATGGAAAAAAGGTCAGACCGTGTAATTTAGCGGAAGTACTGAAGATTACACAAGCATTATGGCGGTGTTGATTTTTGTGTTGCAGATGTAGTTTATTCGTTACCACTTTACACGTGTCATGTTTAATCCCACCATCTCCAGTAGCGTTTTCGCCGCGAGTAAGTACGGTTACAAATACTAATATTATGACAATTGCAGACGGGACAAACAGTAACACGCGCACTTGTTTATTCCAAACGTTTCGTCGTTTTAGTGGGTGTTAGTTTCCAGTTACCAAAGCCCCCGACACCTATCAATTTTTTTCACGCCGTCACTGAAAACAGACACTGCCAGGAGAGGGGGGAGGTCATGTCGAATGACAAGTGGCATTTCCGGCACTCGGTTAACAACGATGGTTGTGGCAGTGGGTGGGGGAGGTGTATGAGAGGACGCGACATTGGGGGGGGGGGGGGGGGAGTGACGGGGGTGTTAATGGGTGACGGAAACGTATCCGCTTTCCTGACACTCTATACCGGCGCAGTATTTCATAGAGTGTGCGCGTCATCAAACTGAGACGTACTTGCAACTGATCGGTCGGATAGTGTTATTGATTTCAGCGTTTTGTATTGGACGTACAAAATTCGCGGCGCTTTTCACATTTGGTCCGTTACCGATAAATACTTCCAGTGGAAAGTATGCTTTCGTTCGCAGGGCACATACGATCTGAAAATGAACGATATCCGACACCGTTGTAGAACTATTTATTAATGCTTAGATGCGCATCATTCATGTATACAGCCAGAACACTCCATTTCTGCTTAGCGTTAGTCGATGAGCAATTTTTCAGACATTCTGCATTGGAAACAGAAATTCTACTAATAATTTGTTGTATTCTGATGCCTATGAGAAAGCTTTGGCTGTTGAGTTAGACGAGAATACACACCTCCACGTGGTGAAAGAAATGCATAGCTTGGGACTCGAGAAACGGTAAGGAACCGATTTAAACTGTCATCGGCGTTCGCACAAAAAGGAGCCCCGTCGTTCTCGCAATGGTCAGTAAGTACTTTGCCAGCACTGCGCAGGCGTGACAGAAGCGAGGCTGAAACATAGTGGGAACTTTTTAAGTTTTCTTTCCTTCAAGCATTTCATTACAAGCGTGATGTTAACGTGGTGTAGATGGACGTTTTAGAGAGCCTTACCATGTCCTGATCTCAGAAGAAATAAGCCTTTTAAGTTTAGGTGTCTTTCTTTGCTTACATTTATCTATGTCGTATGACTTTACAATCCACTTAAGGTATAATCTGAAACAACTTAATCTTTGTGTATAGGAAGATTTCCGTACATACTTCACTGGCGCACCCAGAAAATAAACCTGGTACAATCCAAAAGAATCCACAAATAAAAAATTCATGTGCGTGCAACTGTACACCATCCGATGATGGCAGTATGCTGCCGGAACTCGTGGCGCTAATAAAAAGTAGAAAAAAGTGAAGGAAGCAGAAAAATAATAAGTGTGGTACACTGTATTTCCTTTCGTCCTCTATACTTCGTTTCAATTTAGCCTGGACCATTAGCAGTCCCAACGATTCTTTAAGATACTTTGCATCATTATATGTCTGCCATCGTTTGATGGAACGTTTTCTTTCAAAAATGACAAGGCTATAATTTAACTTCTAGTTAACGAGAAATTTCCTACAGCTGGAAATTTTAGCTGTGATAGACAAGAACTGAGAATGTCTTTTATGTATAGCGGCCTTTTTTAAGTAATAATCAATTTGTCAACCTGAATCGATTTAGATAAGCTCTGGGAAACTAGATGAGGATGGTAAGACGTAGATATCGCTCTTTCCCAAATTCGAGAGCGGGATTTAACTATTTAACTAATGCCCCATTTCAGTGGCTGATTGTTGGTTTGGGTAGGAACTTATTCGTTTTGGCCTTCACAAGTACCGCGTGTGACTGACTTGTAACAGTGGTTCTGGTTTCAGTGGGTTGTAAAACAAGTGCTGGAATTTGAAATCCACTCCCATCATTTACTTGGGATGGAATGTGATGTGTAGTTCGAGTGAATGGGGGGGGGGGGGGGGGGAGGAGAGAGGGACGAAGAGAGAGAGAGAGAGAGAGAGAATTGGTGACCTGCCCCTAGTCCACGTCCTTCACTCTCATTTTCTTTTTATTTGTTTTTATTCTTTGTAAGTAGGCAGTGTTTCCTCATGCTAAATATAGAGTGTTTGTAAATGTTTACCCTTATTTCAAAGTGAACAATTTACAATGAGCATGCTGAACCGTCAGGGCGAGGACAATTATTTCTTGAAGTGTGTGCGTTTTCCCTATGAGGCTACATTTCATATTTGGGGGCCAGTTAAACGCTATAGTGTGCGGATCGGAAGATCAGAAAATCCCCATGTCGTACGAGAACACATTCGGGACAATCCAAAAGTTATTTTGTGGTGTGCGTTAGTTAATGTGTGATCGAGTGATTGGCCCAGTTTTCTTCCTTGAAAGCAATGTAAGTGGATATGTTTACCTAGACATCTTGGTGAATTATAGTTCAAATGGCTCTGAGCACTAAGGGAATTATCTTCTGAGGTCATCAGTCCCCTAGAACTTAGAAACTACTTAAACCTAACTAACCTAAGGACATCACACACATCCATGACCGGGGCAGGATTCGAACCTGCGACCGCAGCGGTCGCGCGGTTACAGACTGTACGCCTAGAACCACTCGGCCACTCCGGCCGGTGGTGAATTATGCCACTACCCAGCTACAGTACATGCAAGACACAATTATCGTTCATCAAGACGGCGTTTCCTCTCATTGGGCTCCATAAGGCCGTGAATTTTCTTACTGAAACCTTCACCAGCAGGTGGATTGGCAGAGATGGCCCAATTCCATGACCCCCGAGATCACCCTATATTACACCAGTACATTTCTTTCCTTGGCGGTATATGTAAGATACTTGTTCAAAACAACAGTTCCTGACATTGAGACACTGCAACATCGTATCAGAGATGCCACTGGCACAATTACATCAGACATATTGTAGAATGTGTGGCAAGCGATTGAATACCGGCTTGACATTTTGTGTGTTATCAGAGGTGCACATATTGAAGTGATTTAAATATTGAAGTGTATATTATCTCCATTAAAAATTCATGAATAGAGGCATATGTGGTATAACGCATGTTTCATTTACTACATCCAGTAAAGAGTTACGTTGCTGTGTTATCGAGGTAAACATTTGTGGACAGCTTGTATGTTCCTCTCGAATAGTAATCTAGTAAATAGTCACGTTGCGTGCTGGTTAAATTTCCGGGTACAGATCGGTTACACTGTTACTTATTTCTAACTTCCTTCTGTTAACTGGGTCAGTAAAGGGAAGGACGACAATTTGGGAATCCGAAGCTCCAGTTGTGCGGGAGGTTCCTACGGGCGCCGCGCTAGGACAGGTGGTCAGCAAACTATGCACCTCGCTGCCGCCGCCCCCAGCGACTAAGTGGCTATTAAGAGCGACCGCAGAGGCTCGACGGCGACGCAAACTGCGAGCCCGAGGCGGGGGCGGGAGGGCGGGAGACAGAAGAAGCTGACGTCGTTTGGCGGCCAGTCGGACCCGGCGACGACGCCCCCGCCTCCAGCCTCCAGCGCCGCCCCTCCTCTGCGACGAAGAGATCAATAACGGCGGGCCCTCCGTTGCTTATTAGTTGCGCACCAGTATGCGTTGTGTCCACAGGCAAAGACTGGCCAGGCCGGACAGCGAGGAGTGGCGGGGGCGGACGGGGGCGGGGAGCGGCAGCTCGGCCGGCCGGGCTGCAGGGGCGGCTGGAGGCGGAGGCAGGAGCGGCCGTCTGGCGCCGCGCTGACTGCGGGGAGGACGCGTTTCCGACGGGAGCTCTAGGCAGCACCGCCAACGCCTATGACAGGCCTTCTCAACCATTCCGCCCCGCCAACCTTCACTTCTCCCTAGCCGCACCGTGTGGTCGACTTGCATAATGTCCATAAAAAACTAAGCTCTGTCCTTAATATATCAGAACTCCAAATAAACTAGGCTCTCAAGAGGCTTCGGAAAATCACAACACGACTGCGAGATTAAATTGGAATTTAACGCTGTGTTAAATACCGGGCGATTCAAAAAGAAAGATTTCAGTTGTTTATTACAGACGATTTATAAAAGAGAGTAACACACTGGCATGTCACAGGGTAGAGGAACGTTCAGAGATTTGACTCAACAGAGCTGTTGTTTATTTGTAACAAACTGACGACTACACAACAAGAGAAATAATTTTGTGCGTTGGAACTTGCGCGGTGAAAGAGGGGGACAACAAGATCTTGTTTAGTGCTTTTGGCCTCTCAGGTGTCCAGACCTCACACCTCGCGATTTCTTTTCTGTGGCGCACGTAGAAGACACAGTCTTTGTCCTACCTTTGGCAGTTACACTTCAAGAGGTGAAAAATCGGACTGTTAAGGCTGTCGATTCAATAAACAGGGACCTGTTGATTCGTGTGTGGAATAAAATGAACTATCGTTTCGATGTTTATCGAGAAACATATGGTGCTCGTGCTGAGAGTACGGTTTAGTGTGTGTGCGAACACAGATCTTTGAAACTTTCTCTGTCCAGTGACATGTACAATGTTTCTATCTTTCACAGTTTGTGCGTAATAAACAATAAAAACCTGTTCATTCTTTTTGAATCACCCTGTACATATCAGATAGCCTTGCGGCCTACCAGGATTAATTTTTCGTTGTTTCATTCCGTATCTTAATGTTTCCTTTGAGGACTCGACCGACTAAATTCCTATTTGTGATCAATCTGTGACTATCATTGTGCCACTGAGAGCACGATTCTGCGTAAATTACGGACGGAACTTTGCCTTCCGCTGACAATGCTCTTACCGATGTAGCTATCCAGGCCCGACTCTCGACCGAGTTCTCGATTATATGCTAAGAGCATAAAAGATGAGGATTCCGGTTCGAGTCCTAGTTTGCAACAAACTTTTAATGTATCCCCTGACTTTTGAGTACTATGCTCGGCGAAGCAGCATGAATCTGTGTAAGAAACGATAACCTGCTGGATTAAATTTCAACGTAATCACTTCAGCATCCAGTAATCTGAGCCTCTCTGGCCGTCAAAGGATACGAGTCCGTGTTTCATACTAATGAATTTTTTGCAACGGTAAAGGAGCCTAGAGTCGAAATTAAGTTGCTCAACATCGATCTTAAAATCAACGACTGAACTTTTCGTTTTCTTTTTATATCTAGTACATTGTGGCACGTTGATACTAGCTGGCTCAGAATCGCTGCTTATTGCGGTGTAAATACGTAACTACAGGGCATAAGAGAAGAATTGTGAAGCCACTCTCACGTGACAGACAAAATCTGCCGCACGCTGTTGGCAGAGGTGACATGTTAACAACTCACTTGTCTGCTGATAACGCTGGAGCTCTTCGAATGCGCCCCGTAATTAACACCGGCCTCGTTGTGAGACGAACATTTTCGAGAAAGGATGACACTGCGTGGGTGTCGTGCTGTTAGCACTAATGACAATTTTTTTCAAGGCGTCTCTTATTCAAAAATGAACAAGGAAATGTGTTACACTCGACAGAGTCTCTGTCTTCTTTTCTTTGTGTTATAAAATGTTTTGATATTTTCTTGCACGAAAGTGATTCTTAATCAAACTTGCAGAAATATATTATTTCTATTTACGAAGTTATTGGTAAAGTGCTACTGGCCGGCTGCGCCAAAGTGTTACTGGCCGTCTGCATGAGCGCTGCAACTATTGCGGTCTGTGAAAGCTAGACACAGGATGGTCAGAAACAGTCTCATAAGCTTGTAAGGGTGTTGCAGGGTAGGTTGTCCTAAATCCGAACAAGAGAGCGATACAAAACTGGACATGGGACGGTAATAGAAATCGAACCCGAGCCAAACGATGAGCAGTCTCGTGCGCTGTCCCCTACGCTATGAGAGCAACTGACAATAATTGTACCTAGCGGGCCGCTTGAGTCTGCATGCGTAACGGCCTGGCTGACTAAACTCAATGCTAATTAACTCGGAAAGGATGCAATACATCGAATTTTTTTCTGAAGAATTATTTCTTAGCACAACCTACCCTGCAACACCCTTACAAGCTTCTCACACTGTTTCTGACCACCCTGTATAAGTGAAGACAACCTGTCGAACAACTGTATTGAAAACCAGCATTACTCTTGGGATGCCTGAAGGAAATGACATCATTAACTTGAAATCTAATAGCTGCTGCTGTGCAGTGATAAATACCTCGCAGAACATGGAAGTATTTGTAGTACGAATAATAAGACGTACAAATGAGTTAAATAACTGTTGTCCGACTAAGTGTTAATTTGGAAAAATCAAATAATAACAAATTGGCACTATTCGACGTATGTTCATCGCATTAGGGCGCGGAATATTAAAGAGAAACTCTTAGTTATGAAGCTACGTCTCTGTCTGTCAGACGTGATCAACTGGCTCAATGAGAAGAAGAATACAGCCGAATCGTAGGAATCCAGGTTCGAGCCCCAGCTCTGCACGCAGCTTTAACTTGTCGCAAATCATAAGCTATACTATTTTCTTAGGCGTAGTCCTATTGGAGACGACATATTCGTAGGGTTCTTCCGAACTGGGAAGCCATTTCAAGGGAACGGAGAGTTTCTGTGGGGTGCGATGCTCCGTGCGATGTAACAAAGGAATGCCATAGGGTTAAATGTCGCAAAGTTGCGATTTAAGACTATTTAATGGAGCCTTGGCCACTTAAGCTAGCGAGGCCTGGGTGGGAATTGTGACGGCTACTAACCAAGCACTCTTGTGTTTATTTCATTTCTAATTACTTGAAAGAAATACTCAAATATTTAACAGGACATTTCCGGGGGCAAAAAGGCATAAAGAGGAGGCTGCCAGCTTATTTTCGTTAGCCTTCATCAGGTGCGGATCTTTTCGGTTGTGGAACTTAGACAGGCGGTGCACCAGGGAGAAGAGCTGTCAAGGGGACGGTACGAACATCGCCAAAGCGGTTTCCGTCATACTGACAGCCTGTGTAGGACACGACTAGGACTTCAACATATGCAAGTAGCAACTCTCAACCACTTCGGAAAATATCGAGTTTGAACATACTTCGTATGGTCGTTAGCAATCTCATACTGATTCGTAAAGTGCTACATAGGTTAAACATTATACCTGCCACAAATATAAATAAAATGACTATACTGCCGGCCGATGTGGCCCAGCGGTTCACGGCGCTTCAGTCTGGAACCGCGCGACCGCTACGGTCGCAGGTTCGAATCCTGCCTCGGGCATGGATGTGTGTGATGTCCTTAGGTTAGTTAGGTTTACGTAGTTCTAAGTTCTAGGGGATTGGTGACCTCAGATGTTAAGTCCCATAGTGCTCAGAGCCAAAATTACTATACTGATTTGATTGGAAGTTCTTGTCTACCCATTTCTTGCACAGTCATATAATTACGTGAGAAGAAAAAAAAAAAGAAGAAGAAGAAGTGCAGGCAGCGATATACGATCCATGGACCTCGCGCTCCTGGAACTAATCGCTTAACACGCTTTTTTTTCCTCTTACCGCGAGCATTCGCATTCCTTTTCAAGAAAAGAAAAAACTAATCTTTTCTTGTAGAATAACAATTGATATAACTATCGTCCGTTTCAGGAAGGACGCTACTTGCGAGCCCTGAAAAAGCCTCCAGTCACATCTGAAAAAGAAAAAAAAAGAAATATAGGTCCGAAGTGACATTCTCTTCACTCCGCTGAAGGGGAGGAGGAGGGGGGGGGCCTCGGCTGCGGATTTCATGAGTGCCAGCGACCGTACAAAATACATGAATATGCGTAAAATTTTCGAACTCGATTTTCTCGAAAACGACTGAGCGTTGCATCTTCCTGTTAACGTATGTTTAAGTAAAAGTCGTGCCCAACACATCTTTTCAAGAGGAATCAAATTGGTGAGGGGATGTTTGTACGGTCGACTTCTAAGCCATCTGGCGACAGAAAATCTATGGCCCATATTTATTTTCAAGTTGTCCAGCTAGCACTCTGAGGAGGATCAAACGGTGGCTTTTACGAATGTAGATAGCATTTGCATGATATAACGCGTAGACAGAGAAATAAAGTGGGGACGCCAATCTTTCAAGGGGTCACGGAATCGTGCAAATACATCTTCAGATGAGAAGAACCCCACTTCTGGAGACTGGTACTGCTACGAGTTGCCGAATCAGCAATCGCTTCCAGAATTAAATCCATTCCCCCCCCCCCCCCCCCAGAACTGGGAACAGAATAGCTGATAAATAACCAGCGTCATAGTTAGGACGACACCGAAGACGGCTTCCGATCGCGAGAGGAAGGCTACGATGTTCGCATTAGCGTCCGAATGACGCCGGCGCCGCAGCAGCTAGTTGTCGACAGCTGGCGCGACGTCATGGCGCATCGCGTATCCCACGCACCGCAGGCGTCCGCGGCGCTGCGTGAGCGCATAGCAGCGCCCACCCGACGCCCTCGTCCCACGGCTCTCGGGTGCGAAGGTGCGTGCGAGCAGGCCGCCCGGCCACTGGCGCCAGTGCTAGCTGGCGCGTGGGTGCGCACTCGCCGTTCGCACAGTGATACGCCGAGTAGCTGCAGCCCGATTAACACGAATGACGACTGCGGTGCGGCCGACGGATTCCACAGCGTTCTTCGGCCGCGGTTTATCTGCTCTCTCCTACTCGGAAGCCCTATCAGCCGTCGCATGCATCTGGCTAAGTGCCCTAGGCGTGCGTTAGCTCCGACAAAGTCCCTGCGCATCCTGCAGCGCCCGATAAGCGGAGGACACACCTTTATTTATGATAATTGCGCTGTAGCTGCCGAAATATCTTGTAAATAATCACTGAAGATAAAATTCCGAGCGCACGGAGGCTTGGAAATGGGCGAACGTGTTTTATTTGCAGAAGTGGCCCGTACAGTAGTGTTTTCGAGACAGCGTTCAAGTTGCAACAAACATATAGCCCAGCGTCTTCCTAAAACATCCCTTCAACCATTCCACCCTGAGCTAAGATGGATTTGTATATCAGGGAATGATAGTAAATATTCCCACCCCGGCACCTAGATATTCGTTTTCCGTCGTTACCTAAAATAACTAAGTGAAAGCAGGAGTAAGGTCATTTGGTCACTGCCGGTCTCTTTCTAGTAATTTTCGATACTATCTATTATTTGTCTAGACGATGAAAGGGACTTTCGACTCTAAACCTTGAGTTACACGACGGACGATCGATTGAGTGGTCGACTAGGGCGTTGCTATGTATCATTACTGACTAAGTGCGGCTGGGCACACAGGATTTGAGGCTCGTTGCATTCTTCGACCATCTCATTCAAGATGAGTGGCTATCCGGGCTTCTCTGTTACGTCGGTTTGTATGAATCCTGGGTCGGATCCTTAAACCTGGTCACAACCAATGTCTTTCCCAAGTCCTGTGAGCTCGAGCTCGGTCTCCTAAGAGGTAGCCGTCGACTGGACGTAAAACTCTCACACCCGCTTTCAAGCTTCGTTCCACCAGATCCGCGTAAGACGTTTCCCGTCCAAGATATCTCACGAGACCATCCCCATTAAAGCTCCGGTACAACTGATGTTATGCTTCAAGTGTGTGGCCAGAAATTGCACAGACGCTGTGCTTCCGCTTTTCTAAAAAATGGTTCAAATGGCTCTGAGCACTATGGGACTTAACTACTGAGGTCATCAGTCCCCTAGAACTTAGAACTACTTAAAGCTAACTAACCTAAGGACATCACACACATCCATGCCCGAGGCAGTATTCGAACCTCCGACCGTAGCGGTCGCGCGGTTCCAGACTGAAGCGCCTAGAACCGCTCGGCCACCCCGGCCGGCCCGATTTTCTAAACACCAGGTAAATCACCAGTGGGGGAATATCTTGTATCTGAACCATTAACGTGTACGCCTATTTTGATTACTACTGATAAAATCTTTTAGGCGACACTGCCCAGTCTTACTACAAAAAATAAATAAATAAATAAAAATGGGAACGGAGTTTTCAACGTATTTTAACCGGTCTTCTTCGGACAGTCAAAACTGCTTATTCAAGATTATTTGTTGATTCATCCTGGCACTATCAGCACCACATTCCTTATGATACACATGTTACAAGAGGTCCTACACCTAGTACCGAATCCAACACTTCAAATAATTAATGCAGAAATACTAGTAACTAGCAGAAGAAGTGAGCATGTGTTTCACCGCGTGATGGAGAGAAATGGTCATGTAAGTTAATTTTTAAGGGAAAGTTAGCAATAAAGAAGTGATTCAGCTTTTCCTTAAATGGGAAAAGAAACTGAACTGTGTGTAGAATTTAGGAGCGCCAGGACAGTTTGTTTCACAGGCGAAGAGCAACAGTGGAAAAGAAGTCCAGTATGTTTTCGTTTTATGGGTGTACGCAGCTAGGACACCAGACAAGTAAGAGACTGTAGTCCGACTCTGACGAGATGACAGGTAGTTGAAACTCTTGGATGCTGTCGCAACAAGGAGCCGCTGGACAACCGGCCACACCTATAAGAATTCGGGGTGTTTCTCGTTATCGTACGCTTCGCATAATTCTCAGTAATTCATTGAATTGCTTCGTCGAGGGCTAATTAGTTTTTATAATCTTCGCCTAATGGGCAAATAACTTGTAGTAGGAACTCGTACCATAAAAACTGGACCAAGGTTTTCCGTAAGGGGTGGGGTAAAGTGAGGACGAAATGACACTTGGCGTTCAGAAAACTAGCAAACGGCGGAGCGGAGCCGTGAAAACGACCGCCCCGTCGTGGATGGGTGGTCTGCAGCATTCGGGAGGGTGCAAACAAAAATCTGCGGTGACGCGATACCGTGCCAGCGCCTGTGGAATTAGACGGGGAGAAAGAAGGGTTGCGCGCAGAGAGAAAGGGGAGGAAGGCGTGTGCCGCGAAAAGCGGGTGGGACGGGGGGGGGGGCGAGTGGGAGGAAAGGGGGAGACGCTGGCACCGAGGAGGGCGGCGCGGGGGTGGAAAAAAGGCGAAATGCGGCTCCTGATGGTGGAATACCATTATTAATAATGACTGGCCGTATCTGCGGGGGCTGAGCCTTCCTCTGGCCGCGGTCTTTGATGGCGAGCAAGAGGGACACGTGTGTGTGTGTGTGTGTGTGTGTGTGTGTGTGTGTGTGTGGCGAGAGGAAGAAGCGACGGCGGCCGGGGGCCTGGCCGCCGCCCCTTCCTCTATAAACCCGCGGACGCCGTCGGGAAGCGAAAGGGGTGGCCAGCTTCGGCGGGGACAGTAAAAACCGTGATAGCCACCCCCTTCTCCCCCCCCCCCCCTTCTGTCGCTCGCCCTTCTGCTTGCTTGCGCTTCTCCCGCATCGGCAGGGAACGCCGCAGAAAGAGAGGCGGCGGTCGGCTGGCCGGCCAGTTTTTTAGCGTTTCGCCCGAAACGGGGTGGCCTATAGGGTGTCCGGTTGTTGCAAGTGTTTGTTCTGCAGCTGGGCACCCTGCAATATACGACGTGACTTGCGATATGAATCTCACATGTAGGACAATGACGCACGTCACACATGCAAATAGCTTTATTTTCTTACATATTGTCAATGCAGATTATGTGACTGACTAATTATCTTCTTTTATTTTTCTTGCGGCAGCTATCACAAAAACATTTCACAAAATGTAGTGACCGGTTTCGGACAGCCAGTGGCCACCATCAAATTGTTCAAATACCCCTACTGCAAACGGTGACGTACAGTTCCCGTTGCATTGTCAACGTAAGTGAACTTCTGGCGACGACTCCTGGCTAGTCGAAAAACCCGTAACTGTATTTTTAAACGTTTTTGTGACAGTTTTTACAGGCAAATAAAAGAAGTTCCTTTTTTCGCTAGACTGAGGGCGACAGTGTCTATGATTTGAATGCTTCTTTAAAAGTTGAGAAAAATCAGCTAAAAAAGAACTTTTTTATCACCCTCAAGAGACAACTGTAAACCCGACAGGAGAGTATGTTTGACGGCGAGGTGGGGGATAGACTCCTTTCGAACCAGATTCGTCTCGCTCGACGTACTCCGACACTGTGCTACGTAGTACTGTAGGTCCGAAGAACGAGAGAAAGCAGGGTGGAAATTTAAAAGTCCCCTCTACTCAGAGAATATTTAGAGACACAGGATATGCGGAAATCCTGTGGCATCGCTGAATGAACCATGGGAGCATTCATCTGAAATGATCTGGCAGAAGCGCAAGGAACTTGACAAAGACGGCCCTGGTAGTGTTTGAACCTCCCTCCACCTGAATACGAGTTAGATGTTTCAATTACTGCGTTATATACGAAGGGAGATGAATACTGGTCTACTGGTCAATTCTACTTCTGAACCAGCCATCGGTTTTGATCAATTAACGGGACACTTATATTGCCCATGGAAGTTATTGTACTCATCAAAACACTACGAATGTCGCATGTTCGTCCTCAGTTTGAGGTCAGACACTCCTAATAGGTTAAGAATGAGATTTACGTAAATACACATTTGTTTGGTTTTATAAGAAAAGCGTAGGCCAGTCTGCCCTTTCAACTCAAATCTCCATAAAACACTGAAAATATTGTGAACAGCCGCACGAGACAACAACGTCGTCCTGGATGATTTTAAAAATATATAGATCAGACAAAGCAAAATTGCACATTTTAAATGCAAAGACAAGACCTCGGAACATGATAAAACTATACGACTGAAAAACTGTTAAGCGAAAGTGTTGTGATTCTTTCTGAGTAAATCACTTATATTTGACCAGCCTTCGAAATGCGTAAATTTTAAACAGGCCTGCATCCTACAATGATCGTTACTGACAGTGGAAACACGAAAGGCAGAAGCGTTGAACTGAAAACATATACGTGCTTTACTTCCGGGCAACTGTTCTTATTGGTCATGCTCTTTCATCTTCCCTCGTTACATTTTCGTCACACTTCGTCCTTCCAACTGATCTTCTGCGTAGCCTCTCTCACGTTCTATCCTTTGCCAACAGCCGAGTGGCTTCTACCTGGAAGCAAAATTGTGTTTATTGGACCGCATCCCAAAGTTTGGCGACAGCTGTTAGTTCAATAAATATCTGTTCTAATTGATCTAGCAATGGTTTGCCGACTGATCGATGTTCAGAGCGCCTGGCCGACTAATGTCGCAGAGTGTATTTATACACGCACATGTGCGTACCGTTCAACACGTGCCGTCTACTTCTCTAAACTGGGCTCGCAGTCCTCAGTGGCAGCCAGAGACAGAGTGGAAGTAATTCCTCGGTTCGATCCTTTGATGCCGCGCGCGAAAAATAGGCCATGGATAGCCCCTATTGTCTTCCGCAGACAGGGGGGAATTTTTTAATGAATGATGGAAGAGCCTGTTGGAGGGGATGACCGATGCTGTCGATATCAACTCACGCGTTGAGTACTGCAAAATTCGGCCACGTGGCTTGCAGTTTTGAACACAAGATTTTATTAATCTAGGCTATTCAGCTGACGACTAAAATACCGACGATGACCGTGGGTGTGTGATAGCTACCAGCTAAACAAAGATGTAATGTTTACATAATTTTAGAGTTCATTCCCACTGTCTGTTTCAGACTGGGGTCATGTCAAATTGGCTGCATTACCAACTCGAGAACACAACGCTGACCGATTCTTGCGCGTTTTTAATGCCACAGAAATCGTCCGAGCGTTTCCGAAGTTCTACACGAATACACAATGTTAGATTGTGACGCTCAATCATTATGCCCTCACCAGCAAAATCCCTCCTTCTGCCAAAGAGATACAACTACAGAATACATTAATTCAGCGTCGTATTTTGATATTAGGGTAATACATGCATACAAAAGGATTCGTAAATTCTGAGGGGCTTCTTTGGCATCAAGTAATTATATACACGGTTACGGCCAATGTTGTCCCGCGTTCGTGACGTACTGCAGCCATCTGAAGATAAATTACTTCAGATTGAAACCGATAATGTCGACTGTGATGTCCGTCTAGCTGTGTGTACTTTCAGTAACGCAGATATCATCCACTCCGCGTAAAGCTTTCGATAAGGCAGTCGTAAAATAAGCACCGACCTCGGTACCTGCCGAACCGTCGCTACATGCTGCACCCTCTTACAACTGCTATTAGCGTGAGCAGTTATCAGGACGTCCTTTTCTCGACTCCGTCCACTCGACGCCAGCTACAAGTGCACTGCATTCCTCGTAAGAAAGTATAGTAAACATGGGCTTTAAAATGTTTTAAGAGATAGGAGCACTTGTTCATCTTCGATACTATGAAGCACATTTCTTCTACTGCAAGGTGTTTACTTTCCATATTTTGGGAGGAGGAAGTATTGACCAAGGTAAAAAAAAACTGTCTAGTAAACAAGGGGTCTAAAATGCACACTTTAAGATCTGTGAGCGCCATGTTCATCTTAGCTTTTACTGAACAAGTGCTCATAGTTCTTACGGTATGCATTTTAGAGCCTATGCTTATTAGACAGTTTTTCTTGTTTTGGTCCTTATACCTCCTCTCAACATATAAAAACCAAAGAGCTTTCAGTAGAAGAGATGTGTTTCATAGTACCGAAGATGAACAGGTGCTCATATCTCTTAAGGTATGCACCTTACAGCCCTTGTTTATTAGACTTTTTTCTTGTTTGGGTGTAGGGAACCGGTCTCTAAAGTCCGCCTTTTTTTTGGGAGGGGAGGGGGGCTGACGCCATATAGACGCACCGATGTATCGAAATGGCCAAAAATTGAAAATACTTTGTTTCTACCACATAAAAGTCACAATCTTTAGGGATATGTGTTTTCACTGCTTTTGTTTCTGCAAATTCAGTCAGGAAGTGTTCCCAAGATTCTGCCTCAAGACAGCATAGTTGTTTACCCTCGTGTCAGAAGCGACAACCACTGACATTTGCCATTTTGTTTCCGTGTAAAGAAGGCTCTTCTTCGTCAGTAACAAGATGTGACACAATTCAGCATCAAGGACAGATTACGCTACTTCAGACACAAAGTATATGGCCAGTGCCTCGGTCGACACAGGACAGAGAGGCCTTTCGCTGCCAAACAGACCAGAAGCAATCGAGAGGACGACAGCAGAAGGCCCCTGGTATTAACGCGTTGCTCTTTCGCAGATTGCTCGAAGGGACTCACGCCGTACCTTTCGGCAAATGCGGCGCATTTCTGAGATCCGATAGGGGCAGTAATTTCTGCACGCTCCCAGCGGGCGGCGAGAGGACAGAGGAGAAAAACTGATTGAAACGCGGGCGGGCCGGGCCGGCTCCATCTCTGCGACTAAATATTGAATTCTGGAGGGCCGGCGAGTCGGCACTCGGGATTTGGCTGGATATTGAAGGCATATCTCACAAAGCCGCGCTCCGCTGCTCCGGTCCTGCGAGTACGTGCGCCCCACGTATTAATAAAACAGTCCGGCGGCAGTGCGTAATTCGTTTAAGGCGGAGACGACGATTGGAGCAAATCGGAAAGCACTCTGCCTAGCACAGTAATGGAGTTCTCCAAGTACGAACCTGATGCTGTTTGCTGTAACCTGCTTGTGTGCAGCCACTTTTTGTTTTAAATCTAAGCTCTTACTGGTGGAGAAAATGGTAGGATCCAAGTCACTGAAACACTGTTCGAGTCACTGCCAATTTCTACTGACCAAGACAAGAATAAATAAAAATAAGGAAGATATACTCACTCAAAAAAAAAAAAAATAATAATAATAAAAATAAAAGCTACACCAACGGAAGGGGAGTGACAGAGTGAAATTAATATCGTAGGAAAATTTCTACACTGGCCACTGCCCACAAAGTCACGTTAAGCTCGAAGATGTACTGTGTCATGAACATGTATTCCTACGCTGGGTATGGGCTTCGAGAAAACCGTAAATCGAAGAGAATCTAAGCGTTTGATATGTGATGTTACAAAATGTTGAAAAGTAAGTGGAACGATAAAATAATAAATGTAAAAAACACTGGCTACTGTGAAGGGACAGGAGACAGCTCTCCAGTTTAAGACATCAGGGAATAACTTTCATAGTACCAGAGGGAGTTACAGGGGCCAGAAACCATATGGGAAGACAGGAACTCGAACAATTCCAGCGATAATTAGCCCAGTCAAAGAGAGCCAAACAGGGTCGAATAAGGGAAAAAATTTTTGTGGTCGCAAATTTTTATACGTTGGTAGGAGGGAGTGCAATAAACAGCACATTAAAAATCCTTATCTGCTGGATATGAGCGTAAGAGGAGAGGGGGTGCCTGAAGGTAATTTTTTATGTTTCTCTTGAATAACTCGAGTACCGCGGCTTCTAGCGTAAATGTTTCCGAGACAAAATTAGACTACATTAAGTTTCCTACAAAAAAGGACTTGTTCTTTTTTTTCTGTAGGACTAATATTTTAACGTGTTCCATGGGATGGGATAAGAAGGTATTTTACGTATTAACTCACTTAACTGCAAATAAGTACACAATAAATTGAAAATAGTTCCACTACATAAGGCCGGCCGGTGTGGCCGTGCGGTTCTGGCGCTTCAGTCTGGAACCGCGTGTCCGCTACGGTCGCAGGTTCGAATCCTGCCTCGGGCATGGATGTGTGTGATGTCCTTAGGTTAGTTAGGTTTAAGTAGTTCTACGTTCTAGGGGACTGATGACCACAGATGTTAAGTCCCATAGTGCTCAGAGCCATTTGAACCAATCCACTACATAAACAAGAGCTCAGTGAATTTAATTTCTGTACTAGTGTAAGGGCACTGGACAGGAAATGTTGGGGATGTATAGTCCGTCTGTAAATTGAAAAGTAGGTAGCGTTCGTCGTGGAGGGAATTTGCCTTTCCTAGAAGGACGCTACAGCTGCTCTACCGGATGACTAGGGATTGCCCGCATGTCGTGGTCGTGCGGTAGCGTTCTCGCTTCCCACGCCCGGGTTCCCGGGTTCGATTCCCGGCGGGGTCAGGGATTTTCTCTGCCTCGTGATGGCTGGGTGTTGTGTGATGTCTTTAGGTTAGTTAGGTTTAAGTAGTTCTAAGTTCTAGGGGACTGATGACCATAGATGTTAAGTCCCATAGTGCTCAGAGCCATTTGAACCATTTTTTTGACTAGGGATTAATATCCACCCTAGCAATGCAGAATTGTGCGCAGAGATTTACCCAGATTCTGTCCAGAAGTTTATCTTGCGTATTTTTATTTATTATATTATGTAAACGCACTTTATGGTAAATAAACCACCCCTGTCATTTCTGCGCACTGTGGCGCCTGTGATTAATAAGGCGCGCTGATAAAGGGTCGCTACAACTTTGTGCAACACGCAGCAGTTGCTTGTTGTCACGTACTATAGTAAAGTGTTTGGGGAATCGCGTGCTCGCGCCTCAACTTGCTGAGCTGGCTGAGCTATGACGTAGGGAAGTGTATGACCACAATCCGGCTACCTTCCTTCGCTCGCGCGTCTATCCCCCCCCCCCCTTTCCCCCTATTACACCTCCAGAACACAATTTACCCCTAAATACGGCTCTACTGCACTCAGATGTGATATACACATTTTCTTAACCTGTGACATTTAACAATAAACATTAATTTTATAGAGAAAAAAACGCCATTTTTATTCATTTGCGTTTTTTCCATCTCCTGCTGAGCGGAAACTGTTAGTCCTAGAGAAAAAAAATGTTATAAGAAGTTTGATGGCTAAATTTTGTGCTGGGGAACATTTTCGCTAAAACTGACGGTTCTCGAGTGATTCAAGAAAAACGTAAAAAACTGACATTTACACGCTCCCCCCTCCCTCTCACTCATACCCCAACCGTCAGTAACTTTAGTATGTTCTTCATGGCACACACTCCTACCACTGCATAGAAATTTGGGGCTGCACGAATTTTTCCCATAATTTTCCTTCGCTGACTGGACTAACGCTAGGACGTTGAACTAAGTGCTACTCTAAGGAAATTGGAAATTTGAGTAAGTTCCCATGGGACCAAACTGCTGAGGTCATCGGTCCCTAGGATTACACACTACTTAATCTAACTTAAACTAACTTACGCTAAGGACAACACACGCACCCATGCCTGAGGGAGGACTCGAACCTCCGACGAGGACAGCAGCGCGAACCGTGGTAAGGCGGCTACTCCGCTCGTCGCTACTCTAAGGTTAAGAGGTTGTCACAAAGGAGGACGTCGTGGCGAGCATCATAAAACCAGTCATAGTACTGATGAAGGAGAAAACTACTTGAGGAAGGGAACTGCAGCAATGTTATTTGCGTTAGGCTTTTTCCGTATTAATTCGCAACCCGAACAATGTGTTTGGAATTCGTATATATGTTTACTTGAACACATGCACGAGCAACAGGAAAAGTTTTAAAAACCATGTCCTTTTGCCACAGGAGACCGAAAAAATCTGCCAGGCGACTTATACGGATTTTCATGTCTAACGTCTAGCCAACATCGAGCTCACGAAAGGCTTCGTTTGCATCTACATCATACTCCGCAAGTCACCTAAAGTCTGCTGCTAGTGCCACTAACTGATCCTGTACCCTATTTCACTGGCGAATGGCGCGTAGGAAAAATGACGTCTTGGTCAGCTGGAGACTAACGTGCAGAAGGAAGATTAGGTGGAAAGAATCGCATTAGCTGTCTCGATATGTACACTGCCCCTGCAGTACAATCAGGGCTTTGTTTCGGTAGATATTCATACAGCGTGGAGCTCCACGTAGATCTAAAATACGAGAACAGATCCAGACATCAGCAACGCTGAGGGTCATATTCGTCAACATACAGGTCAGGTAAGGATTTGCGTAAAGCATTTATGACATCAGAGTGAGTAACCTCGTTGGGATCTAAAACCGTGATCTTATTAATGCGCTCTTGTCGCAGGGAACGAGTGCCCCAGCAGTTAAAAGGGGCATCGTCAGAATTCTCCATCAGGTGACTTTTGTCATCAAAGACAAATGTTCCTCGGGTTGGCAAAATGGTAGTGAAGGTGTGTCACGCAAGTGGTGAACGCGGTGCCGTGTCCAACACACACACACACACACACACACACACACACACACACACACACACACTAAGAGAGAGAGAGAGAGAGAGAGAGCTGCCGGCGATGACGTTTCGCATCAGTTACGACGCGTCCGCGGGAACGCATCTCCGCATGGCTGGTGACCAACAATAGCGACAGACACACGCACTCAGGGGCAGGAGGGTCCCCGCCGGAAATCGAAGCCTTGTCCTTGAGTTACGGGCCCCGGCCGCACGTCGACCTGCCGCCGACTCTGTTGTCCTGCCTGCCACTCTGTTTCGCACCGAAATTCCTTTGTCTAGCCCGTCTCGCATTTCCAGCGGTCCAGTCGTCAGTTTCAGAAAGGAGCGGATAATGCCCTCCGGAATATATATTTCGAATGCTTCTGCGAGGGCCGGATTTCGCGCACGTCCCGAACACACTCAGCGACCGGTAGGATAATTCTATGAGCAACAAACAGTACACTTAAAAATATCCGCTCCTTGTTCATGCTTTATTTCAATGCAGTGAAAACTCATATGCTTTTATTAAGGAGACCTATTCGTCCGCAGTTTATTAGAGAATGAAAGTACGCTGAAATGAACATGTATGTCTCACCGCTAGAGTCTAATCAGCTTCGGCAGGAGGGTAACATGTTTCCGCTTCGAACGATTTCCCTTGTCACGCTACCTGTGCGTCTCGGACTGTCACCCAAGGCGCGATACCCGAAATCTCGGTAACGGGGGAGTCATCACCGAGACAGAACTGTTGTTTACCGGTCTCAAGTGATTAGACGTACTACCAGTAGAGAACGTGGATACGTCCCCTTTATTTAAAGTCATGAACCGAAACAATATGACCAACGTGTGTTGGCCCATCTCTGCTGTATCTCATACCTGCCTCGGCGGCCCGTTCACGTAACGATAGACAAGTGATGCACATCACAAAAGCCTTGTTGCAGTTTGTACATAACTATGAACCATTTTCCTTCTCTATTCTTGAGCAATCCGAGGGTGTGCTCCAGCTCTAATGATGCGGATGTCGACGAGACGCCGAACTCAATCTTCCTTCCCCCGCCAACAGGTCTAGTCAACACAGGAAGGGAGACTCCTAAACTTACTCAGTTGAGAACAACAACACAGAACGTTCGACGTGTGTAACTGGACCTATCCAACGTTGTTGACTGAATTAATCTCGAAGCAATTAAATTATGCTCCTGAATAGCATCTCATTGGTCTACATGTAATAAACTAAGACGGATGAATTTATCGTTAAATTCTTTGGCACGTTCCGGAAGGATGCAAAGGTCCGGAGAACAACTCCTTATTCATGCCCCACCCCGCGCTTGTAAGTCGGTTACTAACATCTATAACCGAACGGTTTCTAATCTGAAGAACTGTCGCGAAAGGCCTTGAAGTAATTTTCAACGAAGTGAAGACAAACACAGCAGAGTTACCCTGGAATGATCATTGTTGTTTCAGAAAATAAAAGTGCAAAGTACGAGGTGCTCTGGCACTCTGTGCCAACAGTGCGTACAGACATGAAAGAGAGCTAGGTAAGCTAGAATAGAGGATTGATCCTTTTCACCGTGAAATGCCGGGAGAGCAACAACGTGGCTAAGAACCAAACTGGGTGCGCCCGCAACTCTCTCCCCATTTTTTTCTTTTTACACTTTTTTATTTTACCCCTGCCTGTGACTTTGGGAGAGTGAGCCGTAAAGGGTGAGGTACTCCGTACGGACAGATAGCGGCCATTATTAAAATCGATGCCATTAATGCGAGGCGGTCTTTCTCCAATTACCATACGAAGTCACGCAGCGGCTGTCGTTGCGTCACCGGCTAATGTAATCGCCAAGCCAGTCGATACCTGATACCACGCTGCGACTGCCGAAGGTCCGCTGCCTTCTGCCGCAGTAACACTTCCCCCAGCACCCTCGCTATTTCTTCTTTACGTCCTCTTTAGAGGTATCCAAAGGGCTACGTCGCGAATTTCTGGCGTCGTAATTGAATACTGGATGGTACTTCGAGCTGCAGATAGTTTTTTAGGCAGTAGGTTGCCAGAAGACAGAGTATGGGGACGTACCACAGCATCAGTAATGAGTGCACGCACGACGTGCTCCCATAAAGACCTTCACGAGGCAACCGCTTTTAACTGGATGATGAGTAATCTCGGTACAGAATTGTACTGGACCGTAAAGAGCTACTAGTATTAATTACACACATACCGTACTAGACAATTTGTGTAGTATGACTGGCCAAAATATTGTTTCAATATCTCGAAGCTTTTATGAAACATTATGGGTCGCCGCAATACACAGCAGACTCTGTGCATACTTTCGAACAGAAACACAACTGTGCTTTAGGCTCTGGGCTCGCATTCGGCAGAAGTTCATTTCACCCAGTATTAAATCTTTCGTGGTTTCGTAGCTTTTAAATGTCCATACTTCTGTAGCCACCGGGGCCAATGAGTTCTATTTTACCAGACAGCGAGGTCATCGGTCTCATCGGATTAGGGAAGGACGGGGAAGGAAGTCGGCCGTGCCCTTTGAAAGGAACCATCCCGGCATTTGCCTGGAGCGATTTAGGGAAATCACGGAAAACCTAAATCAGGATGGCCGGACGCGGGATTGAACCGTCGTCCTCCCGAATGCGAGTCCAGTGTCTAACCACTGCGCCACCTCGCTCGGTACTCGTTAAGTCATCCGTACCAACACATTGTCCACTGCAGACGGGTTCTGCTACTGTACTAAAATGTAAGTGATATTTGAATGACACCTACTCGTCGCATACGTTGGCGGATCTTTCTCGTACTTACCAGGGCCAAATACGAGTATTTTATACACATATGCTGGTGGCTTTCACTCAGTGTGACACCTTTCGCATGAGCAGCACGTCGTGTTTATTTATAATCGATAGCAGTTTAATGCAGCTCGTACTCGAATGCACCCCGGGCAACGTGCGAAGTACGTTTTAAGTTTTTTATTTTATTTTTATTTTTTAACTGATACGAAGTAGAGGCATCGTTGGGTATATTACGATCTTCGATCACAACACTGCACTTCAACGGGTTCATGATGTGAGTACCGCAACGATAATCAGTGCAACATCCGGATACAAAACAATTACGTTGAATGTCAACAATCGAAAGATTGACAGGAAATGCTCGAAAACCGGTGACGGTTTAAATAAAGAAAGTGACTGCAATGTACCTGACTCAATTGATGTCAGTCCAAAACCAGAAACGCAGGGGGAACCTAAACCGCAATCCTCGGAAGAATAATGACCCAGTTCTCGCGAAACCCTATAATATGGATTTAAAATATCTGCATTGGAAGAACACTATGCGATCACTATGATACCGCCATAGTATCTCGCGTAAGGATCATGACAATAAGAGATATTAGGGCACATAGGGAGGCATAATAAACTGCAAATATTGGTATGAAGTACTCTTTGCCATGCTCGGTACAGTGGTTTGCGGCATTTGTATGTAAAAGTGGGTCCTATGCTCATCAGTACAACGCTAGTACCAGTATCTCTCATCCTCATCATCATCATCATCATCATCAATGCTTTGCCGCTGCAACCAGTTTCACCTATTATGTACTCTACTCCTCATTTTGTGACAATTTTGGCACTTTCTTACTTCAAGTAGATCTTCCACTATTATCTTTGTTGGTTTTCTCTTGGTTTTCTTTCCTAAAATTTTTTCTAGCATTATGTCTGTTAAAAACTTATTATGTCTCTGTTGTGTACATATTTCCACGTAGTCAGCGCGTACACAACTTTCCCACTAGAGCGCGCCCCGCTAAGCACAACAGCGCAGGCGCAGCGCTCGTCCATCTCCGCACTACGAGATGGCGCTGCCATAGAGACGGACCAAATTCTGCTTCCGCTGATCCGCGTATTAATATGTAACGCAGCCAATGAGATTGCTGCTAACGTAGAACCTTTTCTCCTCGCGGATCACACTCGCGCAGTGATATATGAACGCACGAGGTATTATAACGAGTGTGCAGCCCTCCGATTAGTCAGTCTGCATTTGTCTGTACCAGTCTATAGTCAAGTTTCAGTCTGCGCCTAATAAGATTACCATATTGCTGTACATAACCATGAAGATAAATGTATAGACACTTTTGTCAAGTATTAGAGATATATGTGAGAATAAGATTAACGTACCAATACCAAAGGAACTCCAGATTGTCATTTGTAAATAGCATCCAGAACCAAGTTAAGTAATTTTTATGCTTGTCATTATTTTAATAAATGTGTGTGAAAATTAATCAAGTTCTGTTTAAAGTTGGTCACCATCAATCTGCTACTCTAAGCGTGCAAGTGGCATTTCTATCGTCTGACCTAACGGCAGAAGATAAACACGCCAGGATAAGACCACGAGACATATGGCTGACACTCGCCTACTTCGTTAGAGCGACAAATCAAATAATCTGATGATGTGTGTACCGAAGGTGTTACAGTACGCACACCACAGTCTCAATAAACGTTCACAAAGATTTGCTTTCCTTTTTTCGACTGTTGGTACGAGGTGTTTCTTCTCTCTGATCTATTTCAGACCATCTTCACCGGTTTTTCTTTCTGTCGAAGTGGTCCTCATAAGCCTTTATCAAAGCCCAATTTCCACTACTTCTAAGCGTTTTGTTCTTATCTTTTCTTTAGTACATGATTTGTCCACTACTAGTAGTCTTTGTTCATTAAAAGCACGTTAGCTGTTGGAGTTCTTTTACTGATTTCCATATTGTGTCGATTATTTTCTTTAATTAAAGAGCCTAAAACGTCATGTCAGTTGCAAACTGAAGGAAAGCAATGACAAATTACTTGTCTGGGATAGCACTGACGAATTTTCAAAGCTCAGACGGTATGGTTCTGTTTTTTTTTTTAATTTTTTTTTTAATTACAAATATCGACTATTCGTTGGTGGCACGTTAACACAAAGTGAGGGTTATTATTAGTGGCAATGGTCGTGTCGCCAGAAATTCCTCCCACGCCGTGTAAATAGCTGAGTGGCCGCTTGGACTGCGAGGAGCCGCACAGTGGCGTGTTGTTTTGCGACGCGGCCGTGGGGCGGGCGGCTGGTGGAGCCGCGCGCGGGCCGGAGACACGCGTGGTCGAGCCGCCGCCGCCGCTGATGGACTTTTCTGGTCACTGGAGGCGCTTCCGCCGCGCCAGCGGCCTCGCGGGACGCTCTTTACACGTAATTAGAGGGCGACTGCTCTGCCGCGACTGTTCCGGGAAGGCCAGTCCCACTGCGGAACATTCCGACGCTGCGAGCGCTCCGTCGCGGACGATCACGCAGCGGCGCTCATCCGAGACAGCTGCGGCTGAGGTTGATCCCAGTTACGACACGCGCGGAATTACGCAGCGCTCGTGCGAGGAAAACTTCTTCTTCTGTTCATATAGGTTCCACATATCGCTGTAATTTCTCTCCTACGTGTAAAATATCGTCCTCTTTTTACGCGTAGCCCTCTCTAGTG